>NW_026706827.1:0-2878734 GCF_024137745.1 Phymastichus coffea
AACAAATAACAGAGGGCGTTGTTGACTAATAAAGTGTTCTCCACTGGCGTAGTACCGTCCGGCTTGGTCAACAGACCACAAATATGAATCATACTGCGTGATGGAAGCAGAGATAAATCTTGATGTTGAATTGCTATATGGATTTCATCACTATTATTGAAATATGATAATGAATAAGGCTGATGCGTATGAATTTCATAATGAGCTATAGACTCATCGAAAGCGACACCTGAATGAATGTCTAGAATTCCCTCCATATTGTTGTAGTTGTTTTTTGAAACGCCGTGCGCGAGGCTCGACTTTAGAGCCATCTGTTATGGCTGTAAAGCATGCGATTTACACACGCTCTTGCAAGCGTGCGTAGGGATCTAAGAGTCGACTGCTGCAGTTGCTGAAAGCGTGCGTGGGGATCGAAGCGCTGTCGAACCAATTCTCTCTTTTTTATGACACTACCTGCGCGAGGCTTGCTCTCGCTCGACTCGAGTTCAAGTCTGTCAATAATCCCAAACACATGGCCCGCGAATGTCAAACATGCATTTTTTTCTTTTTTTTCTCGCACTCGGGCTTTCCCAAACGTTTCACATTTTAACGTGTCCTACACTATTGTTCTGTCTAGAATGAGAGAGAGAGAGAGAGAGAGAGAGTAAAAGAGAATGAAAAAAAAATAGGTACTTACAATAATAATATTGTAGGTGGAGGTGTCAGTGGCATCCGTATTGTTGCCGCTTCGTGGATGTCGTCGCCGTTTCTCCTCGGCGAAGGTGTTCGCGGCTGCTCGACGACTTCGTCCACCGCTGCTTCATGTGCTGGTAAATTCATCACTCCGAAGACTTCATCATCTTCGTAAAGATCGACGTCCCTCGCCAAGTGCTTCTATGGCTTGATTTAATGCGTCCTTGCCACGACACATCGTCTGGCGCAAACAATTGCTGCAGAATTCGCTCTCTCACTTCTCTGTTATCTTCGCGCTGCATCTTGCTTCACTAAAGTTGACTTTCCAACCAAAACAATCACTATGATGTAACGTTGCAAGGTGTTCGAATTTTATTCATTTTTGAAACACTTGCCGCGCTTTGGTCATTGGTTGAAGATTTTGGGAGTAGGGGATGCGAGACTACGCGACAGCACTGATTTTGTCGCGCGCATAAGACGATCATAATTAGTGGTGGGAGTAGCTAAAGAAAACGTGATTAGTGCGGAGAAAAGACGCCAATGTGTATTAATACAGGATCACGATAGCGCTTACGCTCTTTTTCTCACGCAACGGATGAAGAGTAGGAGGTGGCAAGCCGTTGGTAGTGACAAGTTGCAGTGAACGGACGATCGGCCCTTTTCTGGGCCACTTTTTTTTCAAATTGACGAAGCTATACAATCCCGACGGTTAATCGATATCAGCATCAGATCAGATAAATTTAAAACAGCACTTCAGTACTAAATTTTCAATAAAAAAAAACTTATATTATTTTTTTTATAAATCAGCACTTTCAGTGCTATTCAAACGATGTGCAAATATATCGTAGTCGCAAAGGTAAGTACTAAAAAACAAACGTTTCAACAAAAAAACAATAACAATTTGAAATTACGAATAAATTCAACCTTGTGTTTTTTCTTTATTCTTACCCCTCCATTTTCAGCGAAACGAGCAGGTAAGTATAGGTAAGTATTTTTTAATTATTTAAAAAATATACTAAATTAAAAATAGTACAATCCCAACAGTTAATATAAACATATATTATTTTTTAAATTAGCACTTTTAAGTGATATTCAAACGTATGCGCAAATATATCGTAGCCGCAAAGGTAAGTACTAAAAAACAAACGTTTCAACAAAAAAACAATAACAATTTAAAATTACGAATAAATTCAACCTTGTGTTTTTCTTTATTCTTACCTTCTTTATTTCAGCGAGACGAGTAGGTAAGTATAAGGTAAGTATTTTTTAATTAGTTAAAAAAATATACAAAATTAAAATATTTCGTTTAATTCAGTGTACAAAATAATACTAAAAAATGATAATTTTTCCTAAATCATGAATTAATATACAGTTAGTATGCACTATCTTTAGAAAGAGCGACAATGACTCAGTCAGTAGAGCACTGTCGTATTGTGACGGCGGATGCCTTTATTCCCTTTTTTTTATTTCTTTTTTTTTTATTTTGATTTTACGTAGACTCCAATGTTTAGCTGTAAGTGCGATAAACAAATGATGTAATATAGAATCCTCTCAACTCTCTAAAACCCGAAACGAGTTGAGAGCCGTGTTTCCGAAAATTCCTAGGATTCGAGCTGGAAAGAGAAATCGAAGGCTGCGTGGAAACTCTACAAGAAAAAACTTTGGCCAATACGCATACCCGTGTGTTCGCCCAGGAGCAACTCGTAAAATTGCGAGCTGCATCCTGTTTGTCGCATTTTTTCTTCCTTTTCCTCCTTCGAAACTCACTTTCTACGTTTTCTAAATTCCAGTATTAAATTAAGTTAAAAATAAATTATTGCAAGATCCAAAATATTTTTATGCCATTTTATAGATCGCCACTATGCCGTTAGATTACCTCTTTTTAATTTTTTTATTCTAAGTGTAGTTAGGCCAGGAAAATAGGAAAACACGGGCGTAATTTTTAAATATAATCTCATTTATACTTGTGTTATGTGTATATTATTATAATTGCTCCATTTTTTGTTATCGAAGTTATCTTTAGGCTATGATGTAAGTGAAAGAGAATATTGTTCAATTCTCCCTAATTTTTTTTGTACATTAATTATCTAAATATTAACCAATTTAAACTTAAGAATATGATAAAAGTTCATGTTAGTTAAACGCGTGAACTTTGGAACATATTTGTTTTTTTTTATAATTATAGATTCTTATGTTTAGTTTTAAGTAATTCAATTGATCGTAGCTTTGCGGGCAATCATTATTAATAATAGTTGCTAAAATATTGACCAGAACGATACAAGTGGGTCCATCTCTTAAGAGAGGCCCAAACTTTCATTTTCGCTCCGCCCCGCTCGCCTCGGAAAACCTTCGCTCCAGCCCAATTAACACCGCCAAGATTGGACAAGAAAATCCATCTGCCAATGAAGAAAATAGGGCCAACTTCACGATGAAGCCTTGGTGAAGAGTTGAGAGAGGGAAAAACCACCCAACCACCCCCAGCTAATAAAAGGCCCAGGACAGCCCCGAAAGCTCTCTCTTCGGACACATTTTCAGACGCTCGCTCACCAGCCTAGCACCAGCCTAGGATTAACCATATAGCACCGTATAAAAAAAAAGAAACTCAAACTTATCGTGAGCCCGCAAAGTTACGAACCATTTAGGATAGTAGTCTAAGGCTCGAAAAAAAGGGAAAGGAAAATTAAAAGTGAGTAAAACTAAATTTTGTATTTTTCTTACTTCACCTAGCTTTTGTAAAACCGTTTCCCATTCTTCAAACGTCGTTGTGGCAAGAGTCGCACTTCGTTTTCCTCTTGTTTGATTGTGGTATTGATGCGTTTTGATCGCACTTTACCCAAGTAAAAATCACGCGCGCCAAAAACTTTCTATGTAATACACACGCTTATCCCGGTTTACACGCGCAAGCGTAGACCAAAAATGAGCGTACCTGAGAAGTCGACCACGACGTAACAGTATAGATGCAAAGGAGGCTAGGTTCGATTCTCCTGTATGTATATCTATTACCGAAAGATTATTACGAGAAAAAAAATTCGATAAATAATGTTACTAATTTTTTCTTACAGAGTATTAGATGTAGACAATTAATTATTTATATGTAAATTGTCAACAATTAAATTCAACAGAAAGGACAGGTAATTTCTTCTTAATTAAAATAATTGAAATATCGTTATTAAAAAACAACAACAACAAAAATGTCTCTAAAAATCAGTGGGTATATGCGACAGTTTTAAATGACGTCACTCGCATAGACCGTTGAGTCAATTCCGCACAAGTTGCATGCTTTACATACGTATACGCGCACGAGCGCGCGCACGTGTATGTATAACTCATAAAAATTAAATGAATTTTTTTTTTATGGAATGTATGGCATGTATGGAATGAATGGAATGTATGGCACGTATGGCATGTATGAAATTTTTTTAATGGAGGATGGAGTGGGGAAATCTCAATCGTCCGTTATAAAAATGAGCTGCATCTCATCAGCAGTCGCATTCGCATCCAGAGTGAACTAGTGTAAAGTGTGAAAGAAAAAAAAGGTTATACGAACATTCTACAATGAGCTCCAACAAGCTTGACTATAGGTAATTATTTGTTTTATTGTTTATAGAACATACTTTACATGTATTTTTTTCAATATTTTTTTTATTTGTGCAGATTTGAGCAAGCGAGACTGGATAGCTTCACGTCTCAATGGACATGCGCACACGTACGACCAGCAGATCTTGCTGCGGCCGGCTTTTATTATACGGGCAGATCGATCAAGTGCGCTGTTTTGAATGTGGTATGGAAATCTGTTGTTAGGAAGAAGGTGACGACCCTATGACGGAACATAAGCGCTGGGATGGCGGCTGCCTTTTCATTCGTAACAGAAGTTGCGGCAATGTGCCGATCGGATCGAGCCCCGTACCGGTACCTCCTCGAAGAAAAAGTAAAGATGTTTG
Organism: Phymastichus coffea; assembly: GCF_024137745.1. Taxonomy (NCBI): domain Eukaryota; kingdom Metazoa; phylum Arthropoda; class Insecta; order Hymenoptera; family Eulophidae; genus Phymastichus; species Phymastichus coffea. Next base: position 4,614 of record NW_026706827.1, read on the forward strand.
TGGACCGTATAAACTCGAGTATCGGGCAGCAACTGCGTGCGCAACAACTAGCCCACCTTCGAGTACAGACGAGCCTGCGTTATCGTTATCGATAGAGAGTCTTGTTACAAAGCTTTTTTCCAATTTACATTTGACGGAGAAATGTGCTTCGAAAACCATAGCAAATGCAACTGTTAGTATGGTATCTGTTTGCGAAGAATTTGTACGCAGTTATAAGAAGAGTATCGATAAACAAAATGAAAAAATGAATAAAATTCGCGAAAGGGTTGAAAAGTCGCAGCGAGATATAGGCAATATTTTGCGTCAACTTGAAATTACCAGATGTAAGATATGTTTGAATGCTAGGGTCGCTGTACTTTTTTTACCTTGTGGACATATCACTGTATGCATGGAATGTGCATCAAGAATTGACGATTGTCCAATATGTCGTCAAACTATTACCAAACGCGTTCATGCTTATTTTGCGTAAATTTGTTCTTGTTTGGTTTTAATAAAGTTCCTATTATTTTAAAAAAATGTTTGTGTACTTTTTTTCTCTTTTAATCTAATATTTTTTGTATATTAATGTTAAATTTTTTTTGTTTCTTATATATAATAATAATACACATTTCTAAAATTTATATACAGGGTGTCCAAAAAGTTCCGGGACTCCCCAGTAAGTCCTGAGATATAACTATTTCCGAGAAGATTAATGTCATTCCTGTAGTAACTTTGAACGAGGAATCCAGTGGTGATCTTGGTTTTGACCTTGAGCTTGACCTTCAAGGTCATTTCAAGGTCAACTTTTTTTTTTTCAAATGAGAACCCCTATTTTTGACAACGGTAATCAAAAGAGCGGGAAATTTTACGTCCAAAACGGTATTTTTAAATTTTTTTTCATGGCCTTGAGAAGGTCGATTTAAGGTCAAATGCTTGAAAAACTACCGACTGCGAAAAACGACGAGCGGATCTATCAACGTCACAAACCGTACAGCGTTGGCTTTTTCGTCAAGTGTAGCTACGATGACTCCCTTTCGCGTTATCGAAGCTACAGACAGAAAACCGTCGATGACGTTGGTCCGGCCAAGTGGTTCGTCACAATCTTTACGATTTGGCAAAGTATCTGCACGAGTTGTACAGAAGCCTGCAGCCTATGGAAAATTTAACGTTCCAAGAGAAATTTAGTTTTCTTCGTGCTACGCTATGTCATATATGTAATAGGCCTTTTGTCGAGAAAAAAAAAAGACAGAAAAATTTGCGATCATTGTTACTTTACGGGAAAGTATCGTGGAGCTGCTCACAGCACGTGTAACATTGCTTATCAAGAATCGCGAACTATAGCCGTTTATTTCACTATCTCAGCGGATACGATGCGCATCTATTTATCGCGAACGAATTTCCCGGTCGAGTGAGCCTCATTCCTCAAACCAAGGAAAAATACATATCTTTTACGAAGTACGTGGAAGGTACCGATATAAAGCTACGTTTCGGCGATTCGTTTCGATTTATGGCGTCTTCACTCGACAAACTATCGTCGTACTTGGAAAAATACGATATTCTAGAGCGACATTTTCAGCAAGATGACGGATACACACTGCCGTAGATTGTCCTACTCAAGAGAAAAGGTGTATTTCCGTATGACTATGTGTCGTCGTTTACAAAACTCGAGGAGACGACGACGCTTCCACGAAAGCAAGATTTTTACAGCAATCTGTACGATTCGGATATCAGCGACGAGGAGTACAGTCACGCGGAGAAGGTTTGGAGAACGTTCGACATCGCCGATCTCGGCAACTATTCGGATTTGTATCACAAGACGGACGTTCTCTTGTTGGCCAAAGTTTTTGAAAATTTCAGAGCCAAGTGTCGAACAGCGTAACGCTTGGATCTAGCCCACTACTATACGACACCCGGATTGAGTTGGGATGCCATGTTGAAGTATACGGGTGTAAGGTTGGAGCTCTTGACGGATATCGACATGCTCATGTTTATCGAGCGCGGCATTCGCGGTGGAATTAGCCAGTGTTGCAACAGGTACGCTGCCGCGAACAATCCATATATGAGCGACGACGACGACTACGATTTACAGAAAGATGACAAATATTTGATGTATTTTGACGTCAATAACCTTTACGGCTGGAGTATGACCGAGCTACTTCCACTCGGTGATTTCGAATGGTGCGACATTGACGCCGCCGCCGCCGCCGCCGCCAACTTTTCCTTCGATATTCCCGGTGACTCAGCCTTCGGTTACATACTCGAGGTGGATTTGGAGATCCAGAAGAAATTCACGATGCGCACAGAGATATGCCATTTTGTCCGGAGCACAAAGCCGCTCCGGGATCCAAACAGAAAAAGCTCATGACGACTCTCGATAATAAGGAGCGTTACGTAATCCACTACAGAGCTCTGAAACAAGCAATAGGGTATGGCTTGCACCTCACGAAGAATACATCGGGTTTTAAAGTTTAAGCAGAGCCCATGGCTCAAGACGTACATCGATTTGAATAGCGAGTTACGTAAGCGAGTGGCAAATGAATTCGAAAAAATGCTGTACAAACTGTTCAACAATGCGGTGTACGGCAAGACCATGGAAAACGAGAAGAAACGCATCGACGTGAAGTTGGTGAACAATTGGGAGGGGCGATACGGTGCCGAAGCTCTGATAGCTCGACCAAATTTCCACAGTAACGACATTTTCGACGACGAACTGGTGGCGATTCAACTGTTGCGTATGGAAATCACCGTGAGAAAACCCATTTACATAGGTCTCGCTGTTCTCGACTTGTCCAAGACGCTCGTGTATCGATTCCACTACGACTATATGCGCGGTGCCGCCGTTGGCGAGGAGCGTTGCAAGCTTCTGTACACCGACACGGATAGTCTCGTGTACGAGATCACCAATGTAGACATGTACGAAGTCATGCGTCGTGATATTCACGAATTCGATACGTCGGATTTTCCAGAGCCGAATCGCTTCGCGATTCCCAGAGCCAATAAGAGGGTGGTCGGCAAGATGAAGGACGAGAACGCCGGAATGCTCATGCTCGAGTTCGTGGGACTCAGAAGCAAAATGTACAGCATGAGAGTTCAGAATAGAGATGCAATAAAGAAGGCAAAGGGGATCAAGAATTTGGTGCTGAATACCACGATTACGTTCGCGGACTACGTCAAATGTCTCCGAGAAAATATGATTTTGAGCCGACAGCAAAAGTCCATCAGATCGCGTCATCATCAGTTGTACAGCGAGAGACAAACAAAGATCACGCTCAGCGCGCACGACGATAAACGCTTCTTGCTGCCCGGAACCACCGATACGCTTCCTTGGGGCTATTACAGCATTCCATTGGTGGAGAGGGAGGGGCGGATAGAGGCGTTGGGAATGATCGCAGTCAAACCAATGGTCGCTGCTGCCGCTGCCGCCGCCGCTATCGAGCCGCCGTCGCCGAAAAAGAGCGGAGAAATCACAACCCCAAAAGGAATTTTCCGTCTCATAATTAGTAAGACGTAACATCATCGTCATTATCAGCATAGTACACGGTTACTTTGTGAACTCTCAAAGTTTTATTATTTAGTACGAAGCATACACGTGTTTCTTATTAATATATATCTGATACTATTACAGCAGGCGTCGGTCGCCACTTCAAGTACTGCCACCGTCTCCATGCTCCCGATCGTCTTCGACGGTGAATGTGTAAGTTAAATATTTTTTGTATTTTTTTTGGTTGGAAAGTCAACTTTAGTGAAGCAAGATGCAGCGCGAAGATAACAGAGAAGTGAGAGAGCGAATTCTGCAGCAATTGTTTGCGCCAGACGATGTGTCGTGGCAAGACGCATTAAATCAAGCCATAGAAGCACTTGGCGAGGACGTCGATCTTTACGAAGATGATGAAGTCTTCGGAGTGATGAATTTACCAGCACATGAAGCAGCGGTGGACGAAGTCGTCGAGCAGCCGCGAACACCTTCGCCGAGGAGAAACGGCGACGACATCCGCGAAGCGGCAACAATACGGATGCCACTGACACCTCCACCTACAATATTATTATTGTAAGTACCTATTTTTTTCATTCTCTTTCACTCTCTCTCATTCTGTTTTTTATAATATAAAGAACAAAATCATTTAAATGTAAATAGATATGTTCTTATTATTATAAAATTTTATATATAATTAATACCATTATACTAATAACACAATTATATTTAAATTTTATTAATTTATCAATATAATGGTATTAGTTATACATAAATTTTTTATAATAATAATAAGAGCATATATGTTCTTTTTTTCATTGAATAAGGAATGTGAGAGTATGATTATGCAATTAAAAATTTATATATCTAATAATATTGTATTAATAAATTGATAAATTGATAACATTTTATATAGATAATTTATCAATTTATTAATGTAAAAGTATTATTCGTTATATAATATGTATGTACGTGTGTATATGAGAGAAAGAGTATATACTCCAATTTCAAATTTAATGTCCCTTTCTCTCACGTAGTTAAAATTTCTTATTTTGTTTTGGATCGCATTCTTTTTTTTTACGATGTCTGGTTTTCGTCGTCGTAGTCGTTATCGGCATAGTACACTGTTACTCTCACAGTTTTTACAGTTTTTTATACAGGGAATTTCAATACAAATACATGTGTTTCCTATTACAGCAGGCATCGGTCGCCACTTGAATTACTGCCACCGTCTCCATGCTCGCGATTGTTTCCAACGGTGAATGTGTATGTTGAATATTGTTATATATATATAGATAGATATATGAATTGATTTTTTTCAAATAAAGAATCTTTTTTTTTTGCAGGTCTGATGACGATGACGACGACGTGGAGATGGTCTGTCAGGTAATTGTCTCGCATCGAGCACCACCACCACGAGCTCCACGACACGTGACACACATTCACCTGGTGACGCCTCAAGCAGCACCCGTGATCGATACCACGACGCCACAGCCGCTCTTGGTGAATTTATTTTCATCAGAGCAACAAGAGACGCCCTACCGCCGACAAGAACAGGTATGAATTGTTTTCTTTTTTCTTTTTTTCTAATCGGGGTAGTTTGTTCTAAGTTTTCATTTTTTTTGTAACAGGTCGACGACGACGACACCATGCCAGTATGCAAGTGATGGAATTGCGCATACTGCGCCGCTGGTCGCTGCAGCCGCTAGCCGCAGTGGGTGGAAACACCACCACAGCGCGGGAGCAGGCGACACGTCAATCGGAATGGACCGGTCAGACACATGGTGCGCCGGTTATTCACATCGCGGTCGCCCATTCCCGAAAGTTCCCCCGCTGTGTGCCAGTCGTCCCGATCGCCGTCGCCAACTCCCTTAAGTAGCCCCGTAGGATCATCCACAACGGCGCTCATGCGGGATCTCGTCATTACGGTCACAGCAGGTAACCTTACTGTAACGACGGTTCAAAAAAAAAAATAAAGACAAAAAATACCGGCCACACACTTAGCTCGTAAATTAAGATAAAAAACTGCGTACAGCTGAATAAGGAAAATTTTTTCTGTGAACGGCAGTTTTCGGCTCGCGTATCTGGGAATCTTCGGATGTTGAAAACAATCAGAGCGATTTTACGATCGGGCCATCCGGAGTAGCCAGATTGCGAGCATCTTTAGAAAGTAGAGATCTGCAGTGCACATGTGCATCCTGCCGATAGCACTGTTATTTTATTTTAAATAGTTTATTCTCAATATTACTAATTTCTTTTAAATTGAAAGAAGCGCATTTGCTTACAGATCTCTTAAAAAATTGCGAAATTTATCCATTGTAAGTAACATTTAAGTAATCAACAAGGACTATTTTAATTAATAGTTTTTGTTTATTGCTCGGATATGTTTTAATTTTATACCTAAATATAAATATGGGAATAATTTATTATCTTTCCGTATTTATTAGGATTTTCTTTTTACGAATTTTGTAGTTTAATTGTTGAATGCGCTCAGCTTTGCTTTAGAAAATTTAAGTATAGTTTGAACGAAAGTTAATGACTATATTTATTATAATTAACTCTGATTTTTCAGCATTTCTTAAGGCTTTTTAATAATTAATTAATAGTTAAAACTATTAAAATCTTGGTTGTTTTCAGATAAATAGAATTTTTAACTTTTGTTCTGCACTTTAGTTTTATTATAGATTAAGAGATATTTTTGTAAAATTAGAGTACCACACACACAATTAATTTTAAATAGAATTAGTTTAAATAATTAAAGGCCAAAATAGCACATAGAGGGCCATCTATGTGAAGAGGGCCCAAAGTACTAAAATTAGGCCACACCCGCACACTCCACCCCCGGCCAATTAGGGTTCGAATTTTGCTTACGCTTGAGACACTCCTTAAATTTTCCAACCAATTAAGTTGAGAAAATTCGAGTTCTTCCTGCCCAAAAATGACAAAGATTTTCGAGTGGGAGTCTCTTGCGAAAAGTATAAAAGAGAACTTTTCAAGAAAATTGGGGAGTTGTTTTCCAGTTCGCTCAGATTTTTCTAGTTTCTCTAATTCGTTCAGTTTGTGTAACTTTTTCGAGTTCGTTTATTTAAGTTCCAGTTAATTTTTCGACTTCATCTGTTCAAGTTCCAGTTAATTTTTCGGTGTGTGTGGGCATATATATTTATATATATAAATATGCATAATCACTTTTTGTTTAGTACGTAGTGCTTATTATAACTTCATTCTGTGCAAGGTATAAGTATAATTATGATATTTTGATGTACGAAATTTTAAATAGGCGGGTACAAGTTACGAGTGCCCTGTATCGCTAGTCTTCAGGGGCGGGCGTGTTACGTCAAGAACAAGTCAGACTATTAAGTAAATTTTAGAATTTTAAAAAACTCAACCTCCAGTAGATCTACTACTAACCATTAAAACACGTAAGACATTTAAATAATTTTAGTTTATTAATACCCTAGTAATAAATAAATAAATAATCAATTAATTTTTTGATTTTTTATTTTATAGAATGGATTTCTCATCAATAAATAAAATTTCCAAGACGACTTTCCTTCCTCGGAAGGCGATGTCCCAACTAACATCGAACACATTATATCAAGTTACTAAAGTTAGATCATTAACAACGAAATATGGATTTAGCGTTGTTATTACAATTGATGACGAATTTGATGTGTTCCTGCCCAAAAGAGTAAATGTAGTTCTTGAAAAAGATGAAGAAATGCTGAAAAACCTGCACCAAACTAGTGAGAAGAAGGAGCTCTTTATTTTTCATATTGTTGGTTCAAATTTTCTATTTAAACATAATTGTATCTTCAGCGAATAATATTGTAAGTAACACTATTGTAAATAGCTGCTCTATAATTTGTAACGTCGGGCCGTTTATTAGCAATAAATTATTGATTTCCTCATGTACTTTTGTGTAGCTTAAATTTTAACTCGGTAAACTAGCAAAGAAGAGCCTTCAGCTGAAGCAGCTGGAGGACACGTGAAAATAGCCGTCCCTTTATCGCGCGCTTTCCGATGTTTACCTCGAACAATCGTAAAGTTTTTTTTGAGTAGGTTTAGATATAGAGTAAAGGAGCCGCGGAATTCCACCTGCATCCTGTTATTCGATTTCACCCAAAAGATTTCCACTTTTAGAAGCCAAAACTTTTGCTATATAAAAAAAAAACCTTAATAATTAATTTTACATAAATGAATCGGGAAAATAACAGCATGATAGGAAAATTTCGCGGCTTCTTGAAACCTCCCACACACTTTTTGATTAGAAACATAGTTGCCGCGCAATCATTGAAAATAACTCAAAGTTTTTAAATTACAAATTAGAAAAATGAGGTAAATAGTCGAAAACAGTTACTTGAATGAATTTTAGCAAATCGGTTATACATTCCACAATTAAATAATACCCCTTTTTTTTCGTTCCAATTTATTTAAACAACGAAGTGAGTTAATTAATTAAGTTACTAATTGTAAACATGTAGGATCAAAAGATTTTCGCGTAAAATATTTTAAATAATAAGGAACTTGCGTTATTTTTAAGAATTAATTGTAATAATTTTATATAATAAATAAATTAATAATTATAAGAGAAACTGTAATAAAAATGGTACTTGGAGAGTCATCTAGCGAGATAAGGCCCAAACTCTTGAACGCGCGCCCCCAATTCTCACCACGCCCCTGAACCAATTAGGACCCGAAATCCGAAGGAGAAAAGGAGGGAAAATCTCAGTCGGCCAATTAGAATTCACTGGCATTTCCACTCTTCCCAAATTTTGAGGGACTGAAAGAGGAATTTTCCTCCCAAGCACCCCCAGGGTTTAAAAGGGCGTGCGCAAGCGAAAATCGCTCTCTCACGCTCCTCGCAAAGTTCTAAGTGCATCTCGTCCGACCAAGTGCCAGGTCCAGATTGACTTCTCCCAGTACCAGTATATTAAATAAAAGAAAAGTAAGTTGAAACAAAATTTTTATCTCTATCTCTCCTTTTCCTCTTCTTGTTAGAATAGCCGATCGAAACTCGTGAGAAATAGGTCTTCGAAAAAGTATTTCAGCAGGAATTGGGATACTTTTTCAATAAGACAGTCGCGCCGTTAAATAAAAATTAAAATACTTTTTATGTGATAATTCCGGCAAGGTTTGGGATTTTCACATCCAAGTCCCGATTCCATTGGACCCTGGTGTTTGATGGAAGGCTTGTAGTCCAGTTTATTTTTCACTATTTTTACGCGAAACGCGAAGTAGAAAAGCTCTAATTCTCCAATCGCTCGTCCCGGTTTAAGCGTACGCACGCAAACCAAATAGAGCGCCTGAGATTACGTCCGCCTCAGACGTACCTGAGATAGTGACCCGGACGTCACAAATTAAAAAAAATATATCTAATCGAATAGTCTTTTTTTCCTTTATTTAACTATCCTCTTATTTCCTTTCGTGGAGAGGTAAAAGAAGTCCATAATGTAGCCCTTTTTAATGAATTTTGACTCATTATAAAGGTGACTCATTTCGGGAATCCCTCTGCCCTCATTTTCTTAATTTAAAACATTACATTAAATGGCAACATAAATTTCAGAAAAATTATAGATTCCTAATCTATAAAGATCACAATTTTGAAAAAGAAATATAATATTAAGAGTGTTTTGATTAAAGTTAAACGAAGCAAAACTCTAACTAGAACTTTGAGTAACGGTACGCAAGTAAATCCAGAAGTTTATAAAGTTTTGCAATGATCCTTGCACGCGATAAAAAAAATCAAGATACAAAAGGAGAAATCTTCAGAGCCCCTTTCTACTCCCGAAGTTCTTTTAAATCTGACTTTTCCGCTTACAACAGAAACAAGTGTAAATTATAAGGCTTCTCCCAATTTATCCTCTGCTAGCGAGCCGACATCTAGAGTAGACATATTTTTCACATTAGTAAAAGATTATAAAAATTCCTTAATTAACTTGTAATTACTTGTCAATTTATCAAAATAAATAAATAAATATAAATACTTATAATATTTATCAAAATAAACATCAGATAAATTTACACCTTCTAGCACAAACTTTATTTTTGCTACCTCTTTTACATATATAAATGCATATATATATATATATATATATATATATATATATATATATATATATATATATATATATATATATTTATTTATTTATTTATTTATTGATGAGCGAGAATAAGGATAAACGTCTCACACGCAGTCAGTCGAAAACCGTGAGTGTTAGCTGGATGACTGGTAGAGTTAACGGAGGCCTAAGACGATCAACCGAGTCACTCTCCGACTTAGGTAATATTAAAGACAGTTCTGATTTGAATCAAGATTTTAATTCGAGCAGAGCCTTGAATAGACTCAACAGTCAAAACTGCGTCTACTCCATAAAATAAAGATATTTGATACCTATACTATTTTTAATGTAGTTGACCAAGCTTTCAGAATGACTTATGAAGGAATACTAGGCGCTTTATTTTTTGAAGACGCTAAAGCTATTATAGATTTCAATTCTATAACCAAAGGATTACTAATTAACTTGAATAAAGAAATATTATTACAAGGAGTATTGTAAAATTCTGAGGATATATTTTTTGCTTTAAAAGATATTGGTAAAATAATACAATGCGGTTTTGAAATTATTAAAACAAAACGCCCGAGATTATTCATATCAAAAGATAGGCTCGGGAAGCATTTCATTTCTAACGAAGTTAAAAATATGCACGATCTTGATCTCTTTATTTATGTAAATTCTAAAATATTGTTCGTCGAAAAACAGATTAAAAATCACCTACAAAAATTATACCATGATGTACTTTTACAACAATGCGAATTAGAAAGGAAAGTAATTATAAGGGCGTTAAATATCGTCACTTTATCACCGGATCTCCAAACATACTATTTAATGAGAGAACTCGTATACATGGCAATAATGGCTGGTGAAATAGTACATATTATTAAATGCGTATCAGTAGAAATCAAAGCTAGAAAAGCTGAGACTTGCTAACAAGAACTAACGATCATACGCGACGAGACCCCGATGTTTATCACACCTCGAACGCATATAATAAAGCAATACGGAACCAAATCGGCTTGCAATACTAAAATGTCCATAATGTATAAATTCGACGACACATGGGTAGAAGTAATACCGGACGTCACTAGCCAAGAAGCTCCACACGTAATCAAACCTCAAGCCAAGCAAAGTTGGGAATATAATAGCCCCATAAATACGGCAACGAGCGGAATCTACACGTATAATGATATCGAACATCTTCCTACGTTTATTATGTTCCCTACAGAACGGAACGCTGTCCTTAATCAAATCGCGCTCGGTTAACACGTATAACAGCAGCACCTGTATACCGCCAACTAGCCATGGAGGCCGAGTGCGTAAAGCTCGAACATTATATGCTCTTCGATGCTCCTTGCGCCAAATGTGTGGGCCAGAAGGTTTTTGCCAGGTTCCAGCGGAACTTGCAAGTTCACCGCCTTGAGCTCCTATAATCCCTTCCTTACTCCTTTCTTTTTTCTCTTTCCACAGCACCCCTAATATAAACCCCAACCAAAACAACAAACAAAAAAACTATTATACACTTACGGATCAGTAGCGCTCGGAGAGCGCTAGTCCCTTGCTTTACTAGTAAAGAACTATGAGGGGTGGGCATGTCACGTCGACACTAAAAAACGTACGTGACGAGATATGATAACTGATCATGTATCGGTAATTTAACTTCCTATCATGCCATTTGTCAACCTTCCCGAGAAGATTTGTAAATCTATCTAGCGAGATAGATTAGGCTAAGCGTGTTCTGCATATTAATTCCGCGAATATTATGTACCACATATTAATTTGGCAAAAGAAAGGGAGGGACAAGTCAGCCTATGGTATAAAAAGGCTGGATCAGGATCCGCAATCGTTCAGTAATTCAGTAGTATATTTCTATAGTAGTATAGTACCGTTATTGTATTGCATTGTATTATTTTGAAGCTTCGCTACCCGGCTACTCAGAGCTGGCATTGTACTCTACTAAGCATTATAACTATAACTAAACACCCGAGACTCTTTCACAAAATCTCCTTTAAGCCTGGTCCGCTCAAGGTAAGAAACTTAGTTATCTACCTGCACCCTCAACCGAAAGATCGTTATCCTTTTAACTAACTTCTGCTTATCCTCTGACTAAGATCCAATCTTTACCTACGCGACAGTATTTTAAATGCCGTCTTGTCTAGCAATAACAAAACGCTTGGCGCTTTATAAATAGAAATCTTGTTCATAATAAATCAATTCTACATAGTATCTGATGACTTTTCTATAAATTCAGAAGAGTTACTAGGAATCGACTATCTCATTAAGAGTAAAGCAGCGTTAAATTTTAACACGGGAACAATGCGACTTAGAACTATGATAATTCTTATCCGTGTACGAAGCACTAGATTTACAAATCAGAAATTCTGCAAGTATTATTTCGGGTTAAAAACCACGGACGATTCGTACAGTTACAGAAATAAACATAATAATACGCAGACAAAAACAACAGCCTATTGTATCTGATCTCCCAACCAATACTAAGAAGATGAACCCGAACCTGTGAAATGACCCCGAGGAAGGTCACGTAAGAATCCACCCCAAATATCTGAAAATTTATTTATTGTAAGCGTGCAAATACAATAAATAAAGTGTACAAAATAAAAGGGATTAATAAAAGTAAGTTAAAATAAAATCATATCTTCTTTCTCTTTCTCTATTCAGCATTCGCGAAGTCGTTTCCCCTCTCTAAACGTCGTTGTAGCAAGAGTCGCACTTTTTTTCCCTTCTGCATCCGTGGTACTGTCGCGTTTAATTTGCACTTTACCAGAGTTAAAATCACGTGCATCGAAACTTTTTCTACAATACACACGTTCATGTCGGTTTACACGCGCGGGCATAGACCAAAAAGAGTGTACGTGAGAAGTCGATTATCGACGTCACACATATTTGAAGTGTGAAAACATCAACTTAATTGGAAAAACCTTGTTTCAACATTTTAGTCTTTCAAACTGAACAAAAAAATGAAGTTAGTACTAGTGCCAATAGGTTTGATCACTGTAATATTAATGATGCAAAATTATTTCTCAACTCTCAATGCAATCCCTATAGAAATTTCAATCTAAATATTGCTTAAAATCAATATGCTATAGTTTATTAAGTTTCAAAGCTTTCACTGTGAAAAGGAAAATGAACCAGTATTAAAAAAAATATTTTATTGAAAAATTTTTATCGAAAGATAAATTTTTTATTCGATAAAATGTCTATTTTCTTATTTCTTCGAATACTTTTGTATGCTACAGATTTTAATGTAATGAAATTTTCAACGGCTATCAACAGTAAATAAATATAAAATAAAAAATGAATGTGTTTTGACTTTTATTCGCCTTTTTAACTATGTTCATATACTGGGGATATATGAACATAGTTGCTCTGCTTTGATTGCCACCACTCCAAACTAAATAATATATTTAGTTAATTAATTTAAATAAGAAAATACAGAGGTATTACATCTAAATTTTATATATGATATTATTTCCACACCACCATTGAGGTAAATATCATGGTGCGTTTTTTTATAGTGGTATCCCCAATAGGCCTAATCCACAGAGATATTTTTTTAAACAATTATATAATCAGTAATTGCATATTAATTTTTTACGAATGATTTTTTAAAATGATATGATATTGATTCATATTACATTTATTCATTTTATAGAAATTCGTTATTCTTATTTTTTTTTAATCTTCTGTAAAATTTAAACAATTATGCGTTTCAATAAATTAAGTTTGAACTCTAAGATAAATTTGCAAATTGAAATTTCGAAAGCAAGCAAGAAGTTGACAAATAATAACATATAATGTAAATAATGAAGATAGTAGTTGTTAAATGGTTTACTAGTATTGATTGAGTTGTTCGTACATGAACGTCAACAGTGACCACGGGTAATATTTTTAATTTTTTAATTTTATATTAATCGATAAATTTGGCCTTTTTCTCTAACACCTGTATCTCCTCACACGAATTTAGAGTTTTCTGAAAAGGCCCATAAAACGAGAACGTGTCCAGACTTAGCATCTAAAACGCGTCTCTCACTTCAAAAAAAATTGGTTCAGGCTGTGACGCCATGCCGACAAGGAAATTTGGCGAGTTAGAGGAAACCTCAATATATAAATATATAAATGTATGTGTGTGTGTGTGTGTGTGTGTGTATTACATGCCTTTTTATATACTTTCGTGTATTGTCGGAGACCCCGCTGATGAGGGATCCTAATGGTGATGCGCCGCTTATAGAAACTACCCGAGTTCCCATCCTAATTTCACTTTCTAATTTTGATTTATACTCCAAGGACCTATAACTCATTTTTAGAAAGTGAAAGCGTTGCCTCTAATTGCAGGAAGCATCTGCGTCGCTTTCTCCTCGTGGACGCCCTCAAACGGGTATATAAGGACTGCGATCCTTTAGACAGTCAATCTAGTTTATACTTCGAACTAGTAGCGTACATTAAAGTATCGATCAAATAAATCATATAAAATAAATCATAGTTAAGTTTATAGTGTTATTACCTCAACTTTTTTCCTGATTCCTCCCATCGCGTCACTAAAGATTCCACGATACGACATATTTGGTGCTAAGTGTGGGGTGACGCTAATGGAAAACCTTGAAGAAAACGAGAGCGTTTTGTTCTACCTGTCACGAGGACTTCAAGGCTCTGCAAGGCGACGTAGAAGTTGTAAGCAGCCGACAACGTTTTGCTGTATTTTCTCTCGCCAGAAGTACGTCGTCGAATAACGGCTGAAGGATACCAGGGAGAATAAGGATGAGTGCATTTTGAATTCTACAAGTGCTACATACACAAATTCAAAAAAAAAGGAAAGGAGATAATATGATGAGCTCGGAGGTCAGCACTACCACAACCGCTTTCCAAAAATTTTTAAAAAAGTTTACCGACCACGCTACGGCCATGGACGATTCATAACTCGGACTCATGGATATAACTACCAAAGAGAAATATTTAAAAAGAATGGCAAAAAATTACTCCAATATAGTGAAAGAAGCACACGAGATAGCAAAAAACTTGGAGAAACTGAATCTCACGGAGGAAGCTGACAAAGCAGGACCCGAAGGTAAAAGGCATCCGGCCTACAGTAAGTTAGTGCCATTAACTTTAAAGAGTGCTACAGCCCAAAGATGTGATTTCGTGGATTACTGAATTCGATAGCTCAGGCAATATACGAGTTTTTATCAGCGAAATATGAAAGATCTGCTCATGTCCTACTACGCGCCGTCCGAATCAGAACTAAACCATTTGCGTGAGGAACGTAATCGGATTATGCAGCTCGAAGATCGAAGAGGACCCGAAAAGATATGTGATTACGTAAGACGCTTTCTAGATAAACATCGGCTGGTAATGAAAACTCCTGGCACGGACAAGGATCCCCAACGAGCGAAGTTTGCGCAAGAAGCGCAAGAAGAAGAAGGTGCCACCCGTTTTGTTATTGGGCTAGTATATGAAATTAACACTCGCGTAATAATCAAATCTCCAAAGACAGTGAAGGAAGCAGTAACTCTCGCTAGAAATGCGGAAAGCGAGATTCAAGAAAGGCAGTGGCTAAGAAAATTACCGTGCCCGGTTCGACAGCTCAACCATACGGGCATCTCTAGTCTCCAAGTTATATGGAGCAGGCCAAGGTAACAAGGAACCAGTAGGAGCCTTTTTACATCACAAGTATATGCTGTTCCAAAAAAGGCGCCCAAACGAAATTGAGGAAAACAAAATAGCCACTCTCATGACTCTACTGCGACCATCGCTCCGACGTTCATTACGAGCACTAGTCATCGCCGATTTCGCCACTCTCTTGACGAAATCTTTGGAAGCGGAAAGAGACGAAGAGGACGAACAATCTTTTAGAAGACATTTCAAAGGACCTGAATCTCGTCCTCCGGACAAAGTTAAAGCGGAAAAGACCGAAAAGACAGAAAAGGCCCTTTCCAAATGTTGGTATTGCCCAGGACACCACTACCATCGAGATTGCGAGTATCTAAAGGAGCAGCGTGAGAAAAAGGCAGCCCAGCCTTCGGAAAACTGGCGACGGGCCGGAGACATCAAGGAAGCCCCGCCCGACAGTAAAACCCGAGCTAAATACGCTCGATCATGACCCAACTACCTTGCCAAGGATTAGTCTACTTTTCCAGGGACAGGAGATTCAGGCTATCATCGACACTACGGACACACGGAAGTACAAGGGTGGTCCGATAAGTACTTAGCCTACAAAAGAAAAACGAAAATTTTGGAAAAGTGGCGTTTTATTTTTCAACATAGTCTTCTTTTAGTTCGATACACTTGGCCCAGCGATGCTCCAACTTCTTTAACCCGTCTGAAAAATACGTTTCCTCGAGGTCTGAAAAGTAGGCTTCCGTGGCAGCGATTACCTCCTCATTCGACTTAAATTTCTGCCCGGCGAGTGACTTTTTCAAGTTTGGAAACAAAAAGAAGTCGCACGGGAATAAATCTGGAGAATACGGTAGATGGGGCAGCAGTTCGTAGCCTAATTCGACCAATTTGGCCATGGCGACGGCGGAGGTGTGAACCGGTGCGTTGTCATGGTGGAAGAGCACTTTTTTCTTCGCCAAATGGGGCCGTTTTTTCTGCAATTTGAATTCGACGTCGAATCGGCCCAATAATTCGGCATAGTACAGCCCTGTGACCGTTTTGCCCCTCTCCAGGTAGACGATGTAGATCACACCTTGTGATTCCCAGAAAACGGTGGCCATCACCTTTCTGGCCGATGGGTTCGGGGCAGTCTTCGCCTTCTTCGGAGCACTTTCGCCGGGTAAAGTACACGTTTCGACTGTTCCTTGGTCTCTGGTGTATACCAGTGGATCCATGTTTCGTCGACTGTCACGAAACGACGCAGAAACTCCTTCGGATTGCACTTAAACAGCGTTAGACATTGCTCTGAAGTTGTCTCACGGTTGCGCTTGTTGTCCGAAGTGAGCAAACGCAGTACCCATCGCGCCGACAGCTTTCTCATGCCCAAAATTTCATGCAGAACATGATCCACGCGGTCTTTTGAGATGCCTACGATCTTAGCTATCTCGTGCACCTTCAATCGTCGATCTTCCAATACGAGATCATGAATTTTTGTCACGTTATCCTCCGTGGTAGTCGTTTTCGGAGCACCTGGACGTGGCTCTTCAAAAATCGACGTGCGACCACGTTGAAACTCGTTAAACCAATTTTTGACGGTCGCCATCGAAGGAGAAGAGTCACCGTACACAGCATCCAAACGCTTTTTAGTTTCGCTGCGCGATTTCCCTTCCAAAAACAAGAATCGAATCACCGACCGATACTGCTCTTTTTCCATTTTTCAAAAATCAACGGACACACTTGCTTTCACACGCTCTCAAAAATAAACTATAACTCCGATCCGGCTGAAATCTTGACAGTAACCATCGAGAAGATTGTACTACGTGATAGAATATTTCTTTTGCGAGAGTGGTGCCATCGGGCGGTGAGGCTAAGTACTTATCGGATCACCCTCGTATATCCATTCATCCGTCGTACCCTTTAACCACGTAATTCGACAGGATCCAACATCTTCAAAACTCGCACTCGCTACAACTCGCTACAAATACCTCGATAGCCACGACGGGCGAAGTGAACATTTCGTTCACCATACAAGGACAAGCGTTTGATTGTAACCTGCTACTGGCCCCACAGCTGCGTGAGAAGATCATCCTCGGCTTAGAAAAGAAGAAGGAATCGTCGACCTCATTAGGAATGTCCTACACTTTGGCCTTCCGAACAGGCTAACTGTTCCCTTAATAGGCACGGCACCACACACCGAACCCACATACTCCCCACAAAAAAAGGAAGTGGTCAATACTCAGATACAGGAGATGCTTGCGGCAGGTGTCATTGAATTCTGCACGTCCGACTACTGCTCTCTCATAGTATTAGCCAAGAAAAAGGACGGAACAGACAGATTCCGCATCGATTTCCGTCGATTTAACTCCCTCACGGAAGACGTCGCACAGCCAATACCACGAATAGCGGACACCGTCAGAGATCTCACTGAATCCCGCATATTCAGCAAAATAGACCTAAAAAGTGGTTATTGGCAGATACCCATGGAAGAAAAAGCCAAGAGATATACCACTTTCGCTACTCCATCTGGCGGTATTTATCGATTCAAGGTCATGTTATTTGGTTTAAAGGGAGCTCTAAGAACCTTTCAGCGATTCATGTCTCAAGAGATTCTGGTGGATTACATCAACAAGTTCTGCGAGGTATATTTAGACAACGTCCTAATTTACTCTAAGGATTGGGAAACACATCTTCGAGCTATTGCATTAGTTCTGGAAGGCTTGAGTTTGCATGGACTCACAGCCGAACCAAGAAAATGTCAGTTTAGTCTAACCAGTTTGGACTACCTTGGTTTCAACATCACGCCCACGGAACGAAGCCAAGCCGGAATACTTCGCTCAATTATCGAAACTCCAGTGTCCACCACCAAGAAACAGTTGCAAGCTTTCATCGGAGCTTGTAATTGGTTAAGGAAGTACGTCCCAGGTCTCGCGACATCATGGCCCCTTTGACAAATTTGCTACGAGGCAAAAGGAGTTTTCGGTGGACCAAGACGGTGGATGCCGCCTTCGAATCGACCAAGGAGGCGTTTAAACAACCGCTCAAGCTAGCTCGATCTCTACCGGATCACCCGTATATCCTCTAAACAGACGCTAGCTCTAAAGGCATGGGAAGTGTCCTTTATCAAGAGAAAAAAGATGGCTCCAGACGCATCATCGCTTATGCCAGTGCAAAATTCTCCCCAGTGGAGCAAAGATACCACTGCAATGAACAAGAACTCCTAGCCATCGTTTGGAGTGTAAAGAAGTTTCGGCCTTACCTAGAAGACAAGCCATTTATGTAAGCGATGGGCCCTACTACTCCCGGAGTTCAGCTTCAAAGTAGAACATTGTCCAGGAAAACTAAACGAGCTACCTGATTCCCTTTCTCAACAACCACAAGATGAAGCACACGAACCTTTGGATGACCAGGAAAGACTTCTGCCGCCGGTCATGAACAAGGGACCAACAACGGACGAAGGCCCCATACTTCTACTAACCACCAACGAAGGCCTCTTCGAAGAAATTCTAGTCATGCAGCAGGAAAATCCAAAACTACAACGTATCGTCACTCGATTTCTCGACTTAAATAGAAGAGAAGACCTTAAGCAGGAAGAACAAAGTTTTTTCGATCGCTATAACGTGGTGGAGGGGGCCTTATGGGTGGACTACCAAGATCGATGGCTACTCCGAGTTCCTGATGCTGGACGACAGCGGATCCTCTATGAGTATCATGACAACTACATAGCGGGACATCCCGAAGCCGAAGAGACTCTTCGTACCATCCAACAACACTTCTTCTGGCCTCGGATAACTCAAGAAGTGAGAGTATGTGCGCGAGTGCCAGATCGGCGCCTGTATGAAATCCTCGCCCACTCAAGCCATGGGATTAAAGCCGCATCAGCCTACAGCACCTTGGGACACCATTTCGGTGGACTTGATGGGCCCCTACCCGTTAATCACCCGAAGAAAGCGCTTCATTTTTGTGGTGACCGATCTTTTTTTCCGATGGACTGAGGCCTTCAGTATACGTTCATCGGAGACCCACATCATCACGCGACATCTGACAGACGAAGTATTCTCAAAGTGGGGATACCCTAGAGCGATCCTCTCAGATAACGGACCGCAACTTAAAAGTGCTGAATGGACCGAAGCTTGCAGGGAATGGCAGGCATTGCATTAGACCACGGCCATCTACCATCCACGAGCGAACCCTGTTACCCTCGCCAATGTGGGAACACAGAATCTCCCAGATCAAGGAGAACCAGCATCAGTAGCAGAAGAAATACTCCGAGAATAAAGAAACGACGTACAAGCCAGGGGATTTGATTTACGCTCGGAGCCATCCCCTCCCGAATGCCGCTGCCAAGTTCCACAATGGATTCGCTCAAAAATGGGAAGGACCATTTGAGATCGATCAGAAACTAAGCAGCGATATCTTCGCCATCAATCGACAAGGCGCCCAGGTAACGGTCCATGCCAGTCAACTCAAACCTGGTCCTCGTCGCCCTTGTCAGCCGGTAATCTTCCCATCGGACGAAAAGGAGATTGACCTGGACAACCACGATCGGACGATCGCAGTCCTCCTACGAGCTCCTGCCCAACACCTAAAAAAATAGATGACTGCGACCAGGCGGCCAATCGCCAAAGGTATGGTCACGACCAGGTGATCATCCCTTCAGATGACCGCGACCAGGCGGCCAAGCACCAGAGACACGATCACGACCAGGATTATCTGCCCCAATGATCAGGAGATCATTTACGACCAGGTGGTCGTTACCCCGTCAAGCCAAAGTGGCTCTGCCGTCGGACGACAACATCGAGGTCTCAGGGAGACCCAACAATTCCAGATGGTCCATCACCCGGAGATCCATCACCCGTACAACCTTTGTCAACGTCCGAATCGACTTTAAGAACATTAATTTTATTCTAAAGTTGTCTCAGATGAGTCTCATTTTTCAAGATGAGATTCGCGCTCTGCGTCAAGAAGTGCACTCTCTTCGTGCTTTGAACGGACATAATAACCAACAGAACGGCCGCTCAAGATCGCGTTCTCACGCTCGCTCACGCCCACACACTCCACAGCCTAGTGATATGTGCTGGTACCATCATACGTTCGGTAGCAAAGCAAAGAAGTGTTTCGGCAATTGCAAAATGCACCTAAACTTCAAGGCCGAGTAATAGCTGCGGCGAGCAGCTCGGCCACCTCCTCGCGCCGACTATTTTTAACAGACAGGAGGACAAACAAATGTTTTTTAATTGACACGGGCTCAGACATCTCTGTACTTCCGCGCTCAATGGTTTCACACAAGCTCACAAAGGCAACTTACGAGCTCTCCGCAGCGAATGGCTCTGTTATACATACGTATGGTACAGCAGAGCTTTCGTCCAACTTCGGACTGCGGCGCGACCTCAACTGGAAATTCATGATCGCGGAAGTCACAAAGCCAATCATTGGTGCCGATTTTCTCGCACACTACGGCCTAATCGTCGATTTACAAGAGAACCAGCTTATAGACTGGAAGACGAAGCTGATCTCACAAGGACGTTTGTTTGCGTGCGACACTCCAACGATTAAAGTCGTCGTCTCCACAGGTACCAGAAAATATGACAAATTGCTCGCCGAATTCCCAGACATCACACTCCCCGACGGTCGAGCACCTGTTATCAAGCACGATATGAAGCACTACATCATGACTACCCCAGGCCCACCTGTTTGGAGTAGACCGCGCCGACTTGCACACGATCGCTTTAGAACAGCAAGCGACTTATTCGACGAAATGGTTCAGCGCGGCGTTATGAGATCATCCTCGAGCAGCTAGGCATACCCACTTCACATGGTACCAAAGGACGAAAAGGAGTGGAGACCGTGCGGTGACTATCGCGCTCTCAATGCGCGCACCATCCCAGACCGATATACCCGGTTCAGCACATTGGCGATTTTGCTATGCAGCTTCGCGACAAGCAGATTTTTAGCAAAATCGACTTGGTGCGAGCGTTTAACCAGATACCAATAGCCGAAGAACACATCGAGAAAGCTGCAATCATCGCTCCATTTGGCCTTTTCGACCCTCTTTTCATAACCTTTGGACTTTGTAATGCAGCGCAAACCTGCCAGCGTTTCGTTGACGAAGTACTTCGAGGTTTGGACTTCGCGCACTCATACTTGGACGACATTTTAATCTCTTCTACCAACGAGGAAGAGCACCTGCAGCATCTGCGCATCGTCTTCAAGCGCCTCAACGATTACGGCATCGTAATCAACACAAAAAAATGTGTTCTGGGAAAGGCAGAGGTAATTTTCCTAGGTTATCGCGTCACTAGCCAAGGAGTTACTCCCCCATCTGAAAAAGTCAAGGAGGTGCAGGACTTTCCACGTCCAACAACAGCAGAGG
Organism: Phymastichus coffea; assembly: GCF_024137745.1. NCBI lineage: Eukaryota > Metazoa > Arthropoda > Insecta > Hymenoptera > Eulophidae > Phymastichus > Phymastichus coffea. Next base: position 26,101 of record NW_026706827.1, read on the forward strand.
AACTACGCCGATTCCTCGGTATGGTCAACTTCTTCAGGACTACTCTTCAAAACACCGCTGAAACTCAAGCTTCACTCAATAACATGCTCGTCGACAACATAAAGGGCAAGGCCAAGCTTACTTGGACACCTCGCGCAATCTCGAGCTTCAGGAAGCTCAAGCAAGATCTAGCGCAAGTAGCACTACTGGCTTACCCGAAAACGAACGCGGAGCTTGCGATCTTCAGCGACGCATCGGACTTCAGCGCAGGAGCAGCTCTCAAGCAGAAAGTCAACGGCGTCTGGGAGTCGCTGGGTTTCTTTTCGAAAAAGTTCTGCCCTGCTAAAGCCAAGTACAGCACCTTCGATAGAGAGCTTCTTGCTTGCTATCTTGCAGTAAAATACTTTCGCCACATGGTGGAAGCACGTGATTTCACCATCTATACTGACCACAAGCCGCTTACCTTTGCTTTTCATCAAAAGCTCGAAAAAGCTTCACCCCGTGTAGGTCGTCAGCTGGATTTTATAGGTCAATTTACTACGGACATTAGGCATATCTCTGGTAAAGACAACGTCGTAGCTGATGCACTCTCAAGAATTGAAGAAGTAGCAGCAATACTCGACTACACGGCTGTAGCGCAAGCACAAAAAGAAGACGCAGAGCTCAAAAGCTTGCAAGCTTCCAACACTTCTCTTCAACTCAAAGGAATGCGCTTGCCAGGGAGCGATACTGTGTTGGTTTGCGACTACTCAACTGCAATAGCCCGTCCATACATGCCACCAGCTTTCCGACGAATTGCCTTCGACACCGTGCACAGGCTCTCACACCCAGGTTCGAGCACGTACACATCGACATCATCGTGCTGCCACCGTCAGAAGGACAGAGATACTGCCTAACCTGCATCGACCGGTTTTCTCGCTGGCCAGAAGCTTTCCCGATGCCAGACCAGGAGGCCGAGACCGTCGCAAGAGCCTTCTACAACGGCTGGATTTGTCGCTTTGGCACGCCGCTTCGAGTGACAACAGACCAAGGCCGACAATTCGAGTCATACCTGTTCAATGCGCTTAGTCGTTTGACAGGTACGACCCACCTGCGCACATCTGCTTATCATCCCGCAGCGAACGGCATGATCGAGCGCGTTCACAGGCAACTAAAAGCTGCGATTCGATGCCACGAGAACGACAGCTGGACTCGCGCTCTCCCAACTGTGCTTCTCGGCATACGCGCCGCATGGCGCGAGAACGCCGCAGCCACAGCAGCCGACATCGTGTACGGACAGCCACTTTGCCTTCCAGGGGAACTGCTCGTAGCTTCAACAGCTAACAACAATGACCCAGCTTTTTTCGTGACTGAGTTGCGCAACTACTTCACGAAGATACGACCAGTCCCTGAAAAATCACATGGCGAACAAAATACCTTTATTTTCAAGGACCTGGAAACGTGTAAATCCGTTTTAGTTCGCCGCAACGCTGTGAGAACTTCACTCCAAATGCCTTACGATGGACCATTCCTCGTGCTGACTCGATCGGATAAAACGTATAAGCTGCAATTCAACGGTCACACAGCCAACGTTTCTATCGATAGACTCAAGCCAGCCTTCGTTCTCGGAGATGCTCCAGAGAACCCACATCAGAACGACGAGGAAGACGAGTTCTTTTTAATACGTTATCACCAGGCACTGCCCCAACAACAGCAGCAACAAGAGCCAGTTCCTCAGCAGCAACAACAACAGCTACCGACAGCTCATGAAAACAACGGACAACAACCAGCTATCCGAAGATCCACACGTCGTGTACGTTTCGCAGAGCGTTATCAAGCTGGTTTCAATTAATTTTACTGTAGTATGATAATCATTCATTTTCACGCGTTCATCATCACTATTTGTACTTTCTTTTCATGACTTCATCACTGGCAAGGGGGTACTGTGGGGTCGCAGACTTTTCCAAAATTTGCACCGCACATGTTCCTCAACCTTTCTCTCAATTTTTCCGATAAATCGTAAATCAACACCTCAGTCGATTTACGATTTATATTTTATGGTGTCCGACAAACGATCAGCTCATTGAGCACATAGTGCAATAAACGACAGCCGAACCTTTTCGGCTGGGCCTTTTTTGTAGCATGCCCGCGCGCGTACTTTTTTCCACCATATTTCCGCTTTTTCTTTTCCCTCTACGACGAGCAAAAGCAATGAGTGTTCTCGTGAGAAGCAAGCAAAAGTGAGAAGCAAAAGCCTGGCTCGGTGGTGCATCCTTGCACCCCCGCGAATGACCAGAAGGACACAACGTCTCGTCGAGTGAACATCGTCAACTCCTTTAGTACGCGCGTGCATCACTCGCGGTACTCTGTAGTGTTCCTCTACACATAGCACACCCATTCCAACTCAACATTATAGTGATATTTATATACTACCAGTGTGGTATAATTATTTATTTCATCCTACGCACCTAAACATCCATTATTTCTCCTTTCGGCAAACGCCGAATCCAAAAGGCCCTTTTCAGGACCAACTCCAGGGTCATCCCCTAGGCAGGTGGCAAGGCCTCGCACGAGTCCCACCGGCCAGGGGAGTTTACCCTCCGTGACCATCCCTTTAATAGGGCACGTTTGGGCGCACCTCTGGGCAAACTCAAATCCCCATGCAGCCGAGTGACTCGTTCTCAAACGGAATGAGCAAGACGCGCAGGGAGCCGAGGCAGAAACGCAGTTTACAGCGTTTATTTTCCCGGCAAGCTAAGATCAGGGCCATACTTGCCAGGAAACAGGCCAAGAAGGAGCCCCCCCAGGTGCGTCATCGTCGTCGTTGGGAAAAGACGGCCTTTCCACGAGTCCGGGAGTCATCTCGAACCCTCCCTTAGCTTCTTCGACCCCCAAGGTCACGCATACCTCAGCTCCCAGAGTTCTTAATCCCTTAGCTCCCAGAGTCCTCGATCCGCCGTTCAGAGATGTCCAGGGCGTGCCAGGATTTGACGAGCATCCTGCTGGGACTCGCAAGCCAACGCACCCTAGCCTCAGACCACCCCCACCACCTAGGGAACCGATCTGCGAGACCCCAGGAACGCGCCCTCGAGATTTCTCGAAGCTCGCACAAACCTCGGTTTTTAGGGACATCGTGCACCGTCTTTCGCAGCGCTATCCCCCTGCAGAGCCCGCCATCCGTCTGCTGGACCGCTCCCTCTTCGTTCCGCTTTCCGACAGGAGGCCGGTAATGCATCGTCTCTGTCACGGGGTCAAGAAATGTCTTTTCCCGCGTGAACAGTAAGGGGATAATAATATAATAATATAATATAATCCTGTGAGCCAAACTCTTAAGAGCAGCCCTCATCTGGCCCTCTCCTTTAAGAGTAGCTCACCCCCATTCTCCACGGCCATAGCAGCCACCACAAACAAAAAAAATAGAAGGAGAGAAAGCCCCATTCGAGCTCATTTCGAGCCCTTTAACAACCAATCAATGATAAACCATTGGAAACCGGCCCACTCACAACGAAAATACACTTCATAAAAACCAACAATTTTAAGGAATCAACCACAATTATCGTCGAAGAAAACGAAAACGTTTCAGTTTTGGCCAAGACGCGCAATAATGAAGTGCTATTAGTCATATCTAACCAAACAATGGAAGTTAAACTGACATATAGCAATCAAATAGTGATAGAGGAATGCGATGAGGTGCAATTAAAAGAAGTAAGTGATAAAATTCCTAAAATTTATCGCATAATCGTCGGAAAAGATATAATCGAACGTGAGCGCTTTTTATATGAATTAACGCAACTGGAATATGTCCCCTCAAAAGAGCAGGATGAACTTATGAAAGTGATATTCGACTTCAGCGATCGATTCTTCCTACCAAGAAATGCATTATCAGCCATGCTATGAAGGGAGTTAAACATACCATTCAGTTGGACACAATTACTCCTACCTTGACGAAGCAGTACAGGTATCCTCCTTTTCAGTAGGAAATTATTAACGAACACGTATAGGACATGCTAGAGAAGGATACTGTAGAAGAATCAGATAGTTCTTACTCGGCTCCGTTATTAGTAGTTCCGAAGAAAAAGGACAGCCGCCAAACAGAAATGGTAAGTTGTTGTGGATTTTCGCAAAATCAACGAGCACAATATTTCAGCGCTTTTGACGTTTACTCAGCTAAAGTCATAAGACGCAGCTAGATACATGGACGAGTTTCAACGAAATCATCGCAATAAGCTGAAGGAAATAAGAGCAAACTTGCTCAAGAGTAAAGCTCAATATGAGCAAGAAGTGTCGAAAAGAAAAAAAAAGGCCTACGCCACTATATAATATCGGAGATAAAATCCTAGTGAAAAGTAAAAGTTTAAAGACTACACTCTTGTCCAATCTATGGGTAGGATCTTATATAGTCACACACCTGAATACTGACACACACACACTAACATATTAAGTTAAAAATATGGAACATAATTAACATATTAATGACACAAAGCCTTTTGTGGAATAACTTTGTTTCTTTAGATACTGGTGGTACTTCTACTCTTGAGGATCAGTTTCGCATGGGGCCTTAACGAGCCCTATACATTCATCTCCTTCGACACGCCTATATTAAGAGAAGAGTTGTTCAAGGCGAGATTTTATCACGAAGTTTGGATGACCATTCATTTCGTGGATCTTCAAGAAGCGATCAGAGAGGGTAGTCAACTTTCACGCTTCACCAGCGATCTCGACACGTATTGTGATCGACAGTCCGAATGTAATCATAGGATAAGTGTGGTAGCTTTGAAAAGGAAAATTAGTGCAAGGATGTCTAATCTTGGTAACCTAATCGATCTAAGCGGTAGATAAAAGATGCCTAATTAACGCAGTTTGGTCAATTAGCAAGTTCCTAATAAACAAACAGATTGATGACTTGAACAAATACACAACAGGTGTAGTCACCCTACTGAAGAATAGACGTTCATAATAAAGTCGGTTTTAATGGACTTTGAGGCGTTCTCCAGCTCTCAAAAACGCAACGTAGAAACGCTAGAGCAGCTCGTAATCAATGACAGCTCTCGAGAAAACGCTAACGCGTTTAATTCAAATCTAATAGAAAGTATAACAGTCACGGAAATGCGAATCGATGGGTTCGACTAGTTGATTTCTACGTTAAACAATACCATCTACAGCGGTAAAACAGGCACCGTACCACCGCAGCTAGTAACTCCAACCAATTTCTTGAACGGTCTAAGGCGATAAAAAACAACTCATTCTTCAGAAAGCTTCCATTCCCGTTGGAATTACAGTATTATACCATTATATTATATTATGCATATATGTTAGTAAGTAAAGCGAATATCATGCTATCGCACAACAGGTTGACTTATTCACATTCAAGAATAATAGAAGCACACGCCAAAGCTTTTGTTTATAATGAAAACTCATCTAGGTTCACACGCAAAAGCGTAAACTGAGTAGAGCTTCTAAGAATTACGTCTCGTGCCTCAAACGTTCTGAGAAATACGCTCGTGGATGTAAATAAATAGTTACAAATAAATTAAATGAAAACCTTCGTTTTTCGGTAAAGAGCAAGGTTGGGCGCCTTTTGCTTCAAAATCAATTTCGTAAAATTTTCGTTACGAAAGATGCAGACCAGTGCCAAATAGAGGAAAATCGTTTTCGATACTCCGTGCGCAAAGTGTGTCTTTGGCAGAAAACGTGCGTTGAAAATTGCACTTGCCATACGTTGTATCAAAAAATACGGCACGGCACATGTTCGGGAAGGAGTTTCTCATCTCGTGTACCTTTCCACTCTCGCTTTGCTCGGGTGTAAACGCCACACGAGACAAGAATTTACTTTCCTATACTTGTATCGTAATGTACTAGAACTCTATATAAAAAAAACAAATAAGAAAAGCATAGAGCCACGTCGGAATGCCCTGGTCGACCGCCCATCTGCATCCTATTTACCACAGGCTCGCCGACTTTTCCTTTATTTCTCACAAATAATGTTTAAGCAATAATTTGACAATCGAACTCTTAAGTTATACCAAATTGTAAATGATGAAAAGATTACTAAAATATTAAATGTACATTTTTCGCTCCCATGTAAATTAACAACATAATTCGATGAAAACTCCTTTCCAAAAACCAAAATATTTTAAATAAAAATAATATTTTTTGTATTATAATCCAAAATAAATTTTACGTTGGCAAATCTTGAATCCATGGCCGAGACTTCGTTATTAATCTCAAAGATATAGTTATCTCTAATCTTATTGATGTATTATTTGCATTGTTATACTGTATAACTATCGACTTAATGATCATTTTATTGTTTTTTACTCAATATATTCTGTCTATGAGAATTATTTTCTCTGTTTACTATTTATTTTGTCTATCTATTTTCTTCCTTACTTACTTGTTTGTGGTAGGACTCACCTAATTGATCATCCTCTCCTGGATCTTTGTTCAGCTTCTAAGTAATGCAACTTCTGTTTAAATTTAAGTAATTCAATTCAAATTCAAGTTCTGTTCGATTGATTTGTTTTTCTTCGACAAGATTGAAGAGGTCGATAATAATGTCACACGAACACTGGATATTAATAACAAAGGCATCATTTATTCAATTTCAAAGTAATAATTGACAATCGATTCTGAATCAGTAATTAATTTCTAATAACAAATCAATGTAATATAAATTAAATATAATGTAAATCCTATAATAAGAAAAGTACAAAATAATAAAAAAACTAAGCTTCTATATGAATTTGAATGAACATGTTTAACGGTTGCGTGTTGCCAATTAATTGCCCAAAAATCGAGCTGTAGTTTATCGATATATAGACCGAATATCGATTTAGCTCATCGATATTCGGTCTATATAATTTTTCACTGAGTTCAATCCATTCCTGTATCGAGTTGAATCTATTTTTTTTTCCTTTACTACTCAGGACGTAACACCTCCATAGTTAAATCGTTGTATTTTGGCATATCAGAGGAAATGAAAGAAGAGTGCAAATTTATTTAGAGATCAAATTAAAATTTCAGAAATGTATTGAATACATTAAATTTATGTTTATGATAATGTTAAACTAACATTTAATTTTACTCTATAATTTCATAACAAGCTTTTATTATAATTTCTTTCTTATTAGTTTAAGATTCTTATAATTTATGTGCTAGTAATTTCTTTTAATGATTAATCATACTAAACTAAATCTAATGTTAAATTATAGAAATACATTTGAGGGCTTACTTATTACTTCATAATATAATTCTAGTGTCAAAAGTGGAAAAAACTATCTCATAGCTACAGAAGGATTTCTCAAAGTTAAAGCTACTATTTTCTGACTTTTGGTAGCAAAGTACAGTCTGAAGGATAGGTGGATAAGGTAGGGATTTTTTTAAGGTTAGGGATTACAACTTCTCAACTTTGATTTTCTTCAACTCGTATTCTTCATTTTTTGCTGGCTTTGATTTATTTTTTGAAAAGTAGTTTGTTCAGTACTATAAATAACTGTGTTACGAAACTGAACAGAATTCCTAGCATATATGCTGAATATTTGCAGATTTGCAAAATAATAATGATCATGATAATGGTGGAGCTGCTAAAGTCGCAATGACTAAGTTTCGTCATAAATTGATATGCGTTTGCAGCAATGTTTATAAGCGTTTTCAGGGTTCATAACTTCAAACTCAAGTTTCCTTCTGTATCTTCGTTGCCCTGCGTGTCCATTACTATTTTATTAAAGAGTTTCGTCTTTTCCATCGAAAAAAGAACGTGGTTTTGTAGTTCTTGCAGATCTTCTTGTGAATAGATTCCGCTGGATGCCAGTGAATAGAATTTTGTTGGTTTTTATGATATTTTGATTAACAACTATAGTGTTAATATAATTTTTGGCTGTCCTAAGCCCTGGGGTCATTGATTCAGCATTGGCCCAATTTATAATATTGCAAAATAATTGAATTGCAATTGATTTCTGTTTCTTGTTTTAGTAAAATGTGTTTTCGAAATGAGATACAGTGAGATTGGTTGCCTAAAGTAACCAATAGTTGAGAGAAGTATTTGTTGATATCATGATTGCACTTCAGTAGGCGTACATTGTATAACATATATACGACTCTCCCCACAAATCAAGGTAAGTACCAAATTTTTAATTATATTGTATGCAAATTTGAAGTGAGAAGTTAAAGTGAGAGATATAGAGTGTACCGTATTTCTTGTAATTCACACTTTTTCAAAGTATTTAAATACGAATTGCTTATTTCGGCCCTAAAATGTTTTTCTATGTACACAAATTTGTTATTAATATACAAGAAAACATCATAATTCAGAATTCCTTACTTTGTTTGCATATCGTTGTCAAATAAAATAAGAAATTAAGAACATTTGTATATGAATAATTTAAAATGTTCTGTTTTTATCAAGGTCTTGTTATAAAAACTTGTGTTTCCTCTTACGAACAAAGCAAAGAAAACTTTGAGCTAAATATTTTTTCTTCATTCATCAAAAATAGATTAGTTACTGACTTAGTAATATCTAAATAATATATAGGAGGTAACAACGTAATAAAATTTTCAGAAAAAAAGCAAAACGAAATCTCAGCTTAAAATTATGTCACGAAAGATTCATATTAGTTATTTATGTACCTTCGGTGAAATAAACTTCATGCTCCAAAACACTGTTGATAGTTCAAGCCGTTATACTATACGTTTTGCTAATATGCATTCCGAGTGATAAGCCAAAATACCGACAGGTAAATGTGTAAAAGTAATCTATTTTTAAATATATAATTCTTTTACTATAAGCTATTGTAAGTAATTTTTATCATTAACAAACATTGGCAAAAAGTACAAAATGTAAAATTGACATACTGAAGAGTGACTTTCGAATCAAAGTGTAGAAAGTCGCACATATATATTAAGCTTAATTATTTTAAGAAAAGAGTTCTGTACTTTTTCCCAACGCTTTTACATAAATCAAATTTTACGTGGACAGCGATCTTTTCGGCATTATTGTAATTTACTATGCGAATCCAAGAAAGACCGAAGAAATCTCTGACGCATTCCTTGCAAGCAATAGCAATAGCAATAGCAAATGTGTTATCATGCGTTTTTTTCAATTATGAGATTGTTGAGCAGTGATTAGAATAGACTTGAATACGGTGAAGAATAACGACGAGGAGAGTGACGACGATGATGTAATCCCAATACACATTATCAAATTTTACGCCATGTCGTTTACATTCCTATGTATTGACTGATACTTATTGCCGGTATGCTTGAACTTCATAAACACTAACAGATAAGCAGTAACTGTTTAAAGATAAAAATATATAAGATAAGTATAATTTTTTTATTCATTATTATTGCAAGATAAATCGAATGACAAAAGTGTTTGGTACAAACCTTGTTTTTTATGCATTCGATTATTACAGGTGTACATGTTGTTGAAGTTAGTTTATAGTAAGATTCGCTCGTTACTAAGAAATCTGAAAGTCTAGTATAGTTGGAGAATAAGCATTGATATGAGTCTTGAATGCTGTGTTACTATAGATCTACTACTTGTTAGATGATTTTTCCTTTTCCAAAGAATTTCAATTTTATCAGTGATTCCAAAATAACGACGGCATAACTACTGTGCGCTCATCCCTTTTATTCTTGCAGATAATATTGTAATAGCTGACTGTAGTTTTATTCTCTCTTCATTGTTGCAGAAATGCAACTAATCGCCAAAAATAAAATAAATCTCTAAATTAAGGAAATTTTTCTATAATATTTTTTCGTAAAAAAGGTCGATTAACATGGGCATTACAAAGCACCGGATCTTCATAAATCACAATTATCCCTATACAAACATCTTTGCACAAAATTCTGAAACTACTATTTAGTTCCCTCAGAGCAACCTAAGTTACTCGTCCGACTGATCGTCTCGCGCCTAAACAAATAGAAGTAATCGCTCCTGACTTTCATTTTCGCTCAAATACTTCGTTGCCCAACATTTACAGTTTCGTATAAAAAAAAATCTTAATGTTAAATTTCATATATTATGTAATTTAATAAACAATATACAATAATTTGTAATAACAACTCTCTAAAAATTTTCTTATATCTACTGATGAAATCTATAGTTTTAATAGAAACACACCGAAATCATCCAAAATAAAGACATACTTTCCATTTTCTATACCAAACATTCAACAAATTGACACATGAAAGTAATGCACCTTTTTATAGAATTGCGTTATAATGTTTGTGTTCATATATCATTCCTAATATAATCATTTTATATATATATATATATACAAAATATGTTTTGAACAGTTTATAACAAAAAGATTCTTTATGTAAGTTAATACAAGCTAAAAATTATGTTTATAAGGCATATGAATGTTTTATATTTTTACAACAAAATTTAACGATCAATCAAATCAATTCAGAAAGTCTGTAAATATTCATCATTTTTAACTTGCATTAAAGTATATAATCGTAATCCGCAGTTTTAAGCAATAATTTTATAAGTAGCTTTGCTTTAAGTTGTTATAAATAACAGCGTCACTCTTGTCCTCTTGATAATAATACTTTAAGAGACATATGTGAAGGAAAAAGCCCAAAAAATCCAACCCCCACTTTCTCGGAAAATTCATGCCTTTCAGCCAATTACGAGGGCTATGACGAACAATAAAACTTGTCTGACAATATGAAAATCTTAGCCAATTTTACGTCTTAAGCCCGAAGAAAGAATTTTCCCCAGTTATTTTCTTCGGGTATAAGAAGTCCTGTCCAGCTCTTCAGAGTCAGTTGAAAAAAAAAGCCCACACGCAATTCAAGCTAAGCAACAAGAAAATCGAGTCCGAGGGCAAGGGTACGCAGTATTAAGCAAAAGGCTATTATTTAATTGATAAAAGTAAGAATATTAAAACCTACAATAACTCTTTCACTTTTTCGCTGTACTTTAGGTAGAACATTCTCTAACTTCAATTTTTGAATGAACAGAGTTTAAATTAATCGTCTCCAGTCATTTCCTCTTTAGAGGACCAAATGTCCTGCAGTTATTTGAACTTCTTGGATACGCCTATTTTCTGAATTCTCAAATAGAATTCAGAAATAAGAGTACGAGAAAAAGTAACATTCTTCATAGTACGAGTTTTGAAAATTAGCATATATTTTGTAAAGTATTATAAGCATATTGATTTTGAGAAATATTTAGATTGAGATTTCCATAGGAGTAGCATTGAGGGTTGAGAAATAATTTTACATCACTATTATTTTACATACTAATATTACAGTGATCAAATCTATTAGCACTAGTACTTAGTTCATTTTTTCGTTGAGTTTGAAAGACTAAAATGACAAAGTGAGGTTTTTCCAATTGATTTGATGTTTTCACACTTCAAACATGCTTTGATGTGGGAGATAATTTCAGACACTTGTACAACTACCAAGTACGATAACAACAAGTTTTTGCTCAATCATGATCAGTTTGTTTAAGTAATTTAATTTTTTTTATATCAGCTAGTGCAACATATGAAATTAACGATTTAATTTTATTCAGAACAATTTAAATTTTTTCATAAGTCGCTTTTTCTTCCAAAATGGTAGGCATAGTTATGATAGCATTCAAATCATTTCGCGACGTTGTAAGGATAGGTTCGTGTTTGACATTGACTACGATTTTTCAATCAACTTTAGCAAATCTCAGTAAAGTAACATCGTGTTACGTCTACGCCAAGAGATAAGTCGGCAGATAATTCAAGCATGATTTAAAAGAATATAGTTGTTTCTCTGTAGATAGGTAATTTGTTAAGACTAAACCATGAGGAACGCTAGCAGTAATAGGATAGAGAATTAATTGGGATAATGAAACAGAAACAAGAGATATATATATAATACCTACAAATGTTTGAATCCTTATCTCAATAGTTACTCGGAGTAATAGTGACGAAAGTCTGGTTGATTATTCTCTTAGAAATTGGTACTTGCGGTACCAGTATTGCATATATATTCGATATATTCGGTATATATATTCGAGTATATTGTATATATATATATATACTCGATATTGTAATAAGTTTACGTTGGACATACGTTTGCCTATTATTTTTCGATGATATTCAGCAAGTCCCAAAATCACACATAGTGTAACGTCGGGAACAGGTCAGGCCATATAAAAGAAGCAAATTTAAATTTTTATAAAGGGGGAATTCCCTCAATTAGAGTAATGCCTAATTAAAGTCTGACCTTGTTCTTGATGACACGCGCTCCCCTTATGGGTTTAACCCTATAGGCTTCTTTTATGTGTTTTGCCTTATAAAAGAGGTGAGAGAAAAAGCGCTAGAAAAATTGGCTGAATCTACATGGTCAAAATTATGGGGAGATTTATGAGTTTTTATACGATCATCCGCCTAGCTGCGCCAACGCGTACGTGGGATGAGGCAGTACGTCGAAGCGCAGCGTTTAGACTCACGACGCTTTGCATCCACGAAGTATCGGAGAAGTCCAGGATTATCGCCGCGAAAGGTTGAATTATCTTTCCGCAGACGGAACCGAGCAGCCAAGGCGAGAAATCGCTTGGCTCTTGAGCTGCCGCGGCTGGCTACCTCGCAGATAGGGCGGCGAATCGGAGCCTTTGCGCGAGGATCTTAATTAGGAGAGGGAGCAGGAGTCCTTCGATGCAAAGTGCCGCTAAACGGTATCTTGGAGGTGGTGCTAAGCTCGAGCGACTCCGACGATACCGGCTCAGTTGAAGAAACGGCTCAGTAGAACGAACTGAATTTCGACGATAACGAAATTCAGTTCGTTCAAAGTTAGCAGCTCAGATTTAGTTCATTTAGTTCGTACAACTATTTTGAATTCGTTAGCTATTCTTCAAGTTCGTCCAGACCCAGTTAATCTTTTAGTGTGTGTGTGGGAAAACCATTATAAAAGTGAGTAAGAAAAATTAAATAAAAATTTTTACATTCTAACTACTCTCCTTTAACTTCTCTCTTCTTACTCTTCCTACTTTCGCGTACGGGATTTTCTTTCTTAGATAGTTACACTCGATTGCCAAGCGTGTGGTCGAGTGCATATTAGATAGGCTCCCTTTACGTTATTTTATTGCCAAGAGTGTGGTAAAATAACGCGAAGTATTGCTATATTGCCTAGCGTGTGGTACAGCAAAGCTTCGATCCTCCGTCGCCGAAAAAAGGAATTTCCCGCGATAGTGGTAATGCACGTCCCGGTTATTGTCCGCAAGGATAGACCAAAAAGTGCGCCTGAGAATTGTTTCGTCAACCGACGTCACATCAGTATAAATATGCGTAAAATAATTATAAACAATAGCGTCACTCTTACTCTCAAAAATGATGTTCCAAAAGCCATCTCTGGAGAAAAGGGTCCAAGTTCGGAAGGAGCTGCTCTATTGTTCTCGGAAAGTTCACGCCCTCTGGCCAATTACATAATTTTATTTGGATAAGAAAATCTTTTCACCATGAAATTGAAAGATTTTCTCATCTAACTCATCGAAAACATCTGAACGAATGTTCAAAGTTTCGCGTATAATATTGTAAGCAGCACACTAATCATTAATATGCAGAATACTTATCACCATGAATATGATTTTCGACAACTTTTAGTTTTAGACTTTTCAAAATTTGAAGGCTCTGTAGAGATCGGTTTGATATTGTTACACCTGGAAGAGAATGACCGTAGAATCTTAACTGAATTCGAGAACTGGCAGTCCCGGAAAAAAGTGATGAAGTTATTTAAAAGCTTTGCCCTAATTCAATTATCCCAATTCAATGCTAATACTCTAATACTAAACTAGATTCTAATTATGTTCCAAATTAGAATATCTCCATGAGCTAAAAATTTCATACAAGAATAAAGAATCCATTAGTAAAACTTTTGTAGCGTTATATTCAACTCTAAAAAACATGTATAAAAACTAGATGAAGGATGATGATATTCCAGATAACATTGATCCAAATAATGTCCAAGATCATGATAATTAAGATATCCTAGACTGCGACAATTAAAATCACGACAACTAGGCTACAGCAAGTGGAAGAAGACCTGGTGTTACGTGATGTTCCATTATTGTTCGCGGCATCTGCGCTCCATGTGCATAGCACGAAAGTAGAGAGTAATAATTTATAACATTTTTTTTGGTTGTTGTAAATGTGAAAGTTTATTTGGAGATTCGGTCCTTTGTCGCTTAATGTTTTCTCTTTTTGCGGATGGGGAAAACCCAGAATATAAACATGTGCGGCAGTTCCAGCGGTACGCGCACGATACAAAAAAAAAGGGGTATGGTCGTCCAGTAATTGTCGCGCAGGTAAACGTTTGGAGGGAAATTCGGCACTATAAACCTTGCATTTCTAATTGGCTCCACGAACAGGCCCAATGCTGGAAAAAACTCTCTGATCCTTCTTCAGGAAGGAGGAAGCAGTAGTAGCTCTCGAAAACTCGATCCTTGCACCTCGTAGCTCTATCTCAGCACCTCGTCGCATTCTCTTTCAGTTACCTAGTTGCTCTCTCAGTTAACTGGCTGCTTTCAATTGTTTACGTCGTTGTGATAGTTTATCGTACTAGCCTTCACTGGTAACGTGTGTGCTGAATGTGAGTGCGAGTTCCTGATCTTACGTCACGTTCTGTGGATGACAGTTGCGTGCGAGCACAGTATCGTGCCTTTTATCCTGTGACTTGTCGAACCCACGATCGCAACAAGGGCTACCGGCACTCGTTGGCCTAGCTAAGGATATGCGTGATATCCTCTGAGGCGTCTCCGACCCTGGGCAGCTCAGACAGCAGCAACTCGGCCCTACTCTTAGGGGTAGCATAGTGCGGGCCGTGCCCGTGACCGAGACGTTGGCACTGTGCTGCTTTAGGAGACGACCTTCCTTCTTGCACAAGGTGCAGTTAGCGTCGTGTGGTAAGCGAGTAGTTTTTAACTTGAATGGCCATTCACAGGCAAAGCGAGCCTGCCGAAATCTATTAATTATAAATAAGTAGCATAACTCTTTGTACATTTGTCGATTGTATTTGCTCATATTTAGATGGCTTTTCCCTACTTATGACTAGGGTTTTTATGCCGGATAAATACGAGCCTAATTATACTTGATAAAATTATAATAAAAATAAATCCATATCCTTTATTTATTTAATATTCACGCACCATATCCGTATTAATTTTCAAAGAACTTGATATACATGAGACTTATAAATTCTTTCTTATAGGTGATTCGAATTTCTGTGTTGATTATATTTAACTTGGAATTTCTACTAAAGAATTGTCCAATTTATTCAATTATGTTATAATTATATTTTACGATTAAGATTTCGCTTTCAAGAATTCCGTTCGGACATAGTAATAAAACACTATAGCTAGCAGTATTCGTGTGCGCGACTCGATGGGAATGAGCGGCAGAGGCTGATTCACGCTGCTGCAGCATGCTGTCTCAGCAGCGTGAATCAGCTGAGACAGCATGCTGCAGTCAGCGTGCTTATCTAGGTAATACGAGCCGATACGAGAAGTGTAAACGTCTAAAGCATATGTGCGAGAGAGAGTTGTTATTGAAAGGCCTTCGTACAGGACAAACTCGCCTCGCGCGAGTTGTCACCCATTAAGCAGAATGCATTCGGCCAGAATATTATATACTGGCTAATGCTAATAATTAATAAATGCAAAAAACGACAAAATGCAATCAAAACGATATTCGCCAAACAGTTGCTACAATGTAAATGGGATGTTATTTTTTGAATAAATTTTTTTCATTTATTACAAAACATAATTGTTTTACTTATTTCTTTAAAAACCCGTTTATTTAGAACTATTTCTGTACAAAATCAACTAAAAAAATAGGGGATCAGATTTAACCCACCATTTTTGAAAATGAGAAAAATTGATTATTTTTGAATATACAGGTATCTTAAAAACTATTATTTATATAAAAAATATACTTTGCAAAAAGTTGCTCCTTTATATTACCTCTAATTTAACGTATATAACGTTAAGATCTGACCTTGGATAGGCGTTTTATAGCTATTTATTATTATAATTTATTTATTTTATATAAATAATATAGCCAAAAGAAATTATTAGATCGGATTTATCCCACCTTACCTTAACAATTAACGTATATGTGCTTGTGTAACGGCGGTTCAAAAAAAAAAAAAAAGAGAGAGAATAAGACAAAGAAAAAAATACCGACCACACATTCAGCTCGTAAATTAAGATGAAAAACTGCGTACGGATGAATAAAAACGATTTTTCCTGTGAACGGCAGTTTTCGGCTCGCGCATCTGGCGACTTTCGGGTACTGGAGACTATCAGGGCGATTTTACGATCGCGTAATCCGGAGTAGTCAGATTGCGCGCATGTTTAGAAATTAGAGATATGTAGCGCACATGTGCATCCTGCCAACAGTACTATTATTTTATTTTAAATAATTTATTTTCATTTTTGCTAATTTCTTTTAAATTAAAGGAAGCAGATTTGCTTGCAGGTCTCTCGAAAAATTGCGAAATTTGTCTTCCCGTATATAAATACGGTAATATATAAACCCAATAATGGTTCATTTTCTTTACGAGTTTCGTATATATAATTGTTGGATGCGCTCAACTTTGCGTTAGACAATTTAAGAATGGCTTGAATGAAAGTTATTAATTATGTTTGTTGCAATTAACTCTGATTTTTTCAGCATTTCTCAAAGCTTTTTAATAATCAATTAATAGTTAAAACTATTAATATCCTAATTGTTCTTAGATAAATGTAATTCTTAACTTTTGTTCTATCATTTAGTTTTATTATAGATTAAGAAACATTTTTGTAAAATTAGAGTACCACACACACAATTAATTTTAAATAGAATTAGTTTAAATAGATAAAGGCCAGAATAGTACATAGAGGGCCATCTATGCGAAGAGGGCCCAAAACACTAAAATGAAGCCACACCCGCACACTCCGCCCCCGGCCAATTAGGATTCGAACCTTGCTTACGCTAAGATACTCCCCAAATTTTCCAACCAATTAAGTTAAGAAAATTTGAGTTCTTCCTGCCCAAAAATGACAAAGATTTTCGAGTGGGAGTCTCTTGTGAAAAAGTATAAAAGAGATCTTTTCACGAAAATTAGATGATTATTTTTTTCTAAATTCAGTTCGTTCAAAGTTAGCAGTTATTTTCTAGCTCAGATTTAGTTCATTCAGTTCGTACAACTATTTTGAATTCGTTAGCTATTCTTCAAGTTCGTCCAGACCTAGTTAATCTTTTAGTGTGTGTGTGGGAAAACCATTATAAAAGTGAGTAAGAAAAATTAAATAAAAAATTTTTTACATTCTAACTACTCTCCTTCAACTTTTCTCTCCTTACTCTTCCTAGTTTCGCGTACGGGTTTTTCTTTCTTAGATAGTTACACTCGATTGCCAAGCGTGTGGTCGAGTGCATATTAGATAGGCTCCCTTTACGTTATTTTATTGCCAAGAGTGTGGTAAAATAACGCGAAGTATTGCTATATTGCCAAGCGTGTGGTATAGCAAAGCTTCGATCCTCCGTCGCCGAAAAAAGGAATTTCCCGCCATAGTGGTAACGCACATCCCGGTTATTGTCCGCAAGGATAGACCAAAAAGTGCGCCTGAGAATTGTTTCGTCGACCGACGTCACACTTGCATATATATCATAGGTAGATACATCGGAATCTGTAACGTCGGATAATTAATCATAATATTTAAAAAATTTCAATTAAGTTCATTATAAATCGAACCAAAATGTATCAAAACAAAAATATTCTGGTAATTTTCTGTTCCCAAGATTTACTCAAACTACGTATTTACGTAGCTATAAACAAATTGTGTATACTGTTAACCCAACACTGTTGCGCGCGTCCTTTTGCTTTAGCATATCTTTGCACTAATTAATAATTAATAATTAATAATTTGCACGGCCCACGAATGCCCGAACTTGTTCCGGGAACAGAGTTAGATAAAAAGAGGTAGTGTCATAAAACCTTTCCTGCGTGTTTTCCCTTCGAGTTTTCACATTTCTATGTCTGTTAAAATTTAGCATTGCATATTATTTTACAATCAAAAGTACGAATTTGTCAATTTAAATTAATTCGTTCGATACATAAAATTAATAAAACAATAACGTTTAATAACCATATTTGATTCAATGCGCAATAAGCGCAAATAAACAAAAATAATTTGTATAATTTTAAGTTTTAAGTTACTTTTAGTGGAATAAATGATTTTAATTAAACAAAAATACTTTCATTACTTTCATTATAACAAAAATTTTCTAATATAAAATTCAAGTCCCCATGTTGTTTTAATTACAATTTAATTCAATCAATTTAATAATTATTTTGAATTATTAAACTGATTGAATTATTAATCAGGAAATCACTTTTAGTTCATGTTTAAATGAAATTTATTATTTATATTCATTACTGTTCCTTTCAATTGCTAAAATTAATCAGGTATAAAGACAAAAAGAAATTATTTTTATGTTTAGACTTTATTGACAGTTTTTAATATTCCTGAAGAGTGTAAGTATATATTTACGTTTTATATACAAATATGTAACATATAATAATTAAAAAAAAATAAATAAATAATTAGTCTGCAGCGCGAATAATTCTGTTGGAGATACCATACAAGATAATAATCAGTATTTTCGTGCTGGTAAGTATTTTTTCTTTATCTTTTTATATTTGTTTCATTGCTCATAATCATTGCCATTTTTTTGTTCAAAGGCTACAACTTATGAAACTGGAGACCCCACAAGGGGTTCGTATTTCAATTATAATGGGGATAGTTCAACAGGTACAGTAGTTTTATATTGCTTTCATATTTAAATATATATAATAATTTTTAATAACAATTTGTTTGTTTGTTACAGTGGCAACAAGACCTAATGAACCATAGACTGTAAGCTCAATAAATGGTTGAGAATATTCAGGAACAAATATTCGATACTGTGCGCTCTAGGATAGTAGTAGACTTAGTCAACAAATATTAAATGTGAATAGAATAGGTAAATTTTTTGACTGATTCGCTTAATATTTGTTACATCGAGTAAGATGTTTGGTTGATCGAGATCGTAATTATATGCATGCAATTCAATTTCGTATATAATAAAAAGAATAACTTCAAATATATGTGCTCTTTTTTATTCTTCCAAAGTGAAGAAAAATGAAATATTGAAAAAAAAATTAGTACTAATAGAAAAATATAAGATAGGCCGAAATAAACAAACCATATGAACGCAGAATATATACACTAAGCCGAAGATAAAACAGAGCATAGATGCGTATAGATAACCGCCACCCTAAATAAATCATTAAGCTACACTACTGTTTACTTGCCCTTGAAGGAAGTAATAAGCACCTATCTCTAGCACCGACAGCAAGTTTATGAGCTCTTAAGAGGGATAAGCGTAGATAGGCTTATACACGATCTCACCCTATAAAGACATCTCTCCGGAGCTATCATTTCATAATAAAAACCATTAGTATATAACTACAGTCCTTGACGCCTAGATTCCTCTAAGTACCTATACGCGCTCTTAACGTGGAAAATTTATTAATAAAAAAAATAACGTCATCAATAAAATAGATGATGGTGGTTAAAGATATGACAAAAATTTCGTAAGTTTTGTTTTGACGTTTGCTTTGCTATATGCAAGAGAAATATCTTAGCATAATTTTAATATGAAGCATTTAAAAAGGCTTGAATAAAATCTTTCAAGTGAGTTATTGGGTGGGTAAAGATTATTAGACAGGAGTGTATTTCTTATATATTTCCCTCCGAATAGTAGCCTATATATGTTTTTTTCTGAAATAACGAACCCAACCTATTTAAATATAAACGATACTAGATATTATTTATTATAATATTCATCTGGAAAAATTGTATAATCTTGAAATCACGTTTGTACGTATATCTATAATTAAAAATGTTCGATGTAAATTTACAATAAAGATCATCAATAGACAAGAGCGTATATCGACTCGTTACAAACGAAATCATATCAAATAAGTTATTGGTGCACCAGAATCACCCTGAAACGCCTTTGGGAGCTGAACCTAACAGCTCGAGTACGAAAACTTCAGCACACGCTTAGACAACTAGTTCTACGCTCCAATTATAAGTTAAAACCAGGGTTTTCATTTTTTTATAAGGTACGAAAATGGATTCATCTGTCTACCTGAAAATGTCTTATGAAACTTTTTATAAAATCTGTTTTATAAAAATTATATATATTTCATAAAATATTTTTTGTATATAACTTTTATAATATATACAGAAAATGCTCTTTTTTTCAATCTGAAAAATTGGAAATACGGCCTTCATCGGAAGTTTGATGTATATAAAAACTTCTATGATAAGTAAGGAATTTGATCGTCCTGATGATACACCCTGCAAAAAATCATCCAAGCTCTATCGAATATAAAAGAAATTACCACAATGATTGCTAGTTTATCGAAGCTGAGACGAAAAATCATGTCACGTGAAAGCCACTAACATATTGTAATCGACAGTCGAACGATTTAAAAGACGTTTTGATTTCAAAATAAGTTTTGCAATTTTTGTAAGTACAGAGTAATCGATTTTTAAAAATGTACACGAACTTCACTGCTGTAATTATTTTATAATCGATAGAGTCTGAGTGATATTTTGCAGACAAATCTAATTATATTTATTTTTAAGATATCAAAAAACACTAAGTTATTTTATGAGTTATTATCAATAACATTAATAAGTATACAAACTAACAAACGTAAACGTATTCGAACATACTTGGGATCTCAATTAATAACACATCTAATCATGATGGTAAATATTTAAAAAATATTTTTTACTTAAAAAATTTTAACAGCAAGCATTAGATTTTTTAAATTTTATATTTAAAATATAATAACTATAATCGTAATTGTCCTTACAGGAGGGCGAAACGTTTTTTTTATGATGAGAGTTCGATGAGTCTGAAAGTCGAATTTCAAAACGAAACCTACTGCGCATGAGCAGTCCAAAATCAAAGTCTATGTAGAAGAAAAGGACTATTTATCGCCGAGACACTCTCATACACGACCAAATTTTACATCTTAGCTTGAAAGTTATCTAAAAAGCAGTAGATATCCAATCTGCATCCTATTTTCTAATTTCTTCTGCTTTTCCTTAACATTATTTATCAATAGTAATTCTGTAAAAATTTGATTTTTACATTTTTGGTTGATGCATTTTACGGTAGATTTTTATCTTCTTAATAAACTAAATCAAAAAACTACAATTAGTACTTTAAATATGTATTAGAAAAAACGGCTGTTACGCACTTACATTTTTTTCTGTTTTTCGTTAACAGTAATAAAAATTACGTATAAAATATACACCATATTATTCCGTATAATTTATTCAGATGGTTGCTTTATTTTAGTAACGTATATTTATAACAAATACCAATAATAAAAAAATTTTATAAAACGAAAATAACAAAATAAATCAAAGTTATTATTATTATTCTTATTAGATATTTTGCGATCCATTAATAGTTTTCATTTTTTTATCATCACATAAATTAAAACCGAATTATTTCTTTTAATTATTTGAAGAGTTACTAGAAATCACCTTGTTCTGTAGTAAATCGAATAAAAATCTACGAATGCCAAGGGGTTAAAGTTAATCCACTTCATAACGGTAATGGTATGTATGTAAATGTCGTCGCATTCAACTCTGCTTTTCATTTCTATAACTAAGTAAGTTTAATCACTGTTTTTTTGTATGAAATAAAATATTTTAAACGTGTTCCGAAAGACGTACCATTGTTATAAATGTTAATTGTAATATTGATATCTATTTTTCCTAGAGCTCTGATGAAGTGCTATATATTATATCGGTAGATTGATATATTTACTTTTGATTTCCACTGTTAAGGTTATAGGTAATTTTTTTTATTCTTCGATATAAATGATTTCATTAAACTTAAAATTTTTTTCAATTACTAAGATTTGTATTAAATAGAAATCTGTAAGTGGAGCAGATTAATACGATCTTATTCATTAATTAACTCGTAAATTTAGTCTTCAAGTATTAAAATGAATATAAATGTTCACGTGCTTCTTTTTCTAGTGGCAACAATTCTTATTTCATCAAATGTCAGCAAGCGAGCGAGAGAATCATACATTACAGAAAGCTGTCGATAGGTGAAGCCGGAGGCTGAAGCGAAGTTGTCTTTTTCCGAGGACTTGTACAATGCAAAAAGCACAGGAGCAATACATGAAGAGTATAAATGAAAATCTGAGTTGAACACCACGTGGTAAGATGAGTTGGCTGAGTTAGTCAAGCGTCGATAGCTGGCTACGGTAACCTGACGCTCTACCATGGCTTGTTAGGCCAATTAATGATAAAATTTTACCAGCGATATTCATAACGAAGTTAAATATAAATAATTACTTTTATTAATAATTTCGTGAATTTTAACAGAATCATCGTCAGCAAAATTAAGATCATAAGAAAAAGAATAATAAGATCAGCAAGTAAACTAATAACAAATAAACTAAAAGAAAAATTTGGTCGAAAAACAAAACTGATTAAAAAACATATGTAAAAAAATTCATGAAAAACATGCAATACAGAAGAAAATACAGTGTATGGTTTTATTATACATACAAATTATTGCGCACCGTAACATAACGTAAGAATTGATACGCGTTTATTCACGTCATATTACTGTGCATAATAACTTGCGTATATAATTAAACCGTTCACAATTGTCTGACGCCAATCAACGTATCCTCTTATCTTCCTTACAAAACTTGTCCTATTTTTTTCTATTCTGATTCTTTACTACTTTATTTTTTGAATTACTAACAAGCTGAACAGAAAATAGATTCATTATTATGTAAAGTTGTTTGATTAAGATCAAAAGAAATAAAGAAAATGTATGACATTAAATTAAATAACGTGGCAAACCGTGAAATTAATAATTATTTAGTTATTTTCCGCTTCTCTAGATAGGTATTCAAGTAATTATTTTTTAAACTGATTCTAAATTTGCTTACATAAACTGAATGTAAAAATACTAGAGTCGTGAAATCTGTAAATTTCGCTGTCAGCATTTTGATATTTTAACAATATATATAAATTATAAATCAATAAATAAGATTGATATATTTACTCACCGCCAATCTTCTACGGTAGACGTAGACAACAAAGAATAAACAGTTAACAAAATTTTGTAATTGACTATTATGGAATAAAATTATGACGTGCCAATATACCTCTGTATTTCTGTCCTGTTTGATTTACCTCGAGCATTTTACGATTTCATATTATTTTTACTTGGAATGGAGATAAATGATGATGAATTGAAAAACTAGGCACTAACTACTAGATAAATTAAAATTGTTAATTATCACTTTCTTTATTGCACTTCGTGATCAGAGTTTCAAAACTAGTACAAAATTTAAAGTTTTGTGTGGTCTAAAAAGATGAATTAACAAGCAAAAGAAAACTTCTTAACTAAAATAACGAAGCTGGTAGAAGACCGAGCTGCTAACGACTCTGGATTTCGAACGAAACTGTCACTCATAGGTCCCAAGCAGATGGCTTCGTTCTCGAGAAAAATCGTAAAGGAAAGGGGAGGTACGCTCTTACAGTTTGAGATTCTTCCGAGAGGGCACCAGCTTTCTAAGCTTGTTGAAGGTCATCATAGAGGCCGGGCTTCAGTTAAGCTAACATTTTACTTAATGGTTATCTTTACGAGGCCCTTATAATTTACCTGAGTTTTTGAGTTTTTTTATGTATCAAGAAAAAATTTATTTTATTGCTATATTAGCTTAAAATATTAAATTTTCGATACTCCGTGCGGAAAGTGCGCTTTTCCCGCACGCTCGGCAAAAAACGTGCGTTGAAAATCGCACGTTCCACACGTCATATCAAAAAATACGGTACGGCACATGTTCAGGAAAGAGTTTCTCGCTTCGCACGGGCGTAAACGCCACACGAGACAAGAATCTATTTTCCCGCACTTGTATCGTAATGTTTTATATCCTATTTTAAAAAATTGATGGCCTATTGCGTGAACGTATTTTATTCGTGACCTGATTGGCTGAAAAATAGTTGGGTTGCTATCATATGACAGTATGTATGTGTATGTGCCATATTGAACTCTCGCACCCATTTTGAAAGTTATAGATCGATGAAAGCAAAAACATTTAGGAATACTTTGTTAAGTCTAAATTTTATAAATAGTCTTTTCTGAAAATCTATAAGTACTTTTGTTTGTTTATAAAACATTTTAAATGAGTAATTTGAATCGTCAAAAGACTGTTACAAATTATGGATAATTGAATTGTTTTAAATAGTATCTCTCTCTCTCTCGCTCTCTCTCTCTTACTCTCTCTTCATTTGCTCTCCTCTTTTCTTTCATTATAGTAAGCCGTATCCAGTTGTGTTCCAGCATTTGAATGGAAAGAGAAAATGAATTGACGTTAACGGTCGCTGTAAACTGCTCAATCATTGGAGAGTTACAAAAAAATCAATATAAAGTTGTTCAAGCAATCGCAAGTACACTAATCAAATTGAATAAAAATATACTCATGCTGCAAGCGTGAAGCATGTATATATGCGTGTAGAGGCACCGTTCATGCGACACGAATATCAACGAAGATATAGAACCTACAGAATGACAGGCTATTGTATAAGGGCTTGTAAATTCCTCGTAAAATTTAGAAAGACGTTTTTATAGCGAGGGAAGCGAAAAAAAAAGAGAAAGAATACTAAAATACGAAGTAGGAGGAAGTGCCTAGCTGCTGCGAGAAAACGAGTTCTCTGCTCAATTTTGAGTTTTCTCATCGTGCTGAATAGCCAGACTCAGATAAACTTCCGTTAAAGAAAACTGATATTTACAGTCCAAAAATGAAAATAATTTTTTTTCCATACCGAAGCGAATCGTTTTAATTAAATACAGAAAAATTGTTAAGTGCAATAATTATTTTTTAGCATATTATTTAGCAGACCGAGAAACGTGCGGGAAATCTAACTCGCAGTACGCCGCGCGGAAAATTTTTTTCATGTTTAAAATCTCAAATCTTCCTATTTAACTGTTTCTATTTCGCGTTTGTACACAGAGGTGCAATTGACTTCGGTGACGCAAACTTGGGAAACCCCAGAGCCGTTTGGACGGTAAACAATAATTTTGGATTTTTCAGACAAGTATACTTTACCTGGTTTTTTTGAATTTGATATTGATTACGAAATCAAAACTATGTGATGGATGATTTTAAACGAGTTCGCTTTTCCCTGCACGCGCAAAGTGAAAATAGTTTAATTTTTATAATTGCAAAACCAAAAAGACTATTTTTTTTAACGTAGTAGAGATTGCTCAATGTTCCGTTTTTCAATGTTGTTTGTTAAAACATTTATATATTTGTATGTTGATTACATAACAATTTGGAGCACAGGTACAAAAAGTCGAGCGGAGGATGCACCCCCGCGGAGTTCCAAGTCGAGCCCGTCAATGCAGAGATCTGGTACTTTCTCAACTTTTCCTTCCCGAGTTTTTCTACCTCCGTTTCAAAAGACCATGCAATAAAATTAATAAATAAACAGCTGTTTTAACAAACAATTTTTCAAGGAAGTAACACGAAATATTCACTTGTACAAAAAAAACAATCATTTTAGTTTTCAAATCATAAACATTGAACTACTTGATAATAATTGATTGAACCAAACTTGATAATAGTAGTATTCAAAAATTATTCACGTTATATTTGAGAAAACCGTATAAAGAATAGTTTGTTGAAAAATAAATTGTTCATTTGGTTTCAAGTTACAGAAGAATAGTTTCAAACACAACTATTTTTTCTTGTTTATGCGATATAATTTACCAGCACGCATTTTTACCGCACTACAAGTACCATCAAAATTGAAAATCTTGATCTTATTAAGAATGCGACAGTTTTTTCAAATTGTAAAGATACCTAATAGAACAAAAGATATCGCGAATTAACTAACAACAAAATGATTTTGTAAAATTTAATTGTGTAAATCGAGTCACTTGTTTCTTGAGCTGTTCAAATCGTTTGCGTTTTTTATTCATTAATTGAATAATTCTTTCGTTCTAATAGATACTTTTACAATTTGAAAAAAACTATCACATTTTGTATGTGATATAAGAATTCATTAAAAATTTCGACGGTGTTTGTAGCTTAATTAGAAATAAAATTAAAGCTGATTAATTATGTTTACAAGTTTTCAACATTTACATACTTTATGAATATGGGTTGTGAAAAATATGCGACTGGACGTGTTCGATGTAGGGTTTAACGAGCTTTCAGAATTTTTCATCAGATTTTCTGAAAACTCTACTTATTCAATTCTATAAACGATTTTTAATGAAAAAAACAGGGTTTAAAAAAAATTGTTATTCAATTAATTATTATTCAATTAATATAATAAAGATTTATTATTCTACAGAAACATTAAATAATGTGAGAGAAGATCTTCCGCCGTATAAATTAGATTTAAAAATGCTATAATTATCTTAATTAGAAACTTAAATATACATGTAATTCTGTGTTATGAAAATATGTGTATAGAAAGAATATTAATAAAATATAATTGATAGAATTTAAATAATATTATTTATTTGTAGTCATTCAATAGTAGTATTTTACCCATGATGAAAAAACGGAAAAATTTTTTTATACAACATGCAATTTTGATAGTGCAATTTTGATTCTACATTAAAAAATAATATTTTTTTCTCTTTGGAATTTTTTTCTATAGTGCATAGTTTCCAAGATAATCAATAATAAAAATAAAGAATTGTTCTACATAAAACGATGCAACTTTTTATCGGCTCAATAAAAATGGATCCTGATTTTAAAGATAACAGAAATATACAATTTTTACACTTTCAATTTTTATAATCTGCTGAGCCGTTCAGAAGTTATAACCGATTTAATGTAAAAAAATTTTATTTTAATGTATTTTGTTTTTTTAACTTAAAAAACACAATTTTTAATTTAATAAAAAAAAATACCGGCGGGATATAAAGAGTATTGCTTTAGGCTGCTCTTACATTGGAGCGGAAAGCGGACAGAGCCGATTCGAGCGGACAAAAAATTAAATATTCATATCTTTGGTCATATTTTCATATTTTATTTTTAAAAAAATTTAGGTGGTGTAGATAAAATCTTCATCATTTTTATTAAAAATAGGTGAAGTTGAATTACAATTATTAATATACCTGACTCATGGGAAACAAAAAATATTTGTTCTAAAATTTATAAAAATGTAGATAGCAATTTATGGAAAAATTATGTAATATTATGTCCATGTAATGACAACGTAAATGTATTTAATAATCGCGTTCTTAAATATTTAGAAGGAGAAGTTGTGATTTATTATATAGTATTGGTTATGCATCTCATAGAGGAGTCGATCAAACAGATGGCGATATATATTTAAGATATCTAATTGAAATACTGAATAGTTATAGACAAGGCTTACCTCCGCATAAATTAGAATTAAAAATTAGAGCTCTGATAATGTTGATACGAAATTGAAATATAAATTAAGGATTATGTAATGGAACAAGATTAAAAGTAAAATGTTTACATAAATATAATATTGAAGCTGAAATGATAACTGGAGATAAAATTGGAAATATTGTATTCATTCCTAAACTAACATTGAATACAGGAGATACATCAACCTTATCATTTAAATTATACAGAAAACAGTTTCCCGTTGTTTTAGCTTTTTGTATGACTATTAATAAATCACAAGATCAAAGTTTTGATGCTATTAGCTTACATATCGATAAACCATTATTTTCTCATGGTCAACTATACGCTGCTTTGTCAAGAAATAAAAATTCAAATCAAATTTTGATTGAAAATAAGTACACTACAGAAAGTGATATTAAAAATGTAATTTGGAAAAAAATATTTAATAAACCTAGAATTGACTATAATGTCTAAAAAAAGAACATTATTATATAATTATTTTGATTTTATTATAATGGCTAATTCAAGTCATAATAATCATGATGATACTAATGATATTAATGAGATAGGATCCAAATCAGGCTACAATGATAATAGTAGTGTTACGTCTCACGCAACGGCCGCGGATTGACAATAATTACTCAACCGCGACTGTCTTTTCAGTCAACGCGTAAGCGCTTTACCACGGGTACGAGACTAAGCAAGAGCAGGCTGGCAATCAAACTAAGGAGCCGACTAGAAAAAGTAAAGGTTAATAAAAATATATTTACATAAAAGTTGACTCGTCCTATAACTCATACTGCAGAATCCAGGGATGGATTGTAGCTATACTGAGTAGGCGTAAGACTTTTTCTAATTTATAATAAATGACAAGTGGTATTTTAGTTTAAATATTTATTAATCGGAACAAGCGATACAGAGACCTCCGTAGTCTTTCGGAGTAGAATACTAAGTCCCCTAACAGTCGCTCTCTCACCTCTTTTATAAGGCAAAACACATAAAAGTAGCCTATAAAGGGTTAAACCCATAATGGGAGCGCGTGTCACCAAGTACAAGGTCAGACTTTAATTAGGCATTACTCTGATTGAAGGAATTCCCCCTTTATAAAAATTTAAATTTGCCTCTTTTATATGGCCTCACCTGTTCCCCACGTTCCAGTAGAAACTCAAAAAGAATTAGAAAGACTGCAAGTTTTGTATGATACAATAGATGAACATGAACTTGAACAAGCAAATTATTAACAATATATAGTTGATCAAGCTCTTCAGTACATGGAAAACGTCGATTTAGATAATCTGATTACAATTATAAATCAAAATGGAATAGAATTTAATCGCAATCAGATATTAAATACTTATAATAGAGAAGATTTAGTAATAGTAATAGAGGAATACCTATTTAATAAAATAGGTTCCGAGAGATATAAAAATAGCTCAGAGTGAACCAAAATTAGAACTTAATATAGAATCAACAATAATTATATGATGGCACAGACCCACACAAGTAAACTTATCTCAACTTTTGAACAGACAAGTCTATTTCAATATATTTTCAGATCTTTTGTTACCAGAATTCTATGCCACACACATGTTCGATTTATTATTTTCTTCTTCTCCATTCGGCATTTTTCTGAAATAAATAGTATTATGAAATCAAAAATAAAAACAATAAAGATCTTTTGGATTTAATAATTAAAGTAATTTAAAATTTTTTAAATATTATCAAGGCATTGTTACATCGGGCTAAAAAAAATAAATGTTATATTTTTTTTCTTCCTTGTGTTTTCATTTATAAATAAATTTAGGCTAACTTTTATAATTTGGATAAAGTAACGAAAATTTAGAATAAGAATGAAACAACTCTCCAAACGAAAGACAGAAAAGCCATGTGGCACTTGATATTAGAGATTCTCTCCTCGTTTCGCCTATGCCAACCGGGCACCGAAAGCCATAAAATTTTTTCTTGCTGGAGTTAGAGATAGCGAGAGGGAGCCGGAGAATTCGTCTACATCCTACTACACACATTTTCCAGTGTTTTCAATCTTTTTAGAAGCCGAAAAATTTAACATGGGAAAAAAATTTATTAAAAATTTAATGTTATCGGAAAGAAAAATATACAAAAATATAAACAAAAATTTTACCTTTCGGAAACCTCTTATGTATTTTTCCTTTAGAAGGATAGTTTTGGTGCAAATTATGAAAATACCCACGAATTTTAAAAGGTTTTTAATCAAATAAGATGGTAAAATCAATAAATAAAATGAATATTCTTGCTTCAATAGATAACAATAGATAACTACATATGTATGCACTGTGCGATATCAAATTGAAGTTGAATATTCAACAATTCAAATTGATTTTTATTGATAAAATTAATTAAAATGAATATATCAAGTTACTATGACAATAACTTATTATACAAGACTTTTAAAATACTTTGCGCAAAACTTGTCCTAAAGAAAAAATTAAAAACACCAAAATTATTAACAATAATTTAAATAAACGCTGTATCTCGCTAAATATTAAGTTAAAATTGAATAAATATCAACATCTATGTGAATGGCTTTCACGTAAACTGTAATCTTAATGTATACTGTGACGTCGTGGCAACGACACATCTCAGGTGCATCTAAGGCTTGGCGCAGTCTCACGGTTCTGTTGTTGCTAGTCTGCGATTTCTCGCATAAACTAACAGGATCACTATTCGAAAATTAATAATACCGAAGGGGATAATGCCACTAAACCTGTACTTCTGCTCTTGGATTCTAATTAATAGTTGTAATCCGAGAGCGGGAGGTACCCTGGGTCCTATCAATAGTAGAACCCGGTTTTCCTAATATAAATTTTATTTGGAGCCTATCAAAAGTAGTCTCCAAATACGACAAAGGTAAAATTTTTGGATTGCGAGCTATGCTAAAAGAGAGGAGAGATAGATAAGTAAAAAAAATAAAAAATTTTGATTGCTTACTCTTTTTTTTTTATTTTGTAATTCACTCTTTCGGTCTGCTCGTCTTTATTTTACATTACTTATTTTTCTTGGTTTTCTTATTCCGTCGCTTGGCTGCTTGGCTCTTTGACTGACTTCTTGACTGAGTATTGCTAACTTCTTGGCTGACTTCTCGACACTACTGATTTCCGTGCTTCCTTCAATCTCTGCTTTACACAGTCACTACAATCACTGACAACAACTGCAACTAACTTTAACTCTAACAACTTGAACTTGAATTTTTGTTGATTAATTTTCACTAGACTGACTATCGCGGCCTTGTGCAGGGCTTTTTATAACCTGGGGGCGGTTGGGTGGAAATCCCTTTCCTCAGGCCCATGAAGCGATAACGGCCAAATTTTGCACTGATGGGAAATTTTCTAATCGTATCTAGGATTTCTTTATTGGTCTGTGGGCGTGAATTTTCAGAGAGAGATAGGGCGGTCCCTTTTTAACTTGGGCCCTTTTCTCCAGAAATGGCTGTCGGAGTGCCACTTTTAAGAGCAAGAGTGACGCTATAGTTTATAATTACTTATACAAAATCGTACTAAACTGAGTTAATTTTAAGGATACGTAGTGATTACTTAATAACTATAAATTACAATAATTCAATAATTAACTATTATAAAAATCCAAAAACTTCTAAAGGTTATTATAATATGCATTACGGTACTATTGTTATTTATGCTTAAAACATGAAATTATTTATTAGTTATTTTGTTATTGCAAGGGTTGAACTGGATAAATGATATATTTTTAAAAGATACGCATTATGGTACAATAGTAACTTACAAAATTGATTAAAATCCATTAAATATTACGGATATTTTCTTAAAATTCGGTGGAAAAAAAATATAAATTGCATTTTTATGGCCCCCTTTTATTATCGGCGTGATAACGCTTCACGATGTATACGCGATGATCGTAGGCTCCTGTCAACACATCCGCGTGGGACAAAGCAGGATAGAGCGTCGATTGTAAGGCCGAGTACGCAGGCTCGGGCCATTATCAAGTTTTATATAAACACTTTATCTCGAATACGTTTTCATCGTGGGAAATCAGGAAAGTTCCCGCTCCGTTCTTCATATTTATTAATTAAATTAATATTAAAAAAAACTAAGTTACGACTGGCCGTCACAATACAATTAATTTGCATCATTAATACCAAAAGAAATGTTAATTAAAACTATAATTATTAAATAACTCGCCAAAAACATAGATTTTGAAATTTATACATAGAAATTAATTAAAACTAATAAAAGAAATAGTTTTTTATTTTTTTTTTACATAATTAAGAAAGTTAATACTAATTTAGAAGAATATAAGAAAAATGATACTTAGAGAGCCATCTTTCGAGTCAAAGCCCGAATTTTTTAGACTCACGCTGCCGGTTTTATCCATGTCCCTGCAGCAATTAGGATCCGAAAAATAAAAGAGATAATTGAAAAGATTTCAACCAATCAATTAGAAAAATGCTGTTATTCTTTTCAATTTTGAGGGATCGAGAGAGGGGTTTTCCTCCCAAACACTCCCAGTCTTTAAAAGGGCGTACACGAGCGGAAAAAGTCAGTCTAGCAGTCTACCGCTAGGTAATCCTTGTTAAATGTCATCGAAGCTGTATACCAGGCTAAATAAAAAAAAATAATAAAAGTAGGTCAAAGAAACATTTAATTTATCTTCTATACTTTCCTTTCCTTTCCAATTCCAATTTAGCTTCGTCCACGTTTTCTTTTATCTTTAAAAATCATTCGACATGGTTTGGAATATTTTTCGTCAAGACACTCGCGACGGATTTATCAATTGTTAAATTTTCTGTGGCTATTTCGGCATGGTTTTTCTAATTACATAAATAATTACATTTTATGAGAACGCCAAGTCTTCCCATTAGCTAGAAACATTTTCCCAATAACGAAGTTCTCAAAACTAAAAGAAATCGATTATCAGTTGAAAGATGAAGCCGACAAGTACAAGAACCTTAAAGAATTGCCGAGTGATTCTTTAACAATTAAAGCGGTAATTTATTAATATAATTTTATTATGTTCATTAGTTTGTTCAATATAATTTTATAACTGTATTATTTTACAGGTCAATTTCTTTAGGGACCAAGGAGGCAAAATATAATATATTGTAGTATAATATCAAATATTGAATTGTACGAATCAACGCTCAGATAATCCTTCAACATCATCCTCCTTAGATACTCGTCTAAACTTTACAAAATTCTTGACGATCATCAGATATCTAGTAGGATATGAACATTTTATAGAATTCAAGCAAATCCAAAAAGATGGTAAGACATGATATGCGTTAGTTTCTTCAATTTTCACAATGCTCCAGCTCTTTTTTTAGCTGAAATTTGAACAGATAATATTATTCGTTTCCAAAAATAGTTACTTTATACTATATACCATATTATACTTACAGTCAACATTGTTTGTATCTATGGCTTCACCAGAATTTTTACAAGTATCAGTTGATTCATATTTTTTTGCAATGTTACATCATATTCTACCTTTACTGTTTTAAAATTTATTAAAATTTAATAAAATTATCAATTCATTTTGTCAATTTTTTAAACGGATTCAAAAGGAAATATAATTGCATAAACATACTACAGTTTTCTTTGCTATTTGAATTAGTATTAACATTGTTTTTACTTTGGTTAATATAATCCAATTCCTTGTCTGGAATTTCCTCGTCTTCTTGATCAAAGACAAATGAGTTTTCCTTCATTGAATTATTCTTAGATATGATGTCAATGTTAGATGCATCTAAAAAGTAAAAATGAATAAACTATAATTACAGATTAAAAGTAAATACACATGTTTTTAAGTTTCATTGTACAATATGTAGATGTTTTCAATCGTATATTTACTTTCAAAAATAGACTTTGCTTCACTGTCTGATGAGCCATTGCTAGAACTTTCATTTTCTTCAACATTGTCTGTTAAAAATTCACCACCACTGATATAGTTTTTATCAAGCTTCTTTTTTTTTGTAATCTTGCAAATTTTACTGGTGTTTACATTTTAATCCTCGCCTTACTCTTCATCAATTTTTTTTTAAGTTTCATTGTACAAGAACAAAAATATCTGTTGTTCGCAAGAACTGTAATAGTTTAAACAAAAGAAAAAATAAAGAAGAGACAGTGCCAATGGAAGAAGAATATTGGTTCATTGTGCACTTAAAAGAAAAAAATGAAATTTATTCCATATCAGCATCTTGGGTTACTAACATTGAAGAACAAATGACATCAGAGGAAACAATAAGAAATACAGTATGTTATTGATCAAAAAGTTTGAGTACCACAGAACTTGTTAGGCGAGTCATGAAAAAAGAAAACTATGATCCAAAATGGGAGCTGGAGTTATAATTGAGCTTTTAGCGACTGCGAGTAAATATTTTACTGATTAATTTTCATGTATACGTTCATTGTAGCTTCGCTTTCTTTCAAACCATTAATTTTATAACACATAAAATTCCTCAAACGTTCAACAATACTAGCGTCTTAGAATTTGTATTTATAAATGCCTCTTAACGTTCCCTCGCTGGGGTTGCTATAATTGCCGTTATTTACCCTTCGATTGTGCATTGGATACGAACTTTCTAACAATATTTCTTTTAATAATATTAGTAATCTTGATTTTTAGGAGTCATCCCTATAAATAAACTACACACTTATTTTATAAACGTTTCGCAATTTTATTTATTGCCACCTCAGTACATCTGTTGAATATATATATTATTATAAATAAATGAATTCTTTCAATATTAGCATTGTATTATAATATAAACATACGTTTTGTAATGTAGATAAAATTGAATAAATTAAAAGTTCCTCCGCACATGTATAGTCTGTCATGAACATTACACTTTAATTAAATAAATATTAATTTTTTCTGTCTAATAATAAATAAAAATAAAATAACAATCTTTTGTCAGTTAGGTAAAAACATAGTTTGTCAATACGGTAAAAACACATCATGATCAGCAAATAGTAATCAGTAAATATTTCTTTTACTTTGATAGCAGTTGTAATATAACACGATTAAAAAAATTACGTCACGGTCTTCGATGTGAGACATTCAGTTTAATTTCTGTCGACCAAAAGAAACGTTTTGCACCACGTATTTCTTGACTGTTGCATAAATAAATATTAATTTAATCATTTGACTTAGAATACTCATAATCTTATTTCATCAAATCATTATCTATCATTATATTTTTCATGCAATGAGATCGTTACCTGGGAAACAGATAGCTGTAACAATTTAATTAATAAATCTAATCACTTATCACCTTTACATCTCACAAGAACGATCACAGCCTATATTTTTACGATAAGATAGTTATATCTTATCGTAAAAATAGTTTAAAACTGTTGGGTCTTGTGATATTTCTGTTAGACAACTTATTCTTTTACAACCACAAGTAATTCTTTACTTCTTCGGAATGTCTGCAGCGAAGACATTTTTAATGCTCTGCATTATTTCGTACTCGATGAATCAAGGTAACACATATTGTAACAATTTGAAAAAATTTTATTCGATAGAATATAGTGCAATTCAAAGTATTATATTGACTTTCTTCTTTTTTACATCGATTGTTTTAGCGTTTAGTATTTCCTGCTATCAGTGTGACTCGCGCTATAATCCAGAATGTGATTCATATTCTAAGAAAGAAAATTTTGCATTCCATTGTTCTATTTATGCTAAAAGTTCTGCTTCACTGTTAAACACTACATTACTATCGCTACAAACGAACATTGCTGGAAGACGAGGTAAGTTTTTTATAGTTTACTATTAAAATAGAAATATTTCATTTAGTCCTTTTGAAAATTCCCATAAGTTTCTTTCAGAAGACATGTAAGTAATTCATAATTTAAATTCAACTAAAAATAATAACAAAACTGTAACTTCTGTTGAAAAATTCAACACTTCTCGTTTTAAAAATCTTAATATCTGGAGTATTATTATATTAAAATAAAAGAAATATCAATTTATTTTTGAAACAATGGGAACTTGTAACACTTTTTATTACATAAAAATCATACGAACGTAAATTTATCTTATAATTGTAATAATTATCACTTCCCAGGTATTAACCCCTTTAACGAATGTTTAACGTTAACTGGAAGTAAGTTAATTTAATTGTTACTTTCTTATTAATCTGCATTTAAGAAAAAGTGCTTAATATTAAAATTGTGCATATGTAGCTTGGCAAGGGTCCAAACGTATCATACGGAGTTGTTCATCTACGGCAGTACCAAATGACGTTTTCGAGAATCTTGCAAAAGCACTAGAAATAACAATAGAATCTATCAATCGTTGCCAGTCTGACTTGTGCAATTTTTCCAGTAACCTGAATATTTTATAGGTGCTTTCTTATTATTTCTTGTTATGGACATGTACATCCGTAAAAGGAAAATAAAAATATATTAATAATAAAAAAATATGAGTAATCAATTACTTGTTTTTTTATCAATACTACTACAACCTAATAAAAGAAAAATCTGAAAAATCTTTAAAAATATTTTATGCGTGCGATAAAGTTATAAATAAACAGCAACGAACGCGCAGTACTCCAAGCAGTAAATAACAATATCCTAGAAATTGGTGATTGAGATACATGTGAGTCACGAAATTAAAAACAAAGGATAAAAATTGTTATGTAATTCCTCACATTAATTTTATTATCAAGTAGAGAAGTAGTTATAAATCAAATTTCAGACATTATTGATATTCTAAAACTATTTTTCATTACTGGCAAACATTGATAAAATAAATGAAACGTAAAAGAAACTGAAAATGTGTAGTATAACAGTGGCATGCATAAATTTCTGGCCAAAAAAAGTCATTTAAAATTTAAAGTTTTCAGCACCGTCTAAAATGGTCGTAGAACGCGCGCAGGCTCATTTTGAAGAGTAAAACAATACTCTTTATATCCCGCCGGTATTTTTTTATTAAATTAAAAATTGTGTTTTTTAACCCTTTGCGGCACACATTTTTGAAACAATAATATAAATATGAAAACTGTTACCCGGTAGGTTTTTAAAAAATGGCGACTAAAAATCGATAATTTGATATAGTTATACATTCATTAACATATTAGAAGGATAAAATATTAAAAATCCCCGTGAGCAACGATTTATTAGAGCCCTTCATACATGAAAATCTCATTTCAAAAAGGTGGTAAGTATACTTACCACTATCCCGCAAAGGGTTAAGTTATACGAGCTGGCGCGCAAGACAGCACAGCAATCCGCCGAGCAACTCTTGCTTCGCCGCGCGTCTATCGCTTTTTCTCGTCTCCGAACGCACGGTGCCCACAGCTGTGGCGTCCGGAGCTGTACATATTCTTGACTGTGAATAAAAATCTTTTCTTCACGCAAAACCTTCTTTGTTCGCGACTTTGGAGCGCAAGGCTCATCGAGGACCTTGGACTTGGCACGAGCAGCAGCAGCGGGGACCAGACAACAGCCGGGGCTCCCGCTCCGCTATGACCTTCACAAATCAACAGTTGTACGGTGTAGAAAAAAATGTCTATAACTATTTGTTGCACTAACGATTTATTTTACAGTGCGATATAGTAGCTGGGCGAGATGGTTCTAATAAAAGAGTTGCGTTAAGTGAGTAATTGAGTAAAATATAAGTGTGATAGAAGCATTTTGAACACATTTTAATATGAAATAATAAAATGAAAACTCAGTGACATACACCGCACAATTTTATAATTTTGAATTACATACTGCATGTTATTTCTATCCTTTTGTTTGTCCAACAAAATAAAATACTATCACAACAAAATTAAATAAACTTATATTACACTATTTAAAAAACTACTAAAATGACGTGAATTGAAATTTCAATTTTAAAACAAATAATCCATTTTGAAGATTCATTTTAATTATATATTCTATTTCAGGTGACCAAAGAATAGAAAAAGAAAAAATAAAACTAATAAACTAAAGAGAATGTGAGTTTCTATATTCTAAAACTCCATTGTAATTTATAATTTACAATGATTTAGGTTATTTATGAAATTCATCAAAATTTTTATTAACAACCAAATTATACTTATCTTTTTAGAGCATCTCACTATCACAGCAGATCTAGTGATCTAGCCGCAATGGAAATGAAAATGAAATCATATATGTAACAAAAAAGTAGGTGAAGTGACGTCATTCCCAACAGAGGCGCTAGCAGACGAAATAACTATTTCTTTTAATCGCCGTCCCTCTAGATATATGCTTACTCGTTCTGCACCTGTTTCATAAGTATATATATATACATACTTTGCAGTGTAGCAAAATAGTACTTCCAAATATTGTAGACGTCAGCTTCTGTAAATAGAATTTCAATGTTAGTGATGGTGTTCGTGTAATAGAGTTGGCATTCTCACCGTCCACTCATCATTTGCAATTAATCAAAAGGATATACGTCGAAGGAATTTGAAGAGTTAGTATTCCCAAGATGGAACCAATTATAAATCCCGTAAGTTTTTCAAAATTTTTATTGTTCTTCATTTATTTGAATTGTCATTCGAAAAAATCGTAAAACCAAAATAGCTTTTATTACTGCAATACTGTTTTTATTGCGCGATGGGAAAATTAAATTTTGTTTGAGAATTTGCGTTGCTAAATTTCGCGGCTGATACAAATGAATTTTCTTTTACTTACGTTATTGAATAACAATATGAAATATTCTATTGACTATAATTTACTGCATGCAAGGAGCTGCCTTATGTTGGAGAAGTGAGTCTTTCTCCAGGGAAGATGGTTAAAGTTCAAGGACAAGTGCCTCCAGAATCAACACGCTTTGCTATTAATTACCAATTAGGTCCTGGTTTAAACCCAAGGGATGATATTGCTTTACATGTATCACCAAGATTCAATGAAGGATTCATCACTAGAAATCATATCCAATCTATGACCTGGGGACCTGAAGAAAACAGTGGTCCTATGTGGATAGAGCGTAGTGCACCTTTTGAAATTATCATACTATGCGAATACCAATGCTTTAAAATTGCAGTTAATGGGAGACATTTTACTGAGTTTGGGCATAGATTCCCTTATAGCAAAGTTACTCACTTAGTGATTGATGGTGAAGTAGAAATAAGTTCTATTTTCTATGAAACAATTCCAATTCCTAAACCAGTAGGTCCGATACCTGATCCTCCTATAAATGTTGGTCCACCAGGTTAGCCGAATCTATACAATGATTTATAATTTTTTTTTTAAATTGTAACATTAATTTATAAATAATTGTAGCACCTGGAGGTTTGTACCCTACATTGAATCCACAAGGACCTCCATCAGATCCAGGTGCTCCTGGTGGTCCACCTTCCTTTGAGGATGATTTCAGAAGTAATCCACAAGATTATGGCTATCGACCAAAATCACAGAAATCTGAAGAAGATGATCTTTTTGGTGGATTTGGAGATAAAGCTGCCCTAGCAGTTGGAGGACTTGTTGCAGCAGGAGGTTTAGCAGCTGCGATGCATGCATATAATGTTAGATTACAAATTTAATTTTATTACAAGAAAGTCTAATTTTATTTGTTACTGATTATGATATTTGCTTTACCAGAAAAATAAGCAGAAGCATGTGAATGAAGGTGACCATGAGAGATCTCAGGCTACAACAAATGAAAGTGGTCTAGGTGGATTAGGTGCTTTGGGAGCAGCTTTAGCAAGCAGCTTAGTATCTAATTCTCATGCACAACAAGGCTATCCTCCGCCAGATGCTAAAAGTGATGTTATAGGTTCTATTTTGGGAGCTTTAGGTAAGCCATATTTTTAAATGCATGGATATGATAATTTTGTGATTCTATTAGATGTACAGAAAAAAAATGTTTCACTAGTTCAATATATGATATGAAATAATGAATAATATATAAATTATTTTAATTCTTTCAATATATAAGATCTTAAACTAAAGAGAAATGTCTAAATTTGGTTATAAACTAATTAAAAAAAAGCAGATGTAAAGTAATAATTTAAAATATAGAATGTATCTAAAATTAGAAAATTGCCAATTTGAATGATACTTACATGACATCATACTATGGAATCTGGACTTATTATGAAGGTTAAACTAATGATTCATTTATAAGATAACTAACTGTGAAAATGACTTGTAATTTTGCAGACTATGAAGTTGCTATCTAGGATTGAAATAATTTTGAGATATAACTAAGAAAATTATTTTATTAGAAACAGTATTCAACAATTATTTTAGTCATTAGTAAAATTAAAAAATTTCAATGTTATTTGCTTGATACAATAAAATGAGAAAATGTGAAAATTTTCATTGAATATTTTAGGAGGAGGAGGAGCTTCTCACAATCAGCAATCATTATCTGATCCTCTTGGTGGAGCTTTGGGATCAATTCTTGGTGGACTTGGAGGAGGATCTCATTCTAATCACAATCAACAATCACCACCTGATCCTCTGGGTGGAACTCTGGGATCAATTCTTGGAGGAGTCCTTGGAGGCGGTGGTCATCATCAACAACCTCAATATCAACCATCTGGGGGTTATGGAGGCTATCCACAAAACCAAAATTCACAAGCTGGCAGTAGTGGTAGTGATTTACTTAGTGGTTTAGGAGGAGCTTTATTCAAATCAGCACTTGATGGCTTATCCAAACATGTAAGTTACAAAGTTGAAACAAGAATTTGGTCAAGAAATAGACCAAGTGCTTGAATAAAAATTCTATAATATCCATAATATTTTACGACTTTGAGTAGCTTTACTAATTATAAAACATATTTCACTGCTCTACTCACATAGATTTTTCGATACGGCGCACAGTGATGGAAATCGGAAACAATTCGAGCCACGCGCCAATTTTAATTGAATCCTAACAATTGTTGTGTTATTCTTCTCTAAAAGAATTTCTTCTGTTTTATGTGACTGGTGAAATAATTTCAATATCAACCCCTATAACCACCCTTATCAACCCCTAGGTAGGCTAACCCACCTGACCCAGGATAGAGCGAGATCAATCAACTGTTTCTTTTTACAAAAATCTCACATGATACAGGTTGGTTAGCCTATTTGTGGTTCAGATAATTGAGATTTTTGTAAAAAGAAACAGTTGATTGATCTCGCTCTATCCTGGGTCAGGTGGGTTAGCCTACCTAGGGGTTGATATTGAAATTATCTCACCAGTCACATAAAACAGAACAATTTTAGAGAAGAATAACACAAAAATTGTTAGGATTCATTAAAATTGGCGCGTGGCTCGAATTGTTTCCGATTTCCATCACTGTGCGGCGTGTGGAATAGTACATTACGGTACAAGTGCGGGAAAGTAGATTCTTGTCTCGTGTAGCTCTTACGCTCGAGCAAAGCAAGTTTACTTGTATCATAATGCACTATTTTCAATGCAAAGTTGTTGGCTGAGCGTGCGAAAAAACTATTAAGTGTTTAAGCCTAATTATGTCTGCTTTAACACACATTTTATTTATAAAATTTATTTATTTTTGCATATTGTTTCAATAATATTTTCTATCCAACTATATGTATTAATAATACGTATCTAGTATAGTTATGTTAATACAACTAGTATCAACATAACTATGTGTATTTTCCATTCTTTATTCGTGCTTCTTTTTCTTCTGTTCTATATATTATTTCTCTTACAACAAGCATTTATCTTTAAAATTTTCTTAACTTTTTTATTAATTTATGAAATCATTAATAGATAATTTTTTTTATTAAGGATGAAAAGTAGAATGGACAATTTCACAATAAAAAGTAAGCTACATATTGAAATATCTATATCTGCTTCAAATCTTTAAGGTACAAAATTTTAAAGGTTGTTGATAATAACTAAGAGTAATTGTGCTTACAATAATTGAAAAAATAGTTACAGTATTTTTCATTTATTAAATAAGCTTGAGTGATCATGAGAATGCAGCTTACAGTTCCAATAATTTAAGCAATTTTAATGCGTTTAATTTTGTACACAATGGTTTTTTTTTGGTCAATCATATGCAATCTTTTACATTAGAAGTCTTGGAATACTATTGGTATGAATTAAAATTCTTTTTTTGCTACAATAAAAAATTAGAGATTATATTTACAACATAATATTATCTAAAATAATATTAATCCTAAGTTCTTGGAGCAGAAAAAATTTATTGCGACAAACAACAATAATAACGAAAAAATTTAAAATATTTATTTTAAAACTCATTCCTTCTATTCAAATTTTGAACATAATTTATTTTTGAAGTTCATTAACATTTTTGGAATAGAAAGATTGATGTTGAATTATCATTAATGCTTACTTGACAATACATGTCTATCCATTAAAAAATAATATATTTTGATACTAATGCGAAAAAGTAATTTGAACCTCTTGTGGACGTTTGTGTCCGAATGAAGCAAGGGTAAAGAGGTCATACGAAGGTTTATTAACATAGAGAAAGTATAAACTCTTATATCTTGTAAGGTTTACCGAGCGAAGGTATTAAA
The DNA here is from genome assembly GCF_024137745.1 of Phymastichus coffea. Lineage (NCBI taxonomy): Eukaryota > Metazoa > Arthropoda > Insecta > Hymenoptera > Eulophidae > Phymastichus > Phymastichus coffea. The sequence goes on from NW_026706827.1 coordinate 67,998, forward strand.
ATCTGAGCTTTCCACACATGCTGATAATAGTACATTACGATACAAGTGCGGAAAAGTAGATTCTTGTCTCATTTGGCATTTACGCCCGAACGAAACGAGAGTGGACAGACACACGAGACGAGAAACTTTTTCCTGAACATGTATCGTACAAACTATGTCTAACATGTTCGAGAAAGAAATTCTCGTCTCGCGGAAAAACGCGCGGAAAGTCTTGCTTTGCGCACGCTTGATCAACAACGTGTACTAACATCGAGCAGTTTCCAAATATTACATCAAAAAGTAATCTACCTAATATATTTAGAAAAGAGTATTTGCTTCTCAGCACTTAGATAGTGTATTATTTTATGATTATTATTTTATTGATACTATTAACTTAATAATGCACTTACTTGATGTTATATTGCTAACCCTAAATGTCAAATAACTGCTTGCACTACAGCGAAAATTACAGAATAATGTGTCAGCTTCTACTAATGAAAGCTCTTTAACTAAAGAAAAAAATATAATGTGTATAACCATCATTTGACCATAGTCGCACAAACCTCGGTATGGCAACGATGAGCCCAGCGGCGGGCATTATTCGGCGCCTCAACCTACGGCTCATTACGACGGCAGACATGACGGCGACTATAATTCACCTCCGTCACGACCACCACCTCAAGCACCAAGTCCACCAGCTTCAGGTGGCGGGAAACTCACCGCCGAGGAAATTTCCAAAGGTCTTGGACTTGACGATTAGCACCTTCCGCTGAACACCTGTGTTTTTTCAAACTATGCACTTTACAAAAAGCTTTAAGAGTTCATATTTTTGATTCTACATATGATATTATTAGTTATTAACAATTAGACGTCATTTTAAAGTGCACAGCTTTGAGTGCTACACTTATTTATACATAAGTACAAATTGTGAGAAATTATATTAACTCTCTATATATGATAAATTGTTATAAAAGCATCATTTTTATTGTAAAACTGATGAATTTTAAAAATTCATCTTAAGTTCAGCATTTATAATTACATTATGTAAATTTATTTTAATTGTAAGTTTATATTACAAGTTTTCATGGATAATGGACATCTATGTTAAGGGTAATAATTCAAAGATCTAATTTTTTTTGTATTAAAAATCAACAAAGTTTTTGTCTTTTAAATGTCACAGATCTTATAATATATTTATTTTGAAAAAGATTTTAATATCTACAAAACACATTGAAATTAAATATATTAAAACTTGCTTAGTTTTTATTAAATGACCGATTTTTGAGATATTTTTATTATTTAATAATACGATTTATTAAAAAGAGTAAATTTATTATATAATATTGATTTTACTAATTTTTTATGGTGGTATCACCATTATATTCAAAACAGTTGAATTTTGTTTGGAATGAAAATCATATTGCTTTTCACAATTATTTGAATAAAAGTATCCTCAATATTATAAATATAAAACTGCGAGTTTTATGGATTTATTAAATGTCTATTAATATCTATCACTGGATCTATTAATATACTATCACTGGAGAAAAAATGTTCTCTATGCATTGTTAAAAAATGTATTAATGTATACTATTTTCAAATGTTTGAAATCTTTCAGCCTTAATTTACAACTTAAAATTTACTACTACTTTACTTACAGTTGAGTTTGTATTTTTATCACGCTAATAACCATTATAATAATTGCTTTTGAGTAATTTTTTTGAATACTAATAATATTTATCTTCCATAAATTTGCCTACAAAAGCAACGAATGAATTGTTTTAATTTGATTTTTGATAGAAGCGTATTTTTACATATACATTTTACAGCTTATTGGCTGAATATTTTAAAGTTATTTTACTTTTAGAAAATAAAATTATATATTTATACTATGTTAGATCTGCTCAAAAATTATATAAATAAAAATATATCTTTTTCAACAGTAATTACCGTAGAGTTTTAATGTCCTTAAAATTAAACTTTATTTTAAGGGGTAACACTATTGTAAAATTTTCCAAAAATCGATTTTTTTCCTTAAATGGTAGAGAAACATCTCAAAATCAATGTCCTAAAGTAGTTTTGCAAAAAAAATTTTTTTCCCCGAGTTATGAGCATCAGACCCTAGGCGCCCCGTTGCGCGCTTAAGCTCACGCAGCGCGCCCATCGCTCCGAAATACTTACCTGCCTCAGGCATCCCTAACGACCTATTCCTAGTCGTACATAGTACACACAGATACCTACAAATGTCAGTAGTTGAATTTTGAACTGCATTTGTGTGAGTGTATCAGTGTAGCGTCAGTTTAACCGTTGTGCACGCTGATTCGAACACCGTGTGTAGATTCAAAGTAATATTCTCGCACAAATTTTGTATTCGATATGACGCCTACTAAAAAAGGATTTTTTACGAAAAAAGGTACGAAATCAACAATCCGGAAGGCAGGCAGAGGAAAGAGGCGTCCTTTGAATCGTTACGAGTCAGAAGCTGATTTCGAAGAAGTTAGTGCGTCGGCAAAAAAATTGAGAAGAGACAGTACGCGTGATCCGATGGTCGACCCTACTTTCTCTTACTGTTTTATTGCTTTTGTGTCAGTGTTTACAGAAATGTCAAATCATCTTGTATGTGGCATTTGTCATTCACCAGTGAAGTTTTTCCAATCTTCAAAACGTGGCTTCGGTTTCAAAATTGACATTGTCTGCGACACGTGTGCCAAAAACAGCAGAGATAAAGTGATTGCCAGCATTCCTAATAGTCCATTTATTCGAAACGCATACGACATTAACCGCAGAATAGTATTGGCAATGCGTTTGATAGGAGTGGGACTAAATGGATTATTAAAATTTTGTGGTATTATGGATATTCCTCCGCCAATGTTTCAGTCATGCTACGACTCCATTGTAAAAACGATGTCTGCTGCAACAGAGAGTGTGCGTAATGCAAGTATGAAGAAACAGCAAAGGAGGAAGCCGAATTATCTGCTGAAAAAGGACAAACTAATGGACTAACAGTTTCTGGCGATGGAACCTTGCTGGACCTTGCTGAACCTTGCATGGACCTTGCTGTGTGTATCTTCAATGATGGAATTTCAAGCGTTATGGAGGTGATGACAGTATTAGATATGACAATTGGAGAAAACTGCTACAATTACTGCATGGAGTTCGACGAAACACGTATCGCACTCTCGGAGCGCTCATTGACTGACGCGGCGAGAGAGGCTCGATTGAGTTTGAGAACGTCGAGGATTAAAGAAGAACAAGAGAATGCCAGCTTGGAAGTAGAACTTTATGGCCCTGGTATCGCTGACTAAAGGTAAAAATCATAAAAAGTTAATATTTCTAACGTTATCACCAAGTTTCGCCATTTTCAAACTTCAAACGCGATTTTCTCGAAACCACTTTTTTCCACACGGCCATCAAAGTTATTCAGCCAATTTTTATCCGATCAATCTCAAATTTTGACACAGCCTTCGAAACATCATTTCCAAGGGAACCACGTAGGATTTTTTGAAAAAGTTGAAAACTTTTTTATTTACGTCTGATTATTTGCGATTTTTTTAGCGAAAAAGACCAAAATTTTTTTCAAACTTATGCCAATTTGTGAAAATTTAATATTTTTGAAAACGGCTACGTGGTTCCCTCACTTTTAACTCTAACATGAAGAAAAAATTTCGATTTTGTGTTTCAGATGAATAATGACGACAAAAAAGTGATGGCCATGGAGGCCTCCTTAAAAATTCTATCATCGCTCATAGCTGTGTGCAGCCGCCATTTTTTTTTTTATTGCTTCGAAAAAATTATTTTGTGTAGTTAATATCATGTATAAGAAAGTTATTAAGTCCAATTTTCAATATAAAACTATGTTTCTTTTAAAAAAATTCCAAAAAAGACCTTCAAAAAGTGTGGTCTACAGTAGTATTACCCCTTAACATGATATAAATGAATTACAATGTTATCAGGAAGCTATTTATTCTTGCATGTAAAAAATAAAGACTTTTATTTTAATTTAGAAAAAATCAACGAAATATGAGTAATTCTTGGCTGTTCCAATGGGTCTAGAGATACAAGGTCACGGATTTTGTTTTATATTTTGCACAAGATTTGTGCATATTGAAGTACGTTTCCTCCTAAATTTTATTCATAAAATATTAATTATATTAAACAAGTTTAAGAGGCTATATTTTAAAAACTAATAAAGATATCCAAGTAAACGTTCTTTTTTTAAATACGTATAATATCTTAAGCTTTCCATATAATCACTACAATAAACAGTAATTTTTCTTTTTTTTAAATTATTTACTTTACTTTTATACTTTATATTTATTTTTAATTTTAACTTTGTTCGAGATGGGTCCTCGTTCGTCAACCGCCACATCTTGGGTGCATGTGTAAAACAGCCATTATTGTTTGTGAAGTCGCCACATGGTGAGTTTTCCCTAAAATTTCGAATTTATTGTAGTGTCGTATTTCACGGTCGTAAAATAATTAAGCGTTGCTGCTCTCAATATCTTTGCGTCTCATTTCCCTCAGCGCTTAAAATTATAACGAGTTATTAGATTAAGAATGTTAATCAGGTCGAAGCGACAATATCAACGATCGGTTGATTCCCGGCGCCTCTCCCTTTCTACTTTACTCGAAGCTCGAGAAAACGAGCATGGGTGTAAAAGCGTTACCATGGCCATGAAGCCGCCAGCTCCAAGAGTTTGGCTCTTTGAGGCTGTAAGAACTCGTGAGAAGTGCTTCTGGGTATTGAAGGTCACCTAATACGGAAAAAGCAGCGGTTAAGCTGTCTTTAGGCCAGTAGGCTGCAGAGCAAGGAGAAGGGTCAGTCTATATCTTCCGTTCTTCGCTCGACTTGCCTTCTTCACCGCAAATCAAGTATAGAAAATACTTCATAATATATGTACAGAAAATACTTCAATACTTATTGAATCATAGAAAATACTTAAGTACTTATTGAAATATAGAAAATACTTCAATATATTGAAATATTTTTATAATATGCTACAATGGATTATTACTTTATATTGTTAAGAAGAATGGAAGTAAAATTAAGTTCGTTATTAAATAATTCAACAAATATAAAACTAAGCTATAAGTTTTTGATCAATGATTGTTTTTTTCAATTTTAACTAGTCAATTCAATTTTTTTATTACTTTGTTTAGAATTATGTTATTTTATATAGTTAAAATATTATTTATAAAATTGGCATGTTGACAAACTTATAGAAAACCTTAGAAAAAATTATTTATGTATATGTACATAAAATGTGAATGGTTAATTGAGTAGAATTTGAATTACTTATTATAATTACGTAATGTAGAACTCATATAGGGATATCTGGTGATTAGCAAACGTTTGACCTGCTTTATCGACTAACTGCCGCATATATTACTAATTTTTACATTTTCATCAATTTTGGATAGAAAATCGACAAAAGGAACATTGTTTCGTAATCCGGGAATAAGGAGCTATCATCCGCTATCGATATTATTTCTTTTTAAACAGGAGAAAAATGTTTAATGCATTTTGCGCGCTGTACGAACACCCGATTTTTTTCGCAATTTTCTTAAAAACGGAAAATCCGGAAATAAAATTTCAAGCGGAGACATAATCCGGAAAAAGGGAGAAAACGTTTTAGCTCATGAAAACTCAAAAATATGATTAAAAAATTTTTTTAGGCGTCAGATTCACAAGTCTTGCACAGGCTGGCATTCACTTCTAGCCTTGCAAAGTGAGCACATGAGTATGAATAAACTTGGCTAATACATACGTTCTTTCTCTCATTGTAATTAACTGAACAAGACTTCCTCTCCTATAATTCGAGCTCAACTTATAGAACATCTCGCGCTATAAGAAACTTGGGCCGAATTATATCCAATCCCAAGAAAACTTTATCTCTGCTTATAGGACAATTCGCACCATAAGAAACTAGGGCATAGTCTGAATTTCCTTAAAACCTCAGCCATATTCGCATATATTTGATTTTTCAATTTATTTGACATAAGTAGAGTAGATTTATTAGAAACGAATTCTTACTCATTAGCGCAACTAGATACGAGAGTTTGAATTATTTATAAGTGATACGAACATCACAACAATTAAATTTTGTCTATCAATAAAAAAAATAGCTCCAAGTATATATGCAATCATTTTTATTCTTCTAAAGTGAAGAAAAATGAAATATTGAAAAATCAGGCTACTTGATATTATGACGGAAAAAAAATGTTTTCATATGGTTATGAAAAAATTTTTGCGTATTTTCCTTACAAAATAGAACATTATCTTTCAAATAAACTTTTTTCTACGATTCAAATTTTCCAAGATCAAAAGCAATAAATATAGACGCTGATTCTGAAGGAAACGCTTTTATATTCGCTGAATCTAAATCAAAAATATTTTTAAAAAAGTGCTTTGCATAGTACATGAAAAGAACAAAAATGGTTTTTTTTTATTTTTTCTATTTTTTTCTCAAAATGGCAAGCGGTTATAAATACGACAAAAATGTTGTAATTTTTGTTTTGATTTTTGCCTCGCTATATGCAAAAAATATATATTAGCATAATTTTAATATACACCATTTAAAAAACCTGAAAAAATAATCTTTCAAATAAGCTTCCGCAATGTTTTATATAGGTTTATTTTCAGTCAATATATGGAACTCTAAGTCGTTTTTGTTCGACTTCTCGGATAGATAAAGATTATTAGGCAAGAATATATTTTTAATTGAAAATTTCATATTTTAATGTATAATATATTTAATGTGTAATTTTTTATTATCATTGTTATTATTATTGTTGCTATATTCTTAAATAAATATCATTAATTCATGAAATAATTAATTGATTTCTTGAAGTTTATTTGACTTTATTTCATAAATAAATTGATGTGTGTGGGTGCGCGCGCGCGTCTGTGTATGTGTGTGTGCATGTGTGTTATTTCAAGGATGAAAACTTTGTCGGTAACTTCGGAATCTACATTTTTTTAACTTAAAATATAGTATAAGATCGAGCAGAGGATGAGTATATATATAGTCATCAGAATTACAGATTGCATTGCCATTGGGTGTACATTCAAAAATTGCGTTGTCGTTAGACATCATCGTTGTGCGTGCGGTGACCAACATTACGAAAAATCAAATTATACTTTTCAATTGTTATTTTAATTAACATTTTTATTTATTTTGTTAATAATCCATCGTTATCAATTAATTATCACAATTTTTATGGCTATGAAAGAATTCTTTTCGTTTTAATAACTTTTGACTCAGACTGTATTCCTCGTCATTAATTGTTGGTGAAATTCTGACAAGATACCGGTGATTATGTTATGAGTGTACTATCGCAGGAAAAAACAACGGACATATTTTATTTATCACTTATAAAATAAAGTAAGTATTTCAATATCGAAGGCAAAAATAACTGACTAATTTCGTTCTAATGAAATTTAAATTCTAATTTTCAAACGTATGGATATTAAATTGTTTTGACGCTAATCTCTAAAGAATCATAATCATAATAATGCATTGTTAATACTATAAAAGAAATCTTCGTTGAATCATGAAGAAAATCACTACATTCAATTCTTAGCACATTGTTACATTGAATTTTTGCTTTATGTTATTATTAAGTGTTTGTGTTGTATAGAGGTTAGTTGTACAAATTTTAATTTATTTTTACCGTTGTATGTATACATACTGTTGAATTTTTATTCTAAACAAAAAATATATTAATAATAAAGGTTATTTTATGTGAACCTGGAATAAATGGTACATTATTTTTTAGATGCCAAATAGTGTAAAAGATGATTCAGAACCAGAAGGAGATGAAATGTCTCATGTCAGTAATGATAGTAATGCTTCCACATCATCTACTGAAAGTAGTGAAGAACATTCAGATAGTGATGATTCTTCTGATATGGATGAAGAAGAATGTGAAAAACGCAGAGCTGAATGTGTCGAAAATATGGAAGATTTGGAAAAGCAATTTCACTTACTCAGAGAAAAGTAAATAATCTGTTTTTGTAAATTTTATATTAACTGTTATTGAACATATGAATTACAGTTGATTATTACAATTTATTGTTCTTTGTGTCTAAATCATTGTTCTGCCATGCCATTTTGATGTTCTAGATCAATATAGGCAATAAAAATTAATATTGTTCTAGATCTATATAGACAAAAATGGAATCAAAACCTTGTTTAACGTTTTATTCACAGATCTAATGACAAAGAATCTAAACCAGCTAATGCTATCAGTCAGAACAAATACTTTTTGTTAACTCAGTATCTATTCTGACCAACAGCATTAACTGCTATCAATTTTTTCTGAAGAGATTAATGGTTCTGTTAACAAAGCATTAAACAGGGTTTTGATTTCTTTATTGATTACACCAATCAAGGGCAATGATATTAACACAATTTATTGTTCTAATTAAGATTGAGTTTGATTATATATGAATCTTGAAATGTAATATAATATTACACATGTTTTCACTTTTATTTTTTATAGAGTATACGAAGAAAAAATAGCTCAAATAGAAAAAAGTTTGATTGAAATCAGAGGAGAAAGATCTGAAGAGTACTTAAAACATGTTGAACGTCTTCGAGAAATTATGCGAACAAAAGAAGCAGTTGCTGAGGTACTGAAAAAATATAGATTAGAAAATATTAGACATTTATTTTCATCTGAAGAATTAGCAGCATCTCAAAATTTAAATAGTGAGAAAGGACTTTTACGAGACGATATTCAAGAAGAACTACAAGAAAAAATTCGCGTATTAGAAGAAGACAGAAAAAATAGTGACTTAAATACAGATCTTTGGATTTTATCTAATGGAAGAAGACGTAAAAGGTCTCAAAGAAGAAAGGCTGTGACCGTACATGGACCTTACATTGTATACATGTTAAACGAGACAGATATTTTAGAAGATTGGGCATTAATAAAAAAAAGTTTAACTTCTTTCAAGACAGAAATTATGTAACTAAGATTCAATTTACTAATTTAATATAGATTTGTAATTTTCGTTTGAACCATTAGCTTATATTTATAATATATTTCGAAAAAATTTTGAAATATGATTAGTATTTTATGTAAAACAAACGTTTTCTAAATAGAGCAGAACCTTATGTTATAATAGATATTTTCTCTAAGGCTTAAAACTAAATAGTATTTCGTAATTTTTGGTGAATAGAGCAGAATTTTGGTTGATAATATAGTAATTTATGGATGTTAAATAAAGTAATCTATCATTATAGATGATATGAAATTTATTAACAATGCTCATAGTACGTAAATTTAAATTTTTAAGCAATGAAATTTGTAAGCAAAAAAAACATAAAGACGATTCATAAAATAATTTACAAGTTTGCATGTAGATTTGCATTTATTTCTAATATTTCCAAAAATGAATGTAATATAATAAATTTTAATTTTGAAATTGGATAAGAAAAATGAAAATAAATAAAAATAAAACTAGATAGGATAGATAGGATTATGATGGTTATTTTATTAATAATAATCAATTACTCAACATTGCAAAAAAACGAGAAACTTGTACACAAGACAAAAATTATAAGAGTATTGTTACATAATACTCGTTTTCATTAAAATATATGTTCAAGTTGTAAATATTGCGATAAAGCTTTTTAGAAGTAGTTTTTTACCATGGCGAAAATTTATCAAAACACTGTCATCCCCTATAAATTTTAATATTAATTTTTATACTTATAGTTTTAGAGGGAAATTAATATATTTTGAAGGTAGATAGTACATTTGTGTGTGTGTGTGTGTGTGTTCATGTGGAGTGCCATCCACTCCGGTACAATACCTCGTGATATTTAAACAATTACTAATTTGCGTTTTTATCAGTAGTGAAATATATTTAAGAACTATACATGTATTGATTAATATATGTACCTCCTTTTAAGGTGCATCAATCTGCATAACTTTGATCATTGTTATCGTGCCTTCATCTCTATTATTTTTCAAAAGAGAGTTTTTCTGTTAGAGAATTGAGAAAAACTATTCAAGTTTCAATATCGGTAAAAAAAAAATTATTCCATTATGATGAAGTATAAAAACTTTGCTTTTGCAATTTTCCAATTGAGCGTACATTCGTTTTCTTCAAAGTGATTTCTTTTTCTCTAAGACATATTTGTCAGCTATATTTAAATGTTTCTAAATATAACGACGAGTTTCGTATGTTTTGTAAAGATTCTTTCGGATTTTATAACCTTCTTGTAACAATTGTTAAAGTATTGAAATTATTCTTCACGTTTCTTCTTGTGCTATTTTTCGAATAAAAACTTCTTCATACTACCAGTCCATTTAAAAAGAATAAATCTTATCTATCTGTTTCTTTCCTACCCAATTACTCAATGTAGTTTCTACTATCTATTATTGCTATTTATTTATATTTCTTATTAATTTCTTAATTACTCAATATAGTTTCTACTATCTATTATTGCAAAGGAAAAATATGAAACTTACAAAATATTTCTAAAGCATTAACAAATTGAGAAACAAGCGTCATAATTACCGAGTAAAAAAAGAATTACTAATTAGATTTGAATTTCAATATTCCATAGTCCACACACTTTTTAAGAAAGGTAAAAACTGGCAAGCGAGTATAGACATTGGCGTCTCATTATTGCAAAACATATTTTTAAGTATCATCGGAAGAGAACAATTTCCATAATTTTAGTTCATAATTTTATGTTTAGCTTAATCAATATTTTTATCGCTAGTGTTCCCTCAATATTGCCGATATGAATGTCAGCACCATGTTTCAAGAGCATTCTGATACAAAATATATAAGCGAAATGTAATACTAAGTATCCTGGTAAGAAAATTGAACCTGCATTAATTTTATCGTATAGTAACCTAGAGAGAATCGTGAAATCAACTTTATGCAGGTAAGTATAGATTTATCGCACTTAATTAATATCAAATAGAATACTGCACTAAAGTAGGAAATGTTCTGAATTTAATTTTGTACAGGCAAGTAAATAATTTTAACTCAAATTTGTTAAAATATTAAAAATATTTTAATTCTTACTTTGGAGCAGAAAATGATTTATTGAAAACGAATTTTCTTTGCAACTACTAAGCCTTAATTAAATGAATGAAAATTATGAAACTGTTCCTCAGGCCCGTGGTTATAAGAAAATCAATAACAATAAATATTCTTTTACGATGATACTCCTAAAACCATGTTTTGTAATAATGAGACGTCAATGTCTACGCATCTGTAGATTTTTACTTTCTTGAAAAGTCCATGGGGAGAGAGAGAGATTTTATTTAAAGTGTATCATAGGTCTTAATATTTATTACAAAAAATGTTAGAAGTTATTTAATGAATCGGCGTAGCGCCACGGTGACGATTTCTGACACATTTTTGCAACATTTTCATTAATGGCATAAAAAACGGTGACATACAATTTCGAACACAGAAATCACTTCAGAATTCAATTAACTTCGTTATATCACAGTTTCGTAATGTTCTAAAATTTCTTAATACTTTATTAAAAAGAAATGGAAAATTTTCTATTTTGTAAAAAAATACATGAAAAACTATATTTTGTCTATTTTGAACTAAATTTTAAAGCAAGTAGTACCATTAAAATTGTTTTAACGATTCTAATATGATATTCTCATTACAAAAGCCATGTAATTACAATACAAATTTCTTGGTATATTCATTAATATGCCAAAAAAATCTTTCGAAATGTAATACTGTAAATAAAACTAACTGCAACAAAAAATAAATAATGAATATTGAAATGGACTGACGATCGAAAAAAGAGAATAATTTGCTTAAATTTATACTAAAAACGTATTGTGATTTTACCCTTTGGGCAGCTCGCGTCAACTAGTTAAAATACTGGTGTGGGTGTTCTTTCAGGTTCTTTCTATCAATTAAGCAATTCTTTACTCATTTGATTCTATTGATAACAATTTTTTTATTTTTCTGAAATTAAAACAAATTTGTTTGAAAATTCCTTTTGGATAAGAAAATAAAATAATACTTCATTGAAAATGAAAAAAAATACTGTACCTTTCGTTTGCTATATTCCTTGTAACGATTTGATTTAAAACTTTATAATACTTCTGAACCATTTATATACGAATATTTTTATGTATAATATAATATGTCATTGTAAATTGTAAAACTATCATTAGATCAAAACAAAAAATTAATTTGAAATAAAGAATAGTATTAAATATTAAATATAATAGCATATTTAATAACCTGTAAGAGATGGCTATCGGAAGATTGTACAAAAGAAACATGTTATGTTATTTGCGACGAAATTGAGAAAAAACAACCGTTATAGTAATTATAACTTTTTACTGCATCAGGAAAAAAAATAAAACAGACTTTTTATGAATTTTTAGGCTCACGCTAATTTATATTTGTAAATAGACTATAAGGGTAACTTTTACTTTTTTCAATGAAGAAAACTCTTTCACGCAAATCAATTACAATATTACCTTTCAGAAAAGTTATCATCCACACCAAAATATTTTCCTAATAACGTAGAATAATAATGAAACTCTGAAATTTATCGAATCTCCATATTTAGTTATTGCGGTGCGATTAATTATTTTTACAGATAATTACCGAATAATGATTTGAAAACGTTTTAGAAATGTTTTTTTGCAAGATTTCTAAACGTTTGTAGATTTTGATGAAAAAAAACCGTTTTTAAAACGTTTTTACAACTTTTTCCAAACGTCAGACGTTTTCAAAACACTTTTAAAATGTTCTCAAAACGGTTTTTTAATAAATTTTTTTATAGCTCTGAAACATAGAGACATTTGTACAACGTGAAATTTGTCCACTCATTTTTTAATTTATAGAGTAAGCTATCGTTTTAAAAATGCTTTAAAAACATTTCATTAAAACGTTTTATGGACTGAAACATTCAAACGTTTTAAAAACGTATTCAAAATAAATAAGCGTAAATAAACTACACAAGTCTATAGAATATGTCACTACCATTTATATTTTTTAATTATAACAATTTTTAATATTATTTAAATTGATAGTTTTTCTGAAAAGGCTGACAATCAGATAGTACGAGTTTTTAAGTTTCACGGATGACCTTTGCCACCGATCAGAATTATTAAATAATGAAAGATGAAAAAAACTCATATTTCATCCACTGGATTATCATAAAAAATACAGTATTAGTTCTACAACAAATTACAAAACATAGAAAGAGTAGCCACAAATGAGCTATCATTAGCAACTTATATTTATATATAATTATTTAAAGCAAAGAATAGAGCTGGTCGTTGTGAGTATATTCAGGTATATTTTGTTTTTCATTTTTTTAAAAAGCCAGGCTATTTTTATTCTCGTTTTTAAGCATTGTGATCGATTGATATCTAGAAAGAGTGCAAAAATTAAACGTTGTTCCAGGATATCTGATTTTGCTTGTCAAGTGAAATACAAATATATAAATGACTTGAAAGAGCCTACGTATTTAGTTTCTGTTTATTAACGATAATTCAATGATTTTCAGTACATTTTACATATTGCTGTAAATTTTGTCCTTAATTACCCTGTTGGAAATAATTTTCGCATAAAACTGCTGCACGTAGTTATTTGTAATTTAAAATAGTTTATAAACGTCAGATTTCAGACACGTATAACAGTTTATTAACAGTTATTTTCTGTCAGTAATAATTAACAACTAGACAATTTTAGAAATGCACCTTTTATCATAAAAAAATTTGATATTAATAACAGTTATAAACAGTTTTAAATCAATTTTAAAAATGTAAATAATTGTTTACAATTGTAATAAATATTTAGTTATCATATATGATAATTAAGAATTATTTTAAACACTTATATATTGTTATTATTTTTTTTATTTTTTGCTTATAAGTATTTTTTTCGTGTCCGATATTGGCAAATTAATAATTACAATTAACTGCAAATAATATAGTTAATAATTTTTTATCCTAATAGGATAATAATTATAGTATTAACTACGTTTAACGACGGTTATAAATTGTAAATAATTGTTAGCAAATGTAACTAACTGATGATTTCTCTTTATTTTAATTTTATGCGTAAATTAATTCCGACAGGGTACTGATAATTATAATTTCTACATGCGAGGATTGCAAGGTATTATTGAAAAAACGTTCCTAAACTAAGTTTCTGTCCAATAATCATAGTTTTCCCAGCACTCGAGTTTGATTATTTATTTTACAGGTAAATAAGCTATGCACAAATGATTTTTTTACAGTTGCGTGAGACGCAGCTTTTGCACAAATTAGTGGATAAAAATTAAATAATTATATTGATAAATAAATGCCTAGTTTACATGGTTAAATATTTGCCATTGTCAGTCAATGGCTGAGAAACTAACTCACGTCAGAGTGAGTCAGAGTCAAAATCAACCCCCTCTCTCCCTATACACACATATACACTGCTATATGTACTGCCATATTGTGAAGCTTACATGTAAACTAAACGTAGAAAAAAAAAACAAAAATATTCAACCATTGCTAATATTGATGTCGACATCAATAAAGTTTAACATCTAATACATACTTATTTTTCTGAATGAAATAAATGGTGTTATCATAAATCTTCAATAAGGTAAATAAAAATTATATTACTAAATAATAGATCAATTCTAATATATTAGGTTATGAAGAAGACTTGATGAACACATAAGAGATAAGAAGGATAATTAAACGAACAATGAAAGTTTAAGCATTATCGTTGAGCAGTATTTTTTATTCTAAATGTACTATTTTTCATTTTCAAATTAATTTAAACAGATTCCATAGTTTATTTTTTAACTGTTTTAGATTTATGTTTTTATGCAACTACACTGTAGCTTAAAGTGATTAGTAAAATACGGGCATTATTATAAATACTTCTACTACTTTCAAATCTAAGCTAACCACTTGAAGTGACCTAAATACTTACAGTTTTTAAGGATTATTATTCATTTATTTTTGTAACTACACTAAATCCTAAATAGTTTAATGATTCAGTTACCTAAACTAATAATTTTGATGACAGAAAATGTCCAACTCGTCAACAAGTGCACCAGTCAGTCAGATATTGAAAAATGCTAGCACATTTGAAGATGAACCAAGAAAGAAAAGTCGCGAAGACTGGCGTAAAGCAAAGGAGCTTGAAGAGGCTAGAAAAGCTGGTACTGCACCAGCTGCTGTAGATGAGGAGGGTAAAGATATCAACCCTCATATCCCACAATACATAAGTTCAACACCTTGGTATTATGGAGCTTCGGTAAACACTTAAACTGTTTTAATAACATAAATAATATATTAATTCTATTTCAGATTATCTGATGGAAAATTATTTACATGTCTAATTATTTAATTTTGTAGTCTTACTGTTAGTAATTTAGTGAGTTTATAGATTAAACTATAAAACTTATTACTTAATTTTTATTTTCTAGGGACCTACATTAAAACATCAGAGACCACAACCAGAGAAACAAAAAGAATTTAGTGATATAGACAAATGGTATATTAGAGGACAATCAACAAAGAAAGCGACTAAATGGCGTGAAGGAGCATGTGAAAATTGTGGAGCTATGGGACATAAAAGAAAAGATTGTTTTGAAAGACCTAGAGCCAGGTTAGCTAGATTTACTAATGAAAAGATTGCACCAGATGAAGTTCAGCAACCAACACTCTCATTAAGTTATGATGGAAAAAGAGATAGGTATGTTTTACATTTATTTGATTGTATTCTCTCTGTTCAAAATAATTACAAGCATAATTTTGAAACACAGATGGGCTGGTTATGATCCATCAGAACACAGAGCAATCGTTGAAGAGTATCAGAAAATTGAAGAAGCCAAAAAACAACTTAAAGCAGAAAAACTTAATTCATCAGAAGCAGAAGAAGAACAAGATGAAGATGAAGATGATGAAGATAAATATGTTGATGATATTGACATGCCTGGTACAAAGGTGGACAGTAAACAACGTATTACTGTTAGAAATTTGAGAATAAGAGAAGACACTGCAAAGTATCTTAGAAATCTTGATCCTAATTCAGCATATTATGATCCCAAAACACGTTCGATGCGAGATAATCCTTATAAAGGAACAGATAAAGAGTAAGTTTAGCTTAGATAAAAAATTATTACTTATTATTTAAGTTAGAGATAAGTAAAAATTGAAAAGAAATTTACTGAATCAATGAGATTATTGACCTTTTTAAAAATGAAATTTTTTATTTTAGGGCTGATTATGCAGGTGAAAATTCTATAAGGTTCACTGGTGACACTAAAGAACATGCAAAAGCGCAATTATTTTCATGGGAAGCTCAAGAGAAAGGAATTAATGTCCATTTGTTGGCCGAACCGACTAGAATTGAGCTTATGAAACAAGATATTGAGAAGAATAAAGAGCAAATCAAAAGTGTGGTTCGTGATAGCATAATTGATAAATATGGAGGTGCCGAACATCTTGATGCTCCACCACGTGCGTTATTATTAGCACAAACTGAGGAGTATATAGAGTATTCCCGTACTGGACAGGTAATTTAAACGGTTAAAACCTGTAATCCTAAAAATATTTAAAATAATGCATAATAACAAAAATTTATTTCTCCTAGATAATAAAAGGACAAGAGAAAAAAATCATTAGATCAAGATATGAAGAAGATATTTACATCAATAACCATACAACAGTTTTTGGATCGTATTGGCGGAACGGTCAATGGGGTTATAAATGTTGTCATTCATTGATTAAAAACTCATATTGCTGTGGTGAAGCTGGTCAAAGAGCTATAAAGGAAGCAGAACAATTTTCCGGAAATGCTACTCAATCAGAATATAAAGAAGCAAAAATTGAAGAAGTCAAAAATACAAATAAAGAAAAAACTAAAGACTCATCCGATAATTCAAGTGAGTCTTCTGAAGAAGACACTCGCACTACAACTGAAAAAAAATCAAAGAAGGAAAAGAGGAAGAACAAGAAACGCAAGCATAAGGAGAAAAAGAAAAATAAAAAGAAAGAAGAAGATAAGTTGAAAGAAGCTTTGAGAAAAGAAGATGAGCATAATAAAAATATTGAAAAATTGCTTCAAATGGATGAGAGAAAAAGGCCTTATAATAGTATGTACAGTGCTAAAGAACCGACTGAAGAGGAAAAAGAAGCTTACCAAATGAAGAGGTTTAGGGAAGAAGATCCCATGGCACAATTTATGTAAAACTAAGGTTAAATAATTATTGTAAATATATTTATAGAAGAATAATCTTTATAAATGCAGACAATGCACCTGTATTAGATGTATTATAACAATGAATATGTTATAGCTTATGGGTATATTATATAAATCTATGTAATTGAATTCGATTGCTATATATTACCAAATGTTTATATTTTTATTCAAGGGGGTATCCTACTTTGGAAGGCCTAAAAAACCGTTTTTTTAAGGAATTTTTTTAAGATAGAAAAAAATAACCAACTCCAGCGAACTTTCAGGAATATTTTAGTATATAATTGAACATTATAAAAAAATTTTTTTAAAGAAAAATATCAAAATGCAGCCGATTATTAGACACATTTGTTGGGCAATCCGTAATCCGAGTCTTCTATTGGCGGGAGTGATAGAGCTCTTAATTTTGATCTGAAACAGAAAGTCAAAAAAATATTTCATTTTCATACATGTATTTTCTATTTGAACCAAGAAAAATCCGAAGAAATTGTGTAATTTAAAATTTTTTCCGAATTTGAAGCAAAAAGTGCTTTTTACAAGGAAAAAAAATCTCTTCAATGTGTTGAAAAAGTCTTGTAGAAATTTATTTCCAAAAATCTTTTTGGTTCATATAGAAGAGTAGATAAAACTGAAGCTAAAAAACTTCGGATCGTTACGATAACTTATTTATTTTTTTGCAAACACGCCCGCCAGTTTAGAAAAAGTGAAAAAACGAAAACTCAAGGAAAAGCACTTTGAAGTTTATGAACTGGAAAAATGTTAATTTTCGACTACTTACGGCAATAATTCGCTAATGAGCTATTCCTGCGCTATACAATAGACCTTCAGCTTCCTCATGGAACTCATTTTGTTCAAGTTGTTCAAGTCTACGGGCCGTACGAGCTTCCTTACTGGAAAGAAACGAACGTCGTCTTTCTCGTTCAATCCGTTGTATGTCGACATTATCCGCAAACATTTTACATTGCTGGCCAATTTTCAAATTGAGTAATTGCATAGTATGCAGAACTGCTGAATATCCTTCATTGAACATTCCTGCAGCCATATACGCAGCAATTTCTACGATTTTTTGACCAGAATTGAGATGGTTCGGAGTTATGCGCCAGACAGTGGAGTTGAACGATTCGTTCGAATTTTGCGTGTGTCCACCTAAGCATCGCGTCATGAGATCGTCATTCGAAAGTTCTTCGTAGATTGGACGAATATGTTCCTTCACTTTTTCGTCAATTAATCGAGCAGAATGTTTGAAGGATGCAAGACGATTCGTAGCTTCGGCTTTGCGCCATTCACACCAGCTGTCAGTGCCTGTCGGACAATTCTCGTGACAAGGAGATTCATCAGTTGAACAATAATGATCCAGCGTTGCCATCACAGCTTTTTTCATATCATGGACAGAATGAATATTCCTTCGAATTGCTAAACCATAATATATTGTCAACTTTTTGATGAGACTCTCCGTTAGACGCTTTTTTCCTCCAAGCTTCTCTTCCTTCCTTTTATTTCGGAGTCGAGTACCCATGCGCTTTTGTACGTGTTCCACGCACACATTTTTTGTCACAGGGTAATCATCACCATATGGATTCATTTTTACAATACCATTGAAAGTTTTCGAATCACCGTCGCCGATGTAATTCGTATACTTTACTCCAAAATTTTCAACAGATCTCAAGAACATCTCCACGATTGAATCTACCTCCATCTTCCCTACTAAACCATCGTGATTTGAAGAGCATGATTCTTTATGATCATTATACCATTCTTCAAATTCTTCTTCGTCTAATATATTCTTTTGTAAAGCACATGAATGACAATATGCACTTTTTACAATAAGGTCGACTACTTTGCCAGAGTAATATGCAATGAGCGTTGTAACACCAAACAATGAAGTAAAACCTCGTTTTTTCCAGGATCCATCGCCAGAAACTTTCAAACAGTCAGCAGATCTATCATGTTCTATATTTTTTTCTTTCTCTTCTTTGACAGCTTTTTCACAAACGCTTTTGAACATTGATTTTGACGCTGTATATAAATGCTGCACAATTTGATCATACGTTGATTTTGCTAAACCTTTACATATATCCATAAGTCCACAAAACACATTAATACCTTCTCGTTCAATACCGAAAAGCCTCATAACAAAAACAATTCGTCTATTTATTTCGAATCTAGTGTTTATAAACGGTCCTGAATTTATTTCTCTATGACCACACATACACGATAATACAATTTTAAAACCTAAGCCTCGATGTCCGCTCTCTGAAAATTGTATATTTTGTTTGCAATATCTGCAAATTACAATATCAGAAATTGCAAAAAATACTGTGACAAACTCGATTATTCGATAGCAGTGAGTTAGATGCACAATGATGTTCTCGGTGCTAGCGGTGGCTAATTTTCTCTCAGTACTGCTTGTGTTGCACTCTGTATCGTCCGATTCTGTTGTGAATTGATTACCATGGAATTTTCGTTTCCGTGGTTTTGCAGCACGATTACTACTTAATTTGTTACCTTTCGGATAACTAGACATGATTATATTGAAGCGCACTCGTCAATAGTCAGAGCAGAACTAAACGTTACGCCATAAACAGCTATATAGGAAACAGACACAAATTATATACCGATGACACATACTAAGGTTCAAAAGACGCTTCTATGAAAGCAAAATATTTCGAACAGCTGCTGAACCTTTTCAGGTTCAGCATTATTATATTCAGAAACTATATAGTTTCGAGCTTAGAGACGAGGGGAGGAGCGAGCGCGTTTCAGTCTGACCGAGCACTGGCACTTGCTCGATGCCCCGCTACGTTTAGTGCTGTATCTTCGGAAATACTGCGAATCCGACTCTATAACTTCGGATATATGTTCTTATACATATAAAGAATAGATTTAAGCAATAAAAAAATCGATTTTTTCAACATTCTAAAGCAGGATACCCCCTTAAGCTTCAAATCAATTTTTTCCGCTTAAAACACTGTTTTTCTTAACTTGAATAACCTAACGCTTTCTACATTATTAAGAAAGATATTCTTAGAATTCAAAAATTCATGAGCAAGTAGCTTTATTTTAACCATCTAGACTATAACCACATACAAATTTAAAAAAAGGCTACATGTATTTTGCAATTCCAGCTTAGTTGCCCTGGTTTTGTCGAGTTATATCTATAGACGCAAATTCTAACATTTTAAAAATGTAGATTTTTATATGGTTTTAGACGCAGTATTAACTGACTAAAAGATTGGTAAAATAACGTTGTCTAATTTTTTTTACGTACACAATAACCGATAAGAAATATATCACTTTTGTAAGTTTGAAAAATAATATTATATGTAATAATATGTAATAAACTGCAAATAACTCAATGAAACTTGCAAGTAGTGATTACTCGATCTCCATTTTTCCATGGATGCAAGCTAAACGATATGAATAATCGAGTGTTTCATATTCAATAAATCAAGATTTGGAAATAAATTCTTCCAGTAAAAAATTATAGGAAAAATTAAATAATTAAAAAGTTCAAAATAGTTTTTAATATTTAATTAAATTAGATAAAATATAAAAAATTATTTTGACGAAGGTAATAAGGTTGTAATGATTAGTTAATGTTTATGGCTATAAAATTATCGAAATCAAAACCTTTGCGTAAAATTTATACTATGCAATGAAATTATATTTATCTTTACAGAACATATACTATTTGTTGTTAATTAATATTGCTGAACATTGAATTTTCTATTATGAAATCTTTTATTCGATAAGGAACATTTTATAAATAATAGTCTGATTTTCATCACCTATTGTAACGATCATTTACGTCGTAATTATTATGTGCACCTTTGATTTCGAAAATATCCAAATTCCAAAGGAGTCACTTTTTTTATTCAACTGATTATTTCAATCTTCAATCATTTACAACGGTCAGCTAGAAAATGATATTTCCTATAATTGGAAACATGAAAACTATTTGGATTTTCAAACAATCTATATATAATTATATACATACTTGATTTGTAGTCCGCGTAACATCTAAATCTTCTTTACGTTTACGGTTGAAAAATCCTATTTCCTTTAAAAATAATGCTGAAAGCAGAATCAAAATTACTCCTAGTAATACTGATACAATAATAATCCATATCGCAACTTGTTCTGGTTTACGATGAATTAAGAGATTTGTAGCTAGTAATTTGTAATCAAATAAATCATTGAACAGTTTTACTGTTAAATTTGAAGTTTGAACAAAACCTTCGGTTACAAAATAAATAACATCTTTGCCTTTATACTCGTTCTCTGTAAAAAAAATAATATAGATAAAATAAATACATAGGTATATAGGCTAGCATAAAAATTATGAAAAATATTACTAGTAGCATTAGGCAGGCGAAAATCTATCGTCACAGTAAGCGTAGCTAGTGACTGATTTTTTAGTAATGGACCTAGTTGGCATTCAAATTTTTGACATTTCGTATGTTGATCTGTGCAATTAATAAAGAATATTTGTTGTTCTGAAGGAGTTGTGAAACTATTATGTTTGTTAATAGTATATTCAAAGTCGTATAATGACGAATTCAATTTTTTATTGAATAATCCGTCGCAGTTATGTTCTTTCCCGTCAACAGATGCTCGTATTTTTTGAATTTTCGTTATCTTTTCTTCATTCCAATAAATGGGCACATTAATAATCACAAGGATTTCTTGCAAGGGAGTAACACCAATTTTCCAAATTTTATAAATTTGATTGAAAGTTACAGTTTTGAAATTGTTATCGGCTATGTCTTGCTCTTCAAATGGATCTAAATCTTCATCCGATCTCCTACGCATACAAAATAATTAATCAAATAAAACAAATATATGTATTTTCGTATGAATCTACCCTTCAATTGTGATATTTGCATCAACGAAATAAGCGATATCCAATGTTGCCAGATTATTAGATGAATTTTTCTCTTCGCTTTGCGTTGTAACTAGTACTTTGATAGAGTTCGATTCATCGTAATAGTTGATAGCTCGCATATCTAATTCCATAATCACAGTATTCTATATATTATTTAATAAATAATTGGAATTATTTTATGTGATAAACAACAACAGGATAAATAATTTTGGATATCGATGCTTACATTAATTCTTAGCGGATTACCAAGACTACAAACAACCTCCAAGGTTTTATTAATTTCCTGTTTCTCATCGCACTCTGGGGGTATTCTGGCCATTGTAATTGGCGATGGAATATAAAGGTGCGCTTGACTTTCGTATGCAGGTTCTGCGGTATTTTCAACAAAAATACTAATGTTATAAGTAGAATTCGATCCAATTATAAAACTGTTGTCACTGTTCGAGGCACTGGAAATTGTAACTTGTAAATCAGAATGACAAACGTCATCCGACCCACAGTCGAGAATATATGCGAGTGTTAGATTGTCTGAGATTTTTGATAATCTTAGATTTATTACGGGGCAATATGAGCAGTTAGGAATTTCGTTTGATATTATATTGCCTATTATTTCAATTGGATCCAATACATTTTGAATGTTTTTCTAGAAATGAAGGAATAGTTAATTATAGAAACAAAAGTCATATTGTTGCATAAGCCATTGAAAAATGAATAAGAAATGTATTGCCTTTAGATTGATTTTGATAGGTGCACACTTTTCCTCTCCTTTTCTCAACGTATTTGAAACTTTATAAATGTTGCCAAATAATCTTCCATCCTGATACACAATAGCACGTTTGTGCACTTCGTCGATAGTCAACGTTTTCGTTACAACTACAATTATAATGAAATTGTAATAATTAGCAAATAGATGTAGCTTCAACGAAGAAGATTAAAAGTGCAACGTCTTACGGAAAGTGGCAGGTGCAAAAGGTCCATCGTAGAATGCGCAAAGATCGAGGATAAAGTAAGTGGAATTCTGCACGAGAGTGAAGTTTTGCCATTTGACCAGACTGAGATGGAGCGTAAGGACAGGCCGGCTGCGAATCAACAACGCGTGCCCAGAGCCATAAGCGCCGAAGGCTACGTCGGGGAAGCGGTTGCCGTCGACGTCTCTTGGCTCGGAAATGGACATGCCGAAGCCCCGCAGATTCATCGGCAAGTCAACAGCGTGGATACGCTGCGAGGGCTGAAGTGACAAGCCTTCGGGCGAGCCATTGAAAATATAAACAGCTCCTTGACCGTCGTCCTCGTAGGGTGCACCCACGGCCACGTCCGCGTAGCCGTCAAAGTCAAGGTCGTTCAGGCAGTTGACCGCTGTGCCGAAACGGCCGCTTTCCTGTGCACCTTCCATTGTCTGCACTTGGAACTCGATCTGCGTGTATGTACGAAAGATCCGTGACTCTTCCAGAGAACTGCTATTCGTAGGTGTACTCGCTCTTACTTGGCCTCTGGTCTTGTAGACGTATACTCGTCCTTCGTCGGATACTCTGGACCACAAAGGAGCGCCGATGATCAAATCGTCTCTGCTGTCGCCGTTGACGTCGCACGACGTCAAACTGGCACCAAAGTACTCCCCGTACTGCTCGCCTTCGAATACATTCCTGAACGTGTTCTCCCTGGTCCATCTCGGTACGCCGTGAATGAGTACTTTGCCCATTCCGTTACGAGGAGCACTCGAGGCATACAGACGCTCGCTCAGTTTGTAGAATCGACCAGAAGTTACGGAATAGCCTGAAAAGCTCTCGTACGTACGCGGTCGGACGGTAAAAGAGGATTCGCAAGCTGACGACTTTCGATTTACCTAGGTAGCTATTGAATTCCAAGTGCGAATCGTCAAGCACGTTCGTAACAATGCCAGCCGAAGGGCTGCGTTGAGCGCGCTCATCCAGGAATACCGTTGTTCCTGTCCACTGATAAAAACCCGGAGCACCGAGAATCAAATTGCCAAAGATACCAGGTGTGATATGCATTGAAAAGCCAACTTGACCCATAGCCTGATGATATACGGCTTTTCTCTCGTGTACGTCACTCGGCAGGACATATGTTTGCTTGCTGACGCCTGACATTGGCATGTGTTTGCGTGTAGCGGCTCGAGAAAAACTTGATACGTCGTTTGCAAGCATAGAATAACACATGCCGTTCGGGTACCAGTTATGGGATTCATCGTTAAACATGTTCGTCCAGCGAGGTGCGCAAACCTGTGAATCACTTGGCGAGTAAGTAATTTACCTGACGCGTAAGCGTCAATTGTATTTAAAATTTTATATTACGTAAAAATTGTGCGAACGATATCACAGTCACTGCAAAACGTTAAAGGGTTAGAAAACTCGAAAAATTAAAAGTGATTAATTACCACAACTTTAGGTTTGGTCGTGTTTTGAACACTGATTGTAGCGCCAAGCCACGCATAGTCCATTGAGTTCCGATTAGCCGTTAGAGTTTGCGGAGTCGGATTGACCGGCCATTCAATGCACGAGCCATTGGAAGCCAGACGACATGAATACACAGCGCCAGGTTCAATGAAACCACCTCTCATTGCTGAGGAATTCGCCCGTGGAGCTCCCACGAGTAATACCGAGTCCGAGCCCGACGAGTAAAGAGCCACCGAAAAACCAAAATAACTTGGACGACCATTTTTGCTAATTTGTGGATCCTCAAATACTTGGATGTTTTGCACATCTAAATTATAACTTTGGACGTCAACCACCAGCAGCGACAAGACATATAATAAAAGTGTCATTTGGTTGGTAATGCAATTTTGATACTGTGCTCAACGATGTATATCCGTTTGATTCGATCCCTATCCTAAAGATATATTATATTCTGTTGATGTTTTGACACTATTTTGCATGACGGAGTTCATTTAAAATGAGTTATAATAAAATTTAATGCGTTATGCAAATCGAATAATCAATGCATTATTTACGTTTCGTTTTGAAAGTGCAATTCTCATACCTCGATATCTTTAGGTCTGTATATTAATTGGAAGCCTTATAATTGTTCACTGTATTTCACTATTTTTCAAATAAGCAAAATATAATACATTTGACAACAATCAAGTAGTAGTATTGAAATAGGTGGATATAAAAAATCGTTAAAAAAAAACAATTTTTGATAAACGTGTTATAAATACACTATATATATCTGACAGACCACAAGTTTTACGTTATCACTTCCGTTTGGCAATATCTTCTACATTCTGAGTAAGCTATGTTGATAAATGTATATATGTAAAAGTCCTACGATTAAGTACATATTGTATATTTGAAAATAAATTTTATAAAGTTTTCAACTGATTTTCCAGTAATTATTTTATTTAGAATGTCTAATTAAAAATGCACTTTAAATAACACCTAAACCTTTTTACTGTTATTCCATAATATTACTAGCTTTGTTAGTCGACATAAATCTTCATATAATAGTGAATCATTTACATAGCATCTGACTAAATAATAGAGACTCTCCGTAAGCAAGTCTTCATCATTATACTTTTGTTATAAAAAAAAATATATTTCCGCGGTTGCAGGAAATGATTGTACAAACTCACACTCATTTTCACGGCTTTTAATTAACTCACGTCTTACAAGAACGTACAGCTAAAATAAATCGGCCGAAAGTGATACATTCAGACTAGCTAATGAGCGTTTACTGATTCGCTCGAGTTGTAGGATGCATCTCTGATGACCTCACTCTTTATACTTTAATGTTTGGATAGATACAGAATTCATTGGCTATGTAGATTTTGTAAGTATTAAAAAAATCTTCCAGAGAAAGTTTCAATTAATTATCGGTAGAGCCAAACATTTTAATTTATATATTATAACTTGGTAAAGTATCACGATATATTGTTCGATAAATATATAAATATTATTTAATACAATATAAAACGTTAACACGTCGGATGCATATTGACAATTTTCATTGAATTAAAAAGTTTTTAAAAGTAATTGTTTTTAATTAAAAACTTTCAATTTGAAAGCATATGCATCTAAAAATTATTTCAAATCTGAATCACTTACAAATAGTAATTTTTTTTTTGTTTCATTACGTGTCGACGTTTCCTTTCTTAGTAACACTTTAATGCGATGTTATAATATTGAATAAATAACTTTTTCAAGTGTAATAATAATGATTGTTACTGAAAAAAGTCGTTTTGAGTCCATACAAATACAGACCTGAAAACCAGTTTCTATTGAAACAATTAGTATTAATAAATATAATCGATCAGCTATCTAGTGTTAGTTTTAGCACTATAATCAGAATAGTATATGAAATAGCAACAATTTTAGTTATTTTTAAAACTGACTATATTTAATAATAAACCATAAGACTTACATAAAAAATGATACAGAAATATTTTGTGTTACCATTGTCTTTTTTAACCTAAATAATAATTATATCTTATGTTAACTAAAATCAACGGTAAAAGGGTAAAAGTGAAGTAAAATTGGGAAAACTCACTCTAAGATGTAGCATCGTTACTTAAAATTAATAACTCATTCATGAATATTTATAATAATTCATTGTATAAAGTAAAGCAAGATTACTGCTTACTTGTACTTTACTTTCACGTAAAACTTATACTAAATTATCAACAGTACACGCACTTTAAGGTCCATGTACATGTGCATTATTCATGTACAAATAGTATTTATATATCTACACTTTTTTATTTTGAAAGTTACTGCTCCTCTTTTTTAGCATGATTCATATTTGAAAATCTCAATTAAATTTTTTATTTCAACAATATAGTCACCAAATTCGAAAAGGAAAAAAAAATGTTAACGCTTATATGACAATTCCGATTGTCCATTTTTTAACGTGAACTTGAAGAAAGATTTATAATTGTAACGTATATTACCAATTTTTTCTTGCATTAAGAGAATATCAGTGAATAATTTTAAATGAATTTATTGAATTAATTTCAAAATGTTTTCTGCTATATCCAATGTTAATCACCATCAATCAAAAAGTCGTTATCATCTTTATCATCCGAATAAGTAGTAATAAGCAATCAAAGTAACTGACTAATATTTTTGACAATTGAATAGAATTTAGTTTTCATTTTCATTCGACAATTGTTAATTGCTCGTGAATTCCTAAATAAATATCGGACAAATAATAAAGAAAAAATCGCCAAGAATACGCGATACTCACAGAAATAATATTCCACGTTATTATATAAAAATATATGTAGCTTGAGGAATCACAGATTCATTATATACACGCACATTCGTTTCGCACTATTCGATTGCTCTGCAAGTTTAATCATCAGATGAATCGCTGCTGCTCGAGGGCGAAGGTAACATCGTTCGTTTCCTATAACCGCGCCTCGCGACGTCCACCTTCTTCTTGAACCACTCGCAATTCTTAGTTGTTCTCTCGCGGTCTGGACTTGCAGTTCGTCCTCTTGAATTGGACTTTTCCGCTGTGGACACATTACTTTTGTCTGCAGACATACCCGAGGCAATACCACTGTCCGAGTTCATAGGGCATCTAGTGTTCTTTGAAGGTGTCACCAATGAATCTTCAGAAGTGCCGTTGTGAATAGACTCTTTGCTAGAGTTGCGATTATTATTGTGATTGCTGCTCTCCTCTGCGTTTACCTTTTGACGTTTACTCTTGACGCGCAGCTCGCGTCGAGAGTGGACCACCATCGACGAAGTCTTTGTTTTGCGGGTGATCTTCCTCTTCTGCACTTCTTTGGAGGAGCTGTC
This sequence comes from Phymastichus coffea, assembly GCF_024137745.1. Classification (NCBI taxonomy): domain Eukaryota; kingdom Metazoa; phylum Arthropoda; class Insecta; order Hymenoptera; family Eulophidae; genus Phymastichus; species Phymastichus coffea. Next base: position 95,848 of record NW_026706827.1, read on the forward strand.
GGAGTCTGTTTTAACGGAACGGCGTTTATTTACGTCGCCATTTATTGTAGTTTTGGTATGCGTATCCTCAGAGCTGTTACTGCTGTTGCTGCTAGAGCGCGAACGTCTTTGTCGCACTTCCACGACTAGAGGTGTTGATGCATAGCGAGAACGACGAGATGATATGACACCAGTACTGGTGCTAGGCTGTGCATCGACTACGTGCTATAATAACAAAAATTATACAGTCAATGATATTAGTTGCAAAATCACGTTTACAGCCTTTCTTTTAAATATAATGTATCCAAACAATTTTAACAAATGTGTCATTAAAACAGAAGCAGCATTACCCTTGTTACTAATGTCAAATGTTCGCAAACACATGATAAATAACAGTTAATTCAATAAAACCTGGCAGTATGCCACTGAACGTACTAAGTTAGAATTGTAAATGTGTATAGGAATGCTATACACTCTCTATATTGTAAACTTTTTAAAAATATTATATAATTATTTTTGATTAATAATGATTTGTTCTAAATCTTACATTTTGTGATGGCTGTTCTTCAGGTTCAGAATCACTGTCATCCTTGGCGTTATTCTGTTTTCTTCTGGCTCTGTTTCTCTTCGACAGACAACTATGTTTCCTTTTGGTTCCCTTAGATCTAAGAGCAGTTTTACTCGACCTGCATCTGCCACTGCGCAACGTGTAATTGTTTTCAGGTTCACTAACCGAACCGGCCTCTGGAGCATTTGAGTTGGTCGCAGCAGAGGTATTTAATGTCGTACAATTATTCTTGGGATGCGTGCCATTTCCAAGAGTCGCGAGACGCACGAGTTTTTCACGGCGATTTGCAATAAGGCGAGTTATACGATTTGGTGATTCAAGTGGACGTTCAGGCACGTTGGTTGTTGTGTGCGAGTTGACAGACCCAAGAAAACAACGCATTATCTGATGATCTGATGCTGTAGAATCTGAAAAAGCAAATGTAGACTTTAGCTTGGACAAATAAAAACTTCTCAAAATTAAAAAAAAACTTTACCATCTGAATCTGACGGTTCTGAGCGGTCGGATGCGTTGTAATTTTCAGGTTCACTTGGACTTTGTGGAGTTGCCACTTCTTCTGAACTCCAATTTTGAATTTCTCTTTGAACTAAAGAATCAAAAAATGCCATCATTCTCTGATCTTCATCAGTAGATTGATGACTATAATCGTGAGTCATAAACTGATTGCTCTGTAAAACTAGACCAATGTATTCATCATGGGTATATACTCGGCGTTGCTTTTCTTCTCTGTCGTCCTCTCGCTAAAAATATTGTATTGATGCGTAAATATTCAAATAATTAAGAAAATATTAAAAAATACTATTGGCTTAAAAATATTTACCTTTAAACCTCCTTGACAGTTTTGACTGATTTGAAAAGGAGACCACAGTTTGATAATTTTTTCTACTCCTGAAGATGCCAGAATACAACTGGCTGAATTGTAACGTACTTGGTTGACGATAGATCTGTGACCACGGAGAACCATATGTGCAGAATCAACCCAATTCACACTTTTGTCAGTAGGTATTTTCCACATATATAGATTAAAGTCATCAGAGCCTATAAAAACAGATTAATAATTTAATTGAAAATTGAATTTATTATTTTATAATATAAGAAATTTCAGATCAATCAATTTCATACCGGATAATATATATTCACTATTGGTTCCAGCAAAACAACATGATTTCATAGTACAACTATTATAGTACCCAGGGTGGTCAAATTGACATAAATGATTTGGCTTATTTACAGTATACAGTACAGGTGGTAATCGTCTACGCAATGCTAATAATGTAGCCCCATCGTCACTGAATTTAACATTCATACAGCTTTGTGCTGGTCCATATTTTATAATAGGTCTGTTTAGGTAACATTAATTTTATAATACACTTTAAATGAACATTTGTAAACAATTTTGTAGAACATATCGTAGAACAGATAGATTCAAAAACTTACTTAAGTGGTTTTCTAACATCCCACATGCTAACTCCTTCTTTTGCATTTGCTGTTGCCAACATTTTTGGGTCAGCAGGATTAAACTGCACTGCATGAAATGGACTCTTATGTTGTGCAATACACAAAAATGATTCTGCAGAACTAGCAGTTCCTCTAATATCATAGATAAGAACACGCCCATCATCACAGGCACTTGAAAAGACATTTTCGTTATGTGGATGAGGCGATAAACCATATACAGGTTTTTCATGTCGAAAAAAATTAAGGACATCAGTACTGTAAAAAATAATAATATAATTTAATATGTCTATAACATCACTTACTTAATATTCTTAACTTTAAGTTCTATCTTATTAATGTCTTGTAAATAATGCAAGAGATATCAATTTATTAATTATTGAACTTATTTAAAACAAAAAATTAATGAATAAATTAATGAATGTGAAATATCATTTATTTAAATAAGCTTTCTTTTTAAATATTCTTCACAAAAAGTCATAAATTATCATTTCAGAAGAAATAAAAACTTTTTACTTACGTTACTAGGTCATGTACAATAACTTGGTCATCATTTCCAGCAGAAAATATTTTAGAATTGCAGCAATTGTAACCCAAACAAAAAATGTTACTCATATGTTGGGCTTTCATAACAACTGGTTTACCATGATTCCGAATAGCTTTTGCTGTTTTCCACAAAAGTACTCTTTTATCATCTCCACCTATTTCCAACATAAGATTATTATTTTAAGAATGGATACAATATTTGAATATCTTATATTGGCATTTTGATATGCTAAAAATGATTATAGACTTAATTTGGATAACTCCTATGTCTATTATATTAATATTAATTAGATAAAAAAATTAAGTGGTTAAGTTCAAATTAATACTTAACTGAAGAGTTTATTTTTCAGTTATGTATATTTTAAAATTAAAAACATGTTGTGTCAAATTGCTTTTATTAAGCTGTCAGATCAAGAAAATTTGTAAAAAAATAGGAATCACAAAACAGATTATTACATAAACTTTCTTTTAAACGTATTTGTACATTTTATGATCATGAAACACGACAAACATGAAAATACATGTAAGCTCTTAAATAACATGACCTAGATGATAAACCTGAATATATTTAAATGTCAATAGAGAATGATATCAGTTCAGTCCCTTTAATTAAAATCAATACTCTGGAAGCTCATGAATTGATTCCTACCCAGCTTTTCTCAAATAATATGATAGATATATTAATAAAAGCAACATTTATCTAATTAAAAGATATATCAAATTATTTGTTATTTTTGCACACAAGAACAAATCAAGTAAGATTAGCCAGTGTCTTATTATATACTATCACTGACAAAACAAGATGGGAGCATGTAGTAATAATATTAATATTCAAGTTAAATACAAGAATGTATAATGCAAAAAATAAATTGTAATGAATGATTATTTTTTTAGTTTTTATTTATTCAATTTTTTTTGAGAATTAATCTGAATAAAAATTATGGCTAAAGGCTTGTACATTAAATAAAAACATTGTCTAACCTGAAACCAGCAGATCACCCTCCTTGGAAAATTCAATAGCATTGATGCATCCATAGTGGGCATACAGGTCCTTTCGGAAGAGGTTCTGAGCATTAAAAAACCTAGCATCAATGAGTTTATGACAATAGTTGACTTTGCTGTCGGTTTGCCTATTAATAATGTAGTTGATTGGATTGCAGGGATTGGTCTGGAGCTTGACACTGGAACTGGCCATCTCGAGCTGCTGGTCATGGTCGTTGTGTTTATTGGTATTCATGTTGAGTTTGCGCTTCTTCCTTCCGCAGCGACGGCAACAGGATCGGCCGCGACCTACTGTCACAAGCGGACTCGTCGTCGTTGTCGTTATCGCCTTCCTCCTGCGACTACTCCTATCTCCCATTTATTGCCAAAAACAGCTCTAACTGTTGTCTCGCCTGGAGAACTGCCACGACTGATAGAGCTGGGATCTGTGTATTTAGTTTGTCGTTCTTTCCAGAAAAACAGCTTTCTCTTCTTCAACCCCCCGTCGCTCTCGAGATCTTTGTGCTAATTGCTGACCCTTGTATTATCTTGCCTTTAGACCCATTTCGCCATCGTTCAAACTCAAACCTGTACTAACCACTCGCTCTCCTCTTTGTCTCTGTCTGCTGTGTATGTGTCTCACTGACTCTTTTTCTCTCTATTACTCTCTCTCTCTCTCTCTCTCTCTCTCTCACTCACTCATTCACTCACTCACTCACTCACTCTCTCTTTTTCTCTCTCCCTCTCTCTCTGTCTAACTTAGTTTCGTATAAAACTGCTTGCTGCTGCTCGTGCTGCTAGGTACTGCGACACTTTTGCTCTCTCTCTTTCTCTCTCCCGTCTTTGTTTATTTTTATGATCCCTTGTCTCCCACCGCGCCCCGCATATTACAAGAAATTTGTGGATTATAAACTCAAGGAATTGGAATGCTGAGCACGGAACTACAATCGCCACTACCGCGCTGCACACTTAAATTCAATTATTTTCTAATCTCACCAATACAAATTGTTACTCCTCTCACTGAAATGTTTCATAAATTTTCCATATTTAGAAAACAAGGAGAAATTTTTTCTCATCACCCGATAGAATTCGTAAACTTTCACACACACCACCGCCGCGAATCCGTTATAGGATAGATATTGAGACAGATATGTTTAGTTTATGCAATTGCCACAGGTCAAACTGCTCGTAACTCGTTTTGAACAATATTTTAAGCGGAGTAGCTTGGTTGTTTGTCAAGGATCGAGCGCTTCTCTTCAATACACTTCCTCCACGTAGGTTGCATACATGCTCGATTATTTTTCACGCTCGGTTGTTTGGGGTAAGCCAGTTGCACGATCAGATTAATGTGACCGATTGTCCCAGTAGAGAGAGAGAGAGAGAGAGAGAGAGAAAGAAGGAGAGAAAGAGAGAAGGAGAGACTCAATGCGATGACGATGTAAGAAACAAATAAAACCGGCTTGCTTGCGCTGTCGATGATGATAAAGTGGGGGAAAAACCTCGTCACCAAACTCTCACAGCAGTTACCTCTTTAAATCGCCTCTTTCGTGTGCGATGTCCCTTTAAACATGTGCGGACGCATATCAACACTACGAGTGGCACATGTGCCGTACGGGGCGACTTCACTGCGTCGACTCCGACTCGCGCTATTTCTATCTAGCGCGTTTAAAAGCATTAACTACAGATAACGCCGCGAGTCCGTTTTTTTTCTGATGTTATAGCTATGACGTGTGCTCTATGTCAATGGCCTATTTGGTTAACCGAATGGTTCACCGAATTTCTATACATATTTTACTTTTCTCATTATAGTTCCTCTCTGGGTATTAATCTTTTTTTAATTTAGACTGGTTTATGACGAATACGACCACCTGCATCTGTTTTCTACCAATTTATTTTAATACAATGTAAAAAGCTGATTTTATAGTAGAACTAATATTTGTAAATATAAATTACTTGTTGAAAAATAAAATAAAATAAGATTGAAAAAAATATTCTTTTCGTCTGACTAATATAACACTTCTACTATGAATCAACTTCGTTTTCAGCTAAGAAAAGATTCTAAAAATAAGAAAAGTAAGGCACGTGTATAGATTTCATAATTTTTAATATTATGATTTTCATTGTCAAACAATTTATTAATCGCCTTTACGTAATTAAAAATCTATCTATGAATGCAAATATTATTTTAAAAACATATTTCGTTACAAATAAGTAAAATAGTGAAATAAATATTCTTCTAAGAAGTCAATAAATATTTTTGTTCACATTTATTTGAACAGCAAATAAATCAGAATTGTAAATAAAGTTAGCTAATTTCTATTTATTATTTCACAATAAAGTCAATTTATTGACTAAAATAATGTTTATTCTCGAGTACAAAATATAAATATCATAATCAAACTTTTTATGTGAACACCACTAAATTTAACTACATATCATATAAATATGAAATACATTGCCTATTCCTAGTTACTAATAATATAATTTAGAGAGTGGTCACTTGTATTGCCTAAAACATTTTGTTCTAGAAATCATTTGAATACATTTTCGAAATAAAGTTCCAGATATTTAAAGTTTTCTGTTTACTAACAATTTATTAAGCAATGAAATCACCGCAGCATTCCAAAAAAGTTCAAAACCAACTTTTGAAAAAATTGAAGCGAAGACAGAATTGTTACAAAAATCGATATCATTACATTCTTATAAGTGGTTCAAGTTATACTAACAAATCGAAGTTAATTTTTATTCAAAATAGGAACGAATTATGGTTGAAAAGAATGCACATTTCATTTTAATTTCACAAAATTCTGTCAAAAGCACTTTAACCCCACTGTCTGAACCAAATCAAATATAGATAAATTTGATATATATATATATATATATATATATATACGCAAAAATATATAATGTACATACATATATACTTAAATACAGTACTGGATACTATATACCTCTTTTGATAATTATTAGAACTGATAAGTTTTCAGCACGACAATAATTAGTAAAAAATTACGTACATTGAGTATTAAAATACATACGCAGATTCTGCATTGCAAAGCCATCAAACTAAATTTCGTTCAATACAAAACCTATTAAATTATAGTCAACTTGATCGTATAAAATTATCATTATACAGTGTCAGTTATTGCATATAGATTTCATAATAATTGCAATACTATAGTATTTTAAGACATGCAACAAGTCATAACAGTTTTAAAATGGCTCTGTTTTGTAATGACAGATAGATTGAAAATGAATAATTGGTACGCCATCCTTATATGAAAAATTCAAGGTTTCCATAGCTTTACTAAACCGTCTTCACTGTAAGAACACAGTAAGTTTTGATGGGGATGATGTGCTAATCCAATAACATCTTTTTCGTGAATCTAAAAATAATACAAATTAGTAAGTTTGTTGGATAAATATAATTAAATATTAAGTTTACATACGTTTAAAGTTCTCTCGAGTTTTCCAGATGTAGTAGAGAAACAATACAGTACAAAATCTTCACCAACACAATAAATATACTCTCCTTTGGGTGAAACAACTGCACAAACAAAGTCACCCCCTTCACGCTTACCGCTTGAAAATGATCTCACTATTTGTCCTTGCATATTCATAATTACAACTGTGTTTGAACGATTACAAACTACAAAATGTTCCGGGTTTTTTGGTAACGAATGTACACTATTTACAGTTAAATCGGCAGCTCCTAATGACTTATAGGTTCCAATACATTCAGTTGTCTTCAAACTCCAAACTTTAACAGTTCCATCTGAAGAGCCACTACCAAAAAATATTTAAAAAAATTAAGTATTGTAGTTTCATATTTAACAATCTAATAAAAAAATACATAATTCTATTAAAAATACCTAATAATATTGTGTGCATCCGAAGAGAATATAACTTCATTAACATATGAAGTATGTCCTCTAAACTCTTTCAATGTTTTGCCTGATTTTAGCCCATGAATCCTGATTGTTGCATCAAATGAGGCTGAAAGAATTTGACTGTTATCTCTACTAAACTGTAAGCATGTAACACCTTTGGTGTGAGCTTTTTCAAATTTTCTTAATGTTTGACCACTCTGAACTTTCCAAATTTTTATTTTGCCATCTTGAGCTCCACCAGCTAACATTTCACTATCTCTACTGAAGGCTAAAGCTAACATTGCTGCTTCCATCATCATAAAATTATCTTGTGCTTGATATTTCAAATCTTTTCTGATTTTACCAGTAGTGAAGTTCCATACTTCTATCATACCATCAACTGATCCCGTAACTAAATACTGGCCATCGGGAGAAAATCGTGCGCACTCAACATGAGATTTTGTACCAAATTTTATTTGTTTAGATAGTTGTGTAGGATACTTTTCATCTTCTTGATCTCTTACTGCAGCTTTACCACGGAATAAATCAATAGTTGTGCCAGGAGGTAAAAGTCCTTGGTGCTGTTGCCATTTCAATGCTTGTCCTAAAAGGGCTAACAATCTACTTGATGGAACAACTGATACTTCTCCTGCTAAAGATGTAGCAATATAAGCTCTTCTTTTTTCTTTAGTACTACCATCTGGATAAGCTTCTCGAGGATCAAAGTATGACCTTGCAAGCAAATTTTCTAAAAGAATGTAAAATAATAGATTAAAATAACTTTATATTGAGATAAAAATAATGAATGACAATTTAAATTGTTAAAAATAAATTCATTTACCTAAATGGATATATCTCTCTGGTTCTTGTTGTTTCATCATTACCATAGGTTCAGTTTGTCTCAGTAAACTTCTAGCTGCTCCAAGTTCTCTCAATTCAATTAACTCCATGACTACCTAAATAACATAAGATCCCATGACAATCTTCCATTACTTTATTTTCACAAATCTCAATAGATTAGATTATAAAAATATTTTCTTTCTTACTTGCTCGTACAGATCAATAAGTTTTTTATCTGGAAGCTTCAAAGACTGTATAGCTTTAAGTACTGTGTCCCAATGACCATTGTTTATATCAGCTACAAAGCCATCTACACTGTCCACTGTATTCAACGAAACACCAGTTTCCTCCTAAAGTAATACTTTTGTTTAGATATTATTTTGAATATCTTGAGTTATATATTTACAACATTACCTGTAAAGTTTGCAATGTTTTTACAAGATTTGATTCTTTTAGGTATTGTTGAATAAGCCGTATAACACTGTGAAAGATATAATTTATTCAGATGTAATTAATAGCTTATCAATCAATAAATAGATTCAAAGATTGTTAAAATAAACAATTGTGTAAACTTACTCGGCTGATTCAATTTCTATAGACATTATTTAAAAGTTTACTCTTTGTGATTATTATAAATAAATAATTAGATGAAATAAAATTCGACTCCTTAAAACAGTTGTTGATTAACATACACAATTTATTTCATTAATTTTTAGGTTATATTGCTTGTATTTGTACCGTTGTACCGGCCGGTCGTCATTCGTCCAATCACGGATTCACGACCAATCAAACCAAATACATAACGGTGTCATTCGATGAAAGCGACTCCGAAAATGTAGTGTTGCCAACAATTTACGTTGCCGGCTCCGCTCTATGCGGCATGCCAATCTCCGAAGAGTGTAAAGTTCAAAATCTAAATTATTTTTGGGGATTGAGCATCAATTGAATCAAATGGATTGTTTTTGGCAAGTTACGAAGGTACAATTTGCCAAAATAAGTCCTTGACCTGATTTTATTTGGTTAATCGTCAAAAGTAATTCGAATTTTGAACTTCGCGGGTTGCGTATTAATATTCGGACAAAGTTAACGTAACTTCCTGACCCCGGGGCTGTCCGCTGTCCCGTCTGAGATTTTATATGCACACGCGCCATCTCTATAACTTCAAACTCAGTGGTAAGTTTCATAATGAGTGCGAGATACGCACCTTAATCTATGAACTTAAAATTATAGAGATGGCGTACTCATACAAAAACTCGATCGGGGACGGCTCTGGGGTTGGAAAGGAAAAGGGTTAAGGGATTCCGCATCCTGTGATGGTTGTGTCTACAATATATCGAACGAGCGAATATACCGATACACATATAGGTAACAGAGTAACAGTATGTCGTTCAAAATATCATTCGTAACGTAAACTTTGTCTGAATATTAATTCGCAGCCCGCGAAGTTCAAAATCGGAATTATTTTTGACGGATAATCGTCAGTGATACAAAATGAGGTAAGGTTAAGGGCTTATTTGGACGAATTGTAACTCCGTAATTTGCCAAAAATAATTCATTTAATGTCATGCAGGCTCAATCCCCGAAAATAATTTGAATTTTGAACTTCTCAGATCGCATAGTTCGGGCTCAGTGTCACATTATCACTGGAAAATTTTTTTTCAGGGTCCCTAAAAATTATCCCCCAAATGACGTCGATTCATGCCGAATTACTAGTTCAATAATTTTCTTTTTAATCAATGTCGTTTGCTCAGTATACATATATATGTGTGAATTTTAATGTATTAGGTCACTATAACTCGGACTGAACCGCAGAAAATAGTGAAAATTTTTTAGGGGTTGGGGACCTTCGAAGAGATTTTTCAATCGAAAACCCAGCCCTGGCGGTAATGCTGGTTCGGGCAGCGTGAATTATTGGCAGCACTACATTTTAGGGATCATTTTTATCGAACGACATACCATTATGTGTGAGGTCGTAGTGGTTTTTGTTAGATATTGTAGACGCAGCCAATCACGACTAATCGTATCTCGAGTCGCACAGAAAATCACGGCGATATTAGTCACCTTAGGGAGTGTCCACATGGGATCTCTCTTCCTTCCTGGCCCGGAGTTATTCCCGTTCGAGATTTTATATGTACACGCCATCTCTATAATCTTCGAGCTCAGTGGTAAGTTTCATAATGAATGCGATATACGTTATTTGGCTATTCGTATTTTAACAGACATATTATTGTCGAGAATTGTTTCGATACATATCGAATGGTCGTTCCCAATTGTCGTGGACAGTGGTAACGTGGAACGAGAGATTGAGAAAAAAGTTGCACGAGAGCGAGCTAGCCGTTCACACTCGTAAGGTAGAAGAACGTGGTTGGTAAGGCAGAAGCGTTTCGACCCGGTGTTACCGGCTGAACTCGTCAGTGAGGCTCGGCGGCCGATAATACCTGCCTCCTCGGAATGGTCCGGCCGCTATGCGGATTGCGGGCTTTATATATTAATTCAAAGAGCGAGTTTTCTGCCGCTTGGAAATGGCCGACACTATCTAGTAAGAATGCAGGTGGACCACGAGATTGCCACATACCCCACATACGCATCTTAATCTATGAACTCGAAATTATAGAGATGGCGTGGACATACAAAAACTCGGACGGCGACGTCCTCGGACTCCTCGGGATCGGGAAGAAAGAAGGATCCCATGTGGACACTCCATTACCTCAGCCAGCAGACTATCAAAATTAAAAAAAATACCAGTCGAATTATCTATAACTGCATCCTTTAAATATGCTAATAACTTAAACAGCATCCTTCTAATTCATAAAAAAAAGAATTAATCAATAATGCTTGTTTTATGGAATCTTTCAACAGCGATATCTCGATAAATAATCAATATTTTTATGCACTATCTAATTTTTCATGCCACCAACCGTAAAAATAGCATAACTTGTACACTGATAATGACAATTCTTTTTTGTCATTTGGCTTCAAGAGAGGTGAAAAATTAGTTACTGCATAAAAATATTGGTTATTTATCGAGATATTCATTAATTTTTTAATTTTCCCGCCAACATTTCATAATTCGCGCGTATACGTCCTGAGCATTAGGCCCCGGTCACATAGGTACACCCAACGTGAATTGAATCGCGACCCCCCCAGTTAAGTTGGTATGAGAATTCCGTCGTTGCATCGGAACGAAAAAACCGCGGGAATATTCAAAAATGAAAATTCGTTTTAAGATACGATAAAAAGCTAAAACGTTACTAATTTGTTTTTAGGTTTAAAATTAATTGTTTGCAAACAATGAATTTAGATGCATGATTATTTGATTTTAGGTTTTAATTATATAATTTAAGAAAGAGCGTTATACTATGGCCGATCTGAAAACCACCGTTACGGACTGAAAGTAGCACTCTACCAACCTAACTAGGGGGGTCGCGATTCAATTCACGTTGGGTGTACACAAATAATCATGCATCTAAATTCATTGTTCGCAAACAATTAATTTTAAACCTAAAAACAAATTAGTAACATTTTAGCTTTTTATCGTATCTTAAAACGAATTTTCATTTTTGAATATTCCCGCGGTTTTTTCGTTCCGATGCAACGACGGAATTCTCATACCAACCTAACTGGGGGGGGTCGCGATTCAATTCACGTTGGATAACATCCTATATACCATTCATGCATTTTTCCTCATGAAAATACCGCCCTAATTGAAACATTGCCATTGAAACAGAGATAAATTGTCATCTCTACTCTCTACAATGAAATCGTTGTTCGTTCGTAATTGCCTATTGCCGTCTCGCCTTCTCATGTGCTGTACCTAAGTGTATTGTTAAAAACTAAAATTATTTCAAATTTTGTATCATATTCATTGATTTAGTTGTGTTAATTATAAAAAAATATAATTCATACGAATGAAGAAGTATGTTTGTGACAAATATAAATTCATGGCTGAACAAAATATTTTGGAAAAGATGGAAATATCTACTATCAATTGCTGCAATTATATTTGTTTTCTTACAAATCGGTAACATGAGCATTTTAGGATTTGTTAACGAATCTCCTAATTCTAATACTAGACTTAGCAAGCATTTGCAGCATGTATCTATTAAAAAGGTAAAATATTTTTTAAATATTGATAAAATAATTTTTATGATATTTGTACAAATATATTATTGTAGTGACTGAAAATTTAATACAAATTTATGAAAATTGAATTAAATTATATCATAACTGAACAGGTTCTATCAAAATGGACTGAACCTCAACATTCCAAAATTATCAAAGATCCTGAAGGCCATGCAATATCTCTACGAGGAACTCACGATAAAGATATTATTAAATATTCTCCTAATTCTGAAGGAAAATTCACTTGTTTTAGTACCAAGGAAGAAATTGATTTTATTAGAGTCAATGATGACTACTGCGATTGTGTATTAGATGGTAGTGATGAACCAGGAACTAATGCTTGCAATAATGGAATATTCTATTGTGAAAAAACAATACATAAGTTTCCAGGTTTGTTTTTTATTGAAAATAAATAGTTTTTCCAATTAAAATTGTAAATCTCTATTTTGCTATATTATTTCAGCAAGTATTTCATCTTATAAAGTTAATGATGGTATATGCGATTGCTGTGATGGAAGTGATGAATGGCAAGAAATATCTGTATTAGATTCAAGTGATGGTAAGATTAAATATGTTTATATTAAAATTAAAGAAATTTTATATGTATAGGAGGTTTTTCCATTTTCCAGTTTCAGAAAATCATCCACTACAATATCGCCTTACACAATGTCAGAACCACTGTAAAAATGTAATTTAGGATTATATAAAATTTATATTACATTTTTATATATCCACATGACAAGTCAGAGGATAAACCTCAATGGATAAGACTGAAAATACAACATTAGATTATATTTCAGAAATACAAGATTATATTTCAAAATATTTCTTTATAAGAACAATAGGTATAAAGAAAGTATGTTGGAATTTTTTAATTGAAAGAAGATATGTAATACGTATTCAATACGTTAAAAAGGCTTTGTTTTCCAATGCTTGGTACTGTTTCTCTATTTTAAAATTATAATATATTATAATGATAGTTATTTGTATTCTAATTTATTCTTTCGTGAATTCAAAACAAATATTTTTAAATATTTTTAAATTATTTATTGTAAACAGCATCATTAATTTCTTTACTTGTTCACGTCTGTACTCTCATATATCGATTGCATTTTATAATCACTTGCTTCTAATTAAAAAAGTTAATGTGAATCATAAAAAATATTTCATCATTGATGAAGAATATTCAAAAAATGTTTAGACTATTTCTGTACATTAAAAATTCATCGATTAGCATTAAATAATCTAGCAAATTTTAAAAAGTAGAAAAATACGCTCATGTCGTCAACTGTTGAAAAAATAAAAAATGCTGTATACATAAAAAACATAGTAATAAATAAATTATGAATATAGATCTACTATATTTTTAAATAAAATGGTAAGATTATGAGTGTTTAAAAAAACGTACATAAGTATTTTATCGGACATATAAAAATTGAATCTTTTGGACTATACATTTTTCAAATATCTGTGATTCTTAAATACACATTCCTTAAAAAAATAAATAAATAGTATTCTAATGTACATGATAATAAATTTGTTTTACATGTTTGTAACATCCACGACGTTGAAAGTAAAATGTAAAGAATTCAATATTTCAATATTATCAAAGATTCTTTTTCCATTACAAATTTAACAGTAATAACATTTACTTACTGTCTTAATATGTAAGACAGATTGTAAATAAAATTTTGCCTAAAAAAAATTAACAGTGTCAATGAATAAAACCGTTCAAAACTTTTTAAAATTCATAACAAATCTCTAAATGAGATACAATTTCATATAATTTCTTTGTATTGCTGTAGATTGAACTGTCATATAACATAGCAAAATATTTAGATGAACTGCTGTTAACGCGTTAAGGGCTGTATAACCCATATGAGGATCATATTTTTCATTTATTTTTCTTTAAATATTGTAGAAAATTAAATGTTAAAAGTATGATATTAGTACATAAATTCACAAATGTTTTTTGAATTGAAAAAATAGGATACTGTGCTCAATGTGTCAATCAAATAAATAAATAAGGCGCAAACTCGAACAAGTTGACCTACTTGTTTGAAGATTTCAAGAATATAATCAGTAACCAGGCTACCAATTAGCCTTTTGTTTCACATACTTAATAAATCCATAGAGGCGGCACTCAATTAAGTTATTACTGGATCGGCGCGACCCTCGATATTTATTTTTTTGATTATTTTTCTCAGTATAATCCCCGGATGTAAAAAAGCGCAAAGAAAAAGAAAAATAAAATCAGAAAAAAGTAGGTGGGAGGAAGGAAGAGGCGAAGGTGAAGATGGAGCTGCGTAATGTATACCCTTATAGGGGCAGAAGAGAAGAGCGGTGCGTCAAAATACATGTATGTCGGAGCAAGCAAGGCGCTGATTTTGGTGCTCCGAAAATCGGAAAAGATCGCTGATAAACCGTTTAACTGACTGCTAACCTCCTCCTCCTACCCCTCTCTTCGTCTCATAGATTCGAGTGAGCGAGGCCCCGTCATTATAATATTTGCCAAGAGAGCTCGACGATTGCTTGTTATTTGCTCGAGGGCCAATTACCACGACGCGTGGGTGCGACGCGAGCGATGAACAAAAAAAAAAAAGGGCGGGCATGCGTAATTACTTGCGTTTCAAATAAGACTTGCGAACTTCACATAATACTACGCAGATTTTGTTTGCCTTCGTGAAAAAAAAATGCATTGAGATTTTATTCAAAATAAGGAACTACAAAATAAAAATCCATTTATTCTATATTTTTTTTATACTTAACCGTAATTTATATTTATATGTATAGAGCTAATGCACTGATGTTGTATGAAAAATGGTAACAGATAAAATAAATCTTGTTAGATTGTTCTAAAGTTCGGAAGACCATCAGAAAGGGCAGAAGAATACATGTTTTATGTCGATAAAGAAAAATGTATTTCATTGCTTTCTCCGATCGCTGATCCCGTACCTCATGTACATGTATGCAACGAATATAGCTCAAGCTGACAAACATCAGTGTAATAAAACTGGACAGGTTGCAAGAAAGTTGAAACAAAATGAAGAAGCTAGAAAGTCGTAAACTATATTATTTAAAAAATTACTCTCCTAATGTTCAGTTTGCGGTCAAGCGATTGTCTATATATGGTATATACACAGTGTTACTTGTTTGAATTTCTTATTGAAAAAAAAAAGAAAAAAACAGAAAAACTTGACCGGATGAATATGTATGTAAACAGTGATCAGTAAAGCATCAACGATATGCATAAGCGAAAAGACACTTTTAAGCTAAATGCGGAAACTCAACGATGAAAGGCTTTCCGAGGAAGCCCAAGTCTTAGGAAGGAATTGCGACTGGCTTAACTTTCGCTCAAGGATAAGTATAAGCACGATCGAGGACATCCGCTTCATTAATTTTCTCCTGCTTCGCTCTTCCTCGTATCAAGAGGTCTTCGCAGCGATCAATTTGCTTTTATTTCAACAAGCATTTAGTTCGTTATTTTTAATGCCTCGAATTATTTTTCTTCAAGATCTTATAGCTGCTATAAATTGATATAAATTTAAAACGAGACTGCACTGCATATCTTATTGAACAAGTAGATTGAAAAACAATCGAATTATCGATTAAAATAGACTAATACTTTCTCCGATGAAAGTAAAGCAAGCAAAAAATTCTTTGTAGCCTATATCGATCTTTTGGAGCTTCTTATTTAAAATAGGCAAGCAGTCTTCTCACAATCAGTACAATATGAGATTATATCGACTGCATTGGTCAAAGGCAAGAAAAAAAATGTGTTGCTTGTTTTTTTTTTCATGCGGAAAACTTTGCATTCGTCAAACCGACAGATATATTATTTATTCATCGACGTTTTCAATATTAACAACTGGGGATAACACTCAAGCCAAGTGAGTTAAAAACATCAATAAGCACTGCATAAAATTTGCGTTTACTGACAAAATCACCTAAATAAAACTAACTCTTGTTCCTCGTGGAGAAAGAAATTTGGCATTAGGTAGGTGTAACGCCGCTAGAGATGAGCACAGATAGTTAAGCACGCGAGTCCGCAGATTCATTGTTTCCGGATTTCCGGGAGCCGGTCGCACTTGGGTTTTCTCCCCAACTTCGCTGTTATAATTTGTTAATAATTGGTCTTTGGCGGCCTGGTGTGCGTAGTACGTATGTCGTTATAACGCACGTGTGAGTGCGCGCGCGCGCGTGTGAGTCTGTGTATATTGGGCACGCTGGCCAACTGGCCCCAGGTGCGCGCGCTCCTTCCTATAGGTGTATAAGCGTGCGGCCCGTGGCGCGTGCTCTCGCCTCCCTCTACCTTTTTAACCCCACGAGCCGACTTCAGCACTGCTCCCCCAAAACACCAGAGCCCGACAAGGCCTCCTTTCTACTCCACCGCTCCGTTTCTTTTCTTTTCGTTGCCACTTTTTTCCTATTCCCCTCTTTGTTATATGCAGCTAGGATGCACTCGACACCCAACTTTTTTTCCTAGTATACACTTTCTTCCGTTGGTTTTTCGATTAACGCGAGATAACGCGCCGCTGTGGAAACCTTCTTTCGATGCCTTGTCACCGATACACTTTTTTACGTACCTCGATTCCTCAACATCCTACTTTCGTTGAAGTGCTACTTTTGTTTTTCTCGAGTAGCAATTTTGTCAAGACTCTTGTTGAACGCCAAACGATATCCCACACGATTGACAGATTATCGCCGACTTACGTTATCGACTAAATTGCTTTTCTAAATTATAGAATTAAATTCTTAATAGCCTGCGTTAAAGTACAGAAATTTCTACAATATAATTAGAGTCTGCAATCATGTGACCATTTCATATTCTTGCATTTTATATCAATGCTATTATTACATTACTTTTTAACCGAATGCTCGTAGCTTTCCAAGCTTTCCAATCTAATGCAGTACAGGAGCACGGAGAGTCAGATAGTTGGGTGTTTTTCTTTCAGCTCATATTACAGACGTGGCTAACCTTTTACATTAAAATGTGAATATTGCACATTTTAAACCATCGCAGAAAACTATATGGGTAAGGTTCGGCATGAATCATTTCAAAACTTTTATGACTGTTTTCTGTCACTAATGAAATACGTTAAATATTAGTTCAATCAAGAGTTATATTCTTCTTTCGGTCTTTTAAAAGTATATTGTTTGTGATTTTTTGCTATAATATGTTTTTTGTTTAAAAACATATTTGGAACATTTTTTTAATACTCTTCGGTATTTTTCATAAAAATTTGGCTAAGATTTTTACCTCGTGTATGTATTAAAAAAATGTTAGAAGTATTTGCTTCCATTGGCAAGTGTTAGAATTGAATAATAAAAATCATAACGATGCACTTGAACAGTTCGATTGTCGAGAATGATAACATGAGAAAAGTACAGAAGAAAAGGAGCAGTTTTGAAAGTGCTTGCGCAATAACAACGTACTTCCGTATCAGTCTGGATCTGCGCATCAGAGTATAATTGTAATCTGTTTAATTAAGTCTTGCAGCGAGAGAAAGAGAGAGAGAGGGAGAGAGAGGTGCACCTCCTCGCCGTGGCCGAAAGTGCATATCCGTTTTATTGGCTTGCCCTTTTCTCTTCGCATCCTCTCCCGCGCGATGTAAGAATTCGACTGTCTCCGTTTCGGGTGCGCGCGCGGACATCGGAATCTGCGTGTGCGCAGGCGGAAAGGTGGTGTTTAGGGAGGCAAGAGGCAGGAGGGGGAGGCCATTGCCGAAATAACGTAATTATCGAATTACCCGGCAATCGCACCCCCACACGCGGTCAATTTGAATGATCGCGTGATCGCCGCTGCTGATGCTGAGACGCGCTTTTCGTGAACGTCTATGCGGCCGCAGCGAATGCGCAACCGGTAATTTCAGTCGGCAAGTGACGCACCGGCGATTTTTCAACGGTTTTAAAGTTACATAGGTGGAGCTGTATCCTTTTTGCCTGGCTATCTGCACAGCCTCCAAATCTACCGGCCACTGCTTCGACGTTTTATAAGCCCTGCACTACTTTCTTTTCCAGTTCTTCCTTTCTCTCTGATCTTCATCTTCGCAAAATTCATTTCAGCACTTGTTATCTTCGATCGCGCCATTACATTGTTCTATCTTCATTTGCGTTCTACAAACGCACAGTTAACAAAAACATTGTGTCGTTAAAAAAATTGAAAATTCTTTGCGCAACTTCTCGTAAATATTTTCAACGCAAAAAGATGCAAGTGGTATTTTGTGTATTGCAGGCGTTTACATTTTTTGACAATAAATTACAATAACCCAAGGTGCCCCATTGAGCTAAGCGTTGCATACTAATTTATGAAAAATGCTGCAACACAAAGAGACGCAAGTTCGATCGTTAATCAACATTATATCGAGAGAGACGAGCATTAATACGCCAAGCCTTAATTAATCTAACTTGACCTTTACACAGAGGCGACGAAGATTGATCGTATAATAATGAAATAATTGACCCTCTACACAATAGCGCCAACACACTCAATCTCGGAGCGTATTATTAAAACGTTTTCCATTGCAATTCTTTGTTTTCTTCAATCGTATCGATGGCAACATCAAAAGCCAGGAATAAACGACTGGAAAACTGCAGCTAGCGCAACTCCGCGTGAAAAAGCCGTGGCAACTCGCAATGTTTGCGGCGGACCGAGTGTCGCTCGGTCACACTTTCGGACGCACCGCAGTGGCGCGACGGCTCCACCCGACAGCGCACGGGAACGTTTGTTTGCAAACGTCGAGAAGCGATCTCCGCCCCAAAAAGTGTCGCCCCAGCACCCTCATTATTTCTCCATTTTCGGCGAACGCGTACGCGCTCGCTATCGTTTCACGGGTGGCGCTAGTAATTACAGGGGAAACTCGGCTTTAGGCACGTTACTGA
Organism: Phymastichus coffea; assembly: GCF_024137745.1. Classification (NCBI taxonomy): domain Eukaryota; kingdom Metazoa; phylum Arthropoda; class Insecta; order Hymenoptera; family Eulophidae; genus Phymastichus; species Phymastichus coffea. Next base: position 115,090 of record NW_026706827.1, read on the forward strand.
TTTATGAAACGAATGCAGATTCCACACGCTGGGCGGCTTTCGGCAAAAGGGTGCACGTATAATTGCCGGCGCTATCTGTCCATCCCTCAACGGAAGTGTCGACTGTTAGGCGTGTCGCTTTTCCAAAAAAAAAAAAAAAAAAACATTAGAGACTGTATGACAAACGGCTGTTTTGGAGTCAGACTCGTGCAGGCAGATTGCTCCTTAAATATGCGTTGCGGCTTGTTAACGGTCCTTAAAAAGTATCCGGTTAGAATAACTTATGAGCTGAGCCCGTTAATTAAACGTACAAGAGGAATTTGTGAAATATTGCACGACTGACATAGGCAATGCATACTTTACTCACCTGTTTATTGCGCCGACAAATGGTCAATTTGAAAAAAAAAATAAAAAATAAAAAGAAGAAGGAAAAACAAACGGCCAATTCCGATTTGTTTTCCAATCAGACAATATTGGTTTTTGATCGAACAGTTATTCTTGGTGAAACCTTCGAGCCTCGGGCGAGCTTGGCCCTCGTGAATCCACGCCAAGTATCGCGGCGAGCATAATAGCCGCCATTAACAAATCATTAATTCTTCGATCGCCAGGCTGTGCCGGGCTTTTCTTCGTAATAAGTACACACGCGGGAGCGAAATCCTCCAAATATTTGCATTAAGAATATTGGCGTCGGTGCAGGTCCTCGAGTCGAGAGCCGTATCCGTACAGGCTATCACAAGTACGTACGGAAGAATTAGAACTGCTTCACCCTCGTGTCCTGCACGCGCGATTGTTTTCTATTAATAAAGCTGCCGCACAAATTTCTGCCCGCGGGTATTCATTTCATAAGTAAAGCTTGCAGCTTTTTCATGCAAATATTTTCCATGGCTTCAATTGTGATTAATAATTTTATCTAACAAAGGCCCTGCGATCTCGTATGATTGAAGTAACAAAACATTATAATATTTAATACACACACACATGTGAAAACCATAATGATTATAGCTTGGAATGCGTAAACGTGTGAATCTGAACTGTCGGTAAAATCACGCGTAGTATAAAAGTTTTAGGAATTAGGACGTTTCAAAGCGTGAACAAGCAGCTGAACGGTCATAAAATCAAAAGTTTATTGGAAATCCAAACATTCTTACCGCGCATATAATTACAGCGATATCTCAAGTTCTCGCCCGTCCGCCCGCGAAGCACAGAAAAGCGCATTGGACGATTATCGGAACTAGTGTTCATAAATCTAGCTTTATATGGCCATAGGAATCCGAAGAACAAAGCACCGAAACAACCCGACCGCGAATTCGGTCTGGGAAAAACAAAGGAAAGCCACGCAATAGTTGTACGATCGCCCACGTTGCTGGCGTGTCGAATGATGCACGGTCACACCCTCTACGCCCAGTCCGATGGCTTTTTTCGCGCGTTATACGTCTATATGTATTTTTATGTGTGACCGGCCGGCGTTCTTCGGGAAATGAGTTTGCGCGAGAGAGACGCGCCCACACGTATAATAATATCGACGTTATTATTTTTTTTTTCTCGCCTCCGGGAGTTTTTCATTTTCCTCCCCTCTCCAGGCACGAGGCTCGGCACCCTCTTGTTTTGATGGGTCATTTCGGCGCCGTCGACACTGCGCCTGCGCCTATGCGTATGTGCCCAATGCGAGGCATTTTTTCACGACGATTGAAAAGCTATTTTCAGTTGAATTCGTTTTTTGAGATTTTCGCGATGAGCGCATGCCGCGGGACCAACTTTTCATAAAGCAAACAAGAATGAATTCCTGCGTGGGATAAGACGACGACGCGCAACATCGTTGCAACGGTAATCTACAAAAACAGCCACAAGTGTAAATAAATCGGCATCCGTAGAAAAGAAAGTCATTGCACCTTTCCCTAATATTCTGATATCTCTGTAAACATTCGGTCGGCCGTTCGAGGCTAACACTGCTTCAAGTAATTGTAGAAAAAAGATTTGTGAACGTCGTCTAGGACACAGTGATGTTTTAAGACTACCGCCAGTTGTACAACTCAATTAAGAAAGTTCATCTATTTTGCTAAAAAGTAATCCACACAGTGAAGTATATAGATGTTGCTGCGCGGCCATAGACAATCGTAAATTTTTCAGAGCATACCGATAATCTGCATCACGATAGTAGTAAACCGCAGGTGTATAATGGTCGTTCCGTTACGGTGGTGATTTACTGTTAAAACATACTCGCGCCAAAGAAAGAGAGAGCGAGAGAGAGAGAGAGAGAGAGAGCGCGCAGTGGCAGCAGCTCACTTCCGTCAATGTCATGATCGTCATTAGCGACGACTGCAGCTCATCATCGACGCACGCGAGATTAATTCGACTCGCGAGACTGAAAGCCGCGCGCGAGATGATTGCTCGAACTTGACCTTGAGGCACGTGCAGTGCGGCTCTTTATGCATTCTAATGACCATCCTCATAGATTGCCTGAGGATATATGTACGCGCGCGACACATTGTTGCGACTTAACAACCAACATGACGGGTGCTGCATCTACGTATATATATATATATATATATAAACGCATTCTGTCGTCCCGCGAGCAACTCATTTGCGCATCGAGTACTGCGCGCTATCGACAAGGTTCCAAATCACCCTTCATTTTTAATATCGGGTAAACCATTTTTCACACGACGAATACTCAATGAGGATGCGATAATAAAAATAATAAATTGTTTCGGTATGATCAAAAGCAGTAGCAACAGCTCGATCCAGCACAGGGCTTGGGAACAAAAGCATCGGCATCATCGTAGATGTGTGGCACGATCGGCGCGGCGCTCAAGGGAATCATGGGAAACCGGGGGGCGGTGGTCGGTCACCGCGTGCTCCAATCAAGCTAACCGGGCACTTGAGTACCGGCTCGAGTGTAAATATCATTGTAGCACCTCCCCCCCTCCCTTCATTCATTATTTCGCATTGCGCGTGCATGGTACAGCTTAAACATTCTCACCGAGCTTCTGCGGCCGCCGATCCTTGCGCGTTGAACGGATCGTTGGCGAAACAATGTCTCGAGGGCTTTCTTCTTTCAATGATTAGATCGCGCGATAATTTCGAGTACATAATTGGGCGCTGCGATCGCCCTTGTTTTTCGATCATCTTGCTTTTATTCAGGCTGCGCCTCGTTACGTTTCATCGGCGGAACCAATCGCCTGCTTTTTCCTTTTTCATCTTGAGGCTCCGAAACGGCCGAAAGCCCAAGTTTTTCGCAAGCGGCACGAGTAAACACTAGAGCCACGCAGGTAGGCGCGAAAGCGCGCTAATCCTCTAATTATCGATGACTCCGCGAAGGAGTAAATAGTCAAAGCAAATTCCGAAGTGACCAAGACAAACTTGTGAGACACGTCAGCGAAAATATGAGTGCATCCTAATAGGACGAAGGTGAGTCGATGACGAACCTGCTGCGAAAAACCGACGCCGCTGCGTCAGCGGTAAGCAGAGCACCTTATCTGTCGCGCTAATCTGGCCTAATCTTCGTTGGTCCGGCTTTGCGGCATTTCGCGCGTCTCTTAGAACTGTTTTTCACTGGATTACAACTAGCGGAAGGTTCTAGCAAAGGCTAATTGGGTTGCAACAAATCCCTCTTATTCCAGCTTTTATTTATCTATTAAAATGCAATCGATTTCCATCCGTCATATGGACTCTCATTCATCGAAAAAGTTGCAAAAAAAAGACAAAACATGCACGGTAGGCGCATGCCTTTGTCGAAAGCGAGATAATCGAGGCTGAATCGTAAGTATCGGCAACGATCTCGGTGAGATCGCTAATACCGTATAATCAGGCGGCAGAGATAGAGATCGGAAATAATTAATTACGCCGGAGGTCCAAAGAAAGGCAGTGCGCGAAGATAAGAGGCGGATATCGCCGAATCTTCGGCTGCCTCCCTTTGTTTATCCTTTCCCGAGTCTCCTCCGCTTGCAGCGCCAATTTGGCAGGTAGTTTTAGGGTCACTCGGCTCTCTATCTGCTGGGAGTGGCGTGCGACTTTGGCTGCACATTCTTAGCGCCCGAGCATTTAAAAGCGTTTAACGCGCAGCGGAGAGAACATAACCGGCGGATGGCTCCGCTCGGGCGTGCGCCTGCACAACAGCATCGAGTACCAGCGCTCGACCAGAGAGAGCTCGACAATGGGCGCGTGCGCGGCTATTATTTGTCGGTGGAATAACACGGCTGTCAGTTATGGGGGATATGCTAAACACCGAGCCCCGCGCTGACCCGTTGATCGCCCCGCTCGCGCTTTCATTCGCCTTGGGAATGAGAGAGAGAGAAAAAAAAGAAGACGCGACGCGCATAGAAGAACGCAAATCGATCTCTCCTCTCCGCGTCTCTTCTTTCTCTTTCGCTTGCTTGCTCGTCGTCCTGTTGCTTCGTCGCGATCGTCGTACGCTGCTGATACAATTCGACCTATGCCTTACGACTTTGAATAGGCAATGTTATTACTGACAGCGAGCGGATAGGCATTCCAAGGTGTCCGCGTGCTTCCGCACATGAATATCGAGTATCCGGCGAATATGAGGCGAAAGGCAAGACATCAATTTTATCGAAATTCATCGGCAATCTGTTCACTGGCTCGCCACGCTGTTCAGAACAACTACATCTCTGTCGCGTATTAAACGTTCGGATCCGCCAGTTTTTCAGTTATTCAACAGTATCGATGATGCCGACGGTCGTTGTCGCGGTCAGATTTTGAGGGCATTGTTCAACGACAATAGTCGAGACTGCAAATTAATATTTAAATACTGCGTTATAGTATCTTTTTTTATATATGATCAACTGGATGTCCTTTCTAGCTACTCAATAAAAATTGTCTCAAAAAAGGTATTCATTTACTCGTCCGAATTCGTGAAACATCACGATTTCATTTTAAGTCATAACTATTGCTTAAAATAAATAAGTAATCAGGTACTATATTTCAATATAATTTTTCAAAATCAGTAAGAGTATACCGAAATTAAAATTGAATAATTTTACTGAAACGAAATAAAACTTTCCACTGTGTTCAACAATGGAAATATATATAATACCATCATTTTTAAAGTATTAAGCTGAATGTACATTTTTTTAAAATGGCATTGACATATTATATGCACGCGAAAATAAATAACTTTGCTCGAAAGTTCAACAATTTCACACCCAATCTCGATAATGGAAGTACATTCACTTCGGCCGTAAAAAAAAAATAAAAAAATTCGATGGTACATACGCGTTTAGCCTGGTCGCATCCTTTTTATAAGTATAGTGGATTTTATATAATGACTTAATGTGGATGGAGGACTTTATTGTCCCAGAAAGTCAGTATTTGTGCAGAATACTCGTAAACCATAGGCTTCGGCGAATCGAACCTTTGTGTCCCGCCCGGCGCGGAGCGAGCATCGATAATATCTCAATCGGCTGTCGACCAAAAGAGAGAGAGAGAGAGAGAGAGAGGCGCTGCAGCACTTCTTCCAATTTCCTCGCCGCCTACATCCGCTCGATATTTCGGGGCCCAATAGTTCACCGGCGAAATAACAGGCGCACGCGTTGCCTTCCCTGCTTTTTCGTCGAGTGGAGCGAAAAGCCGCTGCTAAGTAAACAGAAATCACTCGTCACTGTCTGCGCTGCCAACTGCAATTTTCTTGTTGTTTTTAACGCGCGTCTATCTTTTCACGGACTTTTAGTTTACATCATAATCGGCAATTAAACATCAAGCGAAAGTAAGCAAAATTAACTAGAGATTTTTTATTTTAGTCTTGCCTATTTTTCATTCTTTTCAGTCATGTTTCTATTTTATTAATTTACGTCTAGTCATGCGCCAAATTGAGATAATCTTCAAAAACATCACCTGCAAAAATTTCTTAATCTTAATTACTACCCAAATGGTGTTTTTTCAGAATATATAAGAGATGCCTGATGTAGTGATAACTCAATTAGGACCCTTAAACGAGTAGAAAATTATATACTGCGTATTGCGAAAATGACATTTTCATTGTGAATTCGTTGAAATTATCTCACTGTTCTCTAAACACTTTTTTAATGTACTTTTTCTGAAACACTTGATGAAAAACAATTCCATCATCTTTAAACGGGGTCAGTGTATCTTCATATTTCGTGATGCGAAAACGGCTTTGATCTGTATGCTTATTATAGAAAATGGGAATAATCTTCTTTGTATTGTAGACCCAATCCTTATATGAGAGATCAGATCCCTCTGATTTAATACGCAGTAATCTAGTTAATATCGCGGTGAGAAGGGCTTTATTATAGATCCTTTAATTATATATATACGGAATTGCGCATACAAGTATTAAATTAAATTTGATTATCGTACATTAAGAAGAAAAACCAACATTGGGGAGGAGCGCAACACCCTCGACTTTAATAACTTTTCTTACATCAAAGTTCGGTTTTGACATTCTTTTGATATGAATTTTATAATAAAAACATTTGCTTTCTCGTCAACGTTAATTTATCAGATTAAAAATATGAGTTGACATTTATTCTATTATCTAAGAGAGCCTGTAAAAAATTATTCAACTATGTGACTGAAATCTGCATTTTCACTACTCGTGTACCCGATTACCTCCTGATTTTCATAATTTTTATGTGCATAATTACACAATTTGTTAAAAATACATTGCATTATTATATTAGAATTGTATTCTAGGACAATTTAATTCATTCAACGAAATGATATATTAATGTTCAAGGCAATCCGTTCAGAATGATGATCAAAATTAAAAGTCATTTATACCGTAATACCAGTGATCAAAACTTAAAATTATAATTTATTCAAAACATACAATCTTCAAATCTCGGTAGCCACAAAGTGTTTTGATTACGGTGCCTATGTAACCCATCGATTAAACGAAAAAACAAATTTGATTTATAGTATTTTGATTCTTTGAAAATGCGGACCATCTATGACTAATTAGCATCCTTAATTTCGTATTACCTGAACATTTACCATACCCATAATCAAAACTTTTTACTAAAAATAAAGATTAAGATACTCATTTCCAATGAAAAGTATAAAATTACTTTTACGATGGAAATTTGAATGCTAATTTTATTGATTTTTACATGAATTAAATGACAGTGAAGTAGTTGATTTAGGAATCTCTACTCAAATAACACAGGTCTGCAAGATTTTGTTATAGAAAAGCCATAGGTCATTTTCGAAGTAATTTTTGGCGTAGAAAACGAATCCGGAGTCCAAATTGCTCCATCACGTCAGGATTTTGAGATATCCTAACCTAAAAATGCGAAAATAGTGGTTTTTTGCTATTTTTGAGGCTATGTAGCACCGCGGCATTCTCATTAATCAGAAAAAAACCAACGACACCTTAAAGTATAAGTCTGACACTTTCAAATACCGTTGAGTTTGCTCAAATAGCTCATTTCTGCATCAAAATATTCCATCTTGAATTTTTCAAGTTTCATGAATTTAGTTGTTTACTTCGTTGGTAAACTCACATAGTTTTGGAGAAAAAGTGTTTGACTAATCGCCTTTCTTTTAAAAAATAAACAACTTAACCTCAGATAGGCTAACATGACTTAACCCTCAAGTATTTTATCTAAATACATCTTATGAACCCTCATAAACCACCCTAGCACATCAAACAGACTAGCCCACCTAACCCTGGGTACACCAACTACTTTTCTTTAAGCAAACCGAATTCTCCATCACTGATGGACTACCCTATTTTAAGCTTTATAGACTTCATTATCACATACCCTTAAAACCCTTGTAACTGCTATACTTATACTTCTATACTCAAATAGGTGAACCCACCTACCCTATGTAAAACAAGTTGGTAAATTTTTTTTTTTTTCAAAAAAAAACCTAATTTTGTTATTTAGCAAATCCGATATTTTTGCAGTTTATCTAGTTGTAGATTTATACTTAAGATGTGATTCTAGTTTTAAATCTTGAATCGACTTTTTTTTTTATTCAAAAGATTTTAAAAGCCAAAATGACTCAAAGTTCAACATCCTAAAATACCTTTGAGTATCCTAAATTAGTGAAATTAGTGATATATTGTTATTCAGTTTATGTGTCTGTGTATTTCTGTAAACTTTTGTATTTTCATTACTAAATCTTCGTTTCCAAATTCTTTCGTAACCGTATTTTCATGGGATTATTAAACAAAATTCGTATTCAAGTTCATACAATTTATGATTAATGTAAATGACGAGTGTTAAGTACTTTATTTTAACCTTTATAAAAACTACAACGTGAACTGCTATAACTAACTTTTTTGATAATACCTATCAAGCTTAAATTCTTAAATGAGTAAAAAAAATTTATGCTGTAATCAATATTGTTATTTTTTTATTTTTATTGATAGAGTCACCTTAACCTGGTGCTAACAACTTGTGAAGCTATATACTTCTATCGTAATTTAATAAATTTTGGTAATAATTTGGTTGCTTGTCCACAAATCAGCCGTTATAACGGCTACTTTATTTACACAATGGGATCTCGTAAGTGTTCTAATGACCCTGATCAATTTTGCTATATTTGTGGCCGTTTTACGTTTGAGAACAAAAAAGTAGGTATCAATGAATCTATTAAAACTCAATATTAAACTTACTTTAATATGCCAATTTCTCATCAAGATAAGCCGTGGGCTCCACATGTTGCATGTAAGTCATGCGTTGCATCTTTAAATCGTTGGAATAATGCTACGAGCACGACGACACCAATGCCTTTCAAAACACCTATGATTTGGCGAGAACAATCTAATCATGATGAATGTTATTTCTGCTTGACTAAAACTATTGGATTTAACAGTAAAAATGCACATAAAATAGAATACCCCAATGTCTTGAGTGTAACAAAAACCATTTCTTATGATTCTCATGATAAACCTCCGATTCCTCCTCTCTTACAGCAAAAAGTTAAAGATGATAAAATCCTCGATAAAAGTGATTTATATGATGCAGATTTTTGTGACTCTGATCCTATTCTCTTTGATCAAGCTGCACTAAATGATTTAGTTAGAGATTTGGATTTACCTAAAGATAAGTCCGAGCTACTTGGTTCACGACTGAAGGAAAGAAATCTTTTAACTTCTGGAACAACTTTTGCGTGGTATAGACATCGAGAAAAATCTTTAATAGAATTTTTTTCTCAAGGCGATAACTACGTCTATTGCAGTAATATTAAAGGCTTAATGCAAAACTTTAAACTAACTTATAATCCTGAAGATTGGAGATTATTTATTGACTTATCTAAGAGGAGTTTAAAAGCAGTTTTGTTGCATAACACAAATAAATATGCTTCTATACCTATTGCTCATTCCGTATATTTGAAAGAATCTTATGATAATGTAAAAACTATCCTGAATGCAATTGATTACAAACAGCATAAATGGAAGATCTGTGGGGATTTGAAAATCATATCGATGATACTTGGATATACAATCAGGATATACAAAATATCCGTGCTTTATTTGTTTATGGGATAGCAGAGATAAGGATCAGCATTATATCCAAAACAGTTGGCCTAGACGTAACTCTCTTAAAGCTGGAGATCCAAACGTTCTTGAAAACCCTTTAGTTGATAGCAAACAAATTTTACTACCCCCCCTTCATATTAAACTAGGACTCATGAAGCAATTCGTGAAGGCTCTTGATAAAGATGGTGCTTGTTTTAAGTATCTTGTACACACATTTCCCGGTTTAAGTGATGCAAAAATAAAAGAAGGTATTTTTGTTGGGCCCCAAATACGTCAACTGATGAAAACAATTGAATTTGAAAATGTGATGACCTCCGTTGAAAAGAATGCTTGGACCAGCTTCAAAAAAGTTGTCAAAGGATTTTTAGGAAATAACAAAGAAAATGATTATGAAAATTTAGTAAAAGACATGCTAGTTAACTATAATAAACTAGGTTGCATCATGAGTATTAAATTACACTTTTTGCATTCTCATTTGAACTGGTTCCCAAAGAATTTAGGTGATGAAAGTGAAGAACAAGGAGAACGTTTTCATCAAGATATAAAAGAAATGGAACGTCGCTATCAGGGAAAATGGTCTCCATCTATGTTGGCAGACTATTGCTGGTGTCTTCAACGTGATGAGCCAAATGCCAAACACAAAAGACGATCCAATACAAGAACACTAGAAGAAAAGAAAAAACGGTTTCACAAAGATGACGACAGCGATCAGCAAAAGGCCACACAAAAATCAAAGATTCCGATTCGTAAGCAACAAAAAAGCAAACAAAAATCTAAGATACCAGTTCTCACGTAAATCCAGCACCCCGTAAATCCAGACTCACGTAAATCCAGCACCCTGATTCGTGAGAGGCGAGGGGACTCACGTAAATCCAGCACCCCGATTCGTGAGAGGCGAGGGGACTCACGTAAATCCAGCATCCCGATTCGTGAGAGGCGAGGGGACTCACGTAAATCCAGCACCCCGATTCGTGAGAGGCGAGGGGACTCACGTTAATCCTGCATCCCTTTATGAAGACGTTAAACAGTGTTAGTCTACATATGATTGATATTTTAGTTTGCTTAAATGGAAAATGTTGATTGAACTCGCTCTACCCAGGGTTAGGTGGGTTAGTCTGCTTGGGGGTTGGTAGGGGTGGTTTATAGGGGTAGTGAGGGTGTGTGAAGGTATGTGGAGATACGATCCATCAAAATTGAGCCTGCTCATTTTATTTGTGATTGTGGTATCAACTTTTTCAAGGAAACCAGTCGATAAAACTCGCTCTACCCAGGGTTAGATGGGTTAGCTTGCTTGGGGGTTTGTAGGGGTGGTTTATGAGGGTTCATAAGATGTATTTGGATAAAATACTTGAGGGTTAAGTCATGTTAGCCTATCTGAGGTTAAGTTGTTTATTTTTTAAAAGAAAGGCGATTAGTCAAACACTTTTTCTCCAAAACTATGTGAGTTTACCAACGAAGTAAACAACTAAATTCATGAAACTTGAAAAATTCAAGATGGAATATTTTGATGCAGAAATGAGCTATTTGAGCAAACTCAACGGTATTTGAAAGTGTCAGACTTATACTTTAAGGTGTCGTTGGTTTTTTTCTGATTAATGAGAATGCCGCGGTGCTACATAGCCTCAAAAATAGCAAAAAACCACTATTTTCGCATTTTTAGGTTAGGATATCTCAAAATCCTGACGTGATGGAGCAATTTGGACTCCGGATTCGTTTTCTACGCCAAAAATTACTTCGGAAATGACCTATGGCTTTTCTATAACAATCAAAATTCTGATTTTGCAGACCTGTGTAATTGTTACTCGCTAAAAAATAGTTTTGAGTTAGGAAAAAGAAAAACTTCCACAACAAATACGTAGAATTAGTTTTGTCAGGGTCAAAGTCAACCGGTGAGTGAGAAGAGGAGACACACTAGACGAGATAAATTGCATTTCAAATGAAGACGAGGCGATCGAGCGGCCGGGCGATGGACGGTCCGAAGAGAAAAGGGTCGCGGAAAGAACGTTAAAAATTCTCACGCGTGGTTGTGCGTGAACAAGTCTCAATGCGTCTGAAATCCCTTACACGCGTTGAGGCTGCTTTTTCTGTAATGACGTTTTAATAATGTTCGCATAGTACCTTAATTATATGCGTCGCTCGACGCCGACGAAGGCTGAATTTCGCGTTCATTGTCGGCAGCAAGATGCTAAGTGCACTTTGAATGTCGGCGTTATGTTGGCGGGATAACGAGATTCTGCTGGACTGTTGTGGTGACGTTGTTGAAAGATCATGCGATTATTTTGACGTGAGAATGAATTAAAGCCATTTGAAAAGAAGATGCTTCGTTCTTGCCAACTTTTAGAATATACATATTCATTCATTAATTATATGTTTTACCACTGATGGATCTGTAATTATAATATTTATTGTTTTCATACATTATACTATATTATACTATATGATGTAAGAATAACACTATATCATTTATTTAATAGATTTTTCTGCACGATGCAAGTGCTGCTCGCATATTAGTCACAAAAATATTTTTTAATTTAAAAACTCTACAATTTTACAAAAATATCCATTTAATTTACATAGAATAGTCATTACGTTTATTAAATGGAAGGCGTGCGAACATTAATTCTATCATTAAATTTTTGGACAATTTTTTTTACAGGCACGCCTGCTGGAAAAGTAATTTTATTTCAAGACCCCTTTTTATCACTACTAATCAAACTCTTTTCACTATTTTCATAGTTTCTGATAATATTTCAATCAAATAAATAAATAATAAACTAATGCTTTTAATTATACGTCCATTCTATATAATTTAATAGAGAATGGAACAATTGATGCAGAACTTGCGATTAATTAACATTTGTTTGATATATTTATAAATTTATTGATTTAACCACACACGTCGCAGGATACTGCTGATATCCCGCAGAAGTGTATTGAATACCTGTACGCGGGAATGGATACATAAAAATCGTCTTACGAAATAAAAATAAAAACTAAATAAGTAATTTTAGAAATTTTTTATTGTACTATTATTTAAAATATTTCATTGCTAAAATATAGCTGTTATTTTCATACAAATAAGTTTTTCAAACGTTGATAATTGAACGCTTCTAATACATCTATTTTTCAATTGAATGTAATAGTAAACAAGTAATTTCAAAGTGAAAAGTTGACAAAGTATTACAAGGACACCCCCCCCCCCCCCCAACCCGACCTCGCCGATTTCAATAATCTTTTGATATATTATAGTTCATGAAATAATAAAACATACGTGTTTTTTATCTGCGGAAAAACACTTTAAGGGGGTGGAAACCGCCCTCAAGGATCACCCCTAAGAATGGATTTTCCAATATATCTCAGTTTCTAATTAACATTTTACTATGAAACAAATTTCATATCACTTCACATGTGAATACGAAATGAGTGCATGCAATTCCGATCATAAGGGGCGAAACCCTTTTTTTTTTTATTCCAAATTCTACCTTTTTAAGATCCAATTTCTCTAAATAGAAGGAAGCTTGTCACGCTTTTGTTGGAAAATGAGAAGTTTGTGATCGATAAGAATCGTGAAATTATGATTTTCAAGAAAATGACGATAATATTGGACAGTCTTGTAAATAGTGAGGAGTTCCCGATAACATGCCGGAGATTCTGCCTGCTTATCAGTTGGATTTCTACCGTAGAATATGAGAGGCTACCAAGAATCATCAACGAATTGTTGAAGACATCCACCGATAGCAAATCCAAGGATGGACTAAAAGAGAAGCCGAAGAAAGACAATTTTTGTAAGCTTGGAAAGATTTTTCGAGATCTTGAGTCCACATTATTTTGTTATTGTTTTTTAAGTATAAGCTTACTGATGACATCGTGAAAAGGGGCTTTAAATTTAGATCCATGAGGAATAAATCGACAATAGAAATCCGTCATGCCAAGAAAGCAACGTAAATTTTTCGTAGTTCATGGTAAAGAAAAATTTTGAATAGCCGTGATATTCTCTGGAGGAGATTGAAAATCATTAAAAAATACAAAGTATTCCAGAAAATCTAATTCAGGGGGTACCAAAAGTGCATTTTAACGCATTTGTAACGATACCGTAACAAGAAAGATATTCAAATACAATTCAAAGATGACGTTTATGCTCTTCAACAGAAGGAGAGAAAACTAAAATAAAAATATCGTCAATATAATCATAAACAAACTGAATAACATTTCATTCATGAAGCGTTGAACAATTTACCCGGCATTACAAAGACCGAATGTCATAAAAGGAAATTCAAAAAGACCGAAAAGTGAAATAATAGCTATTTTATAAATGTCATCGTTGAAAACAGAAATTTGATTGTAAACTTTAACAAGGTAAATTTTAGAAAATACTGTACAACCATAAAAATTACAAGTAAAGTTATGAATGTATCGAACGGAATAATGATCAGGCATAATACGACTATTTAATTGTTGATAATCACCGCAAGGTCTCCAGTCCGACTTGCCTTTCGAGGCCAAATGCAAAGGCAACAACAAGCAACTTTCGAGTGGGCGAGCTATGCTAGTCTCAACCATATCGTCAAATTGCTTCTTCGCAATTTAGAATTTGTCCGGAGCCAAGCGACGAAGAGCACTTGAGACTGGAGGACCTAGAGTGGTACGTATGTTTTGAGTTTTATTTCACAATACCTACCACATAAACAATTTCAATCAGGAAACTCAGCAAGGATACTCGAAAATTCAGGCAAAGAAAATGTATCAATCGTCTTAATACTTAGTTCTTAACACTTAGTTAAGAAACGTATGAAACCTGAGCACTAGTTCGTAAGCCAGTGGTACTATTAATGAGATATTTCGTGTGATAGCCAGGTAACAAATGGAAATGTGACAAGAAATCGAATCCAATGATTGGGACGTCCACATCAGTGATGACAAACTTCTATTTAAATTCCCTATGCAAGCGAAAATCTACACTTGAGTCGAAATCGGTGAGAGAACAACGCTGGCAAATAAAACGGCGAGGAAACAACAAATGTCAGATCCAGTGTCGATTAAAAAATTTTCTTTGGTCTTCTGGTGAGTGACGAAAAGACGGCTACTCAAAGACGAACAATGCGACGCCGTCCTTACAAACTGCCGCTGAAGTCTTCCGACTGATGACTGCAGGGTTAAATGCACTTTCTAGCCTTCTCTTGAAACTATCGTGGTACCAGCAGATACAAGAACTAAGATTCGCATCTTATCTTGAAATTAATGCGCAAAAAAAGCAAATTAATGCGCTGTTGCAGTGATCCTACTCGATTGTAGTCGCGGTAGCGCGCACCAATACAGGAGCTACAACTTTGATAATTTTATCCGCTAGGTCGGAGAGTTTTTCAAGCATAACGTCGGACTGCGCAGTGAGGATAGCTTGGACTTGTGACGGCGGGCACCGGAGCCAGAGTTGACGTAGGTTGTCCTAGATACTAGTCGTACCGATAAGCATGCGTAAATTATGGAGAAACTAGGATGGTTTACAATCATCGAGTTGTTTCGCGTATTGTTCTTCTGAGGAACACTGACGTTCAATGAGTTTCGTGCGTAAATATGTATACGGAGTTCCGACGGGAGGATTGTCACAATATCCACGCGAGTTTCAAGTTGCGATACAACGTAATGAAACTTTGTTACTTCATTTGTAATGTTGAAGATGAAAAATTGCGAATTGGCCTGCGCCGATCGGTCGTTTTGTTGCTGATGTTGCTGTTCTGCGAGTTGCCAAGTGAGCCGTTCATTATTGCGGCGAAGTTGATCGAACTGCGCACGAGTATCGTCGTCGTCTCCGTTGTCTCGTGGAAACGCCATTTCACACAAAGTTGTTTTTATTTTTTTAGATAATTTTTTATAGTCGATATCACTAATGAGGAATGATAATAACTCCACACAATTAATTTTTAATATTTCTTTATTACTTTGGTAATATTAGTTAGCAGTCATATTAACGACTCAAAAAATTTGTGTAAAAGAGTTGCGATAAAATAAATAATCGATATCCTCATGCGGCAAGTTCAGCATGAAACAATCGAATTCGGAATACTTATATCGAATGATATAATGAATCATTGAAGAAATGAAGAAATCTGAAAATTGTAAGCATAACTTTTGAATAGCTGCAAGAGTTGAAGAAAAGAATGAGTTATTAATGGCTTAATTAATGTTTGTGTATCCAACGTCGAAAGTCAAAGAAATGGAGAAAATGTTGATGTAAGCTGTTAGTAATGTTTGAAAGGATGGAGAGACCGGCAATTATAATAAATTCGAAAGGGTAGCATGCGCGTTACGTGAGGCGGCCGTTCGGAGGGTTGAAGCGCGGAGAAATGACGCTCGTTCAAAGGCAGAGAGACCACCTATAAGAATTGATACGGGCGTGGATGGCAATGGACAGAGGACCAGAAGGAAATCCATAAGAGAAAAGCCAGAGACGTCTCTATTTCGTAAATAAAACCGTGCACGCCCAGTTTTCCACTCCTACTCTGTATGACGCATGGGTACGACTTTTAAGCCTACGCGGATTAGTCTTTCCCCAGCGCATCAGCTAAATCACTTGTGCAGCACTCCAAAATCACCGCCCTACTTATCAAGCCATCTCCTCCAAAATGTTAGCCGACCAAGCCGAGGATTCCGCGGCTAACGCAAACTTGTCATCGATCATTTAATCAGATCATCAAAGAATATTAATTTACGAGGTTGATGCCGGTGTTCGTAAAGTATGACTCGCGCTGGCATAAAAATTAAAGCGCGATTTTACGCTCAATAAGTGGCGACACCCGAGCGCGAAAGAATGCCTGCAAAAAACGCAGGATTCGGCGCGCGCTACGCGGGCGAGAGACCCGATCTCGAGCGCAGCTGAGCCGCGCGAGAAAGGCGAAGTTGCGTACTTAAATTATCAGCCAAGTGACACGTACGTGTCACTTAATTTACGCGCGCGCGCGCAAGTAATGATTTGCGAGCCATCCCAGTAATGAGCGTCACACCCCGGCGTAAAGCCTCCTCTACCTGTCGCACGTAAGTACCCAAACGCGGAAGTTTACGCGCGCGCGATCCTTTCATTTGCCTCGACGAAGATTGACCTTTTAAGCTTCGTTATTTCGGGCTCCGCGTGTGAGTAACAGCAGACTGCCGCGAGAACACCAAATGGAAATATTGCTTCCCGAAGCGATGCTCACCGGCGGAAATCTAAGCAATAATCGAACAATGGAGATTAGCCGAGAGGACGAGGAAAAAACTAGGGCTTAATACGACGCACAAGGAAGTCATAACGATAAATATAGAAATTTTGAAAATATCGGAGGGCCGAAATTTGGGTCCAGATGGGACAGGAAGCCGTATAAAAGGGCAGCCGATAAAAGCCCTTTGGGCACCTGCTCACTCGCTCTCTGAATCGAGCGCGGCCGCGCGCAGATGCTCCGACGCTTGATTATACAAATGGGTTCCCCGGCCGACACGCGCTTTTTTTCGTCCGTTTACTCGCGCTTGACAAAGTCAAACTGTCCTCGGAGCCTAGCACCGCTCTCTGGGCGTCGCGTCGTCGCAGAGTGCCAGTCGATACTTCGCTTCCGAGCCCGAAATTCTTATTCGCGCTGAAGCTTGAAAACAGAGATAATGGGCTATCCAAGTTTTGAAGTAAGCTAAAATTTGATTGGGCTATTATGGATGTCCAAAGTGTTGCCTGCATCATAGATAAATTTTGAAGGCAACTCAAATTTTGTTAGATAGCTGCGCAACACATGATCTTTGGTAATTTCAAGGCGCTACGCGATCCCACGAAGGTGCTAAGGCTAGCCAACCCGTGTGTGTGTGTGTGTGTGTGTGTGCACGCGCGCGCCCACGTCACTCTCGACACCCTCATTAGCAATAATTTTCTATTAAGCAGCAGCAGAGGTGTTGACTGGGCTATCTTCAAAATTCACAGTTGCTTTTTGCTCTTCCCTCGGCGACGATTTCTTCGAAAAGCGAGAGCCACGAGAGAAAGCGAAAGAAGAAGAAAAAAAATGGCTTGCGAAATTAGCCGGCGATCGGGCAGCGCTGAATATAGAGTGCAGTAGCGGCAGCGAACAATTTTCGGGGAAAAACGCGAACGGACGAGGTGATAATTGAATAATGAACGCGCGCAAAGCAAGAGATACAGCGGGATCGACTTGGCGGGGCTCCCTTCGATCGCCTATTCGACCTTATCCTCCGTGGCGAGAGACACGCGGACGGAGGCGTTTCGATACGCGCACGCGCGCGGGGAAACTCTTGGATTTAATTTGCCGGAACGAACGCGGCCCGAGCGTACGCGCGTAGGCTGCCAGGGCAAAGAACATCACGCTCGCGTACGCGCGGTGAGCGAGTGGCGATCGCGCCGGCCAACTGTCACTTTTTCGACGCTGTATACGTATACGCATGCGAGGAGCGTGGCCGGCACGCGCACACCTTCGAGCGAGAGCGAGCTTCCTAGACACCGGCGCTGCGCGCGAGCGATCGTCTCTTTCTCCTCTCCGCTTTTTTGCCGTCCGTCCTCGCGTGCTCTTGTCTAGGATCGTCTAGCGCTGGCGGCGGCACGGCAGCCCTCTTTTCTCGATGCCGGCTCTTGATTGATTACATTCATTTGGTAATGACTGGTTTGGAAATTGGAAACATTCGAATGGCACGACGCAGGCTATCGGACGAACTATTAGCTGTTCCAAACTACTGTACGCGAGTTCTGTTATTTCGCGCTAAAGTGTATTATTATTCGTTGGCTAGACCAAATCGTAGACGCCTGATTGAAAAAGCTTCATTATTTTATGCACTCGTGGTTGTAACGTGCAACATGTTTTAGATTTCATCTTCATCTCCGTACCGGCACGGGTGAGACGTTACGTCTCGGTTGTGCTCGGTTTCGACAGACTCTCGGACGGATAGGTCGATAACTGTGGACCTACACCGACTATGAAAAATAACCTATAAATAATTCGTATAGGTGTCCGATAGTTTGCAAGCCTTAAAAGCGTCGCGGAAAAGATAATAATGTCGTCGCCGCGCATAATAAATCAGATATTTGTCTGAAAAGCCAATAAAACGTCAGCATTAAAGGGACGCGTTCCATCGACAAAAGCCCGCAACTCAGCTCGAGCCTTTGTTTTCTTCCGCGGATCCATTTCACTTGCCCGAGGACGGGGGCGAGTCGTACCTGCGCTCCTCGCAGCTCGCGCGCAGCGAGCGAAATTTACGACGGCCGTGCGGCGAGAGGACGCCCACCTGAGAGAAAGAACGAGAAGAAAAGGAGAAAAGAGTAGCTGCGACTTGCATCCGCACCTATATACCGGTCCACTTTGACTCCCATCAATTCTCACGCTCGCGCTGCAGTAATTAGTTGTTCCGAGTTTCGCTATGCATGCAGCGCCGATCGAGCGCCGATCGGGTTACGCGCGAGACGGCCACCCGAAACTTGCCGGCGTAACGAGGACATTTTAAACTTTTTATTCTCTCTTTCAATATACATTGCTTGCTTATCATGGCATGAGCTTCGGATTACATCTCGTCGTATGCTCCTCCCCCTCGCATTGCACTTGAAACTTGTACTTATTTACGAAAAAGGTCAAACACTTATTTTTTTATTCTTGAACATCGTATTCATTTCATTATATTTACATTTTTCAATCGCAATTTTCAATTTACAAATCGTATTAGCGCTATTATTATCGAGGTTTGCTTCGTTTGACCGATCAAACAGTTGACTGACGACTTTGAATATTGACTGACTTTGAATAGTTTTTGGAATAGAATAGGAATAATTCTTTATTATGCACAACGGTATTTAGAGTGAAATAATATCTCAATGTTCATAAACCTTTCATTTCCTAAAATACTAATATTACTGTTATGACTACCAAACATTTTGATGAACCGTGGAGCAGTTGAATTGTGATTTATTTAAAATACAATAAATACTTCATCACGTATCATATGTAGACAATTTTATTTGTCGAACTCTTGCAAAAAGCAAGTACAATAGTGCTTTGGTTATCAGATTTTTTGTAAGGTATGATGAAACTCAAAAATCGTGCTGAGCAATGAGAAGTGAAATCACGCCCACGCGAAAATATCCCGCAATGTACGCATTGACGTTGTCTATGGAATCGACCACGCAGTAGCAGCAAAGCAACGGTTCGTCTCTCTCTCTCTCTCTGAGGTGGCCACTTCCGAAATTCTCTCTCTCTCTGTGGCGCTTTCGAATATTAGTGGGCGGCAAGAGGACCGCAGGCGGTTTGTTTTATCGGCGCTTCACTTTGTCGGCAGAAACGAGAGAGAGACCACCCTCGGTTCGCCGATTTTTCCAATATCGCGAGCCTAACCAGTATCGTTTCGACGAAGGGCCTGCTCACAGCAATGTCCTCGCTCTCCGCGCGCATTATTTCCGAGGCTAATTAACGCTCTAGCCGTACTTTTTACGTCTGTCGTAAAGACATTTTTTTTTTTCCTGCGTTTATTCTTCTCTTTCTAGTTTCAGGTAGTCCGAAGCTCACACTGTATACATCTCTCAAAGCTACTGTAGAATCATCGTTGAAACCCTTACTATACTTTCTTTTCTTTCTTTTATTAACCCATAGTCTGTCTTCTCACCTTCCACAAAATATCCTTAGCTTTGAAAATTCCTATTCGTCAATTTTCAATTCCGTTTCTCTGAAAATTATTCGACGAAAACAAATATATTAATATATTCTAATACCTGAACACCTTATTAACGCATCGTCGACAATAACAATTTCACTCGACGGATCAAGTGACATTAGCACCGAAGCACTCGTCAAATGAAGCACACGTTGTGCACGTAAGCTAAAAATCAAGAGAATAGAAAGAAATAGGGTTCGAAATTAGACTGGAGATCATTGGATATGCTCACACTTGAAGCGCATAGACAAAGCAAAAAAAAATGACCGTAATAGGTGTAGCGATAGTCGACGAGCCATACGAACTCGATACTCCCCTAGAAGATATAACAATAAAAAAAAGATTCCCAGATAAGTGGAAAAAAGTGGAGATGAGAGAAGGGAGTGGCGCGAGCCCGCCTTTCGATGCATTCACACACATATCGCGGACGTCCTAGAGAAGAATGCGGTCCGTTGCAGGCACACTGGCATAGTTCGACGGGTCTTCCGCGTGCAGCGCATCAGTATTATGTTGCCGCTAATAGATACATTGCCGTAGGGGGCTTGGCTACACCTACTAGAGTGTCGCGGCTCCGGTTACCTACCTCGCGATCTCCGCGTGTGCATCGAGTGCACGCAGAATGCGATGCGATCGCTCGTTTGATTGGAGATGCGCCGAAAATTCTCTCCTCGACCTTGCCGAAACTCAAACGTCGTTCTTCGTCGTCCTTTGAGTCCTTTGAGTTTTTTCACACTCCATTTTCCAGGCAAATACTTGCGAAATCATGCGGCGTCGTGCATTATTAAGCGAGCGGGCTCGTGTGCCGTTCAATTACCGCCACCGTATATCCGAAATATTCTAAAATAACGAAGGCAAATCATTGAGTACACTCGCCTCGACTTACGTATGATCTGCCGCGGGCAAATTATTAGTAAGATGAAAATGTCGCGAGTGTCGCCATTATCGTACTCCGCATGAAAAGTAGCTGGGCAAGTTTAGGTGGAGAATGGTAAGCCACGGACGAACGGGTGAAAGAAAGAAGCGGACGGCCCGAAGCTTAGCCCGAGGCGAAACTCGGCGAGGGCTTCCTAATAATCATCGGAATCGATTGATCAAGCTCCGTCCGTTTCGCTCGCGCGCAAACTCGACACTCGATTTCGGTCCTGCGATTTCGTCGGTGGCAGGCGGTCGCCGCTGGCGCGCGTGTAGATATATAGATTACTCGGATCGAGACTTGTACGCGGGCCACCCGCGATGCATGGGAGCACTGGCCGATTAGACGCTCTTCTTTTTTCTCCTCGACCTCGCGTCTTCTGAAAATTAAGACGAACGAGTGCGATTTTCGGTGTCCGGTGTCGAATCCGGAATGTTAACACCTTCGATCGGTCAGTGGCGGCGGGGAGTCCCCGAGCGAGCGCGCAAAGATCGTTCTTGTGAAACACGCTCCGGCACCTCGTACGCGCTCTAGCCGCGGCAGCCCGCAAATCACACTTTCACTTGTCCAAAGGGTGTATCGCCTGCGCCCCCTCTGTCAGAATACAGCCTTCGAACTCATTCATCGAAACCGATTTACGGTCGAATTGACTCGATTTTACGCCGAGATCTGACATTCGTAATTATACGACCTTCGCTCAACTAAGCATTTCGAAAACATTCGAATTGAAAGCTTAGGATACGCCACTT
Source organism: Phymastichus coffea (assembly GCF_024137745.1). Lineage (NCBI taxonomy): Eukaryota > Metazoa > Arthropoda > Insecta > Hymenoptera > Eulophidae > Phymastichus > Phymastichus coffea. Next base: position 136,856 of record NW_026706827.1, read on the forward strand.
CCAGTTCGTATTTTTTATAGCGATAGGTCCTTAGTAACAGGATATTTTTTTCTTAAAGTCTTCGAGTTTTAAATTATAATATGCGTATTGAGTTTGCAAAAAAAAGACGGATAATTTTTTCAAGTTTTTTTTTTTTTTTTTCTAAAACTTGTACAAGAAAGGGCCGTTTCGTGTTTCCGTACCGAGCTGTTAGTCTGGACGTAAAACCAGCGCGACACTCTTGTGTGTATAATCGGCAAGTCGATGTCGAACGCCCGTGCAGCTTTTGTGCAGCTCATAACTCAAGGAAGCCAGCCACTGTGAAGACATAAGCGACGACCAATATATCATACATCGTCGTAGAGGATAGAGGTAGACAGTACGTAGAATAGCGAGCTAAACTATCGCTTTTGACAACGAGTTTTTCCATATATGTGTGCGTCGGTGCAACTGACCTACATTTTCAAGTACTTTGCATTTTCGTGGGTAAATTCGGCCATCGGATACAACAGCCCGACTGACTACTCGCGGCGACCACTTAATTATTATTGTGTGCGCCGGACTTGAGGCGGACAGAGCTTGTTCCAAATAATCGTGGTGACTCCTGCAGAACTGTCTTTCCTGTATAATGTTCTCTACGAGTTTCCTGCGGAGTCACGCCGTAAGACAAATTAGGGTAAAGTTGTGGCGCCTGGCATCTTATGCACTCGCTTTCTCTGAGCAACTTTGCCAATGTCTTCTGCGATGCTTTATCTGATGTCGTCGTGACGGTCATTTGCATATTCTTCACAGAAGGAAACCGTGCGCGTGAAGAGAGATGCTGGGCCAAACACTGTCACCCCATGCCTGCGTAAAAGAAACTGATGATCAAGTTGAAACCTTTGCCAGGTACTACATTCCTCAACTGTCAAATTACAATGGCTAGAATTGATAAATTCTGATGCTTTTCGACGTTTGAAAACTGTTTTAAAAAATTTTGCAGACATACATATTTACAGTGACGTCAAAGATCGAATAGTCTAGAGACTATGGAATTTCCGATGGCTGCGGTGAAGATCGCGTTAAACACCTACATTTTCTAGATGTATTTTTACCTTTTGAATTTGAATTTCGAGGGTGCTTAGCTGAATGAGGCGACTTTCAACTGCTTATTAACAATTTTTAACCGCTATAAATCTTTTGGTAATTAAGTTATACAATTCGTGAGCATGAAAAATGATTGAAAATTTTATATAGAATAAGTAGTACTTTGAAACTTTGAAAAATGTTAATTAGAAGCCGACATATGACAGTTTAACTACTAAAACCCCGTGACATCGGACCTTTTATCTATTTAAATCGTTATAATTTGGTTTCTAATAAAGTTACAAAAATCGTTGACCAATCAATCCGTTTGTTATTTTACGAGAAATCTGTCGTTTTTTTTCCAATTCCGCGGAAAATTTAATTGCTTAAACCACTCTTATCTGTTTTTATTATTTAGTTACAGGTGTGATCAAGTAACAAAATGATTTGCAATTTTATAAGAAATCCATGGCTTTTTGGTTGATGTATAAAAATACTAATTTGAACCCAAGATATAGCAAAATTAGTACGAGAGCGAAATGCGGCTAAACCGACGATGTCTAGAGCGACGCGCGGCCCCCTGATGACTTTATTCATCATATTGCAGGATCTGATAATATTTTTATAATTTAATAATATATACATATTCTTGGTAAAATTCGGATTCAGAATTGTTTTATGTTTTAAAGGCTCGCGTATTTTCAATGGGAAAATGAATGAATACATGAATACGTTCTTTGTCGTTGCATTATTTTAATACAATTTGCATTATTTGCATACAATTTAACTTGAAATCTGGATCATGTACTGTAAATGATGTACCAAGATGATACATGTTCTAGAATAACTAAGACGGCATACACTGTAGATTGTAAAGGAAAGCCTGGATGGACAGTGCGATGATGATAGATGTATTTGTAAAGCTAAAATCAAACTTTGTAAAAAATATTTTCCTAAAATTATATTTCTTGGAAACTGCCAACAAAGTTGCTAGTAAGATCCAGGAAACTAAATATGTTCATGTATTGATTGGATTTAAACTATAAATTGCATGAAGTATGGCCCAATTACAAAGTGCGCTTGTCTCTGCTGCGTTTTATAATTCACCAAAGTAAATTATAAAAAAACCACTCCGATTTATAATGTTAATCAATCATGTGTAATCCAGTTCAATCACAAACTTCGCTGTTTGCCTTTCATATCGCTTTAGACTTTTCCAAGCCTAGCAGTTTTATGTATTATAAAAATCATTTATATTTCTTCTTCTATAAACATATCTAAATGGAGTCTTAGATATAATATCAAAGAAAATCGAATTCAACCTAAATATCTCTCGAAAAACAAGATCTCATCATTATGGAAGTTTACCAGTAAAAGCTGAGAAATCATTTAGTTTTGAAAATAATTCATGATATTAAATAGGTCGAATCGTTTAAACATTAAAATTTCCGAACTGAATCCTTGATTAAATAGTTCCATCAATGATATTGCTTAACACATTGATGAAATTTTATTTTAGCGTGACTTTTTAACGGTTTTATCTTTTTTAACAAAATGATTTCGGGAGATATTTCAAATTAGGTATATGCACATCAAATTGAAGTATCTTGGAGAAAATGATGAAATTTAGTACACTGTAGAATTTTGATACGAGAAAAACCTTGTTACAGTTTACGGGCCAAATTAGTTCTGGAACCAGTTGTAAATCACCGCACGCAAATGGACAAGTCAGAAAAGACAATACAACTATTATATCTATGATGAGTAAATTATCGGACAGTGAAATTGAAAATGAATGAAAAGTTATTTGAACATGAATTTACATTATTTGCATTATATTTGTAGTCAATACAAAAAATAACGGCATAGACCCCTAATATTGTATCATTTGATATTTGTCAGGCTGCGGTCCTATTGTGGAATTATATACTGATTTAAATTTTTAAAGGAGATACGTAAGGCATAAATATAATAGCTAAGGTAATAAAAAACGAAAAGACACATGTTGAAATACGAATCGGGTTTATTAAACAAAATCACACGAATGGTGAACAAGAAATGTAGTATAATTGTGAGTGACACTTACTGCACTTATTACTCATTGCACCGGTTGAACTGTCGAAAAACTCTCCTACGTTTTCTTTTCCACCCTAGGTCCAAGAGTCGTCGTGACCTTCTGCCAATGACAGATTGGAACTCGTTATATCTCTCCTCGCTTTAGTTTGCTATTTGTTAAGATCATGCCGATATGTGGCTCAATACATTAGCTTCGATCGTTGCCTCTATGATTTGTATCGAACGTTTAAATCGTGCCAATTTATGGTTCATGATAATTTGTACAGATTGTACTAATGTTTAACTCATATCGATTCATTTGGACCATGCCGATATATAGCTCAAACAGATAGATCGATGGAAGCTCAATATCCATCGTCGATAATCAGCTTTCGGAGTAAATATCTCGACAAGTCTGATTATTAAAGTACATTTAAACGTTAATTTTTAGTAAACAATTTTCCAAGTTTGAATAGATGACACCGCTATAAAGATCAATTAACCCAAAGAATCTAGAATTAACGTGACAAATAGATGAATCAACGAAATAATTGACCAATATAAAATAGCGAAAATTCGATAAATTAAAAGATTATTTTATATATTATAAATTTTGGTCAATGCTTCAAACGGTTCGAATAAAAACTTGAAGCTCAGCTTGACTCAACACACGTTTCTCGCATTTAAGCTCAAACGCTTATTATGACAATGTTATTCTCGCAACGTGCATATGCTCCTCGCGAAATCAAACCACTAGGCTTGCGTCTTACATATTAGCATCACAGATATATTTTTTGGGTTTATAAAATAAGGAAGGTGAATTACAATGATTATTATGTTAAATTTTTATTCTAATGTTTAATAAAATACGTTTCATAATTTGCCTCAGAGTAATGTAGTAATATCCAATCATACTTTAATTATATAATTTTCCCATCGCACTTGTGAATAGACTTTCCGAGAATTTTCTCAAAATTTCGTTCGCGCAATAGTCCAATTACAATGTTTTTTAACATTTCCGCCGGCGCTTAAGTGATTGGTAACAATAAGCCTTTCTTAAAATTTAAGCGTCATCGCGGTGACATTTAACCGCTCGATAAAAATTTTACAATTCTAAGGTGTGCAATGAAAACGAACAAAACAAGAAAAAGTGCGATATCAATCAATGAAAGAAAAATAAGGGAATACGTAATAGTCATGCTTGAGTGAGATACATTTAATTTCTTGTCGATTTTTAGAGTATTAAGAAGCACATGTTTGCGTCAACGTCTGGAACAGTTATATTAAAAAATATTCATATTAGTGAAAGTTGGTATTTCTCTAAAATTTGTTCCACAAATTAAAAGTTTTAATCAAGTAAAAATAATATTTCATTGTAACAGGATGTTTATTATATGCTAATGTTTTATATTTCATGCTTAAATTGCGCTTTATGTTTTTGTTATAAATTGAAAAAAAAAGAAAAATTTAATTGAACAGATATAGTAACTACGTGTTATATTAAGACACATTTACGAACGACGGTTAGCGCTTTTATCAAAAAAATTTTTCCTATTTCGCTAGATACAGAAAATTAAACATTATGTCCACTCTTTTCTTTCATTATCAAACTAATAATGATATTTACCAAATCTACATATTTTATCATTGCTCGCATCCTGCGCAATTATAAAACAGCCAGATGTGAAACCAACAATCAGTTTTTTCATTTTGATAATTTTACTACGGTGTCTTCATTTACAGAAATTCAAAATAATAAAATTCAAACAAAAAATTCATCTAATTAAATTCAATATATTATATTTCGTTTCTGAAAAATAATAAATTTCGATAATCCATTTTTTCCCTGGATTCTCTATATCATATCGTGAACCTTTCGTAATGTTGGCTTAAAGTGGGCCACCGTATCAGAATAACATAAAATATACTCTTATACCATTCTTACTTCAGTTGAGAAAGTCTTTTCAAAACATTTAAATATTTTATAGTACTTATAAATATTATAATCATAGGAACCAAATTTAAATAACATTACTTAAAAGTAAATGATTAAAATACTATATGGTAATATATATATGAAAAAAAATAAAAAAATGCAGATATAAAAAATGCTATATTTAGTAGCTTCATTCATTCAAATAAATTAATCTGTAGAAAATAACTAGAACTATACGAGTATATATCCAATATGAGACTATATAGGAAAGGTATTTTGGCCTCTCTATATGTTGAATCATTTAAATAAATGATGGTATCATTTTTCATACATTTTTGCCATGCAGAAATTTACGTCTAAGAATAAAAATAAATTTTCAAAAATAAAACAAGCTTTATTTATTTACTAACTGGAGTAAATTATTTTATATTAATTACCTAGTTTTGTTTCAATTGTACACGTAAATTAAGAAACAAGAAGGAAAAGTTTTCAATTAACTGTTGATTCATCGTTGATTATGAATGTTTGCAACAGCGCTATCTTGTACACTACACTTAAAGAAAGTAAATAAAAGCATTGCTACGTTTAAGAAAAAATAGACGTATTGTTGCGTTTTAAAAACTAGTGTCGTTAAGTGCGCTTCGCGCGCTCATCTTTCGTTTGTACTAATATTCAGGTTCAAGCGCTTGAATCAAATCACAACTATTTATAGACGAAATTAAAATTTTAAAATACACCACATACATCAAACAATTCTATGCTTAGAAATTCCGTCAATATTAATTGGTAAAGAAAAACTTAATTAAAATTATATTTGTTGATTTATTTGTACATAATTTCAAATCTAGTAACGTAACAAATTTCTAGGTGTTTAGCTGAATAGAAAGTGCACTAAGTATATTTCTTCTTTTTTGTTTTCTAAATAAATCGAACCGTCAGCTGTGCCTCACAATACATTTTACTTATTTTTTAACGTATTTTTCTATGATTCAACACTTTTTGTACGATATCCTCATATCAATAGATGTATTTTGTTGAAAATAATATTGGAAATCAGTTTCGGCGATTTGGGGCAGTGCTTTCTATAAACTAAATTTTTTAATTTTCTCTTTTAGTAATCAACATTACTGTTATCTTTCATCTATTCATTCATTCTTACTTTATATTTACATTTACAGATTTTAATCAGGAACATTTTTTTAAGAAATTATATACTCTTTATTCTTGATTATTCAAAGCTAAGCTTGATGATATAAATATTTAATAAATTTATATGCCCTGAGAATAAATTTAATTTAATTGAATTAAGATTATTTTCCATATTATTTTAAGGTTGGACCGTTGGGTTAACCTGGATTTTGTTCCTTTTTTTATGCCTACGAATTGTCTTATTTTTTAAATTAATTGTTAGAAATTCGAACCATTTATTACCACCGATTTGCTACTTTTGCTACCAACTTGCTAGCACATACCGATATGATCATAGTTCAACAAATCAAATCACGAATAAACTGGCTTCACTTTCAGACCTATACCTTTTTTGTAAAAGAATTTTATAAAAGGATTATAAAAAGAAATATTTGGACAGCCTGAATGACACTTTAACTTAATATGAAAAACTGCCTAGGAATTTGTTTTTTATTCTTTTCCGACAATAAATGTCATTAGCTCTTGTTGTATTAGTGAAAAATGACTGTGTTTCTGCTTATTTGTGAATAGCAATTTCTCGAGAATATCAACATTAAAAACTGACAACTTACAATATAAGAGGCATTTCAAATTATTTTCATTGTACAATTCATCTAAATGTAAATTTTTTATAACCATATTAACCGTGTTACTTACTGAACATCCACGTTTTGAAAGAAAATAAGTGGGGCGCGTTAATCAATAGCGTATGTTAATATTTAGAATTGACTATTACACTTGTGACTCAATGGACGAAAATACTCGTGAACTAAATACCATTGAGCAAGTTTTCGACACACTTGCTCGCAGCGGGTTATAGTTGTTGACGGGCCGCCGCACCACCTGATCCAATCGGCATGTCGAGTTCGCTGTTGAGGCTTTCGACACCCTTATCTTGCGGCATCGCTACTCGACCACTTCGTTTCATTTTGTCAGTTCGAGCAGACGAGCGCGCAATCCGAGAGCGCGCACGGCGTTACTTCTTCGAAGAACGAGGGAAAGTAGAAGAAAGGTTGCCGAATTTTATAGATGGGCGACCTGCTCAGTGAGCGATTCAGCACAATTCCGACTGATTTTATAGTCGTCCAACCAAATTTCATTGCTTTACGTAAGTGTCAAGCGCGACTCACAAATATCTATCTTCTACATTTACAGATTCGCAGAAATTGTAAAAGCCACTAAAAGTAAGTAAAATTAAATAAACATAAGTTGAACGGTGAAAATGTTGAAATAAATTTAATCCCTGTAGCAACCGTATCACGACCCTCTGTTATTTATATCGGTCTTAAAGACAATAAAATGGAGTACGGATATCTCATAAATATTTATCAGGTCGGCGTACCTACTTCGAACGTTTCGCCAAGTTCAATTATTTACAGCTATTCATGAGATGCGACAACGTCGAGTCGAAACAAAAGAAATATCGGCACTGGTCAGTCAAAAGATCCAAGAAAGAAAAGAAAAGGTGTGGCTACACGGACTTTGACGTGTTTTGGAGGTTGTAACCACGGAACTTTATCTTGTTATCTCGCTGGTGCGCTGCAGTGTGTACTCTCACCTTCGAGGGTTGTTTCACGAAGGTACCTGCTGCCCAAGGAGAAAGTTCTCCAGAGTTTGAATCGCTGCGACGTTGCCTGGTTATTTTCCTGATTCTCCTTTTCTTCTTATTTCTGCCGGCCTTGCCTATCGGCGATGGCCCTTCCAAGCTGCCAAGTTAACGAGCGGCTTAGAGATTCTAAGTGATTACTTGCCGCCAGCTTGCCTGATGCGCGACTCCATCGCCGAATTTTAGACTCTTTTTAAGCGCATCTTGAATGGATTAGGGTTTTACGAAGAGTGGCCTTTTTGGGTTTAGTGATCCATTGTGCAGATTCTGCTAAACTATATGATGAGTTATAGCAATGCTTATACTAACGAAAAACCGTTATTAATGAGTAGTTTAAAAAGGTTAATGTATTTTGGAAGATTTGGGTAATGCAACGTCGAAAATCCGGTGCCCGCCTACATCCGCCATGCACGAACGGAAGATCCTTTTTTCCCGACATCAGCCGATCGTACTTTCGGCGTTCTTCGAAACTCGCTCGATATATGTATACGTAATCGAAGCTTTTATGACTTATAGTCATACTTTTATCAATCAGATCTTGGAAGTTCGCACGAGTTCGCGATATTGGGGTCAAACACTCATTTTCTGAATCACATAAAATACGAGCCAATGATATTATTGTTATAACAGGACACGCAGCATTCAACGATTAATTGAATATATTCATTAAGTGAACTTCAGCCGATGCCATTGAAATGTACTAAAGTGCGTTTTCAATGTATGCGACAGAGCTGAAAACCAAACAGAAGTAACAGAACAATGTGCCCTGTCGTTTTTTGTCAAACGACAGCTGCACTTTTGAGTAATGGATTGGCAGAGCCACGATATACTGCGCAATCATGCATGATCGCGCTCAGCTAAAAGTTAACCGCCCCGTACGAAGCGCGCCTCTATTCCATTCCCAATTCTGACGAGTGAACGCGTGAGATTTCCTTCGATGGGCGCACGCATGCACGTTAATTCGTGTATCGAGCGTATCTTCTCCAGCTCCTCGGACAAATCATCGGGGGGAAAGTGAGAAGGGCCGAGATACTCGAGGAAGACTGATAATTGTTGCGCGTCCGAAAAGGAAGAAAGGTTGAGTGCTACTTAAACCTTTTTGGCGGTACCGTGCGGATGCTGGGAAAACGAATGGTTATTACGAACGGAGAACTGCCCTGACCCAAACGGAAGACAATACCCCGTGCGGTGCCTCTTTTCCATGGGAAGTCATATTTTCTCTCCTCTTATGTAGATTCAGAAGGCGCGACTGTGGGAAAAATGCAGTCGTCTGTATTGACCTCTTGCCACATCAGAGCTGACTGATTTCGATGAGCTCTACGCGTTAACGATGTGTCATTTTTTTTCACTTTTTTTAAATACGAAAACTACATATATTCTAGATTTTAGGTTCAATACAAAAACATCAATAACTGTTATATTTTACAAAGCAAAATTAATAAATTATTAATGTTCGGAAATACTCGACAGTATTTCATTTTTATGAAATTTATATATCGCATTTGCTGATCATATTATTGACACAGCGAGCAATGCATGCACTATATATTACACCCCGAAGCACAGGCGCAATAATATCATACAAACGGATAGAAGAAGGTGTCATATATGTGACGCTTACCTTAAGAAGTCACTCGGATGCAATGAGATTGTCGAGGTCAAAAAACAAATTGTTTGTTTAACATTTTATCGTTCTGTGATGCGAGCAATAATGTAACGTATAGACTTACTGTATTATAATTATTACCGATGCAATAATAAATAATTGATTTAACATGATTTATTTCAATATTTATAAACGAGTTCCCGTGATAAAGAATTAAAAGCTAAAATCTATGTGATGGTCACTAGATTTTTTAAACGAGAACAATACAGAAATACTGATTTTTCTACGATAATTGCTTTTCTTCTACACACTTCACTAAAGCCCTTGAATCTAATAACGACGCTGAATATAACACTTTGAAAAATTTAGAAACATATCTTTCTCAAAATGTTTTTCACGCTACATCTTCGATCGAATATATTGTAAAAATATATATTCACATTTCTCTTATATATAAAAAGAGATAATTTTGACAAATAACATTTTCCATTTTCAAATATAATTTTTTAATAAATCAAGCGAAGTGATACAAATTAGAATTTTATATCAAATTGATCATTTATACCTAAAGTACTTTTGTAAATACTTAAAATAATTATTTCACTATATTAATTTCAAAGTGTTACGAAACTTTACAAATCCTTTTTCTACAATCATAAATATTAATATTAAAAATTTAATAATTAATATATAATTTATCTTCTTGTATTTATCGACATTATAAATTAAATTACGAGATACAATTCTACCAAAGGCATTCCGGCCATATATTAAACGAGTCCGTGCAAATACAAGAAACTTATACCAAGAAAATCACTCAAAAACATTTAACATCGATTCATCAAATAAACTAAAACCTACTTACAATTATCAAAAATACAAATTCTAAGTGATGCTTATTCAGATTTTTAAAGAAACTAATCATCGAGAGATTTGTATAGTATACAAAAAACTTGTAACAGCACTTCAAATTGATAACATACCAACTGTTGTTCTCTACTTTAATGATGGTAATGCTTATGACAAACAAGGATAAAAAAAATGTTCCCAATAGAGCCAACAATTTCTACGTTGTAATATCGTCAATTATCTGTAACGTTCAAACATTAACGTACTTTCAAAGATACGTACATATGATCAAGATCAATTGTCTTTTTAAACCTTCAAGTCAATATTGGTTTTCAAAAGGTCTTAAAAGTAATGTTCTAGGGAAAAATGATCATGATAATAATCATAGTACACGTTTGAAGGCCGATATCAAACGTTCAATGTCTTTTGTACATAGAAACCCCCTTGTTCAGTAGTCCATACCTTGGCTGATTAGTTCTGAAAGATTTATGTCGTACTTCCTAAACAAAGTGATGGACACAATTTTAAATTCCTGAGGTGTAGCTAAATATTTGAATACAGCTAAGAGAAAAGACCACGAGAGGAATAATCCGGGTAGATTAGTGTTAGTTTCCTCACTTGCAAGTAAATGGAGGAGGATCCTGCTAAGGATACCGCCTTCCAGGGGGTTGTTGGGTTGCAAAGCAACCTTACTTTTCCTCTTCGTTCTGTTTATCTTAGGAACAGCAGGTAGATACGAGCAACAGGTTCATTCAAAATGTTTTCTTTCGCTTTCGTAAACAAAATCAACCTTTTAAAGGCTATTTTGACAACAATTAAAGTTCAAGATTCCACACTTCGCCCTCCAAGTCATTCCGTTGCTTTCCGTGACAATTTTTTCAAAACAATGGAAATGATTAACACTTTTTTACCAAATTAAATTTTAATCCTTAAATGAGACATTTGAAACAGAATTTTTACTAATAGTTTTTGAATTTTGAACTTTGTTCGTAGAATTCTAAGCTAATGGTGCAGGTGGCAATATGGCCTACATGTTATTAAAAATGGAGTCTGAAGGAAGTAGGTCCAGTGTGTTAGTTTCATTGATCATTAGAAAAGTAATCAATTAAACTTTGTCAAGCTATTATCAGCTGTTCCTGTTATGTTTTGATAAATGCGGAAAATATAAGCACAACCGCTTTGTAAAGCAAACAAATTTGCGAGACGGCTGCACTTCACAGAGCCTCCGTATAATTATAGCAGAGAGCTAAATAATAATTTCAGTTGAAAATTGATGCCTAGCACAGGAAAGTTGGTCGAGAGGGAGGAACTACAGCCATGGTTAAAAAAGATGGAGTCAATAATAAGAAGAGTGAAAAAAGAGAGAGGGAGAGAGAGAGAGATGAAAAAGGGGAGGAAAAAGTCGAGTAGAGGGGTGCACGGGCTCGTGCCTCAAGTCGCGGCGCGCGTTCGGAACCATATGGGTAGCATACGGTGAGCAGAGCTTCTTTCTCGGCTACGGCAGCCGACGTTGCTCGTCTCTCTATCTCTTTGTATCTCGCTCGCTCGCGTTTGTCTCTATATGCCTTTAATCCACTGGCGAACTACCTCTATAGATATACAAGCCAAAGCGAAATCAGGTGGACCGTCGCTCGTTCGTCGAGCTGTGGCACGTGGCCACATGCCACTTGGCTTCGACGCCTCGTTTTTATTTTCCGTTTTTTGTTCCGGGGTGCACCTTTCCTCTCGTATGCGCGACGACCTCGAAGGGGATGCGTGTATGGTAGTAAGCGCTTGTCGATCTACGGCGTGTATACTTTAATTACGAATCATTGGGCCACGACGGTGTACATTGCGGCTGATTCATAACTTCCTTCACCCTTATACTCAATATACCTACCTCGTTTTCCATGGTTATGGAGCTCGTTTCCAATCATTTCCTTTTCGTTTCTATTTTTTAAATACGTTTCATGTAAAAACTCGACTTTTTTATAGCACTCTGAAAAATTACCTTGTATTTTTTTTTATTTTTCAAAGCACTGCTATATACTACAAAAAGCTATTTTTATTTAATTCCGTTGCATTTTCATTTATGTGAAAAAGTAATAGAATTTTTTATCTAAAAACTCACTCTTATTTTGAGTGAGTTATTTATTGAGACCAGCAATAGCTTTTTTAAATTTCAATACTTTTTTTAAATAAGAGAATTTTCTTCTTTATTTTAAGAAAAAATTCACTCAAACATTAAAAAATAATGAAAAATGAAAAAATTATCCAACATGTTAAGAAGACTCATGTTAAATTTAATAGTGCATCGTTTTATTTGTTATATCCGAATTTAAGAGTTATTTTTTAAAAATTTTCTTTTATTTTGCATATATTTTATAAAAACCAACAAAATGTTCTTTTTACTTAAATCTAATATTGGAAAACTTTGCTAACTAACGTTTTCAGCACGTTTAAAAAAAACACCCGGTGCCTACATTGTAAGCACACAAAATGAATTTCCTTACTTCCTGAATATATGATCTTCATTCATGTTACATGCTATAAAAAAAAAAATAAAAAACTCGAGAATCACCTTCGTAATGATAGTAAAAAAAATCAAACTTGTTGACTACTAACCACGAGGTTCATAGAAAAGATGCAGCGGCAGCTTCCTTCGGCGCGGTTCATCCCTTTTCTCATTTTTTTTTACTTATTTCCATTTCGTGGTCGCTTCATTATTCCGCCCGCGGAAGCTTTAACATTGTATCACGATGATCTATACGTGTAGGAGGTAGCACCTTTTTTTGTCAACGACAACTTTGCATTGATTAATACGACGGAAGCCCGGGCACGATCACGCGAGCTTTTATGGGTTAAATTAATGACTCTATCAATCATCGCGCAGCTACACTTTATATGCGTCGGAGCGTGTGTTGCTTCTAAACTTGCCGGATGAGAGATAGAGAGAGAGAGAGAGAAAAGAGGGTGGCTATATGTTTTCTATAGAATTCAAGCTTTGTTATAGGTATATAATAGGCAGTGTACAAGAATTAGCTTTTTTCCCTTACGTAATTCTGGTTTCATCGTTTTCAGATCTAGGTGCAATATAATCTTCTCGTATGCGTATAACTTGATTTTCATAACGACAGCATATAATTAATTGCCGCTAATTGCGTTCAGTTGCACATTCACAGAATTATAAGACTACTGATTAGTAACGAATTTGAAGAAAATTGATTCCATGTGAGTAACGCCTTCGATGGAATCGCCATCTTAAAGTCTTAAAACAGAGCGTGTAAAATCGACTGCTCGCCTAGTCATCGCTAGCAGAACAAGGAAAAAGAGCAATTGGTCTTTGGAATAACACACGGGTTCGCTGATCACTAAAGTATTAAGGAAAGGGGGAAAGAGAGTTCCAACAGGCTACGCGGCTTGTTTTCTCTCTCTCTCTCTCTCTCTCTCTCTCTCTCTCTCTCTCTTGGGCACACAGCGACGCGGTGGATGGAGCTAACGAGCGGCGCGCGCAAAAATAATGGCGCGTGCGGGTGTGAAGGCGAAGCTAGGGAAGAAAGAAGCTTTTGCCGCCATGTACGAGGCCCCGCGCAGAAAAGGCCCGTACGCTTGCCAACTGTCCCAGGTGCGCGCCTCTCCGTAGTGGCGGAGGAGGAGGCGAAAAGTTTTGGAGGGACTTCAGGTCGTGTGGCCGGCGCGTGCGCCACTCACTTTTTCGGACGATCATTCCGCTGGCCCCGCTACTTCTGCCGACTGACCCTGTGGCATGAGGTCTCTCGCCCTTGCCGATCAGCTTCCACGTTCGCTTGTCGCTCGTTTCCCTTTTGGAAAGTCTCGCCTCATCCACGACTGCACGCACTTTATCCGCTTTACTCGCATATGGATATCCATTCGTAAAACTTTTTACGCCAAAGTTATTCATAGCAATAACTCAGTGAAATCCGCGCGCGCGTGGTAATTTACTTTACCACTTCTCGTGGAGGCTTTCTAAATAGGACGCGCAAGAAAGCGTCAAACATTAAACGGCAATTAGCGTGAACTTGAACGCGACGCTCATTTTTTTCTTTACGGTGCATGGTAATTTGTCAGATTACACTTTCGTAGAGGGGCCTTTCGGTAAAGTAGGTCATCAAGTGCCGCGGCGTACAAGTTTTACTCGCTAGCAGTAAAACTTCTTGTTTTAACTGTTCTTTCAATTCTGATTATCCTTGAGGTGTTATAAAATGAACAGACCGCAGTTGACGAAAGCTCGACCATAGATATATGTAAGCGAAGGTGAAAAAACAGAGATAGTTGCGCGAACTAGACTGAGGCTAGGTGCACGAGGCGTACAATCAGCAGAGTGGTACTTATTATCCAATAAGTTGTGGCCGGCACTAAAGCAAGGCAAGCTGGCGGGAAATTTACGAGGCACCTAGCTGCAACTCGCGCGTCGATTAATTAAACAAATTCCTATATTTTGCCACGGTTCTTAAAGGGCGCCGCGCTTTGCTAAGTAATAAGTCATTATCGTGGCAGCGCGAAATAACAAGCATTAAGTCCGCGTCGCGGCAGCGCAAAACTGCACCGCGGACAATGAAGAGCGACTAGGCTGCACGGTGGCGGCTCTGCGCCTCTGTGCGTTAAAAATAATTAAACCTCGCCGCGGCCACTGGAATATTAATGAAGCGCGCGCGCGCGCGCACGGCATTGATGACGGCAATTACCGGCGAGATATACGGCGCGCGTGCACGCGCAGTTAAAGCGGACCGAACAAAATAACGTGTAAAGTCAGCATCGGCCGCGCGCGACTGTGTGCCAGGCGCGCGGGGATAATTGCGTACGTATGCGCCTATAACGCGGAGACGCGGAGAGCCGGAAGCGGCTGTCATTGCGACTCGCTCGTAAATCCAGCTGTATCCAAGTGCGCCTCCTCCGTTTTTGTCTTCCAAGCGCATCGCTTTTGACCCCTCGAGCTGCGCGCACCGAGGCTCCTTATCAGCTCTGCTCCCGCTTCCTTCTTCCGGCAGCCGATGAGCTTTTCCAATTTTCGCCTCACCTGGAATTGTTTGAAGAGCGTCGAAAGCGCGCGTTTGGCAAAGATCCGTGGACGTCACGCTTTCGCAAACAGAGATAGATCGCTAAAATTGCTCGCGCTGCCACGGATGATTCACGGCGTCACGCGCCTTCAGCCGAAGCGTACTTTTTAGTTGTGTGCCGTGCAAACACAGATTCATCTTTAACGAGCTGTAGAGAAGCGCGGCGTTTAGATTCTTTGGGACGCGGCAAGCAGGAAAAAATGAAAATGCAATTGCTATGCGTCGCCGCTGCTGCCGCTGCTGCCGCTGACCGCCACGTAGCTTGGACTGCGGCGCATTGTTAAGGCTGTGATGCAGCAAATCCCTCATCGTGTCATCGCTCGACACTGCTGTGCGTAGCTTTTTACTAACCTATGCGCACGGGACCGCGCGTTTCTTTGCTCGTTTCTTTGTTCGTTTTTTGCGAATTTTCAACGTCTCTTGAATTCCTGACGCCTCAATTGTAACAGCAAGTGCACGCTGAATAATCAGTGTTCCAACGATTTTTCGAGAAACCAACGGATAGGATGAAGATATCTTTTTCTGCAGTTGCACGGCATACTTTATCAAGCGGCATTAATGCGCGAAATGAGCGAGCGTTCGCTATTAAAAAAAAAATAGCAGTAATATGCCCACCGAAGCTGCGCATTTAGACTCAACTACTCTTCGTACTCTGGTGAAGCATCGTTGTGCGAGCATTAATATGATGCTCCAATGACTCTGAATTTTTCAAAGGCATAAATACGACATTTAGATGTAGCGGTAATGCACGACTTTCATAACTGTATTTCAAAACGGTCCGTCATGTTTGATCGTAGATGCATTACTGCTCGTCAATGAAGTTACGTTAGAACGACTTCTCGCAAAAATCTCGACAAACCGTAGTTAAACCTAATTGTAAGCAAAATGCAAAAGGTGCCAAGATCAACGCGTGTCTCTTGCGCATTCGCGCTACGTTCATTGTACGTATAGGTGTGCGCGCAAGGGCCGATTAACATACCAGCAGCGGAGGGAGTCGGCTTCTGTCCCTCTCGCCGTTGATTTGCGTATATTTTCGCATATTCACACCTTCGCCCATCCTCGCAGCTACTACTCCATCATTATGCGTGGCTCTCTGCATTTGCTAGAATTTTGCGTTTTTAACGGAATATATTTTACTCCACTTAAGCTGCATGTTCGTGTCATTTGCATAATTGGCAGGCTGTATTTGACAATTATCATACTTGCTACCGGTCTGGAATTCTGTGCTTCTGAAAAAGCTTGCTTATTCATGTGTACTTGCATTTTTATAATTATTTGTCTTCTTCTTATACTTTCAAAATGCAAGACATTTTTCCAGCTCAGATTATCCATCCCCGCATTACTCCAATACCCATTACTTTGAAATAATACAAATGATTTAATTGGATTTCTCATTTGAATAAACATATATGAATTATATATACAAAATGAATTTAAAATGGTCCAATTTAAAACATTTAGTCATATTAAATATGGCTTTAGGCTGAGATTCCAGTGATAATAAGTTTTTACCTGAAATGAGCGTGAAATTCATGTCATTCAAAATTACTGCTAAGGTTTCGTTTTCAAAAAGAAGAGCCGAAACCGCATCGATTAGCATATAAAGCGGCAGTTTATCCAGCTGCAACCATTCGTATCTTGATCTACTTGACTGCCAATCGACTAAGATGGGGAAAAATTGCAACAATTAAACCGTTGGTAATCTAATTTTTAACTGAATTTTCAAGATAACTGTTCAAGTACAATGTGAAACGTCTCGAGCTGATAAATGCTCTCAATTGATTGAATAGTAGCACGTGTGGAAAGAAAAGGCAAGTTTTCGAGTGTTCCTATTGAAAAGAAAACTAGACAATATAAAAAATCGAGTCAGACGAATTGCAGAATAAAAGAGCTGGCAATTTCCACAATCGCACGCTTTTCCAAGAAAACTTCTTTTGATGATAAAAAAAAAGAAAATGGACTTCATTAGAGATCACAGTGAGAGTCACTACTAAAACATCGTCCGATAAATAAAAGCGGCTCTGGCCTTTGAGAGATGCGCGCGCGGTTTAGCTCCGCAGGGGTTCGGCCTTTGAGCGCTGCGTTCTACCGCAATTACACGGGACTCACTTTTGCGTGCTTTTCTTCACGCCTTTAATCCTCAACAAGGCGTCTTTCTTTTTCGCATTATACTCGTGGGCGCGCGGCTCTCCGGCAGTCAGGTGTTGTACAATGGCACGATCGATTCGGCGCAGCTACTTTCAAACTGCCCGATCCGCCAATTTCACGCCGATCATCTTAAATAATTTTGTTTTGGTTACGTAACACATACTCTTTTTACTCATCAAATACTCATTTCACAATATTATTCTAATTTATTCAAAAAAATAACTTACGAACAGTTAATTTGATACAAAGAAAATTATAATAATAAACAACATTGTCATTGGCCTCGTCAGAAAATATTTTCTATGTGTAAGGAAATTTACAATAACTATAATTGCTCGTTATATTCAATTGTAAATATTAATATAGTCAAAACATAATATAAGAGAATAATTTTATTAATTATTGTAGTAAATGAAAAAAATGGGGAAAAGGAAAAACGTTTTAAATCGCTTCGGCATTTTATTTTTTATTAAATGAATATAAAAGATTCATGACGAAAACAAAATATGATTTCAAAACTCATAAAAATAATAACGGGATAAAGGATTTTAAAGAGGTCCGCTTCTTAAAATATTTTTGAAAACAAAATGTATCGAGAAGAAAGCCTAAGTAAGCTAAGCTTTCAGCTAAGAAAAAGGTAGGGTGGTGCGGTTTTATGCACTTTCCCAGATCCTCATAACGAGAGATGGATTTATAATGATAATGCGGGTTTTCACTTTGTTGTATTGTAGATTAAAAAATCATTGGTGCCATGTCTAGACTAAAAATTACTAACAATCATCTTTTTAAATTATACTTTGTTATAAGGCCCATTCTTTCTGTAATAAATCCGCATTTTTTGTTAAATTAAGACTTTATATAAAAAGTATACTATGAGCAATTAGATTTTTTAAATTCAGTAACATTGTAAAAGCCTTCACGGTATAATATAAATATTATACATATATATATATACACACCCATGTGTTTGTATGTGTGTATTGGATTATGTGAAAGCTTACGTAAACAGTAAACCAATATTTGTTTATAACAAAAATTTTTAGTAATAAAAATAGTAAAGAATATAGATACACAATATCAATTGTTTGTCAAGGTATATAGTATTAGAAATATCATAATACAAATGCAAATACATAGTGTGATATATCATATGGCAGTTTATCATGGTGATCTAATGGATATCAAAAATTAAGCTTTCAATGAATATAATTATAGAAAAAATTATCACTACAGGTACAAATAAAATTTGTTTTTAAATAATTAGCAATAATTTCTTAAACTAATAACGGACATCTTGAGAGTAATCATAATCAAATATATAATCCATTAATTCAATAAATCCTCTGAACAGTCGCTCTTTGAATTGATATGTGAAAAATTGATTGCGATACCTTGGAACATTGTTATAACGATAATTGTTATTATAATATGCAGTACCATATCTATTATTGCTATAATTGTAATTTCTCTTGTAATAATTATTATTGTAACCATTACAATATTTTCTATAGTATGATCTGTTCTTATTACTATTGTAATAATTATTATAATACCTATAAGGCTGTACTCTATAATTTTTATAACTCTTTATACGGTTATAAGTTCGCTTAGTTCTGACTACATTATTGCGAACGTGGTTTTTATTTCTGATTGAGTTGTTATTAAAATTTTGATTATTCCTATTGCTTGTTACTCTAGTAGAAGTAGAAATAATAGCTGATGTTGCAATACTTGCAGATACACTACCTGTTTCCATTAAAGTGCATTGATTTGGTCCAGAAGTCATTGCTTCGCTGAACCCAAGAGTATTTGTTGTACTGGCCTTTAAAGTGTTGTCTACAATAGAGGAAAATATTAGAATTTAAAGTTTATATCTCAAATTTATATTAGTTATTAAAGACATGGAAAATTATTTTCATTAATTTATATCAATTACACAATTACATCAACATTACAGTGATAAATTACAGTTAATGCAAATTTAAAAGCTAATATATTTTATATGATTTACATAATTATAGTTGATAGATAATAGGTAATTTGATTCTCAACTAAAAATTTATATGACATGGGTTATGGATTGGCTCAGCTTTATATTAAATATGAATGTAAAAATGATGTGAAAATATTTAATATACCAATTCGATTAAAAGCCTTTGGAAGGAATTCATTGTCATAAGTCTGCGTAGCCTTATCTTCATGTTTTTTAACGATTTTTTCTTGTATTTCTTCTACTATCTCATCTACAACAAATTTTTCTTCTTGAAGAAACTCACCACCATTTTTCGTTTCTAGATATAAATTCAATATAATCAAATTTCTTGTTAACACTAAACTTAATACTAACTACAGGATTACTAGTAAAACAAATATTTGTAAAATGTTGCAACAAAATATTGCAATATTCTTACCAATATCTAAATCTTCTTCCTCGCCGCTGCTACTACTGTCAACAAAAATAGTTTCAATCGAGGCCTTCCGGGTTAGAATTTCAGTAATACTAGCAATCGAGTTGTCAGAAATAATAGAATCACTATCGTAGTCCTACAAAAAAAACTCGTGTCTTATTATTCAAGTACCCGATTAATTGAGGACTACATTTTTTGCAACTTATTTACATTTTCCACAGATTTGCTGTTCATTTTGAAAACAGAAAATGGACTTCAAAATATTAATGAACAAACTAATCTATATTTTGGTAACCAAACTAACAAAACAGTCTTTTAATTCATTTCACGCTTGCTTATTCTCAAAGATTAATTTTTATTTCCGTAGAAGCGTTATGGAAGACAAAGAAAATAGATGAAAACCGATCGTGACAACAGCGCCATCACTACATCATTATTTGACCCATTATTCAGACCCAATACCGAACCAATAGTAATACATACTTGTTTCCATTCCTACTAAGATGAATTTTTAATATGCTACATCAATATATTTTGTACATTTGTTTAAATAGTTCTAAATATTGTTTAAAGTTTATTTTATTGCCAATTGTAATTGATCATGTTAATTTAATATTAGATTGTTTAAGCTGTAACAAAGAAAAATTGATTTTGCATTATACATACTAAAATTTTTGAATTTCAATATTTATAACGGTAATAATGAAATAAAAAAAACAATATTAAACATTTGAATTTGATAGTAATTATGCTCATAGCATGGAATATTAAGTTTATTTAAATAAAATTAAGATATGAAACAAAATATAAACATACATATATATTTAGTAAGTACTAAACTAAAGCTACTGTTACACGTGGGCGCGCGCGTGTGTGTGTGTGTGTGCGAGAAAAAGATCATATTAGCATCCATAAAATAAAATTGAAATATTATATTAGATTTTGATAACAAATGAAGAATAATAAAACAAACAAAAGCTTTAATTTGTAAATAGAACTAGTTAAATATAATCAAGACGTAAATATAATCCAACTTAGATTCTCAAAATGATGCTAAATATGAATGATTGTATTGATGTATTAATTGAAGGACTATAATTTTTTCAAAACAAACTATAGTGGTACATAATACTTAATGGAAATTGACTTCTATTAAGATTATAGTATATAATATTATGTATTTAGCTCATCAGAATTTTTTATCAAAGCATTTCATTAATTCCATGAAAAAATAGAATCCTTTTGCTGCTCTGTCTTCTTGAGACTTTTGAAATTGAAATCTGTTATGGAATTCATGATTTTTATTATGATTTTTATAATTTTTCCATCTCTTTTGCTGTTTCTTTGATATACTGTTACTACTATTATATATACGTTTGAAATTATGATATTGATTTAGATGTTTTCTGAACTTGAAATATGGTTGTCTACAATTTTTAACGTTATAGTTAAAGCTTCTATCTGTATTAACTCCAACTTCATGAGTTATTTTTGTAGCACTATGCTTATTATTCAAAGGACTTTCTTGGAAAGAATCTACAATTCCATTCTCTTCAAATATGTTTGCATTTGTTTGCATTGTTTGCATTGAAGCTGAGTCTGTAATGGGAAATGCTAACGTATTAATTTCTTAAAATCAAATTATTAAAAAATAATGTAGATTAATGAATATTATAGTTAATAAATGTCATTAATACCTCTTATATTAAAGTTCTCTTGTGAACTAATATTCTGCGGAGATAAAATATTCTTCTCTATTAGATTACATCTATCAAACCCAGCAATGAGCGAATTGCATGACTCTAAAATATACAATATATGATGCTACATAAAGTTGAAAAATAAATTATCCATGCAAACTACCTCTTTTGTTCTATTTCAGAAAAAATATTTTCTTATAATAAGTTTCGCTTAGTTTGCGAGGTAGCTTCATTGTAAAATAACTATAACCTACCTGTATCAAAGTCATACATGCTACGACTATCTACACTGAGTAAATCAGTAACTGAACTGCTTTGATTTTTCTGTAAAGTCACAATATAATTACAAATTATTAAATAAAAATGAAAATCTAGAAGGATTTTATTACACACGCTTAAGTCGTCCATATTTCGATTAATTTACAATCTCGTTATAAGTTCGAGAATGTTGAAAGTTTACACTTTATTTTTTATTTTATAGAAAATGGCAGTGATGTATGATCATCAGACCATAGAATATTGTTTGTAGAAATAAACTGGAATAAAATTGAAAGACAATTGAGACCAGGGCAGCAAGTAAGACATGATCCAATAGACAGAATTGATGTATCTTCATGCTGTTAGATGGAGCTAGTACGCCTAACCTTAAAATACGAAACATATCTGTATATATCTATAAAGTGCACGCGTATCAATGAATATAAATATAACATTTACGTGTATTAAGGTTTTAGTATATTAGTGCCGTCTGACGTTGAAAATATTCCTGAACCTAATAGTATATAGGAAGAGTTCGTACTATTTGAAAATAAAGATGATTAAGCTAATAGTACATTACGATACAAGTGCGGGAAAGTAGATTCTTGTCTCGTGTGGCTTTTACGCCCGAGCGAAGCGAGGGTGGAAGGGTACACGAGACGAGAAACTCTTTCCCGAACATGTGCCGTACCGTATTTTTTGATACGACGTGTGGAAAGTGCAATTTTCAACGCACGTTTTCTGCCGAGCGTGCGGGAAAGACGCACTTTGCGCACGGAGTGTCGAAAAATATTTAAAACATTTCCAAAATTATTTTCCAATTTTATAAGAATCGATATATTTTTAATTACGGATGTAATTGCAAATTATTATTCGGCGCTAAGAAATTCAGCGTTTCCTTTTACGTATCTTTATCTTCTTTTTTATCGTATATACATCTTGGAAGCCATGTTCAGTAAGCCAATACTCAGGGAAGGCAAGTAATTCGGGACAAAGTAGCTCGGGCCTTTAATTCGAAAATCCGCCGAGGATCAGCAGCGAAAATCGTAAACGTAAAATAAGAAAAGACGATGAGGGAGAGAAAAAGAGAGAGAGAGAGAGGGGGGGGGAGAAGAGTAAGTAGTGTACGTGTGGTCGAATAGAAGGGGCGAAGGACCTCGCGCCCGAGATAACAAGGCGAATCAAGCGACGTCTCGGTAGCTTGTGGTGCTTGACAACCGTGCCGCCTTGTAATAAGATATAATAAGACATTTAACTCTGTGTCCTTCGTCTTGCTTTCGCGCGCGCGCGTTCGCATGCGCTACCTTATTTCAGCTCTTCGGTTTCTTCCTCTTCCTCGTCCCTTTGCACTCTCTCGTTCTCACGTCTTTCCGTTCCGCTTCGGTGGCATCCAACGGTTTTCTTAACATTGAGGCTCCTTTTTTCATGACGATGGATGTATACCGTTTGATCCATCATAGATATAAGAAGGATTCATTTGACTCTATGCCTAAAAATTAAAAGACACATTTCTATATTTAATGAAAACATAACGATATTTGAAAAGGTGTTATTCAAAGCCACATTGTGGCGCAAAGTATACGAGTGTACTCGAACCAAATCGGCATTGGAATTGATTTAACGAGCACGCAGCAAGACATCTGGAAATTATGGAGTCCCTCACAGCCCATTACAATAGTCGGCGTTGTATTGCATAAGTGCTCTTTATGGTTTTCACGCGGCGAGTAGGTACAGTCGGAAAGCATGGCAGTCAACAAGCGGCACGTGAAGCCGCAGAGACTGACTGTTGAGTGAAAGCAGAAGCTCCCTCGCAACGGTGGGCGCGTGCGACGAGATCGGTATCGTTGCGTCTTGTCACCGGAATTTAAGGCTACGCGCGCCCTACACTAATTTTCTTCCACGTGATTTTCAGGGAAACGCTTTCAAAGAAGTGCCGGTTTTATAGCTTCGCTGCTCGACTCTATCTTTGATGCTCGACCACGTGTTTTTCTTCGGCAACGCGGTTAACCGCTTTTTCAAATTTTATCGCCACTTTCCATTATACTTACTTACTTGTTGATTAATATGTCAGAATCACTAGTGTAAAGGTAGATGCTAAGTAAATATATCATCGATGACTAATCAACAAAGTTTCAAAGTTATCTCTGATTTGCAATATAATGTTTGTTAAGCTTTGTTTATTAAACTTATTCAAGCTTTACCTTTAACCTAAGCGTGCTTGCGTAATAATTCTAGACTCAATCGAGTAGTTTATGGAAAAAATGGAAAAAATGTGTAATTTAAAATCGAGACTACCAAGGTTCCAGATAATTGGCTTTCGATGAAAATCGCTTGGCTTTGAATTTGGCGGTGGGCCGTGTAATAGCGGTGACCTTATCCTAAACCTCTAATTATTTGGAGCGCTATGTAGGCAAAACCTACGCTTAACACGTGGCAAATATCACACTCGAATAAAGAATTCAAGTGATCATATCTTTCGGATATGTAGGAAACATCGTAACCAAATGACAGGATTGAGTCATCTCAATATCGAGCTAGTCTATAATCAATCTAACAGAAGATGTAACGGCAACATCTATAATAGTTGTGCTTATGTCTTAATATACTGTGACGCTTTTATAGTGTTAATTTGAAAATATAATTAAAAATGAGTATCGGTCTTGCAACGCGCAAGAGAGTAGCCGCAGTTCGCACGAGGGATAGGATTGTAACGAGAGGCACATTCTAGCTGCTGCGGTAAAAATCAGCGCAAAGGTACGGGAGGTGAGAACAACGCGAAAACGGCCGCGGGCTGTCGGCGCAATGAATAACTCGAGAATAAGTCGAGGATGATGTTCGCAAGCTCTCGCGCGCGTATCTATCGCTGATTGCTGCGCGGATGCTAGCCGCTGGGCTTTAATGCCGGTATCGCGGACGTCGATTAGGGCCGCGCGGCGTACAAAGCTGCGCGGACGATCCTCGACGCGCGCAAGCGGAACGTGCCGCAGACATAATAGCGCGATAATTAGCTTCTGCGAAGCGCGGCTTCTGCGTCTCTCTCAAAAGAGCGCGAGCATTATGCGGGATTGTTGCACGCTTGATTTCATCCCGGCGCTGGCGCGCGCTTATGATGTAGCCGCGCGCGCGCGCGCGTCGTGTCGCGTGATTTTCCATTTTTCTTTTCGTTTCGGCAAATCAGCTCTCGGCAGCCGTTTCGCATTTGCCGTAAATTATTTGCGTTTACATGGCTGGCGACCGTTAAGCTGTTACAAGCAGCCAGCAGTTAGGCACGTATCTCACGCGCGCGAGATGATTTGAGGCGCACTTTGTTGAATATTTTAATCGCCCCCCCCCCCCCCCCCCCCCAGAGCGTGTTATTTACAAACATGCGAACACCTCTATTTTTATTTTATTATTCAGGCAACGTTAAGCTCGCTCACGTTTGCTAAACGCATTCGTTTAGTTTTACACGGTAAGCTGAAAAGAGAGATCGTCACAACGCAGCGCGAAGACAAAGGCAAACAGTAAAGGAGAAGTATAAGCATAACGTGAAAACCAATAGAATGCGCAGAAGCACTCGCATGCTGCAGCTTGAACTTAGTGCCAGAGATTTATCTCTCTACTTTACCGTTACATCCCTTTGCGGCTGGCGCCGCGCGTGCGAGGATTGTCGTCGTTTCGCTTTGCGGAAGACTCGAACGGCGACACGTTCAAGAGCTGACATATACGTTTCTTTTGCAACGCGTGGCGCATTTGCCTCGTTGACGTTACGCAAATCGAGTTGAGCACCGCACTGACAGTTTTCAATTCGTTTTCTCTTGATCATTCCACTTTCGAAATTTTTTATCGACTCCGTAGGCACACGAACGAAGGTATAGGCTCGAAAATTGAAAATAATAGGCTAGTGTGATCAAAAGGTCTCTCGGATAAAGACGTGTATATATCCCCGACTGCGAAATAAATAATATCTGAAAAGAGATCTTTCACCCCTATATCTTGGAAGAAGAGAAAGATTTCTTTGGAGCGAGTTATAAACTTTGACCGATTAAAATCACATAATTCCTATGAGATACATGGACCTCATATAGCGCGGTCACCCACAGAGTAGGCCGTTTTTGGGGTATTACGCCTCTATTTCGGAGCAACGAGCAGGACAATAGTTATTCGATCGAAATGTAGAGCATCATTCAAGGGGTTGGGAAATTCCGTGGACTAAGCGTTTTCATAGAGTAACAACTCGACACTTGACAATCGGTGATTTATCGATCTTCGTTTCGCGTTTTAAAATGCTTTCCATCGAAAAAAAAGGCACACGTTTACGATCTCGTTTCTCCGTATGTAGCTTACTACAGAGCCGAGAGCTCTGAACGCTTTCCCATTTTTTATCGTCGGAAATATAACAACTCAATTCGCGAATCCTCGCGGGCCATAAATAATGAGCTAGTTGGCATCGTCATTATCATCATCATCAAGCTTAATCCACATTTTTGAGTTTGGATCTAATTGCTCGAATCACGCCCTGGGCGTAGTTCGGCTCTCTGCTCTCCGCTAGCTGGGCGGGCTCTCTCTCTCTCTCTCTATCTACCCTCCCAGTGATGTATGATTTTTCTCCGCGCTTTTCATTAATTTCTTCGCTACGCTTCGTGGAGGTTTTTTGACGATATTTTTTTCTTCTCTCTGCTCAGCGGAGGCTTTTCATTGACATGCGCTTTTGTCGAATCTACGCGGGGTAGCTGCTGTGGCTTTTCAATGCTCTAGCTTCGATTATGGTAATCTAAACTAGCTTGAGCTGTCTTCGGATCTTTTGTCCACATTGATGAATAATAATGCACTTTTTTTCTAGTGCGATTGGGGGCTTTAAAAAAAATGTGCTGCAGGTTTTAATGGAAATTGGATTTTTTTTTGAATCAGCGATATACAATACGCGATTCGATTCGCTGATTTTATTGTTTCTTTTCTACGACGAATCTTCAATGATAAAATAACTCTGCAAAGAATATCGTAGTGTTATCTAAATTGCGTTTAAATAGCGTTGTGCTTTTACTTTGTTGTTGAAAATAAGAAATAAAAAAGAAACAAACGCTACGAAGATAACAAAATTTCAGGAATAGAAATCCATTGCCGAAATAGCCGAAAAATAAGTCACGCGAGAGAGTCGCGTCTAGTAGCTGGCGAGACCAAGCGAGCAGACATAGAGCGCAGAGATATATACCTGGGCACACCGGAGAAAGAGACAGAGAGGGAGAGAGAATGCGTGTAATTATCGGGTAACTGCGCGCGGCGAGCCCTTGTACCCGAACGAGCCTTAATAGATGAAAGCAATCAATTCTTGGATACATGTATACCTTGCTCCCAATGTCCTCCCGCTTCCAAGAGACGCCCAGGGAAACTCATTCATTTTTCAAATTTCTTTGATAAAGCCTCCTGCACTTATCAGTTCTTTTTTTTAAGTACTTGCTTTGACATTTCTTTATGCGCAAGAACATTTAAGGTTTCAATATCATTTTACACGGTATTATTCGAGAATCTAAATTCTTTCTGTAGCCCATCAGCCGATATACAAATATTAGAACGACCAGGCGGGATCGAAGACAGGTTTGACTTAAGCCTTTAATAGCTGCGGCGATGATCACTCAATTTATTGTACCTCGTCGAACTTTGGATGTCGAACACCTAGAAAATTATACGTTTTCTATACCCCACTCGACAAATATAATCGAGAACAAACAAAAAAGAAAACAACGTTTCCGCTGCCGTGCGTGTATTTTTCTACGCGCTCGCTGATATAGAAAGCAAAAGTGCATCATCCTCAAAATTAAATAAGGTTCTCCAAGTCCTTCAAAACGTCGTTATCGTTTGGTATCAAAACAGATCTTACTTTTTAATGATTTCATGTCATTCCTTGTACCCCTTTTCCTTTTTCCTACCTGTATAATCTTCGACTTTTAACTTTGTTATCGATATACGCCATTGTATTTCTCTCGAACGTAGCAATTTTCAATTGTTTCCGTAAATTATTGGTTTTATACGTTGCATCTATCCGCAATGCCAATCATTCAATTGAAAACGTTTGAGTATCTGACGCGTTGCCTTCAAAAAACGGAGCTCGTCAAAGGTAAAGAAAAGCAAAACGAAAGAGAAAGATAGAACAAACGAATGGCAAATTACAGAGCTCAAGGGTCGTATCTGCGCCACCGTAGAAGTGCAAGAAAAAGAGCAGAGCGCTGGCTCGTCCATTTGTAATAAATGAGCGCGCTTGCTGGCAGCTCGGTTCTCTAGGACTAGACCGCGCGCAAATTATGTTGGGATCGATGAAACGGATCGTTATTTTTCTCCTCTCGGCTATTCTCTTTCCTTCTTCACTTCACCCTAGGCGTCGCGCGAGCAAAGAGTTGCCAAGGTGTTCTTCTCTCTTTCCAACCAAGTGGCTCTTTTTGAGAAAAAAAAAAAAAAAAATGCACTAATTTTTCAGGATTTAGCTGGATTAAACTCTCGTTAAGTTGACACTGAAAAATCAGTTTTGCATTTGGCAAAAGAGCGCGCTGATTTCAAACGAAATAGAATCGTTTGAAAGCGCCCAAAAATGTCGATGGGATTTTGGTTTTTGAAAAAAATGTTACTCAATGTGTAGGGGACAGGGCAGAGCCGATATATGTCATGAGCTAGTATCAAATTTATTACTTCGGCTACATCGATTTCTCTGCGGATTATGTTACAATATCAGCGCATTGTATATTCTGACGTTCATTTTTCGAAAATAAAATAAAATAAAACAACGAGTATTTTACGCGTGGTAGCGCGTGCGCTGTTACGAGTATCCAAGTTTGAAGAATGCATGAAAACGTATTTTTCGCGAGAAACAGAGTAAACCTATTAAGGCACAATGCACTCATATTACTCTAATACACCACGCAATCTACATCTAAAAATATCCGGGTCAACCGAAAAGCAGACTATTTTCTGTCAAAACTTGCTAAATCTGGTATAATGCACTTCCGTCCACCCGGAAGGAGAAGGAAAAATGTCAAAAAGTCCGTGAAAAGCTCATAATGCTTAGCGGCTCTCCCTATCAAGCTGGACCATCGCGAGTGTATCCCAAGGGTTAACCAGAAGTGAAAATGGACAGAAGATTGATATCTGAAAAGGAAAAGCTGGCGAAAGATACGCGGGTGCCGATTGTAAAGGGTCAAAGAATTAGGCTAGTAAGGATTATCAGGTATGTACTTAAGGCGCCGCATTTAGATCGTCGGATGCACTGTATATTAGGGGCCGGGGTGTGCGTGAGTTTTGGCGGCCGAATGCTGCAGGGTGCACGCTGAAATCCGAGATGGGCCAGCTCGCGCGAAACCAAGAATGACAGAGATCGGGTTGCCCACTCGGACCACGCGGACCACCGGGCCGCGAGCCGCCAATTTCATCCTACCTGTTTTCGCTAATTGACCGGCTAAAGATGTGTAACTGGACCGCGCGTACGCCCTTCAGGTATTTGCTTTGTCAATTCTCTGTCTCGCTTCTTATAGCTGCATTGCCGTGTACGTGCCCTCGTCCCCCTTTTTGGCTCTTTTCCACTGGGAAATCCGTTGGGCCGACCTTATCTCGTTGTCGTTTTTTTTTTCTTCGACACAGTTGACGTGCTTCCACCTCGATCGATCCCAAAGTGACGAAAGCCTGTCGAAAACTCAATAAATGAAACAATCGCAAGCACGTAAACCGTCGAGAAAAGCGTATTTTGCGCGTGCACCTGTAAACGTTACAAGTACATCTCGCCTGCTTGATTCGCATTATACCTCCCTGCCTCGTAAACGCACTCATCCGCAAAGCAGTGCAGACGTTTCGAGTATACAAGCAACAAGAAAAGAAGGAGTCATAACCAGGAGGCACGCGTACGACCGCGTAATTGCATCATATGAACAAGTGCCCACATTATCGCGCCGCGGCTGCTTCAAAATTATCTCCGAATTTTCGGCTCGTCTTTCAACTCTCAATTAGTGCAGCTCCTCATTGGCGTCATTTGCCAAATCTCCGTCTTCGTGTGAAACAGCTCGTGCAAACATTCTGTAATTGCTTAATAATGCCTTCATTCTGCAAATGCACCAATCGATTTCTCGATAAAATGTTTGTGGAATAAATCTGCGAAGAAAATGAAGAAGAAGTACGCGCGAACGGAAAAAAACATTTTGAAGAGCGAATTGACTCTGAAGGTCGATTTTTTTCTTCGAACAATTGTCAAAAGCACGCGTAACATATTGCCGTCAAAGCACAGCGGCAAATTAGAGTGGCTTCCAATGTTCCGCATGCAACGGTATCAAAAAACTGCCGACTTAGCAGAACGATTAAATCTGAAAGAGGCGCGCGAGTTAGGAGGTTTTTTTTTGCATCCACGCCAGTTGTGCATAATAGTAGCTCTAAAGAGACGTTACGCGTCCCTTCGAAAAACTGATTGAACGGCTGTTAACTTTGCCAACTTGAAAAGAATTAGGCTCGTTTTGAAATGGCCTGAGCAATAAAAAAAATATTAAAATAGTAATATACCGCATCGATTCGTTTGGCGGGCGGAAAAAAATCTCAAAAGCGTCAAAGGGTTGAGTTCGAGAAAGAAGAAGCTGACGCGTTGCCGTGTCGACGATCCGCCTTAAAGTACTATGTGTGCACTTGAAAAAGAGAGGCCACAAAGTGAAGCGAAACTGCACACAGGAGAGTTGCGGCTACCGTGCGATATATACAATGGTTCTAATGAGGCGGCGGAGCGAGAGAGAAAATTTTGCGGCCTAGTTTGTCAAAATATGTGAGCACTTTGTAACCGTCTGTTAGAGGCTGCGAACACAAAAGCCGTGCGGACGCACACGTGAGTCCGCATAAATCAGTCGGCTAGCTATATACGGACACTGCGTGGATGTTTGTTTCTATGGTTTTTCAATTTTGACTAATTTATATTTGGCTATTTTGCGGTACAACTTGTCGTGTCGCGTGGCGTCTGGTCTGTCTCGCTTCGACTAATTTGGAACCCTTTTTCTTTGTCATTGAACATTTTGTGGTCAAAGCAATTTCCACTGACCAATTTTTGCATGTAATACCAGCAACAATAGTAAATCGCGTAGATTTTCTTTTTGACAGTACGAAAGAATACTAGACTCGAATCAATTTACATCTACATTCGGCGGAGTAACACTGACGATGAAAATGATTCTTCATGCCTGAGTTTCATTTCTCGATGCCTCCCCGAGTGAATATACGAAATGACAAAGAACCAAATATCGGAAAGGAAGTACATATGACGTGTGGGAAAAAAGAACTGCACAGAATCGGTCCATAAAAAACTGTATTTGAAAAGATCCAGCAGCCAATTTCCACTCTTCCTTCAATTTTTCTCGCTGCAGATATACGTATACTGACTTTCCCATTGAGGCGGTGCGTCACTCGAAAAACTCGTTCTCTCGATGCGCGCACCACGCGAGTTTACATTGTATTACGCGCAGGCGTAAGGAATGAAAAAGCAAGTAAATTGAAGTTCATTGTGGGCGCGTATTACTCACTCGATGTTGATATAGGGTGGTCGATAAGCGCGCTGCTCGAGATTTTGATTCGGCATTGTAGTCGGAGAGAGGCTCATGACAGCCTAAATAATGATAGGCGAAAAGAGAGTATATAGCCCCTCGAGCCTGGATAAACATGTAAGGGCGGCAGGTACTCACTCTCTCTTTGGTGCTATTGTCATTATGCTACGCGCACTCTGCGCATGCTCAAGCCCAGCCGCCCGTATAACATCCACGTAATCTTTTCTCTCCCCTATGCCTGATGCAACGACGACTCTTGGTTTATTTGACGAGCCGCTTAAGCTTGTTATGCTCGTATAAATATGCATGCCGTGTTTGATGAATTTTGGGGCTGCCTTACGGAGCTTTTCTTTCCTCCGTATGCGTACACTTTTATGTTACGACAGCTCTGACTCTCGCGGTCAGTCGAGCGCAACGATTTGACCTTTACATCCGCGCGTACACCGCGTCTGATTCCCGTCCACGACGACTGGCAATAATTCTTTACCGCTATATTGCCTACATCGAGTATTCACGCAAACGCAGCGCGCAGGTCAATGTTAATGGCAAGTAAAATATACGAGCGAGCGCGCCGGCTTTGATTGAAAAATATAGCGATTGCGCGCGAGCGCGCAGTTGCGTTTATAGCGGCTGAACGTTTTCTAATCGTCGTGTGCACGAGTGACGCAGCGCAAAATGCATCGCGATCGCAATAATTGCGCGCACCCCTCGTCGATCCTAGAGTCGCGCTCGCCGCCGCGGTGTAGTAGCGCACGCGCGCAACCCAAACACGCGCCACCAATTTACGTTCTCAGCCAGTCGTGCGTGCATCGCGCGGCCGCTCTCGCCCGATTAAATTGTTGCGTGGAAAACCAATTTTTTTTTTCCTCCGGGGCTGACTGTTTATCTTGCTTCCCCAACCCCATCCCCCATTACCGGCGCGACAGCGCTCCAATCATTGGCTCGAGCGGGACTCTAATCGAATTTCACATAAACGAAACTACCGAGAATCGCTCGAAGACGAACGAGGAGGGAAGGGCAATCAATCCGTATCCGTGTCAAAGGCGCGTTATCCTCTGCCACGGTAAGCCAGCACAGGCAGCAGCTACTTCCGACTGGCCAACGACGCGGTGCAATATTTGGCGTAAGCCGCCGAAAAATTGAAGCCCGCCACAGAAGAGGGAAGTGGCGCGCGATCTAATCGCCACACGCACGAGCTCTGCTCCTCGTCGTCGCGGGCGATAAGTCTCGAATTACGAGTCGGGCTAATCGATCGCTGATCGCTTCATTCCCTCCCCTAGGTACTACGGGCTGCAATCGAATCGAACAAGAGCCTCGCGCGGCAGCGTGACTTTCTCCCTACGGCGAGAGAGAGAGAGAGAGAGAGAGGGAGAGAAAGATCTAGGCGCCGCGGGGCCACCTGTTGCCGCCGAGCGCGGCAGAGAGATGGGCCGAGCCTTGGAGCGCTGGAGGGGCTGACGGCCCGGTCGCCCATTGGTCGACGGGCACGTGCTGGCGCGAAAGGGGGTGGCACGGCCGAGTCCTTAAATCCGCGGGCGCAAGCGTCCCGCGGCCTGAGAACTCGTCTCGCGCTCGGCCGGAGCAGCAGCCGTCCTCTTGCAGTGCGCTCCCGCGTCGAAGGGCAAAGCCGAGCAGAGCGAAGTCGCGAGGTTGTGCGCGAGTGTGCCCCGATACGAGTGCCAAGCGCAGCCGCGGACGTCGGCCATGGAGCTGCAGGAGGTGTTCCGCTACAGCTACATGTTCCCCGAGGAGCTGCCGACCTACCTCGAGCTGCCGGCCGGCTACGGCGGCAAGCTCGCCGGGCTGCCGCCGATGAGCAGCATCGCGCAGCACCAGCACCAGCCGCAGACGCTGCTTCAGCAGCAGTGCAACGCCTACGACAACAACAGCGACGGCTGGCACACGCCGAGTCCCGCGGGCTCACTGCGCTCGCTCAGCCCGGCAGCCACGCCGATCTCCGTGTCCGAGCCGGAGACGACGGCTTGCCACCGCCAGCTCGGCCTGGCGCAGATCCAGCACTACGAGCACCAGCCGCAGCCGCACTACGTCGACTACTCGCAGCAGCCGGTGCCGCTGCCGGCGCAGCTGCAGCCGCAGCCGCAGCAGCAGCAGCCGCAGCAGCCGCAGCAGCAGCAGCAGCAGCATCAGCAGCAGCAGTCGCAACGCGACGAGGAGCGGACAGCGTGCGAGCCGCCGGCCAGCAAGCGGCAGCGAGTCCAGTCGGAGCACAGCAGCGTCAACTCCAGTCTGGAGGAGAGCGACCTGGACGAGCTGGAGGAGCACTCGACGAGCGGCAGCTCGAGCGGCGGCCGACGAGGCAAGCAGGTCAGCTCGACGGTCGTGCGGAAGCGCAGGCTGGCGGCGAACGCGCGCGAGCGCAGGCGCATGCAAAACCTCAACAAGGCCTTCGACAAGTTGCGCACCTACCTGCCCTCGCTCAGCAACGACAGGCAGCTGTCCAAGTACGAGACGCTGCAGATGGCACAGTCCTACATCTCCGCGCTCGCCAATCTTCTGCAGTAGCTCTTCCCGGCAGATCGACCGTTTCCTGTAAATACCTCTTGTTGCCTACGTTCACTGTACATAAGTCGTTGGAACGCTCATCCTATAGTTTACGTTCTTTAAGAAGGTTTCTGTAAATAGCGGACGCGAGAAGTGTTGATTCGCCGTGTGCGATCTGTCTGTGCCACTGATTTTTTATGCTTTACGCGAGCGTTTTAGGTCATTCAGCTGGTGCAAATGATATATCGACTAAGTTATTTAATTCTAATGCGTATTTATATAGTTTCATGCAACGACAACAAAAAATCTGTAAGAGACTGACTATCGTACATAGTTATTTATATTGACGCTGTTAAATAAAAAATAAGTTAAATTTATACATAATCTTATTTACTGGATTTTCTGTCATCTCCTTTACCTATACAGGTTGACCATCGCAATCCTGACATCCAAAATAATTGCCAATCACAAAATACCACCAAAAGACAAATAAAATGTTCATTTGCAGATCTTTCAATTTCAAATAATTGATTTATCATTAAAACTATAATATAGCAGAAGATGTTATAATCTTTTAAAATATACTTACAGGGGTAATAAAAAAGATAAGAATTTGCTGGAAAACGTGCTCGACTTTTAAAATGACTTTAGAAAAGACTGTCAGTATAATGAGAAAAAAAATGGAAAAAAAGAAATTCTTTCCGCGACGACTCGATCGTTAAAGTTACGCTGTTTCATGTTGACCGCTAGTGGGCCCATGCTGCGGAAAATCGGTGATTCGCAACGTCTAAAGAACTCTGCTCCCTTTTTCCTTGCCGCTAAGCATGCACCTATTGCTTATACCTGCTGTACCAACGCAAGCGCATTACAGCTGATTCACGGGCTGCCCTTGGGACGCTGCCGTCTCCGACGACTAATTGCCTTGGTCCCATTTTTCAAGGCGCGTTTCAGTTGGCATCGGGTTCCCAACTACCGAAGAAGGGTTATTTATCATTTCTCTATTTTTGCTTGCTTTCATTGTTCCACAGTTCAAATTTCAAGTTTTCAATTTTACCTCAACGTTGTTTCCTGTTATTAATTGTAAATTGATTTTTACCGGGACTTTTAAGCTTCTCTCAACTCCAATACAATAAATTTGTCAATGTATTCTGTGAATTAATCGACGCAAATACAAATGGAATTTTAAATATCTCGAGACTACTTTCGAGACATCTGTTAAAAGTAATATTTTAATTAGATTAGAATTTCCAAATACCCTTATAAATTTGAGACGTCCGCCAAAAGTAAGGTATTATGGCGGCTTAGTAATCCTACGCGCCTTATGAAGGAGAGGTAACCGATTCTACAAGTCCGCAAAATTAAAAGCCAATTGAAGCGCGAACGAAGCGACGACCACAATAGCGACGGATTTCTACAGAAAGTTTGTCTTCGAGTGATAAACGAGTGCAGTATATACGACAATCGTACAGCTACAATTGTCGTAGGCATTTTCATGTGAATCGTCGAAAAATAAGGCAGGGTCGCGCGCGTCGTTGCTCATCGGCGGTGGTCTTACGCTGGACACCCGAAACCCAGTGACGCTCCGGTGCCAGGTTTCGTCGCAATCCGAGAGCCTATCGCAGCTTCCTTCGTATGCCTAGGCGTGCGCCCGCTCGCTTGTTCTTTTATCGACTTTAATCGCCGCTTACATCCTCGAGAAAGCGTTCGGCTACCATTTATCACTTGTATACCCACAATCGACGCCCGCCGATTTTAACTACGGCGCTTTCGAAATCGCGTCCGTCGCCGACGGACCGGGCCGACCCGTTTGTTCATAACAACTGCGCAAACGTTAGCTTTCGGCAATAATTGACCAGAGATGAAATAGCGCGACGTACGACCGCGAATAAGTGGCTGCTTTGCATCGCGACCGCCGGTTTTACGATCTGTCAGACCTTTCTAATTGAATGAATCGCGCAAATTGCAACTTCGCGCCATTTACGCGTTGCAGCGGAGGGAAAGTTGTAGCCGTGCGGGCTTGGAAAAAGGAGCCACCTACCGGGCGAAATTGCGCATTGGGTATGTCGCCAAGCAATAGCGGCGTTGCCGTTTCCGAGCGTTTTCCGGCTGTTCAGACCTCAGTTTTCGCCAAATCGTTCGGCAAAGCGAGCTCGCGAAACGCGGCGCGCCGGGAGGAGCGGGCAACGAGGCGCCGCCAAAGGCGCTTTTCAGGCTCGGCGCGCCACACGCAGCGCTCGTAAGCGTAAGCGGCAGCGAGCGCAGCATCCCTCGATTATCCGTTACGCCGTTGCGCGCTGTGCGGCGCGCGCGCGCGTGCGTCGGGCGCTCGCTCGCCCAAGTGCATTCGTCGGGTCGTAAAGCGCGCCGCGCGTAGCGCAGGACGACCCGCGCCACTTATATACACTCGTAAGTATAACGTTCCGCGGCTAATGCGCCGCGCAAGCCCCCTCGACACTTTACATACTCTCCTCTCGCCGTGCCTGTTTCTTTTTCGTG
This sequence comes from Phymastichus coffea, assembly GCF_024137745.1. NCBI lineage: Eukaryota > Metazoa > Arthropoda > Insecta > Hymenoptera > Eulophidae > Phymastichus > Phymastichus coffea. The sequence goes on from NW_026706827.1 coordinate 173,242, forward strand.
TCCGCGGCCGCGCGCTTTTGTTTCCGAGCGAGCGCGTGTCTCGCCGCCGATGCGTGCGCGCGCGCGCGCGCTCGCCGCCGCCAGCGTTCAGTGCCTGCCACGGCGAATGACGCGTGCACGCGCGAGGATGACTTATTACGCGGAAAGTTACGAGCGTTAAAGGCACGATAAGTGTGCCGCTATAAGCTACCCGGTAGCTACGCCTCGCTCGTGCCCCTGCGGACTCCGCTCCTTACTTTGCTTTTATCTCTCTCCCGGTGCGTTCCGCGCCACGCATCCTCGGCTCATTTTCATCTTCTGCGCGAAATCATTCGCAACTTCATTCCGCGATCTTGATAACGTTTAAGATTATCGTGCGTTATCTCCGCTTCATTTCTAGTTCTCTCTCATCTCCGTTACTCGTCGAATTGCGCCAAATGCTATACAATTCTGCCAATCTGCGTATCCTAATGTTCCCAACTCACTAATTTATTACTTCGGCAATTATTTTTTAACGATAACATTCAATTAATAACATTTGTATTCTACTCATCCAACTAACTGCACGCGAAAGAAATGGTAATGTTTATAACGTTCAAAGAATATATCAACTATATCTGACGGAACAAGAAAATGCTATATATCGTGTGATCGGTCAGCTCACTTATTGCAGTGTTATCCGATAAAAAATATTTGTCAATTCCTGAAAGTAAAAGAAATATTGAAAATCAAAATATTGATTCGCTATCGAGCTTTTCACACTATACTTAACGTCTGGAAAATACCGATTGTGCCATCGATATCTCATTTCTGAAGTTCACAAAGAATCGGGAAATCCATCAATTTGTTTACGTTTAAAATTGGTTGTGCTTTCGAGTTTAAATTATAGAGTTTCTCTCGTTGTCAATAATTGCTGTTTGAAAATAAACACATTTTTTAGACTCTTAATTGGCTTAATTGGTTGCGGACAGTGATAAGTTATCTGGCTGTGAAACGGCGTATATCAAGAACATAGGATACAGTGTTGCAACAAGTTTTTCCTACTATAAACATTTGTCGCTTATATTTACTTTGTAATCCCCCGTGGACTAAAAAGATTATAAAATCTAACTTTTGTCTTGAACTTGATCAGTCTACTCTGTGAAAGCAGGTCAACTGACTCCATAGTTAGGTCGATCATCATTGACGCTAATACTGACACATTCGCATACATCGATCCAAAAGTAAGCTTCACGATGACATCGGTACGTTGAATTATTTGCATTTTCAATTAAGTATATAAACTTTTTGCAGTCGATATAATGTCAACGTTACAGCTTCTATCTTCAATTTTTACCATCGCTTGCATGGTTCAACAAATGCAAGTTCACGCAAAACAAAGTGATTACTATCAAAAAAACAATTGGAAGGAATCTAATCGAAAAATTGCGTTTTACATGGGATGCTATATCAAAGATCGGTTTCGTTATGATTCTGACTTCCTTCAACCTCCCTGTAATATCACAACGGAATTATCAAGTGCTCGCGGCTCAGTCGAAAGGCTAACTTGCAACGTTGACAAGCCACCTTTTACCAATTTGTTGAATCTTTACTACGAAGTTTCAGCACTGGTCAATCCTAACATTGTTATACTTTACAGTACTGGTAAAAATTGGGTTAAAATCCGCATCGTTCGTATGAGAGAGTGTCGCTACCGCGACGTATTCATCGAGGCGGATCCGGTGAAGTACAATGATTTTGGAACGGTTGAAGTGAATGTGACATTGAATGACCAAGACGACACCTTCGACGTTTACTACGAAGATAAACGCGAGTGCCGGAATGGAATTTGCGTAAACACCTACGATTTCAGTGGTAAATTACTCGATGGCCCATATAACGTGAGTCGTCCTATCAGAAATCCAAATAAAGATAAAATTACCTACGTTTTTGGAGAACAATACAGTGGAAATATTGGCTTGACTTACGATTGCGAGATCATTAAATTGGTGTCATACGGTGGTCACGACACAAGTCAAATTCTGTTCAAGCTACCAAGATCTGACGTAAGCGTTCTTTCAATATCAACCAAAAATAAATTGTTTGGGCTTTGCTACAAGTGGAATGGATACCAGCGAGCGGCTTGCCTGCAATACGACGACAAAGGAAGACAAAAACTGAACTCAACGTTTTACTATCCACAAGGCTGGACGAGCATGAGAGTGACTAATCGCTACGAGGGGAATTTCACAGTGCTGGCTACTAATTGTACGATAGACGATTGCGAAGCCGAACGCGACGTTAAACAAGTTCACATATGGGACAAAAAAATCAAGTACGGAGCACCTCATGGATTTATACCGCGATTTTGTAGGTCGCGTGTGGGTGACAAGTCGAAAATTGAAATCAGCTTCGATTATGCTATATACTTGAACTGTAAGCCAAGCATGCGCGGTAGCTCTTATTCTTTTATGTTCAAGTCGTGGTGTTCGGAATTCATTAGGTGTAGCCCTGTAATATTGTAAATATGACGTTAGGTGGTAATTAATGGCGCGAATTTTCTCAGAAGTCATGTGCTATTTTATTGATAGAATATGTATAAGAAATTATATATACTTAGAATTTTGCATGGAAACACGAATAAACGCCGTACGCATGTGTTATTACTTATTTCCAACTTTATTTGCGGAAATACATTCGAGACTATTAGAAACTTTGTATACTGATATGGGGAGCAGCAATGCTACGCGAAGAAAAGAAAAGATGATCTAATAAACAAAGCAAATAAATAAAAGATGAGGCTAGAATAATGAGAGAAGGGAGAAAATAGAAATACGAGGAGAAGAAAAGAAACGGAGCAAGCATTAAAAAAGAGTGATTGAGTTGAAGTGCTCAAATCCAATTGAAATGCAGCAATGCGTGATAGTTGGTGGAAGTAAAAAAGGAGAGCGAGGAACGATATAGACGAAAGGCGGCACGTGTCAGCGTCAACCTCGTAAATACTGCGGCGCAACGCCACTCGACAGATCCCCTTCAAACTCGATAAAATGTACACACATATACTAGGTCTACTGGGATTTCAGATTAATTCGGTGCATTCGACATTCGCTTTACTTTGCTTTCTTCTTGCCTTCGTTAATCCATTCGAATTTGAATTGTCTTTTTCGTTTGTTACGTAACACACACAAAACTTGCGATTCCCATGACACGACGTTCGTTCATATGTTTTTATACGGTGCAAGATTAATCATTTCGCAGAAAACGACCAGAGACACGTACCTTTTTTGCTTTTCGTTGTCGTTGGTGTCCTGTAGTCCCGGGTATACACGGAGAGCGCGCGCGCGCGCGCGCGTATTCATTACGAAGCTCGTTGCCTCATTTGTCGCTAAGAGTCTCTAAAAGTAATATGCTGAAGCAGCATAAATCAGTAAAGCCCGTATAGAAGTAGCAGGCAGTCTCATAAAAGCTGAAACACTTGAGAAACATTGTTTCGAGGAAGTAGCGAACTCATTCGCGCAGGAAAAAGCCTTGACGTTGACAGTGAGCTGCCGCGCTGCTGCGACTCGAGCGTTGCGCTTATCATCCTTTCTCGCGAGAAAATTGCAAAGCGGCACCTCGCGAGGAACGCGACTCCAGACCAGATTGAGAGTTTACGGCCTCGCCAGAGTATCGGCGGCGAACTACTGCTCGTGCGGGCATTAATAATCCGATCCTACGTGCTGTTCATGTTGCTGTAAAAGCCGCTCGTACGGCGCACAAATACTCATTTAATTAGTTGCCCCCTTTCGTCAATTTTATCATCATTTCTATGGGGCTAAAGTAAAAACTGCTATTACGAACGCTTACCTACTGGCGTAACTGCAGCAATCAAGATACAACAAAGCGTGCCGAAATTGCTAATTGATTAGTCAATTCATCTGCAACAATTGTATACTTACGCGCGCGCTTCTTTTACGCAGTTAAACTACAAAACAAGCATTAGCTGCATATGGATATATGTGGAAGCCGCGGCTCGTCTGGAACTATCAATTTTAAAATTGAAACCTCGCATTCTGAGGCAGATCCTTCATCATCGTCGTCTGCGCGCGGGCATTGTTCGGCCGCTTTCGGACAATGACAAAGGGTTATTCGAGGGCTGCCGACGACGAATGAGCCGCGCGCCCCGGCGCTAGCAAATTGACCGGTGGGCGGGAAAAACCAAGCGCGCGCTTCTTCTCCGTTCCTTTCCTCAAAAATCAAAAATCAAAAAACAAAAAAAGATAAAAAAGGAGGCCAGTCGTGGGCGTATAGCGGGCACGTCTCCTCCGTCTTTTAATGAGCCGAAGGGGTTCCACTTTTTCCCTTTGTGCGCGCGTCTGAATTTCCACATTCGCGGAATCGCAGCCAATTTCTTACTTCTTCTCGCCCTTTCGGCTTTCCTCGACGTACCTCGTTATATTTTGGCTACACCCATACGATATGTATCGCAGCCTCTGTTTTCGAGAGATCAATCGAGAGCGTATTGTTCTGGCTCATTGTGTTAGTTTTTTAGACGTGAACACTTTCGGATGAATCGCATGCTGGCATCAAAACTTTCTGCTCATCCCTGACTCTTCTTTTCTTATTGTAAGCGCCTTAATAAAGCAACGTCCGCATAAAAGCTGTAAAGTATTTTTTCTTTAAAAGCCTTGACTTTGGGACATCGAAAATCGATTAAAATTCTCTCACGCAAAAACCATCGCGCGGTCTGTAACATCAGTGTGGTCCTCTCTTTTCATCAAATCGACTTCACAGAGCCCTTCTCACTTTCTTTATGAAGCTTTTCTTTGCTACAACGTCGACTTATAATCGATTCCGATTAAATGCTTCATAAGCGTTCCTTGCTTGCTTTGATTCGGTCCCGTGCGTCTCGCATTTTACCGCTGTAATGCGCAGGAAAAATGAGCGTTTCATTTCGGGCCACAGGTATGTGAAATTTAACAATAGGAAAGGATCACCTTTTTCCCTCCAACTGGAAACTAAAAGAGAGAGAACACACCTCGATTTAGACTTTCAACTATCAATCTTATTGTTTGTAAATAACACATTATAAAAATGAGATTGATTCATTGTCTATTATTATTTTTTACCCTAAATGAAACTCAATGAAACGTACACATCCATAAATATGTTCACAGCTTTCAATGCACTTGGTTGAAAATGTTATACACTTTGTAAATCTTGGTGTTGCTCATTAAAGAATCGCGACGTGCTAGGAGCTGCGACAAGGCAGCTCAGAATAAAGCCTACACAGTAATTTATCGAAGCAGAACAAACAAAAGCCCAAGTCACAACAGAGAGAGAAAGGGGGGGGGGGAGGTGAAATGGTCTTTATTGTCGCAGTCATGTTCCGCATAACGTTGCACCCTGGATCTACCTGCGCTCGTCATTATAATCCAGTGGCATCCGCGAAAGCACGCATCAAGTGCACCGCTCTCCTTTTTCTCCCCTTCTCTTTCGCTTTGCGCCTTAGAAACGCTTGGCCACGAATGGGTTTTACTGACACTTTTATGACAGCCGCGCGCAGTTGCGCTCCGCGCGACGCTCGGATACGAATTATTTGTATTCTACGGCGCACAAATGTGATAACTCGCACTACTTACCGCAGCGTTAGCGTGTGTTTCAAAGAAACTGTTATAATCGCAATGAACGTTGATATCCGATGATTTTGGTGGGTGTGTTCGGGGGCAAAAGTATCGTCGCACATATGTCAGTTGCGAGAGTCGGTCGTGCACGTTCAGACATCTGTGCGTTGCAAAAAGAAACCTAGTTGCGCGATCGTCAGCTCTACTCAACGGACTTGCATCCGCGCTAAGTTCAGATCGGCAGGAATGAAAAGCGCGAGCGCGAGACCACCCGGCCTGCGGCGATCGTCGAAGGCGATGATGAACGATTCTGCGCGCGATCGAGCAGCACACGCGCGCTCGGCTCCATTCTTCAGCCGGGTGGCATTGTCTCGCCTATAAGGTCGGCGCGTGCTCGGTAGAAAAGGACTGGCGGTTTATTATTATAATCCTCAGCGACGATGATCCTCGGGAGTCGTTGCACCCTTATGCGACATCGCATTTCGGAAACGAAGCCGCGTGGGCTGCCCGATTCCAGTCATCTTTTCTGCGCTACGAACTGCCTCTTTATACCTGCCGCGGCATGCCGCCGTCGTCGTGGCGCATCGGAACTGTTGCCCTATTGACGCGTGGAACATTTTATGTGCGCATCTCGCTGATGCCCCTAGTTATGTGATAAATTTCCTTTTATTCAAGATACACGCTCTGTCGCCGCATGCATCTCCGGATTTTCGGCTTCCCAAGTTCAAGGTTAAACATTGTCGCGCCAGTTGGAATTTCCAATCGCATCGCAGACATTGACTTTTTGCTGCATGTTCCTTTTGAAACTACAGTCTACGCACTTGACCGAACTAGATAAATTTCTCATAATAGCATGAAGCAATTGCAGCGATGCTTTTGATTTGCCTTTGCGGAATTTCATCGCAGTTTATCCCACTATCGTTCGTTAACATCACTATGCCACATCTAAACTGAGTATCTCTTTCGCGCATTTTTTCAATCCCATTTTTACATTCGTTTCCTTGACAAATTTACATCGCGGATCGTATTTATGTTTCGGTGTACAACCGATACTGGCTTGCAGATTACGTCTTCTTTTCGGATGCTTAGGCCGGTAGAATCCGCATCTACGGCCGAAGTGCACCGCCGTGCTTCGAGTATGCCTGAAATTCTAAAGGGGATTTGAGGGTCCTCTTGCGCGGATTTGCTCGTGTAACTTTTTTGGAATAAGATTTCGTACGATAGACTTGTTAGGCTTACTTAAACCGCTTTGAATAAAGGAGCGTTGAATGAGATGTTGCCTCCAATGTCTACTTTAAGAATTACTTGGATTTTATATTACGCTGCATCTTTGTATGCTATAATATAGTAACGAGCTTTTCAAAGGGAATGGTAATTTACGAGAATAAAAATTATCGTTTTTACAAAATATCTCGGACAATCACTTAATTTGCATGATAATGTATGTACCTTTGTCGCATCAACAGATAGTAATATTGCGTTAAAGCAAACGTATACACAAGTCGCGAGGGTAAAAAAAAGAAAGATTCTCGTAAATTCATTATCGAATGAATCGGATCTCAGTCCGCAGTGTATTCCGCAAAGGCGCGATTGCATTGGTAAGAACGGCAATAAACGCTGAAGTGAAAAAAAAAAAAAAAAAAAAAAAAAATACAGCGAGAAAAAGGGTCCGATGCTAATATCTGGCATGCAAGCGAGAAGATACAGTCAAGGGTTTGAGGGCAGTAAAAAAGGAGGAAAACAACGGCGAGCTGCTGCTTCTGGTTTCTCGTGCGGCGCGCGGCTCTTCCATACTTTATGGATTGTTTAGCGCAAATTACGTCCCGAGCTAATTTACGCACGCTCTGCGATGTAAATCTTGCCACTTTTAAGGGCACGCCAAGAGAGCTGCATAATGCTTCGGCGACCTCTTCTTCGCAATTTTCGATGTATCTGCGTATGCGCGCTTACAGAAAAAGCTAGAAGTATTCAAATTCTTCGATGCTCTTAATTATTCAAATATTGTTAAGCTGATGTTGCCAGTGAGATGGCAAAACAAACAATAGCAATCCAATCGACTCTTAGTATTGAATTCTGCAAAGGAAATTGGATACTCGAGCATTAGTATTTGCAATATAAAAAGTTTTATCAAAATAAAGAAAAATGCGCATTCGATAGGTATATAGAAAACCAATCCAATTGAAATCATGAATTCAGAGTAACATTGTTGGTAATCTACTAAATCAGTTTTTTTCTCAGCTTCAATGTCTTTTATTCTATTATAGTAGACACCATTAATTAGTTCGTTGAGCTTGTGACGTTCATCGAGTGTTTATGCTATTGTACATTGACAAAGATAGATGTTTACACCTTCGGCACGCAATACATTTAATAAATAAGCAGAGATTGATATGCAAATCACCAGACAACATCAATTAATTCACGCGACACTTATGAATTTTTCCTTCAAACTACGAGGAACGAAAAGCTAATTTCCGTTATTCAAAGAACATGAAAAGAGATGATTTTTATTGATCGGAATAATATGATTTTTTACTAGCTGTCAGTCTTGTGTCGACTTGTTCATTCCGTTGTCCGGCCGTTTACCTAAACAATATTTATTCAAATATGATTAATACAATTATGGAGCAATAAGCAAAACGTACTAAAATGCCAAAGAAATTTCATAGAAAAATATTTCAATTATACACATAAATGAAATTATGAATACAAGTAATTTTTATGTGAGACATAAAAAGAACCGTCGGTGAATTCGTGCACAAACTAAAAAATTTGTTCCTTTTACTCAGTCGGTAAATAGAGGGAAGCACTGCACGGTATATCTTATATTGTAGGCCGTATAATAGAAGGGAGATACGTATTAAATAGCCTTACACCATACTCACCATAGAGTTTTATAAGACTTGGTGAGAATACGGATTTTAGTTTCAGTTCTTGAAGGTCCGTAGTAACAGTCGAACCATACGTGAAAAACGCAGAAGTTAAATGAACATATAAACAATTAATTTTTCATAGCGTTAAATAATGTAATCAAAAAATGAATTCTCATATGGAGTAAGTGGTATTTATTTAATTGATTTTGAAATTCTTTTTAGAAATAGTATAATTTAAATTACTATATTTACAAACTTAATTAGTTGAATCGCCTATTTATTCATTAAATATGATAATTATGTTAATTGTTTAATGATATGAGATCAAAGTTTATGTATTCATGATTATCATTACCTATTGAAATAGTCGACTTTTAATCGAAAAACAAGAAATATGTATACAAGAAATGTGTTTTTTAAAAAACAACCACACGATCAATATAAAAAAAAACCTTTTGGATAACCGCTCGATAAAATTGTTATTCAACAAGTTTGAATTACTTTTGTCATAACAAAAGTAATTCAAACTTGATAAGTAAGTTTGTTATAACAAAAGTAATTCAAACTTGATACAAAAATATTATAAGTCAAACGTAGTTCCAGTAAATTATCAAAGTTAATAAGATCCTAAACGTAACTTTCAAATATAGAACTCGTGAAAGCAAATATTTATTACAATGTATAAAAGAGTTTTAAAAAATGTATATAATAAAAATGTTTAATTATTGAAAAGTTACTAATTTTTTAACTATTACACATTACTTTAAAAGATATGTAGTCGTTGTAAACTAATTTTCAAGTAGACAGTAAAATATTTGAAAATTCCTTCTTGAATAATCTCAACTACTGCTAAATTTACGATGAAAGTTATTATTTAGAAAATATCACTTTTGAATTAAATGACTTCATTTCACAATAAGTACAGATAAGAATTCGATTGTTTTCGAACTAGGTTCCTTAAAAATACCAAAAATACTATGCTTTTTGTAAGGGGCTGTATGATCAATAGTGTGTTTGATCTACACGACGCTTATAAGACGACGCTGAAACATGCGATATTGAAAAATGATTTGTTGTGCGGAGATTTTAGTTTTTGGTAAATTGATTACTTAAAATCTAAATATAAGAATTTAATTTATTTCTTTATAGTAATTTATAATTTGATAAATATTACTTTGGAGATTAAATTCAGGTATCTTGCATTAAAACTTCGTTAACAAAAAGTAATTATTTATTAAAAATGATAATTATTGGCTATACACTTGAAATTTTTCAATAAATAATTATGTACAGGTGCATAACAAGTATTTAATAGACTTATTGTTAAATTAAAAAATTTGACATATATACATATACTAAACACCTTCCTTATATGTTTGATAATTAATTTGTAACGAATAAAAACAATTATTAAAAACAAAAAACAGAAACGTATACTATAATCGTAAATATAAGATGTGTAGAGGTATTAAGCGCAATGTTTGAATTATACAACAAAATCGAGTTAAGAAAAAATAAATTAATGATTCAGCAATGCTTTCCTTCTTCTCATGTTTGATAAAACTACAAAAATAAAAGTCAAATTAAATTTCACAAAATGAAAAATACCGTGTATCATCTGTCTAACCTGTTTTCTGGATTTAATCAGATAATAGAATGTTGCATTTTACATGACGTCGACTTAAAACTAAAAATTTTAGTTATGTATATACGTGTATCAGTAACTTTTTAAGTCCAATAAATTTCTCGAACGGAACCCAGATGATTTTCTTGATAATTTTACAAAGACGATCTAAGTGGTGGCTCAAGGCTTATTTTAAATATGCAAATTGAGATATGACGGATCGCGTAATTGCTGTTATTTAAATGTATAGCGTATAGCTGCAGATGCGTCATTCAATTCCGGGAATTCTATTGAATAAGAAATAAAGCGATTATAGTCCATATTTTTTTAATTCTATAGAAGAGAGGTTTGCGAAGGTGACTGGCAAAGGGTTGATAGAATAGATATTTCTTGATCTTATTCAACTGTTCAATGAGTAGTACTGCAGATAACAAAAGGGCATGGATATTTATAATAGCAGATACTTTATTATCAATAAGAGGTTTTTAATTAGTTTTGGACTGTGGCCCCACCAAGATTCTAAACAAAAACTTTTTTTACGTAGTCTTATAATAATTGTTGTTTTTCTGATTTTATTACCTCAGGTAAATTTGTAAAACATCACCTTATGCTTACAATTATTTCCGAACTTCAAAATCGTTTTAATTGTTTTAAGTCACTTGATATTAAATAAATGAAATAAATAAGACGGTCTTTAAAAAATATGATGCTATTTTTGGAAATTTCACTCCATTTTCAAATCACAAAATTAGTAATAACAATTTTTCCCATGATTTGTTACTATTTTTTATATAAATATTATAATATGTAGACAGGATTAAGTTAGCTCAGTAAAAGAATGATACCTATTTTTATTAAAACGAGCCTTTGTTTTTGTTTATTCAAAATTTTTATGTAGAAATTCCGTCATGTCTTATTTTCATATAAAATCATAATTATTCTAATAAGCTTATACTTCTATTGAAATTAGGTGCTACGAGCCTATTTGTATCTGGAAAAGGATCTGGATATAGTAATGGAACACACTGGGATATTTATTTTCTTCAGTTCAATTTTTATTAAATTATTAACAACAATAATCCATGAAAAAAAGGTCTGTTAATTATTAATATGGTTTAGAATAATAATTAATATTTTCGATTTATAAAAATTATCGATTAAATATAAATAAAAACGTTAGCATTGATAGCATTAATAATATTCTGTACGAATGATGGATTGCAATGTATAAATGCTATGATGTATATAGATCAATATATCAGTATTAATTTTTTCAGCTTGAAAGGTTATACGTTAACATAGTGAAAAATTGGCAGATAATAGAAAATAAAGATGAACGTAAAGTACTGATTAACTATTCTGAAAAGGGAAGAACAATCACAATTTTTTATATAGGTGGGACATATTTTTATAAACCTTTCCTTTTTTATAAGGTAAGTCTATCTCATTTAATGCTATCAAGATTTTAAAACGAGTATAACTTTTTAATATAAACGAACGTTCCAACGTGCGAATCCTTCAAAGTTTAGATCTTTACCTTTTTAAATGAATCCACGTAGTATCAACTTGATTTGATAACATCAAATTCGAGTTCGTGTATTTTGAAGCAAACTACTTTTTTCGATGTATGAAAGTGAGTGTACCTCATAAAGTTACTTTGGCAAAAGAGTGTTTTAGATGCTTGAAATAACGTGCAATGTCGATGAATAAGTTTTGATATCAACATTTATTATAAATGGATACTATTTTTATATCATAAACGAAGATCCTTCCATTTCCTTTTTAACGAATTTTGATTCATTAACTTTTATATTCTACAATTTATATAAATAAATGCTAAGCCGTAAAGAAAGAAATGTACCTGAAATTATTATCTATTTACGATAATAATATACTTATTAAGATTGGTCATGAGTTCAAAAAATTGTCGATGAATGCTTTAAAAAGAGCAAAAAGCGATGAATCAAATAGTATATCAGAGTTTTTATATTAAAAATATTAGGCGAAAACTTAAATGACATAGTAGCCTACGGCAGATAAAACATATCTTTTGCCAAATGAACATTTGCAAATTGCATTACTTAACAGTATTAACAAAATGACACAAAACCATATCACAATATCTAACATGGAGAAATTCAAAATCTTAGAGAATGAGTTTATCAAATAAATTGACTATAACGTAATTCTATACTGAATTTAGATATTTTTGGCAAGTCCTCTGTGATGATTACACGTGGGCACACAAACACACACGCACACACCTATAAGTGTATGTGTACGTTTGCATTTTTTCATGGAGGTTATTGTTGTGGTAACGTTATTAGTGATAGCAAAAGTTAAATAAGTACAACAAATATTAGATAGAATGAAAGATATTTCAGGAGCCTGTTTCTCTCACGAGCCAAGTCAATAGTCTGAATTTGCATGCGTTACCAATGTAACAATTGATGTTATTAGAACATGCTCACGACAGTTATATGAATTTTCTTTCGATATAAACTGGTAGTTAAAATCTAACTGGCATTTGATAGTTATGGTTCTATTGACATTTATTCGGCTCACAGTATTTTTAGCTACGCTTTTCCTTTCTTGATGTTTGGATTTGAATCTTAAACAACATATTTTACATAAAGAACCGAACAATCTCATACAGAGAAGATAATGTACTAAAAAATGATGCTTTGGCCTGAATGTACGCGGAAAACGCGTCGTAAAAAGTGACAAGTAGTCAAAAATGGTTGTTTCTAAATATTGGTATATCAATGGGTGCAACTTACTGCTGAATAAAATTACTATTAATTCTCGAAGAGTTAAGTATATCTGCAATTTTTCACAATCAACAGGTACTAATGGCCTTATAATCAATGTTATAATTAAAATAAAGTTCAACATCTTGGCCAATAATAAAATGATGCATCCATTCTTAAAAGATTTTTGTGTTATTTCTGTGGATTTATTAACATTATATCCTGGGCCGTAATCAAAGCCATGCACCTCAGCTTTAAAATCATCAAGAGACAGTAAACCTCTTTCGAAAGTAAAATTATGAGCAGCAGCGCAATGTCATATCAGCAAATACCCTCGAGAAGGTCGTGCATGATATCAACCGCAATCCGCAAGACACGAATTTTATGTAAAAAACACTCTCTTACAATATCAGATTGTTTCGAATCTTTTAAACGCGTACACAGCACCGGATTTTGATAATCCTTTATGTGTTCCTAGTGGATTATTGTTTTCGCAATCATCAAAATATATTATCAAGGGAAAAACATATTTGTCTCCAAACGTATGCACACGCTCTCTCCAAAAGTCTCCTTGGGCAAAATTCGTTATTATTTTATCATTAAATTGCAAATGCTGCAAATACTCCATAGTTTCTTTAAATACTAGTGATAATTCAAAAAAAAAAGCTTCAACACAAATCTCAGTAGGATAAATTGTGCGTTTATAGGAATATGAAACTGAATTTGTAAATTTTCAACTTTTTTATATTCGACCCTTTCGCCTACTCGAATATTAATATTTTATAATGATAAAACCACTTATGTCTACGATATCTAAACAATTAGAAAAGTCACCTATTATTTTATTAATATTTTCCACCTTATTCATATTTGCGCTAATCAACTCATTTGTAATTTATTTTTGTAAAAGTTCTGTAACATTGCATAACAATTTTTTTGTCATCAGTATAATCTCATTGACACGTTTTCTTGGTATAGTTGCTCGAATGATTAGAGATTAGCGCTAAATTTAACAGCGATATCGCATTGAGAAGTTCTACGTATTCGCTTCGTGCATAGTTTACAGTCGGTGCCACGGCTGGCACGATTTGTAACTTTTCGATCCTAAAGATACATTGTATTGAATAGCAGTGTATTAAGCTTTTAATAAATTATTTATTACCTACGTTTGATTATCGAAAATTTTCGAAAGGAGTATTCAGTTAACTCAATTGAACCTATTCAATCAATACGAAATGTCGTTATACTTGTGTTAAAAGCGATATATCGTTCTTATATATGGTTCTTAGATATATCTAAGAACCAATTTCTATTCTATTATAGGTATGGTTCTTAGATATACATAAGATTTGGATATTCTTGGATCAATTTTGATATTCTTTTTCAAAAATCGATGGCATAGTTTCTTGAACTACTATTTTGTCTAGCCATTTAACAAAAGGCTGGCAGACAACAGCAAAATAATCCAATGTACCGTAATAAATTCTTGACACTGTAGTTCTATGAACATTGAAGAAAACACTCAACGCCGAAAACGTTGTAGCGCACTTCATTTTCATTAAAAATATCAAAACTCTATTTTTATGATTGACTTTTTGTCGTAAATCAACCAACGTAGGATGATCTCTCTTATCTTTTAGTAACACTTTTAAAAATAGATTATAAGTTAAACTACTTACTCCACCTATATCGACTAATGCCTGCTCGTCCTTTATGTTTTCATAACCATGAAGGCAATTTTCACAAATTTGTCTCTTTTGAGAATATTCTTTTACCTTTCGTTTTTTTTTTTCACTTTTTTTACTTCATATTATTTGAAGGACTTGATGTGCCATCTTGATCTATTTTAGTCACGTCGATTCCCAATTGTTTAATCCAGCTTCGACCTAGTAATGCAGAGTATTTGTCTGGCACAATGTAAATTTCATCTTCAATTGATTTGTCGTTGAATTCGGCACGTACTCTAATTTTGCCATATAGCACAAAAATGTTCTGAGTATAAGATCGATATCCAATCGATGTTTGAAGTATTGGCACATTCAAGTTGAGCTTAGAAAATTAATCCTTCGGCAAAAATGTGTAGCCAGAACCAGAGTCAACCTCAAATTTGACAGTTTTGCCTTTGATGTTGATGTACGCGAAGAAACGCTCGTTTGATTTCAATGCCGCTTGATCATTTTGATAAACATCGATAACAGTATTAATACCATAATCAGCGAAAATTACTTGATCTTGTATGTAGTTGGTAGTTGACGCATTTGATTTTGCTTTGTTAAGTAGAGTACGGATGCAAATTTTACTTCCATGAGAACTCGTTTTATCACATTGAGTACATTTGAGCTTTGACCTGTCAACTCTGCAATCTTTAATCAAATGATTATTTCGCCCACATCTGAGACACAGTCCTTCAATACCCAAGTCTTATAATCGATTTTCAATCTTGAATTTTTTTGGAATTGCTGTTGATTCTGTTGTTTTGGCCCGAACGTTGTTGAGATTGATTATAGCCTTTTGAATTGTGTTGAGCTTTTATTTGCCTAGATATTGTTGAAGCCCCGAGACCTGGCGTTCCTGGTGCCCCACATAATTTATCTAACATACTTTTTTGTAGTTTTAGAAATTGAGCAAACTGAGTGGAGTCCATTGGTTTAGATATTCCGATAATTGAAGTATATGAGTCTCCACTTAAACTTTCGCTTGAATCGTCCGAATTATTGTTTTGAATGTCTCCAGAATATTTACAGAAAAAATTCAAACTCTTGAACATCGAGATTAAACGCGTATCAGCTCAACAATTTTTTTCGATCATTGAAGGCCACAGTCGGAAAATTCAAGCCGGAAGACATTTCTATTTTTCACCTTATCGCTAATTTGTTGTAAATTCGTGAAAATTAAAAAGTCTAAGATATAAGAAATGAGCTTTATATAAAATAATATATTAATGATTGTCTAACAAAACAAACGAATAGCGTGATGCTTAAAAGTTAATAGTAATACTCGAATATTTATTATAGTTACATAATAGCAAACGATATTTTAAAACAATTAATGATAGACGTAACATTTACTGTTAGTAGTAATTATATGAAGAAAATCAAGAAATGTACTACAACTATTCCGTTGATTAAATCGAAAGGTCGCTGTGAGTATACATTGAAAAAGCAAATAGGTTATTAAATACGAGCACAAAAATCTTTGCACTAAAAGTCTATTCTTTAGCAAAGCTTGTTCATTTTGCTATAATTATAATATTACAATTCCTAGGAAAAATTATTCTTTCTACAAAATATTTAGGTATTTTTTAATATTTCGAGAGGATATATCCAATAGAATAAAAAATATGGATGCTAAAAACCTTGTTATGATGGAACAAATCTAGAATGACATAGACACATTTTATTAATATAATTAGCCAGGATAATGTAATGGACATAGCTTACGATTAATATAGTTATTAAATTAAGAAAATTTAAATATTGTTTCAGTGCTCTGTGGTTATAGATGTAATAAATTATGTATTTTGTTTTTCAGCATATATCATCATTACAATAATTGTCTATATCTCTGTACCTACCGCACCACTGGTATTGAACAACATAAAATTTTTGAACATATCTCTTGATCGCACGTTTATTTTAGGAGGAGAATTTCTCGTCGATAGAGATAAATATTATACAGAGATTTTTATATTTGATTGTATATGCATAATTGTCTGTGCTCCTTTGATGTGCGCCTTTGACTCCATGTACGTTGTTTGCGTTCAACATTGTTTAGGGCTATTTGCCATAATCAAGTAAGATTATATTTAGTTGCTGTGGAAGTTGATGGGAGTAATTTCAAATTCAAGATAATTTAATTTTAATTTACGTTTATACAGAAACTATTATTTGTTTTTCTATATAATATATTTTCAAAATACTCATATCTGACAAATGTATCAATTATATACATAATTTTGGAGATTTGACTTACCTCACAATTAGTGCATACGTTTCTTTCTACATTTAAAAAAATGCTATAATAAAAATTACAAAATAAAGATTTAAGACATACAGTTGCAAATAAAAAGTTATTTATCAATATCGTTTATTATTTATCAAAATTATTGTCGGTTCTAAAATGTTCTTTTTCAATATAAATATAATGAATAATAAAGTAATAAAGCGAGTTTTTATGTATTTTTTCGTATACAAAAATTCAGTTTGAATTTGTACTTATTATTGCTCAATGGCTATCGTATGGTAGCTATCACAGCCGTATTATATTATACCAATGGAAGATATTTTATTGATGTTGAGAAATTAAAGAATCGTTTCGACTATTTATTAATTAGTTAACAAGATATGTTAACTATTGTAAAATATTTTTAATCCTTATATTAACTAATGATAAGTAATTGAGAAATATAAAACAATGGCGCTTAAACAAATTGAGTT
This sequence comes from Phymastichus coffea, assembly GCF_024137745.1. Taxonomy (NCBI): domain Eukaryota; kingdom Metazoa; phylum Arthropoda; class Insecta; order Hymenoptera; family Eulophidae; genus Phymastichus; species Phymastichus coffea. The sequence goes on from NW_026706827.1 coordinate 190,486, forward strand.
GCTATTTCTTATAAAATATTCTGATTACAGGTTTCGATTACGGAAATCGACAGAGTCATATAGTGATCAAACGCTATCTAAAGTGGAAAAAGAAGCTGTCACATATAAATACATAACAAAGACAATTGAATTACATAAAAACGTATTGATGTTAAGTTCATTTATTTTAATCAACACCATTTTTGAGTATTTATGTAGTGTGAAACAGACTTCGAGCATCATAACACCTTGTTTAATTAAAAATTCCTAATATGCTGGCATAATTGGAATAAATGATATAATTTATGAAGAGAGTGTCGTAAACACATTTGTGACTCGTTAATTTTTCAGTAACTTACTAAAAAAATGGGATCATCTTTTTTATGATTCACTGTGCAATTTTATAATTGAAAGGAAGTTATAGAGTGTATAATTAAATAGACTATTTTAATCGAAGAAATTATCAAAAAATCAGTATTTAATTTGTACAATGTGTGAAAACTTCGTAGACTAAGTGTTTAGTATACATTTTCTTTACAGCGTCTGTCTCACACTAAATAAAGACTTGATGGTTGTGTTGCTCAATGATGTGCCCAATTTTATGCTTATAATTAATATTTTTATCGTTCAGTTTTACTGCAATTTTGGAAGCAACATACTCTTCGACTTTCTTAATCTTAGTAGGATTAAATATGTTGATTATCAGCTTAGCTTGCGTTTTAGTGAGTAATTTCAAACTTTTAAATAAGAAATAATTTTAGTGAATACCCGCAATTATTAATTCGTAGATACTAATAAAAATTGATGACAATGACATTATGAGTGTTCTTAGATTTAGTTTTGTACTTATTGGATCAGTATTACACTTATTCTTTTTAAGTTGGCCAGGTCAAGCACTAACCGATTACAGTCTTAGTCTTTCTGATGATGCGTGAGTATTGATTTACGCTACTGCTACTTTGTTATAACTTTCAATTTTTCATAGAAAATTTAGATATTTTAACGAAAAGTAAATTATATTGATGTAAATATTAAATTTTTTGTTATGATATAGTAATATATATCCTCATTTACTTTTATTGTGCGCGCGCGTGTCTGTGTCTGTGTCATAGCCTTAAAAACTGGGATTTTTATATTTTATGATTTGTCAATAAAAACGTTGATTTTGTATTTTTGTTCTTATGTTCTTATAGGTATGCAAATGAATGGTATGAAGCATCTATAGAATCCCAGAGATCATTAAAATTTTTAATTTTGAGATGCATTAAACCATGTCAATTGACCGCTGGAGGAATATACGTGATGAATTTTTCAAATTTTGCGATGGTAATTTATCCTTTAAAATATATGATTTATTTTATTAAATATATTGGCATAAATATTAAATATTATTTTTATATTTCATGCTAAGATTATCAAAACGTCAGTGTCATACATTACAATGTTTATATCTTTAACATAGTGCGACTTAGTACCAACTGAATACAAAATAGAAAGATAATTTTGTAAATGGTTGCAAATGATGATCGAGAATAAATGCAATATTCTATTTTTTTGAGTCAACCTTAAAAGAGTTATTTATACAAGATTTATGATACCTTCAGCAAAATTGATATTATGTTTAGTATAAAATATATGTACAGGCGGACTTCCACCCTAAAAAGTTCGTAATTTATTAAGATTTCAAAAAATTTATAATTTCACTATTTTTTTCCGCTTGTGTTTGTGTTAACTACTCATATGTTTTTCAATTTAAAAGTTGTCTTTCTCAAACTTGATATGTACGTTCATTCTTCTAATACAAGTATAATTCATCATTTATATCACTGTTGGGTTTATAGTAAAAATTATTTTTGCTAATCATTATTTCAATACGTATGAAATATTTGATTACATTAAGTAATTTAAATCTATACGTTAGTGAGATTGCACATTGGTTCGCAATATGCAATGGTATCACATAAACTACTTTCTTACATATAACTGCGCAAATTAAGCGCTATACAACATCATATGGACAAAGGCAGTGTCACAATACTAACATGAACTATCGTATACTTGATGGCCAGAATTTAGACTGATGAATTGAAGTTTATTGAATTGAGTTAGCAGTTGCTAGATCGTTGGTTTGTGGATTCCATACCATAAGGTTTGAATTTGTGGTTTATTTCAATTGGAGTGTACAGAAAGGTATTATATTTATTATAAATTAACTTGCTGTATACAATAATGTAACATAAACCATAAGCCTTTTATGAAATCATCTCTTTTCCGTATATCCAAGTCGAATTTCCTTGCTCTGATTTCTTTTACCTCCTTTCTTTCTTTTGCTTCTGTATTTATCGCTCTTATTAGAAAAGATAGACAGTTGTAGAAAAATTTGTTTTCTCTACAGTAAAACTTATACAATACAAATAATACAATGTGTTAAATGTAGTCATTTAATAATCTTTGTATCTATTATACGCTATATTTTGTTATTTTAACAATTCTTGTGCATAAATGTTGCACGTTGTAATGGACTGTTTTATTAATCGTAATTAATTAAAATATTTTTCGTGATTCATTCCAAAAATATTAATAAATTATGTTTATTTTTTTTTCATATCCTGTTATTACACATGGTGAGCACCAGCATTGTTATTATTTAACTAATTTTACCAGCTATTCCTTGGAATTTCAAGACCTATATGTCAACAAATAAATCTGAATAAGCAGGATTTATCGAAACATGGAAATTTCAGAATGATGCTGAAAAACGCCGATTATAAAAATAAGAAGAAAAGTGCATTTATCTAATACAAATATATGTATATAAATGAGGCCTATAGCGCTTCCAATGCGACTATCTACGTATAGGTACAAATTAGAAAAGGACAGCGTCACAACTGCTTTGTTTCAGCCTATCATCGGTAAAGACATACTGATAACTTGATCAAGATGCGATAGAGAGAGAGAGAGAGAGAGAGAGAGAGAGAGAGAGAGAGAGAGAGAGAGATAGCATTACATGTCTAAATCATGCAGATTAAAAATGAAATGGCTCGCGGATTTATGCTCGCGGCAAAGAGGGAACTGAGGAAAGAGGAAAAGCCGGAGTTGCCGATGACTTTGATAGAGTACGGATGTATAGATCCGATCACTTTTTAGCTTCTTCGCAATTAATTTTCCCCGTGAATAGAGTAAATCATTTTGCATACGCGTAAAAGCACCGTAGCTTGCTCGTGCCATAATTTATTTGATTTGGTATAGTATGCAAATTATTTAGTGTGCCGTAGTATTGATTGCAACTTGTTGGAGAATCGAATTTATTGTACATCTTCAAATTTAAAGTGAGTACTGCACGATTGAATATTCGACCCGCACTATTCATCCAATCATTTGTTTAGTCATTCTGTGTAAATTCACTGCGTACCTACGTAAATCAATTTCTAATTTTGCTTAATCAGTGCATTGCAGAGTAAGAAATCGCGCTTCCGCGTTCGCGTCTTTAATATCTTTTCTTTGTGAAAATACTATTCTCGTTACCAATCCTTTTTGTTCTTTGGTTAATTTTATTATTTAATTTTGCTATTAATTTTAAGTGCCTAGCCTACACACTTACACACACACACACACACACACACACACACACACACACACACATCTACGCATCACCTAATTTTCTTTGTAAATTTTTGCTCCGTACAGAAACACGTTATTTTGTATTAAATAAACGGGCTCACTTTCAAGTTATAAACATTTCAGTTAATTTCCCTCATCCTAACATTTCTTCCATTCAGAAACATATTTATTCTCTGAAATGTTTGCAACAATAAAGAAAACATCATCACAATATTATCCGAAAACATGCTCTCAAGGTAAGCCCCGGCCTTGTTTTATAGTAGCTGAACCGAATACATTTTGACCTCAAGTAATAAACAATCACAGTATGTATCTTCTTGCTGATAGGTCACATCTATGTAACGAATAACAAGTTAACTATTTTCTTCCGCCTTCGCGATTAAGCATTTTCACTCGAGAGTGGAACTCCTCTGAACTTTAATTATTTGTTAATTAAAATTTAGCGTTTCATAATCCATCGCATCGAGGAGGAAGAGTATTACTATCACTTATAGTAGCTTCAATGCTACACCTGACCATCTATGCACAAAGGTCTTCGCCGTATTGCCAAGGAGTGCGCCGAGTGCCAGCGTTTCAAAGTTGGACGCTACGCGCACAAGCTCCTTGCGACTTTTATGCATCCAGATGCCCGTTTTGACCACGTCCATATTGATCCACATCGTTGGATCCCTTCTCGAAAAACACGGATACAAAGCATAATCAATCGTTTTTCTAGGTGGTCAGAACCGATCCCTACCAGTCACATCACAACAGACACGGGCAAAGGTATTTTTCTCGCAATGAATAGCGAGATTCGGTAGCCCTAAGATATTGACAACTGATCAAAGCTCGCTCTTTCTGCTTTTGTACAGCTGATTGACGGAAAACAAATCCACGCTTGACCGTATCATTCTTCGGCGAATGGATTGCTAGAGTGATGGCACCATTCCCTAAAAGCTGCAATCATGTGCCGTGAATGACAGAGCTGGTTTGATGCTCTTTTTATAGTACTCCTCGGGTTGCGGACATGTTACAAGGAGGACTTAAAGGCTTCAGCTGCTGAGTATTTATACGGTACTACTCTCAAGTTCCCTAGCGAATTCTCCCTACACGAAGACCCGCCCACGGATCCTCACGCTTTTTTAGAAGACTATCGCATACATAAATAAATCGCATGCGTAAACTAAAGCCGGCTTCTGTATCCCACCATTGCAAAGAGAATAGACGACAAAAATTTCAAGATCGACATTAACGGTCGAGAATCAATAGCGAATGTTGAACGCCTGAAATCGGCTTACTTGCCGTCTTCTGAATTTTTTTATTCAGAGGGATCTTTTGACAGCGTCAGCACATCCCAACCAACGAGACAGGATTACATTCTCATCTGAAAATAGTCAGCAGTTATCTCGTTCCCCGATCCCAACATCTCAACCATCAACAACAACTGCACATTTAAGTGCTTCAACCACCCAACGCACGAATCACAACTACGCCATACTGGCCCCTCAATTCCTAGGCCGGTAACGACGCATAATCAATTACTCCTAACTTGATGACTTACCGCCCAAAAAAAGTGAAGATAGATTTAAGTAAAAACAAATGTTACAAATTAGTTGATAAGCTCTCGATTATGATCTCAAGGCTTTTGTATTCCTAATAAAACGATGTCCTTAGATTAACTACCTATATTCAAACCAATAGTAAGCGTTTCGTTACCACTGACAAATTTGTCAATTGTATGACATTTCATAGACTCAAGTTTTATACTCTCTTACTCTATACAATCGCGATTAGCATATCTACTACCGAATGGTATTGCATTCTCGCAGTATACTTAATTACATATCTATCAGGTATCGTTTCACTCGGAAGGGAATAGCGTGGCGCCCCCGTGCACTCGGCGCATAAGTACTCAGAACGCGTACCGCGTAAAACAAAGAAACTCTTTCGCGACATTTCGACAAGTACGATTGCGTATCGCTCGTGTTCGACGCCTACTTAGTGCTTAATAAAGTTAAGCTTCTGATAAATGGGGACTCTCGATTACTACGCCTCGGTCCTCAAGCGCTTTAAAATCCCCACACTGCGTATCGCGCTCTCGCCATCTCCACGAGGCGAAGATTAAGCAAACTATTGCCTTTGAGAAGAGACAAGAGGCGATAACTAGGAGCATGCAGATATGCTGGCTCTCTCTCTCGACTCTCACTCCGGGGCCGCCGCAGCATCAACATCGAAACTCACACCTTGCCGTTCAACTATACGTCGAACACAATATACGTCGATGTCGGCATCATCATCGTCCTACAACGCCAAGAAGATCTGTTTCATTTCTGGTAATCACCGGCGTGGTGACACTTGAGCTTCCTCCCTGGAGGGAGGAATAAATAAAGAAACCCTGGAGCGCCGAACCAACACTTTTCATCAACTGCTTTGTACCAAGAGACAAAATACCTCTCCACTGAGAAATAAAGTTAACTGTTTCAATAAAAATTGAACGGATTCAATAAAATTATTTAATCACTGGCAATCCATTAAATAATTTCATCCAATCAATCACTATTTAATCATCAATCAATATTGATATATATAAATATTGAATATTATAAATTGATTTATCAAAAAAAAATTTATCAAATTTTGATTACATATATAATCAAAATGTAATCAAATCGACCATTATACACAGATGTGTGGCGACAGATTCGAAAATAGAATTTAAAAACAAAAACGTGCTGTTGGCATAGCAACAAAATAATTATTAATCAGTTGTTATTCGTTAGTCAGTTAGTTGACGTCTAATTGATATCACTTATAACATACAAATAAATTATTAAAATAGTAAAACAATTATTTATTTTTATATAGATGCATATATACAGGGTGAACCATTTTAAGTTCCCTAATATAATATATAGAAAGCTACGGGTGCTAGCGAAAAATATTTCAGACAGAAGTTGCTCAATTTTGCGGAGGTCATATTCCCATGACTTTGTTTTTGACCTTCGTGGTCATCCCGTACAGAAATTTCCCTGCTTGATTCCTAGATTTAAGCACGATTCTGACTAGATTTTCTCAAGTTCTTTGTTTTTATATTAATCGTACAGGAATCGGATCAGAAAATCCTAGAATTATTAGCGAGGTTAAAGGATACACGTTTTCCCCGTCTGAATCCAATAAAACAATCGCACCGTAATTTTAAGCTTTGAGCACATACGTCATTCTTGCATTAACATTTCTTGTAAACAATCGACCATATCACAAAAAGTCTTATTTTTATTTTTAAAATTCTTTTATTATTGAATTCCTTGACATTTTATCTTTAAGAATACGTTTTAAAATTCATCGAGCGATCATTACATGCAACACAGTGAGCGATAATAGTGGACGCTGACGCTGACGTCATCGATAAAAAATGGAATTTTTAATGGGTGTTTTTTAAATGTTAGGTTTGCTCTCAAAATTGGATTTATTGACGTATTTAATAAGAACGAGAACGCAGTGCATATTTTCAATCCTTATTCTTTTAATTCAACGTACACTGGCAACTATACCAATAAACAAAAATATCAAGGATATTGACGAAATATTCCAAGAGATAAGCGCGTCAGAACAAGAAGGTGGTTTATTTCGTACGTTGAATGATAAAAAACGTCGAAAGGATCCTAACAGTGTGAAAATTTGATTCTTTATTAATTCTTTATTAATTCTTTAAAGTTAGCCGACTTTGAAAACGATTTCTGGATTTGAAAGTTATTTATTGATCATTTCATTTCATATTATAAAAAGTGTAAGTATTTCAGAAAGCTAGCATTACTAACAGTTAATACATTGAAAAAAGATTTTATTTGCGCAATATTCAAGAACATTATACCAACAAAATCATAACACATAATATGCCTGAAATGTTGCACACAGTAGAAAGTATTATCGATTTGGGTCTTAAAAAGGGTGTTACGTCAAATATGTCGAAAGATTAAGTGCAGAAAATGTAGATTAATAGAAAAGTATTTAATAGGAAACAGCATACTCACCTGTAATTAATTCTGTTATCGATTAAAAAGTGAATATACAAAAAAATCTGTTAAAATTTCTAGAATCGTTACTTCGGTAAATTCTTTTGCTGCGACTAAATCTGAAATTTTCATCATAGTAAGTAAATATGGAAAAGAAGTATATGAATTTTTTAACTTTATTAATTAATTTTTTAATTTAATTCCAAAGAAGTATATATATATCAAAAAAATTGGTACAATTGATAAAGAAATAATGGGTATGAAATCTAATGAAATTAAAAAAATGGTCATTTATACAAAAATATCATAAAACGATCGCTATACCACCGCAGTAACTAATATGTTAAAAGTACTAATAATTTGTTACCAATCAATTATGTACACAAAATATTTATATATTTTTGGGCTTTCGAGCAAAATAATCACACCGAAATTTACAAAAATATAGATATTGAGTTCAATAATATGCACTGATTTGCGAGGGAAGTCAAATTGTTAATGCTGATTTTCATCTTATAATGCATTAAGAATAGACGTTATAAGCAGACTATTATTGTAATCGTATAGATTGAGTACTAGAGAATTGAATCGTATTTGAAAAGATTCTAATTACATTTTTTATATACGAAATTGATATCAAATTTATATACTAATGTTTGGACAATTCGGAGATGAATTGTCAGAGTCCCTTATGCACTTCAGACAAATTTGTGTGCAAACTCTTCATAAAATTTATACAAATATTTTTATTAGAATAGCTATTGAAGAACACCGAAATCAACTAAAATACATAATGTTTTAACTCATCGTAACAAAGTATTCAGCTTTCAAATCAAAAATATATATCTGTCTACAGTTTATGTACAAAGTTTTAGAACTGCGTCGAAATAATTATGAAAAAATATCTTAAAAAAATTCTCTCAGGATGGTACTGACTCAGATAATAATCCCAGGCATATAATGTTCCAAATAATAACCTAGATATATAATATTCGAATCAAATATCGAACTGCGGAATAGTTATGCTCTTGCATTAGGCAAACTGCAATAACTAACAGAAATGGTAATTTAATAGCTCCACGACAATTTACAATAAGTAGAAATTTTCATTTATTTCTAATGAAAAAAAGAAATGGAAAATTACATAGAGCTCAATATAAACTAATAATGGATCGGTGATATGAATGGGTGAAGGTGTGAACGATCGTATTATTAACATTGGCTATCACATATTCATTGGCTTATGCCCCTTGTATACGCGTTATAATTATGAAAGAGCTCTTTTACATACGTCGCTACATATTTACACAAAACTTCACCCACTTTCGCATTTATTCGCTTAATTTCTTTTAGCTTTAAATTTTATCTTCATTTCAAGTCTTTTCGGTTTACATAAACTGTTTCATTTATTTAGCTTATGTTTGCACTCAGCTTATAGCGTTAATTTTAGCTGCACAATTGCAATAACAGTAGTATGGAAACTTCACAACTAGCGAAATAATAGACATTTCGATAAAAAATCAAACTCTATTGAATATACCGAAGAGTACTAAAGATTTTTCGATGTGATCTCACCGCTTATGATCGAGCAACGATCCTCAATAATCGGAAACTGCCTCCAATTAAAACATCGAGCCATTCTGATAACTTTTAACGATCTATACTTCTCTTGAAAATTAAAATAAAAAAAGGACAGTTTTAGAAAACTATAAAGTTATCGCGTAGTTTTTCTTAAAACATTATAAAGCTCGATCATTTTAACTTTTTTATCTGAAAACAATTCATTTTCTCGCTATATTGCAACATATCGTGATTGACAAAAAAGTTATAAGATTAAACTTTGATACATTTTACCCTTAGAAATCTTGTTTATGTTATCAAGAATTTAAAGGGGAAAATGTAGGTAAGGTTTTTGTTATATTTTATCTTTACATTGAATACAATCTTATTCACATATATCTATGTATATTTGTTACCTGTAATAATTTTGCTTTTATATACAGTACATAGTATAGTTTCTTCTGGGATTGTCTTTTGGAGATCAAAAAACACTTACGGCAAAAACTCTTAGGAGATTACCGATTTGTTCTTACAATGATTATAATCTATTAATTTATCATACAAAATCTTAAAAATTAGAACTTTCTCGCACAAAATACTCCATCATCGCTACTTATGAATTTATTCTTATTAAGTAATGCGATCATACAAAAAAGCCTTATGAAGCGCGATATAAATGATTACCAGTATAACTTAGGAAGAATCTTCATTAATAAAGACAATACTGTCAAAGTCTTTGAGACGAAAAATGTTGGCTCGATTTCCTTTGAGAATAATACTATAATTTTTAATTCATATTTTTTTTAATTATTCTCAGTAGTAATAAGTAAATTAACAATGAAAACGTGCTATGGCAGTCGATCTCCGTCGCTCTAAATTGTTTGAAATAGAAAATTTACAATGTTTTTTGTGTGCGCACGCACGCACACATACATCTGTATATATATATATATAAATGAATTACTCAAAAAAATGGAATGTATCAAACAGAATCTTTGATATGCATGACAATTAAAATTCTATAAATTTTCCATTGTAATTCTATAGTTCGATAACTTCAATATCAAATTAAAAGTATACATTATGAACTGAAAAATACTTGTATATTTGTCTTTGCACACGAAATACTGCTGTAATTAAGATATGGATTTTCTGTATAATTAAACTTTCGTCTCATACGAAAGAAAATATAAAAAAAATTGCTAAACATAACTTAAAGTAATTAAAATTTATTGATGTTACCCAAAAATTATTAAAAATTTGTTGTTCGTGGTGACAGTAGAAATCACTAAAGTCGTACTACATTGAACACTTTAACATTTAATACATAAATACCTTATATAAATAAAAAAGAGCAAACCTTTGAATATGGTTTGCGTCACAAATTTCTTTTTATTTCGATAATTTCACACTGTAACAATCTTCATCATGTTTAGATTTTTGTAATTTTCTTATTTTAACTAGTAAAAATCAAAAGCTATAAATGTTTCTTCGAAAAAAAAAATGATTAATTCATTTTTCTTAATTCACGTTTTTTCTTATTTTTTTTCTTAATTTATCAATCGTAGAAAGATGAACTGACGAAAACGAATACCAGTTAGAACATTGATAACAGATTCTTATAATTTAGGATAACTAGCACCAGGCTACGTCCCTAAAACTTTCAAATTTATTTGACTTGTTCAAGTAGAGGGACGTCGATCAAAATTTCATGCACGTTGTCCATTGTCATTGCATTGGCAAAAAGTAAATACATCTATAAACGTGATTTTAAATTTATCACGATTTGCAGCTCTCGCGTTCATCCTCATTGAGAATGCGTGTAACATACATAAATTACGACGTCCCGAGTATAATGCTGCTTCTACAATACGGACGAGATGATTAATCATAATTGCGCTAGTAGTTATATAAATTCACCCTGTTATCGATACAACACTCACATATAATGGTTTTACATAAAAAAATCGAAATAGTTTATTTCATTCTATCATGGATTGTCATATTGAAATATTTCATTCAATACACGCAATGTACATTATCGCATTTTTCATATCATTCTTTACAAGTAGAACAGTATTTCATCTTTTAAATGCGCTTTACTTATGCTGCTTTGAAACGATAAACAACGATATTAAATTAAATTCCAGTACAGTACATTTTTATATAAAGGTAAATAATGTTATCGAAAAATATCAAGATCGATATCGATACTTAAAATGGTCACGAAAGGAATGAAAAATATAATGAAACTATGTATTACAAATGAAAAACAAACTTGAAAATCAAGTTTCACTATAGTTTTGAATATTACATTCAACACCAACTTTCGCTTTCACGGTCAACAGCACCCTCGCTTTCTTCGTCACTGGGTACTTCACCGTACATGTCAGCGAGCTTTCGGAATCTCGGACCAAAGTTAGACAAGTAATTAAATTTGAGATCACCGTCATCCGTGCAGGAGGCAAGAGAAGACAACGAACCTTCTGAGTTGCCTTCACCCTCATAAGCATAGTGTCGTACATCGTCGAAAGGATTGGTATCCGGATCTTTATCACAACACTCTTTTTTACCGTCGAGGAATCCACATATATCTGGTACTTCGTCATTTTCTACAAAGAAATTTTATTGAAATCAAATAAATTTCATTACAGTGTCGTCAATTGGGAAGTTGCATTATTCAACAATTACCTCTTCCTTGTAGACTCGCGGCGTTAATCTTCATATCATTCGGTGGATCATACATTGCTCTAAGTACGTTAAGATCATAGCCGGTATCAACTTCGCCGCCACCTTCGTCTTCATAATTAATAATATTTTCTCTGATATCATCCATATCCTTATATAAATCATCCGTCTTTCGTCTATGGACAACAACTGCCAACAGGAGAATCAATAGTATAGTGATACAAACTAGGATGGCCACTAAGAAATTCGTGTCTATTCCGAAGGAAACAGCTTTCGCCATGCCAGTACTGCAACCTGAATCTGCATTGTGTGCCAGCGTCGGTATACCAAGATTGTAAGTCTGTACAATAAATTAATTCAGGTGGATTTATTTTATTTTCCAATAAGAGTTCGTTTGTAATCAAATGATTGGAACGTACGTTTCCGTTGATTGTCATGTTTCGAATGCATCCTACAAATCCTTTCGTAGTCGGTACATGTTGCCATTTGAATTTCTCTCCCAAATCAACCAAATCTTTCTGTGCGCCTCCTATTTGCACTGGACTATTCACATTCAGAATTTCCGCCGTACCACGGGGCGCTTCCAACCTCATACAGCTTGATTGCACACAGCCGTCAATTTTCATTTCAATATTCTTGAATTGTAAACAAGGTTTATGAAATAAATCAAATAAACATTACATGTGTTACACGCTTATTGTATTTTATCGTATATGACTTACAGTTTTAGACCACCAAATGTCAATTCTATGAGGCTTTCCGTCAGCAATAAATATTTGATCACCGCCAACTTCGTTATTTTCGCTACTAGACTTCGACCTATCAAGCATCACAGTACCTTGGCCGTAATCCATGTATAACACAGGATTTCCATTTTGCAATTCTAACGACATAAAATCTTGAACACCCAACTTTTCAGAATATATCATAGGACCGAAGTAAAATATCAAACCGTCTTTGGCGTGCGGTGTTATTTCAAGACCTGGAAATCGAGAAGTCAACAAATTAAAAATAATTAACAATATTTAAAAATCGCTAACAAAGACACTGATATATGAAGTTCAAACTGATGGAAAAAATAACAATAATACAAGATGGCTTACTCAAATACGATTCATCGCACGCTTGTCCCGGTGGAGGCATGATTGCCCACCCATCCCCTTGAAACCCAATAGACAGCAACTCGCATCTCGGCCCTTCGTATCCCGGTAAACACTCGCACCTCGTGTCGAGAGGTGTACCTCCATTCAGACATTCGATTGGTTCGACCACGTGGCAAATACACTGCGGATCCACTACAGCTCTCACACCAACAAACGAACTTGCATTTGTATAAACAACGTATGGCGTCGAGCTTATATTCAAGTAACTTCTACAGGAACTGTTGCAGTGAACCTATAATCGTTTAGGATAAAATTTATAAATAAATAAAATTTATTTTCTTCCAGTTAAAGATTTTCTCCTTTTAGTTAAAAACATTAAACACACCTTCTCGAATAAACACTCATCAATATTGACCAAAAGTACATGAGCGCCCATACTATCAGCAATCTCTTGTGTGTGATCGGCAACGATTGTATTAAGCTTCTCAGCAGCATAATAAGGGCTACCATGGGCAGAAAAACGAACATCCAGGACGGAATCGTTTTGATAAGGCGAGTGTAAAACCGTGAAAACATCAACATTCTCTACAGAAGTATTAAACATCGTTGAAAGATGTTCCTGTAGCAGATCCTTTTTACTGATCCCAACGCCGGACGGAGCAATAAGATCTTCGGCACTAATTCCAAGAAAACGAATAGAACCGGATTTAACCACTGCTTCCTTAGGAATTTCTTTGACAGTAACGTTGACCGTTGCTTGAACTTGGTGCCTTCTTATTTTAGAACCTGAAAATCAAATTTCAAATTATTGTTCTTTCTCACGTAAGGAAATATCATAAATAATCACATAAATCTATTTTCAAAATTACTTACTTTCTTCCACAACAGTAAACTTAAGTAAGAAAGTTCCATTTCTTATATCATGAAGCAATGTTATAAGTCCCGTGGATTTTTCCAGCAAAAAGCCTTCCACATCACGATTTTCGTACCATGAAAAAGTCTTATTTTCCAAATCCCAATCGTCGGGATCGTTGACATAGACTCTACCAATGTCGACGATTGTCGACTCCCCATTGTAATTGTAAACAAATATAGAGCTAGAGCCATCTTGCATTGGATTATCATTTTCATCACCAATGAGTACAGTTAGTATTGAAATGCCAGTAAGGCTTGGCGTGCCATGGTCAGTTATGGCTACGGGTATATTGTAGCTCTTACGTTCCTCTCGGTCAAACTCTACTTTTGCCCATAAATCATTACCACGAATTTCAAATTTCGTAAGAATCTCGTAATCGGCTGAGATATCGATGCGGTAGATAAAAGGCGGACCATTCTTATCGGAGTCGTAATCTCGAGCTTGCAACTGAGTTATGTTACCTGGACCTTGATTTTCACGCCAAATTACAGGATATGGCATGTCTAGGAAAGGTGCATTGTCGTTGATATCCGTCAAAGTGATATTGATTGAATCCGTATTTCGAAGAGAGTTAGGACCTCCATCTTCGTCTTGAGCAATTACAGATATCTGTATAAATGTAAAATAGAAAATTGGTTTTTTTACAAAAGCTTCACCCTTCAAAACTATATAACAATTTATCTAAGAACTTTGCATTAACGTTGTATAAATGACACTAAATTTTTATACTTTTAGCTTAAGATGATTCATGGATCTTAATTGGATATAAAAATGATGTAAAATAGCTATTACCTTATATGCATTATGATAAAAGTATTATTACTGTATGAAATATTAACTCGATTGTTCGTGTAATTTTTTATTTTTTATTTGCGGAATAATACCAAACCATAACATTAAACAAATGCTGATGTGGATAATTTTTATGGACGTGGTTAAATATTAAAACTCGAAAACTTCAACGAAGGGCATTTTCGATTAAATGTATCAATCAAGTTCAAAAGTAGATGTTGCTATGTTTTGAATAAAATCCAATATAATCAGAAATTCATTAAGTAAATGAATTACTAAGTAATTATTAGATTAAATAATCATGAGCTAAAGAGTATGGCAGCAGCAAAAATCAGTAACGGTAAGTTTCTTTAAATTAATCAATTTTAAAGTAATGTTTTTCAAAAAATTTCAAATTACTCCGTTTTTTAAAAAATATATTATTGTTTTATACGGATGAAAAAACGTTATTAATACCGTCCAAACTGGATAACCACGAGGTGGATCGCGATCCAATGGTTTCTTCAACATCATGCATCCATCTTTATCAATGTGAATTAGGGGTTTATGTTCCGGTCTCAAGATCGAATAAACAATGTGTTGATCAGCTTTTCGATCTTTAATATCCGGGTCATAAGCAGTGATTGTAGTAAGACAGCCTATGAGAATATAGTAAAGGGTATTAAACAAATATCACCATAGATTAAATAACGCTAATTTGATTAAATGCAGTAATAATATACCTTTGTACAGTTTTTCCTCTTCAATAATGGGATTTCGGTCATAAACTTCAAAAATCGGCTGATTATCGTTAACATTCTCAATGAAAATGCGCACAGTCGCCGTATCGTCGAAGACACCGTCGAAAGCTCTGACGGTCAAATTGTATTGGGTGATCTTTTCGTAATCTAGGCGCTGATTTACACGAATCCTACCAGTAGTATTCTCAATCATAAAGCTATCATCGACGTTGCCAAAGAGGATGCTGTAGATGACAGGGCTGGCCGTATCAGCATCTAGCGCCTTGACTTCCGTTACAAGGGCATTGATATTAGCGTCCTCGGATATGGCATTAGCCGTGTACTCATGCTGAGTAAAGTGTGGTGGATTGTCGTTCTTATCGGCGATTTCGATGCGGAAATTCTGCTCACCCTTGTTGTGCTCACCCGTCTTAAAGAGGGCACTCGGCGAGTTATCAGTGGCGATGACTTTGACGGTATACGTGTAGTCAGTTTCACGATCGAATTCTACTAGAGTAGTAATGTTACCAGTGTAACGGTCAATTGTGAAAAACTTGTCGTAGTTGCCAAGCGCATAAGTCACCTGCACGATAGTCATGAATTAAATTATGTTCAATGTTCGAGGATAATGCAATTTTTTTTTTAAATTGTAACATCTTAAAACAATTCAAGCAAAACTCTTAATCGGTATAAGAGCAGAGTTAAAAATTTAAATTTGTTAACCTTAAAATTTTTTAATATTTCTGATAACAATACTATTTTAAAAAGTATATTCGTCACAAATATAGAATGTGGAATAAACGAGGAGTGATTATTAGAATAGCATTGACGGGTTCGATAAAATAACTGAATAAGAAATGAAGTAACATATATTTTACCTGGTTATGAGCTGAAGTACCATCGGCGTCGATCGCTCGAACCTGCATCACAGGAGTACCCGGTGGTTCGTTTTCCAGAACGCTCCCCTTCTTCATCTCACGAAATACGGGAATATTATCATTGACATCGAGCACTTCGATGTAGATCATTGTCTCGGCGGCCAACTGGTACTTGTTTTGCACGCGTACGATTAACGAGTACTCGGTATTACTCTCGTAGTCCAGAGACTTGGCCAGCTTTATCTCAGCAGTGTTCTTGTTGGACACCAACCTGAAGGTGTTCTCCTTGTTGGTCTGCTCGGTTCTGCCAGTAACGAGTTCAAAGAGAAAGTAGTCTGGACTGTCGTCGATGTTGGACGCGGCCTCAAGTCGGGCAATGCTCGCCTCGTAATCGCTAAAGTTCTCGGGCAGTTTGATCGCTTCGTCGGGGCAATAAGTAAAGGTGGGGGCCTTCTTGTGTGATTCAACGACACGGATGTCGATGTCTATGACGTTTTGCTTCGGCTCGTCACCTTGGTCTCTTGCCATCGCTGTCATGCTGAATCTGTAGCCCGGAGTTTTCTAAAGACAACAACGACATACGCGAATAAACGACATGTACTTTTAATCGAGACTTCAATGCGGGACTGACTCACGTCTATGGTATGATTCAAAAAGATGACACCAGTATTGACATCGATTCGAAAGTAGATGCTGTCCTCAAAGCGCTTAGGCGAGATGCTGTACTGCACCTTTGAGTTAGGACCGTCGTCGATGTCCGTCGCCGAGACCCTCATTACCTCTCTGCCTATTGAAAGATCTTGCGGCACCGATTCCATGTATGACTGTGGAAGAATCATAATCAAACACCAATTAAATATGACCTCTGATCAGGTATAGTTGTGACAAGTATACCATACAATTTCATTATATATGCGATAAGTTTTTTATGCGACTGCCGGCTACAAGTTTTCACCGACACATTTTTCATGAATGACTAGTCATATCCGTGCCTCAAAGTGTTTCAATCATCAAGAGCTCAGCGCTTATTCATGGCTGCAATTGATCAAAACTTTGTTCATTTCCATTGAATTATAAAAGCGAACGCAGCAGCCTTGTAACAATAAACTTTTTTCAGTTTAAAACTTTATTAAACTTAGTCCTTCTGATGCAATCAGGGAAATGCCGCAGCAAGCTTATTCTACATACATGTGGCCAATTCTACAGAAAAAATGCCTAAATTCGTTTCGGTTATTGTCCAATGTTCAAATTGCACTCTCGTCAAATTTTAAGGATGTAGGGTTGTCCATTGGAAAATACTTTGGTTTGTCACGTCGTTTATTTTAAGATTTTCAAGGGGGCGATTTTAGGATTTTAAAGTGCAAAAACGGAATATCAGAAAAATGCATAGTAGACGGTATAAATGTTTTTAGGTTCTATTGTCATCATATACTGATAAAATAGAATGATTAGAAGCACGCACTGAATTTGAAAACCAGGCAAAATCAAAGTCAAATAATTAAGGCATTTTGTTTATGTAATTGGGCACGCATGTATCTGCGTAAACTGCCATAGGAACAGCCTAAACGTGAATGTGAAAAAATGAAATCGAGCGCTTTGTGTTTAACTTATGCCAGCACCAGTATTTAAGCGCGCTGCAGCTTTATAAGAGCCTTATTGCATCGATTATACTATATAGTCAGACTGTCAATCATGAGAAACCGCACTGAAAAGCTCTTCGGCGCCTACATCTATACAGACTATAAGATCGTTATTAATTAATCCAGAGACCACTCGCCATCTAGTACATCTAAACATTAAAGTGTCAAGCTAAAAGTATATAATAGCTGCGAATTATTGTCGCAGTACAATCATGCATAATCTGTGTCGTATTGTGTAAAGCGCCGCTGCTGACGCTATACGCTGTGTCTGATCGATTTTCTCATTATACACACTGCAGTAGATTGTAATCTACCTCTGCATGCACATATTTCAACTATATTGGATTTGATTTTGAACCTATTCAAATGAATCCGTTTAACAGTTTGCATTATGTCACTAGTATATATGTTGATTCAGTAAACACTCATTTTAAATATTAGTTTACTTCAGAAAAAATAAAAACCCGCCGATAGCAGATATTGAACTTGCTCTACTTACATCTTGCCAAGTGAACTAACTCAAAGCTCAGGTGATATTTGCGTTTGTAAGCAGAAAAACATTGAATTGTCCGAAAATGAATGCATCATAATAAATTTATCGAAAGTGTCCAAATGTGCAGTATTATCAATAAAAAGCTTTAATTGTCGAGTCGGGCCACAATGAAAGAAGCCGTAAAGGAATAATGAAAAATCTCTGATAAAACAAGGTGCACACACACACAACGGCAACAATAAAAGTAATAAAAGTAGACAAAAAACGTCAAGAGAATAATGAAAAATAAATGTGATGTATGAAAATTCACCCTTGTAAAAAAAGGCATGCATTGTTACAAACACAGAAAAAGAGAAAGAGAGAGAGAGAGAGTGAGAGAGTGAGAGGGGGGGGGGGGAAGAGAGAAAACATCGAGGGGTATTATTAAGACAATTAACGGGCCGTTTGACTGAAGTGCGATTCGTATGCATGGAGTTGTCTCTACGTGGAGGTGAACAAAAATATAAATGCAAATAAATAACGAGAAGCACGAGCGCGTGTTTTAGTGAGGCGTGTACGTGCAGCGTATATGTATATACACGAAATTATGTACACGTGTAAGTTGAGTTTGTCTATAGGTGTACAAAAGGTGATAATTATAGAGGTGGTGGTAAATAAGGGGGCCACATAAACAGAGTGATAGATAACATATAATACAAGAAAAGAATATTAATGTTGAAAAATGATCACGCGTATCGGTCATGTGGCAGAGCGACGACACTCAGCTCACGTTCTCTGAACATTCATAGGACACATGAGAGTGCGCGTGCTCGTGCATGTATTTCGTGTGCATGGACACGGAGAAATTCGACAAAACCAACCTTCGGCCCTGGTCCCCAGAAGTCCTATATGAAGGAGGCAAACAATCCAAGCAAAAAAACAAAGACAGACATGTTAGTTTGATCTCGAGCCTCGTCACTCGCAATAATTTGTTAATCAAATTTAAATATTACCTTTAAAAGATAACTAACAGATTTCATTATAGATAAAAGTCGAACGCGTACGCAAAGATAAAGTAAAGCTTGAGATGCAACTATCTCGGTTGATGCGTCTACGGATCATTAATTGTTTTTGTTTACTTTGTCCAGACTCGGCTTACAGAGATACACACGAGACGGAGAAAAAAGAACATAGAAAAGTTGGAAAACCAGTGAGTTTTGTAACGCACGAGTCGTCGTTGTACAGTTGAGAAGCGCATACGAGGCAGAGTTACGCGTGCAGAACATTCGTGCGATACTCACAACTTTGTCGAAGACGGGCGCATTGTCGTTGATATCTTCGATAGTGACCTTGAAGGTGCAAACGTCGTCAAGTTGCGGCCGACCATTGTCAGTGGCGAGGACCGTCAGGTAAACCTCCTTCTCGCGAGCAGGCTCGTCGCGATCGTGAGCGTGTGTCGTCCTTATTAGACCAGTCTGATTGTTGATGTCGAACTTGAGCTTCTCGCCGTTTGCCGTCACGAAGCTATACGTGATCGTTCCTACAATCGATACGCCTCTTTTTACTTCAATTATTCACCTGATTATACGCTCTGAGACAATTGCCCTCGTTTTGACTTGCATGTAGACACCTATGAAACGCTCATTGTCTTCATCCCAATTACGTACACGCGTGTATAACTCGCACAAAAATACAACACATTTCTTTTGGTTTATGAAATATTTATCAAATAAATGTCACGCTCTATTCACGACTTAGTACTCGGATTTTATCTGTTTTTAAAATAACAGTACGGACAAACCGACCACTGGATTAGTGAAGTTGCGAAAAAATTAAAAAACTCGGAATTTGTCGAAAATAATGAAATTCCAAAATTACGACATTTGCACAAGGAGCGAGATTACGCCTATGGGGGAATTGGATTCGCAAGAAGAATTGAAAAGCGAAAAGGTCATAAGTGAGTAAGCGTATCTGTACACTTTACCTCCTTCCTCGGATGGATCCCGATCCTCGGCTTGCACTTGGATAACGAACGTACCAGGCAACTCTTCCTCCTTCACCACGGGCGCATAGCGCGAACAGTTGGAAAAGACCGGCTTGTGATTGTGATTCTCGCTATTCCGCTGCTGCAGTTGCTTCTACAAACAGAAAAGAAAAGCCCGCTGGAGGTATTTCTTTTATTTTCTCGAAATACTTTGACGCCACTGCGAGCATCGAGCATTTCCAGATCCTCACCGACTATCTTTCTTGATTACATTTTAAATATAGCCGACTTACCAATACCTCCGGGTTCCGATACGACGACTTTGAATCTAAGTGCCTCGAGTGTCGGATTTTTGGTAGGTCAGCTGAAACAAAATAATTTCGTTTTGATTATTGCTGTACTGCTTCCGATATAAATAGGTTGGCGCTATATTCCCACCGAAATATTAATCACTGATTTAAATTTCTAGATCGGTCGACGACAACAATACAAACAAGCCATCGAAACGGCTCCGTCGCGCATTAGACTTCTGACAATCGTAATTGCCGACCAACTGCGAAGCAGCTCGATAGCCTATAGTAATTCACATCGTCATAGTCATCATCATCATCATCATCATTATGACCATCGTCATCGCGGACCATATCAAGCAATTTCCGGGTGTTCGGCTGTTGTAGTTGATGCGCGCTCTCTGCTGCATTGAGCATTATCAAAGTGGCGCTAATTACTCGAGTCGCTGCTCTACAAGCCCAAATATGCGCAGCGTCAGTGACACACTTGCGCCGACTAATTCGTACATTTATCCAGAATTATCCCAAGAGTGCAAGGCACACCGGCGCTTTATTAATAAAGGCTCGCTCGGACGCGCACTCGAGCGTTTTCAAAGCAATTTATTGCCAATGGGCCGAGCAAGAGATTTTCGAAACGGGCGATAAAACTCTCACTAGCGCGCGGTAGAGTGCATTCGCCTGGAATCAACGATCACCGGCAGTCAATAGTGACGCCGCAACGCATCGCGTGGGCGCCAAGCTCATCAATAGCCGCGCTGGTCCGTTAAAATAAACAAACGTGCTCGGCCTCCTGTCGAATTCGCTGCATTACACCTCCGACCGACTCTCGTTGCGTCAATCGATTGTCATTTTCATAAACGAATGCCCTATCTCAGTTTCGCCCGTTTGAATTATCGATCAACGGGAGAAAAGAGAAGCTCCAGTTTATAATTGGACTCGGCCTCCCTTTGCCCTCAATTTTACACTCTTGTGTACGTACAAAACATCAAGACTCATTTGCTCTTTGGTGCCATTAGTTGCTGCGACAAAAACAGCCTTTTCTCCCATTCTCTCTCCCTTGTAGTAGAAACACTCGATGACAGACGTTGCTCGCGCGCCGCGGTTGGATAATTACAGAACTGTCTTGCTGGCTTTGTCCTTTGTCGAATTGGCCTGAGAGAGCGAGAGGATTATTTTTCAAAAAAAAAAAAAAAAAAAAAAAATCAGCAAAAAAACGCGTCTCTGAAATACGCCGACCGGCGTTAATTGATTGGGTCGAATGTCTCGCGCGAATGTAAAGAAATCAGCGTGAGCTACGGCTGAAAATGCCAATTAGTCAAATACGTCTGCTATTCAATTCTAAAGGCAAGCTCACCGCGCGTTTCGCGTGGCTGCGACTGATTATTGCGAATATTGGAAACTGTAATTGTTCACATAAAAGAGAGGCTTAGAATCAGATGTGAATTTTGTCGATTAAACGCAGCTAAGTGTTAAGTGAAAAGTGACGAGAGGATTATTGGATTTTGGCCAAACTGCGCGTGGAAAGGGGAATGAAAAGTCGGAAGGCCATTCGCTTGCGACTCGTAGCCCGTGGCCATACGAGTCGTCGACACAACTTATTAGGAGCTTTCGGCAAATTTCATTTCGAGTCAGACGCTATTTGTCAGCCAAGAAACAGAGGTACGAAAATAGATTTAATCATTAGAGATAGACCTTAGACCTACGCTCGGCGGAACTAATATTCGAGCTGCCGGTATTGCCGGTATTGCCGGTATTTATTTTTCAAGCGGCAATCAGTGCGCGGCCAACGAAATTAACGGGTATAACGAAAAACGTCGGCGTCCGTTCGAAACATGCCCGACACGAGCACGCCGTGATGCAACAGCACGCGGGAGCCAATAATCAGCCAGGCGAAGCGACGAGAAGAGCGAGGCATAAATTATCCGAGGGACGGATCGAAAGAACTGGCGCGCGCGCGGACATCTGATAGTGCGAACGAGGCTTCGTGCTATTGGCTGTCCCCACGCGAGCGCAGGCAAAAAGAAGCGAACATGCGCGCATAAATCAAACTGCGCGCGGCCGCAAGCCCTCTGGTTGTCGTTATGCAGGAGCGCGCGCAAATAGCAAGTGCGCGGCACGGTAGGGAAGGCAATTTGGCTGCGCTGAGCAAGTGGCACGTGCGCCTCGTATCCCTTTCGACTGGAGCGCACACGGCTGGACAATGCGCCTGTATGCAAATGAAATCAATTCGGAGCCTACGATCGCGGAAATCGCGCGGCGCGCGCGCGCTTCGTGGAACGGCGTAAGACAAAGCGCAACTTTCGTTCGCGCCCGCAGCATCAGGGTCTCGCTGACTGCTCCTGTCCTCCCTTTCTCACCGTCAAAAAGAACAAAGCTTGCGCGCTCCCGCGACACAATTACAAAAGATGCGTACGTCGCAGCAGCCTTACAATGTTGACCCAACTTTACTGACGGACACTTGGCTTGAATTGCAAGAGAACAAAGTCGCCTCCGTCGCGAATATTTTCAATCGCTGAGATATTTTATTTGCAATACAGCGCTCTTCCAATTGTATGAGTCAAGAAAATAATTGAAAAACTAAGAGTCGACCTGTCCGGAATGCAGAGTGTAATATTACCAATCAATTGAATTGCCACAAAGTGCGCTAATTTTCATGAGTATACGGTCACCATAGACGACGCATAACGCACGAAGGTGCGTTTATTCGCGCCGAACTGAAAAGTCAAAGTAAAGATGCACGTAGAGCGAACGAGCCTCGGAGGCATGACCGTAATGCTGAAAAACTGTGGACTACGTGTGAACGGTGGCAAAACCTATTACTCGGCCCCGATGTCGCGTGTACAGAATATTTATGTGGCTCTGTTATTAGATTGCCTCGCAGTTTATTTCTTTCCGAGGTTACCGACTACCTGCGTTACACCTGAGCTAAACGAGGCCTTGATTTTTATAGCCATTTTCTACTTTCTGCCTTTTCTTTGTAGCGGTGAAAACTTGCAAAACATTGCTGCATTGCAGCATCTCCCGATTTACATGCAAATTATAAAATTACCGTGCATGCCAAACTTTGAGATTGGTTATACAAGCACGCATGATCGATGCGCGAGCAACGGCAGCGGGCATCGTTTATGGATGATCCGAAAACACGACGCATTGTTTGTTCTCGTTGATTCTCCGCATTTGCTCATATCGTTCAATTTGCCTATTCAATTATTTCAACGATATTCGTGTGCTGAACAAATAGCATTTCGTTATCGAGTTGATCGGCTTCAAGTATTTGTTTGACTCGCGGAGAAATGTTTGGAAGGAAACGACAAAACATGAATGAATCTTTTTCAGTTTAGCACTGGGATGTGCAAATAAAGCGGCGCTACAAAAGAGAGACAGAGAGACGGAGAGACAGAGAGACAGAGAGCTGCAAAGCCATTTTTCCGTGACCCTAAACGAGTTGAAAAGCGCACTTTTTCACAATAGATCACCGTTGATTTTTCATTTGAAGTTACAGCCGCGAGACAATATTGTTGTACGCAGGGGGCTGGTGAGAAACAAAAACGCTTCTGTCTCCGGGCCCCTCGGTTTGCGTGGCATCGCGTTATCTATCGGTTGTCCACTCTCGTACGCGATAAACTCCGATATTAATCGCGAGCGCCTGATAAACGCTTCTCTCATGGCTTTTTCGCTACGCTTGCGCATGGATTATTAACGCTACGCCATCGCTTTTGTAATTCCACTTTATTGCCCAAGTTTATACGAGCGAATTGCTCTACACCGTGTATTCTTTTATTGCAGCGAGCTCTACTTGAATAGTTGCTTGTTCAATTACTGTGTCGACGCAGTAAAAAAGTTCTTAAATTTTTTTCTCGCAAACAAATCCAACAATGGTTATTACCGTGGCCGACAGAGCTTTAATAAACCAAAAAACGTATCTATAGTCGGTGCATCGATAAACGAAACGCCACAGAGGACAACTGAAAACCTACCGAGATTCGTCGAATGCCAAGTGAAATGGGACGTTAAAGCGAGAAGAATAACTGATAGGAACAGTGCATCCACGCGTCACTTTTAAAAGCCAAAGTTGTTGGTGCGATAAGTATTCTTTTTACAATTTTGTCTGTTCTAAAGAACTCACGCGTGGATGACCCGCGAATATTTTAGATAAACCAACGTAATCACCTAAAAGGGCATCGCGACGAGCTACTTTTAAAGGACGCCTCATTAGCCTCGTTGCACGTCCGTACAATTTACATGCTGCTCTCTTGACAAAAGAGAGAGAAAACGAAATTAACAAAAGAGCTCTCTCTCTCTCTCTCTCTCTCTCTCTCTCTCTCTCTCTCTCTCTCTCTCTCTCTCTCTCTCTCTCTCTCTCTCTCTTCCAAGCCGACAGTTGTACGTATAAACATGCACGTGTGTGTGTGTAGAAGAGAGAATGGCTGCGGCGCTCTTGTTTCCCTCAATTATTTTCGATCGGTTGCGCGCCGAGTCTCCTCGCGTGATCGTGCACTCGTACAACTCACACATGCGCCTCGTTTTTCTACAGCGATCCACCTATACGTAGATGTAAGGCTTCGTACGACAAAAAAAAACAGCTTCTTTTCCTTCCCTTTCTATGTATACACGGCGCATCAACTCCCCCTTGTATTCGACTCTGAGTTATTGTGTCGCGACACATTTAAATACCGAGTGCTCCCTCAGTTTATTTAGATGCCCTTTTCCCCTCTACTCGCCTCAATTCCGAAAGCACTGCTGTTGCTTTTCTTTGATCAGCGCGCGGTATTCTTGCCCGGGCGCCAAATAACAAACGCAACGGTGGCCAATCCCCGACGGTTCAATTCAATCGATTGAATTGTTTTCCACTTTGCTCGGTGCGCTTTGAATGCACTCGTTATGCAAAGATGAATGTATTTTTAGTGCGACGTGTTTCGATCAATTTGTGAAGGCGATGCGTCACAGACGCGGCGTCATGACTAATCGCTCCTCGGAAGCGGAACAAATTTAACGCACCCGATACTCAAGAAGAAATTGATGGATCGTTTGAACGCGGTACATACGATGAGTGCGCCTTCGTAGCCACGGCATTTATATTTGTAGCTTCAAGATTTAATATCCGCAATGACGATTTCGAGTTATCTAAATAAAATATGCAATACCGGTATCTCATTCTCAAGGGATTACGGCTTCCAATTATTATTAATTAATATACTTTCAATCTTACTTGTCGTATCTATCAGATTAAATCTGGTCGATTGAATCGGCTAAATAACTAAAATATGCGACATGATAATTTTATAGCGTCACGGCTTCGTGATCAATGTAATTTTCGCCGATGTCGGGGCTACATTACGATGCTGTGATAATCGGTCTAACTGTGGCATTTTCTACGTATCAATTTTGATTCGACAAGGTGCTCGCTGCAAAATTCTTGCGAGTCGTGTGTGCTTATCTATTTCATACGCGAGAGGCGGGCAGGTGGGTGTAAAGGGATCGATGAGCGGGAGATTGTATTGGTGGAGCTTAAATAGGCAGCTCGTAATATTTACGAGAGCCTTGCGCGAGGCGAGGTAATAAGGTAGCTCGGTCGCGGTGCTTTGGCGTGATGGCACAAAGCCTATCGGAGAAAGAAACGAGTTGGGAATCGGACGCGACGAGAAAGCCGAGCACATGCACGTGTCACGGTAGCTCTATTACCGCGGAGGCTCTCGAGACCGAGCTCGTCCATTGACGACCGCCTGCCGCCAGTATGACGCATATTACCCCCTCGTCGGCGCCGACGATCTTTCATCCGACCACCGGCGCTATAGCCAATATTACAAGCCGATCCCTCTCCCTGCGCGTCTAATCCGCAAAAGCCCGCCCGATCGACGGGCCACCGAGCCAGCTGCCCGGCCCTTCCTTGCATCTTCCGTGTGAAAATTGTACTCACGCGACATGTTCCTGCTGAGGAAGGTCGATATGCCCGAACTCTGCACATTGCCTGAAACACACAAAGAGCAAGGTCGCATTTAGATGCCGTTGCGGACAAGAATTTTCAGTCTCGACGTTTATTCGCTCGCGCGGCCTGTAATCTCGGCGGCAAACTTCGGTTCGGGGTCAACTTTCAAAGGCTTCAGCCCTTACGGCCGCGGCGAGCGCTCGTTGCCGCTCACTTTCTCCGGCGAATGCGAATCGAAAGCTGCAAAAGTGGCGTCGTAGCGAGCGACGGCTCGCGCGCCCGATGAAAGTCTGCAGGGGGGACGCGAGCGCGACAAACGGCTACAGTGAACGCCAGTCTCGCGACGCTCTCTCTCTCTCTCTCTCGCGTCTGTCGGACGTTGTGCGCACACCAGGCATATTATTACGCAAAATAGCCGTCGCCGTGCGCGCCCGCGCCTTCCAAACGAACGCGACGACTGCTCGTCTGCCAAAGGCGCCTCGATGATGACAACGACGATCGAGCACGCAACTGTCTTCGTTATTTCAACGGTTAGCTTTCGCTTCGACGAGCTGTGTATGCCAATCGTCCGTCTGATCCAGCGATTGTACGAGCGCTTCAAGTTGAGACGAAAGGCTGGGCTAGAGGTAGGGAGCGAGGGTTCAAGCTCGAAACTTGTGGTGAATAGTAGCCCACCCCGTATGATATATACGCACGAAAACCAATCGGTAATGAGGGTTGCACGCGTGCATCGAACGTACAACAGAGACGATGAGTCAGAGCTCGAGAATTCATTTCATTGCCGGCGTGCGCAAGCGCTTCCTCCCTTCTCCCCCCCCCCCCTCCCCACCCGCTCTCGGACGCGCAGCAGCGAACAAGAGATGCCGAAAATACACGGCAACCAGAAGAGCATCCGCTCTGACGCTCGCACACCTGGCCAGCACAGCGCGACTACGAGGGAGACGGGCGGCGATAAGATTACCTTCCATGCGATGGAAAGTTTTTCCAACGCGGGCATATGATGCACAATCCATGTAAACTTTGGATTATCCCACACAGCTTTTACGGTACTCGCAGTTGCCCTGACAATAATTTTTCGCGCTCGGCAACCGTCAGTACTCACGACGAACGATGCACACACCCAAGCTTCAAGTGACTTGTCAACCAATCTTTTCGTATTTTTGCAGATTAACCGATTACGAATAAGGAGCAAGTATCTAACCTGATTTATGAAAAACCTTTGGTGCTTCCGCGCAGCTCCGGAACAGGTGCCCCAGTTCTATATATATAAACTTAAACACGGGATTTGCAATCGTTGATTGCTATTCAGATATTACGTTGACTTAAGCAAATATAGCTTTGTAATTAGTCCTTTGATCGATACTCCTCACGAGCGTGAATAGTCGTCCGCTGCAGTACTTGACAAAAATGGACAATGTCGCATAATTCAAATGAATAATTAAAGGCAGATAAAATTTTAGGTGGCTACAGCACTTCTCTTCTCTAGTGGATGATTGATAGTTCTTACTCTGATTTGCTCCTTGAGGAACGTTAAATGCTAAGTGGACAGGGAGTCGGCAAATCGTTTTTTAAAAAATGTTTGTAAAAATACACAAAGGCCGTTTAGCAAAGCATTGAAAATACGAACGGCGCGCCTCGAGCGCTACAGCAAAGAAAGAAGCAAATAAAAGTGAAGCATCGCACGGCAACCTACGCTACCGCGTTCCCCCCTAGGCTCGCAATATTCGGCGGTGCGCATCGAGAAGGGCAAGGTTACGCGCTTTGTATCAAAGCTCTTCCGGGGGGCAAAGCGGAGCAGAGCAGCACTCGAATCCCCTACGGCGGCATTTCACTGGCACGAGCGAAAATAGACGGAGAGCGAATATACGTCTTATTACTCATCGGCTTGAGGGCGTTGCTGCTGCCGTCGCCGCGCGCTTCTCCCTCGTATTTTTCGACGGACGGACTCCGATATCGCGGCTCCGAACGCGCACGCGACGTGCAACGAGCTTACGACGCGACGACGCACGCGGTCGACGAACCCGTCATTACGCGAGTGGATGTCTTGGTCAGCACGCGCCGCGCTACGATGACAAATAAAATGAACGCTCAATGGCCAAGACGTTCGGAGCAGCGGATTCATTATTATTGAGATGAAGATTTTCATTGAGCAAGCTTGTAAAATTGAACGGTTTCACTGATAAATATAGGCGATGGGCGCGGAGCTTGAAAATCGCGACCTCGTCGGTACTCAACGTCAATCGATTTACAGCTTTGTCCTGGTAGTTTGGAGCTTGATAATGAGAAGCGGAGTAGCTTGATTGATGTTGATCCATAGTACGAGGTATTATGTTTGCCGACGTGAATGGTAGGAAAGTGTGTAACAGGCATACCGCTCGAAAAATAATCATCGTTGTTGGAAGGACTCGCGTGCTCAAGCGACAAAGCAGCGCGAGAGTGCGATTACAGTTTTACGATCTCGAGTATACACCACTAATATACCTTCTATATATATATATATACAAGTGAGCTCGCTGAGAGTACTGCGCCGAAAGTCTGAACGACTTTAGCTTTGTTTGCTGCAATGTTTTCATATTTGAAAACTTTATCAACTGCCGGCGTACTACCGTATATTGACTCGAGAATATTCTTTCACGGCGACGGAATCGTGCACGATAGAAATGGCGATTCTGTTCGTTCTGTCCGTCTAAAATATAAAATATTCCATGAGATCTCAAAACGCGTCAAAGCTGCCAAAAGTCTCTGGTTTTACGAATAATCCTTTCGTAAAGGATCGATGAGCTGACAGTAAAGTTCTTCGTGGTCTCATGAAATTTTAAAAACCAGCGTATTATATAAATTGCACGTTACGTGCATCAATAGTAACAACCGTTGCAGTTCCAATGATCTCGAGTAAAAAAGGAAGAACAAATAGATGCATCTTCGAAATGCTGATATGCGTAACGATAATACAAATGCGCTTTTCTGGCACGTCGAGCGTAGGTAGAGTCTTTTATTTGCGACGCCTCCGTCTGTCTGAGAAAGTGCAAAGGCGTCGCTTAGATTAAAGATACGTCGGCAGACTGTATATGGCGACTATGTACTCCAAATTCGCGATGACCCGATTTTAGCGAAATTGCTTTCACTGAGTAAGTAACCCTGCAGTTTTTACGAGCACCTATTAATTACGTTAGCCCCGCAGCTGAAGCACACTAGCTCTTGATATTTTCAAGCGGGCGTATTATATATATCCAGCAGATTGTTCAATAAAAGTGAAATAAAATGAGCCCGAGCCGAGCAGTGCACGTCGTGCATTCTGCTGGCGTGGATTAACCGTCGAGCGGCCGTTCGCGTTCACATACACGTTATATTAGGCCTTCGTCAGACATAGTGCTTTCTACGAACGTCTGTCAGTGTTGATCAAGCCGACCGTGAGCAGTACTGGGTGATAGGGGTAGAAAAGATATGGGCTCGAGTGTGCGCGCGCCTGCCAAAGTAGCCGCGTGCACACACGCAGCACACGTGACGTGCGCATAGAAATACAACAAGTGGCCGCCGATCTAGTAGCCATATGCGCAGTTGATTTTGCTTTCCGCTGGGCGACTGTAGCTGCGCTACGTGCAGCTGGCTTAAAACAAAAAGAATTAAACGCTAAGCCCAAGAGGTAAATTGGCCGTGGCACGTTCCTGGCGCGTGAATCGAATTAGAGTAGCTGCAATTCAATTAGCCGAGAAAAATTCGGCTCTCTGTAAAAGCAACCGAGATAAAAGGCATTTCGCGTGGGTGCGGCGCGCGTTTTATTATTTTTTTTTTCTTTCTTTACCCAATCGATCACAACAGCTAGTACTCTTTCCGTTGTTGTTATACGCACAAAAGCCGCGGCCCTACGAGTTTCGTACGCAGGCTCGTGTTTTTTGCCTTTGTGCGTAAGAATACGCGAAAATTGTTACTTTCTAACGTTAAGATAAAACAATTATTTCAAAACTCTAATCTCTTCACGACTGATGTTTTCAGAATACTAGAAAGTTATTTAGTCATCCAAATTCATTTGCATAATTATAATATAACTTTGAAAGAAATTTGGCTGTCAAAGAGCATTTTTCGTTGAAAAAAAATTGCTATTAAAAATTATATTACTGAATAATTTGGTGTTATTTTTGAAAAACGATTCGGTGATTTACGGCATCATTCATTTGGAAAAAAGGACGTTCGAAGAAAAATCGTGAAAAAAGACTTGGGTTCTTTTTTACGAGTTTTTCCAAAACTCATACACATGGCCATTTTGTTTGAGATCTGGTTTTCGTTTGGGAGGGAAAATGAGCGTAATCGCATTAGCAACCGCGAGAAAACTAGAACTAACGCGGCGACTAACGCGACGCGAGACGAGAAAATCGTTCCTTTTTTCCAAAAGATTGCCGGCAGTCCCGGCAATTGGATTGGAATAATTGATTAACCACTTGGCTTAATGAGTCGTCAGTGGTAGTTTGCGGACACGAGAGAAAGAGAACAAGAGCCGTTAAGTTTGGTTACATTGGCTGCGCGAGCTAAAAGTGCCTCTCGGAGACTCGTCTCGTCAGAGCGCGCGCGCGGTGAGCAAGCGAGTAAAGCGAGTAAGAGTACACAGCAGCAGCAATCTCCATTACTTGGAGCTCGTTTACGAGCGCGAGTCGCTCTGGAAAGTGGCGCAGCATCACTTCCTTGGCAGCCGAGCCGGACCTTTTCCTTCCTCGCCGTCTCTTCCCTAACGCGAATTCCAAGCGCCGAATCTCGGCTTGGCAGGCGCCAGCCATGACTCAACGCATTAATCACGGAATTTCATTTCCCATTGAGTAACAGTCATCCGATAATAAGTGAGATCACTCGATGAGTATGTTTTTTCTCGGTTGCAGCTCTGACGAAACCGCGAAGCGCCACATCCCGATGGCTCCAAATGCAATGGAACCAGAACAGCGCGCGCGTCCTTTATTAGGAAACGTCACGAGAAAGATGGGCGTTAGTCGGAGAGCATAGGACGCGAAAGAGAAAAAGGGAGAGGAATTCAAGCTACGTTCGGCTATACAGCTCTACGGTTTCTCTCCCAATGAATCATGACGCGGCGCGCTCTATTATGTGTCACGCAAACAGTAAGTATAAGCGAGCGCAATCACGAAAATGGCCCAAAGCCCCGGGGGCGATCTTGTTTCATAAGCCTGAAACTCAGCAAAGTTTATAGCCGGCGCGAAGCAACTCTTGCATACGCCGCATATGTGCACAGGCGGTATCGGGCCAAATTTTGCACATACGTTACGCGTATATGCGAAAGTAGTCAGGCGGAGATAGCGACCGGCCAAACTCGTGAAATACCTGCCGCTAATCCGACTTACGGCCATTCCCTCTAGATCTATTTTTGCATCCCGGATGGTGCTCTTCGATGCGGCACCGACGCGACAGCTCGGCGTTCTTCATCTTGAAAATGGAACGAGCGCGGAAACTGCTCGACGTTGTCGAAACCTTCGGCGATTGATTCCCGCTAGGCTTTAGAAAAGATTTATGCGAACGAGAGAAGGAAGCGGGAGAGAGTGCATTGAAACGTTGGCGCGAGGCTGACCAGAGCTCACGTACGTCCGCAGCAAATAACAGTCGCTTGGCACGTGTCGGGCAGGGTCCGTTGGTGGCTTTGGCTCCAGTCTTTTGTCGAGTTTTCGACCGCCTGCAGCCAGCAGCTGAGGCCGCAAACCTTACGCTATGTATATGCGCGCGCGCGCTCGGCTGCCGTTGTTTGGCCCGCTGCGATTAACGCCGGAGAGGAAACAGCGAAGGAGGGCGCCAATAAAGAAGAGAGGAGAGCCGAATGTAACGGCAAAACGCGCGTCTAGCCGCGAGCGCGACATACACGCGAGAGATTGAATCGCGCTCGGTCTCGCTGTCTCCTGTCTCCCGTCTCGGGCCGTGTTTATGCTACGCTAGCCGACGTGATGCGGGCTCGCTCGCCCTTCGCGCTCTGGCAACGCCGCACTCTCTCTCTCTCTCTCTCTCTCTCTCTCTATACTCCTTCTTCTCCTCCGTCGTCTTTGCTATCTCGCCACTTGAGTTTATTCCCTCTGTTTCTCGCACAGCGCTGCTCTCTCCGAGCCCCCTCTGCACACGGCGGAAACTATAACCGAATAAGCAGTTGTTTCTGCTCTCGCCCGAGCAATACTAATTTCCGTCCTCCGACTCCTTTCTACCCTGAATAGCTATCGCGACGAGTAGCGAACGACTCTCCTGCTCTCGTTCAAACGCATCTTTCACAGCGCGTAAGAAGTGTTCGTTCGCGTCGCTCATCTCCGCGAAGGCTTCAACAAAAGCAAGTGTCACGCGACGTATCATCCGCAAGCAAGAAGAAAGGGGGGGAGGGGGGGGGGGCATGACTCCATGAGTCAGCCGGTCAGGAATTCTTTTCCTTCCCTCTTTTCTCGTCGCTGCAGCGCTGACTCGATCGTTTACCTTGTGCGCGCGAATTTCGCGTCCACCTCACGCCCGCGCGCCGTTTCGTTCTTCTCCTGCAGCGGCTATTTTTAAATATCGCAAGCCAAAGTGACGTCATGCAACGAATACCTCGGTTCGCGCGCGGCTACTACCACCCGCGTGTGACACCGCAGATTTTTACACCGAGTATAGACGTGTAGTCGTCGCACTGACAACCTTATCTTTTCTATCCGAATCTCTCTGCTTCACGAACCAACTGATACGATAACGCTCCTTCGCGGTTCCAAAACTGATAATTTCAAGACGTACAGTTTGTTCAGATGACTCTTCTTGTTTGTTCTATTTCACGAAAGCTATCTTATTTTTCGTTGACCAAACGGTTTCTTTCTTTATTTTTACTATACCCTATTGTCCGTGACAAGTAAACGACCAGCCGACTTTACGAAAATGGAGTATACTGACACGAAGATGAAAACAAAAAAGTTCCAAGTGGCCTGATAAACAGCCGATCTTAGCGATGCTCGCATTCGTCAAATCGGCTGTCGACGTTCTCGGCTACGATAGATCACGTATCCCAGCGAGCGAGTTTACTGTGTTTGCATTTTCCAAATTCTTTTAACAGTACATTAAGCCGTGGCACGAACGCAAAGACAGCGGGCTCCAGGTAAATGAATACAGCACTGCACCTACAATGAACGGACGCCGACCTCGCTCCCCCTTCCCTTCCCATCGTGCGCTCTCTCTCTCTCACTCTCTCGTTGTTCTTTCTTTGCTATATAGCCTGGCTCTCTTATATGACGCGTTTCTTAGTTTACCCCCTTGATCGTGCTTCATTTTTAGCGCAAGTACATAAGTAGCAACTCCGCGAGGTGACACGTTTGTATACGTATAGGCGCAAACTAAACTTCTCCGAGTCCTTTAATAGTTTTACCTCGTTAGCCTTGAATAATGCATATATTCAATCATTCGTTCAAAATAATAGCCTTTAATTTTTATTATCACGAAATATAATCAGCGGTTGGATCTGCAATGCAGAACTTTTCATCGTCCAAGTTGCTCGCTCGCTCCATTTGAAATAACTAATATTGATTTCGTTAAAGTTCGTCCCATACATGATTAAAGATATTCAACAATTGACAAATACATTACTCGGTCGTTGACAAGCATTCGTTTCAACTAACATAGTTCCTAACTAGATTTCATGAAACGTTAGATTCATAAATTAAAAAACCACATTACACAGTAATACGGTTAATTGCAAAAATTGTGCAATATTTGTTGCGCACATTGACTTATGGACAATAATGCCCCCTCATTTCAGTATTAGCAAAAAAATATAAATAAAAAATATTTAACTATCGACATTTCAGAAGCATTGGATTAAAAATCTACGCTTATGCGCTGTTTCCTTCTTCAAATTCTAAAACTATGCAATAACTATATAGTCGTCAAGTCTTTTAATTCGAATTTTTTTCAACAAGTATATCTCAATCAATCTTTTATCTGGAAAAAGCTCTGCTTCAATTGAGGAATTTAGGGGATGAAAAGTTTCATTTTTGAAATGCGAAGCGTCGGCTTTCCCAAAGAAAGAATTCAAAGATAAAAGTATTAAATATACAGTAGCAGAAGTAGAAAAGTAAGGACGAAGTTGAAACAGTAAGAAGAAGAGAGAGAGAGAGAGAGAGGTTGAGAAAAACGCGGGTAATGACAGAGTATGCAAAGTGCATCCGGCGCACATGTTCATAGCATCTGCATCCGCATTTTTCAGAGCAGTCAGCTTTATGCAGCTGAGACTCGATCTTCTCGAAGACATGACACAGATGAAAAAAAAGCGCGGCATGGCGTTGCATACGCGTGCAATTGCACTGCAGCAACAGTTCACTATAGTACAGGCTGTTAATCGCCTTGTTTCTGTCTCTTCTTATTTGCATAATCCTTGTCGTCGGTCTACGGCAGTGTGGCGTGTGTGTCGATGCACACGCGAATGGCCTGATTTGCCTGTATTGCCCCGGTATATCTTGCGCGCGCCGACACGAGGATATAAACTTGCCAAACTCTATATATATCTCGGCCAAGAGGAAAACCAGCCTGACCCTAAATGGGACAGGATGCAAAACGGCGCTCTTTCCCTTTCCCGAAAGCTCGCGAGAAAATGCACCTTTACTTACAAACGTCGGCACGCGCGGCCGAAAGCTAAAACCAATAATGGGCCGCGCTGGTTAAAAGTCCGCGACCGTCGCGGTACACCTACCGCCACACATTCGCTGTCGGTCAATTCAGCACTCAACCTATGTAAGTGTACAGACCGGGGCATCGATCACACAAGAAAGCCACTATACAAGTATACGAGTTTGACGACCTACTGCATTGATATTGTATACGCAATGAGTTTAAAGCCGATCGACATATCAATCTATCGTCATTCAATTTAATGCATCTCACGCTGCTTCTCGGATATTGTCTTTGAATGCTTTTATAAAAGCGTACGTCGCATAAGTTCATTCGAGCTCGTCGGATGATCAAATCAAAGTCGACGAGACTCCACGGTACACATCGTGAGAGCCTTGCATCTACGCTTTTTTTCTTTCACTTTTTGTTGTTTTTTTTTTTGCAAGAATAACTACTTAATGCCTCAATTAGAGCGGTATATCGTTATAGAGGCCAACCTTCACCGTTGACTCGATCGGAAGAAGAGAGAGCAAGCAGGGTGATGCATGGCAGAGTGGGAGCGAGGAGTTGCATCGCTCGAAGCTAAGCAGACCCTGTTCGTCTGCGTCTGTGTGTGTGTCTGCGTGCGTGCGTACGCGCGCATTGGCTGTCATTCCCACGGGTTTACGGATAGCGTAGTCTATATATCCACACTCTCTTGAGTGCTCTCCAACGCCTATATCGCCTACATTTTGTAATTCAGTATGCTGCTGCTGCGGCAGCTCAAGAACCAAAAGGCGAAGCATGTGTACAGATCCGATGACATCGTTCAATCAACTTTCTATTCTATCTCACGCTATCCGCATGGCCAACCAGCCATACCTATACTTGCACACTATGCTCTAAACTTACCCTTTCTCTCTCTCTCTCTCTCTCTCTCTCTCTCTCTCGCTCTCTGTTTTACCCAAAAATCTACGTAAACACGCTTCAAATTTTATGACTCGCTTCCAATCGTAATTTTTCTCCTAAGGTATTTATTGAGATGCTTCGAAAATTAAATATGATATCCCTGTCGATATCTACCTAGATCAACTGTAATTTACTCTACTTTTGTATTTTTCTAGCGTACGATATGGATATTAAGTTTCAGTCTTTCATTTCCTCTTACATTTGGGCCATCCTTTATAATTGAACTTGAATGCACAAATATTGCAAACCAACGATGCATTTACAGTGCAATAATTGCATTATCAAATACCACAACCTGTGCCAATAGACTATTTTTTTTGTTTTTTAATAATACAGGATAGTAAGCATTAGCAATCGATGCAAGCGATTGCAATGAATTCTATCGAAATGCCAACTTATGCTTTCAGTTGAACGTATCTGGTTTTTTTATTTACACGTAACGGTATAATCGTATCGTAACATCGATGAGTCATTTGTACGTTTAATCAACGCGTTGAGCCGTATAAACATTTAATTTTAAAAGTGTGATTTACTTTGAAAAAATTGTATGTATTAACGTTATTAGAATTTAAACCACGATATTTGACAGCTAATTACTTTTTATGACCAGCAATTCAGCGTCTGCGATTAAAAAGTCATTCCTTTCGATTATTATTTTAATTAAAGAACCCGCCGCGTTCGATGATCATATAAATAATTATAAGAAACACCAAAATAATAACAACCAAATAACGAGCTTTAGTTAATGATTCGTTAAATTGGCATTTCTTTTTACAGCAACGTGACCAAGGGTAACCAATTGGTTTCATCAATAATTAAAAAATATAACAAAACACGTTTTGCTGTATGTTAACTCGTATTTAACACGGACGAGCTTAATTCTTAGAAGATCATGTGAGATTATTGTGCATTTCATCGCTCTGAGAAATGTAAAACTAGTTAGCCTGTCTCAACGAAATATCCAGCGTACAAGTTTGTTCTGAAAACTGAGAATTGCTCGGCCAACAAAGCATCACCCCGTCTCAAAGCAAAAACTCAACGAGGAGTGCTATAGCCGCGAACGAGCGCACACAGGTAGAGAGAAAGGGGCCCGGGAGGAGAGCTCAAGCTATAGTCAGGTACATGCTACACTGACTACCTTATACTAAAAATAAGAAAGAGAGAGAGAGAGAAAGGAAAATGACTGGACTCGCCTCGACCCATCTACTCACCGATGGTCGTTGATGCAAACATCAGCACTAGAAGTAACACTGCCTGTGTGACCATGGTTCTGGGCCTCGCCCAGCAGCAGCGTGCAGACCGGGCCCAGCTACGATCCTCGCCACCCAACGAACAGCGCCACCGCACCGCCGCCGCCATACCTTCTTTTCCTTTCTTCTCCTCCTGCTCTTCTTGAAGCTCGCGTCGTTGCAGCTCTGTTATACGTTGGAAGAGACGGATTCAAAAGTATAGCTTGGCACTGGAAACTATAACCGGTCGCGCGTCCCTCTCGCGAGAGCCGATCTCGCGCGCGCGTGCGGCACTGCGGCAACGCCTTGCAGCTACCTAGCTCGCTCACTTTTCAAGCGCACTCAACAATCACACACGCACACACAGACACCTGTGGCGGCGCGACCAGTCATCGTCGTCTCGATGACTCGTTTTCTCGCTGCGATGTGTCACCTACGAGTACGAGCATCAGCGAGTATCCGATCGCGAGTCTTCGCTCGCGCCACATCCTCGTCTCTGATCCACTACACTTTGATTGTATATGACGTATATGTACAAAGGTCGACACTGGCAAACTTCACAGCACGAGATCAGTACCTTGAGATAATTTTACTAGAATTAACGTCTTTGAAAATCAAACTAATGCTGTCGCCGATCTTTCTTTGCCGTTAGAATAAACATACGGATATAAATGGCAGTGCTCGCGGCCGGGCGCTTGGGCCAACTACTCACGCAGAGACTCCGGCAGAGCACGCGGCCGCTCGCGCCGCGCCACAGAGAAAGCGGGGACGCCAGCACCGCCGCACCGCTACCTCCCCTCCGCTGCCTACTCGGCTGCACGGAGTCCAGTTCACAGTATGGAGCAGCCTTTAAAATTCAGTACGCGAGAGAGCTCATACGGCGAACGACATTTTGAAAACTCAATTCACAATGGAAGAATAATTCTGCTGATTTTTCCGCAATGTCAGAATGTTGCAACAGAGAGAGAGAGAGAGAGAGAGAGAGAGAGAGCACGGACGTTTTTCATCTCTTTCTTTCACACACTCGGCATACTCAAACGCACTGACGTATAACAGTGGAGGGGAAATGAGTACAAAAGCATGCGAGCTACACAACTGAACGCGGGTGAGAAAAATAGTACAGGCTTTCTACTTTACCAACTATACAGCGCCTAACACCCCCTCCGCGTAGCGTCGTAGCCCTGAGTGCCTTCACAACTACTTGTTGATCATTCTCGCGACTCAGTGACGGATCGAGCATTCTGAGGAGCCTTGCTTGCATTCATATCTGTCCTATATATCTATCTTATATATCTGTCCTATATATATCTTATGTATTTGAACAACTGCGCGCAAATATTCTCCCTTATCATGTATCCAAGTAGATTTAACAAGGTTTCAAACTGTGCTTAACCTTTAAAATCCTTTATGTAATCATATCTAACCAAAAATTTCCCTTCAATGATTCGTTTAAACAACAAATATTGTCATACGAACAGGATCTTATCGGTATAATAATTCATTATTGTGTGTGAAATCAATCAAATGAAAAATTGTATTGAAAATATATTTACGTGTGTAAAGTACAGAAAAATATAATGTAATTAAAATATTAAACTTTTGCAAGGGGAGGCAGAAAACGAAAAATAGAATGTGTACATGTAGATAAACAGAAAAATGAAATGATTTACTACTAAAAGCTTTTGGATCACACATCATCTACAACTGGATTAATAATATCCGCAAAATGAATAGTTTTTAACGGTTTTTTTTATTCTTCATGGTCATAAAGATGAAATATAAAATGTACAGTCCACGCGTGCACGTAACGCACATATACGATTTTTACATTCGACAAGTTTATGTTACCCGGGAGTGCAAGATATAGGAGATCACAATAAATAAGCAGCCAAGTGAAATACATGTGCGTTCATTAAGCTATAACAGATAATGAACGCGTGAATGCACGTCACATTAACGTGAAATTTTTACATGATAACATGCATACCTAGCAGCTGTACGCACGTGGTAACAAATGCACAGGTAATAATAAATGACCGCTAAAAATATAAAGCTAACTTGACGCGTCCACAGCATCAATGGAGATAGACGCTTCTATCCAGATAAGCGTCTATCTGCGCCGGTATAGTAATGGCCTTCGATCCTCGGGGGAGGATCGGTGCTTCGACGTACAATATTCACGAAGAGCCTAATCTCTATATGGGCTTGAAAGTGCGCACATTAATGGATACCACAGCTGTGAAATCAAGTGGGAAAGTCGAGCTGATGCTGTGGGCACTGTCATTTATCGAGTGAATATCAGCGCGCGGAGCAGAGCGTTGTCACGCGTTTTACGGGCTCGGTAGGCCGTCGATAATGCGCCTGTAAGCTTATACTTTCGTTACTCGCACTCGCAGCGTTGTCTTTAAAAGAGCTGCGACTCGCATAGGAGTGCAGGTGTCGAGAGTCGGAAACGAGGCGCCGCGTTCTCTTGGGCAACTTCACGCTCGGGTAGGCTCGTTCTCTGAGAACCCGTAACATGCAGCGTACCCCGACTTCCCCTCTTTATGCATATGTATGCGCGCCGTTTACGCGGCTCGAAGCAGGTGCCTAGTTTTGCCGGACAAGTATTTCCCGCAATGCAGCCTCGCGGCGCGGCCTGCACGAACTCGCTTCTCAAACACGCACGCCTTCGTACAATCCGCATTTGAGCTGCCGGCAATTGACATGTCGCCATCGTAAGCTCGATAAATCACACATACTTTCACCATAAACACGCGAGTAATCGCTTTGCAAGTCATAAGTATATCTCGCGCCGGAATCTCAACGCGCGGATATTAATGCGCCCGTACGGCTGCCAGGCCGCCGGTGTGCGTGCCTGTGTCCACTGCACTTACCCCCGTGGGATTGCTGCGCTGCCAAAATCCTGCGACGTCGCGGGATCTCGATTAGTATAGTAGAGCCCAGCACCGCAACACGCGCCAGATAACGTCATGGCTCCATCATTATTATAGTCGTGCGGACTTTACGATTCCCACTCAAGCCAGCTGTATGATCGATCCGAGCTACCGTACATCTACACACCAACCTAATTGCCCTCGTATCCATTATTTCTTCATTATTATATCTTGAGCAGTCAAATTCTTGCTATTGCCGACTCTGCTTGAAATACTTTTGTATTCAGCTTTCATGCTTTAAGATTTATTTTATTATTAAATATTCTGCCTCGACTCCAACGCAGCCTCCTGTAAGACTGAGCTTACAACTCACCTGATTTGTTTCTGTTTTATTCCAGGATCTAATATTATTATGTATTATAATATTTTATTCATGATATCTAATCACAGATAAATAATAGCTTTACAATTTGCTGTATGCACATTGTTTTGCGTACACGATCATAAATAAAAATCAATATACGCAGCATATATACAAATGTGTAGGTGTATGTATTTTTTTATTGGGTTCTGAAAAATCATCCTCATAAATGAGATATGAGAATCGTGCTACGAAAATACAATTTCTTATTGAAATTCAAACAATGACTAGATAAGATTGTTATATATGCAAACCTAATCACGTTTTTACAATATTACGTTCACGTATACTGGGCTGCAGAACGCATAGCAACTCCGCGTTACTACTTTTTTTTCTCTTTGTATATTCAACCCTCGAAAATAAACAGTCAATACGAATCAAGATTCATTCTTTTTTCTCCAGAAGAAAAAAAAGAACAAAAAAAAGAAAGTCTTATAATGGACGACAAATAAATAAAGAACCCGAACCCAATCTTCATCCTATTCTAATTTATTTGTGCTAGGTACACCAAGTAAAAATCCATTAGTGTCGTATAGTTTATAACTTGAATGGAAACGTTTTTCGAGTAAATTATATTAAATATCACAAAAACAAAACGTTTCATACATTCCGCGATGGGAAAAGAGTTTTTAACCGTTATCTTATAAAACATTTTTTTGCGCGTCTTCAATAAAAAGTAGATACGTCAGAATCATTTTTAGCTATCGATCCGGCGGAGATATTTAGAGCGTGACAGACTGTATTTCTCCATTATTGAAGTTTCAATATTGAATTGTACGCAGATAGAACTTTTTAAAAGACATTTAGAAATTTATTCTCAATATCTAGAAACTAATTGTTCCAGCATATTTAACTTATATTTCAAATGAACGAAAAAAATTATTTTTTTGTTAGATTCAATGTTGTTGTAAGTAATTAATTTTAATTATTCAAAAAATCTCCTATCCCATATTCCTGTCAAAGCAATCGTTTGCACTTTTTTCATCTCTCCTAAATGTATATGGACGATATTTTAAAGCATTTCTCTAATTTAGTGTTATATTTATGTTGTCGCAGAAAGCCTTTACAATTTCTGAACAGTCTTCATAAATTTCGTTGTACAAAATGGTTGTGTGTCAACGAAGGTTGACATGTCTAATAATTTGTTGCTTAACATTTGTAGCAAAATGGATAATTCGGAGTATAGCTATGGTTATTCAAAGCAACGTCCTTAATTAAGACATGCAATTGAAACTTACGCGAATTATCCTTTATATTACATTGAATTCCTTTGCACGCATTATTGTTCATAGCAGCAATAAATGAATCTAAAAATAAATACTACAAACCGTGGAACTGTACAACCTTGTTTGTGAAAGTAATTCATTTATCATTAATTAAATAAGCCAGATGGAATTCTAAAAATCTTCAGATCGAATTGCGCCATCTGTATTTAATAACGCTATTAAATAACTATTTGTTTCTGATTTGTTTCGCTCCCAACAGTTTTGTATAATTTACCGTGTCATATATTTTTTCATATAGTCATTTTCATATTTCCTTTCGTTTATTATGTAATTATAATAATTTTCATGCTGATTTAATAAATCTTCAATTACACCCTACTAATTTGAGTTTACAAAGAAATTGCTACATTATAATGTGATAAATCTATTGTTTCGCTATAAAATTATCGTATTCTTATTTCAGCAAAGACGACACGTTTAATTACGCTGGTATTGGTCTACACTCTTGTGAAATAAAACCATAAAATTAGGTTTAGTGTGGGTTTGTTACTAAAAGGGTTTGATGGTACCGGCCTCAGATCAGCCCTGAAAAATGTTCAAATTAAAAAAATTGTTTTCAATTAGAATAAATTATCTCTTTTTGACCTATATTCGACGAATAATTTGCTCCTTTCGCGTTAAAACAAATCATTAAAATGGTTGTATTATGCATAAACTGCTTGTGACAGTATCTTCATGAAATATGGATATTTTACATGAAAATATTTTGTAATTGTGATTTATTTTGATTTCATTATTATTATTTGAGGCCGATTATTATGTGATATCTATGTGATTGCTATGTGATTATTTCGTTGATATGTAATTGCTTACGTTTTATTTTCGCTTAGAAAAAAGATTTATTTAATAAATATTTTTTAAATATTGTTTTGTTAATAAATATAATAAAATATATTTATAAGCAAGATAGCCATATGTATCGCAAAAATAAAACTTTTTTCACAGTACGTCGTAAAGGAATCACAAGATCTCTGCAATGAGTGATGTAAAATTTTATAACGCATAGAACCTGAAATAAAAAAACTTGAAATTTGCAGTTTTATTTTGCGAGCTTGAACTTTTATGCGCTAGTGCACCTGTTTATTTACTGAAATAGAAAATATTTAGGTGCCATAATTTATATTATGACTAATTGATAGATAGGCAAAAATCCACAAAACTTAACTTTCAACTTGACGTCATAAATGATTTAATGATAATAAAACCAAAATCGTTCTCCGTAGTATTTTTTTCAGTTTCTATAGATAAATACTAATCTTTTCATTCAATTAGATGTTACAAAATAAACGTAATAAACTTATTAAAAAATCTGAAAAATTGAAAAAACTTATTTATCTAGTAACAAATAGACCAAATTTTATTCAATTTAATACCGAAAGGAACACTATGTATATTCTAATACGTGTGCTATCAATAACACTTGTATGTAAAGCGAGTCTTTAAACAAGGTGTTTTCTAATTATAAACACCGGCAGTAATTTATTTTTGTGACAGCACACGAGAAATTTCCTACTTTTTTATGTTGTATCAGACGTAAAATTAACTATTTGATCAGTGTGATTGAATGAAACAAGACAGGTTCAAATACCACGGCAGTCGTATGCCGTGTTTCGGCATATCGTATTTAGAATATTGAAAATGTATTATAAGTATTTTAGCATTTTTTGTGTACTCTGGTTTATATTTTTAATTAAAAAATACAAGAACTGTAATAATTTGATTTAGATAAATAGAACTTGAACATTTCGAATAAGCTGATACATTATTTACAATAATTTTGTGACTTCAAAATAATCATAATTCCATATATATATATATACGATATTTATAGACTTGTGTGTAAAAAATAAACATATTTATTAAAATTATAACTTAGAAATAAACAATATAGCGTGCATTTTTATTTTTTATTACAAGCATTCTTTTCTTTGGTGGTATTGGATATACGTATATAAACAAATATATAAGTAACACGAGGACGTGCTGTATTTTAAAACTGTAAGCCCTTATCGTCATGTCAAGTGGCTTGCGTATACCCACGTTCA
Organism: Phymastichus coffea; assembly: GCF_024137745.1. Classification (NCBI taxonomy): domain Eukaryota; kingdom Metazoa; phylum Arthropoda; class Insecta; order Hymenoptera; family Eulophidae; genus Phymastichus; species Phymastichus coffea. The sequence goes on from NW_026706827.1 coordinate 234,446, forward strand.
GTTTTGTTTACATCGTGTTCGCAGAGGTCATTCCGCTGGACGATATATACACGCAAATAATACCATATAAAGTTCGAAGTAAAATTAGTGTCATATTCCATATATACCATTAAAACTAATTTTTTTTTCAAAACGTAAATGGAAGCAGGACTATAGAGCGCCGCCATATTGATAGGCCAATAGTGTTCGAGTGAGCGCCGCCATTTTTAAACGAGAGGAATGATCGAGATAGCTTATTTCGAGTTTCAACATTGATCGATGTTTTCGAATAGGAGTTTGATGATGAACGACAGTTCAGTTTTCAGTTAAAATAAATTCACAGTTCGTAGTTCAGTTAAAAATGTTTGAGAGCAACATACAGCTAACAAAAGAGGATTTTACATCTAATGAAGTCATTGAAGAATTCGAGATTGGAGACAACACAGTGTACGTAATACGCAATTTTTTTCTATTATTATTAATTATACTAATTAATGTGCTTTGAAAATTAATTTTTATCGTGTTGTATCACAGCGATATCGTTGGCTATGTTAAATTAATTAACACCAATGTACATTCGAGTAAAGCATATTTTATTTGTAAGTATAGTAAAAATAAAAGTTATTATAAAGCTATTACGGATATACATTATTTATTTGAAAACGAAGGTAAGAGTCTCGATGACTTTCCACAAATACAAATTTAATGCAAAATTTTAGTGACTATTAATTGATAGGGTATACGAAAATACAGAAAACTATTTAACTATAGGTCATGAAAGATATGCAGAATTGAATGAAAAGCAAAAAGAAATAGTTGATAATATTTTGAATATTGTATTAAATGAAAATAACGACCAAATGAATAATTTTTATAAATGTTGCTTTATAGATGGTCCTGGCGGACCAGGTAAAGCATTCTTATACGAAACACTTTGGTATCTTTTGAAAGGAAATGATAAAAAAGTATGTACTATGGCTTTTACTGAGATAGCTGCTACACTGTTACCTCAAGGAAAAACACTACATCAAATATATAAATTACCAGTACCATTATTTTCAGATTCATCATCAAATATAAAGTTAGAATCACGTGAAGCTACATATTTAAAAGAAATAGATGTATTTATATGGGACGAAGCTCCTATGGCTCCAAGATATGCAATGGATGTAATGGATCGAATTTTACGTGATATTATGGATGTTGATTATTTATTTGGTGGAAAAATAATTATTTTAAGAGAAGATTGTAGACAGCTACTTCATGTCAAAGTAAACAGTACACGCAGTGAAGTAGTTGATTTGTCTATCAATCGTTTTTCACATTGGCAAAATATTGTTAAATATTCATTAACTCAAAATATGCGAGTTTTACCTCAAGAAATAGAATTCACAAAATTTTTATTAAATGTCGGTGATGGAATATTGAACGACATTCATGATAATTTGAGTTTAGATAATATTCCTAAAAAATGTATTACAATAACTAACGAAGTAGAAGATATAGTTGCTGATATTTATGGTCATATATTTCATTGTAGACAATATAGACAAGCAATTAATTATGCAATATTATCTGCACGAAATGTGGACGTTAATGAAATTAATGAAACAGTTGTAAATTTGTTAGATGAAACGACAGAAAAAAATTATACAAGTATTGATAGTACTGAAAACTGTGACAATGAAGGATTTAATAATATTTTATTACCAGAATATTTAAATATTTTGAATCCCTCATCTCTTCCTCCGTATGAATTGAGACTAAGAATAAATTCCATTATTATGATTATTCGAAATCTTAGTATTAGTGAAGGTTTATGTAATGGTACACGATTAATGGTTTTAGAACTTGCTAATAATATACTAAAATGTGAAATATTAACGGGTGATAAAAAAGGTGACATAGTATTTATTAATCGTATAACTTTATATTCATCAGAAACTGATTATCCGTTTATTTTTATAAGACGTCAATTTCCTATTAAATTAGCATTTGCAATGACAATTAATAAAGCTCAGGGACAAACTTTTAAAAAAATTAGAATAGATTTAAGAAATGATGTTTTTAGTCATGGACATTTAAATACGTTGCTTTACCTCGTGTACGGTTATGAGATTCTTTAAAGTTATATATTAATTGTTCTAATAAAAATAGCAAAAAAAATTATGTATTTAAAGAGTTGTATTTATAATTTTTTTCATTTATATTAAAATGTTAATGATATAAAACTTGTTATCAATTTTATTATATAATATATATTACGTTATATATTGGTACATATCTCGTAAAATAAAAAACAATCACTGTTGAGAAATATGTTTTAAATATATTATGAATCATATGTTATAGGTTAATTATAACGTCAATTGGCTAAGTCTACCAAGTCTACGCGCACGGTACGCGCGCTTAGTAAACTTCTAGTAAAACTATAACGCGTAACTGAAAATATTTTAATGTAATTAAAACATTATTCTACTATGAGAAGGAGAGCAATAAATTTAATTGATACAATTTTATATTAGCAATTCAAGTGCCATTTAATTTTTGTGGCGTGATCTATTAAGGTAAGTACACCAGTACGAATCGTAGCACAGGAGTTTCATCTTTGACATTTTCATTGACATCTTTCCAATTAACATCTTTCCATTTGTACCATTTATGAAAAACAGTTTTATATTTGTTGATCTTTCTTTGCTCTATAATTTCTCAATTATTTTTTTGCTCTATAATTATGCAATATTTGTCGATCTGTTTAAATAAACTAATTCACATTTAATAGTAAAAAAATAACGAAAAAGAATATTTTCACGTCACTATTCTTAAAATATCAAATCTGCTATTATACTGGCTTATCGAAAGAAAAAGAGCTTTGGCAGGCAAATTTGCTGTATCACAACAAATAACTCCACGAATACCGATAAAATTTGCTAAATCCCGAATGAATACTTTGATATCTTGAAAGACCTTTTCCAATGGCTCTATCATTTGCATTAAAAATAAATTTGCGTTTGGTTTATATGGGCCGAACCACAAACCAATAATTAACAGTATATTTTGTATGCGACATCTTATTGTGTACGATAACTCTAAAATATTTAAAAAAAACCCCAGATGCAATACTTTGATAAGTTTAAAACTTTTACTCTATCAGTATCAGTATACCATAAAAAAGAGATATTGTTTTTATTTGACAAGATTTCATTTGGTTGAGTAAGCTTTTTATAAATTTCACCATCGTAAATATCATGGTAATCTCTTTTATTTATACAACCCGAATTATTGTTAAGACTGTCATAAAAACCCTGGTCTTGATACAGATTTTCTATACGTGGAATTATAGGAATTCCCAAGAAATAATTTTTTTCAGCTGACTCGTTACAATCACAATATGAGTTTATATTGATTCTCTCCTCAGTTTCGATCAACTCATCTGTATCCATATTATTATTAGTGTTTTTCAAAGTAGCTTAACATTTTGGTCAGTAGCAATGCTTATTGAAATGTGTTTATTGATCAGAGAAATATTTTTCAAATTCATGGTAGGTAGTTTATTCTTTATTGAAACGCAAAAATTGATCATGATATCTTTAATATCTGTTTTATAAATTCGATGACCAATACTTTTCTGTTCAAGTATTAATTTAGTTAGTTGTACGCAATATTTTGGTTTTTGGAAAGAATCTGTCATTTATTATTAAAATTATTAGAGGAAATGCGAACATGCGATCTTAACTTCCAATTTTATCAATGTACTAAAATATTTTTATGTCTGTGCAATTTAAGCTATAGGAAAGTTGCAGAAAAAGTTGCAGCTATATTTTACGTGCCAGTAAATCCACAGAAATATTGCGAAAAATTTCAGATATAATTTTTAAATTATATCTGAAATATTTCAAGAAAACTGCGGCAACTTTTTTCGCAATATTTCTGTGGATTTACTGGCACGTAAATATTAATAAATATCTGTACGTATTGTACATCTTACTTATCTTATTAATTTATTAATTAATTTTCTAATTATTAAATAAAACTATTAATATTCCAAAAAATATCGTTAGAAATAATAACAGAAATATTTCAAAATATATTACAAAAATATCTTAAGAAACCTTTCTAAGATATTTAATAAAATATTTCAGTGAAGTGTTTCTTAAAATATTTGGAAAATATTTTTGGAAATTTTATGCAAAAAAGTTACTGCAATTTGTCTGAAACATTAAACGGCAATATCGCATGAATCACTTCTTCTATGTTTCGTCGATGTTTTGCAGAATGTTTCTGTAAGCATTGTCAAAGTATTTCTCTGAAATATGTTGAGCAATGTTTCTGTAAAGTTTAATCGAAATATTTCTGAAATATTCTCACGTTTTTTTCTAAAAATTATTTCAATAACATTTCGGGAAACGATTGTGGGAATATTACGATAATATTTTTGGAATATTTTTATACAATACTGCGGAAAAACATTTCTGATAGTTTACGCTATACAAAACATTTTTATCCACATTCCAAAAATCTTTTACAAAATAATTCTTACCATGTATCTGAAAGGTTCATGCAAAGTTTTCATATAATTTTTCAAAACGTGACATTAAATATTTGAGTGAAACATTTTTGCATTACGGTAGGTATATTATATGAAACATGTTGATGGAACCTTCATAATTTATTTCACAAACATTTCTACAATATTTTTGCAAGGTTTTTCTGAAGTATTGCAGCGAATTTTTCAATGCAATAATTGATGCTATGTGGGATTGATCGTCATCAAATTTGAGCTCTATTTTTCAAAAATAAAATTAGCTATGAGCTTTCCTTTTCCAACTTATATATTTCCTAGTATTAATTGCATACAAAACAGTTAATTTAGGAAAATGCTTTAAGGTAGACCTTTATTGACAATTTTTTTAATGATTTCTGTAAAGGTATACAAGTTGACTTTCCTTCGGAATATTAAGTTTTTATAAACATAATTTTTTTTTTGTTAATCCAATCTCGATCAAGTCAACAATTATAATTGTACTTCGAAATGCATACTGTAAAATGATTGTAAGTAATTATTTCGTGCTTTGATACAGAGAATTATGAAAGTGACAATGGTGATGACTTCAACAACATATATACCATTTCGAGTGAACGACGCGACCGAGCAGAAAAGCCAACAACATGATTGCGATAAAAAATTATTTCTTGGATCGTGAATTACTATACAAGCATCTGTAGTGTGTTTGACTGCAATCAAGCTTCGCTACGGTTTAACCAAAATTTGCATTTATTATTTGTATTTATTTATTTATTATTTATTTTAATTTATTTATTTGTATTGCTACACAACTGTTCAACTACCTCTCATGAATTTGAAAAATATTTCGCTGATCAACAAACACATTTCAATAAGCATTACTACTGACAAAAATATTAAACTGCTTTGAAAAACACTAATAATAATATTGATATCGATGAGTTGATCGTAACTTAGGAGAGAATCAATATAAACTCATATTGTGATTGTAACGAGTTAGCTGAAAAAATTATTTCTTGGGAATTTCTATAATTCCGCAAATAGAAAATCTGTATCAAGGCCAGGGTTTTTATGGCAGTCTTAATAATTCAGGTCGTATAAATAAAAGAGCATGATATTTACGATGGTAAAATTTATAAAGAGCTTACTCAACCAAATGAAATCTTGTCGAACAAAAACAATATCTCTTTTTTATGGTACACTGATAGAGTAAAAGCTTTAATCTCATCAAAGTATTGCATCTGGGGTTTTTTTATTAATTATTTTAGAGTTACCGTACAAAATAAGATGTTGCATACAAAATATACTGTTAATTGGTTTGTGGCTCGGCCCATATAAACCAAACGCAAATTTATTTTTAATACGAATAATTGAGCCATTGAAAAAGGTCTTTCAAAGTATCAAAGTATTCATTCGGAATTTAGTAAATTTTATCGATATTCGTGGAGTTATTTGTTGTGATACGGCAAATTTGCCTGTCAAAGCTCTTTTTCTTTCGATGAGCCAGTATAATGGCAGATTTAGATATAATGTATATTTAGAGCTAAGTAAAACTGTATAAAATATTCGTGTATATTCGTATAAAAAAGAATTGCGTCTACGAACTGATGCAGAATCTATTAAAAACGCAAAACAAGTTGTAGAATCAAATATGCCTGTGTGCGGTGTGAAAAGTCCGTTAATCTTATGTAAAATCTGTAATAATTATGTCACATCTACATCTGTGGACGTAATGCATTGTACGTTTGAAGGTTTCATAAAAAAACTTCTTTAATTATGGTTTCATGGTTAAAAATTTTCATGTTACAACTTGGTCGAGGTAGTTGTGCTCAATTCTACCACCTGGTTTTGTTACCTGCTGATCAAGACCAATAAAAACCATCTTCCCTACTGGAAAGCATCCGAACTGAAAAATTAGGGTCTTTATTATTTGACATCCGTTTTGCATGGTGTAATTCCCGATAATTATTTGAATCATTTCATGTATTTTTATTTAGGTCTTATCTTATTATATCAAGAAAAAGTTACAGATGAAATGATAGATCTGGCAGATGAATGTCTTGACAAATTTCTTGAAAATTTTGAAGTTTTACAATTAAAAACTCATGATGTGCAACTTGCACCTTTTGAAACATTTACCTCTGATGGTCCGTCGATTTGGTCCGCTTTTTACCACTTCAGATTTTCCTTTGGAACATTCAAATCGCAAATTAAAAGCAATGGTCTGTGGTAACAACTCACCTCATTTGCAAATTGTTTCAAAATTAAATATTTATATGGCGGAATACACTCACAAAAAGATTGGCTTAAAGGCAATGATGCTGCAATTCAATTTTTTCAAAACTGTATTATCTCCTAGAAGAAAACTAAAAATAACAAAAATTAGGAATGATATATTTTTGGTGGGTGCTTTGTTAAAAAAGAAGCCTATGTTCGTTAAATTATAGTGGACATGAATTGGGTTGAAAAAAATATATTTATCTTTTCAAAAGCGTACAAGAATAATACTTTGTATGAATTTGAGGTCAAACAGTGTGAACAACAAACAGATTCCTCGTACGTTAAATACGAAACCAACTCACAAAAATTGGATATAATTTAAAATTTTGTTCGAATAATGAACTGTAAATGTAAAAAGGTGCGTGTAGTTGTCCCGAAAGGCACTACGCGATCGTTGAAAAGCACGAGGTTGAAAATCCGTTTTCAGTAGAGTTAAAAAGCGAAACGCTATCGTGCTAGCATAAATGTAACTATGTTTCTCGTAGCTTGAAACTTATTGACATTGAAAGATTGAAATGTGTTTGTTATCACGTCAAAATTGAATACGAAGATTGTGAATACATTGTAGAATCAGTTAACAGTCTTTAAAGTGAATAAATATTTACATATTCCATAACTTGAATCCTCAACCTGATCAGTAAGATTAACTATTACAACCTATTCATAATCAAGTTTTATATAATTTTCATTGTTATGAATTAGTTTTCAAAAGTAAATATTCTACTCAATAAATATTTTATATTTTATAGATTTTTAATAATATTATTCAAAAGTAAAAAGTGTATTTGAACCAAGCAATACTAAGGCAAAATAATAAGATTTAAGTTAGATTGCTTGTTTACAATAACAATTATTAGTCAACCATTTGTTTCCCATCCGTTAGAACTGAATATTATCTGGATTTTCGAGTGTGCTGAAATTTATTGAATTATTTTTTTTAAGTTACTCCTTCGTAAATTTTAATTAAATCGTTCGCATAATAAAACATTTTTGTTAATATTTAATGAAGCAATTGTCAATTGCAAAATGAATTGACGAACATGAAATGTTTAATCTGTATATTTTTATACGTTTGAACAAAGTTTATGAATTATTTTTAAATATATGTATTAATCTCCAACTTATTCAAAATTAATAAAATTACAAACTTGTTTTTTCAATAAATTCGATGTGTAGCTACAACGTGCTAAAGATATTAGTAACGTTTCTCATAAAGCGTAGGAACGTTCTCACGAAAAGTAAATTTTGGAACATCATCAGTACATTCCGGACACGTTCAGTTATCTATAAACCGTCAGTATTTGCAACCGAGTGCGTGCCATTTTCGTTTGTGAATCGTTGCAACGATTGGATCCAATACGTTTCAGGAACGTTTCTGCTTAGGGAACGATCATTTGCGAAATTTATTTTTTTTGAGGCATCGTTTTTATTACGTACTACAAACGTCCTAAAATTATGGTACTACTAACATAACAGGATCGTTTTCAACGCTCTTCATAAGATCGTTCCTGGAATGACATATTTGGCACGTATGCAGACATTTTTCTCTAAGCAGAAACGTTTCTGAGACGATTTCTAAGGGAATGTCCACACAGAATCCCTCTTCCTTCCTGACCCTGGGGCCGTCCCCGTCCGAGATTTTATATGCACACGCCATCTTTATAACTTCGAACTCAGTGATAAATTTCACAATGAATGCGAGCTACGTATCTTAATATATGATTTATCTATGAACTTAAAATACCGATGCGAAAACAGCCCGACACAAATAACATTTTATTACAAAAAATGATCACATCTCACGTATGCCTAATTGTACTTCTCGAAAATATAATTATTTGTTATTGTACCATTATATTTCTCATAAAAAATAAAAAATATCGTTATCGATAATTCACCTCCTATTTATTCACATAAAAGACATAATTAAGCAAAAATAAATACACAGAAAAATTGTACCTTCTATAGTTTAAATTGTACCATCAGTACAATTCTATAAATTTGATTCTAAAAGAAATAATAGGACAATTACAAAGCTTTACACCTGCGCAAAGTGCATTTCCGGATGACATCCTTGTAAGTTGTAACAATTAGTGGTAATTTGTAATTGTCCTATTATTTCTTTTAGAAACAAATTTATAGAATTGTACTGATGGTACAATTTAGACTACAGAAGGTACAATTTTTCTGTGAATTTATTTTTGCTTAATTATGTCTTTTATGTGAATAAATAGGAGGTGAAGTATCGATAACGATATTTTTTATTTTTTATGAGAAATATAATGGTACAATAACAAATAATTATATTTTCGAGAAGTACAATTAGGCATACGTGAGATGTGATCATTTTTTGTAATAAAATGTTATATGTGTCGGGCTGTTTTCGCATCGGTATTTTAAGTTCATAGATAAATCATATATTAAGATACGTAGCTCGCATTCATTATGAAATTTATCACTGAGATCGAAGTTATATAGATGGCGTGTGCATATAAAATCTCGGACGGGGACAGCCCCAGGGTCAGGAAGGAAGAGGGATCCCATGTGGACACTCCCTAAGATTCTACTCTTCGTGCCAAAAGTTTCCAAAACTTGATTCAAAATCGTTTCTGCTACGATTAAATTAATTATTACTTGTATCGTAATGTACTAAAATATGGATTCTTCTCATTCACATTTTTTTTCAACAATGGACGAAAATATAATCTATATTTTATTAGATTTTATAATGAATCTAGACATTAGTGTTTAATTCGCAAGTATAACGTTATAAAATTATTAGTTGTTAAGAATCTATTTATATAAGAAGATTTTATATCAAACTTTTTGCAACATAACGTCGCGCTACCATCTCATGGCGTTATATGGCTTTATATTTTGTCAAAAAATCTACTGTACTACTAAAATTACAGTTTGATGCAGTTGCATGCATTTAGAAAATTCATTTGGAAACTATCTCTAGGTTTTCATTCGCAAACTTGTATCCAATTTCAGATTTAAAAAATATGCAGTTCTCGAGTCGGTCACATAGAGCATTAATAGTACATTACGATACAAGTGCAGGAAAGTAGATTTTTTTCTCGTGTGGCGTTTACGCCCGAGCGAAGCGAGAAACTTTTTCCCGAACATGTGCCGTACCGTATTTTTTTATACGACGTGTAGAAAGTGCGATTTCAACGCACGTTTACTGCCGAGTGTCCGGGTAAGACGCACTTTGCGCACGTAGTATATCGAAAAAATTAAAAATAAACTTTGATTCGGATTTTTTTTAATTTTATAGCATGATATCGTAAGAAATAATTAGGAATCTTTATTTTCATTATTCATGATAAAATACTAAACTAAAACCGAAATCTAAAGCTCCGCTCGAAAAAGATATGAAAAATATATATAATATGCATGTGCTATACGTCCGGTACATGCATATGTGTGTGTGTTTTGTCAGTGTAGAGACGTACTGGAGTTTTGACTCATTGACTGTAGAGTGTGAGTGTGAATGTAAGGAACTGATTCTATGGGAGCGCCCAGCAGAGCATCGATGTGATGCCGACGTAGCTTGAAAGTCAGGCGTGTGAATTTTTCCTTTTTTGTTCGGTTTATTTTAGCATTCATGACACTTAAATATTACTAGTTATTGGTTATAGAAGCTTTTAATATTTGGATTACTTTTTATATTCAGTGTACTACAAAAACATGTAATTTTTTGAAGATTGAATCACTGAAAATTAGAAATAACGCAATACACAACGACCTAGTACGTTTACTAATATTCCATTAAAATTGTTTTATATGTCAAAATTGGAAGATTGTTTTGTGTTTATATTTTTATAAAATTATAGTGTATTTCTTTGCAGCTATTGTCGAGCAATTGTAACTGTTGAAGATTTAAGTTTGTTCTTCAACGTAACCTCAATTTTGGGATTATTTATTTCCAAAGGTAAAATACACTATTTTTTTGGTGCATACCTGTTCTTTATTTAAAATTTTGTGTGTGATAATTTCAGTTGCTAAAAATGATGGAATTTCTGAGTATAGTTTGAATTATCACACATCACACAATCTTTCATTTGTGTTTCTTTAATTAGTTAGATTTATCAATGTATGCAATAAAAATTATGCATATATTACACTAATTTCAATGTAATAAAATTTGTATTTTTAAAGTATAGAAATATTACATTTTGTATAAGAATAATCTATGACTAATTAAAAATGATTTTGTTTTGATAAGATTTTCTCTTTCTATGCGAATCAGTGACTCATTAGAACAAATGTATTAATCATTTAAAAAGTATGTGAATGATTCTATACTTCACTCAAATATTGTAGTTAAATTTTTATTAATAGATTATAAATTTAAATGCATTGAATTTTCTTTGTATCTGAAAGGAAAGTAGACATTGTTCAAACAATACATTATTACTTATTCTTAAAGAGGTAGAAATAATATATATCTAAAGTTTTAGTCTCTGAAAAATCAAATTATTCAAATTAATTTTGGATAATCAGTTTCAGAATGATTAAAATTGTATATTCTGGTATAAGTCTACAATTTTTTATTTTACAAAATTTCCATTTAGTAATTCAAAAAATTATACTTTAAAAAATTAATCGAATTAGTATTTCAGATATTTGAAACTTTTACAATGGGTTGTGCTGCAAGTACAAATACAGATAAGGCAGCAGCAGAGAGATCTAAGAAGATAGATAAAGGTCTGCGTGCTGATGGGGAAAGAATTGCAAATGAAGTGAAATTACTATTACTTGGAGCAGGAGAATCCGGTAAATCAACCATTGTAAAGCAAATGAAGATAATACATGAAACTGGTTACAGTCAAGAAGAATGTAAACAATTTAGACCAGTTGTCTATAGCAATACTATTCAGAGTTTGATGACCATCATTCGAGCAATGGGACAATTGAAAATTGATTTTGCTGATCCTAATAAATTAAATGTTTCTCGACAATTCTTTACCATTGCTTCATCAATGGAAGAAGGAGAATTGAATCCTGAATTAGCCCAACTGATGAAAAGTTTGTGGCAAGATGCTGGTGTAAGACTTTGCCTCAATCGCAGCAGAGAATATCAATTAAATGATTCAGCAGCTTATTATTTGAATGCCTTAGATCGCATAACACTGCCTAATTATATCCCTACTCAACAAGATGTATTAAAAACGAGGATTAAGACAACTGGAATTGTAGAAACACGGTTTTCTTTTAAAGGTCTGCACTTCAAAATGTTTGATGTAGGTGGTCAACGTTCAGAAAGAAAAAAATGGATTCATTGTTTTGAAGATGTGACAGCTATTGTATTTTGTGTTGCTTTAAGCGAATATGATCTAGTTCTGGCTGAAGATGAAGAAATGAATCGTATGGTAGAGTCTATGAAATTATTTGATTCTATTTGTAACAGTAAATGGTTTGTCGATACATCAATCATACTATTTCTCAACAAGAAAGATCTATTCCAGGAAAAAATAAAGAAAAGTCCACTAACCATTTGTTTTCCAGAATATACAGGTCCTAATACTTTTGAAGCATGTGCTTCTTATATTCAAATGAAGTTTGAAAATCTCAATAAGCTTAAAGAACAAAAACAAATGTATTCACATCTAACTTGTGCAACTGATACTGATAACATTAAATTTGTTTTTGATGCTGTTACAGATGTTATAATTCAAAATAATCTTAGTAGCTGTGGCTTATTGAGTTAAATATTTCAACTAATACTATTTCACATGTAACAGAATACGTGCAATTTAAAAGAATGTCTCTTAAAGCATCAAATCATTTATTCAATTTACAATAATTAATGATAACAATATTTTATAATCACGTTTTTGATTTTGTGAAACGTTTTACTATGAATATTTGTTAATGAGTTTAAGCAATAACACATTGAAAAGTTCATTTTAATTTTTTAAATATTTATATACCATTTATTGGTTATTGATATGACATTTACAGATGTAGAACTTAAAACAGGAAAAGATGCAAGTTTTATAACAGTTTAACAAGTTTAACAGTTTCAAGTATTAACATTTATACTAGAACTAAACTAGTAAAAAATGTTCACAAACTTCCAAAAATTCGCATTTATACGCAATGCATGCCAAAAATTTTTAGAAGAGTGCCTTTGATAGTTCATTAAATTTATATTAATAATTAAACAAATGATAATTTAAAAATCAGTTTTTAATCACAAGTATTGTAAGCGCACATGACGGACCAAGTTGCTTTATACAACTAATTTTTTATCAAAAATCTAATGCAGTTAGGTAATAGTTTAATTAATTTTTTTTAATGCTTTATAAGACTTATAATATTATATAATATTAACTCTTTAACTGCCTTTAAATAAAATTCTTTCATTGATTATTCACTTTAATCAGAATAATCAGTCATTACAAATTTTATTTAAAGATTGAAATTAATATTAGTGTAATTTTTATAATTTACTTGCCATGAATTTTATAATCTAATGTATGTACGATAGGTGCAACTAGTTTTTAAAATCTATTTGAAAATCTATATCTTGTAAATAATGTAAACATTGGACAAAAAAATTTGTAACATTGAATTTTCGCAATCTGAAATTTACGAAACTTTATATTGATCAAAATGTATTTTCTACCTTAATGTATTATTTACTCCTATTAATAAAAGTAAAAACTAATTTTTTTTCCATATCTCACATGTGAATATTATTTTTTCTAATTTTAAATTTGTATGTTTACATTGACCATCTCAAAAATTTATATGATAATATAAATTAAAAAAATATTTATTTAAATCAAATTACATAATTTCATTGTATAGTGGATAATAATTTTTGTCAAAAGAAATAAATTTATGCCTGCCAAATAGTTGCTTATATTTCTTTCTTGTGTATTTTGATATAATAATTAACAAATTTTTAGCTTAGGATGTATATACGTATATACTAAACTTCTAATTGTTCTTTTCAATGACGGAAGCTATAAATTGAAAGATTAAAAATTTGAAAGTACTACAGGGGAAATGCTATGCTAAGTAAGTATAATACGTGTATGTAAGAAATATTTTATTAAATATTTATTAAATTTATTAAATTTTTTATTTTATTACTTATTAACAATTAATATGGAGTCAATTTTTTAAAAAATTATTTTAGATGTCGAAATATGTATACATGTTATATAAAGATATTGATAAAAACTTGAAAAGATAATAACAATACACTATGGCTTAAACTTAACCAATGATACATTTTTTGATGACATACACCTATCGCAAGCCCATTCAGCACAAACTTCACTCATTATTAACTCAAAAGCCACTTCAGTCAGTCCTGTACATCGTCTATGAAACCAAAAATTGCACCCTGATTCACAAAGAATAGCTTGGTCATTGGCATGTACTTCTTTATGGCAAACTCCACATGGCGAAATTGGTGGTGCATTGGGATTTTGATGATTGAACACCATTGGTTGATCTGGTGGATATACTTTACCAGTTGATTCTGGTATTGGTTTAGGTCCAAGGGATGGAGCTTGAAGGCGATGTTGAGGCAGTGCATTGCTGATGTTCATATCATGACTAGGAGATTTCCCACTTAAATTGTTAGGTACATTACCCATGGGGTTCCCTAAATGTCCCATTTGATTACGTTGATTCATATTAATATTTTGCATGTTATTGATCTGAGATCTGATCATGCTTATATTATTCAATTGATTGTTACCCAACATAGGATTAGGCACTGTTGGAGTGATTGCTGTCATAGGCATATTGTGTGGTCTGTTCATCCGTATATTGTTCAAATGATTTGGATGAGGCTGAGGTGCATTATGCGGAAGACCAGCATTTGCTGGATTGATTCCTGAAACGCTCATCGTACTACTAGCCATATGATTTGGACTCATATTATTTATAGGTGAGCCTATTGGGCCTCCCATTGGGCTACCTAAATTGTGATTCATTCCATTCATTGGACTATTCAGTGTTGGACCACTTATAGGTGAATTCATCATATGATTCATGCTCATATGATTATTCATAGGAGGCATGTTACCTTGTGGCATGTTTGAACGCATATTATTCATTGGATTCATACTATTAACAGGTGGCAGATTTGCATTAGGTATGTTGCCTATGTGACCCATATGATTGCCCATTCCAGGGTTATTCATCGAATTTACTCCACCCATGTGAGGCATCATAGGATTCATATTGCCACTTGACATAGGATTCATACCTCGTAATTGTGGATTTCCCATATGATGAGGATGATGAGGAAGCATTTGTTGTGGACCATTGTGCATACCAGTATTTAGACCAGCCGAAGGAGTATCGTCGAATGGATTACTAGCCACAACTGTATCACCAAAGCCTGATAATGGTGGGGGCACAAAATCTTGTATTGTCGGAGCACGTTGTGCTACTGATTGAGTATTATTTGCATTGGTACGTCTCTTCTTTTTTGGATTTACAGTGCTTGTTGTTGAAGGAGGAGGTGATGAACCAACGCCGATTCCAATACCTACACCCATACCTATACCTATTCCACCTAATTCCATTTTCCTTGAGCCTTTGTACTACATGTAACAGAAAAGAATATTTGTATTTTTAAAAATAATTTATTACTTAACTCGTTTTACTAAACTACCATAAATATCATTCTTTTATATCATACACTCGTATTTTTGAATAAATTATTTATAATCTATCTAAGAATTTAATTTTTGATATAAATACACGTTTTCACTACACATATAAACAATCACCAATTATCTAATACGAGTATCTAAGGTTAATAATGTACTTACATTAATTTCAAAAACTGCAATAACGAAAAAATGATTTATATGTCAAAAGAAATAAATCCATGACCGCCAAGCAGTTGCTTATTTTTCTCTCTCGTGTATTTTTAGTGAGCCTTCAAAGGAAAGCACGGTACAAGATAGACACGGCATAAGCAACGAAGATAGCGTCTATTGGCGTCCGCCATCGCTTACAGTCTCTTATGCTTGTCGTTACTGTCTTCGTCTTCGACACCGTGGTGTTCAAGAAGATTAGAGGAAAGATTGCCAAAAACTCCAAAGAGGGGGCTGAATCAAGTATGGAGACTGCGTATATTATGAACAAAAACGATCTGTATACGATAACTCGTTTCTACAGTCTCCATATGGTAACGTATGTACGTATCGTTGCTGGACAACCCGCCGGTAACTTAAATTTGCGAATGATCGCCGCAAGAAGCGCCACCGATGCTGAGCTGCAAGCTGCTGCACAATAAGTGGTGAAATATCCGTTCTTGTAGAGGGAGAGGTGAACGCTGAAGTGTCTGTTATTGCAGTACTATTTTTAGTCCGGAAGACAGGGGGGGGGCTGTCGTAGCCAATGAACGTCCATCGAATTTTACGAATATTTTATATGTATTTTGACCTCTGAATTGTGGCGCATCCGAGTCCTCAGGTACCCACAGCCATTAAAACGAAACGAAACGTATTTTGACCTTCTGGTTCCGAATTTCGAAAGTAGCCAATAGAAAATCCAGTCAGCGATTTATTATTAACAATGTATTTGTCTTAACATTTATAAGTTATAGCTTCGGTAAGCGAAGGGAATGATTCCTTGATTTACAATACAAAAATAGTTAACTAACTACAAGGAATAAACTGAATTCTGCAAATAGCTAATATTAATTAGTTCCGAAGATATTGCTAATTAATTAATAAAGAAAACGTGACGACGGTCAATGCAAACAGTTATAACTTTTATTCAAATTAACTTATAGAAATCGTTGTCCAATCAAATGATTCATTATATTTTATGAAAAAATCCATCGCTTTTTGGAATTTGGAAAAATTTCGATTGTAAAAATCAAACATATCGCTAACCTCCTTGTTCTCCCTGTTTTTCTTGGGCCGTTATTCGACGACGTACTTCTCGCGAGAGAAAATACAGCAAAAAATGTAGCCAGCTGCTCACAGCTTCCACGTCGCCTTGCAGAGCCTTGAAGTCCTTGTGAAAGGTAAAAAAGCTCTCGTTTTCTTCAAGGTTTTTCCACTAGCGTCACCCCACACTTAGCACCAAAATATGTCGTATCGTGAGACTCTTAGTGACGCGACCGGAGGAATCAGGGAAAAGGTTGAGGTAAAATCACTATAAACTCATAGCGGATATGGTAGACACTTTAATGTAAGCTTCTCGCTTGTAGTTCGAAACTAGACTGACTCGTCTAAGGGAACGCAGCCCTTATATACCCGTTTGAGGGTGCCTATGAGGAGTAAGCGACGCAGACGCTTTCTACAATTAGAGGTGATGCTTTCACTTTCTAAAAATGAATTATAGGCCCTTGGAATATAAATCAGGATTAGAAAATGGAATTAGGAGTAAAATGTGAAATTAGGATCAGAAATGAAATTAGGGGTAGAAAGTAAAATTAGGATAGGAACTTGGGTAGTTCCTATTAGTGACGCATCGCCATTAGGATTCCTCATCAGCGGGGCTTTTGACACCTCCCCCATCAGAAAAGTTTGCGACTCTCTGGGTGGTAAACTTGCTGAATCGTTGGCGTCAACTGTTAAGGGGAGTAGTAGACCGTGTTGGGGTAGACCGGAGCGCTTGGTTGTATTATCGGTGAAATATAATTTATAAAGACATCAGTGCATGGCCAACAAAGCCATTTACAAAAATTTACAATTCGATCGAAGATTTGCAAATGATCTGAGTTAATGTCTGGACGAAGAAGCCAAATGACTGCGAGACCGTAATTAAGGAAGCATTCAAGACAGTAAAATCAGGTAAAGACCGGGTAGCCCACATAGTATAATTAGCAGAGAACAGAGGAGTCAAAAGGTTCATCATGATTTCCGCAGGTATTCTTGGTTAGACGCGCCGTGCCATATCTCCTCAACCTAATGGCCGCAAGGCGACAGTTACTTTGTATAGCCCTAGACGTCTTTTCGTTTGATTTATTTCACTTTTCTCCAACCATTCGAATAAAATTATATTTTTTTTTCTATGTTAATTGTATCATAGGCATGTGATTTTTCGAAATGGCAAATTATTATTATAAAATAAAATTTGAAAATTCTTGTAGAATCAAAGTTTTTTTCAAAAATTATTAACCTTTATTTCAAAGAATTTAAAAAAGAAAAAAATAAATAATTGTGAAAAATTTTAAAATCAAAGATTGGTGAAAAGGAGAGTGGCTTATCAGCTCAAAACACCCCTTCTGCATGTAAATCAGTACTCTTTTAAACATCCGAACTTTGTAACAAAATCCATATTGAGATAATAAATTTGATCTTGGAAAAAGGCTTCGGAGATGAATTCTATATTTTATTTTTGTGGAAATATACGGAATGTACTAGAATTAACTAGAGCATATCAGTAATATTAAAGGGTAATAAAAACTCTTTCAGTTCATCATATGAGTGCATTTGTAATGTGCATGCGCATGAGAAAAATTAAGGCTTCGAAGTTGAAAAGGACTTTTTCCTCGCTATACATAATTTTTTATTTATACGTAAAAAATATATGTGAAGCGTCAAAAACCATTAAACATATATAGATTCCAATCGATAGTTTTCGACCTGAACTTTTCATGATTTCATCAAAATTGGAGTTAGTATTGACTGTAGTTGATTTTTCCTGCTTAATTTTTTTCCAAATCAGAAGACACTTGACTCCAACCTGAGCATCAGACTTCTGGAGTGAGAGAGACAGCCAGGCGCATCCGGCGTATTGTGTATGGTGGTTAAGTCTAGGTGCCTCTCGAGATCACTGGTGAAGAGTAAAAGTTGATCACCCTCTCCGACTGCTTCTTGAAGATCCACAAAATGAATGGTCGTCCAAACTTCATGGTAAAGTCTTGCCTTGAACAACTCCTCTCTCAATATGGGCGTGTCCACGGGGATGAGCGTATAGGGCTCGTCAAGGCCCCATGCGAAGCTGACCCTTAAGAGTAGGAGTACCACCAGCATTGAATGAAACAAAATATTATTCCACAAAAGGCTTTGTGTCGTTAATGTGCCTTTTATGTTCGATATTCTTGACCTTATATGTTAGCGTGTGTGTGTCGGCATTTAGTTGTATAATTATACGTATAAGGTCCTGCCCATAGATTGGACACGGGTGTCGTCTTTAAACTTCTCACTAGGATTTTATCTCCGATGTTATACAGCGGCGTTGGCCCCTTTTTTCTTCTCGATACTTCTTGTCATATTGCGCTTTACTCTTGAGCAAGTTTGCCCTTATTTCTTTGAGTTTATCGAGATGATTACGTTGAAACTCGTCCACGTATCTGGTTGCGTCTTGGGGCTTTAGTTGAAGAGTAGGAAGATGTGTTTCCAAATGCGTCTTTCTAAAATACATGGCCTCCATTGGCGCATATCCAGTTCCTCTATTCGGCAGGTTGTTGAATATAAACTGGATTTTCTTTAAATGCCGATCCCAGGTGTAGACGTGGTCTTCAACTAATATCTTGATTTGATCCTTTATTGTTGCGTGGGCCCTCTCTAACGACCTATTCGACTGGGGGTGACCAGCAACTATGACTAGGTTTTATCTTGAGGTGCTTTTTAAAGACTTTCATCACTTCTGACTGCAAACCCTGAGCGTTAACCATTATTATTTCCTGTGGGGCTCCATATAAATAGACGTAATGGTTAAGCAGGGCGTTGGCAGTTTCCTGGCCAGAGACTGTCTTTACCGGTATTAGCATCAAAAATTTGGTAAGCTGGTCTTGGATTATGAGTATTGTACATCGGTTGCCATTTATTGAAGCTGGTAGAGGCTCGACGTGATCGATCGCAATCCTTTCTCCTAAACATCTTGGTGGTTGTATTTTTTACATTTAAAGTTGAAACCTTTAGAGAAAAATCCATCGGAAAAAGTAGTAGATAAATGAATTACTTTTAAAATGAGATGTTGCCCTGCTGGAAAAATATCCAAGACTTTTCTCCGAGAATTTTACGAAAAACTATCGAATATTCCATGATTTTTTTTAAATTCCTATGAATAATTATAAATGTATATGGTTTTTTTCAAAAATTGATGAATGGTTAATAAACTATTTAAATACAATAAACTATGTAAATCAATGAAAAAGTGTCCGATTTAAGACATTTATGTATTTTTCCATAGTTTATCAATGACAATCCTTGAACATTAATATAAATTATTAGTTTTTAAGATTTATTACAAATTTAAATAAAAAATGTTCGGAAACTTATTGCATATTGATAATTTATAGATATTTTACAAGTTTTATACTTTCATTTTTTATAAAAATAATAAAAATCATAATAATTCATACTTCGTAGTAAATTGGAATTCCAAGCTATGCTAAAAATTGATTGATTGATTGATTTGTAGACTAACATTAATAAAACAGTTGATTTTCCTCGAGATTTTCATTAATAATCGTATTCAGTTTTTTCGTTGCAAAAAGTAATAAAATTTTATGTTTTTATAGTTAAAAGGCCTGACCAAATATAGAAATTCTATTATTTTATAATAAATAAATAATAATATTTATTTAATAAAACCTTTTGTTTATGTAAATACATAATATTTAGTTTGTTTAACAAGTGGTATGAATGTTATAAGTACGTATACTTAGTTATTACTCTATTTTAATATTAATTTTCATGCAAATAAATATTTTTGCAATCGCGATGACGAATGAATTTGTGGATGATTTCTAAAATGCAACAACATTTTATCGCAATAATATTTATATACATTATAAATATAAAAATTTTTTTTTGAGTTGTAGAATATTTCAAGAGAAAATGAAAATCAATGAAACAACTCGATAATTAAACAGAAGAATATCAATCTCCCAAGCATCCTCGAGGAATATGTACTGTATGTAATTTTTGCAATTTATAGACGCAAACATACACGTCCTTTTTATATCAATAGATGTACAGTATCTCAATTGTGTTTTCAAAAACGATGGATCACTACATCTTTTGTTGTGATCAATTGTTATATCATCATTCTGCATGAAATTTGAATAAATTTTTATTTTTCTGTACAGAATTAATATAATTTTTTCATTTCCCTCGTTGATACTTAGAATTTTATCGATATATCCAAAACATCCATTCTTATTTTCAAAATAACAATCACTAGTTTTTGTGCATTTCGAGTATTTAGATGATATGTATCTTATATTTTTATGGATCATTTTATTAAAAATTGAAAACCTATGCCTTTTTACATTTTTTAAATATTTCTTTTCTTCGTCATTCAATTTACCGCTCTTTTCTGAGCCAATCAGCGTACATTTATCTATTGTTTCGCTAAATTTTAATCTATTACAGCCAATTTTTTAACTGAATTCTAATGTTTCTGGATGCGCTGGATATTTTGAAACGACGTTTTCAACAAATTGTTGAAACAAAAATTTGTTTAAAAGTTTGTTTACAAGTAAACTTTCTCTTTTTGTCCGCTCGAATCGGCTGTCCGCTGCCGCTCTGTCCGCTTTCCGCTCCCATATAAGAGCACTCTTTCACAGTTTCGTGGTCGGTCAGTGAAATAAGTGGCACGTCGTGATATGTCCTTTTCATTTCCCCTTCGGACGCTATTTAAATGTACTGAGTTCGATGTTTTGCACTCTACGGCAAAATTAATTACTGCGTGTCGTGTGTCTTCCTGGCCGCTTACTGAAAAAAGCATTTTTAGACATATTTTTCTGCAAAATAATAATTGGTCTGGAGAGGCTTCTATTTTCACCTGCCTGGATCTCCCATTACCTACTTCGTTAATCTCTCTGTTTACTGAAGACTGTTAAAGTGTTAAAGTCTATTATTGAAAGAGAGAGAGAGAAAAGAATACTAACAGCGGTAGTGGAACGTTTGATGACCTTGTTGGACTATTTCTTTTCGCAAGTGAGGTCAAGTGTTTATTTAATCGGTGAAAATTAGTTTACCTCTCTAAAAGTTGAGTTGGATGGTTTGACATATAGATATTCATAGTATAGGTATTTATCGATTTGAACGTAACCTCAGCATCGTATTTTTATTTGAATTTATTATTTGTTTTCGGTATAGTCCCATAATGGGTCCACTAAAACGATAAAACTAAATGGGCGGCATCTGGTTAACGCAGGAAGTAGAACACATCTAATTAGTGCTTTTAAAAGACTAAAAAAGAAAAAGAATTGAGTGACGTAGTTTTTTTTTGTTTAAATATATCAGTCTAGCTTAAATAACGTATCGTCGCTAAAAAGAATTTTGAATTAAATAAAAGAATTTTAAGAACCATTTGATAAAAAATATTGATTGTTCTCTCTAGTATCTTCTCAGCTTATTTGGATTGATTCAAATTACTTGTAATTTTGTAATTTGAATAAGTCTTCGATACATTTTAGGACTGATCAAGACGTTTAAACGTTAGAAAATTTTTTTATCATTTACTCGATGATATATGTATACGTGGTATTTATTTGCTTACGATAAAATGGGTAGAACATTTTTTGAGCTACTTATTAGTAGTATATTCAAGCGGGTTGTGTCGAAAGTTCTCTCACAATTTTTTTGACGCTGGAAAATAAAAAAGCTGACTTCGGTTTTGACTGAATCGAAAACGAAATGTTATTCAAAATTAATTAAGTGTAAGTAGTTGAAAAAAAACAAGGCTAGAGAAAGCAGCAAAATATGTCATGAAAGCTTATTACTGTCTTTATTCATGGAATACGTTTAAGGTAAGGTGTGGCTGCAATGATATTGAACTTGGGTAGCTACAATGATAAAGAAACAAAGTATTTTATTCTGGATTTCGTGAATTTTCCAAGCGAAAAACATAAGAAATCTGAGATTTTTCCGGTGAAAAGTGTACTTAATCCAACCCTGTATGTTCCTATTTTCAGGAGGGAAGCCTATTTAATTTTTAATGTTAATTAAAAATCAATTAAAATAATGATTTGCACGTCAATATGAGAAAATGTAAATTTGTTCAAGAACGCATAGATTTTTTGAGTCATATCATCGAATATAACAAGATTTTTAAATCTTCAAAAAAGATTAGAGCTATCACACACGTGTCTTGACTTACATCAATTGATGGAGTGAGAACAATTGTAGGTATGGCAACTTACTATGCAAGTTTTATTCCTATTTTTTCGATATTAACAACTCTACTACGCCAACTCTTGAAAATACACACATGATTCAAATGGACAAAGCATTGTGAAAAATATTTTCAACCTTTGAAGAACGAGATTATAAACGATCGAGTATTAATATGTTATAATCCGGAGTTACCATTACAATTACCATGACTAATCGCAGGGTTTTGTCACACGTGTTTGATGGTAAAGAGCATCCGATTGCATTTGCGTCTCGAGCTTTAACTTCAGCAGAACAGAATTACTCTGAACTTGATAAAGACTCTCTTGCAATCGTATATTCAGTGGATTACTTTGATCAATACTTATTTGGCAGAACTTTCAAATTGATCATTGACAATCACCTTTGACGCGAATTTTTCATGAACACGCAAATATTCCACGAATGACTTCAGCAAGACTTCAGTGCTATGTAGTATTTCTATCGATCGGGATTCGACTATGAAGTTAGTTTAAAAAAAAAGGAATCATCAATGCAAATGCGGATTGTTTATCGAGAGTACTAATTTCTAGTAATCTACTCACAGATGGAGCAATTGACGGAGAAGTTCATTTGTTATGCCAAGAGTCAGTTTTAACTAGTTTAACGCTGAGCATAACATTTGAATCAATACGCAATGAAATTTTAAACGGTTCCTTTGTAGAAAATACTTCAAGAGTTAAAGAATAATTCAAACAGTGCATGCCAATTTACCATCGATAACAACGTCTTATTCAGAGATCAACGAATTGTTATTCCAATGTATCACTTCACCCATTAATTCTACAAAAACTTCATCGAACACACTTTAGAGTATTAAAAATGAAATAGCGGTATGTATATTGGAAGGACATGGACAAGAATATCGAACCTTTAGATTGATCGTTTGAAGCTTGTATTCCTCATAAAAACAGTCCTCCGAGAGCTCCATTTCATCCCTGAACGATACACCAAAAGAGAACTTGCAGCGAATTCACATTAATTACACAATACCGTACCAAAGTTATTATTTTCTCGTAATCATTGATACAAAATCGAAGTGGACTGAGATGAGGGTATGTATGATTAACCCGCAACGCCAACTTCTATTTTAACGATTGATCTACTCAAAGGCGTTTTCGCTCGAAATCGATTTCCTGCCGTCATGGTATCTGGTAACGTAACTATTTTCACTAGTGAAGAATTTCAAAAGTTTTGTACAGAAAGACGTGCAAATCTTGAAAAACGTCTTTCAGCAATTATGGATGAAAAAATAATGATGAAAGAGAAAATTCGGGAGATACATTTTAAGTATAGAGCAACATTACTGAATAATGGTAAGTCACCACTGAGTTGTATCTTAAACGACTAATCAGGATTCAATGGGATATTTTAGAACCTGTTCAATTTAAAGAAAGCTTTGTTTTTGCAAAAATAGCTTGTAAATTAAACGTAGGATAACGCGATCAAGCAAGATTATTCTCCAACAATAAAATGTATTGAAAATTTGGCACAATCATCAAAAAGTTTGGACATTTAAATTATTTAGTTTAATTAGATAGTAGATATGTTTACAAAAGTCAGATTGATCAACTTTTCAAAACTGATGTAAACAATGAGGATCAAAATGTTCCGGAACCATATCAATCAAAAGAATGTCATAAGAAAAAAAATCACTCCAATTTCGAAGATGTAGTTACACTCCCATTAAACATGCTTAATCAACAATATCAACCACTGATTCAACCAATTCCGAGAGATATTTTCAATGATGAGCCAGTTCAGCATTCACCGGAGCCAGACGATATACCAGAACTGATCGATGAGTCACTCGAGTAGACGAACCACAAGTTGAAGAACAGGCTACAATTTATTATTCATCAATCAAACAGACAGTGAGAAGAACCAGCGAATTTTTAAAATTATGTTAAACGTTAATTGAATTAATTTTGTTGTTGTTCAAGTCCTTAAAAACTACATATGTTTTATTAATCGTGGGAGAAATTGTAGTAATTCTAAAACACTCTCCATGCATTCGATTATTTCAGATACATTTAAACCATAAAAAAAGTCTGACACGCGGTATATGTAAATAAAAAGCTCTCTTTGGATTCTCATGTTTGACAATTAATCACAATACGTTATAACAGTTATTGAACGTTCAACTTGCTTATAATTTAAAAACAGTTTTACGTATGCTGATTAATTGTAATAGTACATTACGATACAAGTGCGGGAAAATAGATTCTTGCCTCGTGTGGCGTTTATGTCCGAGCGAAGCGAGAAACTCATTCCCGAATATGTGCCGTACCGTATTTTTTGATACGACGTGTGGAAAGTCCGATTTTCAACGCACGTTTTTTGCCGAGCGTGCGGGAAAAACGCACCTTTCCGCACGGAGTGTCGCAAAGGTAATATCCACGTTTGATAAAAATGGCCAGGTATGCAGAATTAGACAACACTCGGATAGAAAGAGGATTTTCGCTAAATGTGTTTGAGAATATTGGAAAATTGTTTTCATGTTGCGACAATATGCCAAAAGTGATATTAGAGACTGGTTTTATATCGTAATTGTACAATAAAAAAATGTGAAAGGTCAGTCAAGTTCATTGACATAACGTGTTCATAATAACACAACAGTAGCAGGTAACTGGTACGATTGATATATTACAGTAGTAGTTAAAAAATCAATACAAATAGCGCAAAACAACAATTGGAGTACAGAACTCTTTTTTCCACTTACAAGTCTAATGAATGAAATAACACAGAGCGAAGAAGCGTCGCACGTAGAGACAAACTTTTGTACAGAGAATGACGTTTGGTCGAAATAGCGAGACGGCAATTACTTTGGTAACCAGTGAAGTTGCGAAGGCGCGGGCGGTGGCCGAAAGTTCAGCTGCTCTCTCTGTGCTGCTTGAATCTGGAGTGGTGCTCGTCGTCGTCTCTCGGAGAAGTCGGGCAGCTCTTGGACATCTCGCCGTTCTGGATGTCGACGAGGAGGCTCTGCCTGCAGAGCATCGAGACCGTGCTCATCTTGTCCTTGTCCTTGTCCTTGGCCCTGCGCAGCTTGGCCCTGCGGAACTTGCTGGCGATCTTGCTGAGCGTGCCGCTGCGCGCCTCGTTGGTCTGCAGTCGCTCGTAGGTGCGCGAGTCGACGTTTATCATGCCGGCGCTCGCCGACTTGACGAACTCCACGGAGCTGCTGGAGCCGGCCTGGCTGAGCCGGCACGAGCTGTCGATCGAGGGGTCGTGCGAGCGGCAGCCGGGGCCGCGCGACAGGAAGTCGTCCTTGGCGTGGTGCGCGCTGGCCGGCGAGGCGCTCTGCCGGCGCCCGGCTGCGCTCCTCAGCGCGTCCAGCTTGTGGATCAGCTCGGGCGAGATCCTGCCGTCCGCGGAGCTCCTCCTGCTCTGGCCCTCGCCTCGCATGGGCAGGGTGGTGCTCTCGGGCGCCAGGCACTGCTCGATGCTGCTGAATATCTCGGGGCTCTTGTTCTGCAGGCTGTTCTTCCTTTTGGCGGCGTCCGGCCCGACGGCCCGCGGCTCGCTCGGCAGGTCGGCGCTGCCGCGCTCGGGGATGTCGCTCGCGGCCGGAGCGGCCGGCGCGGCCGGCGCGGCGCCCGGCGCCGCCGCCAGACTCGACGGCCGGATGAGGCCGGCGCTGGCGCTCTTCTCCAGGCGCATTCCGTCCTGCGGGCCGCGCCTCGGCGAGCCGGCGATCGCGCGACGCACCTCCTCCTGGTACCTCTCCATCTGATTGCGCACTCTGCGCTCGCTGGTGGGGGACCTCCAGATGGGCGAGCCGCTGCCGCTGCTGGCCGGACTGCCCGACTCCTCCTGGAGCTTCTGGTTGTAGCGCTGGATCATCATGCGGATGCTCGGCGCCGTTTCCTTCGGCGACGACCTGCGGTAGTCCTTGCGAGCGAGTATCGGCGACTGGGGCAGCGGCGGGCGCCTTTCGCTCGCGATCGGACACTCGGAGCTCGATCTGCTCCTCTGGATGTTGAGGATTCTCTGGGACACGCCCGAGCGGGTCGAGCTCCTGCTCACCGACGCCGAGGCCGGAGGCGCTTGCTGCTCCGGCCGCGGCTGCTCCGCCACCTCGGCTGCCTCGGGCTTTTGAGGGCTGCAGCTGGCGGCGCTCTTGTCTTTGGCGTTGCGCCGACTGAACGGCGAGAAGATCATGCGCTTCGTTTTCACGAACACGCTTGTCGACTCGGACTTGCCGCTTATTCTTTGGCGGTAGGCCTCCTCCTCGTGGGCGTCGGTCGCCTGCTGAGGATTGCTCGCGTCGCTCGATGGCACCACGTTCGCCAGCTGTTCGTTCGAGTTCGTCGGGACCACGATTTTATTCAGCGTGCTCTCGTTGATGATGATTCGTTCGACGCTCGGTCTTTCCGGGAACGTCGACACGGTCAATTCGTCGCTCGGCTCGGCAGACTTGTCGTTGAGTTGTTCGGACGATCGACGCCATTTGTATCCCACTTGCGTGTCCGTCAGCCTTCGCGTCTTCAACACTTTTTTCGGTCGCATGTCGCTGCTCACGGTTATTATTACGTCGTCCATCTCCGTGCTATTGGGTGCTTCTCTGGAATCGCAAGTGATGATCACGTCGTTGGATGCGATGCATTTTTCGAAACTGCAATCGCCATCTGGAAGGTAACAATTGCGATATTCCCCAGACTAACACTAGTTACGCGAAAATGCAATCCAGAAACAAAACAGACTCACTCTCCCTCGTTACACTGCCCGAGGTGATGAACGTTTTGAATAGCTTTCTCTCCGAATCAATCGACGGCAATGCGACACTCGCTGGCTCAGCTATACTTCCATTCTCGCGTTTCTTCGCCGACTCTTTAGGTTTGTCATCGTTGCGGGTGTTTTTGTTCGCATTCACGATTGGATTAATCTGAAACGAGGATGATTGACATGACGACTGGCAACGGAAATCTCTCGCTTGGATACTCTTACAGTTTTCGTCGTACTCTCCAGCGGTTCGAAAAGCTCGTTGTGCGTGGTTTGCTTGGCACTCGACATCTCCGCATTGGGGCTAGATTCCTCTCCTGGAACGAGAAGATTCTACTTTGGAATTTATAATTTTAATCTTCAATCGCAGTTTCTTACCTATGCGCAAAGATGCAACTTCCTCTTCGATTATCGTTTCACAAATGTTAATGTCGTTTGCGTCGAATATTCTGAAAGGAACGTTACACTTATCGAAAATCATTATCACGAAATAAGCTTGCCGAATAATGGGAAAAGAACCTTCTACGAGTGTCGTCGCTGCTATCAGAATTATTTGCTCGTGATGCAGACTGCGTCGCCTCCGAGTGTGACTGCAAACCGTTTTTAGACTCCTCGTGTTCATCGTACGACGTGGAAAATCGGCAGTGCTTGCGGACTCTCTAAAAATTTTTTTAAAAGCTCGTACATACATTCGGATCGGTAAAAATGTGTCCGCGGTTACGCTGAAATTCCAGTTAAAACTATTAGTTGCTGGTATTTCCTACGTGATGGGTTTCTCCGGCTTGTACGAGAATAACAGGCGACGGTTCGTGACTGGCGGTTACAGTGCCAAGTGGTATGGCAATACTGGTTGTCTCGCTGGCGGTCACACAGTAAACTGGAGTCTGTTGTGGTTGGAACTTGGCCATAGGACTTGCCGTTTCCTCAATGACGTCCTCGATGTCAACGATCACTGCTTCCGGCTCCGAATCGTCCAACGCCAACTCCTCCAACATTTCCTCGTCGGCGATCGTTTGCTTCGAATCTATCCTCAGTTTAGCTACCCCCGCCACAACAAGTTCCAACAGTTAGCATGAGATACGAGCAGTGCACGTTGTCGAGGCAAGCTTGTGTATGTCAACGGCAATGCTTAACTCTACATTTTATTGAAACGGATACTCATTTTTTTAAATCTCTCGGTCTATTTCCAACCTTCGCTTCAAATGCAAACGTCAAGTAAAAATATGTTTTTTAATAATGTAATTTGACATTTTTCAAAATTTTCCACTTATTTTTTTTCTTTCTTATTTTCAAAGCTTCTAAGTTTCTTCTTTATGGATAAAAAAATGATATTGTACACTTTGATGATTGATAATTGCAATTACTAAACAAATATTGAGATGGTTGATTTTGAGAAAAAATAGTAGAAGTCGGGGCAGTTGAAAAGTGAATATACAGCATGAAATATTATTTATAAGTATCTGTAAGTACCTCCGTTTTCTAAATTGGTCGCGTCGTTTAAAGATAGACTCGATGGTTGTCGAATCGGAGTTTCGTCTCGTTGACTGCTCTCCACGACGCTACTCATGGACTTGGAACGTTTTAAAGATCTTGGATACGTGTCGTCTGTGCCATTGGACGATATTATTTAATGGCATTGCGAGCGATCGTTTGACAATTGAGTTTATATTGTGTTATCAATGTTTGCTTACGGTTAGCATCGGCGTTTTTATTGATCGCGGAAATTTTGTACGCTGGATGAAGAAGTTGAAAAGTTGAAAATTCAGGTTTGATCCCTTGACTTTTTTCCCATTCGTATAACTTTTTCGTGAATTCTTGAGAGATTCCTTCGAATTTGTAGTATCCCGTGGACGTGTGCACGAGCACTTCTCTTTTTGCGTGCGCCGAGTTGAGAACTCGACTCGGATCGTTTAATCTGAAAGTGACGCTAATTATTCATTACCGAAAATCCAAATGCAAGAAATTCCTGGTTTTTACTCAAATTTAGGAAACGTAAACGAGTTATTTGAACGAACATCCGATTAGTTGAATAAGGCCAGTAGAATGTACGAGTGCCAGAATTACCTCAGTTTATGATCTAGTAATCTATCTCGCTGCTCTTCGATCATTTTCTGTTCTCTCTCTATCATCGCTATCACTCTGTCTAACGGCTGGAATTCTTTTTCGTCCAATGTTTTCCACCTCTCGCTCATTTGTTTCGCCTGCTGGATTAGCTCGACCGAACCTTTTCTTTCAGCAGCACTTTGCTCTTCGTCGGAACGCGTTGATTTTATTTTTTTCCACTCTTCCATTTTCTTCCTGAAGTCTTCCGACATATGCGCTTTTCCTGCAAAATAATCCGATCAAAATCGTTACCACATTATACTCTTGCAGCATCAACTTCGTATGCTGTAAATTTTTTCTCAAATTTATAATCGTTGAAAAGTACTCTAATCGGAATATAATCGATAGAAATTCGTTGTAGCATTAAAAATCCAAATCTAACGTTTTTTCAATTGGTCTTCTCATCGTGAATAATTTGTCTGTATGTAGCGTGAACAAAAACTAACTCTCGTAATAATATAACTTTTGCAGCTGACATTTCGTTACACTCGCACTGTCGGAAGTCAATATTTTGTGATTTTTTTAAAATATTTGTTGTCAATAATTATTCCGAGTGTGAGTAGCTTATGCCGTTTTCCAATTAGCAATTAGATGTCTTATATAAATCGTTCGTGGTAGTATATTTGATAGCGTTAGAGCACATCTTTATAACATTGCCGAACTCATTGGATCGAGTCACTTGGACAAGCGAACTAAATTTGATCTTGCGAAAAGATGTTTGTTATCCGCGTTAACCGAGTAAACATGCCGATAGTAAATAATTTTGCCCGGTGTGATCTTGGAAGTCGTCTCCGAATAAAGTAACGGACAAGCAATTCTCACCAGGCTCGCTTTCCGGAGTCTTGCTTTCGCTTTTAGCGGGCGTCCGCCAAATCTGCCAGTCGGTCAGCCGCCTACGGAACAGTTGATTTTCGGGCGACGTCGTGCCGGACGGATTGCTGCCAGTCTTCTTGATGCGCTTCCACTCCTGCAGTTTCTTCTTGAATTCGGGAGTCAGCTGCTCTTCGCCCATCAGCAGCGCGTTAGCCGAATCCTTCTCCTTCGGCGAAGTTGCGCTCGTCCGCGATGTGCTTCCGGAAGACTGACCGTTCTTCATGTTCTGCCACTCTGCGAGCTTGCGGTTGAACTCGACGCTTAGTTTGTCGTGAAGAATTTGGTAGTTTCGCTGGATGTCGCTCTGAATGCTCGGACTCGCGCCGCCGTTGTTGTCCAAATCCTCGGCGCTCGCGCTGTAGCTGCCCCCTCCGTCGGTTTCTGTGTTCGTTCATTGAATTGTCAATTTACGGTATATTTCCTCTCGGAAGATCGACTTTTGCTCAAGTCGCAACAGAGTGCAATTTACGTCGAGAATTCGTAATCGAGAATCGAGGACTGCGTTGGATCGAGCACGGAAAATGCAGTGAACCGTCCGGCGACGAGGAGAAGAGCGTACAAGCGATAAATGCGAAGCGAATCCGGGTACGTAATTAAAAGCCTCGACAGCTCGAGATCGCGCTGATGTAAGTTTGCCTTTGGCCCTGTACTCTCTATGCATCTGCTGTCTGAGCTTTTCCACGAAACGAAGACGCGGCAGCTCATATAAACGCGCGGCTAATTTAGCAAACGCGTAAAATACGAGGGCCAGAGCAGCGGCAGCGGACGCGCATCGGTCTGCTCCTCGCGAGCGCTGCTTGTATAATGACGCGTCGACGCGCGGATAGCCGCCGGGTACCGAGACCTGCCGCCGATAAAATCTCGGCCAAACGTCTTTTTAATTATTTACGTCTCGTTGTTTGCCCTCGCCGCACTGTTGCGCATCGTCAATCTCGCTCGGCGGATTCTTAACAATGAGCTGCGCTGCCCGCGGATGATTACTTTACGATTGTTTATCATTCGGCTTTATTTGCTTTTGCCGCAAGCGCGAGCATTTGATTATAACGGCAATTTTCAATCAACGTAAATACCCTATCCGTCTTGCTATTGGCTTACCTCGGCTAAATCCATTTGAATTGCTCCTAGAAAGATGACCAATCGTAACAAAACACTACTTTGGCATTGAATACAAGTTCGAATACATGCGATTTTAAGGTTACATCTGTTTTCTCTTTCTTTGGTCGGTCAAAATTTCAGTATGTTCGTCTCGAAATTGACGGTAGCTGTAGCTTCTCCACGCGCCTTGCGAAACCTAACGACATTATCAAAGCGCTTATTCAGTAAGCAGTGCACCGCCGCTGACAAAGGAAGTAGGACGAGCGTAGGCGCCGAGAGCCGTTGCAAAAAGTACAAGGAGTCCTCGGAAAAGTGCCCGAGGGTGGGAGCGAAGAGCGATTGCCAAAGCGCCGGAGCTGCGGATTCCCAAACGAAAGTAACGAAAGCAATCCTGTCGCACGCGAGGCAATGCCAGTAAAGCTACTGTACCAAACGTGCCACCGGGCCAAATAACCAATCGAACAAACGAGAACGAATTAGGTTACGAGTCATTAATTGTCGAATGATCGCCGCGAGAGACGAAAAATAGCTAGACAGAAGCTCCTTTGGCAAAGACGATCGGTAGAGCGCAGACACTGGGCTGCCAAGGCGCGAAAGTGGCTTTGATCCGAGGCCACTCGGAAGCGCATAAATCGCGCGCCTCTTGATCAAAGAAGTTCGGTTGCCACATTAGCGCAACGCGCCGGTTGGTTGCCTCGACAGGCTGGCTGCGCTCGGCACGCGGCAGAGGCCTTCGGCGCCGCGCTGGCCAAGGTGCGCAGCGAGGCGCTCGCCCTGCAAACGTTCACGCGGAACTCCATCGACGAGATCGTCGGCTCGATGTATCTGGAGAACGCGGCTCGCCTCCGATCCGAAAGCAGCCGAGCGACGCAGAGGCTGCAGGCGGCCGTCGACAAGATCGAGCAGATAACCAAAATGAGCCTGGCGTGCGGCGCAGCCAAGAGGAACCAGTGCTACGCCATCCACGAGCAAATTTTCGCCAGCCTCCAGGTAGACCGAGGCGCTGCTCGCGAGCTCGCCGATCGCTACGCGCCCGATCCCCGTCCAAGGTTTGGCAGTGCGAGAACGCCTCGGGCGAGCGGAGCGTGAGGCGCCGCCTCGAGGAGCTCGAGTGCGCGGTGAAGGAGCGCACGGACACGGCCGTCGCGATAGTGCGCACTTGCAAGGGCTGCCGCAGCCCCGGCAACCTGCTGATCTGCGTGGAGGCCTCGGCCAAGGACGCCCAGTGCATACTCGAGATGAGCGACGAGCACGCGAGACGGGAGATCGGCGACGTGCAGCGGCTGAAGGCGCAAATCTTGCGGGAGAACGGCACCATCGTGCGGCAGCTCACGAGCGCGTTCGATCGAGCCGTCGCTCGGTTGGAAAACGAATTGGATACTTGCGCGGCGGAGCTGAACAAAGCGCAACGGACCTGAAGCGACGTCCACTTGGCCGAGTGGACGTTGACGATCCGTCCATTTTAAATTAGCCTCCTCGCGCACCACGTAAGAGCGTCCGATCGATCGCCGGCAAAGCGACGTGGCCTCTTCTTTGTTGTAACCCTCGACGCTGCTTCGACACAGCTGTTCGGAGCTGACGATGCGAGACAGTTGGTCCGAAACTCGACTCCGAAACGACTGGCAACGGTACGAAACGAGCTTCGGTTGGGAGAGAACGTGCCCGAACTGACCGTCGAAAAATGACGAAGTCCTGCTGGGGCTGGGTGGCACGGAGGAGGTACTCGTGAGGAAGGCTCTCTTGACTTTGTTCCACTTGGAGTCCTGGCGTTGCAGTCTGGGCGGCGGCTGCTGCTGCTGCTGCTGCTGCTTGTCGGCGGCATTCTGGCCCGCGGAGCGTCGCCGTTTGCCGAGCTCGACGCTGGCCTGGCCAGTCTGCGGCTTAGGCGAGGAAGCCGAGTCCGGCTCCTCCGAGGGCGAGCGCTCGTCCGTCGAGTCGAGCTGGCGGCGGCGCGAGACGGGCGACGCCGACACGCAGGACTCCGGGGACGAGAGCCGCAGCTCCTCGCTCGACGGCACCGTGATCGTCAGGGTGGGCGTGAGTCGCCGCGAGGCGAGGTCGACGACCTCGCTGCCGTTGCCGCCGGGGCTCGAGGGCTTCGGCGACGCCACGCTCAGCAGCGAGCTCTCCGACACGGTCACCTGCACCTGGCTGCTGGCGCTTTGATCCGATGCCGCGGCAATCTGTCGATTCGTACCTTACTGCACCGCGGATATCTCGATACGGGCAAGCGTCATGCGTTTTGTCCACTCACTTCGTGAATCATGTCGGAAGACTCGTGGCTCGATAGAGAGTAGCCGTCTTCGCTGCGCAAACTTGCCCGGGGCAGCGGTCTCCTCACGCTTTCCCGCCGAGATTGAATAATGTCCTTCACCATGCCCCAGGCGCTCTTGTGCCCTTTGTCCAGTCTTCTTACAACGCTATCCTTCAAATTGCCATAAAAACTCGCTTTTTACCAGCGCTCTCGTCAAAAATCAGCAATTCGACATTCTATCGAGAGTACCAAAGCTAATAAGCATCTATACACTCTAAAACTCACTCGTGAATGTTGAGTGTTTTGAGGAATGATAATTTCGCCGTCTAGAGATCTACTTCTACGAGTTGGGTCTTCTTCGGTCTCTCGCGTGGTCGGTCTTGCTGCGTGCATTCGTTTCCGCACACCTGTCGCATAAACATTCATTTTCTTTATTCTTTATTGCATAGTTTCCATTGAACAAATTATTTAAAAAATAGTAAAATTTTGCATTTCATTTTGCGGTATACGCCAATGATAGCTTATATAGCTGTGGATCGATTCTGTCGTTAAACAATCACGATTGGGAAATACGACGGAGTAAAACTGTTTTCAAACAAATGCCTGCATCCAAGGTCGAGTGTCTATGCCAAGTTTTTGGAATTGTTTGGAAAATGAGAAAAAGAAATGTTTAAATAATGACATTTATTGTTAGAAATAATAGAAACGGGTGAAAAACACGAGAGTAAAAATAAATATTTTGTAATTTCGGTGAAACAGGGAAACGTTCCGAGTTAAAAAAGAAACACTTTATAGAAAAACATTTCCCAAACGCGAGTTTATTTTCGATCGAAGACGATAAGTTATACCCATTGACAAATGTTGTTTTGGTCATTTTGATTGTAAAATAATTTGACGATTATGAATAATTTGACGTTACGGTAGAAAATAAAATCCAGAGACACGTTTACCAAATGATTTGCGGTGTAATTTGCATTAAGCAACAATACATAACTTATTTCTGCGATTCGTCGGTATGATTTCGACGTGGAAACTGGAGAATCGATAAGACACAAGGAAAAATCTCGTTTGACGCGCCGACTTAGTCCCAGAGTTGCACGCCGCAAGCTAGCGAACGAACGGCCGCGTGCACGAGCGCACGGTGCGGATAAAGTGGATAACGGTCGAAAAACTGGCAAACCGCACGAGCACGACGAAGCACCCGAAAGAGCGAGCGATCGTGGACGAACCTACCGGCGTAAAGATCGTCGATGGACGAAGAAGAGGAGATGGTGCCAGGGCTAGGCGGCCCCGAGAGCTCGGCGGTCCTCGGCGACGAGTCGGACGGCGTGGTGTTGGCCGTAGCGGCGCTGCAGCCGTCCGGCGCGTCGGGTATCTTGAGGAACCTGGCGGCGTCCTGCTGCTCGAGGCCGGTGCCGGCGCCCGCCTTCTCCCACTTGAAGGCCGCCTTGACCTTGGTCCACTTGCTGACCTTGGGCGGGACGGCGGCCAAGCCGAGCGCGCCGGCCAGCGAGTTCCTCTTGGCGCTGCGGCCGAGGTGGCAGCTGGCCCGCGTGGCCGCGCCGCGGGGCGGCGCCGGCGCGCCGGCCGCGGCGCCGATGGACCGGCTGCGCTGCCGCGCCACCGGCGCCCGGAAGCTCTTGGCCCGGGCCGCCCGCTGGGAGGCGACCGCCGCGCAGCCGGCCGCGGCCGACTGGCTGCCGGCCGAGGAGGTCGCCGACGACTCGAGCATCGCGCCGAGCAGCGACTCGGCGAAGCCCACGTCCTCCTCGGGCGCCGCGGGCTCGAGCTCGGCCCGCAGGAAGGTGCGCCGCGTGCTCGCCTCCAGCCGCTTCAGCGCCCCGAAGCGCTCCAGCTCGCGGATCCTGCGAAACAGCCGGGCGCTCTTGGCGCGCAGCTCCAGCATCTGCTCCATCATCGAGTGCAGCCGGTCCAGCTGCTGGAAGGCGCTCGGCTGCGGCGGGCGCCCTCCGCTCTCCGTCCGCGCGCGCGGCTCCGGCGGCGGCGGCGGCGGCGGCGGCGGCGGCGTCGGCAGCTTCTCCGTCGGCTCCTCGCGGCGCCTCCGCTTGCGCGCTCGCGCCGCCGTCCCCTTCGCGGACTTGCTGCTGCCTTCGTCGGCCATTGCGCGACTCACCGCTCGCTCTTTTCACGACTACATTCTCGACCTCCGATACTATTGCCATAGGCACCTTCGCACCGCGCTGCTTCATTCATACTCGGCGTTACTCGCTGCATCCATCGCCTGGAAATCACTTCCGATCGTTACTGCGACATTTACTGCTTTCGGCGATAATCTGTCGTCAAAGTTTCACTGCTTGTTTCCCACGGAAGCTTATTAACCCATCGTGGACGAGACTGACAGCGAGCTTGGACGAACCGAGCACTAGAAAATCACCCGTAAAGTGCACTGCGAAAATCCATGTGCACGCGTCTGACAGTCGTGGCCCTCGAAAGGAAGAGCACGGATGGAGCAAGTGTCAAACGATCGCGGACGAGTCGCCGAAGAAAACACTGATAAAAGTTTGGTCGCAAGCTCGCGCGATTTCCGGCAGTCGCGGCGAAAGTGCAGTGGCTGCTGCTGCGTGCTACGCCGTGGTTATTTTGGGCGCCGACATATTTCCGACGCGCGGGCGTCCAGCCGGCACGAGGGCTACGTTCCACTGTGACCACTAGAAAAAGAGCCGAGCAAGCGAGCGAGCTCGTCGTGCGCTCGTCGCCAGAGACACTAAAGCGCGAGCTTCCAAGTTGAGATCGGCTTGTCGCTTTTTCGGCCGCTCGCTCGCTCGCTCTCGCGCTCTCTCTCTCTCTCTCTCTCTCTCTCTCTCTCTCTCTCTCTCTCTCTCTCTCGCTCTCGCTCGCTTGCTCGGCGCACGCGCCACTAACCACCAACCTAGCCCACCATACGCTTTGTTGCTTTTCTCGAGGCGCGAGCTCCCTTTTTTTCCTCAGTTTTTCTTGTCTTTGCTTCCCCTTTTTGCCATTACGTTCGACAGCTCCGTAAAAGTAGGCTATTTTTTTATAGAAAAACAAAGTGACCGTACGGTATCTCGCTTCAAATAGATTGTCGCTTAATTCGTTGATCGATACCGGTCAATTATCGCATTAAGAGCCGAATCGTCAATGCCTAAATTTCATTGGTGTAGATTGCTCGTTTTGTTCAAACGTTGAATACGCGATTAGCGATGTATCTAAAATAGGTAACAAGAAAGGCTTTGCTTTTACAATATTCTTAGTAGCCCATAAGAAGCACGACCAAAATAGTTGATATATACGGCGAGCGCTTCAGCTAATCAGTTCGTCTGTTCTATTCGGACGAAGACTATTTAAAGATTAGGTAAACAATTGGAAGCGTTTGAAAATTTTTCGGCTTTCTTCGCCATTCGGATGTTTCGATCGGGCCGCAAGAGCACTGTTGCGGTTTCGTAAAACGGATGCTCTGGTTGTCGGCAGAACGTTTGGTCGACAGATCCGAAAGCCCAGGGAAGATAGCGGGCAAAGCAGGAAAAACGTTGAGTGTTGCCGTGGATAGGCATCTCTCTCTCTCTCTCTCTCTCTCTCTCTGAAAAGGAGCATTTTCCGTTGGCCGATCAGAAATAGCCTCACGCGGAAGAGTCTCGCTCGCTCGCCGACTGCAGCGGCCGCTAGGAGCCCCGAAGCAACGCGCTCGTGCAGCGTCGGGCATTCTTTCGGCCGAAGCTCGCTTCGTCTCTGTTTATTTATTTCCTGGATCGCGCGAGACTGCCCGACTCGAGGAGCACACGAGTGACACACATTCGCGCGCAGCGGCGTACGCGCGCGCGTCTTCTTTGATTTCGCTAGCGCTGACTGAATGGCCGAGCTTGCGTCGCCGCCGCCGCCGCCGCGACACCAGCGAGGTTACTGACCGACTCTCGTCGATGCCACGGGCCGAGCGCTCGCTCCGACCATTTTCACCACTGCTGCACTTTTTCGCGCGACGCCCGCGACCAACGAGCATCACTCGTAGCACTCTTTGTTTGCCCTGGTCGCGCGGCCGATGCGCGGAACAAGCGTGACGGCGCTTTTGTTTTCGACGGATTAAGCTACCGCCGAGAGGCTGCCTTTCGCGGCGAGTGACATAAAAATAGCAGTACGGCAATAAGGTGAAAGGTTTCGCTGTTGTATCGGTGCCACTGCCAAACTTTTCAATGACCGACGATTGCAAAGCGCGCGATTGACGTCGGAGAAAAGAGTCACGGGGAGAGAGAGAGAGAGAGAGAGAGAGAGAGAGAGAGAGAGAAAAAGACCTCTCGCCAGACAAAAATAAAGCTGTTTATTTTTAAAGCAACGAGTATAGCGCGGCGCTGTATAATTTACGTTTATCGCATCAATAGCCGCGCAGGTCCCGCGATCATCCTCATCGTAAATTTGGTTTTGTAACAACTGGGGCTGTTCTAAATTTGTTTATCCCAACGCCACGATATAACCCGCCCGGCCGCGCCTCTTTTTCAATCGCGCGACATACTTTGGTCTTGACCAAATGGCCCCTTAAACGTTCCACCGTTCACTTTCATGTTGACTTGACAATTGATAATCTGCTCAGCGGCTCCATTCCAAACTTAGGTCGATGCTTCAATCGGTCGTTTTATTTCGCGTTTGGTTGGTCATTGTACGTTTGAGAGGTGGGGGGTATAAACCTCAAGCTCGTTATTGATCTTTGGTGCGTGGCGTGAAGTGACACGGTGTAGGACATAAAAACAAGCAAACGACCGGAATAAATAACATTAAGGTCAGTGACGAGTTGTGGCTAGAAAAGCTAGAAAACCGCGTGTAGAGCGCATCCCTGAAAGGAGCCACAATATTTTGGTAGCGAACCGGTCGTCAAACGGCAAAAATTCCAGAGGCTCGCTGTGTATTCGCCGGTGGCTTCGCGAGCGAGGCCCCGTCGGAACGCAGCGGCAGTGGCGGCCAAACTCCTCGATCGATCATTATAGCGCTTTCCTGCAGTGCGTGCGCCGGCCTTAAAAGCCCGGCCGAGATTGCCTTGACGTCTCGCTCGAGTAAAGCTCGCGGGTTTGAACGCGCGCCAAGGCTGATCGGCGCTCGCGCCCTTACCTCGGCGCGCCTACGTAACTCGCGTGGCTTCCTTTGCCTTCTAATCGCAGCGAGCTGCTCCTCTCTGCGCCACCTGCGCGCTCTGCGCACCACGCGCGGCTCGCGAGATTCCGCCGTGGCCCGTCGAGCGCGACGAGCCTTAATGTTCCAGCGAAAGTCTTTCGTTCGGCGAACGACTCCTCTTTCTCTCAACGCTATTAACCTCCTTTTCTTAAGCCAGCCATGCGGAGTTTACAAAAGCAACACTGGTCCCTCGGAAACAAGTCAAACAGATTTTTCTGCAACTGTGTTGCAAACCTCTGCGTAATTGCGCACAACTAAATACTCGCCTAACGTCTTTTTGCACAACGTGGAAACTAATAATAAACAATTAGTAAATATACATAGCAAGAAGCTGCGCTCAAGGTATTAAATTGGTATTTAAAAATAAGAAGGATATTTTCAGAGATCTTCGTTAAAGAAAACATCGTCAGCGAAAACAAAATGAAGAACAGCCATTTAGCTTCAAACATTTATGAACAAGTTAAAAACTGAAGCTTTTTAAACAGTAAATTTATGCACGTGATCAAATAATTTCATTAATCTTCTATTTTTGAACCGATGACAATTCAGATTACAGGCTGGTATTTTTCTTCAGAATTTCAGTTTGTTTATTCCTTTTTCATTATCTATAACTTTGTAAATAATGAGCTTATCTCAGGACTAACGTTAGAATTGACACAAATCGATGTTTCTAATTTTGAAGTAATATATGTATGACGTTTAACAGAAAATATTTTCTTTCCGAGTATTAAAACAGTAGGAACGTATGTACTCAGCTTGAGTGCTTTAAACATTGTTTTCACTCTCCAAAGTTGCTATGTTTATCGACGTGATAAGTAACGTTGCACGATGGAAACATATTTTTCATCCATTCTACTCACATTTTAGCT
Source organism: Phymastichus coffea (assembly GCF_024137745.1). NCBI lineage: Eukaryota > Metazoa > Arthropoda > Insecta > Hymenoptera > Eulophidae > Phymastichus > Phymastichus coffea. Next base: position 274,391 of record NW_026706827.1, read on the forward strand.
TATACTTTATACAACAATGTGATGGCCTGCCGAGTGAAATCATTTTATTCATCATCTGATTGGCTAAATGTAGACATGTTGGTCATTGGTATGAGTAAATCGACGCTAAATAATAGACCGAGGCGTTTTACATTGATTTATACTCATTCGATTAAATGCATTCAAATAAGTATGGCAGTTGGTAGGCATTGTAAAGATAATAATGTCCACATTCTCTCGACGGCCTAACATATAACAGATTTATTGAATATCTTTATTGCAAAGTTTAGCTTTGAATAAACCTCATCAACAATGAATTATAAATCGATATTTTATATAAAATGCTGAGAATTGATATCGACACATTTGCTACAGTTAATTTATTTTAAAAAAGGTTAGAAATTTAATTTATAAATATAAACAAACTCTTGAAATGGTCATAGATCAATAGTTGAAAAACAGTTAAAATAACATATCTGTTGATATGGAGATGTCCTACGAAAAGCTAGAAATCAACGACCAATATGTTAAAAATAAAGAAAATTCAATTGTTAAAAAGGAAAAACAAGGTTGGTGCGCTGTCTATTACCTATATGGTTAAACTCCTAAAGATATGTTGCGTTGTCAGATTAAAAATTATATTGCTAAGTCGACGAATATCAACGTAATTGGATTTTTATTTACCAATTAATGTCGACGTATGGTAAGCGTTTCAAAGCATTATTTTATGTGTGCAGTGTATTTTAAATTTTATTCCTTCGTCTATAATAATTTTGTTTCGATTCAAGCATGAAATTGAATATTACCGAATACAAACAAAACGATACTAGTATTGTAAAAAGATCTTTATTAAAATCCAATGTATTAGTATTTTCGATTGTGTGATATCAGACAGGCGCACAGAAATTTTTCGCTCAACACATGCATAAATTAAATAAAGTCAATGACATAAAAGAGTATGTCCTGTCGAATGAGACCACTTGCAATCAAATGGATTGAGCATCCATACCCGCGAACACTTACAAAAATAAGTATAACTGGATTTTGAACTTGTTTATTTGAAAGTCGAACAACAGAGTACACGTAGTTGCAAACATGATAAAAGGGAAATGTTACGATAAAATTGGCTGTAATTTCGTTATGAATCAGGTAACAAGGCAACAATCAAACGTTAAGCTGCAATAGAGTAGACGGGATGGAAGAAGCGAGAGTTTGTTGATCGCGCGGGGAAAGCTCGCGCGCCGGTATGTTCTTTCCGGTGAAGACACTCGAAGAGACTCGAAGAGACTCGTATTTAGGTCAGTATCCTCTTGGCGTTGCGCAGACGAGTCCACGACCGCTCTCGCTTCCTCGCCGTCTCACTTGACATTATTAATCATCCTGCACGCCAGGAGCTTTCGCGCGACAAAGCCAGGCAATTCGTGTCCGACAACGACGAACGGCGACAGCTTTGCCGTTTGTTACTCGCTGAACGACGTGTTTCTCCCAGCGATGGGCCAACGGCTGTTCCCCACGTGGCGCTCGTGAAAATCGCTGCTCAACTTTCAATGTATACAAGGACCGATTGATTTGTGCTTGCGGAGAAGGCGCACGAGGAAACAACCTTGTCGACTGGCACGCGCTTCCGGGAATATTCAGTTTCCCGCCGCGACGCACCACTTACGTCGCGGTAATGAGGTTCTCGACAGTCTCGAGTGCTGCACTACTGCACTGCGGTCGCCGGCCCGATGTTCTTTTCTTCTTCTTCTTCTTCTTCTTCTTCTTCTTCTTCTTGTGCTTCATATGGCTCTGTCTTATTGTCTGGTAATTTGAATCTGAGCCAGACTCGATATTTTCTTGATGCTTACAGATGGCGTTAGTAGTATCACATCAAAACAAATAATTAATTTATTTTATTTTTCTCTTCCTTATTCCAGTCGGGTAGAGATGAAAGGAAGTATGAAAAATTGGAAATTTATAGAAAGTGAAAGAGGATAGGGATGAAATAGAAAATTGATTAATTGGAGTAGTGATAGTAAAAGTATCAGATGAATAAAAAAAATTTTTTAAGAAAATTAGTTGAAAAAAGGGTTTTTCTGTTAGATTGTTTTAATATAGAAGTGGCTCCACAAGGCAAAGAAAATTTTATTTTTTAAAGGTACTTAATACAGATGGTAATACTTAATACTCAATACTGAGATTTAAACCTGAAACAAACCTAAAGTGCATGTTCAATACCCATACAGACATGACAATATCCATTATTAATTAAATCTTTTCTGCATAAACTATAACCTAAATTATTATAATAATTAACTTTAATCTGTTAATAGATCAAATATTGAATTTGGAAAGACAGCAATTATAATATAAGTTTCTATCTGTATAAATAAAAATTATTCATATTGGAACAAATAAGTATCGGATTTAAAGTTTTGTAAAATTCTTTGAAATTTCTCGGGGCGTTTGTGAAATATTATTCAAAATATTAATTAATAGGCAGTTCAGATAAGGAATTGTTTTGTTCTCTAGCTTAATTAGCAAGAAAATCTACACATTCACTTCTTTGAATACCTATATGAGAAGGAATCCAAATAATGTTAATAGATAACTTTTTATTTTGTGCTTCGAATAGTAATTTTTTAATATTAAGAATTAAATATGAAATCTCTATAGAGAAAAGATTTAAATATTTGCAGAATAACTATTAGTATCTAAAATAAATCAGATAACATCTTTTACTCCTAAAGCTTTAGCTGTGAAAATAGAATTGTAACTAGAAATTTTTTTTTCTTTATAATCAAATCATTTTCTCAATTAGAAAAATAAATAATATAGTCCATGATATATAAAATAACTTTGAAAGCACCTATGTAAAATTAATTTTATACATGCATAAATCTTTTTCAATAAATTTTCTGAATAATTTGTCAAGAATAATTTTTTATTTTAAGTTATATTTATCATTGTCTAAAATAAATTTTTTAAACCAACTCAAATTTCATCATAGGAATAGATTATCTGTTACTTAAAACAAATCTTAAAGCTCTGTAATGAACACGAGTAAATCATAATTTTATTTTGTTATTCGAGAAATTTTAGATAAGAGAAGCGTCAGTTGTATTGCCTCTTATCAAAGATTTATATATGTATTTGGTAGAATAATTGGATAATCACTACACCATGTAGTTCTGAGATATTTTATGACATTTACTACTTCATTACATCTATTAATTAGATAATTAAAATGACACAGTCATATGTAAGTTTTTCATCAAAAGTTAGACTAAGTGTAACTTTTTCTAATGCGTAACTTTTTACCGATGGATAAATGTTAGTATCATAAATTTTGATTCTGTAATCTAAAATATTTTTAACTTATCCTTTTGAAAAAATAATAATGAAGTTTCTTCGTGTCCAAATAACAAACTCCTTTATAAGATAAACAGCTGGAGAGTCTAGACTATTTTGTATGTATTGTATAATTTACTCTAAATTGTTACCGCAACTAAAAATTACTTTATCACCCGTAAACTAAGAATTCACAGTGAGGATCGACATGTTTATGAGCACCTTTAAGTCAAATATTAAAATTTAAGGAACTACCTGTAAAACCTTGTAGAAAACCATGGGGCATAAATAAATAATAAACCACATATATTATTATAAATTTTCAATTATAACAATTATTCTGTAAAATATTATGCATGAACATTTTCATGTTATAAGGAACATTTATATCTATATAATCATCTATTAAAATATTTGGATTCATACAGTCATAAGCACCTTTGATATCCGTAGTAACCATGGATTATATAGGATCCACAGGATCACATATTTTTTTTAACAAAATTTGAGTAAATATTGAAAGACAAAATAGAAATAATCCGTACAAGATCGCTGTTTTCTAAATCAAAATTGGCTTAATGAAAGATTTAAATTATTTTCAACGTAATAAATTCAGTCTGAAATACATCATGTTTTCCATTAATTTCAGGAGGCATGAAGCCATGGTAATAGGTCTTACTTTTCTAGGAACACTTTTAGGTATTAAAACCATTAAAAATTCATGCCATGGAGAGGAAAATTCATTTGGTGAGAATATTTTATTGTCTATAAGTTTACTAATAAAACAATGAGGAAGATTTTGAATGATCTCATTATTTATTTTGTTAAGACATGTAAATGGAATATCTAAAACAGGACCAATCAATAATTGAATATCTAGAATTATTACATCATTTTTTGAACTATAGCAAGAGACGAAAAGAAGGTTTGCAGAAATTATCAAATGAAATTTTTGGAGAAGTTGATATTTGTCAAGACGTTTGTGTTTTCCGTAGTAGAATTTTTTAAGTAATCATTGATGAAAATGGATTTCCTTTCGTTAATTAGCTTATCATAATTATTATCCTCTACTAAACTGCTGAACTTTTCCAACTTTGTTTCCTAAGAATTTTTTTATTTGTTTTGCTAGACTTCGAATTATCGTTACGAGACTCTGGTGACACTGTAAAGTTTCATAAATAAAGTTCTTAAAAATGTAATACTTTTGTCGTACAGTTTTTTTTAAAGAAATCAGAAAGTTTAATATTTTGTATTATTAATTGAAAAAGATATTGACATTTTAGACAATATACATTTCTGACATTAAGTTTGTGAGTAACGTTTATTGACTTTTGAATATTATGGCTTAAATTAATTTCAACTTCAATGACTATTGTAAAATGATCACTATGATAATGCATCTAGAAAGAGAAATGCACCAAGAGCAAGAGGTATTTGTCTATAAATTGGAAGAAATGAATGATAAGTCTACAGCAGAAATTAAATCAATTCTATTTCTGACTCAAGTGCAAGATCCATTAATTAATAATATAAAATTTGAATCAATTATTTGGTTATTGAAATCACCTATAATTAAAACTTTAGTATTGTTATTAGAAGAAAAAGCCAATTTTCTGAAACAAGGAATTCCGGAATCCTGCGTATGTTGCTGTCATGATGTTTGAAAACTAGTAAATCCGAGATATATAACAGATAAAATGTTAGCCGTAAAACACTGTTGTGCAGTACTCCTGCTTCTATCGACTGTCGGTTCGATACGTTTTTATTTATTTTTATTTGAAAAATTATATTTTGTAAATAAGTCTTATGAAACTTGTAGTGGCACTTTTAAACTTATAAACTTATATAAACTTGTGCAGATTTATTTTCATAAATTACGTAACATTTTTCAGAATAGGTAGGATTGCAGAGTCGCTTTTACGCTATCGTTACTATGAATAAGTAGATCCCGGGCAAAACGTCACGTAACGCTAAAAAATTAAAATAATCATTGGTTATTAATAAAGTTTAGACGCCTTGATTCGTATAAGCAATAAGTATTTGAAAACCAATTTAGTCTTTGACAGAAATAGTGAATTTTTGTTTAGTCTACGTTACTGAAGTAATCCATCAATGATTCCCAGTGTAATAGTCAGCGACCAATTGCAGTGATTTTACAAAAGCGTATTGTCAAGTTTAAGATAATATTTTTTCAAAATAAAATGCGTTAAGTCCTAATTAGCTCTATTTTAATATAATAAAGTCCAAAATTGAAGAAAATTTCTTGTTCACTTGAAAAACAAAAGTACGTCAGTTGAGTAATAATGACAAAATTAAATCTGTAAAAATTTTGTCGATACTCCGTGCGCAAAGTGTGTCTTTCCCGTACGTTCGGCAGAAGACGTGCGTTGAAAATCGCACTTTCCGCACGTCGTATCAAAATATACGGTACGGCACATGTTCGGGAAAGAGTTTCTCGCTTCGCTCGGGCGTGAACGCCATACGAGACAACAATCTACTTTCCCGCACTTGTATCGTAATGTACTAATTTTGATAGAGTGTCAAGAGAAAGTGACGAAAATAAAAGCCAAACGAACCCTTAAATTTTTCAAGGTTATTTTTACTTTAAATCTTGTTAAATAATCTTGGATTCGTCTTTGGTCGATTTTTTTCGAATGTTTGAATTTCTATAATATTCTTATTTTACTTCAAATATGCATTCTGATTTTTATTATTACTGTTATTTTGCAATCATAGTCAGCAACAAGTACAGCGACTGTAAAACTACGCCGCTTGAAGATTGATTCCCATCTTTATTGCCTGATCCATTGATATATTGATTACTATTTTCTAGAAGATAATTATTGTCGGACATATCCGTACTGAAGCTGTTAATCATTTCAATTTTCAATTTTTTAAAAATAAATTGTACTTTATTTACCATTAATGATTTTTTTTGTTAGGATTAGAAATATTACATGGCCCTTCTATATCTAACCCATCAGAGCGTTTCTTCATCTCTTCAATATGCCTTTTCCCCTTGTAGAGAAACCCAACAATTAACTCACAGAAAACATTAATCAAGAGAACTTTTGCACAAACACAGATCTTTTACATTTGATTACAGCGTCATCAAACTATAGCTCTCCACCGGCCGTTGACCACACGTCCGATGACTCGATCGCGTCCACGTATGTTTGAGTAGACTGCCGCGTGCCGCCGCACCTGTGTCTCGGCACACATGTACACGTAACCGAGTTTGCTAGCTGTGATTGTTATTGCCATTTCCGCGCGATTGCGCGTTCTACAATACTTTAATAATTCAATAGACGCGTGCCGAGCCTATCGTTAGCCTTTGTTTCGTCAGACTGGTTATTACGACAATTTTATACACTGATTTCCGAAACGATTAATTGATCGTCGAAAATTCATTATTTTTTCACTGCGTACTTTTACCTATGTATAGAAATTGATTCAAAAAGAAAGTTTTATAAATATGTTCATTTTACGTATATATTGAAGTGCCGGAAGAGATCAAGATATTTACACAGTAATCGATGGTCAATGATCAAACACACGTGTTAAAAGTACATATATTCCAATTGTAGAAGATAAACTTTACTATCTCATAAAGTTATATGCCTAGTTATTTCAGAAATAACGAGATTTTTTCTGAACATCTAAACAAGAGTTATACGTATGTGGTAATAAAAGCTGACGTGATAAATGCAGATTGTTGTGACCGTGGCCCCGAACATTACATTCTAACGCGCGCACTTCTAGTCCGCTCACATTATACAACATAGCGATTTTTTCTTATGAATAATTGATAAACCATTCTTCAGAACTTACTTTTTGAATGACTAGACCGGAAAGATGTTTATACCTTTGCGTCTACATCAATTCAACGTAAAAATGACGCATTCCTTTTGATTACGCGGCTGCGATCACGTTCATTCCGCATTTTTTCTCCACGGGCCAATGATAACAAATACTTTCTTCAGACTAATACACGACGAGGCACGTTCTCGAAATCCAAATGAGCTTTCCGTCAATCATCGCAATAAAGATCCGGCCGCGTTTGTTTATCTGCGCACTACCACTCGAGAAATTACGTCAATGCACGACATTGTATGCCAGTGTAATAGATGTTTAATCCTTACTACCGGCTGATTGAACGCACAGCTTAGTTTCGGTTTATTTGCAAACTCATGTGACCGACTTTAACTTTATTGCGGATTGCCGGAACTTCTCTGTTCTTATTTTCTGTTATAACATCGTTTACGCGGAACTTCATTCGTTACGTACTTTTGATTGTAACTGTAAATGGCATCTATGTAAAATTAGATAAATATTAAAATAATTGATTGGTCTTTTACAAATATTTAGGCTTTATCATTGCATTTCATTTCTTTCCAATTGATACCTTATTACTTTTTTTGTCTTATTTTTTGTCAATTAACGTATATACATTGTTTTATATGAATTTCTGTACGAATTTAATTGAACATACGTAGCATGGGAATTTTCATATAATACGGTTGAGCAAACTGTTATTTTTGACTGAAGTTAATTATTAATATAAATAGTACATTACGATACAAGTGCGGGAAAATAGATTCTTGTCTCGTGTGGCATTTACGCCCCAGCGAAGCGAGAAGCTCTTTCCCGAACATGTGCCGTACCGTATTTTTTGATACGACGTATGAAAAGTGCAATTTTCAACGCACGTTTTCTGCCGAGCGTGCGGGAAAAACGCACTTTCCGCACGGAGTGTCGAAAATAAAGTTTTCAATAACGCACATTAGATTATGAGGCCAAATTATCGAGTACAACAAAATATAACATGTGTTTTTTATAGATCTCCTATAGCTAACATTTTCTGAAGCTGAATTTACGACAACGTTAATACAATTTACTTACTGTATTTGTAATTCAAAAAATTTTATGTTTTAAAATTTTGCGATATGTATATATGGATAAAAGTTATATTACGTTAAAAAAATATTAATTAACGATATTAAGCTGCTGTCTTTTGAATTACAGTTATAAAATAATCTCTGGACTAATCGATTATCATTTACTACATTTATTACCAATTTTCGCAAAATATATCGATTTTAATTCATTAAAGAAAAATTATTTTAAACATACACATTTTATAATTTATTCAATCTATTTACTGATTCATTATATTTTAAGACTTAATAAAATATTTTAAACTGCCATTGTTAAGCAACTTCGTGTAAAGTCTTGCATTTATTTAATGTTTATAATGTAAAAATTACCCCCACAGGGGACAGTTCAAACAAATGGTAGCCTTTACACGGCTAGATTCTTTTTTGTAAGAAATCGTTTGATTTTCAATATTCTAATATAATAAATACAGTACTGAGTTATTCTGTCTATTTAAGATATACAGACCATTCAAGAAACGCTATATTAACGGAAAAATGAATTTTCAAGGTATTATACCCAATAATTCATTAAATGTAAATTTTCAATCTCATTGAAATAGAAAATACTTAAAATAATAAAGATGGATAAATAAATAAATATAATTTGGTTAAAAAAGAGATTCTTTTATTAAAAATGAATTAGATCAAAAGAAAATCGATTCCTAATCTACAGAAATCTTTAAAAATACTTTGTTTTTCAATATAGTACGGTAAAAGTGATGATTTCAATGCATTTTTTAAACATGTTTATAAATAGTTGATACATTCATTTAAGAGTCCTTGAAGTACTCCTTTGATCCGACTGGATCGGGCTTCATGGATTTTTGGCCGGGTTTCCAGTTAGCAGGACACACTTCACCGTGTACATCAGTAAACTGGAATGCTTGCACCAATCTCAAAGTTTCGTCAACAGATCTGAAAATGCGTAATTTCTATTTTAATAAAACGTAAATCAGCAAACGAATATTTTCTAAAACGTAAAATTGTTAGTCTATATTATAGTTTAATAAAAAATTAAGCGTCTTCAAATAATGAAATTAGAATTACCTTCCAACCGGAAGGTCGTTGATTGTGATTTGACGGAGATTTTGCTGTTTGTCGATAATAAACAAACCGCGGAAGGGGACGCCAGAATCCTCATCGTAAACACCGTAGTCGCGTGCAATTTTGGCGTTCTTATCGGCAAGAAGAGGAATTTTCATTTCACCCAAACCTCCTTGCTTGCGCGGGGTGTTGACCCACGCAAGATGACTGAAGTGAGAGTCGGTAGAAGCAGCAATCAATTGAGCTCCTATCGCATGAAATTCTGCAGCGCGGTCCGAAAATGCAATAATCTCAGTTGGACAGACAAATGTGCTAAAGGAAAAATAATTTTTTACTATTCATTCTATAAATATATTACAATGTATCTTCCAATAGTTATTACTTCATAAGTAGTGCATGATTCACCAAAAGGTTTAATCAAATATGCAATGATATTTATGACCCTATTATCTAAAAGTTAGGACCACTTTCTTTTTTAATCAACTTCAGATATCTAGAACTTTCCTAAAATATCTGTGTGATATCTGTTGTTAAAAAAATTCAAAGTTTCATAACTTCAGTTAAAATATTACATAAGTTTTGAAAAATAATTAGCAAATTTATTGAAATGTAATTATCAATACAAAATAATGAGCACTATTTAAGTGCCTAATTATGTTGTTTTGAAACTGTTGAAAGACTAGTTATTTTCAAATACATGCCATATCTTTATTTATGCTGATAACTAATCGTAATTTTTTTATGCACTAATATCACACTGATGTTGTAATAGAGTAATAAGAAATATGTTGTAATATAGTGAACCTATACTTACAAGTCAAGAGGGTAGAAGAAGAGAATGACATATTTGCCCTTATAGTCAGAAAGAGAGATATCCTTGAAGTTACCGTTGACTACAGCAGTTCCCTTAAAAGGTGGAGCTGGCTTTTGAAGAGCTGGAACTGGCATTTTGACTTATTTACCTGCAAATATTATCAAGCCATATTAAGATTGTATAAGTAAATATATTGTAAATTCCAATAAAATGACAACTTGATTTTAATTCACATAAACTATTTTTGATTCATTTCATATTGTTATTTCATTGCTCATAAATGAATTTTCAATTATTTTCATATATCTAGTTTAAATGTAAATCACGATTTTTACGATAAAAATACCTAATTTTCAATTATACTTAAAGTAACTAATTAATGAAAAAGAATAAATTGAAATATTAATAAATAAATAACAAAATTAAAAATAAAACTGTTAGTTATTCAACGGGAACTTGATAAAATAGATAAAACACTATCATTGGAAAGAGAAAATTGCGCCAAATGTTTCAATGCCACGAGGCACAAAGCACCTGTTGAAAAAGGAAAAATTGTGAGGTCATAATGATATCTGTCATAGTAGAAAGGCGGTAAATGAAAAGCTTTTCCAGATTATATGATAATAAGCGCTGACAAAGTTGATTATGTAAAATTCAAAAAATAGTGCAAGAATGGGTATCGGTTGTTCTAACGTTCGAACGAAAGGCAGTTGAAGTGAGAAAAAGCGACGCGTACGTACATACGTACGTACATACATACATACATACATACACACACACACACACACATGCTCGCGACCTTCATTATTCCAGAGAAACGTCTAGAGTCGCGAGGTTCATCGAGATCCTTCATCATTTCACCGAGAAAAAAAAGACTTGCGTAATATGTAGCAATGTAAATAAGACCACTACGGTTATTATATATGAAGTCCATGATGGACATCTTAAACGTAAAATCAGTCCGCGGCTAATGGATTTCTCTTGTTCCTGAATCTGTGCAAGCCATGTCCCCGTGGAAAAAAAGTCCTTTGTCCTATTCGGCTTTCTAAAATATAATGTTCCCACCTATAAGCGTAGAATATTTCACAAAAATAAAACGTGAAATGCGACAACCGGTATTACAAAATGTTTACAGCAAATACTATTAGCGAGTGTTATGTAGTCATTTTTGCATGAAAGTTAAATTTGATGAATTTACTCACGCAAATGTAGAAGTCTTGCAAATGGATAACGTGTGTTGTCTGAACACCGGCAGCACTTGAAGTGACGAACAGTAGGCGATGGAGCCCGGCAATATCCACTGGATATCATGGAATGGAAACAGTATGTAAGCAAAGATTAGAAGGGAGATCGCTAAAGGTATGCTTAGCTGTGCACCAGATTTTGTTGGGGCGATCCTAGCGGCCACTCTTGGAACCATGGAAATCTAGCAAATAGAGGGGCGACAGCCGAGTTCGCCGACTGAGGGAAAGAAAGAGCATTGCAAGAGGTGAGAGAGAGAAACTCGAACAGAAGCGATGAATGCATGGACTATCTCCATGGATGAATGAGTCAGGGCAGTGCAAAACTGCATTTTCATATTTTGAGATATTTATATTTTTCTTTTCTCGCAACCTAAATGGATATATTTTAGTCTGGCGTCTGGATATACAGACCCTGTATAAAATTCAAATGCCCCAAGTGAAAATCATCATTCTTATGTATTTTTAAATCGGTGAATCCGCATTCCCATCTAGATTTTGTAGATGTTGAGAAGAATGGTAAATTGATATTTTATATGAAATTCTGCGAATTTATTTCGGTGCAGTCGGCACCGTTAATTTATTTTAAATAAATTTTGAAATTTAATTTATAAATGTAAACAAACTCTCCAAATGGTTTCAGATGAACAATGGAAAGAAAAAACAGTTAAATTAAAATAATATATCTGTTGATATGGAAAAATCCTATGGAAAGCTTGATACCATGAACCAATACGTTAAAAAAGAAACAAAATTAAATTGTTAGGCGCAGCTGATGGTTCTATCCTATCCTTATCCTTGCCTTATATTTATTTTTATTTTTTATTTTTATACTTTTTACATATTTTATTCCTATCTTATCTTTAAAAAAAGATGAGTCGCTGACATCCAGCGTTGTGATTTGTTGATGCAAAAATAGAACCCGAAATTTTGAATTTTCCTATACTTTGAAATATTATTATTATTATAAATCAAAGAGTGTAAGATTTCTATTTTAGTGATAAATTCAATTTATGAATAATTAACATGGATAATAAACTGCAAGAATGGAAATATGTTAGTAAATTGGTTTAAGAACATAATACGTTATGTTTTGAAATTATTTGTACAAATTGTTAATTTTATAACCATCTCCGATACTACAATCAATATCGTTGTGTTAAAATTTGGTAGAAAGAAAAAGAGAATGAATAAAAATAAAATAGAGACTAGATATTTATCTTTTGTATATTTTAAATTAAAGCGTATGCGAACAAAGGAAATTAATTATCAAAATATTAAACCCGTTAAATTAGAAGAATATTTACGGGTGTTTTCATAGTGGTAGCAAAAAGTACACGATGTTAAATGTATTACTCATACTCATATAAGATTGGAGCCATAATCACTATTATTGAATATGTAAGCTTAGTGTTGTAGAATAGTATAATAGCATTATTGATCTTAGGTCGAATTAATCTTTTGAATAATTTTTCCGATATATCTTGAAATGAGTAAAAGTTCATCGATTTTTGAGAAAAAATGGGTGCATGTTCTATTTTTATGCATCAATAAATTTTGACGTATGTAGTCTATTTTAAACAGCATGACTTATTCGTGTTCATTGAAATCTTGAAGTTGACATGTAAAAGGTTCAAATAATGTAATAAATAATAGTAAAACATTAAAAAAAAAGCGCTCGAAGCGCGCTAAATAACACTAGTATTTACAAAATCTAGATATGAATGGGGATTCACTGTCTAAGAATATTTAAGAATGATGGGTTTTCACTTGGGGCATTTGAATTTCATACAGGGTCTGCATATCCAGACGCTAGACTAAAATATCCATTTATGCTACAAGAGAAAACAGAAATATCTCAAAATATGAAAATGCAGCTACTTCCATCCATCCATGGAATTGGAGACTGTATATATGACTCCATGCATTCATCCCTCACTTCTGCTGAGTTTCCCCTCTACACCTTACGGCGCTTTCTCTCTCTCTCTCTCTCTCTCTCGGCTGTCGATCCAGTCGATATTCCGTCCCAATAGTTCTAATAATGGCCGCTACGATCGCCCCAATAAAATTCGGTTAAGGCCGGCAGGTGACAGGCCGCACAGAGCACGGCCAAGCTAGCCATTCTTTATACTATCTAAGCGATCTGACGATCTTTGTCCTAATTTGAAATCTTTGATGTAAGTTCCATCAATTTAGTCACCAAAATTTTTATAATAGTATGTAAAAAATCTTTTTCGCAAGAATTTTTAATGCTCATTTCAAGAATACTACTCCTAATTCTTTCCTTATTTCGTTCAAAAGAATTATTCAACAAAAACGCAATTATAATTCAGTTTTGTTAATCACTTTTATGCAATCTGATTCATGTTTTACTTGATTTTAAAAGTGCCATTCAAATACTCGTAGTTCACTTATTTCAAAAATATTTCTTTTTTTTTAAATACATATTATGGGAATAAATGCAACAATAACAACTTATTATTTATATATTATAGTATAATTCAATGCCTGCGCCAGGGCTCTTGTTGCGATATGATTCTTGTGGTTTCATTAAAAATGAATAGATGGCACTTTATAATACCATTAACTTTGCGCTACACTATCAATAATAGCGTTATAAATAATAATCAAGCAGTGACATAAATTAGAAAGCAACTGTCGATGTCAACATATTAACAAATTAAGTATCCGAAGCCATTAAAATATTATATAACGTCATTAAACATTTATAACAAAAGTAAAAATTATAATTTTTTAAAATAAGACTTTATTGAAGGATAAATTTGTTTTTTTTGAAGAAGTATTTCGGAGGATTTTTTAAATATTGTACGTAATTTTAGGCAAATTAATAAATAGAGGTCAACATTAAGCGTAATAAGCAAGTGGTTCAAGCCCATAATCAACATAACCTTACTTTTGCATTTATCATTATTGCAATTCATCTGACATTAGTTTATTTATTTACGCACTGCGTTTGATTTAATATTATAATAAGATAATGTAAGTTTCTTTTCTTCTTCTATATTTTTTGTAGATAATTTTAATAAAATCATTTGTACACAGATGTAATTTTGATAAACTTTATTTTTTTTTATACTAATTATACGATAATATGCTACAAAATATGTATAGTATGGCTGGAATAGTTCAATATGTTATCGTTCGAAAAGATCTCATTAAAGCTTTGGAATGGCCGGTAGGAGCTGTTATAGCACAAGTATGTCATGCTTGTACTGCAGTTACTCACCTATTCCATGATGATCCTCATAGTCAAACTTATTTATCTGATTTAGATAATATGCATACAGTTGTGTTGGAAGTAAGTATAAATAGTATTGATCCCAACGTTTTTATGTTACCATTAAAAAACTTCATAAAATTGTAAGTTTTGGTTATTATGATACTCATGGAATTAATTTCCAACGTAATACGATATTAATTTATTTAGTAGTATAATATTGTTATGGCAAAAAGAATTATGATACTTTTACGTTGTTATATAAAGTTCAATTAATTAAATTTGTATTGTTTTTATTTACTATTTGCATTTTGATTATGTTGATTTTCTCAATAAGATATAAATTTTGTTGAAATTTATTGAAAATTCAAGCAGTCTTTGAATATCAAATACATTACAGGTTCCATCAGAAGAAAATTTAAAAACTATACATACAACCTTAACTGAAAATAATATTCTACATAAGCTTTGGATCGAGCAACCAGAAAATATACCAACTTGTTTAGTAATTAAACCATATCCTAAAGACAGTGTACATAAATATTTAAAAAAATTGAAGTTATTCAAATAGTATCATTATATTTAATTTTAAGAAAAGAATGACATTGAAGGTGAATAAAAATAAAGACTTGTGTTTTTAATTTTTATAATTGTACAGTTGTATTGTATCAATATCATATTCATATTATTTTTATTGAAAATATGAAAAATAAAAATAGCCTAACTCATGAATGATATACATAAATACATATTATTTTTATGGTTATTATAAACATGTGTACATTTTACTTTTTTTTTATTTTTCCATAATGCACAAACAGTAAATGTTTCAAGATTATTATTAACTTATTATTGTATAAAATTTATGAAATTAGGTTTGCATTAATGATATACAGAGTATTTTTGTGTTTCATTTTATATTACATTTTGTAATATCAATTTCATATGTTTCTTCTATAATAGTGTTAAATTTATTGCATCAAATCTTCAAATAATTCTATATAGCATAATCACTAAGATTGGAATAAAATTTTATGAGTTTTATATGTATACATTTTCATATAAACAAGAGTATAGTATAGTAATTTAACGCATTAGCCTTTACACTGTTATAAACAATTATTACTCAAATAATATTCCACACTAGATCTTTCTTTAATGATTTCTTAATTAATTTACATAATTAATCTTTCATGAACTGGATAGTACTATGTTTCGAAAAATCTATTGTCTGACACATTTTCATAGTCAATATAATATAAATAAATAAAATTGGTATATTCCAGTACAAGTCTGTCTGACACAACTATAATGTGAGTGTCAAGATTTTGATTTTGTTCTAAATGGCTATGTAGTCTATAAATACCATAGAAATAAATATTTGTTCTTATATTCA
This sequence comes from Phymastichus coffea, assembly GCF_024137745.1. Taxonomy (NCBI): domain Eukaryota; kingdom Metazoa; phylum Arthropoda; class Insecta; order Hymenoptera; family Eulophidae; genus Phymastichus; species Phymastichus coffea. Next base: position 290,370 of record NW_026706827.1, read on the forward strand.
CTGGCACTAAATGAATACCGGTAATTTGTTAAAGTACCAAACGTTTCAGCGCTAGAACATGCCAGACTCGGGAGATTTATCTTCAGAGCATTTGATCTAGCAGTTCCTGGATTGATTCATTTCCTAAGCATTGTTATACAATTCATTTCAATAGACAATCATATTTATCAAACTATGTTAATATACTTTTGTTGCTTGCTTCGGGATTATTTTCTATATACACACACATACACACTATTGGCAATGAACACTGTAAGTACATTTATTTACAACACTTGTAGGCAAGTTGCATATTCATTCATCGGCATATATATTTCCTTCGGCAGTAAAAATGATTCAGAAGCAGATAAAAATCGGAAACTTCATGCTCAGGATGACTGATTTTTCATAATAGGTTTCTGTGGAAATGGAATCCTTTGAGTAAGACTGGTTAATTATTATTTTCTTCTTCTTCCTCTTCTAACCATTTTCTTAAAATATTTCGTTTTGGCTGAAACATTACATTGAGCCAAATTAACATTCACGAAGTAGAAATAGTTATATTTGTATGATTAGAATTTTGAATTTTAATTGGTATTCAAGTTATTTTACATTAATGTGCATTGGTTTAAAAATTGAGTGAGAAGCAACTAAATGGCCATGTAAAACAAAAGTTTGTTAAAAATACCCACTACAATCTGTATTGCAAACAATTAAAAATCAAGTTGTACAAATTGGAAAAAGGAATAGAGTAGGAATGGCACTTCTTACCACCAGAAGCAAGTCCCAATTGTGTTAGCTCTGGATTAGTCAGTACGTGTTTGTTATTTATCTCTTAAAAATTTGATTGGATGCTGGCGTATAGATATATAAGTGGATAATGGTGGTGATGGTTGGTAAAATGAGTGGATCGATTAATTTAGGTAAGGCATCAGCGCTGAGTGTCCGTCTAGGTGTTGGTTTGTCGATTATTGCTCGTCCATGTTGCTGCTCTCGTCGAGGTCGTCGGCTGCATTGCCGTCGTCGTAATCATCTTCCTGATCTTGCTCCTGCTCCTGCTCGTCGTGGTCTGTCTCCGCGGGCTCCGGCAGATCAACCACCGCTGAAGACGGGCTCGGTATTCCCTGCATCGTTCAAAGCAATCGCCCACGCACACACGCACACACCGTGTTAGACAAACTACTTACTGTTACTTGCACAGCTTGTGCGCTGATAATAGTCGATTTTTAACTCGTTATTGCAATAACAATAATGTTAGCAATGACTAGATGCATCGTATTCTGCAATATTTTATCATGTGAAAATCCGCTATTATCATCTTTAACATGTAGCCTAACAAAATTAATGCGCACATATTTTTGGCGTTATCGTCGTATGCGGCTTATTCAATGTTGTTAGTTTAATTAATTAATTAACCATTGTATCTTTAAAGGAAACTTTTAAATGAAATATCGTATGAAGGCATGCAACAACAGCTCAGTACAACGATGAAGAGAACAAGTGTTTGAAAAACAGTTAATAACTATCAACTACTGCTTTGCTTAACGGCTGTTCGACGGTAAACGAGAAAATTCTTAAATGTTACCTGAAAAAGCTTACGGAAACAACGTCTTCGGCTTGTTTGTATTTTAATGATTAATGCCAAACTTGTTGTGGAGAAAACGTTTGCAAACAATATGAAAAGTCGCGAAATCGAGAGTGAAGGAAAGAATGCGAACGAGTCACTTGGCAAAAAACGGTTAAGTGTGATTTTCTCTGACGACTTTGTAAGCGAATCCTAAAGGGTTGTTAAGAGTTGACGAATGCGTTATTAGTGATAGATGTGAGTCTAATGTTACCTGAGGTGGCCTCCAACCGCATCCTGGCAGCGGAAGACCATCAGCGCCTACTGGGCACGGTGCATCCAAACCAGGTACACCCTGTTCGCCCTTGTCGCCCTTTTCACCGCGTTTACCACGTTTACCCTGCTGCCCCTGGAATAGCGTGCAAGCCGTCATATCGCGCTTCTGCATCGAACGATTGCCATTCGGCAGGCGTTTGTACCGCTTTTACCGGTGGCCCGCACGACCCACATGAGATTGCTTTATCATAGCCGCTCTCAAACCTTTCGCCACAGTTCTGCGGCTCATTGCGAATATCAAGCGTGCCGATAAAACGATCTCACGCGAATCGTTAGATTCTTAGTTTTCGTTCGATAGACTACAGAAATTGCATGCGTAATAGGCCAAGCAAAAATCAATGGCGATAATGCAAAAAGTGTCCCGGACTAAATAAGACGTGTCCGTAAGAATGATAAGCGAATAATTGTGGAAAAATAGTAATCGTGAGATGCGTGAAAGACGATGCAGGATCACATGATTTCTCTATGTAATTCACACTTTGAGTATCGTAGTTAAATTCTACGAACTTGCAAACTCGTTACGTTTATCACGGAAACGCTAAATGTAAAATCGTCCAGTTGGAAAAGAATTAGCGATTCGTTAATGTGGTGGCAGCATATAACAATATAAGGATCGTCTTTTGTCAGTGCTGCGTCGTTCATGCTAATCAATAAGTTATTTACACCTTTGTTAAACATATGAATATCCAACCCCATTGATTTGCTCATCTGGACAGGTGATACTTACGGGTTCGCCTTTAGCTCCTCTTTCACCCTTCGGACCCTGTAACGAGTGTCGCAGAATATTGTTTTCTCATGAGTATTCTCAAAGTCAAAAGTTGGCGAGAAAGTATTAAGAATAAAAGGCCTATGTGGTTTATTTTAATGTCATGCAGATTTCTGACTGATTAATTACGCAAAAAGTAGTTATTTTAGGATTTATACCTCACTACCCGGAATCCCATCAGTACCCTAAAAATACGAAGCAACCTTTGTTACATGGACATTAGTTAAGTTTGTTTAAGTTTGTCGCAATACGTCATTTACCGACAAAATTATGTTTCTTTACACTTATTTGTCATGGACAGTGTATTAGAATTATTCATTACACTAGCAAGCTCAGTTAGTGAGATTAAGTCTGCATGTTGCATAAATTTCAAATGATATAAGTTTGTCAGTAGATTGCCCGTAACGGTATGTACAAGTGGTAAGTAGATTACGTACGGGCAGTCCTGTTTCTCCTCGTTCTCCCTTTGTGCCAGGCTCTCCCTGAGCTCCCTGAAATAAGTCACTTTTGTTGCTCACGTTGTTTCGACAACTAAATTGCAACTTTGCTTCTTACCTTCATTCCGTCAAGTCCAGGTGGGCCCTGAAAAGTAAAGGAAAATCAAATGAAAATTGACGCACCAATAAGAACTAGTAAGAAAAGACTAGTCAGAGCAATGATTAATAATATCATTATTGGAAAATGCACAACCAACTGATAGATATGATGCAATATTATTTTACAGGTGATTATAGCAAAAACAGTATAATAGATCGGTAGGTTTCACACAACTCTAACAAGACGCGTAAGTCGTCTTTTTACCAGCTATTATAGGCATGATTTTCGCAGCCGAGCAAGTACAACTTGATATTTGAAAACACACACGCACACGCACACGCACACACGTACCAAATATCAATGGCAGACTCAAGATGATAGACCAAATAAGTTTGACACTACTGAATGTAGAATGACTTCAAGTATTTACTGAGAGCGATGATACAGTCACGTGAGACGCAATTCTACAATGCAATTGATACCCAATGAGTGAGTGCGACATTTAGGTAAATGATTTTTTAAGATGGCAGAAGAAAAACACGACACTATCTAATTCATTTTAGTAACGGTGCATCTTTAATTTTAACGAAATTTAGAATAAAGAAGGCATTCGAGCATGGCATTAATATTATTAGTAGTGCAACAGCTTGTATCAGTTTATCGGGCTATTTGACCATTTGTCCTTCAATAAATTACTATCGATTAAAGAATTTTTCATCGTAGATAAGCTCTCTCCTTCTTTGGCTATTGTATCGTCAAAATTAAATGTCTATCGAAAAGTACTTTACAGTGAAATTAAAGAAAGAATTGAGAAGTAGTGATATTAGTACAAGATAAGCGAAAGATTTCATAAAATCCCAACATACATGACTTTACAACTTTAAGTTTTTTTGACAAGTGCGTAACTACTATTTATCACAAGTAGAAAGAAATGTTTCACCTGGAAAATGAAGTGAACCAGCAAAATCCTATACATATTTACCTAATGTCTCTTTCTTTTTTTTTTTTTTTTTTTCGTTTTACATTAAGAGGAGACTGCTGTGCGTATAAGCTCCAAGTTGCATTGCACGATTGTGGTGACGTATGGTCGCAGCAAATCAACACGTATGAACCATTGTTTATCGTTTTTTTTTTTTCTATCGAATGCCGTTATTTGATAGAATAATATACAAAATCAATACTAAATCAATTGGTATTGTTAAATAATAAAAGAAATACAAAACGTAACCTGTTAGGTAGTTTGTCCAAGGTTGGCGCATACTTGAAAAAACAAAATGCAAAGCAGTTATAATATATATAACTCACTACTAGAAAGGCTAAAAAGAAAAGAAATGATATAAAAATAAAAAAAAATGGAAAAACACAGTTTGAGGTAAGCGTTAATAAAGGTAAGTCGTAAAAAGCAATAAGGCCTTAGGCACATGCACATTCTGTTTATTAATCAGGACATCTTTTTGAAACAAATGTTTGTGAATGGCCATTCGACGTATTCACTGTTTGTTTTCAACGACGACGAAAGATATCGCTGGTTTGCTTCGCAGAGTTGGAGCGCTTACCGATCCTCTATTTAATTGTGAATATTGTTTAATCAACAAACATAGGTTACACTTCGTATGTCTCATCGTTCGAAGATCATAACACCCTGGTGTCTCGGGGCGATTCACTTTATCCTCTTCTTCTCTTCATCTTTTACTTTGATTAACATTAAGCTCTTAATGCTATATATATTCTACAGCGATGAAGAAATTTGATTATATTTGACGCTTAGGTTCTGTATTTTACAAGTTCAGGGCATTAAACCCAGATGATGACATCGAGTATTTTTCGCAAATCACGCTTTCTCTTTATCTTTATCAACTTATTTCTAATCTAGTCATCTGAGTACTTAACTTACAGTCAACATTAGAGAGTCGCGCACAAGATCTTGGTTTCTTTCTTTAGTACCTCGTTTTCATATGTACAAGCAAAGTATACTGCAGGAGTACTGTGATCATAGCCGCAAACAACTTTTTCTACTATTTATACTTTTTCATTGTGTTTTCGATCACAAAAAAATAAATTACCTTTCGTTAATTATTTTACTTTAAGCCACACTGCACTGACAAGATATCTTTCTTCAATTACTGGTATGAATGAATTTATTATACAAATGTAATCAGTTCATATGAGATTTATCACGGTTTGGCGGTTTAGTAATCAATCCCGGCAGAATCAACTGAGTATTTAAGTTTTCCTTTCAACAATAGTTCTAAATGAGCAAGTTCAATCAATTGTTTTAATCTTGTTTTAACCTCCAAATCTCTAGTGCGGTATTGGAAATTATTATTATACAAATTATGTTTATAAAATCAATCGATTTCGATGAATATTTTGTCCATAAGAACTGCGTGTTCTTCTTTTGTAAATTTAATCAACTTAATTTTTTTAATTTCGTACGAACAAGATTTATCCTCTTTGCAAAAATCAATAAATAATCGGAAAAAATATACAACGGACATTAAATTAAAATTGCATCATTATACAGCTGAATCAGCTCTATTTTCATATTTGTTAAAATATTATTTTACTTTTGTTTTTTCGTTCTGAGATCTGAATGTGCAATACAGAAAATATCTTGTTCGACAACATGTTTTTACATGGAGCAAAGCACACATAATTTGATACAGATGTATGGTTAAAGACAATAGTGCTATTTATTTTGCCACGAATATAATATAAATTTCAGTTCTTTCAGTACACGATAATATATGTCTGCTAAAAAATTTTGTCCGTACCATTGAAACCGAATTTTTAGACCTAATTTTATAAATTTCTATATCAAAATATTATGATCATTCAAAATTTTTTCAATTAATTTTGAGATTTTCCCATAATTTTCATAAAGTGTATAATTTGGTTCTATAAATTATGAAGATACCTTTCACTACAAAAGTTACTCGACGAATTTTTCTAGACAAACATAATTATTCGTGTTCATTAGATATTTTCATATTTATTTTCTTATTAAAAATTATAAAAAGTGAATGAAAGAATTATTTTTAACGTCACATAAAAGGCGTTTAATTATTGACATTGTATTCATATTTTTTTACAAAAGTATTCAATTGATAGTTATTTAAAAATACGATTATCAGGAAGTAGAAGAGCAATTGAAAATAAAGTATTGGTAATTATAAATATTAGATAAAAAATTTAGATATTATACAGGAATAGACACTGTTTTAAGTTCAATCTTGTTAATACAAAAATGTCAAACAAATAATACAAAGTTATAAATATTATATTATATATATTATAATATAATATTATAAATAAATATTATATCTATATTAAATAAAAAAATATTTTTTGATAAAAAAATTACTAAAAAGAATATTGTATAAACTTAAATAATCGAATATCAATTGTAAATATGGACGTTACTATTAAGAATATTTTCAAAAGTTTTTTTTATGTAGTTGGAAGTCACAATCATCTAAGTTGATAGGAATTACATTGTATATTATATTGATATCGTGCTTGTTTAGAAGCATTTCAAAATATATTTTAAATTTAGGCGCACATATAAAAATCGCTGCATTTCTTTATTTACGCATTCAGTTGAATAAGCAAAACTCAAGCTTAATAGTTGCAATGTATTTTTCAAAAACATTTAAATGGCAGTTGAACTCACTCTTAGACATTCAGTACAAACTTATGTAAACTTAAAAAAACGAAATTAACTTTGATATCACCAATAAGCTTGAGTTTAACGTGAAGCTTCTGATCTTTATCATTCTTTTGGATTTTATAAATTATTCTTCAAAGAAAGTATGATCGGTATTTTTTTTCTATACTTATTATAAACATATCGCTAGTACTGTTCCCCATAAACTTAGGTACTTTTGGAATACCATTATTATTCTACAGAGATCGGCGTGTTCTTTTATCAAATAAAGTCTCATTTTTTTAAAGGATTTGACGATGAATTTTTTTTCATTCATCGAAAGTATAGAGGCGAATGCAAATCGATTAAACAATTATGACGTAATTTCTTTCGGAATATCAGAAGCAACAGATTTTGTTTCAATAATCTATAAATAATTGCAAATTACTCGTCAAAAGTTGTCGAGTAAGAATCGTCACATGTGCTTTCGTTCAAGTTTTAAAATCTGATAACATTGTCTTCTTGCGAATCGTCAATTCGCATTTCACTGCGATTACTCTAAAAATAAATACAATTATTCCAAATGGTACAGTACTATTATTTTTTCTAATCAATATTTTGTTAATACTTTATTTGCTAGACGTAAGTAAAATTGTAAAATTAGTGAAACATAAATAATTTTTTAGTTCGAATATATTAAAAACAGTTATACGTAATCTTAAATTGATTATATTATTCTCATAGATTAATTTTGCGTATATATAAAAAATAGCAATAACTTAATTAATATATTAAATTTTATTTCATTAATAATTCGAATGAACTTTGCTTCGATTCTCAATATTGAGAATATGATATATCGTTGCTTTTATAACAAATATTGAAAATTTATTTACAATCATTTTCAATTCTATTTAACGTTAGATTTAACAAGGAGATTCATTGCAAAATTTTTAAAAACGTATTTGTATGGCTTCAAAGTCGCGTTAGTAAATTATGTTATACGGTATTTTGTACATGAAATTACAAACGACGTAGAGCACGTAAATTGTTAGAGTTGTAAAATACAATAAATATTGGGAATTTCCAAATGAAATTCAAGCGAACTGCTTTAAATGATGGATCTTGTAAAAAGTTGTTAGAATAATACAATTGTGAAATGGATAAAAATAAAAAATGAGAAAATACACTGTATTGCCCCGCGAGCCGAGGCACGCCGATTTCTGCAGATGTTCCATGAAACTGGCGCGGCTTATACACTTATACGATTATTGATTCCGTGACAAAATATATCTGGCGCATTCATGTTTTTCTGGGGTACTATTTTTTCACCAAGTTAATAGCATAGATTACAGAGAGAAAATGCTCTCAATAAACACGTGCTTATGAGAATAGGCTCAAGACGCATTTTGACAATCAGGTCCTTTGCGTCTCTCCGCAAAGTCCCAGCTGGTCTGCGTTAGATAGGTTATTGTCGCTTATCTTTGTAGTACCTATCCCATGTTAGTCGTTAGTCGGATCATCACCACGCGCCAACCTGTTTTTAAGCCGATTATTAATAAAAGATTGAATTTATTATAGCATTTTATAATTCATTCATTGGAGCGCGTCATCAATGCCAATTTCATCCTTTCAATTAATAATCAATAGCGGCGTAGACCAAATCCTTTGGAACAATTTTCTTCGTTATATACTTTGAATAATAAATTCCAGTGTTTGTAAAACTATGTTAAACAGATAGTAAGTAATGCCTTTTCTCAATATTTTATATCAAAAACTTCAATGCAATTACATATATTAATATTGTCCAGTGCTGTTTTCGTTATTCATGCAATGTCTGCAATTGTGAAGGAGTTTTGATTAGCTACCAAAAGCGTATTAATGGCCCATCATTTATTACAATTCGAACATATTTGGTTAACAAATAATAGAATTGTGCCAAAGTAGAACTGCATCTGTTATTTTTCAGCAGTATGAGAAATTTTTATCGCTCCATTATTAAAAGTATATAACGAAAAAACAAATAACTACACCAGAAGTAAAACTAATAATTGACTATTAATTATTAGAAGCGATTAAAAGTTTAATTTTAAAAATTTTCAAATAGCTATATTTGTTTTTTGTATCTGTTTTTCAGATTACATCGATTTTAAACTGCAAATGTTGTAAAGAGCTGAAAAAATTTGGCATCGAGACATGGCTCTTCAATTTTAGATTAAGCTATTAAACCATTATACGTTATAGCAAAGTGAGCCGTTATTTGTAAGTTTTTGCAATAGCATAACAGCAGTGCGATTTGTGTCATATTCGCTTTATAAGATAAAACGATCCATTATTTTACTGCAAGGAAAGATCTTTTATTTCTGTACATAAAGTCTTTGTTCAACATAAATATTTAACATGAAATAAACAAAAAGGTCTTTCAATATATTTAAACTAGAAACAAGCGAAACATCGAAAAAATATGCTACAGTCGAAACGTTACCGAATCTTAAGTGAAAAAGAACGAATTATCAGAACTAAGACTTTCTTAGCGCGTACGATAAAAAACTTGATAATGATTGTAAATGAAATTCTAAGTGTACGTCGGTTACACAAAACGATTAAAACAAATCATTGTTCTATAAGGATGTAGCTCTTTTTACATAATTTATAAAATTATACAAATCTTACAACTCGTGGAACTTTCAGCAATTATTTACAGTTGAAAATTCAAGACTGCTCTTTTACAATTGAGGACTTTGATATTTTGGTGAAAATAAACATTACTACAGTGAATGTCAACTAGATTTGAATATAACAACCACGTCGACAGTTGCTGCAATTCAAGTATTTTTTCGAATGTATGTTGAATAATTCTCGTTTTCAAATAACAAGTTCGTTAGATTGGATAAAAGATCCGTGATTGCACGACATTGAACACGAATTTTAACAAATTTTGAGCAGTTCAGTGGGGATCCCACAGGTTCAGTGAGAATGGTGCGTTTTAGAAGCTAGAAATCCTCGATCTTACCATGGCGCCTGGTTTTCCTTCTACTGGCCTCCCGGATTCTCCTCGTAGTCCCATCGGCCCCTGCAATTAACATATAACAAATTTAGAAAGTGTCATAGTTACATTGCGGCTCCACAGAAATTTTTACGCATATAAAATGTAAAGAAACGCATCAAGTTAGATATAATTATACGTACGGGCAGTCCCATTGGGCCAGGGTCGCCTTTCGAACCCTTCTCACCCTGTAATTCAAGAAATTAGTGATTAGACGGAGAACTCGAAATGAAGAGGCAGAAGCCTACTTCTGTGGCATCTATTATTATTGAACGCTAGAAGCAGCAATTTCGCTAAGTTTCCTTTTGAGAAAAACGGATGTGATTCGTTCTTCATGGCAATCGATGGGCGCTGTAGAGCCGAGTACTTCTGGCAAAGTTATGACATTATTTTCGAGTTGTCGACGCAAACATCGATAAAATTGAACCGCTCGCTCGCGGCGCGCGCGTTCGGCAAAGTTTTCGAGTGTGCGCGGCTGGTAGTAGAGCTGACACGCGGCCCTTAGCGGCGGCTGCTGCTGGGAGCGACGACGTGACTTTTTACAACTACGGCTAGCAATTTTTTTAATGAGAAAACTTGTGGCGCCCAAGTGGGTTCACCGAGTTGAAACCGATCGCGAGAATGACTCTGCAGAATATTTTCAATTACAGCGGGGTAGTCTGACTTTCGATTATGTCTACGGACAGAAGAAAAAGCATCACGATTACTGACAGGATCACCCTTGGCGCCATCGTGTCCCCGGTCACCCTTGATGCCTGGCGGGCCCTGTAGTCCTGGCGATCCCGTTGGTCCTGGGGGCCCCGGAGGTCCCATTATCTGTAAATTAGAAGCACGCCAATGATGCCTCGTTGTTTAAGGAGCTCACCGTTTTCTCTGCTATTCCAGACAAGATACTTACGTAGGAACCCGACATCTCGCCAGCGTTCACTTCGAATGTGCTGTCACCCTGAAAAGTTCAGACAAACGTTTCTCAGCAAACGCCTCCTCGCAACTTGTTAGATCGATATTTCTTCCGACGATCAGTGTCTTACCTGTCTTCGCCTGAGCTTTTTGTACTTCTGCATTTTCAATTCATGCAACAATCAACGCAACATTACTCATCAATGGATACGAGGATAATTAATTTTAGAAATTCAACATACCGATTCGCCTTTGTCACCTTTATCGCCCTTCTGTCCAGGATAGCCCTATACGGATGTTTTTCAAGTATTTAAGTTTTCATTGCAATTTGTCGGTACGCGACTGAAAATGCCATTTAAAAAAAAAATGTCGCGAGCGCTCAGTACGTACTGGTGGGCCAGGTAAACCAGGAGGACCCATGAGTCCTGGAGGTCCAATGTCACCATAGTCTCCCTTTTCTCCTTTCGGTCCCGAAAGTCCCTGTATTCATCGAGTAGGATATATCGTAACGATTGCTAATCGAAAGCAAAGCGAAGCTGTGGGAAGGTGAACTTACGGGTAAGCCAGGGGGTCCCTGGATGCCAGGTTCTCCACTGACCCCGTCGCCACCGGGTAAACCTTGTATGCCTTGGTCTCCCTTCGCTCCTAAAATCAAAACAAGAGATTATCAATTTCAAGGGCCAAGGCAGTGAATGTAAAGGCAATCTGATTATGGGTTAAGAATGTAGGTTAATTTCTCCGACAGCTGCCAGAATAACCTGCAAATGACAACGATGTTGCATCGTATACAAGTAAATCGAGAATGACGCGCTTGCAGCTGAAAGTTGATCGACAGATAAGTCGCCTGTCGCAGTTATATATGGCAATGTATGTGTGTGCATAATGCCCCCGCAGCCATCACCACGCGAACGGACGGTCGAATAGTCTCTACCTTGTGGGCCGCGCTCGCCTTTAGGACCGTGATGTCCTCGTTCGCCGGGCTCACCCTTCGGGCCCCTCAACAGATTTGTCGCCGTCAACAGGCTGGCCTCCCGGCCTCGGTCACCCTGCGAACCAAGGCTTTCGCATTGTCACACCACTTCCGGCCGTAAACCACTTCGATGACTTCTTTTACTCGCTTGCGTTGGGGATTTTCAGTTTGGAAGTCTGTGCTTGTGAAGAGGAACAGCGTGGATAGGAGAGAGACTACGTAGTGTACACTTTTTCAAATACGTTCAAACTACTCAATCGAAACATCGATAACGTTGATTTCCCGAACGCATACGTAGAATAATAAAAGCTTCCTTTTCGATGCAAATTGCAAATTATTAATTATTTGCCAGAGAATCCTTCAGAATTCATAAACTTTTATGTTTCCATGTATTGCTTTAAAAATATCATCAAATCAAATAATAACTTACGAAACATTCTAGTTGAAAGTAAAAAAAAAAATTAGGAAAACAAAAACAGAAATTTGCATGAACAACTTTGCAAATCAAATGAAATCTACATAAAAATAGCTATCAGAGTGCATAATACTAAAGTACACTATATTACGTACATCAAATGATTATATTGATAAAATCGTGCACACCCTCTCCATAGAGATAAGTGGTATAAAAATCTATTAGTTGGTAGAGAAACGCTTCGATAATAATAAGAAAAAATTAATACGTGTTAAAAAAAAAAAAAAAAAAAAAGACGTGAGGCTGTAAAACGTTGAAACAATACACATTGATAAAAAACAAAACATGAGAAATACAGCTGCGCTCGCCAATCGCAACGACAGTGAGAATGAAAAATTGAAAATCAGCGAGTACAGTTGCGCAAGATATAGGTGATTATTATTGGTGGTGAAGAAGAAAATACTTACGTGCAGAGAAGCGAAGTGAGCGCTCGGAGCTGCCGAAAGGCAGCGAGCGCACCGGTCAGTTGGCGATACATATTAGTAATTAGTTGGATTCGGGCTTCGACTTAATGCTTGCGCTGCGCGCGCATCTATAGAGCAGATTGCCGCGTTGTTGTCTACAGTGGTGCGCAAGTGGGTCTTATAGGTGTTATTTGCTACATAAACACAAATTAGTTACCAAGCTACGCCGTAACGCTTATGTACAGAGAGTGAGAGAGTCGCCCGAGGATTACAACTCTCCCCGTCCCCCTGCCTCCCCCCCTCTCTCTTGGCGAACTTGAAACTTGTTACATGGCTACAAAAGCTGCGTATGTATCGCTACTCTGTGTACAGCCTACGTTGCTCGATATGTTCGCGTGAATCCGAGCCGCACTCGCGTGAAAAGCTTCCTTCCTTGTGCAACGATTGTTATGACCGTTAGAAACGAGGCGTTTCCTTTGTTTTCAAGCGGCCTGGGCTCGCGGCGACTGATGCGCGCACTCGGAATCACGTGTGAGAGCATCACAAGAGAGAGACAGAGAGAGAGAGAGAGAGAGAGAGAGAGAGAGAGAGAGAGAGAGACAGAGACAGAGAGAGGAGGAAAAAAACTGAAAGCCGCGCTCGGAAAGAAGTCGCAAGTGAAACGAGAAATCGAGAGACAACCAGAGTGGGGAGGGCAAAGAAAAGAAGAGATAAAAAGAGCGAAAGATCTCTCTGTCCACTTTGCGGCCAGAGAGATATCCTGCTTTTGTCGTCCGTGATTAATCGCTCGTGATTTTAATGATCGCATCTCCACGGCAGAGAGCGAGGGGAGACTTTACTTTGTCTCTCTCGCGGAATAAAAGATATTTCCAGATATCTCTGGCTTCCCTTGATAAATGTATGCATTTATTTGTTCGTTGCCATAGCTTTATTGAGAAAAACATGTAGCCGTAAGGTGTAGCGATCGTTAGAAACGAGCTTGTCCGAGTGGAAGCAAAGAATAGGGTTGTACCGCGCTTCTTTCCACGCGCCAAGCTTCCGTTGGTTAATTCAACTGTCGCAGCTGGTTAAACAATACTTACGCGCAGTGTTACAGACAGAGGCTGCAGCTAGTAGTACTACGGAGTGATTATTGCGGCTTGTTGTTACTTTATTGCCTATATGCGGCCAAACTGTGAGAGAGAACTGAGAGAGACTGTCAGAAAAACACAATGTTTTATGTGGTTTGCACTGTATACACGCACACAGACGCCAAATGGCTTAGCAAAGCCCAACTATCGTGTTCACACCGGCGAATATTTCCATCGGATATATATCCATTTGCGCTCCTAGTCGGTCTATGTTTGCCTTTCTATTTGCACAGATATGTATGTTTTAATCATGAAAATGTAGCGATAACGGACGAATGGTACGTGTTATTTGCTGCCACCAACGTTTCAAATCTCTCTCTTTGAGAGCTTTTACTGTCTACAATAGTTTTAGCACTTTGTTTTCTCCGTTGCGTCTTTTTCTTGTGGCTCCTTTACGTGCTATCGCATATGCATATTCATGGCTGCGTCATTCGTACACGCGTGCAACAGACAGGTAAATGCATGCCAGAGCATCGCGAGGTTTTAGGCGTTTTTTTGCTCGCAACGGATGTTCTGTCCCCTTTAGCAAACTGCGATTTTCCAGGCGATGATGTAAACAAAAGAGGCATCAAACCACATACACGCAAACGTCGAGAGGCGAGAAAAGGAGCGTGAGAGAGAAATAAGCGCTGAAGATGAAAGAGGAAAAAATTGCTTTCGTTCCGGCACAGTGGGCTCGGAGAAAGAGCGGAGATGCAGGCGTCGCGAGCAGCAAACGCGGGACAGATGAAGATTAAGTGTCGCGGAAAGCCAGCAGCAGCGGACAAGAAAGAACGGATAAAGTTAAGGCATAGACAGAGAGAGTATAAAATCGAATGTCCGAGCGTGTCGAATCTCGTACGGACACATGTGTCTTACGTGTGTTCCCCCGTTTCACACCTTTGTTCGCTCTGACTACTATTCTGCGACGGCGACGTGTGCGCCTCATTCCAATCGCTTCGCAGCCCGCGCCAAAAGGAAAGAGTGCTGCACTCGGTGCAAGCGTGCGTTTTCAATCTGCTGGTGCTGTTCGGGTACGCTACCGCGGAATTAAAAGCGGAATCGAACGAAATAGAGGCAGAGAGAGAGAGAGAGAGAGAGCGAGGGAGTGCGATTGCATTTGATTTCGCAGCACATCTGTTTCTTCCGGCCGGAATCGCGATCGAAAGCACGAGCATCCTACGTAGGTATGACGTTATCTCGCTCTCGGTCATTGTATACTACTCTACTGCGTCACTTTTTTTTGCATTTGTGTTTTCTCTTTTTCTACGGATACTTATTTTATCATCTTGATATTGATCTTATCCAGTTGATCCACTTTTTCAATCGTCGCCGCGTTTATAGTTCGTAAAGATACTATCGGAAAAATCGTCCCAGTTCATTTCCACATAAATTCGCATTTAGTAGCTGTTAGTTGTAGAATAATGTATATGGGGATTAGTAGCAGTCGCATATAGTTGTAAGTATGCAGCACGCGCACTAACTACTACGCAGTTTAATTTCCAATTACTCGTGCAAAATTCATGCAGCATGCATACACATATTACACTATACGTACAGTGTACACGGGAAAGAGAGAGTGAGAGAGAGAGAGAGAGAGAGAGAGAGAGAGGCAGAGGACGGGGAGGAAGGAGAATTTAGGCGAGGAGTATGATAGGAGTGCAATGCTTGGCAAGAGAATTTGAATTCCTTTGGTAACGCGAAGAGGTATATTTGAAATTCAGCGCGACTTGTAGAAAAATTGAAAGAAATAAGGAGGAGGAAAAAGTTACAACTCGGCAGTTCGTAAAGATGCTGGTGAGGCGAAACTCGGATTAAAATCAAGTGGGAAAGTAAGGCGCGATCGATCGATTTTTTTTCTCACTTTTGTTCGAGGCTCTAACGTTATTTCTTTGTTTAGCGAGGAGCGTAACGAAAGAGGAAAGGCGAAGAAAAGATCGGGAGTAAGCGAGGAATGGATCGGAGATCGTTGTGTAGCGCCGGCCGGAGGAGGTGGCGGTTGCGCTTACCTTCTTGCCCTGCTTGCCGCGCTGGCCTCGCTCGCCGGGCGGACCGGGTGGTCCAGCCGGACCGATGTCGCCCTTCTCACCCTGAGTTCCTGCATATCACCGCACATCAACAATACGTTCGATTCTCGCGGTAACGAGTCGCTTTGTCATTCGTAATTCTCCGATGCGCTTGTTAGTCCGAGTCGGACTTGTTTGCAGTACAATTTTAGTTTGTCGCGAATGTCGGAAAAGTAGTTTCATATTAATTGTCAACTGGCCGTAAGCGAAGATATATAGACCTACGTAAAGTCGGTTTGACTATTTGATTTGAGGAAGATGAAATTGAGTGGCATCACTTGGCCTGCTCGTAAAAAAGGTACTTGAATGTTTATTAAACGAGCGGAGAAAAACTCGAAGGTCGTATTAGAGCGAGCTTATTGTCGAGGACGAGATGTAGTTGTGTAATTGTGTAAAAAGCTTATTACCAAAGAATAAATCTTGGCAACGGGGATAAAGAGTAAATGGCAAAAGCCGTCGTAAAACTAGCGGCAAAGGTCTAATCTAGCGAAATGAGTGGAAGGAAAAGATGGAGTTGACGCGAGACATAAAAAGGCAAGAGGCTGAGCCGAGCCGAGGTGGAAACGAAGGCAGCAACGAGCTGCGGTTGTGGTTTCCGTGGGCGTAAGAGCCATAACTGGGCGGAGAGGCTGCGCGAAGCGACTTCACGGAATCGCAATCGCTGCAGCTGTGTCGCGCGGATAGTTTTCCTCCGGCGTCCACCGGCGTTCGCCCCGCGCGAGCCGAGAATCTTTTATGAGCTAGCTGGGGCAAGGACTGTTTCGAAAGCGAGCGCGCGAGCTTGCGGACTTTATTTCCGCCACGGGCGGCCAATCCATCAGGCTACCGGGCGACGCTCGCTCCGCGCGATATATGTCGCTGTCGCTGTTTTTCAATCTTTCACCGGGGCCACGCGAGCGCGCTCGTCGATTCATCGACTCCGCCGTTCTAATGGACTTGTTTCGTTCCTCTCTTTGCCCGACGAATGCAAACGAGTTATTTCTGAAAGTCAATTTAGCAGCGGCGCTCGCGTTGCTTTTCTTTCGCTTTCCGCTTCGACGATAAGGAGGAAAAAACACTCGCACGTTCGCCGAATGCCGGCCGTCGTCGCTTTGTCTCGCGTCTCGCGTCTCGCGCGGCCTGGCCGATTTTATCTCGTATAAGCGTTTAAACGGCCCGCGAGGCCGCGGCAGACGCGTCCGTCCCCTTTCTCTCGTCCACGAGCACGTCAACGGCAGACGAGGCGCGCGCCTTTATTGCCCGGCCGTAATGCCGAGATGCCGAGAGACCGCCGCAACGCTAAGTAGACAGCTCTATTTTCCGGAGCTACGGCCAGGACAAATCCCAAGCAAGCGATGCTCAACTCGACGCTAGATGCCGGCGAGTATCGCGATTCAATCGGATGGTTGTACTTTGGAAGGCCGCGAACGAATCAATGACACGGCAAAGTTTCTTGAATCAACCGAGGTAATTGGCGCCTAGTTTAAGAGTTGCAATTGATCTTCGCAAAAGTTTTTCCATTGGCGGCTAGGGCTCGCGAAAGAGACTTTAATCTGGAAAGTTGTCTGGCGCGAATCGAAGGTATTCGAGTGTGCGTGTGTGTGCGCGTGCGTGCGCGTGCGTGCGCGTGCGTGCGCGTGCGTGGGTGGCGCGCTCGGCGATATCGATTGCCGCGCTGGAGTTGCTGATTAACCGCGATTCGTCAAGCTTAATATCTTGCCCGTCGCGATCGAGCGCCGACGATTGCAAGCTAATCGAAAGAAAGGAAAGAGTAATCCGCGCGGATGGAGAGGCAATATCGGATATAAATCGGTCTGGGCCACCGACGAGAGGCGTACGGCGGCATCCAGCGCGAGCGCGGCCTCGACGAGCGAGGCAAGGAAGGAAAAGAATAGAAGAGGGACGGTGTTGCGCGCCGCTCGTCGCCAGCTACTTACCAGGTGGTCCCGGGGGTCCGGGCGGTCCCTCGAACACGCCTGTCGCGAACGGCTCGCCGTTTATCGAGGTCGTCAGTCCACGCTCGCCCTTGTCGCCTTTGTCGCCCTGCGAACACACGGACACAACCAAGCAAAGTCAATTTGGCCGAGGCACTCGATTAAGCCCCGCGGAAACGAGATAGGACAGCAGCTCGCCGTGTTGTCTGCCAAATGATTTTCATTTTCGTCGCCACGCGCCACTCCCCGGCGAGGAGCCTTCGTTGAGCTTCCATCGCCGTCTGTCCGCTTTCGCTTCGATTAATTGCCTTTGAGACTGCCTTCTTCGCGGCAACTAGCCAGCGCCTCGGCACTCGGCGCATATCCAGCATATTTAATTAGGCGCAGCGCAAATACTGCCAAGAGACAAAGCTCGCGCAAATAAAAACAGCGGACAGGCGGATCACGATGACGCCGTCGGATTAAACGCTCCGTGCCATGTTAATTAGTCCGCGGCAGCCGCTAATTCGCAGTAGACCGAGTGCCCCCGCGGCAGCAGAGATTGTTATTTCTGCTAAAGGCAGCCGGAATCGATGACACCGAAAGATTATAAAGCGGCAGCGCGAGAGAGAGAGAGAGCGGCCCAGAGGTTAATTGCGCGCGGAGCGCATAGTTACACGGCCCCTCCGACAGCTATAATATGCATGCACTCGCGCGCCTCGCTTTATCAGATGAAAATCCCCTACTTTTTAGAGCAGCCCCTCGAGTATGCTCTACTAAACTGTGTATCCACTGTCGTTAAATCAACTTTTTTATTGTGCGGTTAACATTTCCACGAGTTTACAATTGAAACATATTTTTTCTTCGCGAGACTCCCCGACTTTTTTCCTCTTCTTGAAAACTATTTTTATTATATTAATTTTGTTGACGGTAGCCCATATAATAATTTTAGGCGGGATTGCGTATTGCGCAACAATATTTCATAAAAATTGTGCAGCCGAGGCACGACTAGATCCGAAATAAATGTGCGCTGCGGAGCCTCACAAAGCACAAAATTAAAGCTTTTGCGCACGCTCGTCAACTAACGTTATTTCAGCACAGCGAAAATTCGTTTAGCCTTAAAATGAGAGACGAAAAAATACAAATCAACTTTGAAAACGTACACAAAGCAAAAGAAATCACACGTGCACTTTTGTACCGTTGCTAAAATGCTCGGCTTTTCAAAAGTTAATTCATCATCGTGATTTGCTTTGAAACTGGACACAGCCACCAAAATGAATACTTGTAATAGCACGTATTTCAGTTGGTCTTTTGCTACTATATTATACATTTTGAAAAATATCAGGAGCGCGCTTGCCTTCGTATAAGTTGACGTATATTTTATTTTCGATAGCTTCAACTAAAAAACCCTTGATAACTACTGTATACGTATTCCGGCGAATAAAGATTTTCATTCGAAATTTATTCATCGAGGATAATTTGATAATTTGCTCAACAGAAATATATCAAGAAATTTGAACTGATTGCATAAGTTCAAATCGATTCTAGAAAGTCATATTTAAGCAGCGATTGATAAAATGATATACATTGAAAGTTTCGTGTATTCTATATAAATGAGTGACGAACATTCGTTAGTACGATGGGATCCTATACGAAATGTCATGGTCAGCTAGAAATGTATAGTAAACGAGCAATAAATTCGGGACTATTACCTTGGCTCCGGTTGCTCCTGGTGGCCCTTGCAGTCCTTGAGGACCTTCGGGTCCAGGCGAGCCTTTTTCACCCGCGGGTCCGATGTCGCCTTGTGGACCTGCTCTGCCATCTTGGCCTGGCGCACCTTCCACTCCTGCAGGACCTGGCGGTCCTGGCGGACCTGGCTCGCCTTGCTCACCCTGCATACAACGCGCGTCTGTCAATTCACGTCTCTTATTTCTACTTTCGTTTGAGCTTTTTCGCGAGCACGTTTTCACACATTTTAGCAGTTAATTATGTTTTAGTGACAACTCGAGAAAAAGCTCCATAAATGCATTCTTGAATGATTATTTGATAATTTATATCAAAATCTTTGTTATGGGAATTGGGATTTACGATTATTTTTCACTAAATAAAGCGTTTTTACTCGTATCTTCCTGTTGCACATTTTAAGTCGCACTGTTTCGCCACTTGAAAAAATCTCAATAATATAAATAGTATAAATGAAGTTGCAGCTTATCTTGAAATCGGTCAAGAGTATTATTTAGAATTTTCTTTAAGAAAGATACTTGCAAAAACGTTTCCAAACGATCGTGCATAGATACACAGTTTGTATGTACTTACAGTGTAAAAAGTGCAAAATAAAACATATATTATGGAAAAAATACATGAAAGATTGAAATAATAGTCGTAAAATTCTCGAAAACAAACGTAATAACCGGCGAATTGCCACACTCTAGAGCGCACCCCTCTTATATGTACATACGTCGGCAAGTACTACAAAATCCCCCATGCATGCAGTATATTCGTTTAACTCGAGAGCCATCATGATATTACGAGTTGGCGATGTTTCTGCGAGTCGTCAAACAAACTTGTTCGTGCAGAATAAATACATTTAATGTGTACTGAGTGCCTCCAGCGTATTAACGTTCCGACTGGAACTCATATATTTTATTCGAACCGTAGATACGACACTACAAATCTTTTATTTATTGAAGATCAGTCCGATAAACAAGTTTGTTTTATTAAATTTTTCAAATATTTTGTAAACAGCAATTCCAAGTTAAAAACACACACAGTAATTTAATCATGCTTCATAATCTCACGATACTTTCAAAATCTTACTTATTGACACACTGAAATTTCTACCTTGCACTTATCACTAAATTAATGAATTTATCAGGTTTTCATGCAGGATGAGGATATGATAGGTACGGTCGAATAAAATATAATTATGAAAAACAAATAAAATATGCTTTTATAGTAAATACTGTGATTGTACTAGTGATAAAACTGTAATCAAAAGCTATGAACAAATCGCATTATTTTTCGTACCCAAATATAATCAATATTTTTAAAAACAAAGTTTAATTTTACACTGTTGTACTTTTTTTCTCATAAAAACAAATGATGTTCAATGACAACTTTTCAAATATTGAGTAAATCTTCATCAGAAAGTTTCTGCAATAAACTAAAAAAACTTACTTTGAGCGTTATGATCTGCTGATCGGTGATATTAGCTCCCAGTTTTTGCAGTTCCTAGAAAGTAGGTCACTACAGGTAAAAACTAAATCTCTACACGTAAAATAGATTAAACGAAAATACAAATGATTCGTGTTTAAATTATAATATGGATAAGATGGGGATCAAGGTTCGTCCGTCTTTTAAGGCTTCTGCTTCTCGTGTTATTTGTAACTTGGTTAATTTTTTTCACATGCTGTCAAATTTACGTATGTTGTATCACTTTCTAATAGGTATTTTCATAATCATAACACTACCAATCAAACCCATGTAATGAGCAGCTACGACGCGACTATAAATTTTTTTCTTCAAAAATATTTTCCAAATAGATAGACACGAAACAATCCTTTCTAATTACATCATAATTCGTTTCTCACAATTCCACCGGTTATTTGTAGCTGTTCGCGCGTAACTACAGATAAACAAGTCAACGTCAGTAGTAAATTAGTAAATAATTTCTCTATTCAACGTTTCTATGTATAGATACAATTAGTATCTATTCTACAAATTGTGGAATTCATTTTGAAAAATCATGCATGCAATTCAGATCTACTACTGCAAAAAGCATGCTATACGAATAAAATATACTTTTAAAGACAAACAAATTGACCAATGTGCATAGATCGCAACTTCAATGTAATATTCTGTTTGGAAGCACTGAAACGAACGAATAACAGAAATTCAGTTTAAATACATGCACATTGATCGCAATGTAACGAGTCGCATCGTAGCACACTCGAAAATCACCATAAAAATGCTACACCGAAAGCAGCGCTAAGGAAAAACAACCAAAGAAACGAAAAAAAATTGGTTCTTGTACAAGAGCATCAGAACCACTGAGAGAAGAAAGTAACTACAAGATCATACTGAAAAAATCCAAGAAAATCGCAATAATAATGAAAAGAAAAACGATAAAAATGAGAGAACAAGTAGAGAAAAGTTGTGTGGTCTGAGCCTCAGGAAGGCCGGTTACCTTCAGCGCCACGATTTCGGCGTATCCGAGCGTTCCGCCGCGCAGCGTCGTCACCGACCTCTTTAACCCTAATCCCTGTGCATTGACCCGTAGGCGAAAACAATGTTCTAATTGTTTATTGTGTTTCTTTTTTGTTCAGATGCTTGTTATTATCTAGCATGTGCCACAAAGGTTAGTGCGCGCTCTTGCCAATGTCGTACGACTAAACCTTTTAGTGTCTGTTCGGATTACTTGAAAGGTACATTTATAACTGACGACATTCAGGCGACAAATGTACCTTTGAAAAGGACACCGATCGGCGCTTATCGACGGCTGTAAGGTATGCTGCGTATTGCAAGCGCGCAACTTCACTCGTCACTCGGCGCAGCGTCTTCGCTTCGGCATAAATATTCAGAGGATCAGCGACGATGCTCATCTTTCAAATTATTCAAATTGGTATAACACAGCCGTTGATACGCTACCGTCGGCGGCGAACAACAGTTGCCGCAAAACGCACGGCGAGCTCGGCTGTTGCTCCCCTCGCGGATTAATGTAATGGAAATTTTATTCATAGCGTATCGGGAAAGAAAGGGATGGAACCGCTGGTGGAAAGCTCCGTGTACCTAGCGGCCACCTACAAAATAAACAACGAGGCCACACGTACGGCCCGCGAATACCCTAGACTTTGTAAATTTTCCTTTACTTCTCCAACAATTTGCAGCTTGTGCCGAGTTTTATGAGCGCGATAAATTTTGGACCCGGAAAAAGCTCAGAGCCTTGTCGGATGCTTGGCTGCAGTCACGCGAGATCACAGCTCTATAACGATTTTCACTTGGAAATGCGTGGCCAAAACGAGCAAAACGGAAAAATCACGATCTCGATTGTCGAGCGGGCCGTTTCCTAGCGTACTATTCTGATAGATACCTTGACTGCAGAGAATACGTCGAATCCAGGATTACCATGTTCGCCCTTTTGTCCTTTCTCTCCTGCCGAGCCCTGTGAACAGTCGTAACAGTCATTCGTCATCAACGATTCAATGCCACGCAAAAGCCTTCTCTCTACACTCTAACGTCTTCGTTTTTCTTTCGGTTATCGGTTTAGTTTCAATCAAGTCTACGTGACGTTTCTTGCCAACACTTTTGCCAGCAGCTTCCGCGCGGGTACCCGTCGATATTTATTTTAGTCAACGTTGCGCCGGCCGCATCTCTTTTTCGACCGAACGACATTTTCTCCAAACGAGCGTCAATACGTCAAATGCAGCAGCGCCAACAGTCCAAGCCTCCCTCTGCTGCGATGCTACGATACACATCCAGCACTTTAACTTTCTTTGAATCGAGCAACTCGCGTGTCAATATAAAGAATATAAAACTCGCTTGCCGGAGCGGACATCTAGCTTTTTTCAATTCTGCATGTCGAGCAAACATTTCATTGATTGATCCGAAACCGTCGCTGTTCGAGACAGAGTTTTTTTTTCAATATTTATTGAGCCGAAGGTTGAAAAGGCTTTTTTTACGTTCAGTGCTCTTTAGTGATTCGAGCGAAACTCGGTTACAACGATCACGTACAAAACAAACACAGTTTTCATATGAAAATCGTTGAAGCCGGGCAAAAGTATACCATTGAAAAAAAAAGAAACAAAAAGATTTTAGCGAGTTTCTAAACGACGTTTTCAGATAAATGTTTGTGAAATAAATGGTGGATACTTACTGGTTCTCCTTTCGGTCCATCCATACCGATAGGGCCCTGAAACGAGGATAGTCTTAATACAAGTTCGATCGCTGAGAATTCATGCGAGTGACAGGAAAGTCGGAAAAGTCGGAAGTAGGAAAAAGTTGAGTCGTAAAATATTGATTTGAAAACAAATCAAATAAAGATAAGAGAAGAAAATATCGCTTAGATAACCAGTGAACCAAGAAAGAAAGAAAATGACAAAGAGATTGTTTGTAAATGCTTCCAAATACGAGTATTATTATTGCACTACTGTTAATGTAAACATTGTTATTTAAGCTACTGTTACACTACCATACTACTTTAGCATGAATAGTCGCACTCACGCTGCGTTCCGATACCTCGACGCTTCCGTAAGTGTGAGTGTCATCGAATTCAACGTAAAACGTTACACAGTAGATACCACAAGCAAATTAAATCGCACTTGTATTCAGTTAATACCAATTACATGAGTTAGTGTTTTGGCAATGCAAGACGTAAATGTACACTTATAGTACCCATCGTCCGAATAATCAGACATGATTTTCAAGTTTAGAACATAATTACATACCGTCACCGCGTTTATTTCTCTGCGAATAATTCTTATTTATAATATGTTATTTTTTATTTTTTAATGGAATGCGGATTGACCTGACTTTCAAATTAAATCAAATTAGAACCTGCTCGGAGCATGTCTGACATTTTCAATATTCCACTGATGTGAGCGAGGTTTTATTTTTTATTAGTAGCCACCTACTCTAATCAAATTTAACTTTAATTTAAAAATAATTGAGTTCTTAGTACGAATCGTATAAAGTCTGAAGTAAATATGACATTGGAACAAAGGGAAAATTTCATTTTGCCGTGCCACACACCACTCTTTTATAAAAAAGTTGTAATACACTAACGTAAATAGGTTTTCTAGAAAGCTAAAAAAATGTTAAAGTGGAACATATCCCCGACATTTTCAAGATTTTTCTGGGAATTTTTCGACTCAGTTATCAAACGCTTGTGAAAATTTAATTGCAATTTAAAAATAATTGAGTTCCTCATAGAAACCGTAAAAAGTCAAAAGTAATAGTTATTTATGTGCCTTGGGGCTTAATAATCTTGGCGAAGGCGTATTCGAGTTATGTGACACTCAATTGATGAATAGGTGGTGTACGACGCGACTGCATACAGATTGACTGCGGTTTTTTATTGATTTTACGGACAATCGCACAATACGGCATACACTGTTGACAGTTCGAGCTGTTAAACTGTCTTCGTTGCTAACATGTGTTTCGCGTGATAAACCGAATTACCGAAAGACAGGCTGCCGTACGGCTGCGTTCGACCACCGAAGATAGAGCGTCTATACAGCCGAAGAGTTTCTCACGCGTACACCACCTATTACCGATTGAGTATCCTCTGCGCGTAGGCTATAAATATAATATATGAACAAAGGGCAACATTCCTGTCGGTTGCTATACGCAATGCACCGTTGCAGAAAGGTTTTATTAAAACGCCGGAAACGTATCAAAATGGAATGTATGTTAAAGAATTTATTGGGAACCTTTAATCAGTTATTGAATGTTAATGAAATAATAAAGTCATAATTCAAAAATAACACAGGTCGACAACATTTGAAAAAGGTCCGGACCCAGAGACTAGCCAAGGTATTTCCAAGGGGATTTGGTGCGCTGAATCCGAATTCGAGCTTAGAATTGTTCCATTATTCGCAGTTTTTAAGATACCTTAACCTAAAAGCGTTAAAAACACTGTTATTTTGCTGTTTTCCAACACCTGTAACTTTATGAAAAAATTTTGTTTTTGTAAATTTGACGACGGCATCTTAAAGAGCAATTCTTGCGCTTCAAAACACACTCCTCATTGTTTTCAACGTCATTTTTTTCCGATAAAGATATGATACATGTCGTTTAAGCGGAGAAAAGTTTCGCTGAAAGATAATAGTAGTAAAAGGCAGAGGGTCTGTTGGTTAAAGAAATTGAGTTTTAGTGGTCTGGGATTATTGTTTAGCGGAGATCTTGGGTTAAGGTATTTGAGATGTAGTGGGCTGAGGTTATTGCCTAGCAGGATACAGGATTCTTAGGTTAAGGTACTTGAGATGTATATTATTTTTCAATCAAGATTATCTTTCAGCGAATTTTTTCTCTGTTTAAACGACATTTGCGAGGCTGCAAATTTATCATACTTCAATGTGTCATATCTTTACCGGAAAAAATGATATCGAAAATGAGGAGAAGTGCATTTTGAGGGACAAGAACTGCTCTTTAAGAAGTCGTCGTTAAAGTTGCAAAGAACATTTTTTTTCACAAAGTTACAGGGATTGGGAAACAGTAAAAAAAATATGTTTTTGACGCTTTTAGGATAGAATATCTCGAAAACTGAGGGTGATCCCACAATTCTGAGCTTATATTCAGATTCAGCGCACCAAATTCCTTCGGAAATATCTGGTGAAGAAAATCGATAACTCATTTGGAATGCGAAGCATACTACTTGGTCAAATGTTTTATGATAAAGCCAACAAAATATAATCTCTGCCGTCGTCGTAAAAAAAATAAACTAAGCAGCGATAGCCGAAACTGAGAGAGAGAGAGAGAGAGAGAGAGAGAGGGGGGGAGAGAGAGTGGAAAAAGAGAGATATAGAGGGATGGCTGTCAAGTTGCTGGCGCTTCAGTTGAAAATTTACGATTATAGATGCATACAACAGAACAGTTGTTGGTAACCCTCTGCTAATGCGGCAACGCGCTGCTGCGCCTCGCTTTAGTTTAGCGTATTAATCAGGATTTCAGATCAGCGCCTATGCGGCCGCGAAAATTTGACGTATAAGCTCTTCGTATAAGCGTTCTATAGGGATTTCGCGTACTGGCAGCGTATCGGGGGCCTTTGCGCCCCTACTGCTACTACCTTGCAATGTATACACTAGCTTCTATTTTCGTCGTGTAATATTAGAGAGAACTATTTCCCGTTAACTTATCGACATTTTAATTTATTTATCGCAACGTTGATGAACAAGTTGCCAAGACACGATTGAGTCCGACCAAATCCTATTATTTCTACTGTAGTCGAGATGTGGTCTCATAGAACAATAACTAGCGATCAGCCGCGATCTCCTTCCTGGTAGTTCATCAGCTGATTAGGGTGACATATTATTTCAAATAATAATAAAAATAACATTATTATTATTATTATTATTATTGTTACTATAATAATAATTATTATTATTATTATTAAGTAAAATGATATGTTCGAGGAAATAAAATTTGAATTATTATATATTTTGTCGCGATAGCTTAAATAAATTGCGAACAAGTGGTTTTTAACGAGGTAACGAAGCGTTCGCGAGCGCGAAAACGGCGTCGGTTTCTCGCTATGCACTCAGCGCTCGTCCGCAATAAGTACTGAAAAAACGATATCTTTCACCGGCATGACGGTGATTTTCATTTATAGGGGGTAATTCAAATGTTGAAGTACATCAGGAAATGGAATATGTTTTAAAAAATTACTAGGTTCTTTATTTTTCAAAAAATATTTAATAGTTAAAAAGTTCAAAATTCATAACTTTTAAGATATGCATTGCTTATAAAAATTACAAGAGAGCTTTTCTTCCTGTAGCGAGCCAAATTATTTAAAAAAAAATGTCTCCGGATCGAAAAAACAAATTATGCATAATTTGTTTAAACAATTGGAATTTAAAGGAAACGTTAATTTTGTATGAGTGCTTCGAGAAAAAATTATATTATTATTAGTACCCCGCATTGTACAATAATTCGACAAAAATCGTGGAACAAGTGAGTCCTTCTCAATTTAAAACAAGTTTACTTTATAAATTGCGCAACGTTTCGCCGCCACGTTTACGACCTCAGTAAACACTAAATTTATTATACTATATATTAAATATAAAATATCTATTTCATAAACATGGTAAAAAACAATCAATATTTACAATGCAATGTTTTCGTCAAAATTCGCATAATCTCACGAGTGGTAGCACAGTCACCTTGTCAAAAAATAAAAAAAAATTTTTTATATATAAAATATTGTTGAGCATAGTACGGAGGTGTACTCAATCTCATTTCGAAATCATCTCAGTGCGAAATCTCATTTCATCAGCGTATGACGATTGAATACACCTCTGAACTATGCTCATTATGATAATTAATTATACAAAATAATATTTTATATAAAAAAATTTTTTTTTATTATTGACAAGGTAATTGTGCTTTTACTGATGAGATTATGCGAATTTTAACGAAAATATTGTATTGTAAGTGTTAACTGTTTTTTGCCATATTTGCAAAATTAATATTTTATATTTAATATATTGTATAATAAATTTAGTGCCTGATGAGGCTGCAAACATGGACGGCGAAACGTTGCATAATTTATATAAAAAGAAATTGTTTGAATTTGAGAGGGACTCACCCGTTCCACAATGATTTATGCCAAATTATTCTCGAAAAAATAATGGACATTATGCATTGGACGGATAAAAATGCGCGTGAATGCACGCTTTACTTATTTGAAGAAATTAATTTAAACGGACTGACATTCTGGAATCTTTGAGGGAGTAGTGCGTGCTAATAGCGCCACTGACCATCAGACAAGCGTGTCAGCGTTTTATCGGATGCAGAGACGCAAGCCCCACGGCTACCCACGCTTTGCGTATTTTAAAAGCCGCAACGTTGCTGCCTCAACGTTACCGCCGATTAACAATTTTCACGCGTACGCGCCACTTTTTCCCCCCGTTCGCTTAATTTTTATATCTGTGCGCGCTTACGCGCTGAGCCCATTGTCCACCCTATACTCTGTTGAGTTTGCAGTTTGAGCTAATCGACACTGGGCCACGTTAACTCTAAATTTCCGTTGATCGTTTACTTGGAACTGCAGCATGGTTATCGATCGAAATGCAAAAACTAAAGGTTCGGCAATTCGATTGGCAACAAGCGGTACTCTTATCGGAAAAGGGAACAAGTCGAAAATAGTCCGCAGTCGAGAAGCGTCGCGTGGACTTTTTAAAATTTATACTCGACAAAAGTTGCGGCTGTGGTAGATGGCGCGTCTCGAAAGTTTGTCTCCCGGCGCGTCCAGTCGATACGCTGACAAGCCCACGAGCTAGACTCTTGCCGGGAATCACGTAGAACGTAGAACGCGCGAGCGAGTGAATTTTCACTAGAGCTACGTGGCAGAAGCACAGGGAAGAGAAAAAAAGAAGAGCGACTAAAATATGTATCCCGCAAGCCAAGAAAACCACTTTCGCCCGGATGTGTTTACGTAGAGTCAGAAGCGTGCGTACAGCGCAGAGGAGAGGCGTGTATCTTATTTCATTGAACATCCATCACTGTGCCGCGCATTCAAATCTTACGTCCGCGCAGCGACTCTTTCAATTTGCAAATTGGCACGCCAAACAGCACTCAACGTAATATCGACTGATACACATTTTTCTGCTCTGCGCTTATGCATTCGTATGTAAATAGGGAGGCAACAGGCGGAGAGGACTCTGTGACAAAGACACTTGACGAGGGTTCTCGTCAAGTATTAGACGTGGCGAAAATTGGTCATACTGCTGGAAGGGAAATTTGTAAAATTAACAAACCGGGAACCCAGGATATCCACGGTGGCCGACGGGTCCCTGCAACAAAGCAACGTACCATTTGTCACACAATGCGTCAGTTCAACTATTGCACGCGTTATTACTGAACCACTGTCATTATTAGTTCTATCAAATTGACTGCCTTAAACTGCTTTACATTATTTCATCTATTTTACATGATTAAGTTTATTTGGAAGTTTTGTTAGTCGCGTTATCCAATACAACGTAATAACTAGGTTAATTGATGAAATTTACTAAAGTAATATCAGGATAATTTCTTCAGGAAGCAGCTTTCAAAAATAATTAGCACTACAAGTTCGTTACGGTCAAGTATAAAGTGGATAATTATTTTTCTTTGCACATTCGTCTCTTATAAATGAACTAAATACAAATTTATTTTTAGCTATTCGTACTTTCATGTGTTTACAGAATTCAGAATTTTTATAAAAATTAAACATGCTCCGTTATATAAAAAGGTTAAGTGAACAGAATTTAGAAATTTCACATTTATGGCAGTCCGGACAAAGTAATTTATTAGCCACGTAATAAAGAATTATAACGCGTTTTCTCGCTAATCATTATATTTTTGATAAAAAATGTCATTGATTACGTTTGATAATTAAACTTGGCTTGTTTCTTTTATATTTTGTTACACTTTTCATTTTATGAATGTTTGTTGAAGGTTTATTCATGTGATGATTTAAACGTATAATATTGGAATGACGCTCCGTCAACTATGAAATATTCAACTGTTTTAAAATTATCTCTTTTCTTACCGTTGCTCCCCTAGCACCACAATCACCTTTCGATCCCTGAAATTCCATGTACAATTAAAACACACGTATAAACTTGAAAAAATATTTAACCTTCCTAACGTTTCCCTCAAGTCGCTTGCAATGCCAATTTGTTTAGTATTACTTGGAATTTCGTATTACTTGGAAGCAAATTCTAACCTTTAGAATAGACAGGGAAAATAAAGCCAGAATTGGAAAAAGAAAAACCAAAAATTAATATACCGGGAAACCATTCATGCCTGGCGTACCAGCCACTCCCTGGAAAAAGTTTTATTAAAATATTACGTATTACAGTTAGATACTACTCGCTGAAGCATGCTCTGCAGTCGGCGTGCCACTGTTATTTATCAACATTCGTTCTACATTGTTATAATTGAAAGATTTTAATTATGGAGCAATACAATCGCTTGTTTCAAGAATAAACAGTACAATTATATGGCAACTCGGTTACATGTAAATCCCGCAAATATTACAAACGTTAAAATAATAAAATGCGACAGTGTTGCTTTATTAAAACCGCTTGACTGTCAATGTCCATTTCGAGAGAACCATTCACAATGGTTAAGTTTATTAATTTTATAGAGTATGCCAACAGGCAATTAGATTTTTCATCCGTGAAAGTTTTTCATTCAATATTACGCGTAAGATTTTAAAAGTACTCCATAATGCGATAAAGGAACTCTAAACTCAAAGCGAAATCATTAGACTACGTTACGCAAGCGGAATTTAATATAGTGTTATATGAAAACTACTTATTTTAACTAGGCATGCCTTCCAATTATTATTATGATATAAAATAATAGAGTTTCAGGAAAGGTAAAATAACTTTGAATAGAAATTTTAATAAACTTCGACATCGGAAGGATTGTCATGATCGAAATAGATAAATGATGCAATATCAACGATTGGAGACAAGATTAAATCCTAATAAAGCATCGATACGATCTCGGCGACGAAACGTGACGATCCGTAGAATCGGACAAAATCATGACAAATAGCGCGTAGCCGCAATTATACGGAACTGGCGATAAACCAACGCGGACGTCAATTATTATCGGTCATCTCGCGGCCTTATCACCGCATCCATACTCGTGGCACGCACGCGGAACCCGTTCTATGTTTACGTGAGTAAATCCCAAAATGAAATGCACCTTTCGGGCTATTCTAGCTAGAATCGTTAAATTTCTTGTCAATGCTGTGGCTTCCGCACGTTTTTCTTCTTCTTACTTGAGCTATAGAGAGACGAAAAAAAGCTCACGAACATTAGAAGAGATTTTTCAGTGGATCTTCAGTGGTTTTGCGCTTCTAATGCTTATGATATAGGTTTTATCGTAAAACCAATAACTCCATCGTATATCTTACGCGATAAAATATACCGAAAACTCCAAAGCACACGAACACTTTGCACCACTATAAATCTAAGTAAAAAGAGGAAAAAACGTCCAAATTTTCTCGATGTCATAGCATTGAAAATAATTTCGCGATTCTCCGGTCCTAAAAAATTCATTTTATTTTAGGATTTACTGATATGTGCGAGATTTCATCAATACTACATACAAATCATAAGAAAATTTCCATCTGATTGTCACTTACCGGTGCGCCTTGTGCGCCGGTTTCGCCTTTTTTACCCTTTTTGCCTCGTTTTCCCGCTGGACCTGGACTACCTGGTGGACCTGTAACGTCAAAATGAAAATCATTAAATGACACAGCGTACAAACGTATATATTTTTTCATATCATTAATAACGTAATAAAAATGTGCAATCATGTCTCATCTAAGAGGAAATATAGTGAATATATTTCTGTGAATATAGATTTTGCTATTGGCAATGCCCGTACTGACTCGAAGTACGCATGTTCAGGTGCACTTCCAGCGAGGCTTCCACAATGCCGCGCAGTGATAGCCCTGTTCTTTTCAGCAAATATAACGAATGTAGTACACGTATATTTCAAGTTAACGCGGGATGTTTGCAGCCTCGGCACAACGATTTCAAATCTTATCTGGTGCGTTCGCGCCAAGTTCTCTATCTTCCTCTCCGTCTTTATGTGCGCGTGCTCTTTGCGCTCGCACACTTGTTGGTTTTACGACGGCAAAAGTGCGAGACGAAAGATGTCCTGCCGGCAAGCCGTTGGCAGCAGCCGTTCCCTAGCTCGCTCTACAATATAATATCCCATTGTGTAAAGTGACCGCGAGACCCGCGGCGATAACGTCTGACGGGGTTTTCACTGGGAGCGAGGATATGTCTTTCGGATTTATTTGACAAAAGATGAGTAGGCCGGGGCTCGATACGACCTCGCGAATAAAGGAAAGCTGCTGACAAGCCGCTTAATGGCCGAATCTAAATCGACGTGGGATTGGACTGGACGCGAAAGCAGGCGAAACGCAGTGCGCCCGCATAAAAAATGCTCGAGGAACTAATTAATAGCCAGCGGGCGCGCGCCGCTGAAGCGCCGAAGCAATTAAACGATATATAGCTCGCGGACTTTTTCAAAGCTTATCGGTGGTCGCGGTCGTAGGCAGGCGCGCCGAGTCAATCCGATAACGGTAAACGGCCTTTAATCGCGCGGGGGAGCTCGTCTCTTTGATTCCGGCGAGTCAAAGACTGAAAATAAAGAAGGAAATGGTCTCGTTAATAAGCAAAAGCGAGCGCGCGCCGTTGGAAACGCGTTAAAAACCAGCGCAAACTTCATTAGCATCCATTCTCATTGTCTTAGCCTGCTCCGCTCGGGACTTTATTCCCCCGCGCGGCTTCTGTATTTGTATTTGCTTGTTCTTCGGCACGCTTCTTTCGTCGACGCGACGGAGCGACGCGAGCGCGCAGATCGCTGATGAAATTGAAATATTTTTTTCAGTCGCATTGGGCAATGAATAATTGAAATGGCCGGGAACTGGGTCATAAATGGAGCGTACAGCTGAATACTTGGCTTCGGAGCGATTTATGGCCGTGAATTCATTACTTTTATTAATATTTATCGCTCGTACATCTTTGCAGAGGCAAATAAATTCAGATCCATTCAATTCAATTATCTCGGTCTCTCTCGCTTTCGATCCGCGCCGCTGGATCGCCGAAGCCCGAGCCCGAGCTCTGCAAGGTATTCCGATGAAGAGTGCCGGACATTTTGGCGGAACTTTTGCTTCAATGGCAATTTATCTGCTGTCGCCGAGTGAAGAGTTTACCGACGCTGGCGAGCGAGCGGACGAAAGAATCGATCTGCATAGGCAAGTGTGCCCCGCGGACGTTTTTTCACCGATTCAAACGCGCGCAGCGACTTGATGAAATGGCGGCTTTTAAAGTTATAGCCGATTAAGCGCTCTCGCCGATATACCAGTTCCCGGCGAGCCGAAGCGCGCTCGTAAAGATGCCACCAGCGAAATCGTGGACCTTTACTATTCAATGAAATCAAATGTTTCCCAGTGTATATGCGAATTCCAACGGTTTGCTCTTCCGGGAAATGCTCGCGCTGACGAGCCGGAGTTCCATGGCGCGCGAAAAGCTTTTAATCGAAGGCAGTCGGCCGCGGCGCGCGCGCCAACGGTCGAGTCTCTGCCCGGCCCAAGACAAATAGATCCGATTTTCCCGATATAATCGAACGGAGTGGCCGCATTTATCCTCGGGCTGTCGGCGCGGCTCCTCCCGCGCAACGGCAGCGGCAATCTCGCTCCGCGGCTCCTCCGATTCCCACCGGATCCCGCGGAGACGCCGACTGGCGAGCCGTCTATATCGAATTACCGACCGATCCAACGCAAACAGCCCGTGATCCTACGGCTGTCCAGTGCTCGATAAGGGCGTTGCGATCAGCATCGAGTATCTCCTCGCGCTGGATGCCACTCGCGCGCGCTATGCTCTCGTCCCGCCGGATCAGTTGGTCCAGTCGCAGGCCGAGGGAAACGGGCGAACGGACGAACGTCGGGGCTAATCCCCGAACGTACAAAAGTTGTCTCTCGACCTGTGACGTTGGCCCCCAGTACGAAGAGACAAGCACGAGTCAGGCGCCTCCGAGGAATGCGCGCCGAGAGCTCACGGGAGGGTCTTAGGCGCCGCGACAGCCGACGATCGCGATAACAGCTGGCCAACACGGGCCGTCCTCGCCCGAGGCTCATAAGTCAAGTCGATCAGCTCCGAGATTGGCCGCCTCGGCCTCGCCTCCTCGTTCGTCGTTTCTTTCGGCGGCCTGCACGCTCGCCCATCTCTCTCTCTCTCTCTCTCTCCACTGCACCTGGTCACGTCAATCAGGAGGTCAACTGCGCGCTCGCCGCGACGTGGCCTTGCCAGTACAAAGACGCGTGTGCCGGTCGCCGGGACGCCAGCAGTATGAAATTGGGCGAGGCGCGCAGCTCCGCCGTCGATTCGCTCAGTGGGGATTGCGGGGCGAATTCGCCGATCGGAGCGCGCGAGCCGACATATTAGAGCGGCAAACTCGAAGCGGCGCCGTAAGCTCCGCTCCGACTCCCCCGCCGCGTGTACTCTTTGATGTCTGCCGAGGTTTAATTGCCTCCATTAGTAATGCGTTTGCACGGAGAGCGGGGGGGGGGCGAAGCGTAAGGTAAACGCGAGACGGAATTTGGCGCTTTCGCTCGAGCTTCCTTTAAGCCCTCATTTAATTAGAGGCCGCATCCGAGAGCGAGCGCGCCACCACCTCAACCCCGTGCTCTGTATCCGACGCAGACTATCGCGAGAAATTGCCTGGCGAGTGCGTCGCGCGTCGTGTCCAACCGATCGCCGCCATCGCAGTCTCGTTATTCGGAAGAGGGGGGCGCGCGGAACCGCGAGTGCCTACCCGAGATCGGCCGTCGATGTGCGCTGCGGAGCGGATGTCCTCGGCGGGCCGCGGCTCAAGGAACTCGGCGTTATATCGCTGGGCTTTTGTCCTCGTCGTCGAGCGCCCGTATGCCGTTAAACTTTGCCAGCGCTCGCGGCGCCCAGACAGATATTGCAAATTAGTTACAGCCTCGGTCCGCGCACGCGCGCTCGCGCGGCCACGGCCGCTGCATGGATTTTTGCCGACGCGCGAACGCGTAAACAATGAAGGCCAACTCTCGCGCGCCTTCAGCGATAAACTGCCGCGGCGGCGTTAAATATCGTTTGGGCTCGTTGCGCGCACAATGCAAGCCGCGCGCGAGCCAACTTTAAAAAAGCGTGCCCCCGATGGGCAGCGAGCGCGTTCATCGATTAGCCAAGAGGAGATAGGGTTTCGGTCTACGGAAACAGCGAGGCTGCTGCGCTTTTCACCGCTCCACGCGCACACTGCAGCCCGCTTCTAGCCGCCACCTTCCGCCGACTCTTCCGACTCTTTACGCAAATCACATTTCCCGCGAACTCGCTTTTCGAAACTAATCACCCTTTCCCAATCTCGCGCCTCTTAAATCGAACACCTATGCGTCGTGGCTTTTACGAGCCTTCAGAAATTCGAGGGCTATAAAAGTCTAAAACTGCCATGTGGAAACTTACGGTAACTACTCGCGCGATATGTTTACCACTCCCCGAAGCAAAGTTCGTGGAGCTATAAGCTTCTGCCTGACGTTATATATCTACACCAGATAGTTTGCACGGGTTTGGTTGGACTTACGCTTCAGCGAATATACAAACAATTTGATAATGTAAATCAATTGAAGGTAGCGTTGCTATCGACAGTGAAGTCGATCGTGAGAGGAGAAATTGATGCGAATATTTTCTAAAAATCGAATGACGCTGAGAAACCTGAGCGCGGACGTAGCCAACGACGGGGATGTACAAGTATAAGCCGTGTCGAACGGTAAATACGCCGAAAGTTGATTTGAAAACGAGTAAGTGGCGCTGATTGAAAGAGGCATGAAAGAGCGAACTGAGCACAGTTTATGACGCGTCAGCGAGTGAAAAGAAGCGAAGAAGCGCTCTCGTGTCTCGCTCGCTAGCAATTAGTAGTCGCGCAATTAGGAAAATTTCGCCGATGTCCCCATTAAAGTGCGGGGCGTCGATTATTATTGCACAATGGCGGGCTAAAATTTTGCGGAAAGACGCGATGCTGTAGGTAGGTAGGTAGAGCGAGAGAGAGAGAGAGTGGAGCTCGTATCGGAAGTGCGCGGCTGCGCGCTCATTAAAGGTCGGCGGCGCGCTTCGCGACGCGACGGAGAATAATGGGCTTCTCGAGTGCGCTGCACGACTCGCTCCCAGGCGTCGCTATGTACAGACATACATGTGCCGTCTGGGTGTGCGTGCATATACTTGCGCCTCATGCCCGCAAGCTCGCTGCCAAAGTGCGAACCTAAGAGCCATAACTCTTAAGTCGATTGCCCGAGCGCTGTCAATTTCCACTCCAGCTGCTCACTGATTTTTCTCACTAATAAACCACCTCCAAAGGCATCTCAGCCACTCGATGCAGTTTCTGCCTAAGACCTTTTAAAAGCCAAATTAACGCGGCATTCACCTCAACAATAAAGACGAGTTGGTCTAGAATCCGACAGCCGGAGGCGTACTTAAAGAGGTAAAAAGGCAGCGCGCCACGGTTTCTCGAAGGACGTTTTCACATCGCCTGTCCCGCGCCTGTGAAGCTACTGCACGATTATCAGAAACCTCCAATTCATACCAATAGTCAAGTGTAAGGCAGTTCTGCACTAGAAATTACGTTTGCTACACGCGCGTTTCAGCTCACCTCGCAATCGAATTATACAGTCATCAAAGTGACGCCACAATGATGCGCATATTTGTAGATATAACGCAGAACCAAAGCTCGATGAATTGATTGTCTGACAGCAGCTCGCCAGAATCGGCTAAATGATGATTGCGATAGCAGCTCCGGTAACCGCAGAGAGCATACATTAATATAATTAATTTTTTCCCCTAACTCGTGTCCCTTACTGCAATAAGATGTAATATTTATCGGATATGCAATGTCTAATCAAAGCGATATTTTCGAAATACATAATTGAAAATGTTTAAAAATAATCATTCCATTACGAAGAGGCCGTTAGCCACGCAAGCTAGCTACGCAACGCTTCACTTTATTTTACACCCAACAATTGTGCTAGCTTTATGGGTAACAAACCGACACGTTAATGCCTTCATCGGTAATACCATCCGCAGAATACGACTTCCAATGGACTCTCTTTTAAAAAGGCGCTCTCAATGTTGCCGTTCACGCAGCTATTAAGTACAAATAGATACATGAAAATGTTGCCAAGCAAAAGTTCAACTCAACTCTAAGGAATGATCAAGCAGATTCATTCGGAAGAAAACTCACTGCAGTTTATGCTTGCTTACTAGACGGTGCTTCAAATACTTTTAGTGCACTGTCACAACATTTCTATGTGCCACTTATATAATCTTACTAATTTTCAAACTGCCTAATGGGCTCACGCAAATAATTTCATTCGCAAATTATAAAAATAATCAAGAAATCTTTAATGTTTAATGGCATTCCTTCTATAAAGTAGCAGCGGCTCTCGTGCTTCTGCAATAACTTATTGTGCTGAATTCCATCGCGCTAAGAACAAGCCGAGTATTACAATAATTATTGGATTTTTCGTATCACTTCGCGGTATTATTGTTGGTGCAATTGCTACAGACTCGTAAGCATTTTTTCGTGGCCATTTCGAACCCATCACAGCTCTTTCTTTGTTAATTATTCATCGATAATGGTACTTTACAATCGTAATAATTACTTGTATTCTGATTCTATTTTGCTCGGCAACTTACTTGGCTCTCTCACTAGAAAGACTAAAGTTTTTAATGAGTCAAGGCCGTAATGATTGAGCACTCGAGCTTTTCAGAAAGCTATGTAGCGGAACTCGAACTGCTCTAAGAATAAATATCCTGTAGGATTGTATCTAACCAGTTAAGGTATTATTAAATTAACTTATTGATTACGACAGTGCCACGTTGAATTGAGGTTAAACAATTAAGAATCGAATCGGAACCTCAACCTTCAGCAGAGTCCAGTAGCTTGTCTAATAAAAGCAAAAGTTTTGAAAGGAACGTACAAGATGGATTTGTACACATGAAATCGCTATTTAATTCGCTATTTAATCGCTATTTAATTCTATTTTGGAATGTGTTGCGATTGATATTTTGTCTGGTTTTCTCAATAAACCCATATTTGAAAAGAACTTTATCTGACGTTTTTAATATTTACATTTTTATTTTTAACGAAAATACTATTAGATTGTGGTAACGGAAAATATTTATATCTATAAAAGGATCGAGTTCCAAAATGAGCAATCAAATTTATCGTTCTGCGAAATCATCGACAATTCTACCTTTGCGAGTTTATTCCATTTCTACAATTCACTTATATCCCATTTTTATCAACTTTCTCTACTAATTAATCTTTTTAAATATAGCGCAGTGATATATAAGTCGGTGTATGTCAAAGTGATTAATATTTCATCATCCACTTTAATTTACCACTTTATAAATGTCACCAAAAACAAATACTCACTACGTCATCATATTGCAGAACTATAAAATTAGTTATTAATTAGCCAGATAATATAATATTAACCTCTTTAATGGATGTTTGCGATCTGCAAATAATTTAGTGATCAGTTTAGTGGTTAACCTGGTTGCAACAGGAACAAGATAAAATTTATAAATCTGATGTAATAATTGTCTTGGATATTTTGTTTTGTATTATTTGTTATCAGGACAATGGCTGTGGGTTTGACTTTGGTATTCGGGCGCTTTGGGAATATGTTATTTTTCATTTTGCTCCAATTCGATTGCTCCATAGCAATTATATCTATAATATTATCGGTTTTAGATTATTATAATACCTTTTAGTTAATTGTTCTGTCGCTCAATAATTTTTATTTATATTTTATGTGATTTTTTTTTCAGTAATTTTCATATGAAGATTATTCATTTGAAAACCTGATTAAAGCAGTGAATAGTTTAAAAACAACTTTAATATGGTTTATGAATAACGATTATCTCTAGAATCTCCATTGAGAAGTATGCAACGTTTATCGAATGAATGTTGTATAAAAGGTCCATTCGCCTTCTAACTTTATTGAAAGTATTGAAATACGAAACAGGTGATAGTGAGTTCTAGATTTAATAAGGGACCATTCAATGATAACATTGTTGACTTTTGCTTGAATATTACAGTGACATTTTTGTCTAATAATAGTAAAGACGTTAGCTTCTTTTTTCGTCATTTCGAAATACAAAATGTCGACATGGGTTGCGTATGTCAAGTAGCAATAAAGCATAAGCGAAAACTATGTAGTATTTTCAGTGCTATGTTATGCAGAGCTGATTGCGAAATGTTTGAGCACCTTTTTCTATGCGCATCTATAATGCAAAAACACGCATTCGCGCACAAGTTTAGCGAGCAGTGCTGCCCATGTTATTATCGTGATTGCGGCGTTTAGTTAATTTTTGTTTGGATCGTATTAGAGATGAAATTATTGGGCAGAAAACTGACTAGACTAGATTTCAGTCGTATTTTCGTGAATTCGTAAATCGTTTCCTTAGAAAATAGACACCAGAAGGTATATGCTTTCCCTCGAGTTTGCGTCTTGCTTTATTTTTATCCCGACCGAATTCTCGCATTCCCTTCTCCATGTTCCTATGTCAATGCCCGAACCTTGCACTTAACTGGAATAGCGGCCGAGAATAGAAATTAGAAGCTGCTGAAAAAGCTTTTCCCCGGCTCTGGTAAATCCTTGATAGCTTACTACAAACTTCAATTAACGTCGGGGCATTTTTAGGAAAATTGGTAAGCTGATTTGAACTTTTGTAAATTTACTGACAGCGTTTCTGCATAAAAACCAGGCGTGAAAAAATATTGGTCCTCGGTATGCTGCTGAAGAAGAGCGGAGTTGTGCGAGTGACTAACAAGCCAAACGGGTGTAAGTTCATTTTGCTCGAAAGTTTGAGCAGCAGCATGTACATAGGTGAGGTGAACAATAACTTTAGCCGCACCTGCTGGCGAACTTTGTCGATTTGGCTTAGGTGCTGCGCACGACTCATTCGCGAGTTGGTAGGCGACATCTGAGACTGTATACGGCTGACAAGCGTAATAATTTGCGAGCGCGGGAGAGCAAGTACTAGCATCAAATATTAACCTAATATACGCGCGCACGGTTTTAGCTGGAACAGCTGAGAAACCTTCTTCGAGTTCTCGTAGCTCGCTGCGTGCGCGAGCTTGCGCCTTTGTCAAAGCTCCGTGCTTGCCATGTATTCGAATTGTTTTGGACGCATCGCGACTATAAACACTTCTGGAATATTAATTGATCGTAGCGAGTGAGCGGCACAGGGCAACGAACGGCTGTCAATGCAGTACAAGTGCCGTGTATGCGGAAAATTGAAAGCCAGCTACGGGCTGAGCGCAAGCTTACATAGTTGGCTGTATCAAGTCGGTTAAAGAGCTCCGTAGCAAAGCGCACACTTCCTTCCAACTTAATAACGACACCAAGTGGCTTTTTGTCGGGTATCAAACCGCGGAAGCCCTTCCTGCCCCTCGCTCTCTCTCTCTCTCTCACTCTCTCTCTCTCTGCTGCGATATTAATGGAGCTGTCGGATAGAGAGGGAGCCGAGCAGAGTAAACTAGAGAGAGCGAACGACACTCGCTCGAGACGCGGAAAAATGCCTTCGTCATTTTAGTTCGTGCACGCGCGTTACTCGCCCACGTGCATCTCCCACCTCTCGCGAGCTCATTACTCGAGGAAAATGAAGAATATCGCTGCGAATCTCGATAAATTTTGCGCTGGCTTTTATCTCGCCTCGGTCTGCCTGTTGTCGCGTGCCGCTCTCATTTCCTTCTTGCCAAATCGCACGCAATTT
Source organism: Phymastichus coffea (assembly GCF_024137745.1). Lineage (NCBI taxonomy): Eukaryota > Metazoa > Arthropoda > Insecta > Hymenoptera > Eulophidae > Phymastichus > Phymastichus coffea. The sequence goes on from NW_026706827.1 coordinate 331,084, forward strand.
TTCTGCACGAACGAGAGCAATTTTTAAAAACGTCGCCTGCACTTTTTCGTATAAATGTGAAATTCGTTGGATCACCGAATGCACGTTCATTTGTTCCAACAACTTGTTAGCATACAGCAGATGCAAGAAAGTTATATTGGAAAAGCAGCACTGAATACATAAAGAACGAATGCCGGCGTAGCAACGGACATGGTATCTGGCGATCCATCTCAGTGCAGGAATAAATTAGCAATGTCTCGATAACCGGCGCACAGCCGAATGAGCCCGCGCCAAAAACGAATAACAAGCTAATAGGCCATCCGTCAAATCGGATTCTTCCCACGCGCTTTAGCAAAGCAATCGCACTTGAGCTCGCCGTAGCGGCTTTGGGATCACGTAGCACGAGCATTAATCTTGCGGGCCGCGATAACCGTGTACATACACGCGCACGCCGCGTCGCGGTGCGCGAGCGCTCTCTCTCTCTCTCTCTCTCTCTCTCTCTCTCTCTCTCTCTCTCTCTCTCTCTCTCTCTCTCTAATACTCGCGATTTACAGATATTCGTCGTGATCAATGGCGACCTATTACCAAACCCATTCGCACGATTCACGCGCGAGCCTATCGCACTTCGCAGCACGGCCGTACAGACGTTGAAACGTACATTGTCGCGTCGTCCTCGTACCGAGCGTCACGTACAGCGATAGATGTTCCCCGACCGACATTAATTTTTGTCGACCAGTTTGACGAAGGCATGTGCTTGAAAAAGCAGTCTATTAATTAGGCAAATCGCAGTGCCATCGTTTCTGGACTCCGACACAAGCATCGCGAGGCAATTGGTATTCCGGGGCGCGCGAGCTTTGGATTAAAGCGCCTGGGAAAGGACGCATTTCCTACGCGTTAAAGTTCTTACAGATAGCGAGCTTTTAGCTCCGAGAGACGACGAGCCTGCGAAGCTTGCAGCGATTTATGGCTGCGCTACGATTCATTAGCGGCGCCCGCGATTCAATTGTTCCTTTGTGCGCGTTTTTCTAATAATAATCGTCCGCTTTCTCCTCGCGCGCGATCCCATCGACGCGGAAACCTGCAAGTTCAACGAGTGTGTCTTCTGATTTACGCGGCATTCATGCGCCGCCTCTCGACGTGTCGCGATATCCGCACTGTTGCGCGCGCAACGAAAGTGCAGCCTGCAATGTCATAAATTTTCCTGGGAAAAATAGGCCTCGTTCATTCCGCGATGATTTATCGGGGCATGCGAGCCACGACTGAATACAGTTTGTTCTATTGTCCGTGGTAATGACTACTGACGATGGTTTATGCGACCATACGTCGTGCACCTTAAGAATAGAGCGAAAAGTTGAGCAGTCACTCCAAGTAGAATACCGTTTCTCTCCGTTATTCTTTCGATGTATTGTTACCATTGGTATTTCTAATATGTTCAAATTGCTTTGCTAAAAATGTATTTAGAGGCAAAACGCAATTGAAGCCGTGTGGCATCTTGCAAGTGGCGTAAGACAATAGTTCTGCAGCATGAAATTGCCAAGTAAACACGAGTGCCACCGTCGTCGTCGTCGTCGTCGTCGTCGTCGTCGTCGTCTTGGTCGTCTAGCAGAGAACAACTTGCTAATGAAATTGTCGAAACAATCTCGCGACACCGTTTATTACTCGTCCAAGTCCATAACTCACATCAGCCGAGTTATGCCCAGAGGCTAAATTTGGTTCAGCAGATGCTGCTGGCCTTGTTAACTGGAGCCTCGGAATGTCATTGTACGATGTTTTACTAGATGTAAGCTATCGTCTGCCCGGCTGCCTCCTCGTCCTGCCCGCCAAATATCCATTTATTATCCACGTCGAATGCGACCACCCTGCGGCTCACCGGTACGACGTGTGATAGCATCGCGCATCGGTATAATTACATTCGGACACTTTTACCTGTGGATACGGGCAGGACGAGGGACTCTCTAGATTAGACTTGGACTGGTGGATCTCGAGCACACAGCCAGATCAGTTTGATTTTGATTGATTCCTCCGTTAGTTCGTGTAAAATATCACAATACAAGTTTGCCATTTTTGAGGCAAACTAGATACCCGCGTGCATTTTCAGCAGCAGACAAGTTTTCACCTCACATAGTAAATGTGTAGCAGGGAGCTTCTACTCATTAGTTAAATGGCGACACTTTGACCGACCAATATATATATATATATATATAGCGGTTCGCGCGATGATTGATGAGCCGTGTGCCATGCGGATTTGCAAGTTCGCAGCCTCGCACCACGCACTCTCCTCGGCTTATCTTGGCCCCACAGCAATTAGGCACTCGCGCGAACGCTCTTCACGCTCGTTTGTACCGATCTCGCTGTCTTCGACCTCCTTGTAATTGCGCACAAAGCGCCGCGAAAGCCAACGAGCAGTCACTCGTCGAGCGCCATTCCCTTTCGGCGATTTGTAGGGTGTAGCTTATCGATCTCGCGCGCAGAAGCAAGAACGTACGCAAGAAAAAGGACGGCAGGCCGCGGAAAAATCAGCAGGCGAGAGCGCGCGCCAGTCGAGTCACGAGTGAGAAGTTGATCACGCTATCGTACATAACATACGAAGCTCTTTCAATGCCTCAACGCGTTGACTTGATATTCCATCGAGGTTCTCTCCCCTCCACAGCAGCCATACTCTCTCTCTCTCTCTCGGCCGCAGTGCGCGCAGTTTTCCTGTTCTCGCTCGCCGCTGCGGATAAATATGCAGTGCGCGCGGTCCCGCGGTCGCTTTCTGATCAATCGAGCGTTCCGCACACATTTTATATATTTCATATCGGGCGCCAAAGCCTCGCTCCGTTGTTTTTGCCGGATGCGCCTCGCGATTTTCCGCGCGAGTGGCGCTGGCTTGTCGGGCAAAAGTACAGGGAACGAGAAATCATCTCGTCCCCCTTCCCCTCCTCGGCGTTGCGCAAGGCAACGGGGCCGTCAGCCGATCGGCAGATCGCCTCGGAGCTGTGCGCCAAGCTCCCAAACTGACCGTTCTGGGCGAACTGGCGCTTATAAAAATATAATCAGCGTCAAAAGGCCGAATCAGTTAGAGTGAAAAGGTGCAAGGCGAAGGCAAGAAGTGGAAAAGTTGAAACAATGCGCCTGTAGCGGGCAGCGCGGTGTTTGCCCAGCGATGGAACTGCGAGGGAAAAGTTGCAGCAGAAGCGCTGGCTGATAATAAAGAAAGCCGCGGAGAGCAGTTAAAAAGTTTAAACAAAAGCGGGAAGAGCGAAGGGAGCAACACAATAGGATGTAGGTCCGGACAGCAGGCCGATTGTTCTTTCCGCGAGGAGTTTCTCTCATTGTCTGGCGCCGAAAGCCGCCCGGCGCGCTGCGTCTTCGCGCGTCGGCGAGGCCAGGCTACTCGTACGGTGGCCGGCTCGCACCTGCGTCCGCGAAGCCCTTGCCGCCGCTCGCGTGCATTCCGGATTGCCTTAATCCTCGTCCTCGTCGTCCTCGCCACTCCACTCGCAGCTCCCTTTTCCCGAGTGCCTCCTCTTGTAATCGATGGCGCAATCGCCGACGATGAATAATCGAATGCGACGGAGCTCGATCCACGATCCACGATCCACGATCGATTCCGCGATCGTTAACAAGCTGCAACGAGCCATTAAAGCGCGCCAGTTCCTTTTGTCCTTTCTTAGCTCGAAGCACGCCAATCACCGAGGAGACCGAGCACATCTTCCGTCTCTCTCGATTAATGGTATCGGCGATGCCGCCCGAAGGCTGTTTCTCTTCGACGTCGACCATCCCACTGCGCGCTGCTGTGTATTTCATTAGCGCGATGTCGAATAAAATTGGCTTTCGTTCGACAGGTGAAATTGACAGGCTTGCACGCGCGTGTCCACCGTGAGAGAGGAGGAAGAAGCCGAAGATAACGTTATCACGCTCGTCCGTTTATTACGCAGTCGCGCGGGAGAGCCGATATGCGCGCAACAAATTAACGGATAAATCATGGACGTCTACAAATCACTTGGCGCGCGAGCTCCCGAACGATCGACTCAATGGGTCGGTCTCATATCTCCGGGGAATTTCTTTCGGGGCAAAAATGACGAGCGTCTATCTATTTGATGAATGAACCATGGACGCATTGTGCGCTACTCGTGTAGATCGATCGGACATTAAACGATACGCGCAGGCGAGAGACTCGTGAGAATACTATTTCTTCGCGTTGACGTCTGATTACGTAAATCAGAAAGCTGAAATGGACGGATCCGGTGGTCGTGAAATCGCACCGGTGTGCCATCAATTTTGAAGCATTGCGTGCTCTGCGCGCGACAGTGGCTAGCCCGCAAGGACAGTAACAGCCGCGTAGACGCTCGAAAAAATAAAGGCGCACGCGGATGCAAAGCGAGAAAACGGACGAAGAACGTGTGCTCGCGCGAGCGCGGAGGGGGCAATGATTGCCGATGCTCAGCGAGAGAGAGGAACATCCGAACGAGGGGGAGCGTTCAGTGACGAGAGCAGCGGGGAAGGAAGCGAGCGAGAGAGAGAGAAAAAAGCTGTTCCTTTGTAGCGAGGAAATGACACGACGAAGGGGGTGGAGAGAGGAGCCGGCGCAGCATTGTTGCTTGCACAATGTTCCCGCGGTGGCGATTGCGCCGGAAATTGCGCTTTATTAAACTCATTCGACGGCAGAAAGACAGAGGAAAGGGAGTCAGAGCGGAGCAGAGACGCGGCTAAATTGCAAAGCACTCTTCCCCTCGTTCTCTCGCTGTATCTTTCTATCGCTCACTACCAACGCTACACGCTCATTTCCAACTGCTTCGTATACCTTCGTTACCTCCGATTGCCCTACCATCCTTCACCGGCAGAGCGTATTGTCATTGGGAATTAGGGCCAGGAAAAGAAAACATCGAGCGCTCGTTGTACGTGGACGACGACGATGTGTCCAATTTGAAAATGTCGATCGCAGAGCCAACAGCCGGCGCTTTATATCTCTCTCGAAAAATCCTGAAAAGGTGCCTCCCGCTATAACGGAATTATCTTAACGATCTAGCTTGGAAGGAATGGAGTCGTAAGGCTCGTTTCCATTAAATCTCTCTCTCTCTCTCTCTGTTCGTCGACCCTAGCCACGGAGAAACTCACGTTCCTGTGCCCGCGAGCGCCGACGAGAAATATAGACGGATCAAATGAGGGAGGAGAGAAAACTGCCAGGCGCATGCACGCCGAGATACATCTGTTGGCGGACTGCTCGTCGCGAGAATATGCCTGCGTTTCCGAGCGACGAAAAAAAAAGAGAGATAAAGCAACGTCCGAGAGCTAGGGCTCGCACCCCTTATTTGCACCCTCGCTCGCCTTATTGACCGAGCAGCAGCTTTTTCTCACGTTGCGAGGCGCGACTTGTCTCTGGATCAAACAGTTTCTTTCTCTCTTTTAAACGTGCCTTCCTTCCGTTTCGACGACTTGATTAATTAGGTTTGCGTCCCAAGCACGTGACGCAATAATCGTCGAGCGCATAGCTGCGCCGAGTATTTCAAATGCTTTACTCGTCGGTGACGAGTACGAGTAGGAGGCTGAGTCCCGTCCAAACGCTGTACTTTTCAGAAACTATTTTTCGAAAAAAACGTTTAGTGCATTCTTGGTGCTTCGGGAATCGCGGGCATCGGGGCGAAGATGCGCCGTACTTCGTAAAAAGAGGAATTGAGGTCTGGTTTGAGAAAAGGCCTCGGTGACGCCAGCGACGAGTCTCCTTTGAAGTTTGAAATCACGTCACAAAGGCCCTCGACTCGCTTCTTCCTCCTCTTTTTTTGACAAATATCTCTCCTTTCACGGGCCAAAGAATAACACACACGCGCGCGCGCGCACACAGACACTCGGCAAGCGCCAAGTGCGACGCACGCACACGAGTAATGCGGTCATGAATCACGCATAATACATCAAATGCCCGGTGATATTTTAATCACTGCCGAGTGGAATTGCGTACCGTATCCGGCCTTCGACCGTAATTAGATTTGGGGATGGTATCAATTGGCGAAGCAAGGGAGGAAGATCGACGACGACGACGAGGACTGGCTGATGAACAACACGCGAAGCTGGTCGATTGACGCGTCAAAAGTGCAAACGGAGTCGAGGCAAAGGCCGAGAGGGAGAGAAAAGAAAAAAGGATGGGCGACTGCTAGGCGCAGGCCAAGATTAAAGACGACACGCGGCCGAATTAATGGGCTGCGTTTATGCCGCGGCCAGGCGAGGATAGACGCGGAACACCCAGCTCGACGCACGACACGCTCTCGCGGCGATCTCGGCATGCCGCGAGCCTGTTGCCACAGGCGCGCGAGAAAAAATTGAAGGAGCAATCGATCGGGTAAACACTGATTAATCTTGACGGGCGACTCGACTCGTCTCGTAGACGCGGTTCGAAGACTGCGACAGCTTCTCGAGCCATTGGCTTTATCATCTCCGAGTTTTCTCCTTAAGCTCGCGCGCCGTTCAACGAGTCTTTCGCAAGTTTGACGGGAGCTGCCCGGCGCGCTCCAGTTCGGTCGGGGCCTCGTCTTATTAGGAATAAATCGACTCGCGCGACTCTGCCGATCGAGCGCTCTTGAGCGCGGCCATGATCGAGGCAATCGGGCCCAGCAATGGTTTCATTACCATCTGTAAACCGGACTATAAATTCACTCGATATAATTGAATGGCGATCGCCGTCTGGCCATTTATTCGAACGATCGTAAAGTTTTCGAGGCTAATTCTTTTAATTTGGCGTTCGAGGCGCGCGTAGAGAGATAGGACGCAGGAGACGGGAGAGACGGGCTACGAACGGGGCAGTGCGTTCGGGCGCGCGAGTCGATCTCGCCGCATTAATTGCTCAATCACAAGAGCCAAGTCGAACGAGTCCACGCAACGAACCGTGCACGCAACTTTGGCTTTCGCATTTCAATCCATTAGCCAAGAAAAGCACGGCATGTCGTCGATTACGAGGCGCGCATGCTCAATTGCACTATCGCTCGCATCTAAACTATCGTCTAGTGCGGGCAATTTAAAACTCCCGGGAGACTATTACCCCTTCGAACGATCGGCGAACCGTTCGACTGACGCTTCATTCTCGGCTCTGCGGCTCGGCGGTCGCGTTTGGAAATGAGTTTTGCCATCGACGCGATGACGATGTCGTACGCTCTTGTTTTGTTTGTGCGCAATCTGTTTGCAGAGCAAAAGCAGAGCAGAGAGTATCAATGGCGGCGCAGAATACTTATCAAGTTGGCTCTAATTAGTCTTGCTAATTAAACACTTTTCAGTCTCAACTTTCAAGTTGGATTGAATCTCGAGTTTTGTTCCGCGAGCTCCTCTCGCGAGAGCCCGCGGATGCGCGGAGGCGCCGAGTCGGCACTGGGCTAGTAGCGTACTGCCGTGCAACGTGACCCAACTAAAAACTTAATTATGACTGTGAAGCAAAATGATCTGCATTCTGATTTGCGAAAAACCCACAACATTTCTTCGAAACAAAACTTGTTTTAGCGAGGGCAACAATTCCCCTCCTACCCAGCGATTTACACGAGCAAACTTTTTATGCTCGGAGCTTCGGTGGTTTTAACTTACACCACTCAGCCTCCATTTATTCTTTGCTTATTGAAACACGGAAATGCACTTCCAAATTCGAGTTCCGTTGAAGTCGTAGTAGCAGCGGAGCCGAAAGAATGAGTACGCGCTTTTTTGCGTGACAACCGGACTACAAAGTGGAAGAAAACAAATGTCTAAATTTTAGGCAAAATGGAGTGCAGGCAGCGTAGGTGTCAGGCTAAAGATCCGTGAACGAGAGCGCCGCGAATAAATATATACGTGCGGAAATGTGGAGTAAAGGCCGCGGACGGATGAAGGCGGATGGAGAAAGTACGGATGATGTATGTAGAGTCTGCACCAGCGCGCTCTGCATTACATTCGAATACATACCATTTCATTCAACTTTAGTTCGGTGGCCATTAGTTTCATAATGAACACGATCTGTCCTGTGGATACAGCACAGTTCCCTCGAACTCTGAATTCAGTTGGAAGTCCAGTAATTATTGAAATATTTTGAAAGCCGGCTTCCCAGCTTCCGATCGAAATATTGCACAGAGTGTGAAAAAATCATTAAGCAGCTCAGTCGTCGGCACTTTGTAGAAATCGAGGGTGAATTCGATCGCTTCGATCGGAAGTCGAGAAGCAAAACGAGAGGGGTAAGTCAGGTACAAATACAATGGATGTAAGAGGAGGGACAGAGGGCAAAGGGGCAGCCCCCTTTGCAACGCTCGAAGCAATGTGCATTTGGCCGTGGCAATAACGAGGCGAGTGGGGTAAAGCAAGCCGTCTGCGCCGTCTGCGCCGTCTGCGCCCGAGCGAGGTAGAAAACGAGCGCGAATCTTTTAGCCGACATCTTTTAGCAGCCCAGTCATATTAAAGGGCGCGACTTGGTTTTCGCGCGCGGGCGAGAGTGAGAGATGGCATATTAGCATAAACGGGCCCCGCCTCTCATTTGCCGGGCGCTGAGATTACGCCGGGCAACGTGCTTTTTCTCTTTCTCCCTCGGTCCTTTAGTTAAGATGAAATGGGAAAACGCGAGAGAGGCGCTTTGACCAGGCGTGGCTTTTGTCCTATTATTTCAGCTTTTCGCGGGCTCCCTCGCGAAGATACGCTGGCGCGCGTTAACGCGTAAATGCGAAATTAAACGCTGAAATGTTTTCGTTAGCAACGACAGGATGGCGCTACTGGATTCAAGCTTCGCCGATTTTTCGGACTAGATTTCGTACGCTCTCTGGCTTTGCGACGTTTATCGCGCCGTTTGCCCGCAGCTTGCCCACTTGATATCTGCAAAAAGCACTTTGGCGTGCTTCAAATCTCGCAAAGCCTACTTGGGCCGTGCTTTCACGATAGTTTTCGGCGAGTCGCGGGAAAGCTCCACGTGTACGTACGAACGTGACGAAGCGCGATGAGGACGGCACGGAGGCCAAGCGAGCACATTCGACAAAGCAGGGAGCGAGAAAAGTTGTAATCTCTGGCGCGAGAATCGAGCAATACTTTCGGCTTGCGCGTCGTTGCGGCGGCAGAGGCCGTAAGAAAAGCCAGCAGCAGGCGCGACGCACGTAGCGGGCATTCATTTTGGCATGGGACGACGACTCGGATATTAATACCGAGCTCGCTCTCTCTCTTTCTCTGCTACAAGTTTTTGGGCAACACATGTGCTGCCGGCGAAGGTATTATCGGAGGCGGCGGCTGCTTTCGCGTCGACCGAAATAAAAAAGAGGAAAGACTCGTTGTCGGGTGCGCTACCGTTGTCGTTCCGCGTCGACCGCGAGAAGCTGCCCGGTCGAGACGCAGGCCCCCAACACCACTCATCCATCATCGCTTCTCGCCAATATTTATACTCCTGGTCGTCGGCCGTACAACCAGTCTGGAGATCCATCGAAAGATGCTTATCTCGGACGCTCGAGGCATGTGTCGCGCGTTTCGCACCACATTAGCCTATTAGGACGCCTTCCTCCCTCTCGCCCGTCGCTTCATTTGCATTTGATTGACATTTGAGTGCCGTTGACATCCAGCCGTGCCAGATTTTCTCCTCGAAATAACAAGCGCAACGGGCCGCGAATCGAAAAGTCGAGGAGACAGCGCTATCGATTGGCAAGCCTACGCACTCGAGTTCTCGCCTCCCCGCGCTGCCGTGCGACTCGTCTGTCGCGACGAGACGCCAGACGACAAATCGTCTCCGCGCGCTCGTTAGACAATCGAGCCGGGAGATAAGTGGCGCGGAAGCCGAGCGAATCAATCCACGGCCGACGCCGGCTAGCGCGCGCGCGAATATTGGGCGTCGATTAGCCAATAACCGAGATAAGCGCACTGCTCGTTCAGCCACGAATACAATACCATTAATAATCCGCCGGCCAATAAATCGGTCAGTCGAACAGATCGGGCAGAGTAATCGCGACTAGCCGAGGCGAGTCGTGTTCTTGTCACTTGGCGCGCGGCGGATAGAACTTGCGCGCTGCAAATCGAATCAGCGAGCGAGAGGGAGAGAGAGAGAGAGAGAGCGAGAGCGAGGCTATGTCGGTGTAATTGACCCTCCGGCCGCGTACGATCGGTGAAAAACGCTGCCCCCGAACGACGAAACGGATGCTGCCGCGACAGGAGCAAATTGAAACGCCGTTGCCGCTGCCGCCGCTCGTCGACGCCTATTATTACGAAACAATGCCGGATAGGCTCGCGCGCGCGGAAATAGCGCCGTTGTACGCTGCGCAGTCGCGCAGCAACAGCCCGGCGATTAATCATTAGCGCGCTCGCGCGCCAATCGCCCGGCCAGATATTAGTGCGCTGCTTCCGCGACTCCCGCTCCGTTCCACTTTGCTCACCAATATTTGACGCCGCAGCTCTCCGCCGCGTAATCGCAGCATTGACGTATGTGTCCGGCGTAGCAGCCCGCCACTCATTGTCGAACGAGGCGGATCGACCGATCGCGACAATTTCATTAGAACGCAGACTAGGCGCTGAAACGGCCGGAAAACCGCGTCGTCGTTCATGGCATTGCATGACCTATTTGCGCGGCTCGTCGACGCTTGCAACTTGCGACGCGCCCGGATCATCGGCAAAACTACGCGCGTCCGTGGGAGAGAAATTACCGGGCAGAGATGAGCGACAGTGCGCGCGCGCACATGCGACGAAGGTCAATTAGCTAATGGGAGATTGTTTAGCCCGGTGGGCTTCAATGCCTCGTGTCGTCCTTTTTTCTTTCCGTAACTGATATGCCGCGACGCGCAAGCTCGACAGACGAGGACAAAAGTGAAACGGCCCGGAAAAAGACAGCCCTCCCCTCTCACACACACACACACACACACACACACACACACACACACACACACTTGTTATTCTCTTCTTCTTCATTCTCGTCTCCTTTTTGTCGGCTATGGCATTCTCTTTGGATATTTAATTATGAAAACCCAGCTCTTGCTAAGTTGTTTGCAAGACGTTGTTATGTACCTACGTGCTTGACGGACGTTTCCGCCAAGTACTAGTAAGCGTAGACGAGCGTGACGGCTGTACTATTTGAATTACTATTGACACACACTCTTGTCCGTTCAGCCTTCTATATAATATGCATTTTTCTGCGAGTTCCTTGTTTCCGTATTTGAGTATTTATAAATAAAAATTTTCATGAAAATTTGATAAGACAACTAGATAGAAAATTGTACTCTGTCAAAGTTTCTATAATGGTATGAACGAATATTCTGCACTATATAGCTATATTATACGCGCATCGGATGCACTTCCATAATGTTATATAGGCAAGGTATCGGGCTTCGTCGATGATAAGCAGCCTAGACACAGACGAGACACAAAGAAAGTCAATGACACAGCCATGAGTGCTTTTGTTGGCGAATACTGCTACTACTCTATACTGTGCCACGGAACCTCGTAAAGTTCAAATCTCAGGAGCTAAGCCGCGGAGGTTTATACGACGCTATCGCGAATTTAATAGCGCGAGATGATGTTATATTTGAGATTGAAGATTTCATCTTCGCATATTACTCGTATATTCGTATTCGTAACTGTGATTCAATACATAAATAAGTTTTGCAAAATATGTACAAAGGCTGTTTTTAATTTTTCCTTGTCAAAACAATAATTATTCGGAACAAGTGCTTGATGCGAGTAGGGCATACTGTGCAGTTCATCAAACAAGGTAAACCGACAATGCTTAATTTTGATCCTCTTGAGGGCACGTACAAGTTTATGAATGTGTATATATCTACTGCTGCTTGCTTGAGTTATCACGGATACTCTGAACACTAAGCCAGCCCCCCAGCATTTGTAAAGGCTTAATTGCACAAGTTTAAACTAATATACAAAGTTTCAATTTTCTTTGTTTTCTCTCCAAACTGATAAGATCTTTTCATTCGAGAAAGTACGATGAAATCTGCGTGTTGCTGAAAAATGTCGTCCCTTTAATTAACTCAGACAAATCAACTTTCTTTTTAAAGTTCATTTCAAATAACTTTGACGCAAGCCTTTTTTTTAAATATTGCCGTTTAATAATGATCAATTAAAGATCTACTGACAAGACTACCATGCAAATTAATTAAAAAGAAATGTCCGCTGAGAGAGTTCAAGCGCAAAAGATAATCAAGAAGGTGGGCTAAGTTTAGAATCACCTCGAGTGCAAACGAAGAAAAGAAAGATGATACTAATGAGACCCAAACGTTCTCAAGTTTGACTAACTTTTCATTCAGTTTTTTTCTTATATTATTTCAATTAACATAAATTAAAAAACATGATATCCGACGTAAAATTGCAAATTTCAACATGAAATTCCTCCAAGAATACCAGTAATGTATCCCGAAGAATTTCGATGCAATGAATATGAATCCGATGTTGAAATTGCTCTATCACGTCACACTTTCAAGATAACCTAACCTAAAAGTGCAAAAAACACGTTTTTTGACTATATTTGAACTTTTACTACATCACGAGAAAATTTTCTTTTTCTAAAAATGACTCATACCGTCTAAAAGTCCAACTCCTACCCTTTGAAATCCATTCTACAGATTTGAAATCTTATTTTTGTCATCGAGATATCGTCAATTGAAGTTAAGTATTTGAGTGGTATCTTAACATTGCATAGGTCATTGTGTTATCTAAGCCTGTTGTCCTGTTACCTAACCCTTTAATGTTCTTTAATTAACCTCTACGTGACCTTCGAGGGTCAAGCAAGTAATATATTCAAATTCATTGATCCAAAAAATACATATCTAAATTTTTTCATATTTTTTCTTAATAAACAGCGATTTAACTTTCAAATGACCTTGAACTTGACGTGATAGAGGTCAAGGAACCTCGGAATTGTAATCAGCGATTCAAAAAACCCTTATATATTCTTCCAATGTCGCCTGCGAGGTCTGGTGTATCGGCTTAGATAATACAATGATTTGTGCGATGTTTAGGTATCACTAAAATAATTAACTTCAATTGACGATATCTCAATGAAAAAAAAAGATATTCCAAATCTGAAAACTGGGGTTTGAAGAGTAAACATTATACTTTGAGATGGTATAAGTCGTTTATAGAGAAAACAATTTTTCTTATGAAAACTCAAATATAACCAAAAAATGTGTTTTTTGCACTTTTAGATTAGGATATCTCGAAAGTCAGAAGTGATAGAGCAATTCCGAGGCCGGATTCGTGTTCAGCGCATCAAAATCCTTTGAGATACATTATTGGAATTCTTGGAGTAAAAAAAGTCACACCTGTGTTATCTAATGATAATGCTTAAAAAGTACTAAACAATTATTTGAAAAATAATGCAATTTTCTCCAATGTAAAATATTTTTTATTTAGATTTTTATATGTAACCAGTTACATTTATGAAAAAATTTTAGCATGTTCTCTTTGATAAATACGAAGTATTTTTTGCTCTCTACAATTCTTCTGGAAAGATCAAGAAGAATTTTTGGAAAAAAATCTCAAATATTTGCATCAATCAAAGTATATTATTATTGAAAATATCCTAAAATGTCATAATTTTAAATTAAGTTGGCAATCATACTCCTGCCGAAGAGCGTATGAAATTACTCATAGTACCCGTAACAAATTACCTGTAGTTTTTTCGACAGAAATAAAAGCACTCACGTAACGGGTTTTCACGTTTGATTTTTCCCTCAATCAATAACTCCTCTAATAGTTAGAAAAAATTCACTTTATTTTTGAGACAATTTGTCAAGTAATATTCTGTAGGAATGTATCAATTCATTCATAAAAGAGAGAGCTTGGGGTGCGACCGTATTGGCTCTTGAGCTATACATTATATTATATATTATATTACATTTTTTATCGTGGTTTTCAAACTTTTTGATGACTTTTCAACGCAGAACTTCGACTAATAAAAACTCAAAAGTTCATTAATAACACGTTCGAATAATTGTTATCAACGTAACAGTATATTTATTTAACAATAAATAATAGCTTATTTCGAAACATGGTATTGTTTAATGCATATTGAATTTTCGAAATTTCAATTTCGCCATTAAAAATTTTGATCTATATTCGTACATTAAAATGAGTGTGAAAAAAAGAACAAAAAGGCGAGCGCACGAAGAGCGCTAGACATCACTAGTACAGTAGAAAAAAAAAAAGAAAATTGCCTCGTTTTCGAATCGAATAACCATTCTTTTCAATCGAATGTCCGGATGTCAAATAACCACTTGCGCTCAGTCCGAGCGAACTAGCTCCTAAACGCATGCAATCATCGATGAGCATTGAGTCAAATTATCGAATCGTAAAAAAACATTAACAAATCTTGAACTTATGAAAAATTGTCAATTCTACTTCGATGCGGTTTCGATTGGGAAACAGTGATATTGATCAACGGTTAAAACAACTTACAAAAATTTATTTTTTTATGCTAAATGAACTTATGTTCAGAATTTTTAGATACTTTTGTGCAATACGTCGTTTAAGAAGTTGAGAATTCATTCCTTCGAAAACTATCAACTTTTGGAAAAAGTTAGAAACAACAAAAATATCTAGAATTTATCTAGGAATATATTGTAATTTTGTTCTGAAATTTTTCTGCATTTGTCAAAGTTTGCAAAAATTACTTGACCTAAGACATTTTTCAAAATATTAGGAAAAAATAAAAAAAAACCCAGTGTCTCTTCTATAAATTCTAATAACTTTTTTACCATGTCGAAGAAAACTGGATGAAAAGTGTAAAAATAGAGGCCATTCGGGGCTTAATAGGTTAAAGGAGAAGTTTATCGCTGCAAGGAGGGGGATGAAGTACGCTTCGCGGTAGCGAAGGCTGCTGAACTCTTCCCGTTTCTTAGTCTTCCTCTCTCATTCTGGCTTAGCTCGTTCGCTATCAAACTCTCTCGCATTGGATGAGAAGAAATAAGGAGGTAAATAGAGCCAAACGGCCAATGCGATGCAAACTCGCGGCTTATCTTCGTATTTTCCTTTGTAGGTTGATACCATTCACGAGTGAAAGCCAGCAACTGCCAAATTTCATCTACGCTAGCTTACCGAGCTTTACTTATCCATCCCAACAAATCTACGCGCACAATAAGTTATTCGATTGCATCTCTGTGTGCCGCGCTCGTGTATTTCCCACATTTCAAAGCAACAGTTTCCGAATCTGGTTCGTTCTCTAGATATCCATGATACAAAGTTTCTGTTTAGACCAGAGAAAAGTGGTAAATCTAATAAGCTGCTTAAGTCAGCTCCTTTTAAGGTAAAATACTTCCAATACTCACTCTACAAGTAAACTGCATTGGCTACGGCTAACTTTACAATGCTGCGTAGCTTACCTGAAAAAAAAGAAAGAGTATTTTAAATATTAACAACAATTGACCTCAACTTGATTCTTTACAATCATAAAATGAACAAGGTTTTATTGTTCTATTAGTTTCAATTTTATTGATAAAGAATTGGCCACTTAGGAGTATCAATCCATTTGCAATCGATTTCAAAGTAAATATTTCCCTTTGTAAAGTCAAGTGAACAACAAGCGCGAGTGCGTTACGAGGTCAGCGGGTATTTGCTGGACACACACACACATCAATGAAACCAGAGCTAGAACTGCAAGTTTCATCGGTTCAAGAGTCAGCAATCATTCGATTATTGGAAGATAGTTAAAAAGGAAGTTAGGTCAAGTAAACGATTGAACTTTTTAACGAACATAACCAGTTTTTCAATATGGATCTCGTTAATGAACGAATAATAATATATAATGTAATTATGTCGCACGCGATAAGAAACCTCGGCGTAATAATTTTATGAAAATCAAGTAGCCAACTTATGGAGGTGATCAATTCAACGGAAAAATGTTAATTATTACAGTTAATTAAAATACTCTAATAAAAGATGTACTGGTAGCGATAAGTTCTGCGAGGCAATCAGCGAATCGTCAGAGGCACGTTCTGCAAGTGGTATCTGCGTGTGTACAAAGACTCGATAAAGGGACGCGCACATCTAGCCTGTGAGACGCGAAGAGCAAAACTGGTTTGGCTATGCATCAAAGACGATCGGCCGTTCCCAGCCATCAATAATTTTTGACATTTTTAGGCCAGTTTTAGCGCGCGGTGGGTGGCCGAAAAAAAAAAACAACAACAAACAAAAAAAAAACCCGATAGTCAGACGTCGGTAAAAAGAAGGAGAATCGGTTATTAGGCTTGCGATTCGGTAGCGTGGGCGTTAACGTCCCCGAGCGATGCGATGCGCGATTGCTCTTGATTATCCTCTTAATTATCAGCTATGTGCCTTAATTTTATCCGCACGCAGGCAGATAAGACGGAATGCGGTTCTCTCCCCTCTCTGTCTATGCGTGCGCGCACGTGTGTGTTCGCAAAGGCCCAATCATCGACAGCCTATCTGAAAATACGTGTTCCGCCGTCTTGTTCGGAGCTCTGGCGAGCTACGTGCTTCCTTTTTCAATTGACTCCGGTTCCGGCGAATTTCGATGCGAGTCTTGTTTATTACGCTCGACTACGACTCAATGGATAATTGCATGCTCGTAAACTGAAACTACATCAGTGACGAACGGAGAAAAAGTGGCGCTTTGGTAGTCCTTTGAAAAAGAGGAACAAAGGTAGGAGATTTACCGTCATATATCGAATGGGATGGAAAGCATTAATCTAAAGTGATAAATTAAAATCCCGATGGTTTTGAAGCTGAGCACTTTTCCGGCGAGTGTTTATCCACATGAGGCGGCAGAGAGTGAGAGAGAGAGAGAGAGCTTAAAGCGCGGACGCGAGAAAAATGCGGAAAGCTCGCCGCTTAAGCTGCCGGCTGATAAGCGACTGCGATACTTTATCGCGAGCGAGCGAGCTAGCGAGCGGGAGAGCGCGCGGATTAAGCGGTGTACGTTCGGGGCCGATCGACCGGATCGGGCTTTTTAACCGTTGCCTCGCGCGCGCCTGCTACACGTATACGCGCCGCCACTGCTTTGTCGTTAATACGCAGCGCTGCAATCAATTAATTCCGTTTCATTAGACGCGCGCACTCGCTTCGCTCCGAACTCTGCCGGCGATTCATTAATTAAAAGCCCAGGCTTACGCGCGGACACCGCTGCACTCCGAACGAGCGCCTCGCTCGAATGCCAGCCAGATTAATCAACTGGCCTATCTTTACATAACTGTCAAAGCGGAATTCGCCACGCTCGACGCGCGAACTTTCTTGCGCCGCTAAAAGGACACTGCATCTCGTCGAACGATCACGCGCCAGCTGTAATGCCATTGCGCAACGCGTTTTTCATCGAGAAGCCGCTCTCGAAGAATCCCAGCGAACTGGCCAAGCAGTACATTGGTTACTCGTTGATTAGCCATATTCGTGAAATCGCTGGCGGTGCGCGCGCGCGGACACTTATCTGCGAATTGATCGAATACGTCTGCGGTTAATTAGACTGAAAATCAAAGTGAACTCGATCGAACGATCGACCGAATGCTCAAAGAGCGGATCGTTAAACAAATCGCGCACGAGTTGGCTCGCGGTATTTATATAAAGCCATTACGCGGCTGAACCGTGAGCCGCGAGCGCGATTCGGCCGGATGATAAGCTCGTTTTCCAGGCGCGTCCGTCGTATAATAATCGCGCGACTGAGCGCTCAAACGACAAAACCCATTTGTCCTCGGCACGTCCACAGAAGAGAGAAAGTCTAATCTTCTGTTTTCTTCTTGTTGCGAATCTTATGACGTCTGGCTTAGACAGCGCTGCCGCTCGCAAGTATACGAGCTGGAAAACTTTCACCGAGCACCGGAACATTGCCAATTTTCTTGCCGCTCTCCCCATTACTTGCCACCCGCATCTCGCGTCCCGCGAATTGATAAAAACCAAGAGTTGGCCCTCTCTAACGTCGATGTAACAGTCCCAGTCCCCCAGCTCGTTTAGCACGTTCGCTCGAGGCTCGTAAACAATGCATTTTCATCGTAAAAATACGCAAGCTAATAACTGCGGGAGTTTAAGCTGCGAGAAGTGGCAAATAATCAAATTGATCAAGGCTATATTCCATTCGCGCTCGCGTACACTCAAGCGTGTACGCTTGGCTTTTGACTGGAGTGTACACGCGCGCGAATGAAAGTTAAGCCAAGAGCAATTTCAGAGTTCCGGGATTTCGTTTGAAATGTTCAAGCCTTGGGCTCGTGCCTTTCAATGTACATACTCGAAGTGCAGGGATTCCGCCGCGTTCACCCTCCTTTTTCTTAGCTCCAGGCGAGAGAGCGGGAGAGCGGGAGAGCGGGAGAGCGAACCGCCCTGTCTGAGGGTTATCTACTTACTTACTTCATCTTCTTCGAATCTTTTCACCTCTTTTATCCAATTTTTTCCTTTGCCGGCCGAGCGCCGCCTGATTTTCCCTTCCCTTTTATTCCTCCATTTTTTTTCATCAATCGACTTTCGCCAAACCTCACCTTTGTTATGCCGTACATTATTAACCCATTTTTTCGTAAGCCCCTGCTGGCTTTCCTCCGAATAAAGGACTTTCATTTGGGCAAGATGAAAAAGACGCTTTCTTCACGAGTATACATATAAGCATTGAGTTTGGAGTTTGTACAGCAAGTAAGTTGCATTACACGCCGTGGAGTAATTACGCAACGACTGAACAAACTGCTTAAACAGTTGATGTATTGGCTTGCTTAGGTTAAATTAGCTCGAGCGATGATAAATCACGCGCGTGCGTTGTTAATCAGGCCTTTCTAAAGTATTATCGATATCTCATATCTGCACTATCTCGAAGGAGCGAACGTGTTGCCAGGTAAAAAATGTAATTGAATCTGCGCAAGTCGTCGAAAGATTTATTGCTTCTAATTAAGACATAGCAAACCGATGGCTAATGAGAGCGGCAATCGTGCGAATGCAATGTCCGCAAAAATAACCAGCCGCTAGCTACTTCCGTCGCGCGTACTTCGTAAAACCTTCATCCGTGAACAATTGTCCATCGCGCGGGCGTATATACGCCAAGAATAAGTAGTCGTGCGGAGCGCGCGCGCAACGAAATAAATGTCAGGCCATACACATCGCAGGCATGCTGGCCATTTTTCCAGCGGAGGCACCTTGGAGCTTGATGTTACGGAGCGAAGGGTTCGCGTGCAGATAACCGGAGGGCCGCGAAGAGGAGGAGGAGGAGGAGGAGGAGGAGGAGGAGGAGGACGAGGAAGACAATGACTGAGAAGGAAGCCGGTGCAGCGGCTCGGTCCACATTTCTATTCGCGCGGCGAGTACGGGTGTGCGCGCGCAGATCGTGTATCTCAATCATGGGAAACTACCGGCACGGAATATACGCGGCTGCGCCCGGCGCGACATGTGAGGTCCGTTGCTCACTCCTCGCACACGGCAGCGATTCTCAATCGGACCCGCCCCACGAGCCCGCACCGCTTAATTATTTGCCCCATCCCGTCGCTTGCTTATTGCTTATTATTATTTCACGGCTCTGGCTGCGCCCTCCTGCCTCCTCCTCCCCCTCCTCCTCCTCCTCCTCTGCTGTTCCTTTTTTACCCTTCCTTTTCAGGCAACGTAGCGCTCGCCGCGGCGCACCCCCAGGTCCCGTGCTAATTTTCGTCTTGAAACGTCGATGCTCCGGCTGCGAGATGTCGCAAAGCACCAGTTGCTTCCTCGATGCGAGAGTGTGTCCGCGGAGTGCTTCCGCAGGCTCATCTACGGTCCGTCGCTGCAAAAGCGTCGCTCCAATCTTCGTGGACGGCATCCAATATATATCGGGAATTGCAGGTAATCATTGCGAAGCGAGATTGTCTCCGGCAAAGAGAGATGTACAGCAAAGCAATAGCGACTTTACAAGTTTGTCGGAAGGGAGCTCAAAGGCGCATCCGGCAATGGCTCGCGGGCTTTGAAGTCCACTGCAGAGCAAGAGCGCTCGTCGCGATGAAAGGTCCACGACTCTCCTCGTCTTTTTGCCGCGCGAAAATGCATCTTTGTCGGGCGACCGCTCGCCGCGGAGATGGAGATTGCGCGCCTCCTGCTTTTCGAGTGCGCGCCTGCTGCTGCTGCTGCTGCTGCTGCTGCTGCTGCTGATCGATCAGGACTCTTTACACGTAACTCCGGACCTGATACGCGCTATCCGGCTACCAACTTCTTATGCGCTTGCGGCTTCTACTTGCTTCGCTCTAAACATCCTATCGACTTCATGATTGCGTCGGACTTTTTTTTCCGTACACGGCTCTCCGCGCCGCGCCCTATCAAACGCCCAATTAACTCTGCCTCTCGGATAATCTTTTCAGCGGCAGTCCTCTCTCCCTCCCTCTCTTTCATACGAAAACTCAATCTCGCCGAGGAAATAAAACTAAAACAGCCCGACCCCGGGAGAGCCTGCGAGCAAATGAACGAGGATTAGAGATTAAATCGGGATGATTGTAGCTGAAAATCTGCCTGAAAAGCGAACTCGGCCAACAATGAGGCGCCGATTTTTACGTAAGTGGAGCTGCTCTCGGCTGAAGCCCGAGAACCGAGTCGAGTCGCAGTCGCAGGTATCTTGATAAAGACCGAAAGCGCCCGAAAGCGCCCGAAAGGATTTCATACCTTTTATTTCGATTATTCTAGCACTCGCTTTGTTCTAGAAGCGAGCCGACTTTTCGACTTGCCTGGCGCCTCCTACACCACTCGCATTACCATCCGCCCGACTCCTTTGTCTTCTTTGCGCGAGCTGATGCTGCACCAGCTTCGCCTTCGCTGCTCGACGTGTCTTTTCTAATTGAGTTTTTTTTCCAATCAGCACCAGTTGTTCGCTCCAGCTCTACAGCCACTTCGCATTTTACACCCGTACAAGTCTGCTACGAGCAAGGCAATCTGCACGCACAGCGATATTGTAGATTACACGATGTAACGCCGCTGCAATTCCAGCACAATCGAATCGTTGTCGCTCCAGCGGGGGCTGGCGTCCTCTCGCGATGCGATTCTTTCAACAAGATTGAAAGCCACTTAATTGATTGGATCCGCCGGATAACGCGCCAGCCGATAGGAATGCAGGCCACAGCCGCGTAGCCGCGTAGCCGAGTCGCGCGTCGCGCGTCCCGTCTCGACGCTCGACTAAGAGACCGAGAGATTGCAGCAATTTCGCTCGAATTTCGCCTCTTTTACTTGTCAGCGAATCAGCGCCCAAATTAACTTGTCGCTTCAGAATGCAACGGCTTATTTGATGAGCGCGCTTTGCCGTTTACGAGACGGAGTGCTCGAAAAATAACCAAGTAGAGATGTCAGAATTGTGCGCGACCATTCGGCGCAGCTACGTGCACCGTTGCCCATCACGCGAGAGCGTGCGGACCAAGAAAAACCATAAACTCGACGGTGGCCGTCGCTTGGTGCGCTCATCCGTCGGCCGAGTGACGCCGCGCCGTGACGAGGAGGGTACGGAGTCCGCAGGTCCGCTGGCCTCGTTTTACGTTTCGACGGGCGACGAGCGCTGCGGCGGAGTACTCTCTCTCTCTTTCTCTGCTCGTTGCCGAGCATCCATCGACGCACTGCCAGTCCGCTTTATTTCTACTCCGCGGCTGCCACGACTGCATGCCGCGTTTCTTCTCGGAGAATTCATTGTAGCGGCATTCGAATGCATTCGCCGGAGATCGGTTCCGCGTGTATTGGCCGTGTTCCGCGCGAGGTACACACATTATGGGTTAAGTTGCACAAAGCCAAAGTTGGCAGCAGCTTCGCGGCCGAGCTGGCGCTGCCTCCGCCGTTCTCTTGATAAACGCGGATAGGTTTCGCGGCCAGATGCGCAGCGTGCTTGCAAACTTTGTCGGCTGTCTACTCTGGAACGCGCGCACAGTTGCGCCCACTGTTTCCGCGTGATATACGTATTGGAGCGAGCACTTACGCGCGGCCCCGTACAGGTGCGAACGCGCGTAAACTAAAGCACGTCGACGTTCGCACCTCGTTACTTTTGCTGTCAGCGCACGGCAGCCTACTTGCAACGCCGTGCGCGGCCGGCATCCGTTGCGGCGCGATCGAGCCGTGAATTTCACGGCCGAGCTGACTTGCTACCGTGGACGACGCGTGCGCGCGATGCCCATGGCAGCTCGGCTCCCCGGGTATCAGTTACGTCGACGACCTCGTCGCTTCGGTTGTCCCGCAGCGGAGTGTAGCTGCGATTCGCGATCCGGGAACAGTTTGGCAGTGGATATCATGGATCCAACCCGAAATGCGGCCGACGCCAAGTGCATATCAGTATTGCGTCTCGAATCGCTTGGAAACAACAGTGCGGATGGAGCAGCGCAGGGATGTCGCCATGGCAGCAGCTGGCGCTCCGCTACTCGGTCAACTTATGCGCATACGTTGGAGAGCTGGCGAATCAGAAAACTCATCGAGACTGCTCCGCGTTATCCGGATGGTGGATGAAGGTATCGTCAGCGCGACCGAGAAAGAGAGAGAGAGAGAGAGAGAGAGAGAGAGAAGCTGAAAAAAAGCTCGATTTTCATGGTTGATTTACGGGGCTACAAGCTCGAAAAGTCTCTCTGCGTGACCCAGTTGTATAGCAGCTCGCTTGCACTCGGCAATTTTTGCAAGTACATTCCGCGAGAGCGAGCTCTATACAAAGAGAGCCAACCTCTTCTTTTTCCTTGCTAGGGCTTACCCAAAGTGTACGCTTGAGGGATCAAAATCAAAGCTCTCGACAGCTCTTTACTTGTAATGCGCGAACTAGCGCCGTTGTGTCGCTTGAATACCCGATGAAGATGCCGCCAGAAAAAGAGCGAGCACTGTCCTACTGAGAATAACAGACTGCAGCAGTTCATCCACGACTTCTTTTCGACAACTAAATTGTCTCTCGCCTTCGAACGAACGAGAAGGGCATAATAAAGGCGCGGCAATAAAAGTAAAAATGAGTTCCGAGGATTGAAGTAGAGCGCAATAAGACGCCCTGGTCGGCTCCATTCGCGGCATGTAAATTACGCGCCTAAAGGAACGCAGTATTCTCTCGTAAAGCCAAAGCGCTCTCCCGCTCTTGGACTCTGGCTCTGAAAAATTTCGACTCTGCCCTCCCACTCTTTTTCTCTACACCCGGCCGTGTTATACGAAACGTAATTTGCCGGAACTAATATATTGGATATGCTAATGCGGCCGCTGGGACAATGCCAGGGTTAAGCCCCCCTCCTCACCGCGCTCTGTTTTCATTTTTTTCCCGCTCGCTCTCGGCAAATAAGACTGGCTGCGCGCAAATCACATTCGACCGGGATATTGCTTCTTTTAAATTATCCGACCTATAAAACTCTACATTTTGGCGACTCGTATTTATCGGACGAAATTTCGTTGGACTTCCTTTTTACCTATACTTTTCGCAAATTTATTTATCGACTCGGAGTCCATTTTTGTATTGGCCAAATATTCGAAGATAGAGTTCGATTTAACAAGCAATTTATCGTCGAAATTATTGATTCACCCATCCTCGTCGTCTCTATCCTTGAGCTATAACAACAGTACTCAAGCCGGGCGTCGTGTTTTTTTTTTATGCAGAGACTCTGACCAATCACCGAGCTCTTGTCTTTCCTCGAGCTTGCAGCTTCTTCCTTTTTATCTTACTTTTTTCCTGCTCGATCCTGGAAACAACTTACAAGGCATTAATAAAGCTTGGAGCTGGTAAGACTCGAAGCATCTTGCCGCGCTGCTCTTTTCCTTCGTTAATCTTCTTCTCTCCGAGCACGCCATTCTTTTCTCTCTTCTTCGTCTTCTTCTTCTTCTTCTTCTTCTTCTTATTCTCGCCACTGCACTCTTTTATTGCTCGAATATTCGAATGCTTTTTAGCTTCGTTGCAGGTATTTTGTCTTCTTCATAGTAATTTCTGACGGATAATTTATTTTTGATTCCTACTCTTGCTAAACAATTAAAATTCAGACGAAGGATGGAATCGTTTGAAAATGCGAGACTGCATAAATGATGCTGGGGTACGTCCCATTGGCAGAAATAGCTCTTGAGTTTCCTCTTTTAACCGCCAAGTGCCAGGAGCCTGTAATAATCTCGTCGAGTGAGAGTCAGAGAGCCAGAGCGAGCGCGCGCGATCAACTAATAAAGCGGACGAGCGGATGCCAAGTGGATCATAAATCGAGTGCATTGTCAGAGAGAGAGAGAGAGAGAGTGGTGAAAATCGCGCGACCAATATGAACCGACTGGGAGGGGTAAGAATGTCATGAGCGAGCTGGCGCTTTATGCGAGTCCGACGTGCTAATTAATTGGCCGCCAAGATTAATGATCAAAGCATCTATTTGTCAAGCGAAATTGTCCTGATTTCCAGTTTGCTGCGTGGTCTAGTCGGGCAATTAATACCGCCGAACGTATCATTTTCATTGCGCCACTGGACTGTTCTCGAAGTGTGACCTTTTGACGAGCGTCTACAACAAAATTGGACGCCAGGTGTGCCGGCATCATGATTATTTCTACTCGAGTGTGTGCGCAGTCGCGTGGAAAGGGTAGCTGGAAGAAAGAAATGGAGTCCGCAGCCAAGAGAGCAGCCCTTTTCCATCGGCAATTGTAGACCGATATTGGCCGATACCGCGCCGTCGAGTCGGACGCGCGGCGCGAGTGAAAAGCGCGCGAGCAGAGCGAACGTTTATCGCTTATAACTGTACAACGAGCGGGCGAGCGAGGGAGAGAGAGAGCTATGAGCGCTTTGCCTACTCACGCCGTGCGAGATGCCAATTTCGCGCGATCAAGCGCAAAGAGATCGCCGGATAAAAGGCGCATTGTGGAGCTTTGCGGCAGCCTGCATAATTGATGCCATTTCCGAGCTCTTTTACTCGATAGTTTGCGGTGCAGCTGCAAGCCGATTCGCTGCTGCCTGCGCTCGAACGGCCATCACGCCCATTAACGATGTCAACCGATGGCGCAGTGCTAATGACGCGAGCGCGACGTCGTAGCAGGCGAATTCGCGCGAACGCGAGAAAGTCGAAGCCTTGTATTTTCGGCGAGGAGAGTCGTCTTGGCACTGTCGGCATCGATCACACGGGCGATTAAGCAAATACAGCGGGCAGAGAAGCTTGCCGGGCTTGATAAACACCGCGAGCGCTTGGCAAACAGGCCTCCCCCAGCGGCGTAGCTGCTGCCATTATGTATACCGGGGGACGAGTCCAACCCTGCCCTGGCTCCATTTGCGTCTCCTGCATTTTTTATTGGCTCGCCGATTCGCCCGCCGCTCGCTTCTTTGCCCATTATGCAATCGATGCCCTATTCGCGATCGCTCGCACACGCCCAACTACCCTGTCGAGATAATAATAGCGCAGTTTAATACTCTCTTTTTCCCTGGCTACACGGCGTATAATCCAGCGCTGCGGCTCACCGGCTACTTTGATTTTCTCCGATCTCGCCAATCCAAGCTCGCTCGTTCAATTACAGCCGGCGCTTGCCGCGCTTCTGCACGCGACATCGACGGCCAGCAGGAAAATCCGGGGAAAAACTCGGACAATGCGATATCAATTAAAGGCGCGCAAAAAGGAACGGCTGAGTGGAGCCGTGTAGCGCGAGGGGCAATAAGCGTGGCTGGGCGCGTAATTGATTCAGCCTACGCGAGAGCATATACCGGCGCGGAGAGTGAGTCTCGCGAGAGTGCACTCGAGTGCTGCCGCCGCCGCCGCCGCCGCCGCCGCCACCGAGCGCAACCTTATTAAAAGCACTCGGGAGCTGCTGCTGCTGCTGCTGCTGTTGCTGGCGTTGCTTCTTCTTCTTCTTCTAGCGCGACGCGATAGCTCCCCCCGTGTCGCGTGCACCGCAATTTATATGTCGTATACGCAGGACGTATATCTCAAGAGAGAGAGAAAGAGAGAGAGAGGGCGAGCGAGTGCTAGACGCACAAGAACTGCAGCGAGCTCTCGAGCCTACAGCTCTCCAGTGCAGTTCCAGGCTCAGGGCTTTATTTACGCGGCTCTGATTTTTAATTGTCCCGCGCGTGCTCGACTCGACAGCAAAGTGGGCCACGCCTTCGTTTGGCCAAACGTCTTGTAATCGATACAAGACGCCAGCGAGAAGCAGAGCTGGCACTAAGAGATACATCCCAGGAGCCGCTTCAGTTGCGACATCACTCTCTCTCTCTCTCTCTCTCTCTCTCTCTCTCTCTCTCTCTCTCTCTTCCCGGAGTATGCGCAGCTCGCTAGCGGGTGCGAATCATCCACTTGCGGTAATTGCCTACGTGCTCTGCCGGCGATCCGACGTTTCTCCGCCGCCCTTATCGGCCGCCACCTCGTGCAGCCATGTTATCCGACGACTGGCTCCTCCGTAGTCTACAGGCACGCGCCTACACTGGTCTGAATTCATACGTGCTCAGCGGCTGTGGTGTGTCGGCCGCGAACATGCCGCGGCCCCAATTCCCGGGTTTTTTTTGCGCGAGCTTCCTTTGTCCTATAGTCGCGCTTTCGTTTTCCACGTTCGACGCTATCTCGATTCAACCCTTTCCTCGACTCTCCTCGGCTCTCGGCGGCCTTCATTCGCAAATTTTCAATTTTCCGAGCGAAATACAAGGTTTAACGGCGGAATGCCTCGCAGCTGTAAAGTCTGTCGACGAGCGGCCCGCATAAAGTCATTTTTTTCCAAGAGATCCTTTGGCCACATAAAACGTGACGAAATATCGCTCGTAAAAGTTGGCAAAGAATATACGACCTACGTGCGCACTACCGAAAAGTGTATTTTCGGCGAATCATCGTCAAGTGTTACTCTCGCCCCGGACTTGATTGCGCTTATAAAGAAAATTAAAAAAAAAAAGAAAGAGCTGCGCAGTAAAATCCAAGTAAGTGCCTTTATCTTTGAAAATCTTCATCGCTGTGGATCTGCTCTCGGAGTACGCAAGACTGCGCTCGTGTCGCTCTTCTGTTTTATGTCAATTAACTGTTCTTTAGCTTCGCTTGCAAAGTATCAGGTGTTTCGTACAATTTTTCACAGTCTGGCTTTAGCTGTTTCATTGTCACGGTTATTTTTTTAAAACACTGACATTCATCGCGGAAAAGGTTTGCCACGAAAAATTAATTAGTTTGCTTGTCAAAGATACTTTTCACTCGCGAGACAAATCGATCGCATAAATCTTGGCGGTCCGCGAGCTAAAGCGTGAAATTGGTCCGACAGGGCGACCGAGGCTCGATAAGGATTGCTGCAGCCGAGATGCCAAGTGGATTCGGTGTGATGAGGCGAGTTGAGCGCGGAGCGACGCCACAAAAGGCTGTAATTGTCGAAAAGCCGGCAGTCGGCGTGGGTCTCGGGTCGATTTCACGCAGCGCGCCTGAGCATTAGCGCTGCCTGTCTGGTGCTCGGTTCGCGCGTATACACACTCGCCGGGTGGTCGTCGCCGTAATTTCGGCTGCGTCGCCCGGTCACGGAGAGCTCTTACCCCGGTTTTGCGCGGCGCTACAGGCCGAGGCTTTCGATAAATATGGGGAGGGTCGTTGAGAGCGCGATTAAACGCGCGCGCGAGGCCTTTTTCCTCGGCTTCCCTTTTACGAGTTTGTGCACTTAAGCGGCCAAACTCTCGCGGTCTCGCTGGGCTTTATCAAGGCGCGGCCTGGTTTTCAGCGGTCGAGAAACAGGCCGTTTCGACGGCTCGCAAATGACAGCATTAGCGAAGCCGAACGATGCCTATCCGAGCGGCGCGCCGCCTCTCGCGACGTACTCGCGACATACTCGCAATACCCTCGGAGATTTTTCGCCTGGCGGCCTTGCCAGTCTAGAATACGTCAGCGGCGAAGACAGATTAGGACGTCCCGGACGGAAATTATCGCAAGCGCGTATGAAAAGCAGCAAGGAGCCGAGGGAGCGTGGGCAATGCAAGGCCGCGGCCGCGCTTGGCGATCGCGGAAACGAGCGCACTCAGTGAAACCGAGATTGACGGCTGCGATTGCGGCAGAAGTTATGGCCGGGCGAGCAGCCACTCCGTCGCGCGGGATAAATAAGTGTCTCATTCTGCTCGCTCGCTCGCTCGGCCGATGCTTTCGGCCCTCTTATCGAGGCTAATCCGCAAAACCCGTTGCAGCTAGCCACCCCTGCGAGCCGCCCGGCAGCGCGTACAGATGTGCGCGCTCGTCGACGTTAATGGATGCCCGGCCTTCGGCTTCGTTATTTTTCGGTCTGCACGTCGGCCCGAGGCGAGCCTTCGGTGGGTTATTGCCGCTCGTGAAACGTCGATCAGCTGCAACGGCGACGCCGACGGCGCCCGACAAGGCACGAGTTAGCAAACGAAACAGCACCCTCGCGACTCGAGCGCACGCCGGACTTTCGGCTAATGCGGCTTTATTGCTCTCGAGGCGCGCGTAATGCGCCAGCGCGCTTTATTAATGCTCGTGGTACTGCGCGCTGCACGGCGCACGGCGCAGCCCGGTAAAGCTCGGCGCCGTTTCTTGCCGTTTTTCGCCGCTCGTCAACGAGCACGCGGCGCTGCGATCGATCGGCCTTGCGCGGGCGAATTCGCGAATCCGACAGAGGCGTTGTGCGCCTTTGATTAACTCGTAGGCCCGTCGGCTTTTCAGTTGAACGAGCCAACTGCGCCACTCGTCCTTCTCAATTTACGGCGGAGTCAAACGGAAGGAGCTTGGCCGTTCGTGGCGTGCAACGGACGTGGGCCGCGTCTCTTTCTCGAAATGGACGATCGAGTCTGGAAGGCTCGCGCGAGCCGTATCAACGGGATGGCTTGCAGGCGTAATTGCAGCCGAGGATAGTCTATTCCACGGATATACGTACGTTGGACCGAAACGCCCCCTTGCTCGGCCTGCCGTGCACCAGTGCCATTTGCCACCTGCCATTTGCAGCTTTTCGGTCTATCGCTCCCGCTCGCGAGCGATCTGATTTTCACCGTTGCAGCTTAGAGTCGGCGGAGCCTCTGTCGGGCCGCCGCGCGTCGATTAAGCAGGAACGAGGCTAATCGATTACCGTGCACTCTCGCGAACTGCGAAGCGTTGCGCTTAAGCGCTTAATGGCACGCGCACGAGCTCGGAAAGGCCACTTTGCGTGGTTCATCGCACTGCCTCCTCGCGTAACGCAGCATCCCGCGAGTGATCTCTCGATCCAACATCTTCGTTTCACCTCGAGCCTTCGGATTGGCCTCGGCTTTGGCCGGGACGCTTTTTAATGTTCCGCGTAAAGCTCGGGATTGATTTTCCGCGGAATCGTTAGAGAGCTCGAAAAAAAAGCGGGCCTCGGCCGCCCGGAGGGGGATTCAGCTTCTCATTAAGTAAACGAGGAAATCGAATAACGAGAGCCGCGCGCGCCCTCGCCGGCGAAACAAAGAGAACGAGAACGAGCAGCCGGCACGCAGGGCCAGAGAGACCGAGCTGCTTTGCGATATCAGCAGTGTATATATTTAACAAATGCAAGGTGCGATTCGCACAAAGGCTAATCGGAGCTTCGGCACCCCACGTCTGAGCTTGTTTCCGCCTGGCCGTCAAATCTGTCGCGCAGCGCGTCGATAATCGAGGAGAAAGCGCGCGCTGCGTCGGCAGCGCTCGTTAAATTTACCTTTGTCTTCGAGCGATATTTAGCTCGACGGAAATCCAATTGATGACCAGGCTATAAGCCGAAAGTAATAGGATTATTGAAAGCCTCGACAAAAATATAAAGCTGACGAAGAAATACAAATACATCGGTTAATCGATGAATGCATCGGAAAATGCCTTCGGTATTGTTTAAACAACATTCTTTGAAAAGCAGCGAGCTCGACGAGTACTTTAGCTGTGCCAATCTCAATAAACAAAGCCATCACACCGAAAAGCCATAGACAGAAAACAGGGTCCAGGGAATCAAAGAAAGAAAAAGCAGCGGAAAAAAAACAAACTAATGGAAATCCGTCGAATGTAACAGATCCGACATCGCTCGAAGCCAAAAAGAGAGAAAGGGGGAAAAGGGGGAAAAGGGGGAAAAGGGGGAAAGAGCGGTCCCACGCCAAAACGCGAAACGTCAAAGCAATTGGTTTTCTGTATATATACGAGGGCTAAAAACGAATTTTTCGCCGACTAGCGCCAGCGACGGCAAAGCGGATTAACCCGCGCTCGCGCACTGCCAAACAAACAAACGCGCGCGCGCGCACGCACTTCATAATCCGAGGAGCGAATGCCGACTGCTCTCGCGGACGTAATAAAGAAGCCCGCGAGAGCCACGGGCGGTCCACGCACGGCTCCGAAACGTCTCGCAGCCCGATGTAGCCGGCTCCGAGGCGGCGGGCTTGCCAGCCCTGCGGGTCCTTTCGGGGAGGGAGATTTTTAACGTGCCCCGACATGGAGCCGTTGCGGCTAATCCCCGGCGAGCCGATGTCAGTCGAGTGTAACGGAATTACGTAGGCGAGTGTCGTCTGGGCCCTTCAAGGACGCGCGTCCCGCTCGGATATTGCATTTTTCCGCGAGATTTATACCCGTGCGGCGACGGGCTGAGCCCTCGCGCGCAATGCACTTGTCGCTCTCTCCTCGCGTGCTCGCACAGATGCTCGCGCATTCCGATGCGCGGAGGGGACGGAAGCGCAGCGGCCGTATTCTTCTGCTCGGGCTCTCGTGCCCGCGGATGCGCGCACGCCCCTGCGAAAATCCTGCAATAACGGGCGAATGCGCGGTGGCTGTTCCTCGGGCGCCGTTCGCAGGAATGTTAATTACAAGTTGAATTGGTCGCGCGCGTCGGGCGTTTCTTGCGCGTCGCGAGCCTCGTCGAGAATCATCGATCGTCCGCCGGCAGTGAATCCGCGAGCGGCGATTGGTTTCGGCCGAGCGGCTTATCGGCGCGGGCAACGAGCGTCGCGGGGCACGTGCGAGAAGTCGGCCGAGCGCGGAAACGACAGCTAAGAAGCCGAACGAAGGGACAATAAATGTCGCGCGTGCATCGTCTCTCCGCGGAAAAAGCAAGTGGAAGCGAGCTGCCGAGGAATATAGATAGAGCCGGGGGAAGAAGGAGGAGCTGCATCCGTCTCGGTGGCTGCAGTCGAATGGCGCTGCCGTACCGGAGGAATACGAAGACGCTGGCGCTGCCACGTGCATTAGTACGCGGCGTATGTGGCCTGGCTTTCCGATCACGTAGCTCCCGCGACAGGGGAGAGACTCGAAGCCAGCGGCAGCGGCAGCAGCAGCAGCAGCAGCAGCAGCAGCAGCAGCAGCAGCAGCAGCAGCAGCACTCTTGATCCCTCGAAAACCTCCCGCTCTTCTTCCTTATCTTTTCCCCGCATGCCTCTCGCCGGAGTGCGAGCCGCTTCTGATTTATTTTATTCCATATTCATTGCTGGTAATACCTGCAATCGCCGCGTACGTCCTCGATTCCCCCTAGTCAATTGGCTATGTTACCGGGATGCTCCGCGCATCGCGATAAGTTGCCCGTAGAGGGACGACGACGCGCCTCTCATCTTCTCCGTCTCTCTTTTCTTTTTCCGTCAATCCGGTGCGTTAGTATGCTGCCCCGACAACCTTACTCGTCTCCGTTTATGGAACGTTTTTTCCCCGTCCCTCTTTATTTCAGTCTCGAGCGCTTTCTCATGCAAATTTCTCGCTCGTACGTTGGACAAATGAGCACTAAAGACGATCGTTTGACGTCTGCAAGGGAGAGAGAGAGAGAAATCAAGCGCACGTTGTTGAGCATCGCGAGTCCAGTAAGAGTTAAACCGATTGTTTAATTTGGTCGTCCTCCTCGGGCTGTCATCTCAGCTGCTTTCCAATTTTCTTCTCGTAGACCTCTTATTGGCGCTCTGCCTCGTTGTCTCTCGCGCAGGGCTTTATTGCCGCCTTCGTTCCAGTTACGATTCGCCTTCTCTCTTTTACGAGACAGAGCGAGCTTTTGTATCTTTCTGTTCCTCGAAATCCTTTCGCTCATCTCCTATCTCGAGCCAGTCATTTGTCTTATTTGAGAGCGCTCTCCGCCTAGTCGGCCCGTTGTTCACTTACAATTAGCGCCATTACGAGTTCCATTGGCAGACGGAGCAGCCGCCGCGGCAGCTCGTCCGCTGGCCGCAAAGGGAAGAAAGCTCGCAATAGCTGCAACGGAAGTTTGCGAATTTGAAAATCCGTTTGAGAATCGGCCGGTCGGGCAGGAGGCCGCGCGCCGAACAAAAGAACGAAGGAACGAAGGAACGAAGGGAAACCGGAATAATGGAAGTGCCTCGAAGGCCGAGTCGCCCGCGAGTCTGTCGATGCGGGCGAGCGCGGCCTGGGCTTTGACCACCGCCGTAGCAGTCTATCGAACGGCGGTGAAAATAACCTGCTGCACTCCTTTGCCGCCCTCGTCCGCTGCCCCCGACAGTCGCACAAGTACTAGTACACGGTCCTCCGGCCGATAGCTCTTGCCTAGCATCTCGCGGCACTTGGCCGATGACTTATCAACGGACGATGACGATGGCCATGCGTCCAGCAGCCGAACCTCCTGTCGCACCTCCGAGCCACTTCAATTTTCTCGCGACTTTCGCGTTACGCATAACGACGTTGTTTTAACGTCATTCGGCAAGGTGGATGTCGAGCGTTAAAGTCAAACTCACCACGGATCATCCAATTTTCCGCTGTGCTGATAATCAATCAAGATAACCAGGAGATCGTCCCTCGCATTTAAAAATGATTCGACATTCTCCCGCGTGACGACCATGAATTGGCAACACCATTTGTCGTGTATATCAAAAGATGCCGATCTCTCTCTACATCTATATCTATATATGTGCACATGTGTGTGCGTGTGTGTGTGCGTGGATCAAGCTCGAGAGAAACCAGTCACGTTAAAGCGTAGAAGGCTAATCCGCTTTCCAGCGCATAATGAACCAAGTCGGAGTAGTGGCGACCAGCCTGTTGTATATGGACGTTAAACAAGCTGACATCATCCTCTGCACGACGAGGCTTCAGGTGTCGACTAATGATTATACGATTATCCGTGAAATGGCACAACTTGGTGCAACTTTTATTTACTGTGTTATGCGTTATTCGCGGCGTCTGTTTTGGGTTTTTCTTCCGGGAATACAGATAGACGGCAGGTCGCGTAACGTATTCGCGGCATCTCAACGTAAATGATGATGTTATGCACAGCCCAGAGACGCTGGGCTGCAGCTGCAGCTCGCAGCGCGCTTTTCTTGCATTTTCTTAAAATAACAGCGACGTCCTGATGAATATTAATATTAGGCGTGTATACTGGTAATTTAGTGCGAGCGAGAGCAGCGCGGCTGCCGGTCCAGCATAATGTATTTTGGCCGTTGCCGCCTCCCAAGCCCTGTTAAATAATGCCGTCGTGAATTAGAGGAGGGAGTTTGCTGACAGTCGCAACGAATTGCCGCAGTTTTTTGCTTCAACTCGATTCTTTTGCTTGCCTCTCATTACCACCAGCAGCACTCGTTACGACACTCGCTGATTATGTTTCCCCCTCCCTCTTGCTCTCTCTCTCTCTCTCTCTCTCTCTCTCGCAGAACTGCAATTGCAAATCAGCTTCGAATTCGAATCCCAGCAGGAACGACCGCGTTTGGAATAATAGCGAATACGCACATCCGCGTCAGCTAAGCCTAATTAGTTTCTCATCGAGTGCCGTCGACGATGCTTGCACAATGGAGTGGCGCGCGCTCGAATAACCTTCAATTAGACGAGCGACGGTTTATCAATGAAACGTTTGTTGTTTCATCGCTAATTGCGTTCGCACGAATCAATCGCGCGCGCGATAAGGCTGTCACGGAGCCGCCGGTCCGCGGTCACTCAATGAAAAGCGTTGAAAGCTGTGCGACAAAGCCACGACGGCGACGAGTCGCAGCGAAAGTTAATAAGGCGCGCGACGATTTTTCGGTCACACTCGGCGACGAGCCATTCCTCACTTTGTCCATTACGTCGCGAAAGAGTTAGTGCCGGCGTCCGCATTCTGACGCGAGTCTACGGCCAGAGCGGAAGCCCGACACGGCCACGTCGAGGTGTACCGGACGCTCCGGGACGCTCCGGGACGCTCGAGAAAGGAGACGACGCTTCCAGGGAGAGCTTGCTGCCGCGAGCGAACGATCAATTGCCAGCTAAAGAGCGCGCTGTTATTTGCATTGCTCGGCGCCGAGGCGCACCGAGTAATTGAAGCTCGAGTGTTCAGTACTCGCGAAGCCTCTCGGCGTCCCGAGGGAGCCTCGTAGCGTGCGCGCGCGCAAGCGACAAGTTGCGCAACAAGCCGAGGACTCTCGTGATTTTTTTACGGCGCGTCGGCGATAAAAAAGAAAAGCACACGCAGCAGAGGCAGCGGAGAAAGGGCCGGGGATTTAAATAATACGCGAGACCGCAATAATGACGACAGTCGTAAAGCTGCGCCGGCCGGCCCGTTTTATTCGCAGCTACCCCTCGAACGAGCAGCGCAGGCTAACGAGGCGGGAGTCCGATATTGGCCCAAAGCGCGCACCACGGCAGCGTAAATCGTGTAAAAATGGGAAAAAAAAACGCGGAGCGCTCCTTTGTGCTGGGACGCGGTGACGCGCTAAAAACAAACAAACTGCCGATATGCTTGGCTGCCAACGGAAAGTCAAACGAACGCGCTCGGAGCTCCGACCTCGCCGCGCGGACACTGTCCTGAAAATGGCGCCTTTGCACAGCGCCGGCTCGGTCGCGGTAATTCATTTGCCCTCGTCGAGCCGCACATTCGGCTCCATCCGCTAGAGCAAGCGGCAGCGAAAGAGGGCTCGTGCCTCCGGCGATCGTAGCCAGCTGCCGCCAAGACCCCAAGGCGATGCCGACTGTCGAAGGATAGGCGGCGTGTCGAGGAGCGCGAAAATGGGCGTTTGCGCCAAGCCGCAAAGACAGTAGAGCAGCGCGGCGCTTGCTGCGGCGCGAACAAGCGGCACAAGCATGAGATGCACAGCAGGAGAGCAGAGAGCGCGCGATGCAAATCTCGGCAGTCTGCTGACAGTGTCGGCGCGTCCGGAAGCGTCGTCTTGGCCGAGCCTCGCGTGGCCCGGATCGAGTCTCTCCGAGAGCTGCCGATGGCAAACAACGAGCTTTTCATTTCGAGCGCCTTTCGCTCGGGAACCCAGTTAGGACAATCCGTCAACTAAATATTCCGGCGTGGGAGAGGTGATCTGGATCGCGTACAGCGTGAATCACGTGCGAACAATAAGCGAGTCGGTGAGCATTACTCACGCCGGCATAAAAGCGACGCTGCCCATAATTCGCGCAAAAGTAGGGCTGCCGTGATAAAAAGTGCGCGCGCGAGAGAGAGAGAGAGAGAAAGCGGGGAAATGATAGAAAGCCGCGACCCTATTAAGACGGCAGAGGGAGAGAGAAGAAAGGCGCGAAAAAGTTGAAATATGTAACGCGTGTAGGCGCCGCCGGCAATTTATCAAGAGCCCCGCGCGCGGCAAATAATTCGACTACACGCGTGCGGCGAGCCCCGATGTACCATCAATCATTTTGCTCGCGGAAATGCTCGCTCGGATTTCCCGCCGCGACTGTGCGCCGCAGTAAGCTTTTCCTCTCCTCGGAGATAGCCGCGTCGCGCTGTTGCGTCGCATATGCGCGCCATTCGTCGCAATCAATGCCAACCGGCATTGTCTTTTCGCGCGCGAATGTCTAGTTGCCGAAGCCTCCGTGGCTTCGGGCTCCTTCGCATTTCCAATCGTTCCATTCGAATCGAGTCGAAGCCAATATTTTTATGAGAAACAATGACAAATATATTCTGGTTGTTACTCGATCCAAAAAGGAGTCCAAGTGCGCGCGCCACGGCTGCGGTGGGAGATAAAACGGAGAAGGAGATGGTGGATTCGATCCATGTCAGTGCACGAGTGCGTTGCCGAAGAAGCGCTTTAAAAGCTTTCGAGGCAGCAGCGCGTTCGTCTCTTCTGCTTTCCGTGTTCTCTCGCAAAAACTAGCGTCGATGTGAGCTCGCCACGAGAAAGATACGCCGGCTCGCTATTATCGCACCGAGTTACTTGCGGACGAGCAAACAAAGCGTTAAAACGTCTCGTCTGCTCCGCAGTGCGAGCAAGCCGATGCCGCTAATAAAGCCGGTCGATTTCAATGTTTTCTCAAACAACAAGACTAACTGCCGGACAAACAGCGCTCCGATTGCCTAGCGACATTTCGGTGAAAAACAAGACGTGGCAATGATCGAGGAAGAAGCCAGCCCGGAGGCAAGCGGCCGAGGATGGCCGGCGAGACGCGTGGAATCGCAGTGCAGCACAGAGCCGCGGCGTCGGCGAGCCCCGAAGATCCAATAAAGCGGTCGCGCGCGGACGGCAGCAAGAAAATGAAATCCACCGCAGCGGCAAAATAAGTTTTGGAGAGCACAAAGGCCGAGATTATCATCTCTGGCGCTGCGGAGAGGTGAGAGAGGCGAGAGAGGCAGACGGACAAAAGGCTGGCCAGAGGGCAGCGCGCGCTACACGCGTTGTCGGCCCTATAAAATTGTCCAGGTCTTATCGATCGTCGATTCGCTCCGACAGGCGGCAACAGCTTGAAAGGCGCTCGCTCGGGGGCAGGCGAGGGCAGGCTGGCTGCAGCTTTTTGTCTCCGCGCACGGACCGAGAGGTGTTTCTCTTGCCGCGCCACCGGCTGTTGCCTTATTGGAAATCGCTCAAACTGATCTCTCGCCTTGTCACGGCCGACGATGCTAATTCTTCCGCGACGCGTCCGCGGCGCGGTCGG
This sequence comes from Phymastichus coffea, assembly GCF_024137745.1. Taxonomy (NCBI): domain Eukaryota; kingdom Metazoa; phylum Arthropoda; class Insecta; order Hymenoptera; family Eulophidae; genus Phymastichus; species Phymastichus coffea. Next base: position 367,530 of record NW_026706827.1, read on the forward strand.
TACGATCGCTCGGTTACACGCGCGCGTTCCCGACGGCGCAGTTCCTCTTTGTGTACCCACTTCCCTCGATCCGGCCAGCTCACTCGCTCCCCCTTTTAATGCTCTGCGGATTATTGCAGCTAGTCGCAGCCAGCAGTTGCAGCTTCGCCTTACAGCCGCTCTCGAAATCCGATAGCCGGTTTTTTCGCGCCCATCTGCGCGCCGAGTCGCACGATGGACACGCGCGTATGCTTATTAGCCGCGCTCTGTTGCGCTTTTTTATTCGGCAGCCGCCTCGACTCGATTTGGCATGGACAAAGGCCAGGGGCTCCGAAAGGACCGATCGAATGCGTCGATCGCTCGAGGGATGCTCGAAAGACGACCGTGAATGAAAGTTGCGGAGGCACGCGCGCCAAAGCAAATATTTTGACGGCCGACGATATGCGATTAGCGTGAAATTCAAAGGAAACGGTTAAAACGCGGCATGTGTGCGATGACATTCGCGAAAACGCAGGCGAGCGCGAGTGTCACGTGTGATATTGATTCGAGCGTGCGAGCAGCGCGTAAGAGGCACTTTCGCGGTGCAACGCGCTTTAGCTAATCATCAAATTCAACGCACGTACGCATTTCGCGCGTGTGCTAATGACATTTCGCCGGGAGAGAATGAGAGAGAACGCACGCGAAACAAATCCAATTGACGCCGCCATTCATAACCAAATATATAATTCTCGCGCGGCATAGCCAGCCCAGTTGGAAATCAAATTATTTGCCGTGCTCGCAACCAAAGGGTCGAGGTCTATCAAAAGGGTTGCTCTCATTACAAGCTGCCGACTTTATATTTTCAAATTTCTGTCGTTTCGACGAGCTGCTATATCCGACTTGCAAATCGGACGTCGACGAGCGTAGCAACTGCCGACCAATACGAGCCGGGGCTGACGGGGCTGGGCATCGAGAAGAAGAGCGAGCGCGATTGTTAGTATGGGCGCGAGGGAGAGAGAAAGAGACGGGCGCCGCGCGGCAGTCACGTTAGTCACGTTCTGCGGGAGGCGCGAGAGCCTCGCCCGCTCGGTGAATGATCCAATTAGCCGCAGTCTATTTCGGCGTGTGCGGCATAGCTTCTATCCGGCACTCGTCGCCAAGCGCGTTACACGCTGATACACTCGCGCAGCAGCAGCAGCAGCAGCAGCAGCTTCGTATTAGTTGGCCTTGTGCCCCGCGTGTCTAGCAATAGAGCAAGTGGATGCCACGCGACATTTCTCACCGACGCCTTCCGCTCTCTCGGAGCTTTTTCGTCGGAGCCCGAGAATGTCGCGTCGAAGGAGCCTTGACATTGCCGTCGGAAGTACAAGCCGCAGCTGCGAGCGGCCGATCGCGACTGCCCGTAGTCAGCGAAGGGAATTCGAGCGCCCAAATTGCGAGCGATCGGCAGCGCGAGTTTGCTCGGGAGGGCACGCCGCCGTCTGCTCTTAGCCGCTGTTTGCGCACGCGGAGCGCGCGCGCTCGATAAATAGAGTTGAGAGCCGAGACGGGCCAGAGGGATAAAGCCGGAGCCGAGCCGGAGCCGAGCCGGAGTCGCGCACGTGTGCGTCTGTGCGCGACTGGCCGAGAGAAAGACAAAAGGACAGCGAGGAGGCCGCTGCGGCGCGCCAATGATACGAGGTGCGAATGCAAGGCGGCTATTTATGCGCCCGACTGCGACGCATCTCCCGCGAGCGCTCGCCAAACCAGTTCGCACCAAAAGAGCGTCCCTGGCGATCGACTGCAGGCCGAGCGCTCGCACCGTCGCGCACTCGCTTCTCTCGAGCGAGCAATTACTTGTCGCTTTATTCGTCTACTCGGTGGCGCACAGCCCGGCAGCGTATCAATCTCCCCTGGCTTAAAGAGCTGCAAACGAGAGCGGCCCGCGGCCCGCGGCCCGCGCCGATGGCTTTTCGAGACTAGCCACCCGTCGGAAAGATTAAGCGCTGCGCCCGAACTGATGAAGACGACGCGCGCCGTGGCCTCGGAACAGAAAAGAGAAGAAAGCTCAACTAAGAGTTGCCGAGTGCGAAGGACAGAGACAGAGAGAGAGAGGGAGGCAGAAAGGCCCCCTCCAGCCCGGAATGATGGATGTGCAGCCCGACCAATTTAATGCTCTCGCGCAGCTTCTGCGAGATTTGCGGCATTTGTTTCCTGTCTACCCCAACTCCTAAATATGTACATACGGGAACCTTGCTCTTACTTACACCTTAGGTCTGATCGCAGGTCCGCGGTGCTTACCTGAAACAGCCAACAAGACGTTTTTATTAATTTCCTACTATATTAATATCGAGAGGAATGTTTGCAAAGTGATTTTCCGCTGGCCATCCACGTGCTCGTCTCAAGTTGCTGTCTGCCGAATAGAAATTTGAAAAACATCATTTTGACGCTTTATTTAAAGTTTCTGAGGAAATGGAATTTTTTCATAGCCGTGGCTTGACGGAAGTGTCAAAAGCGACACAAAACTAACGTTAAATTTGACACGTTTTGTATGTACTGGCACAATATCGGCTGGCGGCGTATCTCGCAAGGTATATTTGCGGATTCGCTGACTCATGCATACAAATTGAAATTGGATTTTTCGAAATTTCGCGCAGCGTCAATCGTACAGCAGCGCGCGAAGCCTAAATTTATTCAATGAAAAAAGTCTCATTGTTCTAACCGCTGCCATGAATTCATCCTAAGTGAGAGTAATTATAATCTAGAACGATAATAAATGTCGGACACTGCCAGTATAATTCCTCGTTACTCGCAGTCGACATCATTTCTATTCGGAGCACGAATCGGAAAAGTTAAAGATGTTCTCTCTCTCCTCTGGCTTGATGCTAACCACACTGGCCCCTTACGTACCGTAGCTCGGAAACGGAATGATTGCTCTAACCAGTAACGGGCCGTTTATTGGCACGGGTAAAATTAACAGACTTACTTGTTAATGATCGCCTCCGTGCGGGCAAACAATGCTGTTTATTTCGGCCCAACTATTATCCACTTGCGCTATTGCAAACAGAGTAAATGTCGCAGCGACGCGGCATAAATATGAACCAAGAGGTGAAAGAAGCCAAATGGGCGATAAGACAATTGGCTGAAGCGGCGTTGATTTGCAAGAGCAAAACGAAAGAAAAGTCAAAGTACGAAGCGGCAAGCTTGAATGTTATCGGTGGATCGGTGTGCACAATAAGGAGCTGAAACAAAGAGACGAGAAGAGCGGAGCAGCGAAGAGCGGCGGGCAATTACTTGGTTAAACGGGCGCAAATGCAATCGGAAGGTTTCCGCCAGCTCTGTGAATTTATATCCGTTCGGGGCTCGCGAGATTAAATCCTTGGGGAATCCTTTGGGCTTCCTTAATATCGAAGCTGAAAGGACGAGCGAAGCTTCGCGCCTGCGGTTCCGATAAGAAGGCTGTCCCCGCCTTTCTTTTATTTCACTCGGCTAATTCGTCGGGCATAGCAGAAGCGACCGGACTAAAGTAATCGGTGCCAGCTGCAATCGAATTACACACTCCGACGACCAGCTTCTTTATTCCGACTGTTATAAGAACGGTGACGAGCCGCCCTAGAGCCGAAGGAGATATACTCCCATAATGGCCTTATAAGGCGCCGCTGTAGCTACCTTTACTTATGTAGGCGTATATAATCAACGTCCCGCTCGCACACCACTCCTCCATTCGACCCTTCAAACTTTGCCGTTTCTTCCACTTCTTCTCTCTCTCTCTCTCTCTCTCTCTCTCTCTCTCTCTCTCTCTCTCTCTCTCTCTCTCTCTCTCTCTCTCTCTCTCTCTCTCTCTCTCTCTCTCTCTCTCCCTCTTTTATCACCACCGAGGCATCGTTTATCGGCATTTAACGCCATTTCGGCCGTTACGACTTTCCCCGAGTTTTAATGCTTTTTCAAGTTTCAACGGAATGGTTATATTTCCCTTATATTAACTTCTCTCGACACTCCTTTCTCGCCTCTGCTGGCGGGCTATTGTTGGATTCGGCGCGAGGAAGCTGTTGACGATAAGGCCAGCTCTATATTGTGCTACAAATTACCTTGAATAAGTGTACATTCAGCGAGGGTGGTCAGCTTAATGGCAACTTTGCAATTCATTCCGTCCGTTTGACATGTCAAGAGGACGCTCCATTCGCCACGTTCGAGTGCCGAGTGTTGGTTAACCGTCGGGCGTGCAGAGCAGATCGGCAAGGGAGCGCGAGCCAAGGGTCGAGAGCCCGCGCACACAAAGCGACAAGTTGTCTGGCGAAGCAGATCCCGGGCCTACTGTTAATTCCCGCGTGGCAGCCGCAAACTCATCCTCACCTCCTCGCGGCGAGCCCCACGGCGAGCCTCGCGGCGCGGCGCGTCGCTCCGCGCCGTAACTCAAAACGTCGTGCCAGCGCGAGCGTTAAATTTTATGATTTATCGTAAGCGGCTAATGAATTTTAATAGAGGCCCGCCGTAAAGCTCGTAATTAACGACGCACCACGCTACCGGCTAGGCGACGCGCGGACGGAAATAAAAAACGATTTGAAAAATAATAATCGTCGAGCGCATGCCGCGCCGCTCGATCGCCGCTCCCTCGTGCACTCCATCGCCAGCGGCATATTTTTCGAGCTTCCGCGCGTGCCAATCGGACACGCGCCGCGCGAATTCAATAACAATGGGCGAGTCGTTGGCGCGCTTGCGTAGCGCTGATAGACGTTACGTCTCGCCTCGTATCGTGGAGCAGACCGCCGCGTATTTCCGCTGCTCTTACGGGAATCCAATCAGCGGCAGCCGCCGTCCCTGTCTGCGCATGGAAAGCCCGTTATTTGGTTCGTCGGTAAATTTCAACGATAATGGGCTGCGCGGATTACAGGCCGCGCCGAAACAAACGAGCGCTGCGAATTTTCCGTAAAAGCGCGACGACGACGACGACGACGACGACGACGACGACAAGACGGGAAAGCCAACCCCGGGAAAGGCCGTGAACGCAACGCGCGTTCGCGGAGAAAGCGCATAAAAACTTGTCGCGAGAGTGAGAGCAAGTGGCCAGAGACGAATTTAAGTCGCGCGGCTCCGTATAGATAGTAACAACAAGAGGAGCTCGCGCGACGTCGACGCTCTCCGCTGGAGAAGACATCGCTCTAGAACGTCTATTTCGGTGGCTCGGTGGCGAGCGCGCGAGGCCCTTTTGTTCGGCTCAAAGACACTCCGCGCCAGCGGATATATCGATCGAGCGCCCGCAATCCATCAGCTGATTAATTCCGTGGACGCGTATATGCGCTAATGGGAAATGCTCGTCCAGCGGACATTTAGCGTACGCGCCGTCGAGTGTTAGATCCAAAGTGCAAAATGGTACGAGCGCTACGGCGGGATGCTTTGGCACGAAGCGATCCACACCCAAGGGTTTATAGGCGGAAATCCTTGTGAAGCATTTAGGAAGGCGAGCGGCAGCTGAAGCATATACGCGGCACGGGCACGGGGAAGCTGAGCCATCGGAGTGGTGGCCGCGCAGCCATAAATTGGTACCCGATCTTTTCAAAGTATGGAAGCTCTGGTATCGATCGAGCGCCTACTTGCTGCTTGCCCGTGGCTCGCTCTCGTGCTCCAAGATCCATCTCGCCAACAGCCCGCTGCAGCCAACCGCCCTGCCAAACGTTATTCTTGCGCTTTTATAATTAGATGTTACCTAGACCAGTACGCTGTTTTTCTCTGTGCAAATGGATTTAATCATTTAGTTTTCGTTTAGACGTTTCAGAGTTAGCACATCGTCGCCTCGAGCTTTTTTACCTCGAGCTCGAGCCTCATTGCTAATCATTTATTCGGTAACTGGAACGTCTCGGGTGCTGCACTCGTTCTAAGTTTATTTCTTATCTTTTGGATTTTGGCAAAGACTTATAAAGCGAAGAATTCAAAGTATCGAATTTTCTTATTCAATTATTTTTTTCACTAATGTTATACCAAAGAATAACTTTGAAAAATTGATATAGAAAAACAACAACATTTTTCACGTGTAAAAAGTTGTACTCGCTTGCATAGCGGCTGCCATAGCCAAAAGCAATCGTGCATCAAATACATTTTCCGTCGACCGTTGATACCAACAATACACTGACGATAAGAGAGCACGACTACGAGACACCAATATATCGAGGTTGAGTGTATTTGCGTTATGGAAATACGGAACAATGGAAAAAAGTTGATTGGAGGAAAACGTTTAACGAGCGATAACTAGTTACGCAAAAAACGCCAAGGTTAACGAAGCAACCATCAAATAATTGTTTCCCTTTTAACACTCGAGTATCGCCTTGATCATCCTGTTCGGCTACTCTCACCGGAACCAGGATGTAATCAGTGTGAATGAAAATTTAGCATTTCCGATTGGGCAACGAACATATTCACATTTGAAAGTTGAATAAATTAGCTGCACGACGGTTTGTCGAGAGAAATTTACGGAAATCGGCCAGGTGCTGAGACATGAGAGGTTCACAGAACAAACAGGGGAATCGCGATCCGCGACAAGTGCTTATTAATAGCAAGAACGGTGAGCTCCGTTCTCGCGGTCGTCGCGTCGAATTCCAGACTTCGGAGCGGCGAAAAAGCGATTAGCCGCAAGTAGAGCTATTCTTGGCGGCTCCGCTGGCAGTCGCGCTCATTATCGTCGTCGCGTGTGCGCAAACGCGCGCACGCGTCTATGTGTCACGAGTCGTTTGGAGGCGAGGGCGAGAGCGGAACATCGCGACAAATGCGCGACGGTGTACGACGCCCCGGCAACGCCCGGCCAACGAACGTTTCCCTCGCTGCTTGCTTCCCGTTCCCGTGAACCGCTGTCCTTTCCGGGAATGTCGCCCTTCTTTCGTCGCTCGGCATTCGCATGGCCGATGAATGCCGGCTTGTTCCTTCCACGCTCGTGATCCGCAGCGCCGTCGTCGAAGGTTATCGGGCGAACGGAGCTGCGAATGACGGGCACAGAGGCTGGCAGCAGTGCGAGAGGCGCAAGGGGGGACCGGGCAGCCAAGAGCTAAATTACACGAGGTTATAATGCGCTTAACGAGCGCGTCGATAACGTCGTCGCGCGTTGTGGTATTTAACGCTTCGACACTTTCGCGCAAAACGGATTCTCAGTTATAGCGGCGCGGGGAGAGCTCGCTAATTTTGGTATTAGTGCTTCCAATTTGTAATGCCACTTGTCGAGCGGATAATTGCGTGTGACGAGTGAGAGACAGAGAGCAGGCGACAAACCTGGCATTAGCGCGCGACGACACAACGCACAGCTCGAACTCCGCAAACACTGCCGCCACCGCATCTCGAGGCCTGGGTAAACACTCGGATGCAAGCCGCGCGTAAACATGTAAAAAGCCAGTCCGAGAGCGCGAGCGCTGTGTGGTCGGTGAACCTGGCACATTGTCACCGATTCCACGACGATTTGCCTCTCCGCCAAAATAACAAAGCTGAAAGGATCGCTGGTAATGCGCACACCCGGGACTCGAGCTGAGATTCGAGCTGATTTTCGGGGAGATTGACTTGTCCGGGAAGATCTCGTCGCCGCGCGTGGCATTATTTCAGCGAGCACATCCGACAAGCCAAGTGGCTACGAGATAAATCAAGCCCGGCCCCGCGCAGCAAAGCGTTGCAAGTCGCTGCCGGCGCTGCGTGTACACCGGAAAAAAGTCGTATATAATCGGCGCACGCATGTCGGGCCGCGCGAGAGCATACTCGTGTAGGGGAACGGCAGAGGAAAGTCGAGAGAGCGCGGCAAGCTGCGTGCCACCGCGGCGGAACAGGAAAATGATGGATCGAGGGCGACGCGGAGAAAGCGGCGAGAGGGCGAAGAGCGGCGCGCCTGACAATGGGCGCGCCCGTTGTCCGCCAAAACTTGCTCTGTGCGGTCGATCTGCCTCCTAATCAATTCCATTCTGCCCGGCTACGCTCAGCACTACCGCCGCCGCCGCCGCCACCACCACCACCACCACCTCGGAAAGTCGTTGTCAAACAACCACTTCGGATTGCCTCCTACTACGCGTATTCGCGCATTCTGACTAATATACAGACTTTTCGCCACGGATTATTACGGTATTTGGTTTCTGCGTCGTCGACGTTTTCCGCGCCGTACAAAGCTGCCTTTGTTCCCGCTGGCAACTCATTACAACGAAAACCGGAGCCAATCTGCATTGCTTGGACGCGAGCTGCTGGGCCTTTCAAGCGGAATAATTGATTTGGAAATGTTGGCCGATGGATTCCGAGCCCGGGCTAGCTGGTCCGTGCAAACTCCTGTTTACAAAGTCGGAGCTTGCGCGTTCGCACAGCCGCGTAGCCATGGGGAGGCGCGCGGCGGCCAAGCTAATGCACTAATTACGTACTGCTTAGGTTGTAAGGTGGCATTAGTAGCAGGGTCAATTATGCATTTCACGACTCCGCGAGACACCCCACATGTGACTGTCGCGCAGAGAGGCTTTCGCGCCTGCTCGCGCCGCGTTCAGCTGATTATCGCAAGCCCACTCGCGTCGTAGCTTTCCTTTGACGCCGCCAAGCTGCTTGGCTTTCGAACCGCGTCGAGCGAAAATTCCGATTGAAACGTCGCAGCTTGCAATTGGTTTCGGCGAGTATGGCAAATTCATTTCGATCTTACGGACATCGCAGTCTCCCGCACATTACCGTTTCGTTTGCTAACTTTTCGCATGGACTGGCGTGTCAACCCCCTCTGGAATGTTTGTCGAGAAGGCAAATGGACTGTATATATACGACGTTACTTACTCTCGGGAAAGACATCGGAAAAGGGAGCAGTAGTCAACGCTCGTGAAAAAAAAAAAAAAAAAAAAAAGAAAAGGAAAGGAAAACGACGGAATCAAACGGTAAAGCAGCTGTAGTGAAACTCGATTCTAAAGTTCAACATTTGCTTAGCGCGCTCTCCCAGGGAAAAGTTTCATGATCACAAAAAATAAACTTACGAAGCAGTCGGAAAATCAATATTTGTCACCCGATGTCCATTCGACGAGCAGAACGCGCGCAAGCCGAAGTGTCCTTGCGACTTCGCTCGTCGTCTCGTAAGAGACACAACCGAAGGAAAATAAATTTCAGCGCAATAATAGTCGTAATATGAGGGCGGAGCGCGCGGGAGGGTCTTAGCGAATTTCAATGGAAAGCCGTAGGAGCGACGCTCGTAAAAGTGGCGGAAATCCGCCAAGGCGAGCGGATCGATTGCAGGCGACGGGACAGCGTTGCAAAAATCAGTGACGAAAGCACATCGGCGCTCGTCGTGTCAGCCGGTTGTCCGCCGCACTCGATCTACCCTCCCGCGAGCTGCGCCACTTCTTTCCCTTTGGCCTACGACGACGTCTTATTAACGTTAGATGCCAATCTTGTGCCGCGGGACACTCGACACCACTGCTCTCTCTCTCTCTCTCTTGCTTGCTTATTGCGAGTCGAGCTCGCGCATACGCGCGGACCCTTCAATGACACATCCTCATCAGTTATTCGAGAGGTCTGTTTACATGTGCACGCTGCGTCAATTGCAAGCACTTTTAACGCGAAGCTTAATCAAAGTCGAATACGCGGCCATCGCCCAGCTTATCGTCGATAGGCTAACGGTGCTCTGACTACCGAAAAAGTCAGCTGCGAAATCGAGGCGTGGAAGGAACAAATCGGCCGAAGTGGGCATGCTCGCAGCTGCGTCGACTCGGTTTCGGGGCCTAGCTTTGTGCTAGCCGCAGCAGCGAGCAAGTGGCTCCGAGAAGAATCCAGTCCCCGGGGGTTGCTCGAGCGTGCCGAGGCTTTCTTTCTGGTCTTGTCGCTACGCGCGCGGCTCTGCTGCTCGCGTGTTTGCTTTCGCGCACCTCGGCCCGTTCTGGCACGCTTCCTCTTCCTTTTGTTCGGGCTCTTGTCTATGGTAAACAACTTGCTCGCGGAACACTCGCAGGGGCGATTCTTTGTTGGCTCCACATAGGAGTGGTTAGCTTTGTGTTTGCGCTTCAATTACTACTAGCACGCCGCGGTCATCGTGACACTTTAATAAGAACGCGCGCGGCCGTCGCGCCAATTTTAATATTTCAACTGGATCCGCTCGTTCAGCCAGGATTCCGTCACTCGTTTCCCGTCTGGTGTTCATTTGCTCGAATAATTTATCAGACCTCAACAAGTGCTTCCCGCGAATAAGCCGTTAGTGTGAGCTAATTGAAACTGAAAACGTGCCGACCAACAATAAGTGACGCGATACTTTATGGGCATCCCGTAAATTTGACAGGACTAAAATGGATTGAAGTGATTATAGAAAAGGCCACTTTTTCTCTAATAAATATTCCGATAAATCTGCACACCAGGACATCTTGCTCGTATCCCCGTTCTGTAGTAAACGCATCTATATACAGGCGTATTTGCCGCATTCGCCGCAGATGCTCGATCTTCACACGCGGATGAATTTCAATATCCTTTGTTCGATCCGTGTACCCTGCTGGGAGGAGAAATCGATATCGAGTCTGTCCTCATTGAGGCGGAGAAGATTCCTCGTATTTTACAAAGAGGTGGAATCCAATGATCAACTGACCGCATGGATGAATAAAATACGGCTAATTCTTCATTATTTATTAAATTTACAAATCATCGAGGCATTCTCAATTCGGATTTCACGTCGCTTAACGAATAATCGAAACGCAAAAGAAGGGAAAAGAAATTTATGTTATCTAGTTTCAGTAGACTGCCGCCGCAATGAAAAACATACAACGAGCTATAATCAAAGTTGCACCGTGACAAGTATTCGAAATAAAAATCGTTGAGTTGACTGTTGAGCTAACCTTTGCCGCGCGTAAACAATCGGTTGAGCGGTCAGTGACTCTGACACACTCGTGTATACACATTACGTCTGCCTCGTTAATAAACTCTCGCGGCGACTGTCGTTCCGTATAATTTGCCTGAACTAGTGCACGACACTCGTATTGGATGGGATCAGTTTTTGATGTGAAATTATGACAGCCGCGTCGTGCACACGCATATCAATAGAGATACTTGCTTCGGCTTTTATAGTCCAGCCGTAGCTCGCGCGTTTCGCGCGTTATTAGGGTAGTGAAAAACACGCTCGAGCAGGCCCACCAACGTACAGTCCATTGCGAGCGGATAGCCCAAGAATGTCATCGAGCCAGTGCGAGTCGAATAGCGGAAGTGCGTAATGAACAAAAATGAAAATGGAAATTGCAACGAGTAGGGTGAGCGCAGTGGAAAAATTCAATTAAACCGAGTGTGCACTCTCTTTTTGTCTGCTCGCATAGCAAATGGACGAGTGGGTGCGTACCGAGCGGCCAGGCAAGTGCTGAAACAAAGGGCTCGAGATCGACAGTCGTCCCGAAAGCCACTGGCTTTGGGCGAGTTCGCGGCGAGAATTTTTTTGGGCCAAGGCGATGATACGAGCCTTCGCCTCGTCTTTGCGAAGCGTGCCGCGGGGCTGCGGATGCAATCCCGAGAACTGCAACAACCACGCGGCCATGTTCGAGCTCCGAGAGCAGCGACCGTGCGATGCACGGCGCCCGATGAGAGGCAGCCACCGCCCATCTATCGTACGCGTACTTGATATTCGTCGAGCGCGTGACTCGCCAGCCAAGGTCGAGGTCTCGATCGCGCCGGCCATCGAGCGCTTCTGGCGATCGCCCGTTCACGACCGAGCTCTCGTCTCGCGATCCAGCTGGCCAGCCGCCCGCCCCTTTCGCTTGCTTGGCGGTGTCGGCCAGTTGATGGCGAGAGAGAGAGAGAGAGAGAGAGAGAAAGAGCAGTGATACCGTTGCGATCCGCGAGCGGTGTGCATTACAAAAGGCGCTGGCCTCGGCCAAACTCGCGCACCACTCGGGATTCATTACCGCTCTCTCTCTCTCTCTCTCTCTCTCTTGGGTTTTGGATTACCTTCTCAAATCTTTCGCTCCACTCCGTCGAGCGCGCGCTTTCCCCCATCCGACTGATGCCGCTCGAAAGCTCTTGCCGATTCGCCGACTGCGACGCTTGCCGTGACAAATATAGCAAGAGCCGAATTCGTTTGCACGTACTGTATCACACGTGGCCTTGTTTTTCACTCGAGTCACGTGCACATTCAGCTTGCCAGATGTATGTTTCCTTTGCGATAACAATGCATTCGGGCTGTGTGATTTTTAGTCGGTTGCACAAACGCTAAATAGCCTCATTGCAAACAGCCGCTCATCTTTACGATCAATCGTAGGCTCAACTACGGACGCGTGCGGTCAACTCTCGTATTGCATTTATTCGCTGGTTCGTGTATTTTTAACGACTGCTGGCCAATCGGAAGATTAATTACGGAGCCATAGAACGTCGCTCACGGAAAATTATGCAATTAATGCATCAAACATCCAAAGCGCGTGTAAAGTACATGTAAATGTCTGATTGTAAACGCGAAAACAAATGCAGAAAGCAGTTGAATTTTTCAGTCGCAGTGTGCCCATTCGAAAGGCAAAGCTGCACTTGTGCACACAAGCAATTAGCTTGCAGCGAGCGAGCGGCCGAGGAGGAAAAAAGCGGGAAGCTTCGTCGAGCTGACACGCGAGTATGCGCTCGCTTTCTAAATTTGATCAGCCTCCCGCAAAATCACTAACGAACTATTTGCCGTCTAAATGTTAGATTTAGGCCGATCGGTATGGTAGTAATGCCGCGACAAACAATTCCGAAATTACAATTTTCATTGCCATCGCTAACGTTCATTCGCACGCATCGATTCTCGCGCAAATCTGATTATCTTGCTGCACACACAGTCGTGCTAAAATTTCACGCCCGCGATTATTTGCTCTGATTGTGCTGCTGCCGTTGCCCGCTGCCGCTACTGCTGCATGCGTATTGCCAATCGGGCGAACGAACGATGGTCCATGTAATTACTGATTATCCGCCCTTGACATTTGTACCCGGCGAATCGCCACATCTTTTCATTATTGAAATCGGTGCAGGCGTCCTGCTCGATCCGCTCAAATTGGTTTTACGTCATTTCGAGATAATCAACTTTACAGTTCAAACCAATACGTAAGATCGGCTAATTGCGCTATTTGCCCATCATCGTTCATATTCGATTTAAATTGTCGACGTTTTAAGCACTTTCAAATAGTCTATTCAACTTTTTAAAATCTTGTGCAAGTTCATAATTTTGACTCGAACGCTGAATGACTTGATTGAGCTGTGTTAACTGATTATGTATTTTGGTCAATTTCACTTGTACGGTGAACGTACGTCACTATTATCCTGAAATTTCAAGATAATAACGTTGAAAAATCGTTAAAATTAAGGCTGACTTGTTCTACCTGTATCTCAGAGTCGGACATTTCCTGGCTGTTCTGTAAACAATATCAATCTTAACATCTTTTCCGTTATTGAGATCCAAACATCATTGTTTGGAAATAATGATGCATAGATTTGAAGCTCTCCGTTTTTATTATCCATATTATTTTTCAAAATAATGATAATCAGACTGTACGTAAAAGGAAAATATAAGAGTTTTACAAAAGTTTGTGATCCCGTAGTTTGTGTGACTCTTCTGGATAGTCTATACCGGAGTTTCTTTGGTGTACTTAACTGGCATATTCAACGAGGGCGCAGAGAATACCTGACATGGCTTAACACTGGTTGGTAATGTCACGATAATTATTAATTTACAATTAAAATATTCAGACGTTTACTCGATGCATCTGATTATACCCATTATACTTTGTGATTTGATAGATTTGATTCTGTTGGACAGGATATTTATGAAAAACGACTTGTGCATTGTGAGTTTCGGGGGTTTAGACTGAATTCAGCTATTTCGAAAATGAGCTATTCAAAAAATAGAAATCCAGCATTAAGTCGATTGTCGTAAAATTGAAATGTATCCGGTTGTCCCCGTTGCCGGTTATCGTCGTTGCGTACATTGATAATTTTAGGAAAATAAGTAACGAAGGAGTGGATCGTTGGGCAAATGGGTGCAAAAGGTGGTGTCATCGCATGCGAGAGAGGATGAACCAAGGCCGCGGAGTGACGAAGCATGAAAACATGTTTGAAGCCACTGAACCTATTAGTTTGGGCACACAGGCTCGCAAAGACCGTTGCGTACCTATTTATCGGCGGCGCACGCAAGTCATCCGAAAGCACGAGGTCGCGCTCGTAAAGTTTCCTCTCGCGCGCCACTACGGGAACGTTGACGGCTGCGCAGAGAAAAAAAAATTTGAGAGGGAACGTTCTGGAAGACGTAAAATTTCTCCATTTAATTCGTTTTCTCCGATACTCTCTTTGTGGAACGCAATGCTCGATCGTAAATGTTTAATTACTTTGTCAATTAACCGATTCCAGTGAAAATGACTTAGATTGCGAAGGGTAGATATTTTACTTGGCTACTTGATGTAATAATAAAAAACGGAATCCCTTTGGAGTCGAAGACGCTGTTCGCGAGAAGCCGTATATTCGACGATAGCGAAGTGATCGATCGCTAAGGTATTTAATGTTCTATTTGAAACATTTACGCCACACTCAGTCTCGGTAAACTGCTTAGGGAATTTTACTTGGCTCCGGCTTACGTCGAGTGCAGCTCGAGCGCTCGCGCGCGCAGCAGATTAACCTCGATGCGAGAGAGCCCAGCTGGTTTGCTCGCTATAGTCAAGAAATTGGCATTTCTCATTGGTCGTCTATACGTCGAGAATGAGAAAGACAGGAAGAGTTTGTCGCTCGAAGCAAAGCGATAATCTAATCGCCTAGCGATATAGCGCTGCAACGATAATCATCCGATTAAAAAACTCGGAGCGAGCGGGCTTGGCGAATAGGATTTCCAAGTTGTTGAGCCGAGACTTTTAATGGCTCGGCCTAAAGGTCTGCGTATACGAGTAGAGCGAGGTAGACGTAGGTATTAGGCCTAGAGCGAGCGAGAGCGAGAACTGGTGCGCTTGCCCTCCTTCTGTTCTGCTCTCTCTCTCCCGTCTTAACCTCCACCACTCCCTAATGAAAATTCTCCGCGACTGTGGGCTTTTGTTCTCCTCCCCCCTCGCTCTCGCTCTCATGGCTGCAGTTGCGACTGCCAGCTACGCCAGACCGCAGCCAGTGCTGGATTTCCAGATTAAAATGTCAACTCGAAATTTTACGGCTTTGAATTTAATTAGTTTGGAGAGCGCCCGCGCGGCCAGCTACACCACACGGATTAAATATCAAAGTGGCGAACGTCATTTCGCTAATTACGTCAAACACTAAATAAACTCGGACGAGCTTTGCGACGAGCCGCAGCGCGAAGCGGCAGGAGACTTGGAACAAAGACGAACCGAGAGAGAGAGAGAGAGAGAGAGAGAGAGAGAGAGAGAAGAAGAGCACGCCTAATCTGGGGCGAGACGCCGTCACGGGGCATACACAGGTACACACAGGAGCGCTGATGCGTCGTCGCCGAGGTGGTCGTTAACCGGTCGCGGTAATTAGCCGGGGCTTGCGTTCTGTCTTTTTTCCGGGAGCACGCAAAAACGAGAAGCACCGGAGCGTGCACACAAGGCGAACTCGTGCTCCGCGCCGCGCTGTGGTTGCATTCGCCCTTTACACGCCCGTTTACCAACACATTAACATAATAGAGTAGTTGTGTCTTTAACGCCGGCTACAATCGCCACACGACTTGCTCTGGCTCGTTCCCTCTGCGCCAGCGCTTCCTCTATCTCGGCGCAATAGCTAGCTGCTCGGAAGCGACCATTTTCGATACGAGAGAAAATCGTGTAACGCGCAGCTTGAGCGACTTTCGTAAGTGCTTTTTTTTACGAGCCAACGTGTAAATAAAGCGCGCAGACGCTTTATTACATTTTGTCAAACGTTTTACGGGCAGCGTGAGCTTGCACGAGCGACGCGAGCGTCGTTCGCTCTTTACAACCTGGTATAGCTTTTACGCTTTCTGTCTCATCTTTTTTTCAAGCTACACACCTACTTCCCCCGAGTTATTCATCGCGCGGTTGGATTTACGGCAAATTTGCCCGCGCACGGGCTCGATATCCGCGAGTCGTTCGTTCAATTATGATCCACGAGCAACGGGCGCGATGCGCGCGATCGTCCGGAGATTATCGCTCGGCGAGCGCGTAAAGATGGGACGGAAACTTGGTAAAGGCATCGGCCGCGCGGCCACGATCGCGCTGCTGGCGTACTTGGGCAAAGTTGGCGAGCGGGCAATGGTCGAAATCGTTGATGCGATCGCGTCGCGTCCGGAGCCTTTGTTATTAGCGGCGAGCTGGCGCGCCCATCGGCAGCCGCGGCTGGAAGTTAACCAGGCCGCGGGAGAGCGGTTGGGAGCGCGTTACGAAGACGCGCCGGAGGATTAGCTTTTATCGGCGCGGGCGCGCGCATCGAGCCGAGGTCAAATTCAACGTCGCACGGTACTTTGGCGCCAATTTCCATAAATCGGCGCGAGTGTCGTTGGCGCAGCGCAGCCATGTCTCCGAGCCCCGTACGGTGGCAACGTTGCGTGGGGCTTCTGCTGGCCGCAGCGCTAGTAACAGCCAATTTCGAGCCATTCGAGCGCGACGCTGCTCGAAGCACGGCGACGACGCGCAGAGGCCGGCGAGCGCTTTCCAGTACCGCGCGGTAAGCCCACGGCGGCGTCGATCCGGCAAGAACCAATGGGCACTGCATTCCATTCCAAGCGACGCTGCGGCAGCACTACGTCGACCGATGTGTGCAAACAATTCGGCCGTCGCTGCAGAGGGCATTCCGCAGCGAGCGCCGAGCTCGCGTACTTTCTCCCAGTCGACGTAGTCGAGCGCCACTCCAGCCGCAAGCAGCTGGCGGCGCGAGTTTGCAGGCTGCTTTTCCGCGCGCTTGGTCGATTTCGAATCGGTCGAATCGCCACGAGAGCGCCACAGCGGACGGCTGGACGAAGCGAGCGAGCCGTGTCGACGCTGGACGCTCGTTGCGGCCATCTCGTGCGCGCGCAAAACGGAAAGTAAAAACAACAGCCTGCGGGACCCCATCGCCTCGCTCGCTCGCTCACTTCTGGGCGCGCTGGCGCATTCACAGTGCAGCCGAATGAAAAGGTCGTCGCGCACGGTCGGCTTCGCCTGCCTGGCCGTTTGATCGTCGCTCGCGAGTAGCCCGCAAGTGGAAGGGCCGGTGCCATGTGTGCGTCCACTCGTACGTGTAGCTGGGGCGAAAGCCAACTGGAGGCTAAATCCATCCGGTCGCGTGATTTTTCGGGCCGATTCGCATTCTTCGTCCGGGGTAATCAGAGTCGACTGGCAATACTTAACCGTGATACTCGCAATTAGATAATCGCTTGCGGGGGCTTCGAGCGCCAATGGCATGCGGTGCACCTCGCGCGTACAACTGCGAGAGCATAGAGTGCCCGAGCGTGGGGGTTCGCTCGTAAAAGTGGCTGCAAGCGAAGGCGAGAAGTCGAAGAGTCGCGAGGACGCGGCCGCCAGCAGCGCGCCAGCGGATGCCGAGCACTCGACGCCCGGCGCGGCCAATCCAATCCGCTATTTGCATGTAAACGAGAGAGCGGAGCTTTTACGATGAGCCATTACACCGAATTCAATTAGCATTGCGCTCGTTCGACAAACTTTCGCCGATGCCGCTCAGCGTTGTTCCTTTCCTCGCGCGCTATCGGCGATCGCGAGCCGCCGCCGCGCTAAGGCACCACTCTCGGGTTGTGCCGCGAATTGCGATCCTGACGAATTAGCCGAGTTCGTTTTCGGATCTCCGGTTTCGATTCGTCTTCACCGCGGCCTGTTTATTACTCGCTTCTGCACGCTTCTCCACTTAATGCACCGTTTACGCCTGCTTATTACGTTCTTCCGATAAAGTCGTCATTTCTTTCAAATATTCTACTATTGCTTCAACTCTCAAGAAAGACTTACCATAAAATCAATGGTTACGCGTCAGTACGTACCTGAAACAAAAATAAACGACATTGTTAAAAAAAAACCTTTTCTTTTTTTTTTTTTTTCTTTTTTAACAATACCATTTGAATTGAATGAGTTCGAAAAGAATTTCGAAGAATTTCGCCTGTATCGTACATTACATTGTTGAATACAAATTTCAATGGGAAAGATTTCTGCGCCAAATGATTGTTCGCAGAATCGTGCAAAATGAAATTCCACTGTTGCATTCATCGAGACGTAATATTTCACTGGGTACGAGAGTAAGAATTTTCGAGCCTTCGCTGCTCGTTTAAGTTATCATCACTTTACAAACAAGTCCCGTCGGCTGGCTGTGTATTCTCCTCGACTAATAATTCTATTTTAATCTTAGTAAATAAGGAAACTCTCAAGTCCGAACAACTCGGCGGATTGCACAAGTTTGCGAATCAAGTTCCAGTAAATACAAGAGGCAGCAGCATTACGCGAAAGCTTTGGCGTATATTGCCTTCCGTTTGACACGTGACAAAGTATTCATAAAGCTTCGCAGCCGCAAGTGCGTGCGGTATTTCAGGGTGGAGATTTACGAAAGGTAAAAACGAATGGAGGTAAAGCTTAGTGTTGCGAGGTAAGATTTAGTAAGGCGCGCGACAAGAAAGTCGCGAGGAGAGAGAAGGCATTTGTAACAATATCGAAGCTGCGCGAGAAATTGCCGGGCCATAAAGATGAGCAAATAACGAGAAAGGATGGACTGAGCGCACGCTTACGGCGGGATAAAGCAAGCCGCATATAGTCGGCGCGCCGTCGGCAAATCACTGCACGCTCATCGGAATACGCGCGAGCGTCGGGGAAAAGAAAGAAGGAAGAAAAGCAAGGCAAAGGCCAGAGGACAAAAAATTCAGACGAAGAAACGGGACTATGCGCGAGCGCTTGAAAACTTTACGAGCCTACGGGTATATATTCGGATGTCTTTGGAGCGCGTGCCAATAAAAAGAAAAAAAAAGAGCGAGCCGATACTTTCGGAGCTGCCAGTCAAATGAACTTTCTTTCTTTTCAAGGATGAAGAACAAGAGGTACGCGCGCCCTTTTCAAACGAGCGGATTTGTTGGACGCCTCTTGCCTGCCAAAAGCAATAAAACATGCTAATGCCTCGCTTTTCGCCGCATACCCTCACTCCCTCTCTTCGTTAAGGCAGAGATATTCTTTTTAAGAGGAGACGTGAATAATGCGGACTGATTTTGGCGCGTTTTCAATGCGAACCGGCTAATTCACGGAATTAACATGAGAATTGCTTGTAATATGTATAGCACGCTCGTTATAGCTCGGTCAAGTTCCAGTTTTGTTTCAGGTTTTCAGCTCGCGCAGTGATCAATGATCGAGAAGCGACGCGAACATCTGGCAACGCCGTGCCCTCTCCGCGTGCTCTCTCGTTAACGCGCCAAGTTCGAATTTGGTGGTCCAACGTGCAGCACACTGCTGGCACGCGAGTCGACGAGACGCCGCGCTCGCTTGGCTAAGCTCGTTCAAAAATAGACCAGAGGCACTGGACCGACAATTAGTTTGATGAATTTGCGGCAAAAGTAAGTGTTCGCGGGTGATAAATCAAAGGAAGATTAAGGCTCGCGCACTCGTGAAAATCTGAAAGCAGCTCTTCTCGGGAGCGAGATGAAGAATGAAGATACCGCCGCCAGGCCCTCGAGAGAGAGAGAGAAAGACTTACGAGGGCGCTGATCCGTGGCGGCAGGAGTGTGCACGCGTGCAGTTTATCGCCGCAAGGAAAAGGCCGGCCGCCCCTTTGCCTCTCGCACCGCGCTAAATTATACCGAGTTTTTTCTTGGGCTCGCGCGCGCCCCGGTGTCACTCCTGCCCTTCGTTTTCTTGTTTACGATTTCTCGTTAGCTGGGCTCCGCGGCGCTGCTCGCTCATTTCCAATTGATTTCCGTTGCCCTGTTATTTGGCAGCTGTAAACGCGCTGAGAAAACGAGCGGGGCCGCCTCTGCTGAGTCGTGTCCGAGCGGTGGGCACGAGGCGCGGAAGGCAAAACCCTCGGCACATCGATCGCGGCGCACTTACGTTTCTGGGCGCATTAGCAGAGCATTGTCGGTGCTACGTGTTTCTCGCGCGTCAAGTTTTCGAGTTTATAAGCAACGTGCTCGCCGCTGTTGGCCGCGTCGCGCGGCAGAGAGTCCTCCCGGAGTTTCGCGGCTGCTTGCAGATTAGCCAGCTTCCGATGCGCGGCGCGTGCTTTTAGGCAGATTCCTTTACAGCTTGGCTGTGCACAGCCAGCAGATCAAAGGAGACGGACAAATTGGACGAAACGAGGCAATCAGTCGCCGAAGCAAGATTTATCGTGGCGGGCGACGCTTCGAGCAAGGGAAACAAGCAAACTTGTCTTTGGCTGAAAGTAGCGAGTAAGTAAGTAAGCAAGCCAGCCAGCCAGCGCCAGCCAGCGCCAGCCAGCGCCAGCCAGCGCCAGCCAACGCCAACACAGCGCCAGCGCACAATCGGGCAAAAAGAGAGAGGCGAAAGAGAACTGCTCCGAGAAAGCCGAGGCGCTGTAATAAATTCCCTCGATAAGCTCGCTCGTGCGCTATCGCGAGACTGCGCGAGAGCCGGCTCTCGATGCGACTTTCGCGCGCCCGAGTGTATCCACGCTCGCTCTCGGCCTCGTGCCGCGCGCGAAAAAATAAAGGGAGGAAACCCCCGCGTTGTTTAGCCGCCGCTTCGCCCTGGCTTTTAATCAAAATTCAGCCGGCGACGTGTATATTGCGAGGCGGACTTTTTGCCCGGGCGCTTCGTTAGCTGCTCTTAGCTAACAACTCTTTTCGCCAAACTTTTCGTACTTACTTGGCCCGCCGGCCGTACTTTTATTCTCTTTTTCTTTTCTCTCCTTTGCTTTTACTTTTTTTTTGTTTTTTTTTTTAATAAAACTTGCAGCCCAGCGTATTGCGACGATTCCGCGCCACTAATTAAAACGCCGCAGAATCGCTTGCCATGCAAACTAATGACGAATCTTTTAATTGGTGCAGTACTGCGATTTAGCTTAGATTGTGCGGCGAACGAGCGTGCATTCGTTTGCGACAGCCCGCGGGCTTCGAATCAACCTTCGACGCCGCGTGGATTACTCACGCTTGGCAGTAACGAAGCTGCAATTGTCAATTGCACCTCGAGAATGACCCGAGCCATTGGTAATCGCCCCGGAGCATTGAAAAGCTAAAGCGCTTGGCCGTCGACACTCTAACGAATATACGTTAATGAAATTCATCATAAAACTAACATGAGGTCTTTAAAGATTCCATTAGCAAGGCGAGGGGCGTCGCAAAAGAGAAAAAGATGCAGGGCTGCAGCTGCTGGGCGAGGAATGTAAATACGGAGAGCGCGCTAGCGCTGGCGGGCGCATATTAAACGGAGGTTTCATTGGTCGCTAATTAAAATATTATACGAGCCAGAGCGCCGACCAAACGGATCGGCAGCACTCGTCGGTCGCGCGAGATTTATGCGGCGCGACCAAGGCGGCGAGCTTAATTACGCGTTCGCTCGTTATCCCGGGCCAGTCGAATGCTCGCTCGGCCACAAGCGGTTTACACGGCCGATCGCCACTGTTGAAGCGCACTCGCGACAAATGCGACGTCGCTCGACTTTCCTCGCGGCGCGCGCAGCTTCCCAAATAATGGCCTTACGAACCAATCGAGTCGGCCGCGTTCGCTTCGAACGACCGTTCTGCCGGCGCGCGCGTCAGGGTCATCGGCGTAACTCGCTCGCGGAACGAGCGACAAGGCGAGCTCCGCGAGGACGCGAGGGGGGCCGTTGCGAAATATCGCTGCTGGGTCGCTCGTTACCGCGGGATCGGCGTAACTTTGTTTGAGTTGCGATTAGCAAGCCGAACGTCGCGCTCGCGCGCCTGCACGCCACTCGAACGGGTGCGCACGCGATCGCGTACGGAGAGCCATCGAGCGGCTGCTGCGTGGCAAAACACTGTCCAACCGGTCCGAGCGGTGCGAACTTGCCGCAAACTTGATCGAATCGAGAGGCGAGCCTGGCTGGAGCTCGCCTCGCCGCCCGAGAACAACTCCCGAGACGGAATTCTCTCGCGGAGACGCCATCGATCAATGCGAACTTATGCGCGACTCTCCAACGAAATCCTCTTACGCTTGCCAACGGGCAAAGTTCGCGCGACGCGATCCCTGGAAATTACGTTGACGAATGCATCGCCAGCGCGGGAGATCCGAGCGGAACAGCAGCGCGGTTCAACCCTTCTCTCGCGCTGGCAAGGACGTATCAATCGGACCGAGCGTGCGTCTTGTGAGCGAAAAGCAGCACTGCCAATACGTCACAGCTGCCCGCGAGCGCGCGTCTCCGAGCCGAGGCTGCCGGTGAGCTGGCCGCTGCCACAGGCGCCGACGAAAATAAATGTCGCCGCTCGTCGTTGTGCCCATCGGCAAGTATAAATCAAATGAAAATCAAGCGCCAACTGGATTCCAGGCGGCCCTTGCCGCGACAGTTGTTTCGCGAAACAAAGGCTAATGCGCATCTGACGAGACGCCATCAATTTGCGTTAGCGCCAATTGCCGCAGTCTTTTTAATGACGTCGTTGGCGCGTACACGCGCGGCGCTTGCTCAGTCGCCGCCCCGCTGCGCGTAACGCGCGAAGCTCGCTTAATTCCTCGTTATTTTCAACGAGCAGACGGTCATTTAGCCAAACGCATGTGCGCCAATCTCAAAGTCCTTTTCCCAAATGTAAATGTGCAGCTCGCAGGGGAATGAAAAAGAGTGCGTGCGTCGCGTTGCCGCGGTACGCGAATAATACATTCGCCTCCCAGCTTTTAATTCGACGACGAACGAGTGTCGATGAACGACTCGCGAGGCCGAAACTTTACGCCGAGAGCCATAAAACGTTTACGAATCGAGACGCCCTCGAAAGTAGACTGGCGTAAATTGAATACGAGAAAAACTGGCGATCGATGTCTCTGGAATAGCGTCGCAGCGCAGAACGCACGCAGATGCGAAATCGCAGAGACGAGCAGCGTGTGGTCGCAGACACCGCGACAAGGTGTAACGATGGGAGTACGCGCGAAATGGAGAGGAAATGAGGCAGGAGAAAAGGCGAAGGCGAACGAGCGAGAAATGCAATACGATAGGAGGAGAGCAGTGGTGGGGTTGATGTCATTATTCGGAGTCAAGCGAATAAAGTGGATTCTTTATCCGCGCGTGTAAGGTGTCGCGCCTTTACGATCTGTCTGTCTCTCTCTCTCTCTCTCTCTTCCTCGCTGAGATTGCCAGTCCCGATAAAGCGATCTCGCGCTCGCGCACCTCATAACAGGGAAATGCGCCGGTTCGTCGTGCGGTATTGCGCTGTTTTACGCGACTGCGCGCGAGGACATACGACGGAAAAAGAGAAACGCTCGCCTGCTTTGCGCGACCCACTGTAAATTCAGCGTGTTATATTACGCGCAGCCTGACGTTAACGCGCCAACTCAACGCCCCGACGCTGCAACATTGTTGATGTACCAACTTAACTTTTGCCGGCAAGGAATTAGATTTGGCTTCTGAATTATCATCTCGATTGCCTTACGGTATTCCAGTAGCGCGCTTTATTTCTCGGTCAATTTTCTAAGAGCAAAGTTATGCTCGTTTCGAGCGTGCACCGACTCGAAAACTTGACAAAATGCTGCGTTCGGCATCGTCGCGGATGACTTCTCGTCTGTGTTTTCCCACGGCTAATAAGCGCGATCGCTGGCTTGCGAAGAAATTGATTGGAGAAGAGCGCTTGAAATTCGATTCGGAAGTTTCACGAGGCTTTTACGATCTCAGGTATACAGACGGGCGTGTGTGGGCTCGCATTGGAGGAGACCAGCGGCAGCGAGCTTATCCGGGCCGTTCGGTCTTCGGCAGATCCAAGGAGCCACGGAATCCCTCGCTTACACGAGAAACTCATCTCGCGGGGATCGTCTTTTTTCGGGAAGCGCGCGCAGAGAGAAAACTGGTGGATCGCCGGCTATCGGCTCTTCATCCGCATTACCATAACCCAAAGTCCCCGAGCTTTCGCTCCTCTCGGCCGATGCAGCTCGATCGGAGCGCTGCTGCTCAGGACGCCAGGCGCAAAACGAGAACGAGAGCCAGCTGCGGTGGGCGGCCTGCAGCGGCCAAAGACGCCGACGAGGAGGCGATGGAATTAGAAAGGCCGAGGCAAGCGGCGCAAAAGCTGGCGAGAGCAGAGGAGGCACTCGCGGACTAGCCAAACTACTATCCTCCCACTCGTGCGGCCAGTGTCTAGACGCTCGCTGCGGCCACGGCTAGTTAGGCGCTGTTTACTCAACTGCTGCGCGAAAGCGGCTGCTTCTTCTTAGCTCTCGCTTTATCTGCCGTTTAATTTTCGCATGCGGCCGGAGTGCCTTTTTGTTTGGTCGGCGCACTGCCCACGCGCGGGCCACTCGTGGCGCTCGACGTTTTCCTTGGCTCGGGCCGGCCGCGCGGTCGCACGTCCGCGTAACCTCTTCACCCGAGCAGGATGATGCCCGCGTGTCCGCTTGCATTTCATTATCGGATGTCGATCCGAGTAATTGGACAGCTGCCCCCGGTGAATAAAAGAGTCGGGTGTACGCGTCGGCTATTTACTTTGTTCGATCGCCCCGGCCGTTCGCTTTTATTTCTCTTTCCTTTTTTTTTGCGCGCGCGCGCCAGCCAAGGCTCTCTCCGCGTTTGGCCTTTTTTGCCCTCGCCGGGCGCATCGTCGAATGCCTTTATTTTCGTAATCGCTGCGTTTTACGCCAATATTGATTAAATGCCATAATGGATATTGTTTGCAGCCGCGCTGTAATTCAATTTAAAGCTTGTAATCATTTTACGCCGCCATGTTTACAGCAAAGCTTTCTCCACCGACGCGCGATATTCAATTTGTTCAATTTACGGGAAATTACTTCGGCCGAGTTTATACATTATAAAAGTCCACGCGATAGACTTTGCGTATGATAAAACTTTGATGCCTAGGGATTTATCTTCTCTGAAGAATTCTTCTCTAAAGTGGCCATCCTCGTGGCATATAAAAACTACCGCAAGGAAATAATCTGACACGAAAACGCCTAATTTGTCCCCGTTGGAAAGAAGCCGAAACGTATATATGGAACAGGTTGCGTCGCTTGGGAAGACAATTTATCGCCAAAGGATTGTGGCGGCGCGTGAATCGATATTTCTCGGAGCCAACATAAAAGTACATCTCGTCAAGACGATAAAAATTCCTCGCTCACACATTCTACATCTCACGGCGCTACTTAGGGGAACAGGATCTCAAGACTCGCCGCACGACTATGGCCAATAAATGCCACAGTTCTACCGCACGGAAGATGCAAGATTCGAGAGAGGCCCACCAAATTCCTCTTTTTTTCTCTTTTTCTTTTTTTCTTTTTTTCTTTTCTTCTTTCGCTTTTTTTTTTGCGTTCGCCTACGCAGGAGGTTCGGAGATGAGGATGATAAATTGACCTGATTTATGACGGTCAGCCGGGCTAATACGTCGCCATAGCCGGCCGCTTGGCTTACGCAGCCTACACCGATTAAACGCATTTTTTGTACGCGCCTGGAAATTGTGCGTGATTTATTTTCGAATGCCGTAATTATTCCATCAGGCGAGCTTAACTCATCGCGGACATGGCAGCGCAAACGAGCCTGTCATTGCTTTGCAAAATAAGGCGAGAATTACGGGACCGATGCGGTTTCATCGCGGATTACTCGGGGAAAGTTTAAAATAGCCGTTATAAAAGTGCACTTTGCACGGGGATGATCCGTAAGGGGCCACGTCGAAAATCATCCGAAGCTTTACGACGACGCACTTGGCACTGATTTACATACTCGACTTCTCTAATTTCCTCCTGTACACGAGCTTCCGAAAACTTTATACGGCCAGTTATAAAGTAGTTGCTCCGCGCGATTGCAAAGACGTAGTTGTCGACGCGCGAGACGTCGTTTGGGAAGGCATTAACAGTTGATCGCCGCTGGTGATTCGGCATCGCTGAGCGGCTGGCGAACAAAGCAAGAAGAACTAAATCAGCCGAAAGAAAAGTCGGCCGTGGGAAAAGTTGAGTAATCTATCAAAGAAGAATAAGCGATTGAATCTGCAGCCCGCGGGAGGTAAAAGTTGTGATCTCGGGATGTAAGCCATCCGAAGAGGTAGCCGTCTATTGCGCGTTCGTTCGGCGCTCCGAAGGAGGAGAGAGGAAGAAAAGCCCGGCGCTCGTGGCGGCGCGGGGCTTTCCTCTTGGCTTCCGATTGCGCTTGGCGAGGAGCTGCACACACACACACACATACACACACACAAAGACCGCTCGAGTGGGTATTCGAGTCGCGTGATACGCTTAATTATTTATGAGCTGACGCCCCGCGGAATAAGCTCCTTATGCGCTGCCCGCGACCTCATCTCGCATTCCAATTTATGCGCGAGCTGCCGGCGCGGAGAATCTTTTTTCCCTCTGCACTTGTTCCCTTCCGTTTGATTTGCAAATTAAAGTGCGCGCTCGCGAGCACGCATTATACGCGATAGGTGTGCGCGCTTCTCCGGAAACTGATCCGGCTATAGACTCTCGGGACGGCTGGCGCGACTATAGGCATAGGCGGGCCTGATGTATACGACGCCTTCGTTTCAGCTCGCCAACTTGAGAGACGATGCCTCGCTGCGAATACTGCCACGAGAGACGCGCCCGGAGCTGCTCGCATTAAACAGATTTATGCGGCGAATCACCATCCATCTCCTCGCGCCACTTACTTTCCTTTGCCATTCGCCTCGACCCATGTTTGTTTTCCATTTAACGCAGCTCGACAACGCTCGCGAGCATCTATACACTCGGAGGCATCTGCCTTCGTCTGCGAATCCATCGAATCCGTCGAATCCGTCGAATCCGTCGAAGCCGTCGAAGCCGTCGAAGCCGTCGAATCTATTGCCGGGGCGAGCTTGCACATCCTAGCGGCAATTAGATGGCAAACAAACCGTCGACGTCGCTGCTGCGCCAGAGCCAAGGATGGCCCGGCGGCAGAAAACTTCAATCAGACTTACCACTCGCGGCTTGATTTCGGCGTGGGGGGAGCCGAGTCGAGAGTATCGTGTGTTTGCACGCGCGCGACCGCGTGCAGGCATAAACAGCGCGCGCTCTTGAGACTGCGAGCACACAAATTACGCCGAGCAAATAAAACAAATTGCATCGGCTGTTTGGCTTGGCGCGCGACACGAGCGCGAGCGAACAAGAAAAGTCGACTGCGGTGGTCGTGGCGGCGACTCCGCCGGCAGAAACGAGCATCGATACGGAGCACTGATTTATCGCTGGGCTCTCGTTCGCCCGGCCAGGTTGCAAAGATTCCGCGCAACACGCCTACTAGGCAGCGCAAGCGCAACTTCAGCCCCGCGCGTAGCCCGAGAGCGGACTCGGACGCGCGTTCCATCCACGCCTCACCGATAAACAGGCAGAGAGAGAGAGAGAGTTTGATGCTATTTGCGCGAGCGCTACACTATTAGACATTAATTGTGGAACGAACGAAACCCTTTGAACGTAGCTTCTCGCCGAGTGTGAGTCACGCTGCGCTCGACAATAGCTTGCGCAATGTCTGAGTCACGGGCGAGTGGTCCGTAGTTCAAAGAATGGCCCTGTTCCGCGGCGGGTGTAGCCTGCACTTTCGAGACAAATAATACGCTCATCGAGCTGCGCGCGGATTAGCTACTGCCTCTCGCGCGCGCTCTCACAAAGGAAGTTAGCAGTTGGAGCGGCAGCG
The DNA here is from genome assembly GCF_024137745.1 of Phymastichus coffea. Classification (NCBI taxonomy): domain Eukaryota; kingdom Metazoa; phylum Arthropoda; class Insecta; order Hymenoptera; family Eulophidae; genus Phymastichus; species Phymastichus coffea. The sequence continues at coordinate 395,048 of NW_026706827.1, forward strand.
ACGCGGAGATGGAGAAGCTAGCTTGATCGACAAGTTAATAAGTTGGAGCGATGTTTACAAGACTGCGAGTAGAGTTGTTTTCAGAGTGCAGCGGCCTCGGCGGTCCGAGGCAGTCCGAATGGGGAAGCACGTGCAAGTTGACGGTCGGCCGGGATCGATCGCGCGACCGGCCAAGTCGCGCACTCGCGCGATGCGGCACTGCGGCTGGTCATGAATAATCGCGAGGTAGAGCCTCCTCTGCTTGGCGCTACGGCGTAGCTCGATCCCGGAGCCTGGCGCGCGGCCAGCCGGCAAACACGAGCGAGAGAGACGTCCGCGCGGCTCGCACGGTCGCTAGCCCCGCATCCGTGCCGCGCTCCCGTCGATCCAACGTTCAAAGGGACCGACGCTGAGAAGACCACTGCGCGCGCCAAATCCCGAGTAAGCGCGCAGGTCGGATTAGTGTCGCGCCTCCATAATCTCCAGAGCTTCTTGCACTCGGCCTGCGTATAATTGTCCGTCGATTTGTAAGGGCGCCGCTAACGCTGCGAGCTTGCGGGGCACGCGTGGCTCGTCGCTTCGGAGCGGCGATCGACCAGCCGGCTGCGATGTCAAACGTCACGGAAACGTTGAAGATCAAGTCAAATGGAAGCGAGAGTCGGCTTAGCCGGGGAGATCTGCGAGCGCGGCAAGGAAAAACAGAAGGGAAGAAATCTTATCGCCGTCGAGTGGAAGAGGCGGCAGGCAGGAGCTAGCTGGCGACGGCTGGGCGTACACGCATCTGGATATTGGAGCGGAGCTGGGCGAAAATTATCATTTTATTGGGAAAGACTCGCGGTGAAATAAAACTCTGCGCCGGCGGCAAATCCTCGCTCGCTCGCGCTGTCTATTTTCTCCTTATCGGCGCCGCGCTCTTTTCCTCGATATTCACTGCGACGTGGCTGCTGCGCCCGCCACTTCTCGCCGCATCGGCTGATTCCCGTCGCGCCCGCAGCCCGTCAACTGGCCAATTTTCACGCTCCTCTCTCCCACCTTTTCACTCGCGCAATACGAGCTGGCCCCCATGCACGTCCAACGTGCGTGCGCGCGAGCTTGCCGTTTCGTAACTTTCGGAAAAACAATTTCCAGCTCACCGTTGGATCTCGATCGCGGCTTTGCACCTTACGTACAGTACGTTCGGATTGGATTTGCACGCCAAAGTACATCGGCATAGCCCGATAGACCAGTCAATCCGCAGACTGCTATCGAACAATGGTGCAACGATGCATCGCCCAAACTATGTAGGTTGCTAATGGTTTTCATTATTAATTTTTGATTATTGCTTCCTCGTGATCTTAGATGGGGCAAAAAGTCTCGCTGCCATTGGGAAATTGTCATCGAGCGCGGAGCTCTACCGTGATTTCGAAGCGAATCGGGTAAGTATCGAAAAGCAAATGTTTCGATCCGTACAAGCTAGAGTAGGCAGCCTAAGCACGTTCCGAGCGCGTTTTCCATTGATTGGAGTGCGCGAGCAAAGTCGCGCGCCAGCGGGCGATAAATCGACAATGCGCTTGGGCCATTGGACTATAAATCTAAAATTAGCAGGCTGAAAAGGCCGAGTAGCTGGCAGCGAGCGAGTGGCGAACACGCGACAACGGCCCTCGAGCCGCGCGGGCAGCATGTAAAGCAAGCCTGGCGCCATGCGCGCGGGACCGCGCTCGGCAGTCCGGTCGAGCGAGTACGATCGACGTCGATCGTAATCGTAAATTCAGCTGACGAAACGGCTAATAAACACGGCAGCGCGGGCGCTCTCGCTCCTCGCGACGCGCGGCGCGGAGTCGACGGCGCCGAGGAGCCGAATTCGCATTCTCTCGTCGAACGTAGCCTCGACGGACGCCCGTGGAATGCCGTCGAGCGAAAAGGGGATACTGGATAAAATGGGAACAAGCCGAAATGCCTGACGATACAAGCGAGCGCGCGATATTGTATCGAGAAGACAGCTCAATTACGTGCACTTATGGAGGGCTGACAAAGCGCCCCGAGATAAGCAATTTAGCCGTGACGTCGGTCTCTTCCCACGCCGGATATACGCGCGGCTCTCTTTTACGCCTGCTCGCCGTCCTCTCTCGCGATTCATTATCTGCGTTGCAGCAAAAAAGCGGGCCCGAAGCCCCGCCGCAAGCTCGAGCCGGGCCATTTTCCGCCATTTTTTCGGTCGTTTCGTCGAGTCAGGCCAGAGCTCCATTTTCGTCCTAATTATCACGGGCACGCAATATCGAAATCAGCGAGCGCTACGATTGCACGAATCGCTCGATTGGCTCCATTCGATTGATTTTCACCGGCTGCCTCGACGTACAGTGCGGCCTTGGACGTACGAACTTGGAGCTTCGGGATGGGCTACAATTACACGGAGAGACGGAATCGCTGGTCGCGGTAGCTTTGCGAGAGTCGATTGGAGAGGCACCGTGAAAAAATGTTAATCGAGGCGAGCTCGAGGTTGTTGGTGCTGCTGCTACGCGAGTCGGATTATTTATGCGCTTTTAAACTAACCCTTCCGCGTGGGCGCTCGGTCGCACGCGCGCGTTCAAGGCCTCCCCGCCGCTTATCGCTTTCAGCCTGGAGGTCACGGATTAATGAATCGCGCCGAACGACGTTGCCAGCCTCGGTATCTCTACGTATTTTGGTCTCGTCGAGGCTCGCACGGTACCCGTCTTTATTTATTTCTCTCCCTCTCGACGCTTTGCTTTTCGACGCTCAACCAGTTGGCCTCTTTGCAACGCGAGCTCCAGGAGTGTCCATTATCACGAGCGTTCTTTGATCCAATTTCGGCACGGCCTGGCGCACTTTAGAATAGGCTGTCGTATCAAAAAGCCAATTAACCTGGATTTCATCGTCTTAAAGTGAATAATTGAATAGACCAGTGCCAGCTGCACTATGCTTTTCTCTCGTGCGGAATTGCGCGCTGTCGCGCGCTGAAAATTTAATTCGGCCCACGTTGAAATGTCGCTGCATGATTAGGACGTTGCCGTTATTTGAACCATTTGAAAGGGGTCGCAAGGGCGACGGGGCTATTTTCAGTTGTGTGCTTTTCCGAAGACGGCGCTCCGAGTCGAAAGCGGTTCGCCGAGCGAGGGAAATTAGCGCTGACGACGCCGAAAAACGGATAAAGCGCGCCGAGTTTTTGCCTCTCTTGCGGCGGGGAAGACGTTTGACAGACGAAGGCGGGAGCTCGGACGCCGCGATCCGACGCCCCTCCCATCTCGCGCAAGATATTTAACTTTTCTCATTAATTTTGCACGCTCGGCGGCGCGTGCACGCGTGCGAAAGCGTCGCATCGATCGGCCGACTCGGTTTTTCCACTCGCCCGCGACACAGGAGCACGACGTCGCAGGCAGGTAGTGCCCGGCGCGGAGCGGGGGCGCGGGCGTGCAATCGGCTCTAAACGCTTTAATCCGTTAATGGAAGAGCGAGCTGGACCGGCGATCGGGCCACTTTTCCCGGCCGGCTGTGTGCCCCCTCGGCCGGAAATTATAATTTCGCGCAATTGCGTGCCGGGCGGGAAAGTCTGGCCGACGGAAGCGCCGTCGACGGGATACGTTGCGCGGCCACGCGTTATCCGGCCGAGCCCGCTCGGGCCGTCTCGGGCCGTCTCGGACCGCGCGCTTCCAATCCGCGCCGATCGCGCCCGGGGCTCGCATCGTCTCCGAGGCGGCAGCGCGAAAAGGAGAAAGCCAGCCAGGCTCCGCGGTGGGCTTCGATGAAAAACAGAGCTGGGAAGCCGGCAGTTTGCGCGACGGGGAAGAACGCGGAGAGAAGCCAGGCAGGAAGGAGGGGGGCGGAAGAGGGAGAACGAGGAAGGAATAATAGAGATACCGCGGCACGCCGGCAGAAAGCGTGCGTACACGAGCGAGAGCTAGTAATAGGCGCGCTCGTCCGCACCGCGAGCAGATAAGAGGGAGACGGAACTCGCGGAGCTCGCCCTCCGCCAGCCGCCCCGCAGACGTACGCAGCGCCGCCTATTTTTCGGCGCGCGACTTCTTCTTGCTCGCGCACCTTATCTCGTTTTCAGCCAGCCTCTTCAGATTTACGAAGCTCTCGCGATCTCGTTCGGTCGGCCCGCTGCGTTGGCTGCTCCGCGCACGCGGGCTTGGCTCGGGGTCGTTGCCCCGCTCTCCGGCCGGAAAACGAGAGTTTCCACTGCGGTTTGCCGAAAGGCGCGCGTCGAGTGCCAGTGCATTACCGTGGCATCATTTACATCGGACGTTGGCGTGCGCGCGCGGGCGCAGCGCAGCTTCGCGCATCGGCGCACCTGTGACGGGGACAAAAGGAGCCACACAATAAGTGCACGCGCGCGGCCTCGGCGCCCGTGTATTCCGATGAAATTCATTAAAATTTCTATTGAAGGAGCGATTCGCATTATTTGCTCGCGCGCCTTTGTGCGCCGTGGCGGCCCAATGAATCTCGCGGCTCGGCGAAAAATTGGAAAACCGGCGCTGTGCCGCTGAACGGAAGGCCGCGCGGTCATTGATATTCGATACGCGCACTTATTCCGCTCGATGGGGAGCATTCGAGTGGCTGGACAGGCGAGCGTCCAGCGGGACAAGTGCGCGTTTGTACATAATTTGAATAGCTGGCAGCCGCGCCAGTGCGTCGACCGGCGGCGGCCAGCGGCGCAATTGTCTTTCGCGTCGACGTGCGTGGGCGCGCTGGCCGATTAAACGCGCGAACTGCGATTGAATAGATTGCCTTGTCCTCTCGAGCTCCAAATTAACAAAGTCCGCGAACGGGGGGATGCAGGTGCCGGCGAAACGACAAGGCCGGCGGGGCAGCAAAGCCAGCCTGCGGATCATCGGTGAACCGGTCAATATTTAAGTTGGAGCTTCGGCCGAGCGATCGAGCGCAAACCCGGAAATGAGTTTGGACGCGAGTCGGGCGAACTGGCCCGAACGACGCTGTCGCTCGCGAGATGCGTCGCGTCGGGGTGTGCGCCTGGCTGGGCAATTAATTGGGCGCGGCGAGCCGCTCAACGAAACAAACGTCGCAGCCGGCCGATTCGAGATTGGTGGAGCCTCGCGCCGCTAGCGCCAAGTTTCGCAGCCCGGGCCGAGTGCTGCGGCGAGCCACCTCTAGCTTTCAGCTTTATTGCGCCGCCAAATGAACTGTTAAGCGGCAGCCTATCCGCGGACAATCCGGCGATCGCTCGGGCTTTATATGGCGCTGCCGCTGCGGCTTTTGTGCTGCGGCGCGCGCCGAACGCGCGGTTTTACATCGGACCGTTACCTCCTTTTTTCACGAGCCGTAAGTGAGCCTGAAAGCAAGTCGTTGCGTTTTATCGCTCGATGTGGTCGTCGCGCGCGCCACTATACGCGCCCGCAGAAAAACCGAGATTCATCGCCCGAAATATTTTATAAACTTTTTAATGCGCAATTTCACGCGTCCAATTGCCGACTCGCAAGGGGATCGCGCAGCCTCGCATGTCTATTCGTTGCTCGAGCAAACCCACTTGTTTGTTCCAAAGTGCAACTACGGTTAGACTCTGTAAAAAAAAGCAAAAGTTGCCGACCGCAGTCTCGCGCCCAGATGAGGGTCTGGCCGCTAAAAAAGTAACTTGCTGTCGTTTGCGGCAAATCAGTGTGCCGAGTGAAAAGCCAGCGGGAGGAGAGCACCAGAACTGGAACGCGAGAACGGCTATCCATTAGCATCAGAGGCATTCCTCGAATGCCGTTCTCTCTCACGAGCTAGACGCTCGTTACATCGGCCACTTGTGCTCGCCAAAATGGTTACTCGCACCCCCGCGCGCCAAACTTTGACGCCGACCAGGGAAACTTGATGGTTTCTTGTCGAGCGAAACTATTTTGCGCCAGCGCCATGTGTTACACCTAATCGATAACCGAGCTTCCCTCGCCTTCCTGCTATTTTCAAATCACACTCGTTTCTCGCTTCGTCCATATCTGCGATTTCGCGAGGCTGTCTCATTCCATCATTCCAAGCATCGGCAAACTTTCTATTGAACCGTGGAACGGACATGTGGACGTTTCTCGGTGTAGCTTCGGACGCGGACAATTGCCCTAATCGTCAAGTTTACGTAGCAAACTAGACAAAACTGCATGATAGTCGAAAATCTGTCGTATATTATTTGATGAAAACAAAAGGAAACCACGTACGTATGCTCGGATTATCGGCGAAGCACTCAAGTCGCAGAGATGAAAATAGAAACGGGAACCGGAATCTCCAAGTCGAGTTATTCCAGCAGCGAGAGATCAAAATAAAGTCAAGAACTATCGCTGAATAGCGCATTCATTCCAAGACGAATATCGGATGGCATTTGAAAAACATTCTATTCAAGTGAAGCAGACTCTCCGACAGTTTTTCCACTTTCATCATTCTTTTCAAAATTCAAATTCAAGATATCGAGCGCACCTCTCTCTATAAGCATTGAAACACTTAGCCCAGTCGAAGCGACGATTAAGCTCCGAGCGCACGACTAACCTCCTCTACCTGTGCGCCGAGTACTGTAAAACTGAACTGAAAAGAAAAAAGAAAACAACAGCCTGAGCCTGATCACAGTTTGAAAGTAGGCAGCGCGTCGACGACCATCTCGTTAATTCCGGAGTATCAGCATTGCAAGGGCTGCAAAGCTTTTTTCAATACTTATGCCTGGCGAACAAGTAAAAGGGTCGCAAGAAACTGGTCTCGAGGAAATCAGAAGTAAAGAAGTTGTCTCCCGGAACGAGAAATACTTTGAGCAAAGTCGCTTGGACGATTTATTTATTCGGATCTCCTAATAATCGACGCCCGTCGAGGACTTTGACGGCAAAGCACGCGTGCGCCTTTTACAGAGCAGCTCGATAATTAAAGCGCTTATTTGCCTATGAAGCGAAGCAATATTTCCAAAGAACTCAGCGCGAGCAAGAGAAAAAGAGAAATGGCGGCGGCGGCTACCGGCGAGGAAAGGAAAAAATAATGGGCTAGCGCGACGTCTCGCTCGTAAAGCTCGGGAGGACTGGTAGCGCGGAGCTCGGCAAGTCGATTAGAGAATGCACTCAGTGGTGATATTAACGGAACCAATTTCGTTGGCAATTCGGACGCGACGGTCGCTTGGATTTTTCAACGTTTGCGCCGGCAAACGGGACAAGTCCTCGTCGAAACGAGATCCGACCCCGAAGCAGTCGCCCCTGCAAATGCACTCGCGGGACAATGCGGCTCGCTCGCACTGACTGCACTGCAGCGAGATTATCATCCACTCCGAATCTCGTCTTGTCGCGCGATGCACTTGCGGCAAATAGATTCGATGATTGCACCAAACTGCGCCCGTTTTGTGCACGGATAATCGCTGCACTTTTGAATTCCTCGAAAGATTTGTCGATTCGTCGGAACTGTTTAGACGATCAATGGGGGCGGTTCAAGTGGCATCCATCCGTGGAAAGGTCCTGTGTCGAAATAAATGCGCCTGTAGGCGTTCGAGCGGCAGCCGGACACGATGATTTGGGCCTTGCCTATACGGACGCCGCAAGCCGGGTCTCACAACAATCACGGCCTATTGTCAGTTTGATGATCGTTAATCTCGGACGCCAGCTCCGTCGGAGGCCGAGGGAGGTTAAGGCAGCTCGATAAGGCGCTCGATTGGACAACAATTAGCCAAATAATAGCCGTAAGCGAGCGCGCGAGGCCGAGAATAGCTGGCGGCGTCGGCGCTCGAGATCGGGCCTTTCTCGGTATCGTCGCGACGACAGATCGTTCGACGAGCGTCTGGCGCTGGGCGTGAGCTCGCATGGCAATTTTATTCTCATTGAAAGGTGAGCACGGCGGCCACGCGAGCGCGAGAGGCGGACGAGCTTCGGCCATTGTTCGCGCCGGCCACTTGGCATGCAGCTTTCTTAATTTTCCTCTTGAGCAACGCGCAGACCCACGGCCGTCTTTGATCAGCGGCGCACTGGCGCACTGGCGCGACGAAGCCGGCGAGCCAAGCGTAATTTGCCGCGACGCGACCCGACTGCGCGAAGCCTCGATGAATCCAACAATTAGCACCATAAATTGCCCGACGTGCGAATGATTTGTACACTCGCGCGACATTGCTCGCAACGGCCGTATTTATGCTTTCAACTATCGCCTGTTCATGCGCCGACATTGTCAAAGCGCTCCTCGAGATTTATGCACTTCTTAAAAAGAAACCTATAGCTTCACGGCGCGTACGTGACTTTCAGAAGAGCCTGCTGAATTTATGATATCCTGTGCGCACGCCTGCTCCGCTCGAGTTGCAAAAATTCGTTTCATTAATTCAATTGATTCGATGCGAGAGAGTATTAGTGCATCAACGTAAGGTGCGACCTAACAAGTTCCATTCGGTTGCAAGTATCCAGTTGAGAGCATCTAATTTGGCGAACACGACGACATTTGCATGCGCGCCCGAGCAGGCAGGATTATCGTCGAACGCGCAATATAAATTCAGAAGCGTATCATAATACAGACGTCATGTATGCGCGAAGGCCATTGAGAGGCGAGGCGAGCCGGTGTCTTGGCGTAAGTGCTACCTTGCAAAAAAGAGTCAACAGCCGGCTATTATGTCGGCGGTGCAGAGCGCGGGATGCGCGCACACCTCCGCGGGCGGCGGCGGCGGTGGCGGCGATCGTCGGACACGAGCGCAAAGTCGAAGACAGCGAGACGCGCGTAGGCTGCGCCAGACTCGCCCGTCCGCGCTCACTTACAAACGCGAAAAACTCAGCGCATTAGCTTGCAGCACGCGGAATGTGTGGGCTTCGGCACTAAATGGAAATTTCGCTGCCGCGCTGCTGCTGCCGCCGCCGCCGCCGCCGCCGCCGCCGCCGCTGCTGCCGCTGCTGCCTCCCGGGGAGACTCCATGCAAAACGCTCGCTCGCTCGCTCGACAGCCTGCAGAAATATATACGCGTGGGCGTGCTTCGTTTAGTCTCCTCTTCTTCCTCCTCTCTTTATCCGCCTCTTTCTTCGCGATTCTTCTGCTCTTTCCAGAATTCCGTTAATTAACGCTCGCGCACTTCTCGTGCAAGCTTTTTACTCCAGATTTCATTACCGTACATCTGTAGCTGTACATCGGTGCTGCTTCCCGTGAAAGCGTTCATTTTCAACATTTTCAGCTTTGATATCTCTTCTGATAGATACGATGTTTAATTACGGAAATTTCGTTAAAAATCTTCAAGAATTCAAAGTCCGCGAGTCGATGGAAAGCAGTCGACAAATCTACGCGGTAGAAGTGCATTTTTATCAGAAGCATCATTTGTGCCCGGAATATATTTGCTTGCCGACTTGACGCTGCAATTTTTTGTCAAATAGAGAAATAACGCTGTCGAGTGGCGCCGTAACACAAAATAATATTTCTCTTTCGTATCGCTGTTGTGAAGCAGAACACGTGAAAAGCAAACGAACATTCGCGTTAATGCATGCACGCCTGCTCGCGATATTAAATTCGCATCAATATTTTCAAATAAAGTTGGTATTTCAACAAAAAAAAAATGGCAAAGGCTCTTTCTCGGAATAATGAGTTTTGTAGCAGGCGTAACATGTTATTTTTATGGAAATTTCATGTAGCAGCGAACGCGGGCGTATTCATTTTTTTTGTTATTCGAAATAGCTCGTAAAGAGCAGATGTTTATTCAGTGTTTACGACGGCAGACAGCGAGTGCGAGCCGTAAAGTATAACTTTTCAGGCATTCGAGTGCACGTCACAGAGTTCAAAGAACAGACGCATAATTGCTAAAAGTCAATGCGGTAGAGAGAGAGTGAGTGAACGGGGCGGCGGGGGGGGGGGGGCAATTAACTGTCGCCGTCGTTGCTAGCTTCGCAGCGCTGGCATGTTGACCCACGAAGTAGCCATTCGTTCGCAGATAGACATCGTTTCATCGGCAGCTTTGTCTCCGGGCTTGCAGCAAAAGCGAGAGTCGGCAGATCCATCGCGCTCGATCGTTTAATTAATTGATTATTGGCCAGCTATAGCGCGAGACGAGCGCGTACACGTGAAACATTGAAAAGGCCGCGTCGCTCGCAACTCCCGAGCATAATATCAGCAGCAGGCGTATGTTCTTCCTGCTGCCGGTAATACGTGCGCGCTCGTTGTTATTTCTCAGGTGAATCATACCATGTTGGCCTATACTCGCGCGCCACAACCACGCGCGCCCCTTCGTCAAATTAATTATTCACGCAGGCCGCTGTGGCTCGCGCCGCTTCTACGTGTGTACTTATGGCCGCGTAGACGCCCGCCAGGAGCGAGCGACTAGTCGAGAGGAACGAAGGGAAGCTGCCGATACGCATCTCTCGGTTTGGCAGCTCCTCGGCACATATTCCCTCTGTCGGTTATTCCCGCCGACTGATGCTGATGCTGCTAGTGCTGGCTGTACGGAATATATGAAAAATATTGCGGGTAAGGCGCGCGATTTATCGCGCCAAGAGCGCCACTCGATGATCTACAGAGCTGTGCAGTATTATTGTGTCGTATCAGCGATTCGGCTTTTGTTTGACTACTATTCACCTCATGCAAATTCACCTCTAAAATATACTTTATCGTTTTTACAATCCATGTTCCATTATACTACACTCTCTCTCTCTCTCTCTCTCTCTCTCTCTCTCTCCAATTTATTTCGTTATACAGTAGCCGAAAAAAAAATGTTTCTCTTTCGCATCTGCGTATCTTTATTTATTTTTTCGCGTTCGCTCTACCAGTTGAATGAGGATGAATATTTACATATTTTCAAAAGTAACAACTCGTGTAAAATGGCTCGGGACGCAACGTTTTTGAAAGGATGAAACTTTGCTATTTATTTAGCCAGAGAATTGAAAAGAAACTATTTGCGTAAAGGGAGAAAAACTAGGCTTACAAATGTATAAGCAGAACGAAGCGAAATCGACGTAAAGAGAAAGGAAAAGTACGAAAGATGCGTAAACGTGAGCGCGAGCGAAATTAATCTGTCGACCAATAATGCCGGGGAAGCCAATTGGTTGAACGACTTAATCCCGCGCGGGCAGCAATTACCAATCCCAAATAAGTGGCTTTCCGTGCAGCGAGCGAGGTCCTGGCACACAGCTGAGATTCGCAAGCCGAACAACAGACGCGGTCGCGGCCGGCACGTAACTGGCAATTATCTCTCTCGGCTTTCCTTGCACCGCCACTTTTCCTCCTCTCCCTCGGAGCTGCAGCTGTCTCGTCAACTTCTAATCCGCACTCTAATTAGATAATCGCGAGACGCAGCGGCGACTGTTCCGTTTCGGAGACACGACCGGCCGGAGCCAGTCGATACAGGCTCATATTTTAACCAGCAGCTTTGCTTCGAGTACACTCGACGCGCAAGGACGCGAGCGGAGTCCTAGTCCGAGTAGCGTTTCCGAGCTTGCGCCTGCCAATGGCGAGTGCTTTAATGGGCGAACGAGTGGGCCGCGTGTGTGCATTAAACAAGCACGCAAACGTTATTCGAAACCGGGCAAAGCCGCAAAACCAATAACGCCGCAACCGAAATTCCGCCGCAAGCAGCTTTTCGGGGAGCGAAGATACGCGATATTTCCAGAGCAAGCCTCATTTGCTCCGACAAATTGGTGCGAGCGAAGACCTAGCGCCACTGGCTCTGCGCTGCGGCCGGCAACTCCGGCAACTCCGGCAACTCCGGCAACTCGACTATCGAACCGGCACACCTGTTGTCACGCCTTTGCTGGACACGGCAGATCCAATCTTATTGCACGAATTGTCCGCAATACCCGGGCGTGTATCTACAGCGGCAATTAGAGGCGAGGCTCGTGCGGCGCTCTTGGCATCTGGCCACGTAGTAGCGCGAGAGCCGCTTGGCGTTATCGCGCGACTGCATTATTCAGCCGGCAATCGGGATCGAGGACGGAGGAGCGCAGCCGCACTGGTCGCTCGGTTTTTCGGACGCGCACGTGCGGCCACGACGCGGAGCCCATCGACGAGATTGCAGGCGCGAGCCGAGCCTCGTCTGGCTGTGCGTCAGCCCTTCCGCGGAGCGCCCTGCCTGACGGATTCGCCGAGCGCGGCGCCGAGTTAATTCGCCGTTCGCGCTCGCGATGGCACGGAAAACGATAATGAAATTCCTGCAGTCGCTGCTGCTGGAATGTTTCATTAACGAAATGGTCGTGTATCGAGGAGAAATCTCTCGTCTGCGCTGTCCTCCCGATGAGTTCGGATTTTCGCGCGCTTTCCACTCGGCGCAGCCGACGAGGCTAAGGAAGCCGGCGCGAGGGCTACATTCCTGCAGAGATCTGCACTGCTCGCTGTATATACGCTTTAAGATTTAATTCTGCGCGCGCGAGACAACAGCGGCTCGGTATTCGCGCATTTCGTCGTAAAGCTTTTCAGCGCGCACGACGCGAGCACGGAGCTCGATCGGGAACTGCGAATTCTCGACGTTCCTCTTTCCTCCTTCTCCGAGGAATTTCTCAAATGAATCCAATTCCCCATCGGACGCTTACTCTTTCTCGCTCTCCCTCGCGCAAGCTACTGCTGTTTTCGATCCACTCTCTCTCTCTCCCTCCTCGGCTTCCTTGCCGCGGCACACATACGTATACCTTGCTAACCAAATAAAAGACGTTGGACACGTGCACCATTTGCGAAAGAGCTGCGATCGAAAGCTGCATTGATTACAGAACAGTCGGCGAGTTGGCAGATTGGTATTTTCCAGAAGTAACTCTCGATAAGCTGCTAATGAAGTAGTAATGATCGGAATGAGTCCGGCAAACTCGGCTTCGCCGTGCACGGCAAAGACAATCGGAGTACTCGAGTGAAAGAATCCAAATAAAAGACAAGTTCCACGTTCGCCGAGCTCGGCACTTTTTCTGTCGCTTTCTTACGTAAGAGCCTCGCCGTAGAGATCGTTGTAGCAGATCCACGCGAGAAGCTCTGTCCTCCCAACGACCAAAGTCTTTTTTGCCCCTCGGCCGACTCGTCGCCTGCCGCATATATATCGTCCTGCTGCGACGAGACGTCATTGTTTTTTTAAATTCGCTCGTCAATCTTTTGTCAGTAGAGTGTGGTTCGCTGATGCCAAGAGCCGCGCATTCCAATCCAATAGAAATCAAGTTAAAAACACAGCTTGGCCGTTCCTGTTTTTTCGACTGAACATCATTAATGCGATCGTTCGATGAAATAGGTCTTTGGAATTGGTGATTCATTGGCAGACAACTGCAAGATTGGCCGGCGTTAAGATGAACAATGACTTGGTCGATAAACGAAGTAATTGTCGGACGAGTAGTCAATGCTGCGATGAGAATGAAAGGGGGGGGGGGGGGGCGACCGCGCGCTACTTGGCCGAGTAAGTGCTTATTGGTTCTCCGTCCGTTCTTACTACTCTTTCCTTTTCTGTCCGCCGCCTCTCGGCCGCCGATTACACGGCTTAATGAGGCGCAATTGATATTAGATTTATATTCGCTCTCTCCGGACGGGCCGCTGCCCGATTCCAGTGGGCTTTTCCAGCGCTCGTAAGTTTTACGGTCACGGTTCGCTACCAACTAACTGCTCGCACGCGCATCTCCGCGGATTTTCCCTTTCAATGGCTACGCTCGTGGTCGACGTCCGCCAGCGATCTGTATGTTGCCCGCGCTGAAATCAGTTATTTGCGGAGTAACGGCACTGTCTCAACTGAAGCTACAACGAAACTAAAAGTTGCAAGGCCAACTGTCGAACTATCGGTGATCGCTGCACGGCCAGCTGCCGACTCGCTCTTTCTCGCGCGGCGTCGGGTCAGAGGTCTATAAACTTCGGCACGAGCGAGAAGCGTCCCCGTAGGTGCATAGACGTGCTGTCATAACACGTACACGTGGAACTCTGCCGGGACGCGCCCGCGGACGGAAATCGATACATCGACCCGCACGCGCACACCTGATGATATAAATAGAGAAGGGCGAGAGCCAGTCGCGCTTCCCAGCTAATTCGCGCGAGGCGCCCGCTGGCCGGTCCGCTGGATCTGCAGGGCCGCGTTGTCGCCGCAGAGCCGCTGTTCTTCGAGCTAGTTTTCAATTTTCCACGGCCTTTTTACCTTTTCATCGATCGGCCCGGCAATGCCGTTCGATATTCCGCCTGTACTGTTTCACGGATATCAATATTTTTCAATTGGACAGGCACACGCGTACAGCGAAATTGAAAATGACTGGCTGCAGCGAGGCCCGGAAACCGAGAGCGGCTGGATGCTGCGCTTCAAATTTGCTCCCTTTTCCACGGCTGAAAAACAGCGTGCGAGGCTGAACGTCGAAAGATGTGCGCATCGATGCTGCTCGCAAGGCGCGATAGTCGTGCCGAGTAAATGAAAGAATAAAAGGCGAAGCTGGCGCAGAGTGAAAGAGGTTAAAATCGACAATAGCCTCTTACAGAGTAAATCTCGGACTAGAGAGAGAGAGAGAGAGAGAGAGAGAGAGAGAGAGAGAGAGAGAGAGAGAAAGAGTGGAGCAGGCAAAGAGAGGAGGCACATATCCAGAGGCTCTCCACTCGGACGGTGAGAGCGAGAGATAGGATTTTGGTATTATCGTGGCTCGCTCGGTCCTCGACGGACTCTCGAGCGGTCGGATAAGCGGCAGCCGAGGCTCCTCCAAATCCGCCGGTCCGCCGAGCGATATATTGAAATTGGCCGGGACACTTTTGGAGTGGACCAGATGCTTGCTCGATATCGCGCTATCTCCGCGAACAAACTTTCCACGTTGTCTTTTTACTCCGTCCACGCGAAATTTTGTTAGCGCGCTCTCGTGCAATCCTCAATTTATTTGCTTCTTTCGTCGCGCTCCGCGCTTCTCTCTCTCTCTCTCTCTCTCTCTCTCTCTCTCTCTCTCTCTCTCTCCCTCTCCCCGATACGACACTTCGATCCGCAAATACCACACGCATTTCGCTTTGTCTTGTCATATTGAACAAGACAATCACTTTCGCGTGGTCTTTTTCCTCCTATCGATCTTTTGATAATACATCTCCAAACAGAGTATTGTCCGAATTAATATAGCCATTCTACTGGCAGTGCTCTCCGAGTAATCCGAAGCTAGACTTCCTGGTAGATCCCAATCTGAGGCTATGCCCTCCTACTGTTTAATGCGAGTTATTATAGTATATATGTTCTTCGCTAGAAATATGTATAGATACACAACCGACAAGCTATAGCGTTATAGAATGCTCTAACATAAAATCGCAGAATGCTACTCGACCAAAATAATCCCTAGCGATAATCTCGGCAATGTGTCGATTAACAGGATTGTCACTTTGCGACGCGTTATGAAATCAATGGAATGGCCGATGTGGTATATCGTTATTGCGCGCTTTCGCCTTGCCAATACGCACGGCAGCCCAGCCAGAGTCTGATTGAAACATATTTCATTGATCGAATAAAGCCGAAATTTAGATGTACACAGCAGCGTGGAAAATCGCCAATGAACGTCATAAATTTCGCGCGCTCGGCAATTAAGCGGCGCGCGAGAGGGCGAACGCGGCTGAGAGCAGTAAATTATCGAGAAAAAAAAAAGCAAAACAAAAAACAGAAAAAGCAAAAACAACTTAACAGCACGTGTTTCGCATCGCCGCGGCCGTAACACGCCAGCAGTAGCGAGAACAACTGCCGGCAGCCGCAGAGGAAGAGAGAGAAAAAGCTTGCGCAAATCATATCGCGACTGCCGTTCCAAGCACGCGTCTTTAATTACGCAAATGTGTAACGCGCGCGAGGCATTCGACGCGTTCCGAATTTACGGCGGCTCTCCGCGCCGCAATGCACTCTGCCGTAGTTCGCGGAGAAAGAAAGTTCCCCGGCGACGCGCTTTCTTTATGCGCGCTCTCGTTTCACTTCTAGCGCAGCACGTAGCAGTACACTTCCACGCGGCGCGCGGCAGGCTCGAAAGAAGGCTCGCGGAAAGCGCCAATTTGAGCGCGCGCTCTTCGCCGAGCCTGCGGCCCAGTCGCGCTTTCCGCACGGCCTGCTGAAAACTATAGCTTTTGCTCGAGTGATTTGTAATCAATTCCAACGGAACCCGATCGAGTGCCAGCGGACATCAAACTTCCAGCGGTCGAGTGATTTTTGCAAGGAAAATAGGAAAAAAAAAAGAAACAGGTCGAGGCTTTGTAACGAACGTGTTAAATCGAGACTGTCGAACCCTCCCAATGGTGCGTTGGCACTGTACAGTGCGCGTTGCGTTCCGCGCGGTAAGAGAAAGAGAGACTGTGCGCTATAGCCATTCCATACTGCAGCTGAAAAGACGAAATAGGGCGTTTTCGCTTATACAGTTCGTGCGGCGATTTTTTCAGCGATCATTGACACCGAAGACACTGCAACTGTGAATAATCGTACGAGACCAAGCGAAAAATCTTTCGAGGTAGTAAAGAGCGAGCAGGTGCTTTGGGCACAACAATTTCGCAGGATCGAGCACCAATATTGCGTTATATATGATGCATGCAACAAGATAGCAGTAAGATAAAGGGAGAATGGGGCACGAGCCAAGTCGTTTTTCATCGAGAGAGGCCCGGCAGCGACGATAAATAAGCCGGCAGCGCTCGGCAACGTCGGCCCAAGTTAAACACTTAATTGCGACGTGCGCCAGCAGAAGCTCGCAGCAGCAGAAGCGAGACTGTCGATCGTCGGGGCAATCGAATGGAAAAATGGATAGGCGCCGAAACGCAATTAGTCCGTGCGGCGCGACGGCGGACCGGAGAGTGCGCGCGTACGAGCATAGGCGCGGTCGAGCGGCAACGACGCTCTGCGACGACGGTGAGAATCTTCGAGTGCAGCCAGCGCGAGATTCGGCTCGCGTTGCGGCCGCGCCTGCGCCGCCGACCTTTGCCCGACCATCCGAAAATTAATATCTATCAAGTTTGACGCAAGCACTCGAGACACGGAGCGAGCGGCGGCGCAACAAACGGTTCATTACACTTCGAGAGCCACGAGCATTCAATCGCATTACATCACGAGCGCTGTCGTGGTCGAATCAAGCAGCCCGTCGTTAGCATACGCGGCGGCGAGAGAGGTCGCGAGTGCACGAGTGGCCACCCTCGCGCAATCGCAATTGGAAACGATTAAGATTGCCGAGCGTCAAGTAACCTCACGGCTTCTACTCGACGATTCGGCCGGCCACTCGTTTTCCACGTCGCGAGCGCGGGAAAAGACTCCTCGTAGTCCATTAATTGTTGGATCGCCGACAAGGGTCGCCTGCTTATCTCGATATCCATTATCTTCGTGCGACAGCCGCGCTTTGTGACTCTCTCTCTCTCTCTCTCTCGATCGCGCCGAGGACGACACTCGCCTGGGAAGTTTTCCGCCGACTTATCCGCGAGCGAGCTCTCGCGATTGCAGGAGCATCGCGCCGACCATTCGCAGTCGGCTGCTCGCTCGTCGTTTGCGCCGACAAACAACGGAGCTTCCGCCGCGACAACGAGTGACTGTTGTCCTCTTTCTCGATGGGCGTAGCTACGAATTTATTCACCGTCGAAAACTTTTGGACGGCGCGTGAAACAAGAACGAGGAAAAGAATTCCGGTGAGAGATGAATAGTGGGCATCGAGTCCCCAAACGCGCGACAGCGCAGCCTTGAATACTCGACGAGCGCGTCGGCTTGTCTATTGGGGCGTTAGATCCATATCGCGCCGAGTTCGCCGTTGAAAGCAGGAACAAAGCGCCGAAGGAGCGAGCGAAGAGTGCATACGCTCGCGAGGTCGACGGCGCAGAGGGAATAAACGGAGAATCGAAGAATAGACACAGCCCCCGGAAGCTTCTTTATCGCGACAGCTGCGTCGCCGTCGACGGCGACGGGTTCGGCCAGGTCGCTGCGAATCCTCGGCGATCGCGATCTCCGATGCGCGTCGGCGCTCTTTCTACGACCCTTCAATGGGGATTCGCGCGATTTCGACTTGCGCCGGGTCATCATACCGGTTTCCCCGCCACAGCCGGCGTGCTCTGCACGAAACACGCTCGTCAACGAAGAGGCGCGCGTCACGAGCGACAAGACTCTGCCGGCGACTTTTCGCTCGGTCGAGCGAGCCGCGCGAGGAGGGGCACCAGCCCTGTGGCCGCAGGCTCTTCATTAATATTCCGGTCTTGGCACGGCGAGCGCGAGCGCGACAACGACGACCGCCTCGGCAACTCGTTACACGCTCGCGCGCAATCGGATACGTCGTCGCCACTCGCACTCGCGCGGCTCGCTCGGACGCACGACTAGGTAACGCGATGCTTTGGCCCGTTTAAAGGCCATACTTTATTTGCCAGCGACCACGACTTTTGCGCGACGCGCGGCCGGATCATCCTTCTTCACCTGCTCCGATCCGGCTGCCCAGCGCACCGCTCGGCGCGACCAGCATTTCTATTTAATTGCTAGAGGATAGCTATTCAGCGGAACGCTCGCGGCATAACGAATCCGGGCGGCTATTCTTCGGGCAGCGTACAATGGCCGAGAATGGGCCATAACTTGGGTACACAGCGCCGCAGCAAACACTCAACGGCACTTGCAGCTGTGTCTCGGGCACAGTCGCTTAAAGATCACGATACACGCTCGCACGCGGACCTCGAATCGGACACAATCGAGCCTGACAAAGGGAACCCTAAATATGCCTTCGCGCCGCGTCGAGCAAGAGAAAGAGCTGCTCGGATAAAACACACCTATATTCCCCACCGAATTGTCGACCCGTCGACCCGCAGCCATTGGCTCCCCCGAGAGGGAAAAACCGAAGGGTCCCGGTATTTATCTCCGAAGGAAGCTGCTTTTCTGCACTCGAGCTGGAGAGCAGCGACGGCGATCAGCCCGCATTGTGACCGCTGCGCATCCTACGTATATACCTGCGAGCCAGCGGGGCTGACTAGGTCTTGCGGCAGAGTGGCCCAGAAGGGTGTCTCGGAAAAAGGGCGCCGCGGTTCGAAGACGCGCTCTCGGCGCGGCGTGCTCGACGGAATTGCTGGAAAAACCGAGCAAAGGCGTTAGAAAATGTGTGCAAACAAACGAGGCTCGGTGATTTATGAACTGCCGCTATTCCGGCTATTCCTATAACGTTCGCCTTTTCTCCTTTGTGTTCGACGGCTCACGACGCGAGAGAGTCCAGTCTTTCGAAGACTCTACACGAGAAACGACGCGCCGAACGCTCGAGCCTCGTTAGCTCACTTTTTCTCGGCGATCCGTTATGGGACAGGCGCTATCACGTACGAAACATGCCGAATTTCCGTGCGGAATGAATAAATTAAAAGCCAATCAAGCACGATCGAGCGGGCAAAAAGGCCAGCGTGGCGCCGCATATCTTTAGCGATCGAGCGTCCTCTCTCCGTCTGCTGCTCGCCGGAGTTCAAAGCGTTTGGCTATCTCGTCCCAACTGGAGCCTATTAAAAAGCAATCAAGCGGCCCGCGCGTGCTGCAGTATCGTCTGTGAATTTAGCGCCGGCGAGAGCGAGATTGAGAGCTCGAAAAATCAATGGAGGCTAGCTCTCTCCCTCTCTCTCTCTCTCTCTCTCTGCCCGTCAGAGTTTGGCGTACAATATTCCCCGGGGAAATTGGCCACCCAGCGAGCTTTACCCGCGCGCGCGAGCTACGCAACGGCGGCACGGACTGCACACAGAAATTCGGAGCAAAACGCGCCGCCATCGTCTCTCGTTGTCCGCTTCGCCAGCGCCGTATAAATAAGCCCCCCGTGATTTAAGGATGTTTGCGGGATTTACTGTTTTCAGCGTCGAGTGCCCGACCACGGGGCCTTCGTCCCAATCTCTTCAAACGCGACTAACTCACTCGTTCGGAAACCAATTGACGGTCGGCGAGCTCCGAATACAAAAAAATCTGGCTAATGGTTCTCTCCTTCGAGCTAAGGCTCAATCATAAAATACACTGCGTCGGTGTCTATCAATGAAGCATAAATACCCGCAGCACAAGACAAACAATGCCATAAAGGATGCTCCCTCTGCGCCGCCGGCTCGTGCTTCATCTCTCTCTCTCTCTCTCTCTCTCTCGCTCTCTTGCTCTCTCGCCCCTCGGGGTTCCTACCGCGGCGACTTGTGGCTGTGTGTTGCGCCCGCCACAAGATCTCTGGGCGGCATCCACGAATGGACGCACGTTGGGCAAGGTGGCCCGACGGCGACAGATAGGTGGCGCACAGGCGGTCGCTAGTACAGCGAGCTCAAGGAAAGCTGACTAATCGCGCCAAATCGGAGCCGCGCGACGAGGATCTCATCCGCGCTTGCGGCCAACGCCTGCACTGGCGAGCAGCGCTCGACAATGGACTCTGTGGTCGGCAGCGAGCCGCGATCGCGTCGACGTGCCCGAAGAGAGGATTTAGCGGAGTCTCGAGCTGCGAGCACGGCTGCTGTTCCGAATGCGCGATATCGGATTCCCGAAGCCCGGGCACAGCTTCGAGACGCATACATTCGATTCGTCGATCCGCCCATCGGACGTGCACGCGAGTTGCGCATACCGCCGCTGACCACGGATCAAATCACTCATCCATACGATACAACTTGTGCCGTTGTTTCGTGGCGCAAGGCGGATCGTCCAAGAACAAGTGGCTGCGCGAAAGCCGCTGGATGTAATGGGGAAAGGCGCGCGATAAGATAAACTGCGCTCGCTCGCGTGGCAAAGGGGGCTGCGAGAAAATGGAGCTAAGGGGATTTATTTGACGTTTACTCGGCGTCTGGTCGAGAAGCTGTTTGGGGCGCCGTACGCTACGTGCGAATCGTCGAGTTTGCCGTTGGCCAGTGACGCTAGCGTCGTGCGCAGCTTCGTCCCGCTGCAGCCAGCGGGAACGCGCGTCTTCGACGGGCGCAAGGCTTACCTGCAACACAAAGAAACCCAATTCATTGGTATTGGATGGCGGGATAAGAAGGCGCTCGCTGCTACGAACGAGACGAAAGCCAGGATAATTAATGGGACGCCACGACTGCCTGTTTTCGGTAAATATTGGCTTTCCAGCTCGGAGGTGACTAGATGCGATGCCACCTACGACGCAGCGAGAGCTATCGCGACGAGGCTCTCGGACGCGTGCGTTGTATCGCAATGGCGGAAACGCGAGAAACGCGATCTTCGTTTTTTTCTCTGCTCTCTCGACCCGAGGAAACTTGAGACGCGTATCGGAGCGCGATTTCGTCTCCGCGCTGCGCGCTCTTTTATGCAAACCGGGCCAGCCAGCTTCCGCTTTCACTCGAGCCCTCGCTCGCCCGTCGAACGGCTAATTGCCCGTCGCGCCCTCTCTCCGCGAGGGATGCCGCGAAAGCTCGGCTCGCTTCTCTTTTCCTCCGCTGCTCGTCGTTGCTCGCCCTTCTGCTTGCTTTTGCAACGCACGCGCTTTCCGCGCTGCCTCGGAGCAATCGACCTCCTGAAAATCACTCTGTCCGACTTGGCTCTTCGGCAATAGAGTGCTAATTAATTCGCTGCCTTTGCTAGCTCTACTCTTTCCTGTGGCTTCCTGTGAAAAACGACCAGTCTCTACGGGTTTTTACGCAGTTTTCCCCACAGTGGCGGATAAATCGGCTCGGCGATCGGACTGTCCTGTTAGACGTGTATCGATAAGAACAAAGAGTATTATAAGCCTATTGAGCCTGTATTTACCGAGTTAGATAAAGTATCAGAATTCGACATTTTCAACAATTTCAACAAAGGTAACGAGCGCCCCAGGAATACCAATACCGCAAACAAACAGCTGCAGGATGACATATGGGGGGGATATTAATTACCTTGGAGACAATAAAGCAATACTTTATTTCGATAGAGGTGGTAAATATAAACAGATTTTCAGCGATTCGACAAAAGCGCTTTACTCGATAAAATCACGACCTAAGCATAGAGATGTAATAGTACTTGACAAAATAGTGTTTACATAGTAACTTGTGCGGTTGGGCTTACATGGCCAGCCAGACTCCATTCCGTGGAAAGAAACATCTATAACATTGCAAGAATGATGCTCATCAGAAGTTGCAAATAGCAAACTGCTAACTTGGCCCACTAGTCTAAATTTGCACAAGTGGATTGTACTGTAGTCTGGTTGATAAACAAATACGCGCGTTAGTCCAAGGACGCGAGGTAAGAGTTGCCGAGAATCCGGCAAACCAGCGAGATTCAGCTGGGCTCTGGCTCTGGGCGGGTAGCCGAATCGCAGCTCGCGAGCCTGCCGGCGAGCCGAGATTTAGTGCGCATTCCGGCAGCAGCGCGCGCGCGATCGCAGAGCTGCCACCGTCGTGAACGGGTGCGCCGAGAGGCACGCCGAGAGGCACGCCGAGAGGCACGCCAATAACGAAGAGATCACAACGAGCGCGACGCGCCGGCAGTCCGAATGACCTCCCGAGTGGCCGCGGGTATCAATCTCGGACCAGTGCTCCGATCTAACGCCTCGGGCCGCGCGAGTCGAGTGCAGCTCTCTGCGACAACTATTAAACTTCAGCAAAGACTCGTTCGCAGGAGCGAGTAGCCTGCTACTTTTAAATGGCCGTTTATAATGCCTACGTTATAAGGCATTAACTTGCAGCGCCGCTCGTCTATAAAAACCCATGAATTATTAAGGCCAACGCCTTTGAGATTCGCGCTGTAAAGGCAGCGTACTTCTTGCAAAATTGATGCTGGGCTGCAAGAGCCACTCTCCCGCTTTCTGCCGATTCAGTTAAACACTGACAATTGAAAGTTTTCTTCTTCGTCGTCGTGTTAAAACCTATCTATTCGAACTGTAGCCGTGAAATTTTTTTTACCGCAAGGTACTTGCAAGCTACTTATTTATTAGCTCATTCATGGAAAATATTTTACGTCTTGCACGATTCTGAGCGTCGGAGTGAATTGAAAACGAAAACATGAACTATCAAGGCTTCGCTTTTCCGAATTTCTCAATTCACATTATTTAAACAGGCAAAAATGAATTTATTGAAAAAAGTATTCGGCTCGTCTCATCTCACGGAACAGATGCTAACGAAAAAATCGAATCCTTAAAAAAATCTTTCCAGTTTACTCAAATACGAGATCATACGTATAAATTGTATAAATTATCATTGTACACTCGGGTTTCCGAATCTTTTAGCTAAAATTATCAAAGCTTATTCCGAATATTTTGAGCTAAACAAGGTATCATGACGATTTTTTTATTAAAAAGCTTCTAACATATTGACAAAGAAAACTTCCAATTGTCACTGTTTAACACTGCGTTCCTTTAACATTCGTAGTAATACTGCGCGCGTAAAGTTATATTACACTGGGAGAAAGAGATGCCGAGTAAACGACGTTAATTGAAAGCATCATTACTCAAATAAACAAATTCCACTGATTTGCCGTGAGACACACGCGGTGGGTATTATTCAATTGTGCTGTGGTTTGAATTCTGTTGCCGGTACTTACTTACGTTGCTCATTGTCGTTGCAAGCGTGAAACCTATCATTCTGCAATTCACCTAATGACCGGGAATAAATGTGTTTTATTCAAATAAATGGAGCTGAGCTCGTTAAGCTCGGAAATATCTCGGAGTGTTTCGGCTGATTCGCGCGTGAAGCGGAACCGAGCAAAGTAGCGGCTAGAGCACGGTCAAGAAAGCAGAGTCGAGGCGAGCGCGATAAAGCGCAATTTGGAGGCCGACATTCCGAGGGTCCAGAAGCGCAATATCCCCGGGCACTTCTAGCACAGCCGGTAGCAATTATGGCGGTTATACGCGCGCAAGGGAGAGCAGAAGCAACGGGATCTTGCACTTGGTCGAAATTGAACTTCAATTGGACATTGACCATCCAAATGTGGCCGGCTTTGCTAATTGCGCTTTGCATTTCCAGACCTTGAGCAGCGTTCGGAACGCCGTACCCATAAAGCGCCTTACATTTGATCGTTTGTATCCGTTCCTCCCTTCCGCCCTTCGTCTCACTTGTGTCTCTTTTATTTTGCCTCTGCGGAACGAATATTTCGAAAGGAAACAATGAAGCCCGATTATTTTTTCACGCACGTCAATTTGCGAACTGCAGCGCGATTCAAAGGAAATCCTAACGAATGAAACTAATTGGCTCGATCCAATTTTTTCCTTCCGAAAATCGGCCCGCGGCCCGTTATTTATCGAATTGATCGACGTAGCGTTAAGTTTCGAAATCCTTTTGAGCGACGTTCGATTGGATGGAAAAGCGGCTCGAATTTGGCGCAGATTACGAGGAAAGACAGCAAATGGAGGCAGGAGCAGCAGTGACCTTCGATATCTTTATCCAAATGGATCCCAACCCGTTTGAAGTTGAGATAGACTATAGAAAGCGCAATCAAAGAGCCATAAAAAATAACGGCACGGCTCGCACGCACACGAAGCGGCGCAAAGTAAACGTTTACATTGGCAACGCGCAGTAATCCTCGGAATTGTCTCGGCTCGACTGCGGGCCGCGTATATATCAAGCGCGCACGGCGCGTGGGCGCGCGACTTTCCAGGCCGTCGCCAAAAGGCAAACGTATACGCGTGCGCGCAGGTAGTTTGCGCGAGCTCGTGAATCAAGAGCAATTCCTTGGCGCGCGCGTGCGCGCACCAGGCCAGCCGGCCGCCTCTCTCGGCGAAGAAAGAAAGATCGAGGGCGTCCGTATAACCGGCGATTTATACGCAGTGGAGGTGGAGGCGCACACGACGTCCGACGACCGACTGGCTTCCGCGACGCCTCTATTAATCTATGTGGTGCGACCGCCTCGCTTCGGCAATTCGCTTGTCGCTTTCGTTAGAGCGACGGACGTCTCGATTACCTCGCAGTAGACAACTCCATGAAAGAAAATTATTCGTTCCGATGTATTTGTCGAGAGCGCGCTCCTCGCAGGTGCGGAACAGCTGAAAGATTCAGAGTGTAAAGGATTCATGCGCGGAGCGGAGTAGCTAAGTAGCGTCGTGAGTGATTTGGACGTAGCGGGCGAGAGTAGCCCAGACACTCCCTCTCCCTCTCCCTCTTACTCTGCTAAACTTGACTTCGCTTACGAGATTATGCCAAGCAGTAAGTACACTTAGCAAGTTACTTTCACTCTGTATACACGCTGCGCGCAAAGAGATGCGAGTCGCGCTGTCGCTTTCCCATTTCGACATTAGCGCCTATCGTTACTTCAAGCAGCTTGCCTCGTTTCGCATCGCGAATGTACTACCGAGCTACCTGCAGGAAATCGATCGCAGACAGCCAGCGCACCGAATGGTCCGTCGCTGAGCATGGCATCGTTGCAGCTCGCCGAGGAAGCGCAAGCGTCTTTGAAAATTCGCGCGCGGCCCATATCCACGAGCTTAACAAGCCGCGCGAGTTATCAGAGCATAAAATACTTGCCCTCTGCAGCAGGATCAGCACCGCGACGGCATTAATGCGCGCGCTGTCTTTTGTCCCCAGGAAAGTTCGTTAAAACCAACCCAATTCCAGCGCCCCGGCCAATGCAAAACCGGCCGGAGCGACGGAGAAAGAACCACGCCCGCGAGCGAGAATTTCATTATGATGCGAGCATGACCGACAAAATAGAGCAAACGTTAGAAAAAAACAGATCGAGATAACGAATGATCCAGGAAACGAAACGGCAAATGAGCGCATGTTCCAGGGCTTTGTAATTAAAGTGCCAAGAGGGTGGCGCGCAGGTGGTTTATCAGGGGGGATGAAAACGGACAGCGAAGAGAGAGAGAGAGAGAGAGTTGACCAGGTGGCCGGCCTCGCGCCCGAGCACGCGTGTGTCGGATTTCATTTGAAGTGCTCGCACGGACAGCCGGCAGTCGCGCTCACCGCTTTATTCCATGCCTACGCTGCCGGAGTTAGCCTCGCGCTGTCAACGTCGAGATTCCGTCCAGCCAGTCCGAAGCGCAGAGTCGCGTGGGCAGTGCCACCGTTCCAACGGTGGAACGGAAAGGCGTCAAGTGCCGAAAAACCGGGCTCGTCGCTCATCGTCACATTCATCGAGAAAGAGAGAGAGAGAGAGAGAGAGAGAGCGTAGTTGACAGTTAGCAGTTTAGAGGCAAGTTTGGAGATTCACGGTCCAGCAGACAGGCGCGACGGAGCAGTAGAAGCGGCTTGCCGTGCGCGTATAGAGGCGACAAGCGTCAGACGATCCTGCGTGTGATCCTCAACGTTGCCAGAACGCCTAAACAAACTTAATTGCTCTTGGGGGCCGTCTAGTAGCTTGCTAATTTGATTTAAGCCCCGAGGCAAGGCTTGTCGCGCGCGCGCTCTCTCTCTCTCTCTCTCTCTCTCTCTCTCTCCCTCTCGGTCCTCTTTGCGGCGAGCTTATATGTGCGTTTACTATTACAACATTCATACAGCGCGCGAGCTTCCTTTGCTCGCTACTTAGTGTTTTATATATCATTTGGGAGGGCAGCTAGCGCACAAGTTAGTTGATTAAAGGGCCGAAAGAGGATCGGTGCGAGTGAGGCTATCGCATTAATTCAGGGTCCAGTGCGCGAGGTAAGCTTATCGGCGGAGCTGCGCCTCTCAAATCCCACGTATCATTTTAATTCCCCGAGGGCTTTCACTTTATCTTTTATCTCCGGACTCGACCCTGGCTTTTTCGTCCTCGTCCTCGTCCTCGTCCTCGTCCTCATCGTCGTCGTCGTCGTCGTCGTCGTCGTCGTCGTCGTCCTCCTCCTCCTCCTCCTGCTCCTCCTCGAAAGCGAGAAGCACCAAGGTAAAACTCGCTCCATAAAGAAGCGGCAGCATGAGAGAGAGACAGAGCCGCACGATGAAGATTAAACTTTATCTGTCGGGACTTAATGCACACGCGAGTTAATTGTGGGCTTACGACCTAAAGCCTTCCATGCTTGCTCGCTGCAGCTCTCTTCTGCGGCTTCTTTCCAGGGGCCAAGCTGTGCATCGGAGCACCGAAAGTTTGACAATTTTCCAAATGCACAGATAAGCCTAACGTACTAGCTAGCTACTGCCACGGTACGAGGTTGCGCACAGTGCGAACTGGGCTGTAACGCTCTGAGTTTTGTTATCAATCGCACTGGTGCTGTTTCGCTCCTGCCGGCTTGATCTCCTTGCATCGCGCGCGCGCCATCCGATTTCAAATGCAATGCGCTTCTATCCGCCGCCCCGCGTCCACTCGACTAGCGCTCGCTTGACGGCAAAAACCCGCATTATTTCGGCCATTAATAGTATTAAGCGCAGCGTAACGAGCTCCTCTAATTGGTCGCTACAACTCCACGCGAGGAACGCTCGCAGCTGTACACGGCCGCCGACGCCGTTCGCCACATTGTCATTTTTCACTTCTCTGCTAACTCTCGGGAAATGAAGCCAAATCCTATTTGCCTCCAACAATGCGTTGTTTGCTTCGTCTGCGTTTCTTTTCATCCATCGCGGTTGGCTTTATCGCCAACTGTTCAATCAGAAATTTTAAAGAACTAAGAGACGGCAAATATTTTTCAATTTCACTTTGTCCGCATTTGATCCTGAACATTTGAAAAAGTCCGCTAAAAACTCCAAGAACTGTATTAAATGTGATTCCCGATAAAAACTGGGTGCGCCTGCTTAATATGGCCATTTGGACAAAATGCGAACCTGCATGTAGCCTTCATTTGTCTGGACTTGCCTCTTCCAAGTGGCGGACGAGCACGCGTGTGATTCTTTTTCGGCTACTTTTTTCTTCTCTCGGCCCAGCTGTCTAATCTCCGCCGATATATTAGTTTTGAACGAGGTAAGCGTGCTTTTTCGACCACATCGCCATCACAGCTGCGAAATAACGCGCCTAATCGATTCTCGCGTGCCAATCACTGGTTTCGAATCTTTTTCGAGTTAGGCGATAAACCGCCGCGCCACTTGCAGCGATATTCCGAGCGTAAATGACGGCACTCGCGCAGAGCCCGAATATTTTCGGATGTGAAACGTCGGTTGATTTGTCCGACGAAGGAACGAAACGCGGAAAGCGGAGAGGCTGCGCGTCGCACACATCGATGTGGCGCGCGAGAGCGAGAAGATGGATCGAAAGGGCGAAACAGTGGAAAACATAGCCGCAGAGCTGCTCGCAAGCGGAAAGGAGGAAGAGTGGAAGAGGCGCGCGCTCGCGATCGAGGGGACAAACGAGCGCTTTCGGAAAATTGAAAAAGCCAGAGCGCCGTCGGGGGCCAATGCGCAGCGAACTCTCGAGGGCTTCGGCTCGCCATCAAACTGGTATAGCCGGCTTTTAGCACTTTTGCGCTCTCCGTGTGGGTACGAAAAAAGCGCTGTCGCCTCGTTAAGGCCTGACAGTACATACATTAGGGGGCGCGGCGTCGCCGGGAGATTGACCTCGGAATGTCAGCCGGAGCGAAGGCTGAGTTTGCAGCATCAGCCGGCTAGTCTTGCTCGACTTTGGCGGAGCAACGACAGGGATCTCGCATCTCTTTTTCCCCGCTGGAGCTCGCGTCCATTAGCCGCGAATTTCAGCCGTCGGTTGACGCCTCCTCCCGTCTTGTTGCTCTCCGTGGGAGGCGCGGCGCGGCGCGGTGCGGCGCGCGCTCAATCCACACCGGCACTTTTTCGAGAGGGGAATTGTCGGCCGAGCGGCGGCAGCTGATTTAGCTGAAAAGCTCTTCATGTACGCGAACGCCCTGCGACCTGCTCGCTTTAATGACCCTCCGGCCCTTGCCATTCGACGTTTGTTTTTTCCCCCCTCGCCGGCAGTTTTTACGCGACTGACGCTGTGTCCAAGCGAGTCTATAAAATTATTACGAGGCGCAGACCCGCGTGGCCTCGCCAAGAATATCGCGTATAAATAGAGCATCGTCGGCGATGAAAATTTGACGCGGCTATATTTGAGAGAGACGTAGGTCCGCTCTCATCTTCCATAAATCAATACGTAATCTCGAAATACGCCCGCGTCCCGTGTGCCGCCGCTCCCGGGGGGCTAAAGATCGGGGGAAAAAAACAGTGTCGCCGCTACAGTCGTCCCGCTCCCACGTCAATTTAACGGCCGTATTTTCGAATCAAGATCGCGGTAAACTCAAACGCCAGTTGTAAGAAAGCGAGAAGGAATAGCAAGTGCTGCGGGGAAGTGTCGCATCGATCGAATAGACGGACGATCGCTTCATTATTCACTCAATGGAATGGCCGTACATCATTCCGACGGAAATGTACAGTGTACATACGACGAAGAGACGCTGCGACTTACGTACAGACGTTTGACCGACAGCAGCATGGAGGATAAGCAGACGGCGAGAGAGAGAGAGAGAGAGAGAGAGAGAGAGAGAGAGAGAGAGAGAGAGAGAGAGAGAGAGAGGCGGAGCACACATAACGAAACAACACAGGAGATACAGCCAGGAGGCACAGCGGCAGCAGAAGAAAGGGTGGAGAAAACAAAGCGGCGCGCGAGCGAAAAGAGCAGCGTGCAGCGCAATCGGGAAAAAGGTGTACGTGTATTGAAAAGTACACAGTGAGAGTCGAGTACGTGTACAGCGATTGTCAAAGAGAGAACGGAGAGCGAAGAATGCAGGAAAGGGAAGCGAGTGCGAGAGCGTGCGCTGGTGTGATGATGTCTTTGATGAGATAAGTAGGCAGCTCGCGAGAGAGAGAGAGAGAGAGAGAGAGAGAGAGAGAGAGAGAGAGAGAGAGAGAGAGAGAGAGCGCTTGATGTGTGCGATTGGGCCTGAATGAGGAGCGCCATTACATTGCTACACACTGCCAATGGAAATTGTACGAGGCCCATTACAACTTGCAACTCTGCCTGCGTGTGCGTGATAATCTAGCGATAATGAGGCCTCGTTACCCATCCGTATCAGCCGCCAGCGGTGGCGGCAGCAGAGGATGTAGACTTTTGGTTCGCGCGATTTGCCCTTTCGCTAACACGCTGCTTCCGAGCTCCCATCACTGTTCGCTAGTGCGCGCGCGTGTGCCGGATATTGGAGCGCGCTCGCTCGCTTGTTTTCGCAGTGGCAGGAAGTTGTCCGCAACTTGTTTGACTTTTCGTCGCTGTTGCATGTATGCCAACCGGGCCGTGCCATTCAATTCCTCGACGATCGTTATCGATAACCAAACTTCCAACGCGAGTTTGTCCGAAGCGCACTTTTTCCCCGAGCTGCCGGGCCAATTGTCGTTGAAAAGCAAGAAAGAAAGCCGGAAACCAGGCGAATGGCATCTGCTTTGTATTACGCGTGCGCTCTTTCTCTCTCTCTCTCGACGCGGCCGCGTGTATTCGTGATTTATCGCTGAATTAATTCCTTCCGTGCGCCAGGCAACGGCCAACTTTCTTGGGTGCTCTGACCGGTGCTAGCCTTTGACGGGGCGCGCTGCATCCGCGCCGACGTTGCTCGAGCACATGCCACACGTGAGATTCAGCTCTCTGTCTCGTTCACGTTCAGTGGCCGGCCGAAAAAACCATTACGCTACTCCCCTCCGGCTTTACGATTCATAACTTTTGTGTAACTTGGAAAGTACTGTAATTTTAAGCGATTGCCGGTTGAAAATAATTACGAGTGGCCGAATAACTCGTCGGAATACGAGCTGAGAGGCTTGCGTTTGGCTCGAATGCTGCCATGCAGCAAAAGGACCACCGGAAGGAGGAGACTGTGGCGCCGAACTAGTATATGAATACGCGTTGCGCGCGGCTGTTGCTTGGCTAAGTACCTACTGCTTGCCAAGTACAATTGATCGGTAACAAAGGTACGGCGAGAGTGCTTTCTGATAGCCCTCGTCGGCGTCGTCGAGCTCGGTTGATGCGGTTCCAGCCTACGATTTCTCGCGTGCAAACTCGCTTCTCTGTCTCTTGCGTCTCTCTCTCTCTTGCAATGGTCGCGTGTTTGCCGAGCGCTCGGTAATGGCTCGGCTTCGTCAAAATCAATAGCGAGAAAATGAGGGACAATATTTGCTGAACACGAGGCAGAACATCATCGGCCGCAGCAGCAGCAGCACCGGCAGCAGCTTTCGTCCTGCACGAGCAAGACTCGTTCGTGTGGCAGTGGCATCGTTTTGTCTCATCTGTTTGGCCCAATTTTTCCAATCTTGCCCGTTGCCGTCATTCTATTTACATTCGTTTCGCGTGATTTTCAGAAAAATCTTTGTAAAAACGGCTTAATTTTTGAGCGCTCGCTGAAAAACGTATTCATACACCGAATATTAATTTCGAATTGAAATGGCAGTGCAAAGGTAGCTTTATAAATGAACGGCATTGAATGTCGAAAGTAATGGAAGGATTGAATATGATTTGAAAAGCCGAACGAGAGGTAAGAGTTAAATGGTTCGCATTTGCAGAGCAGAGCATGAAAAGAAGTTGGTGGTGCACACATCTGACAACTCGCTACTGTGTTTACAAGCGACTTTGATGTAGGTTAATCGCGCGTCGAGCGGTCAATTATAGTTGATTAAACGACGTTCGATTGGTTGGGGTGGATTAAAAAGCAATACAAAAAGCAAGTCGAAGCTAGAAACGTCAAGAGAGTCGGTCGTTCGGCACACGTGCCAATGCTGGAATATTAATTGGTACATAAATATGTGTGTGTACGGGGTGCTGCGCCTGCAAAGACGTGTCTCGCATGCGTACACGCTCGGCGTTAACTCTCGTTTTTCCCTCTGTTCATCTGTCGACGAGAGTGACTGGCGAGGATCGAGCGCAGCATCGGTAATTCTCCGTTAGTTGCGAGTCATCGCTCGTCGCGCGCTTATAATTCGCACCTTTGCGCGCCGCCCACTTGCACGGCGCGTTTTACCGTCGAAAGAAACGGACGCAGCCAATACGTACACACGACCACTCGCCTCAGCACTTACCTTTTTACTGTCCCTCGGCGATACTCAACTTTTACTACGCTCAATTACATGGCTTTTTTACATTGTTATTCGCCTACCATTCTCCGACGTTTAAGCACTCCACTGACGGAGTGCCGAGCGACGCGTGAAATACTTTTGGAAGAAACGAGCGTAATGTCACTCGGCGGAGTCTGTGCGCGGCGTGCACGGCGGAGAAGAAGCGGAATAAGATATTGACAAGCCGCCGGGGCGCGGGGCCGCTGCTGCGCGCGCAGACAGAAATAGGCGCGAGACCGACGACTCGGAGGCTCGTTTTTATCGGATTAACCGCGAGCTCGTATCAGTTGTCGATGCTATCGCGCTTCGTTCTCTCTCGGCTCTGCCGCTCACGCTCGTTCGCCAGACGGCCGTCTCGCTTTATTTAGCCGATGCACGTGCACGCGAGCCGTGCGCGTCTTCGGGCGTCCCCACTGGAGGCTCGTGCGAGAGCGCGAATCAACGTATCTTGGCCGAGATTTATGCTGCTGGCGCGTCGCTCGCCCGCAGCTCGCCCGCAGCTCGCCCGCCGCTCGCCCGCCGCTCGCCCGTGCGCCCATAATCAACTCGCGGCGCAGTAAGTCTCGCGACGGGCCAACTAGTCTGGGTATCGGCCCTCGCCTACCCGGGCGTTTTTCATCGCTTTCGCGAGGCGACCTGCAGCGCATTACGCGGCCTTAAGCTCGCTCGCGGGAAATCATCGACCAGCTGGATATTAAAAGTGAGATTGCTTGTTAATTCGGTAGACGAGGCGCGGAAAAAAGCGTTGCTGCCTCGCGCTAAATAATTTGAAAAGTTTTAATATCGGCAATTCGCTGGAGAAACCGACAAGCCCTGCGCGGCACGGGGCGCTTTTCATCTACATAAAAGGACAATTTCCTGCGAAAACAAAAGGATCAATGAGAGTCCGAACTAAGGCAATCAGAACTCCGGGCGTTGCATACAAACGAGGGACGACGACGACGAAAGCAAGACTTGGCGCGAGGCGCAAGTCGCCGCGCTCGCTTCCCTCGGCCCCTGCGAACAATGCGAAAGTTGCGCGCGCCGGACGCGCGCGCTGACGGCCGATAAGTCGGGGTTGGAAGTCGGACGGGCAGTGCCCGCGCCGCCCAACGAGTACGACGCGAACGAGTGGCTCGGACTCATCCCGACGTACGCGAGCCGCGAGCGGCAAGAGGCCTGCTGCTCGCGTGCCCCCGCGTATACGCGGACACCAGTGCAGCCGGCGCGCTGCACTTTGCTCCGAAAGTGCTGGGACAACGTCTGCCGTCAAAGTGGACAAAAGGCTAGATTGCCGCGAGTGCAATCTAGCCTTTTTCAAAGCAGCCTGCGCTTGTTACCGGCGACGCTTTTCAGTGGAGCGCTATGTCGCAAGGCGATATTAACGCTCATTGCAGACGACGATGGAAAAAGCGAAAGCCCAAAATTGAGCCGTCAGGCCGTAAGTAAGATTAACAGGATGTGCGCATTCGAGCGTACAAGTGGCGTCATCAAACTATTTTAACGTCTAATCAGACAGCTCGTCCGATATCTGATTCCCAACGATTGCGTGGCGATCCCGCCGGGGCCTATCCATCTATCGACGCGATTTCGCGTACAACTCTCCTTTCACTGCCGGGGGAGGCGCACGCGTGCAACGCGTACGGGTACGTATGCCGAACAGCGCGTTATAACGACTTCCGGTCGACAGAGTTCACGGTGGACTCTGCCAGGGACTCCCGACGACCTGGTGCGGCCGAGCTAGCCCAGAGCCGTCGCTTCCGTTGCACCGACGCGCGCGGCCAAGATGACGTTGAATGACGTTGACGGGCGTCGGACCGGGATTGGGAAGCCGTGCAAGCGGCACCATTCGTTGGCGAGAGGTCAGTCCGCGCCTCGTCGATCCTCGTCGAGCACTCGACGACGGAGATGAGGCTGGTGCGGTGTTTCGGAACTCGCGTGCGCGGTCAGCCGCAGCTCTGCTCTGTACGCGTGCTTGCTTGCTTGCTGATCGATTTCAGCGCGTAAGTTGGCATCCTTTGTGCCTCGCCATTGTAGCTCGCAGGCAGTTCCTCGAGCTGCAATCGCTCGACTCCGCTTGTGCCAGCACTGATCCAACAGTCGCGAAATCGTGCCATGGGCGAGCTCCGTAGAGCGACGCATAGTTACGGCTTTGAGCGCGCGGCGCGCATTTGTGAAGCCTAATTATCTGGCGGACTTGTAGCTTCATGAACACGCGCGCGCGTCTCGGTAGCGTATACGACATCCCAAAACACCTGCTCGAGGACCGGCCGCGCCCTCCGATTTTTCGTCGGAACGACGCAAAGTGGCCGTATCGAACGGACTGCGAAGTAAGTATTTGCGTTGCAATATCGTTTAATGTCAGTCTGAAATCGGCATGCATATTAATACGTCGGTCGAATGCGCTCGAAAGCTCTGATTCCTTTGAGAGTGCAAACGGTGTATATTTCTCAGGGGAACACGGCCAGAGTACCTTCAAAAGAAGGTAAACTACGACGAGCGCGAGCTGAAGCGGCATTTAATTAAAAGGTAAAGGCTCGTGGAACGAGAGTCGAGAGAGCGAGCTACGAAGTTTAGTGCGGCGATAAAAAAATAGTCATCCGCGCAATGCGAAGTGACGGCGGCGCGGGCGCGGCAAGCGCGTGTCTCGTTGAAAAGGGAGACGCGAGGAAGACCGCGAGAGGGAACGTATCGCGGAATTACTGGCGATTGTGAGCAAACGACGCTCGACTAGTCGTGGCTGCTCGCAGATTTATGCGCGCACGCACTTGGCGACGCTGCAAATTTAAATACAATTAGATGCAGCGAATCTGCTGGCGCGGCCTTCGCGTGAAATATTGCCGAGCAGGCCTACCCGCGTGTTAAGTGCCTTTGCGAAGCCAACAAGCCAGCCAACGAGAGACGGATGAGGGGAATGGACGGACGTGTCGTTATGGGCGAGTCAATCTGCTTTTTCGAATGAAAGCGACGTGACGCTCGGCGAAGCGCAAGGTCCGCACGCGCCATTAATCCGCGGCCAGGCCGCAGCTACGAGGAATGGCGCGATCGGTATGTGCGGCAAAGTCGCTCCTCGCCGCCGCCTCATTGGACAGTCGGAGGAGCGCGCTCGCGCGAAAGTTCGCCATTGCGCCATGCACAAATCATAAGGGGATGGCACACCTTCCAACTTTCCAACTGACTGCCGTGGCGCTGGCCCAATTGGAAAACGCTAAATTCAATTGGTTACAGTCTTACTCTGCAACTTTGCGAGCAGTGCATGCCGCGTTTCGTCTTTAAACAACCTATCCGCCCACTCCGTACCCGTGCGCCGCACTGCTTTCGCTGCTTCTTTTATTTTGGCCGAGCTTTTTGCAGCTTCTTCGCTTTTTCTCCTCTTATTTCGTGGCTGCAGCGCACGATCAGTTTTTCGACTCGCCTCGCGGATTATCTATTATGAACACGTCGGCACTTCTTTTCTCCTCTTTCGCTCTTTCTTTCTTCCTCTTGCACGAATAAACTTGCTGCTCTCTCTTTCTCTCTCTCCCTCTCCCTCTCTCCGTCGGCGCATCGCGAAAAATCTACATTTCTAACGCTCAAAAGTTCGGCTCTACGTGCAGCTCCGATTCGGCTTTGTTTACGGGTAAACTGTGTCACGGCACTCCCACGCGCGAAGGTACCTGCGGAATGCGGCCGCCGACCCTCTTCTCTTTCCCGAGAAAATTCATGAACAACAGTCGTAAGAGCGAGGCTGCGCGCTACAGGTATTTTGGAAGCACCTCTGGGGCGGAAAATTAAGATTTCGCAGTGCTGCGCACAGCTCGAGGCTTTACTGGGCCGCTGACAGCCATCGAAGGACCGTTCGCGCGCGCGGCCAGTACGGAGCACACGCTTTCGTACAACAGCGCGTAGCAACGATAACGTGGCCTCTCAGAGGCATTTTACTCGACGTTATCAGGCCGCGGCGCCTTCTTGCTCCCACGTCGACTTGTCGTAATGCGCATCTCCATGTTCTAGAACACATGTCCTCTGCCTCCTCCGCTGATTGCGCCGCTTCCCTTACGGAGGGGGGACTATCATTCATAGCGGGCAGGAGCCAGATAATCTTTAATCACGCGCTTGCCCAGCAAAGGCAAAGCCATTAATGGGTTACACGAGCATCGCATACACGTCAAGGTGAATCAGGGCGAGCGTCACCGACGACAAGGTCAACATAAGGCTCGCCGCTGCCGAGGGTCCGCGGTGTAGGGCTATATAGAGATATCATTGTAACCAGGCCGGAAACAGCACGCGGCGCGCGTCCCCTCCGAAAATCGGGCCTTCGAAAGCCCAATGCATCACGCGACGGCTGGTTTGGCTTTTGCGCGCGCTCAAGCTAGATAACAAACCTGCAACGTATACGGCGGCGGCGCCAAGAAAAACAAATAAGCCGCAAGTCAAAAATGTAATATATGTTTTATGTACAAGCAGACGGGTGTACATCTTATCGGGAATGTCGCCACATTCAATCGGGCCTTTCTCTCGCTTCTGCGCTCTTGCTGCGTACGCACGCGTTACAAGTTACAATGGCTTAATCCGAAGTAGCAGACAAAGAGAGAGAGAGAGAGAGAGAGAGAGAGAGAGAGAGAGAGAGAGAGAGAGAGAGAGAGGAGTCGCAAGATTTATAGCGTCTGTCGACCCCCCGCCCCTCCCCCAACCCTCTGGCATTCGCTCTGTCTATTTTTTCTCGCAAGCCTACCTAGGACAAGCTGCCACGCGTGGTATTCGGCTAAAGGAAGCTAACAGTCGCGAGAGGGCGATAAAGCCACCGGCTAAGAGAGACTAGCAGATGAAATCGTTTGCGGGGCTTCCTTATAGTAGACGAGAGCTCTCGTACACTGGTGCGAGTGAACTTGCGCCAAAGCTCGATCAGCAGCAGCTCATCTGTTTTTAACTCTGTCGAGCATTTTGAAACAATTAAACGCATATTTGGAAATGGCGCGAGTAAAGTGGCAACGGCGAGAGCGCGCTACCCTCTTGACGATAGACATTTTTCATGGAAATTTAAGTGCGTAATAAACCAGAAAATGACTTTCTAGCACTTTCGCCGGCGGCGCACCGCACCATAGGGGTGTAATAATTATGAGCGCAGACTTTCCACCGTCCTTCTTAACAAGCCTCTTCACGCTCTTCACGTATGTGCACTTGAAAAACTGGCCCTTTTATGCACTACTCCGGTAATTGTAATTTTTTTTTACTGCGCGCAGCCCCATAACTCAAGAAACGGGACTGAATAAGATATTTTACGTTGCACTGATCGTCGACATGATTTGGCGCGAATTGCATTCGCTCGTAAGCTTTTTCATACGCGCGCGTGTAAAAAAGCTCGCACTCGCGGCTCGTGCCGGGAAGAGGAGAAAAAAGATGCGAGAGCGGGTCGTTAGTTCTTACTTTCGCGCAATGTCTTTCTTTGAAAATACTTTTTCACATCTAGCTACTAAGCAGCTTTTTACCTAGCTTGAGGAAAGGCATCTTTCAACCTGCGACTGCTGAAAATGGAGCAAACGACTTTAAGGAAAAAAGAAGTATGGAAGTAGCTTCGAGAATGAGCCGCTAAATACGTACTTGTTCGCGCATATTAAATCGAATCACGCGTCAACGCAGTTAGAAGAGAAGCAGCATTGTGAAAATCATTTGCAGAAATAATTGATCGACCAAGCAAATGGAACAATACTTCAGAGACCGTAACTAGAATTGTGGGATATCGAGTTTTCTTGGTATTTCTTCTTCAAAAAAGTATATTGCGTGTGAATGAAACTACGGATAAATATATTAACGTGACAACCCAAGGGCGAAGTAAATTTTATTTGTCAATTTAGCAAGCTACAGATGACGTGGAGCAAAAAACCAATCAGTTATTAAACTGCCGGACGAATTCTACAAACGAACCGGAGAAAAATGAAATTAACGATGAAATCTTCATCGGAAAGATTATAATTTGAGCAGGCCTTATGCGTGAGAGAGAGAAAGAGAACGAAGTGACGGCGGACACTCGGGCACTGAAGGTAAGCATGAAGAGAGAGAAAGCTGGCTCTCTGTGTATACGCAGGTATAGGCTCGGGTAAGTTAAGAGTGTAAAGAGCGGGAAGCACAAGGCGTGCGCGTCACATTTCATCCCTCTTCTCGACGGCAGCAGCAGCAGCAGCCGGCCGCGGTGGCGGCATTCCACTTATTTTAACCTCTTTATCCTTCGAGTGCTTACTTTTTTGCCCTGCATCGTTTGCCTTTCTCTCGCTCTCACTTCCAGTTCGAGCATTGGGCGACGGATGCACGTATACGTGCGTATAATCCAGCGAGTGCTTTGAAATCAATTTTGCAGCTGCAAGCGAATATGCAGGCATTTTTGTATCGGTCCTTAACACAAGCGCCAATTTGGATTGAACTTCACTCGCCACGAACCTGGCATGTTGCACAACGATGTTTAAACAAAATTGTCGCTCCAAGTCGGAGTCGAAATCACAATTTCTGCGCATTAGTTCTCGCAGCTGAAAAATAGTTTCGATACGCATAAGCAGCCTATTCCAATTCCAAATTTACCTCTTTCGGAAGATGTGCAGGGGGAATGCGATTTCACTAATGAAAATTCAATGTCAATATAAGCGTGGAAAAACTTTGGAATGTTAGAAAACTGAAAGCTGCATCGACCGAATTGGAAACTTTTGCGTGGTAGATGGTAATATAATCTCAATTTTTAGATTGATCAAAGAAAACATGAATATAAAATAGGCGAAAGTGAGAAATGAAATGCACGAGCTTCGAGTTGAAGGAGCCTGAAACCGTCGTGTTACACCGCATATATAGTGTCGCGCGCAACCATAGCGATTTGGTCGTGTTTACACTCGCTTCAGGTTCGCGACCACGAGCCTGAATTGCGCGCTATCGAGGCCTTCTTCACATCTATGTCGCATAAGGTTGGCGAGTCCGATCCTGAGCGTATGTTACGGTTTAGGCGCAAGCTGCGTGCTCCGCTACGTGTTTACGCGACTGTGCGTGCGATCAAATTAACTGTGAAAGAGCACGTACACCTCGTATTTTCTGCACAAGCGGAATATGCGAGTAGTTTATAAGGAGCCTATTGATTAAATATTCATCGACTATTTTCAGGCTAATGTATTTCTACGTTATCCTCGTCGATTATACCAAAAGGTACTTGCATTTGCGTTCAATTCCCAATTGACGATGCTATATTCGATGTTTTCAAAGAGATCTACTGGCGTTATTTA
The DNA here is from genome assembly GCF_024137745.1 of Phymastichus coffea. Classification (NCBI taxonomy): domain Eukaryota; kingdom Metazoa; phylum Arthropoda; class Insecta; order Hymenoptera; family Eulophidae; genus Phymastichus; species Phymastichus coffea. The sequence goes on from NW_026706827.1 coordinate 433,828, forward strand.
ATGAGCGTCGCAGTTGCACATTTTAAGCAGTTGCTTGAAATTTCCGCTTATCACAAATTAATCGTAATTAACTGTAAATCATGGTTATAGAGTCAGAGTCGATATTTTACCGCGCGTGTTTAATCCACGCTGTCGCTCCATAAATTTATACAGACGACCCTCAACCCTATACTCCGCTGCGTCGCCGATGCTGGTATCCAGTTATAATTTTTGTCGAATGGGAAATTCAGGCATGTGGTATAGATTGACTGTCGGGATGGAACTACTACGGATTGCCAGCACGGATCGCGGAGACCAGACGGAGGAATCCTTGCTAAATGATCGCCGAACGGGCATCGGCGTTATCGATCGAGGTTAGAAGAGAAAGGACTAACCTGGTGGGCAGTTGCAGTCGACGTCCCTCTTGATCCTGAAGATAGCGGCTGCAGCGTCCGGTCCGGCGAGTGTCGCCGCCTTCTGCGCGTTCTCGATCTGCTGCTTGACCTCGCGCTCAACCCTCTTGACGAGGACGTCCGAGGGCTCGAGTTGCTGCTGCTGGTGCGCCTGGCACATGAGCTCGAGACTGGCGATCCGCTCCTCGAGGCGCAGCTCGCGGTAAGCGAGGATGCCGGACACGCCGAGGCTGGTCACGCAGAGCAAGCACATCGTCAAGTTGAGCACGACGCCGCCGGGGCGGTCCTGGCCGTCGATCCTCGGCCGAAACTTCTTGGGCACGGAGGCCGCCTCCAAGGAGCGCCCGCCGCCGTCGCCACCGCCTCCTGCTCCCTCGCTGCTGTTGCCCATCGCTCTGACGCTGTGCTCGCGCTCTCGCTCTCTCTCTCTCTCTGCCCCGCTGTGTTTGTTGGCCCCTAGCCGCCGATGCCCCGCGACACTGAGAGAAAGTGCCGACGATCGTTTTCTTTTGTCTTTTGCTTTGCGCGGAAAACGAGGACCCGCAGTCCGCTGTTGGCGCAGCCTCACTGGGTCATCGGCTGGTCTATTGTCTTCCTGTATTCAACAGTTTGCACTTGGCAAGCCTCCTCTCGGGCTTTCCAATTGGTATATTCCTTATAAACACGTGCTTTATCGACTATCGACGTACGGCCAACAGCCGACTGCAGATGCTCCCCTTTCACGAGCAGCTAGCCGCCTTTCGATCTCTAGCAAATAAGCTAGCCCAGTAAAATTATTTCGTATATATTGTGAAATGCATGAAAATGACTCGCATCAAGAATGACGATCGAACGACGACATTGAGCGGCTGCGTGGATGGCATCCGAAGTAAACGTTGGAAGATTAAGGAAAAGTCGTTACACTGTTCTCTCAGTGAATGAGCAGCGGACTTCGTGGAGAATGGGTGCAGCACAGCCTTGCGCAGGCGATACGACGGATCGGATCCGAGGACAGTCAGTCCGCGATTGCCCGGCGCGTCGTCATATCGGAGCGCCCTACAGCACTGGCACGTGCGCGCGAGATGCCTGCTGCTGCCGTTCACGCGAAACTTGTTGACCAGCACTGCTTTTCATTCGAATGTTGCATGCACCCTCAAGCGGGAGGGCCCTGGCATGCCGGCTTTCTCTCACCAACAACACTCGACGAACAACGACACTCGAGTACTTTTTCTTTTGTTCGAGTCCTCGTTGTAGCTTGTCAAAACGATCGCGGGACACCGCCTGTCCGCCTCATGTCTCGCGTCGACCGCAATAACCGCGGAGAAACGGATGCAACGATCGCAAGAAGAACGGGAAAGGACGTGGACTGTTCGCTGTCGGCGGCACTGTACGTAAGGGGCGCGCGTTCATAGGATTGGACTCGCGCGACGATGCTCGCGGTACGGCGCTCGCAGCACGACTGGATGTGGACGTGGTGGGGCGGCCGCGCGCGCGGTCCGATCCCGCTTCTGTGAGAACAGACGGACAAGGGGCTCGGTTCGCCGTCGAGCCGCAGCTTCGGTCATTTCCGCTGCCACTCGGCTCTGCTACCGCCGCCACCGCCGTTCAGTTCGGCTTATCACGCTCGCAGCGCAAGCAACAGCGAGGGAGCACACACCGGCGCTCCCCTCCCCCTTGCTGTCTCGCTCTCTCGTCCTCTCAGTCTGTTTGACACTGTCGCGTAGCTCTTCGCCGCGTTAATTTTGCCCACCACTTGACATTTTTGGTGACTTCACACCACTCCTACTCTACCCGACACCTTATGATTTTCTTCTTCCTTTTTTTCATTTTCACATTTAAACTTTCCCTACGTTCAACACCTTCGTAAAAGTTAAGCTGGTGACATCTCATTAGTATCATGGTCTCTCAATTCTTTGTCCATTTGGACCTTTGCACAACACGCGCTTGGCTTCGTCAAACCATTTTTATTGACCTTGCTCATAGTTTTAGTTTGACCTTCTTATAAGGTATATTACAGTATTGGTACAATGAGGTATTAAAGAACACTTTACAAAAAAGGTAAAATTAGCAGTTGTCCAGAGACTACTTTGAAATAAATTTTTGTTGCTGGGGAACTTACGAATAAATATTGTGATTTTGATTGTGACTACGAAGCGTCAATTTTGAATTTCATAAAAAAAATGTCAGATAGCTTACACAAATAGCGAAACAGTTGGCCGTTCAAAATTGATGTGTTTAATGCGAATATGTTGCAGTTTTTGCTAAACTTCATCTTTCAAATTTTCCATTTCAACCCTCGAAATATTATTGAACGTTAATTTATATTATTACATCTATTATTCATATTATTTTGACATTGATTGAATAGACAAATTTTTAATTATCGAATTACTATAATAAATGCATCAAACATTTTTAATCATTCCATGCAGTTATATTATATTACAATTGATTCATGTAACTTCATTAAATTAGCGAAACCGTTGATTAATTCGAAATCTGACAGTACATATGCAAAATAAATTAATTATCGACTATTCAAAGCATATGTTATCTTTATCATGATATCTTAAATTATATAATTATTGATATGCAGTATACTGAAATTCATTGTTAGTAATAATATCATAACAAGTGTACGCTTTTTTAAATATTGATTCTTTGATAATGATAATATTTATCATATACAAACTATGGTAACTTCTTCAGTCTATACTTTTAAACTCTTATTCGTTCTCGCATGAACCCTACAGATGTAAGAACGGAAGTTTGTTTCTCTTTCTACATAAAAAATAGTTTTCCGTTTCAATTCTCACAACTACATGCAGTATTCTACTATATCGACACGTCGACTCTACTGCGGTGTTGTCAGTACCACCTAGTATTCTAGTTTTGAACTATATTTATACTGTTTCCCTGCGCTGATCAGATAGAATTTCTGTTCATGTACTTTGAAATTCAATATAACAGAAATATGCATTGAGAGCATTCGGAATAGAAAATAAGAATGATTAGATTTATAAATATTATTACGAGAATTTGCTTCTGACGACTAACCTATAGATGAAATCAAATCAGGTTTCAAACAGCAATAAATTCTCATTACTGCATTTACACTAGACGAGTATATTGTCCAAATTATAGATAATCTGGTTCAGTTTGGCCTAATCATTTATCCGATTTTAACATTGTTTTTCTGCTGGATGTCTACAAATGTTATCTAAGAAATCAAAACTAAATTATTCATAACTGGCTTGTCTTCTAACATGTTTTCTGATTTCAGTTGGAAAGTACATTTTGTTTATTATAATCTTAGTATGAACTAGAGAAATTCTATTGCTAATTCTATTAATTATAAAAATGCCGACATTCCGCCGTTTCACATTTCGATAATGCATTGACGAATAATACGTTTTCCAGCCTTATTATATAGCCAATAGACGTCTCACCTGTTGACTATTTGAATTATTTATTGCATCTTATTCTTTTTGATAATAAGATACATAAACCAAACCTAATATATCATTGAAGAAAAATCAATTTTTAATTAAAAATCACGAGATCCTAATTGCATTAATCATGGTTAATGCAAACCCAATTAATTAATCAAATAACTTTTGTAAACCTTGCTCCGTGGAAGAAAAAAACTTGCTCCTCGAATAAAAATTTTAATCCAATTAGTATGCATGTAGAAAATTTTGAATAAAGATTTGAAAAATCGAAGAAAAGAAACGTATTCATTTTTTATTTAGGGTCCTCGTTCTGAACTTAATATATAGGGTGGACCATTTTAATCGAAGCACCCAGAAATCTTTTTCCAGGTAAGGATGCGTGAAACATATTTCAGACAAAAGTTGCTGGACTCCGAGGGGGACATAATCGGGTGACCTTGACTCTGACCTTGAGGATCATTTTCAAGGTCATCCGAAGGTCAACTTTGTTTTTTTAAATAGAAACCTCCATTTTTGACCTCGGATTCAGAATGAGCGGGAAATTCTACGTTCAGATGACCTATTATACGTGGGGTCTGGGTGACCACCAAGGTCGTCGCCAATATCACGTAAAGTTCAATGTTATTTTTTTCTTAATCTTTCCACCCAACTAACCTAAGATCGGTATGGTTTAGAGAAAAATTATGTAGACAAAAGTTATTGCATTTTGAGAGGGGCATCTTGTAGTGACCTTAACTTCGACCTTGAGGGTCATTTTCAAGGTCATTTGAAGGTCAAATTTGTTTCTACTTTTCTATTAGTAGTAACAGTAGTAGTAATTTCTACAATACTTGTTTTGGGAGTGTCTTGGATAGGGTAAATAAATCACACCAAAGTGTACAGTACACAAATTGATCTTATCATGAAAAAATTATCATATTTATTATCTTTTTTATTAATAATTAATCAGGAATCACAAAGCATTGTGAAGAAATCTTAATAATTACAAAAAATGTCGTTTCAAAATAATGTTACTTAAGTTAGAATTACGAACGGGTTTATGAAAAAGCTTACAACAAAAAAACCCTTACAGGAAGGGTTACCTAGATACTACATGTGTTATGTTTCCAGAACGTCGAATTCTTTGTTGTTTCCGAATCCGTGATAAAAAAGTAGGCTACTCCGAGAAACAGAAAGTTGACCTTCAAATGACCTTGAAAATGACCCTCAAGGTCGAAGTTAAGGTCACGCAGAAAAGATAAAAAAATTTAGATTTCTGAATCTGCAAAGTAATTTTTTTGAAATAATTATACTTGAATATAATATATGGTATGTTCTAGTGTTTCTGTTTAAGCTATTAAAAATTCGAAGTTTCTTTTTCTTGTTGCTGAACCGTAGTTATATGTACACGATTTTTAAATAAAAAATATTCTTAATTTCTTTACCATACAGAAATTATCAAATTGATTGAATTATCGCTTTGAGTCAGACATGAGAATAAGCGTATGTTATTGATTTTTTCACGGAGAAATTTTTTTACGACTCGTAAGTAAATACGATCCTTAATCCTAATATATGTAATATGTAAAAACTGTTCAAGCAACGATTGCAAGTTTTTCTATCCAGCTAGGAGTAAAAAGTACTAGATGCTCATAGTACTGATTTATGAAATTTGGAATACATATAAAGGACCACGCACAAAACTTATAAGAAATGCCTTTCTGTCAAATTGTTTCTAAATTTGGGACAAGGTAGCTAATATTATGTAGATCAAAAGTCTGCATGGGTCTGAAGCTCGCCTATGATTAGATTTCGAGATATTAGGGTATACACAGGCCAAATGGCGGATTTCTCGATCACGGTTATTTGCCTTATTTTTATTTTCTAATGGCAACATAGATACGCGTACGTACATATACATAAACACACGCACACATAGCTCTAAAACACAGACCCAATGAGGGTTTTCAAGATCACGGTTATTTGCTTTATTGGATTATTGTTTCGTTCAATAATCATTTTCAGGATAATTGGATTTCCACCGCAATTATCTCATCGGCGTTGCTTTAATAATCTTTTTTAGGATAGTTGGAGTTTCATCGCAATTGACTAGCTGGTGTTTTTAAATAGTCCTTTTTTAGATAATTGAATTTCAACCGAAGCTGACTTATCCGCGTTCTTTAACATACCTTCTAAAGATAGTTGAAAGTCGGTGATAGTTGGAGGGGGTATTTATTCTTCAATAGTCCTTTTTAGGATAGTCAAAGTCCGTTTGGAGTGTAAATGTTCCTTTAGCATTTATATAGTAGATAATAATTAACTCATCACACTAACTTTAAGGCCTGCCGAGTACAAATACAATGCTACACTTGTAATAACCGTCAGGTACCACGCATAATGGCGTTTATAGCTGGCGACGAAAACGCTTTTGTACGTAAAATCGCTCTAGCAAAACGCGATTAGAATGGTAGACCACCAGCTAAGATAACTTCTAATACTCGAGTTTGTAATTACTCTATCGTAAGAAACCGTCAAGAAATCGAGACTTTGACCAATGACCCACAGTGATTGAAATTTAATGTCTTATCTCAGACTTCTTCTTAGAAGTGTTTTATATGGAACGGTCTAAATGATATTCATAGGTTGTCATTGGAATGTAGAATTGACATTTTTGTTAGGAGAAACATATTGTTCCTTGAAGGTATGTGTGCTGCAGAAGTCAGTTACGCGGAAATCTCCCTACCCGACTTTACCGATTTCAATAATTTTTATGAGTTTGAAGTTCGGAACTTTCAACTTAAACAAAAAAATCGATATTTCGAAAAATGCTTTCTAATCAAAATTCAATGCATTACAATAATGCTGAATTGCCAAAAAAAATAAACAATTTCCATCACCAGTAATATTTTTTTGTCTGTAATGGTGCAGGCCGTCAAGCTCAACAATATCTTCTAATTTATTTACTATTTCATCACTTGTAACTTCACTATTTTTAATCACTTCACTTCTATCTTTAACAAGTTATTGCCCCATATTAATATTCTTAAACGAGTTAAGCTCGTTATCAGATGAATATTGTAATTTACAGTTATCATCAAACTCTTTTTTATGGTCTTCAGTTACTCTACCGTCTTTACTTTTGATTACTAAAAGAAATTACTAAATTAAAGTTACTAAAAGAAAATTACTAAAAGAACTTTTTACTAAAGCAGTAAGATACATAACTATCATGTTAAATTTAATACTTCGATTATAATTTTTCACTACCATATGAAAAATAGCAACAAAAATACTCATACCAAAACCAGGTAAACCGCTCCTACGTGTCATTTTCTACAGGTTAATTAGTCTACTGCCTACATTATCAAAAATTTGCGAAAAAATAATTCTAGAACTTTTAAAGTAAGAATAAACAATGTAATAACTGAACTATATCCAATAAAAGCCGAAGTCTTCCAAGAAAGCGTTCTCGGTCCTATATTATACTTAATATATACCCATGATCTCCCATCCATGGAAAACGTCAACATCGTCGCATACGCAGAGGATACAACTATACTAATATTATATGCTAATGAAGCAAAAACCTCCTATAATATCCAGAAATACTTGGATACAGCAATATAAACTGGTTTAACAAATGGCGGATAATGATAAATGAAACCAAATCAACTCAAATAACATGTACAAAAAAAAGGAACTTGTTCCCTAGCACCTATAAATAATCAACTAATTCCACAAGGAGATAAAGCAAAATATCTTGAAATGCACCTAGATCGTCGAATGACATGGAAAGACCATTATGGACTAAATGGAAACAGCTTAATCTATAGATAAGAAAATATTATTGGCTTCTCAAAAGAAAATCCAAACTCTCGATTAAAAATAAACTACTTATATATAAATCCATAATTAAGCCGATATGCACATATGGCATCCACAAAATCAAATATTGATATAATAGAAAAATTTCAGAATAAAACACTACATTCTATCAAAGATGCACCATGGTTTGTCACAAACAAATATATAAGAAAAAATGTCAATATAAAAAGAGTAAAAGAAGAAATAATAGAAGCTTGCAGAAAATATACCAGCAGGATAAAGGAGCATTCAAATCACCTAGCCAAGAAACTAATGAACATAACACCAATAATTTTAAGATTCAAACAATATAAATTACTATTTATAAAAAACTAATTTAGCATACAGTATTTAATGCACTGGTACGGAACGTTGGTGAAGTACCTATATGTAATATTACAAATAATATTGTAATTAATCGCTGATTATGGTAATACCATTTACTCATCATTCAATAGATAGATTGTAAGTAATATTGGAAATTAAAAAAATGACGACATATGTAAAATGAACTGTCAATCGGGATTTCAAATGTATTAGTGATTTCAAGTTATTTTCATTAAACGCAATTTACAATATCTTGCGGTATTGCACGGTGTCTGTTGGAGTGGCCTCTCGCGTACGTTTCTTTCAAGTTTTTGACTCCTACGAGCTGTTTCAACAAGCGCCTAACCATTTCTCTTGACTTCTTTTTCCATCTATACAAGACGGTCAAATCAGGCTTCTTATTCCAAATTTTTGGAAAAACATCACATATCTGGACTTTTCCAACTCCTGATTTTCAGCTTTTATCTAAAGGATCCTTTTCTTCTTTATAAAAATAGTTATATTCAATTATATTTTTCCATATTAAAATATTTATAACTTATTTTCATTGAATTACTTCTTCATTATTATTATATTATTGGCGTTGTTGTTTACTGGAGAGCTGGCTGTTTGTTTCTGCGTGACTAAAATATAATTTAAAACATATAATCTTAGGAAAATATTTAAAAGTCAAAATTTATTACTTGAGTAGCAATGTGTTGTTCATTAAAATTTTCTGCAAGAGCCTACAGAAAGCATCGATTATTTTCCATCACATTAGTAGGAATTTGTTATCCACTGTCACTTCCTTTAAAAGCTTCCTGCAAGTGTCGATTATCTTCAAAAGACTGAAATATTTTCGTCAAAGACTCGCGTAAATTTAAAATATTCTTATTAGAATTAAAAATGAGATCATGCTGCATGGATAACTTTTTATAACACTTGCCAAATAGTTTTCTTCAAAGTTGCTTTCAGACAATGATAGACCAGTCATATTTTTATATTTTTCTGCGATGTTGATGGTAAATTTTCGTAATGATCTAACAGTTTAATAACAGCAGGTTTCTTCGATGTGTTTTGTCTTTTCTGTAAAGAAGAAAAATAAGTATTTTTAATTAAGTAAAGATGAAAAAAAAGTTCTAAAAACTCATGTAGCTATATGTGTAACGCCGAAATTTTAATGTTGCGCCTATCGTTGCTTTATCGGCTGAGTCGAGATTCGGCATGCCTCGTTCTGTGCCGAATCGAGGACGGACTTTTGGGCTATAATATGCCGAATTATGATGCCGCTCTATCATCTGGAGATCACTGAAAGGGAAACGCCTCTTCGGGGCTCTGAATCTTGTCTCCCTCTACTTGATTTGGGGAATCCACGGGTTCTCTCTTTGCGCCTTGCCTCTTCTATCTACACCAGGTGCAACGTCGAATGCTTCGAATCCTTCAAGTAAAGGAAAAGCTTTTACGCACTGGCGAGTGGAAACCTGACACCTGCTAGAGTAGGAGCCTAGTCAGAGGGTAGCTACGCTACCATTACATCCCCGGATGATGAACCTGCGTTCAACCGCCGCGCCGGCTGAGTTAAGTATTTTAGCGAGCGTGCGATTTTGTCAAGTTAAATGTAAAATTCAAAGTTGTACGTTCGGGAACTGTTAGAGCTAACAAACATCTGTATGACGAATATTTATTGTTATAAGAATATTGTGACGAAATAACATAAATGATGCACTATTTTGTTTAACAAACACATGACCGAATCAATGATTTGCCACTGATGAATTGTTTAGTAGGGATGGCATGATGAGACGATTTTCGATAAGTGAATCAATTGCACGACTCATACCTTTCTTCAACTCCAGTTTCCTTTGTTATTTATATAAACCTATCCTTTTAAAAATAAATGTTACAATGGCGCCCAACAGGTTTTCTTAGTCGAACCTATTTTTTATTAAATTGAAGTGAAGTGTTTGGCTCATTGCGATCCGGAGCACGGCCCGTGAAACTGAATAAATCGTATGGAAAAGCATGTCGGTTACATAATGTGGGTAGGTAGGACAACAACATATTCGATTTCTGAAACAAAGTCGTATTCAAGGACAAGCAAACCTGAAAGAAACAGAATGACGAGCTAAGCCGCGACACAGGAGTAAATCAGATGACAGCAGGCAGAAATTCAACAACTATGCAATGCCATAACCGAGATGTAACATTCGCAAAACTCTCACGCCAATCGATCCTGCAGATACAAATGTGATTATGCGTACTTTGTTGGATCTTGACGCGATATTCAACGAAAAACCCCATAGCTTTACTCATCGGCAGGTATCGCGCGGTAATCCGCAGCAGCCGCTCGAAGTCAATCAGCTATTTGCTAACTTTTTAAATATAAACATGACACATGGTCGAGGCGAATTATTATAGATGAGCCAAATTATTTGGTAACGGCTGACTTCTTCAGTCCCTTCCCACGCTCTCGAAGGGGGGATTGCAGTACTTATTGGTACTGGTTGACGCTTTCTCCAAACTCGTAAGAATTTACCCAATGAAAGCAGCAACGACAGCTGCTTCATTAAAACGAATATTTTAAGATTATATTCCCGAATGTGGGAAATTCAAGCGAATATTGACTGATAACGGTACTCAGTTTCAGTTTCAGTTTCAATTTACTAGATGTCGGTGGGTCTCTTAGCTGAAACTCCGGTATGCCAAAATGTTATGCCAAAATACCAAAATTAGAAGTTCAAATAATAATAATAATAGAATAATGAATGAAATTCAAATAATAAGAGTGGTTTGGTTATATAGTTAAGGTTGATATATTTAATTCTATTGGTTAGAGATTTGTGAGCAGTGTTGGATTATATAAATGAGTGAGTATTAGAAGGAGATATTTGTTTAGTATTTTGAGGTTTATTTTTATTGAGAAATTCGGTTAAGAAGAGACATGGGGGATGAGTAATGAATTTAAATATATTAATGATTGTAGTTATTGGGGAAGTTTTATTTTTTTGTGTATATTTGTTTAGTTTTTTGATTAGTGTTTCTCTCTGAAATATGTACGTAGGGCAAGACCATACAATATGGTTAATGTCTTGTATTGGAGATCCACATTTACACGAGGGGGAATTTATAAAATTCTTTCTGTATAAACTGGCTGCTAGAGAATAGTGATTGCTTCTAAGCCTGTTAATAGTAGTGATATGTTTTCTTTGAAGGTAAGTTTTGTGGAACCATGGTTTAGATTGTGTAGATGAGTAGTAATTATGAAAGTAGTGAGATCCTTTATAGGAACTTCGATCTAGTACAATGGATTGAAAAGATGCTATGTGAGAGTATTGAATATCCTCAAAAAATTCAGTGCATGGGAGCGGAATCAATGTATTAACGCCTTTTGTGATAACTGATTTAGCTAGTTGATCTACTGTTTCGTTATGTGTAATTTGAGAATGAGAGGGAATCCATATAAGTTCAATAGTTTTGTTTTGTTTTTGCAAGTGAAAAAGGATTATTTTAATGACCCTCTGGTATGAAGTGGGATATATTTTTACTCTGTAAAGGGGAGAAGTATTATATGGCTTTTAAGATACTCAAAGAGTCAGAAAAGATGGTGAAGTTATTGTTGTCGTGGGAGTTGTTAGAGATGTATGTTAGAGCCATGTAAATAGTAAGGGCTTCAGTTATGAATATGGAGAAGAAGAAGGTTTGTACATTCCATGTGTGTTTAAATGAGGTATGAGGTACGTAAAACCAACATGAGAGTTATTTTTTTGTTTAAATGCATCTGTGAAGATAGGAAGGATAGTTTGTAATTTTTCTTTAAATATTTTGTTGAATGTAGTATGGGGAGATTTTGAAGATTTAATTTTGGATTCAGTGAGAGTGTCGATATTAGATTTGTGTATAATGATTTGTAATTGTAGATGAAGGGGAGAGGAATTTTGAGAGGTTAAATGAAAGGAGAGATTTTAGGGAATAAATTATTGTATGAATTTAGGATAATGTATTTGCCCTGCTAAAACAAGGACATTCAACCGGATTGAAAATTCAATCCGCTTTGAGTCTATTTCTGAATCCTACAAATGACAATTTAAATTTATCAAACTGGAATCGATCTGAATCCCCTTTAATATTTTTCTATTCTAAAATTAATTATTATAATATGTAAAATTAATTTCGGGATAAAAAACATTAAAGTGAATTAAGATTCATTCTGCTTCAATGTATTTCAATTGTCATTTGTAGGATTCAGAAATAGCTCAAAACGGATTGGATTTTCAATCCGGTTGAATGTCCTTGTTTTAGCAGGGTGTGTTTAAGAGGATGATTAGGGACAGATATAAGAAGATCTAAGTGGTTAAGTTTGTCGATTGTAGGGGAGTGATTATATCCTATAAGTTTTATGATAAACTTGTCTGATAAAAGTTTCATTCTGTGATTAACAGTAGTAATTTTGGATTCGTTGAGAGTATTCACATAACGTTTAGAGGGGTAGAAATTTTGTAACCTAGAGTAAGACGGATAGATTGCTTTTGTATTTTTTCTATTTTTAATTTTAGGAAGGGGTTATTAATATATAATAGGAAAAGACTATATTCTAGGGTGCTTCTTATCGCAGCAGTATAGATTTTTAGGAGGATCTGAGGGTGTCCGCCCCACTAGGTACCTCTTAGAATTTTTAATAGGTTTACATGTTTACTAGCTTTGCCAAAAATATATATTTGGCATGTTCGTTCCAGGGGATGCTATGGTCAAGGAGGTTTTTAAGGGAGATAAGACCAGGAGATGCTTTGGTCAAGGAGATATTTAATTTCTTTAGAGAGAAATAACTGATGAGAGTTGAAGTTGACTACATAATTTTTAACGTTGAGGAAACTGCCAAGGTTAAATATAATAAATTGAGTTATTTCTGGTTAGTTTGATAAATTAATGGAATTAAAATAGTTATTAATTTAGTTTAGGGTTTGTTCAAGAATTTGCATGGAGTCTTGGGTGCTATTTTTGGCGGTGAAAATAATAGTGTCATCTGCATATTGAATGAGTTTAGTACCTAAGGGGTAGATAACTTTATTTAGACCAGAAATATATATGTCGTAGAGCAAAGGACTTAAGATGCATCCTTGAGGGATACTAATATTTTTATAAAGTGGGACATATAAATCGTTTTCGATTTTAAAAAGTATTTTCCAATTTGCCTGTTTGTGATGAGGTTGTAGATAAATTTTCTGGTTTTGAAGGAGATGTTTATTTCTTTTAGGATATGGTTTAGAATAATTGGATCACCTTATCAATAGCCGATTTAATATCGATTAGTGTACATCAGGTTTCAAGACCAAGTTGTTTATTGATATGTAATTCAGTGATGAGGTGTGCTAGGGCATGTTGGCAGGATTTAGATTTTCTGGAACCGTATTAAGATTCTGGGATTAAGTTATTTTGTTCTACGTAATGATTTAGTCGCATGTTGATTATTTTTTTCGATTAATTTTAAAGTACATGAAGCTAAGGAGATCGATCTGAATTTACTATTAGAGTTTTTGGGTATAAGAATGATAAGGAATTGTTTCCAGTTGGTGTGCATTACGCAATTCAATGTTTTGATTGAATTGGTTGAGTAAGTCTAGGAGGAGTGATTTGAATGTCGGGAGTATTTTTTAACATTTTGTAGTCGATTTGATCAAGACCTGGTAAAGATTTATTTTTAGTTGATTCTATGGCTATTAAGAATTCGTTTATGGTAAATGAGTTATCTAGGTTTTCTGTATTATTTGAGTTTTCGTCAAAGGTTTGAAAAGATTTGATTTGTTCGTGAAAGGGCGGGTATAAGTTTAGATCTTGCAGTGTTCTTGTGCATATTTCTTTGAGTTTTCGATTAATGTTATATCATTGGAGCAAGATTTTGTTTGATTTTTCCTTACATTTTTAAAGCAAACTGTAAGGAAGGCGTCTTCTAGAGCAGTATGGTGCCAACGTCTTGGTCACGGGCACAGCCCGCACCACACTGCTCCTAGTGATGGGAGTGGATAAATAGCCGCCGTTTGGGCTACCCCGGGGTGGAGGACGCTTCAGAGGATACCTTGTGTATTCTTAGTTAGGTCGATGGTTGCCGCTAGCCTTTGTTGCGGTCGCTGGCTCGCCGAGTTGTGGATGTACGGGGGTGCACCGGCGCGGGTGCACTTACAAAAATGCTGTTTGTGCGACTTACTTGTAGCTAGGCACTAAAACGCACTCACAGGAAGACGAACTAGGTGGACCGTGCGAGGCGATGTCTCGAAGCGAACTGAACTCGCACGGCGTGATGGGTTTTCCGAGGGTAGTCGTTCGTAGTTCTCTCTCTTTAATTTAGAGAGAGAGACAGAAGAAGAAGAAAAAAACGGGCTCACTAATTATTCGGACGGAAAATATGTTCTGACCGCACTGGGATTCAGGTTTCCCAGTCATAACAAGCTCGGCCGATGAGCGCCTGAAGCACATGTGTTTGGGACTGATCCTTATCAGCATATCACGCGCGCGCGTGCCGTCTCATTTTCGAGCTTGCGAACACATGAAGCGCATATGCCGCGAACACTTATGAAAGAGATATATTTATTGATATAAGCCAAAATTGTTGATCTGAACTTTTGTAAATTAGCAGTCTATCAATATTGATCAATTATCTCAATAGTCCACTGTTCATATCTATCTGACTTCAAAATAAGTTTCAAGGTTTTTTCAATACCAAAATAAGTATATATATCCGAAAATTCTAAAATTTGAAAAACAATTAAAATGAGTTTTTGGCACAACATTGATTGACAATTTGACCCATTCTTATCAATACGGTATTGATTCAAAGTCAGCCGGTGTTTGATTATGCTAAGTTTGGTTGCCAGTAATTTATTAGAATTGGGTTGTCTTTGCAATCATGCCAATTCCTACACGGTGTTTGACCTCGAGTGATTTATAATTAACGCCAATTAGTATCGAAGGAAAGTCTATTCGACGCTAGAAAACAAATATTCTTGTGTACTTATTTTTCCATGTTGCTGATGTCACGTCAGTATTTTTATTTTGAACTCATTGCATATAAACAGTACCACTCTACCTTCATTGACATTACAATCGTTTCTCAACACCGTGAAAATATTGATCTGAATGAGATTATCATTGATGACTGGTCCAAGATACCGGTTCGCTAATTTGAATACATGACAGAAGGGATTATTATCCAAAAGCAAGCGAATCATCTTAATATATTTTTTCATGTTAAGAATAATGATTTAAGAGACACGATTAATGTAAACGTAAATTTTATTTATGAATTACAAAGGCGTGGAGATTATTATGAGTGCGTAAAAATGATTGACAGAAAACCATACTTAAATCAATCAAAATCAATCAAATAAAAGAACAGAACAAAAACTCGCGAATGCTTTTTGAATAATAAGACGAAGATCAATTAGAACGTTTTATTTCTAAGATTTTATTTATTTAAATACATTGAATCCTTTATCGGATATTCTAATGCGATCTCTAATCGAAATAATACTGAGAAATCCTGCCATAAGATCTAAGTTTAGTTTATAACAGGGCATAGAAAAATATAAAAAATATAATAAAAATATAAAATATAATGCAGCGTTGAAAAAAATTTAATCTTCGAAAATTAAAAATGACCTTTTATCAAATAAATTTAACGATTTCACAACTAAAAAGAGTTAAGTTTACATACTATGTTATATTTTAATAATTATCTCATATTTGTATTAACTGATTTTGAAAAGCATATAATTATCTAGGAGAGAAATCTGACCAAAAGCTGTAGTATAGTATCAATTACATTATCAAACTTCATCAAACTTCATCAAGTTCATATTTATATTGACCAAACGGTTTGTTGTTATGAACGTTATTACTTGCGGCATATGAATATAGATTATATTTAGGAGTGTTCGTTGAATATTTTCCATAATGAGATAAAATTAATGATAATATTGGGTTGGTTGGAGGATGTAAAACACTATTGAAAGTCTTGTTACTTTCGATAGATTTAATAAGTCGATTCAATTCTATAATCGCTGAAGTCAAATTTGAGGATAAAACATCTGTTGTTTTATAATCATCTTTAAATATATGTACGCTTTTAGCAGTTGGTCGATAGTACAAGTAACCATTAATATTATGGTTCGTTGATTGATGGAATTCTGATTCTTGAGCTGTTTCATATACTGGTTTCAACTCATTCTTCACAGGTAGAGGCAAAACCGAAAGATATTGTGCCGGGGTTTGAAACGGCTGTGTTTGCTTTTCTTGTGTTGGATTATTAAAACTAAAAAGAAAAAGTTATATTTTTTTACTACAAATAATGAGGAAATCCATTTAAAAGAATTTACTTTTCTGAAGTGTATCATAGAAACAATTTTTTGCTCTGCTAGAATTTGAGGACGTTTTTCGTCTTCGACTTTGTGGTATATAATGACGAAAAATTAACATTTATAAAAATTTATAATCATAAGCAAAATTAAATATTTAAGAGCACTTTATAAATTTTTTGTCGGTTTCCGTGGTCTTTTTCGATCAGAGGCAATTATGTCAAAAATTATTGTTTTTGATCATATGAGGTATGATATTAAAGCTCTTGACTTCTGTCTATGTTATCAAAAAACTGTTTTAAATTTGAGTTGACTCAAGCTGTAAACAAAAGAAACAAAGTAGTTTTAGTGATTGTCAATTCATACTCAATAATGTAAAAAGATCGAAAAAAAAATAGTTCTTACGGATTGTTTGAATATTTACGAGGATATTTTCCATCATGATGATATTTCATTTTTCTTGAATATTATTTTATTTTTCGTGTTCAATAGAAAAGCGTTATGTTAAGTAAACAAAACTTAAAAATGTAGAATCTAATCGTGTAGAATCGATATCTGTACGACTTGATACTACATAAATTTTTAATTATTTTTTATATAACATATTCTTTTTTGACTATTTAAAATACATAAAGTAGTATTTATTAGAAAAGAAAATGTTATTGAACGCGTAAGCTTTTTGCATGAAATACTGGTATTCATATTGTTTACTAACGAATAAAAAATACACATCATTTATCAAAATAAAGTCTTATTGAATCAGTGGAAATACATGCATTTTAATCTTTTTGTTATAAATTAGTTTATATTTCTTGTATACAATATTCATTCAGGTTTTTAATTGTATTGCATACCAATTTCTTGCTAAGTTTTAAAATTTGTAAGCATATATAAGGCTGAATATATTATTGTACAAATTGGAACAACGATGGATGTTTTATAGAAGAGAGGTAATTTAAAGATATCTATTCGATATAAAAATTGATAATCTGCTAAACTACTTCATTCACTTTTAATTAAAAGGATTATACAGAACTTTATAATGAATTGTGGATCATCATTCAAATATTAGATTAACAAATAATTTTAATAAGTTTATCAACATTGTTAAAAATAAATATTTAATTAAAAAAGACTTTTGTACTGTAGATGCGTAAAAATAAATTTCAATAATTATATATTGACACGGGCAACGCTTAGCAGTCATCCGATTCCTTTTTCCGACTTCGCCCGTGTTCGTCATACTTTCGCACGGTTCGCGTAGATATTTCGTCAGCAGGATTCGGTCGGCGCGTACAGTGCATCCGCACTTGCAACGGCTTGTCCAACGAGTGGGATAATTAAGTGACACGTACGTCGAACTTACTTAAGAGGCTTTTCCGTTCCGCTCTGCAATCTAACAGAGGGATTCGACGATTCATCTGGGCGATTCGATTAGAGTAGTTAAATTGTTAGTGTCGACGTACCCGCGATCTCTCTCATTTTTTCGTTTACATCAAGAAAGAATAGGTTAAATCAAGAATCCGTAACAATATGATAAACAATATTTGATTAGAAATTTTTACTATCATCGTATTATGTACAGATAAAATTTTTAAAGCAAACAATAGACCCCGCAACTTACAAAATGCTTTTATTAGTTCGTTGTAATTGTGATCTACTTACCGAAATAAATGTTTTCTTGAAGGTTCTATATCAAAAACTACATTATCTTTTGTCCTCATTTGTGCTTCATTATTCAATGTATGTTTTCTAATATGATAATTCGGATATGAGTTTGTTTTAATGTCTTTTACAAAATAATAAGAATGTTCAGAAATATCTGGAATTTTTTTATATTCTTGTGAGTGCTCCTTTATCATAATACAAGATGACGACGAAATCAAGATTATCTACAAAGGTTATTGGAAAGTCGTTTTTTATACTGACTAACTTTATCAAAACTGTAGAACAATATTCATAACGGTAATAACAATGTACTTACAAAAATAATTGCACAAACGTCAAAGCGAACCATCTCTGATGAAACGTATACCGACACTGAAATGCTGAACGACTTTCGCCTTTATTTGAAAAGTAAAAAGAAATACCTTAAAAGCGTACTCTTGTAAACAACAGGATGCATCTTGTAACTATGAAGAAACTTTCTTTTTCGGCCTATGGCACAATTAGTAAACTCAGGTTGCTTCAAGATTAAATTTCATTATTGCTTACTATCTATAGCGACGAAATTTAAAAATGCTTAGATGGGTAACGTAATAAAACAAAAATAGTTTATTGTTCAAGTAAGTTAACCAAAGAATGCCAATTTTCTGTATTTTCCTATGTTATTTATTGTAAATCTCTCAACATTATTTACGCGATGATTCATTAAATTGGTTATATCAATAAGTTCTGCATCTCCAAAATAAAGGTTTAAATAGTTTTAGTCAAGGAACATTATGTACCTTGACATACATACTTTTTCATTCATTCAGAAATGTTAGGATGCGAGATTATTGTCGCAGCTGTTGCTAGCAGCCTAAATAAATATTCGAGACATTCCGGGTGCTGAGGCTGTGGTGAAATTGTCGTCGGCTAGCGCACTGGAGATAATAGATGGTCGGGTGCGATCCGGTTCACGTGAGGTCTGCGGAATTGCAGGCGCAGCGATAGCGCTCGTGGTTTCCAACGTGCCTCTTCTCGTTCTCGGTTATAGTTTTTTGTACAGGATGTCGCTTAATTGTTGACAGTCCTACAGGATCCATAGCACAAATTGTTTTGTTTTATGTTCATTTGTTAGCTCAGATGTTGATTCACAGCAGTGAGCCAGTCTTTCATATGGCCATCAACTGACTTGCGTTTACGAGCGCAGAAAATTTTATTTTAACAGATTTTTATACAGGCATTGCAAAAAATAGATGTATAGGAGAGTAGTTAGTGTAATAGTTAAATAGAGCTAAAAGTAAGGATTACAGACAAAGTTTGTTTCTTTCTTATAATCAACGGATTATACGAATAGTTTGGAGTTTTTAAAGAAATTGCATAATATGATTGGCTGGATCTAGGTCCGATAAAAAATTGTACTTTTTTTGTAAGAAGGGAAGAATTTATCTTTTCTTAGTTTAATTAGAAGTAGAGAATATCGTCAAAAATCCTATCGCTCTCAAGACCATAAGATGTGGTTAAGATATTCTACGACTTGATTATATTCGCACAATGCAGTCTGAGTTAGATTTTTTCTTTAAAAAATATATGGTAAGCTGTAGTGATCGCTTAGCATTCGCTCGATAGTAAAAACTTGAGTCCCGAATAGCGACGTGTTGAAGAATCACGACCTTAGTGTATCCCTCAAGAAATTTTTTAAAGTATAAAATTCTTTTGTTGTTTCTTTTATTAATTTTTACAAGTTGCCATGTTGGCTAGAAAGCAAAATGAAAAATGCCAGATTTATACTCATTTCTAACAAGATTTGTTTGCGGCATATGAGCTTCCCGTGAGCTTCGTAATTTGAGAGAAAGAGAGAGAGAGAGAAAGAGTCCGCTCGGTCGCAAACATATGCGCCCGTCTCGGGGAAAAACCCATCGCATATTAACGCTCGGATGACGAGCGTGTTTTCGACGCTGCGTCTATTTTTCGCGTGGACGATCAACCCCCCATACAAGACCCATTGCCGCTAGGGCGATTCCTTTTTTTCGTCGCGGAAGAACGGCAAAATGGCGGATAGTTATTTTATGTTTTATTTTTAAATGGATAAGATATAAGTTCCTTAAAGCTCATTCTCTGACTTCACACACCCCATTTATCTTGTTTATTAGTCCTAATATATTCAAATTAAACAAGATCGCTTACCGATTCCTTCCTAGGGATGTCTTTATGACTAGATATCCAAGCAAAAATTCCCTCTTGAGTATTTTGTTGAGGTTCTGCAATTTACAATTTTATTGTGAAAACTGTATTATGTATGATGGGTTATTATACTATCTTTTTTCAAAGCGGATAATTGTGAGTTTAGTGAGAATATAATAGTAATTCATCTGCTAATCTTGCTCTAGACAAGTTGAACAGAAAAAGCTCTAGATCAAAATATCGTAGCGTTATGAGTTAATTTTGAATTATATCGATAAACTATATTTTATATTTTTTTAATTTTAGCTGTAGTAATGGCTGTCCCTTCATCAACGATTTTATTACATGTATGGATTCAAATTCTAAAGAGAATGCATTGCAAGGCGGGATCGGGCTTAAATACATTTTTTCTGAAGTGACTGTAACTTTGAAAAGGTTGGCAAAAAATTATGAATACAAGTATATTGTGGTAAGTTATTCTTCAGTATGCTGGCTAGAATCGATAGTAATGGTCACTGGGTAATTCGTGGCTGCTAGGGAGCCCAGGATGTAGTTACCGATTGTTTTTCTCAGTTTGATGTACAAAGAATGTGTCCGTGATTTAGTGTCTATATAAGGAAACTGGAAGGATTTGCCTCTGTACGATATTTATCTTTGTGACGAGGGCATAGGCTGTTCTATAGCCGGTCCTGTCCGTCTCTCTCTTTCTCTCGCTACCGATTCTCTATCGGTCGGTGTCAACATCGAATGTATTTATTAATTATTGGAATTAATACGTTCGTTCGGCATTTCTTTTGAATGTGTAGGAGGCCACTTCTGTAGCAAAAGTACAGAAGTTAGTCTTGGTGGCCAAGGTAGTTTTAACGTATTGACCTGCGCTGACTTTGCTGTAGTCAATAGTGGTTGAGATATCAGTAGTGTCTCTCGGTAAGTTGAGTGAGCTGTTGGTAGCTAGTGATGTACAGGTCCTAGATACAAATTCTATCCTACCACTTAAAATTGAAAAATAAAAGAATAATAAATAAAATTAAAGAAAAATTGAAAATATTAGTTTAGAGAATTGGTACCGTGGTATGAATTGAATTTGTCTTTTACTAAAAACATAAGTAAGTTTTAAATAGTGCATTGTAACAAATCAAGTTAGTGTAAGAATATAACCATAATAAATACGTTAAATATAGATATAAAAATATTTAGGTTTAATTAAACTTTCAACGTCATCACCGTAGCACTGTACTCGTATGTAGATAAGTATTATTTATTCTACCTCTTTTAATGTTATATAAAGAATTTGATTTATTATGATTCTTTTCAAGATTCCATCATCTGACTAACTAGGCGTAGAAAATTTAATATAAGGCCATCGATTCGCGGTATACCTACAACAATGCTGTACTAAACACTTGACTTCAATGAACTGGTTTCAGTGAATATTAATCACAGCTATCAAAAAATACTTGTACGGATAATCTTGCCACTGTCTCAGTTAAGATAGCTCATGTAAACTAATTTATGTGCGAGTCTAACTCTTTATTTACTAACGCTTTATTTATTGGTAAACTTGAGTGAATTTTCACGAACAGTGCTATGAGATTCAGTCCGGACGTTGCGTCATCAATTATTTAAGAAAGAGGAAATTCGGGAAGAGCATTCACTGCACTGCAATGACAACAATTTGCTTTTGTCGCCTGGTATACATGCTGTTGCATGGGTTGTTGAGAAGAAAATAGGTCGCAAGAAAGAATTTACATACAATTACACCAAACTCCATTTATTACCTTATTCTCAAATAAATCATTCAACAAGACTGAGACTGTTGCGAATTCACGCTTTCGTGTGTTAACCGTAATATCTCTGGTATGAATTAACGCAAGAGATAATTCACCATTATGAGAAAGTGAAGCCATAAAGGTGTCACGCTGTAATGTAGTGCGGTTGACACGCATACTAACTTTCGTCGAGAAAACCGCGTATATGCTAGCAGAAAAGAGAAAAAGAGAGATTAAGGGGAAAGACTGAACGACTGCTGGGCCCATATTCTTGTGTTCGCTTGCTCAAAACTGCGAGCGTGCGAGCAATCAGGATTGGTCGAGTGCACGCGGAACCGCAAAGCGGAGAGGGCGAATGTTTTTGAATCTTTCTCTAACGTTGTAGTGACTTTTATTTAAATTACGGACTGTTAAAGTTTTGTAACATATGATTTATAAAATGATTGTTTTGCTATTAAATATATTTTCCAATAAAATTATGATTTCCCGTGTAAGAATTGCCATGACTGCAAAAACGGCCCAATACTGTTGGAGCACTGGCAACCGAACCTAGTTGTGTCAAGCACTGGACCGGCTTTGAGCCAACATTGAATTGATAAGAATGGTCCGAGCATCGGTAGCCAATACTGGGCCAATAATCTATTTTTGAACGATTTTAATATTTTTTGTTTTCCGGCGCTGGCCCAATACTGATCGTTAATCATGATGCGCATGTTTATAAAGAATATTAATAATAATATTTTAACCTAAAATATATGATAAGTATCGTGTGTTCCGAGTAACTTTCATTATACCACGCAATGCTGAACAGTTATTCATATTTAAAAAAATCAAGATCCTTGAAAAGGAAAATTGTCTGTTCATCGTCGAGCAGCAGCTGTAGCGACAATGGCAGTATTTTTATAAAAAAACTTGATGCGCTTGACTTATCCCAAAAACGTAATGATCGATGCTTGAGGTAAATTTTAATTTACTTACACTTTATATGTGAATAATCTTATATGTAAATACGTAAATGATAATAAATATTAATGACGCCGACTGGTCATTAAACGCAAACTCAAACATGAATTCGATAAAAATCAAACTCGCTTCCCTGCGAAACATAACAATTTCAATCTCATATACTTCTATCTAACATTGTCACTGTGTAAAGAACTGGCCGAAAAAAGCTTGAAACTCGATAGTAATTACTTTAGGAATAACGTGTGAAGGTTTGTACTTTCATGAGATTTTATTTAACGATTCATTTAGTGCATTTTTTTCTCGTTACTGCTCACATTTGAATCTACAATTGAAAAAAATTTCGTGCCCTTTTTACGAGGTTAGCGTATACGTGTTTGTTTATTTAGATTTGAGTTTGCTTTGGTACTAGAAAATCAAGTAAAATGAGTGATTCTACATCACGAATCGTCGACTCTTTGAGGAATTGTCGTGGCATTTGCAAAGAAATGCTGGTTGATAAGCCTGTTTCAAAGATAAAGATACGTTTTTATAGCGATTATACAATTACTAAATTAAAAATAAAAATTTGAATTTATTTTCTTGTAGGTTATAACACTTATGATTGCAGAAGGTACTTTGGACTTGCAACAAACATTGCTGCAACAGCTGAGAACTGAGTTAGCTTTAGATCTGCCATATGATGTTCTGAGTGATATCGAAGAGCTTATCCAATCGTCTCAAACGATTTTGAGTGATGCTGTATTTCGGCCTTACAGTTCACAGTTATATACAGAAGAACTTCATACAAAAATCGTTCGCAATGCTATGCTCCATGAAAACTTGCTATCTATAATTAGAATGAAATTGTATTCCGATGACGCTGAGAGTTTCCCGGCTACGGTGATAGTGGGAGATTCTGATACTGAAAGTTTGGCAGATACCATTCTCGACGATTTGGGAGACAAATCAATTAGCTCGTAAAAGGTACAGAATTCATGACTTAATTTTAAATATAGACTAAAATATAAAAGAATTCATTTTTTTCAGATTATTATAATAAAAAGGGCGCCTTTTTCAAATTAATTCGGATGAAAGTTGTCGAATAGGATACGTATAGATGACTGATTTTCTTACTATCGTGTCGTATAAGTTGTGCTTGTGTACTATATATGGGCGCGCGTGTATACGCATCTTATAAAAGCACGTGGTGAGCGCCATCACGGTGCATGTAAGACATCCGCATCCTCGTATTCATGTGAATAGCAAATCGTTATCTGCAAAATACATTGTAAATGGCTTTTTTCATGCACTACACAATAAATCAGATTTTCATGCACTGATATTCAAATTTAAATTCTCTTGCACTTCAAAGCGTTTTTTTTCATTGCATTGACATTTGAGTTTGAGTTTGTAACGTATGTGTGTGTCGCTGACTCGAGCGCTCGGTTGCTGGCGGGCTCGCAGAGCCGTCGTATGGGGGGGTGTCGCTTGCGCGCGTTTGCCGGCGGCACGATTAGTTTCGTTTACTCTTCGAACGGCATTCGCCGGGGACGGACATTCCCTGGATGGAGTGACATTTTTCCTTGGACCTACTCTGGATGAGGTGACTCTCTACTTTCATAAGAAGAATATTTGAAGTGTGTGACGATCTCAACATCGAGGTGTTGGTCCGCCCCGGGAGGCAATTCTTTCCTTTGAGTGATGCCGGCAATTCTTCACTACGATGGCATCGATGGAATCATGTGACAAATGTGCTCACTGGAATTTGGAGCGTGATTTTCTGGATGGATGATCTTTCTTTGGAAATCCACGTCGCCACGGTGCGTTGGGCGATATCAACTTATATTGTCGTTATCATGTAAGTGATGATTTGAATCGAGAAAATCGATGATATTGTTAATAGACTTAATATTGTGAACCATGTGAATAAGAGAAGGCGAATTATGACTAATAATCGAGTGTATCCGACTAATTAAATTCATAAGTTTTTGGGATTAATATTAAATTTTAAGTTACTTATGTATTTCAATGGCGAGTTCGAGAATGTAAATAGTCGCGCGTATGTAAATCAAGCGGACAAAGATGTTTAGAGTATAAGGAATTTGAATAAGGCGACAACACTTCGAGTATGACCTTGCATACTCCGAATTTGTAACTACGATACAAGTTAAACTAACTAAGTGTAACGAATTTGAATAAGGTGACAATATTTGAATATGACTTGGTATACTCTGAATTATTTTAATTATCCTCCTACTCTATCCACTCATACGACATCGTGTATACATATTTGTATTTCTCTTCGGTCCAATGTTGGATTTGATAAAATACAATTATAAGTTGAATTGAATTCATGATTGAGTTAATGACGGGCGTCGATAAGTTTTTTTTTTACTTGAAAATTACCAACATGTTTCAATATTATAAAACTTATTATAGTGATATTGCCAAAGCAAGTGCGGTTCCGGATCAAAATGTTGAACACGTCGAAAAAGTATATTCAAATATATCCGAGAAGAATGATTATAACGTATATAACATCACGTAAGAATAAATTTGCCATATTATTTCCAAGTTATATTTGAAATAGTTTGTATTTAGAGATTATTGCTACGAAAGATTTTTTATCACAAATACTATTTGAATTTCAGTAATTCAAATGTAGGATCAAACGCTAAGTAACATTCAAGTGATAATAGTTCGCAAAGTTTATATTCTGATGCTATTTATTCAATTTCCACTGTAGAATCTTTAAGTGCCAGTGCAGAAAATAACCTAGAATCTGAGGTACTTATGTCTTTGAAATTTCGTTACTGATATAATTAAATACGCAATTTATTAAAAATCAGCTATCGAAGAATGTTGAAAGTCCTGAATTGACGTTTAAAGAGCAATTGCAAAATTGGGCTATCAATAATATCTGGATATTAAGAAATAAAAGTGTCACAGAGTTATTGAAAATTTTACGTGCAAATGGTCATCAAGAGTTTCCAAAAACGGCCGAAACGCTATTGAAAACTAAAAAGTTCTCGCTACCGACAAAAATAATGTAAACAGGTAATTTGAATTCCGGGATATACACTTATTTTGGTATTGAAGAAACCTTAAAACTTATGCTGAAATCGGGTGGATATGAAGAGAATACTATTGAGATAATAGTTAATACTGATGGACTACCAATTTACAAAAGTTCAAATCAACAATTCTGGCCAATATTGATAATAATCTTTCATGAAAATTATATTTGCAAACCCGGCGTAGTTGCGCTCTACTGTGGTGATTCGAAGCCACACTGTTTTGATGAATTTTTTTCCGATTTCATAGTAGAATCAAATAAATTACAAGAAACTGGATTTTCAGTAGCAGACAAACTGTATGCTTTCTCAATCAAAGGGTTCAGCTGCGATTGCCCTGCTCGATCAGCTTTAAAATCTTGCAAAGGTCACACTGGATTTTTTGCATGTGAAAGGTGTCAAATAAAAGGCATCACAATCAATAAAAAGCGAGTTTATCCGCAATTAGATTGTACCCTGCGAAATAAGGAATCCTTCATAAATCAAACGCATAAAGAACATCACAGACGAAATGAAGTTTCACCTTTGATTAAACTCGTAGCATTCGATCCCGTGAGACAAGTGTTCTTAGATTCCATGCACTTGTTTGATAGAGGAATAAGTAAAAATATTTTTGAACAGTATACAGATAAGAGTAGCCCAAATAAGCTCAGCAGAAAACAAAAAAGTGAACTTGACAAGCTTTTGAAAAGTATGAGCACAGGTATTCCCATAGAGTTTCAACGTAAATGTTTCAACTTAAAAGATTCTAATCACTGGAAAGCGACACAGTATCATTTCATTTTAGTTTACGCACTGCCATTTCTATTAAAAGATTTTTGATGACTGCAAAGTACAAGCATTTATTGTTACTATTTGTTAGTAGTCGTATTCTTTTCAGCACAGAATTAGCAGTGACGTATTGGCAATATGCGAAACAGTTGTTAAGAAAATTTTTTTCTATGCTACCTACTATGTATGGGAATGACGTGGTATTTATTGAACGTGGACGTCGTTCTTACAATAACAGTCACATTAAATACAATAATATTATAGTGTTATTGATATTTTATCATCATACGTTCTACGACAACAGATCTGAACAATTGTACAATTGTAATTGTAATTTCTCGCTTGCATATTAACTGTATGTATGTGGTTTTTGGGATAATTTCAAAAATTAACTAAATAGCTTATTCACTGTCATGTTCACGGTCTAATTTCTGGTCAATGAAGTAATCGTTGAAAGAATATTTTACATAGTCTTAGAATACTACAAAGTACATAGTTGTATTACTAGATTCTGCATGGCCATATAACCGTACAAGAATTAACTCCAATAGGACACACGTTTTAAAAAACTTGTGGTAGCTGATTTCAATGTATAAATATATTTCTTCAATTACAATTTCATTTGAATATCTGTAAAATATGCCAAAAAATAAATCAGAGTTTTATCGTCAACATTGCGATCTAAAGCCCAGTGTTTCAGTTTATCTATCACGTTCATTTCAACTTTATGATTAGAGTTTGAAGCATCATCTAACAACAAACCATTAGTCTCTTCAAAAGGACTCTGTATTGGACTACTATTTTCATTTATTGTTTGTAGGTTAGGAAATTCGCCAATATTTTCATTGTTATAAAAATATTTTTTCAATAGAATTCCACTATCTATATCGACCAATTTTTACACATATTTATCTTGAATATTTCCTAAGTTATTAGAATAACAAGTTTCATGAATTTTAGCTTTTTCGGCTTGATTATCTAGAAAATTGAATATTATGCTTTTAAAAATAAGAAAACGACTTATATCTAAATGCAAGAAATTTTTTTTATAAAACTTTCAAGTCTATTCGGCTTAAACGCTTGCAATATGAGCATTAAACTCATTTTGAATCAGTCGATTTTTCCTCTTGCGTTCTCTGTTTTTTACTTTCTCGTTTCCGGAATTTCAATTTTGCATTTTATTATTTAAGCGTAGGCATAAATTCTTTCTAAACGAATTATACAAATATTTATAAAAGTTTTACACTTAGCCTATTTATTTTCAAAACAATCAAGTTTGCCATACTCACCGCGATGAAAACAAATGTGATATGCTAACTAGAATATGATAAAATATTCCTTACAAATATAAATTAACTTTTATCAATTTAATGTCTATAGTATAAATATCGCAAGAAATTCAAATTTTGAACAAAGTACTAAATATAAATTGAAGAGACACAAGTTGTATGAATCGTTATGATCTTTCTCGGTTATATAATTATACAGGGTGACCTATTTTAAAAGAACCACCCCGAAATTGAACCCCAGGCTTCAAATGATTACCTTTCGATAATTTGTTTAAATAACTTTTGATAAATAATTGTAAATGGCAAAAGAAAAAACACGATTTACCTACGATTGGCATAGTTAATTTGGCGCTATCTTGCCAAGGTTTAGCAAGGGCCTTAATGGATTAAGACAATGTGGAAGTGACCAATTTAACTTTCTTTCCAAATCCGAAATAAAAAAATGAGGTGTTTTGAGTAGCCGACTTGGTAGCCAGCCAAGTTAAGCAAACTTGTTAATAATAACGGAAGCTTATTTTCCATTTTTTATCCATTTTTCAAGGCTTTATTCAAGGATTCATTCAAGATTTATTGAACATTACATACAATTTAATTTTATTTAATTAACGAAAGCTTATTTTCCATTTTTTAGCTTAGACGCCGTGTATAAACTTCCTAATTGTTGACATTCTGTTATCTCTCGGGGCGTATTCATGGTCGATGTCTCTCTCTTCATTCAATGATTCGGATTCTCACGTGGTTTGGATGCCGAAGCCTCCCTGGGTAATTTTGACGATCAAGGCCGATACCGTGCTGCAGCTAAATATTACCGTCTAGTTATTGGGTTGGGGGGGGGGCAAGATATTACCAGCAAGTTATTGGGTTACTATAATTAATCTTACCTTTGCCCGATCATCCCTGTGCATAGATGAAGAAAAAAATAAATTTGACCCCTGCATGACCTTACGCGGGGGGGGGGGGGGCGGACCCCACACATAATACCTTATCTGAACGTAGAATTTCTCGCTCTTTCCGAATCCGGGATCAAAATTATAGGTTTCTATTAAAAAAATGACTTTGACCTTCAAATGACCTTGAAAATAAATCTCAATAGTAGTATTCACTATCTTTAATAAAAGGCCATCTCAAAGAGACTATTGTTCTACTGATCCTTTATTGAAATCAGAAGTGATTGTTAACCCACTAACGACCAAGACGGTCGATTTTAGACTAACTTTTCGTAGCTGAATTTCAGGTACTCAACGAAGTAATAACTGGGTCCGACATATCAATCTTTATGTATTTTTGTCTGCTGAATCAGAATCTGGGCTCGAAATTCGACAATTTCTATTGCAAAAAAAGATATGGCGATTTTTTTGCAAAAAAATCTGAAAAAAAATCGCATTTTCAAACTTTATGATTTTTTTTCAGGCAGAAATCGCATGAATTCATGGTGAAATCATCAACCATCGGTGCACAAATTTGTTGAAATTTAACGATAAATTTTTACATATATGTATTTTTCCCCAAAATGGCGGCCAAAATGCAAAAAATTGCATAAAATCGCATTGTTTGTTCATTATTTTTTTTCTCGAAAACTAAAGGATTAAACAAAAATTGTCTAAGAGTAAAAATGTCTTAGAATTGATCAAGGAATACTCTCAAATTTTTTCAGATTTTTTTGAGACAATTTTTGATTATTTGAAAAATGCTAAAACCAAATTTTGAAAAAATGTCTGCAAAAAATCTGAAAAAATTTGAGAGTATTCCTTGATCAATTCTAAGACATTTTTACTCTTAGACAATTTTTGTTTAATCCTTTAGTTTTCGAGAAAAAAAATAATGAACAAACAATGCGATTTTATGCAATTTTTTGCATTTTGGCTGCCATTTTGGGGAAAAATACATATATATAAAAATTTATCGTTAAATTTCAACAAATTTGTGCACCGATGGTTGATGATTTCACCATGAATTCATGCGATTTCTGCCTGAAAAAAAATCATAAAGTTTGAAAATGCGATTTTTTTTCAGATTTTTTTGCAAAAAAATCGCCATATACCGAGGGCGGTCTGGGGCCAGGCGGATTCGGGGCTGGACAGCCACTTCGGCCCGGTCCACCAGAGGTGGTGGTCCTTGAGGGTGTCCGAACCGACCCCCCTAGAGCCGATGTCCGCGGGATTGTCGGTGGTGGGCACGTGGTGAAGGGTTGCTCCGGCAACTAATTCCTGGACGTGGGCGATGTAGTTGTCCACGAGGTCGTTCCCCACCGGTTCGTCGGACTGCAGCCAATGCAGTGCGACGCGAGAGTCGCTCCAGAGGTGGCAGGCCGAGATCGGGACCTTGAGGGCGGAGGCGGTGGGGGTGAGAAGCTGCGAGGCGATGAGAGTCGCACGCATTTCTAGTCGCAGGATTGTCATGCGCAGGCGTCCGGTTGATGCTGGCTGGAGGCTCTTGATGGAGGAGAGCTTCGTCCGAGCGTTGAGTAGGGCGGTGGTGACGCTTCCGTCCTTGTCGATGACCCGCGAGTAGACTGCGGCGGCTAGGGCGCGGCGGCTGGCGTCGGCGAACGCGTGGAGCTGGAGGTTCTCATCGGGTGCGAGCCCGATCCATCGAGGGATGTCGATCTCGGTGGCCGCGAGGATCGTGGAGCGGAATGCGGACCACTTGTCCTGCCACGCCTATGGGAGGATCTCGTCTCAGCTCAGCTTCGCTCTCCACAGATCCTGCACGATCATCTTAGCCACGAGGGTGATTGGCGCCAGCCATCCCGCTGGGTCGAAGATACTGGAGAGCTCGGCGAGGGCCTTGCGCTTAGTCAGCTGAAGCCCGGGATGAGGCGAGGCGGGAGGCTTGAACCGGAATCGGTCAGTGGTCGGGCTCCTCCCAGCCTACTCCGAGCTCGGTGACTGGTCCGTCCGCCGAGAGATGGACCCAGCTGGGTCGAAGGCGATCGTCCACGGCGATGTCCTCAAGCAAGGCGGGGTCGCTGGCCACCCACTTCCGCAGGTGGAAGCCGCCCGCCGTGAGGAGTGCGATTAGCTGATCCCTGAGGCGTCGGGTTATCTCCAAACTGTGGCCGCCGCTGAGGAAGTCGTCCATGTAGAGGACGTTCTCAGCGGCCTCTCGGGCGAGTGGGAAGCGGGCGCCCTCGTCGGCGCAGAGCTATCTGATGGTCCGGAGGGCCAGGTAAGGTGCGCAGGCCTCGCCGTAAGTGATGGTTTGTAGCGCGTAGTGGTGGGCGGGAGAGTCTGCGTCCTGGCTCCACAGCACTCTCTGGAGGTGGACGTCCTCTGGCCTCACGCGGATCTGGCGGAACATCATCTGGATGTCCGCGCAAAAGGCGTAACGGTGCAGCCTCCACCTAGTGAGCCCGGTGGCCACGTGCCCTTGTAGCTTCGGCCCAGCGTGCAGCGCGTCGTTCAGGCTGTATCCCGAGGATGTGGGTCTCGAGGCGTTGAAGACGACGCGCAGTTTCCGTCCTCGATCGTGATGTTGCCAGATTCCGTGATGCGGGATATAGACGGCCGGTCCCTGATGTGCGGTGAGCTCCTCGGCAGTGAGACGCCGCATGTGCCCGAGGTTCTCATACTCGGCCATGAACTCGTGATAGCGGCCCGACAGTTCCTGGTCCCGCTGCATCCGGCGGTGCATCGAGGCGAGGGCGGAACGAGCCTGGCTCAGGCTCTCCCCGAGGAGAGCGACGCGTTCCGGTCGTAGCGGGAGGGCCACGGTGTAGCGCCCTGTGGGGTCTCGGCTGCATCCTCGAGCGAACGCTGCCTCGCACTCGACGTCGGCGGCAGAGATCCTTCTCGCCTGGAGTACCTTCTCCAGAGACCAGAATTTCTGGACGAGGCCGAGGAGGCGCTCGTGGCCGGTCGCTGGGCCCGGGATGGACAGGGTGGCGCAAGACAGGGCGACGCCCTGGTCGGCCTGTCGAGCGGCGGCCACGCGCCCGGTGAGCGTCCAGCCGAACACAGTGTTCTGGGCCAGAAGCGGGCCGTAGCTCTGGACGCCCGATTGGATGATCCGGCTGTAGGCGTCCGCACCGATGACGATGACAATTCCGGCCGGACGGTCGAATTGAGGGTCGGCGAGGGGCAACTCTCCCCGCGGGTCCGGGCGGGGCTTCTTGATGGCTCCGGAGGGGGTGACGATCCCGATATCTCTCAGGACGAGCGCCTCAACGCGGATCAGTCGGCCGCCGGAGGGAGATCCGAGGTGCAGCATCGTCTGGTGTCTCGCCGAGTCCATGGCAGGGCCGGCGACTCCGACAACGTCGACTCGGACGCGGCGCAGCCGAGTCTGCGGGCGAGGGAGAGGCTCAGGAGGGTTGTCTCGGAGCAGGGGTCCAAGAGTGCTCTGCCCGGCACCGGCGGTGAGCCATCGCTGCTGGCCTGGACGACGGCAGTGGGAAGGAGGGACAGTCATAACCGTTCCTCTTCCCTCGCCGCGACCTCTGGACAGGCTCAGGTGACGGCGGCCTGGACGCGGGGGGCCTTTGGCGCGGGATCCTCGTCCTCGTCGCGGTCGGCGGGACGTTTGGCCGGCCTGCCTGCTCCCTCGTGGATGAGGGTGTGGTGGACCCCGGAGCAGCTTCTGTAAGTCCCATTTGACGGGCAGGTCCTGGCCGAGTGCGAGCCACTCAAGCAGTTGAAGCAGAGGCCGCGGTCCGAGACGAGTTTCCTCCTTTCCTCAGGCGTCAGGCCGCGGAAGGTCAGACAGTGGCCGATATAGTGGGCCTCCTTGCAGGCCGGGCATCCGCTCCGCTTGAGGCCAGTGGTGTGGGCCCGCACTTGTCGGCTGCACGGCTGACGCCCCTGGCTCTGGTCGGCCTTGCGGGATGCGTCGGATGCGCTGGTCGATTGAGGGAGGGCAGAGGTCGGGGGGTACAGCGACCGCAACGTCCGGAACCGCCGCTGGAGGAACTCCCCCAGCTGTTCGAAGGTCGGCTCGCTGGTTTTCTCCTCACTCTCCTCCTCCCGGACTCTTCGGGTGGCAGGGTCCATGGCTCGGCTGCCGAGATGGGCGAACCAATCGTCCCAACTACCGACTAGCCGGCCGAGCTTCTCCAGCGCGTTCTCCGGCTCCTCCGCTCAGGGGTGTCGGCCGGACGCGTGTCGTCGCCGTCGGCGCGGCGACGGGACGTGCGTCCGCGACGACCGAGAGCCTCAGCCGTGATGCAGCTGGGGGCCGTTCGGGGGGGGGGGGGGGGGGGGGGGTCAGGTGTCGACCAGGGCTCGCGGAGCCTTGGTAGGGCGACGACGGCGCGTTGGTGTCGGCGAGACCCGGGGTCATTGGCGTCGACGGCGCGTCGGTGTTGGCGAGGCGTCGCTGCTATCGGCGGCGGCCACCTTGGACGCCGCTTGGCGTCGCTGCTGTCGGCGGCGGCCATCTTGGAGGCCGCTTGGCGTCGCTGCTGTCGGCGGCGGCCATCTTGGATGCCGCTTGGCGTCGCTGTTGTCGGCGGCGACCATCTTGGACGCCGCTTGGCGTCGCCATCGTCCACCCCGGGCGCCGTCGCCGAGCTCGGCGTGGCCACCGGGTCCTCGCCGGCGCACGCGGTCGGTCCCAGCCGGCCCTGAAAGTCTGGCCTCCTTCGACCCGTCCCATGCGCGTCGCTGGCGGTCACCTTGCCAGGACGCTCGTCCGCTGGCAGCTGGGCTGGCCGGGGCGAGTCGAAGCTGGGGCTGAGGCGAGCGCGCCTCGTCTCTGGGCCGCGGCTGAAGTCGCGGCGACGCCGGGCTTCGGTCCAGGCGCGACCGCCTGCCGTTAGGCCGACGTTCAGCCCAAATTACATGGGGTACTTACCTCGATCGCTGTCCGGTATCCGGCTCGAAGGACCAAATGTTAAGGCGCTGGCGCAGGGGGATGAGGCGGTAATCCCGTCGGGAATGAAGTGACACAGACACAAGACACTTTCACTTAAACATTTTATTGGCCATCACTTTGGGTGACAGAACAGGCAGAGATTACAATAAGGTCGCGTTAAAGATAGTTCTGGCGGTGGAGAACGCAGGTCGATGCTGGTCGAAGGCTCAAGGCAAACTGAACTTGGAAGCGGTGGTGGCGTTATCTGGCGGGGGGGGAGGCTTTAGTCTCGCCCCTACTTCAGGGCCCGCGTCGTTGTCCCCTCGTTGGGGGGATAGAGAAAGGGGGAAGCTTGGGCTCGAGCTGCGCGAGGCCGGGCAACTCGACCAAACAGTGATAATATCAACAATGTCTCGGCATAATTTTGAAAAAATGAAGTCGTCTATAAAATATTCGGTTCCTGAAGATCAAAACGATGATGACAAAGTGTGGTGGGTCAGAAAAATGGTGGATATTTTTCGAAAGAACATCGGGTAATTTGGTTTTTTCTCGACAGCCTTCTCTATTGATGAAATGATGTTAAAATATTATGGGAGGAATTTTCTCAAACAGTTTATAAAATCTAAGCCCATGAGATTTGGAATAAAGATGTGGGCCTTGTGCAGTGCTGACGGCTACTTATTCGATTTTGATATATACTGCGGAAAAAATCTAAGACATCTGACTTTTTACCTACGTGTGCTCAAGGAAGTAGAGTTGTTCTTCAAATGTTACAACAATTACTGATGAGTACTACGTCAAGAAAATTATATCAATATCATATATATTTTGATAATCTCTTCGCAAGTCCAGATTAGTTAGTTCACTTGAAAAAAATATGACATTTTTAAGAGTACTACAGGTATGGTTGTCAGTGATGCTACCGCAGAATGTTGTAGAATGACAGAATATGTTAAAGAAGTACCAGATTTCTTGCTAGACCTCTTCGAAAATAACATTAGTAATTTAGATCCTTCACAAAAGAAGAAATTTGCTCAACTTCTAACTGATTTCCAAGACATTTTTCAAGATGATGATGTTGCGGGAAAATGTAATTTAATAGAACATAAAATTGAGCTGAGCGATCCTCATCCTATTAAACAACTGGTTCGTCCGGTTCCTTTTCATATCCAAACAGATATTAATCAAATGATTACTGATATGCAAAACCAGGGTATTATCGAAGAATTTTCTAGTTCTTGGTGTTCTCCAGTAGTTTAAAAAAAAAAAGGATAAAACTTGGAGATTTTGTGTAGATTTTCGGAAGTTGAATGAAAAAACACTTAAAGATTCACATCCATTACCTAAGATCGACCATATTTTAGATAAATTAGCTGGCAAATCTTGGTTCTCGACTTTAGATCTCAAAAGTGGATATTGGCAGGTAAAGATTCGTCCGGAAGATAGAGAGAAAACAGCCTTCTCCATTGAAAATGGTTTGTAGCAGTTCATCGTTATGGCTTTTGGCTTATGTAATGCTCCGGCCACTTTTGAAAGGTTAATGGAGAAATTGCTCCGAGATCTTTTAAATGAAATCTGTTTAATTTATCTTGATGATATTATGGTTATGGCAAAATCATTCGATGAGATGTTAGCCAATTTACGCAGAGTTTTTTTGATGATACGTGACGCTAATTTAAAATTGAATAGAAAAAAATGTGTTTTCTTCCAACACGAGATAGAATACTTAGGACACATTGTTTCAGAAAACGGAAAAAAAACTGATCCCAAAAAGATAGAGGCTATGGTTACATGGCCTGTCCCTCGGTGTAAGAAACACGTGAAAAGTTTCACTGGATTATGCTCTTATTATAGACGGTTTATTAAAGGATTTTCTTCTATTGCTAAACCTCTGTATCGCTTAACTGAAAAGGGAACCAAATTCAATTGGACAAGTGATTGCCAAAATTCATTTGTGAAATTAAAAGAAGTTTTAACAACTCCACCTATTTTAACTTTTCCTCGTACCGATTTACCTTTTATTTTAGACACAGATGCTTCAGATCATGGGATAGGAGCTGTCTTGTCACAAGTTCAGGATGGGGTAGAGAGAGTAATAGGTTATTATAGTCGTGTTCTAACAAAAGCCGAGAGAAATTATTATGTTACTCGTCGTGAATTATTGGCAGTAGTAGATACAACTAAAGATTTTCATTACTACTTATGTGGTAGAGCTTTCTTCATTCGTACCGATCATTCGGCGTTAACATGGCTTCTTTCTTTTAGGGATTTGGATGGTTAATTAGCTAGATTGTTAGGAAAATTAGCTCAATATAATTTCAAAATTTTACACCGCAAAGGTACATCACATGGTAATGCAGATGGTTGTTCTAGACGACCCTGTAGTAATTCTTCGTGTAGATACTGTTTTAATATAGAATCATAGTATGCACAGGGTGATTGTGTAGGGCGGATTGTCTTTGAAGAAACTCCTCATTCAGTTTGGAAAGATCGTCAATTTCAGGATGATGTCATTCGTACTATTTTAAATAGTAAAAAGAAAGGTAAAAGATTATCATGGCAAGATATTTCTTCTGAAGATGAATACATGAAAATATCTCAATGGGACTCCTTAGTTATTTTAGATGACATTTTGTATAGAGAATGGATCTCTTCTAATTTGAAGTCAAAAGTTCTTTAATTAATAGTACCTAGGAATTATATTAACACGGTTTTAGAAGAGGCTCATGATTCCCCTTCCGGTGGTCATTTTGGTGTTAATAAAACACTACAGAAGGTACGGAAAAGATTTTATTGGGTTTTTTGTAAGAAAGATGTTGAAAATTGGTGTAGATTTTGCTCGAAGTGTATAGCGAGAAAGGGACCTTCCGATAAAGGTCACAGTAAGATAAAGATCTATAACGTAGGATTACCTTTCGAAAGGGTTCAAATGGATATTTTAGGCCCTTTTCCGATTTCTTCTTTAGGAAATAAATACCTCTTAGTCGTAACAGATTGTTTTACAAAATGGGTAGAAGTTTTTCCACTCTCTAATATGAGAACAAAAACTATCGCCGAGATATTTGTTCATGAAATTGTATGTAGATACGGAGTTCCTCTTGAGGTTCATACTGACCAGGGTCGTAATTTTGACGCTACACTAATCAAACAACTATCCCAATTGTTAGGTATACAAAAGACTAGAACAACACCATTACACCCACAATCAGATAGCCAAGTAGAAAGACAGAATAGGACAATACTTGACTACTTAGCTAAATACATATCAGATAATCAAAAAGATTGGGATCGTTGGATTGCCTTGTACCTTT
Source organism: Phymastichus coffea (assembly GCF_024137745.1). Classification (NCBI taxonomy): domain Eukaryota; kingdom Metazoa; phylum Arthropoda; class Insecta; order Hymenoptera; family Eulophidae; genus Phymastichus; species Phymastichus coffea. The sequence continues at coordinate 470,922 of NW_026706827.1, forward strand.
TATCTTCTGTTCATGCCACAACTGGAGTTAGTCTAGCGGAAATGTACACCGGTTCAGACCTAGGACTTCCCTTAGACTTGATGCGCGGACGTCTGCCTGAAGTAGAGATTCCTCATACACGAGAAAACTACATACACAAACTCAAAAACAACATCGACAAAATACATTATTTTGCAAGAACACACATCAAGATTACATCACAACGATCGAAGAAATATTACGATAGAACAGCTCGACACATAAATTTCACAAACAACCAAAAAGTATGGTTTTTCAACCCTCGACGGCTCATAGGAAGGACACCAAAACTCCAGAGTAATTGGGTAGGTCCTTTTACAATTATCAAGAAGATCAATGATGTAGTCTTCTGTATCCAGAAGACTCCACGACATAAAAAAAAGATTGTCCACATTGACCGATTAGCGACATACCACGATAGGTAGATTCTTCTGCTCCGCTCACGGTTTTTGAGTCGTGGTTTTCCCGTGAGCTGTAGAGTGAATGCTGGAGCAGGGATGAAGTTGCGGTACCACGACAAGTTTACCCCCCACTTCTATCCAAGAATTACCTAAAAGATAGATGTTCATCGATGATACCCTGATGTTACCTGGATTTGATGATTCTATATTTTAAGAGACGGGTCCTGTAACCAGATAAGTCAAGGATTAACCCGCTTAAAAATAGAAGATTTTTAAGATTTCACAATTTCAAGTTGATGATACGCTAATTTCAAGAATGAAGATGGATCATCTTTTCAAGAGACGGGTCCTTTGGCCGGGTGAGTCAAGGATCAACCCGCTTGAAGAGGACGGTCTTTCTTTCGTTTGTGAGATTGTCGGGACGATAATCTAAAAGACGGGGAATAATGTTATGTATTCTCCTCTGATTAAGAACGAAATACGTTGTTAAGCGATTTTGTTAGTTTGTTTTGTTCGCTTTGTTTTCTCAGAGTATGTTTTGCATTGAGACAATAAACATATAATTGTGGTTATTTTAAATAAATACATTCTCGTTCTTTTTATAACAAAGTTATTATTATTATTTTGTGTGAGTGTACGTGTGAGCGTAACAATACTATGTTGGTTTCAAGAAGTAAATGAATATGTGAATAAATACATGAATAGAAAAAAATTCTGCGTTAACAACATTAATCTTCTACATATTATTTGCAAGGTGATTTTATTCCAATAGCAATCTTCAAAATTTTCAACTCTATTACACACCAAAACATAACGGGTGTAGATTTGTTAAGCATCTCATACATTTTCAGCTGCTATTTTAATCTTTGAATGTCACGTTCAAATTTCACTTGTAAAAAATAGATGAAAATACAAACTGTGCGAAGAAAATCTTCTAGGTGGCATTTCAAAAGATTCAAAACCTGTTGTATTCAGGTAAAAAAACACCTAAAAAGAACAGGTGTAAGTTGTTTGAAACACCACCTCCACAAACGGCCATCGCAATATGTTACCTTTTCACCTAAAAAATCAGCTGCAAATTCTACATTTTGCAAGGACTATATTTGAAATGGTAATTGAAATTAACTTAAACCTGTTAGTTTCAGGTAAAAAAAAACAACTAAAAAGAACAGGTTTAAGTTTGTTAGAAAAACCATCTTGAAAAATTCCAGTCCCATAATATGGATTTTCCGCCTGAAAATAACCTGTAATTAACACCCGATGATAACACCTGGTGCAAATGTATCCATGCCAATTGAAACTTATCAGGTAAAAATTTGAAACAATTTGTCAGATGAAACTTACAGGTATTTTTTTCAGATGAAAATACCAAGTGAATTTTTTCAACAGGGATATTATATCTCAGAAGGGTATAAGTATGGACGCCAAGAAAGTTTTTGCTGTCTCGGAATGGCCAATTTCTAATACAAAGAAACAGATTAGGAGTTTTATTGGGTTCGCTTCATATTCAAGAAGATTCGTCCCAAAGTTTTCTGACATAGTCAAACCTCTTTACAAGTTAACTAAGAAAAACATTCCATTTGTTTGGACTTCTGAATGTCAGAAAGCTTTTGATAAGTTAAAGCAGGCATTGACATCCCCTCCTATTTTGGCATATCCGGATAAAGATGACGAATTTATCTTAGATACTGATGCATCAGGACATGGGATTGATGCTGTTCTTTTAGAAATTCAGAATGGTGTAGAACGAACAATTGCGTATTATAGTATGGTTCTATCCAAAGCTGAGAGCAATCACTGCGTCACTAGAAAAGAACTTTTAGCGGTTATAGATTCTTCTAAATATTTCTCCCATTATCTCATTGGTAAGAAGTTTTTAATTCGTACAGATAATTCAGCTCTTACATGGCTAATCTCTTTTCGGAACTTAGATGGTCAGTTAGCTAGGTGATTAGGAAAATTAAGTAAATTTAATTTTGAGGTTATTCATAGGAAAGGATCTTCTCATAGTAATGCAGATGGACTTTCACATCGTCCCTGCGATGAATCTTTTTGTAGATATTGCTCAAAAATTGAAAATAACTATGCTGTTGAAAAGGTAGTCAGTCGAATCTGTCTTCTTGAAAATAATCCTATTGATTAGAAAATAGAACAAGGAAAAGATGAGGACATCAGTGTCCTACTTAAATTTAAAAGGGAGGATAAACGCCCTGATAGACGTATTGTTTCTTCAAAAAGTCCTTCGTTTAAATTTTATACTCTTCAGTGGGATTCTCTTTTTATTCGTAATGATCTTCTTTTTAGACGTTGGGAATCACATGATTTGAAAACATGTGTGTGGCAATTAATTGTTCCAAAGAGTAGGATCAATGAAGTGCTCAAAGAAGCTCACGATTCTTCTACTGGTGGCCATTTTGGTATAAACAAAACTCTGGACAATGTTCGACGTCGTTTTTACTGGGATTCCTATAAAAAAGATGTTGAAAATTGGTGTAAGAGTTGTGATCTTTGTATTGCTAAAAAGGGACCATCAGGAATAGGTAAAAGTACTTTACAGATTTATAATCTTAGAGCTCCATTTGAAAGACTTCAAATCGACATTTTAGGCAAATTACCTCCTTCTTCATCGGGTAATAAGTATTAAATGGTTATAATTGATTGTTTTATGAGATGGCTTGAAGTAATTCCTCTAAAAAATATTCAAGCCAAGACAATTGCTCAGGCATTAGTCTCCCGAGTCATTTTTCGTCATGGAGTTCCATTAGAAATCCATATAGATCAGGGTAAGAATTTTAAGTCAAATTTGTTCAAAGAGTTAACAGTTTTATTGGGTATCCATAAAACTAGAACGACACCTTTACACCCACAATCTAATGGTCAAGTCAAGCGTCTTAATAGAATAATTCTGCAGTATCTGTCGTTGTTCGTTTCAGAACATCAACGGAATTGGGATGAACTTATTCCGCTTTTTCTTCTGGCATTTCGTTCTTCACGAAATGAGACAACAGGAATGACTCCTGCGGAGATGTACCTTGGACAAGATCTTCGATTGCCCATTGACTTACTCCAAGGATGTCCACCCAACGTTGTTCCCGAAACTCCCTCCAATTATGTCACAAGAATTCGTCATCAATTACACCAAATTCATCATGTTGCTCGAAAAAAGATGAATTTACAATCCAACCGTACCAAGATGACCTATGATAAATCTTCTGTTTTCAAGTCATTTGAAGTCAAAGAAAAAGTTTGGTTCGTCAATCCGAAGAGAAAAATTGGAAAAACTCCGAAGTTGCAATCCGATTAGGAAGGTCCATATAAAGTTATTCGAAAAATTAACGACGTTGTTTATTGTATAAGGCAATCCCCTAGACATAAGAATAAAATTGTACATAGTGATAGATTTGCGAAATATGTTGACCGTCGTTAATTGGAGAACTGTTCTGTTTAAGTTTTTGGTGCTGTTGTTTTCCTCAAGCTGTGGGCAAATGCTAGAACAGGAACTTGGGTTGGACCACAGAGCGTCAACTCCCAACCAAGTTCAATCTCCTATATATCCCCCATAATACTCCTTTCGAAATTTCCTGACGTTCAAGAAACGGGTCCTTCGTTTTCTGGAATGATGATTGACTTGGGGCCTAGAGTCGTCATTGGAAGACTGAAAATCAACCTGCTTGGAGTCAAGAGAGAAGATTCAAGAATCAAGAGACGGGTCCTAGTTTTCTTCTAGAATGTTGGTTAGGTTGTGCTCGAAGATTTGGTATCTTGGGCAACCTTGGAGCCTTCATTGGTTGAAGATGGATTAATCCGCTTGGTTCAAGATTTTCTTATTGTCGAAGACGACAATAATTTTTCAAAGGAGGGGGTAGTGTTACGAATGCGGTTTATAATATCGAATTCGTACGTTTGTATCCACGGCAACATCTGAATAAATATTTTTGTTGTTGTTTAGTTAGTTGACCCCTGAGTGTCAAATTGAAAGCATCACGTTTGTATTTCAATAAAGTTTAGTTTGAGTTATTTGCGTATTTTTATTGACTATACGTAAACGTAACAATATGTTTGTTGTTATGGTACGAAAAGTGAAAAAAGTAAAATAGATTTTGACTTATCAGAACTGCAAGACAACAAATCATTGTGCAGTCGTCTATGGTCGGTCGGTCTGCGTATGTTAAATCACAGAGAATGTGGAGCAATTAAAGCGGCTGACACATTTTTAGCACATCCGCTTCACGCTACTGATAGTGATACGGTATTTTGATGGTTAAATACAAATATCATTTGAAGTAGAAAAGTCAAACCTTTTGATGAAATCAAACAACTCCCTCCTGATCCATCCGGAATTTGTTACGATAATCTTATAGACTGTCATTATCCGATCCGTCATGGAAAATTCGAAAACCTTTGTTTATATGATTTTGCAAGATGGTATGATATATGGAAAACGAAACCAAAAACTAAATGTTAATTCTATGAAATGAGTAACGGCTTATATAGCAAAAAAAGAAATAAGCCTTATATCATAAACCATTGCAATTATAATCCAATTGCACAACCAGAGGCTTATTATCATTCTCTATTATTACTCTTTTGACCTTGGAGAGATCTTGATAATTTAAAAAGATCTGAAGATACTTAGATGCCTTTATGAAAAAAAAAGAAGTTTTAACAGAAGCTATGGCATATCATGAAAAGTCTAAAATCATTCGTGATGCAATAGATAATATAAATAAATTAGTTGAAAATCAAATGTTATTAGATAATAATGCAGACAATAATTCTAATCCAGATAATTTACCTGATGGATGTGTTCCAATAGAAGTAGAAAAAACTATGAAAGATGTTAATGATACTGCAGATAAAATGAACTTGAATGCAAGTGTACTTGATGATAATATAACTAAATTCAATGCTGATTAACATAGAGTTTTTACTAGAGTTAGACATGGTTTATTTGATTCCAGAAAAAACTTTACGACTAGCTGTTTTTGGAGCAGGTAGATTCACTGAGTAGAGTCATTTAATAGAAAACATCGTTGCAATGAATAAATTGGAGCGAAAAAAGAAAACATTAATACTTGCTCCAACGGGGATAGCTGCTTATAATGTTAACCTTTTAAGGACGGGGATTTTTACGTTAAAATTTGACTTTTTTTTTGCACAATATTTGTGCATAAAATGAAAGAATATGTCACGTGGAGTGCCTGACAAAATTGGTGGTCGATATATCGACCAGTCCCGTCCTTAAAAGGTTAACGGTCTTACTATTCATAAAGCTTTACAATTACCTGTTGATCCAAATGGAACCGCGATATACCAAAAGCTTTCTACAGCTGCAAGAAAAAAAATGCGACAAAGTTTTGAAGATGTAGATCTTATTATCATAGACGAAATATCGATGGTGTCTGATGTTACGTTTATGTACATCAATTTGAGATTACAAGAAATAAAAAATTCATCTGAAGATGAAGATGGGTGGTTTGGAAAAATAAATATTATACTTTTTGGAGATTTATTATAATTACCACCAGTTAATGAAGATTTCGTTTTTGTAGAGTTAACTAAACAAAAAGTATCTAAATACTTGAAAGCGATGTGTTCATATAACCTTTGGTCACTTTTTGATTTTGATGAATTAACAATTAACATGAGACAAAGAAATGACAAAACATATTTAGGCAGAATTCGAATGGGAATATTAACCAAGCCAAACATTCAAGTACTCAACAAAGAAAATTAAATTTATCGGGTGCTGATTGTAAAGAAAAAATAAATGCGTTGTGTGAATACTTAGAAAAATGACCTATTGATACTGTTTGTTTGCCACCTAAAAGAAGCACGTGCAAGAATTTAAATGATGCTATGTTATATAGAATTCAATCAGAAGAAATTACTTTAGTGGCTATAGATGACGTGAAGGGACCTAAATATTTACACAAAAAAGCTATGAACCTACTTAATAAAGATGACGGTAACGCTTGTAGAATTGATTAAATTATTACAATAAAAATAAAAAGTGATGATTCGAAGAAACATTGATGTATGTATCGGACTAGTGAATGGAACTATTGGGACAGTAGGTTCAGTTTCTAGGGATGCCAAAACAAATATTATTAATAGTATCATTATTCGCTTGAAAAATGGACAAGAGTACCCTATATTGAGATTGTCGTATCAATTCTTTCTTATGAAAAGCTTATTCATAATTAGGCAGCAATTCCTAATTTGTTCAGGATAAAAATTGTGATGGTCATATTACAGATCAAAGTTTTATTTTCATCTACACCAAATTCTCGAGGTGAATGCCACGGATCTATCTAAAGTAAACTTGCTTATTTCTCTACATGATAGGTGCACGCCATCTGTTGGCAGTTCCGAGAATCATAAGCGTATTGACCTTACGGATTTTCAGATACACCGATAGGTGACGTACGCCAATCATCAAGAAGAGTAGACGAGTTGACTTTATATATTTGCTAACTATAAAAGGAATAAAAGAATCTTTAAAATCTATTTGACTATGGTGTGTTTATTCGCCGTTATCATACAAACGTAATCTTACATTTTTGATCATTTCTTCAGTAGGGTGATATCTATGCACTTCCTTTTCCCATCTACATATTTTTAAACATTCTTTTTCACTTGTAATATAACTCTAATAGACTAAAGTGACAATGAATTTCTATACTTATTTTTTATATATTTTTCAATGCTCCAATTCCTCACAGTCTGTGCATTACTATGTGTTGTCGAAAGAATATTGAGTGATATTTTATTATGAATGATATTTTTTATACACTAAAAAACATATTATGAATACTTTAGTTTATTTTTTTGTCTTCACTTTCTTTTTGTTTGTTACATGTCATAGAAACCAACTTAAAGACACTTTTGATAACCTGGGGGCCTATTCTGAAAAAAAATTTTAGCACATGTCATTTTCTCACCATTCAGCTTATCACACTACGATAAAAGAATCGAAAAAGTTACTAGAAAGACTTATATCTTTTGAATTATTATTACTACGGCGGAAAATCTAAATTTAAAATAAATTAATAAACTAATGGATAAAAAAGATTATTTTAAATTTACTTTAATTTAAAATTTTATATAAATATTATGTATGATAATTTATTATGTATAAACAATTTACTATGTACAAATAATTTGTAACGGGGATTTAGACTACCCCGTTAAGGGTGATGCTGTGTAACTGCTCGATTTGCGGGTAACTCGTGCGGGAAACGCGTGTGATTCAGCCCAGCGGCTCAGACATGCCCCTCGAAAGCGTCCTGGCCTTCGGCCCGCGGAGAGCGTCGTAGGTCAGGTAGCAGCGGACGGTATAAGCCGGCGTGCGCGTAACGCGGAAGGGAGGAAGTGCCGTGAGGAAAGGCGCAGTAATTAACAGAATGGGTATTTATTAATATTAGGACAATAGAGAAAGCATACAAATAGCATTCGCTGTGAGAGAGGCAAGCGAGAAGCAAGCGAGAGAGAGAATCTTGAGATCGAACTGGCACTTACATGACAAATCGCAGTGGCGTCGGCTTTATGCTTAACACGCGCAGGTGTTCGGCCTCGAGGCAGCTCACTCGGGCTAGCCGGCTAGGATCAGCAAACACACACTCACGCACGCACCCACGATCGCACGCACGCCTCGTCTTTTTTTGGTTGAAAACTCGGGCTGTGCAGCAGAAAGCACTTCTTCTTTTTCGTCGATCGCTGAGCTTGCTTCCTCTCGCCAAGGTCGGCAGCCGATTCTGCTCGCACGCGGACGTGGTCCCCCTCTCTCGCGCTAGCTATTCGGCGGCGGCGCGTCTCAGCCAATTAGGCAACGCGCGCGGCACTCGGGCGTCCACGCTTACACGCGTACTCGCGGATCTCTCTCTCTCTACTCGGTGCTCCCTGACTTACCTCGTGCCGCGACCACAGCTACGGCAAGGCGAAAATACATAAGGAAAAGAGTACATGGATTATCAATGGATTAAGGTTAACTTAAGGGGAGAGAGAGATATAACGAGCCGAGGCTCGTTATAAATTTAATATATATAAACAAACTACTACGTATAAATAAATTATTATGTAAAAATAAATAATTATTGTCTCGAATAATTCTGAAATTAAAATTTAATTTTAATGAATAAATAAAAATTAATAAGATTGTTATTTTGATAACTTAAAAAGTCAATTTTTTCTAATGAAATTTTTACTTTCATGGACACTGTCAGGATCGATTTTGAATTTGAAAAAAATATAAAAAGCGTTGTGTATATTAAATTTTATTATTTTATCAGTGTATTATAATTGAATAATTATGTTATAAAAATGGAAAACAAGGTATTTAAGAATTAATAATAATTTCTTGAAACATTAAAATTAAATAGTAGTAACATTTATATTTAGTAATATTTAATAAAAGTATTTTTAATGCTTAAGTAAATTTTTCAAGAATGCTCTCATCCTGGAATTCAATTTCAAAATCCTCTTCGGAATGGTCAGAATGATTATCATTACAAGTTGTGTCGTTATCATCAATACTATTAACTTCATTGTTACTTTCAAGTTTTCCAGACCTTAATTGGGAATTTTCAAATAGCCTAATGATATTTTTAATTATTGATTCCATATTCATATTAATTATATCTAATCCTTTCTGTAGAATTACACCTTGCTTTTCATAGCTTTCAGAAATTTTCTTTATTAATTTTTCCAATAGAGAATTTTGCTGCTGCATTAAATATAAAGCTTCGTTATCTAAAAATAAATAAAGTTAATTATTTACACAATTATAAGGATTAAATTAAAAATTAGAAAAATAAATTCTGAATATTTACCTTGCTTTTTCAACTTCTTTAATTCAGAAGTAGAAAATTCATTTGAATCATCAAAGCGTCTTTTTCCACTATCTTGTGAAGTACTTGGTCTGGCTTTTTCTCGTCGATAAGGGAGATCCTCACCTAATGCTAAAAGTATCCTATTATCAAAAGTAGTTAAAGCTTGAGTACGCCTGAATTCTAAATAGTCTGCTTTTCGTTCTTTAGCCTGTCTTATTTGATCTTTCCAACACTGAAATAAAATCATTTTTTTAATTAAAGTAAGTTAAAATAATTTTATATTAACCATTACATTAATTATTGTATTAATAAAAACAATAACAAATTTACCCTTTGCCAAGAATCAACAGATCTGTTTTCACTTGCACTTATGCTATTTAAATCGGTTGCTAATTGCATCCACTGTTGAGCAAATACTTCATTTTGTACTTCGCCTCTTGCAAAAGCTGGATTGCGTTCCATAAACGCAAGAAGAAAATTCAGTTGCCCTTTGTTTGAGCGAACTCGCTGGTGTTTCTCTCTGCAACAAAAATTATTTTAAACAATTAATTTTAAAAGTAGACTACATGTATACATGATTGGAATATAGATTACGTACGAAATATGAGACATTATTACAAGAAATAATAAGTAAAGAAGGATACAACGTGATCCTTATTTGAAATAAAATAGCGATGAAACAAAAGCGAAAAGAGCAAAAAAAAGATAACTAAACAGAGAGGGGGGGGGGGTAAAGAGAGAGAGAGAGAGAGATAGATAGTTCGCGCATGTTTGTGTTTGCAAAAAATAAATGACCAAAGAGGTGCGAAGAAAACGGATTGCGATAATCGATACGATTCGACAATCAATACTTAGAAAACTTTGAAAGAATATGATTGAAATAATAATTTATACATATTATTTTTATATATAAATATAAATATTATAATTGTATATGTATAAATTAATGTATATAACATTACTCACATTTGATCGATAATCAATGAATTAAGTACTTTTAAAGAATGACAAATCGGCTGCTCAAAATTATTAAGTTTGCCCAATATTTCCTTATGCAAATCTCCAAAATCAGTAGTAAGATGACTACTGCATGTACACTGCTTAGTTATATCAACTGAAAAATATAAAAATTGCTTAAAAATGATTCATAAGATTGATTACTTAATTCTGAATAGTAGCATCATGTATAAATAATTTTACCTTCATAACTGTCAGAGTTATTTTTATAAATACCAATTTCCGGAATAATCGGTAAGCCAATGCCATAATGGCCAAATATTTCACAAATGCCTTGATCAAAATCACTTACTGGAGTAATTTTATCTACATTACCAGTTCTTCGAAGAGCATTTATGTATTTTGCTTTTTTTTCTTTAGCAGATAACCTTAATTTTCTCCAGCACTATAAGTGAATCAAGGGTTATTCATAATTGTATAAATTACTTAATAATCAAACGAACTTACCTGTAAGTGAAGTTCGATTGTAATTATATGCGTTATCTCGTCCGAAGAGATCAAATGGTAGTAACGTCAGTTGCCGTTCGAGTGAGCGATTTTTAGAGCTTTTTTTTTTTGTTTTTTTTTTAATCGTAGCTCAATTGTTGACTCATAACCCTCATTAAGTTTAGAGCTAAAAATCGCTATATATGGGTGAAACAATTTTTAATTAAAAATTTTTCGGGTGGGAAGGTTTGATCTCTTCGGACGAGATAACACATATAATTACAATCGAACTTCACTTACAGGTAAGTTCGTTTGATTATTAATTATATTTTGTTATCTCGTCTTCGAGATCAAATGGTAGTTGTTTAGAGAACAGATACAGTAAGCGATTTTATTTTTTTTATTCAATAATACTTGATGCAAATGTTGAATTTATAATTGGGCGATTGTAATATTTAGTGAATACATTGGAATTTTGCGACCATCCGGCGGTTCTACGAATTGTTTCAATGTTTGAACCTTTTCGAAATGCCATTGATGTTGCAGCATGCCTAGTGCTGTGCGCAGTAAAATATGATGTGTCTATTTTACTTTTACATAATACGTCCCTAATCCAACGACTAATGGTTTCAGAAGATACAACGTTATAAGGTTTTTTGTACGATATAAACAGAAATTCGTTATTGTTTCATAAGTTATGCGTCTTATTAATGTAATATTTCAAAATAGTTAAAGCACATAATTTTTCTTTTTCACGAAATTTAGGTATTTCTAGAGTAGGTTGTACTACATTTTTTCCTGAAGTTTTTATACGATCGCTGATAAATATTAGTGCTTTATTATTTTCGGCAAATACAATATTTTTTTTAATCTAATTTTATATAGAGTTTGTACTCGTTGCGCAGTAATTAATGCAAAAATAGTAACTAATTTTTTCGTTAACGATTCTAAATTGAGACTTTCAAGAGGATGTAAACTTTCTAAGTATTCCAAAACAGGGGTAGTATCCTATACAAATTTGTATTTTGGTTTTTGAGGTTTTTCGTTTGAAGCTCCTTTGCAAAACCTCTTAACATCAGGATCATTGCCGATTTCCGTAGAGGATATAATCGATATTGCCGAACGATATGAATTCAGTGTTCCGTATGAGTTAATATCATTGAATATGAGAGACAAAAATTCCAATATATCTTTTTTGCTTGCATTGAATAAGTCTATCGATTTTTCTTGACAATATTTCCACCACAATTTCAAAGGTTTGTTATACTGTGCTAGTGTTGTCGGAGCTAATGATGATGTCATAACGTTGATCGTAGATTCGGAGTATCCTTTTACTTCGTATGCACTCCTGATAAGACTCCGGCAACCAGGGAAAGTTGTTTCCACAGCGGGTGGTTCTCCCTAAAAGGTGAGCTTAGTAAGTTTATTTGTGGATCAAAAACTATCATTTCTGATATCAATAGTTCCTTAAATAATGGAAACCATGGTTGTGATGGCCAATAAGGAACTACCATGACACCTTTAGCTTTATCGATACATATTTTTCGCAGTGATTTTAAAACCATTGCGAATGGTGGAAATGCATAAAAGAAAGTATTTGTCCAAGTTATAGTAAAAGCATCGATAGCTTGAGCTTTTGGATCTGGGTACCAAGAATAAAACTTTTTACATTTATTATTGATTTTTGTTGCAAACAAGTCTACATCACAGATGCCAAATTTGTCGATAATTCGGTTAAATGCAAACTGAGCGAGTTCCCATTCTGTATCTACAGATAAGTATCGAGATTCACGATCAGCTTCAATATTTTGTGCTGATTTCATATATATGATGCAAATAGCCAAATATTTCTTGCTTCACACCATTGCCATATTTCTTTACTCAGTGAAGATAGTTTTGGGAATTGTATACTGCCTATTTTATTAATATAGCTTATTGCGGTTTTATTATCAACGCGCAATAATATCTCACACGAATGATAATTTTTTGCGAAACATTGCAAACCGCGATAAATAGCTTTTAATTCCAAAAAATTGATATGCTCCTTTCTATCACTGCTATTCCACCAACCATGTGTACTAGCAGATGAACAAAAGGCGCCCCAACCCGTTAATGATGCGTCAGTAAATATTTCTAGTGCGTAATTATGTTTCCGAATAGGATTTACTTCATGAGATACTTTTCCTTCCCACCAAGTCAAATCGTCGAAAACGTTTCTTGTTAGTGTGAGTTTATCATCATAATCGCCTCCATTTTGTTGTAATGCTAAGTATTTGCACGTTTCGAAATTTTTTGTATACAGAGGAGCATATTTGATTGCGGGGCAGGCAGCTTCTAAGGTACCGACGAATTGAGCCCAATCTCGAATTTTAATAGTTTGTTTGCTTTGATAATACTTTATAAGTTTCAAAATGTTACATCTTTTTTCTTCTGTTAAATGCATGCAAAAGTTTTTTGAATCGTATACGAAACCTAAATATTTACAGTGCCGGTCAGCCACTTTTACCCCCCCACGGGCAAAATCAGTCTAACTTCAAAGTTTTATATCTCTGGTAAAAATTAACGTACAGAGACGCGCGTGGGTGCGTTTGAAAGGTCTTTCGGAGAGCTTTCAAATAATATGACTCACGGTTGCCATCGATGGTTTTTTTAAATTTTGCAACAATTATGCAAAATTGAAAATTCTGAAATTTTTTTATTATTTTTGACAATTAGCCAATTTTGGAAAAAAAATCGTAAGAAAATTTGAAGTACACCATTTTTTAGCTATTACCAAGCCCTATCTGAATTACTCATCAAAAATTTATTTTCGTCAAATATGACGCGCGCACGGGCATTTTTTCCTGGAAGTGACAGTTTTTTTCAACAATTTTTATCTCTGTCAAATTGTAACAATCGAAAAAAATTTTATAGGAGAAAAAATGTTTGTTTTTTCACGTAGAATACTTCAATAATTTTTTTTTCGGTTTTTCGAAAAATTTTTTTTTTCGGTTTTTTTCAATTTTTTTTTCTCACAGTCGGTACGCTAAAAAGATGAGAAACCACAAAAAAAAATTTTTTATTGCTTTGTGTACATTAAAAATATTTTCTGACTTCACATTTGTTGCTATTTCATTTATTTATTGATAAAATTATTTTTCAAGGTCGAAAAAAAAAAGATTTTTTTTTTTATGTAATTTACGATACTTGTTATGTAGTATTATTGAATGGGTGGAAAAAAATTTTTTTTTTGTGGTTTCTCATCTTTTTAGCGTACCGACTGTGAGAAAAAATAATTGAAAAAAACCGAAAAAAAAAATTTTTCGAAAAATTTTTCGCGCGCGTCATATTTGACGAAAATAAATTTTTGATGAGTGATTCAGATAGGGCTTGGTAATAGCTAAAAAATGGTGTACTTCAAATTTTCTTACGATTTTTTTTCCAAAGTTGGCTAATTGTCAACAATAATAAAAAAATTTCAGAATTTTCAATTTTGCATAATTGTTGCAAAATTTAAAAAAACAATCGATGGCAACCGTGAGTCATATCATTTGAAAGCTCTCCGAAAGACCTTTCAAACGCACCCACGCGCGTCTCTGTACGTTAATTTCTACCAGAGATATAAAACTTTGAAGTTAGACTGATTTTGCCCGTGGGGGGGTTAAAGTGGCTGACCGGCACTGTACAATTATATGAAGGTGTAAGTTGACATTTGTTATCATTGAGAAGGAAACCTAGGTTTCTAAGAACATCTTTAGCTATATTGATTTGTTTCATGCACGCTTCTTTTGATTTTCCTAGAAGTAGAATATCATCTAGGTAAAATACATTTCTGAAGCCTTGAGATCTCAAATATTCAGCGATGGGCTTTAATAATTTGGTGAACACATAAGGTGCAGTACATAGTCCGAAGGGTAAGCAACAAAATTTATATAGTTTTCCTAGGAAGGAAAATCTTAAATACTTTCTGTATTTTTTGTAAATGGGTATTAGAAAAAAGGCATCTTTTAAATCAATCGTAGCTAGATATTCATTTTCTGACAATAAGTTTACAACGGTTTTTCGATCTTCCATTTAAAAATGTTCTTTAACTACGTGCTCATTTAATTTTTTAAGGTTAAAGATAAATCTTTTTTCGCCGTTAGGCTTATCCCTTAAGAAATATGACGAAAGAAATTGATCTTTACAAGGAAGACATTCAGATATCGCGCCTTTTTCTAATAAATCTGTAATAGCTTGTTTATAGGCGGATATTTCTTTGTTTGAAAAATTCGGTTCACGAGGGGCAGTATTTTGTTTTATTTTTCGAATGAACGGTATTTTATAACCTTTGACGTAATTAAGAATAACTTCATCTGAAGTTATTTTTGTCCAGTTGATA
The DNA here is from genome assembly GCF_024137745.1 of Phymastichus coffea. NCBI lineage: Eukaryota > Metazoa > Arthropoda > Insecta > Hymenoptera > Eulophidae > Phymastichus > Phymastichus coffea. The sequence goes on from NW_026706827.1 coordinate 485,975, forward strand.
TAGAAGTATTTCAACCGTCCAGCAGGTTTACTTACATTCATTGATAGCGTTGAGGTCGCTGATTGTTTCAAGAAGAGCGTGGCTTCGATTCCGTTCCCTGAGGTGTCGACGATTTCGCATCTTTCCTGGGGACGGTCTTCGAGTTTAAATTACTCGATTCACCATGGTTTTGGTTTTGAGACTTTTGATTTGCACCCTTATTATTCTCCGTATTTCCGGAAGTCTTTTTCCCTCTATTCTTGTTGGCGATCTCTTTGCCTGTTTTTCCATAGAAGCAGCGCTTTTGTGTTTTTCTGCAAAATCTTTGCTAAATAGCAAATTATCAATCTTGCATTCGCCAGCGACAGCTTTGGCGGTGTAATTCAAGCTAGGGAGAATGAAATAGAGTCTCGTTAAAGAAATATGATGGTGACAGTCAGCAAATATTCGTCTAGCATCGCTCAATGTAGTAATCAGTTTTAGAGTTTCGGCGTCATCACTCTTTTTGTTAAGGAGAGCCGTTAAAACTGAGCCAACTGCACACATTCCAGCTCCAAGTTGCCGTTGCATCAATTCTTGAAGACAATCTTTTTTAATCGAATACTTCGATATGATTGGTTTAACCTCAGGGTTCAGCGCAGGAGCTTTCAGCATGGTACAATTAGCTGGAGCCGGATATTTATTGAGCATATCGAGCTTCGTCTTTCGGTCAAAACCGGACTCCATTACATGATTCCATCGTGGTGGAATTTCCGCGTGGAAATCGGGGCTCACAGTGTCTTCATTCGGTGTTTCTCCGAGCAAGCTCGCAAAATCTACTTGTCCAGATTTCTCAGCTTCGTCAGCGACTAGGCCATGTCATCGCGGTGTTGATCAGCTCCAAGAGGAACTTGATCTAAAGGATAATGTTACCTTTATATGTAGGCGAATAACCAGTGAAGAATCACGCAATATGATGTGACGTACCTCGCAGGGCACGCTCGCCATCATCTTTATGCGGTTCATAAGGTGGTGTGATATCGCATGAGCGAGAACGTGCTCTCGGCATAAAAGCCTGCGATGTATGCGAGTCAGAGGTGTACTCATCACAACTGCTGAAATCACGACACTTACGGTCGTAGCTTCGCGAACGTGATTTTGTGTAGCTGCGTCGACTGTGTCGATAACGGTCCCTCGACGACAATCGCGATCGATGGCGACGAGAGCGATGTCCGCGCGAGTATGATCGTGAGCGCCGACGGTTTCCCCTTCTGCGAAGTTCTCGGGCCAACTCCTCCACTCTCTGCTTCAAGTCATTATGACGATGACGATAATGATGTGATCGCGACCCAGATCGTGATCGCGATCTACTTGACATTATAAATAACTGCGTTATTGGTAACACAATATTTAGTTAACCTTAACCAAATATATGTGTGACTCGATGAACAGTAAAAAACGTAATGAGGGTTATGAGTCAACAAATGAGCTACGATTAAAAAAAAAAAAAAAAGAAGCTCTAAAAATCGCTGACTCGAACGGCAACTGACGTTACTACCATTTGATCTCGAGGACGAGATAACAAAATATAATTGATAATTTAATTTACATAATAATATTTATTAAAAAAGAAAAATTATTGTCACCGTTTCCCACTGAGATACACTTTTTTGGGATGGTCCAAATTCATTCAACTCCTGGCATAATTTTTTCCACGTATCTTTGTATTTTTCTTGACCACATGATCCCAACGCTGTTATTTGACCTCTAGCAAAAAGTGTATGTGATTCCATATAAGTTAACAGCAATTCTAATTGATTTGTAGATGCGCGCCTTTTTGCCTATAATACAATAATGATACTTATAACTATTCAATTTACAAATATGTTACTTTTTATAACTACAATTTTCAAATTAATAAGTAATCTAATTTTAACTATATCAATTTACTTGTAATATATATTAATCTTACTTACCATGCTGTTACGTATATTCAAATTAGAAAAAACGATAGCTAATTTACATTATATTCCAACATTATTTCCATCCTTCGTTGAAATGATAATGGCCAAACAAACCGAGTGGTAAGACGAAGTAACGAATGTACCTATAGCGTTTCTCTCTCTTTCTCTCACTCTGGCCAGCTTAATCTCGCGGTCGCGATACACTTGCATGAGTAACTATTAGTTTTCCGACGTCTCAAGCGTGCATGTAATAGCTCTTCCAACAAAGAGCAGCGAGCGTTCCGACACTGCATGTTGTCGTCGTGCGAACATCGATGTAAAGAAACACGCGGACCGACCTGACGTAGTATATAATAAACAATAAAAGGTTCTGTTCGAGTCATTATCAAGTGTTCCCGACTCCCTTATTTCATCTTGCTTCTACTCACTTTCTCATAGGTTAATAGATTTACTGGTTGACTGACACCCGTTTCCCCATGCTCTCCGGATTGTGTATTGAGCATAGATGATTACATTCGCCCTCTAATGACTCCGCGCGAATAAAAGTAATTAAACGGTATCCACCCCGTTACAGTACTTATAACTGTTTACTTACTTTATATTATATATTTTATTGTATACATATTTTGGGCAAAAATGTATTAGTTTTTAAATATTTAAAAATATATTAAATCAATAAAAAATTTATAAATTGTAACGAGTAGACTCGTTAAGGGGTAGATGAGCGGGATTCGAAATGGCGCGCCATGCGCAATGGGCCCGCGCAGCGAGAAAGAGAGAGAGATAGTTGCGACACGCCGAAGGGGAGTACACGTGAGACCGGCAAGCGGATAGCACGCGCATACAGATCCTTTGTCCTTTTTTTTGCTTCCTCTGTTAACTTTTGGGTGTGAGAAATAATCAAGCGAGGTGGAATAGTCATCGCGAAGAGAGAGTGCCGAAATTGAGGTTGGTGTCCTGTGGAATAGAATCGTGTGACGGCGACAGAATTGAAAAATACCATCCGAACGGGGGAATCCGACTCGTCGCGAATTGTCGCCCACGATAAACAAGAACTAAACCATAGTTCACCTGGCTTCGACGACTTTGGGCGACGACCTTCGCGGGACTGAACTAGGATTGTAAGGCGAAGCTGTCTGCAGCAGCATTCGCTCGCGTAAGTCCTCCCAGATATTGTAATATTCGCGTGCGGAAAATTGCGCGGCCTGCGCGCCGACCGAAACCGTATCTCCCGTCTCTCTCTCACGCGTATGTCTAAGCGGACCGTGCGGCTCGAATCTCTCGGTCGATGCGGAATGTGCGCGAGTGTATGAACGAACAACGAATAAAATCCGCCCTGATTATTTTGAGTAAGACGGCGAATTTATTCGGCGACACCAGATATTCTCTACGTCCCCCCCTTCCTTCGCAACGTTTTCCGAGAACCTGCAACCGTTGCTCCTTTGCGTTTTCCCGTGCTTTCGCGCCCGTTTTCAGATTGCGCTTTCAGCACGGAGCTGGTCGGAAGAGGGAAACAACGGCGGCATAGATATTTTGTTAACGGATAACGATTTACAACAACGAAGAAATAACTACCGTTACAAAATATCAATAAAATATAAATTAATTATAATAAATTCATTGTTTCTTAAAATTTTATTTTATTTTTATACAAATATAAATAATTAATTTACAATTTTAAGTTAAACTTTAATCGTTTGTGTGTGTGTGTGTGTGTATTAATTTATATATTATTTTTATACTATAAAAAAATTATTTTTTACATTTTACTTAATGTTTAATTAATTTTTTAATTGTGCTTTAATACAAAATTTTATTATTGTTTTATAAAAAAATATCAAACGTTTAAAAGTGCGTGTTTTAGCTTAATCTTACAACTATAAGGCTTATTGTATTCGCACCCTTAACGGTAATTTTATCGTATGCTCGCTAAAAAATGAAGTCATAGTGAAAACATATTTTAGTCTTTTATCAATTTATTTCATTCGCTTTTTATCACTTAAAATTAAAATTTGTAAATTTTACTATGATACATACTAACCATTCCAAAAAAGTTTCTAGGGTGGTGATATAATATGTTCGTTAAAAGCATTTATCACATCTAAAGTGATTAATTCTGTGGTAAACTGAAGTGACAAACTGATTTACCACAAAATTTTTTTTCAGAATAGGCCCCCCGGAGAAAGCCCCGCGATAAGAACTCTCTCTTGTACCGGCGACTTCGAAGCACGTGGACGTGCGACGAGCGGATATACGTGCTTGCGACCTTTTGTGATCTGCGACTATTTCCTTGGTGTTTCTAGCGAGTACGCGAGTGCCCACTCGGTGTGAGGTTTGGTGCTGAGATTGCCCCAGTGTTTTTGGCGAGCTAATTCTAGCGACTACGCGTGCGAGCCTTCAAAGCCGCGCGCCTCTTGACCGCCTTCGAGTTGCGCACTGCGCGTCCTCGCGGGCCACGTGCTAGGCCGACAACACCGTCTCCAGGGCTGACTTCGAGACGTCATTGTAAGCACCACCTAGAATACGTGTCTCTTTCGCTAGCTTTTCGCCGCTCTCTCCCCCGCTTACGCTGCGTACTAATGTACAAATTCCGTAACAGTGCAAATTCCGTATGATATTCGTACGTATATTTCTGGCGGGGATCAAATTATTATCGTGAGTTAATCAAGGTACACTATTTCTTAATATATACATCACAGGAGGTACATTTAAATGCGAAATACTCTTAGCTAACCAGTGTCTGAAAGTACATATTTAACGATATATCGCAAACTTAAAGTATTTCATCAGTCGTAACGTTTGAACAAAAATCATATAATATTATATTTACCTGTAGCCACGCAATAGGTTATATTTTACCAGTTTTTTTATCGGTGTACCATTTATAAGCACATACGAGCTGAAACTATCACTCTTGAGCTTTTGCCTTCGATTGACCTTGGCTGATCAAAGACGAGGATACGCCGCTGTAACAGAATTTCTTCTTAAGACCAAGCCATGATGTAAAGTCGCTTCGTGAAATCGGACTGGTAATTCTTTTCATAGGGCTTATATGAAGCAAGACCCTAGCAAACAGCTAGTAAAAATAGTGAATGTACAAATAATTATATTTCTCTTTACCTATCCCTGAGTAATATTTTTTAATTGGTTATTATTTAAAATTGAAAATATTTTCAGGTAATATAGTGTCTAAACGCTACAGAAAATAAGAAAAAAATGAAACACCCAAAGAATTAACCGATAGAAAAAGATACTGCAATTGAATCTATAAAAATAAAATGTCCAAACTAAAAATTATACCGTCTAAATTGATTACAAAGGTAAAAAAATTAATTTCTTTGTTTTATTTTAACTTATTCAATTCACAATTTTTCTGATTATTTAATATTATAATATATGTAAATATATATATATATATATATATATATATATATATATATATATACAGGGTGATTAAAAAACATATGTAACTAATAATTCCACTCGATTCGTCTCGAAAAATTAATTTCGAATTGTGTTCTTAGTTTTTCGATAAAATAATTAGGTAATTAGATAATTAGCTTCAAAGATCGGCCAATCAGCGCACAGCTTTAGAAGAACGGGCGCTTGATGGCGAGCGCGAAGCAGTGAGGGGGGCCAGCGGCGCGCGCCGCCGCTGATTGCAAGCGGTGCTCAACCCAATCGTGCAACACGGAGCTCCCATGTCTACATACTGATATACGTATTCATTGATTGAACGCGTATCAATAATAAGAACGGTTCAATACCGATTGACTAATAACAATGATGCACGTGAAAGCTTTTGTGTTTATTTTGCGAAATAGGTTATTTAGTATTCGTGGTCGTCGAATTCAAACTCGCTGTCTTACTTAAGAATTATGTTCATTTAATGCTGAAAATCGCTGTGATCGGCTACTACATCATTGCTTTTTTTTGCGTTTGAGAAAATTGAGACCAATCGGTAGAGGCGTACAGTGTGTTTCCAATTAGCTTGGTTATACGTTTTTTTAAGATTAAGAAATAAAATAATAATAAATAAATACTGACGACCCTCGGCTGAAAATTCCCATGTGGGAAATTCACTCCTGATGTGTTATTACACTTGGAACAAAGTCTCAATTCGCGTGTGCGAGACGATTTACACTAGTCACACACAGGAAATCCATCCTAACATTTCTCAAGCGTGCGAATCGTATCACATCTGAATTTGAGACTATGGGTGAGACTCTAATAGAGCCTATAATAGAAGGAGCTTTAAATCTCCGGGAAAAAAACGCGTTTTGGCAAGTAGGCGGCTCGTAAACAAAAATGCTGTCGCTACGATGGCTTGCAGCAACTCGGCGCCTCGAATCAAGTAAGTGAAATTTGAATTTCAGTAATGATCATTAGTCATGAAATTATTTCCAGCACATAATAATTATAGAAAATATCGCAATGCTGAAGACTAGATCTACAATACATTGCGCACTTCTGAAATATTATTATCAATCTAACGAGCAAGCTACATTTATCAAAATAGTTAGGATTATTGTAGAACCCATTAGAACTTGAAGTCGTAGTCTGGGAAGCGAAATGCGTTTCATAAAGTGCGTAAATGTGTGTACATCAATTTTTCTAAGTTAAATTAAGAATTATAAATAATAAAAAACTGAAAATTATAAAAGTCGTCGCCACTTTTCGGTGAAAAGAAATTCCAAAAACAAATTTCCATAATTTTTTTTAAAATCAATCTCTCGTTGCCCTGTTCCGTATGGTAACTTCATCGTTTAAAAAACCGACATACGAAAGAAGATCCGTAATGAGTCAAAGGTGCCAGGCTGCTCGGAGAGAGTAGTGGATGTGGCGAAGGTGCGGATTTTGAGAAGAATAAACGAAACGGGGGATGAGGCTGGGGGGCATGAGGACAGACGAACGCAATGCGACCTAAGAGAATTGCGGACGCAGATGGGGCGGCCCATTGAGGTTTATTTTGAATTTAAAATGAGCAAAAATCTTATCACCGTCGATTTTGGCTCTAAAAAAATTTTGAAAGCAGCAAGTTGTACCTTGAAGGGCGTAGAATGAAAAAGGATACCGATTTTGGCGATTACAAAGTTCGGTGTGATACTATTTCTCGAGCTCACAGTCAAAAACTGGGAAATTTAGTTTTTCGCTTTCAGCAAGGTCGCGCTGGCAATTGTACGCTCCATAATTGTTTTTCGATCTCGAAAATGTGTTTCCCATTGTATTTTTCATCGATGAACACGAATCTGAAATTAAATTGTTTCGACAACTTAAAAGTTCGACAAAATTTGATACGCGGAAACAGAAAAAGTCACCCTACTGTTGTCGCGTTTCCTGGACGCGAGTTTGAAGTCAATTGTCATCACAGCTGTCATGACAACTGCTAACTGTCAAACTGGCAATTTGACTTTAGATTCGGGGTCAACGACAAAAAATACAATGGAAAAAACTTTTTTGGGAAAAACATGATGCTTTCAAAATTTTTTTAGAGCCGAAATCGACGGTCATAAGATTTTTGCTCTTCCATGATCATAATAAACCACAGTGCAGCCTCAGAAAAGCTGCGAATGAAGCGAGGCTCAAGTAAAAATTCTGATGATGCCGAGGTTTAGGCGAAGAGGGTAGACGTGCGCTAAGCTGCTCTGAGAAAAAGGTCACATATAGCAGAGGCTCGGGGAGGAAAAGAAGACGAGCACGGCATAGCCTTAGAAATAGGCAGGAGGAAGCTGGACTTGATTAAGCAGGGCAGACGAGCGCAGTGGTGACTGAAAATACAACAAGCGAAGCAACGGCGCTGGGAAGATAGCAGACGAGCCCAGTGCTGTTCGGGAAAATTCAAAGGAGCCGAGCGCTGGTCTGATGAGGGCGGACGAGCCCAGTGCTGCTCTAAAATAGAGCGGACGAGCCTAGTGTTGCTACGATAAAGGGGTATGAGTCCAGTGCGGAAATGTAAAAAGACAGATTAGCGAGGGCAACGTTAAAAAGTGTAGACGAACGAAGGGCTGCGTCTAGAAGGGCAGACGGTGAGAAGGCTACGTCAGAATAGAACGGCCAAGCGAAGGGCTCAGTGATGTAGGGCAGACGAGCAAAGATCTAGGTCACAATATAACGAATGAGTGGCGGGCTGCGTCTAAAAGGGCAGACGATGAGAGGGCTATGTTAAAACAAGACTGACGAGCGGAGGGCTGTGTAAAATAAGACGGACGAGGGAGGGCTGCGTCCAAAAGGGTAGACGATCAGAGGGTTATGTTAAAACAGGACAGACGAGCGGAGGGCTGTGTAAAATGGGGAAGACGGGCGGAGGGCTGCGTCATAAAGGGCAGACGAGCAGAGGGCTGCGTCGAAATTAGACGGACGGTGGGAGGGATTCGTCGAAATAAAACGGACGAGCGGAGGGCAAGGTGTAATAAGACGGACTAGCGGAGGGCAAGGTGTAATAAGACGGACGAATGGAGGGCTGGGTGAAATAAGACGGACGAGCGCAGGGCTGCGTCGAAACTAGACGGACGGTGGGAGGGATCCGTCGAAATAAGACGGACGGTGGTAGGGATTCGTCGAAATTAGACGGACGGTGAAAGGGAGACATCGAAATAAAACGGACGGGCAGAGGGCAGCGTCATGAAAGGCAGACGAGCAGAGGGCTACGTTATAAAGGGTAGACGAGCTTGGGGCTGGGCGGAATAGGGCGGACGAGCGGAAGTCAAGGCGAAATGAGACGGACGAGCTGGGGCCTACGTCAAAATGTGATGGACGAGCAGAGGGCTATGTCGGAAAGGGCAAACGAGCTGTGGGCTTGATGAAATAGGGCAGACGAGCGGAGGGCAGAGTAAAATGAGACGGACGGGTGTGGGGGCCGTGTGAAACAAGGCGAACGTGCGAAGGGCTGCGTCTAAAAGGGCTTGCGAGCCGAGGGTTACGTTGAAATTAGACGGACGGCGAGGGGGAGACGTCGAAACAAGACGGATGGGCAGAGGGCTGGGTGAAATAGGGCATACGAGCGGAGGGCTGTGTGAAATAGGGTGAACGCTTAGAGCGCCATGTCCAAAAGAGCAGACGAGCTGAGGACTGGGTGAAAATGGACGGACGAGCGGGGGGTTGCTTTCAGAAGGGTAGACGAGCACAGGACTATGTCCGTGTCCGAGTCCGCAGAGAAGAGTGCAGATGCGTTGTGCTGAATGGAAAAAACGGCAGAGGAAGCGGTTGCATAGATTTAGCTAGTCGAACATGGGGAGGCCTAGCAAAAGATTCAAGCAGTGCGGACTCAAAAAAATTGGCGAAGGAGCCTAGTGCTGCTTTAGTAAGGGGTCAGTCGGAGTGAGGGTGCGGAAAAATGCTTAGGCAAACGTAGTGCTGACTGGGAATAACGGCACATAAAAGCGAAGGCGCTAGTTGTAGGCTAGACGAGCAGGGGATGGCCTTGGAAAAGGGCCAGGCTAAGTCGGGCTCGAATAAGAAGGTGGTCGAGCCCATTTCTTCTCTGGAAAAGGCCAATCGATCATAGTGTTAACTTGAATTGACAGTTAACGACGAGCAATAACAGCAGGCGGCTTGGGGACAAGATAAGGCGGTTATAGTAGGGTCTTAGGAATGGGTCCGACGGAGCAAGGGCGCGGAAGTGATCCCAGACAACCACATTGTTAACTAGAAATTATGTCAAACGGAGCGGGTTCTCGGAAAAAGAGGACGGATGTGTCTAATGCAGGTTTGAAATAGAGTTAGACGATGTTGGGTTCGGAAAAGAGAGCAGACGAGGCCATTCTGACTTGGAGAAAGAGTTAGTCGAAGCAGAGTCTCAAAAAATAGGGCGGAGCGAGCATAGTTTAAGAAGATGGGAAGGTAGAGCAACGACTCGGAAGAAAAAGCGGTCAACCTTACGGCGTTCTTAGAAGTGTGTTAGATATATAGAGATTTGTGTGAAGGGCAGATGTGGTCAGTGCTGCTTGATAGAAGAGTCAGAGTCAAACATGGACTTTGGTAGAAAGCAAAGGAGCACAGTGTGACCTGGCTTAGCCGTAGAAGACGTGAAGATAATATTGAAAAGACAAAAGCAACGGGCGGAACAGGTAATGCAACAGACCAAAGGTAAGCTGTGGTATAAGTGTCAATGATCAAGAGTAAGACGTAGTCGATGTTTTGGGAAATATGGGAAAGGAAGGACGAGAGCGGAAAAAAAGGTAGAATAACGAGAACGGTCTCACCACCCTACGCTTATTTAACCTTTCGTCAGTTGACATTCTGTCACCTCACCCACAATTATTTGTCTTGATTCCAGTTTTAGAAGTTGAACGAGTAAATTATCACTCTTCTTTTTAATTATTTATCTAATTACTTCAATTCTAGAAAAAATTTTTCATAAGTCCACTTATCCATAACTTTTTGTGATGAACTGAGTGGTGTATGAAAATTTAAATAATTGAGGCCCGTATTGAGAACAACCAAAACAGCTAAGGGAGATGATTGAAAAAACAGATTTATATAACAAATTATCTTTATTTACACAGAGTATAACGTTTTATCGAATTATTCGAATTTCGTCTACTATTAGGCTGACTAGTTTTTAGTAAAACCTTAGTAGAAAAGAAAAAATATAAAAAACATGTAAATTCATATCTCCCAATCCGGATCGTTGCCAACGTCATCATCTTCATCCATACTATCATCAGCCTCACCGTCTTCGCTGCCATCATTTTCACCATCGTTGTTCATATCATCATCATCATCTTCTCCATTTTCATCATTGCCATCAACATCAACACCATCACCATTCTCGTCCTCCTCCTCAACAACATCATCATCACCATTCCACCATCATCACCATTACCACCATCATCACCATTACCACCATCATCATCATCCAAGCATTGTTCGAAATGCCCCCCCTGTTGCTAAATACACAAAATAGCTCTACGTCTTATCTGATGTGTAGCTGCATGTATTTTTTCGGGTTCTAGATGCTGGGCGTGATGTTGGATTCTTTGTATCATGTCATTTGGGTTATTGAGGCCGCCATTGTGATAAACTGCTTCTTTGGATGTCCCCTAGTAAAAGTAGTCCAACGGGTTCAAATCAGGAGATCTTGCTGGCCAGCGTACTGGACCATTATTGCCTATCCAATGGACGCCATATACCTTGAAAAATTAAAATATTTTATAAGTGATTTTAATATACCTGCGTAAAATTTGTTATGAAACCAATAATTTTTCTAGCCGACAGTTGTACATGCAGGTGCATGTACAGACATATACATATTTGGTTTCTAGCGCTGTACTGTGAATGCACTCTCACATGCTCCCCGAAGTAAACTAATGAAGCCGTGTTGGTTTTAAAACTTCTGTAGACTAAAGTAGTACGAATAATCAAAATACTGGCAGCATACGTAGAGATTGTTGGGGACGGAAGCAAGTAATCGTAGAGGCAAAGATAGAATTTTATTAATTTTATTTTATTTATTTTTACACATGCGTGTCGCACTACATCCACTTCGCACTGTTCTCGCACGCAGACTGAACATATAAAGACAAGAAACAAACTCCGCACGCAGGCTAAAAGCAAGAAAAGCCAAATTCAGAACGCAGTCTAAAACACATGAAAGACGAGAAACAAATTCAGAACGCAGTCTAAAACACATGAAAGACGAGAAACAAACTCGGCACGCAGGCTAAAATACATGAAAAATGAGAAACAAACTCGGCACGCAGGCCAAAGTACACCACCACTCACTGACTGCTCGTTTCTTCGCAGCCAGCGCCTCTTACCTGGGCCTCTCACCCTCTTCGTGTGAGGGCGGGGCCTTCTTAATTTTTACATTTACCCTAGCCTCTATCTCACTCGTGAGTCGCTGAGCGATCTCGAGATAACCCTCGGCTATCCCCGAATCACAGACGAAACTGGTAGAGGCTGAGACAGCCTTGCGTAAAACGCGGCACTCGTTTCACCCAAGCTGTAGCGTGCGGCCCTGGCTAATAGCCACACCGCCAGACGAGCGAAACATTGAGGAGGCATGCCGAATCTAATATGCTATCATAAAACAACAGGTAGACGCTTGTCACGTCGAAACAACCAGCTTACACTTAATGTTTCTCGAGGAGACACGGTTATGCGATGCTAATTACCCCGAGACCTATCGGCACCTGCTGTGGAAAACATTGGGATTGCCCAGAAGTTTTCCCGGCGCGTCCGACATCTATCGGTCAGATGTATTTTAATTATTCGCGCTTAGCTCTACCTAACCATCTGCTACAGAGATTAAAAACTTTTATGTTAAAAGTAGAGTTGAAATAAAAGGGAAAGAGGAGGAGAACGGATTTTAATTGAGATTTGAGAATCTTTGAGCGACGGAAATAAAACTCGTCAAATATGATACAAAGTAGAAAATTTTCATAAGGCTATCTGTTCTAGAACGACTTTTATATTTTTATAAAGAATAATATAAAAGTAATTAAATTTCCTATCAAATCAGAGCAATATTCCCGTCAGCAAATAATTGGCATAAAGCCACGACAAAATTATCCTACATGAAATTTCAGAACGTTAAGACTTTCATTAGGAGAAATCGCATAATACAATTTTTGGTAAGGAAGGGTAAAGCAGGCAGAATAAGTGAATAAACAATTGTAGAAAAGAAATGCTTTATTCGAGAGAACGCCTTTGGCGTCCGCGTCACGGAAGAGACTAGAACGAATTGAACGGCAACGCCGCTAGCCGCCAAGAGAGAGCGAGACGTGTAGTCACGCACATGCGCAGAGCAAAATAAGTGAGATGCTTTTACATATTTCGAACAACAATGTATACTATAATAATTACCTGATCAAGATAATTCCTTACATTCGCAGCAGTATATGCTGGTTCACCGTCATGCATGAAAATAAGATTTTCTTGCAGTTCTTCTGGCACACCATCTTCATCAAACAATCCTGGAAGTATATCCTGCAGGAACTCAAGGTAATTTTCAGCGTTTAGTGGGTTTGGAAATTGTACCGAACAAATAACTTGATTACTAATCAAGCCTGCCCACATATTGACTGAAAACCGATTTTGAAATCGATCTGGAAATAATGAACAAAATTTATACATTTTTCAGTTTATAGCACATTTTGATAGATGTTTGGCGACGCAAGACGTCTCCTATCCACGCATATGTCGTATTGTGTTTTTTGAGACAACGTGAGCGAAGCGAGTCATACCGTACAAAGAATTGCAGTTTGATAATTTAACCATATTATTTACAAAAAGTAATATTTATGTTACTATTTTGATCTTTTATGATTGCATTTGTTCTATTTCGTTTTTTCTCTTCTACGTGCCCACAATCTTAAGGCTATTAAAGGAATATTTGACTGAAAAATACGTGAGGAATTGTATACATTCGTACTACGAAATAAAGTATCAGTGCATGATAATTTTTAAAAACGGCGAATGAACATCTCGCTTCATAAAAAATTATTGCTCTTAAATAGTCTTTTGCACTTATAGATGCATATACGAACTACATTTTCTTCGTGATTTAGATTAATAATCATAATAATGTATGAACTGTGAATCAGTTTTGACGTTATCGTCCTATTGTTTAAGTGTGTGTGGCGGACGTGCTTAATCTGTTGATCTACTTGGTTAAAACTTTCAGTTTTTCGTCAGCATCAATAAAATAATTTAGTTCAGCTGTCGCGTGGCTGCCGCTTAACTGCCGAGCCGAATTTCGATTTTTATGGCGCGCCCGCAATAAATGAAAATTGCTTTGCGCTCTCGCTAATCCCTTGTTGTTAGCGACAAAACACGTCTCATCACCCTGCTTCCCCGTTGATCCTCAGCTACCCTTTTCACGGACTTCGTGGGTGGGACTTACCTTCCTCCGATGCCCAAGGGAAGCGTCTTCGCTGAGGTATGACGAGTGAATCGTCACTCGCCCTAGAACTGTCGACACGCTTACATCTCTACTCTCTGCGAGATGCGCGGTCTTTGCGTAGACTAAGTCTCTACTATTACGGTGGTTTTATCACAAATCAAAATTCATGCTAGAGGGCTTAATCGTTCAGCAAAACTTCATCAAGTACCTACGAGTATACATAAAAAGTTTTAGGCAGCTTGACCATCTAGTTCTCGAGATATTATTAATCAAAGTTTGTTATTTTTGTTTCAATTTTGTATTGCGGTAATGGCGACGGCACACCAGTAAAAGTTTCATTCGATCACTATGTATCTGAAACCCATGCTACATGTCTAAAAAACTATCGTAAGCTTCTTCGAGTATTGAAAAAGATCTGTGAATTTTTTGAGAATTTTTTACCACACGATAAGTTTACGTAATCCTGACAAAATTATATAACTCGTACTAATTCAGCCGGCAGCCATAAATGATAGAGGCATCTTCCAGGATGTGGCAACGTCGCAAGCAGCAGGTTCTTGAGCAGTATATATATACATATATATATTCCTAAATAAGGTTATGGCGCGTAAAAATTTGAAATAGATAATGTTTGATTGAATGAGTAACAAACTTTGAAATATAGAATAAATTCATTTTTATTCTAAAAAATACAATTACAAAAATTATTTTCGGCCAGCGCTTGAATATTTACTATTCTATTACCAGAGCACACACTACTAGCTGCGGCACGATTTTGCTCAAATACTCGTTCACGATTTTTCTTCGTTCTATTGATGTTTGCTTTGCGAACATTTTTTCTACGAATCAATTCTGCCTTTTTTATAAATCTACCTTTGTGCCTCACTTCGCCTGACATTTTTTCATTGAAAAACACTTTTGCAAAACAGATACTGTTTTATGTGAAAAAGGTTAGGTTACTTGTTTATTTCGTTTTCACGAACACGACATGGCCGACCATCGAGATACGGAGAGAGAAGCGTTGTGCGGTGTTGCCACATTGCTCTTGACGAAATACATAAGCTTACGAATACGTGAGTCATTGAGAAATTATTTTTTACTGAAATGTTTATTATTGATTTTTTAAACAAATAATGGTGAGGAATCTTTACCTTAAATACTAATAAGATTTATCAATATAAAAATATTAGCTGTCAATCAAATATATTATCTAGTCTCTAACATGACTCACTCAGTCGTGATAAAATCACCTTAAGTATTTGCAGTAGTTAGTCTACTTTTAATAAAACATCAAGTTTTCCTTTACACTTACATCATCGCTATATTTATTTAATATATTCATCCACCAAACGGACCTCCATGTGGATAAACTGAAAAAGCAATTCGAACGAACTAAATAACGTTTTCATTAATAATTGTTTATAGACCTATAAATACAAATTTTATTTCGATAGAGAAAAATTGTTTGTCAATTGCTAGAAATCGTAGACTGTTTTTTTTTATAAATCATAACTAACGCACCCAATGACAAATTTACGGCCGGATCCCGGTACGGAGACCCCGTATTCCAAAATAAACTGCTGATCCGATTAAAATTTCCTTATGTGTGTGCGTGTATTATTGGAACAAAGTTTATTTTTATTATACTCGTAATAATATACATTTTTAGATATATCTTTTTAACATTTTCGGTTTTCCGAACGCAAAGATGCTACTTGGAGTACCATTGCTTTTTGAAGTGTGCGCAGAGTCGCGTCTTCGTGCAGGGGGTATAGAAAAAGTGTTTGAAAAATGCTTAAAAAATGTTTATTATTAAGCGTATCCTAAAGTAAATTTTCTTTCAATAGAAGACGCACACGCATAGGAATTTTCATGGGATTGATTTTTTTTAGAATATGGGGTCTTTAACTATTCAAAACACTTACCTTCCCGAGCCACATGCGGATTTTCATGAGCCCACTGATGCTCATTGTGCTGATTAAACATTCCCTTCCGTAAGTATGTTGATTCGTCAGTCCAAAGAATTCGATCCATAAAGCCTGGATCAGCATCTATTTCATTCAGCAAGAATTGATAGAACGCAATACGGTTCTGGGCATCTCTTTCATCTGTTCTGAGAATGTATAAGTAATATTCAAAATAACCATCGTGTATAATTATCTATGCTACTTAGAAAAATTGAGAGATTCTATGAATGCGAATTAACAAAATTTCTTGATTAGAATTTTACATAAGAGTTTAGCTTGAAAGCTAAAAAATTTGTACTTTTTAAAGTAAAGTAGCCGAGGTATTTTATTTGAATATACATCTTTTGATACCCCAAATTTCTAAAAAAATTCATAAACTTCTAATAGACATGGATCATTTTGAAGAAAGAAAAATCAAGTAGGCAATCCAAGTTTAACAAACAGATTCCTATAAAATTCAATGCATTCATCAATTAATTTTTTTGTAAATTAAAACTTGAGAAAAACTGTTTTTAGACTATAGTAGGTTATTTTAAACTAACTACTACTTTAAAACTTGAATAAACTTTCTATCAAACAATTAAAAATGGATTTTTTTCAAATTTTTTTCGGCCGAAATGTTTTAAATTTATTAAGATACAGACCAAAACTAAATAAGTTATCAAACAAACTATTCTATTTATAAGTTAATCGAAATAAGTAACCCTACTTTTTTTTGTCATTTATTTCTTATAAAAATCATTCTAACTCATGGTCATCAAAGATTACTAGAAAAACAAAACGACGAAGTTACTCCTATCGGTTTGAAAATGATGGTCAGGTGATCTCCGTGAAAAATAAATGGTAATAAAATGCAATGAAGCTTGAGATCTTTCGTGTCGATCAATTTGCCAACAATCTATTGGGATAATTGACAAATTTGTGACAGCAAAGGGAAAGAAAAAAACACGGATTTCTGAGCTGATTTCGAGACTATAGATACCTTGACTATTTGCCATTTGGTCAAAAAAGCTTAAACTACTGCAAAAAACTCATCTCATAGTTTAAGGTTTGATTCGAGAAATTGCAGGAAAATTTTCCAAGAAATTTCGATTCGTTTATTTCTAAACTACACATTCTAAAAAAATTAGTTCTTAAAATGATGTTGAAGTCTGTATCACTGCAGAGCAACGATTTTTTAAAATTTAGGATATAGCCGCTATTTCGTGTCAAAATTTAATGGGCGTATCAAAAATAGTAAAACTGCATGAAATTTTCAAATATACAATCTTTGCGATTTCATATTTTGAATATTTAAAAATTTGGTTGAGATCGCTATGACCAAAGCTGGCAACTAGCGATTTCGAGTGACACGCTCTTCTTCAGGAAAATCACGAGGCCGAATTTGCATTTCCCCTTAATTTCACGATTCGATCTTGCATTGTTAGAGGATATTACAAAAATTGTAGTTGCAAAATGAACATGTATACCGAGTTTCATCAAGATACCTTGTAAATTCTAAAAATGCCAATGGTTAACAGATATACAACAATAATAGCGAAAAATATACCTCATTTCAAATGTTTTGTAAGCTTATAATAACTATCAGATAGTCAGCAAACCGAAAAAAAGTTTTAATTTACTACAACACAAAAAGTCCCAACAGAAAATAACAAAATTAGACGTCAAATTGTGGAAATACAAATTTTTTTAGGCAGTGAACTTGGAAAAAAATGAAAATGGACAACCTGAAAAAACGATTTTGAAAGCTTCTCACGAATTCCAGTTCAACTACAATCTTAAATAATCGTTCTACTTCGGTGTAGAACAATTACATTTATCGAATACAAAAAAAAAATCGACCCGAAAACTGCAGAAATAAAAAAGTTAGAGCGAAAAAAAAAATTTTTCGACAAAACCCTTTACAATGCTTCCTCTTCAAGGAAGCAAAACTGCAGTAACAGCCATAAAATAATAAATAAAATCTATATTTTCATGTATAACTTACAAAGTTCCTGAACGGCTCTGTAGTGATATGCGTGTTGTCCATCATCCCGCATGACTCTTTGTGCCATACTGTACGTACATATGACTCCTAGATTTTCGGAGACTTCACGGGCAGCTACACGCAAACTCTTCGTCGGATCCTCTTCGAAAACTTCAACGATCGGCTCATGCAGTTGATTTCGCAGCTCGCGTGGACGACCTCCATCTGCATTCGTCACCGCCACACAACCAGTATTTCTTAACCTCTGAACTGTGGTGTCGATGGTTCGGGGGTTAATTGGCCTTCCGTGTTGTGCCGACCATAGTTCAGCAGCTCGTCGAGATCTTCCAAGCCCAGGCCCAGCCTCACCAAAATAAATCACCATGTCGACGTACTCGTCAATCGTGAATTGACCAGCCATTCTGTTGCCCACGATGGAAGTCGCGCTCGCGCCGTAATCGTCGACATATAACTTGATTTTCGTTAGAAAAAAATGAAGACAAAAACAAATGCGTCTCTCCGTGGTCATTTTCAAATTCTTTCTTTAATTTTGAAATTTTTTGGTTTGTAAGTTCCTTACCGTGACAACACTACACATATCAAGTGTCGCGTTAGCGGCACGCAAGCGAGTAGGAATGAAATGTCTATGAAGCCTGGCCGCAACGGACACTATAATACAATAAGTTGGCTAAAGTAGGTGTGGCTAAAAATGGAGAGTTGAATTACTTCATATCAATTGTACAGTGATATGCCCGCATCACTTAGATTCCGGTTCCATAACAACGTATGAATGCGGACGGATACGGACGCGAATCGCAACTCTAGTAACATCACTAAAAATATCTAGTTCGATTATTTAGTACCAACACTACCGGTAGTGAGCAAAAGTAACTGTTGTTTAAAACTGTAGCACCGAACGTACCACATTTAATGTTCAAATGTCAGATCTACAATTTACTTTTCAAATTCTCATGAATATTGCTTATTGATGAGTATGCTAATGTAAAAAAAGCTTTTGGGATGATTAATACATATCATTTATATATATTTTCTTCTTCTTCTCATATATTCAAGTACTTCCATAAAATTAAGGCCTAATTCCACTAATTGTAGTTGAAAGTCTATCAATTCTCTATCATTTGCCATCTTATAGACTGCAATAATGTAAAGGTTAGATAAGCGTTCATTAAATGTGGTACGTTCGGCGCTACAGTTTTAAACAACAGTTACTTTTGCTCACTACCGGTAGTGTTGATACTAAATAATCGAACTAGATATTTTTAGTGATGTTACTAGAGTTGCGATTCGCGTCCGTATCCGTCCGCATTTATACGTAGCTATGGGACCGGGGCCTTATAACAATCACAATTTATTTTTCCGTTGACGTACATCAGGATATTCCACTGGCTTATGAAAATATTTTGATGAAAAAATCAACATGACAGCGAATAACTCACAGGACCGTAATGATTAATTTATTTCTTGCAAGAAAATTAAATATAAATTATTTGACTCACGGGTCAAGGTTTTACACACGTTTCCAATTAATGAACGAAAAAATAATATGACATAACGTGGTAAAGTTATAAAAAATTACCCATTGATTTATGCATTTATAGACATGTATGGAAAGTCCTAACTGTGTACCAAAATGTTATAGTATAACGTGAAAATTATTAAAGCATTGACAATAACTCGCATAAGTAAACTTGGAGGTTGCGGGAGTAACGCCTCAGCGTCAGTCGGCGAACGACGATGATGGTTTTAAACTTTTATTTCGACAGGCATGTCATTGTCGTGTGTCGTTCAAATTTTGTTCATTGATACATGATAATTTGAAACCATATGTAACGAAACTTTCCATTAGTTTCGTCTCGATAAATAAATTCAGAATTGCTTGTAGAATTGTGTTAGTTTCGATTCAATAATTAGGTAATCAGTAACTTGACCTCAGCGTGTTACAGCCACATCGCTCGCAGCGAGTCGGTGCGAATGGGGCGCTTCGATTTATTATTTATTGCAGGCTTGTTGTTTATTAAGTGCCAAGAGACGTCAATCATATTTTTTTGTAGAAAAGTACAGGGAACAAGATGGTATAAAAA
Organism: Phymastichus coffea; assembly: GCF_024137745.1. Classification (NCBI taxonomy): domain Eukaryota; kingdom Metazoa; phylum Arthropoda; class Insecta; order Hymenoptera; family Eulophidae; genus Phymastichus; species Phymastichus coffea. The sequence goes on from NW_026706827.1 coordinate 505,777, forward strand.
TTGTTTAAACCCATACGATCAAGTTACGAGAAAAATGCATTTGAAAAAAGGTAATAACTTAAAAAAAAAAATTATAATTATTGATTAATTGCAAACGCGCATCACTCCACGCGCTAATTTGGACGCTTTTTTTTCTCTGTGCCACACGTTCTGCAGTTTTGTAGCTACAACTCGTAAAACAACTAGGCACATAATATATGTATTAGTTATTAAAATATGAATAGCTTTTCTAGGCTTTTTTCAGAAAAAAAATCGTTTTATAAGGGTCTTCTTCTTTATTCTCAAGCTTCCTTTGTTCTTTGTATATCAAGTTGTATATCGTTTAAAATAAAAATTTGTAACACTATTTCAAGCTTACAATATTGGTTCTGAACAACTTCAATAGTATATGCAGAAGAGAGAGAGAGTGAATAAGTACTAGGTAGGATCAAGGAAGTGTATGTTGTTTAGAGGTTCTATATACAGAGAAGAATGGCAGTTTTTTATCCCCCGGATTAGGGAAGAGACCGCACCTAGCCGGCATTAAAACCCCAGTCACAAGCGGGGAAAAGCCTTTTAAATGCGGCAACTTTATTGATAAAAATTACAACCAAATAGAACGCAAACATCGAAATAAGTCCGGCGCAGAGGCGTCGCTCGCCTTTGGGCTCTCGTCCTTACAATTTTCCGCGTATGTGCGCGTGTAATCCGGTGGATCATCCGGTCCACTTACCGCTTGCCTTAGGACTCGTGAGAGAGGGAGAGAGATAGAGAAAGTGCCTCCGAGATATAAGGCACGGTGTAGCCCCGACGTCTCGGGAACGGGGACAGCCCTCGCTACAGCGTCGCCTGAGTAAATTGGTGGGCACAGAGTCGCGTAGTTGGAGGCACTTCTGAGGGCTGGTCGCACCCTCACCTACGGCAGCAGGTCTCCCTGTCCGTGGCTCAGTAGCCACGAGTCGCTGATCGCGGTGACGGTCGGTATTCTCGCCGGTACCACGACGAACACTTTTCTGGTTCACAAAAACTGTCACCGCAGCGCACAGAACAATGATAAAGTTCGGGTCCGTCAAGGAAGACGTACGAACTTGAAACTGAAACTGAAACTCGGGAAAGCGATGCTCGTCTTATAAGCGCGAAGCATTCCCACTTCCCTCCGCATTAAGGGCCTGTGGTGCTATAGAGAGACAAAAAGCGCTACTTGAAATGCGAGCGCGTCGCACGGTCGGACACCGCACATACCGTACCGCGGTCAGTTGTTGAACACATGTTGACAATGACGTGCTGATGCATCGCACATACATCACAGCTGATCCTGTCCCAGACGCGGCACAGGTAACCGGAAAAATATGCCAGCTTATCGCGAGATCAGCTGTGATGCATGTGCGATGCAGCCGCGCTACACGAGAACCACAGACGCTTCAGACACCCAGGCGCAGATATCGTAAACAGGTTCCATAATTAGCAGAACTACTAACGTTGCTATGATAAATATTAAAACTATGTATTCGTAACTAATGCAATAGGTATCAACAGTGGCAACGGGTAAATATTTTCAACATCTGTCATAACAACTATCGCAGTAAAACCGGTAGTTGAAATAATTTTAGTAGGCTAAAAGTGGTATAGTCAACTTTCATCAACGTCATGTTAAAGAACGAAGGAAGGTTCAGTGGTTTATATTTTCACAGACATCTCGACCAACTTTTAAAACTTAAAATTGCTCTGACAAACAATCTTGACAAGTATGTAAATTTGGACTTCATGAGTGCAAGCTAGTTAGTGCTATTGAGAAAGGCTGTCACAAGTTCTCACGTGTCTATACAAGATACACTTTGTCTGGGATCATTCCTCGTGTCACATGGTAGTGTAAGAGGATTTATTGAAAAACTAGTGTGGCTGTTGGATATAAGCATTGCAGCACGCATGATCACGCAAAAGTAAGTAAAATCTTATCACACGCGCGCACGCACACACGCACGCATACGTAGGTACACACACGCACGCGCGCACACAAAAGTGCAGTGCGTGAGCGAATGCACAATCTCCCGTGTCCGAATACACGCATACGCCCTTGCACTCGCGCAGACATACACTCGCACCCTCAAAATAATATTAAATTAAACTTGATTTTGTTCCACTCTCCATCGTTGTGTGTTTAAATTGATATTCTTTTAGTCGTGAGAGCTAACCCTGATGTTCAAATAAAAACTCTAAATTCTTTATTAACGTTTCGTTTCTGGTTTAAGGTCCCATCGGAATCTTTATTAAAAAATATAAACTTTTTAAATTACATGGCTATGATGTAACGCAAAACATGAATGTATAGGTACAATTTGTAAACTTTTTAATTATTGATATAAATATAAAAACGACATAAAAGATAAAACGACTAAGTCGGTAGAGCGAGACTCTGGGCGATCAAATTGAACCAAGTAATAGGAAAGGAAGTTCACTATAATTTAAATCAGAACTTATAAAAACGATTTATTCTGTTATAATCAATAAATGAGACATGCTTACACTCTCCTATATGAAACCTGAGGTGTATAGATTTAAAATCAAAATATTGCTTAAATTAAAATCCAAACTACGATTCGTCAACACGGATACATAACAAAAGATTAGCTCACATTTGAGATGCTCGATGATCTTCGCTCACAATGCTCGGTTCTTCTACGCCACATATCGTTCGATGAATCTTGTATATTTACAGCTGCCAAGTAATCTCGAATCTGAGAAGAAAAGCGGAACTTGGCTGGCCTCGTCACAGTTCCCAATATAGAAGACAATCACTAAATTGCACTGATTTATTTCGCAACACAATACTAAAAATCATCTTGATCCCGGAACGAATTCTGTCGCAGAAAGTAGCCGCCGGAATGCCGTCACAAAAGTAGTTGTTGGTGAGAAGATCCCGCTTTCTGAGGTGCTTCTCGCTGAGTGGCAGCCGAGCAAAGGAGAGCGAGCAACGTTAGAGTGGGGTTTATATAGCAGAGCCCGTCACTCAGTTAGAGTCTAACGTACATGAAACGACTCCCTACTTACTCATTTACACATGATTTGAGTAATTCAAATCGATGCGTTACAAATTGTTACCTTAATCTATGATTTTTCGAGACGAAATTTTAACAAACAACTGATAGAACATCAATTTAAATATTAAATTAATGTATATTCGATGGTGTTCCGCGGGAGGGATAGGACCGGGGGTCCGCTCTGGTCGCGCGCGTCGCTATGCTCCCCGCGCACCTTTCCGGACAACCAATAATTTCCACTAGCGTTTTAATTATTTAATAATGATTTTCAACGGAAATCGCGATTCTAACTTCGTAGACGGTTTCATAATATTTATTCTTTCTTAGCATCGTTTTCGAAAACGATCTCTCAATTATTAAAAACTTTACACTCTATCAATTCGTTTTGTTTATTTTGCTCTTCGTAAGAGCCCGTATATAAGCAACTTACTTTGTCATTTTTTTCCATTAATATTTGAACGGAAAAAAACACTGAAAAAATTCATGCTGACGTGGAATACTTTCAAGTTTAACATATAAAGAAAGTCAGACAGTTTTCTTTCTCTAATCTTCGAAAATTCTGAAGCTTTATTCTCAGCTTCCCTATTCGTAATGTGAATATTACATTTTTTTTTTCAGTTTGTATAGTCAACATAACATAAACCAAGATCCAAGAAATATTGGTTTGCACAAGACAGTGTGGGCATTAGAAAAAATATATGGCTGCAAGTTGTCTGCGAATGATCTTTGGGTGAACGTTTTCAGAAACTGGTTGAGAAGAGAAGGAAAAAATATAGATGCACTCCTCTCCTTTCAAAATTCTTATGGCGTCGTCACACCAGATGATGTACTCCAGATACAAAATTATATTCGTGTATGTCTTAACAGAACTGTGGGAACAAAAAAGGCAAAGAAGCAATCGGCTGGACCCTCACTGGTCGAAGAGGATCGGTAACAATTTACGAATTGCAAAAAGCACGCACCCAAGACACTCAAAATTGTCAAAAAATGCACTTCTTTGAATAATGGAATTGAAAAAAAATGTTCAATGCTAGAGCTTCCGGATTTTTTTCGCCTTAGTGCTTAGTATTTATAGGGACAGAAAATACTCGTGAACATTAAAAAAGTAACTAATAACTACATTTTTTCCTTTTTTAAATGAAAAAAGTCCTATTTTTTAAAAACTATTCACCGGTTTTGCCCTTTTTTAGCTGTTGGTAAGTGATAGGTATGCGCTTATTCTGAATTTCATGAACATCAAACACTATTTTCATAACTTATGATAGATGATTTCCATGTATTTTTTAATGTAGAATACGATGGTGCTTTTGATAATGGGACACTCACCAACGACTCAAGAAGGGCAAAATCGCTAATAATTTTTAAAAAATATAACATTGCGTTACGCCCGGGTTTTGGGTATTAACGCGGGCACGATCGCGGAGGCAAGCGAGAGGGTTAGCACTGATTCTACGCTCGCCGCTGCTGCTCCGGCGGCGGTGTTGCTGCTCTCGTCCTAGGTGGCGCAAAGGTCCTTGTGCTGCCGCGGCTAGCGGTGTGGGTCAGCGAACATGAGCCCGAGTCGTGCGGGATGAGGACGGTATATGTAGATTGAAAATGAGCAGGGGTGCAAGTATTCTGTACTGGCACGTGGTCGCCCTAACTGCGTGCATGCGCGCGCGCGCGCGTGTGTGTGTGTGTGTGTGTGTGTGCGCGCGCGCGTGAGTGTGTGTGTGTGAGTGAGTGTGTGCCTTGACTGAGAGAGAGATAAAAGGGGGCGCGAACGGAAAGCAAAACTCAGCTTATCGCAGATCATGTATGGAATTTGATTGTAAAATAAAATTGTATAGGAGGGCGTGCCCGTGTCAACTTTTTATTTAAAAGCGCAGAAAAAAAGTTGCCAGTTACTTTTCAAATTTTCACGAGTATTTTTTTGAGCAATAAGGCATAAAAGTCCGGAAGCTCTAGCGCTAAAAACATTTATTTTAATTCCATTCTTCAGAAAAGTTAAATTTTTTGTAAATTTCGTTATGTGCGTGCACGCACGTATACACACAAACTATAATCTCAATCATAACTGAAAATGATTCCTCTATTTTATAATTATTTTCTTTTTTTACAATCAGTGAAACATCAAGTGCGTGTAGTGCTGATATGGCTCAAAAAGAAAATAATTTTCTGGATCCTTCATCACCTCCCACACTCATAAAAGTTAGTAGGAAGAGAATCCGGTCACCTCCAAAAAATTTTTCTAAAAACAATATAAATTCGTAAGCTCACGAGTATTTTATAGAATTATAAAAAAAAGTCAAGAAGCTCTATTAATACACCATCTTCTCTACCATCTGCTACCGCGGTTAGAAGTGAAATCAGCACATCGGGTCTTTCGTAATCGCGTATACTAAGTATGGGGAGAAGAAGACATTGAAAAATTATATCTTCATTGAGCAATGTATCCCAGTTGTGTTCTTTGGCAACGGAGCAGCGCAGCAACGCTGATTTTGATTATGATGGTCGATCTTTGTAAGGCATCAGTGAACTACTAAACGATATTCGAGTTGCATACGCCGGACGTCGAGTGAAAATTACTCAATAGTCCCTACGCGCAGTTTCTCGTTTTCGATTCAGTCGTGAAAGATGAAATACTGATGGTTTGAACAAAAAAAAGTAGGAAATATTCTTCGTAAATTTTAGTTTTTACAATCTTTATTTCGTAGTTTTGTTTCTTCATATGAAATTATAACTTCAAAAGTACTAATGAACAAACGTAAGACTACAAATAGGTATTCTAAATTTCCAGAAAAGATAATTTTTTTCATTTTTTCATTACACATTGATTGTTGACGCTTTAAGAATACGGATATCAATTTAGAACTTTAATTTTCATAAGACAAAACTTAAAATTGCCTTTATGAATAAACGCGTTGTGCCCTCAGCCGACGTCGCCGAATTATTCTAAAAGCGTTTCAATAATTTTATCTTGTGAAAATTAAAATTCCTAAATTAATGTGCGTATTTGTAAGTGTTAATAAACAATTTACTAATGAAAAAATCTGCTTTTTTAAAAATTTTAATTTACTTCTGTTGCTTGTAGTTTTTATATCAATACTTTGAGATTACAACAACAAACAAAATTGTTGAGAAAAAAAATTGATAAAAAAATGTCATAGAATACTATAAAAAAGTAGAATCTACGACATATATCTCCCTTTTTTTGGTTCAGCTTAATAGCGATTTATTTTTTACAAGGAAGTTGAACACGAAAGACCGCGGGAAATGCATTTATTTCCTCGCATAAACACTAATGTGTAACCATCTCATTGGACCATGGACTGCATCTCGAACGTTGTTTCAGTGATTATGGTGAGGATAATACTTATTAGGCAATGATCGTTTTTTATGTTGTTTTATAGAAGACAGTCGCTTTCACGTATCAACACTTTGGACAACGAATCCTTGCCACCTGAAGGAATGCAATTGCCAGCTTCGATCAACTCCAATCCTTTGAGGACTAATGCACCAATCGAGAGTCTCTCTACAAATTCTCATGAAAATGGAATCATTGATACGGAACCAGCCAAAGTAATGCCAATAGAGTTTCAGTCGGTCTCGAAGTGAAAATTGAGACCTTTGTTTATTGCTGCGAAGAAACTATTCTACCAAAAATATCGACTCAGGACTTTTTTCAGCTCAAAATACTCAAAATAAGTTTTGTTTTTCTTCGTCACAAGTTTCAAAATATCAATTGTACACCTAATAAGGACATACAAACACAAAGCTATATTTTTTTTTAAATTCAGCTTTGCCACGCTTTTCTTGAATTTTTCAGTTTGAAACATATCGGTTAGTCCTTAAAATAATTTAAAAAAAATGTTTTAGACATCAAGCATGGCGGATCCATCATTGCCGCTGGAAAGAGATGCTCCACCCTCAGCTACTGATCAAAATTCCAAGAAAAAAAAGGGTCGTCAATCCACGAAGGATTTTGTATCAGGACAAATCGTATGGGCAAAATACGGCGCGTATGATATTTTGCCCGGCAAAATTGATAGAGTTGATGCGGGGTCTCTGAAAATAATATTTTACAATGGCACGAATACCTCGTACAAATGTTACAAAGGAAATTGCACAAAGAAAATGATGCCCACATGAATATCAAGGCGTGACTGATGTAATTGACTTCTCCATTTACTCTTATATTTAATAGATTAAATAATTGTTTATATATTGAGGCGAAAAATATATCTATATTCTTGGTGGGGGAGAGAGACGTAACGAGTAAACTAATACTCGTTACAGTTTCTCTAAGATAATAAATTTTTTATTTCGTGTCCTATTTTTGATATCGCATTATGATTATGCATTCAATGATCGAGTTAGGCTAGATTGCTTATTTAAAAATTACTCATGAACTTTTTATATCATTAATCATATCCATAATACGATAAACAAAAACTTTAGTTAAAATTAAAAAATTCAACAAAATTTTCTCTGATTCAACAAAACTTTCTTCGGAATTCCATTTAGATATTTTCGCAAATCTTGATGGTTTTTAAGGCTATTTATTTTTAATTTTATTCGATCTTCACCCGTTATATTCAATTTCATTGCCAAATACAGATGGAAAGCCTTAAAAACCATCAAGATTTGCGAAAATATCTAAATGGAATTCCGAAGAAAGTTTATCTGCATTTGAGACACACCTGATTGTTCGTGAAATCCATATGGATTAGTCAAACAATCCATCTAGGATTGCCATGAAATCCACCTGGATATTTTGTGTAATCCGCCTGGAAATCGATCTCTATCTGGATTCCATAAAAAAGTTGTCTCCGGCACCTGGATTGGCTAAAAATCTACGACAATTTTCCGTAAAATCCATTTCGATCGACCAAAAACTCCACCTGGATCTGTAACGTTCGAGCCTATCTCGCGTTACCAAAACAATAGTTCGGACTCTTTCTATTGAATTCGCAATCACGTCTCCGAGAAAAGCAAGAAGTTGACACGCGTGTAATCTAAATAATGTATAAAAATCTTTCGAGTAGCAAACCACAAGGCTTTCTAACTGGATGAATTGTCTCGAAATGCAATTGAGAGTGATCGCATCTATCGGGGAGAGGCCCGACAGCGCCGCAACCACTACTCAACTTAATTTCTCAACAGTAAATGTATTTTAGGTAGGAAGATATCTAAGGCTACTTTTTTCTCATGAGAGAGATAGTCTCATGAGTTTTGAGCGCTTAAATATCTATAGGATAGGAGTTTAGCAGGCTAACCACTGAATAAGAAATTTATCTCAGGAAATTGCTGAGGCTTTATTTCTCTAACAGTGCTCGCGCTGCTAAGCAAGGTAGGATAGTGAGTCATCTTGCCGCAGCGACGAGCGAATTTATACTTGCGAAATGGGCTCCTTTCTACGCTTGGTAGCCCCTACAAAGCTATTTTCGAAATTGATACAAACTTTTCACATGTTTTGTCGCAAAATGGCTCGATCAAAATTGCAATCTTATGATTTAAAAAATTTAATGTGAAATGTCGAATTTTTTAACATAAATCGCTTCTCGAGGAAAAATCGCCTTCTAAAGTTATAAGTTATACAATTCAATAATCAAATTACGCCAATTTTACAATAAATTTATGGAAAATTTTTACATGGAAAAATCGCTTGTAATTGGAGGAACGTTATTCAAGTTAAAAATGATTAATGTAGCTATCTAATTTTGAATAATAATTAAAAAACGGATTTGCAAATTTCTTTTTTAACGATTTAAAAATCAGCAAATTAGTAACAATCATAATCATTAATTTTACAGATCCGTACGATCGATTCGCTATCTAAAAGTGCAATTTTAATTGTTTAAAAAAATTATAAATTTTTTATTTATTGATAACTTAGTGAATAATTAGTTATCAAAGTGTCAAATTCTTGCTTCTCTGTTTCAATGCGTCGCGGACGTAATCGCATACTTGAATTAATAATATAATTATTTATTGCAAAATAACTAACACTAACTACTTGTAAATTAAATTTGACTAATAAATACCGACATTGAGAATCATAACAACACGAAATTCAGGATCAGCGCATCAAAATTGACTAAAAAATATTTTAGTTTATTCGAAAAACTTTATAATTGTCGATTTTCTATTGTAAACAATAAATTTCCCACGGTCGTGACGTCACGCTCCTTATATGGTAATGTTTTCGCAGAGTTGCCCTAACACATTTGCATATATGTGAGAAAAGCGCCTTCGCTCGATTACCGCTTTTCTTTGATTGTCTTGTGTATGACGGGTTGCTAATTTGCAGAGGGAAATGAGAGACAAATCAGACTGGACCGTTACAGCTAAAAAGTCCAAGAGGATTTTCCGTAAAATCCATTTCGATCGACCAAAAAATCCATCTGAATCGACTGAAAAATCCACGAGGATTTTCCGTAAAATCCACCTGGATTGACCAAGAAATCCACCTGGATTGGCCAAGAAATCCATCTGGATTTACAGAAAAAATCATCTAAATTCCACTTGGATATCCACCATGGAAATCCAACTCAAATCCATATGGAATCCATATAAATCCACATGGATATCCAGGTAGATATCCATGTGGAAATCCAGCCTGGATTTCCTGCTGGATTTTTTTAATAGGGTAGTCCTCGTTCACCTGGACGCAAAGTCCTCGGCCAAAAGATATTCACCCTCACCCACCTTGGAGACATAAACATCAAGGAAAAAATCCACCCTCATCCCCCAATACCGCCGCTGTCAGAGTTTTCGTCACACAGCAAACTACTGTCGCGGTTTATGGATCTGTGCCTTCTACGCCAAAGACCATGCCACCCCTACCTGCCCCCGTATGGACAACCCTAAATACTCCCCAACCTGCATTCACTGCAAAGACCTCCACAGAGCCACTTACAGAGGCTGTCCCAAAGCCCTCCCCCTCGCACCCTTCCAAAACAACATACACAAACACTAGCAAACGAAACTCTACCCGTAAAAAACCTCCTCCTATTCCCACATCCCATACCACCGCTCCACACTACACTCCTGCACCTCCCCCCGACCCAACCAAGGATCCTATACCACCATTGCAGCCAGATCCCTCCCATCACCCCCCCCCCCATCCACACAATCCCTCACCAAGCCCCTCAACCTCACCTGATCCCCTTGCCAACTCAGCTCTCATCAACCTTTTTCGCGACTTCCTCAACCACTTCTCCCACGCCCTCCTTTAACCACAAACTTTTCCTCCTCAACTGGAACGCCAACGGTTTACTTTTCACAGGTAAACAACGACTACCAGAACTTTGCCACACCCTAAATAAACACTCGGTTGATGTCGCCTGCATCACCGAAACCCACCTCAAACCCACCCAAAACCTTTTCATTCCCAACTTCATAACATATAGATGTGGCCATGGTGGAGTAGCCACCTTGATGCGCAACACTTTTCGACATCAGACTATCAGCACCCCCACCCCATCCATAGAAACATGTGGAATCACTATCCTCCTCAATAACAACCCCTTAACAATCATCACATTATACTCTCCCCCCAACACGAACAACGAAATAGTCCCCCTTCTCAACTCAACCACGCCAACAATCCTTGCAGGAGACTTCAACGCAAAACATCAAGCCTGGGAGTGTCGGGCCAAAAATCCTAAAGGCTCCTCCCTCCTTCGCCTCCTAAAAACTAATTCCTTCTCAATCGACGCGCCTTCATAAACTTTCCCGGTGAGTACTATTCCCTCGACATCTTGGATATTTTCATCTCCAATAACTCTCTCTCCCCAACGACCTGTGGACCCTACAAGCCCTAAGCTCTGACCAGCTGCCGGTACTGCTCGAAGTCTCCGGAACCACAACCTCAGTTCCTATCACCAACTCCAAAATAGACTGGTTAACCCTCAAATTCCACTTAAAGAAGTCCTCCTTCAAATGCCAGCCCATCAACTCCAAACCCGATCTGGACTCAGCAATTACTGCTATCACCAACGAACTAAAAGAAAAAATATCCCTAGCCAGCACCTCTTCTTCTTCCTCCTCCACGAAAGGCTCGCTTCCCCCCAATATTCGCTTCCTCATCAAGAAGAAAAACCAAACACGCAGACAACTACAACGCCACGGCAATCTCTCACTTCGTCCTGCTCTAAATGCCCTCAAACGAGAACTAAGAGAAGCCCTGAAATCCCTCCGCGATGCTGAATTCCAAAACTACATAACTAAGGCAGAACTTCACCCCAAACGATGTTGGAGAGTCATCAAATCTCTTCGCAATCGCAAACAACATTCCCCTCCCCTCTCATTCAATGGTTCGTCCTTCTCGGCAGACCTAGACAAAGCCATAATCTTCGCGGCCTCTCTCCATGATTAATGCTTCTCTTTCCCTACCCGAGAGGATCATGCAAACTTTCATGAAGAAGTTACGGACTTAGTCCGCTCCTTCTCCCCCGCAGTCACCGACTTCCCCTCAGCTACTTATAGAGAGATAACCGAATCTATAAAGGCCCTCAAAAATAACAAAGCCCCAGGTATCGATGGCATCTCTAATCGCGTGCTAAAGATGCTCCCCCAAATCCACATCGTCAACACGATAATGCGACTGCGCTACTTCCCGCCTTCCTTGACGAGACCACCATTATTTGCCTCCCTAAAGCCGGGAAACCCCTAAACCTTGCATCTAGCTACCGCCCAATCAGCTTCCTTTGCACCATGAGCAAAGTGGCTTAATGCATACTTCTCACCCGTCTCAACAACTTCATCAACGAGAAAAACATCCTCCCTGAATTCCAACATGGTTTCCGTCACCAACACGGAACAAGTCACCAACTTCTCTGGGTCGCAAAATTTATAGCGAACAAGCGCAACAAAAGGCAACACACCTTCATGCTTCTTTTGGACGCCAAACAAACCTCTGACAGAGTCTGACATGCCGGGTTATTCTACAAACTGATAGAACTAAATTGTCCCCAATACTTAATAAGCACTATCTAATCCTATCTCTCCAATAGAACATTCAGAGTTCGTGTCTCAAACACCCTCTCTGCCCCCCACCCCATAACAGCAGAAGTTCCTCAAGGCTCCAAACTCTCCCCCTCCCTCTTTAACATATACTATTACGATATCCCCACACAAAGCAACATTATGACAGCCCAATATGCGAATGACACTGCAATTCTATTCACATCCAAGTGTAAAAAATTCTGCGCCTCAGTCCCAAACAAGTTCATTCCCAATCTTATCAACTAGTATCATAAATAGAGCTTTAACCTAAATAAGACCAAATCCGAAGCAATCTTCTTCTCCCACCGCAATATCCCCCCGGAAAACTTGGTCGTTGGCGGCCACTAAATCCATTGGAGCAACTCTGCGAAATACCTGGGTGTGGTCTTCGATAGAAAACTCTCTTAGAACCTACAAACAACTGCTGTATGAAACAAAGTTCACGGAGCCTTCGCCTCTCTAACACTCTTCTTCAACAATAAAAATATCTCCCAACAAACCAAAATACATGCCTTTAACGCAATTATCTGCAGTATTGGTACCTACGCCATCCCCGTTTGGGGAACCTCCTCCTTAAACAAACTAAACGGTACCTACATGCGCAATGCCTTTAACATCTCCTGGTACATCAGAAATGCCCAAATTCTGAAAGAAACCGGACTCCCCCCCTTTCAACAGCAGCGGCCCTATATACCTCCAATGTTCGAGACTCGGTCATCTCCCACCCAAACCCCTCCATCAATTGCCTATCCACCTGTAAAAGCAATCCCAAGGACAAGGTCCCAAGATCCTGTTCTCTTATCCCAACCTCACCTATATCTACTCTAGTTACTCTAGCTTCGCTTCTGCGCACTGCATCTCTACTCTCCTAGAGATCCCAATTTCTCCGTCCTCGCCAATCTTACATCTATGGTTTAAAGCTCCAGGGCTGGTAACCATGAGGAGGGATTTTAGTTGGTAGGCATCACTCAACACCGAGATGAATCCAATGTAGGGATCTACACACCCGACATACGCAAACTGGCGTTGTCGCTGCCGTAGCCGCCGAGCCGCCGTTGTGGTCGGCTACCGCAGCGTCACCGCCACTCGCCAGTTCCGCTCTGCCCGCCGACTTGGCAGGTTGCTCCTTGTACGCTACATACAGATAATAAAGTTGCTACCTCTATATCTACTGCTGACTGCCAGTTAATCCTCCAGATCCTCTACCTCCTGGACGCACAATCGCTACACCAATGTGGGGGCACACAGCTCTCTCACGGCCTGAGTCGGTAACTCCCCTCTCTTCCTGACTGATCATGGCTCGTCGCTGTGCTTTGACTCGCGCGCACACGCGCCAGTCCGAACTTGCTATTCAAGCCTTCAGCACGCCTAACTGTATCGCTGATTTTGATACTAAAATAAAGTCTCTTACTTCCAGACTGAGTTGTCTCTCTTCTCTATCAACCTGCCAGGCAGTTGTGGGCTGCCATCCTCAAAACTGCCCTACCCTGGGTATCGTCATCCTACATTGGTGACCCCTCGACGTAGAGGAGAGAGCAGTCGTCGTGCGGAGAACTCCTTCAGCGCACCTTACCAGCGCGCTTCTTCGCCCTCGCCTGCGGTTCCAGGCACGCCTCGCCGTCCACTCCGCGTGTTTCAGCACGCGTTACCTTCATCACCACGTGCCTTATCTTCACGGCGCCGAGGTACCCTGGGGCCCATAGCTGCTGCACTCAAGCAAACTTCGTTAGCAAGCCCGAATCGCCACTTCTTCACTCGACCTTCAAGTAAGCTAGTGAGTGATCGTGCAGAGGTCACAGACAGTAACATTCTGCGAGTGTTCATTTTATTTGTTACGCGTGTGTGTGCATTTTGTAAACCGGCGTGCGTGTGTGTGCATTTTGCAAAGCGGCGTGCGTGTGTTTTAGGCTTTTGTCTTAATTCTTAGAATCACGTTTCCCCTTAGCGTCTACGTAGGAATCAATGTTTAGTTTTCGCACGCGCGCGGCTTCGTGCTAGCGAGCGTTTCGTGGAATTCCCGTTGGTTTTGTTTTCTTACGCGTGTGTCGGAATTTACTAGAATAATATTTAGGGTGTCAGTGTCGCGCGGCATTTTGTTTGTGATGTACCTGCGTGTACACATCAGCTATTTGTTAACACTGACACGCGCGTAACTTGTTGCTGCATTCCAATCAGTGTCGACTTATTTATTTTTCTGTCGCGCTATACCTGCGAGTGCTAGTTAGCTCGTCTTTCGACAACATTGATAGTATTCCCCAGCCTTATCATGGCCACTCAGCAACAAGTTGACGAGCTTCAGGCAGCCCTCCGCCTAGCTGTTGAACAGAACCAGCAGCTCACAGCTGCCATTGCTGCAGCTCGTCCCGCACCTCAGGTAGCCGCCTACAGGGCTCCGAAGATTCCCAGTTTTCTAAGTAATGACCCCAGAATCTGGTTTTCACAGTGCGAGATTACTCTCCGGAATGCAGGGATAACGGCATCTGATACTAAGGCTGATTTCATCGCAGAAAAGCTCGATGCTGACGCGATGAACGTAGTTATCGATTTATTAGACCGAGATCTGCGCCCCGATGATCTCTACGAACAAGTCAAAAATCGCTTGCTGGCCACCTTCAGTGGCTTAGCAGCAGATCGATTGCGTCAACTATTGCGCACTCAATCTTCTCTCGAAGGGAAGCCTTCCCTAGTGCTTAGTCGCATACGTTCCCTTGGTTCTGGCTGCGGGGAGGACGTGCTCAAAACTATTTTTCTCGAATAACTCCTTCCTGACTGTCGTGCCGCGCTCTCCATTTCGGAAATCGTCGACTTGACAAAACTCGCTGAAGCAGCCGACAAGTTTATGACTTCTGTTGGCACTAAAACTTTTCGCGTCAACGCGGTAAACACGGACCCTATTTCCTCGTCCCTATCAGATTTACACAAAGAAATCGCTCGCATTTCCGACCGCCTCGAATCCCTCGAAAAAAACCGAGGCCACTCTCGCTCTAGGAATCTTTACCGCGGCCGCTCTAAATCGCGTAATAAAAAATCCTCCGACCAAGCGACCGGGGCCGACGGGTTATGCTATTTGCACGCCAAATTTGGCAGTAAGGCCTATCGTTGCCGAGGCAATTGCTCTTGGCGTCCCATTCTTTCGGAAAACTAAACCCTCTCCCTCGAGCGAAAGCCTCGAGCGGAGTTGGTCATTCTTCCAAGCGCTTCCACATTCACGACGTAGCCTCAGGACTCAGTTTCCTCGTCGATACAGGAGCTGAAATATCGCTACTTCTAAAAAGGGCTAATGATAATACGCCCACTCGATTTAAGCTATTTTCCGCGAACGACTCAATTATCAACACTTACGGAGAACAGAACCTCGTTCTTGACCTTCGACTAAAGCGTAACTTCCCTTGGAAATTTCATCGCGCTGACGTTATCAGTCCTATCCTCGGTGCTGATTTTTTACACTTTTTCGGCCTATGGTCGACCTCAAACAGCGTAGGGTCGTCGATCCACACTCTAAAACCTTTTCAATCGGTTGCTTTAAGTTAGCTCAAGCGACCAAGATCAGCGTTCTCGATGCCAACTCTAGTTTGTCCAAACTTTTGGCAGAGTTTCCCGAGGTGACCGGGGAGAGACCCTCCAATCCCCTCACCGGAAAAATATTCCACCATATCGAAACTTCTGGTTCTCCTGTCATTGAGCGTGCTAGGCGCTTAGACCTGGTAAAGTACAAGACGGTTCGCAACGAATTTGAAAATCTTGTCAAACAAGGCATTTGCCGCTTATCCAAAAGCCCATGGGCCAGTCCCATTCACATGGTAAAGAAACAAGACGGTTCCTGGCGCATTTGTGGCGACTACAGGCGCCTTAACGCTTGTACCGTGCCGGATAAATTTCCAATCCTCTTCTTGCACGACTACTCTATCCTTTTGCAGGGCAAGCAAGTGTTCACTAAGCTGGACCTCTTCAGAGCCTACTACCAAATTCCGGTAGCTCCCACTGACGTATTAAAGACGGCAGTCACGACGCCCGTTGGCCTCTTTGAGTACGTTTTTATGCCCTTTGGCCTCCGTAATGCTTCGCAGTCCTTTCAACGCCACATCAACAGAACGTTGGGGGACCTTAACTTCGTGTTCGCCTATCTCGACGATAATCTTATGTTTTCTTCTTCGCCCTAAGAGCACGAGAAACACCTTCGTATTGTCTTCGAGCGACTCAGGAAATTTGGCCTGCGACTTAACCTCGCCAAGTGCGAGTTCGGTAGGTCTGAAATTGTCTTTCTTGGCCAACTCATCGACCAGCATGGTTCCAGGCCCTCACGCGAGAAAGTTCAGGCAATCATCGATTACCCTCAACCTAAGACAATCGTCGAGCTTCGCAAATTTCTTGGTCTCATTAACTTCTATCGTAGAAGCCTGCCTCACGCAGCTACTGTTCAAGCTCCGCTGCAGTCGTTCACCCACGGCTCCAAAAAGAATGACACCAGAGTCATTGATTGGTCGCCCGAGGCTGTCGAGGCGTTTCAGAAGTCCAAAGACGCCCACGTGAAAGCTTGCTACCTTATTCACCCGTCTCCCAACGCTCCAATTCGATTAGTTACGGATGCGTCGGATTTTGCGATGGCTGCAGCTCTGGAACAGCTCATTAACAGCGGCTGGAAGCCTCTCGCATTCTTCTCGCGAAAATTGTCGTCATCCCAGCGGAACTACAGCGCCTACGATAAGGAACTTACCGCCGTTTACGAAGCAATCAAACACTTCAAGTACTTCCTCGAAGGCCGTGTTTTCAAGGTTGTAACTGATCACAAGCCGCTGACCTTTGCTTTCTCTCAAAAGTTAGACAAGGCCTCTCCGCGTCAGCGCCGCCAGCTTTGTTTCATATCACAGTTCACCACGCATTTTGAGTACCTCCCCGGCACAGCCAACGTAGCCGCGGACGCTCTCTTGCGCGTAGAGACCATTCATCTCCCCCTCGATTTCGAAATGCCAGAGCTGGTGCAGCACCAGCAGCACGACACAGAGTTGAAAGAGCTCCTCGAATCGTCTAACCACTCACTTATTCTCAAGAGCATTGAGTTTGGTCACAACCACAATCATCTCTATTGTGATCTAACGGATAACATAATTCGCCCCTACGTTCCGAAAACTCTTCGTAAAAAAGTCTTCGACCTGTTCCACTCACCATCGCACCCGAGCTCCAAAGTCACGACCCAATTGCTCAGGCAGAGGTACGTGTGGCCTGCAATGCATCGACACATCAAAGCCTGGTGTCAAGCCTGCCCCGATTGCCAACAAGCGAAAATTTCTCGCAACGTCAAAAATGAGCTCCTCAAATTTGAAGCTCCTGACGACCGTTTTCGTCACGTCCACATGGATATCATTGGGCCTCTTAAAGCTTGCGATGGCTATACCTATATTTTAACTATAATCGACCGTTTTTCGCGATGGACTGAGGCGGTGCCTCTTAAAACTATTGAAGCTTCTACCGTTCTTCGTGCGTTCCAGGAGCATTGGGTCGCGCGTTTCGGTGCTCCCCGCTTCCTCACCACCGATCAAGGTGCACAATTTGAAGCGAAGATCGTCAGCGCTTATCTTGCCTTCCTTGGCTGCCAACGCAAGCGGACCGCCGCGTATCATCCTGCCGCCAACGGCCTTATGGAGCGTTGGCACCGCAGCTTTAAAACTGCACTCATGTGCCACAACAATCCTGATTGGCGAAGCATCCTTCCGACCGTGCTCCTCGGCTTGCGCACAGCTGTGCGTCTAGACACGGGTGCGTCCCCCGCTGAATTTCTCTATGGAACCAGCCTCCGCATTCCGGGCGAATTCTTCATTTCCGACGATTTTATGGCCAATCCTCAAATATTTATTGAGGATTACCGCGAGCACATGCGTCAGCTCAAGCCAGTGCCAGTTGAACATAAACGCACCCCTTCGTCTTCAAGGACCTCACTTCGTGTACGCATGTTTTTCTGCGCTCTCCAGCAGTCAAATCTCTTGAGAGGCCCTACTCCGGACCCATTAAGATCCTCGAGCGCGTCTCAGATCGCAACTTCAAAATCGATGTGAAGGGAGTACCGATGTCTCGGTACTCCGTTTTTGGATCTCTCTGTTCCGTGCGTTGATCGCAAAAAAGGTGTTTCCTCTTTAAAAACTTACTCGCGATCAGATCAGCTTCAGATTCCTCGCCGAGTTCGTTTCGATCCTAGTACTAAGTAGTATTAAGTTAGTTTTAAGTCAATTTGTATTGCGTTACCTAATTAAAGTTTGTGATCTCGACAGCTTCCCTCGAAGCGTGTGGGAAGCTTGTAAACCCTTTCTAATCAAACCAGAAACGTTCGAGACTGAATCCTTTGTATTAAGGATTATCGGACCACTAATTAACACCTTGCTCTTGTGCCCCACTTACCTTACTTGTACCTGTTCTTCACTTATCTTTAGTTGTAATTTCTTTGTAACTACAGTTTTGTTCCGCAATATTAGATTGTTTTGTCAGTCGTCTTGTGCGTTAGCCATCCACCTTATTGTACACTTAATTTTTTTTAAATGCTTTTTCTCGTGGGGAAGTATGTGGGGGCACACAGCTCCCGGTCGTGAAATCCCGCATGGAATCCCGTACTGGATCTCATATAGGATCCCATTATGGATCTTACATGGGATCCCATATAAGATCCCATGCGAGGATTTGATAGGATTTCCCAGGTGGAATCCCATATGTAGGATTCCAAAAAACTAAGTTTGCTAATGCAATCCCACACGGGATCCCACATAGGATTCTAAAAATCTAAGTTTACTAATGGAATCCGACACAGGATCCCACATGGGATTCCAAAAAAACTACTTAACGCCGAGAAATCCTACACGAAATCCTATATAGGATTATCGAAAAATATGCCTATAGAAACATATACATGATATATTTCTTGGAATTTTAATATAAAACACGATACTTATTTCAGAATACAATCCTGACAGTTTTAATGCTTGTTTGCTGAAACATTTCTAATGAGAGCGATAATATATTAAAAATGATTTTAACTATTTTCAAAAGCAAATATAGTATTTTTATTTTGAAAAAATTTACACATTAATATTACAATGTGTGCTTTTCAATTTTTTAATATATACATGTTATCACCATAATCACAGCAGTTTTAGTAGGTATGTATGTACATATAACATAAATTATAAAAGATTTACAAGTTTTTCTTAACGTAAAGTTGCTATTTTGTTCATTATTTACAAAAAAGAATTCTAAGAATCAAAAATTTAACATATTTGGTACAGAGCTGATGTATTGTCCCTTTTTAGTTTCTACAAAAACGCATATTTTTTTAATCTTTTCTGTTTTTGTTGCTTTAACTTCTTTCGAAATTAATTATATTTTATGTACAAAAGGGCATATAGTGAGAGGAATTACTTGTATCGTTTTATACAAAGTTATTTCTTTCTTTAAAGTTGGATGAACCAAAAACGAGACAATCTCAATAAACGTATTATTCTCTAACTATGCATAATAGTTTGCTGAACGTTCGTTTTGAATTTCGTTTGAAGTAAACAAACAGTTGCTTTTAACTATTCGGGAATATTTCAAAGCACTATCGGAATTTAATTCCTATTAAATACAAATATTATCTGGAACATTGTTGCCTTCGCCTAAATATGTTATAATAGATATTTTGAAACCATTTAGTAATGAAGTGTTGTTTACATCGTCACAAAAATTTTTTACGATTTCGGAGCAGTCTTTATATATGTGGTTATATAAAATACGTGTGTATCGACGAAGATTTATGTATCGGACAATTTGTTGATTAACACCGTTTGCTGAATGAATCGCTTGAAGAAGATCACGATTGGCTGCTTCGAAAGCGTACGCTGAGTGCGCCCACAAAGGACCCCAATCGACTGCACTAGTTACAAGGTGAAAAAGTTGGTGGAGATTAAATGTCATAGCTTTTAATGGAAACCATTTTTGAGTTAGTAAACAGAATTTCAAAACTAAGCTAAATGCTTTTCTAATGTCAGTAATCATGATATCGTCTTGATTTAGAATATGATTGACTTCAACAAGCATACCCCAGTATTCTAATTTTTCTTCACTCAAAACTAATGTAAATACTGGAATGCTAAAGTGTAACACAAAGTTATCCCACTCGCGTATCTTAAAATGATCTCTATCATCAAGTGACCTTGCCAATCTACCTAATTTTGCAGGAATTTTAATTTTTTCAAACACTAAATTTATTTGGCACAATTGCTTGTCGGTCAACGTGCTTAACAGTAGATTCGTGATTTGTTCAGCTACTCCACCACAGCAGTGCATCGGATCAGGCAGAAATCCGTCAACAATATCGAAGTTTATTAAATTCAACAACTTAGATCCATATAAAACTCCGTGTTCATTTTCTTCATCTTCGTTTACCATAGCCTCCAAATGTCGAATCATATCTTCTTTAGTTCTTTTTTCTGGAGCAGGTATAATCACAGGGTATCTCATACTGCCAGAGTCATGTACACCTGGATACAGGCACCAATTACATCCACAATGACCATTAAATTGTTCAAGCCCTTGCATTGGTGCTCGAGCCACTGCGTCTACACAAGAACATATACAATATAATTTAAAAATATGTTTATGGCCTTTTATCATACATTCGATTCCGTCAATTGAATATTTATTGATAGCAGCAACAAATGGATCTAAATAACTCGTCATTTCAGGCTTTTCCTTGCCAAAGTACATCCCGCAAACAATCAAGTTATTTAGTTTTGATTGTGGAGGGATTTCATTTATTTTTAAGTAAATGGGCCAAATAGATTTTTGAGAGTTTTCAAATTTATTTGCCCCATCCGTGTTGAAAACTGCGGTTAAGTAGTTATACTTTTCGGATGCAGGCAATCTTTGAACAAAGTTTCTGTAACATTTTCCATCATATATGTCTTTTATATGACCTCTTTCATGGACTATTTCACGTACGACATAATTGTAATAATCTATATGATGGTTCAATAAATCTTCGATAGCATCGGATGGATTTATAGTTACGAAAAAGCTGTCGCATGAAGGTGTCGATAAATCTATCTTTTCTCCGCAACTTTCGCACGGGACAGACAATTCTAAGTCTGTTAATTTGCCGATATATATTTTACAGTTCGGACACATGGCGTGAAATTCAGCGTTATTCTGAGGATTAAATAATTTGTCTAGCATATATTTAGTTTCAAACATGATTGGATGCTTAAATATGTTATTAACTAATCGTAATATACTTGTCAGTTCTAAAACAGATGTCTTATTATGAACTGCATGATTAAGGACCATCAATAGTATTTCACCAACTGATGTATCCGTAGGTACTACAACTCTTCCTATAAGTTTTTCATTGCTCAGTAGATTACCGAAATTTTTCGGATTAAGAAGGCTGTCGTAGGAGCTCGATTTATCTTTGGATTGAGCACTAATTATTTCTTGAACTATTGATGCCATAATATTACATGGTTCATAGAATTTTCCGTTGTCTAATAGTCGAACCTAAAAAAATATGAATTGATTATTAATAATATTAAAAATAATGTTATAATTAATATTAAAAATAATAGTATGTGCTCATTAGATACGGAGCCAAACTTAAAAAATTAAAACCTATAAGTAAGTTCTATGAAAAACTTACTACTTGCTTGAATTACTAAAATTTAAAAAAATGGCTCCATGTTAAATACCGTTTACTTTATAAATAATTCGTATTATGCTTTGAATTATATGAAGGTCCGGATCGAATAACGACTTCGTTATTAAAGTGTTAGGCCAGTGTTAGGCCCTAAGCGTACGTCTAGCCATAGCGCGTTGACATACACAATCGCGCTAGTCGGTGTAAATTAAAATGGCAGCTCGGCCGATGCACATTATGTTCTCATATTTCCGAAAATACAGTAAGGAATTAATTGAAACTTATGAAGCATGTACTTTAAATCATAATAAACAACTTTCTCGCTGACAGTTTTATACAAGTGTAAGACTTGTTAATGTTTTTTTAATCAGAAAAGTTCACTCCGCGCTCAACTCCGATTACATACGCTCAGGGGCTAACAAACGAAGTCGTTATTCGATCCGGACCTTCAACTATTTGAAACATAGTAAAGTATTATACAAAAATGAGCTTATTCTTTATTTTGTATTATTGATTAATATCAGCCTGTAAATTTAGAACCCATAATATTCTTTCTATAATAGAGGCATTATTTTTTCATATTTTAGCCATTTAAATGAATTCCAAAGCAATTGTTTATTGAACGACGAACATTTGTATTTTTTGTATGTAATGACGTATAATATGTTCGGCACACGAAAGTCAGTGAAATTAAAGATCATACAAGAATTAGCAAAAAGAGCTTAATTTTTAAAATTATAGTAACCCCATTATAGTAATTATTCTTCTTTATTAACCAATTTCTTTCATATAAGCTACACTCAATATATCTGAAAAAATGAACAAATAAACATTATGCTATTAATTCACTGAGGATATCCAATAATAATTTTATAATTACAAATTGAAAAAAACCTGGTTTTGGAACTATTTTTTATGTGACAGCTTAATTTCGTTTTGTTTACAATGAATGCAGCTGACAAAAAAATACTGGTATGTCGCTATATCGACAGTAAACAAACCAAAATAAAACTACCAAAGATTAAAAGCTAGTTTATGATAAATACTATACTTTTATATGGATGCTCAAAGATTTCAAAAATGAGTATTACAACTGCTAATTGTGTAAGTAATATTAAGTGCGCACGTATTCGTTTTCATCCATATAATAGGAAATATTATGACAAGAAGATAGAACACATTAAGTATGGGAAAAATGATGAATTTCATATCAAACCGAAAACTGCAGAAGATTATGACTCAACTCACCTTTATTGGGCTCGATGGGACTGTGATAAAGGTTATAAGCGAGTACACTCTGGCGGAGAGCATTATGCCTATTATAATGCAAGGATATTAATACTCGGAGGTGAGTTTTAATCGAATTGATTTTTTTCAAAGCAAACTGTATTGAGATAAAAAAATTATCCATAACCGTAGCATTTATAATCCTCTAAGAATTTTACCTCTTTTTCTGTTTTCAAATCATTTGACCAGATTTATATTTCTAAATCATTTTAAAATCTTTTTAATTGTAGATAATAAAATTTACTGACAGAACTATGAATGAATGGCTCCGATTTGACTCAAAATGTTTAATTAGATTCAACAAAAATTGAAAAATTAACCTATAAACAAAAAATTTTTACAAAGAATTTAATTTTTTTGTGCAAAATTATAATTACAATAAAATATAAAACAACGTATCTAATAAACTCTTTGTCACTTGACATAATTATATTTTGTTATCTCGTCCTCGAGATCAAATGGTAGTAACGTCAGTTGCCGTTCGAGTCAGCAATTTTTAGAGCTTCTTTTTTTTTTTTTTTTAATCGTAGCTCATTTGTTGACTCATAACCCTCATTACGTTTTTTGCTGTTCATCGAGTCACACATATATTTGGTTAAGGTTAACTAAATATTGTGTTACCAATAAAGTAGTTATTTGCAATGTCAAGTAGATCCCGATCACGATCTGGGTCGCTATCACGACATCATCATCGTCATCGTCACCGTGATGACTTGAAGCAGAGAGTGGAGGAGTTGGCCCGAGAACTTTGCAGAAGGGGTAACCGTCGGCGCTCACGATCGTACTCGCGCGGACATCGATCTCGTCGCCATCGATCGCGATCGTCGTCGAGGGACCGTTATCGACACAGTCGACGCAGCTACACAAAATCATGTTCGCCAAGCTACGACCGGAGCCGCCGTAAGCGTCGTGATTTCAGCAGTGGTGATGAGTACACCTCTGACTCACATACATCGCAGGCTTCTATGCCGAGAGCACGTTCTCGCTCACGCGATATCAGACCACCTTATAAACCGCATAAAGATGATGGCGGGCGTGCCCTGTGAGGTACGTCACATCATATTGCGTGATTCTTCACTGGTTATTCGCCTACATATAAAGGTAACACTATTCTTTAGATCAATTTCCTCTTGGAGCTGATCAACATCGCGATGGACATGGCCTAGTCGCTGACGAAGCCGAGAAATCTGGACAAGTAGATTTTGCGAGCTTGCTCGGAGAAGCACCGAATGAAAACACTGTGAGCCCCGATTTCCACGTGGAAATTCCACCACGATGGAATCATGTAATGGAGTCCGGTTTTGACCGAAAGACGAAGCTCGATATGCTCAATAAATATCCGGCTCCAGCTAATTGTACCATGCTGAAAGCTTTTGCGCTGAACCCTGAGGTTAAACCAATCATATCGAAGTATTCGATTAAAAAAGATTGTCTTCAAGAATTGATGCAACGGCAGCTTGGAGCTGGAATGTGTGCAGTTGGCTCAGTTTTAACGGCTCTCCTTAACAAAAAGAGTGATGACGCCGAAACTCTAAAACTGATTACTACATTGAGCGATGCTGGACGAATATTTGCTGACTGTCACCATCATATTTCTTTAACGAGACTCTATTTCATTCTCCCTAGCTTGAATTACACCGCCAAAGCTGTCGCTGGCGAATGCAAGATTGATAATTTGCTATTTAGCAAAGATTTTGCAGAAAAACACAAAAGCGCTGCTTCTATGGAAAAGACAGGCAAAGAGATCGCCAACAAGAATAGAGGGAAAAAGACTTCCGGAAATACGGAGAATAATAAGGGTGCCAATCAAAAGTCTCAAAACCAAAACCGTGGTGAATCGAGTAATTTAAACTCGAAGACCGTCCCCAGGAAAGATGCGAAATCGTCGACACCTCAGGGGACGGAATCGAAGCCACGCTCTTCTCGAAACAATCAGCGACCTCAACGCTATCAATGAATGTAAGTAAACCTGCTGGACGGTCGAAATACTTCTATAACAACTGGACAAAAACAACTTCCGATGAAGTTATTCTTAATTACGTCAAAGGTTATAAAATACCGTTCATTCGAAAAATAAAACAAAATACTGCCCCTCTGAACCGAATTTTTCAAACAAAGAAATATCCGCCTATAAACAAGCTATTACAGATTTATTAGAAAAAGGGGCGATATCTGAATGTCTTCCTTGTAAAGATCAATTTCTTTCGTCATATTTCTTAAGGGATAAGCCTAACGGCGAAAAAAGATTTATCTTTAACCTTAAAAAATTAAATGAGCACGTAGTTAAAGAACATTTTAAAATGGAAGATCGAAAAACCGTTGTAAAGTTATTGTCAGAAAACGACTATCTAGCTACGATTGATTTAAAAGATGCCTTTTTTCTAATACCCATTTACAAAAAATACAGAAAGTATTTAAGATTTTCCTTCCTAGGAAAACTATATGAATTTTGTTGCTTACCCTTCGGACTATGTACTGCACCGTATGTGTTCACCAAATTATTAAAGCCCATCGCTGAATATTTGAGATCTCAAGGCTTCAGAAATGTATTTTACCTAGATGATATTCTACTTCTAGGAAAATCAAAAGAAGCGTGCATGAAACAAATCAATATAGCTAAAGATGTTCTTAGAAACCTAGGTTTTCTTCTGAATGATGACAAATGTCAACTTACACCTTCATATAATTGTAAATATTTAGGTTTCGTATACGATTCAAAAAACTTTTGCGTGCATTTAACAGAAGAAAAAAGATGTAACATTTTGAAACTTATAAAGTATTATCAAAGCAAACAAACTATTCAAATTCGAGATTGGGCTCAATTCGTCGGTACCTTAGAAGCTGCCTGCCCCGCAATCAAATATGCTCCTCTGTATACAAAAAATTTCGAAACGTGCAAATACTTAGCATTACAACAAAATGAAGGCGATTATGATGATAAACTCACACTAACAAGAAACGTTTTCGACGATTTGACTTGGTGGGAAGGAAAAGTATCTCATGAAGTAAATCCTATTCGGAAACATAATTACGCACTAGAAATATTTACTGACGCATCATTAACGGGTTGGGGCGCCTTTTGTTCATCTGCTAGTACACATGGTTGGTGGAATAGCAGTGATAGAAAGGAGCATATCAATTTTTTGGAATTAAAAGCTATTTATCACGGTTTGCAATGTTTCGCAAAAAATTATCATTCGTGTGAGATATTATTGCGCGTTGATAATAAAACCGCAATAAGCTATATTAATAAAATAGGCAGTAAACAATTCCCAAAACTATCTTCACTAAGTAAAGAAATATGGCAATGGTGTGAAGCAAGAAATATTTGGCTATTTGCATCATATATCAAATCAGCACAAAATATAGAAGCTGATCGTGAATCTCGATACTTATCTGTAGATACAGAATGGGAACTCGCTCAGTTTGCATTTAACCGAATTATCGACACATTTGGCATCTGTGATGTAGACTTGTTTGCAACAAATATCAATAATAAATGTAAAAAGTTTTATTCTTGGTACCCAGATCGAAAAGCTCAAGCTATCGATGCTTTTACTATAACTTGGACAAATACTTTCTTTTATGCATTTCCACCATTCGCAATGATTTTAAAATCACTGCGAAAAATATGTATCGATAAAGCTAAAGGTGTCATGATAGTTCCTTATTGGCCATCACAACCATGGTTTCCATTATTTAAGGAACTATTGATATCAGAAATGATAGTTTTTGATCCACAAATAAACTTACTAAGCTCACCTTTTAGGGAGAACCACTCGCTGTGGAAACAACTTTCCCTGGTTGCCGGAGTCTTATCAGGAGTGCATACGAAGTAAAAGGATACTCCGAATCTACGATCAACGTTATGACATCATCATTAGCTCCGACAACACTAGCACAGTATAACAAACCTTTGAAATTGTGGTGGAAACATTGTCAAGAAAAATCAATAGACTTATTCAATGCAAGCAAAAAAGATATATTGGAATTTTTGTCTCTCATATTCAATAATATTAACTCATACGGAACACTAAATTCATATCGTTCGGCAATATCGATTATATCCTCTACGGAAATCGGCAATGATCCTGATGTTAAGAGGTTTTGCAAAGGAGCTTCAAACGAAAAACCTCAAAAACCAAAATATAAATTTGTATGGAATACTACCCCTGTTTTGGAATACTTAGAAAGTTTACATCCTCTTGAAAGTCTCAATTTAGAATCGTTAACGAAAAAATTAGTTACTATTTTTGCATTAATTACTGCGCAACGAGTACAAACTCTATCTAAAATTAGATTAAAAAATATTGTATTTGCCGTAAATGATAAAGCACTAATCACAATAATAAATTTATCAGCGATCGTATAAAAACTTCAGGAAAAAATGTAGTACAACCTACTCTAGAAATACCTAAATTTCGTGAAAAAGAAAAATTATGTGCTTTAACTATTTTGAAATATTACATTAACAAGACGCATAACTTACGAAACAATAACGAATTTCTGTTTATATCGTACAAAAAACCTTATAACGTTGTAACTTCTGAAACCATTAGTCGTTGGATTAAGGACGTATTATGTAAAAGTAAAATAGACACATCATATTTTACTGCGCACAGCACTAGGCATGCTGCAACATCAATGGCATTTCGAAAAGGTTTAAACATTGAAACAATTCGTAGAACCACCGGATGGTCGCAAAATTCCAATGTATTCGCTAAACATTACAATCGCCCAATTATAAATTTATAAATTCAACATTTGCATCAAGCATTATTGAATAAAAAATAAATAAATAAAATCGCTTACTGTACTCTAAACAACTACCATTTGATCTCGAGGACGAGATAACAAAATATAATTAATAATCTAACGAACTTACCTGTAAGTGAAGTTCGATTGTCATTTATGCGTTATCTCGTCCGAAGAGATCAAACCCTCCCACCCGAAAAATTTTTAATTAAACATTGTTTCACCCATATATAGCGATTTTTAGCTCTAAACTTAATGAGGGTTATGAGTCAACAAATGAGCTACGATTAAAAAAAAAACAAAAAAAAAAAAAAGAAGCTCTAAAAATTGCTCACTCGAACGGCAACTGACGTTACTACCATTTGATCTCTTCGGACGAGATAACGCATATAATTACAATCGAACTTCACTTACAGGTAAGTTCGTTTGATTATTAATTTTTACTACATTACAATATTCACTGATGCAGCAAATCGGTTGTAAACATTAGTTTACTTCAATCAATGCGGTATAAGACACACGATATATTAAATATGTAGTCTAATGGTCATGAACATGATGTTATGTCGCGACTACGTAGCCGTGACGTGTAGTTTTAGAATATGTATGATCATTCATTTATTAGTAATTATTATAGTGACAGGAACTTACCTGGGTTATTATTTCGAGTTAAGTTGGCTGTTTAGCTCTATCTTGATAAAGTATATATGAGGTCGGTCGGTAATGATGCACGAACACTCGATTCAAGTAATTATTTATTTATTCAAAGACAGAAATGGTTTCTCAAAAATAACAATAGGTGAATTATACGTTATTCGGCTGTCGCGCGTTGCGAATCAGCCCGTAAGAACTTTAACAAATTTTAATGTTATTGAGTAGTCGCGCGTCGCAAATCAACTGCCGAAAAGTCAAGTCTTCTGTTTTTATATTGACTCTTCGGCCCATATTAATGTGTTGAGTAATCAAAAAATCAAAATGTCGGGCGCCCCAAATTTTCGGACTACTCATCTTTTAATTTCGCTGAGTTTGTATTTTGTAAAAATGCCGTTCGTCGTTTATACATTATTTCTTTTTTTAATTGATTGCTGATGAAATCAAAATGAAGAAATAGTTACGTCTCGGGATGTAACAATGAGATGCAGCATGAGTCTATCAGCCGTCTTTTTTCGTAAAAGGTCTATGGTTAACCATGTTTGTCAATTGACGGTATTATGACAAGTTCGTTTGAAATGATAAAATCCAATGCGTTTGAATAATAATGCATAAACTATGTGAAATTTAATGATTTATATAAAAATAAGGATTATTTAAAAATAATATGTCATGGTACTACTGAAATTCACTTTCATAGAAAGCCCGGATGACATAAAACGTAAGTTGGAAGAAAGGGAAAAACAAAGAGGTGGTCGATTAAGAATGGAAACTCGATTGGAAACTACTTCTGCAAGTCCATCTACTGATAACGAAGTCAATCACGGGGAAATTGAAACGTCATCCGATAAAGAGTTAGCCAGAGAAGTAAACAAGAGAAAAAAGGTACGGTGTCTACATTGATAACATTCAGTTTGGTTTTCATGCACGATTTCAAAGTCAAGTTTAATATAAAACGATGAAATTTATTTCAGAATGTAAAACAAAAAGTATCGCCAATGGTAGAAAGTTGTCCACAGCTAAGACATTGGAAGAAGCGAACAAATATTATAACAAAGTCATTCAGGATTTGATACCTGATAAAGATGATGTGCCTTCTGATCCAGGGTATGTTTCGCCAAGAGCCTTGATCCCGAGTATTACCATACATGAGTATTCTGAATCTCAGGATGTATTCAAAACATCTACATCACAATCCATGTCAAATTTAACGCGGAAAAGACCCCGTGTTTTATATTCGGATGACGACGAAGTCGAGCAAACAAGATATTTTGAAAAACCACTATCAAATTTCGATGATTCGCGAACCTATGAACAAATCAACGCGCTTATGTTATGGCCGTTCGAAATCAAGATCGCCGTCTACCTCGCTATCGTTGCCATATTCACCAAACTATTCAGAAAACCCATCATCGACACCTTCTTTATTGCCAAATACGTCAATGCCATCCAAAGAGGCATACCCATTAAGGCCACCAGATAGAAAAAAATCACTATCTCGTCATCGATCGTCATCTCGCCATAGATCACCATCTCGAGATCGATCACCATCTCGTCAGCGATCACCATCTCGACATCGATCACCATCTCGTCAGCGATCACCATCTCGTCAGCGATCACAATCTCGTCACCGATCACAATCTCGTCACCGATCACCATCTCGACATCGATCACCATCTCGAGATCGATCACCATCTCGTCAGCGATCACCATCTCGTCAGCGATCACCATCTCGACATCGATCACCATCTCGTCAGCGATCACCATCTCGTCATCGATCACCATCTCGTCAACGATCACCATCTCGTCATCGATCGTCCCATCGATCGCGATCACGTCATCGATCGTCACATCGATCACGATCTCACCATCGATCGCCGTCTCGCTATCGATCGCGATCTCAGCATCGGTCGCCATCTCACCATCGATCACCATCCAGATCCCGCTCGCGGTCAAGTTCGAAATCATCACTCGTCATCGATATGGAACCAACAGTCAACATTGAAGAAATGTTAAGTAAACTGCCTGAAAATTTGAGAAATGAAGTGAAGGAGGCGTCCGAAGTGATGCAAAGTCAAGTTGACTCCTTGCGAAGTAAATTGACAGAAAAAGAAAAGAAAAAGAAAAAAAATGTAAACGTAGAAGGTACAGTATAATAAAAGCTGAAATCTTTTCAATTTACAACAAGCTCTTTATTCTGTATCGCCTGTAGTGATGGTTAATTAATTTTTCAGAAACTCGTGAAGAAATCGTTTTCGCCGATGATGATGAGGTTGATTCTGATGGTCCAGACGATACTGATCTATCTACAGAATTGAAACGATTAGGAGAGCCTGTCGGAACTAATATGGTAAAAATAAGAGCTTTAATCAAGATCACATAATGTCCAACACGAACCATTCAAATTTTTTTTTGTTAGCGTATAAAAATCATTGTAATGTAGATATCGTTCTCAAACTTTTTTCACGTTAAAGTCCTCAGTGTGAGCTTTTATTTTCTTTTCCATAAGTCCTAAAATCTTAATTAAAGGTTTCAGGAAGTTCCCTTAAGCGTAACGTCTTATTCTTTGAAAAATCCCAGCGCGATACGCGATTTCAAAGTTAGAATGATCAGAAATAATTTTGCGACGTCTCATTTTTTTCGTTAACATTTGTACTCGATGCCTAATTTTTTTACACCTAAAAGAAATCATTTGTTACATTAAAAAATTAATTAAAAAGTTTCGAATTAATTAAGTACAACTTACTTTGTGGTTTCACAACTGCCACGTTAAGAAGAACAAGAATTTTCTATTGAATTTAGAGTATTTTCATTTGGTGAGTCTTTGTGTCTAAAATCCTTCAAGTGTTCTTTAAAACTGACGTTGGAATCTGAATGATAGAAAAAATATTATAAAGTGCTATATTTCACGTTAATCATTATCGTGCTTTTCAGATGATCTTACTATTTGATCCAATCGAGTTTACTTTGTCTGTTCTCATATGATGACCTTGACACAACTCGCATGTTATGTCAGGTATAATACTTATTGATAGATCATAGTCATCCCTTTTTCATTTGCATTAATAGGTTTTATGACTGGAACACTAAACAGGTAAGGAAGACCATTTCCATTATAATGCACAAAATCAACAGTAATAAAACTTTCATTCTTACAAGTCCACACCATCAGCAGATTTATACAACACTTCCAATTCTTCACCTGGATCTAATAGGTATTTCAAATCACTTTGTGCGTACGCTAGTGCTGATAAATTTGAGCCTAGAATATAAATATTTAGTTTTCGTGGGTTGGATACATAATTATCAATAGTAATGTTTCAAATTACGCAGAATGTCAGAGTAGTCTTTGACAGAGTCTATTTGAATTTCTTCGTCAGGATGACTATTGGCTTTGAACCATATAGACAGTTGCCCTTGATTATCTGTAATAAAAACAAATTGATCTCATATAAACACCGCAGAGTCAAGAAGCACAAGTTTCATATTCATCTTGATCAATGCCATACGTAATCAGGTCTCAGTAAAGTTTGATTTAGTTGTTCTTACCACTTGGGGTGAACTTAGCAAACATCGTTGCTCCATTGTTGCACTGACTACATGTTATATCAGGTAGAATTCTAGTATTAAGGGCATTAGTATCATCATCATCAGTACCCTATGCGTTAGAGAGCTTGTGGCAGGGAATTTCGGGGGGTTTGACCGCGCTCCGAGTTCGTCCGCCACAAGGCCTGTTTGGCTCTACCCCCGATTATTTATAGGCGCCAGACCGTCGGCTGATTACGGCGATCGTCGGGGGTAAGGCCAGTCGGGTTGTCGCGTATCCCGGTCTGCCTAACGGTGACTGCGCAGAGTGGACAGATGGGGGGATACGCGTTGTGTCCGAGGTTCAGGCCTTTGGTGTCCAACTTTCCTTCGATTTCTCCTTAATTAGAGTACGCCGGCAGCTCAGATGATGACTCCTTAGGTCAGGTCGTGAGGACGTTCGAAGTCGCGCGTATTTTACCTAACGAATAATCCGAAAATATAGCGAATTAATGAATCCCGTATGTAACCGCTCGCGGCTGAAAATCGCTAGCATGCAACAGGGGTAGGTTATCAAGTAAGATATATATAGATATAAGGATAATTAATCGTTTATTGATGCATTAGAATTTCTCACATACGAGGTCGGAATAAATATGGTCGGTAGAATTCTGAATTTTCATTAATCCCTAAGATACAATTTAAACGGTTCCTAAAATGGCGGAAAGGTCAGCGCGAGTAACAAATCGCAATTTTCTTTTATAAGACCTAACGCTCAAATTCGGTTTGCGAAATGGCGGAAAGGTCAGCACAACTAATTAGTCAAAACAATTTAATTCAATTGAACCTACGTTCGTACTAAGTAACTAACACAAGGTCAGCGCGAATACTAAATTGTAATTTTCTTTTGTAAGACGAAACTTAATAAACGTTGACGAAAGGTCAGCGCGAATACCAAGTAGCGATTTTCTTTCATAAAACGAACACTTAATAAAAGTCGACGAAAGGTCAGCGCGAATACTAAGTCGTGATTCTCTCTCGTAACCGAACACTTAATAGAGTTGACGAAAGGTCAGCGCGAATACTAAGTCGCGATTTCTCTCGTAACCGAACACTTAATAGAGTTGACGAAAGGTCAGCGCGAATACTAAGTCGCGATTTCTCTCGTAACCGAACACTCAATTTATTTTCACGGAATGGCGGACAGGTCAGCACGATCCGGTAGGCACCGGCGTCGACGGATCCACGCGTCGCGACGACCTACGGCACTGAACGATTGATCCCCGCACTCCGCGATTAATTAAAAATAAGTGGCACTTTGCCTACTTACAAATTTTCCTTGCGGTATTAGCAAACAAAATTGGCGGGAGGAGTATGACTGGCGTCTAGCGCTAATAATCGACAGTGAGATTAGCTGATAGAGAGAGGCTCCTTCCTTGCGGATATCCAGTGGCAAAATGGACGAGAATCGGCTTCTCGCGGTCAAAGATCGTATCTCTTCTCCTCTTTCCGAGAAGAAATGTTATTATTGGTCGGTATGCTAATTCGGATATCGGTAGCGCCCTCCGAATTTTTATCATTGGTCCGTATGTAAATTAGAATAATACAGCGCCCTCCTTAACTCTCCTACTTTCGTCGTTATTTACTCTCTCTCACCCCCCACTAAGGTATCTATCATTAATTGTCGGAAAAGATCTACCCCTACTCTTATCTATTCGTCTGTACGGACGGAAATCAAATTTTATTCTAATTTGCCTATTGGTCGTGACGTCACTAGCGAATTTTTGTCAGATGTTCGAATTCGGTTAGTTAAATTATTATTTAAACCTAAAGGGGGTAGTTGTCGCTCGCCATCATAATAGGGGTGTCGGTCGCGTGCGAATTTTACAATTCTATATTTGTTTCGTGTTCATCATTTTCAATTTATAATTTTAATTTTAATATCGAAGATACGTATATAATATACGCCGTTTCATTTGTAGCGCCCTCATCTTCGCATTTACATATTATTCTATTATTTTATATCGTCTGTCTCGCTCGCTCTTGTTTCGTCTATTTCGCTCGCTCTGTCTCGCTCGCTCTGTCTCAGTCTGTCTCGCTCGCTCTTGTTTAGTCTGCTTCGCTCGCTCTGTCTCAGTCTGTCTCGCTCGCTCGCTCTCAGTCTATATCGGCGCTTCAAGATGGCCGCTCAGTTTCTCGCGCGTACGTCTCGTGTCCTTGCGCCGGTTGTTGGAGCGCCTCCTGGGGCGCTCCCGTGTCGGTTCTGTGGTGTTTTTCCGGGTGTTTGTGTGTGTGGTCGCTGATTTTCGTGTGTGTGGCGCTCAGGATGTCGCCGATGGTGTTCGGCAGCCCGACACAGCTGATTGCCGACTGCCACTTCATCGGCGATTTTCTGCTCGCCCCAGGAGTGTCAGTGCCTCGTGAGTGTTCGTGTTGATGTCTGGGAGTGTAACGGGTCTGCATGCGTCATCAACATGCATCTCCGTTGCATTTCCCAGTCAGGTTTTGCATTTTTCTTTGCCGGCCGGTAACACGTGGTCGGGAGTGTCTGTGAGTGAGTGTGTGCGTGCGCTCTCTTTTTCTGTGGTGCGCTCCTTTTTTTTGTCTGCTCTTTGAGCGTCCGTCGGATCGCGTTGGGCAAGTTTGTTTCGCCCATATCTCCGGCGTGGTCGTTCGGACATAAAAAAGAATAATTGTTCGGTATAGGGCGCGTTTAACTCTATTTTAAACGACCGGTTACGGGGCGGCAAGGGACGGGGATGGCCTTTTCTGATGTGCTGCAAATAATGCAGCACTCAGGAGGCCTTGTAATGTGTCGCATTACAAGCTCCATTACCTTGATACTGAAAAAAGAAATGATATAATATCTAGGGTTGAGTTGCACGAGTGAGACAACGCTATTTATTTATATTCACAAGTCAAAACCATTGATGGACTTGTACAAGGTCTTCACTGTCTCTCCTTCAAGCTGCATACTGCCTAAATTTTTTTGAACAAACTCTAGAGCTTCTTTATTAGATCCTAGAATAGAATAGAATTTTCATTACTCTTTCTGATATATACAGGTAAAATAATGAGTAACATTAATAGTATATATTACTTTTCAATCTAGAAAATTAACCAGCAGATAGGTTTAATACTGTCTTGCGGGGATGGCTATTGATAATGAACCACATGCACTTTTCCGTCCTTGTAGCTGCAATACAAATTTCCATCAGTAACTGATATTTACAGCCTTGGAAGTTCAAACTTATGAAACCCATTGATATGCAAATTGCCATGTACACTCGGTGGAAATTGATTCTGTCCACCCATTTGAATTTTAACATTGGCTGGCAATGGGAGAAATTCGAAAAGTGGACAGAATCAATTTCTACCGAGTGTATATACGTATGTACAACATAACCCATATGATAATAATAATCAAATTCATATATCACCAGCTAATGTAAATGAGAATTGTACTCTTACCCTCATTTTGACGGTGCTGTGCAAAAGGGTCCTCCATTCGTACATAAGAGAATTGCTAGTAAAGGAAATGTAAAACTGTAAAAATTTGAGGTTAAATGAATAAAATTCCAGGTACCAGTAGATATAATTTTAAGAGCTTACTTTGGTTTGGTAAAACAAGTTCTTGTAGATGTTGATCCTCGAACCGGCGATTATGTCCGATTTTATATTTTTTTATATTTTATTGCATAATATGCTGTCTGTACTGTAACGGAGAATTCCGGCCGTACCCGTCTGGGTTGCTCGCGGCCGTCCGCACAAATTATTTATTCGGGGATTCGGGAAGCAAAAGACGTTCCCACGACTGAATAACGCGTCGAGCATAAACACGTTAAGCGCACAGATTCGAAGTCGGGATGAGGAGTGATACGGCGGCGAATAAACACAACAGCGGATTAACACTAATCCTTTAATCGTCAACAATGAGTTACAAGACAGCGATCTCGGACTTACACACTACGAGCGGTACAATAACAAGCGCGAACGCGAAGGTGAATCGGTGGCTGGTCAGCTTGCCGATTCCCTTATTAAAACTAAATATTACAACAAAAGCCCGACAAACTACTTTCCGCCGTTAAACTACCAACGGGATAGCCAGCAGGTCTGCCGTGCTACCACCTATAAGCTGGCGCCCAAACATGCAAGAGAGAGAGATAAGAGGAAAACACGGCACCGACCTCGACCTTCAGCCTCTCCGACGGCTGGAGCGCTCTGCACCGTGACGTCACTGGTGTGCCCCCTCGCTGGCCGTCTCGCTGGTATCTTCTTTTGCCGTCGCTATCTTCCTCCTCGCTCGTTCTCTCGTTTGTTCTACGATGCTGCTCTCCCAATCCGGAACTCGCTCGTTGATTGCTGCTGCTGTTGTCTCCGCCTCCTCCCTGTTGCTCGGTGCTGCAGCACGTCCAAACTGCACGCGCGCGCACCCGTGCACCTCGCCGGTTACCCACACGCACCGGTGCCGGGTATCTTTCGGGACATGGCTGGGCGCGACCCAGCCTCACACTTAAATACTCGTCCGCGCACCGGGCGTGTCTCCGAAAACGAAAAGACGTCGACGAGGTCGCGGGGCCAACTTCGGAAAACCGTAACCTTCGGTTTGATCCGCGCGCGCGACTTCCTCTACCCAAAGCCTAGCAGAGACTCCCTGATTTTCCGCGGCGATCAGCAATTCGAGCGCTCTCTCTCTCTCTCTCTCTCTCTCTCTCTTTCTTTCTTCTTCTGCGCCATCTGCGTCACTCCAGCAGTCAGCTCAGCCCGTGTTCAGCACCTCGTAAACAAAAGGTCCAAGCATGAGTGTGTGTGCCAAACGTACACACTCTCAGCCTGGCGCGGCGCACGGACATTTGCGAGAGCTAAACGGACGAGATCGGCCTAGCCGAGATTCTCCGTCACAGTACAATAAATCTTAAAAATATCTTAAAAATTGTCTCATAAAATATATTTAAAAAATAATCTTCAATCTTCGGAATTCTTTATATAATTGGTACTTATATACCGATAGATCAGAAATTCCAATTTGTTTTCTTCTCATTTTTTCCAAAATAAAGTAATACCGCTCTTTGAGGTACTCATACATTCTGCACTCATCAGTAACTGTTAAAAATATAAAAAAAACATGAACTCACTGAAAACTTCATAACTACTAATTTTCTCATTTTCAATATAATGATTATTACCATTTGGTTTAACATCATCACGAATGTAAGGATTCTTCTGCAACTCTTCGGAGACGTACAACATACACTTGTTTTTAACTGCCTTCATACTCATCAAACTAAATTCTTTCGCAGATTTCTTTTGCACTTCTCGAATTAAAAAAAGATTTGCTTATGCAGCTCTATTTCTTCTCCCCTAGTAAAATCTATTTCCGTAACGCCTGACAGCTTTCTAAACTCGGCCATGATGATGATATAAATTTTTGCAAATAAAAAAAGCAATATATTGTTCTTTGTTATTGGTACTGATTACTGACAATGAGTGACGACACTATACACAGCGACGATCCGACAGAAAGTGACAAAGTGTAAAGTGTCGAAGTCGATGACCGAGTCGAGGTTTCGCGCAAAACAAAAAACGCTGTGTTTACACCGCCCAATAATCCTTTCTTAAAAGAATTCTTTCTTAAAAGAATGATGGATAAAAATGTGTCGCCGACATCCAGCAATCTGATTGGTTGGGGCATAAAAAGGCGCGAAAATTTGAATCTTGACATTTTGAAATGCTTTGACCAGTAGTGGGTAGGTAAATTACCATAGGTAAAATACATAGTTTTTGACACGTAATTGACTATGTATATTACCTCTCGAACTTTCTGAGTTTTTGACAACACGTTTTGACATCTTTTCGGCCATCGCCGTGGGATGGCGCGCCGACGCGGTGTGCCGGTACTGCCGGTGCGGTACCGGTCTAAGTCAGGTCTTTTAAAATCTGTTAGCAAAGCATGCACTCTTCCTGCAAATCCGTTATCCACGACACTTTTTGCTAACAAATTGCCGTTATGGCTATTACACGTTACGTGCCAAATCCCAACAAGTTGACCCATGAGAATCATCACAGCTGCACTGTCACTGATAACAGCGTATATATTAATATTATATTTTTCTCTTGCCATTCCAATACATTCGTCAACCACTTAACGCAAAGCTTCCCCAGTTTCACGATGAGTACTGAAATTCCAGGTGTTCAAAAAAATGTACTTTCTTCTCTGCATGTTGTCTAAACGAAGCATGGCAATAACATTTTGTTTATTGGCCGCCTTATTTTTCCATCCGTCTATTAACAAAACTACATTATTTACACCCATATTTGCTATTGATTGCTGTAACTCGTTGAATCGATTATTAAGATTACTGTTGGAGAGAGTCTTCTTACTTGGAATAATGTAATTTGGATTTAAGGATTGAATGAAATTTCTAAACAATGGTGATTCGACTATTACGAAAGGTATGTTGCATCCAAAAAAAATAGCCTAAGCAATCTGTCCAATTCATTACGATCAATATTAGCTAAAAAAAATTATTATCATTATAAATTTGAATTCAAAACATTTTAATAAAGACTATTTTAGATCATCTACATTATTATTGAAAAATATCGTATATATACCTGCCATTTTAATAAATAATCCAAACAAGAAAACTAGGAAAAATCACTAATTCCTGAACAGTTAATAATATATGATTTTTCTGAAATATGATTCGCTTCTTCACTTTGGTATAAGATTTGAGGTGAATAACCGAAATTTTCAAATGAAGAATGATAAATTACCTGGTACTAGTACTATTATTACTGTTTAGTGTTTATTGTGAAAATTAATTTTACAAAAACTGTGATAATTGTTATATTTAGGCTGTTAGTTTACTGTTGGAGATAAATAAATAATACCGGGCTTTCTTAGCGTCAAAGGATCAAAGGTCGAATTAAAAATATTCAAATTAGAATTTCAATTGCAAAGTACGTTGGTGTAACACTGCTGCGCATGCGTAATAGTCTTTGGAAGTTTTTGACAATCTGACATGGTTTTTGACGTTGTTTACAGCTTCTGACATGTACATGTCGAAAACCTCAAAATCATGTCATTTTCCCACCACTAGCTTTGACTATCAAGCGCATGCGCTGTGACGGCGTTGAGTTCGATTCGATTCGATTCCCAATCAGAAAAGAATCGAATCGATTAGAATCGAGTCGTGTTGATTTTGCTTGTGTGCGTGCGCACGCGCTCAACGCCATCTGCCGTGCCTTAAGACAGGCAGTCTTACTCTTCGCGCCCATTCCTGTTCCAGCTATCGCAACGACAAGAAGCCAAGACTTTGCTTTTTCATTTAGAGTGCCTCATTAATTTAATTTGTACTTAACAATAAATTGTATTTTTGTGTTCTATTCAAAACTAGAGTTTGTGTGCTTAATTGTATATATTCCCTATCCAACAGGTTATCGGCCTCAGCTACGCTTCCACTGAGCAAAACGTGGAATTTTTCGAGGTATGTAAAATACAATTAATAAAATGTTGCAAAATGGAGGTCACTCGCTGGAGCTACATGAGCTTGCGATAAAGGTTGAACAATGCAACAATAAATAAAAAGCATGGATAGCTGGAATTCTTTTAGAAAGTAGAGAGAGTAGAACGAATAAAGAGTGCGAGAAAATAAACAGAAAAGTGCGGTTTTTCTGTCGCGCTCGTTTTGAGAAATAAAGAGTTAAAGAAGGTTGTTAAACATATACGGTGCTTAGATTAGATTAGAGAGGTAAGCAGAATAACTATTCGGTGAGTGACAAATAGTAGTTCGCGAATTATAGGCGAAACAAGTGTCGGTGTCATGGGCGACATTTGAATAAACGGTTCGACGCCATGACACCCGGCTAGACATGTGCCGACAGGAAAGCGCGCGACAAAGGCACCACTCCGCGCACGCGCAAGATTAAGAGAGATAAAGAGATAGAGTGCGCACGCGTCAGAGCAAGAGAGATAGAGAGATAGAGTGCGCGCGAAACAGAGTAAGAGAGACAGAGAGATAGAGTGCGCGCGAATCAGACAGAGAGAGAAGTATTCGAGAACGCATGTTGCTAAGGAGTGTTCACGTTGATAAAGTGACACAACCTAAAGTCAGTACGCATAGTAACTTGACCGACACGAGGCAGTGACCCGGTATGGGAACGCCTGCGCGTTACAGCATGCACATCATAAAATGAGAATATACCGAGCATTATTGTAAACAATTTAAATAATATATGAATGCAATAATTTAATTATAATAAATATCATTATATATATATACATACTTATGTTTAGAATGTGTAAATTAAATTAAATTTCAGCAAATTAATATTAATATAATTAGGGATATTTAGAGATTAAACTCAAACAAATAGAGCTTATTATTTAGAGTATGAATAGAGCATTGATAAATATATACTGATGTATATATATAGAATATCCTCTCCTACAAAAGTCGAGATTGTTGCACTAGGTATAGTCGACATCTCTAATGACTTTGACAATCAACTAAAGGATCGGTCTGCTATTGCGAACGTGAGCGATCGCCCCTCTTAAGTAACTTGCGCTACGTATAGCCATCTGAAATGAGGTATCACGGGAACAGTATCGGTCGATCTGATAGCTGAATGTCGGTTCTCGGACTATACCTGTCGGACGTATCTGACAGATAATAGAAAGAAAACCACACTGCAGCCTTTCTAAAGGAGAAACATTCGGTAATATTTTTTAGAGAGATGGCTAACAACAGTCTACAAGCTGCAGAGGAGATGGAGGGCTTGTCCATCGACGACCAAACCACCGGTCAAATCGCCGGGGTCACTGACGAGACAGGTACACATGTTTACTAAAAGTTGTATCCTTTTTTTTGAGTCTAGAGTTAAACTATAACACAGTATTAGAGAAATAGAGTGCGGATCCGTAATTAAAACCAAATCGAGATAGTACCGAATGCTTAGTTAGAAAACTGTATTGTAGCTTCAAGAGTAAACAGCGACACAACAACATCGAGTGTCGCCTCGTCAGTGCCTGAGACTGATCCGACCAGCCAAGCCCCTGAGTTTGCGACGCCTATCACAGCTGCTCAATATGTCGCCGAGACAAGAGGCAGGCGCAATCAACGCCTGATCGTCCCTCGCAGGCAAAACCTGAGACCGGCAAGCTCCCCAAGAGATGATGAAAGGGAAGCCAAGATGGATAAAATCCTGGCTACCGTAGAGAAGATGGCCGAGGTCCAGGCTAAGACCTGGCCTCAGATCGGTGAGGCTCTTAAAGAAGCCCGGACCATGATGGAGGCCTCGTTAGAGTCAAAGAGGCTCGAGATTAGACAACTAGAGGTAGGACCCAATAATAATAATAAAGATACCGACTTAAACTCGAGCGTTATAACCTCATCACCGTTAGTTAGCACTAGAGAACACCCTTTTTCAATCAATAGAATTTTAGAGGAAAATACACAAAACCTAGAGAATACTAGAGCAACAGAAAACCCATTTAGAGTCAATAGAACCAACATAGAGAGTACAAACTTTGAGAACGGTCGGAACAGCCTTACGAATGATATTAGTAACCAACTCCACTAAACTTTCGGTGCTCTTGCCAAATCAATAGAAAGTACGAATTCCACATCAAAGGCATCATTCAAGAGGGATTACACCCTTACTTCAAAGGCAAATCTCAACGTATGGCTGGACCGACTGAACTCAGAGTTATCCGCGAAAGAGTTGTTAGATGTAATAGACCCTAGAGTTAAAGCCAAAAGAATTTTCGACATAGACGAGTTAGATAAAAGGAAAAGATTAGTTAGAGACGTGATCATTAACCACTTAGACGAAGACTACCACAAATTAATCCTAAATGTAAATGATCCCATAGAGATAATCACTAAAATTAGAGAGCATAGAAGGATAGAGGCTAATACGAACGACGCAATAGTGAGGGAAGAGCTGTATAGCATCAAATTAAACAAGAAGGACAAGGTTTCCGAATTTTTAGATAAGTTTGACTCGATCATAAGAGAATACGAGTTATGCGATACAGCTATTCCACTCACGGATGCTGAGAAAACGTCCGCGTTCATGAAGGCCGTAAAAGATGCATACCCGCGAATTAGAGAGATGGAGATAATAACAAAAAATACCAAAAATAGAGGAATGACATTAGAGGAAATGAAAACCTTTGTTCGACAGTTAGAGGCTGACATTAGAGGGTCCAGCGGAGCAGGAGCATCCGCAGTTTCTGCAAGCGTGGCTAGGGCCGGGTCGGCCAGGACTGGTTCCAGTGGGACCAACAAGTGCTTCCGATGTGATAAGCACAATGTGGACCACCTCTCGGACACTTGCCCACTGGTCCAGTTCGGGCTGTGGTTCTGCTACGTTTGCAGGGACTACGTCTCGCACACCGGGAGAACGTGCCCCCGCCAAAACCAAGCGAGTGGATCGCGAGGAAATGGGTATGATAATAGAAATAAAAATGTTAATAATAAAGGATTAAGAGGAAAAGGGTCAAATAGAGGTTTTAGAGGTAACGCTAATAGAGATAATTATAAAAGAGGTAGAGGTAAAAACAATAACTTTAGAGGGCAAAATAGGGGTAGAGTAGGAAAGCGAGGAGCAACTAGATATTACTATCCCAGCGGAGACAGCAACAAAAAGAAGTTGGTAAATGCAGCAGTCGCTCAAGTTGAAGGTAAGAGCAGAA
This sequence comes from Phymastichus coffea, assembly GCF_024137745.1. Classification (NCBI taxonomy): domain Eukaryota; kingdom Metazoa; phylum Arthropoda; class Insecta; order Hymenoptera; family Eulophidae; genus Phymastichus; species Phymastichus coffea. Next base: position 548,357 of record NW_026706827.1, read on the forward strand.
CAAATAATCAATGTAATAAAATAACATTTTTACTGGACTCTGGTGCAACAGAGCATATTATAAACAAAGCGTTTGTCCTGCAAAACCTTAAAAGAAGCTCGGGAACCTACATTAGAAGCGCAAACAAAAATAGGTCAGCCGACATAGAAATAGACGGTAGAGGCAATCTATATATAAAAGATTTAAATAACAAAGATCACATTATTAGACTAACAAACGTTGTATCTGCCCCAAACATATCTGAAAACTTAATGTCACTTAGAAAATTCGCTGATGCAGGTTTCGGTATTTACTTAGATGACATAACCTTAAAAATCTTCGACAAAAACGATGGTTCTATATTCTTAACCGGTTATTATGAAAAACCAATTTGGCTGATTGAACTAGAAGTTACAAATAAAACTGAAAATCCTGATAATCAAACTTACGATAAGTACGTCTGTAGAGCACAAATGATTACTCTGGGAGATCTCCCCAATCAACAGTCAAACGTAGAAATAGAAATAGATAAAGCAATCGCGAATTCAGAAATTGGGAGGGAGACAGAGTTAAGAGAACTAATACCTGAGTTCAGCCAATATAGACATTTTGAGAATTATACATTAGATGATCTGAAAAATGACGAACCCGTAGATGATTTATTTACTTCGTTCGAGTTAGAGAAAAGATATTCAGAAGAGTTAGATGAAGGGATGTTATGGCACGTTAGACTAGGACATCCTTCTTACGACTATCTATTAAAATTACAAAAAGAAAATAAAGAGCTAACTAATGTAAAATTCAATGAGAATATTAAAAATTGTGAAACTTGTGTAATGTCCAAAATGAGCAAACAGCCATTTAAAGAAGTAAGAACTAGAGCTGATCATCCTCTTCAATTAACTCACACTGATATAATAGGCCCGTTTAAAACAATCACACATCCTGGTCGTAAAAGATACATTATAGTTTTCATAGATGATTATTCAAAATTTGCCAAAACATACGCTATAGTTAATAAGTCCGAAGCAGGAGATTGCCTAGAAAATTATTTAAATACAATGAGAAATCTAGTCGGAAAGAATCTTAGAGCTTGCTATATAAGGGCTGACAATGCTAGAGAATTCACTGGAGGTAAATTTCAAGAAGTAATGAAACAAGAGAAATTAGAGTCAAACTTTTCCAATCCATATACACCTCCTCACAATGGTACTGCTGAACGATTCAACAGAACCATATTAGAAAAATTGAGATCTTTAATGATAGATTCTGGTTTACCAAAGTCACTGTGGAACCTAGCATTAGAAGTAGCTGTAGATGTTTACAATAGATCCCCTAACTCGTCCATAGATTATAAAAGCCCCTTAAATATAATATCCCCTGATAAGAAAAGTCATTTAGAGAAAATCAGACGGTTTGGTTGCATAGCCTATGCAAGGAAACCGATATCTGAAACCAAATTATCAGAAAGGGCAATTAAGGGAGTTCTAGTAGGACAAACAAGTAATGGATATGTCTTATGGCATCCACAATCGGGAAAACTAATTCTAACCAAACACGTAAAATTTAGAGAAAAGTTAACTTATAAAAACATAGATAAAAATGACGAAATTACTAGAGAATACAGTGTAAATTCAAATTCTGATTCTGATGAATGCGATATTGAAACACCGGAGAAAATCATAGATGTATTCGATACTTATAATTCAGAACAATCAAATTCATCAAGCAGTTTAGAGTCAAAGTCTAAAGATCTAGAGAAAACCAAAGGTAATAAAAGAAAATTAGCAACAAATATCGAACCAGAAAGTCAGACTAGAGTACAGCCTAAAAGAGGTAGTAAAGTAAAACGAGATTACAAAGCTATGGCTGAAGGAAAGGCTAATCTGGTAGATAACAGTTTTGCGTTCTTAACCTAATGTAACGAAATTGAAGTTGTAGGAGAAGACGAAAAAGGCTTCTGTTTAATGGCAACAATAAACTCAGATCCGACTAATTATAGAGAGGCAATGGAAACTGAGGATAAATTGAGTTGGCTAAAGGCAATAGACGATGAACTAGAGTCCATGCGAGAAAACAATGTCTGGAGTATAGTGAATAGACCTACGGTAACTTTAGAAGGAAATAGAGCTAACATTATCGATAGCAGATGGGTACTTAAGAGAAAAATAGATTCGGATGGAAAAACAACTTTTAAAGCTAGACTAGTAGTTAGAGGATTTAAAGACACTAATGAATATGAACTTAGAGAAACCTATGCACCTGTATCGAGATTAGCTATAATTCGAGCCGCGTTTGCTATTATTAACAAATTCGACCTCGAAGTTTACCAATTAGATGTGAAAACCGCTTTTCTAAACGGTGAATTAGATGAAGAAATATATATGGAAATCCCTGATGGAGTGAAAATAGATGAACAATCGAAAGTAAACAAAGTCTGTAAACTGCATAGAGCAATATACGGTTTAAAAATAAGCCCCAAGAAATGGAATCAAAGGTTTTCAGTAGAGGTAGAAAAATTAGGCTTACAAAGAGATATAAATGAACCCTGTCTGTTTACGTACAGAAAAAAATGGCAACATGGTATTATTGATTTTATATGTAGACGATATATTACTAGCAGGTAATGATTTAGTCAAAATGAATGCAATTAAAATTCACTTAAGCTCAGTATTCAAAATGAAGGAATTGGGAGAACCCAAAGAATATTTAAGCATTCAAATAACTAGAGACAGAAAAATTAAAGAAATATCACTAAATCAAAGTAAATACACAGAAAAGATTTTAGAGAGATTCGAAATGAAAGAGAGTAAACCGCAAAATACTCCCATGATTACTAGACAAGTTAAAACTAGAAATAATAAAAACTTAGAGAAACCAGAAAACTTTAGAAAACAGGAATATCCTTATAGAGAAGCAATTGGCTGTTTAATGTATCTTGCAAATGTCACGAGACCCGATATTTCATTTGCTGTGAATCTATTAGCCAGAAAGCAATCCAATCCTTCCCTTGAAGATTGGATAGACGTTAAAAGAATATTAAGATATCTTAGAGTAACTTCAAATCTGGGTTTAACCTATAGAGGCAATGGCGAAAATTTGGAAATATTTTCTGACGCGAGCTTTAGAGACAATATAGACTCATCCTCAACAAGTGGAATGGTTGCTCGCTTATTTGGAGATTCAGTTATATGGAGGAGCCACAAACAAAGTGTAGTAAACCTTTCGACCTGTCACGCAGAGTACTATGCGATGAGCGAAGCCTGTCAGGAAATGATTTCTTTAGATAAGGCACTTAAAGATATGTTAGGAAAAACGATGTATCCTATAATAATTAGATGTGATAACAAATCCTCTATTAGCTGCACACAAAAGGAAGGGAACCATAAACTAAAGAACTTTGATGAACAAATTGATGATATCGTTATTAATTTAGAGAATAGAGAAAGAACTGGAGTTAAAAACAAACTGTCTAAGGTGCATAGGGACTATATTAAACAATGTGTTTCTGAAGGAAAAGTAAAATTGATATGGGTATCCTCAAAGGAAAATTTAGCTGATATCTTTACAAAGCCTCTTTCTTTTGAATCCTTTAGAACACTTAGAGATGATATACTTAATATGTAAATTGTGTATGCAATTTTGTCTTTGAATTGATTTACAGAAACAGGTACCAGTAAAGACCAAGAGTGAGTAATCCATGTCTTCGAGTCGTGCGTACGCTCACAAGGGAGGGAGTGTTGATTTTGCTTGTGTGCGTGCGCACGCGCTCAACGCCATCTGCCGTGCCTTAAGACAGGCAGTCTTACTCTTCGCGCCCATTCCTGTTCCAGCTATCGCAACGACAAGAAGCCAAGACTTTGCTTTTTCATTTAGAGTGCCTCATTAATTTAATTTGTACTTAACAATAAATTGTATTTTTGTGTTCTATTCAAAACTAGAGTTTGTGTGCTTAATTGTATATATTCCCTATCCAACAAGTCGGAAAAGAATCGACGAAATAATCGATTCTTCACAAAAAGAATCGACTACTTTTTTAGGAATCGACTGGAATCGAACACCCCTACTTTCTAGTGAATCTAGTGTTCTATAAGAAGTCTGAAATAATACTAATAAGAAGCGTCTATATTCGTTGATAATAATGACTGCTGTTAGTTCATTAAAGTATTTTTTTGTAGATATGGTTTTATTATTTTACTACAATGGATCATGAAGAAGAATTTTTAAATATATTTTTTACTCAGATTACTCAACTATGTTTTGATAAAGCCAAAGAATTAGTTGTATGAAACATTTATTATTCCATAATAGGTTTACGATATTCAATAACTTTTATTCTATCATTTTAAATGTAATTTAGGAAAAAGAGCGAGAATCATGCAAGTCAACGCAAATGGGTCCCTGGGGAATGTTATTAATGCATCTTCCTCAAATAGCTGTTGCAGAAAGATCTTATGCTGATTTAGGGTTTTTACATACTAAAAATAAAGGATTTCTTAGAAAAGATGTAATATAATAATATTGTTATTATTAATTATCATAAATAAGTTGTTCATTTTTTATTCATTAGAAATAATTTTAGTAATTACTCTATTTTTACAGAATTCTTTAAAAACAATGTATGAATCATTGAAAGCTGATTTGAAAAGAGTTGAAGAAATGACTCGTGGTACAAATTCTATTGGGGCTACTGTTGCAGAAATATCTAGTCAATTATGTCAATTTATTAATGCAAGAACTCAATTAATTGATTTGTAAGTTTTAGGTTTTCACTTTTACCTATTTAAAATATTTTTCATAAATTTCACTCAATAAATCTTATTCTAGTTATGAAAAAATGTATAATATGAGTATTAACAACAAGGTAATGCGACATCAAGAGTTATTACTTTCTATAGAAGGGTTAATTGAATGTCATTTACATTCTTGTTCACATATTTCTCTAAATACTATAAAAACAGCTATAATGTAAGAAAATAATTTTATCTAAGAATGAATATAATGTTGTTTGTTTATATTTGTGAGATTGACTTTTCAGGTTGGAGTGTGAAATTTTATCGCATTTAATAAGAGCATATATTGAAATTCAAAATTGGAAATTTTTGCCATCTTTAATGGCTCTGTATGGTGTACAAACCCGCATGTCAGCATGGGAGAGAACTTTACAAAATAGAGAAGTAAATACAGTTGATAAAATTTACTAAAATTTATTGCTATACTATATTTTGAATTATTTTTATTGTTTTTTGTAACATTAAAAATTTCTAGACTTGGAAACTTGGATTTGGAGCTACATTTTTAAAAGCTAATCAACAACCAGCACTTTATCAATGGTTAATCAAATTGAAAAGTGCTATACTAGCTAAATTTTCTTTATATTTTCATGTGACGTTGAGCCAACAAGCCAGTTCTGGAGAAATGAGAAGTATTATGAGTAAACAAGCAATTGACTATTATCATAAGTAAGTTTAATAGTTTTTTTTAAATTATTGCAATACAGTAATTACATAATTAAATATTTCTACAAGATTCCAAACGTTCCAAAGAAAGCATGACTTATTAGCAGCAGTTCTTATTTTTGACTCTAGAGGCATGCAAGATTATGGACCAGGATATCAGCATCCAAAAAGAGATTGTGATAACCCTGATGATTTTTCAATTATTCTTAGCATCCCTCAGGTTAATAATATCTAAAAACTATTATTGTGACAAAATCTAAAGAAAGGGCCAATAATTTTTAAATCTTTTGATGTTTGCAGAATTTTAGTCAAAAACCATTTACTCACTGGGATATAATGAAGAAGAATATAAAAGAACGCTATGCAGATCTTATAGTTATGGATAAAATTATTTTTAGCCGAGATTCTAATGTAAGAGATTAATTTAGATAAACATATTTCTCATCTATTTTATATAAAATATGTCTATTTTAGAATTTTAGGATATACGCCATGCATAATTTAGATCCTCGAGTAACTTTTGTAGTTGTTTATGAGACCTGTAGTAAACAAAAAGATAAAGATGCACATGTAGTAACATTCATAACAGATGTATGTCTACAGATGAGATGTAACAAAATTTTTGAGAGTCTTAAACTGACTAAATAAATTTTTGATAAGTTTTTTAGTCTGGCATATATGGAAAATTTATTTATGTGACCATGTGCTATAATGCAGTTTATTAGGTAATATATAATTTATGAATACAGATATATGAAATATGCAATAAGATGTTACTTTTTTACACGAGATATAAAAACTTATTTATTCTAAAATATATTTTTTATTGGATTCAAACATTGTCTGTTTTTTATTTATTAGTATCAGCGCATGAATTTAATATTTCTTTTTGATGTTATTAATTGTTGCGAAAAGAAAAATTTTCGCGTCATTGGTAGACATTCTTTCTAATTGATATCAGCCGTCGACAGCTTATATAAATGATGATTAATAGCTATAAATTAAATTGATTAGGAACGAATATATTACTTTCAAAAACGAATTTGTTTTAAAGTCTATCCAATTAATTTAATGGCACTTTTAAATATTTCTGATTGGCCGGTACCAACGCATGTATCATATTTATTTATTTAAATTCACCAAATTTTTACTACATAGTAAAACTTGTAAAACTTACAAAGGTACACATATACGCAAATGATAGTTACAAATAAAAACTAAGTAAAAATAAAAAAGGAAAAATATTAAAGCACAGAAATTGTTGTATAATTACAATTTATTTCTGCCATCCGTCTTCGTGTAATACGCTCATTTTTAATAGCGTAGTCGTATTATCCTACATCTATTTTTTTTATTAAGTTTCTCTACCTTTTTCTTAATTGTTCATCTTAGATTTTTCATAATACTGCTAAATTTTTGACATATTTTAAAAGCTACATATTTGTGACTTCTTAAAGTAATAGTTTTGTTTACTCTTGACAATGATTCTGTGGCTAGGTTGTATAGTTCTCCATTATTGTTTCCAGTATAAAGTGCTCCTTAATAGATGCATCAGTATAGTATTTGTATACCGACAAAACACTAACTGGAGAATATTGAGTGATATAATGGAATCAACATGATAACATATACCCTTCTGAATAGACTTTGCAAAAGCTCGGCTTAGGCTTAAGCCTGATCGAAGCTTGGAGATCGAAGCTCAAATTTTCACATTTTGGCTCATTTGAAACTAAGGAATTATTTTTACCAAAATGCGTGCAAATGTTTACTATCTATGCCCAGTTGTACTAAGTTTTGCAAATGGTTGATTCTCAATTTAAACTATACAACCAATCTGATTCGGAGATTCAAATTCTATAAAAAAAATCTTTAAAAACAATTTTCAAACTTATTGATTCTTGTTATTGCATAAGGAATCTCCTCGAACCTCTGATTAGAAAAATGTATGATCACGTGAAATACTTGTAACTCCTAAATAAGTAATAGTAATTGAAAAGAAATTTCCAATACATTCATATATTTTTCTAGAAATATTTGTGATAAAATTATAATACATTAGCTATATAATTAGAGCGGGAAAGTAAATTCTTGTCTCATGTGAGGCTTACGACCGAGCGGAGTGAAGATGGAAATGCACGCGAGACTAGAATCTCTTTGCCGAATATGTTAGATACGATATTTTTCGACACTCCGTACAAAAAGTACGTACTTTACGCTCATGCAGTCAAAAATAAGCTTTTCACATATCGTATCGAAATAGTACATTATTAACCAAGGGAGTGAAAGTATTAGGAAGTCCACAGCACATGTAAATTGACACCCGAGGCGAAATCTTTAATGTGTTAAATACGTATTAAATACGTCTTAAATACGTGTTAGGGGCTTGCCATTTTCACTCCCGTAATTAATATACTATTTTTTTGCCTACAGCTCGTAAAATGCTGTAAAAAAAAGATTCCCGCGTATTTTTTCTCCCTTCGTTCGAGCGTAAAAGCCATATGAGACGAAAATCTACTTTCCCGCACTTGTTATTTTAAAATGACGTGTATAGTAAACGTAAATTTGAGCGTATCTTTTTCGACAAGCCTACTGTAAAATTGTACTTTCCGCACTAGGTGTTTAAAAAAATATGTAAGTCCAACCCGAACCTAGCAAACAAAACATAATGTTAATTTACATTTTGAGTTGGTAAGCTAAATTTTTCATGAAATTAGTTTCGTAATGCTTCTACCACGGTTTCATTCATTATTTGATAATCGGAAAATACATTGATGTTTGTAGTGCTTTCCCTGAAAAATACTTGGATATATGTACTTTTTCGACACTCCATGCACAAAGTGCGTCTTTCCCGCACGCTCGGCAGAAAACGTGCGTTGAAAAGCGCACTTTCCACACATCGTATCAAAAAATACGGTACGGCACATGTTCGGGAAAGAGTTTCTCGTCTCGTGTACCTTTCCACCCTCGCTTTGCTCGAACATAAATGCCACGCGAGACAAGAATCTACTTTCCCGCACTTTTATCGTAATGTACTATTTTTCTAGTTCTGCTCCAACTTTTATAAAACATTTTCAGCTCAAGCGCTAAAACTAAAATTTAGCTTCGGATACGATTAATTGTCAAATAATGGAAGATATATGTATTATTACTTTCAATTTTAATTGGAAGTTTCGTTATAGTACATTACGATACAAGTGCGGGAAAGTAGATTCTTGTCTCGTGTGGCATTTACGCCCGAGAGAAGCAAGGGTGTTAAGATATAATGTACTATTATTTTGACGAAAAGCCAAAAATGGCTTTACGATAAAGAAGAAAGGAAACGTGTAACAAAATGTAATATGGGGATACCGCTATTCTTCAGTCATTTTGTTTGTCAGCGGCTATACCAATAGATGTTTTTTATAATCTTGAAATGTCACTCCGAAAATTGGATCTTGATGTATATGAATAATACTGTAAAGTGACGCCATTGCCTAATTTGAAAATAAATGTACTTACGCCTGAATCCACGTATCGATGAAATATTGTTTTAGAAAAATAGGTGCAGTCTGGTAAGCATAATGATTGTCACGCCATCGCCGCGCAATGATTTTACATGATAAGATAAGTAGTAATTACTAGGAGGCAACTGTCAATAGTTTTTATTAAGTATTGTATTAAAAGTTATAGTTCATAATTGCGATACAAATTGTTTACGTATGCACAGAATAACCAAGATTTTTTCAGATCCGAGCCACTGAATCCGCATTAATTTGTTATACTAAGACACTTGATTTAAAATTGTTCGACTGAAGAAAGAATTAGCCGCTTTGTGATGTAATAGATACGTAAGAATCATTGTACGATTCATTTCATTGAGTGACAAGAGAAAATAGAAATATTAAATAATCAATTGATTTGAAAATAGAGCTTAGAAAAATGCAGTAAGAAAATGTTGGAGAGAGTACTGAAACAATCGGTGCAATTGTAGGTATTGCAGTAGCATTAGCAGTCTGGATTATCCGTACGTGGAACATTGTAGAATTGAATGAACGTTCGATCGATCGCAGAGTATAGCATTTCCAAACGATCAATCTAGACGATGAAAGGGAATGTGCGATGAAATAGCACGATACGTAGCGGTCTGTAAAGGAAGAAAAAAGCAGATGAAATAAACGTGATAAGAAAGAAGCTAAGAGAGCGTCGGGGCAGAAAAAAAAGAGAGCGTTCATTGTGGATAAAGAAAAGCGCATCGCTGTTGAAAAAATGTCTACAAAGAGAGCAACTATCGCGGAGCGTATGAATGAACAGTGGTTGTTTTGTCGATTGGCGATGGTCGGCAAAGTTCTAGAATTTTTGATACATGAGAAAATTGGCGTTCATTAGCCCGTGGTGTGGCCACAATCGAATCACGTGGCGATGCACGCATCGTGGAAGGGGATCCACGGCCCGATCCCGCTTAAAAGCGCACGTGCTCTGGCGCGCTCGTCAATCGCGCCCGAGCACTCGGTACAAGCCTGCCTCAGCTTGACGACGCGCACGATCTAGCCGCAATGGCCACGCCACCGAAGGTCCAAGTGACCTCGTCGAAAGTCAAGTACACGGCGGACAGCATCGTCGCGGAGTACGAGTACCAAACTTCAAGGGTGACCGCTCGGCAAGCGGCAGCTCCGCACTACTGGGTAAGTGTGCCGGGCGCCCGGACCGGCGCTCGGTCGCGAAGGGAGCTGCTCTTAACGAGGCCTCGGTGTGCGCAGGTGAGTCCCGAAACGACCAAGCTGCTCATAAGGACGGACGCGAGGCTGCCGAAGCTGGGAGTGATGCTGGTCGGATGGGGCGGAAACAATGGAAGCACCATCACCGCGGCCCTGCTAGCCAACAAGCTCAAGCTCTCGTGGCAGACGAAGGACGGCACGAAGCACGCCAACTGGTAGGCCAGGCGCACAGCCAGCCAGCGAGTGCAGTGGCTAACCGGTGCGGGCTCGCGCGCTTGTCCGCAGGTACGGCTCGCTGACCCAAGCCTCGACCGTGCGCCTGGGCAGCGATGGCGCCGAGGACGTCTACGTGCCGATGTCGCATATCGTGCCGATGGTCGAGCCCGACGACATCGAGCTCGACGGCTGGGACATCTCGAGCATGTGCCTCGCCGATGCGATGGCCAGGGCCAAGGTGCTCGACATCGAGCTGCAGAGGCAGCTGAGCCCGCACATGCGCGACATGAGGCCCCGGAAGAGCGCCTACTTCCCCGACTTCATCGCTGCCAATCAGGCACGTGAGAGCTGCGACCGCCAGCCGGCGAACGAATAAACGAGTGGTCGGTTGATTGCTTGCAGGAAGCCCGAGCGGACAACGTGCTGTCGGGTACGAAGAAGGACCAATTACGGGCCATCAGGCAAGACATCGACAGCTTTAAGCGCTCGAAGAAGCTTGACAAGGTGATTGTTCTGTGGACGGCCAACACCGAGCGATTTGCCGAGGTAATCGCCGGCGTTAACGACAGCGCTGATAATCTGCTGGCGGCCATCGACCAAGGCCACGCGGAAGTGAGCCCGAGCACGCTGTTCGCCGTGGCTGCTGCGCTGGAAGGAGTGAGTATAGGCGGCCGAGTGTATCCTTGGGCGACCCGGTCAGCCAAGTAATCATCGTGGTGCTCGTCGTCGCAGTGCACCTACATTAACGGCTCGCCGCAAAACACCTTCGTACCCGGAGCCGTCGAGCTCGCCAAGCGGCAGAACACCTTCATCGGCGGCGACGACTTCAAATCCGGCCAAACCAAGATCAAGTCCGTGCTCGTAGACTTCCTGGTGTCCGCGGGCATCAAGCCCGTGTCCATCGTCAGCTACAACCACTTGGGCAACAACGATGGCTACAACCTGTCGGCACCGCAACAGTTCCGAGCGAAGGAGGTAAGCAGCGCCGGCGAATGCGCCTCTCCGCTGTTAACGAATTGTTATCCCCCCCCCCCCCCCCCCCATTAACGACCGCGCCCTTCGCAGGTGTCCAAGAGCAACGTGGTCGATGACATAGTGCGTTCCAACCGGCTGCTCTACGGAGAGACGGAGAAACCGGACCACTGCGTGGTCATCAAGTACGTGCCTTACGTTGGTGAGTGCGCTTCGCCGAGGGCTGCCCGACGGTCGCGAGCAATTTCTCCGTTAACGAGTCGCACTCTAGGTGACAGCAAGCGTGCCCTGGACGAGTACACTTCGGAGATCTTGCTGAGCGGCCACAACACCATAGTGGTACACAACACTTGCGAGGACTCGCTGCTGGCCAGCCCGATAATCCTGGACTTGGTGCTGCTGGCCGAGCTCTGCGAGCGCATCGGCTTCAAGCGCGCCGACCGCCCGCAAGACCACTACACTGGCTTCCACAGTGTGCTCTCGATCCTCTCCTATCTTCTCAAGGCGCCGCTCGTGCCGCGCGGCACCCCCGTCGTCAACGCCCTGTTCAAGCAGCGCGCCTGCATTGAGAACCTACTCAAGGCTTGCGTCGGCCTCGCCCCTGAGAACCATATGCTCCTCGAGTACAAGATTCAACTCGACGACTAGCGCTCATCCTACTTGGGCGCCTTTCACCTCTATCAGTTTTCGCCTTTGCCTTCTCTTTCTCCTTTCCTTCCGTAACAATATTGTCAAACGCTCCATATTTATTTCTTATCTATCTTGGATCTAATAAACGCAGTCGAATCTTATCTCAATATTCTAATAATCTTCCGCCTTTCCTAAATATAATTATTGCTTTGTCTTTCAACATCGTTTCTTTTCACATTCAACATACTCTAGCTGTAAACAAGCTCTTTTCTTCAATTAGTGAATTCTCCTTACAAATATCGAGTAATTTAAGACTGAAACCTTTTGAAAAGAAAGAGACAAGCAATGTGATAATAGTAAGCTGTATGACTATCAGAGCTCTACCGTGTCAAGTTGTAGGCTTTATAGCTAAATTATTATTTCTTAAAAATATGTAACGCCTATCATTATGTGTTGTTGCTGTTTTATCAAGTAGTTTCATTAATATTGAACTACATTTGGTTTTCACTAATAATGATAACTTATATACATATATATCTCCAATAAAAGTTAAATATATTTAATACGTATTTAAAAATAATCATAAACATTTTAAAAGATATAAAATTTCTAAACATTCACGGTTTTTCACAAGTTTTTCTTGCGTTATTATATGTACCATTATAAAATGGGAAGTTTAAAATCATTCAATGAAACGTGAGCGATATATTTTTTATTATTTATCTCGCATAATTCCTACAAATTTATGTTTACAATGCATCTATATACTAAAAATATAAATAATCAAAACAATATATACAATAGCTAAAATCGCAATAGGACGTTCGTTGCTCAAATATAAATTTACATTATAACGCAACTTCGTTAGAGTTTCATACTTTTGATACAGGAGTTTCAGACTGTTGCACTTGAGCACTACATATATATATTTGTCGGGAATTTACTTTTTATAACTTTTAGGAACAAAAATACTCGCTACGAGTGAGTATCACTCAAAATAAAACTTTTAATAAGCATACTCAAATAATTTGACTAAACTTGAACAGACTATTTGTTTTGGAAGCTTATGTATAATTACTATATTTATTAAATACTATAATTTTTATCAAAGTTCACTCTTAACGAGGTCGACATACACAGATAATCGTAGCCATTAAACGCAATTCAAAATTATAAGAATAATTACTATTGTTGAAATAAAGTATTAATAACTGCAGTCTTTGATTAACGCAACTATGAATTGCATAAACAAATTTTTCTTATTAGCATGGAAGACAGTATAAAAGTTTCTAGTAAAAATGCTTACTATATATCCTATTTGAATTTACATGTATCTTATCAATTCCAACTAATAATCGCACTAAAACGATTTATTGATTTCATTGAAAAATTTGCCATTATACGAAAATTTACGATATACATTTATAAAGTTTATACATACTACTGAAGTTCATTAGTTTTGATTTCAATAAGTTTTACATATTTCAGTCACGCAGTCGAAACATCTGCCGTTACTTTATTTTAATTATACGTATGTTATAATGGTAAAAATGTCTTTTTAATAAGAATCTTATCCACCTTGAATGCTTACATTATTTAATTGTAAACGTGAATATTTTTTTAAATCTTCTCTTTTTCGTACCAATGAAAATGCTGTCGTTGTTTGATTGAATTAGATTATTGAAACATGTAATTAATTATTATGAGAATCAGAAACAAAGCCTATTATTTATAATGTAAAATATAAAATTATAAATTATAGATATATAAATTATAAAACGTTTTGTTATTATAAAAGTATAACGTTTTATTCGAATAAATTTGATTTTTATTAAGTGATATTCGTATTTTATGGCTTAATATAATCAACTCTGAATAATTTGCTTATAATTACTTGAAATTCAAAAGCTCAATGCAATCAATTTGACCTAATGTTGTTTGGTTGTTTGTTTTTAATATTTTTTTACTGTAGCCACGTCTTTCTTGTTCGTTTTATTGCTATTATCATTAATTTCTGTCGAATTCATTAATTACATACATATCAATATAAATATTTCATCATTAATATAAATGGAGTCATCGAAAAAAACCATATACTGTTAACTTAAAACCATCTTGTAAGTGCGTAGAGTTTTATTGAGTCCTTCATTATTGTATCGATGTGAAAAAAAATCCACAACGTTCATATACTATTAATAAAGGATGCTTCCAACTTTGCTAAATGATCACGCCTACAGCATATACACTAATTGTAAGCTATTTTAAGTAGGTTTTAAGAGATTCATGTAAAATATTCAAAACGTATGCACAGTACTGAAAATCATCATATTACTGGAAAAAAAGAAACTATTTGAATGAATTGTTGATTAAGTAGATGAAATTTGTTGATAAGTAAAAGCTCAATCTTTCTCTTTAATTTAAAAATTATTATATTCTAACTTCAAGAAAATTTAGTGTTCATAATGATATATCTCTTTACTATGCATGTCAAATTATTAAAGACCGTCTACCTATAAATAGCAAATACATATACCAGTCTTATTCATAAATAATTTGTACATTTGCCTTTATAATAATTAAATCACTTTCGTAACTCATCAATGTTTATGGTTTTAAATGAATGTTTATGGTTTTGACGGAAAAGATGCCGTTGAAAAATCTTTTTAAATAACAATATACAAATGTGCACTATTATAGCATTATACTTACGATCATGACATGGCATATTACTCTTAAAGTAGAATGCGTTTATAAATGTACAAAATTGTTCGTAATTTTTATGCAAATTAGGTAAAATTTACAACAATCAATAACCGTAGGGTTGGTCAACTTTATATTGTATCTTATGGGGTAGACTTTTTACGTATTTTTCAGAATAATTGTTTGATAAGAAAATGACAAGTTCACCATAGAAATATCACTTTGAATTTGCCACAATGTTTAGTATAAAATTTACCGATCGATTGGCTTTTTTATGTTAGGCTAAAGTATGTGTATTACAAACAGTAGTGCAAATTGTAAATTCGTTCTAACCTTATTTTTGATTTAAAAAATGTTTATCAAGTACTTTTACACCCAGTTGTTAATACTTAATATTTAGTATACTACATCATTTGCTGCTTTATAAAGGCATCGCTGAAAACAAATTGTTTAACCTATTTTTTCTTTAAATAAAGGGGACTGTTCGCTTTTTTTCAGTCTAATAAAAACTTTCTGTACATGAAAGAAAAAATATATTTTAAGGTAGTTATTCGAGACCAAACGTTTTTACATTTTCTTTCTGTTATTTAAAAATTTGTATATATTATTTCTATATGAAAGAAAGATTTCATAAAATGTTGATGATATTCAAAATCTTATCAAGAAAAACTAAACATTGTTTCATTTTGAAAAAAAAAAGATATAAATGATGCGGGAACTTTACTATTTTTGGTTGTCCACATCAATGGTAAACCTTGGAAGAAATGTTTTTCTTATCTAAATATGGTTTTTCACTAAGATAAAGAAGCATCTGATGTGTTCTTCATATTTATCTCTTAATCAATATTTCGTACAAGTATTGTTAAAATTAAAATAGTAAAATTAAATTCTTCAATTATTGATATATAATAGTTCAACGTCTATTTTTATATATATATTTAACGTTAATAATTTAATTCATCCGTTTTATTCAGCTTTAATCTCGAACGTATTTACAATGATGTATTTACAAACTCAAATGGTAGAACAATAATTTAAATTAATGTACAACAACACATTTAATGATTTTCTCAATCAAACACAATGAAAAAATGTCATTACTCTGTTCTAATGTTTATAAGGAGTACCGTGATAATATAGTAACATTAATTCATAGGTATGATTTATAAAAAACAAAAAATAGAGCTACGTAGTATTCTAAAACATGATGAAACAAATTCTTTATAATTAAAAATGTTAAACAATGACTAAAATAACGGTAAAATAGTCAGTTCGGCAAAAGGTATTATAATTATTCAAATTAATTAATGAAATAAATCAATTAAGAACAAAATATATGAATAATGCATTTAGAATAATTTAGTATATTTCGATACTACTGCAAGAAAGTTAGTCCAAGAGTTAGCCCCTAAAAGTGCACGAGAAAATTATTTGTCGTAAAAACTCGATGTATCATTAATTGACTCAGGCAAATACTAGGCTAGATAGCGTCAAACTAACTATACCATACACAACATAATCAAAAATAAAAATACCCGTGTTTTTTCTTTTGTCATTTGCAATTGTTTATAAATATTATTTAAACAAATTACCTTCAATGTTACAATTTTGAAAAACAAAGTTCACCGATCGATTCTACAGAAAAAATTACGAGGAAAATCTCTACAGCATTGTTTGTAAGGGTTCAATTTGTTAGTGTAATAAAGAGTAAGAAGGTCTACGTCACATTTCAACAGGCTATACGAATAAATGTTAGCGATAATTGTCATTCAGAAAAATGTAAAGTACTAATTAGTGTCAGTTCAGATTGTTATAGAAATAGTTCTTGCCATGACGTAGATTCTGTTACTCTTTATTCTGCAATTTTTTGTTAGCATTTTACACTAACAAATTGAACTCTCACAAAAAAATGCTGTAAAAGTTTTCTTCGTAATTTTTCCCGTAGACTCGATCGGTGGAATTTTTTTTTTAAATAGTAATCTTGAGGATCATTTGTTTAAATAATGTTTTATAAAAATTTGAAAATTACAAAGGAAAAAACACGGGTATTTTTATTTTCGATTATGCTATGAATTGCATGGTCAGTTTGACGCCAACTAACCCAGTCTTGGGTACAATATATTGCAGAATTAAATTTCTGCCTATAAAAGTTAGGGCGTTTGCAAATGACGGTAGATTAAATATGACAATTTTGTGCAAAATTAATGTCAAAATTATGTATTCTGTTTTATCGCAATTTATTGGAAAACATGAATTTTGCACATTAATACCTAACCCAAGACGAATTTAGTCTAGATAATGCCAAAGTAACTATGCCATCCATTATGTAAATAAAAATAAACAGGCTTCATTTTGATGGTGTAAAATCATTACAAACAATTTCATTCTGCAGCAATTCTGAAATAGTACATTACGATACAAGTGCGGGAAAGCGAGTGTGGAAAGGTACACAAGACGAGAAACTCTTTCCCGAACATGTGCCGTACCGTATTTTTTGATACGACGTGTGGAAAGTGCGATTTTCAACGCACGTTTTTTGCCGAGCATGCGGGAAAAACGCACTTTCCGCACGGAGTGTCGAAAAAGTGATTGTTTATAACGATTTTACATGATTGAATTACAGTCTGATAGAAAACGTCAAAGAAGTATTTATAAATAACTGCGTATGACAAAACAAAAACACGCATATTTTATTTCTCGACTATGCAAAGATGGCATAATGATATTGTTGCTTCAATCAGGTCTTTGCATCAGCTTTAATGGATTAATTAAAGTTTTATTTAACTATATTAATATATAGAGATAAATCCAATACAAAAAATGCTATTAAATATAATTTGTAAGTTAAAGTTTTTTGCATTCATTAATCAGGATAGAACAGCTAATGTGTTATATTTAGCTAAATACTTATTCTTTGACGTAAATTATATTTGTATCAACACATATAATGTAAGAAGTAACTAGTAAATAAAACTTATCATGATTAAGAGGATGAAGCATGTTTTTAAACGGAGTAAATATATTGAAAGCACCTTTTATCAATTAAAGTTTCGAATTTTAGCACTTTAATAATGTTGAATTCGACTCAATCTAGATCAATGTCCTCGTTTTAGCAGGGTTTAGCAGGGCAGTCGATCTGCTCTTATCTGTTTGGACGAATGAGTTATTAAAATAGTACGTAGGTACTGTATTCCTAATAAAAGTTATTTATTGAAAATATTAGTACTCTAGTTTTCAAGTGTTTCAATAATACCAACTAAAATTTGCTGTACTTTGTGGTTTTTTTCCGATGAGAAATGTTGAAATTTACAGACTGAAAATAAATAGTAAAGATCGAAAGGACGGCTCAATTTGAATGTCCGTTGACTGAAATGAAAAACGAGAAAGAACTAAATTTAGGAAGAATTGTACTGGTATTATCTTGAATAGGCTAATAAAAAAGTTGAAATTCGTTTTCAGCAAGCCTTATAAAAGCCTGTCTCTACAAGAATCAAGTAATGCTGCTGTTTGTTGAATCGTTAATACTGACAAAATAATGAAGTTGAAAAAGCAGGCGGGTATATAATAAGAGATGATATGCGATGATAATTAAATTAATTAATTATATAGATATATAGGTTTGAATTTATCGGTTGACTGGCCAGTGTTTGGCGCTGAGCTCGGCCCACTCGACGTCATTATCGTCGCATTTTTCACCTTCAGCTTCTTCTCGTTCACCAGGATTTTGCTGCTGATTATGGTGCAAGCTATGCTCACGTAGATGATTATTCTGGTTATGATTATGATTCTGAATTTGGTTTTGGATTTGATTTTGGTTATGGAATTGGTTGTGCTGCTGGTTCTGCTGGTACTGATTTTGTTGCTGAGGCTGGTTCGGATATTGACCGAGATGTTGTTGCATTGCGCTTGGGTATTGATTATGATGCTGAATGAGATTTGGATGCTGATTTTGATGCTGCATTTGATTGTGATGTTGATTAGTCTGATTGCTGAGCACCTGAGATCCAAGAGCAGCGTTGCGGGCACGTAGCTCTGCCAAGAAATCATTTTCTTGCTGGTAGCGCCGTTGCAGCTCGTCACGCCAATTGCTACAACCGCTGTTGCTATCGTCACCATCCTCGCCAACTTCAAAATCTGCAAATACCATTGGTGTGTGCTTTTTAAATTTGTTATCTTTAATAACAATATTCACCTATATCACGTTATATTGAACCCAAAGGCGTTATCAAATCAGCTATACCTTATTAAGGAAGATGGTTGTAGCCGGTCTAAGTTATAAGAAATCCTTCGAGTGATAATTGCTATATTGTATATTTATCAAAAATTTTATTATTCAAATTAAATTGACTTTTATAAAATTCAGAAAAAAGTTCAATCCATAATAACATTAACAAGAAACTCAGTCAGATGTTTCATTTGTTCCAATTTGTAATCGTAATCATTGTATGGTCAACGCATGTTGCTTTCAATAGATCAATTCTTTAACAATTTATTGAGTATGATACATCATTTTCTCTCCAACGACCGAAAGCCGTGGTCAATTTTTACTTTAAAAAGAAATAATTATAAAAATTCGTTAAAAAGAAATAAATAGGTTTTGTTATTCTATGCACTATTCTAACTTAGAAACGATTTAAATGGAAATGTAAAACTATGTATAGTTTGTAGGTATGTTATCTAAAAACATAACAATAATATGAAACGCATTTAAGGGCGATATACATACAGCTACGCAATTAATAACCAGTAAGTCAAAATAATGAGAAAAATTTTAATATTCATCAAATTTTATTTAAGAACAAGTCTAAAAAATTGCCACAAAAAAATTAAATAATTTTGCTACTTCTTTTTGTAAACTTTCACTTAGATAAATACTTTCGTGTCAAATATCGCTTTTCAGTCTGTTTCATTCTAATTCTCAATCACAGACTGATTATTAATTGCTATATTGTAGATCTTATATTTGCTTTAAATATGGCTATGTGATTGCAGCTCCTTAAAAATCGTCAATTTTTGAAACGCATAGGAAAACATGCAAGCGTTTTATTAAGAATCGACTATAAATATGCGTGAATGTACAAAAAATGAGGATAAGTTTTATTACATGTGATGTATTAACTCTTTTAGTCAAGAACTCGTTCTTTTTGGTGGAGATTTCGACTTATTTACGATTAATTTATATAACTCTTTCTGATTATATTTTCTTACAAAAACTAGGTAATTACGAATTTACACTGATTATTCTCTTGTTAATTCAATATAATATGATTAATCTAGACGACTTACTGTTCGATAAATTTATTTGGCAAAATTTATAGCACCAGTTTTACGTCATATTCATGGTAGTAACTCATTTCTTAGACTCTTTAATATATTTTTTCATATAGATGTAATTTAAACTATTAATGTCAGAAATTCATTAACACAGCCTTGAACTTTGAAAGTTTTGCAAAAGAAGCAACTAACGAGGTAAAAAATATTGTACACAGACTTTTAAGTAAATTAAAAACAAAACGCTACTTTATAA
This sequence comes from Phymastichus coffea, assembly GCF_024137745.1. Lineage (NCBI taxonomy): Eukaryota > Metazoa > Arthropoda > Insecta > Hymenoptera > Eulophidae > Phymastichus > Phymastichus coffea. Next base: position 568,534 of record NW_026706827.1, read on the forward strand.
TCCACTTGTTAAAGCCTGAATTTAGCTAATAAGTGATTACAAATTTGAGTTCAAGTACATTTCTTCTTTAAAAATCATAAAATTAAGTCTACAAAAGCTGAATTTTTATTTTTAACACACCTACTCAATACTAAGTTTCAATCGAGTTGGTAAGAAACTGAAAAATATTAGGAATATATGTTATCAACTGAGTCCATTCCTATTTAAGTCGGCTGAACCGTTTTAGTTGAATTAAATTACGATCATAAATTAAAAAATTGCAATAGACACTTGAAAAAATTCAACAAGTAGAATTTAAGTTTAATAGTTTCGATTATAAAACATTAATAGTTTAAAAGTCATAAATAATGAAAGTTTATGTGCTGGTTGGTACAAATAACTTAGAAACTCAAGTCAGCTCGAGCTGAGCCGAAGTTTTACATAGAAACTTATTAGAAACGACTCTTATCTAATTGAGTTATTTAGTATCGTCTGTAATTAATCATTTTTTGATTGAAAAATCACAAGATTAAACGATCTTGCTTGAAGTAAGTGAAGTTCTGTCATAATTGTATGAGCGCCTCTTCCAAAATGATCAAATATGTAGTTAGTCCCTTCGACTCCTATCGATCTGGACGATCTTTCACAAAGTAAAAAGCTCCAAACTGATCTGAAAGTAGGTTGATATATATGCGCCGCGCTCTTTCGTTATCCGTTATTCGGTGAATATTGGTGTTTGCCTCGGTAGCTTGAAGCTTGACCGCCACTTATATATTGGAATGTCAAATTTTGAGATAATTGGAAGAAAAACGTAGGAATTTGATCGTTTAGGAAAAGGTACTTATACAATTATGATAGAACTTTATTAACAAGTAAGTTCATTTAGTCAAAGTTGTATAGAGCGCCTCTTCTTCATAATCAAACATATAGCTATTCAAAGCAGTTGCGACGGTCAATAATGTGCACATATTTGCATTTCTATTATTGGTAATGATATTATGAATAATAATTATATGACAAATAATTGATTCATAATTTACATCATCATGGATACAATTGAAGGAATTAAGAGTTAAGAATAACGTCAGTGAAACTAATTTTATTAACAGTTATTTCTCTGTTATAACATTTTGCGAAAGCGCGAGAGGATTTTGTCCATCCAACTGTGGCGTGCAAAATATCTACATCGATTCCTTTTCTTTTTTCAGTTAAGGTCGTGCCATGACGCGTAGAATGTGCGATTTCTAAATCTTCTAATTTATTTTTTACCCAATGGCTCAACGTTTAAGTTTTGGCTGCTTCATAAGATTTTTTAGAAGTAATAAGGAGTTAATCTATACTATTTTACAATTTATCGGTTTTAAAAATATAATTTTTTAAACTGAATGCCGCGCAAATTTTTTTATTGTCTCGAAAGTGCGACAAGACGAGAAAGGGTTGATTTCTATTGCGATTTGAATTTTTTTATTCTTTTTAGTATTGTGATATGAATAGCATCGTCTTGTTCTTCAATATTTTTTATTCCCTGTTAATAATTAGGAAAATGTTATGTTTAGATTTTATTTTTAAAGATTTTGATATTAGTAGCTCAAAGAACATAGGATACCAAGGTCGAGCTGGCCACTCTAGTACGACCATTATTTCTTTTGCCTTTTCATCTCTAACTTTTTGTATGCATTTCAAAATAACGGGGCAAGGCGGAAATATGTAAAAGAAAAATTCTGCTCAATCTAAAGCAAATGCGTCGATTGTAAAACAACTGGGTCTCTTTTCTAAGAGACATATTCGAGGCATTTTGAATTTATCCGCGGAGCAAATAAATCAATTTCATTAGTACTGAATGTATCAATGATGTACATAAACGTTTGATCCAGTCATTGATTCTCTGTAATTGATTTCAATCAAGATCAGTTTCTATATATTTTTTGGAAAGTTTATAAATGGCAAAGATCCTTATATGCCTACTTCACACCGAGACTAAATTAATTGTATTATTTTGTAAACGTTTTCGAATTAAACACAGTCCATTTTTTTTATATAAGCAATAGTTGCAATGTTATTTATATGTAATAGAATAAGACAAATTGACATTAGTGATACTTTTTTGCGAACGATTTTTTATAAATGAGGCTGCTAGAATATTCTAAATAATTAATGTTTTGAAATTTTTCATTCTCTTTCCAATGTCTAAAAATTTGTATTCCTCTATTGCAAATACCTCAGCCTGTTAAAGACGTATCACTAAAAATCTTGAAGTCAAAAGAATTGATTCTAGTCATTTGGTATAGTGTAAAAGACCGTAAAGTTCACTACAATAATTTATATATCTGCGTTGAAACTCTCATTTTTGCATCATAATTATTGTTATTCTAAATTAGTGATCATGACGCAATTTCTGTTGGACAACGTGATACCAAAAAGCCTAATATTTCAGCAAATTGTCTGATTGATCTGAGTTTGTTTTCGTAAAGTTTATTAATAGTTTTCTCAATGTCTTAAATTTTTTCTTCAGGTAATTTAATAGTCATAGAGTAAGAATCACAAAACAAACTAAAAAATTTACACCGTTGGTTGGGTATTAAATAGCTTTATGAATATTGATGATAAAACCGAAAAAGTTGAGTAAACATTTTGTTTCTGTGATTAATCATCATTCAAGTAGATAACTGATTCAAAACCCAATTTTCATAAGTACGCTACAAATGGTTTTAAAACTTGTGTGAATGTGAACGGTGCTGTACTTAGTCAGAAAGATAAGCACGTGAATTCATAAAGTTGATCATTGAAAAAATCTTAAGAACTTGCGATGGAACTTGTGAATTAGAATAAGATGATAAGTATCCTGTAAGTCTAGAGTTACCATACAGCAGTTTTTTTTGTCAATTAATTTTTTTAACGGAGCGACCGTCTTCTAAATTAGATGAGGTGTAAGAATTCATTTAGGTTTTTCTAAGTTTAAAATAAGTCGATGCTTTCCATTGGGTTTTCTATGTAAACATATATCAAAGATATATTGTTCTTTAGTAAATTTATATTTGTGTATAGCAGCGTCCTTCTTTTAAAGTTCTAATAATAGTATCAAAATATTAGATTTATTTCCCGTGGACCAATTGTGTTCAACTGTGGATTTTCTTTGAGCAGGAACAACTACAATTGGAAGTTTGTGACCGTCGATGCATAATAAGACAGTTTTATCAAACGTTATTTGTCTTCATTGAGCTCAAAAGAATTTTAGTCTACCGTCAACACGACTTACAGGATCTACTTTTTGTGATGACGAAGCGGTTGCTGGATCCTTCTTGGAACTCTTTCTTCGTGACAAGTGGTGCGGCAAGGTCTTCCTATCGTAAGTCTCAATGGTATTTGCGCTATCCGCTTAGTGATGATCCTTGGCCCTTCTTCAGACGACGGGGCGAACTCTTCGATTTTTCTGAACGCCTTGAAAATTTGTTGTGGAGCATCAAATCTTCCGTTATTGCTGCGATTGCTTTAGCGATTTTCATAAATACTACCAGCTTGTTACCAAAAAGAAGCGTACAAATCTCAATCACAGCTAACTTTTCTGATTGCAATATTGGTATCTGCCAATATGAAGCTCTTCCATCTACAAGACTCGTCGTGTTATACATCTGCCAAAAAGCTTCCAATATCGCCAAATGACTGAACGAATGACTAAAGCAAGCACCAGAGTGCAGCGCATATATAACAACCTACCTTTACATCAATTTTAAGCTTTTTACTTTGTGGAAAAACGGTCAGGTCGACAAGAATCAAAGAGACTACTAGGTGTTTGATCATGAGGAAAAGGCGTGCTATACAATTACAAACTTCGTTGTTAGATATTATACTAAACAATCGAAGTTGGATTAAAAAATTGATAAATTTCACACACGTACACGTGCATGCGCAGTGCGCACACACACGTATACGCACACACACGCGCGCGCGCTATTAATTCGCTATATTTCATATATACGTACATATATTTCATGTATGGACATAGCAAATTAACAATATTTATTGAAAGTCGTGACTAAAAGAGTTTTAATTATCAATAATAGAGTCTTTTAAAACTCGCGCGTAAGTTACATGCCCAATGGTAGAATAACTTAAACGAAAGATCCGTGAAAGTGAAATCGAGACACTTCAAGAATAACAGCATGTTTAACTTGTTGAAAATGATACATTACAGCGCCATATAATTAATAAGTTTAACTTTAATGGACAGTAAGTTGCATTTGAAAATAGCTGTAATCATAGAAAACATGCTGATATTAGTGACGAGCTTCGAAATAGTGAGCGATGAAAAAGAACTTACCTAAGGGTTTTTTGATGTTATGGCGGACAGAATTGATTGATCGGTCCTCCTCGTCTGAGTCTGCAATGTAGCAGTAGGATACATTCAAAGAAGGTGCATCACACGCATTCCAAAACACGTATTGCCTTTTTTATTCGATGTTTTGTCATATTATTCTCTCTGTCCCGGTCAATCGTCAGTCACAGTTTACGTCGCTTTGGATCTTTGAAATAGGGAAGATAACTGGTGATTTTACTTTGACTATACATAAAGCAACTTTAACGTTGATTTGATGAAAAGTGACGGAATGATGATGCTGATTCTAATTATTTAAGCATTAAATCTATATTTTATCTTATCAACGCTTTTATCTTCCCCACGGCATATGATCATTTGACATTTTCTAATTATTACATGTAATGATGTATTTTAGCGAGGTAAGTGAAATTGAATGTTGAGATATTATGAATAAACTAGTCGTCTGCAGTCATTAGTATTTCTAAAGTATTGACTTTTAAGTGCTGGGGTCGTTCTACGTTATAATTTAGAATATGTTTTAAAATACTATACTATTCATGTTCTCACGATAATGATTTACTTACACGCAAAAAATAAAAAAAGTGTTGGCAAACTGGCGAATACAATAAGAAAATGATCATAAGTATATTCAGAATTCTATGTTTCCTAATCTAATATAGAAATGTTTTCTTCTCTTTCATATTTTCTACGTATTTCAAAACCTAAAAATGAGATGGCACTTGATTTATTTACATTGAAAAAGCTATATATATATATGTAGCTATATATATAACTATGATAAAATATAAGGGGAATTAAGCTAACAAGGAAATGAAAAATATAAATATGAAAATATGCTCATATGAGTTGTAATCAGTATTACATCTAAAAGTGATGTGTGTGTGTGTATATGTGTCATTTTTTGTCAGAAGGACCAGCCCTTGAGTCCCATATTATATACTATTAAATAATTCGTGCATGGGCTAAAAAAATTTTGTCTTGCTCTCTACTAGTTTTCTTTATCATGTGGCATTTTCGATAATCCAATATCACATCTTCAAAATAACCGCTCAAACATAGTATGCTCGTAACATTTTTTCTAATTTGAAGGATATTTTGCTCAATATTGATGCTAAAATTTCTTCGAAACCAGAAATAGATTCAACGTTCAATTTTACATAAATATATGGTCTCACATTCAAGATCCAATTAAGATATTCAAGATCGTTTCAAGGTTAACATTGTTTTTCAAAATTTTGCTAAATTTTGAAGTTTTTTATACCCAGTACGAGTCATGAAGGTTCATTTGATTGTAAATGTATTTATAATCTCTGAAACTTGAAATGAATTCTTCCAGAAAAAAGTATAAGAAGAGCTTTAGAATAGTCAAGGTGATCTGTCTTATCGTCATAAACCTACAATTACAGTTAAATTGAGAAATGAATCTAAAATTTAAGTTCAAATTGAATTAAAAATTTTAATTAAATGAGAAATTTTCATGTAAAATATTAATTTGTGCCATAATTTAACCCTGAATGAGAGACCAGATATTTATATAAAATTGAACACTGAATCTATTTCTGGTTTCGAAGAAATTTTAACATCAACATTGAGAAAAATATCCTTCAAATTAGAAAAAATATTACGAGCATACCATATTTGAGCGGTCATTTTGAAGCTGCCATATTGGATTTATTATCGAAAACGCCACATGGCAAAGAAAATTAGAGAGCAAGAGGAAATTTTTTAACCCATGCACGAATTGAGGCATTTCACGTCAAGTCTCCCAGCGCGGCGCGCGGGCGCTCAAATACGGCACATTTCCTATAACTTCAACTCGTATTTCCACTACGTAAGCTTATCTTTGAAAAATAGTTTATAAGCATTTTCTATGTATTTTTTCCTCAGCTTTCCGATGGTGCGATTAGTTTTTCCATATTTTTTCATTAACACCGTTAAATTTATAATTGTTTATAGCAAATTGATATATCTCAAAAAGTATATTTTTAATATTTTTTTTATTGTTTCAATCGAAAACTGCGCATTTTTTTACATAGAAAAACATCTTTTCCAGGAAGTGCTCAAGTTTTATATTTGCGAAATAGAACGTGAAAGAGTAGACGCAACGCCGCGACGGCGCGCGATCCTGTAGGCCCGGGCTGTTTATTTATTGATTTCTTTTTTGGTCACTAGGTGCTGTATTCGTTAAAATTGGTTATCTGTATTTCAATTTCCACGGCAAATTCATATAAGTACGACGACTATGTATCTTATTGATATTGGAAATTTTACAAATTTCTTTCAACGGCGAGAAACTTTGTAGTAGTTCAATTCGATACCTATTCGACATTTAAGTCATCTGCACTTATTTACTTGTTTTTTCATCTGCTAATTGTAGCAACTATAATGGATTCAGCGTGGAAATTAAAATGCATAAATCCTTTGAATAAAATCAATCATTCCTCAAGCAAAGATTTATTTGATTTTTCAAACGCTTTAAGATGTAAATATTCCCAAGTATCAGAGCAAGCAAAAATCTGTGCCAACTGTCGACGGCAAGTGTACAGACCGCAACCGGATTTATCGCCATCTAATACTAAAATAGCTAAAGTAGACTATGATAATGAATATCACTTAGCAGGTGTGGCAGTTCTTGAACAAATAAAGAAAAAATTTTCAGAGTCAACAATTAAACAGGACCGAATACAATTACTTACTCTTGCTCCTGAATTTTGGGGACGCGCGGATTTGATAAGAGAGTTTGGTTGTAGTGAGTGGGAAGCTCGAAGTGCGAAAGAGTTAGTTTATAAGAAAGGAATTTTTTCATTACCTGAGAAGAAAAGCGGTAAAGCACTTACAGCTGAAACGGTGAATTTAGTTAAACAGTTTTATGAGAAAGACGATGTTAGTTGGATTACGCCGGGTATAAAAGATTATATATCTGTCAAACAAGAGAATGGCAAAAGAGAACATGTTACGAAAAGATTACTGTTAGGTAATCTCAATGAACTTTTTGCTTTATTTCAAAAGGAAAATGAAAATGTCAAGATAGGAATTACTAAATTTACTCAATTAAGACCATTGCATTGTGTTTTAGCTGGAAGTAGTGGTACACATAACGTATGCGTATGTGTACATCATGAAAATGTTAAATTCATGCTCGCTGCTTTAGATCTAGAGAATTTAACAAACAATACTAATTTTCCTCTTAAAAACTACCATGACTGCATTAAAGCACTTGTGTGTAGAAACGCAAATGAAGAATGCTATCTAACTGAATGTTTAGACTGCCCTAATATGTCTAAATTGAGAAAACATTTGTTTGAATGTTTTGAAAAAAATAATATTTACGAAATACAATATGAATCTTGGTTCCAAACTGATCGATGTACAATAGCTTCGAAAACTGTTCATGTGCATGAATTCATGGAGACACTAAGCGATAAATTAATGAAGTTAAAAACTCATGATTACTTCGCTAAGAAGCAGTCACTTTTCATGAATGACTTGAAGAAAAATCTCTTAGAGGGAGAATTTCTTGTTTGCTGTGATTTCGCAGAAAATTATGCGTTTGTGATACAAAATTCAACACAGTTTTTCCATTAGAATAACAACCAAGCAACTGTTTTTACAGTGGTGATTTATTACAATGAAAGTAATGAGCTTAAGCATGTAAGCATTGCTATCATTTCCGATAATTTAAACCATGATACTGTTTTAGTTTATGAGTATCAAAAAATTAAAATAACGCATTTTAAAGCTAGTTTCTCTTCAGTCAAGAAAATTTATTATTTTACAGATGGAGCAGGTCAACATTTTAAAAATAACAAGAATTTTTACAATCTTCTTTTTCACGAGAGAGATTTTGGTATTTTAGCTGAATGGCATTTTTATACCACCGCGCATGGTAAAGGTGTGTGCGATGGTATAGGTGCGAATATAAAAAGAGGTACAAAACGGGCAACTCTACAACTTTCTTCCAATAGTCGAATTTTGACTCCGGAAGACCTTTACAACTAGGCTAAAAATTATTGTAAAGAGACGAAAGTTTTTTATAGCAGTAACGAAACTTATGAACAAACTGTCTTGGACTTGAAAACAAGGCTAGATCAGGCTAAAATGATACCAGGAACTTTACAATTTCATGCCATTATTCCAATAGATGAAACTAAATTAATGCTGAAAAATACATCTTCTAGTCCTGAATATCAAATATTTCCAAAAGAGAAAAAAAAAAAACGAATTTCTACAGCGAAAGTATCAACTAAAGCAAAAAAAAAACCAACTAACGTAAAAAAAGTGCTCGGTAAAGTAAAGTAGAAAAAAAAGCCAATTAAAGCAAAAGAAAAGCCAAGTCAAGCAACAAAGAGTCAATTAAGAGAAAGTAAAAACCAAATAAGAAAATAGATAAAAATAATATAAATTAAGAGTAAAAGGTAAAAGTCGAATGTTGAATAGGTCACTTGTGTCACTCACAGACCGGGCCAAGTCGGCGCGCCGGATCGCGCGACGTTGCGTCTACTCTTTCACGTTCTATTTCGCAAATATAAAACTGGAGCACTTCCTGAAAAAGATGTTTTTCTATGTTAAAAATGCTTAGCTTTCGATTGAAACAATAAAAAAAATATTAAAAATATACTTTTTGAGATATATCAATTTGCTATAAACAATTATAAATTTAACGGTGTTAATGAAAAAATATGGAAAAACTAACCGCACCATCGGAAAGCTGAGGAAAAAATACATAGAAAATGCTTATAAATTATTTTTCAAAGATAAGTTTACGTAGTGGAAATACGAGTTGAAGTTATAGGAAATTTGCCGTATTTGAGCGCCCGCGCGCCGCGCTGGGAGACTTGACGTGAAATGCCTCATTATTTAATAGTATATAGTATTAGACTCAGGGGCTGGCCCTTCTTATAAAGAATGACTCATATATATATATAAATAAATAAAGAGTTTGTCTGGTCTATTAAATATATTAAAGAAAGTCCTGAAATAGTTGCGCTAAAAAATGTGGATTAAGGGAAGATTTAAACATTTACAGTAATCTCACCTGTCGCTCACGTAAGCCACTGCATAAATAAAAAATCACGAAAATCATGAAATAGGGATAACATTAGATGAATGCCATTTCTCAGTAGACATATTACTCAACTAAAAATATTTAATACATGCCACCAACATATTAAGTTATCGAAATGTAATAAAAGGCGTTTCTTTGATGTACATTATAATAGCTACGGATAGAGGTTATTTATCTTGTATTTCAAACACAAATTTGCGTGGAATATGCATTCTCACTTTAAAGAAAATCTATCTGAATTAAATGCTGTTTGTAGTTAAAAGAAAACTTCTTAGGTAGACACTTTCAAAGTTCCCGTAAATGAAAAAAGTCATTTATGTACTGTTTCAAAATGTCAAAACCATGATCGTTACTTTATTTTTTCCTCGTAAATTCATTAGAAGGGGAAATTGAAAATCTAAATCTATTTATTTTATTTATCACTGTGCATACAAAACTGAGGTTATCAGAATATCTTATTTTTTTATCTGTTGGACCAACAAAAGGAAAAAATAAGGATTTTACTGATATTCAAGCATCGAAGAGGAAAAATATTCTTGCGACGACTTCAATAATGTATACACATTGATACCTATAAGCGATAAAAACCAACAGTCATTAATGTTTATAAGCGAAATCATATTGAAATTGACTTAGATTGAATAAAACTGTTGAATACTACAAATGTCATGTGTTTGATAATATTGCATTCATGTGATGTTATGAGAATCGATCATATATTAGTTGAAGAAGGCATACCTGAATTCAATTCTCTCACTAGCGATGACATGGCGTTGGTAACGTTATCAGCAGCTATTAACAGGTCATTTCTCAGTGATCGTCCCAAACTATTATTGGCGCTATTAGAACCACTGCCGGGAAGGCTGTTTGTCCTGAACGCAGACCTAATATTCAAAATGTCTAATATTTTAGCATAAAGCCTTTCTAGTTTGCATTATTTGTCACATTCACCATAAATAATATAGTTTGAATTCATTCATGATGTTGCAAACAAATATTTTATTCAGGCAACAATAAATTATCATCGGCATGCTATTTTTTTTTCTTTCAAATTATTTATTTATTCATCTACGTAACAACTAACACTCAATCATTGCAATACTATAAAAATATTGTAATTTAGCTGTCAAATTTGCAATTTTCTCTGTTATGTGCTGTTATATTAAACAGTTTAATCGCTTTTAACATGCTATTTATTGTACATGTACATGGATATTTCAACAAAGTAAAATGCAATCATGGATAGGATATACGTATGTGGTTTTCGTTAAAGCAGGATTGAAATAAAAATAATCACCATTGATACATTTTTATGAAATGTTTACTAAACAAAAAATAACATAATAACAATTAATAAGTACTAGCTTTTATGGAATGTAGAACCGGGTTGTTCGGGCTGTTTTTTTGTTTACCGCATTCGATGTACAGTTAATTTGAAATTAAAATCTTTATATTGCGCTAAACAAACGCTTGAGACTAAAGAGCATTCGAATACTGTATATGAGCTAGATTCCCAGGAGTGTCGATTGATGGGCAAATATTTGTTTGTTATTAAATCGCACGATATTTGTAATTTATCAACAATTACAGCTATGTATTGTAATATATATAAATTAGATGCTAACTGTATATCAATTGAAAATAAAGATTGAAAGAGACTGTCACGATCAATATTGTATAAAGAAATAGTCGTAAACTTTAAATTATTAGAAATAGACATGCATATTTATGCAAGAAGCTTTCATATTTGTAATAGTTAATAATAAAAATATCTATTTATTTACGAGTGCAAAAGTAATTTTGTATTACTACAGATTTGGAATGATTTCTTAAAATTATTTACAGAATATCGCTATTATTTATGTACAATTTTTTTTTTGTTAACTGATAACAAAATAACAATATCTAGTAGTCAAATGTCTTTAAAAATAATAGATTCGCAATAATAATAACAATAATGATTATTAATTTTATTCTTATTATCATCAAAAAGTTGTCGAAATTATAACACAGAATATAAACAAATAACACGTTACGGTAAAAAATAATAAAAAGTGTTGCACAGAACGTGAGGCGCAACTTTAAGATCATATGCAGCTTGCAAATGGTATAAAGCAATGTTTATAATTTTTCGAATAATTGATAACAAAATACAGCATAAAAATGTTACAAAGGGAATTCCAGTAGCCAAATTGATTCAATAGAACAGATATACGAATGACATGCTAGAATGTACCAACATAATGATCAGTTTCGTTTGTGTACAGTACTGCTGCAGTTTTAGAAATGCATAGGCACTAAAGGCATATCGCTTAGGTACGCATCTACTAAATGGAAAAGGGTAGCGTCGTCGCAATGCATAAATATAGCTTTAATGACACCCTACTGACTACTTCTTTGCAAGGACTTAAGGTATTTATGATAACAAAGTCAAAGTAATCAATGCAGCAATAATAAAGATTTATCTACAATATCGTATGGCATTAAAATATATTTAAGAAAACTGATAGTGATAGTAAAGAAAGGTATGAGGTAGAGCATGGGGAATGACCTACCTTACATCGCCTCCAACGCAAGACAAATTGTCCGGCATTGGATTAATGTGCATAGAACCATGGACAGAATTATTCGTTGTTGACTGAGCGTTAGCGCCAACAGAAGTTGGCGGCACGGGACTTTGATAGCTCCGCGACATCTGTTGCTGCTGCTGCTGTTGCTGCTGCTGTTGGGTTGTTTGTTGCTGCTGATGATTGGACATGGCACTAAGAGGTCCACCTGGAGTTGGTGGAGCCGATCTACTGCTGGGCAGTCCACCTGGTGGTAGCGGTGGTGATTTTGTACTGCGTGGTGAACTATTTGGCGTCGACCTAGGCGACGCTTGGTGTATCTGCAAACCAATTATTCCTCGCATCATTACTCATGCTAATTCACTTATTTTAGTTACCGTATATTTTTTGTTCTTGCACTACATAAGTATTATGCAATATTGCGAGATATGTATTTTTCTAGTCAATGGTAGACCAAAAATACAACTTATATGAACCTTTAGCATTTTCATGAGCCCTTCAAGTTGAACCATAAGCTGTCTTCGAGAATCTTGCAGCGTAGCCAAATGACTTTCTAATTCATCTTTCCGTTGACGTAAAGCTCGCAGCTCCGACATGAGAGCTGGGTTTTCTAAGCCCGCGGCTTCAATTTCCTGTTGTCTCCTAGGAAAAAGTTTAACGTTTATTTCAAGAAATCATTTTGAAATGTAAATGAAGCGGTGTATGTCTGTGTATGAACAATGTTAGCTGTACTAATGTGTCAAAGGTTATATGTTAACGTTTAACATTTCACAGATTTTATTTATTAATACTGTATCGCCCTTGGCTTTTACATTTGATAAGATAACTTATGAATGCAACAAAATACCTATTTAATAGTAAAATTGTAGCAGTATTTGATATATATCTCTCTCTGTAAATATAAGCTAGTTTAGTTTTGTATTTTCTTTCTTTGAAAAGATAAATAATACTTTTCCAGTTAATAAAATGAATAATTGATCAATGTATATTTAGCAGTGTCTTTAGCATCTAATATAAACTATATATTTTATATCTATGCAACCAAGGATACACGAAGCCAAACGGAAAATTTAGAATAACATGCGTGATACTAGGATGGTCTGATAGGATGACGACGAGGTTCAGGCTCGATATAAAGGAATTCAAACGACACAGGTATACCTTAACCTTGTGATCTCGCGCATAATTTCTTTATTTTTAGCTTCAAGTTGAGATATAAGTTCTCGTTGAGCCCTTGAAGCATCCAATGATGCCAAATTAGCGTCCGATGGAGCACGGCTCTGTTTATCAATGACAAAATACTCACAAATATTGAATATACACATGACGAACATCAAGGTAAATGAAAAGCGAATACTTACGGCTTGCTCAGTCTGTGACAGTCTAGACGATGCGCGAGGCTGTTAAAAAAATCAAAATAATATAGTTAACTAGGCTGCATAATTATGTACGCTTTTATTGAATTCATTAACGACATACTACTGTTCTTGCTTCTTGTGATAAACGCTGAGCGTACATTGCTATTAGTTTGTGTTCATCGTCAAGTCTCGAGCTATCCATACTGAAAACAGAATTCGCTCATTTACTTTCTCGTAAAATATCATCTGACTGAGTTTTAAGCAAATTATTGCCTTCTCAAAGTTGAACGACTATCTAAAGAGCCGGAATCAAATGGTCCCATAAATCCTGGATCAGGAAATCCGTTATGCGAAGGTAAGGGAGAAGGTGGTCTGAAAAAAATGGCACGGTTGAGCTTAAAATGCTTAACGAGAAAAAGATTGTTGATCACAGTTGTTCAACATCTTACACAATGTGAGATAGATCCAAAGTCTTTTCAGGTTGCTCTGGAAATCTCGGTAAATTATTTCTTCCTTTATCCGGAACACACCTGAAGCTTTTCCTTAACGAATGGCCAATCTGTTTGCTTGGTGACTTCTGTTTTGAGTCAGATTATCTATGTTGTAATAATTAATTTTCACTAATTTTTAATTATTTGACATGTACTTACGAAACTACAGAATTCTTTAGTATCATGATCAATGTTATGCGTCCCGGAAACCTTTCCTTGCCAAAAACAATTCTGGCAGAGTTGATATGAATGACATTTTTGACAACGATATCTGAATCCTGTAAAGTTATCTTTGTGACATACGTCACACATAACTGGATGTGTAACTGAAAAAAGAAAATGCCACGGGTAAATACGGAGCAATATCGGTCAAAAGTAATGGTTATTAAATCAGTTTTCACTCTGAAAGACAAAAATGCTTACCAGTCTCAACTGTTGCCAATCTATGGTACACAGGCATCCAAATTAAACAACGCGGAACAGAGTCCGACATCAACGTATCCAAAAAGTCATTGACGGTAATTTTTGCATTCTAAAAGAAATTAAAAATAGAAAATGAGAAAGGACTTAGAGATACAGTTGAAAAAAATGTTGACTGTAAAAAAATACCGTTGGAAATATCATGCCTGCCAAACCATCAGAGTAACCAAAAGACGGTGACTCGTAAAGTGCAGCTGGCAATGCTAAAACCTCTTTCAGATATTCGGCGAATTTCCAGTGGATCATGTGACCATTACCGTCCGATATTTGCGAGAAGATGTCTGCAAGCAAGTGGATAAAACGAGCGTTGGGGAAATGATTATTGATTTGGACAAAATCACTTGAACTCACAACGAAACTTGTCCATGAGCTTGCCGGCACAGAGAGTAGCTAAGGCGATTTTCACCGAAAAGACCGAGATCTTGTTGTCTCTGACAGTAATAGAAAAGCAAGGTGAGCAAGCAACGAGACGACAAAAGGTAAAATGAGTGAGGTTAGCTAGCTACCCGTTGGTGTAAGCGGCCAACAGCCAGTTCATGAGCAAGGCGGTCGTAGAGTCAACTTTGGCCTGCTGCGAAAGCGGCACTCTCTTGTTGAGCGCATGGAAGAGGGAGGACAGCAGCGTCTCGAGTCGCGACACACTCAGTGTACTCGACGGCTCCAGAGTATTCAGACTGTTCTCCCGAAAAGCCTCAATCACGTTCCATATATCCACGTTGTGCACTGCTCATTCGAGAAGTAAAGTTCAATTAGATTCTATTCAGGCATCGACAATTCTGGCAATGGCGCTTGTCACAGCTTTCGATGGGCGCCACTCTGCGAACTTACAGTTCACTTTCTTCTGAATGAAGCGAAGCTTACACGCGGTGCGATAACAGGAAAAACGGATGCTATCGAAATTCTGTTGTCGCATTTCCTGGAGCAATTGTAGTCGACTCGCCTCGCCGGTTGCGCTGCCTCCGGCGATGCTGCTCCCGCTGCAGCTGCCGCCGCTTGAGCCCCCTGTTCCTGTGCCTTCCTCGGCCATTCTCACTGCAACAATTATCCGTACTACCGTTAAACGTATTCTTTTTAACAGAGTCATCTGTGTTTTCGAAAACGATACAGGTGTAGTCGCACCTAGCGAAACAGGAATGAAAAACTTTCCAGAAATGTTCAAAGAAGTGGCTTGCGTGTAGCGCGACGAGACGCAACTTCGGAATGACGCTATGCTAATGGACTGAAACTTTTGTTGTGAACGACTATGCACGTTGCCGCACGCCAAGCGTGCTGAGGTACCTTGCTATGCTTTATTTGCTCTCCATTTCGCGTGCAATCAAATATTCTTTTATCCATTTTCGCCTATCAATACATTAAAGAGATATTTTTGAAACTCCATGCGTGATGAGAACTTGATTTATGCAGGCTCGTGAAAGCAAGGATGCTTTAAATTCCGTTTCACACATGTCATATCGAAAAATTACACATCCGTAAAAAAATGATTTCACCCTCGGTTCGCTCAAACGCAAAAGGCTCGAATCACTTTCTCAAGTTCTTAATAAAAATTTGCAATCATAGAAAATTGAATCGAGTAGATAGATAATAATTTAACTACTTCTCGTGTAACAGTAAGATTAGCATGATATCGATGAACTTTCATTGGATATTTTCTTTCATGATAGCACGCATTTACAATAATATATTGAATTAGACGAGCTCTAAAATCATATGTATCGTACCTCCATTGAAATTCTGCAAATAACAAAGAATTAAATCTCTAATTTTTCTCCACCCTCACCCCCTCTTGCAGTAACTATATGTGTGCATACCCGCGCTACAGGTCTATTCGTGAAATCTATCCTTTCAAATATTGGTACTTTCAAAAAAGCTTATATTACAACGCTACGGCATTGAACGAGCAGTGTACGATGATTAAGACTAACAAGTACATCAAAACTATCTGACTGCAAACAAGCATGAAGGGTATGAAAAAAGTTAAGATAAATGAAAACGCTAGATACGAGTGACGAAGTAACAAGTAAAAAAGAAAATAAAAAATAGCCCATGACTATAGATCGGGATTCATATTTCGAAGCTCTTGTTTATTCCGATTATTTAAGTATATTTAAAATTGAGGACGTTTGTATTTGAAGATTATAAATAACATTGAGGTTAACACTGTGTATCGGATTAGTCTTATAGTTTTAGATAGAAGGAAACTTCAATTAAAATTAAAACATTAATTTATTAAAATGATCGTCTTTGAGAATTTTATATCACTGGTAAATTATATTGCAGCTGCGAAGCAACAGTCAACATCATTTATAATTGTAACAATGATTAGGAATCGTTGTTATTGAGATGATTATCTGTTTAACAAATCTTTGTCATTTTTACCAAATCGTTATCGTAGCGTTTGTTTGAAAATTTTGATCAATAATTCCAACTACATATCTTGTAAATACTTTTTCGGACATTTTAATAATTATTTTTTTCATATTGTTAGCTCAATATTGATGGAATTTGCAGAGTTTAATTTTGACGATGAATTATCGATACAATTGTTTATAAAACGATCTGCTTTGGCGGGTATTATATTATATGAAATGTATTGTTGAAAACGCACGGATAGGAAATAGCGAGCAACAGGATATGAATGTGCATTAAATAAGTAAATACTAGGACATAAATATACATGCGTGATAAAAAAAAAGGTCAGTACAGAAAAATTTACGCGTTGTTGCGATGTACGTTGGTGTCCGAGTGACAAGAGAACAAAAAATGACGGTGGCCTAAATGGAACAGCAGAGAGGTGAACGAGGAAATACAAAAAAAGACCGGACGTGTACAGTCGTCCATTGGTGAAGGTTACCGAAGTAAGCAGATGGTGCAATTGGCAGAAAAAGGATTTAGGGCTTGAACAGGATCAGGTAATGTATAAAAGCAAAGCGAGTGAGCGCCGGCGCATATAAGGTACCTGCAATAGGGAGCTCGGCCAGTTGAATCAATACAATAAGTGGGACGGGAGGGGGGGGGGGGGCGAGTCGCCACTGCTTCACCCCTATTGGAGCAGCTACAGGCTAGCCAAAGCTCAGCCGTGCACACTCCGTATTTCAGTCGTAGCAAATAACTCCGACGCGTCACCTCAACGTTCTACATCCAATCGGCCAACTTTATACAATCCTGCTATAATAACTTCAATAACTCCTGTTCCTATTACCCAGCATGCATCCTTCTTCTATATAAACATTAAATTATCGATAGGAAATGTCAATCCATAAAATAAATCAGCAACTCTTTATATCATTCAACGTTTTACTGATCCTGTTGTTAGCCATTTCAGTAAGATAAATCATAATCATAAAAACTGATTGGTAGTAAAACTACTCTGTCAATATTATTATTATATGTCATTGAAAATGGACTTGTTTATTTAACATCGCATTTTCCCCTAATGATCGAATCGAAGCTCTCTGCTGTTAATGTGTTCAATCAATCAATTCCAGCGTTATCGCTAGAAAAATTATATCTATAGATTCGAAAATATTTTAGTAGGTTAAAAGCATATTTTTCCATTTAAAGTTTCTTTCTAGAGTAAAAATAATAATAGGAAAATTGGTTCACAATTAAATAGCTTATTAAATTTCAATTGCAAAAATAAACTTGAAAGAAACGTGTTTACTTGTACAATACTTAAGTTGGTCAAATATTTTCAAAACCCTAGAAGTAATATTTCCAGCGGAAAAGTTGATTGATTCTCTCCATCGATCGTCAGAGTCTAAAGTCCCTAACGAATATTTATTTCTAGGAAATTGAGCGTTGATTTATTAATCGTTTACCAAAGCCTCATTTGTACAGCCATTTTTCCAAGAAACAGTTCTAAAACTAAAATTCTTTCGTAGCTGTCATTGTTGTTCACGATTAGTTCATATCTAGATACGAACGTTATTCATAGTATTTTTTTCCAAAATACTGATTATCTTTCGTTTTGATAAATTATCGAAAGATGGCCCTGTCTACTTTCTAACATATTTCAAGTAAAAGTACTGAGATTTTATTGCTTGAGAACGCAGCTAATTTTAGCAACTAATCTACATAATATATTTCTCACTATTACGCTCTAGTAGACTTTTTCATCATAGTTTACACTTTTATATAATTTTCCTTTAATATAGCTGATGACTTTCGAGTCGCAAGTCTTCTTCCTTACCCGATAAAAAATAATAATATTACTATTAATAATAAATGTAACTATAGTTTTTAAATTTAATCGTATTATTATTACCTCTAAGGACAATGAATCAAATATTAATAAATATAATTAATTTATTAAGAAAATATAATGTAACTTAAAAGAACGCAACTTTAAACTTGCTTCATTATTTAATAGAAAATAGAATAGTATTCAATTATTAAATATTTTGAGAGAAAGATAATACTTGTATTTAATCAATTTAAAATACAGTATCTCGATGTTTATGAGTTCTAAAACCAGAATTGTGCTTTAAATGCATCGGTGCCGAATCGTTTCTTAATCGATTCATACATAAATTATTATAACGAACAATACTTGATCAGATTTTATGCGACGAGTTTTCTCGTGTAGCAGTTGAGAAAAAAAAATTAATCGTTTGACTAATAATATTTATGCAAACCTTGAATTATCGGTTTGTATTGTTTAAATAAAAGAATTGAAAATTTGTGTATAAGTAGATAGATAGAATGGAAAGTGTGTAATGATATATATATATATATATATATATATATATATATATATATATATATATATATATATATATGTATATATATTATATATAAGCAAATTAATTAAGTATGAAGCAACAAAAGATTGCAGTGTGATATTAATGGATACAGATATGATAGAGAACGAGCAAAGGTGAGGACTGGTTAAACTAGGGGTTGGATAACATAAAGCAGGGGTATTGAGAATGCAGACTCGTGTGGAGGAAGAACCAGAGCAAAACATGATCCGTCAGCGTGCAGCATGTTACGGTTTCGATTGAAAGGCGCACGCACGAAACGTGCAATTTATCTCTAGCACAACCTTAAATTTACCAGCTCATCCCGCAATTCTAACTACAAGTACTACCATTCCTATTACTACTGCATCTACCACCACTAGCAGCAGCCAGCGTCGAGAGAGTTGTGTTCACCTGAGCTAGCTTACCACGATGCCCCTGTACTGATGCAACTACTTGGCAACCGACTCATTTTTTGTATTATATTGAATTCGTTCAATTTAACGCGAATGGTAAGAATGTTTGCAAGGACGTTAAGTAAAGTAATAAATGCGGTGATAAAGGGAATCGGTATATAGTTGTGTGCAATAGCTGGGCGTGTACGAGACATATATGCGAGTAAGAAGCACAAGTATAGTCAAGTAGAAAGAGGGAAGGGGGAGAGAAAGAGAGAGAGAGAAACAGCAGACATACAGAGGTGTCAATGAAGTTACGTTACGATGGTAGATATAATTATAGGTAGCGCGTTCTTGGTTCGGAGCTGGGACTAAATACTAAAAATCTTAGGAACTGGATACCTTATTCATTCCGAGATTGCAACTCGACGGGGGCCTAATTACGTCGCTGCTTTTACCTGGGGTCGTGGCTGTGGTTACTTGTCTCTCGATTTTACCAACTTCACTAATCACTGATCACAATACAAACCTCAGAATATAAATAAAAACTGAGTGCATCACATATATAATCGTCTTTCTGTTGCGGCCATCACTGCCCGTCGTCGTGCTTTCCTTTTCCTGTGCCATCAGCCATGCTTATACCTATCACCGCCGCTGCCGCCGTCGCAACTTGCTATCCATGCTAGCTTGCACTTCTCTGAACTCTTCTCGCTATGGTACCGCCAGATGCCGCCAGGTGCTCATTGTCAGTTTCCGTGCTCTGAACTACTGTATTAGCCTGGCAAGGTGCAGCAACATATATTTATATATTTAGCTAAATTTCTACGAATGTTATTGCTGTTACTTTTACGCAGCCATTTCTTTGCTCATTTTCAGCAAATATTTCTTTGCTCATATTTTACACTTGCTATATGCATTTGTCAATTGATTTCTTTCTAAATGCGTAATAATGTATTCTAAAAACATTTGGATCAACAATTTTATTTATAAGTTAAATTACGTTTGCAGTATTAACGTACTATTTTATTTATACATCATTGATATCGTAACCTAAATAATATTTTTTAGCAAAAACAATGTCACGATATTTTTTTAACTTAAATGATTTAATCTGTAAAATTATATTGTAGAAAGTTTTTGCAAATTTTTCAATATAATAGTGTTTGTAAATTTGTTTGAAACAAGACATTGTGATAGTAACGTAATAATAATTATTTATCTAACATTGTCGAAAGATAAAAATGCAACATATTATATAGAGTATCTGTAAAGTTACCATATATATATGTATATATACATCACAGAAATTTTTTCAGAAAACCCTGAAGTATTAATTGCCAACGTTCGCTATTCTTTTTATTGCAAAACATAAATAAATTTGCTATTGATTCATTTAGAATCAGATTTAAATATAAAAAACAAATTTTTTTATTTTTAATATAGTTAAGAAAACAAATTCACACGCACTCGTACACACGCATTCGCACGCATGCACACAGATGTGGGATTGTTATTATTACTTTAAGAACTACGTTCACGTGGAACGCTACAGAACGCATTTGTTTTGGTTCCCTATAGCCATGAATATGCAGACTCACCTCCTCGACCATTTTTTAAAATATATATAAATAGTATATAATATTATACTTATATAGTGTTTAATAGTATACTTACATAAAAGTTCTGTGTTCCTTTTAATTAATGTTTTATTTTCTTAATTTTGATCTTCAAATATACAATTAATTTTATAGAAACAGAAATGGAATAAGACTAACAGATTGATTAATTAATTAACTATATTATAGCTTTAAAAGCACATAATTACATACAATATAATAATGAACTAAATGAAAATTGATTTCAGAATTCATTCTTGTAACAAAATATATTTTTCTTGTTAAGGCGCATATTAATATATCGTACATTTCATTGTATACGACAATTTTTTCATTATGATTTTATAATTGAAAGTCATTAATCGTATAAAGTATTTTTGATCAATTGAACACTTATTGATTGAATATTTTATTCTGTAAAATTTTGATATTATTAGTTATTTAAAAACTAAGTACATAAATGTAGAAATAAGAAAATTATTTTTAACAATATTTAAAAAAATTTTCGATCCTGCCAGGATTCGAACCTGGAATCTTCTGATCCGTAGTCAGACGCGTTATCCGTTGCGCCACAGGACCGATGTATCCGCAATGAAATTAAAATTCCATATATCATTACGTTCTTAGACGTTTGTTGTTCATATTGAACATTAAATATTTACTGAAATATGAAATACATAAAATAAACTGTTTGGAACTTATAGTAATAAAAAGACATAAAATATATCTAGCACAAAAAATTTCAAATAGTTTCTTTGCAAAACTAGTTCAGTTTAATTTTCTTTATGTTCATTGACCGCTATAATGATACATAGGATTGGAAAAATATTACGATCCTACATATGATTGTCCAACATAGGTTATTTAACCGGAAAAAAATGTTATTAAATCATCATATCATAAAACACGATGTTTGTTATAATATTTATAGCTCATCATTTTTAGCTTCAAGCCATAATGATGATTGTGTAATATGAAAAAGTTTCAATAATTCTAAATAATACAGCTGAATCTGAACGGAAATTTCACCTGTCATCAATTTTATTATTATCATAATTACTTTTTTATTGTACACGTAGCTATTTTTTCACTATAAAACAATTATTTTTCTTGTGGTTGCTATTGTTTCTGTTGTTTTTGTTGTAGTTGTCGAAATCTAACAAGTATGATATCGACCATATTTTTTCGATTTTGACCTAATGAAGTAGATCTATTTAAATTGGCTTTTTCACCTTGAAATGACCTTGGAATCCCTTACTAGTAAAATTATTCTAAACGTAAAATTTTCCGTTCTTTGCATTTCTATAATCAAAATTAGGGGATTTTGTTAAAAAAGTCAACATTTCATTTTTCGTTAGTGGTGATATCTAATCTCTTGTAACTTTTTGAACAAGCATCGTAGAGAAAAAGGTCGCGAGTAATATATTTTAGGTTTTATCAAGATCTTTCGATCTCTATCAGAAATTTTACCTATCAGTATTTTAAAAAAATACAAGTGATTGAAGTAATTACAAAACTTTAATAAATTGACACTTTTGAAAGTGGTATAAAAAATTTAAAAAATGACTTCAAAAAATGTTGCTCCCTATAGAAAATTGGTATTTCTCCTCTAGTTAAATTTGCCCTTTTTATTTTTATTTTACGATCAATAGGATCGGAAATATTCTTGTTTAAAGACTGGCTTTTCTTTCACAAAATTTTCGGAAATTTGTGACCGATACTGAATAAGAACCTTTCTAAGGACGATATATACCCCCTACAATTCCAGCCCTTTAAAAGTTAATTTATAACTATAATACATGCTGTTGCGTATGTCCCCGACCTAAATAAATTTATAAATTCCATAGTAAATTAAATAATTATAAACTGCTATATTTGAATTTCTTCCCGTATATTACAAAGTATTTTTGATACAAATTAAAAGTTTTTGCAAACAAAACTGTTTCGTAACTAATCAAACAAAATTATTTAAAAAAAACTCCTTTAGAGGTGTGATATTTGAAGCTTAATTAGTAAAATCATATTTTATAGAATAATATATTATATATTTCAATTACTAAAATATAACGAAATTTACAATCACATGTTAGTCGGCACTCCTGTTATATTCAATAGATTTTTATCACTTCAAATTATTAATGGATACAAAAATATCTTAATATATATAATGGATACAATAAGTTAATTTTTGCCATCGAAACTACACACGTGTGAACTCGAGCATTGTTTTGAAGAAAGAGGCATTTTTTTGTTCAAGTGGGGACGTTTTTCTCTGATTTTTTCTTTCAGCTGATCTAATAATGACGCATAATATTGTCCAGTGATCGTCTGGCCCTTTTCCAAATAGTCGATGTAGATGATCCCATACACATCCCAGAAAACCATGGCCATAATCTTGCCAGCTGACTTTACTGTTTTGCCTTCTTTGGGGCTGGTTCTCCTGCGGTAATCCATAGTTTGGACTATTCTTTGGTTTCAGGAATGTAGTGGTGTAACCATGTTTCGTCTACAGTTACGAGTCGACGTCGAAAGTCTTCCGAATTACGACGTATTCGTGCCAAAAGAGCCTCAGAGGTGACCACGCGGGTTCGTTTGTTTTCAACAGTAAGCAAACGCGGCACCCATCTTGCTGATATTTTTTTCATCCTCAATTTTTCATGCAAAATTGAAATAATTGTACCCTTTGATACCCCTGTGGCCTTAACTAATTCTCGTAATTTTAATCTTCTATCACTTAACACTATATCGTGGATTTTGTTGACCATTTCGGGCGTACTCACTTCTACGGGGCGTCCTGAACGAGGTTCATCTTTTGTTGTTGTACGTCGCGTTTAAATTCATTTACCCAGTTATAAACAGTCTTAAACACAAGGGCAGACTTGCCATGAACGGCGTTCAACTCAACTGTGATTTCTTTTGATGTAAGGCCTTTCGAATGAAAATGTTTTATCACCGCTCGAAACTGTTTTTTCCATTTTTCAAATAAACCAATAACTTTTTGTTCAACCAACGCTCACAAAAAAACGACTTAATGAATTGAGCTGAAACTTTGTACGATATCTAGTTAGTAGTATTGCTTGCCAAAAACATCATAATTTAAGCGTGACGAGCGCCATCTCTTGGATTTTGTAAAGACTTATTGACCCACCCTCGTAAAATAGTCAATTATTGTAAAATAATAATCAAAATGATTTTTTTTATTAAATAGTCGTCAAATTCTTTAGCAAATTCTTACGTCGAAAACCCACCGATAGGTTTTGCATAAGAACTTACTTAAGTTCTCATGGTATTTCTTATACAATTTCTTACGCAAGTTCTTACCCAAGATCTTATGCTCTATTTTGAAGCTAACTGAAAACCGATATGACAATATGCAAGCGTGATTTTAGTTATTATATGTGCGTGGAAGAAAAGAGACTTGAGAAGCATTCGGACTACATAATCATGATCATTTTTAAATTTACGGAAAGAGTGGCAGGAATCCTATGATACCGGAGGAGCCAATCCAGATACTGGATCTACAGCTTGTAACGATTAAATATTTATAAATAATACGCAAATGAATCAATTACAAGAAATATATTTATTATATCGAAGGCATAGACTTGTCAAATTTGTCAATACACTAAGACTTGTCAACACATTAAGATGAGGTAAGATTCCAACGCTGTAATAATCGAGACAATACAAAATAAAATTGAACGACGTATAATATGATTTGCGGTGAACTAAGCGCACTCCGAACGTAATACTTAGCTTCGGCAAATGAAGAAACATTTATTACTTTATTAAAAATTTCCTTAATAATAGATCCATCAGTCAAAATAAACAACAACTTATCAGATAATATAAATATAGGAAATTGAGTACCCCAAGGAGCAGTAATCAGTGTTACTATCTTCCTAATCTTAATTAACGAATTATCCAAATGTATAGAACCACCGATTTTATGCACCACCTTCGCTGACGATTGGACAATATTTATTAAAGGCAAAAACATAAACCCAGCCAAGCATTAATAGAACAAACATTAAATGCTATATGGGCAAATCCCAAAAACTTTTGATTTTTGGTCAAAAAAAGTAGAATTGGCCAATTTTTGGAGCACACCTGTGAAATTTGGTCAGGATCACAGGAACTAGTGTAAGAATTGATAGAATAGTTGTGCTTAATTTTTTATACAATGCTCCACCAGCTGCAACCCTTTCTCCATTAACAATATAATAGTACTCAAAATATTACATATATCTCTGTATTTCTCGACATATAATACATACCTATTTGTACACAAACACATGCTTACACTTACACACACACACACACACACACACACACACACACACACACACACACACACACACACACACACACACACACCACTCATTAACAATAATGTTGGAAATGATTCTTAAATGAAAATACATGATAAAACATGAGCCATCAACAATATATTTATCACTTTTTGCACATCAAGAAGTTGCAATGAACATAGAACGATAACAAACTACAATAAATATTTCTTATTTAAACAAAATAACCAATTTAACAATATTCAGTCTCTAAGTTTTCAATTTCTTTTGGCGCTATTTTTAGTAATTCTTTTTTTACGTTGAGGTGGTGTGACGGCTAGCCGTAACTTAGTTTTTTTTTATATTTAATTATTAAATATGACGAACGGAGTGGGAACCTTCCTGATTTCCCACGATGAAAACGCATTCGAAATATAAACTTTGATAGTGGCCCGAGCCTGCGTACTCAAGCTTACAATCAACGCTCTATCCTGCTTTGTCCCACACGTATGTGTTGACAGGGGCCTACGATCATCGCGTATACATCGTAAAGTGTTATCACGCTGATAATGGAAGGGGACCATAAAAATGCAATCTATCTTTTTTTTTTCCACCGATTTTTAAGAAAATATCCGTAATATTAAATAGATTTTCATCAATTTTGTAAGCCATTATAATGCGCACCTTTTTGTCACCGAATAACCAATAAATAGAACAATAATGTATTTTATAATAAATCGTAAAAGGTTTGAATTTTTCTGAATGTTCATAATAGTCACTATGTATCGTCATAATTAATTAAGTTTAGTACAATTATGTATAAGTAATTATAAGCTATAGCGTTACTCTTGCTCTTAAAAGTGGCACTCCGAGAGCCATCTCTGGAGAAAAGGGCCCAAGTTAAAAAGGGACCGCCCTTTCTCTCTCTGAAAATTCACGCCCACAGACCAATAAAGAAATTCTGGATATGATTAGAAAATTTCCCACCAATACAAAATTTAGCCGTTATCGCTTCATGGGCCTGAGGAAAGGGATTTCCACCCAACCACCCACGGCTTATAAAAAGCTCTGTACAAGGCTGGAGAGTTAAGTCAGAGGAAGTTAGAGGAAGTTAAGTCAAGTTCAGATAGAGTAAGTGCGGAGTGAGCACCAGGAAGTCCCTAATAAGAAGTTTTTACCAGTGAGTGAGTCCCGGAGGAAGCATCAAAGAAGAAAAATCACCCAAGTATATTCAGAGCATATAGAGAGAGAAAGAGGCCAAAGAGCAGAGAGAGAACGCAACTTTAATAATAACTAAATTGATAAAATAAAAGTAAGTAAAATCTTAAACCTGGCTATCCTTTTCTTTCTTTAAGTAATCCGCCTTTCTTTTGGAAATTCATTAAGCGTGAGTCTGGTGAATTTCCATTAAAGTCCCTTAAGAACACATTAAGCGTGAGTCTGGTGTGTTCGTAATAACATTTGGTTATTACATTCCGCGTTAGCATACAGTTTTCTCAACGCAACAATATTGCTCGTCCCGGCTTATGTGTTACACGATAGCCAAATCAGAGCAACCCTGAGTTTACGCTTACTCCAAGCGTACCTGAGAGTGACCCTGACGTCACAGTGGTTTTACAGAACGGTAGACACTTTTCCCAAACCATTTTTCCCAAAGCCTTTTTTTCCCGGAAGTTATTTTCCCCAAAACCGTTTTTCCAATAGTACTTTTTTTTCCAAAATTTTAGTATTTCCCAAAATAATGTGTACAGTTAAGAACAAGAATACTTTTAAATTTACGTTTGGTTTATGTTTCTGCATGTTTTGTATTTGTTTAACTGCTACCTTCACGTTCATTACAGTCTTTGAATCGTAATGTAGGTTACATCGTCGAAATTATAAAGTTGTACGTTTTAAAATTGGCAGTAAATAAATTTTGTAATTTGTAAATTGGAAGTAACTTAATAATGGCTGAACTAATACGTGCGAGGAAATCGGTTTTTTTACATATTGACGGTTTTTTATACTACAAACATTCTGGCGATTTTCGGAGATATTGGAACTGTAGAAATAAAGGCGAGTGCAATGCGCGTGCTGTAACAACTGGAGACGGAAACAGCTTAATTGTTCATCGAGGACCGGATGAATCTGAACATACTCATGCGCCGAACAGCGAAGAAGTGAAAGCGCTGAAAATTTTGAATTCAGCTAAAAGAACTGCTGAGGAGCATCCAGAAATGCCTCCAGCTCAGATAATGCGTAAACATTTGCGTCAAGTTCCATCAGGTAGAAAAATTGATTGAAACTATTGACAAGCTCAAATATTTTTTATGAATGAATACATATACTTTGTAGAAGTCTTAGACGAACTTCCAGACCGTTTGAATATGCGAAAACAAATTTCACGCGCTCGTCTTACTGAAACGCCTTCCAACCCTATCCGAATGTCCGATTTTGAAGAGATTCCCGAACAATATACGGAAACACTAAGCGGGCATCCTTTTCTCCTGTACGATTCTTATCGTGATGACGAGCACGATGAAAGCCTCAGTAGAATTATTATTTTTGCCTCGCCCGACAATTTGAAACGGCTATTCCGATGTCATACGTGGTTTGCTGACGGCACATTTAAAATGGCACCGTCCATGTTTTATCAAATTTTTTCTATTCTTGGAGCTGTAACTCAAGTTGGCATCAATAATAAAGCACAGGAGATTGGCTTACCATTCGTACATGCACTTGTGGAGAATAAGCAAGTACGAACTTACATCAAAATCTTCGAAATTATTGCAGAAGAGGGACGCAATCTTGGTCTTGAAAACTTACCTACTAAATTAATGACTGATTTCGAAGTAGCGATTGTGAATGCCGCGGAAAAAACGTTTGGTAAAATAGTCTCATGCTGCTTTTTTCATTTACGCCAAAGTGTGTATCGTCGCGTTCAGCAAGAAGGACTTCAAAACGAGTATGTTACTGATCCACGAATAAAAAAAGGTATTCAAGTGCTCTGTGCTTTGGCTTTCGTCCCAGTAGATGAAGTACAATCTCATTTTGCACGCATACGCGACGACTTACCTGTTGAAATTGAGCCTATCGTGGCCTATTTCGAGAGTACATATATACGTCGCGCTAGTGCAAGAAGGCGGAGCAGCCACGGAGTACGATTAAGGATTCAATATCGCCTTCCACGGTATCCGCCTAATTTGTGGAATCAATATAACTCCGTGTTAGAGGGCAAAGCTCGCACGAATAACTTATCGGAAAGTTGGCATAACGCATTTCAAGTGGTCGTCGGTAAAGCACACCCCAGCTTATACGTGTTCTTTGACGTATTGAAAAAAGAACAGGCAGACGTGGAGATTATGCTACTTCAGTTACAGCTGGGGAAGCGCGTAAAGAAATGTACCGACAAAAAAAGACGGGAAATTGAAGAAAAAATTTTTGGGATCGTCACTAAGTATCATGAATATGTATGCAATGACGATATATATGCGTACTTACAAGCTGTTGGTTATAATATTAAATTCTAGAAAGTTAATAAATTGGTTTTACTGAATGTATTGTTGATTATATTATTTTTGGGAAATATCAGCATATTGGGAAAAATGGCACTTTTGGAAAAAACGGTTTTGGGAAAAAGGGGCATTGGGAAAACAGTCCTTGGGAAATATGATTTGGGAAAAGTGTCCACCGCCGATTTCCAATGGTTACTAAAATATTTTTACGAAGCTATCGCCAATATATTGCCAATAGTAGCTAATTTTTTTTTCCAGGACCGTCCCCCATATATTTTCTATGGTTACTAAAATATTTTTACGAAGCTATCGCCAATGTATTGCAGATAGTTTCAAAAATTTTGTTTTTTCACGGGCAATCCCCAACATGTTTCCAATGGTTGGTTTTCCGCGACTTTTACCAATGCATTTCCAATAGCTATGCAATTTTTTTTCCCCAAGACTACACCCAATATTTTTCCAACAGTTAACCATTTTTCCCCAGGACTATTGCCAAGGTATTTCCAAGGTGTGTCCAAGCCTAAGCCAATGTATTGCCAATATTAACATTTTAAAAGAAATTTTTTTTTGTATCGAAAAAATATTCTTAAATGCGTATTTTTAAAAATGAGTTTATTACAATCATTGAAGATTTAGCATTTTTAGTTACAGTAAGATTGATTACTGAAGGCCATGAAAATTTCGCTGAAATTAAAAACTACTCCTTTTCAATGTTATTCACCGGTTCAATTACATAGTCAGTGTCAGTACTTTCCAATGTTACGTGATAACAAACAGTTCTTAAATTTTCTATTTTAACGCATTTCAGATTGGTGTGAATTTTTATACATTCATGAACTAATGAGAGTGAATAAGTTTCTCCCGACAACTCCACTAAAAACGGATTTACAATTTTTAGTTTTTTAAAGATAACATAATGTTTTCCAGCACAGGTACATAACTTTTTACACTTACAATCAGTAACACTATAACGGGGTTCCTGCTCAGCTTCGCTCGAGCGGGACACGCTATATAAAAGTAACCGCGGAAAAATAGATGAATGGCTCTCCAGAGCAGATCGGCACTCCTGCACCGAACGTCCTGGGTCCAGCAGCTCAGTTGCCTCCTTCTCGAGTCGAAAACTTGGCCCGCGGAGAGTGTCGTAAGCTTTCGTATGACAAGGCGCCACAGCCAAGGAGAAGCTAAAGCGCATAATCGCATATACGACTAGGAATCGAGGGAAAATGACACATAGCAAAGAAGTGAATTGAATTCATTTATTCATAACACAAGCATAGAATAGCGTAGTTCGCGCGCAGTACAAATAGCAGCGTGGATAGCCTCGCGTCAGATTTCAGTGCAGCCGACGAGCCGCGCACACGCTACGCAGCGAGGAACTTGCCCGTGCACGCCCTGTAAGAGCGGTTAGGCACAATGGCGACGGCTAGCCGGCGCGCACCGTTCGAACGAGAAACCTACATCGCTTACTCGTGTCGGCTCTTTAGCCGGTCGAAATGTCTCGGTCACTCGACTTAGACGAAAACGGCAACCGCACTTGCTCGTTGTAAATCGGACGAAGCGACAATACGCGTATAACGGAAGCCTGTTCGTAGGCCGAACGAAAACAGAAAAGAAATAAGCAACTATGCGGCATGGTATCGACAAGGATACGCAATTTAAGCAACGCAGGAGGAGAGAGCCATAGAGAGAGAAGCCAAGTTAACAGACTGGTACTTACAATGCTGGAACTGACGAGTCGCTCTACAGTAGATTCGCAAGTAGTTCTCGGCGCGCTCGCTTGCAAAGGATTTGTTAATCGCGTTATCGCTTCTTGCGTTTACGCTTTTTCTCTCTGCTTCTATCACCGAGTGTTCGCTGGGCTTTTCGGGAACAGCGTCGATGGTTGTCACGTGTGTGGCTATCAAACCTGATTGCTCTCTCGAGTAATTAGCGAGCTCGCGTTGCCGGTTACTTGCTCGTTGCCGGTCGGAAGCAGACTTGCGGAATGACTTCTACCCCCGCAGCTTCGAGCTGGGGAAGAGGGGTCCTAAGAGACGAAGCGTTTTCGCTCTCGCATGCGACGGGATCGCAACCAACAAATGCGACACGGCAAGTGACTAGTTATGGACTTCCAAATTGGAGAACAAGCGCCAACAGCTCAGATAATACACGAATTCAAACAAGAAACCTGGGAAAAACGGTCAGAGACTGGAAAATCCAGTTCTCCAATGACTCAAATACCAGCATTGAGGAATTCTTAGAGCGTGTAGAAGAGAACTGCTGTTTGGATCGCATCACTGAGGATGAAATCCTAGACTCATTATCTACTCTTTTCAGAGGTCAAGCGCTCCACTGGTACCGCCTCTTGAGACCAACATGGCACACTTACCAAGAGTTTCGAGATGCAGCGCTAACCGCTTACAGCAAGTCACGTCGGTACAACCGAAACTTGTCAGTTGAAGCGCATTTAAGGACGCAAGGACCTGATGAACCCGTGAGAGATTACTTATCAGCCTTACATACGATTTTCAGCCGCTTTGAGCGACCATGGAGTATCCCTGACCAAGTCAGCTTGGCAATCGATAACATGGTTCCAAGACTCAAGAAGGAGCTGAAGAAACAACAACATGCCATCACATCGTTAGTACAGCTCCTTGCCCGAGCGCAAGAAGTGGAAATCGCGGAGTCTGACGAACTTTGGAAGCCGCCGCCGTCTCCAGAGCAAAGCTTGCTGCCAGAGGCCGCATATAAGCCAAAGACTAAGACGACAATGAAGCCAAAGGCGAATGTCGCTTCAATGGCGGAAACTGCCAGTTTGTCAGACGCTGATTTAGAAAAATCTCTTCATAATTATCTAACGAAGAAATACCAGGAGTTTACCGTGACCTCGCCCAAGAACTTGCCCATTGCCAGTGTGGACACCACTCCAACTTCAACGAAAGCTGCAGCACGACAGTCACCTACTTCTCCACGAAGAGGCTCCGATTCTCGTGGCAGAGGGGGCAGGAATGGAGGGCGATGGAACCCTAGAGGTGGTCGAGGAGGTGATCGACTGCCTGGAGGTCGAGCAAGAGTAAAGAATAAAGATAAAACTCCTGGACCAGACGCAGATAAGTTACTCTGCTGGGAGTGTAGTTGGCCCGGTTATACTAAGGCTACTTGTCCTGAATGCTCGAAAAATGAGCCTGCAAAAAACGCAGACAGGAGCGAGTAGACGGGGTCCCTATCGCTCCCCTGATTCCGAGGGCCTCATCAACTAACGCCGACTCAGGAGACCGTCAGGCACAGCAATCAGCAAAAGTCGTCTGTTCGCCGGCACAGAACGATCAAGCGATTACGCTTCTGCCAGACCAAAGTACTGCGACGTGCGCTTTGTTTGAAACATACCCTCGGTGGTGGCTACCAGTACAAGTAGGCCACTTCACTTTTAGAGCACTTTATGATACCGGTGCTTCTCGAACTGTACTAAGTCCTATTGGCCTTCAAATAGCTGCGGCCCTGGATCGCCCGGTCACATTGTACGACGGCCCAGGAGCGCGCGCTATCGATGGACATTACGTGCCCATCATTGGCAGTGTTCAATTACCGTTTTCGGTCGCAGGAGCGTCTTATATGATAGATGCCCTTATTTTAAGCGAAGCCGAGTCTGAATGTACTCTAGGAGGAGACTTCATTCGTGCGTTTTCCGCTTGTCTTGATCCCGAGACGAATACCTTACGGGTAAAAGGGCGTGATCAACACGTGTCACTTACCCTCTCGTCTTTGAGCGTTGATAGTCCGCTCGCTCTGTCCGCACTTGGTATTGCAGAGATTACTCCAGAGCAACGAAAAGGGATCGACCGAGTAATTGAGGAGATACTGCCGGAATCAAAGAATGGCCACATTGGATGTACTTCATGGATTTCCCATGACATTGACGTTGGAGATGCCCGGCCGATCAAGCAGAAATACTATCCTGTTTCGCATGTTATCGAAATGGAGATGCATGCGCAGGTATATAAGATGCTTGAGGCGAAGATAATTCGGCGTTCGAAAAGCGAATGGTCGAGCCCTGTCGTTATGGTTAAAAAACCAGACGGTTCGTATCGCTTTTGCGTAGATTTTAGAAAAGTCAACGCAGTGTCCAAGGTTAGCGCATATCCGCTTCCCTTCATGGACGTGATTCTGCGAAAACTGCAGCACGCTAAGTACATTAGCGCTCTTGACTGCTCAGGGGCCTTTCACCAGATCCCTCTTACGGAGCGATCCACGCCGATTACAGCATTTACTGTTCCTGGCCTCGGGCTATTCGAGTTTGTGCGAATGCCCTATGGAGTGGCTGGAGGACCAGCTACCTTCCAAATTCTGGCAGATATGCTGATACCGCCTGAGATGGAGCCCTACGCCTTCGCATATATAGATGATTTAATCATAGCCACCGAGACCTATGATGAACATCTGAAATGGCTTTCGTGTATCCTTAATCGGATCAAAAAGGCGGGCCTAACCATCAACTACAAGAAGTCGCGCATTTGTATGACAGAAGTTCGCTACTTAGGTGTTTTAGTCAACAAGGATGGGACTCGTCCTGATCCTGAAAGGGTTCGTCCTATTTTGGACTATCCGCCGCCAAAGAATCTGAAGCAGTTGCGCAGATTCCTCGGCATGGCGTCCTGGTATCGGAAGTTTTTGCCCGATTTTGCGAGCATAGCGGATCCGCTTACCTTGCTAACCCGAAAAGACACTAAGTACGAATGGACCGAAGCGCAACAAGACGCCTTCGAGCGCATAAGAGGCCTGATCGCTACTGCCCCCGTCTTGGCTAGGCCAGACTTTACGGCTCCATTTATTGTAGAATGTGATGCCAGCGATACAGGACTAGGCAGTGTACTCTTGCAGCACGTCGGAGACGAAGACAGAGTACTCTGCTTCGCGAGTCGAACACTCAGTGTTACCGAGCGAAGGCTCTCGGTCACAGAAAGAGAGTGTCTCGCTGTAATATGGGCAGTTGAAAAGTTCAGACCCTATATAGAAGGCTATCACTTTACGGTGATAACCGACCATTATAGCTTAAAATGGTTGCGAAACCTTAAACATCCAAATGGCAAGCTAGGACGATGGTCGCTGATTCTACAGTCCTACAGCTTCGACATCGTGCATAGAAGAGGAAAACACAACGTAGTCCCGGACGCTTTATCGCGAATGTACGAAGAGGATGAAGAAACGGCTATCGCTAGCCTGGCTTCGCTTAAAGCGTCTCCGCAAGTCAAGGACCCATGGTACTTGAAATGGGTGGAAAAAGTTCAAGAAAACCCTACCGATCACCCATATTGGAAGTATATAGGAGACAAGTTATATATTTATAAACCAGATATTATCGTGGACGATATAATGGGTACCGATGAAGATGCTTGGAAGCTTGTGCTTCCTCGAGAACAGAGAGCTCAAGTCTTATCAGAGTGTCATGATAGTCTTACTGCGGGACACCAAGGACGCTATAAGACGCAAAAGTGAGCCGCGCTTAAGTACTATTGGCCTGGCATACACAGGGACGTAGCCCATTACGTTCGCAACTGCCTCGTTTGCCAACAGACTAAAGTGGAGCAAGTTGCTCCAGCAGGACTGATGGGACGGCACATAGTCACTCGGCCATGGGAGATTGTGGCAGGTGACACCATGGGCCCTTTTCCTAAGTCAGCGCAAGGCTATGAGCACCTATTAATCTTCATCGACCTCTTCACTCGCTGGATAGAGTGTATTCCATTACGCAAGGCTAATGGGAAAGCGATCCGCCGCGAGTTGAAGGAACGAATCTTTTTGCGATTCGGAGTGCCCGATAAATTTTTATCGGATAACGGTACGCCGTTTAAAAATAAGTTGGTGGATGAGTTCTTGGACTCTTTTGGCGTAACGCATAGCACGTGCGCGCCGTATTCACCTAAGAGCAACCCGACGGAAAGAGTGAATCGCACTATCAAAACCATGATTAGTGCCTTTATTCAAGAGAATCACACCACCTGGGACGCACACATAGCGGAATTCGCTTTCGCTTACAACACGGCGATACATGAAGCGACGCGCGCTAGTCCCGCTTTCCTTAATTACGGGCGGCACCCCGAACTCCCCGATACCAAGAAAAGGAAGAAGGATAGGGACCGAGTCCGTAACCTTGAAGCCGCCGCCGTGGAACACTGGCACACAAGGATGGAGAAGCTAGATGATTTTCGCGCTGTCGCTAGAGAGAACACTCGAATCGCGCAAGATCGCCAAGAGAAGTATTACAACGTAAAGCGAAGAAGTGTAGAGTATTGCGTGGGAGATAAAGTCTGGGCCAAAAACCGCTTACTTTCTTCAGCTGCAATGAAAATAGCTGCTAAGCTGAGTCCAAAGTTTGCGGGACCTTTCATTGTAACTGCTCGCCTGGGTATGAACTCATACCAACTGAGCAATGAAGAGGGCCAAGATATAGGCAAGGTTGCTGTATGCGACTTGCGGCCTTGTCATAGCGAGGACCAATGTCCGGACGCGGACGAAGAGGAGAAGGAAGAACCCGAGTCCGAAGAAGAGTTGGGACTCAATAATTTGTTCTCCCCCGCGCCTGCGGAAGATATATCCAAGTTGGATAGACCGGGAAGTAGCGAGGCGAACGCCGAACCGCGGAAAAAACGCGGCCGACCGAAAGGCAAGAAGAGACCTGCGTTGCACGCAAACCCGCCGTCGCCGAGACGACTCCGTTCCCGCCGTAATTAAGCGACCTAATTGCGTTTTATTTTTATTATCTTTGCTTTGCTTGCTTATGCTTCTGCTTAATTTACTGCTTGTTTGCTCTATGCTTTGCTGCCCCGCTTCACCGCTTCCTGTCGCTTGATCTTCCTTCGCTTGCTGGACCGCTCTGGTCGCTTAGAAAAGATGCTACATCAATCTTGGAATTTTTCAGATGGAATCTACTCAACAGAATGCGGAGGGAGAGACCCAGCGAGTCGACACTCCAACCGAGAGCGACGTCGCTGAAGTCGCTGTAAGCGCAGAGCCCAGCATAGACGGAAGCGAACAACCGCTAAATGCTGAGGCTGCCCCCTTCGTAGAAACGCTTGAAGCAACCGACGAGGAGATGCCCAGCGCGGGAGCAGAGCTTGCGCCGCCGCTCGAGCTTCTCCACCTGGTCCCTGCCGCCGTAGCTTCCAGCGAAGAAGCCGAAACGCCCGGGGAAAAGACAGACACCGAGGGAGGCTCGGAGGCCGCCACGGACGCCCTGTCGATGCCAGCCCAGGACGACGTCGATTCCAGTGACGACGCTCAGGGCTCTGCCTTCGGTCCGAAAAACCTGGAAGAGACCTGGAGGGACCTCTTCCAGCGTGTAAGGAGCGTCCGCGCTGCCCGAATTGCCGCCAATCTGGAGGAGACAGCCATCCTCACGGAGGCGGCGGACTTCCTCCGAGTAGTGGGCCCAGAAGCGAGACGCGTGGTAGGAGAGAGCGCCGCTAAGATTGAGCGAGAGCTTGACTGGAAAGCGCACCTCGTTGAAACCCGGTCGGAATGGATGGCCCTCCGTCTGGTAGAAGAGGAGAAGCGTGCGCTCGCCGAGGCCGTCGAGGCAAGATTGCGGGAGGTGGACGACCTCCGCGCACAGATGAGGCAGTTGGATCGCTCGGTAGCAGACCCACGTCGTCAAGCGCTCCGGATCCGTCAAGCTGTAGGGTCTTGGGACTCGGAGTCCCAAGCGGATTATCGCCAGACCCGTCGGGCGGACCGAACAGGACCGGCCTCGGAGATGGTGGTTGCCCAAGCTCCGGCATGGTCCGAAGACGCGACCCAGAGCTTCGCAAGGAGCGGCGTCAGACGGCCACCTGGTCACATGGCGCTCCAAAATGCTTTCCGCACTGAGCCCTGCGGAAAGTGGGAAGGGCCGCGAGACGACCTCATAGGCGTGAGGTTCTGCCGCATGTGCGGCTTAACCGGCGTTGCGCGCTCCACGGACTGCCCAAACTTCTCGCTCCACCCGTTGTGGCTGTCCGAGCAGCGGGCGCATTACGCTTACACTGCTAGCGAACTGCGCGACCACCGGAGCAGCCGATAAGCGATTACGCTCGGCGTATACGCTTATAGCGGTTGGCGTTCTTGTTTTCTTCTTTTTGTTTCTCTCGTTACCGTACCTGATTGTTACGCGATGCGCGTAACGCTATGCGAGGGCTGCGCCCCTAATCAATAAACCCAATGTATTATTTATTTTTATAATTCTAACTTAAGGAAAATTATAGCGAATAAACGCCTAGTTTGTAAAGGAGAGAGTCACTGCAACTACCTCGCCCTTCCCATCCTCGTGACCGCGCTTATTCCGCTTTGATGCGATGACCCGCACGTTAATTAATTTCCCTCAAATGAATATAAGTTTACATGAGTAGAGAGAGAGAGACCAGGTTTCGAGCTGGTACCCCACTGGCAACCAGCGTCTGGGGAAGGAGAGAGACATGCCGTTCGTTATAACACGTACAAAATTTTGAATGACGCCGAATTTTTGTGCATTATTTGAGTTGTATGTCATGTAAAATGACTCAGTTTTTTTGTTATTTTGGATATTCTCAGAAGTATAAAAAATATCATTCTTACATAATTTTGAAAATATAAATATGTTTTTTCCAATCCGTCTATTTTTCAATATTATTTGATTCATGTATTCAGGATTATTTTTATTCAAGTGACCAACTATGAAAACGCCGTTCCCAATTTTAAACATTTTACGTTTCCTCGCAGGTGACATTATTGTTTTGCAAAGCGCATGAGCTTCTTCGTTGTCTCTTAGCCATTCATTTTTATACGTGTATACTGCCATGTGCATATTTCAATTCGAAATTATTTGCAAATGAGGAGAATTACTGCCGCGAACCATAGCTTTTAATTTTCCATTTAAGTCTTCTAGAGGAAAACACGAAGTAGTGAAATGCGGCCCGAACCGACGGACCATTAAAGGTAAGTGTCTCAGAACATTGCAGGACAAAAAATCGGAATCGTATAAATCTGGAAGCTTTTCTATGAATTTTTCAAAACATTTATCAGACAGACTTATCATACTCTCTGTAACTTTTTCTTTGCACAGTAAGTGAGTCCCCAATACCAGTAACATATAATGATTTAAATATTCCACAGGCAGTATCCCGTATAAAACGGGTAATGAATAATATAATGCCCAATTTTTTAACTCAGATGCTTTCCAATAGCAGAAGTGTGTTTTTATAGGTCTCGGTCGCCTTGCTACTGAAGAAGGTGGCTTGATTGAACACAATCGGTAATCAACTACCTTAATCAAGTGGTGGAATGAAAATTTTTGTCCAATAAATTTTGCATCAAACTGTAAGGCATTTACCTGTTTGAACACTCCTTCAAAAAGACAATGCATGTTATCGACGGCGGTAGAAGTTATATGATTACGACAAATTTTCGACAACATTGATGGCCCTTTTACACCGCATACTGGCATGTTAGATTCTACAGCAGATTGTGCATGATTTATAGATTTTTCGTTAGTGCGAAGACGAAATTGCTTTTTATGAGGATATATGCGTCTCCTATTCAAGGTTTCACCTGGCTCTAAACACACTTGACACCCAAACCTACCATTGTATTGATGCATGCTGGTAAATCGGCTGTACCGCCCGCGTAAAAATCGAAAATATTGCCAATATATTGCGGAAATATTGGCAAAAAGTATTAGAGATATATTGGCAATATACTGCCAATATATATTGCAAGGCTATTGGCAATATTTATCTTGAGGTCGATTAGCAAAATATTGCCAATAGTTGCTAAGTGAGCCGCAATTTTAGAAACCATTGGCAATATATTGGCAATAGGTATTTTTTAATTAGTTTTTCCAATAGTTTGGCAATATGTTGGCAATACTTTCAAACAATCCTGTGCAATAACTTTCTAATACGTGGGTAATATATGGCCAATACTATCCCAATAAATTCGCAATAGAACGTTGCTGAGCTTTTGCCAATGCTTTTTCAACATATTTTTTATTCATCTCTTATATATATATAAATGTATAAATAACCAAATAAGAGTATTGTACTTTATTTTCAGCAAGCAACACAATTTTACGTTAATGTACAAGTCAACATTGTTTACAATTATTCGCTGTCGAAAATGTGTGAATGTCCATTACAGTTGTATTATTAAGTTATACACAAATGCAAAGTTATTATTAAGTTATTATTAAGTTAAAATTGATTTAAGATATAAATCGCTTACTTATATTACTAATCATTCCTTCTCAACGTTATTTACTGGTTCTACGATGTAATCTGTGTTTGTATTTTCCACCCTTATATGATAACAAACATTTTTCAAAGTTTTGATTTCAATAATTTTGTAATTTTCACACTTAGCAACACATTTATGTATTAATGATAAAGTACCACCTAGCACATCAACAGAAAATGGATTTTCAACTACAAGTTCTTTAATGATTGCGTAATTTTCTCCACGACACTTACACAACTTTTTACATTTACAATTTGTAACGCGCACAAAGTTTTGAATAATACTAAATTTATCTGAACCATCGTAATTATACTGAACATAAAACGACTCGGATTTGTTGTTACTTTGAATTTCTTCTGACGTATACAAGATCTCGTTTTTATATAATTTTGAAAATACAAAGACATTTTTATCAACCCAATTGTTATTTACTAAAATTTCATGCATGTATGCAAGTGGTTGTTTTATCAAATGACCAACTATTGAAATGCTTTTTTCAATTTTTATGGATTTAA
Organism: Phymastichus coffea; assembly: GCF_024137745.1. Taxonomy (NCBI): domain Eukaryota; kingdom Metazoa; phylum Arthropoda; class Insecta; order Hymenoptera; family Eulophidae; genus Phymastichus; species Phymastichus coffea. The sequence continues at coordinate 608,079 of NW_026706827.1, forward strand.
ATTTTCTTGTGGGCGATAAAATTTTGTTGCAAAGTTCAAGAGCTTTTTTGTTTCCTTCTAACCATTTATCTTTGTAAGTGTAAACTGACATATAAATACTTAGATTAGAAATAATTTGCAAGTGCGGAGATTTACTCCCGCGTACCATCGCTTTCAATTTTCCGTTCAAGTCTTCAAGTGGAAAGCATGAGGTAGTAAAAAGAGGGCCAAAACGACGAGTCATTAAAGATAAGTGTCTTAATAAGTGTATGTTACAACTCATAAATTTTAATTCATAAAATACTTCGAATGTTTCTATAAACTTTTCAAAACATTTATCTGCTATATCTATCATAGAGTTTGTGATTTTGCTTTGTAATAATAAGTGAAGTCCCAATAATAAATACATATAATGATTCAAATAGTCTGCAGGTAATATACCGTGTAAAACTGGTACTGAATAATATAAAGCAAAATTTTTCAATTCAGAGGCTTTAAAATGACAACTATGCGTTTTTATCGGTCTTGGTCGTCTTGTTACAGAGCAAGGTGGTTTGATTGAGCATAGTCTAAAATCGACAACTTCCACTAAATTATTAAATGAAAATTTTTCGCCAATAAACTTTTCATCAAACCATAGTTGAACGAGTCGTTTTATTATTCCCTCGAATGCGCAGTGCATAAGATCGATAGCTGTAGAAGTTAGGTAATTAGGTACAATTTTTGACAAAATTGAGGGACCTTTAACGCCGCATACAGGCATATTCGCTTCATATTCGGTGCTTTTCATATTCGGTCATTTCATCACTAAAGAATTTTTCAAATTGATAATAGCTAGTTGGACATTTGTGCGGCACAATAAAGCATAGCGCGAATAATTTTAAGAGATCAGCAGCACACGCTTTAGTGATTTGATGTCGCAGAATAATAGTGGCAAAAGTAATAACAAACGCTAATACAGTCATTTCCGATCCAGGGAACAGCTTTTCTCCATGGTTAGATTTATAGTGACTCTCTTGCTTGACTTCTTCGTTGCTCGAATGACTGCTTTTTTCGCTAAAGTCGTCATCTTTGATGTCACTTTCATAATTATCTACATGAAATATCAATAAATGAACGCTTAAAACATCAGAATTTTAAATTGCCAAATAAAAGTACTTTCACTAAAGCACGAAATTGAAAGCTCGTTTACTCTGTTGGTAACATGTTAGAATTTGAGCCCTTCAAATTCTACCAATCTCGAAACGTGTACTATATATAATAGCCGTTTTCTGTTACTTCGAAATATTTTTCCTTGGAATATTAGTATTATAATAAAAAATGATTGTAACATTATTTGTAGATTCAAGAAATGCATCAATCAATGCAAATTGATTTGCAATATCAAAGGTAATCTTAGTTCATACTTAGTGTAAGTATAGATGAATGAATATTACCGTAATCAAATTTAGGATGATTCATTGGATCATTATTTTCGTCGACGTCCATATCGCAGCAGTCAAAGTAAGCATTAAAATCGTCATTTTCAACTTGAACGTCATAGCTCATCCCCATCTAATTGAATGTTTAATTCAACGTTTCATCTTAGCACTCTTTCTTATATTGTATTATATAATCATACACGAATCAATTTTTATTTACATTACTAGTTGTAGTTTTATCCTGTGCTGTATGATATTCGGTAACGCCACAATCATTCTTCATATATTTTTCCAAGCGACATTGCATTAGAGGAGAGTATTCTTCGAAATGATTTCTTATTTTCGGCATTTTTACTAATATCCGTACTAACAAATTTGAAATTACGTATCTGTCATTACAGGTTAATCTATCGAAGTACATAGAAAAGTTTGTTTTGTTTGTTTGTTTTTTCGCAGTCTTGTTTTCTTTTCTTTTTGTTGATTAAGGTTAAATACCGTTAGTATTCAAAAGCAAAGTACGGTATAAGATTCCCATTTACGATTCGCAGCAAGATGTACGCTTTAATATTGTGGCTAGATTATAAGACTACCAGTGTGATTAATATCAAGCAATTAGAACCTGATGATGAAGAAGGAAAAGAAACGATGGCCAGATACGACGACGGGAAACTGTATCGAATCAAAATTGTCAAAAAAAATGGTAAAGTTTATTCAAATGCATGTATATTCGTAATAAGTTTTTCAAAATTTTTGCCTGCCTGAGTGAAAGTTAAATAAAAAAAAATATGTACCCAACGTAGCTGATGAACGTTATCTAAGTAACCTGACTGTCAGCACTGATGGAGAACTTATCATAACTAAGAAAAAAAATTACCTCAAGAAGATAGCTACCTCAGAACAAAACTATTTAAAACAGAAAGCCATCTTCGAGAAAAGTAAATTGCAAAGAAAGTTATATTCTAGTAATGTATCATTAATAAGCTCTAATTCTATTTTTCAAGATTTTGAAATATCAAAAGAAGAGAAGAAATTGGTATAAAGAAAAAAATACTTCTCATTATCAACCTATATGATTTTATTATTCATTGCTAATTTATTTTACATGCTAGAACGCACAACCTGGTGACACCAAGCAAGTTGCAATTTCAAAATCAGGCAGCGACGGCAAAAAAGAGCGCCCGAAAAGATCGACAGCAGAAAAGCAACGTGATAGCAACTTTGAGTGGGGCAGAATAAATACTCGAGTATCAACATCAAATAAATGTAACTAAATAAATTTTTCTATTAAATTAAATATAACTTATTACGAACAGAGAGAGAGAGAGAGAGCGAAGAATGCAACAAGTTCTACCAAATTTCGCTTCAATTATGTGTCAAACAATGGCGACAGTGATTCCTCCACAAAAAATACAGGACAGCAGACGTTACAAATCACAACTGGCTCTAAGAATAATATACAGGTATCAATTATTTCTAACATTACAGCTCAGATATTTTGAACAACGAATATATAAAATAGAAATCCACTTTTGTTTTAAAAAGTTTACTTAAAAATATTATCATTGCAAAAGCAAGGAATAAATGAAACTTGTTTTTTTAATTTAACTTTCAAAAAAGCCTGTGATGATCCTCGATAATTTATAAATTTTATTTCAGATTCACGATGCTGATATTGAGAAGCGGAACAACAAATTTCGTTCACCTTCTCGCTTACCTCCTTGTGCACCTCTTGACGCACCTCATCGCTCACCTTCTCGCTCACCTCATCTCTCACCTCCTCACTCATCTCTTCGCTCACCTCACCGCTCACCTTTTCACTTACCTCCTCGTGCACCTTCTCGCTTACCTCCTCGTGCACCTCTTGACGCATCTCATCGCTCACCTCACCTCCCACTTCCTCACTCATCTCACCGCTCACCTTCTCGCTCACCTCTTTACTCACCCCGTCGCTCACCTTTTCGTTCACCTTCTCGCTCACTTCTTCGCTCACCTCACTGCTCACCTTCTCGCTCACCTCTTCACTCACCCCGTCGCTCACCCCGTCGCTCACCCCGTCGCTCACCTTCTCGCTCACCTTCTCGCTCACCTTCTCACTCACCTCGTCGTTCATCTTTTCACTCAACTCGATGCTTACCTCCTCGTGCACCTCTTGGCTCACCTCTTCGCTCACCTTGCTCGCCTCGCCACTCACCTATTCACTCACCTACCCACTCGAATCGTAACCGAAATAGAAATGAACGTGGGCAACGAACAAATTTATATCCAAACGAGGTTAATTTATTTTGACTTATATATACATATTTTTTTTAAATAGATAAAATAGCTCAATCTAACACTTAATCAATACTGATAGCCCGACGATGAAAACGAGAATGTAGTAGAAGATCCTTTAACGGAGAGCAGGCTGTATAAACCTGGAAAAGTTTTAATATCTGAAGATTTCCCGGAAATATGGATAAATAAAACTGATCTTTCCTGTTTATTAAGATGGAAAAACAATCCAAAAGAAATGGCGCGCCGGTTATTAAGATTACTTGTTGGCGAAAAAAATTTGAAAAATATGTGTGCCAGGGGAAAATCTTCAAAAAAAAATCCAATTCCAAAGGACATTACAGCCTGCATTGAGTGTAAGATCATAAATACAATTATTAATTATGATTACGAACGAAACGCGTAAATACATTATAGCAATAAATTATGAAAAACAATTAGTTAAACAACTGAATTGCATTTATTCCAGACTATGTCAACAAGAAGTGTCTTATAGGTCTCACTCCCGCGCAGTTTACCACAGTGGCTAATTATATGATTGGATCTATACGCCATCCAAAGAAATAACAATTAGATACATAATATCCTACATGAACTTGTTGCATTGTACTCTTTATTTTTGGTAGCAAATACTTGTTGTTAACTTGTTCTGAGTTTTTAAAATAAAATTGTCATATTATAGGAAATAAAGTACAATACTCTTATTTGGTTATTTATACATTTATATATATAAGAGATGAATAAAAAATATGTTGAAAAAGCATTGGCAAAAGCTCAGCAACGTTCTATTGCGAATTTATTGGGATAGTATTGGCCATATATTGCCCACGTATTAGAAAGTTATTGCACAGGATTGTTTGAAAGTATTGCCAACATATTGCCAAACTATTGGAAAAACTAATTAAAAAATACCTATTGCCAATATATTGCCAATGGTTTCTAAAATTGCGGTTCACTTAGCAACTATTGGCAATATTTTGCTAATCGACCTCAAGATAAATATTGTCAATAGCCTTGCAATATATATTGGCAGTATATTGCCAATATATCTCTAATACTTTTTGCCAATATTTCCGCAATATATTGGCAATATTTTCGATTTTTACGCGGGATAATTTATTGAATATCGGTTATGCAGATAGATATAAGGATAAACAAAAATTTACTTAAGGAAAATGATTGATAACAGTTACATTTACTTGCTTCTTTTACGATTTCAACTACGTAACTAGTCCAAGTTTGATCAGGCTTCTTTTCACTTTCAGTCCAACGTGACATAAAGCCGTAGTCCTCTTTATTTGCATATTTACAGAATAACAAATCATTGATTTGTTTGACCCACGATCTTGGAACTAGATCTACGGCTTTTTTTCCATTTGGCAAAGAGTAATCTTGAAAACGGACAACTAGAAACTTTGTACTCTCTTTGATAGACATCTTGCGTGATTTTTGCGCGTTCACGGCTAGCTCTCACGTCAAATAAGTTGTGATTGAAAAAAACAAACAAATACCAAATTAACCTTTTATTCGCTATATTTATATGACTATGAGACTTGAATTTTTTTAAATAATTTGTGATTACTAATGTAAACATTCACTTATATAACTTGATCCAATTTTCAACTGAAAACATTTGCAGAGAATATTAAGAGAATATAAAGTGATCTTTCCATTTTTCTATATGAATTTCGCTACTGGTCTTTCCTTTCTTTTCCTATATCTGTTGCGAGAATGGTCAGCCTCTGTGCACCTTGAGCTGAACTTTGCTAATTATTTTCATGGGTTTTGCCTCGGTGAAGGAAGCCGGCGTGGACTTCCACGGGTCAACTGATCGCTCTGGTTGGGGTTGGGCGATATCAAGAATTTGACGAGAAAATTTATAATAGGCGATTACTTTATTTACGTCACATGTAAATGATACTAGAACCTAAATACAATTACGCTTGGGCGAGCGCGCTTGCGCAGCCTGTACCGTTACAAATTCGCCAGAACACGCGAGCGAATTCGCTCTGCATGCGCATTGCGTTGCTTAATTTATTTGCAATGATGTGAATGAGCAAGAGCTGGCGCGAGACAAAAAAAAAACAAAACTCATGAGAGCTACCCACTAAGCGCTACAGATCTGCAAGCGGAGAGCGGATTATTCTATTATTTTTTTTCTATAATTTCCATTATTCTTTTTCTATTATTCCACCTTCATTTCTAGTTCTTGCGTTCCAGTCTCCTCTTATTATCAATAGTTCTTCTTTCCTCTCTTTTATATTATCCATGATTTTTGCTATTGTGTCATTTACATCTTGACTGTAAACAGTAACTATTTTCCAAACATTATTATTGTATTATATACACATTTTTACCGCATTCTCACTCCATTCATTGTAATCTATTTTTGTAATCTCGTTTTTTATTCCTGTAATGATTCCTCCTATTGCTCGTCCTTTTTTACTTCTTGTAGCATAGTTACACATCCATTTATATTTGTTTGACACTCTTTTTTATTGTGCTCCATGTTTTTTCTTCGACTTTATTATTCACTATTACCTAAACAATAAATATCGAAATTACTCGTCGTGAGAGGGAATTCGAGTACAGGCTTGGTGAACGGAAAAACACATATAGATATATCTAAATTTGTCGTTTTATTACTCGACATAAATATATACGAAATCGGAAATTTATTGATTTAACAATCTAAAAAAAAATTACATGATCCGAATTAAATAATAATCACCAAGTTCGTGCGCATGAATACGTGGATATAACTCATGCTTATAGCTATACGCAATAGAATAGTTGAAGATAATGAAAGAAAAGTGTGTATAATTTCGCCTAATAAGGTCTATCACAAAGAGAAATTATATGAGTACTCACTTGTTTGAGTTAAAATTTTGGTATATATCGGTCCAATGTATTTTATTCCAATAAGTCCAATAAATCCAATAAGTTCAATAAATTAAATCAAATCCAGAAGGTCCAGTAAATTCAATAAATTCAACGATTCTAATAAACTCAATTCTGTATTTATGCACAACGTAATTCTTTCTAACTATTACAATCCGATAAATTCGATACCGTTTATATGAATAAATAAATAAATAAATAAATAAATAAATAAATAAATAAATAAATAAATAAATAAATAAATAAATAAATAAATAAATAAATAAATAAATAAATAAATAAATAAATAAATAAATAAATAAATAAATTCATATATATATATATATATATGGGACGATCCATGTCAACCGGATCACTGCTGTGTCCAAAATTTGATGTGACCAAAAAAATCGTGCAACGACTCATTTTAAAGCTTAGGATATCTACTTTCTGATGCTGTGTGCGCCTTTGCAAAATCTAACATGGCGGCTACAAGAGACAAACTCGTAAACAAAAAATTTTATTTTTCAAATTTTTAGTAATAAATGTTAAAAAAATTAATATTTCATATTTTTTTATGAAAATCTGGCTCATTTCCTACAAAAAAGTAACAGAGACCATTTTCGCTAAATGAAAAATAAAAAAGTTATAATTTTTTGAAAATTTTCAAAAATAAAAAACTGCGATTTTTTTACTCAGAACGAAATGACTTTGGAAAAAAAATTTAAGGAACAAAATTGCTTGAAATTCATCAAAACACAAGTGTGAATTTTTTCGAATTCCTTTGAGCGATTTTATGAATTTTTGTAAAAGATCTTGGGAAGTTTTTTAATTTTTCAAACAATCCGATAAATCCAAGAAGCAAAAAATCGCTCAAAGGAATTCGAAAAAATTCACACTTGTGTTTTGACGAATTTCAAGCAATTTTGTTCCTTAAATTTTTTTTCCAAAGTCATTTTCTTCTGAGTAAAAAAATCGCAAAGTTTTTTATTTTCAAAAATTTTCAAAAAATTATAACTTTTTTATTTTTCATTTTAGCGAAAATGGTCTCTGTTACTTTTTTGTAGGAAATGAGCCAGATTTTCATAAAAAAATATGAAATATTAATTTTTTTAACATTTATTACTAAAAATTTGAAAAATAAAATTTTTTGTTTACGAGTTTGTCTCTTGTAGCCGCCATATTGGAGCCGCCATGTTGGATTTTGCAAAGGCGCACACAGCATCAGAAAGTAGATATCCTAAGCTTTAAAATGAGTCGTTGCACGATTTTTTTGGTCACATCAAATTTTGGACACAGCAGTGATCCGGTTGACATGAATCATCCCATATATATATACAAGGTGTCAAATAAGTAACGGAACAAGGTTGTAGCGTTTTAGGTACAGATTATTAGACCAAGGTCAAGGTCATTCCTTTAGTAACTCTCAACGCGGAATCCGATGGTGACCTTGGATTTGACCTTGAGATTGACCTTCAAGGTTATTTCAAGGTCAACTTTGTTTTTTTAAATGGGAACCCCTATTTTTGACAACGGCAATTGAAAGAGCGGAAAATTTTACGTCCAAAACGGTATTTTTAAATTTTTTTTCATGGCCTTGAGAAGGTCGATTTAAGGTCAAATGCTTGAAAAACTGCCTAAAAGCGTTTTTTTAACTTTTAAGATATCGAAAAATGACCTCTACAAAATTTGTTCAGAACAGAGTAGGCCACCCAATGCACCAAAAACCTTTGACCTTTAACCTCATTTTGAAGGTCATTTCAAGGTCGAAGTGTTTTTTGTAATAGAAACCCCTATTTTTGACCCCGGATTAGCACATAGCGCGAAATCCGACGTTTGGATAAGGTATTATGTTAAGTTTCGATTGATCCACGACGTTCATCGCTAAGGTCATGTGAAATTTAGATCCAATATTATTCGCGAAACATTTACAAAATGTTTCGGGCTAAATTTATTAAATTCTACTGAGAGCATGTTACAGTGACCTTATCTTTGACCTTTGATTGTTTGAATAATAAAGTAACGGGTTATCCAAACCGAAAGTCAAGTTGTTTTAAATGAGGAGCAAGCAGAGACATAGGTACAGTTTTTTTGCCGGATAAGTTTTTTCCACTCACTGCGTTTTGAATGTTTCTTTCTGATTTCGCGCTATATGCGAATCCGGGGTCAAAAATAGGGGTTTCTATTACAAAAAACACTTCGACCTTGAAATGACCTTCAAAATGAGGTTAAAGGTCAAAGGTTTTTGGTGCATTGGGTGGCCCACTCTGTTCTGAACAAATTTTGTAGAGGTCATTTTTCGATATCTTAAAAGTTAAAAAAACGCTTTTAGGCAGTTTTTCAAGCATTTGACCTTAAATCGACCTTCTCAAGGCCATGAAAAAAAATTTAAAAATACCGTTTTGGACGTAAACTTTTCCGCTCTTTCGATTGCCGTTGTCAAAAATAGGGGTTCCCATTTAAAAAAACAAAGTTGACCTTGAAATAACCTTGAAGGTCAATCTCAAGGTCAAATCCAAGGTCACCATCGGATTCCGCGTTGAAAGTTACTAAGGGAATGACCTTGACCTTGGTCTAATAATCTGTACCTAAAAAGCTACAGCCTTGTTCCGTTACTTATTTGACACCTTGTATATATTTCTCCAACACTGATTTTGTCGTTAGTGATTTTAGTAGTCACTACTAAACGACAAAATCAGTGTCGGAAAAATGTAATTGCAGCCTGACTATTGGGATACTCCCTTCTAACTGAATGACTGCTCTGGTCCTCGCGATTATTCTACAGACTTTTTTCCCTACTCTCTCTCCTTTATGCGTTCTCTCTTTGATTTACGCGTATTTAATTGCTGCCTTAGTCCTCAGTAAACATGCTGACTGCAGCATGTTGTCGCAGCATGCTGCAGCAGTGCGCTGGGTCTTCCCTACTCATTCTCACGGAGTCCCGCACACATGTGCTGTTAACCAGAGCATCTTGTCGCTATGCTCTTGGTCTTGGCGCGACGCAAGTGAAGCTGTCGCAGGTGACCTCTCTCTCTTTCTCTCTACATTTAGGCATACATAAAAAAAGAAAATGGTTTGTCCTATAACAATTAGTTTACATTTTTAATTGTTCTACTATTTATGAGGTAGGTCATGAGTTGATGTTTTACCAAACAAAATACTTATGTGTAAAAATGAAAACTAAATTGAATGACTCATTGTTTATTACTATTACGAGATTGTTATGTCAAATTACCAAAACCATTTTAGGAGATATAATGAATAATTTGATACACTTCAGTTAAAGGCTATCAGCATATAATCCGCTCTAATTCATTAATAACTTTTTCATAACTTATAAGAGCTTTTTCCGATGCTCTTAAAAGGCTTTTCAAGCTCTCTAAGAGCACTTTCAATATCACTTGTCGTGAAAGCACTGTTGATACACAAATAAATAATAACCTATAAACTATTTTTATTTTGTTTCATAATTGACCCTTTTCATCTCTATTGAAATACACTCTGTTGATGTTTTTTGTTGGCCATTGGCACATATTTTCATAAGTTTTGTTGAATTTATATCCTCACTTTTTAATTTCAAACTGGATCTGTGATTTCTTATCCATGTACTAATTGCGTACGTACAATTCCCTATAAAAATACAACAGCTTCTATAAAATATATAATTCAATAAAAGTACAATTTTGTTATATCTTGAAATAATTATAATTACATTGTTTGACGTACCGCCAGCTAGCTCAGGATAAGTATCAACAATGATAGCAGCAAACGTAGCATAATCGTTCCTTAAAGGTGCGCCTCCAGTAACTTTGTACAAATATTCCCCCCAGCTTCTCTTTCATTTTCTGGCAAGCTCTCCACAAATTCTCTGTAACATTTTTCGTCATAAATATCTTTCAAGTGATTGTTTCCGCGTTCTCTTTCGTTTACCACATAGTGGTAATAATCTATATTTTGATTCAGCAGGTCTTCGATAGCGTCCGATGGATTTATGAGTATAAAAAAATTTTCGCACGATGGTGTTGACAGATCTATTTTCGTTCCGCAATGTTCGCATGTTACAAATAGTTCTAATTTCGTTAATTCGCCAACGTATATTTTACATTGCGGACAAATAGCATGAAATTGTGTATTATTATGAGGGTTGAATATTTTATCCAACATATACTTTGTATCAAACATTATTGGATTTTGAAAAATATTATTAACTAAGCGCAATAAACTTATCAAGGCTGAAACGCATAACTTGTTATGGACTGCGTACCTGAGAATCATTAACAAAATTTCACCAGCGGATATTGTTACAGGTATACTAATTGTTTCTAAAAATTTAGAATCACAAATTAAGTCATTAAAACTTTTGGGATAGGTTAAGCTAACATGACTTTTCGTTGACTCGTTCGTTGATGCATCTTTCGAACCAATACCAAGAATAAGTTCTTCAATTATCGATGCCATCGTATTGCACGGTTCATAGAATTTTCCCCCATTCACCAAATAAATCTAAAATGTAAAATGTTTTTCATCAAATTCAAATATATTATAATAGTGCATTGTTTAAACAAAACGCTACAGTTCATTTTTACATATGTACATTTTTCTATACTACTTTTTACTCTCAATAACGAATGCAAGATAGATAGAATTTTAAACTTAGCACTCAAATTATTTTTAATATCTTTATTTAACAAAAATAATAAATGAACGGGGTTATACAGTCAACACAAAAATATTTTTTTTTGTGTATTGAATAACTATGCCGTCGATGTTTTGGATGCTACATTCACAAGTCGATAAAATTCTTGTTGAAAGTTTTTCAATGGTTAGATTACATTTTGTTCGACATGAAATCAATGTATTGTAAATTATATTTCTTTAGATTTGAAATTTCTCATTTACAAACATATAGTTTTTGAAAAACTGTGATACGGGAAAGAGTGTTTCAATGTTTATCATCGTATTCACAAATTAAGAGGCCAGACAATGTTTAAGGTCGTGATAATCAGTTTTTTTTACTAGTAATTTCTTTTTTGGTGAGCATGTACAATTATAAAAAGTCACGTTATTTATTAAGAATGTGATTTTTTCTTTCCGGCAAAGATAAGAGACATTTTAATTTTATATGATTTTTTGATGGTTTTCATACTTCAAATTTAATTTAATAGAAATCATAGTAAATAAATTTATTATTACACTGTTAGTATCGAAACTTTACATAGAATTGAATCAAGCATAGCCAAAAAAAATTCAGATCTGCAGTCTCACTTCAACGTGTGTTTTGAGTTACTAGTCTACTGCTTGGCTGTTAACTGTTGTGATTAAATGCAAGAGATATAATTCAATTTGATAACACAATAAATTGAAAAGTTGAGTGATTCAGTTACAACTACGAGAATTCCACAGGTTACATCAGTCATCAGTGGTCATCAGATAAATTGACACTGCATTTTGTTGAAATCTAGTGTTCCTTTGTGTATATTTATGAAAAACAAAATCAATGTAAAAGACAGAGCAAACATTTTACCAGTGTAAGCATCATCTTTATGATTTATGAAAAAAAAAATCTCAAAGTATTTATCAATATCAAAGTCAAGGTACTCAATATCATCAAGTTATTAAAAGTTGCATGTTTTTGAAAAAATGTAAATGTCAAAATGATATATTTTATTACTGATATTCTGTTTCAGTGATCAAAATCCAAATTCAGTATTTGCAAACTTTAAACAGCATTTCAAGCATCAATGATGTTCACCATTTATAACACCCCAGCCGTATATCTACTTGAGAAATTTTATACAGACTGCAACATATTTGGATCCACTAAACTAAATCCCAATTTGGAAAAACCGAATTATTGGTTTATTTATAGAAAAAATACATAATTATGATAAGTGTGTTTTTTTTCAATTCATCAATGTGAATAGCTCTTTTTCAGAAAAGTATTACATTAAGTGGATTGAATATGATAAAGAAGTAGAATCTCTTCGCTCAGAATAGTATAATACGAATAGATTTTTGAAAGTCTGTTGCGAAAGGTTATTGAGCATTCAAGGCTCCCATAAGAATTTCCACTGTTTACATAGTAATTTAACATAAGTGAATGTAAAAAAAGCTTCTTTATACAATCTACTTTAAAGTTAAGAGATTAATTTGATATAATTTTACAGATTTCAATTGTAACGGGGGCAGCGCCTTATTCGGCACTGACGTCACTAATTTATTAAGGGGAGAGTAAGAGAGGCACTTTCGCTCTTTAACAATCGGGGAACGAGAGGATAGGTCGAACGAATAAATAATTTTCTTTGCTTGGAACGTACAACTTAAATCTATTCAGACAAACAAATACAAAATCAGTTACAATAACGTTTACATCACGCGCACATATACAGAACAACTTAAACTAACGCGGGAGGACGAATGGCCCGGCGACTAAATCGCCTTGGCCATTTACCTCCTTACAAAGGAAAGAATACGTTGAAACCTCTCTACCGCATTACGATGAGCGTAGCCGGCAAGTGATCGCCTGGCTACCTATCGTTCCTACGCGGCCGCGCGATAGATAACCTGACCTTTGTCCTTGGCGATGAGCCGGCAACGGGGAGTTGACCTGGCCGCTGGCTGGATGTCTTCCTCGGCATAGCCCGTGGTGAATCCCCTGGAAGTCATGCCGTGCATGGCGGCGAGGGCGACACTGAATGCCCTGCTGCAGGTGTTGCCTCCACACGTTGCCTCGGCTCGCCCTGGTCTGGTCACTGCTGCTCGTGTACTTCTTCTCTCATTGCGCTGCTACTTCCAACTTCTCTCCTCAACTTTCTTTCGGGAACTACCTCACTCTAGTAAGGCTTGGCTGCGACTCTCACGCACTAATTCTTGCGCGCATCTTGCAGTCGCTCAGCGGCGCTCGCTCCTCTCCCTACCTTGACCTATTAGGTAGGCGGCACGCGACGCGTCGCTTATCGGTCACGCGTTGCGCGCCTGCCAATCCCTGCATAGGCCTAATACTCTCTTTCTCTCTCTCTCTCTCTGTCTCTCTCTACCTCATAGTCGCTGCGCTCTTGTTTCTTCGGGCGCTCTCAATCTTGCTCGGCAATCTTCGGCGGCTGGAAAAACATAAAGGCCAGTGGTTAGGCGCAATAAATATATGCGCCGAACGCTGACCACGTCGCCATGCCGAGCGATAAGAGGGAGAGAGAGAAGAAGGGCAGACGAAGAGCAAGCGTACTGCTTGCTCTCGTCACACAATTTGAAATCATTATTTTTAATTTTTGTAGTCATAAATTGGCTGGCCTCCTTCATATATTTTTTAATCCAAGAAAATCAGTAAGATTGACATGAGCACATTATTATTCTTATTAAAAGATTAACACAACACTAACCTTTATTTTGCAAATATCATCTTCAATATTATGTGATTGTGCTGCTACAGAATCATTTGGTTGGGAAACGCAATACTGCTCTTTATTCAGTAGTACCGATGTTCCATGTTCAAGCTGGACATCATGTTTTTGCTGCACATTCAAACGGGCTGGTATTCCATCTTCTGTTTGGGAAACGAATTCCTGTTGTCCTTCAGTTATGTTGACAGAAATTAATGTCTCGTGCAGTGCACTTTCTTTTGGTATTGCACAAGAGGTTTGTCTTTTATTTTGAGTGTTGCTAGAATCTTCATACTACTTGATACGTATAAACTGTATAAAAATAACAGTGGCACAAAACTACCACCTTTTCTGAAAATTCAGTTTTGTAACATTTTACCTGTGGCCTTTCATGTTTTAGCAAAAGCATGTAGCGTCTCGCAGCTTGATAATTCATGTCTTGCAAATTTTCAGTTCGAAAATACTTGTTGTATTCGATTTTTGGTTTCTTGGAAGGATCCATTGTAAAAGAATTATAGATTGTCACACATGTTACTATTGCACTACTGTAAAAATAAAAAATTCAGTATTCTATAAATCAGATATTTCTATCATGAGACTATTTACTAACAATTTTATAAACTGAATATACCTTATTGTGGAATAGTGCTTAATATGAACGGTAAGTTTTTTAGGCTGGTTTAATGAAAACAGCTCTTGATAACAAATGAACAAATAATAGTCAGTTTCTATGACAACATCAAAAAACCTCAAAGCAAATTGAAATGTTAAGAGAGGCTAAATGAAAATAGTGAGAAAATACAATTTGAGATTAAAATTATAATGTATTACCACTAATCTTGATTGTTTATAAGAATGGATACTGATATTCAGTGGGCTCTTGTTCGTTTTGAATCTGATAGGATAACTGACAACATAGAAGTAAAGCACATTAAATATAGAAAAAATGATAGCTTTCATATTCAACCAAAGCATGACCAAGATTTTTCTAAAACTCACTACTATTATGCTCGATGGAATTGTGATGAAAACTGTACAGAAGTACATTACAATGGAAAACACCATTCATACTATTCTGCACGAATAATATTACTTGGAAGTAAGCTATTCACATTATAAGTCCAGACAAGAAAATGAAATTTTTATGTGTGCAATATACCTAAAAAATATAAACATTTTTCAGAATGAATCTCTACTAGAAATGAAATTTCTATTACTAACTATAAAGCTTACAATATTTTGATCAAGCATAGATACCTCTAGATTTTGAACTATTAACTAAACTTATTCATTTAGAGATGAGCAGTTGACTCGATAACTCTTTTTCATTGTATGTTTTTTTAAATTTTAATTTGAATAACAACGTTCCTATTTTCCATTCACTTATTGTTACAAAAATTAAAATAGGTTAATTTGTACAGCGTTATAACGTTAACATAACCCAAAATCGTAATTATAATTAAGTGGCTGTTGATTGCTTGTGACTAAGTGTACACTGCCGTTAATTTAATTTGTTTTCAAATTTTTATTGCAATTATGAGCAATGGGTTATTTCTTTGCACTCCAAAGTAGACTATATAGCATGCAGCATGTGAATATCTAACCAAACTCGTATCATTTCGCGCCGGGCGCACGCATGGCGTCCGTGCCTCGTGGGCGGAGGACTGAGAAGTTAGATCCCGGTCCCATAGCTACGTATGAATGCGGACGGATACGGACGCGAATCGCAACTCTGGTAACATCACTAAAAATATCTAGTTCGATTATTTAGTACCAACACTACCGGTAGGGAGCAAAAGTAACTGTTGTTTAAAACTGTAGCGCCGAACGTACCACATTTAATGTTCAAATGTCAGGTCTACAATTTACTTTTCAAATTCTCATGAATATTGCTTATTGATGAGTATGCTAATGTAAAAAAAGCTTTTGGGATGATTAATACATATCATTTATATATTTTTTCTTCTTCTTCTCATATATTCAAGTACTTCCATAAAATTAAAGCCTAATTCCACTAATTATAGTTGAAAGTCTATCAATTCTCTATCATTTGCCATCTTATAGACTGCAATAATGTAAAGGTTCGATAAGCGTTCATTAAATGTGGTACGTTCGGCGCTACAGTTTTAAACAACAGTTACTTTTGCTCACTACCGGTAGTGTTGGTACTAAATAATCGAACTAGATATTTTTAGTGATGTTACTAGAGTTGCGATTCGCGTCCAAATTCGTCCACATTCATACGTAGCTATGGGACCGGGGCCTTAGAAACCCGGGTACACAAGGGAAATTGTTAGAGTTTTGCAAATAACGCCATTAATTGCTCTAATTGTCTCATTATTGACTGATAATTTCCCTTTTTCGATACATTCATGGGAATGTGTGAAAATCGACATTTTCCATTGATATAGTAAAAGTCGATTTCCTCATTAAATTATTGTTCGATTTTTGCAATCAAGGTCTTAAAATAAAGATTGTAATTTCTCTTGCCATTCCCCGTAGTTATATCTATAATAATCTTTATCGATTTTTTTTTTACTTTATTTTTAGAAAAAGGAAAAGTATCAGTCAATAATGAGAGAATTAGAGCAATTAATGGCGTTATTTTCAAAACTCTAACAATTTCCCTTGTGTACCCGAGTTTCTAACTTCTCAGTCCTCGTGGACGGTCAGACAGTAACAGTATAATGATGCGCACAAGCTTTCAGAAATTCAAATGTTGAAATCTAGTTTGAAAAGGAAAATCCATCAGTTGAATCATGCGAGATTTTTTTGATAAGAAGTTGTTATTTCTTTTAGATAGCAAAGATGACATTGAAAAAAAAGTAAAGCAAAGTCACGAATCAAGAAGTAGTCGAATCAGAATTCCGACTCGGGTCGAGACAACATCAACTAGCCCGACTACTGATGATGAAGAAAACGTAGATGCGGATGCACAATCCGACGCAGATGCCAAAGAAGTTGAGAAGAGAAAGAAGGTATCAAATCTATCTACAAAATTATGTATTCATTAACATGCAATCTGTTATTCGATTAACTCATTTCAGGCCTACACAAAAAAATTGCTAAAGAACACCAGAAAGCTGAGTACTATCAAGACTTTGGAGGAAGCGAGAAAGTCATATGTAGAGCCTGCGTCCAAAAAATCAATCCTCCCTAATTCAAACGATTTTCCGGCTACACTTTCAAGTGGTTTTTCTCTCGCAAGAGTAATTTTTTCAAAAAGTGCTTTGGTGCCAGAGAACGAATGTTCTCAAGTACGTAATACCTGCATCAACACATCTACTGTAGATCCTAGATTTCAGCAAATACCATCTCGTTCTGAAGCTAGACAATCCGATGACGATGATGATTTTGAAAGCACTAGAAACTCAAGGTCAAGACGTGGATCAGACGTGGATCAATTATCATCGCCACCACCACGTCGATCAAGATCATCGACACCACGCCGAACAAGATCACCGACACCACGTCGATCAAGATTACCGACACCACGTGGATCAAGATCCAGTTCAGTGAAAGTAGAAGCTGATATTAGCGACTTATTAGATCAGGTGCCTGAAAATGTAAGAGGCAGATTGAATGAGGCGTTTGAAGGGCTCCAGGGCAAAATACAATCCTTGAAGAATAAACTGACAAAAAAAAGGAAAAGAAACGTCTACGTTGAGGGTACGATAGTGGCTGAAAATATTTCACAGATAAAAAATATTTTATATATTACAGATGAAATTATTATATTCAATAAAATATTTAAATAATAATATTTTTGACTTTTTAGAAACTGTTGATCCAGTAGTTGCTGATGAAGACGGAACTGTAGATTCAGACGGTCCTGACGACGTAGAGTTAGCCGAGGAACTCAAGCGGGTAGGAGAACCTACAGGCGACGCTGGAGCTAAAATGGTAAGACGCAAGTCTATTTTATTTTCATGTTCTTGTGTACATTTGTATGTATTTCAGATTTACGTTGGGCTTGATAAAACATACAGCCAGCCGTTGTGGGACTTGACACAACGAAAATCTGCGTCGAAATATTTGAGGTTCTTGTTGAAGCGTTTATTTCAACCACATGAATTGGCAAATAAATGTATTTTCGAGATAAAAACAACGGTAGTAGTTAATGACAAAGAAAGACAAGAAATGTCCCGTCGAGAATTACGCATTATCAAAGGTTATAAAAATATTGTTACTCTACTAAAGTTAACTATGTTAATCGTTGCTTCCAATTGATATTATTCTTCTTACAGTTCTCTTAATGAAACGCTGCAACGCCATCGATCCTACTGGAGCTATGGCAGCGACTTGGAAAGGATTATACAAGCGACATATCGGCTACGCCATACAAGACGCACGAAGATGAAAAGAAAAATAATTTATTTGGTTTCTGCATTAAAGCTTATAAATATTAAAAGTGATATAAATTCCAACTTAATACTATTGAATAATAAATTTGTAATTCGATTTTTCATTAAGAAAATAAAATGTAATGAGTTAAAATTGTGATTATTAGTATTATTGCATGTTGAAAATATTTATTCGAGGTATTATCAATGAAAATACGATTATATCAATAATTTTTTTTTGGTACCGCATGCGGAATCCCATGTGGGATCCCATGAGGGATCTTATGTGGGATTGTGAAGATTTTCTGAATTTTTTGGGATTCCATGTGGGATCCAATGTGGGAAATCCTATCAAATTCCCGGAAAGGATCCCACATGGAATCCCATGCGGAATCCCGCATAAGATCCCATGTAGGTTCCCATGTGGGATCCCATGTGGTATCCCATGTGGGAAATTCCAATAGGGAAGGGTTGTTTTGCAATTTTATTTGCAAATATCTTTTCCACTTTTATTTTTTTGATCGAAACAATACAAATTAATTTTAATCGAAAATATCGAATGTAATAAACAAATATTAGTTTCATAAATACACAAATACTTTTACTTATAGTTATTAATAATTTTATAAATACGTATAACAATTTATCACGCTTACTTCAAAATTTTCTTCTACTTGGTTTGAAACATCCTTAATATTTTTCTCTTGTCCAGCAAAATTAATCTCAGAGTTAAACTCATTACTATCAGGCTGTTTTTGTGGTTCCTGATATAGTACATTAATGTCAAGGGGTAGACCTGAACCAGGTTCCAAGTCATTGAGATTTTTAGTAGTAATAGCAGAGATTTTAGTAGTAGAATCCGTGAAGGGAATCAAAAGAACATTAACCTCACTTAAATGTTGAATCTCGTCATCCAACTCGATATCACACCATCCCCTAGTTTCATCGCGTAGTTGAAATACTATTAGTTTGTTTGCTGTCATAAGCTTTATCTACTGTGCAAGTCTTTGAAAAACTTTGGCGTAATACATCGGCGTCTGCCACGCCTATCTGTGAAGTAAACTTGATAGCTTTTTGGCGAGGCGGTATTATACAGAAAACTTTTTTCTCCATTATGAGCACTGATGAAAATCTCGCAGAATATATAGTAAAATTGAGTCTCATTGACTAAATCGTTTTAATATTGTGCGTTTCAGGCCGCCCAAAAATTCTCAGCTCTAGCCTACTTTTAGGTAAAGCCAACGATCAAATTCGAATATGTATTCTTAGAATACGCTTAGTAAGCATCTCCGGCGCGAAACGCAAGCGCCCCCTGATGGAAAAATATTTCAATAGTTGGGTATACAGCACACGCTTCCCATATGCCAGACTGTATAGAACTAACGTATTTTAAACTATTTTTTTTTATATTTTGTCAAATAAAAAGGAAGAGATAATGGTAGTCATATTGAAAACGGGTTTCCAAAAAGTAGAAACTAGTGTTTTTAGGAAAAAAAGTATTTCTAAGGGAAATAAACTTGCAGAAAGTAATCATGTATCCGATGTATTTGAAGAACTGAGAGATGACGGGTCTCGTACTCTAAAAGGAACGGTGTTGCGAGAAACACCAGGTGTAAAAAGCACCAAAACTGATACAAATTTTTATAAAGTTTCAATTTCGGTAATAACAAGTATCATTTTTATAGGTTATAAAAAACACGTGATGCATTTTCTTTACAGTAAAGTACGGTTGATTTATATCAATTTGGTTAACACGTAAATTATTTAAATTTGCAGCTTAAAGAAAATAGAACAATTATTAGTGCAGCATGCAATTGCAAGGGAGGTTTGCTTTTATGCAAACATGCTGCTGCCGTTTGTGCAGTTGTAAATAAAGAAAAAGCTCTTTCAAAAACGAGCGCTCCTATGTTATGGAATATGCCAGTAGTACCTGAAAGTCAATTAGAGAAGTATAGCAAAGGATGCACTTTGAAATCATTATTTGGCGAACCGGGCGCTGTATATCCAAAGTTTGAGTTTTCTAGAGAAATGCCAGATATTGCGAATGAGCATTTAAAAATAGAATGTCCATTTACAGAGATGATTTTAGCTGAAAAAAAAACATGAGTCAGAAAGGCTTGAACGTGAAAAAAAAACGAAAGAAACACAAGCGAAATTACTGAATCTTCTTGAAAAACTTTATTGCTTGCAAGTAGAAAACGAAAAAGAAAATTATTATGCATATACTGTTAAGCAATCTAATCAAGACTCTTTAAATTTGACGTTTGCAAAGATGAGTTGTTTGCCTATATACAATGCTGAATTTGACTTAATAAAAATTGACAAGAATAAATGGACAGAAATTTGTTTACAATCAGCAGGGCAATCAGAATCAGCAACTTGGTACAGAGAAAGATATTTTCGAATAACGTGTAGCAGCAAAGCTCATAGTATAAAAACTAGGCAGGATAACTTTGAAACTTTGGTTGAGAGATTTCTCAAAGAAAAATACAAAGGAAGAGTCACGCCAGATATGTTGTATGGTCTCAAGATGGAGCATTCTGCCAGATTATGCTTTGAAAATTTGACAAGTGTGAAAGTTATTGAAATTGGCTTAGTTATTTCAATAGCACAGCCATATTTGGCTTGTAGCCCAGATGGTATAATCACCAATAAAGTGGATGGTACTCTAGAACTTATAGAGATAAAATGCCCAAGTACTTGTAAGGATTCTTTGATTGTTGATCTAGACAAGAAAATTAGTTTCGTACCATATCTAAGATTTGATGAAGGAGGCGAACTGACACTGAATCCTGTGCATTGTTATTATACTCAAATTCAAGTATCGCTATATATATTAAAGATGAACTTATGTCATCTTTTTGTCTACTCACCGAAAGACTATGTTCATTTGTTAATTAAACGTGATGAAATTTTTTTAGCAGATGTCATTCCAAAAATAGAAAAATTTTTTTATAAATATTTTATTGTAGGCATTCATAAAAAACAAAATATCAATTGAAATGATTAAAAACAATACATATTCATCACGCATATTATAGTTATTCATTTTTTTTAATTAATGGCTCTTTATGATTAGCCAGTGCACAAATAACGTACATGATCTCATCTATTGTTTCAAACAATTCAGTGTTGAGATGTTGCAGTATCTTGAAAATTTTTACTCGCTGTATCGCCCTCTCAATGTGTATTCTTACTGAGGCGATTGAATATTGTTCTAACACTTCTTCTTTAGTGAATTGAGGATTAAATGCAAAGAGTGGAATTACTACTATGCAATTACGTTGTAGAGCCTCTGCTTTTATCTGCGGAAAACCTTTATCTGCTAAAATTTGATCACCTGGCTCAATGTAATTTAGAAAACCAGAATCGTTAACTATGAATGAGTCAGTGGAACGTCCAGCGTACGATCGTGATAAGAAGGTTATCATCCCAGATGGACTTATGCCCAACAAAAATTTTGCTGTATAACCATCTTTATATTGAGAAAACATGTGTATTCTTTCGTCGACCCTTGAAGGTGTATCAGTATAAACTTCAGTGCAATCAATTATCACTCTGCAATCGGGATAGTTGACAAAGGTATCTGGCATAGTCTGTTTTACAGCTTCCTTAGATGGCCAAAATATCCATTTTTTTACATTTTTATAGACAGTCTCCAGTACGCTAAAAAATATATTTGAAACTGTTTGTCTGCTCACTCCAAAAAGTAATCCGATTGCAGAAAAGCTTATTCCTAGTTTTAATTTCATCAGAAATAATAACAAACGATCTTCTGTAGATAGTGTTCTAAAGAACTGTGGTTGCCCATCCTTTCCAGGTATTATAAACTTTAACAGATGATTAAAGACGTCGAATTTTATTCCAGTCAAAATTTTTAAATCTTGCTCACTTGTGATACCAGCAAATCCTGTGAAATAATCCCTCATCTCTAAATCTGATCCACAAGCTACACTTTTGTAGTTTTTATTCAATTTACTTATCTCTTCTTGTATTTCCTGATCTTCTACAACTACCTTCTCTTTGATTGTACGGTAGCTAGTCAACTGTATATCTGTTTGTGTACTTTTATCGTTACCATCAAAGGAACAAAATAAGTGAATGATATTAATATTTTGTGGAATATCCAAAGTTATGTCAGTTTGTATACAAATGTCAGAAGTTTCTACCAAGGTCGATGAATCATTTTGGGTTAGATTGAATGTTGAATCATCTGCAATTATAAAAAATAATTTTTTATCTTGTTTGTATGTACATGAATTATAATATAATGGAATATGTACATGAACCGTAAAATGAATTTAATTACCATAATTGGAATTTTGAAATGTAATGATTTCACATTCTTCTCTTGATTTTTTTCGTTTCGTTTCTGCAATCTTTCAGCTCTCGCATGATCATACTTATTTTTTGAACGATATTTTTCAGGAAAAATTGTAGGAATGTAACTGACTTTTCTAGGATCATCTGACTTACAGCCTCCGTCAAAATGCGCACTGCATATTCGAGAATTGGCTGTCGGTTGCCACAGTTTATTTCCTTCGCTGTAAGCATTAAGTTACAAATTGAACATTTGATTTAATCCAACATTATGTATCAGCAAGCCGTCATTAACATAACTTTTCAATTTTAATATTAGAAACACAAATAGCAAATGGATTTATCAAACATTACTTACCTTAAACGCCTTACGGCAGCTATCCATTTTTGTTTCCTCTCAACTTCATAATTACGTCCAGGAAAAGAATAGAAACTCAATTATGGATTTTTTTTTTCCGAATTGCTACATCCAACTACATAACATATTCTCATTGACCGATTATTATCAACAAAACTATTTTTACTTTGTAACTCCATTTTGGCTTTCTGTATTTACAACACGCTGAGTCAGCTGTGCAATCTTCCTATACCCAACTTTTGACAGACACGGCCGCGAGGAGGCGCTGTCGGAGGTGCTTACTAAGCGTATAGGGGTGGATGTCTTCCAACCGAGGTGCCGATACAAAAGCCGATATACCACGATTAATGCGCATGCGTGATTCCGAATGTGTAGCTCTGATCAAATTACCAATTGCGGATAATGAAATAATTTACGCCAATTCGATGTTTGTGTCCACACTGCAGATAATCGACAGAAGTTCATAAATTTTGAAAACTATACAAGTTTATCATGGAGGATATAATTAATGACAGTTTTACGTGTGGTCTGCTTTTTTAGAAGCAATTTGTATAGTATTTTAGTACGTCACTATCTCAAAAGCCATAGACTCGACCCAAATTTTATAATATAGCATGCAAATTTAATGGTTGTGGAGCTTCTTTCAAAAAATTATATTCGTTTTTTAAACACGTCATTCGAAAACAGCAAGATTATGCAGAAAATATTTTTATCGAAAACGATAATTTTCAAGAGCAAATTATACCTAACATAGCAGATGACGGTATGGTTAATCATAATGAAATCGCAGAAGTAAATCAAGAGAGAGTTACCGAAAACGTACAATTCAGTGCCGCAAAATTTATTATTAATATCAAAGAAAACTGTAGAGTATCACAAAATACTCTTGATTATGTTATCAGTGGTAGTTAAAATATATTTACAATTTACATGAATAACATTATTGTAAGTACAGTTTCGTCATCATTAGATACTATTCATAATTTATTCAAAAGCAATATATTTCCTAACCTATAGAATTCTTAGAAGGAATTACAAAACAAAAAAGATCAAGAAACGAATTTGATTAATATAGAAGAAGTCGAAGCTATGTTACTAGAAACAAATTCTCCTACTTCAATATTCAATTTTGTACAGACAAAAAAATCAATGGATAAATTTTTAACTGAAGATTTAAATATGGTCTAAGCAGAGAGTTTAGTTATAGATATTGAGTATAAATGGAAAAAGAAAAAATTTCATGGTAAAATTCAACCCCGGTTATGTACACTAGAAGAAAATGCTTATATCATACCTTTTCTAACAAAATTTAGAAAATTTTCTAAAAAATGAAGATGTTCGCTCAAACATAGACAATCCTCGACCTCATCACAATACTGTTTATCAAACTGTGCTGGATGATAATTATTATAATACAGATGAATTTTTTAAAAATAACCAGAATGCAATAGCGATAATCTTTTATCAAGATGATGTTGGCATGATCCATTTTTTTTTTTCTAGCGTTTCCAAAGACTATAAAGTATCAATGTTTTATTGGATGATAGCTAATATTTATCCTGAACATCGGTCATCTCCTAACAGTGTGCAATTATATTGTACACTGTTCACTGTACACTATTGTAAAAACCAAGTTCATAAAAAAGCCTGGAGTTCTAGCAAAAGTACTTGTATTAAAACCATTTATAGACAGCATCCAGCAACTAAAAACTGTCGGCATAGATATTAGATTGATAACGTTAAAAAAAATTATAAAGGTTATAAAAATATTGTTATTCTACTAAAGTTAACTATGTTAATCATTGCTTCCAATTAATATTATTCTTCTTACCGTTCTCTTAATGAAACGCTGCAACGTCATCGATCCTACTAGAGCTATGGCAGCGACTTGGAAAGGATTATACAAGCGACATATCGGCTACGCCATACAAGACGCACGAAGATGAAAAGAAAAACAATTTATTTGGTTTCTGCATTAAAGCTTATGAATATTAAAAGTGATATAAGTTCCAACTTAATACTATTGAATAATAAATTTGTAATTCGATTTTTCATTAAGAAAATAAAATGTAATGAGTTAAAATTGTGATTATTAGTATTATTGCATGTTGAAAATATTTATTCGAGGTATTATCAATGAAAATACGCTTATATCAATAATTTTTTTTGGTACCGCATGCGGAATCCCATGTGGGATCCCATGAGGGATCCCATGTGGGATCCTATGTGGTATCCCATGTGGGAAATTCCAATAGGGGCCCTTAAGTTCCGCTTCTAATTTTGCCTCTCACGTCACCTAAGACATGAGATGTTACTTCAACTTATTTCAGCACATATTAATTGAAGGGCCTTTGAAATTAACATATAAATTATTTTTAAAATACTACATTGAAGAAATTGAATTATTTACATTAGATGAATTGAATAATAGAAGAAAGCACTTCAATTTTGGTCATTTTGACAAAGATAAACATGCTCCTGTACTAGTCGAATATTTGGATGGCAATAACATTTTGAGACAAAGTGCAGGGCAGATGATTACATTAGCTCATACTCTTTTATTCTTAATTGCCGAATGGACGAGTGTTTTTGGTCATAGAAGATTAAATGAACGAATACAAAACTTTGTTGTTTTATTGCAAATTATGAATGTAAGTTTGGCATTCGAAAATGATGAAGATAGTATCAATCTTTTAGAAGTGATGATAGCGAGGTATTTTGAGACATTTACACGTTTATATCCTAATTATGCCATACCGAAAGATCATTTTATGGTATACGTTCCAAAATATGTCCGGTTATTTGGTCCACCTAGAGAGAAATGGTGTTTTCAATTTGAAGCTACACATGCTTACTTTAAAAGTCTTATTCCAATAGTCAAGAATTTTTTAAATATTGCATCAACTTTTTGCTATCGATATCAAGCACGGATATGCTCCAGGTTAATAGCGAATTCTGGCATGCCGTCTCCAAAATTTTTGTATAACGGTGATTGTATTTCCCCTGGTCCAACTATACTTCTACAAAATTTATCCTATGGTTATTTATTTCATGAACTTGTCAATCAAGATCTATGAGAAATCCAAAAAATTATGTGTACCTCCAAAATTATTACTCATGAAACTGATTTTATACAAAAAAGCATTGTACTACTTGAACTTACGGAAGAGCACTTACCTGCTTGTGGAGAAGTCGAAAACCTTTATATTTTGAATAACGAAAAAATTCTTTTGATTTCACGATTAAAAACTGTAAAATTCAATGAAATACTGAATGCATACTACGTAAAAAAATCATAGGTGACCAAAACACAATCATCTTAAATACAAGAGATTTAATTTTTTTACACCCATTGTCTTCATTCAGAGCGTTGAATAGAACTTATATTCCATTGATAAACCATGAACACATTGAATTTTATTAACTAAGACATTATCAATGATTGGAATTATGAAGCTTATAATTGCACACTCTAAATATTGATAATTAAGCTTTTTATCTGTATAAAACTAATAAACGCTTTATCTGTGTAAAATTAAACGCTCTATGCGAATAAAAATCTAACCCGTTTGAATTTAAACACCTTACACGTATTATTTAGTTTTAAACACTTACATGTTTAAATTTATGCGCGTTAGTGTGTGAATTTAATCACTTGGTTTTGCCGTGTCTATCTAGTATAATTTTAGTGAATATTATTTTCAATCTATCTATTGGTATTATTTCTGTCGTTTACTCTATGTCATCCTGAATATAAGTTCCCACTCCGTCAGCTTTATTTATTCTACTATTGTTGTGGTACATATTGTTTCTTTTTATGTTGAAATACTGATAATAATCTAGATTTTAAGTTTCAATGCAAATTATAATGCTAGGCTTATTTTCAAAGCTATTTATAAGAACTATTAACCCATTAATGCCCATGGACATCACATGCACCAGAGCACTTTGAAACCAATGCCGATTAGAACATCAGCCCTAATTATGTTAGAATATGCTAAAATTATAACTTGATTTATTTGTTTCAACAATTATTATTTAAACAAATTAAGCAAAATTTAATTTTTCGAAAAACCAACGACGGATATGGATTCTCTGTCAAATTACTAAAGAAATGACTTTTTGTTCTGTAATTATTAATAGCACCTACACTTTTATCAAAATTTCTAATGTCATTATTTTTTTGAGCTACTGAAGTATTTACTCGTACAATATCTGTAAAAAAATATATCTGGATTTCTTTAGGCCTGGAAATTATACATAGGAAAGAAAACTATGTTAAATTAATAAATAAAACAATATGGAATATTGAATAGATCTCAAGTTATAATAATTGGTTCAATTACAAATCGTTCTAAAGTTTCACAAGATTTTCCGTAACAAGTTGTCTTTCTTCTAAAGTTGCACGTTTGCAACTGAGCTCGGCTTCCATTTCAATAGTTGCCCTGACTTCTCTTTCGTATCTCTTATAGGTTGTACACTAAGAAAAATGTTATAATATAATTTACAATATGTATAGATAAAATTACTATTCAGTTAAGGAAAACGTGGACATATGACATATATAAAAGATATCGCTACATATTTAATAAATTTTATCAAAATATCATGGAAAAAATATAAATACATTAATAAAAATTATTATATTATATACTAAAAATTAATTCAAGAAAATGTATTATTTTATATAGTTTTTATTACTACCAACATAATTTTTACTCTTTATTTAATAACTTTTACTATTGTATCAAAAGTTTTTACTATATAAAATAGTAAAAATTATATCTTCTAAAAACACTGCCTAGTAATCATGATTTTTCCTACTTTATATAGTAAAATCTACTGCTGGAAGATTTCAAACTTCTAATGGCGGCGCCAATGTCGCGACAGGTCACTGTTAGCGTTGTTTACTAACAGCGGCAAGCCAGTTTGTTCACTAAAAGTGGCAAGTGCTTATTTTTATAACACAAGTGGCGAGATGTATTCGAGTAATATTCGTTAAACATTTAATAAAAAGTAAGTATGAATTAATTATTCAATATTTGTTATGCTTCCACGATGATTGGTTTTTGCATGGTGATATCATTTCATTTTTATATTGTATGTACGAGTACGGAATCTTTGTATTAACGTAGCGTTTTGTGAATCATTTGAAAGGTGATAGTTATTAAAAAGGTTTTCATTTTGACTTCCGGTCGAGAGCTCGAACGGGAAAGACGCACGCGATGTGAGCTAACGTTTCGGACAGCAAAAACTGAGGAAAAATTGAGCAAAATTAGTTTAAAAGTGAAGTGGCAAGAAGGGAAAGAGGTTAGCTAACGATTTAACGAAAAAGAAGTGAAAGTCAAGTGTAAAAAAGAAGAGGATGAGTGAATCTAAGAAGAGCGACGAAAGTAAGGTTATGGAAGCAATAGATAAGAAGCCGGTGGGTGATGATGAGCAAGGGTTGATAAAGCGGGGCCGAGGCAGGTCAAAAATAAGAGCATTCATGAATAGAGAAGATGTAAACAAGGAGGAGAAAGGCAGGTTCGCGAAAAGCAACAAAACGCCGCGCTCGCCGACGAGGGGGCCAAGCGAAATGGCCGTCGATAACGATGAGACGAAGACCCAGCACGAGATAGTAGAGCAAGCTAAGGAGAAGGACGTCGACGGTATAATTGAAGAGGAAGAGCAGGCAGAAGAGGGCATGGAAGGAAGTGATGAAATCCAAAGAGAAAGCGCAAGGGACAACCAGGACGACGAAAACCAAAACGAGCCGGTGGAAAAAGACGCGCAGGCGCAAGAGGGTAAAGCAGAGGAGGTAGATGGAAGATAAAGCAGAGGAGGTCGATAAGGAAGAGCAAAGGGAGGCAGAGGGGCAAGCAACAGAACGATCAAAAGAAGTGGCAAGACTAGCGATAGAGCTGGTCGACAGAAAACTGATGGAATTGGAAAGCTAATTCGAGGAAAAGTTGAGAGAGCAGAGAGAAGTACTTGAGGAGAAAATGAAGATGGTAACCAAATACAACAGGTGTAGGAGGGAGGAGATCTCCTCGAGGGAACAGGCGAGCGAGAGCAGAGAGCAGGTGAGCGAGAGTAGAGAAGAAGAAGATGGGGAAGCAGCGGCGCCAGCTGACGTCGGGCAACAAGGAAAAGCAGACGACGGACAACAGAAGCACACGAATGAGAGCACCGCGGAAGGAGAGGAGGAGTTGAAGAAAGAAAAACTGGACGCGATAAAAAAAGGAGAGTACGAATTTGAAATGAAGGAGAGAATGAGCAGAAAAAACAACGCGTTCATAAGAGGAGCGAGGACATCGGGATAAGACTAATGGAGGAAATAGAAGCAATAATAATGAGGATTACAAGAAAGCAGTTCAACATAAAAAGGATGAGACCGCTGAAAGGAGGAAGGCTCTTAACTTTTGAAAACTTCAGAGAAAAAATAGAATTTGTAGATTAGGCAGAGAAATTTGAAAGAATGAGAATAAACGTAGAAGAGGATAGGACGCCCAGAGAGCTGCAAATACAAAAATGGATAGAAGCGGTGACAGAAGTGGAAAGAACAAAAATGAAACAGGTAGCAGTGGGATACTTAAAAATAAAAAACAACGAAAGGATGAGCTTATGAGACGAAAGAAGAGAACTAGTAGGAGCACAAGAGAGGAGGTTTTTTCCGAGCAGAGGAGGGGGAGAGGGCCAGCAGACGAGTCTACGGCAAGAAAACATGGAGCAGTAAAATGGCGGAGAAGGGGGCGGGAACAGGGACAATGTTTTCGGAAGAGGAAAGCAGCAACTTGGTGACACACGGAGAGGGTAACGAGCCGGAGGTAAGTTGTAAGTGCGTATCGTGGAACATTGCGGGTTCTAAAAACATACTAAAATACAGAGACTTCCTGAGTAATTTCGACATTGTTCTATTACAGGAAACGTGGTTAAAAAAAAACAAGGATATAAACATAATTGAAAAATTGAACAAAAAGTATAGATGGATCACGAAATCAGCTAATAAAGTGAAAACGAGGGGGCAAGCAAGTGGCGGTGGGAATTAAGAAAGAGCTAGGTAAAAACGTGGAAATCAAAGAGTGGGAATGCGGATTAGTAATAAGGAATGTCGAGATAGAGAAAGAAAAAATTGATTTGATAACGATTTATAACCACATGAAAATTAAAAAAATGATTAATAAACTAAAGGAAGTGATAGAGATAAGTCTGTTTGAAGAGAAAAAATTCATTGTAGTGGGTGACTTTAATGCAAGGCTGGGGAACGAGCGATTAAGTAAGGGTAAAAAGAGAAATTCTGAAGATAAAAAAACGAATAGAGAGGGAATAAAACTGTTAGAAAGTTTAAAAAATACTGTAACGCGGAAATCAAAAACGGATGTACGGAAGGGGACGAGGAGGGGGGCACTTTTATTGGGGGTGCGGGCTCATCTATTCTCTTTTTGAAGGAGGGATAGGATTATCAGAACTTGTGACGAGATTGGAAGTAGCGACGCGGATAGAATCTGATCACCTGCCAGTAATTTTCGAGATGGGGAAAAGAGACAAAGTGAGGGGGAGGGAAAAAGGGAACAGAAAACTCACAGAAAAACTGGAATGGAGGAACGAGAAAGTAGAAGAGTATGAGTGGCGATGGGGAAAAGGTGGAACGCAGAAGAACTAAGAGGGGAAACGGCGCAGGAAAAATGGGACATACTGGTAGAGAATTTAAAAGTAACAGCCAAGGACTAAGCATGAATAATAGCAGAGGGGAGGGGAGAGCGATAGAAGCAAACTGAGTGAGGTAATAGAACAAAAAAAGAGAGTATGGGAGAGTTTGAACCAATAGAAGGAGGATAGATCAGAGGAGATGAGGGAAATTTACAAAGGCGAGAAGATCAAATTGAAAGAAATGATAGCGAGAGGAATCAGGAATGCGAACAAGGAAAAAATCGAAACTATGGCAGCGAGCAGGGACATGGGAGAATTCTGGAAGATAGTGAACAAGGAGAGGTCGAGGAAAAGTAGGAAGGGGAAAACAATTAAAAAAGAGGAGTGGGCCGAGCACTTCAAGAATCTTCTGGGAACAACAAGAGGGGGGAAAAAGCACAGAGGGGGAGGAAAGTGTGATCGAGAGGGAAAGCGAAAACGAGGGGGGGGGGGGAGGGGGAATAGACATTCTAAGCAGAGGGCTTAGCGAAGGGGAATTCAAGGACGCTTTAAATCGAATGAAAAACGGGAAAGCAGCCGGACAGGACGGACTCACGACCGAATTCTTAAAAGGACTACCGAAAAATTAGATGCGAACAATAATTGAAATTTTCAACGAGTTATGGGATAAGGGCAGATCCTAAGGAGATGGGAAACGGCACGAATTTACCCTATATTCAAAAGTAGAGACGAGGAGGAGGCAAAAAATTATAGAGGGGTATCGCTTCTTGACGTAAGCTGCAAATTGCTAGCAAAAATCATGACCAGAAGAATAAACTAATGGGCAGAGAGCAAAAACATTTTCATGGAAAGCCAGGCAGGTTTTAGGGGGAAAAGAGGGACAAGAGAGCATATTTTCATAATGAATTCGATCTTAGGCAACAAGTTGAAACAGAAGGGGGAAAAATTATATCTGGGATTCATCGACTTTAATACCGCGTTCGACAAAATCGATAGGCAAAAGATGATAGAGAAAATAAAAGAAAAGAAGATAAGGGGAAAAATGCTACGAATGATATCTATGAAACGACAAAAAATGAGGTAATCTCTAACGAGGGGCTATCGGAGAGCTTTGAGACGTTTCAAGGGGTAAAGCAGGGATGCCCATTGAGCCCTAGCTTATTCTGCCTATTCCTAGACGATATAGACGATATCTGGAAGAGGAAGAAAATAGGAGGCACGGTAGTGGGAGGGAAAAAATTCTATTGTTTAAAGTTCGCGGACGACATTGTTGTACTGGCAGAAAGCGCGGAAGGGCTGAGAGAAATAATGAGGGAGACGGAGATCTATAGCGACGAGTCAGGGATGGAGGTTAACACAGATAAAACTAAGATGATGATATGGAGTGAGGGTAGATTAGGCAAAGAGAAGGATTTCATATACAAGGGGAAAAAGTAGAAGTCGTCAAAGAATTGAAGTATCTAGGGTATTGGTTCACGCAGAAAAACGGGAACACAATACATATAAACAAAATAACAGGGAGGGTCACAAGAGCAATTAACGTGGCATGGGGAATTTTAAAGATGGAAAAAATAGAAAATTTAAGGAAAAGGCTTATAGACAGCTTATAGACAGTTTAATAAAGGCAGTGTACATGTATAGAGTGGAAATCTGGGGGTGGCAAAAATGGAAAAATTTAGAGAGGGTACAGAGGAAATTTTTAAAAATGGCTATGGGCTTAAATAGAAACACACCGAACTACATTACAGCAATGGAAGCAGGGAGGGCATCGATGGAGTTACAAATAGTAAGGAGGGCGATGGAATACTTAGTCACGATAGAGCAGATGGAGGAAAACAGGTGGCCGAAGATATGCTTAAGAGAGAAAGTGAGGGGAATGATAAACAATAATCCAACGAAATGGGGTAAGAAGGTAAGGAAGTGCCTGGAAGGAGTAAGGGATGGGGAAACTCTAAAAATGATATGGGACAAAAAAGAAGTAGAAAAAATAAAGGGCAAATTAGAGAGTGGGTTAGAAAGAAAAGCAGAACAAGAACTACAAAGTTTGTGGGGAAAATAGACGGGTAAACATATAACGAACTTTATAAAAAACTGAAAGAGATGGTGTGGGAAGAGGCTTATTGGAGGGACAGGATGACTCCGGGATGGATAAAAGAATAATAGGCGAGAAAAAGATGTGGAAACATAGACAGAGAACAGGCGAAAGGGTTTAAAGAAAGTGAGTGCAGATTCTGTTGAAGGATAGAAGAGAGCTTGGAACAGAGGATATAGGGGGTAAATGTGTAAGAGAGCTTGAGGAACAGGAAATTACTGTTAGGGGAAGGGTAAAAAACAATAAATTGATTGAAATATTAAAAGGGAGTCCTAACAGAGCAATCTGTAACTATGTATACATTTTTGAAAAATTGGCCAAATCGAGGAGGGATAGTGAGCATCCCGAATAAGAGCAGAGGTAGTAGGGCAAAGAGCAAATAAAGAAAAGGCTAGATATACATGTGCAAATATTTATATTGTTAAAGCGAATTTTTTTGCGGATTTTATTATGCAAAGATAGTTTTTTGTAAGTGTTTTTTTTAGAATGTAAGAAATAATGTAAAAGGAAATTTTTGTAAAAAGCCGTGAAGGCTATACACGAGCAATAAAATACTACGACTGCGAGGGGGTGGGGGGTCTTTCCAAAAAGAAGGAAAAAAAAGTTTTGCGTATGTAATTTTTTTTTATTTTTTAACATAATCTCCTTGAAGGTCGATACATTTTATTAAACGGCCTTTCAGTTTTTTTAAGTCATCAGAAAAATATGATTTCTGAAAACCCTCAAAATAGGCATTTGTTGCAGAAAATATATTTGATAAAATACGATTCTACCTCCTCCAAAATAAGGGAAGCAAATTCTTAAGTCGATTTTACTATTGGGTTATTAGTTATTGGATTAGTAAAAATAACTGTATTTGGTTCAAAAATATTGAGTGAAAGTGAAACTATCTGTAAAAGTATTTTAACGGTGATATTTAGAGGTAAATTTAAGCAGTGGTTACTTAATTATCCCTCTCAATTATCGTATCAGCAGCTGAAAAAAAACACGTATTTAATATTTTTCGATAATCTATTGATGAATAGAGTTTCAAGAAAATCGAAGAGGGACATCTCCCTGCCTTCCCTTGTTAGTAGTATTCGAAGCGAAAGAAGATATGGTCTAGTCATTTTTTATGTAAAATGCAAATGTAGTAGTTCACAATCAGTACAAGTAGAAAATAGACACAAAATTCCTGGTACGAAAAAATTCACATTTGAATTAAAGTCCGGATTGCCAATAGTTACAAACTTTCAGTATATTAGATAATAATTGTATATACTTTATAATATTTTACTAAATTTATACTACTGTGGGCAAAAAGTAAGGTGAATTTTCAATTTAAACTTCGCGGGCTTAACATTTCGGGCTAGTTCATTTTTTCTTGAGTTGGTAGGACTGCGAATGACATCTGGGACAAATTTCATGTCAATGTCATCATCAGTAATATATTTACGCTTGTGTTTACCAAACGACCAAGAGTGCATGTTTCGATTTTTACAATGTCTGATTTAATTGAGCAAAGAAGTGCCATCAAATTTTGTTTGCGGAATGAAATTTCGGCTGCGGAAACGTTGAGGATGTTGCGGAAGGCCTTTGGTGATTCTACCATGTCGCAGAAAAATGTTTATAAGTGGTACAAAGACTTCAAAGAGGGTCGAGAACGTGTTGATGACTTGGAGCGCTCCGGACGACCATCGACGTCAACAGATGACCAACACGTCAATAAAGTGAAGGAGTTAGTGCTGGAAAATCGTCGGTTGACTGTTAGAGACCTTACTGATATGATCGGAATATCAGAAGAATCTGTGAAAACAATTTTGAAAGACCATTTGGGCCTACGAAAAGTCAAATCTCGTTTGGTACCGAAAACGCTCAATTTCTTGCAAAAAATTCGCCAAAAATTCGACGCATATCGTTCCGCAACCACCGTATTCGCCTGATTTGGCTCCGTGTGACTTCTGGCTATTCCCAAAACTCAAGAGACCACTCCGGGGAACGCGTTTCGAGTCGATTGAGGAGATAAGAGCTGAATCGAAGAAGGCGCTGATGGCTATACCGGAAAGGGACTATTTGGCATGTTTCGAGGATTGGAAAAAACGTTGGCATAAGTGTATTTTATCGGGAGGGGATTACTTCGAAGGGGATGACATTGATGTAGAAGAATAAATAAAGATTTTTCATTTTACAAACAAATTCACCTTACTTTTTGCCCACAGTAGTATGTATACATGTGTTTTTATAGGAGCTATATCAATAGTTCTTAAATAGACAAGTTATTCACATTTAATATGCCAGTCTTATCAAAGCGAACGTTTAAAAAATAATTAAAGAGCTGTTGGCCCATTTATAGAGCAAGTGACAAAGGAAAGCTGCTACTCTGTTGTATAATTAAAGAGACTAAAGGTGTTGTAAGTTTTCAATTACGCGTGAAACATCTAATCTTGAAATGTATGTGTGTTTCTAAAATGACCAGTTCTATAAATTATAAATGAATGTCATAGTACAATTAGGATTATATATATTTCAAAACTTTCTGCCCAATTTCAAAATTTGAATGTCTTAATAATACTCGCCATAGTCCATTTTCTCCTTGTAACATTTCAAGGGCTCGTAGTCAGATCTAGTGCCTGGTTTATCAGCGTCGTAAGCTTGAATATTTTAATCCGATATCACGTCAATTAAATTTTGATCGAAAAATCTGACTAGAACCATGAAAATATTGTTGTTCAGTTTTTCCAATAACAACAACTAGTCGTTATCTGAAATATAAACAAATGCAAATAAAGTTACTAAGAAAATGTTATATCATCAATAGTAATCGACTGAATTTTTGTTTCTCCAACCTCTTAATTCACGAATAAAAATATTATGATAAATATTGCCATAATTCGCTTTTGCATGATAGATTGTGTATTTATCACACTGTAGCTTGTGTCTCAGTTACGTGGATTTCAATTCCTTGATATTTTCAATTGGTACTATTTGCAATTCTTCTAGTTCAATCATATGCACAAGTACTAGCGAAATGGTATGATTGTCGGTGTCTTGTAATGATTTCCCTATTTCATCAATGCCTGAATAATAAATTAAAAACAATATAGTGTGACGTCGGGGTCACTTTCAGGTAAGCTTGGAGTAAGTGTAAACTTAGGGTTGCTCTGATTTGGCTTGCGTGCAACACATAAGCCGGTACGAGCAATATTGTTGCGCAGAGAAATTACTAACCGTGAAATAATAACTGAGTGTTATTATTGAACACACCAGACTCTCACTTAATGTGTTCTTAATGGACTCTCGCCAGATTCACGCTTAACGAATTTCCAGAAAGAAAGGGTTACCAGAGAGAAAGAAAAGAAAAGGAAGGAACGAAAAGGAAAGATAGCCACATATGAAATTCACTTACTTTTTATTTTATTTGATTATTTGATACTTAGGCTGCGTACTCTCTGTTCTTTGACTTCTCTCCCTCTCTTTCTCTCTCTTTCTCTCTCTCTCTCTCTCTCTCTCTCAATTCTAGATGCACTTGGCTGACTTCTTGGTTGAGCTTTTGGCTGAGTTCTTGGCTGAGGTTTTGGCTGACTTCTTGGCACTACACTGCACTACTGATCCTTCTTAAAAAATGTTCTATCCTTTTGTGTTTTCTCCAGCAGTGGTCCTACAGTCATGTATAGAGTTTTTTATAAGCAGTGGGTGGTTGGGTGGAAATCCCCTTCTTCCGGCCCATGACATGATGACGATTAAAATTTTCTGTATTGGTGGAAAAATTTTCTTATTCGATTTGGTATTTTTAATTGGTCGGAGGCGTGAGTTTTCAAAGAGAGATAGGGCGGTCCTTTCTTAACTTGGGCCTTTTTCTCCAGAGATGCCTTTTTCTCTTGGAGTGCCACTTTCGAGAGCAAGAGTGACACTATGGTTTATAATTACTTACACAAAATCGTAATTGACTTAGGTAATTTTAAAGATATATAGTGATTATTTAATAGTGAGAGAATTATAATAACTATAAATTACAATAATTCAATAATTAACTATTATAAACATTTAGAAAAATCCAAAAACTTCTAAGAGTTATTATAAAATGTATTACGGTTCTATTGTTTTTTTCGCTTAAAACATGAAATTATTTACTAATTATTTTGTTCTTGCAAGGATTGAACTGGATAAATAATATATCTTTAAAAGGTGCGCATTATGGTACGATTTTTATTAGAACAATCACTATTTGATAAATACTTAAAAAATTGCATAAAACCCATTTAATATTACGGATATTCTCTTAGTGTTTTCTGACTAAAATGATTTTCAGAATGAGAACTTCGATTATAGGTTTCATAAAGCCACAATTATCTATTAATAAGGAAAATTTTGGGATCTCAACAATTTTATTTTAATCGATTTCAATGGTGAATTGCAAAGTTTCTTACAAAGAGAAAATTCGGTGGGAAATAAAAGATAGATTGTATTTTTATGACCCCTCTTCTTATCGGTGGGATAGTGCTTCAAAATATATACGCGATGGTCGTAGGCTCCTTTTAATACATGCGAGTGGGACAAAGCAGGATAAGACAGCGATTGTAAGGCCGAGTACACAGGTTTGGGCCACTATCAGGTTTTATATCAACACCTTATTCCAGATGTGCTTTCCTCATGGGAAATTTTATTAGTAGCGACTCTCAATTCTTTATATATCTTGAAGGTTCTCAATCTGTTCTTAATATTGATTTCTATTAATTAAATAAGATTAAAAAAAAACTAAATTACCGCCTGCCGTCACAATAGTCCATACGAATAGTTAGTTTGTGGCAGGGAATTTCGGGGGGTTTGACCGCGCTCCGAGTTCTTCCGCCACAAGGCCTGTTTGGTTCTACCCCCGATTATTTAGGGCGCCAGACCGTCGGCTGATTACGGCGATCGTCGGGGGTAAGGCCAGTAGGGTTACGCGTATCCCGGTCTGCCTAACGGCGACTGCGCAGAGTGGGCAGATGGGGGGAATACGCGTTATGTCCTAAGTTTAGGCCTTTGGTGTCCAACTTTCGATGCTAATTTCCTCCTTGATTAGTGTATGCCGGCAGCTCAGATGATGACTCCTTAAGTCAGGTCGTGAGGACGTTCGAAATCGCGCGTATTTTTCCTAACGAATAATCCGAAAATATAGCGAATTAATAAACCCGTATGTAACCGACCGCGGCTGAAAATCACTAACATGCAACAGGGGCAGGTTATCAAATAAGATATATGTATATACAGACAATTAATAGTTTTATTGATGCATTAAAAGTTTCTCACATACGAGGTCGGAATAAATGTGGTCGGTCGAATCCTAAATTTTCATTAATCCCTGAGATACAATTTAAACGGTTCCTAAAATGGTGGAAAGGTCAGCGCGAGTAACAAATCGCAATTTTCTTTTATAAAACCTACGCTCAAATTCGGCTTGCGAAATGGCGGAAAGGTCAGCACAACTAGTTAGTCAAAACAATTTACTTCAACGGAACCTACGTTTGTACTAAGTAACTAACGAAAGGTCAGCGCGAATACTAACTTGCAATTTTCTTTTGTAAGACTAACTTAATAAACGTGACGAAAGGTCAGCGCGAATACCAAGTAGCAACTTTCTTTTACAAAACGAACACTTAATAAAGTCGACGAAAGGTCAACGCGAATACTAAGTCGCAAATTTCTTTCGTAAACTTTACACTCAATAACTGGTAAACGAAGGTCAGCGCGAATTCTAAATCGCGAATCTCTTTCGTAAACCGAACACTCAATTTAAATTCGCGGAATGGCGGACAGGTCAGCACGATCCTATAGGCACCGACGTCGACGGATCCACGCGTCGCGACGACCTACGGCACTGAACTATCGATTCCCGCACTTCGCGATTAATTAAAATTGAGCGGCATTTTGCCTACTTACAAATTTTCCTTGCGGTACTGGCAAACAAAATTGGCAACAGGGAGTATAAGAGGCGTCTAGCGCTAAAGGTTCGACAGCGAAAATCAGCTAATAGAGACTCCTGCTCTCTAGATCTCCAATAGCGAAATATCTGAGGCGTCTAGCAAGATTAACAATAAAGAGAGGCTCCTTCCTTGCGGATCTCCAGTGGCAAAATGGACGAGAATCGGCTTCTCGCGGTCAAAGATCGTTTCTCTTCTCCTCTTTCCGAGAAGAAATATTATTATTGGTCGGTATGCTAATTCGGATATCGGTAGCGCCCTCCGGATTTTTATCATTGGTCCGTATGTAAATTAGAATAATACAGCGCCCTCCTTAACTCTCCTACTTTCGTCGTTATTTACTCTCTCTCACCCCCCACTAAGGTATCTATCATTAATTGTCGGAAAAGATCTACCCCTACTCTTATCTATTCGTCTATGCGGACGGAAATCAAATTTTATTCTAATTTGCCTATTCGTCGTGACGTCACTAGCGAATTTTGTCAGATGTTCGAATTCGGTCAGTTAAATTATTATTAAATCTAAAGGGGGTAGTTGTCGCTCGCTATCATAATAGGGGTGTCGGTCGTGTGCGAATTTTACAATTTAATATTTATTTCGTGTTCATTCTTTTTCAATTTTTAATTTTAATCTAAGAAATACGTATATAATATACGCCGTTTCATTTATAGCGCCCTCATCTTCGCATTTACATATCATTCTATTATTTTATATTGTCTGTCTCGCTCGCTCTTGTTTTGTCTATTTCGCTCGCTCTGTCTCGCTCGCTCTGTCTCAGTCTGTCTCGCTCGCTCTTGTTTAGTCTGCTTCGCTCGCTCTGTCTCGCTCGCTCTGTCTCAGTCTGTCTCGCTCGCTCGCTCTCAGTCTATATCGGCGCTTCAAGATGGCCGCTCAGTTTCTCGCGCGTACGCCTCGTGTCCTCGTGCCGGTTGTTGGAGCGCCTCCTGGGGCGCTCCCGTGTCGGTTCTGTGGTGTTTTTCCGGGTGTTAGTGTGTGGTCGCTGATTTTCGTGTATGTGTGGCGCTCAGGATGTCGCCGATGGTGTTCGGCAGCCCGACACAGCTGATTGCCGGCTGCCACTTCATCGGCGATTTTCTGCTCGCCCCAGGAGTGTCAGTGCCTCGTGAGTGTTCGTGTCGGTGTCTGGGAGTGTAAC
Source organism: Phymastichus coffea (assembly GCF_024137745.1). Lineage (NCBI taxonomy): Eukaryota > Metazoa > Arthropoda > Insecta > Hymenoptera > Eulophidae > Phymastichus > Phymastichus coffea. Next base: position 647,846 of record NW_026706827.1, read on the forward strand.
GGATCTGCATGTGTCATCAACATGCATCTCCGTTGCATTTCCCAGTCAGGTTTTGCGTTTTTCTATTGCCGGCCGGCAACACGTGGTCGGGAGTGTCTGTGAGTGAGTGTGTGCGTGCGCTCTCTTTTTTCCTGTGGTGCGCTCCTTTTTTTTTTGTGTCTGCTTTTCGAGCGTCCGTCGGATCGCGTTAGACAGTTTGCTTCATCGATATTTCCGGCGTGGTAGTTCGGACATGGAAAATAAAAATTGTCTGGGATAGGGCTTGTTTAGCTTTAATTTAAACAACCGGTTACGGGGCGGCAAGGGACGGGGATGGCCTTTCTGAGGTGTTGCAAACAATGCAGCACTCAGGGAAGGCCTTGTAATGTGCCACATTACAAGTTTTCACTAGTTTTTTTTGCAAAGCACGCAAGCGATGATATAATTTTAGAAGAATAAAACTCTAATATTTTTTGCGAGCACAATATTTTTTCAATTTTGTTTAATATACGAGGTGTGTTCAAAAAGTAAGGTGACTTTTCAAATTTCACGGGCAACGTACTTTCGATTATCGATTTTTTTGTTTTGTTATGTTGGTACACTCTTCCCGAACATCTGTACCAAGTTTCAAGTATATAGCATTTTTTGTTTGGTTGTGAGAGGCGTAAAGGTTATAAGTGTTTTACGTGCTCGGCGATTTCTTGCTATCGAAAAATATGGATCAAAGGATTTGCATCAAATTTTGTGTAAAAAATAAAATAAAGTGCTCCGAAACACTTGAAATGTTGACGGTGGCATACGGTGAAACTGTTCTGAGTAAAAAAAATGTTTACACGTGGTAAACTCTTCCAAGATGGCCGGGAAGATGCCAATGACGAGCCTCGCTGTGGACGCCCAAGCACGTCAACAACTGATGAAAACGTTCAACCAGTGAAGAAAATTGTTCTGGAAAATCGTCGAATCACTATCAGAGAAGTTGCTGAGGATGTTGGTATATCGCTTGGCTCGTGCCATGAAATTTTTTCTAACGTTTTGGGCATGAGACGTGTGTCAGCGAAGTTTGTTCCGAAATTGCTAAATTTTGACCAAAAGAACCGTCGCATGAGCATCGCTCAAGAACTGTTGAATGACGTCAACGATGACCCAGATTTACTCAAAAGGGTCATAACTGGTGACGAATCATGGGTATATAGTTATGATATCGAAACCAAAGTCCAATCGTCCCAATGGAAGAGCCCAGATGAGCCAAGATCGAAAAAAGCACGCCAAGTTCGATCAAATGTCAAAGTTTTGCTCACTGTTTTCTTCGATTACCACGGCGTGGTGCATCAGGAGTTCTTACCATATGGACGTACGGTCAATAAACAGTATTATCTTGAAGTTATGCACCGTTTGCGAGAAGCAATACGAAGAAAACGCCCAGAATTGTGGAAAAACAATTCATGGCTTTTGCATCACGATAATGCCTCTGCTCACTGATCTTTGCTTGTGAGAGATTTTTTGGCCAAAAACAACACCACAATCATGCCTCAGCCACCATATTCATCGGATTTGGCCCCATATGACTTTTTCTTATTCCCAAAACTAAAGTGACCTATGAAAGAACGGAGATTTGCAACGATTGAAGAGATAAAGACTGCATCGCTGGAAGAGCTCAAGGCTATACCGAAAAGTGCTTATGAGAAGTACTTTGAGGATTGGAAAAACTGTTGGCATAAGTGTATTGTATCTGAGGGGGATTACTTTGAAGGGAACAACATAAATATTGATAAATAAATAAATATTTTTTCTTAAAAATACAAAGTCACCTTACTTTTTGAACAAACCTCGTATAATGATAATCGTTTAAAAATATTTGTCACATCAATCAAGAATAATTCCATAGAACTTGAATTCAGATTTAATTTCAAAATAATATATGTGTATTTTTACTTATTTCTCAAAGCCACGATGTGAATTTGAAATTGAAATTCCTAATCTACTAACACGTTTAACACGTTCTCTAAAAGATCGGAAACACTGGAAGTTGAGAGAATGGGAGAAATGGCTATTATTTTATAGTCTGCCTATTTTTTAATTGATTCCTGGTTTTGAAAAATATGCAAACCATTGGCAGTTACTGGTTAAAGCCATACATATTTTGAAATCTGCACCGATAAGTGAAGATGATTTTGTTCGTGCAGATCGATTGTTAAAAATGTTTGTGGCAGATATAGATTTGTTATATGATCGATCTGATATGACTTACAATGTGTACCAACTTTTACATCTCATTAAAAGTATGAAAGATTGGGGTCCATTGCAATTTCATAGCGGATATCCATTTGAATCAAGCAATGGGAAAATTCTGCGCATGGTTAAATCCGCTAAAGGTGTACTTTATCAATTATGTTGCAAAATTGAATATAAAATTAGTGCAATACTGTTAAAAGAGCACATTATGAAATATTACGAAAATTCTCGAGTGCTGAAGTTCATTTCCCACTTAAAAATTGCATACAGCAACAAATGTATCAAAATAGGTGAAAATAAATATTTTGGAACATCCAATTACCCTGATATTAAATGGGTGAGCTTGCTAAATCTTAATCCGACTTTACAAAATCATACGAAAAACTTCTGAAAAACAATTGCATTTTTTCATCATGCTAAAAAGAAACTCTACGATCTAATAACTTCTACATTCAGACAAAAACTGAAATGTTTATGAAAGTAAATTATTTTATTGTCGATGAAGTTTCTGAAATAGAATATATAATATGTAATCGTATTAAAATCAAAAGCACTTTTGAAAAATGTCAAAAAATAAAAAAAATTATATAAACTGAGAAAGAAATGACAGTCATAAGCATAAGTGACATTAAAAGCATTGTTGTTTGCGTTAAGACATCACACAGACAATATATTTCCGCTGCACCTAACATGCTACATTATTAAAAATATATTAATGCAATACGTTCGTTTTATTAAGTATGTACGTATTTCGTATGCACACTCCGGATTTCATGTGCATGAAATATGTACGTATTTTGTACATATTTTGTACGTATTACGTACGTTTTTTGTTCAAATTATTTAAGAATTTTTGTACATATTACGTACAAATTTCATACCTATATTTTAAGGGGAAGCTAACATAGAAACGTCTTTACCTTTAAAAAATAATATTGTGACGGCGGACCATATATGATCAAAATTTTAAAAATGTCGAAAGAATCATTTTTCCTAATATTAAGACCAACGGTAGAGTTGAAACCGTTTCTCATAAGCTGTGGGAACCGAGTCGAGTGTCGCAGGGAAATTTTTCTTGATAGTCTCCAAACGGCAATAAAATCTAGTCTAAATTTATGTAACCGTGCATTCCTTTTTTTCATTACGCTCTTCTGACCCTCGCACCCTCGCACTTGCATATGAAGTGCATGCAACCTCCGAACACGTGAGCGCTGAGATGCCGATAAGAGAAGAGGGCCATGGGATCGCGTCTGCATCCTATTCACATCATAACTAACGAATATTTCCCTTTCCAACTAGAAATTAAGCATTCGAAATTATGAAATAATATTTTTTGAACTTGAATATTTTGACTTCAACAATATATCAAAAATAATTTTGGCCTCTCAAAACCTCTTATCGAGTTTCCGCTTAGATTAAGCAGAAAATAGAAAAAATAAAAAAATATACGTTAATTTTAATGAATTCACTGTTATTTAACGAACTTTTACTATAAGAAATTAATCTACGAAATTATACAATGTAGCGTGCGAGATAACAAGCATCGCTCTATTTTTATTATATTTTATTAATAGATAATTATTGATAACTGTATTTTGCGACGAATTTAATTATAATAACGATTGTTAATATAAGTAGTGTATAAGTTATGTATTGGTCGATTATGCTTGTTCCGACTTCAATTAATTAATAATTACGAAATTTTAAACTAATCTTGGCTGCGAATGATACTTGAAGAGCTATCTTAGGAACTAAGGCCCTTGCGTCCGCGTCCCCGATTTTCTCCACGCCCCCGTTTCAATCAGGGCCCGAAAATCCAGCCAGGAAAATCAAAAGAAACAAACGGACCAATTAACACATCATTGCCTGCTCCACTCCTCCCGAAACCAAGAGGCTAAGAGAGGGACTCATCACCCAACCACCCACTTGATATAAAAATGGCTGCACAAGACCCAAAAGTTAGTTGCAGTTGTTGTCAGTAGTTGTAGTGTCTATGCAAAGCAGAGATTGAGTACCAGTAAGTGAGTGCTGAAGGAAGCACAGAAATCAGTAGTATCAAGAAATCAGCCAAGAAGGTAGCAAAGAAGTCAGCCAAGAGCTCAACAAAACTCAGTCAAGAAGTCAGTCAAAGAGACAAGCAGCCAAGCAGCGGAACAAGCAAAACAAGAAAAAATCAGTTAATATAAAATAAGGACGCGCAGGCCGAAAAGAGTGAATTATTCAATAAAAAAAAGAGCAAACAAAATTTTTATTTTTTTTAACTTATCTATCTCTCCTCTCTTTTAGAAGTAGGTCGCAAATCAAAAATTTTCCCTTTGTCGTATTTGGAGACTACTTTTGATAGGCTCTAAATACAATTTATATTAGGAAAACCAGGTTTTACTATTGATAGGACCCAGGGTACTTCGTGCTCTCGGATTACAACTATTGATTGGAATCCAAGAGCAGAAGGACAGGTTTAGTGGCACTGTCCCTTTCGGTATTATTAATTTTCGAATAGTGATCCCGTTAGTTTATGCGAGAAATCGCAGACTAGCAACAACAGAACCCTGAGACTGCGCCAAGCCTCAGGTGCACCTGAGATGTGTCGTTGCCACGACGTCATAATATTTCGAGAGGAATATTGCAGAGGTTATAGGAAGCAAATTTTAGTTACCAAAATTTCCGTGATGTATAAAAAATTAGTAAAGATACAGCTAAAAATTTATTGGAATGAAAAGTAAATAATTTGCCAAATCTAATTAAAAAGAAGACTATTTTAGATATCGTCTTAACACATTTAAGCTCAATTGCCAAAGTTTAAAACTTACAATTAGTTTCAACTGCCAAAATATTTTTAATTATAAAACAATTAATATTATGATTATTCGGATGTAACTACTCAAACGAACAATGTGATAACTTTGTAGTAATCAAAACATAATTTAACTCTGTTTATAAAAATAAATAAACATATGTCATATATTCGTATAAAATATGAATAAAATAAATTTAGTTAATGTAAAAAATAAAGTCAATTAATATGAAATCAATCGTTAGCCTTATTAAATTATTTAACACAAAACATATGAGCATTCTAATTGCGATTTTATATTTTGAAGCTGTTTAAAGTTGCCGCGCAAAGTCGCCATTTGTCACTCTCCCAATGTAAATTGCAACGTTGCCAAGTTTTCAGTACATCTATTATAAATCGTGGTTTTTGGATAATATTTAATTAAAAAGTATGGTAACATGGTCTAAAACTTAGCACTTATTCCGCTAACGTTTTTCTATACATATATCAAAAAATTTTGATAACGTTATTAGCAAATTTGAGAGTTCATCGATCTTTTCAATGCAGTTCTATAAGGCCCTCGCCACATATGCGCATACGTGCGCGTACGAGGGCGTACAAATGCGTACAAATCGCTAAAAATTTTGATAGTGCCAACAACAGAAAGTTACTACTATTCCTCGCATGCCCCAAACGAACACACTTACTCCTGGAACAAACGTATCATAACGCTATATTATTGAAGGTTATGATACGTTTGTTCCGGGAATAAGTGTGTTCGTTTGGGGCATGCGAGGAATAGTAGTAACTTTCTGTTGCTGGCACTATTAAAATTTTTAGCGATTTGTACGCGTTTGTACGCCCTCGTATGCGCATATGTGGCGAGGGCCTAAGAGTTCATGTAAAAAAGGGCATTTTCATGATTGAATTTCTCGTTGACTAGACTGGAAACACATTAAAAAAATAAGTATGTTATCAGAATACGTTTAACTTTTATATATTCGAGTTTCAGCACGTGTTCATTAGAAGTCATTTTTAGTAGGCAACGTCCTTAAAAGAGCCTCGGCGCTCGCTACTCTTGCTGCCTCGGCTCTTATACTATCCCGGACTGAAAACATTTCCTCTTCCGGTGTAATTACGCTCATTGCGCTGTTGATCCATAAATAACTAATTCATTTTGCTTCAATTCACAAAACAACTATATAACGCAATATGTGCTAACGGACAAGAACAAACGACACTCGACATCGAAGCGTACGCGATGCACGTGTAGGAGAATGAACGTCTGTGAAAGAGAGAGAGAGAGGGGGAGATAGAAAGAGAGAGAGAATAACTTAGAGAGGGGCGAGAGGGAATAGAAGCAGCTGCGTCGTGCCTTGATGTAGCCTGCAGTTGAGCCAGTCCAGACTCCAGTAATAGTAGTGCCGCGGTGCTGATACAAACGTAGTCTCTTAGTCGTGTCGCTTTGCATTCCCTGAATAAATATACGTATATCGACTATCTAGACATACTAGAGTATTACCGGTCGACGTTATCTCTTATACGAATGACGTGAGTGTATATGAGTCAACGGAAGAAAAATTTTGTACACACTGACCGGCCTAGTGCAATTATTTTGACAAATTACACTGAATTTATATTACGTACAGTAAAAAAGACGTATGGATTTTCATATAAATATCTTATGTTAGTTTTTAGTGGCTTCTAGTTTTCGTTCTTGTCCTAATAAGCAGTTAGCTTAATACGCATGTGGGTGCCAGCTTAACTAACGAATTAATACTGTGTCTACATTAAAATCTGATTTCATCAATATCTGTACACGTTCGCCTTCACATTTGTCTGGCTATCCTCAGTTCTGCAACTTTTCTTTATAAACAGCGGTAAATTGAAAAATTCACGTACCTATCGATAAATATATAGCAATATATTATTTTTCACGTTACATCTTTATTTACGACATATAAATCATTGTATTACATTCTTAATACCACATTCATGACTTAATATATTTTTCTATTGCCGGTAAATTCTGAAGATTGGTTAATTTTGAGTTTCTATTAATTGTGCCAGCCTAAAACTTGAATAGTTAAACGTTTAGTAGTTTGATATATTGTTGATTTTTTTATAAATTAGCAAATGTAGTGTAATTTATAATTTTAATTTCTTATAATTAAACTATTGAAAAAAATGCACTTGCTTTGTAATTGTAATATTAGAAACTAAACATATATATGGTTAGCATTCAATTAGATCTATGTTTAATGTTGTTAAATAATATTTAATATTGAACGTTAAAAATACTCAACACAGCAATAGGATAAGACAACATGGTTATTTAGTAAATTGGAAGAATCATTAATCGCTATCGTTTAGGAGATATTTTTTGAGAAGGTTGCACACTCAATTAAAAAAAAAATGTTTGACTTAGTACATCGTAAGATTTTGATATAAAAGACTTGATTAATGTTTAATTCTCTGAGGGTACAAGATATAAATTATTTATTTTCTTATATAACGTGTACTCTAAGATCCGCAGTTTTTCTTTACATTTTTATTCATTTCTTGGAAGGAAAAGTCAAGATTACAGAGTACAAATTTTGTACACAGTAGAGATTATAGTACATTACGATACAAGTGTGGGAAAGTAGATTCCTGTCTCATGTGGCGTTTACGCCCGAGCGACACGAGACAGGAAACTACTTTTCCGCACTTGTATCGTAACGTACTATTGCAGAATAAAAAAATATATCAAGATAATTTCAATATATTAAAAGCATATGTTAATTCTCTACCATGCGTTATGACATAATATAAAATGTTACCGAAGTACATAAAAGTTTCTTTTTACTAATTTATATTTTTTTTGTTAAATTTAAATTCATTGATATTACCAGGAAAAATACAATTCATTGAATACGATCAAATAATTCATAAACAATTTTCAGATTGCACGTAATATAAAAGAAAAAAATTATACGTATCGTAACAGTTCTCCGTATTAAAATGATTAAGTACGAGTCTGCTAACATGAGGGTCTTGAATTCAAGTCTCGGTCAGGTCGGTTATTTTTTTTTAATTTCTATATATAGTTTAGTTTATTTTTTATCAAAGTTGTCTGCGTTATTTTATCCATAATATACACGCATTATTAATTATTCATTTTTTAACGACGAGGCTATAATTGAGTACAAACTTTGTACACATTCTTTAAAAAATTTGAACACTTATTTTCAGTGGGGTATACATTCTTACAGAGGAAAACTGGTCGCTTATGTGCAAGTTGTGATAAAATGATAAAAAACAAAGTAATAATAATAATCAAAACTTAAAAACTAAAATTTGATAAATTAATGAAGTCTATTTCTTTGATCGTTGTTCTCACCTGCTATAATTTTATCTTAATCGAAGCTATGCTTAATCGGTTGAGGTGATACCGAAAGAAAACCACTTTTGATATTTCGTTAACCAAATCATTAATCTCTTTAGAATCTTTATTCTGAAAAATTAGAATGAAACAAAATTAAAAACAATATGACAAGCAACTAGAACCCAGCAGTAAAACCACTTGGAAAATAACAGCCGAGGCCTGCCATGGCTCGGCCGGTAGGGCGACGGATTCACACCCGGTAGGCCCGGGTTCGATTCCCAGTCCCTGCTGATTGATACAAGCACCACTGAAAAATGTTTCATGTGCTATGTTCTACAACACATTGCAAACCTCCGTCGCTGATTAGCACTGATGGAGCATAGATAGAGCGACGTTAAATAAAAATAACAGCCCGATAGTTCTGGTCAGAGAAAATGCATATAATTGACTAATCTTACTATTATGATTTGGTCTTATATCCTGCGCCCAATGTTAATTCCATAGTAGACTACTAAAAGGACTATATGTTACTCAGTTTTGTAGTATCCTCTTTATCATTAATGTTGTGACGAAAATTCATAATGTTTAATCCCTTGATTAACCCCTTGAGTGGCGACGGTTTTCTAACTTTCTGTATTTAAAAGGCTAACCGGAGATATTACATTTAATTAAACAGAAATAGTGCTTCTAAGGGTTGGGTTTCTGAGGTCGCTGAATTCATTTTCATCGTTATTTTTTACCTGACTTATTCCAATAGGGTCGAAAATAAGGGATGTAAATAGGGATTGAGGAGATAATTGTTAATTTTTGGTGAAAAAAATTTTTTTCATTCAATCTGTATTTTGAACTCTCTCAGAATTTTTCCTTACAAAAAATATTCTTTGTGATAAAACAGAAAACTCTACTCAGGATTGCACAAAATGGAAAACTAACTTCTACTTTCATTTCACTAGAATTTCTGATTTAGAAAAGTATTCTTTGCAATTAGACATGAGATCCTAAACATGGAAAAAGTTTTCGACTTCAACCCTTGTTTTCAACCCCTATTTTTGACCCTATCAGGCTTTTCTATAACAAATGGAATCTCTTCAATAGAATAATAGACCATAAAAATACGGAAATAAAAAAAAAATTTTTTACGGAAAAATAAAAATTCACTTCTGACTTTCAACTATTGTTTTAAACCCAAACCCCATCAGATTTTTCTGTGGCAATAAGAATCTTTTGCATAGAAGAAAACATAAAAACATCGAAATCAAGAAAAAAAATTGTTTTTCGTGAAAATCTAAGAAATTATCTCACGTTCAACCTCTATTTTTAACCCTTTAAGAACTCCGTAGGCCAAAATTAACGATGGGGATAGAATTAGTTATCTTAAAAAGAGTTATATACGGAGTTTGGTGATGTTCCTTGGAGAATTACTAAAGTTATTTCGATTTGTACATATATGATTGTACTATATACTGCTACTCAATAGGTTAATATTTCTGAGACCACACACTTCTTCCAGTTACATTCAAAATCCAGAATTCTGGATAAATTTCTTTATCATTCGATTAGTATGAGTTTTATTCAATATGCTACTGTATGTCAATTTTTGTTCTTACATTGCAATCAATTTGTGTATTATTTTTGTTTTAGGTTTTTTGTCGAAGTTCTAACATGGTCCCAAACAACAGCGGTGCACTCAAAAGTGTTTTTTTGGACACAAACAGACATTCATCAAGAATTTTCAACAAAACTTTTATTAAATTTGATGTGTCAATGGCTAATGATAAAATTGGTTTTATGAGATCACTGGATTTATTTTATGTCAAAAATACAAAAGAATTTGGATCTAAATTAAACTGGGAGGAAGTTTCATCAGCAGCCACTTTACCATTAAAAGAATGTTCAGTAGTACTCACCGATATAAGCTATAATACAAGAAGTGAACTTTGCAATAATGGCATAAATTTTATTTGCTACAAAAACCTGCATCATCAATTCAATGTTAACAAATGCAAGAATGTAAAAATTCGGAAGCAACAAATTATTAAAAGAACTTGTTCAAAGCTTACTGACACAAAATCTTTGAAAAATACTAGTAAAATTGAATCCATAAAATGTAATGTTGGTAAAAGGAAAAACAATAGCAGTGTCACTTTCAAAGTGACTTTAAAAATAGGCAGTGAAGTCATTTCGAAAAAGTACTGTAAAAAGAAATACTTTAGTAAGGAATCTCCATACAAACGAATAGTCAATAAAATGCATCAAGACATCGACTGTGAAAAATGTAACGATATCAAAGACAGTTTATACAACTCCAGAGTTAGATCGGATATTGCGAATTGTCATCAAGACAGTAGTAAAAGCCCACAATGTGAATCCTACGATCAAAATGTATTTGAAGATAAGTGGCTTATGGCTGCAGCACTTGTGGAATTGGAAATACAACGACACCGTTCGCAATATATGAAATCTCCTCCTTTTGAAAATAATATGCAATATAATGATGAACGAAAGAATATTGATAACAATAATGTAGATGGTGATGCTGCTGTTTCCGAAGCACGTGAAACAATACCATTGAGTACTATTACCGAAGATGATATACAAGAAGTTTTGCGAATAAAAAAAAATGCGAAGAAAAATTGTAATAAGAGTACCAATACTTTACAACGGAATAGGCTGACTACGAATAATAATGATGAAATTATTACTATTGATGATAATTGCGATGATTTAATGGATGATTGCGTAATTATTGGTGAATCTTTATCAGAGGATTACTTGAAAGACTATAAAGAAAATCATTGTCCATTTTACATGATGGACACCGAGAAACAAGGAAATAAAAAGAATTCTTGTTTTAACGATGGCAGGAACATTGTACAACACAAACTTCATCATTCAGATTCCCAGATTTTAGCTCTTAGTACAAAAAATAATCCAAGCTTGCAATCATCATGTAATAAAAGTTATGAAATATCTAGATTTAAATGTAACAAATTAATTCAATACTGAGATTTTTTAGCATATGAACGTTACACTTTATACTATTAGATCACTATGTTATTTAGTACCTTTAGTTTTAAATAACAAATTTATTATTAATTATATGTTTATTAACCTTGCATAATAATAAAAATTTTATTTAGCGATAGTGGAAAATATTTTAAATTGTGATATTGTTAACAGTAATTTATCTTTAAAATTGCCACCGTCACTCAATGTTAATGCAGTTAAATATCAAATATAAAATAGTTTAAACTCGAATTTTTATAACGAAAATTTTATATTTTATTATCTAATATTATATTTTGTGATATATAGTTTTTAATTGAATGAAAGTTTAATGCTTCCATATTTTGACTACTTTTATATACTTATCAATTAGTCTATACATATTCAATATCTAACCGAAACGCAGCATTTTACTCAATGAATAATCTTTGAGAAAAGAGTCTTGTGGTACTTTTTTGTTTTTATTATTGTTTCATATCTTTAAAATTCAAAAATGCTATTCATTAGAAATTGATAGGAATTTGTAATTCTAAGTTCAGCTAGTGATTGTTGTTGGGAAAGTTGGCATTAATTAAATTTTCTTTTCTTTTTTATTTGAGTACAGTCATTTATCTATGAAACTATATGGTAATATAATGATTCTAAAAATTGAACTAATTCGATTGAAATTCTTAAATTACAGTTACAATAATAAACCTAAATGTTAAATTGACAACATCGTTACATAATCGTATTCAGTGTTATCTGATGAATTATCGTCATTAAGAATGGATTGAAAATTGCCACATGTCTTCTTTTCACTATTACTTAGATTGTTATTTTGGCCATCGACTTCTCCATATTTTTTTTAATGAATTATCATTTTGAAGCTTCCTGCTACTAAAAAAATACATGTACCGATTTATATGATTTTATCGCGTTTGCAGTTTCAGACCTATCAATGGATTTTTTTTAAATTAAATTTAAAAAAATTTCATTTACTCCATGCTTTCAAGATAAAAATACTTTTAAGTAAATATTTTAAAATAAAAATCGAATAAACCACTTTCTACACTTTTAAATATTTATAATTTTGTTGTTATTGTTATTTTTGAAATTGTAACTATAATAATGATGATTTGTTCCTTCATAGTTGAAAAAAAATTGCTCTTTCGACACAATTTTTATATAAAACAATAATAATGTTGGAATTTTGACGTGCTGGAAAAAATATTGGCATTCAGCGGCTCGAAAAACATACAGTACACTTACGGAAGCCGGAGTAGACTCCGGAAAAGTTGTTGTGGTCTTGTGATAATTAGAAATAAGAATTATTATTAATTAAATGGTTGTAAGAGAGATAATAATTATAGAAGTTTTTAAATTATAGAAGCTTTAAAAAAATTATAATTCATTAATTCATGAAATAGGTATGAGTGATTTTTAAAGAAAAAATCACTTATGTAAGGTATACCATCTGTAAGGGTGATTAACAGTGCTCGAGAATGGCTATTTAGAAAATCCTGAAAAACCTTAACTTAAATATATGATATAGTAAACAGAAATACTTTTCTCAATTTTTTCGAGTTCATACTTTGGTTTTCAAGAAAAAAAAATAAACATCTAGTTTTAAAAAAATATAAAATAAGGGTTGTAACTCTCCGGGCTATAAATATGCCTAAGATCTTAGACTTCTTACAGCAAAATCCTCCACTTAGTTTAAAAACATATTCACGAAATACTGAGGTATAATAAGAAAACGATTTTGGGGTTTAGATGAAAGGATGGTTTTTTATCCTTTAAAAAAAAATATATTATACATTATTAGCTGAAACTCTGTCTTTATTCTTATTGTTTGATTCATAATTTTTTTTTCTATAAACTAATAATATCTGTTCTGTAATACTGAATATAGATATTTGCAAACAAGCTTACCTTTATAGGTTGTACCTGTTAAATCTTAGTTATCTCATAAAATTACACGGGTTGATAGTTTTTCTGATTTACTATGTAATTTCCCAATTTATTTATACAACCGTAGATTAGGAATATACACAACAGTATGCATTACCGTTATTAAAAAGTGATCTAGAGTAATTTATCCTGTGAAGCATTTAAGAGTTAACTAATGGAACATAAAACCACATGCGGCAAAAATGCATAAGTGTTTTCTTTTCGTAACCTAGTAAATTAAATTATAGTCACAGAATGTTATTTAATAATATACGACTGGACATTGATTGTATTGACCTATCGTACAGATTCATAAAAAAGTTTTCAATAAAATATGATTGAAGATTTCTTACGAGACGATGCTTTAATTAATCATTATGTTATAAAATAATCATTTCAACTTGTACGTATAACACAAGTATACAAATAATAGGTCATTTTCTGTATCACAAGCCAGCAATGGTATTTCCGAAGGATTTTAGCGCGCTGAATTCAAATCTGGCCTCAGAATTGTTTCATCACGTCAGGTTTTTGAGATATCCTCATCCAAAAGTGCAAAAAGCTCTGCTTTTTGACATATTTAAGGTTATGTAGCATCGTAAATAAATTTTGTCACAGAAAACTATTCAAAACCTCTTAAAGTACAAATCTTCCTCTTCAAAATGCCGTTAAGTTTGCCTAAATATCTTTTTTTTTCGCCAATATATCGCATTTTGAAATTTTCATATTTATGAATTTCTCAAAATTCGAAAATCCATTAATCCGTTAAGTCCTAAGTGGACGATTTTCTTTTACTCTTTTCAATTGATCTTTTGTCAGGAATAGAAATCAGGAATAGACATTTCTGAGGTAAAATTACCTGAACTTTCGATCTATACTGTTAGAGTTTTGAAAAAATGCGTACGTGTGCTTGTGTATATGCGTGCGTGTGGCTCGGCAAGTCTAAATATGAACTGGCAATGAGTAATAAAATATTAGAAAATACGAACAATATCAAGTTCATGTGAAAAACAAATGAGTCATCCACAATAACAAGTATCTTGGAACGGAACTTATTTGTATGCGTGACTACGATGTCATAAAATTTGCATTGTGCCTTTCTCTCTCCATTCTATTTATCAGTCAGCTTTTACGGTATTTGATGCATTGAAAATTCAAGCATAATTTTTATTGTACGAATTTTTATTTATTCAAATTGTAATATGTAATTCAAATCCCTAAAATAGTTCGCTATAGAAAAAAATTGTTTTTGAAGGTAAAGTTTTGAAAATCTTTTTTTCTGGTGTAGTTGGTCTTGTATAACAATAGAAAATACTGGCTCATGGATTTTTCAAAATCATTTTTTTATAAACTATATATTTAACAAAATATTAAAAATTTTCGAGCAAAATTATTTCAATAAGCTAAGATTACTCAAGCTGACTAACTTTCTAAATAAAAATAAAACACAGAAACTCGATAGTATATTTCTGTGGATTTTCGAGCGCTTAATCCAAATCTAGCTTTAGAATTGATCCATCAGACCATCACCTATGGTTTTCGCGATATCCCAACCTAAAAGTGTAAAAATCACGATTATTTGCTATGTTCAAGTTTATTGACGTATGTAGTAGTCAGGACAATGCAGTACTTTTATCCATTAAAATTCATTTTTCGGATTACAGTTATTTTTTTTCTTCGAGATATTGATTGAAGTTAAGTACTTTAGTAGCTTTACAACAACATTAAAATAGCTCAATCGTCAAATACCTGTATCTTGCGTTCTCTAGACCCTTAAATCCCGATTTCTTTATGACCCGGCCATATAACCTTTGACCCCTATGACCTGTGATCATATAACCCTAGACTTTTGAACCCCAATGGCTCTAATCCAACCCCCAACCCTTCGACCCTAATTGCCTTAACCTAATTCCTGATTCCGTTGACCTCTGTAACCTCTGACCATATAACCCCAAACCCATGAACCTCAATTGCCTTAACTTCCTACTTCTGTAACCTGAGACCATATAACTCTAGACCTCTGAACTCTAATTGCCTTAATTCCCAACCTCTGTAACTTGTGATGTTTATGTTGTTGCTCAACTGCTAAAAATATTTAATATTAATTAATAATATCTCAATAAAAAAAAACAGATATCTTTAATCCAAAAAATAGAGTTTAAAGGGCAAAAGTGCTGCTTTATGATGGTTTCACGGGTTTTTGGAAACATTTATTCAGTGTTATATTACCTGATATATAGCAAATAATCGTGATTTTTATACTTTTACAAATACCGGTAAGGATAAACAACATAAACAATGTATTTCAAATTATATAAGTGGCAAATATTATTTATATCCTACATCATTGTCTATATTATTGTTTAGAAAATAATTATCAAGAAAATTATTAACAAAATAAGATAAATCAAGCTGTTAACAAATTCATATATATAAAGCATTTTTAATAAAATTTGAAGTTACTGCAAATAACAACAAAATATAGACTATCGTATCATATGTTTAATATTTGTCAGAGCTGGCTGACAAATAGCTTATATACCTGGGTTTTATGGTTATTGAGATTATTAGAAACTGAAAGTTGTTATATTTCACCTTCAAATTAAATTTTCTAGACATAATTAAAGGTAGAAAGAGTAAATTATTTAAGTGATGTGGTATGCATAAAGAATAATTTATTTTGGCAATGAAATACAATGGTAGTAAAGGTTTCATTATTAATAATCATTGAAGCTACCCTATATTTAAAAAAAATAATACAAATTGGTGCAGTAGATATCAAATTATGTCAAATTTTTCTAAGCGCTTCGATTTGAACGCGCGCTTTTAGTTTTTTTGAGCGCGCGAAATAAATCTCCCCGCCGCCGTCACCGGCCTTTGGTTTTTCGCATAATGAATTTAAATTAAATTTTACAATACAATTAAAGTCGGATTATTAAAAATTTAAAAAACTCATTAAATAATGTAAGATTTCAACAATGAAACGCCCCTAGCCTAATCCCTTAATATTAATTAAGACCTGTCATTTAAAAAATAAAACACGGCTCCTATTTATCATAAATAAACTTTTTTTTCAAAATATTTTTCTCGAATCCAGATATCCAAATATATAAATAACAAACTGCTATAATGTATAGGGAAACCGCAAATCTAATTGTTTATAGCAAAAAAAAGTACACGTTTTCCAAACTGAAAATAAATAGTTAAAAAACAATTTTTTCATGGCTGATAAACATTTCTTGAAATTGATATTTTAATGAAGAGTTTGAGCTGTCTTGAAATTCGATACCCAAAAAAAAAATTGCAGCCTCGTACTTTGGACGTCTTTTAATAAACTAATAAGATTAAATCGACAACGAATAAAAATATAAAATCGTGCGACAAGTAATTTTTTAGAATCATAAGAGCTTCCCATCAAAAGCAACACATATTGAAAAAAGTCATTTTTGCAATAAATATTCAATATGTTATAAAGTGCCATTTTCTAGGGTTATTTGCCCTTTGCGCAATAAACTAATCGACGAAAATAATCACGCGACAGCTCAAATTGTAGCTTTTAATATTTTCTATAACTTTGACGCAACACCTTTTTTGCTATAATGAATACCTCGGCTTGCAGGAATAAAAAACTTATTTTCGCCAACTTTGAACCTTTATAACAAATTTTCCAGCTAAGGTCTCAAGCTACAAAATATATACGTTTTTTATTTACGTTGCTCTGAACAGATCTACGTTGTCAAAATCCATCATCTAATTTTTGCATCAATATTTCTCTATTGATTGGACTATAGCGTTTTTGAAAGGTTTTCACCTTTTTCGAACGTCTGTTAATTTTTTAAGATACAACTTTTGGATGCCGATTAATAACACTTTTCAGCTCTGCCGATTTTTGTATTGGATGCTCAAAAGCATGTGGAGAGGAATGTACATTGAATTAATTTCCAGGATCAACGACGCGAAATAGTAATCGATTTTGTGACTATGTAGATGTGACGGCAGGCCGTAATTTAGTTTTTTTTTAATCTTAATTAATTAATAGAAATATATATTAAGAGCAGAATGAGAACCTTCAAGATATATATAAAAGGAGCAGGATTGAGAGTCGCTACTAATAAAATTTCCCATGCGGAAAGCACATCTGGAATAAGGTGTTGATATAAAACCTGATAGTGGCCCAAACCTGTGTACTCGGCCTAACACTCGCTGCCTTATCCTGCTTTGTCCCACTCGCATGTGTTGACAGGAGCCTACGATCATTGCGTATATATTTTAAAGCACTATCCCACCGATAAGAAGAGGGGCCATAAAAATACAATCTATCTTTTTCTTTTCAACCGAATTTTCTCTTTGTAAAAAACTTTGCAATTTACCATTGAAATCGATTAAAATAAAATTGTTCTTATTAATAGATAATTACGGCTTCCTGAAACCTATAATCGAGTTGTCATTCTGAAAAACATTTTAGTCAGAAAATACTAAAAGAATATCCGTAATATTAAATGGGCTTTAATCAATTTTGTAAGTTACTATCAAATAGTGATTGTTCTAATAAAAATCATGCCATAATGCGTATCTTTTAAAGATATATTATTTATCCAGTTCAACACTTGCAAGAACAAAATAACCAGTAAATAATTTCATGTTTTAAGCAAAAACAACAATAGAACCGTAATGCATTTTATAATAACTCTTAGAAGTTTTTGTATTTTTCTAAATGGTTATAATAGTTAATTATTGAATTATTGTAATTTATAGTTATTATAATTCTCTCATTATTAAATAATCACTATGTATCGTTAAAATTAACTAAGTCTATTACGATTTTGTGTAAGTAATTATAAACCATAGCGTCACTCTTGCTCTCGAAAATGGCACTCCAAGAGCCATCTCTGGAGAAAAAGGCCCAAGTTAAGAATAGGCCGCCCTATCTCTCTTTGAAAACTCACGCCTCCGACCAATTACAAATACCAAATCAAATAAGAAAATTTTCCCACCAATACAGAAAATTTTGATCGTCATCATGTCATGGGCCGGAAGAAGGGGATTTCCACCCAACCACCCACTGCTTATAAAAAACTCTATACATGACTGTGGGACCAGTGCTGGAGAAAACACAAAAGGATAGAAAATTTTTTGAGAAGGATCAGTAGTGCAGTGTAGTGCCAAGAAGTCAGCCAAAACCTCAGCCAAGAACTCAGCCAAAAGCTCAACCAAGAAGTCAGCCAAGTGTATCTAGAATTGAGAGAGAGAGAGAGAGGAAGAGAGAGAGAGAGGGTGAAAGAGAGGGAGGAAGGGAGAGGGAGGGAGGGAGGGAGGGAGAGAGAGAGAGAGAGAGAGAGAGAGAGAGAGAGAGAGAGAGAGAGAGAGAGAGAGAGAGAGAGAGAGAGAGAGAGAGAGAGAGAGAGAGAAGTCAAACAGCAGAGAATATGCAGCCTAAGTATCAAGCAATCAAATAAAATAAAAGTAAGTGCATTTTATATTTGGCTATCTCTCCTTTTATTTTCTTTCTCTCTAGTTACCCTTTCTTTCTGGAAATTCGTTAATCGTGAATCTGGCGAATTTCCGAAATATTTCGAATACTTAGAGTATAAGTAACACATTAAGTAAGAGTCTGGTATATTCAATAATAACACTCAGTTACTATTTCCAGGTTAGTAGTTTCTCTGCGCAACAATATTGTTCGTCCCGGCATATGCGTTGTACGCAAGCCAAATCAGAGCAACCCTGAGCTTACGTTTACTCCTGAGAGTGACCCCGACCAATTATATTTTATTTTTATACTTAGTTTTAGTAGATGCATTGGTTCATTCAATATGTTTCAATTATACTTTAACAATTGATAAATTATTTTTGGAACTTTCAAGAAATATCAATTATCTAAACCAATAGAAATTTCATAGTAAAATGAGTAAAGTATTTTATTACATATTTACAATGTATGAATCCACAACACTTGTATACATAAACAATGGATTCAACAAAGATAAGTTTTTTCCTGCAAAATGCGGTGAAGTTGACTGGAAAACAAGTTAAAATAAAGTACAGATAATTTCAATGATAATAGTAAGAACATATCGATAAGGGCTTGGCAGACATACATAGTTCTAAAATATTTTCTATGGGTGTTCGTCTCGGATGACTAACTTTGATAAACGAAGTAAGACAATTACAAGATTTAATTTGCTCCGTTACTGTGAACAGAATTAAGTTATTATCTTTAAAAAAGAATAAGATAATATTTGTTATGTATGCAATGAATTTACATATCAACTCGACGGTTGTATACATTTGTTTTCATTTCATTTTCGAAATTAGTCAGGCAAAGTGCTAAGGAAGCATAAGCATCCGATTTCTGAGAATCCATGGCTAACTCAAGTGCTGCGCGTAGATTTTCGAGTTGGTAACAGGGCCAGGCCTCAGTAAGCGTAACTGCTCTGCATAACAAATCTTGCACTTGGGTCTTCATGAGCAGTCTCTCAGCACTGTGGGATGCACTTAGGGGATTACTACTTGAGGTCCTAGATCGTTGGCGTTTCGTTGGTGGAGACTCGATGTTCGTATTCACGTTTTTACGTTTACTAGTGTTGCGACCGTTTACCAATGCTGGCGCAGACACCGTCCGACTCGATGCCGCTGCTGTTGCTATATAAACGTAAATCAAAGAAACTCTGTTACATAGACTTCTATAAAATCCTGTTTTATAAAATCATTGGACAAGAAAGGCGCTTTAACTTATTTAATATTATATAATTAAGCTAAAAATGATCTGAAAATTCGTTTTTTAAATAAAAATCTATCCTTGTAATATGTTTATAAAAAAATTATAAATAAATAAAAGACCGATAAAGGTTTATTGAATTTATTGATATTCATGAATCTCAGCAAAAATGTCGTTTGAATATCAGGGATCTCCATTTCAAAATTTTCTATCAACTTTTTAATTATAAACTGTATATAGAAGAGGATGGAACATGGCGACTATGAAATAAGTATTCTATCGTTCAAACTTTTAATACACAACAAAATCTTAAAAATTCTTAACTCTTATATATTTATTAAATAAAATTTATAATTCTAAAAGTTCCTAGCAACTTGATTTTGTATGATTCTATGTTCAGAGCCTTTCACAGACACCCAAAACTGTCTAGCTACTCAATTGCTCTTATAATAAGGGACGTAACGTTTCTACGGGTATGGCAGTATTCCAGTCCCCATCTCTTACGCATTACCATTCACCGAACATCGCTATTTCTTTCAATCTTTATCTTAGAATAGAACAGTTCACATAAAAAGTAACTTTCAAAGTTGAAATATTTTTGATATATTAAAGTAAATGCGTTAGAAACATTTACTTCCACGGCATTAACAAATCGGAGGGTGTTTCTAAGTATTTTGTTTGCTATTCCATTATAAAACATTTAATACTACTAATTTAAAAAGTTACTTTCTTGAGTTATATTATAAGTATTATATATGGCTTTTTTTTAATTTATAAAGCGTTATGGTAATAATTCGTTGTGAGAATAATTGAACAGTAACTTTTGGCACAGTACTTTGTGACATAGAGCTCATTTGTTAAAAATTTAAACTTTAAAGCCCTGTTATTCCGATTTGGATTTTCAGATCACTTTGCAATTTGAATACAACGTACATAAAGTTATCAGTACTCTGAGTACTGATTGTCAAAGTTTGGTTACATTTATTCTTGCTATAGTAAAATTAAAAAATTGAATGATTTTAATTGTTTTTGTTCAAAAACTACAATTATTTACACTAGTTATTTAGATATTTCGAGAAAACGTCAAAAAAAAATTTTCAAAATTAGATAAATATATGTACAGTAAAACAATTTATACCGTTGTATGATTTATCGGAGATGTTGTCTGAATTGGAATTTGTCCGCAGGAACATTTCATAAAAGTATTGTTCTCGTTCCGTTCTGTTTGGTGATCCAATTTCAAATATTTCTTGCTGGTGTTCGTTAAACAGTTCCAATATCTAATAAAAAGCAATTATTTTTAATTGTCATCTGCCAATAAAGTAGAAAGTGCGTGCTGTAACAAATTACAACTTGATAATTATATAACTATATATCTTATAATTGAACTTTTTAGAAATCCTATGATTGTAGATACTTTTCTTAATATTTTTATCTCCAAATCTAGCCAAATACCATGATTGTTTTAGAATTTGGATTGAGACTCATACAATATCATGAAAAGTTCATAACATTACCTCAGGTGGTAAGTCGTGACGATCACATTTGGCAGTGGTCAACACCAGCACGTGAACAGAATTATCTAGGCCCTTTATTAGTGACGTAAAAACTACCCGCGCAATTTCGTCCACTAAGTTCCACCATGACAATACGTCTGGCACATAAAGGAGGGAAGGTAAAGTATGACGAGCTGCTTTCACTTTCTGTTAAAAATAATAAAAAATTTAAAAAGCATTTGAAATATCAAATATTTTCGCGAATATCATAATATACTAGGTAGATCCTAGTGCTATATGGTAGAACATACTTGTTTAATTGATTTGATGGATATTAATAGGTAAAATATATATTCAAATTCTAAATGGATAATTATTGAAGCTAGAATTTAACTTTGATCATTTATTACTAATTGCAGTACAATGAGAACATAGTTTAACGTGTCTCCTACGGTACTGCTGGTACTAACTAGTATAATTCATCACACTGTAAAAAAAGACAAAATATTCACTGGAGTATTCTGCTAAGTTTTATGTACCTATTTCATATAACAATAACATTATTTATCGTCTCAATATATTAGACAGATTGTAAATAAACATAAAGCAAATAAAAAAAAATGTTTTGATTTAAAAGTCTTTTACTAACTCATGTAGATTTTGCACAGATTTTGAATTAATTTTAAATCATTATAATAAATCTTTACTCTACCTAAATATGTTTTCTTTTTATTTTAATGTTTTAATGTCTCGAACGATCTATTACACGTATCACTTTATTACTTGCAGAAAATTACCAAAAACAGAATAGGAAATTTTTATTGAAAACGATTAGATAGACTTTAGTCATAGGATAATCTACTCGGACTGTCACTGTGTTTCAGCGGTCATTTCAGGTGTTTAAATCGCTCATCAATTATTTCCGATGAGACTTTTTTAATTGGGTAGATCGATTAATTTAGTCATAAAATTGCAAGAGGACAGAGCGAATTACTAAAGAAAAATGTTAATAATGTTGTAGCAAGTAAAAATAAAAAAATTAAGTTTTATGTTAGTTCAAATTCCTTCATAACCTAAATAGAAGCTTCAGTTGCTCAAATGTATGTGGTAAATATCAATAAAAAGCTTATCACCTGATAAAAAAACTGAAAATTTTCGACAGTTGAAAGTTAAATAAACGGCGATTTGTAAAAAACGACCTAAAATTGTTGCATTTAAATGTAGTTGCCTTCATTTGAAAAAAGAAAAATCAGAAAAAATATAGTAATTGAGAATAAAGAAGGGATAGCGTACGAAAGTGAACCTGAATTTAATGATGTTTTGGATTTAATTTGCAGCTTGCCAATTCCCGTAACTTTTACATTTTCTCGTTGCAATAAAGATAAGAATTTCATTAAATAATGATACATTGTTTACAGGTAAAAGTTTGTTCGATACTGCAGTTCCAGTGATCTTCGATTTAGAGACGACAGATTTTGGCAAAGCGATATAAATTTATTAAGTAAATATAAACAATATAATTTTTACAAATTCAGTTATATACTATTTTTTTCAATATCTGAAAAATATTTTTAGTTCGTCTTTAAAGATATTATTTATACAAAAACCAAAAAATTGATTACCACTTTTTACGGTTTGTTACCTGCTGCAAATAAAATGTTTTTGAGGCTTACATGGTGCCCGAAAAACTTATACCTCCAGTCAGAACTGAAGTTACGAGTTTGAAAGTAATTCATGAAGAATTATATTTTAATGAAAATATTGTAAAAGTGACGTCCTTCAGAAAGGCTCCATCAAATTTTTTAACGTTTTTGAAAGGTCAAGGAAAGTCGGTTATATTATATAAGTAGTTCATAACGGTTTACTGTAAATTTTTATACTAAAGAAATGTGCTTTAATTTATGTATGTACGTGTTCCAGACAAGTAACTATTCGAGAATAGCCTTCTATTTTACACGTGTCGTAATTCAAAACGATTGAGTTTTTTTCCAACTTATGCCAAAAACGTGTGCGAGCCCATTGAAAATAATCCTTGGCGTGGTCGACGAAGGGCGTACGGGTTATGAAAAATAAAAGAGAAATTTGAAAGAGACAACAAAGATGCAGTCGAGAGCGTCGTGTGCCGCATGTGTCAAATCGTCGGCGATCTTGCGACGAGATAGAGCAGCTACTGTTCAAACTAGATCTACAACAGCTCGCTCGGACAAACCCGAGTGTGCATTCGTAATGGCAAGCAGCTGAGCTGTGCTTGACCTTCATACGCCGCCGTAAGATGATAAAGCGAAAGGCGAGCGCAAGGATCGAGCGTTTTTACAATGCGACCTGCTATTGTCCGACCCATAGAAGCCCGCGCGCGGCACACAACTGTTAATGCCACAAAATAAAAATAAAAAAAAATTACGTCTCAACCGATTATATGCAGAAATTAAACCTACGAATGTACGGCGATGCGAAAATAAATCTACGGAGAACAAGCGACGCACACTTGTATTTTTCCTGCCAGCGTACCTTTTTTCATATGTATCTATTAGCGAAGAGCGAACTAAATATTACAAGCAACGAAAAGCGAAGCCACTTGAACGCACGAGCACCCGAGTTCCCTTTTTTTTTGCTTTTTTGTATTGTTACAGCTCAACAGTAATGATCACCGATCACCAAGAATTTCCCCACGTATCTCACGCTTTTCATTAAATTCTTCATGTGCACACGTCACGCAGTGGCAAATGCCCTGTATCGTTGTCGAAGACGCAACGCCATTATCACCGCCTTCGACGCATGCCAACACGCGCCGTGAGTGCTTATCAATAAACAAGCTCACGGTCGTGCATGGGATGGGTATCGAGCTGAAAACGCATCGGTTTTCACGTCTAATACCCGCGAAAATTAGGAGTTTGTTGCTTTCACCTCTCGAACCTGCGGAACGGGAGGCCACATCGGGCCTCACCGAGGCCGATCGGCAGCGTTGCACGAGGAGCGGGGTAAGTAGGCTACGCGCACAATTGGCCAAACGGCCGAAGAAAATTACGCCTTCGCCTATTTGGGCCGAATGGAAGGGGCAAAGACGAGCGAGACTCGCAGCGGAAAAGCCTGCCGAACAACGGAAAAGAGGACACGCCCCGGTTAACCGGCCGGAGTGGAAGGAGGGAAAACGGGCTTAAGCCCTTTTTTCTCAGCGGCCGAACGGGTAGCGAAAAATCCTCAGAACTGATCAGATGCTCGAACAATCAGGTGGCTTCGCTTTCGCGAAGCGCAATTTTTCTTGTCCGGTTCACTTGCAAATGCGACTTTTTGGATTTCTCGCGGCGTAAATTAGTTGTAATTTCAACTTTGTATTTCATCATTATTTTTTACTGAAGTAACCTTTGTAATTTGAGGTTTATGCGAGTTTTATTTTTGTTTTATTGTGTTATCGTTTTGGAAAATCTTGTAGTAAAGTTAAGAATTTCATTTAATTAATTGCCATTTATTTCACTTTACCTTAACCCGAACAGTACGAAAAATATTACAAATACTTGTATATTCGTTGTGCAAAAAATAGAAATATTACTTGTATGAAGAGTGTACTTTAATTTCTGAACATCAAAACTGTTATTACTAATACAGCCGTTTGGAATTGATTATATGTTACCAATACTGTTTGTTCACGTTTTATATGTATATGTACTCGTATATACGTTACGTAGAAAATTGAAATACTGTATGTAGAAACATACAGCTCATGTATATTACAACATAAGCTTGCTTGTGTCGTCAAAAACGCTTTTGTTATGTTGCTGAGCATTTTACGGCATTTATATTTTAATATGTTTTTATGAGTACTATTAGTTTCAATGTATCGTTAATAATCACAATATTTATTCTTTAAATTTATTAGATGTATTCACGGATGTAGTTAAAGGTTTCATCGATACTTTACCTATGTTTCGAGACAAATTACCCGAGAGGGTTAAAGCAAAAATGATGTAAATTCTCTGGTTGTACTAATGCAATAATTTAAAATTAATATTGATTATATTATAAAGAAAAGTATAATTATTTTAAGTTTAGTGATGGCAAATGAATCCGCCAAGAAAAAATCCTTTTGTAAGAAATCATTAGAATTTCTAAAAAAATGTGTTACTTCATGAACAATTAATAAATTAGTAAGTATTGAAATTGATAAACAAGTTTTAATTAAAACATATAATGAAGAATATGACGAAGATACAAAGATAATTGTACAAAAATTGCTATTTATTATTAATTACAACAATTGACGATTAAAATAAAAAAAAATTATTAAAAACGTCTGTAAGGGTTTAACGTAGAAATGACTCTTTTCAATGGATTTTTTAATTGAAATGCTCGATTATTATAAATTACTTTCGATCTTCTATAGACTTAAAAGACGTTTACTTTTTAATACCATTACGCGAATCAAGTCAGAAATGTATTTGTTTTGATTGGAAAGGAAACAGATATAAATTTGTTTGTATAACCTTCGGGTTGGATGTCGCTCCATGGTTATATATTTTGAAACCTATAATGAATTTTATATGAAGCAAAAACTTGGTCTCGGTAGTCTATATCGATGACTGGCTATGTTTTAGTAATATTTATCAAGAGTGTTTAAATATGTTAATGTTTACGATTCAAATTTTAGAATTATTAGGCTTCATCCTCAATAAGAGAAAGAGCAGCTTAATTTTACAAGACAGGTATTAGTTTCTAGGTCTTATATTAAATTAAAAAACGATGTCCATGGAATTGCCTGAAGTATAAAAACCACAAATATTTGTTTTGATTTATAAAATACGGAAAGTTAAGTCCTGTAGTATCAGAAAATTCGCTATACTGGTGGGATGCATAGTAGCTGCATGCCCAGCCATAGCTTATATTTGATTGCATTTAACCCATTAACGCTCACAGGACGGTTTTTCGAGACCTGAGTTTGAACTATTCTCATGTCATGAATTCTCGTGGAAAAAATTCAGGAACCATTGTTTCTTATGTTTTCGAGTATCCTCTTTCCAATGATGCTGGTTAAAATTGTCGCTGAAAAACTTTTACGGTCCAAAAATCAAAAATAAATAAAAAAAACATGATTTTCTGATTTAATTTTTTTTTTAAATCGACTTTTCGTTCCCTAAGCATTTTTTTAATGCCTAAAACCCTTATAGATCGCGGCCTCGAGGTTTTAACTACAAGTTACTATGGTTCTCCGGATATGAAAATTTTTCGTATAAACAAAATGGCGGCCGAAGTGAAAATATTTATCTAAAACTTTACAAATTTTTTTCTCGAATACTATAGATTTTCATGAAAATTTTTAAAGAACAAAAATGTCTTAGAATTAGTTATAAAATACTCTCAAATTTTTTCAGAATCATCCGAGAAAATTTTGGGATTTCGGAAAAGTCTCTGAATTGAAAATTTAAAAATTATGTCGGAAAATTTTGAAATAATTTGAGAGCGTTCTTTGTTTGTTTTTAAGACATTTCTATTCTCAGAAAAACTTTCGTAAAGTGCATGGTTTTTGGTAAACAAAATATTTGTTTAGCAAACTTTAACATTTTTTTTCTCGAAAAGTATACTCTTTAGGAACATTTTAGGGAACGAAAAGTCGATTTAAAAAAAAAATTAAATCAGAAAATCATGTTTTTTTTATTTATTTTTGATTTTTGGACCGTAAAAGTTTTTCAGCGACAATTTTAACCAGCAACATTGGAAAGAGGACACTCGAAAACATAAGAAACAATGGTTCCTGAATTTTTTCCACGAGAATTCATGACATGAGAATAGTTCAAACTCAGGTCTCGAAAAACCGTCCTGTGAGCGTTAATGGGTTAAAGAGCCTAGAAAGGGTGAAATATTTTAATGTTTTAAAGAAAAACTATAATTACTCTGCAAAAATGGGATTGTCGACAACACTACATTTAGATCTAGAAAGGTGACAGAAAAGAATTTCAACTAGTGTCAATAAGATTAAATAATATAAGTTCAAATTGGAAATTTTCTTTGATGCTTCAAGGACTGGTTGGGGCACATCTTGTAACGGAAAATAATTTTTGGTAATTAGAGTCAGGAAGAATCATAATTTAATATTGATTACCTCAAATTAAAATCGGCCCTTTACTGCTTAAATCATTTCGCTAAAGATTTAATTACGTGTGAATTGTTACTGTAGATCGATAATACGACTGCGATCGTATATTAATAGAATGAGAAGTATACAGTAATCTTAATTAAATTAAATGATTAGAGTTATCTAGTAATATTGCGGACAATTCAGTCTTTGGATTTTTGCATCATACATCACGACATCGCGCGGTACCGCGCGTACTCAACATGAATACGGAATGGGAACTAGCCTCTTGGGCCTTTGATGCTATTATGACCAGCTTTGGTAAAATTGATATTGACTTGTTCGTCTCTAGTAACAATAAAAAGTGTTATGTCTATTGCTTATGGCAACCGGATTCCGAGGCGTTCTGCATAGACACGTTTACACTCAATTGTAGTTAGTTTAAAATTTTTGCCTTTCCACTAGTGGCCTTAGCTTTAAAGACGGTACAAAATGTAATAAATGATAAAGCACAAGAAATTTTTGTTGTTCCCTATTGGCCGTTGCAAACATGGTATCCGTTTTGGAATACAATGCTAGTGGAGGAATCAATAATTTTCGATCAAAGTTTTAATTTATTATTGTTTCTATGAATACAGGGCTATCCAGCATTCTTTGGTCTCCAAAATGCGACTAATGACAGGAGTATTATCCGGTAATGTTATTTAAACCAGGGACTCGGCAAGGAAACAATCCAGTTAATGTTCAAATCTATCTCAGAGTCCACGTTAAAACAATATTGCAAATCACTTGGAAGATTAAGCAATATTTTGGTTTTCATCTAGCAAAGATCCTTATGAGTAGTTCTACTAAAAAGGCAAATGTTACCAAATTTTTTGCTAAATAGTAAATTAACGCCTTTGGCACTTTTTTCCTACAAATAGCATCCAATATCGATAAAAAGAAGTTTTCTGAGTTCTGCATAATTCTGGACCGTTATTATACCCGTTATGCCTATTTTTGACTATATAACCAAATTTCATCTCCGAAGTAATTTTTCATACATATTTTCTAATTGGTATTTCTTATTTACTTTATATACATATATTATTGCAGTTAACATATTATTTTCATATAATGAACATATAAAATTACTTATTTAATTAGGTCGATAGAAATTTTTCACTAAAGAAATTATAAAAAGCAAAAAAATAAATAAATGTGAAAATTTTCAAAATCAACGATTGGTAAAAAGAAGAGAGTCTCAAAACACTCCTTTTGCATTTAAATCAGTTTTAATACTCTTTTAAACGTCCAAATTTTGTAATAAAATCTACATTGAGATAATAAATTTGATTTCCAAGAAAAGACTTTGGAGATGAATTTAATATTTTATTTTAGTGTAAATATACTAAAAGTATTAGAATTCATTACAACGTATCAGGAATATTAAAGGGTTATATAGGTTCTTAAAAATTATCATATGAATGCATTTGTAATGTGCATACGCACGAGTAATATTGAGGCTTTGGAGATAGGAGGCTTTGGAGATGAAAGTTAATTTTTCCTCAAGATACATAATTTTTTATTTATTTTATTTATTTATTTATTTATTCCAGAGTAATATACATAAATTATAATATGCATACATACATTACATATTAAATGTAATCCACCAGAGGAACTTCATTCCTGTTTGCTAGTCTGGTGTAAAATTAAAACTAAAAACTACATGGAATACATACATAACTCAATTAGAATAGTCTGGGGGTGTCGGCTTATGCTGAAGTAGCCTTGCACTGCTTCAGTAAGTAGATCACTGTTCATTGCACTTATTGTTTCTATATTACTAAATTCTATTATATCTATTATATATTGTCTATTTATATCTAAAACATATGTATAAAACGTTAAAAATTATTATATATACATACTAATCGATAATTTTTTAACAGAACTTTTCATTTAATTCATCAGAATTGAAGTTATTATTGACTGTAAGGGATTTTTACTGCTTAATAGCAATGTGTGCATTTTTTGCAAAACCGGAAGACAATTTTCAAAGCTATGAATAGAGATAAAGATAAAAGTTAAACCTATTGATATGGATGCTAAAAGTGACTTTAATGTGTTCATTTGAAAATGGCTTTGTTGAAATTAATGTAAAAAATATTTAAAAACCATGTCAGTGGTATTAATGTTTGAAATAGTGTTGTAGACACTATAAAAAGCCTTCGGAGATGAATGATCTTTGTCCGCCATTTTGAAAATATTGGAGATAATAGGTTCTCAAATTTCGTTTAAGTAGTAGCCATTTTTTACTGATATATATCGTTAGTTATCAATAGGAAACTTCTGCAGAATACATGGTACAGCGGAACTCTGATTTGTGCCTTTTCAGTAGAACTGCCCATATAAGGCCAAAATTAAAACGGCAATTGCTTGGTTAGGCTAGAAGTTCTTAAAAGGCGCCACTTACGGTAACCTTTACACTTATAGATCGGTTCTCATACTAGTTGTGGGAGAAAATAAGCAGAAATTTGTCAATTAATAGATTATTAAGACGCGTATACAACGAAAGACCCACAAAGCCAAGATATGATAGGACGTATGGCTTCGAGTTGGTGCTATTAGAATTAGAGAGTATATATCCACTAGAAAAATCAGCCTTCATCAACTAACTGATTATTAGCAGTTTTATTAGCTCTACTCACCTCGTATCGAAAAAAGATTCTTATTTTAATAAATATTGAAAATATTCTAAAGAGTAAACAAGGTTATGAAATAGAGATTCGGCATAGAGTTAAAAAATCCAACCGTTGCGTAAAAAATAACAAATTGATTATTACAACGACAGCACGTAATAGAGTTACATTGAAAAATATAATTAGTAGATGTTAAGAACCTTTTTAGCCAAATGTGGCATAGATAAGAGGCCCACTCCGCATAGTCTGCGTCATACGTCTACTTCGGTAACGTTGAAGAAAATATGTTAAGCTAAACATCATAAAGAGCCTAGCTGAACGGTCAAAATACTAATATTTTAAACGCTTTTATAACAGGCCTATTTCAAGCGTTAAGGGCTTATACGCTTAGGCTCAAACCAGTAGATGTAATCTTTTATAACATTTTGCGTTATACTTTGTTTTTATAAATCTTTGTGTACAAGTTTATAAGCCTTGTAAAAATTTATCTTAATAAAGGAATAAGTAAAGAGAAACATGTACTTAACTATGTGTATAGACTCTAAACATCTATGTAGTAATCCAAAAACGAGACATACAACATAATAGGATCGAGCGAGCCCGACGAAAACTTGTTACTCCCGCCATTGAAGCAAGCAAGCTAGCTAACAAAAACTATATCAGTATGTATGAGTTGTACTGAAAAAGATTCAAAGAATGGTATGAACAAAAGATAATTGCAACAGATAAAACAGATGAAAGAATTATACTGGCTTACTTTCAATTCCTGTCCAGCAAATTATAGAACAACAACTCTATGGACAACTTATTCAAAATTGAAATCAAATCAAACTAAATCACATGAGGTAATGAAATAAAAAATGAGGAGATTTATACATTTTTGAAATATGTCCCAGAAAATGAATTTTTGTTGCATAAATTTAGTTAAAATAAAATTTATATATGTACACATTTCATACAGAATTTGTTATAATAAATGTATCCCATAAATTAAAAGTATATGCAGCTACGCCCTGAAGACATGGGAAGTTTCTTTCTATGATACAGAAATGGAACTCTTATTCGTCAGTTAAAATATATTTTCTATTTATTTTCATTTTTATAAAATTCAACTATAAAGTACTCTAAAATTTCAGTTCAATTTCTACAGAATATAGGAAAAGATAGGGGAGACTAGGACTAGTTAGCATACGGGGTAAAATGACTAATGTTTAATAATTCCTATTAAATGCCATACACTACGTGCATCACGGTTAATATCAGCGACGTAGAATAACACAAGGAATTTTCGTATCGAGTTTCAGTCGGAAAGTAGCTTTCATCGCGGAAACTGGTAAATTTGAAAATTTTGAGTTATTGAACCAAAAAATTTACTTAAAAATTAATAATTTCTGAAAACGAATGTGAAAAAGTGGTAAATAATGGCTTTTGTGCATGTTATATTATGTTATTCTTTGGTTTCAAATTTGCTAAAATAACTTTTGTTTATTGTAGTAAAGAAAAATATGAAGTATTTGAAATGAGCATGTATGGTACATAGTAAAAGATGTTGCTACTGTATAAGAAATACAATCATTGCGTGCATTCATTCCAATCAATGATAATATAACGGAAGTTAAAGTAAAAAAAATTTCATACTCTTCTAAATTTGAAATAAGAAGCTTGATTTAAAAGATAATTTAAGGTAGCTCATCAGTATTTGTCGATTGATTTACATAGTCAAATTTACATTTAAAAAAATGTATGAATACTATCACTTTAATTCTGATAAACTCAAAATAAGTTGAAATTATAATTTTCGAGAATAGTCTTATTGATAATTAGTTCGTAATTTATAATAACACAATAGCAATAGTAGTTATTAACCTATTAACCGAGCGGGACGTATAAATACGTCAAAAGTAAACAATATCGGGTACGGGTAGGACATATGAATACGTCCTCGATATTTATATTGCGCCCTGGAACGGGCGGGACGTATATTTTACTACTACTATGGTAATACGTCATTCATGCACGTCTTAGTGGAAAAGGTCGCGCCCGTTATATGTTGCGTAATTAGAAAGGGATTTCCCCGGTTAACAGGTTAACTTGATTGTGGTTGTTTCTGGAATAGGTTTGCTGCGTATGCGCAGCTGACGGCTGCCGCTAAGTCTGCTTCGATCCTCGATCATAACATTAGCCTAATCTCTATCAAACTACGTGATTGTTGTACGTGATTTTAATATATTTGTCAAGTATCAATTCATATAACAAAATGCCGAAACACAACATTCATCACGCGAAAGGAAAGAGGAAAAGCAAATTTGCTAAACAAAAGGTTGTACAAGGGCTTAAAAATAATTTGGATGCAATATCCGAAGCAGGAAAACTGAAATCTCAAATGAAGTGCTTGGTTGCCCAAACAAGTGTAAGTAACAGTTTATAATAATTTGAGTGATGAATTTAGTATTGATATAAATTGTAGTACTTAATGTAATGAAAATTAATATACTAAGAGGAAAAAGCTGCTCATGTAAGACGAGTTGTAGAAATTGATACTTTGGCAGCAGAAATGTGGTATAAAGATTGTCAAATACCAATATCATTTAGAAATGTAACTGGTGAAACCCAAAAAGGATTGGCTAGTGTATTAGATGTTACCTGCATAAAATGTAATTCACTGTGTGCTGTACATACCAATGTATATAACCCAGTTAATAAAAGCTATGAAGTGAATGGTAAATTAGCTTTTGGTGAGTTAATAAATTTAATTTTCTTTTATTTGTTATATACTAAAACAGTAAAACTGAATATTTCATATAAATTGTAGGAATGATTGATGCAAGTGTTGGCGAATGTCACATTAATACTGTATTGTCAGCAACTGATGTACCAACAGTATTACCAACAACAATGAAAAAGTATGAACGACAAGTTGGTGTTGCTCAAGAATCATGTCTTGAAGCTGTACGACTAGAAAAGCAGATGACCTTAAAGAATGAGTCAATAGAAAACAAGTAAGACTTACAGTATTTAATAAAAGTGAAAATTAATTGCACATCTCTTGATGCCGGTTGATGCTGTAAAATGAAATGCATTCATCAATAGATGAGTTATGCTAATGCTAAGATAGTGAATCATGGAAAAAAAAGAAATTGTATACTATTAATTGTTAAAGATGTATGCTATTGGAATAAGTTACAACTAAAACTACATGAGCCATTGTATTGTGCTATTTTCATGAAAATTGTACGTATGCAAATAATGTTGACTTAATTTTCTGTTATTTTTGTTTTACTATGATTGTTATTTATATAATGTTAAAGAAAATTATTTACATATTTACAAAGTGATATTTACATATTTATAATTTGATTTTTACAAAATTTCAATCATGTACTTACTTATACGTCTACAATTGTCAAGAAATTTCTTTACATATGTACAATTTGAAATGTCGTTTATGTATATATTTAAATAAGTTTTAGAGTGTATTCTTTTGTATATTTTCATTATATGTACAGGGTGTTCCATTTTAAAGGAACCACCCCGAAATTTTCGACGGTTGGCGTTGTACAAAAAAATTGTTCAGATAACAGTTGTTTGGGACAATGGGGGCAACCTTTCTGTGAAATCCGA
The DNA here is from genome assembly GCF_024137745.1 of Phymastichus coffea. Taxonomy (NCBI): domain Eukaryota; kingdom Metazoa; phylum Arthropoda; class Insecta; order Hymenoptera; family Eulophidae; genus Phymastichus; species Phymastichus coffea. The sequence goes on from NW_026706827.1 coordinate 681,718, forward strand.
TTTGACCTTGAGATTCATTTTCAAGGTCATTTGAAGGTTAAAGTCATTTATTGAATAGGAACCTATATTTTTGATCCCGGATTCGGAAAGAGCGGAAAATTCTACGTTCAGATAACGTATTATGTGTGAGGTGCGGTTAACCCCTCCCTCGCCTAAGGTCATGTAGGAGTCAAATTTATGATTTTCTTCATCTATGCACAGGGATAATCAGGCAAGAGTAAGAGTAAAAAACGATCATCGAAAAATGCTGCTTGTGATAGAAGAGAAGTCATAACATGCGAATCTGGCTTTGTAATGAATGAAGTATCTAACTTGATTTCTGAGTAAGAGCCTGATTCTCAAATGTTGCCACCACCAAAACTTGATCTTCAAGCATGCGCAGTTTTACTGTACGATTTGGAAACTACTGGCTGTTCATTACAAGATGAAATTGTTCAAATTGCTATTTAATCGTATACCAATGACAATGCTTTCAACATTTATATAATTCCCTCGAAATCGTTTTCGACAAAAGCATCAAAAGTGACAGGATTTCAGGTTGTCAATGGTGAATTATATTTACACGAAAATCGCGTAGAATCTGTGCCTGCTACACAAGCGTGTCAATAATTTTTAAGTTATCTTCAGAGTTTCAAACATCCTATAATTTTAGTGGCCCATAATGGTTTCTCATTTGACAATCCTCGTTTGAAACGGCTGATGCAACAATATGGATTGTATAATGAATTAAAAAAAATTGTTTTTGGTTTCGCTGATTCATACAGATTTTTACAAAAATTCTCCCAGAGAGAAAAAAAGAGAAGAAGAAATTTTCCGTTGATGCTTTGATCACAGATTATTTGCCAGATAACTACTCATCTTTTTCGCTTCATAATGCGACTGATGACGTGCGAGCTCTGAAAGAATTGCTGGGCAAAATATTGCAGGACAATTCTGAATCGAAAATTAAAGCATACACTAAAACTATTGCAGAAATCAATAATAAGAAGAACTTAAATTCTAGAAAAGCATTTAATAAAGCAACTTTGAGTGAATTCAAAGGTAAACTGAGCTCTCGAATTATAAATAGAATGTCGGAAGCTGGAATAACTAAGCGTGTTACAGAGTTTGCTTACAAAAAAAATAGAAAAGAAGGTCTACGCGTATCTGAAAATCTGAAAATGTAGATGGAAAACCAAGAGTAACTAACACGAAAAGCATTTTAAATAATTTTTATAGTTTATTCATTAATGAAAATTTGTAATTTTCATGTACAGTTTCGATGATTAGTTGTATAATGTGTTGATTTGGCTCTATATAGACAAATAGTAGTGTCTCAAGTACGAAAGGCCGTTTGAAATTTAATTGGTTTTTTTATGATTGAAATATTTTTATCATTCGTTTGTCATAGTTGACAGTTGATATATGTAATAAAACGTTGAAACCCATATTGATTTACAATGATCCTTATGAATACCTATATATATCGTATATGTAATATTTTATGTATCTCATGCAATTTTGAATTACGCGCGCGTCGGACGTCTGTCGGCTCGCTTGTACGGCAGTCAATGGCAGACATCTTAGTTTTGCAAATCGAAGGTAAGACCACTTTTATTGTTATATATCTCTTCGGAATTGACGTTGACACTTATCTTGTATGATATCATTTGAATCCTTAGAAAATCATCAATAAATAGTTAGTTTATGAATATGATCTCCCGTTTTTCTGCACAGTAATTAATCAATCAAGCTTCACTTCCGGTCGGTCTCTCATAAGAGGTACGTTAAATTTGCAATATTCAAAAGGCTCGTTTTTAAAATTTTGCACGTTAACAGGAGCTGAAAAAGTAGCAGAAAGGTTCTTCAGAGTTTTATTAACGATCTTACAAAATTTCGTTACGATCTTCCATATTTGAGTTCACTGATGAGCTTAATGATACCTTAAGCGTAATTTAAGAACAAATCTCCTCAAATATCTTATTAATAGCATTGGTAGATAATAATGGTTTTATTGATGGATTCCATATTAAAGTGTAAGTGCAATAAGAAACATGTTTAATGCGGCCGCTTGATAAATATGCGTTGGTCTCAAGCCCGATCAAACGCGTAGAGCAAGTGTTTTATTTAAAGTTATATCAGATTTTATTAAAAATTAAGTTATTAATATTATTCATTTTATTAGTTTATTTATAATATATTAAAAGAAATACTCGAGTGACAGAATATGAAATTATTTATTCTTTAAAGACCGTTAATGTTATTTACCATGTGCAGTGAGACATATACCGTACGAGCAAAGTGTGGCCTAACGGCCAAGCGGCAAGCGCGCGGTTAGGTTTATTTAAGTGCTGTGTAAATTCTCATAACGGGAACTTAAGTTTGACAACGGTTTCTCATGTAAAAAACGACAAGAAATACAATGGGCAAATTTTTTTTTAAATATCAATTTCCGAGATATCATTGATTAAAAAAAATGTCTATAACAATGATATAAACAAATAATTATGTTTCTTTCTATTTATATTTTAAAAGTAAAAATTTTTCCGTATTAAAAAAAACACGACGATCTTTGTTTATTAGTTTCAAAAAATTGAAATAACAAAAAAAATTCATATTTTTCAATAGTAGAACTGGACTCGCTATCAATATTTTAATCTAACATTGTGCATATATGTTAACCTCTATACAGATAATAAGAATATTAACTTTGAACAAATTTGATGAATTTGACATTATGGGCTGTATGAAACAGCCAATAATAACCTTACAAACATATTCCTCGGTCGTAATGACTCTAGAGTATTAGTTATTAGGTATGCGTCAGCAGCGTATCGGGTGCCGTTACGCTGAAGGAGAAGATGTTATCAGCACGAGATAGTATAAGAGCCGAGGCAGCGAACGTAGTGAGCACCGAAGCTTTTATATTCCGCGATGCAAACATTTTCTTTTCTTGTGTGAAGTCGATCGTTATACTGCTGATGCTTCAAAAATTTTCACTTCTGGCAAGCCCGTATAATGATTGGGTTTTTAGATACCGAGAACAATCGGTCGGTAAAAGAGTCATACGACGCAAATACACAAAATTTGTAATATATTAAGTATAATAAATAACATTTTTGTTTTTCAAATATTTTATTAAGAACACTGTCAATACTATTTAACCGGCTGACACAAACATGTGCTGCCAAAATCATGTCTTTGTCGCGTCAAAGGAAAACTACAATTCGTTTAACTAACTTACGCTCCATGTGGTGAGTGAAAGTTTCACTGTAGTGTGAGTCATCCTCCAGTGTAATGAATCACCTCTTCTGTTTTCTCTTAGTATAATAGTGCTATTACACTAAGAGGAGCTGCTCGTGCGTATGGGACCCCTTTACTGACCGAATGTGCTCTGTATGTAAAAACCCGAATACGGCCGCCTGCAGTGAAATAGTTATTTTCGATACTCCGTGCGCAAAGTGCGCCTTTCCCGCACGCTCGGCAGAAAACGTGCTTTGAAAATCGCACTTTCCACACGTCGTATCTAAAAATACGGTACGGCACACGTTCGGGAAAGAGTTTCTCGCTTCGCTCGGGCGTAAACGCTACACGAGACATAAATTTACTTTCCCCCACTTGTATCGTAATGTACTATGACAGTTTGTATTAGGATGACGCAGCGAGCGAAGCGAGAACCGAGTATATAACATCCCGCGCTATATAAAAACTTTCAATACGTAGTGTACTGGCACTTAACTCGGCCATTGCGCTTCAAAAATTTTATAATTTTGACGAAGACGTATTTGAGTTACGTGCGGGTGATATTTAATTGAAATAATAAACACGCAGTGTTGTTACATAAATATATTTATATTTTATAAATATTTAAACACTTAAATAATAACTTGAATAATAAACTTACTATTAATGGTTAATTATCATATTATAATAAAAATTAATCAGTACAACACGATATGTACAGAATGATTGCATCTGAACCGTTATGGATTTGTACAATTCAACATGCATTTTTGATATTTATGAAGCTAAGTGAAGTAGCTTCACTTAATTTTATGGATAGTAAAATAGAAGAAAACAGATAAATATACAATTAATTCAAATTCAAAATTACATCTAACTATAAATAGCTATCTTATCTTTTGAATTACTATTTAAATGTTTATAAAATTTATAAAATATAAATATATTTACATAACACTAAATATTTGTGAGATTATGTAGTGTAAAATCAATGAAAAAAAAACTAGTAAATCTGCTTGCAGTTGTACCATATATCATTTATTTATTGATTGCGTACCACCTACACGTAATTTGAATACGTCTTCGTCAAATTTTTTAGGCGTTATGACCGAACCCTGTACCAGTACGATATAGTGAAGATGTTTGTCATGCGCGAAAGTATCCGTAAAGGCTGGGGTATTGAGTTCCAAGCACAATAATAACTAAGATTACTCCATATTCTATAGCTTTCTTCACGGGATCAGTTGATGCGATGATATGTAATTAAGTATACTTTTATTTTTTTTTATAGTTAAAAATATATTTTAATCTATGAAGTATTGTCTTTGATAGAGCAACTGTAACCTTATAGTGCGTGAGAAGAAAAAAGCAAAAAATATCCCACAGGACACAGCGAGAACGAAGGAAGGGTAAAATACAACCCTCTCCATTTAGAATTCAGCACAGCAAACAATACACTCGGTCACTGCATGATTTCTTAAATGGATTATTCAAAAGCCAGTTCGGTAGCCATTCATTTCTAAGCTTTTTGTACTTCTTGATCTCAACAACATAAACGTGAGAACTAGATCTGTGTGTACCATGAATTACTTCATTCAAATTTGAAATTACTCTTTTTCCACGTTATTTTGAACAAACTCAAATCGCACACTGTACTCCAATCCAAAATACATAGTTGTAGGAGTCGTGTCATGATATTGTCGAATATTCTGTTGTACCATATGAAGATTATATATACGTGTTTTGTATAAAAGTACTCATTGGATTGAGAATTTGTAGGGTCTCAGACTTTTACAAGACTCGCAAGTCTACCAAATGAAGACAAGAATTTAGCGAGTTGACACGCGCTCACACAGCCAAACACAGGTATCTGACCCTACCATAAAACTACGGTCGACTCTTTTCGGACAAACTAGCTAAATCCACGCTGCACGCATGTATTTTTCTTCATTGTAACTTTTTTCCCTCTGATCCTTGAGGAGATCAGACAGCCCGAAATTATAGTAAATTAAAGTAAATATGTTGTATATGCGTGCGTCTGCTCGTAAGATTGCTGTGGACATTTGCATATGGCACAGCTTCTACTTATTTTTATTATAATTATTTATATCGACATTGACTTTCTTACCCACTCTTATGAACTTTTTATTAATAATAAAATTATTATTACCATTCAATAAGGAATGCTCGATGACTTTGTAATCTGTAATCTCTCTTCAATATAATTATTACCTAAACTTTTAGAATAATAGTTCGTACTGACACAGAGCCATTTGATTATACTCTGTTGATTCTTAACATAATACTATTATCTTGAAAGCTTACGTAACTTTTGATTGTTAGCTTTGATTTTTTTAATTAGTGAGCAAAACAAATAGTTACCAATTTTAACGATACATATATCTAATTATTTCACTAATAGCTCTATTATCGGGAAAATAATAGAGCTGATGTCAATCAAAAAATCATCTGTTTGTAAAAACATACTTGAATGATAGCCTCTTCAACAGTCCTACCAGTTTCTTCATAAAGTGTTGTCACGTCTAACACGTGACATGGTAGATGTTCGAGCGCGTGAAGTACAGCCGGGCCGAGATGACGAGTGTGACAGTCATCAGTTCCACATAGTAACAATCTTGGACAATTAGTCGAATGTGAAGCAATTGAGTCGCCTCTGAAAGTAATATTACAAATATTTCTGCCATCAAGCGTTCATTACATATTATTTACGTTTATGTACTATTAAAAATATTTTGTAATATATATATAATAGTATTATGTAGTAAAAAATATTAATTACATTTATTTGCGTTATGAAATGTATCATATAAAATAGAATCAATTGATCTCCATCATTTTAAATATGGCTCATAGGGGAAGCTTCGTTACCGTTGAAGGATTTTTTAAGACAAAAATTAAAATTCGATATTTAATGTTAAAAAGAGTTAGTGAACTCCTTACAAGTCATTGGAAGTTATCATTTCTGCTGGACAAATAGAATGTAGACTTGACATTATACAGGTTAACTTGTCTTGAAGTAGGGCTCGCATTTCCGAAGGCAATGTTTTGACTGGTATAACACATATTCTATGTGAGGCCGGAACAATATTCTGCTGGGCTTTTATGAAGTCTAATTTTTCAACCTGCCAATTTCGTATGATTAATATTCATCTTTTAGAAATCAGAAATGCGTATTGGTTGTTTACTTTTGAAATCATTTTATAAAGTTAACGATACTACTATATTATTATGTCATTGTAAATAATTGCGATTATTTTGTTGGCTGTACCTTGAGAGATCGTTCATTTATATGATACTTGGACTTTGTAGTATAAATTTGAGGGTAATTTCTTCTGACGCAACACATTACAGCTTCGGCACAAAGTGCTTGTAAATCACTGCCGCAAAACCCAACAGTCTTCGAAGCCAAATAAGCTAAAAATTTCTGTGGAGGTTTCTGCTTCCAACTTTTTACATGTATCTGACCAAACATAATAACATTAGCTAGATATTCGTAATTGACACAAACAACTTGTTATAATCGTTACGTGACTCATGTGATCAATAACTGTTGGTAATATAAATCGTATGATGTCATCATGTGAACATTTTTAACCGGTGAGATATGGAGACTCAATACTAATCTATAATTTATCTTAACGTATTTGACTAATTTGATACAATTAAAAAATTGTCTTACGTAGTTAATGTTCAAAATGAAAGGCAAAAGAATTTATTGGTTAGAAGCCGTTATACAACTATTAGAGAGTTTATAGTACATTTGAAACATAAAAATAAAGTTGTTTAATATGAAAAAATAAAAATACAGTACTACACCTGATAAAATTTATGAAAAAGTGGATGAAGCTATATAAGTGAAAGTTCCTACAAATAAGAAAAATTATTACACCTTAAAACTGCATATCATTAAAAGTACATATTTATTACACGATGTGGCGTTAGTAATTTTTTGTTTTATCTATCTACGTAAGATCATACAGAACTAATATGATAAATAAGATCAGTTCAAATATAAATTAAAAATAAAAGTACTTATCATATAATCTAACAAATGAAGAATACATTAATGATTTCAAATATAATTAGTTGTGAATATAATCTAAACAAATACTTTTGTTGTAATAAAAATTAATGTCTGTATTGCGTGCGAACCTAAACCTTATTCATATTTTTATTTCATTAACCTTACTGGTTGACTGAAGATAATTAATAAATGAAAAGCTTTCAGAGCGTCAAGCGAAGTGGGTTTTGATAGCTTATGAAATGGAGTAATTTTAAAAGTTAAATTTGCGAGGAAAGATATTTATATCTAATAGATTTGGCGTTAAAAGTAAACTAAAATCAAAATTGAAATTCTATAAAAACTGAAAAACTCATGATCCACGTAAGATGATTGCAATTTTATGACAAAAGTCGCGTATAAATGAATCAAAAATAAACTTAGATGTGGCCAATACAACGCTTCTCCCGCGAACTTGTATTTTAAACATTCCGTTTTACTTTATCAGTATGTATTGACTCCAAATTAACGATAAATAAGTCTGCTTATTATATGGTGAGAAGGTAAGTAGAATAATAACAAAAAAACGCATGGGGAATGGTGTGAAAATGACTTACTGCAAGTATATCTTTCCTGGCGTTATAACAAGGCAGCGGGAAATAGAGTTCTCGGTCGAATCTACCGGGTCTTCTGAGAGCAGGATCGATCGAGTCGAGTCTGTTAGTGGCTCCGATGACAATAATTTCGGAATTATTATCGAAGCCATCCATGAGAGCTAGCAAAGTCGAGACGACACTCGCGTGAACGAAATCCTGTCGACTCGAGCGAATTGGGGCCAGACCGTCGACCTCATCGAAAAAAATAATACAGGGCTTGCTTTGATGGGCCTGTGACAAAAAGCCATGCTCGTAATCTCTTCGCCTTAACTTTAAAATACAGACGTACTGACCATTTGAAAGATTTTTTTCAACTTCTGTTCACTTTCGCCAACCCATTTGCTTAGACAGTCGGATCCCTTGCGCGAGATAAATGACACTCTTCGCTCGGAGCTATTGCACTCAGTCGCCAACGCACTTGCGACTAACGTCTTTCCAGTACCTGTATCGCCCAACTCTCAACAATTTGTTGTTTTTCTTAATGCTACATTTTCTTCTGATATTTAATAGAAACTATAAAACGCTAGTAATTGTCAAAGTGATCTAGCCTTCAATAAAACTTAATGTTTATTCGACTTCGTGCAAGTCTCACGTTGAAAAATACGTTTTTGAAAAAGGTAATTGAACAGCAATTATTATTAGTAATGTTGGCTGATTAATTGTTAAATTATTTCACCTGGAGGTCCGTAAAATAAAAGGCCTCGTGGAGGTCGGAGGTTAAATTTGGCATAAATATCTCCGTACATCAGCGGAAAAAGGACCATCTCTTTCACAATTCTTATATGTTTCTCGAGACCACCAACGCAAGAGAAGTCTCTTGCACCAGTCATTTTTCTTAACTTGTTATCAAAACGACAGTGTTAGTAAACACAATTATGCTGCGATTATCATCATAACTTTTTCACAATACTTGCGACACCAAATTTAATGCTGTTAGGCAAATATTAAGCATCATTACCTGCATTTCTTGATTTTCTAGAGATAGCTGAACTAGAATTTTTGTTGAAATGTTATTAGATTATTTCACCAAAGAATTTCATTATTTTGACATTTTCCTGTGTGGAAACGTACGAAAGCAAAACAAAAGGTACTCGAACGACTGATAAACAAACTTCGAGTACAATAAATATGTTTCGTTACTTTGGCACCTTTGATTTATTACTTCAAACAGAGATTGATTGTCGTTGCTTTGGATCAAAATATTAGAAAATACAGTTGTCATACATAAATAAGTAATAGAGAAGCTTCTTATTTTTATTAATTTTAATTGTGGTTATTCTATATGTTTCTATTTATGAAATAAAAAATAATCTGTTACCACTAAATTATTTGTTATGCGCTATCGAAATAGATGGCAAGCGTGATGTTTAACACATTCTATTTTGTTAAAACTTTCTTGCAGATGAAAAAGATTTTTTTTTCACCGTATATAAAGGAAAATCCTCTTTAGGTTAGGGCAAATTCGTTTTACAACAATATAATATAGCAATAGTAAATAACAAGAGTTACGGCCGCGGCCACGGCAGCGGCAAGTATGTTCGCTATATCTGGAGAATTTGATTGAGTGTTTATCATTTTATTGTTTTTCATAATTAATTTAATAATATGCTACAACATAGTTATTATACTATTCATTTCTAATAGAATTCTAGTTTAGGAAAAAAATCTTTAAAAAAATAATATTTTATTTAACTTTGATTACTGACTGAGGTTATTTAATTCTAAATACACATGAAATGTTTTTCACTTCGCCATCTATATCACCATCTCATTCTAAATACTTAAAATTTCATTAAAAAAATGCATCGACATATGGTTTACAGAAGTACTACATCTATAATTCTTCAATAAATGAAGTTTTGGCAAAATTTTTTGAACTACTAGGTATTTTTGAATCTATAATGCAATGTATTCGAGAAAATAAAAATAAGCTATATTCAAAACTTTTTAAAAATAATTATTGGTAAACTATTGAAGAAAAGTATTTAAATGAATCGCTCTGCCTTTAATTCTATATTTCGATAATTTCGAAATTAATAATCCTTTAGGATCTCGAAAAGGAATAAATAAAATAGGGGTAACATATTGTTCCATTTTAGGTATTCCACTGAAATTTGCTAACATGTTAGAAAATTTTTATTTCAAATTCATAAATATGATCTAAAAAAACTAGGGAATCAAAAAATTTTTTCTAACTTTGTTCAGAAACTTACTGAACTAGCAAAAACTGGCACAATAGTTATTATAAATCAATCAAAAATAAAAATATATTTTATTTTAACATTTATCGTCGGAGATAATTTAGGTTTAAATACTATTTTAGACTTTAGTACGAGTTTTAACAGTAACTATTATTGCTGGCTCTGTTTTATTCATAAACAAGGTTTAAAGAAAGCAACAAAAAAACAAAAAAGAAATAGCAAAATATTTACGAAATGCAACAAATTATAACGAACATACTAAGAATTAAAGACTAGATGTTCTAGAAACATGTTTTTTCCTAATTATCACGTTATAATTAATATGACAGCTGATCCGATGCATGTACGAAAGAATTTGTAGATACGATATTGCCATAATTTTAAATGTGATTAAGGCCTGTTCTTTTACTTTAGCTTGTATGAATAGCAGAAGCAGAATAAAATCTTTCAATGTCAATGATCCAGGCGTTAATATAGCAGAGATTAAAGAAAGATATTTAACTCATGGATACATTATTATATCAGCTTCAGAAATGAAATTTCTAATTTTTAATCTTAATTTATTAATCGGTGATCTAATTCCGGATAAACAAATTGCTGAACGCTGCTTATAATTGAAGTCGCATAAAATAGTTTGTATTAGAACAAATTTTTAAGAATGACATTGATTTATTTGAAAAAATGATAACTTCTTACTTAATTCTTTACGCAAAAACTTTCAAAGTTTTCTTAAAGGTAAAAAACCATATCTTACTTCATTATCCAAGACTCATGAGATCGTTTGGATCACTTTTTTTCATGACATGCGTCCGCTATGAAGGCAAACATAAAGATTTGAAAGACCATAGCAAAGTCGTAACATCTAGAAAAAATATATCTTAGACATTAACTTTTAAACAGCAATTAAAATTATGCCATCGCTTTATTTGTTATGAAGGGTTTCTACAAAGATTAGTTCTTGGTCCATGTAAAATTCAATTTTCGTTTTAAAAATAAATTGATTGCAAATAATCTTAAATAGTATAAAACAATTAAATGGGTCAGAGTAAAAGGCACTTATAGAAGTGATAGCTATATCAACATTTAAGCATGTAATAATGTGACGTTTAAAAAAATTGTCTATGTTGTTATAAATGGTCAAAAAGTTATTTTCATATGTCTTGTCATCTGCAGGAGCGTCAAGTTATGCAAAGAACTAAGTGCTTATGAAATTAAAGAAATTACAGAGTATGACACAATCGAACACGATAATCTAATTGACTACGATGTTTATGATATGCATGTACTCAAAGATTCGACCAAACATATTTCTACTAAATTTTAAACTAATAATATGCTTTTGATTTTGAAAGTACATGTTGGTACAGTTTTGATTTGCGCTTGGAGACTTCCATGCGTACTTTATATGCATGGATATGATGTCTCAATAAAATTGTTCAGTTAATAATAAAGATAGTGTTTTGTATTTATTAATATCACATTTATTTTTAATCAGTTAGCTAGTACATATGGAAAAATCACTATTTAGCTTGGTATTATTTTTAATTTTAATTATTAAATATATATTAGCTAACTATGTATATTTGTTGAAAATAATCGCATATCAATCACTATTTGTACTATATTTTTTTGATTTAATAATGCTTGGCGTGGCTATAATTAAATATTTGTTCATTTCAAATAAATGTAATTAGTTCAAATTTCAAATGAATAATTAGAGAAATAAATGTAACAAATGTAATAATAATGTAATTAGTTCGAATTTAATGCTTATTTCAGCGACATGGCATTTTTTTATCTTATTCATTTCTTTGTTACATTCAATAAACATTTCATCATTCTTAATAAATCTATTGAGCTCAACGACTAAAAATATTCATATAAAAAACACTATAATAGAATCAAGTAAATATTTTGTTTTCTCTAACAATGGCAACATTGAATTAGTGTGATATTTATTTATGCCAAATTTACAATTTTTCACTTCAATTCTATCTTCAGCTACATTTATGAAATATTTATCGATTACTAGTAAATGTTTGATTGAATTCAAATCTACTTTGATAAATATAAATTTTCGATTATTAGGCATGATAGAATCTTTTACCAATTCAATTTAATATTTAATAAATTCGAAATTATATTTATTTGCATACACAAATATTTATTAATAGTAATTAAATATTTCATTACGGTAAATTAACATTTATGTTATGTAACTAAAGATATGCTCAATCGACATATTCATTTAATAGTTTCTAATCTAATGTTATTTAAAATAATTTTATACTATGTAATGTCCGATAATTAATAGTGTCATTTTATTTTATTTTTTTGATTTTTTTTGTATTACGACGTCAATGCATCAAACTGCACAATTTTGAGAAGCGAAAATAGGTTGGAAAGTTTTTCTTCTCAAGGTTTCTTCAAATTCCAAGAGAAGACAAGCTGACCAAATAGTTTGCGATTAGAAAATAGGTATAAAAAATTTTACGACTTTGTTATGTACGTCCATAATACTTAGGATGTCCTTATACAAACAGCATGATCTGCTGACGCCCAAACCCTATACGGAATGCAGAAAAAAAAGAGAAAGCTCCTCTTATGCGTTTTCCACCGAGTTTTCATTTTTCCGTTTAGCTTAGTCATCCAAAGTTAGAAAATTATTTTATTCTATTGAGTAGTTTGTGCAGTTAGATAAATTAAGTCGTACGATTTACCATTTAAGCTACGTTTTATTTAAGCTCCATTTTATATGTATTTAAAGATGTAAATAAATAACATTTGAGAATTAAATATAACTCTCAGATTGTTATATATATATATATATATATATATATATATATATATATATATATATATATATATATATATATATATTAATGGCTTATAATAGATAATAATTAAGTCCTTGCACATTAAAATTTTAAAATAGTACTTTTATACGTGATTTGGCATGAGTAATTCCATCTGTCTTAAAGAAACTGTACGTTTTCCTATTGTGGGAAAATTTCCACCAATAAGTTTTGAAGTTTTCATGCCCAAATCCTTCAGAGCCCCTTGCGGCCTTATTTTGAAAGAGAGAATATGCTAAGTAAGGTGCGAACTGTTTGCCACTGCTACGCCACCCGCAGCAAGAAGAGCCACGCTCAAAGGATACACTCTCTCTCAAGAAGCCCAAGGATTCTATTTCGAAAATCATCAAAGTTTACAATTATTGTTTTAAAGGACTCTATAAAATATATAAAAGTAAGTTTTATTTCAAATATTAATTTTTTTTACATTTCTTCACCTTTCACAATCCATCTTTCCCAATTCCGTATAGCTCGGTCCTCTCATTGAAAAACGTGTTGGATAGACTTGATACAATAGTTTAACGCTCAGAACTTGGATCATTAGGATCTTTATAGGTCTGAGTGGAATCTATAATTGATAATTCTCTGTTCCTTCTGAAAAGATTGATCAAACATCAAATTTTTCGGTATTTGTAACCAACACCAATCTTTCCTTACCCGGGTAAAGTGAGAAATCAGAGCCCGAAAAAGATTAGAAATTCCCGCCTCACGAAAAAGTGAGACGTAACAACTAACTTAAAATGAAAAAAGAAGTTTCCATTTTAATTAAACATATTTTGAATTCTGTTAACATTTTTTTTAAATTTAACTAAATGTTTATAAAGGAGGATTGGATTAAATGAAATATTAGATACCAATAATATTTTTTTGAAAAAAACAAATTTTCTATTAGGTTAGTAACTTATCTCTTACAATTCTCAAAAATAACGTCACTGAGCACGCATATTTCCTGCAGCTGTGACGGCGAATCGTTTTTCTTTTAAATAAATAAGAATCTTTTCTTTTCCATAAAAGGCGAAGTTAAGTGCCTTTTGTTCGATCAATTTTGTAGAGTTTTCGTCTCAAAAAATGCAGGCCAGAGTCAAAAATAGAAAGAAGCAATATCACTATATAAAAAACTCCCATAAGAAAAGCATGGAGCCGTATTAGAATGTGCTCTTGAAAAACCTCTGCAACAACTGAAAATAGGAATAATAAAGAAATAAAATTAGGGCATAGATATTTTACATAGATTAGTTAAATAAAAAAATTGTAAAAGTAATCTAAGAAAATAAAATAAGAGCAATTAGATTAAAAAGAAAAAAATGTAGATTCAATTGAAACCTAGATGTAAAAAAATTAATTAAGTAATGAAATTGAAGAAAAGCTTTGCACGTTTATAATTATTATCAATTAGCGCACACAAGCCAAGAAAAATGTACTTGAGGAGCCATCTCTGGAGGGAAGGCCCAAACATACAGAATTCACGCCCCTAGCGTCTCCGGAAAATTCACGCTCTCCGATCAATTAGAGTTCGGAAAATCAAAGGGGGCCAATGATAAAACAAGGGCCGGATTAGCATTTCAACTCTCGAGGGACCTAGGAAGGGAGACCTGTCCTGCCCACCGCTTACAAGCACGTTTGTTCTCCCGCACCACTCCAAGAAAGAAGCCTGCTCGTTCAACCTACAGCCATCCAGATTTAGAAGAAAAAAATAAGCATGCAAAGCTTATAGTAGTGTTAGTGTGAAGGGATTTCGTTATCAAGAAAAAAGCAAGTAAAACCTTTCAACAAAAATTTTTCTTTTAATTTTTCCCTTTCACTTTTACTTAGAATCATCCGCGACGCGAAAATTTTTAGAAATAACACCCTCTCGACCATAGGTTCGGGTTGGTGTTATTTTTTTAACGAAGTCTGAGCCAAAGGTTTTAGACTGAGTTATAAAGGAAAAATCCGTTATCCGAAAGTCTTTTCAAATAGAACATCCTGGCGAGGTTTCGGGTGATTCTATCCCACCGCAACTCCCACAAAGCCTTCAGATCACGACCTAGTCAGTCGTCCTGAGCATAGTTAAAGTTAAACAGTAGAATCGTCTTAACCACAGGTGTTAGGACGATGACATTTTTTTACTTTAACGGAGAAATTATCACCTCGTGCGTAAAGTCATACTAGCCAAGGGTCTAGTACTACGACGATACGCTACGACGTGACACAGTGAATGGAACGATTTCTTTTTTCGAAGAACAAATATTTTCGACACTCCGTACGGAAAGTGCGTCTTTCCCGCACGCTCGGCAGAAAACGTGCGTTGAAAATCGCACTTTCCACACGTCGTATCAAAAAATACGGTACGGCACATGTTCGGGAAAGAGTTTCTTGTCTCGCGTGGTGTTTACGCCCCAGCGAAGCGAGTTTTAAGCGAGAACAAAGTTGACCTTTGAGTAACCTTGGGGGTCTCCCGGACCCCACATATAATATATCATTTGAACGTAGAATTCATCGTAGCTTTTGAATCTGGGGTCAAAAATAAGGGTTCCTATTTGAAAAAAAATTAAGTTTTCCTTGAAATGACCTTGAAAATCAAGTTCAAGATCAAGGTTGAGGTTATCATAAGTTGACCCTCTTCGAACAATACAACTTTCGTTTGAAACATTTTTCGATTATCTTGCCAAGTTTTGAGATATCCTACTGGGTAAGTTAAAATGGGACAACCTGTGTGTGTGTGTGTGCGCGCGTGTGTGTGTGTGTGTGTGTATGACAATTACATTGTGTGTGTATGTATAATTGTCATATATATATTGTGGTGTTGCGTCATCACGACAAACTTGACCTACTAAGCTCGCGCAAAATCCTCTCTCGACAAGAGGATGCGGACAGATCAGCTGATGCCGTTTAGCTCACACACGCGCATATCCGAAACCTCACGAAAATATACTTCTCAGGATCTACCAAATCGACGTGCGCGTCCCTTACACCCGCGCACAGCCACTCGCGCAACCATAACTCGGACCGACACTCCCCCAGGAAGCCAGATTACGAAGAAGGTCGCAGCCGAGATCAGCTGATCCGAGACGCCGACAGCAAGTACTACTGGAGATCGAAACGACCCTAGCAGAAAAATGATTGATTTAAAAAAATATATATATATACCATTAGCTTCGTCTTAATTTGTACCACCCGGAAATTCATTTTTTGGAATTGGTACCCCCCCAAAATTAAAAAAAAAAAGCGAAAAAAACGATATTGCGGAAAACTAAGTAAATAGCTTTCTGTCTATTTGGACTATTCAAAATTATCTAAATTTTCTTTTCTGTACCCCTCCAAATTCCAAATCCAAAATTATATTAAAGTTATAAGAGCTGTATTAATAGGAATGGGTTATTTTCTGAAGTAACCCATTCCTATTAATCAATACAGCTGTATTAATAAGTATTAATGCAGCTCTTATAACTTTAATATAATTTTGGATTTGGAATTTGGAGGGGTACAGAAAAGAAAATTTAGATAATTTTGAATAGTCCAAATAGACATAAAGCTATTTACTTAAAATTTTTTAAGAAAATTCACCATTTTTCTGCCAGGATCACAAATTTTATTATTTTGTTGTAATTTACTGTGTTTCTATGAAAAACGCTGTATAATTCAAATTCTACAGGGGTACAAATTATATTTTTGGATTTCGTAGATGGTACAAATTAAGAAGAAGACATTCATAATCTAATACATAAAAATTTCACGATTTTTCCGCCGAGAAAAGAGATTTTCCGCAGCGCGGAAGACACGAAATTAGAATCGTCGAATTAAACTACGAATTAATTTTTTTCTCAATATTTTCGAGGGGTTCAAATACCAAAATAACTATTTTTCAAATGGTACTGATTGAGGCAAGGCTGGTGGTGTATTTTGTTGTACGAAATAAATATTTTTCCTATCATAGTTTCCTACTTTATCATCCGAGTAATTAGCTGTTTTTGGATGTAGGAGTTTAAGAACACACGTTAACTTAGGACTTTGTATATTAACATGTCTAATTAAATTTTAGAGTGTAAAAATTACAATAAAACTATTTTCAGTGGGTAAAATTTAAGGTAAAGCTAGAGATATATTTATACTGTAAAATTTATCAGTATTACAGTCGCACAAAAAACATTGTATTATTCAAATTCTACAAGGATACAAATTAGTTTTATGTATTTTTTAGATGGTACAAATTAAGAAGAAGGCATTCATATATTTTTTTTTTTAAATTGCATATTTTTCTGCTGGAAGATAGATTTTTGGAGACGACGACCAAGGCGGTCCCTTGCGCGGGACGGTCAAACGTTCCAAAACGAGAATGCGGGAGATAAATAAAATGCAGTGCCAAATGAACTTGACAAACTTTATTAATCCGTAACAGAAGAAGTAACTCGGTGGCGAGAGGAAAAGAAGTGAGCGCGTGTACACAATTACGTAACACCACGTGGCTCAATTTCCCGAGCGCGATGGTCGGATAACGCTCCGGAGTCGGTGGCGCCCAGCAGGTGAGAGAGAGCGTGCAAGAGAGACGGTTCCGCTTTTCATGGAACGAATCGGAGCTACCCCCTCTTGCCGCAGAAGGTGACGTCAAAGGTCGCTAGCGAGCATCAGCGCTCAAGCGGGAAGTTGGCTCGTCTCTTGCCGTCGTTGTCTCCCGAGTGGTGTCAGCACCGACCTCGTGTGGAACGCCACAGATTTTCCGCCGCGCATGCGCAGTAATACGTTAATTTGAATTGCTAATCTACCCTACGAAAATCTTTTTGTTCTCTATTTTTAGAGAGGGTGCAAATTCTAAAAAAGCATTTCTCTGATGGTACAAATTAAAATGAAACTAGTGGTATTTTTTTTGTTTTATGATATCAATCATTTTTCTGCCAGGAGTATGAATTTTCCGCAATATCGTTTTTTTCGCTTTTTTTCAAAATTTTAGGGGGTACAAATTCCAAAAAATGAATTTTCAGGTGGTACAAATTAAGACGAAGCTAATGGTATATATATTTTTTTTAAATCAATCATTTTTCTGCCAGGGTCGTTTCGATCTACTGGAGCCCCGAACACACTCACACTCGTGAACCGTACCGTTTCCTACACACTAAACTGGACACTTATGCACACACACACATACACAATTGACCTCACGCACCCCGGGAAGCGACAGGAACGGCGGCAATGGACGCGATGTTAACGCGTGAGCCGAGCAGCGGCCATGTTATGACGCACTTGTTAGCAAACTTGATCTAGATCGAAAGAGGGGCAACCGAACGCGTGAGTGTGAGCTAGACAACTGATAGGAGAGCGATCGGACGCGAGCGAGGGGAAATCGGTAAGGCTAACGAGCGCGTGCGGAAAAGAGATAGGTGATAAAGACGCGAAACTAACCGACGCGCGCGACTTGACCAACTAATGGTAATAAGATAGGGGGTAGATTGACAAATAAGGTAAAACCGACGCTATCTGACTAACAAATAGGGAAATTAGGCGCCAAAAACCGGCCAGTAGTAAAATTGCGCGGACTGGAACATTAAAATAGACGGCGCTGATGACCGAGTTAGCAACAACCTCGACCAATCAGATAAAAACCTACGATGAGAAGGGGAGGTAATCGAGGAGATGCGACGCGACGCCGCGAAAAGCCGCGGAAGTATTAGCTAAGCCTTAATTGTGCGCGGAGACCTAAAAGAAAGCAGTAGCAGTGAAAAGCAGTAGCATTGAAAAGCAATAGCAGTGAAAAGCAGCAGCAGTGAAAAGCAGCAGCATTGAAAAGCAGTAGCAGTGAAAAGCAACAACAGTGAAAAGCAATAGCAGTGAAAAGCAGCAGCAGTGAAAAGCAGCAGCAGTGAACGAAACAAAGTAGTGGAAGCATTAGCAGCGGTCGTATCTGAAAGCGTAACCGAGAAAGTAAGAGTAAGTACTCCTCTTTGTTCTCTTTTTTAATTCTAACTCGCGCCCACCCGTAACCGAGACCGTTGTTGACCGACCCTAGTGCCACTTGATCATTCGCGATCGCTAACCGAACCGCGAATTGTCGGGAGTGCTGCCTGATCTTTGCGATCACTAACCGAACCGTAGATCATCGGGAGTGCTGCCTTTTTGGAATTTTTTGACGCTTTTTAACTGGCTGTATTTCCCTTGAAAATGGTCGTACTGGAATTTGAAAAAAAGCGTTTGAAAGTTTGAAGTTTCTAGTTTTGAGATCTCATAATCAAAAAATTTTTCAAGCAACATGTTCTGCTCAATCCTTATAAATACCAAAAAAAATTTTTTTATTAAATTTTTTAGTTTTTTTTTTAGTCTACAAACTTGGAAAAAATTTTTCTAACTCAGCCACTATATGGATCGGATAACTTGTTTATTCAGCTTTAATTTGCATTTTTGAAAAGTTTAATACCACCACCTCTTGTTGAGATATCGAACTTTGAATGGAAAAGGATATTTTTGTCTTTAACCATCAATATCTTAGCAACCGCTGATTGCACAAAAAAATGAAGGTAGGTTTTGAAATCTTGAATAAATTTCCCAAAAAACTGAACTACTGTTTTTGAAAAAAAAAATTTTTTTTATTCTTTTCATTAATTTGAAAAATCAAGAAAAAAAGGGTATTTGGTGACTTTTGGGATAATTAAGCGCTAAGTTGGAAATATCAAGAAAACCAAAAATATTAAGCCTGTCTTTTACAGTTCAATATGCCCACAAAAACTCTACTAAGTTTCAATTCAATCGATCAAGCCGTTTTTTTTGTTTTATTCAATCGGATTTTTGAAAAAAATTAAAGGATCACAATTTTAACTTTAATTGATTTATTTAATTTAACTTTAATTTAACTTTATCTTGAAAAAAAGGCAAAAAAAATTTTTTTTTCTTAATTTTGAAACAATTTTTTTTAATGACTCCAACAAATTTTGAACAAAAACTACCGCCGGCATCAGCATTACCCGAAGCGTACCACATGGAGGTTACCCGGTCAGATTTACGATCATAAATGATCATAATCTTTGCCCTTTTTAACACGATTCTGTTATTGCATTTCATGATTTTCCTGATTTGTAAACTGAATTAAAATTTTAATTAAATTTTAAATAAAATTGATATACCCAATCAAATTTCGAACTCGATCTACACGCTTTTCAGAAATTGCTTATCATTAATTTTCGTGAACTCTTACGACGCTAAAAAAAAACAGTTTTTTTTTCAATACCACTCCTTTTGCATTACAAAAAAAAATTTATAAATTTGCAAAAATCAAAAATTCATTTTGATTTTCGATCATGGTTAGACGGCATTTATCAGAATCGGAGGTTTCTCGTTTGATCACCCTGCTTGAAGAAGGTTACAGTCAACGTAATGTTGCTATCCAGATGGGTGTTAGTCATTCCGTCGTATCTCGAACGTATGCGCGATATCGGGAGACGAACCAATACAATCATCGCCTTGGACAAGGTCGCCATCGTGTCACGACTGTTCGCGATGATCGAGCGATTGTCCGATAAGTTCGACGTAAACCTTTCATCAATGTGAATATCGTGGCAAGAAATTTCCCAAATCGGGTACAACAGCGACAAAGGCATCGACAGCAGCATCAAGTGCGAAACATTTCTTCCCGAATAGTAATCAACCATCTTTGCGAAATTGGGTTAAATGCACGACATCCTAATCGTGTACCCCTTTTGACAGCGAGACATTGCCGAGCACGCTTAGCATATGCTAATGCACATCGGGCTTGGACATTAGGACATTGGGAAAATGTTTTATTCACTGACGAATCCCGGTTCGTTTTTCATGGAAGTGACCGACGTCCCCTTGTTTGGCGTCTTCGTGGAGAACGTTTTCGCCAGAATTTTGTTCATCTGATTGTTACCTACGGCGGTGGATCAGTCGTGGTCTGGGGCGGCGTTTCACGAAATTGGAGAACACCTCTGCTGATTGTACGCGAAAACTTAACAGCTCAGTGCTACATTGACACAATTTTGAGACCGATTATACTGCGCAGACGACAACATCAGAAGGCGTTTATTCTAATGCAAGATAACGCACGTCCACACATAGCCAACATCACCAGACGCTTTTTAGAACGACATGACATGACATTGCTGCGGCACTCACCAATGAGTTTGTGGCAGCCTCTCGCTTTCTTTTCTAAGAAAATATCAACAAAAGAAAGTTCTTATCCTGCTTATTATCGTGAACTTCTGGCTATCTACGCTGTGATCCAACACTTTCGCCATCTTCTGGAAGGGTACCAATTCACGATCTTCACAGACCACAAACCATTAATTTACGCCTTACAGCAAAAACGTGAAAAGCTCCCGTCAATTCAACTCAATCAACTTTCGTTCATCGCAGAATTTTCAACGGATATACAACATATCAAAGGTACCGATAATGTCGTTGCCGATACTCTTTCCCGGATCGAAGTCGTTTCTGCACCATTTGATTTCGAGTTGCTGGTTAAATCTCAAGAAAAAGACGAAGAACTCAGGAGAATTACTAAAAAAAACTCTTTTCTCAGCATTAAGCGTGTGCCGATTCCTGGTACCTCACTTACGGTGTTTTGTGATACATCGACAGGAAAACCTCGGCCTTTCATCACACAACCTTTTCGTCGTGACATCTTCAACCAACTACACACTTTAAGTCATCCCGGCACAAATGCTTCACTCAAATTAATCAGCGATCGATTTGTTTGGCCTTCCATGAATAAGGATTGCCGAAATTGGGCTCGTACTTACAGTGATTGTCAACGATAAAAAATTACTCGCCATGTTCACGCTCCACTTGGAAATTTCGAGACTCCAACGAAGACGTTTTCACACATCTACATCGATCTGATTGGTCCACTTCCACCTGCACGTGCTTTTCGATATTGCTTGACTGTCATCTATCGTTTTACTCGATGGCCCGAGGTTTATCCTTTAGAGAACATAACTGCAGACACTGTGACTCAAGCACTTTTAGATAGCTGGATATCTCGTTTTGGCTTTCCAGAAACTTTATCCTCAGATCATGGTTCTCAATTTACTTCACATCTCTTCAAGAACTTTATCAATCTCTTTGGAATCCGACGCAACTTCACTACAAGTTGGCATCCTGCTTCGAATGGTTTGATCGAACGCTTACACCGCCATTTAAAAGCTGCAATCATGGCTCATTCTGACATCGATTTGGTTCAAGCTTTGCCTCTGGTACTTCTTGGTATTCGTTCTGCTTTTAAAGAAGATATCAAGGCTACTTCAGCAGAGATGGTCTATGGAGAAACTCTTCGTTTACCTTTTAAACTGTTTTCTTCAAACCTTGAAAACAAGAATCTCGGCGATCCAAGCAGCTTCCTCTCAAGCTTACGAGAGTTCATGTCACGCTTACGCCCAACTCCAGCATCAAGACATTGTCAACCTGGCGTTTTCGTTTTCAAGGAGCTCTCCAAATGCAGTCATGCCTTTTTGAAACAAGGACCTTTTCTAAAGGCACTCCAACCACCATACACTGGCCCATATAAAGTCATGGATCGAAACGCAAAAACGATCACACTCAAGATCTGTAACAAGCCTACCAAAGTCTCTATTGACCGAGTGAAACCTGCATTCATTTTGCAAGATGATGTCACACCTGATCCTGTTCCTGTTTCTGTTCCTGATGCTGTACCTACAGAACCAATACCAGTTCCTGTTCCTGATGTTGTGCCTACAGAGCCAACGCAAGTTCCCGAACGCACTACACGATTTGGCAGAAGAGTCAAATTTCGAGACATTTTAAATTTGTAGCCAAATTCTCTGCCAAAGGGGGTAGTATAGCGAGAGCACCGAGCATTCGAACCAACATTCGAACGTGGTTGAGAAACAAAAAGTGTGAGCATAGCAACGAACATTCATTTCGTTTTATAAAAAAACATTTTATAGTCAATCTGTCAATTGTATTCTTAATAAACAGTCGTTTTATTATTAACTAATTGATTTATTACTAATAGGAGTAAACTACTTAAATAAATAACCATTTATTCCTGTAAGTCCAGATCTCAACCCCATCGAGCATGTTTGGGACATAATGGGTCGTCGTTTGCGCAGAGAGTATCCAAATTTGTACAACTTGGCTGCATTACAGCGTGCACTTCTGCAAATTTGGAACACCATTCCGCAACCCCAGATTGACTGCTAAATTAATATGACTGAATTGAAGACTGTTATTGAGAACAGGGGTGGCAATACCCGTTAAGAGAATTGAAATGAAAATTTTTTATTGAAAATTTTTTTTTCCTTATCACACACACACGCACACACACACACACACACACACACACACACACACACACACACACACACACATTCTTAGGAGAATGAGTTTGGAGTCATTAACTACGGAGGAACTGACGAGCCTCCGGGTCTCATTTCTCCTAAAAAAAACACACATGAAGCGTAAATCCGACCGGGCAACCTCCATGTGGTACGCTTCGGGTAAAGCTGATGCCGGCGGTAGTTTTTGTTCAAAATTTTTTGGAGTCATTAAAAAAAAAATGTTTCAAAATTGAAAAAAAAAAAATTTTTTTTTGCCTTTTTTTCAAGATTATGATCAATTAAAGTTAAAACTATGATCCTTTAATTTTTTTCAAAAATTCGATTGAATAAAACAAAAAAATGGCTTAATCGATTGAATTAAAACTTAGTGGAGTTTTTGTGGGCATATTTAACTGTAAAAGACACGCTTAACATTTTTGGTTTTCTCGATAGTTCCAACTAAGCGCTTGATTATCCGAATAGCCACCAAATACCCTTTTTTTCTTGATTTTTCAAATTAATGTAAAGAATAAAAAAAAAATTTTTTTTTTTAAAACAGTGGTTCAGTTTTTTTGGAAAATTTTTCAAGATTTCAAAACCTACCTTCATTTTTTTGTGCAATCAGCGGTTGCTGAGACATTGATGGTTAAAGACAAAAAGATCCTTTTCCATTCAAAGTTCGATATCTCAGCAAGAGATGGTGGTATTAAACTTTTCAAAAATGCAAATTAAAGCTGAATAAACAAGTTATCCGATATATATAGTGGCTGAGTTAGAAAAATTTTTTCCAAGTTCGTAGACTAAAAAAAAACTAAAAAAATTTAATAAAAAAACTTTTTTTGGTATTCATAAGGATTGAGCAGAACATGTTGCTTGAAAAATTTTTTGATTATGAGATATCATAACTAGAAACTTCAAACTTTAAAACGCTTTTTTTTAAAATTCCACTACGACCATTTTCAAGGGAAATACAACTAGTTAAAAAGCGTCAAAAAATTTGGAATTTTTTTTTGATTCTTTAATTTTTTCCACTAGTGTAGAATCCTGATGTTACGTAGACCGTCGTGAGTAGACACCGTTGCTAACCGACCTTGGGCTGACCTGGGCAAGTTGACCGTAAAGTTTAATAAACGATAGTTTCCGATAATTAGTTGCCGTCAATAATTTGACCTGTATCTCAAATCTCCGCATTCCCCCGTAGCTAACGCGATGGGGTGCGTGAAGCCCGCCAAAACACCGGTGCGATGATGCCATTTTGAATGCGCGACAAGTCCTCATTATTCTTCGCAATCCCCGAATTGCTATTGAGGCGCCTCAAGGCGCAGCTCCGAAGACCCGCTGCTGAGAATAGAGTCCCCGCCCCGACATTTTGACTTTTCGTCCGCACGTTGAATAGGTTTTCGCACTCCCTACTACATTACTACCTACCCTATTACACTTATAGCGAGGCAGCGTTCGGAGAAAGCAGCGAAGCACCCGACTCTTTAGCGACTAGAACCAGCCGATCTGGAGCGCTACCCGAGCTCCTAACGCGACGACGGTAGCTGGTGCCCAATAAATAATTATAGCTGCAACTATTGGCTGACTGCGTCGCTGGTAGCAGCTAAGGCCGTGAAAAATTTGAATAAATCATTTTTCTCCGGTCCTCTTCCGTCACAATATATTTATATACACACAGGGTGTCTCATTTTGAAGGAACCACCCCGAAATTTTCTACGGTTGACGTTAAACAAAAAAAATATTTCAGACAAAAGTTGTTTGGGACAATGAGGGACACCTTTCCCAGAAATCGGATTTGACCTTGAGATTTATTTTCAAGGTCATTTGATGGTCTAAGTCATTTTTTGAATAGGAACCTATAATTTTGATCCCGGATACGGAAAGAGCAAGAAATACTACGTTTAGATAACGTTTTATGTGTGGGGTGCGTTAACTCCCCCCCCCCCCCCCCCGCGTAAGGTCATGTAGGGATAAAATTTATTATTTTCTTCATCTATGCACAGGGATGACCAGGCAAGGGTAAGATTAATTGTAATAACCCAACAACTTGCTGGTAATATCTTACCCCCCCCCCCCCCCCCACACACACACACCCACCCACCCAATAACTGGTCGGTAATATCTTGCTGCAGCACGATATTACTGTCCATCGGCCTTGACCGTCAAAATTACCCAGGGTGGCTTTGGTACCCAAACCACGTAAGAATCGGAATCATTGAACAAAGAGAGAGACGTCGACCACGAATACGCAGAAATTGTCGTCGCATTATGAGACAGAACAACGATGATCCACGAATTATCGTTAATTTGGATCATCATATCTCTGCGTGAAACTCAGAGACGTACTTGAATCCCAAGAACAACAGCCGGTAGAATTTTGCGGCTTCAAGATTTCATCGGTATCACATAACTTTGAGTCGAGCTTTGATGTCAGATGATCTCCGCCGCAGACTCGAATTCTGTAATTGGGCACAAGCAAAGATTCGTAAAGATCCTGAATTTTTCAGATAATTTTTCAGTAATGTTTTCGGACGAAGCTACATTTCATAGTAATGGGCAACTCAATCGCCATAATAGTCATTATTGATCTATCTAGAACACTTTAGTAGTAGAAATTATAACTAAAAAACGGAATTGTACGCTCTTTTATGGTCACGGGTAATTTTTATGAAATTTGTAAATCTTATATAAATGCTCGGCCAGATGATCTAAAAATGAATAGATCTAAAAATAAATACTCGTGCGGATATCACGCGTCATACTCACCCTCGTGCGATTAACGCGTTCCTCTTGCACTAGTTGCGTAAAGTACTATTTTATTTTCAAGTTCAGGTTAAGTTCGGCAAAAGTTAAGTTCGGCAGAGGTATTTTCCCCAAGAGTTTTCCCCGTTCTCCCTCGATTACCTTTCCGGGATTTTCCGAGCGATTTGGATTTTCCCGAGGGGAAAACCCTATAAAACCCAACCCATCTTTGTACAATCTCTTAGATTTTTGCGAGCCACATTGATAACCAATAAACCAATCTTTTGTATATTTAAAATTTTTCAAATGATAATTTTGTAAAGATGGAAACGAAGGGAAATAGTGATAGATGGAAAATTACTTAATTTTTAATTATATTCAGCAACGTTTCGTCAACACATTGGCTGACCTCTTCAAGCTTTATTAATAAAAAAAACATAACAAATTATTAACAATAGAGTTCTCACAAGTAATTTTAAAAGTATATAATTATAAGTATATATACTACTGTGGGCAAAAAGTAAGGTGAATTTTCAATTTAAACTTCGCGGGCTTAACATTTCGGGCTAGTTCTTTTTTTCTTGAGTTGGTAGGACTGCGAATGACATCTGGGACAAATTTCATGTCAATGTCATCATCAGTAATATATTTACGCTTGTGTTTACCAAACGACCAAGAGTGCATGTTTCGATTTTTACAATGTCTGATTTAATTGAGCAAAGAAGTGCCATCAAATTTTGTTTGCGGAATGAAATTTCGGCTGCGGAAACGTTGAGGATGTTGCGGAAGGCCTTTGGTGATTCTACCATGTCGCAGAAAAATGTTTATAAGTGGTACAAAGACTTCAAAGAGGGTCGAGAACGTGTTGATGACTTGGAGCGCTCCGGACGACCATCGATGTCAACAGATGACCAACACGTCAATAAAGTGAAGGAATTAGTGCTCGAAAATCGTCGGTTGACTGTTAGAGACCTTACTGATATGATCGGAATATCAGAAGGATCTGTGAAAACAATTTTGAAAGACCATTTGGGCCTACGAAAAGTCAAATCTCGTTTGGTACCGAAAACGCTCAATTCGTTCACTCGTTCTTCGTGACCATTTCGCCAAAAATTCGACGCATATCGTTCCGCAACCACCGTATTCGTCTGATTTGGCTCCGTGTGACTTCTGGCTATTCCCAAAACTCAAGAGACCACTCCGGGGAACGCATTTCGAGTCGATTGAGGAGATAAGAGCTGAATCGAAGAAGGCGCTGATGGCTATACCGGAAAGGGACTATTTGGCATGTTTCGAGGATTGGAAAAAACGTTGGCATAAGTGTATTTTATCGGGAGGGGATTACTTCGAAGGGGATGACATTGATGTAGAAGAATAAATAAAGATTTTTCATTTTACAAACAAATTCACCTTACTTTTTGCCCACAGTAGTATATATACCTGATTTCTCTCGTAGACAAATTATTATAGGCTAAAATGAATAAATCGTAGTACAGTGTGACGGCCAGTCGTAACTTAGTTCTTTTTCAATATTAATTAATAGAAATAAATATGAAGAACGGAGCGGGAATCTTCCTGATTTCCCACGATGAAAACGCATTCGAGATAAAGAGTTTATATAATACTTGATAGTGGCCCAAGCCTGCAACGCTCTATCCTGCTTCGTCCCACGCGAATGTGTTGACAGGAGCCTACGATCATCGCGTATACATCGTGAAGCGTTATCGCGCTGATAATGGAAGGGGGCCATAAAAATGCAATTTATCTTTTTTTTTCCCACCGAATTTTAAGAAAATATCCGTAATATTAAATAGATTTTAATCAATTTTGTAGTCTAAATTCTAAAACGGGCATATTTCCAGATCCCGGTGGCAGAGGAAGACGTGCCGAAGACTGCAGTGACCACGCCTTTCAGGCTATTCGAATTTTTAGGTATGCCGCTCGGGCTTCAAAACGCATCGCAGACGTTCCAGCGGTTCATGCACAGCATCCTGGGACATTTAGATTTTGTTTCCGTCTACCTAGACGATGTGCTAATCGCCTCAGCGAGCATCGAAGAGCACTCGGAGCACCTTCGCGCAGTTTTTGATGCACTGCTCTCCAGCAAGCTACGCGTTAACTGGCTTAAATGCGTCTTCGCCAAGAAGGAGGTCTCCTTTTTGGGTTTCACCGTTAACGCTGCCGGTTTTAGGCCTCCGGAAGCCAAAGTCGACACCATCGTCAACTACCCCAGGCTGCACACGATTTGGGAACTCAAGCGTTTTCTTGGCGCAGTAAACTACTTTCGCCATCACATCAAACATGCAGCCCAGGATCAAGCGCTGCTAAACGATCAGCTGATGGGGGGCTAAGAAGAAGGACATGCGTCCTATCCCTTGGAGCTCTCAGCTCGCGGAAGCTTTCGAGGCCACAAAAACCGCTCTGGCCAACGCCACCTCGTCGAACTTTCTAGACCCGGATGCCCAGCTTTTTCTTATTACAGACGCCTCTGCTACGGCGTTTGGCGGCTCCCCGGAGCAACACATTAACGGGAAGCCCTTCCCACTCGGTTTCTTCTCCAGGAAGCTCTCGCCAGCTGAGCAGAAGTACAGCCCGTATGATCGTGAGCTGCTGGCTGTCTTTGTGTCGCTCAAACACTTCGCGCACATAGTCGAAGGTAGGGACCTTACAATTGGTACGGACCACAAGCCGCTCGTCAAGGCTTTCCAGCAACGGCCCGAGAAAGCCTCTCCTCACCAGCTGCATCAGCTGGACTACATCGGCCAGCTCTGCACCAATATCGTATATACGAGGTGTGATCAAAAAGTAAGGTGAATTTTTATTTTTCTCAAAAAATATTTATTTATTCATCAATTTTTATTTTATCTCCTTCAAAGTAATCCCCCTCGGATATAATGCACTTGTGCCAACGCTTTTTCCAATCCTCAAAGCATTTCAAAAAATCATTTTTTGTGATCTTGTTTAGTTCATCCTTCGATGCCGTCTTTATCTCCTCAATCGTGGCAAAACGCCGTCCTTTCATGGGCCTCTTCAGTTTTAGGAACAAGAAGAAGTCACAGGGGGCCAGATCTGGGGAATACGGTGCCTGTGGCATCGTTACTGTGTCGTTTTTAGCCAAAAATTCGCGCATAAGCAACGATGTGTGAGCAGGGGCGTTATCATGGTGCAAAAGCCAATTTTTATTTTTCCACAAATTCGGACGTTTCTGGCGGATTGCTTCGCGCAAATTGCGCATAACTTGCAGGTAATATTCCTTATTTACTGTTGTACCCTGTGGCAAGAACTCATGATGCACCACGCCCCTGCAGTCAAAGAAAACTGTAAGCAAAAGCTTTACATTTGATCGAACTTGGCGTGCTTTTTTTGGTCTTGGTGATCCAGAATGCCTCCACTGGGACGATTGAGTCTTAGTCTCGACGTTATAACCGTATACCCATGTTTCGTCACCTGTTATAACCCTGTTGAGTAAATCTGATCATCGTTGACGTCATTCAATAGCTCTTGGGCGATGCTCATGCGACGTTTCTTTTGGTCGAAATTGAGCAATTTCGGAACAAACTTCGCTGACACACGTCTCATGTCTAAAACACTCGTCAAAATTGATTGGCACGAACCAAATGAGATGCCAATATCATCAGCAATTTCTCTAATGGTAATTCGACGATTTCCCAACACTATTTTCTTCACTTCTTCAACATTCTCATCAGTTGTTGATGTGCTGGGGCGTCCAGAACGAGGTTCGTCGTCGGTGTCTTCTCGGCCTTCTTGGAAGAGTTTATACCACTTGTAAACATTTTTTTGGCTTAAAGTAGACTCACCGTATGCCACTTTCAGCATTTCAAGTGTTTTGGAACATTTGATTCCATTTTTCACACAAAATTTAATGCAAACTCTTTGATCCATGTTTTTAGACAGCAGCAAATCGTGGAGCACGCAAAACACTTCTAACCTTGATGCCTCTCACAAACAAACCAAACATACTACAAAGCTCAAATTTGGAACGTATGTCTAGAGACGAGTGTACCGACATAACCAAATAAAAAAGTCGAAGATCGAACGGACGTAGCCCGCTAAATTTCAAAATTCACCTTACTTTTTGATCACACCTCGTATACCAGGCGATCAAAACTTGGTCGCAGACGCCCTTTGGTACATCTGCACCGTAACGATGCCCACGAAGCTCGACGCCAAGACGATCTGTGAGGCTCAGGCGGATCCGGAAGCGGTCATGTCCGAAGTAGTCTCCACCTCCTTGAAGCTCCAATCGTTGAATATCGAGGGGAATAGCGTTCTCTGCGACGTCACTACAGGCGCCGTGCGCCCTTACCTGCCTCTCTCCTTGCGCAAGGTAGCTTTTGACGTCGTTCACGGACCTTCACATCCAGGCGGTCAAGAAACCTGCAGGCAAATCAGGGAACGATTTGTCTGGCCTGGGATCAAAAAAGACACGCTGCGTTAAGCACGTGAGTGCAATCCGTGTCAGCGCTCCAAAATTCACCGTCATATCCGCAACCAACCAAACCACATTAAGGTACCTGAGGCGCGCTTCAGCCACCTCCACCTCGATCTCATTGTCTTGCCCTTGGTAAGGGAGCACAGATACTGTTTGACGATCATAGACCGCTTCACTCGTTGGCCGCACGCAATTCCGCTAAAGGATATGTCCGCGGAGACAGTTGCGTCAGCTTTTTACAGGGAGTGGATCTTCGTTTTCGGCACGCCGCTGACAATCACAACCGACCACGGTCCGCAATTTGAGTCAGCACTCTTCACTGCCTTAGCTCATCTGATTGGATCAATCCATATCAGAACAACGCCTTACCACCCGCAAGGAAATGGTATGGTAGAAAGGTGGCACCGTACGCTGAAAGCTGCGCTAACCTGCCACACTGCCGTGCCGTGGTTGGATATTCTCCCAACCGTACTGCTGGGACTTCGCACAGCCTTCAAGCCGGACCTCGGAGCGTCACCATCGGACTTGCTTTTTGGCACCTCGCTAAGAGTGCCAGGAGGGTTTTTCGTTAAGGACGACCGGCCTATCTCTTCTAGCTCGTTTCTGGACTCGCTGCGTGACCACTTCCGCGCAGTGCAGCCTACGCCCATAGCGCACCACATCAGAACGAAAGTTTTTATGCATCAAGACCTTCGCACCTGCTCAGTGCTCACACGTCTTTAAGCGGGTGGCCACAGTCCAGCCGCCGCTCTCTCCACCGTACACGGGCCCACACAAAGTCATCAAGAGGCTTGACGACTGCAGATATACCATCGACGTGGGTGGCAGACCAGCAACGGTCTCCACTTCGCTTCTGGTAGCTGGTTACATCGCCGACGACCTGCGGCAGCCGGTACCATTACCGCCCAGGCGTGTCCGCTTTTCGCCGCTGGAGCCAACATCCCATCGGGTCCCAGAACAAGGGTTGCTCTCAGACCAGGCAACCTCCAGGGGGGGAGTGGCTGTGGCGCCTGTACCGGACAGACAACTCGCGCCACCAGGAGGCAGCACTTCCCTGCCTCGTCGCCAACCGCGCAAGCAAGTGCTCTGGGAGTAGCGCTCGGCGCGGAATTTTGAAGAGGATCAAGTAGACACGGCTCGGCGCTCTAGCCACGCGCAGCTAGCCTATCTCCGCGCTCCTGCTAGCGAGGGTTCGCTCTTCTGCGCCTTAGCCGTCTTTTTTCTGTTCCGACTTGCTGCGCCCACAGCTGTGGCGTTCGGAGTTGTAATCTTATTACCAAACTGTAAATAAACAAGTGCATTTCGCAATCAGGGCATTTACTTCTCTCCAACTTGACCTCACTCAGCGATTTTGCCGGCGAGAATCTTACGGGCGCAAGACGCATAAGGGACCTTGGGCTCGGCACGAGAAGAAGAGCGGGAATCCAGTTCCAGCCAGCGTTTCCTGCGCAGCAACTTCAATTAATCTTACAAGTTAATATAGTTTCAAATTTAGTTGACTGAGTGTTCTTTCTTGCTGACAAAAAATTTCATTCCAACAATTTAAAAATTATTACTAATATTCTGAAAAAGAATAATTATCCATCTTTATTTATCAAAAAACATATACAAAAACGTATCAATAAATACAAAAAAGGGAATAATAATTCTAAAAAATTAGAAAATCAAAAATTACGTACAGTCGCTATTCCTAATAATTGCAACATCTTCAAAAAATGTTCATCTGTGTTAAAAAAAACATAACATTATGCCTATCCGGTTATTACAAAAACCATTACAAGAGTTTACGTTTAGGAAAAGACAAATCTGATTTATTAGACAACACCGGTATTGTCTACAGTTTTAACTGCAAACAATGTTCAGCGTCTATATAGGTGAAAGTAAACGTTCATTAAAAATTAGATTAAACGAACATAAAAAAAACATTGATTTAGATACAGTAGTAGCTACACATAGAAGAACGTTCTCACACGAATTTGACCGGAAAAAAGCTAAGATATTGGATTATGAAAAGAATTATAAGAAACGAAGAATATCCGAAATGTTACACATTGGCTTACATAAAAATACTTTAAATAGAAAAGAGGATATACAATATCTTAGTTACACCTATGAGCCTTTATTAAGATCGATGAGGAAGGGACAATAGATGAAGATTATATATATGAGTTGAAATACTTGATTTCTCACTTTAATTTTGACTGTGCTACGATTTATTCGTTTTGGCCTATAATAATTTGACTACGAAAGAAATCAGGTATACATATATACTTATAATTATATATTTTTAAAATTACTTGTGAAAACTCTATTGTTAATAATTTATTATGTTTCTTTTATTAATAAAGCCTGAAGAGGTCAGCAAATGTGTTGACGAAACGTTGCTGAATATAATTAAAAATTAAGTCATTTTCCATCTATCACTATTTCCCTTCGTTTCCATCTTTACAAAATTATCATTTAAACAAATCACAAGGGAATCAAGATAGTATGTTACGTTTCAAATTTTTTAATTTAAACATTTTCCAGTGGATTTTATCGAACAGCAAGTATTTTTGGTCGCCAATTTTTTGATATAAGCAATTTTCATATAACCCAATAACCCACATAACACAACAG
Source organism: Phymastichus coffea (assembly GCF_024137745.1). Taxonomy (NCBI): domain Eukaryota; kingdom Metazoa; phylum Arthropoda; class Insecta; order Hymenoptera; family Eulophidae; genus Phymastichus; species Phymastichus coffea. Next base: position 714,746 of record NW_026706827.1, read on the forward strand.
CCCAAGTTTATACAATCTCTTAAATTTTTGCGAGCCACAAAGGAAACCTATAAACCAACCTTTTGTAAATTTAATATTTTTGAATTTAAACATTTTCCAGTTGATCCTATCGAATAGCAAGAATTTTTCGCCGTGAATTTCTTGATATAAGAATTTTTCATGTAACCGAATTAGCCACATAACGCAGTTACCTAACCCAACTTTGTTCAAATTCTTAGATTTTTACCTAATCCAAGAAAATAAGCACCATGTCATAAGTATACGAAATTTATAAAAGAAGCTGTATGTTTTGCAGTTTACCAGTTGGCCGCTAGGTGGCGTACTAGCAAGAAGCTAACGAGCTATAGAAGTAGCGGACCTTATATTATATGTATCCAGCTGGAAAGAATTTTGTTATCTATTGATTTCATTATTATTCGTGTATTCTTTTTGTCATGTAGAAATAAATATGAGTGTGGCTAAGCAGAGAGAGATATGATGTGCGACGATACTTACAGATCGCTGTCTTACGAGACTCTCTAGGTTAGCTATACTTTCCCACAACCAGCAATTGCTAGGGCGTCTTAGGCTGCTGTATTAAACATAAAGTTAAAATGCTAACGTGATGCTTCCAATTTTATTGTTTAGAGGTAAGCGTTTCCCGATATAGCCAAAATGAATCGATACAGGTTATCGATAATCGGTCGCGGTATGAATATCGATACGATTGATATATCGGGAAAACTATATCGATATAACAATTCTATATTCTATATAGCGTGTTATCATATTTACGACTTACCGACATTTAACCTTTATCTTATAGTTAAAATCTACTATATCAGCAGTTATCAAAAACGAATAATTTTTTGAAATAATTCTATCGTTAATAATTCTGAAAGGTTGAATTAAAGAGAATTAAATTCTTGCGAGTTATTTTTTATTAAAACATTGCTGTTTTCGCAAGAAAAAAAATTCACACTTTGTTGTCAAATATCTTTTTTTACATTATCACTTGTAATCTTTTAAAAGATCTGTATAACTGATAGTCAAAGTAACACAAATCGTCGAAGAGCTTGCCTTTCTTGATTTCATCATCAATTTCAGGATGTCTTTCTTTCAAATAATCGTACATGTTTTCAATTTCACTAGCTGAAAAATATAATAATTATATGATATCAGCCTACGCATTATTAAAAATCACTTCGTTGCCATGAGTATATTAAAAAATTACCTATTGGTGACACTCTCAAGTATTGGCTATCTTGCAAAACTTCTTCAATGTGTAAAAAACAGGTCTCTCTCAACTCCTTGATTGTATATCCTTTGAAATACGAACCCAGACTTTTCTGGAATTTTTCGAGCGCATATAACATTTGATTCAAAATTTCTATTCCTTCATCGTGGTTGAAATCAGTTTCGGTAGTACCCAGCATTTGTTTGATTCTTATACGGGTTGGTGAAGGAGGAGATGGCGAACGTCTTGGCGATGATGATGATTGATCCATAGTACTTAATAACACTTCAGTTCACAAATAAGAAGAATTTACAAACGTATATAAAATAGCAAGAGTTTATGAACGTATACGCGAGCAAGGAAAGAATGCGCTAGTCTGTTAATCATAAATAAAGCACACTTCCGCGCTCAGCGCTGGGATAGCAGCGTTAACAAGAGCCTCGGACGAACGGTAGACACTTTTCCCAAACCATTTTTCCCAAAGCCTTTTTTTCCCGGAAGTTATTTTCCCCAAAACCGTTTTTCCAATAGTACTTTTTTTTCCAAAATTTTAGTATTTCCCAAAATAATGTGTACAGTTAAGAACAAGAATACTTTTAAATTTACGTTTGGTTTATGTTTCTGCATGTTTTGTATTTGTTTAACTGCTACCTTCACGTTCATTACAGTCTTTGAATCGTAATGTAGGTTACATCGTCGAAATTATAAAGTTGTACGTTTTAAAATTGGCAGTAAATAAATTTTGTAATTTGTAAATTGGAAGTAACTTAATAATGGCTGAACTAATACGTGCGAGGAAATCGGTTTTTTTACATATTGACGGTTTTTTATACTACAAACATTCTGGCGATTTTCGGAGATATTGGAACTGTAGAAATAAAGGCGAGTGCAATGCGCGTGCTGTAACAACTGGAGACGGAAACAGCTTAATTGTTCATCGAGGACCGGATGAATCTGAACATACTCATGCGCCGAACAGCGAAGAAGTGAAAGCGCTGAAAATTTTGAATTCAGCTAAAAGAACTGCTGAGGAGCATCCAGAAATGCCTCCAGCTCAGATAATGCGTAAACATTTGCGTCAAGTTCCATCAGGTAGAAAAATTGATTGAAACTATTGACAAGCTCAAATATTTTTTATGAATGAATACATATACTTTGTAGAAGTCTTAGACGAACTTCCAGACCGTTTGAATATGCGAAAACAAATTTCACGCGCTCGTCTTACTGAAACGCCTTCCAACCCTATCCGAATGTCCGATTTTGAAGAGATTCCCGAACAATATACGGAAACACTAAGCGGGCATCCTTTTCTCCTGTACGATTCTTATCGTGATGACGAGCACGATGAAAGCCTCGGTAGAATTATTATTTTTGCCTCGCCCGACAATTTGAAACGGCTATTCCGATGTCATACGTGGTTTGCTGACGGCACATTTAAAATGGCACCGTCCATGTTTTATCAAATTTTTTCTATTCTTGGAGCTGTAACTCAAGTTGGCATCAATAATAAAGCACAGGAGATTGGCTTACCATTCGTACATGCACTTGTGGAGAATAAGCAAGTACGAACTTACATCAAAATCTTCGAAATTATTGCAGAAGAGGGACGCAATCTTGGTCTTGAAAACTTACCTACTAAATTAATGACTGATTTCGAAGTAGCGATTGTGAATGCCGCGGAAAAAACGTTTGGTAAAATAGTCTCATGCTGCTTTTTTCATTTACGCCAAAGTGTGTATCGTCGCGTTCAGCAAGAAGGACTTCAAAACGAGTATGTTACTGATCCACGAATAAAAAAAGGTATTCAAGTGCTCTGTGCTTTGGCTTTCGTCCCAGTAGATGAAGTACAATCTCATTTTGCACGCATACGCGACGACTTACCTGTTGAAATTGAGCCTATCGTGGCCTATTTCGAGAGTACATATATACGTCGCGCTAGTGCAAGAAGGCGGAGCAGCCACGGAGTACGATTAAGGATTCAATATCGCCTTCCACGGTATCCGCCTAATTTGTGGAATCAATATAACTCCGTGTTAGAGGGCAAAGCTCGCACGAATAACTTATCGGAAAGTTGGCATAACGCATTTCAAGTGGTCGTCGGTAAAGCACACCCCAGCTTATACGTGTTCTTTGACGTATTGAAAAAAGAACAGGCAGACGTGGAGATTATGCTACTTCAGTTACAGCTGGGGAAGCGCGTAAAGAAATGTACCGACAAAAAAAGACGGGAAATTGAAGAAAAAATTTTTGGGATCGTCACTAAGTATCATGAATATGTATGCAATGACGATATATATGCGTACTTACAAGCTGTTGGTTATAATATTAAATTCTAGAAAGTTAATAAATTGGTTTTACTGAATGTATTGTTGATTATATTATTTTTGGGAAATATCAGCATATTGGGAAAAATGGCACTTTTGGAAAAAACGGTTTTGGGAAAAAGGGGCATTGGGAAAACAGTCCTTGGGAAATATGATTTGGGAAAAGTGTCCACCGCCGCCTCGGACCGCTCTCGTCTGAGCGACTTCGGCCTGACGCGCCTCAGCTATTGAACGGGTGCCGCGTCATATTCGTGCAATTGCCATCGTTCAGATGTTGAACGGTGCGCGCTCTGGCCTCAGACTGTTTCGAGGCAGCACTCGACGAACCATTGTCGTCTAACAACTTAAGCGACGCCTGTTCTTCCCTCGAGTCAATACGGTTCTAAACAAATAACACGTATATCGTTCGAATTTCGACCCTATGCGAGCTTCTTTGATAGAATTATTATTATTGGGTGTTATTTGGTGTAGTTACCTGAGAAGAAATCAATGTTGTGTGTCTTTAGTAAATGACTACGATAATTTGTAGTATTTCCACAGCCTCTCCATATTTCACCACAATTTTTACATTTAGCTGATCCATTGCCGAGGTCTTCGAAATACTGCCATACTTTACTAGTCTTAGGCACTGTAAAATCATTTTCAATCAATATTTTTTTTATAAATTTTCAATTTTTATTGAAAATGCTAATGTATGAGTTATATGAAAAATTAATACTTTTAGTGCAGATCTATAAAAAAACAACGACAAGGTAAGCTATAAACAAGTTTGGTCGATGAATTTTATTCTTATGTCTAGGGGATTGTCTTATAAAATAAGCAACGTCATTAATTTTTCGAACAGCTTTAAATGGACCTTCCCAATCGGACTGCAGCTTCAAGGTCTTTCCGATTTTCCTCTTCGAATTAAAAAACCAAACTTTTTCTCTAACTTCAAATTACTTAAAGGCAGAAGACTATATATATATATATATATATATATATATATATATATATATATATACAGGTTGATTCTGAAACATATGAAGAGTTTGGTACCATTCGATTCGTTTTGAAAAATGGAATAAGATGGCACAGTTAAAATTTTTTTTTGATAATTCGTCAATTAGATAATCGCGATTGAATGTCAGCCAATGAGCGGCTGGCTACAGCCGACGGGCCGCGCGACGGAGAAGGGAGGTCGACTCGCGCATGTTATTCAACAGGTGACAGAGGTGCTCAACTCTTGACCTGTTACTGCTAGCAGCCGTTATGTTGACGTATTTTGATATTATGAATATCAATAATAATATGGATAAAATTATTAAAAAATACGTTGCAATGTAATAATGCATTACATTGTTTTGTATCGTAAAAAAACATGAATTTTATGAAATCAATAAAAACATGTGTACTACATGCGCTTTTACGAAAATATTGCACATTGTGCAATTACTTGCATGTTTAATAAACGCATATTAAACTATACGAATAGTTACAATAGGCATTACTTACATTGTAGCTACATACAATACAATACGTGAAATACATTTTTCAAACAAACAATCAATCAATCAATCAATAAATTGATTAATTAATGGTCTGCATTAGTTGCAATAGGGTAATGGATTTAACGCTATTTATTTAATTATCTCAACTTAAGCATCGAATTTTCGATAGTTCAAGGATTTGAATATTTTGTAATATGCAAACTCTCAAACAGTCAAACATCAATAGTTCCAAACAAATGAATAGTAATGTTTTTTTTTTGCTATTCATTTGTTCATTACTATTGATAGACTTAGTTGCAAAATTTTCTTGACACGGTGTACTCCATCGTTGCAAAATGGCAAGAAGAAATGCTTATTCCAACGAGGAGTACACCGATATGGTGTTGTGCTTGGGCTGGGCTGAGGGTAATGCGAATGCAGCTGCTCGACGGTACGCTGAGCTTTACCCTCTCAGAGCACAACATCCCAATCCTCGGACGATAGAAAATACCGTGAAGAGATTGAGGGAAACGGGCAGTGTCGTGGTCAGGAATCCTGATGGAGGACGCCAACGCCAACGCGATCGCCTTCATGACCCTATCGTCGCAGCTTTCGCCGCCGATCCGACAGACAGCTTGCGATCTGTTTCACGGCAAGTCTCGGCGGCGTTAGGTGTGGCGTGTTCGTACAGCACTGTACAACGGGTCATGAAGGATGATGGTCAACATGCGTATCATCTCCGGCGAGTGCAGTCACTAGGTAAGTGCATAATTTGTTATTTATAGCGGTTATGTATTCGCATGTAACGACAGGAGGTCGATCCTGTAGTAACTTTGATATGCTGACGGACACAGTATTTATTTTTATGTTTTGATCAATTATATCTCGGTTTGTATTAAAGACAATGGACCGTTTAATCATTTATTAGAACCTGGAGATCCGCAACAGAGATTGAGGTACTGTCATTGGCTTGTGGACGCGGTTGACGAAGATCCTAACATCTTGGATCGCATTTTATGGACGGATGAATCCACTTTCGGGCGAATTGGAATGTTCAACCAACACAATGAACATGTGTGGGCCCACGAGAATCCATTTGCGGTGCGAGAAGGTATATTTTAAGAATAATATTGTATTTGCTTGCACAACAAAATATTTAACAATATTTTTCAACATAATTTAGATCGTTCGCAGCATAAATATGCCGTAAATGTATGGGCTGGTGTGATTCGTGACCGAATTGTGGGTCCATTCCGTCTACTGCGAAACCTCAATGCTGGTGCGTACCTCGATTTTCTGCAACATGATCTGCCAGCTCTTCTAGATGACGTCCTCCCAGATCAAAATAACATCATCCTGATGCACGACGGAGCCCCAGCCCACTTTGCGCAGCCTGTCCGGGACCATCTCGACGAGGTAATTGATTACTGTTTGTTTTTTATTAATTTATAAAAAAAAGTATACTGATTTCTATGTTTTTCCAGTCTTACCCTGAGTGGATAGGCCGTGGTGGTACCGTAGAATGGCCAGCACGTTCCCCAGATCATAATCCATTGGATTATTATGTTTAGGGAACGTGCAAAGAGGCCATCTACTCTAACGGTCCACCTGGCAACGCAGATGGATGCTGGCAGGCTGTTCAAGAGTGGGCAGAAAATGTGGCCCCCGATCAAATACATAGAGCGACGCTCCAAGTTTTACGAAGAGCTCGCCTATGTATACAAATGGGTAGGGGCCACTTTGAACAATGCATGGAGGCAGGGGGGGATCCTGGTGATGGAGTAGGCGACGAGGAGCTTGAGAGGGATCCAGAAGATGATAACGATCCAGACTAGGAGATGGATGAATAGAAAGAGGTAAGTCGTAGAAAAGTCGTAAACAAAGTTGTTGGGTTGGGTTATTGGGTTATTGGGTTCATAGAAAAGTCGTAAAACAGTCGTAAAAAAAGTCGTAAAAAAGTCGTAAAAAAGTCGTAAAAAAAGTCGTAGAAAAGTCGTAGATAAGTCGTAGAAAAGTCGTAGAAAAGTCGTAGAAAAGTCATAGAAAAGTCGTAGAAAAGTCGTAAAAAAGTCGTAAAAAAGTCGTAAAAAAGTCGTAAAAAAGTCGTAAAAAAGTCGTAAAAAAGTCGTAAAAAAGTCGTAAAAAAGTCGTAAAAAAGTCGTAAAAAAGTCGTAAAAAAGTCGTAAAAAAGTCGTAAAAAAGTCGTAAAAAAAGTCGTAGAAAAGTCGTAGATAAGTCGTAGAAAAGTCGTAGAAAAGTCGTAGAAAAGTCGTAGAAAAGTCGTAGAAAAGTCGTAGAAAAGTCGTAGAAAAGTCGTAGAAAAGTCGTAGAAAAGTCGTAGAAAAGTCGTAGAAAAGTCGTAGAAAAGTCGTAGAAAAGTCGTAAAAAAGTCGTAAAAAAGTCGTAAAAAAGTCGTAAAAAAGTCGTAAAAAAGTCGTAAAAAAGTCGTAAAAAAGTCGTAAAAAAGTCGTAAAAAAGTCGTAAAAAAGTCGTAAAAAAGTCGTAAAAAAGTCGTAAAAAAGTCGTAAAAAAGTCGTAAAAAAGTCGTAAAAAAGTCGTAAAAAAGTCGTAGAAAAGTCGTAAGCAAAGTTGTTGGGTTATTGGGTTAAAGAAAAAAGTCGTAAAAAAGTCGTAGAAAAGTCGTAAACAAAGTTGTTGGGTTATTGGGTTCATAGAAAAGTCGTAAACAAAGTTGTTGGGTTATTGGGTTCATAGAAAAGTCGTAAAAGAAGTCGTAGAAAAGTCGTAATAAAGTCGTAAACAAAGTTGTTGGGTTATTGTGTTTATTGGGTTCGTAGAAAAGTCGTAAGCAAAGTTGTTGGGTTATTAGGTTAAAGAAAAAAGTAAAAAAAATATAATATTTTCTATTTATTTGCAGTGTTTGGCGGAATTGCGGTCCTGGCTGGAGATTTCGTTAAACTTTTTGTTATTGTTGTTAATTTTTTTTTTTCATTATTTATTATTAATTTATCTTATTATTATGTTATTGTTATTATTGTTTAAGTTATTGTGTTAAAAAATGTTATTGTTCAGAAATTGTTTATTATTAATAAGTTTTACAAATAAAAATTAATATAAAAAATGTAAAATTAGTTTTTAATTCGACGCGCGTTGTCGCATATCCGCGTCAGAGCTAGCCGATATCTATCCGTCGCCATTTTTTCCGCCCCCGTCGAAATCTTGTTAACCAATTCTGGAAAACAAAAACAAGAATAATTACTTTTCAATGATTATATTATTAGATAATATCTTACCGAGTAGGCCTTCATAAAGGGCTTGCGGAATGGCAACCGTACCGGCTTTCCCGGTAGGTGTCATGCGACGAAGCTCATCTTTGATCACCAGCATGTTGATGAGCTTCGTCACCAGTTTTTGTGGGTCCCCTTTGTATTTTTCGGTTATGTTGTCCAATTCAATTTGGACAACATAAACCGAAGAACCATAACAAAGCCGTACCTATAACAATAAGTATTGTTATTTTTATATTAGTTGTATGTATCGTGTGCGTATGAATGTATGTTTTTTTAAGCGTTATGTCCGAGTGTGCTTGGTAGTGTGTGTGTACCTGTGTGTGAGATTGCAAGAGTGCGTGAGCGCATGCGAACTAGCGTGGTTGTATGTGCGTGGGCTTGTGAGCTTGCAAACGTGCGTGAATGCAATGTGCATATGAACATGTATGCGCATGCATCGGTGTGTGGGTAGATGAGCTTGCAAGCGTGCGTAAGTACTGGCTGTATACAGCGGGTGTGCGTGTGTATGTTTATAAGCTTGCAAGCGTTAGTAGGCATGACCCTGTACGTCTGTAAGAGCTGTGTATGTATGTTTTTTATTGTATGAGTATATGAATGTATGTATGTATGTAAGTTGCCCTACCTTGCCATTTCGGGGTTCCAGTCCGGCAAACTCCTTTCTCAAAATCATCTTCAAAATAGCCTCCTCGTCATTATCTCCCGAATCTAAAAAATAATCATATTTTTATTAATATAATAGATTAACAATTTTTTTATTTAAATTACCTTCACTGCGCTCATTTCCAAGAATCACCTTACCATCAGTCGAAACTTCCAATTCGTTTAAATATTCCCTGTCATCTAAATAAACATTAAAGGTTAATAATGTGTATATGATAATTGTACTAACTTACCATTTGCTGCCACCAAATCCACTGCAAGCCATTTACGCCCGTATTTTGCCTCGTGCAATACTCCTACACGACGCAAATTCTCGGACGCCACGACACTGCACTCTTTACTATTTTTCCACAAGACCAACGAAAACATTCTTGCATGCGCATGTAGTACACAACACTTATTTGTTTTCGTTGCTGGTATTTTTATTCTTTTATGCCTCGTTCGAAATTTCATCAATGTTTTTATTCATTTTGTACAATTCATGTTTTTTACAATACAAAACAATGTAATGCATTATTACATTGCAACGTATTTTTTAATAATTTTATCCATATTATTATTGATTCATATATTCATAATATCAAAATACGTCAACATAACGGCTGCTAGCAGTAACAGGTCAAGAGTTGAGCACCTCTGTCACCTGTTGATTAAAATGCGCGAGTCGACCTCCCTTCTCCGTCGCGACTCGCCGTCGCGCGGCCCGTCGGCCGTAGCCAGCCGCTCATTGGCTGACATTCAATCTAATTGACTAATTATCAAAAAAAATTTTTAACTGTGCCATCTTATTCCATTTTTCAAAACGAATCGAATGGTACCAAACTCTTCATATGTTTCAGAATCAACCTGTATATATATATATATATACAGGTATATATATACATATATATATATACAGGTATATATATAACCTATGACATATATATATATATATATATATATATATATATATATATATATATATATATATATATATATATATATATATATATATATATATGTCATAGGTTATATTGGTACGGTTGGATTTTAAATTCATTTTCCTTCGAGCAACATCATGAATTTGGTGTAATTGATGACGAACTCTTGTGATATAATTGGAGGGAGTTTCGGGAACAACGTCGGGTGGACATCCTTGGAGCAAATCAATGGGCAACCGAAGATCTTGTCCAAGGTACATCTCCGCAGGAGACATCCCCGTTGTCTCATTTTGTGAAGAACGAAACGCCAGAAGAAAGAGCGGAATAAGTTCATCCCCATTCCGTTGATTCTCTGAAAGAAACAACGACAAATATTGCAGAATTGTTCTATTAAGACGCTCAACTTGACCATTAGATTGTGTGAGTAAAGGTAGTTCTAGTTTTATGGATATCCAATAAAACTGTTAATTCTCTAAACAAATTTGACTCAAAATTCCTACCCTGATCTGTAAGGATTTCTAAAGGAACTCCATGACGGGAAATGACCTGGGAGACTAACGCGCGAACAATTGTTTTGGCCTGTTTTTATACAGGAAGTAATGCCTGCAGCATCAACTTTCTCGAATTATTAGGTTTTGTGATAAATGATATTAAAAGCCAACATGTACCATCCCATATTTGCGAATTCTTAGGTTTAATTATCAACACGTAAGACTTCAGTTTGAATCTACCCGATCACAAACGTAAGCATATTCGAAATATTGTTTTAAATTTAATGACAAAAAACTCGTCTACGATTCGAAATGTAGCTGAAATCATCGGCGTATTAATAGCAGCATATCCTGCAGTAAAATATGGTTTTTTCTATACAAAAAGATTAGAACGTGAAAAGTTCTTAGCTCTCGAAGGAAACGGAGGCAATTACGACGATTCAATGTATATTTCGAACGATATAAAAGCTGATCTTTTATGGTGGAAGTCGAATGTCATAATATCTACAAACCCTATTAGGTTAAATGTTTTTTAAATTGAAATTTTTTCCAATGTGCCATCAACAGGTTGGGGTGCTATTTGTCGTGGTGTAAAGGTACACGGTTGGTGGAGTAAGGAAATTTCGAAAGAGCATATAAATTTTTTAGAATTAAAAGCCACGTTCAATGGGTTGAAATGTTTCGCTAAGCACGAAAAATCTTGTGAAATCTTGCTGCGTATTTTATAACACTACGGCAATTGCCTACATAAATCGTATGGGTAATATTCAACATTCGAAACTAAATAACTTGGCTCGTGAAATTTGGCAATGGTGTGAAGCGCGTAATATTTATTTAACTGCGTCATATATTAATACTAAAGGCAATATTTACGCTGATAAAGCTTTAAGAATTTTACAACCTGAAACTAAATGGGAACTAGCTGACTGGGCTTTCTCTTCACTAGTAAACAAGTTTGGTATTCCAGAAATTGATCTTTTTGCTTTAAGTGCTAACGCTAAATGCAAAAAATTTGTTTCATGGTTCAAAGATCCAGACTCGATAGCGGTTGATGCATCTACTTTGTCATGGAGTAACATGCAATTTTACGCGTTTCCACTTTTCTCTCTTATACTCAGAGTTCTTCGAAAAATAATAATTGACAGAGCTGAGGGTATTGTCGTCGTTCCTTTTTGACCTACACAGGCATGATTTCCTCTGTACAAAACACTATCCGCAACACCTTTCTTGAAACTGGATCCGGATCCTAACCTATTGACTTCTTCTTCTTACAGCCTGACACACCCTCTGTCTCCGAAACTTACCCTGATAGCAGCGCTATTATCATCAAAGCGTATACGAGAAAAGGAACTTCCATAGAAGCAGCCAGTGTCATGTTAAAGTCAATCGCGTCAAGCACTCTCCGTCAATATAAAAAACCGATTCGTCTATGATGGCAGTACTGTCAAGAGAAAAAACTCTCGTTGTTCGAATTGGAAACTTCAAATATTCTTAATTTTTTCGCTCTTGAGTTAACTCAAGTAAATTCGTTCAGTACTCTTAATATTTATCGAGCTGCAATATCGTTACTTATGAAAAATCAGTTTGGAATTAATTCGGAAATTAGTAGATTTTTTAAGGGCATATCCAAAGAAAAACCAAAAATACCGAAATACTCACACACGTGGGATCCACAAATTGTTTTGAATATCTTATCCACGTAGTTTCCTAATGAAAACTTGAATTTTGACAAATTGACGAAAAAAGTCGTTACATTACTAGCTTTAGCAATTGCTCAGAAAGTGCAAACCTTGTTTTTCTTTAGAACATTTAATATTACAATACAAAAAGAACGAGTACTTGTCAACATTACCGACACTCTAAAGACATCTTCACACACGAACACGTTACCTCTTATTGATTTACCTTTCTTTCCGGAACAACCAAGCGTATATCCAGCCGCTGCACTTACTGAATATATAAAAAGAACCGAGGGTCTTAGACCTAAAGATAATGATCAACTGCTTATTACAACTAAAAAGCCTTATCATACTGCGTTAATTGGTTCTATTAGAAGATGGATTAAATGTACATTGTCCGAAAGTGGTATAGATATTGTTATAACCACTACTAATTAATGAAATAAAATACAACGATATGTAAAAGAAACTAAAACTTGTATTAGAATCGTTGAAAATAGCGCGTGTATATAATATCAGCTCATGAACACAACTAACTAACTAATAATAATACAGATTACTTAGCAACCAATCACTTAGTAACCAACAAATTGGAACGTATCGAATATACTACAATATAAACATGTTTTCTGCACATAGTACGCGACATGCTTCTACATCAGCTGCAGCGAGAAAAGTTTTAAATATTGAAACTATTCGAAAAGCAGCAGGGTGGTCCGGAACATCATCAACATTCGCTCGCTTTTACAATAGGCCTCTCGTTTCTAATGAAAATTTAGCGTCAAGTGTAATTGTATCAAATAATTAATACACGTATCAATTGTTACTATTTCATAGTCTAGTTAACTATTTGTATTACACCTTCAAACGTTACTGACATCTTATGTATTATTATTAAAAAAAAAAAATATTCTGAGAATGATTGTTGTTAAATTGCGTACTTTAAACATCTGCGTATTTGATCTATGAGGACAAGGCAATTGAAAGATATGAAGTACAATTGAAAGATAGAGTGAACTTACCTGTAACTGGTACTCGATCATAATTGTACGAACAACCTCGTCCGAAATAGATCAAACCCACCCAAGACAATTGTTAAAAATTTTTCCCATCCCTTATTTGTTGCGCAATTTAATGTATTATGCTTTGAAATTAATGACGAACTTGGCAACGATATCCCAGCGCTGTGCGGCGCTTGACAACGTGATAAACATAAAATGAGCATCATTTGTTTAGAATTTTTATTACTTTAACCCATTAAGTCCCAAACGCACAAAATTTTAACGTTGACTTTGACCGCGCATCATTTTAAAATAAACGAGGGACTTTGAATTCAAGGCACATATACTTATGTTTTTGAGGTCGCTCTTTCGATTAGCGGTGTCGAAAATTCCGGAAAATAACGTTTAACCTATTATTTTTCAACAAATATAAAAAAAATGCACTTTTTGGACTCGGATTTTTTTTTCAAACCTAATTTCAGCAATGTTCCGAATGTCTAGGCAACTTCTAATACAGATATAAGGTGTTCCCGATACTTGCACTTCAAAAATATACAGCGAAACATTTCGATATATAGTGTTATCCAATTCAAAATAGCGTCCGAACGCCAAATTTTTGTTTTAAATTTCACAGATTCTTTTCTCGAAAACTATAGACTTTCATAAAAATTTCCTAAGAATAAAAATGTTTTAGATTTAGTCAAAGTATATACTCAATTTTTTTCAGATTGATCCGGTACGATTTTGGATTTTTCAAAAAGTCAAAAAATCGAAATTTCGAAAATCGTCCTTAAAAAATCTGAAAAAAATTGAGATCATTCTTTGATGAATTCTAAAACATTTTTGTTCTTTCCAAAATTTTATAAAAGTTCATAGTTTTTGAGATAAAATTCTGTAAAAATTTTTTGTCGTAAACGTCCCTTTGCCTTTATTTATAATAAAGTTTCCCGATTCTTACCGCGAGGAGGTGGACGATTGAGAGAATCATGTTTTCTTTTTTTTTTAATATTTTTTTTTTTTTTTAATTTCATTTATTTTGTTTATTTTTCAATTTTATATTTTTTAGAGAAAAAAACGCTAATCATTAGTATGATTCTTTTCAAAGCATGGTTAACAATACGAGGAACACGTATTACAAAATTTTCTTGTTCGTGTCTTGCAGGTTTCAATACTACACTTTCTTGGCAAGAAATTTTTTTCTATTGTATGCTTACTTCGTTTTTTGGATTTGTTCAAATACGTTTTACTGCTTTGAAAAGAATCATACTAATGATTAGCGTTTTTTTCTCTAAAAAATATAAAATTGAAAAATAAACAAAATAAATAAAATAAAAAAAAAATAAAATAAAAAAAAAAAAAAAATATTAAAAAAAAAAAAGAAAACATGATTCTCTCAATCGTCCACCTCCTCGCGGTAAGAATCGGGAAACTTTATTATAAATAAAGGCAAAGGGACGTTTACGACAAAAAATTTTTACAGAATTTTATCTCAAAAACTATGAACTTTTATAAAATTTTGGAAAGAACAAAAATGTTTTAGAATTCATCAAAGAATGATCTTAATTTATTTCAGATTTTTTAAGGACGATTTTCGAAATTTCGATTTTTTGACTTTTTGAAAAATCCAAAATCGTACCGGATCAATCTGAAAAAAATTGAGTATATTCTTTGACTAAATCTAAAACATTTTTATTCTTAGGAAATTTTTATGAAAGTCTATAGTTTTCGAGAAAAGAATCTGTGAAATTTAAAACAAAAATTTGGCGTTCGGACGCTATTTTGAATTGGATAACACTATATATCGAAATGTTTCGCTGCATATTTTTGAAGTGCAAGTATCGGGAACACCTTATATCTGTATTAGAAGTTGCCTAGACATTCGGAACATTGCTGAAATTAGGTTTGAAAAAAAAATCCGAGTCCAAAAAGTGCATTTTTTTTATATTTGTTGAAAAATAATAGGTTAAACGTTATTTTTCGGAATTTTCGACACCGCTAATCGAAAGAGCGACCTCAAAAACATAAGTATATGTGCCTTAAGTTCAAAGTCCCTCGTTTATTTTAAAATGATGCGCGGTCAAAGTCAACGTTAAAATTTTGTGCGTTTGGGACTTAATGGGTTAAAAAACTGTGGTCAGAATACATAGACCTGGCGGTACTACGTATTTGATCTATTTCGGAGGAGGCAGTTCGTACAATTATAATCGAGTGTCACTTACAGGTAAGTTCACTCGATCGTTCATTTATAGATTAAAAATTCAATTGAAACGTAGAAGCAACGCTAAAAACGACATAGGTAGAGCTAAGCCTTCTTCGACTTTTATTTGTCTTACCGCATTTCACACTTCCTTGCAGATATCGTCAATCTCACTTTCCTTTGGTACTGCGACTGATTTAGTTCTTTTTGTGCTTTGTCTAGGTGCTTTCAGCATAATTTGATTCATGACATCGAATAAAATTTCTTCATCAGCTATAACACGTGATTATATTTTGCTTATTTCACATAATGCTTACAAGTATTTTACTAAAAAACTCACTTGAAAAATCAAGAATAACACCATGATATTCCTTTGCATTTGAAGAATCCTCTGGCCACATAAATTTCACTTCCGAATCTTTTTTTAAACTCTTTTCATTGATTGCCAAAAATAATCGATCATTCGAACACGATGCACATTGAAGTGTCCTCACACTTGATTGAATATTGCATTTTATCCATGATTAAAAATGCTACAGCTCTTTGTAAAACTTTTTCGTACTAACTAAACTTTTTTATAGTTTTATTTGTTAGGTTTAATGTTTGATAGTTTTATAAGCAAACAAATGCAAAATAACTGGAAGTTATTACGTGAAGTGAACTTACTTAAATTTCAGAAATATATACTAAATTCACGACCAACAATTTTTTAGAATTCTGCTTAAAATGACATTTTTTTAAAAGATTTTCATTAAATATGAAAATACTTTTATAGTTTTCTTAAAAAAGTCATCTTCTCGGGTTGTTGTTTAACATTCCTCTTATTTCCTCTCTTAGGTAAATCTTGGGCAGCCTATCATCCTTCATTTCCACGACTTCTACAATGTATTTCGTTGTCCTTTTTATTGTTTGTATATCCAATCTTTCGATTCCTGCTTCCATTTTCCAAATGTATTCTGGCGTGTTTTTATTTAGGCCCATCGCCATTTTTACAATTTTTGCCTGCATTTTTTCCATTTCTTGGAGATATCATATAAATCTTGACAATATGCTACATACTTATCATCCATTGAATAAGTTACAACACCGATTAATGTATAGTTATTTACGTGGAATGGCAGCTTCAAATTCAAGTGCTACATTTATACAATCAATGATTTTACTTTGTTCAATGTCAATAAATAAGTAAGATTCCCAGAAGTAAGTAAAATTAATGTCACCTGAACACAACTTACACTTTTGTTGTGACGAAAGGTAACATTTTTGAAAATAATAATCTTGCAGCAATTTATCAAAATGTTTTAAACTGTTTCCTGGCTTAACGTCAAGTTGAATAACCCATTCACGAACACTAGGTAAGTAAGGCGATTTACATGAGCAAGAAAACATTACCGTAAATGATTGGTGATTTTTCATGCAATTTTTTGAAAAAATCGGCAAATGTATCATCGACATGAATGGTTGCTTTTTCATTATTAACCATGCCATATTTAAACATTTTTCATCTTCTAGACGCAAAGATCGGTATTTTGTGAAATTTTTTAATGCAAAAGCAAAAATTTCCGCTATTACATCGAATTTCGAAGAATTCAAGATTGAAAATTGATTTTCTTCTAAACATTTTGTACGTAGCATATTAGCGTTACGAATTAATGGATATTTATTTTTGCTGGGAATCAATTGCTAGTATTTGAGCTTCATATATCTGGACAGGGAGCAAGATACTTTTTAGGTTTGTCGGACTAATATAATAAAATAACTCTCTTATAGAATAATAGTTCATATCTTTTAAATCTAAACAGTCTCGATCCAATACTAAATCGTTAGCCGGTATCGTTATCTCAATAGCATATAGAGTTTCCGATTCACCTGAAACATTTTTGTTTATGTCAGACACGTTATAATCCTCTTCTGCGTTGAACGCTTTATCTACAAAAGATGACGGCAACTATCATTTTAAGATTCACTATGCGTCGAACCAGTTTTTTCAATCTTACAAGTATGCTTTAATGCATAATCGTGGTCAGATAGACAAGCTATCAACGAATGATCAATAGTAGAACTATTTTACACCGAAGAGGTTGCAATAGGATTGAATTCATTATCCGAATGAACAATGTCAATTTTCTCAAAATTAAACTCTGAAATTACACCAATGTCGTGAACATCATCACTATGAAGTTCATTGATCTGTGTGTTGTTGTCTAAGTTAGCAATAACGTCTGCGTGTACACATGAGATTGGTTTCGAATTCTGCTCATCAATTTTCGTTAACTTTGTGACATCAAACTCCGACGCAATAGACACATCAAACTCCGACGCAACGGATACATCGGATCAACGGATACGGACGCAAAACACATGAGCGCATGCTAAACTGCGAGGTGATTTCATACGTCTTAGACAGATTGGACATTTTTTACACAAATTCTGTAATAAATTTATTCGTCATCGACGACGGAATCATCCTCAAATAGCTCCTCGAGGTATTATATCTCTTCAGAATAACTTGCCTGATCATTATTTAGATCCTGAGTCAAGTTAGATACCTGACCCGAGCCATATGGACTTGCTACTGCAGCTACATCTTCATTTTCCTATTGCTCACCCTCTTGCACTACTTCGTCTCCTTCAACGAATTCTATATTTTAAGTTCTGAGTGTAGATGACAAAGCATCATTGACCGTACCATGAATTTGCGCCTTTAATTCTTGAGAAATCATTGCTGATAAGGTTTGAACGTGAACTGTGAAAACAGTGTCCAATGCATCTGGAAGCTCAGTTGTGATGTTGGCAACTGCTTCTCTGATAATAATCGGTAAATTGTCTACTAGAATCTTATTCTGGTTTTCCAAGGCTTATTGAATAGCTTGAGTCTGTTGCTGTAAAGCTGTATTGACACGCTCCAGCAACGAAATTACCAACTCTGCTCCCTTTTGTTCCAAAGCTTTCACAAATTTATTGATTTTTCGGCTGAAATATTATGCATAAAAAATGTATTATTATAAATGGAAATTATTTTATTAGTAATGCAGAAACAGTAGATAAACAATAAAATATTACCAGCAATCGTACATTTAGTTGATAAAGGATTTGGACCTGGTCTAGTTGTTGAATGTGGTGTAGTCACTGGTGGAGCAGAAGCACTGGGAGGCATTGGAATGTTTGGTTTCTTGACAACTGGTGGTTCACAGTTATCTGCAGGCGAGCTTTCATCGTAAAAACATTTTACTCTACACGCTGAAGTTTCAGTGTAAGCATCTGAATCTACTGGTCCAAGACCGACAATGTCAACAACACGAATATGATTATTGCAAGGAGATTTATCTCGGTGGTCAAGAATATTTCGTTAACTTTGTGACATCAAACTCCGACGCAACGGATACTTCAGCTGCGTCACTTTACTTTTTAGACTTAGTAAAAGGATCAGCAGGTTTTTTATAAATGATTTTTTCCTTTCCAGTTGTCTTCATATAATTTTAAACATTTGGCGAAGTGCAAAGTAGTGGTTTTATTTTTATCTGTTTTCCGATTATAACTAGCTCTGCCAATGTTTACTGAGTCGTTTGACTGCAGTACATGATCTATTAGAAAATCAGGCAGTGAGGTAACGTGTTTCTTTGTATTGACAATTTCAAGATGATTTGCTGAAATATTAGTAACTATGTCAACTTTCATATCATCATTTATCAATAAACTACTCCATGCCGGAAATGAATTCAGTAAATAAACAAATTCATAATCGTACCATTCCACAGAGTAATACGGGTTAGGTACCTTACGTAAATGTAGAAATGATGTTTTTTAAAACTTGCTCTTTAAATGTCTGAATATAATCTAGTGTAGGTACTTCTTTTTGAATTGTGACTGGTTCGCTGGAGAATCCATCAATATTTGCGCACATGAAGAATTTATTAGAAAGGGCACAGACTTCCTATTTATTTATTATCTTTTCTTCTAATAGCTTGATTGTTTCATTAAGTTTGTTTTCTTGCGACGGATAAATATCAAAATAAAAATTGACTCAAGCGTGTCTTGATAGTCATCCCAATCTGAGATAATACTTAAATAAATTATACACTTTGTATACAGGCATCCCTCGTTATACGCGGTTTCGTTATACGCGGATTACCCTTATACGCGGATTGCGATTTGTGACCGTCCCGCGTTTTACGCGGTAACAGTCAGCCTTATACGCGGTTTACTCGACGCAATGTTCAGTTCAATTTTTTTGTTTTTGTTTATAAATTTTCATAACCTTTAACATTGTACATTTCTATTTGGTTCACACTACTTTCTTATAACGTCAATAGTATTTCCAAATTTAAATCATGGCACCACCACGCACTCTAATGAAAACTCCAAGAAAAACGCCTTTAAAGAAAAATCGAAAAGTAATGAGTTTGGCAGATAAATTAAAAATTTTAAATTCACTTCGAGACGGAGATAAAGTTGCTGCAATTGCTAGACGTTTCGAAGTAAATGAATCAACCATTCGCACGATTCGGGATAGCGAAGCGAAAATTCGTGAAAGTGCACAAATTTTGGGCCAGCATGCTCAGGCAGCAAAAGTTGTTCATCATAATTTCATTGAAAAAGCAGAAGAGATGCTTATGATTTGGATTCAAGATCTTATACACAAAAAAATTCCTCTTAGTACAGCGGCAATTAGAGATCAAGCTATCGTTTTTCACACTCACCTGTGTGAAAAATACAATAAAACTGAGAAGTTCAACGCGAGTAAAGGATGGTTTGAAAGGTTTAAAGCCAGATTCATGCTGCATAATGTCAAATTCTCAGGTATAGAATGTAAAAATAAAATATAAATAAAAAATAAAAACTTAACTTGAAAATAAGAATGAAAATCAAAATATTTAGGTGAAAGTTCTAATGCGGATCATGAAGCTGCTCGTGTATTCCCAGCACAAGTTCGAGAAGTTATTGCTGAAAAACATTTTGTTCTCGATCAAATTTTTAATTGTGATGAGACTGGACTTTTTTGGAAAAGAATGCCATCTCGAACATGGTTAACGAAAGAAGAATTGAGAGCGCCAGGTTTCAAAGTAGCGAAAGATAGGTTTACTCTCTTATTCTGTGTTAACGCCACTGGAAATTTAAAATGCAAACCTATGCTCGTGTATCGTTCAGAAAATCTAGAGCATTAAAAGGAAAAAATAAAGAACAGCTACCCGTCCATTGGACTTCGAACAAAACTGCATAGGTAACAAGAAATAATTTTGAGATTTGGTTTTTGCATTCATTTATTCCAGAAGTGAAAGAATTCTTAGCCAAAAAAAATCTCGCTTTCAAAGTTTTGTTACTGCTTGATAATTGCAAGAGCCATGATGGATGTTTGCAAACAGCTCATCCTGATGTCGAAGTGATGTTCCTTCCTCCCAACACAACGTCATTGATTCAACCGCTAGATCAGACTGTCATAGCAACTTTCAAGTCTTATTATTTAAGACGTGTTATAAAATCATTAGTCCAAAAAGTCAATCTTCACCGGACTTGCGACAATTTTGTTCCCGACAATGTTGTCAGACAATATTGGAAAATGTTTTCAATCATGGATGCAATCAACTTCGTTGAAGAGGCCTGGACTGAAGTTAAATTGACCACTGTAAACCAAAGCTGGAAAAAGCTGTTACCGGAAGTAGTTGCAGCAAGTGACGCCGAGCAGCAATCAAATTATCAAGACACGGTGCGAGAGGTCATAGCCTTGGCTCGAGAAGTCGAAGGTGAAGGGTTCCAAGACCTTGAGGAATCGGAGGTTCTAGATCTTGTGGAAGAAAGAACTGACTTGACACCTGAAGAAATCGAAGTACTTTCGAACAATCCGCCTGAAGAAGAAACTGAAGAAGGCCTTACACGAACGACGTCCGAAACCATTTTCGATGCTAAAGCTGTTGTGGAAATTATCAATCTTATTAACATGGCATCCGAACAAGCTGTGCAAAAAGATCCGATAATGGTTAGAAGTTTAAATTTCAAACGACAATGCGATTTAGCTATATTGATTTACGATGAATTATATAGAGACATTTTGAGAAGAGCTAAGCAAGCAAAATTGACTTATTATTTTCAAAATAAATAGTACTGAATCATATATTTTGATTTCTTTGGAACGTAACTCCTAATTTCCCATAAGCGTAAGGTCTCATTATACGCGGTTTCGTTATACGCGGTACTTTTTCGGAACGTAACTACCGCGTATAACGAGGGATGCCTGTAATACGTTTTAATGGTCGTTTGCTTATATTGCAAATACTGCGAATTTCTTACAACTGTCAGTATGCTCAGCAAGTCAATAACAATACTGACAGGTATCAATACAGGTAGTTCTAGCGCTTTTTCTTCATAATTCTCATTTTTTTCTACATTTTTAAGAATAACATAATACATGTAAAATAATATTTTGATAAAACAAGAGTGTTATAATAACTGAAAGAGCATTTATTTAAAGATTTGCACATTTCTTCGATAACTGTGAGAGTGAGAGAGAGAGAGAGAGAGAGAGAGAGAGAGAGAGAAGACCTTGGATGCTGGATCGGGAGTCCTGGCTGCGCCCTGCGCACGGTGTTACAGGTCGTCGCTGGGCAACTCTTGCTGGCTTCCTCTCGGCCCTCTGTCCTCGGCTGAACTCCTATCACCGCTGGCCGTCCACCGTCTAACTCCGGTCAACTCCGAAAACCTTCTAAGTCTCTACTTGACTTACTAACGTCTGTGTCGCTCGTTTTTCCTTGCGATCTACAGCTTCTTCCGTCGTTCTTTTCTCTCCCCACTTGACCTACTTATTAGGCGGTGCGCGACCAATGCACTAATTGGTCCTAAACGCGCGCCTGCCTAATCTTGCGTAGGGCACGCACGCCCCCGACTATTTTTCTCTCTCTAACATCTCTATACTCTCTCTGTCGCCAGCGTAGCCGCTTTGGGCCTGCTCGGCCCCGCTCGGCAATCTCCGTCAGCTGAAACAGAGACCATGCATTAGACGCATTCTTAAATGCGCCTAACGCTGGTCACCGTGTCTTACCGAGAGAGAGAGGGAAACTTGGGAAAATTCCGACGAGAACAAGCGCAGCGCTTGCTCTCGTCACAATTGAAATGTTGTAACCAACACATAGTTTCAATGGTAAAGGTATACCTTCATTGTCAATAAAATCTTCTAAAAAATGGGCTATCTTGTAAGTATCAATATTTTCTGAGTAAAGATGAGCAAAGTATACTGGACGATCTTGCAACATAAAGGTGATTGAGATTATGCTATTTTTCTTGCTCACATAGTATCGAAGTTTAATTGCAGGCACTACATTTTCCAAATTCGTTACAGCAATACAATTATTTCTTTGTACCATATCACGATAGAAAGTCAATTGCGACAAAGACCACAATATAACACTAAAAGGCATTATAGATACTGAGCGAATTAAATTTGCATAATCTACGTGGATTTTCAATTCCATCAAGGTATCGTACTCGTCAGGATATTAAATAATTGATTATGCGGTTGCGACGCTTCTCGTTGCAACGCTGCACTCTTGATGCCCCGGACGTAAAACAATAGACGGTTAGTAGAACTAAGGTGCAGGTTTAAGGGCTTTGATGCGTTATAAATGTGTGAATGTTGTCCCTTCCTTGTGCTTCCCTCCTTTATTCCTATGTGACCCAGGACGTCTGGCGGTGGTGCAGGGAGAGAGATCGAGGTCGTCGTCCGCCGATGATCTTTGGGGTATCGTTGGACTTGGGCGGGGGTGTGACGGGTGAGGCAATCGTTGAAATTGCTCGCCCTGTTTGCCTCTTTCCCTTTTCCGAGTGCTCCCTTCGCCTCTGCCACATCGATATCTTGGTAATTCGGACCAAGTATCGACGCTCGATGTAACTTTGTTTCAGGTTTAGTTCCTGATCGGCGTGGTTGGAGCCGTGTGAGGAAAGGAGAGAGAGAGATAGAGAGGGAGAGAGAAGTAGTGTCGCCGCCGTGACTTGCATGTATGTGCGTAGCCGGCGGCGCTCGGCCGATGTTGGATTCTGAGGGAAGGGGCGGAAATGCCGCGAGGAATAGGAGAGGACGAGCAGTACTGGCCAGGCCAGCGTCGTGAACGATAGCTGACAAAGTGAGAAATGAGAGATTAATCAATAGCACACAATCGGCCCTTCCTTTGGTGACGGAAAGCAGCGAGGACTGCGAGAGGCAACCAGCCCTTCCTGGACTCTCCTAGGAGCTCGAGAGGACGTGCAGTCACAGCCAGAGGAAAATTAACTGAATCAGAACCAAAACAACTAAAAATTAAATTAAGTATTCTATTTTACGTGAAATATATGTAAAAATAATGTAAATAAGGACACCTAAGTTAAAAAAAATGTTAATATAGTATTTTGATGATATATTTATTATGTTATTACACACCAAGAAATTTTAAATAAATTCTACGAGTGTCTATATCTATTGGTACAGAATAAAGGAAATACTTCTGTTAATAACACAATTATATGCTTAACTAAAGGTTTCCCTGATTTTTCGATTGAAATATTGACTTTGATTGACCACGATTGAGATCTTAATTAGCATTCACATTTTCATGAAAATCTACAAAAATTATTTATACATAAACAATTATTTATCAGTATCAGAAGCGATCACTGTTTTGTTTAGTTTCTCGTTACCGAGCAAAAGAAAAAATGTTTCCCAGTGATATTAACATGTAGCAAAAGAAAATATTATTGTTGCTATACTTTTTTAAAATATTTTTCAGATAACGAGAAAGAGAATGTGGAATCGATGAATCTGTACTCGTGTTTTGTGCTTTGATAGGGTGCTATGTTTAATTAATAAGTAGTTGCTTATCAGAAATCCAAAATCGACCAATCATCCCGCATAAATTTCGTAAATCGCGCATGCGTACTGCTTACCACTACAGCATTGTTAAGGAAAGAATCGATTTTATCGACTATTTGACAAATTATAATGGCTTATTGAAAGAAGACTGTTATTTAATTGAAAAAAAACGAATGGACAGGTCGGGGGATCGAACCCGTGTCCTCTGGATCCGCAGGCCAATGCTTACAAGTGGCCACTGCTACAAGTACAAGGATAATTTGTGAAATATATACGTTCTATGTCATTAAGTCGTCGCAAGGCGGCGCAAGCATCACGCAGCAGGAATAGATGGCCACTATTCATATATACAACCAAAGAACAATCCGAAATAGCTCTGCTTTACCATAACTTCCCACAAAAGGGAATTCGGACCAGCTGAGCGAAGTAATACGGCGATTTGCTTATCACTTTTTCGACGAGACTGTGTGTGGAATTTTATCGACAGTCTGCCTTCTTGGGTGTGACAAGTACGTATTCACTGGTCGTCTAGCTTCCACTCTAGACTTGCGAGCCGTTGTATTAGTTCCTCCCTCCCTCACTCGAAAGGAGCTCCGTTGACTTGGCGATAAAATATAGAAACATAAAAAAATATAAATCAGCCTCAAGATCTTTCAATGCTCTTCCCAAATATCAGTGCCAAAAATTTTCTATTCTTACCTTTTATGAGTAAATAAATAAAATAGCGTTCTCTACGAGCACTAAAAAATAATTTAATAATTTGTTTTTATTGCGAATATTGAAGATAAACAGGTTCTGCAAACGGCAATAAATGCCCTTAATTTGATGCTCTTAATTTTCTCTTTCAATTAGTATCATTAATTTTTAATTATCTATAACCGATGTCCTAAAAATAATTCCCCAAAATGTTCATTAGTACATTTAAATTAGTATAGGTTGAGGTTCGTTCGCATGCGCAAACTAGCGGTAGGGCGCGCGCGCGCGCGCGCGTGTGCGTGCGTGCGTGCGTGCGTGCGTGCGTGCGTGCGTGCGTGCGTGCGTGCGTGCGTGCGTGCGTGCGTGCGTGCGTGCGTGCGTGCGTGCGTGCGTGTGTGTGTGCGTGTGCGTGTGTATGTGTGCGTGTGTGTGTGTGTGTGTGTGTTTAGTTACGGAGAGGAATTCAAAATGACATTGTAGGGAGTACAAAACTAAATAGTACCTATATCAATTTTCCATCAAAAATGGAAAAATTACGCTTCCAGGTAGGGGTTATACATTTTTCTTGTGTATAATACAACTGCAACTTTCAATAATGGACATAATAAAATGTTTCTTTTAGCCTACATCAAAATTCTTATTGTTCTCATTGCCATTGATCAACTTACTGGCTCAAAAGCTCTTCTGTGCAGTGATGCACATGGATTTAATTTAGATGAATTTGAGTCAAATACTCAAGTATTAAACCGTGGCTGTATGTTGTCAGTTGCTCAGAACAAAGAAAATTGATCCAAGTCAAATCACTTTACTTAATATTGACAACTGCCGTAATCTAGATTACAAGTAGCGAACTTAGGTGCAGTTTAGAGACTTTCAGATCCTGGGCTAACGATACAAAAATAATTTATTTTGCTGTGCCTCTTTATAGTTTGACGAAGGAGCCTGTACAATTGAGCTTTGCTTATAAAATTGAAAGTAGGAAAGATGTAGAAGATTATCTGTAGGAATGCACAAGTGTTTTTATCAGATCATTGCTATTATTCAACAGAGATTTATAGTGAAGAATTTTCAAAAGAAATTAAAAAGATTGCAGATTCAAGGGAGAAGTCTCTGGAATTGATTCAAGGATTCTTATACAGGGTGATTCAGAAGGATTATAGTACCCGAAAATGGGCTATAGAAAAAAATTTTCTGAATCGATTGTCGTTTTCAAAAAATTTTTATCATCAATTCTTTCCGAGAAAATTAATTTTAAAAATTAATAATTTCGACCAATCAGAGCACCGTTTTGATCGACGACCAAATATCTCCTCTTTTATTGTTTTCCCCTCCACTTGGCCATAGCAACCGAAGCAGTGATTGAGACGACACGGTAACTAATATTGCAAAATATCATTGGTTGCTTAACAACGCATCGAAGAAAGAACCACCTTGTAAAGACGCCATTTTCTTAGAATAAACCGTCTAACAATGTCTTATAATTTATTTTTTTTATAACTTTATAATAAACATATAAATTTAGGGTAATTTTTCTAATCAATAGAAAAGTGACTCTTTTAGTTATTTTTAGAAATACAACTTATGAACATTTAAGTAAAAATTTAATACTAAGACGTTTTATTGAGTGAGATTAATTGTTTCTCGCTCACCATTCGGTATTACTGACGGTGATATTACTATTCGTGAAACTTTTGCAGACACTTTTGCCGACACTCGGAAAAGCCTTTTACATTAGCTACAGAGCAGAGGGGAAATACGCGTGGACAAGCATACGAAAGTACGCGATTTTGATGTCGATCTTGGCAATATTTTGCCACTTTTATTCGAATGAAACCTTTTTCATTCGAAAGGTCATGATAAGATGTGTT
This sequence comes from Phymastichus coffea, assembly GCF_024137745.1. Classification (NCBI taxonomy): domain Eukaryota; kingdom Metazoa; phylum Arthropoda; class Insecta; order Hymenoptera; family Eulophidae; genus Phymastichus; species Phymastichus coffea. The sequence goes on from NW_026706827.1 coordinate 741,351, forward strand.
CGCCAATCTTTTTCCGACGCTCGGAAAAGCCTTCGACATTAGCTACAGAGGAGAGGGTGAATGGCGCGTGGACAAGCGTACGAAAGAACGCGACTTCGATGTCGATTTAGGCACTGCTTTGCCATTTCTATCGGAATAAAACTTTTTTCATTCGAATAATCATTAAATTGAAAATTTATGCTATATAGCGTTAAATATACTATGCTATTTAATTTAATCATATTGAAAAATTATTTTTTCTTTTGTTGTTGGGAATATTCGAACAAATCGATGTCTTAGTAACTGTTAAATGTTTATAACCAAATTGCTGATAGCGAAATGGTTAGTTGGCAATTGTATTTTCTTTGGCTATGGTGGAAAATAAGTATATTTTGGTTCTGTGGAAGGTGACCCGAAAGAGTATAGTGTTGTGCAAAGCAAAAACGTGAGGCAGAATGGGAATAGAATCGAAGTATAATTTGGGAAGAAATGGTTTGAAGCGGAAATAATAGAAAGTAGTAGTGAGTAATTAAAGTTATTATTTTATTACATAAAATTATGCTGAAACTGGAGCTTCATGCTTTTTGCGGCGTAGTATGTTCAAGTTACTTGATTTAATATGGTATCTTCTGCATCGTATAAAAAATAACAATTATATATTGTTTGGTGACATTATCCGTATAAAAGTATTCACTCTGCCCTACGAACTAGCAGATGACCCGACAATTGTAAGGGGATGTGATTGTTCGTCAAGCAGAATCTGCTTATAGCCCATTGTCATATCTACCTTCAAGAAAAATTTACATCTGTAAAAAAATTGCATTTTGTCATCTACGATATCTACGATAGATTTGGCCTCATGATCAGCTTCTAAGTATTTGTTCAGATTTCAAGTGTCAAGACGGATTCGCACTGTGCCATCGTCTTAGCGAACGATCCGGAGTGAATTGCAGTACGGACTTACTGCTGGTTCGATAATTTTAGCTTCCATCATTTTGTTTAGGCACGCCTCGACTTTGTCACGTAGAGCACATACAACACAGGATACTTTTGCTTTAATGTAGGATTTTGATTTTTTTATCTCAGTTTGTGTGTATGTATTTACGCATCCAGGTTTGTCGGAAAACAGATACTCAAACTGTCTTAACCCTTTAGCCTATAGCCACGAGTCTGACTCGTGGTAAAGAATTTGTGCCATAAGCGAAAACAACGAGTCTGACTCGTGGTAAACACGGCGCGCGAACGAATTTCTTGCGTATTATAGCTCGCGCAATTGGTAGATATCGTGTAGGCTAAGGGGTTAACATGATGAAAAAAAATCTGTTTTTGTCTTTCGTCAATATTTGAGAAATTTTTCTAGACTGAATCAAGTTGTTTAGAAAGGCTGGTTCGCTCTTCACTTTTCCGCGTGCATGCATTTATTCCAACTTTATTTGTATTCATTATCCTGTCTATTCCATTTATATATTCAAGTTCAATTGCTTTATTTCCTTGGATAATTCACCATTATGCTCATCATTATTTATATCATTTAGTTGCAAAGTTTCATCCTTTTCACTTCTTTCTTTTTCTAATATTTTATCATTTTCGATGATTTCTCTATCGCAAATAATTTTGTATATGCGTGTTTTATCTTTTTCCTTTATTATGCATAGTCTCTCTGACACGACCAGTTCAAACAAAATCGACGAATTTGGTAATGTTTTATTTTTTATGTGTATTATATAGTGACATATGCCAGCAATTTATGAGCAAGCCTATCGGCGTGTGAATATTATTTCCTAATATGATTTAACTTGCTAAGAATGCAACAACCAAAAAAATAAATTCATAAATGGATGAATATGATTTTCAGTTGTGTTTGCTTTTTATTGTAGTTTATTTCTATCCTAAAGCTACTGAAACTTATATGCCTGTTACTGGAAGCTCTAAACATTTTCTTATTTTACTAATTTCCTTATAAAATTCTTCAGAAATAACGCTGATTTAAGTCCCCGTATCGATAAGCGACCATACCAATATTTCATTTACTTTACACAATAAGTGCGATAAAGGTAGTATTGTTTTTTTCGGCGTTCCATCACAGGGGTCCTTATCGTTTATTCCTTTATGTATTTCGGAAACAATATCATTATGAAATTGACGCGCTGACGGACCGCACCTCAACGCGCCTATTTCGCGTTTAAATTATTTTGTTGTGTTTGGACATTACTGGCTGTGTGATGATTTGTATTGTTATGTATTGGAGGCGGAAAACGCGTGCTGGGTATTAGTGAAGATAATGGCTGTGCGTTAATTGAACTGATGGATCTTGCTGGCTTGTGTACGTTTGAGTCGGATAGTTATGGCTTAGGGGGATCTGATTAAAAGCGTTTTCATTCGACAAATTTTGATGATAAAAGTTTCGATTGTATGAACCACATGGCCTACCACGTGTCCAAAGTCTGTTATAATTTTGTCTACCTCTATAATTTGAATTATAATGCTTTTTTAATGATAAACTGGCTAATTTGAATATTTTCTTGCTTATTATATCCACGTCTATCTTGCCTGAATTCATAGTTTCTTATTATTTCTGTAAAAAAATTGTCTAAATTTATCATTGACTTTATTAGATCATTTGAATTATTGCAGTCGATAAGAACTAAACTTCTTCTGACTGATATAGGGAGTTGCCTGATTATAGTTATATTCTTTTCTTATAACGTCCATACCGGCCTTAGGAAATTAGCTTGTTTCAATTGTCTATAGTAAAATGTTTGTAAATGTGTATCCTCTCTACTATTAAATCTTGTGCTCGGCAATTAATTTTTGAAATCGATTTGAATGTTTGTATTATCAAATTCGTCGTAAAAGCTATTTGAAAAATGTTCGTATGAGTTGAAAGGAAAATATAAATCGTACCAATGTCTATCCTTCCCGTGCAAAGCAATGGTGAAATGATAGAAAACGCTCTAAAGTGACTTTCCCCGTTACAAAGTGAATATTATTTCTTGTACACTAATAACTGAACGTGCTAGTTCGGGGGCGGAGAAAATATTTTTATGTATTAATGGCGCCGAAGAAAATTCTGTTGTTATTTCGAAAGTACCACTTCAGTACATTAATATTATTTGATTAAATCAATGTTAACATTATATTTTTTACATAGATAATAAGAAATATCTGGAAAGTCTCGAGGTATTTACAGATGGGACTACACAATCCTGTGATGTTCGTATCACTTATAAATAAAATAATGGGAACTCTCGTATCTAGCTAATGAGTAAGAATTTGTTTCTAATGATTTTACTCTAATTGTCAATATAATAGATAAATAAATCAAATGTAATCAATAAGTAAATCAAATATACATAAATATGTGCAATATTTGGAGGAAAGTCAGACAATGCCCTAGTTTCTTATGGTGCGAATTGTCCCATAAGCAGAGCTAAAGTTCTTCTTTGATAGGATATAATACGGCCTAAGTTTCTTATAGCGCGAGATGTTCTATAAGTCGAGCTCAAATTATAAGGAAAGGATAGTCTTGCTCAGTTAACCACAATAAGAGAAAGAACTTAGGTATAATCCAAGTTTATTCAGACTCATGCGCTCACCTTGCAAGGCTAGAAGTGAATCCTAGCCTGTGCAAAGGTGGGCCTATTTATACATAGATTTTCCCGCTTATTTTTGCAGGAGAGATTTCATCGAAAATTCGAGAGACATTCGCGAATTTTGAGAAATGAGTTTTCTTAATTTACAAGTAAATAACCATTAATATTAAGTTTTTAACACATGTAAACTTTACAGAATTTGTTATTTGTTGATTTTATACAATATACAATTATCGCCAATAGTGTCGTCAAAAGTTATTAACTAATAAAGTTAATTAACGTGATATTACAATATTTACAATGGAAAATTATTAAATTTTCATATAACTTTATAGTTGATTAATTTTGGAAGTATTCTCCAAAATTAATTATTTAAATTAATTAATAACATTTGAATTATGACTAATTTTTCATATTTGTAACGGTTTTTTCTAATCTTAATATGCAATTATTAGATTAATTATCTAAGATTTCTAAATTATAAAGTTATTATTATCAAGTATTAACTTAATATTTTCGTTCTATATATAGCTTATTGTTTCAATAAATTATTAATTGTTTATTTATTAATAACAGTTATTATACAGCTGTTATTAATGAAACCAATTCTTACTCATGTTCTATGTTTATTCACTTTGCGTATGACTTATTTACATTTTTCTAATATTTCGTATGTTAACGTAATAAATAAATTAACTTTGCACATTAATATTCATTATTATTTCATAATTGAATGTGAATTTTGTTATAATATTATGAACCTACATGCTAAAATCTATATAATCAATATTTTGTTATATTAAAATTATCTATAATTAACATATTTTTCTTAATATCCTAAATCATTATATCTATGTCTATTACTTTGTGACGTCACGCTGTTTATTTTGATTCGACTCTTATTTGTATACAGTCGCGTAAACAGTGAGGTAGCGCCGCTTAATGTATTGTTTTGAATAAACAGATAGATACGTTAGACTAGTTGCAGTCATTCACTGATTTAATAAATAGCTCATATATAGGACCGTTACAATCCAGTTACCAAGGTTCGTAAACATGTAGTTAAATTTATATAATTGAATAATTCGATTTTTGGTGTAAAGTAGGAAAAAGAAAAGGGAAGAAAGAAGAGATAAACAAAAAGAGCGAAGGAGAAGAACTGGAAGAAGAGATGAAAGTAGAAGTAAACGGAGAAGGAATCGAAGAACAAAGAGAAGACATGGAAGGAGGAGAAAGCAAAGGAAATGGAGGGGAAGATATAAATAGGGGAAGATATAAAGGAGTAATGGGAGATGAAATAGAGAAAGGAGAATCTATGAAAAAAGAAAAAAGGGAAAAGACGAGGAAGAAGATAGTGAAGAAAAAAGAGAAGGAAGGGTAGGAATGAAAGGGAGAAAAGGAGATAAAAATAGAAATGAAGACGTGAAAGAAAGAAAGAATATGAAAGGATCAGAATATTATAATGAAAATGGAGGTTTGAATCGTATTTTGAGACGAGAGTTTGCGAGTTGCGAACCAAAGGGTGGCAACGTATGTATTAATATACATATACGCATACACTAAAACAAAGACTTAAGCACATACGCATACACTTAAACAAAAACTCACCCAATCATAACCGATTATAGTCCTATTACACTGAAAATTACTATATTTCTATTACTGTATCCAGATACGATTAACGCAAAGCCTAGAAATTTACGTTTCGAAGGTAGAAATTGAAGAAATTAAGGCAAAGTTTATGAAAAATAGCCACCGTATGGTCGGCAAACTGATGAATTCCTTGATAAAACGAGAATATTTAATCAAGATGACGCCAACTGGCAAAGGAGATAGTGAACCAATCCCAACGTCGATATTCGAAGAAGTTCTTGGTAAGCACTCATACCACTTATCATAATTTATTGTATTCAATTAAATGAAATCCGAAATGAAATCTGAAAATGTTATATTCTTCTAGAGTTTGTAAATGGCGTAGTCGAAGAGGACCAGAGAATTTCAAGAAATAGATACAGGATCCTGCTCACTAAATTTTGCAATAACTTGCGATATCGTTAAAATTAAATTAGTAAATTTATGTTCTTGTTTTATTATAAGAAAAACTCTAGAGCGTTTGAATAATTTATTATTCCTGTAATTAGTCCTAGTAATATTCTCAAAAAAGTCACCAACAAAACCAACCGAAAAGTTCTCAATAAAGTCCGCGGAAAACTGCTCAAAAAAATTCTCCAAAAAGTCCTCGAATTAGTCCTCAAATAAATCTTGAAATAAGCCCTCAAAAAAGTCCTCAAAAAAGTCCTCAAAAAAGTCCTCAAAATAGTCCTCAAAAATAGTCCTCGAAAAAGACCTCAAAAATGTCCGTAAGAATGGCGTTAAAATAGTCGTCAAAAAAGTCCTCGAGAAAGTCCTCAATTTAGTTTTCGAAAGAGTCCCCAGAAAAGTCCTCAAAAAAGTCCTCGAATGAGTTCTCGAATTAGAAAATTTGAAACATTCTATCATTATTTTATTCAATATCAATAAACGTGTTTATAATTTTAAATAAATTATTATAAGCTAATACAAACGAAAAAAATTGAATTTACCTTCGTCTATTTCATCTTTTAATCTCAAATTCATGAATTCATTTTCAGCAGTACATAGTTTTTATGAACCAAATGGTCTTTGTCTTCAGATAAATTTTCTAGAATTGCAAAAATAAAGTATTTTATTATGAATTTATTAAAAATATTTGCAACTTATGACTCAAATCACTATTCGATTCGCTGTATTAGCCTGTTTACTGCGTATAAAATTTACTCCAAGTCATTGCCCTAAACAATTACTGGTTCAATAATTAAATATTTTTACATTCATATTTATCTCGCTTATTGTAGAAATCATCAAAATTGAATGAAAATAAGAAAGGACCCAACAAGGATATAATTGGAATGGTTTTCTATAAGGCTTTTCGTGACCATAAAGGTTGACTGAAAAGATCATAACTCGCGTTTTAGCTAATAGAAAAGTGAAGAAGAGAAAAGTAAAAGTAATTTAATTTTAATTTGTATTTATTCTTTGACTTACTTATAAATGGTTTGAAATATGGCCTAGGCTGCTCTTGCTCTAAGACCCTTGATGAAAAGTATAACTGACTCACTAACCGAACTAAACTGCAACTGCAACTGCACTACTAATCAAATTGAATTGAATTGTACTGCTTATTAATCCAAAAACTTAATTGGTCTCTTTTATAAGCAAGGACTTAAAGCCCCTTCCTCGGCCCTACAACGCCCAAAAAAACTGATCTGCCTGCATTATGAAAAAACTCGACTTTTATAGACAAGGGCAAGAAGTCCCTTCCTCAGACCCTCACGCCCTATACAAATTGTTTAATTGGAGGAAAAGAAATTACTTACTCTCTTTTTCTCCGTCCTCCTCACACTTTTCATCTTGAATATAAATTCGTCTTTAAAAGAGAAAGAACAACTAATGCAAGTGTTCTTTTAGACCCTAGAGTATTTCTCGACGACTGAGAATACCTCTGGAGCCTGTCTCGACGACAGAAAAGACCTCCAGAGTACCTCTCGACGACTGAAAAAACCGCTGCAGTATTTCTTGAACCTTTCGACGACTGAAAATACCTCGTCACATTCGTCGAAGACGTCCTCCTGCATAACCAGACTATAGCAAGTTGAACTTCTTCATTACTATTTTTAGTTGCAAAACATAATTAAATGATGATCGATAAGTACTCGGAATTATATTGAAAGATGCAAGTTGCAATATTTTGAAAGACGCTTTTTTTAAATGCTAGAAGCATTGCCTCAAAGACATTTTCGATGATCATAAATAAAACTTATTGCTCAATGTTTTAAATATATATTTTCATTATTGCTAGATCTTTCGTTGTCGAGAAAGGCTTCATAGGTCTTTAAACCCCTGGGGAGGTTCGAAAAATACTCCGGAGGTATCCCCAGTTGTCGATACGGGCCCCAAAGGTATACTCAATCGTCTAAAGATTCGAGAAATAGTTCCAGAGGGCTTTTCAGTCCTCGAAAAATACTGCGGAGGTATTCTTAGTCGTCGAGAGATATTTCGGAGGTATTATCAGTCTTCGAAGAATACTTTTCGCTATCGAGAAAGGCTCCGTACGTATTAACAGCCGTCAGGAAATTTTAAAAATATCCCAAAGATTTTTTCAGACCTTGAAAAATAGTCCGGAGGCCTTTTGTATCCTAGAGATACTCCGGAAATCTTTGCGTTGTCGAGGAAGGCTCCGAAGGTCTTAACAATCGTCTGAAAATTCGAAAAATACTCCGGAGGTATCCCCAGTTGTCGAGTAATACTCCGAAGGTTTTTTCAGTTATCGAAAGGGCTTCAGAGGTATTCTTAGTCATCAAGAGAAACTCCGAAGGGTCTTTCAGTAGTCTAGAAAGTCTGAACTTCACTATACTAACCAAACAGTAAAAAATTATTCTTTCAAGCATGATGTAAATCTTAGATCGCTTAATTGAAAATTGTTCAGCTTTTATAACATCATTGATATAATTGTCGATTGATTAATGACTGTTTAACAAACTAATCGGTTGGAGTTTTAAGAATATTTTTGAGTCAATCTCTTTATTCGTTCGGTGGAGATATAAATTATTTTTCTCAGTCCCTGCCAAAAACCTAATCCACCTGCATTAGTTGTTCTTTTTCTTTTAAAGTCGAATAATAAAAAAAGGACTTTTTTGAAGACTTTTTTGAGGACTGTTTTAAGGACTTTTCTGAGAACTTTTTCAAAGGCTAATTCGTAGACTTTTCTGAGAACTTTATTGAGGACTTTTTGGAGAAATTTCTTGAGGACTTTTTCCATGACTTTATTGAAAACTTTTTTTGAGGACTTTTCCGAGGACTCTATTGAGTACTTTTTTAAAGACTTTATTGAGGAATTTTTTGAGGACTTTTCAGAACTTTTTTGGGGATTGTTCTGACGAATTGCCTGGGGAGTTTTTCAAGGATTTTCCCATTGACTTTTTCAAGTTATTTTTCACGGAGTTTGCTGCACTTATTTCTTTTTTGAATAATTGTGATGTGGTTCATCAGGCACCCACGTTTCCATAGATGATAAGAAAGTAACAATGGTATCAGATTTAAGTAACGAATAGAGGCCTGCTGATTGATACAAGCAGCACTGAAAAAAGTTTCATGTGCTTTGTTCTCAAACACATTGCAAGCCTCCGTCGCTGATTAGCACTGACGGAGCATAAATAGAGCGACGTTAAATAAAGAAAAAAAAAGTAATAATTAATCACAAAGTAACAATTAATCGAAAGTAGAACCGTACAATTGCCACATATCATGTTTAAACAAAAAATACGAAAGCTACTGCCACCTGATCTCAAACTTGCAACTCGAATTGCATGCACATCCATAGATCGGATGGGAGCTATGCATACCGCAATATATGCAACCTCGAACATTTATCGTGCAAAGGCACACCAACCTCGAACATTTATCGTGCAAAGGCACACCACCTTTGAATATTTATTGTGCAAAGGCACATCATTGTTGAATTTTTATCGTGTAAAGGCACATCATTGCTGAATGTTTATCATGCAAAGGCACATTCTCATTTAAGCATTTTTAGCGTGTAACATTACACCATTATTTGAACGTTTTGAAAAGCCGTACAAAGACACACGATCACTTGATAGAGCGAGCAGTATGGTGCGCATAGCCACGCGTATAGTCCAAATGATAAGCTGAAAACGAAAACTGATGCCTTCCACCTCTAGATCCCTTTAAGGGGAAGATAAGAATGGAGGAGAATAATGCTTTGGTTTCTCGACTCGTTCGGCAGGCATCATTCAAGTATTAGTCAGAAAGCTATCAGCGAGGCAAGTTGTCTTTTCGTTATTAACTCGATTCAAACACACTTATAATTTCCGATCGTCTAAAGACATTATTTATTTTTACAATTTTATTTCATTTGTTTATTTATAATTAATAAATACTAATAATTTTTTGTCATAATAATAAATTAGATATAATTTTGTAATTGTTCGCGGCATCTGCACTCCATGTGCGTAGCACGAAAGTAGAGAGTAATAATTTATAACATTTTTTTGGTTATTGTAAAAGTGAAAGTTTATTTGTAGATGCGGTCCTTTGTCGCTTAATGTTTTTTTTTGCGGATAGGGAAAACCCAGAATATGAACATGTGCGGCATTTCCAACGGTGCGCGCGCGATGCAAAAAAAAAAGGGGTATGGTCGTCTAGTAATTGTCGCGCAGGTAAACGTTTGGAGGGAAATTCGGCACTATAACCCTGGCATCTCTAATTGGCCCCACGAACAGGCCCAATGCTGGAGAAAATTCTCTGATCCTTCTTCAGGAAGGAGGAAGCAGTCAGTAGTTCTCGAGAACTCGATCCTTGCACCTCGCATCTCTCTCTCTCTCTCTCGGCACCTCGTTGCACTCTCTTTTAGTTACCTAGTTGCTCTCTTAGTTAACTTGCTGATTTCAGTTGTTTACGTCGTTGTGATAGTTTATCGTAATAGCCTTCACTGGTAACGTGTGTGCTGAATGTGAGTGCGAGTTTCTGGTCTTACATCACGTTCTGTGGACAACAGTTGCATGAGAGCACAGTGTCGTGCCTTTTATCCTATGACTTGGCGAATTCACGATCGCAACAAGGGCTACCGGCACCGTTGGCATAGCTGAGGATATGTGTGATATCCTCTGAGGCGTCTCCGACCCTGGGCAGCTCAAACAGTAGCAACTCGGCCCTACTCTTAGGGGTAGTATAGTGCGGGCTGTGCCCGTGACCAAGACGTTGGCAATGTGCTGCTCTAGGAGACGACCTTCCTTTTCGTACAAGGTGCAATTAGCGTCGTGTGGTAAGCGAGTAGTTTTAACTTGAATGGCCATTCACAGGCAAAGCGAGCCTACCGAAATCTATTAATTGTAAATAAGTAGTATAACTCTTTGTACATTTGTCGATTGTATTTGCTCATATTAGATGGCTTTTCCCTACTTATGACTGAGGTTTTTATGCGGGATAAATACGAGCCTAATTATATTTGATAAAAATATAATAAAATGAAATCCATATCCTTTAATTATTCAATATTCACGCACCATATCCGTATTAATTTTCAAACAACTTGATATACATGAGACTTATAAATTCTTTCTTATAGGTGATTCGAATTTCTGTGTTGATTATATTTAACTTGGAATTTCTACTAAAGAATTGTCCAATTTGTTCACTAATAATTGTTTTTATTTACACTACTCTTATCGCGAACAAAGCTGCTTGAGTATGCTGATCTGAAATAATACGACACGTTTATAATCTCAAATTTGTTATTATATTACTTTGAAAATTATAATAACTAACTTAGAGACAGTTTTCAAATTGTCGTCCTCCGTTTTCAATGCAGCACTGCAGCCGGCGTACAAAATTCCGTCTTACTGCAGCTAACATTTCAGGCGTTACGCTTTCAAACGCCATTGTTATTTTGTTTTCCAGATCTTCTAAATTTTCTATCTCTGTTCCATATGTACAATCTTTAAAATAACCCCATAAAAAAAAATAAAGTGGGTTTAAATCCGGTGATCGTGGAGGCCAATGGATTTCTCCACCTTGACCAATCCATCTGTTCGGAAACATATAGTTCAGCAGATTAATCACTCCAGCAGCTCGATGAGCGGGAGCTCCATCATGCTGATACCATATGTTTTGCCGATCTTCATTAGGTAACTAGCGCAACAATCTCGGAAGCTGATTTTGCAGGAAGTCTACGTAATTATCAGCGCCCAAATAATTGGGCATTTGTACTGGACCAATCTGAATGTGAATATAATAAAAAAATTGTATTTTCAATATATTGAGAGACAGGGACTCATTTTAAAAAAATTGTATATACATCAAACGTAATAAGATTTAAGTTTAATTATTATTATTCATTATTGTATTTATTTATCAGGCTGATTTACAAGTGCTACACAAAAGCCCAGTAAACACTCCAACAATAATAACACAAATAAACTTGAACATATCATGCAGCATCTGATGCAAAGAATGAACACTACGCTCAATCCCTTAACCGTATTAGTAAACAAACCATCAAAATGAGTAGTTTAAAACTCGATATCTGTAACGCAAGTGGTCTAATGCAAAGGTACTTGGAATTAAAATCATTCTTAAACTATGAAAATATAAACATCATGTTGATATCAGAAACACACTTTACAAGCAAGAACTATCTCAGTATACCAAACTACACCTTATATAAAACGAATCATCCACTCAATAAAGCATACGAAGGAACTGCAATAAGAATCAAAACAAAAATAATCCACTACGTTCACACACACACCAGCGAAATTTACCTTCAAGCAACCAATGTAATAATCGAGGATAAACAAAGTACTATACGAAATATTACAATTAATACATACTTATTTTAGTGATATACGGCATCTGAAATGAAATATCATCCGTGCCATTTTTAAGATAGATTTCACTACTTTCAAAGCTTTATAAACATGTTAATTATTATAATTTACGCATCATTAATATATTTTAATTATGAAAAATAATTTAAACTAATTTTTAGCATCCGTGCCACTGTTAAATAGATTTCACTACTTTCAAAAGTTTAGAAAGAATTAATAAATTTTGATTGAGACACAGTGGGTTGTATTAAATGTCCTATTAATATAAATTAACCACTATGGTTGAAAATAGTAAGATTTTAAAGTATAAAAATGGTAAGAAAGAAACAAGAGCATTCATGCAACCTTTTACTTTGTAAGAAGTTTTTTTACATAGATTTCATAAATAAACCTAACGAATCGATGTTTATTCACAATATGTGAAAGTCAATTATCTCAAACGTAATTTTCGCGTATTATAAATATCATGGATAACTTTTGAAAAAAAATGGGATAAACTAAAAGAAAATTTTTTTATTAAATATTTCAATTATCCCTATTCTTAATTGACACGAATTTAGGATATATTATTCAAGGGTATATTATGAGGTTTTTTCATCAAACTGCAGTTTTACAACCGCTTCCATTCGAGAGATACATACAGTCTTTCAAACCTAAATTAGTGTCGATTTCATGAGCTTGAGCTAGTTCTTAAAGAAAGACTAGATTTTTGAATTTATTAATTTTCAATAAATTCGTCCATGTATTTCGTGTTTATCGTCTGTAACAGTTCAGGACCCTCTACACATATCTATAAGACACTTTATAGATATAGTAAATGGAGAAATTTGAGACCCTGTTTGTGAGGTTTGTTTTCAAGGTGAAACAATTAAAAAATTATGACAGCTCGATGTTATGATATAAATGTAAATTTTGAAAAATTAATTTCAAAGAAACAGTTTTATGGAACGTGCCGAAATTGATTCAATGCAATTTTACAGAGCTAATTTATCGAACCATATTTCTTTTTTCGCGATGTCCAGCTTCCTCGAGGAGAAAACAGGGTTTGATTTATTGTTGGAATAGTTTTAATTATTCTCTGCAATTTGTATTTCTTTAATGTTGCGTATTCGCTTTGCAATAAGCATGTGTAGCTTCAGTGAAAAGATTGTTTGAAAAAACTTGATTAAAAAGCGCTAAAAGTAGATATAACTACTATCTGAAGCGTGTGAAAATATTACTTTACATTTGTAATACTGTATCTCCTGAACCGATGAAGTTTTGGGACTGCGGATTCGTTGAAAAATAATTCATGTGACCTTGAATTACATACCTGCAATTCGCATCAATAAAGGGTAGGGTTTTTGAGATATTCGAATGGAAAAAATTACTTTTTTAGATAGAATTATTTAAATAGCAACTTAAACCATTTGAAAAATGTGAGAATTTTTATTGATAAAAAAAACAATTTTTGAAATATATTTTGAATAAGTCGTATTCGAAATCAGAGAATACTATTTTTTTCAACATAAGAATAATGTACCATAAGAAAAAGGCGGTCGTATTCCATCCGTACCGTCTAGATTTGTTCGAGCTTGCAAGCTACTTTGCGCAATTATAATCTTGTGCTAATCATAAAAAATGTCGATCTATTTTTTATATATTCGAAACATTTTACTAGTTGAGTCTATTTTAACTTTGTAAAAAAATAAAAACCTAAAAAATCGGAGTTCGCATAAGCTCAATATTATTTACAAGCATTATAAATTAGAGTGTTTGGCCAAGCGAGTATTATTAGCTTTAACTTTTCATAATTTCCTAATGCTTTGATTATGATTTCGAATAAACGTTCGTTATGTAATTATTAGAGGACCAAAAAATAATAAATAAAAGATGCAAATTAAGCTAATTCATGAAAACAATAGTTATGTTTCTGCAAAGACGTCGAACGATTAAAAAATAACCTATGTAGACCGAAATATATATTTTTATTTTCCCAATTAATAAATACCAATTAATAAATTTGGTTCAATATTTACATGGACTCTCTTTGCAATAATTTTTTAAGCTCTAAGGAAGCTCGCAATGTGAAACAGAAAAAATCGTTCTAAAACTTTTTTTATCTGAAGAGGCGCGGTTTGCGTTTACGTATTCTTTTATATTTGTTCCAAAAACTTAATAAGGAGTCCCAGTTAATGAAAAAAATGAGCTCTCTCAAAATGATTTTCATTGACTCTAACATCCTCAATTTATTGTACATCGCACTGAGATTTTTCCTGCTTAACAGTAGCTGACCTCTTTAAGATTAGCTATTGAGCCATAAGTTTGGAGGCGATGCGAAATTACATATTGGTTTATACCTGTATTTGTAGCAGTCCCGGGTGCTTCATTGTTCATGAAGTCTTCTTGCTCTGAGGAACTTTTAAGGATAGGTGTTGATGAACGAGATTGCAAAGACTTATTCGACTGCGTTTCGGACATAGGTTCATCGATCTCATCATTATCTGCATTTTTGAAAGAGAAATTAATATTTACGAAATACTTAAATTTTAGCATGATACTGAATCACTTCTCCTACCTGTCATCTTAATATCTGATGCATACACTTGCAAATTATCTTCGTGCATGGGAGAATCCAATTGGGACAGGATAGCTGATATGGATAGAGTTTGCTCAACTCGGGATTAACGGAGGATATCATTATACTTATATTCTAAATTTAAAAATATCACTTATATTTGCAAACACGACAATCTATGGGACGCCAAAAGATTTTTCTTCTTTGGCCACACACCCACTTCTTTGTCACATATATTTTTTTGCCTTGTGAAGTTCAAATCACGCGAAAATTCAAATATAGAAAAAAGTAAAAAATTAATTTTTCATCAACTTGTTGGTTTTTTAGACTTTAAAAATCAATGATAAATTATATCAATAACCTTTTTCCCTTAATAAAAGTTAAAAAAAGTTGGAAAAAGTAGGGAAAAAGTACGCTATTTTTACCCTGTATTCATTGGAAAAACAAAGAAAATTTGTTAAGGTAAATTAATAAAATTGATCAATACAAATGTTATTTTACTTTTGATATGTATGTACCTGAATTACTGTCAGTCTTGGGTGATTCATTATTGATTAAATCTTCGGGGAAGAGAAGGGATTCGGGAAAGGCATCAACTCGGTTGACTCCTATTTTTAAAGACAATATACCCTTTAGAGATTGTTAATAGCTAAATTACCAAATGAGCTAGTGAAATTTTAATTTTAATTTATGAATTTATTTTAATTTTATGAAGCTTCATGCTTATTAATTTAAAATCCGAATAAAAGTCTAAATTTAATTGAAATTCAAGCATTCATTTTATTAGCCGTTGAGCAGTTAATTGACGAAAACTCCAAAATGTTACTTGTATATCTCGAGAATTCTCTCTCCAAATATTATTAGAATAATCGTATTTACCTAATTCACTATTCATCGAGGTTACTTCGATACTATTGAACATGTGTGAAATGATAGATGGCATTGATTTCAATTCGTTGGATTGGATTTGAGTGGCTAAGAGACCATTTTCCCGAGCATCTAATTACAAACAAAATAAATTTTATCCTTAAGTTTATACATTAAAAAAACTATTGTTTTAAAATTAAAAATTTTAATAAAAAAAAAAAAAAAAAATTAAAAATTTGATAACGTATTATTACAATAAATATTTTATAACTATATTTTAATGAATATTCCATTATGATATATAACTACTATATTCATCCAATTTTTTAACAAAATAGTTTTAAGATTATGCATGTCGAGAAAGTTTACTAAAAAAACTTAATCCGCACCAACAAAATAAAGTTATTCATAAGATTAATGCATTAATTTACTGTGATCTAGCAATATGTACTTATTTAAAAAGGTCGATACCTATCGATGTTTATAGTTTAATTTTTATAGTTAATATTGATTTGATATTTTTCATAATAGCAATAATGTCTGCCTTAGTAAAAGAAAAATGATTGTATTAGGCATCATAAATATTTTCTCTAACTAACAGTTAAATGATATTCTAAAACTAAACATTATGAATGAAATGAAAGCTAATAAGAATTACAAGCTTTTTTCTGGAACATGTTGATATGTTTCAAAATAAATGTCAAAATAAATAAATTGGAGCCGCGTCGTATTTATGACGTATTGCAAGCCACGTAAATTTCACTAGACTGTACGGAATGTAATACGGAAAAATAATTTGTGCGATATAAAAACTTTGCTCTTCATAGAGATTTAGACTAAGCTCGCAATCGTTATGTATGATTGTCAATATCAGTATGTTAATTAACGTACATCACTACACTCGATCTAGCCAAAACCCCTTTAAGAAATAAAAAGTACTCACCCTCCATAATTACTCCGAAACTAAATGTGATTGCCACAACTGACGACGGAAAGTCGTGAAACTTCAAAACGCTAGTCCAATTGAATCAGCTCCTTGACGGTTATTAGCGCGGACATCGTTGCATAGTAACAAAAAACAGCGTAAGGACGACAACCAGCCGATAATACGACGTGACGTTCGAGCTTTGAATGTGTGAGCCGTCAACAAGATGTTGCGTTGTTTCTTATTCTATATTCTCCGGATTAGTCGAACAACCGAATACATTTGTATTAAATTTAAACAAGCAAAAGAGGTGTCCGATTGTTCCGCAAACCTAACAATAACTGGAAAGATTGTTTAATTTATGTGAATGTGTTGTTAAGTAAATCTTCTGCTAAACGTGCTATTACACGCAGAAGAGCTTACGAGTAGCTTGTTCGCCTGAATACCCTTTGAGTAAAGCAAGTAATTTCAAGTAAAAACTTATTTATTGTTCAATTGAGTGATCGTTAATCAGGAGTAAACAATTTGAATTTATCCTTATGTAATGTATAATAATCATGGAAAATCAACAAAGAGTGAGAGACTGGGTTGCCGGTCATTTTAATGCATCCATCGATGATCAAGTGCCTGTTATAATGAATAGCGAAGATCGTTACCCTGAATCACATGACACACTATCTGTATCTGCTCCTTCAGATGCTCCCACACAAGTCAACGAAATTACCAGCACAGTAGAAAATTAGCATTTTTATGACATTTAACCTAATTTTTAAACCTCCTTGTTTGTAAATATGAAACTTAAATAAAAAAATTTTAATCTGTAAAAACGGCGCGTTATTTATCAAATACAGATACCTGCACATGTCATTGTTGCCTTTAATTGTTATTATTTGTGGCTGTGGAGATTTCATTACAATAAGTTGATTTTGACGAAATTCCATCTACCGAGGTTGTTTGTTTACATTTGTGTACAGCTATTACGAGCACACATCGGCAAGTTCGACAGGTATATTTTGCATGTAAAGGTTAGTAGTTTATTTTTGTCGATAGATTGACTTGAAAAATATGTGCTCACCTACCTTCCAACATAACAAAACATGAAAAAAAATTATTGAAATCGATCGACTAGAAAGGTCATACCGATTGGTAACACACACACATACGACCATACATACCCACGGACCGATATCATGAACGTATGACTTCGTCGTAGTTCTATGGCTTCAGAATATATTTATATGAAACAATTTTTTTTAGGTAGTTATAGGAGGGTTTGATCTATCAAAAAACCAAGACTAAAGCAGGGAACAATAAAAATAAAAAAATTAGCGAAAAATGAAAAATTATCGTAAAAAGCGAAAACTAAGCTTCCTTCCCAAGGAACAAATATCAAAAATCCTTCAAGTAAAATTTAATTTTATTGAGACTGAAAATAATAAAATACAAAATAATCAAAGTAAGGTTTATGTAAAATATTTGAATCATTTAGTAATTTGTAATCTCTACTTTTTATACCAATTGTTTAAAAAAATGTATTCTACCAGCATAGAAAAATAAAAACTCTAAATTACGCGATTTAGGCTTTATATCAATTACTAAAATAATGTGGTAATTTTAAATATCAAAATTTCAATAATTTGGATTTCAATTCCATATATCTGTGAATTTGGGATTTTGAAATCACAGATTTGTACATTTTCTAAACTTGACAAGTAAGCTCTTTTTTTTTGGTATTTTGCAATATCGAAATTTAGAATTTATAGATTTGAAAATACGGAATCGATTTATTTACCGTTTGAATCTACTAAAAACCATGATTTGGGAATTTGCTAATATGAAAAATTTGATTTTAAGTTTAAGCAAGATGTTAAAGCAAGAAGAAGTGTTCGACTTTGCAAGCTTATCATGCAAATCTTTTTGGCAAAAAATGAAAGTTTCACAATTAACCGCAATTATTTTCAAACCAAACAAAAAATCCATTACAAGTACGATTATGAAAAAGATAAGGTTTCGCCCTTTATTGTCAAAAAGATTGAAGAACAGCCTGACATTGGAGAGCTCGTGCAGTGTTATGACAAAAAAATACCTCTTGCCGAGGTTAAAATTAAAGACATTGAAAGTATGATCAAGATGAACACGATCCCAGCTCATTATAAAAATTATTATGAAGAATTGATGGGATTACCAAAGACGTAGTTCGATTAGTGCATTGTTGATATTTATTTTTTTTTTTCGTTTTCAAATTGTGTAATTTTACAAATGTTAGTTGCTTATGTTTAAGGCAATTAGATAATAATATAGAAGGGTAATAATTCCAGATAGTCAGCACACAGTCATGTAATTACAAAGTCGTCACGATTTCGTATATTTGAAGTTATGTTATTGGTTTATAACTTATTGTTACGTGATAATTATGAAGTAAGCCATGGAATACATTGTTGTATGTAATAAAGATAAAGCATAAATTAATAATCCGAACTCACTGAGTAAATGAAATTTGTCACTTATTAATTAGTAGCGAAGGTGAGCCAAAAACCTTTATTCATCGTTGAGAATAAAAAATACAGTTGCGTTTTTCTTTCTCCGAATGTTAGAATCTATAAAATGAAACACTGAGGTACTAGATTCATACTTTTTATTACAATCAGGTTTTGTTTTAAATTTCAGAAAATTTTATAACAGAAAGGGGCTTAATTTACAGTATAACCATTTTTATTTTATAATCTTTACCCAACGTACATTAAAAGTTCAAGAATAAGATGTGATGAATCGAGGTAAATATGAGGAGACCGTATTGATAGTTAATAATGTATGAATTTCAGTAAACCAATCTGCTCACTCACTGATCATTGTATGTTGAAACATTGCAGGCTCTAAATAAAATACTGCGATTACTTAATACTAATATTTTTAAATGGTAGTTAAAAAATGATAATCAAATTGGCAATATTTTTAAAAAAATCGACGCATTTCTCAGACTGCTTAAAAAGCTCTGCTCAATTCGAGTTTGAGAATAACTATTTTATTCACTTTTTCAATTACAATTAAATTTATACGCGGCTATTACTGAGTGTTAAGTTTTTTTTCGAAGTAATCAGTGTCGTTTTCTATTTTTTTCTTATTTGTATGTTTTCGATAGTCTTAACTCTTATATTTAAATCAATACACGAAAAGGTTTTTATATTTTCAAGAACTATTTATTAACAATAACTCAATAAAAAGTAACGATATAAATAAAAATATACAAAACTTCGTTATCGGTTCCTCATATGATTCAACATCCTTGTTAATATTATCCTGTACCTTTTTTTTAGAAATGTTCTGTTCCTCACTCACTGCATTACTAACAAATTCTACAACAATAATATACTCATGTATTTAAATATACGTATATATATATATATATATACAGGGCGATTCAAAAACATTAAAGGAAATTGGTATTGCCGGATTCGTCTCCAAAAGTTATTTAAGAATCAATTATTATTTTTTTTTTTTTGACAATCGAGTAATTAGATAATTAGTATCAAAGATCGGCCAATCAGCGCGCGGCTTTGGAAGTACCGGCGCTCGGTGGCCAGCGGGGAGCAGTGAGACGGACTGCTATGAGCGCGCCACAGCTAAACAAAAACGGTGCTCAACCTTCATGCGTGGCATAATATTTCGATGCTAACGAATTGAAATACGTTTTCATAATATTAGAAATATGATAATAATGATAATAGTAATGCCAAATTAATTAATCTATATTTATTTTTTGTCATTGAGAAGCTAGATTTTTTCAAAAAATGCCTTGTTCATAATGTATTTTCCAACATTGAAAACCCCTATGAACAAAAAATGCTATCTTTGTACATTTTTGATATTCAGCAACGTGTCAAGTTTACAAGGATAAAATAATTGAAATGAAACATCAAAAATGATAAATTTAAATATGATTTTTATATCTTTTTTCTTAAATAACTCGCTCTAGCTTCCTGAAGTATTATTAGAATTGATTCATTATTTTTTTCAAATGCGTATAATGGTTTTGCAAATACGTTAAACATATACAAAAATAATTGTGAAATAATATTATTTATTTGTTTAATTTTAAGTAAACGATTTCGAGTGACATGTTTTTAGTGTACATTCAACGATGATATGTATGCAAATAAGTTGGAGACTAGAATAACTTTCAGTGAGACATTTATTTAATAATAATCAAGGAAGATTTCTGTAAAGTTTCAGATCGATTCATTGAATAATCACTGAAATAAAGCATTTTTAACACAAACGCGCGATCTTGCTCGCGGCATCGTTGTATGCTGCTGTCACGTAAGCATCATTTCGTTGTTACCGCCAGGGCGCGGATTTGGTATAAAAGCTCTATTTCAGTGATTATTTGTTGAATTGATCTGAAACTTTGCAAAAATCTTCCTTGGTTATCAATGAACAAATGTCTCGCTAGGACTTATTTCAGTCTACAATATTTCTCTTCGTATATTTCTTTTATTGAATTTAATGAACCAATATGACTCGATATTCTTAAAAATAAATTGTAATTATATTATTCCCTATTATCTTTTTTGCACATTCGATGTGCACGTTTGATAGTGACGCGCATTAAAAAAATCGTTCGATTTTGATCATTTATCGAATTCAGAACGAAAATATAAAACAAATAAATCTGTCAGCTACTATTTTTTTTCTCATATTATAACCAAGTTGCAAAAGTCGTTAGTTGCTGTTACAGTAGTAATCAACTGTAAGATGAAGAAGTACTGTTTGGTTTTGTGGAAGGGTGTTGTGAGGGAGTTTAGTGTGGTGCGATCGACGAATGTGAAGCGTATGAGAGAGGGATTTAAAGTTAAATTTGGGAAAAAGTGGTTTGCGGCGGACGTTATAAAAAATAGCGGTGAGTATTTTTAGTATTAATTATGAACTCTTTGAATATTATATTTAACAATAAACACTTTATAAACTCGAACCATACAATTACAAAAAAATCTTTGTATTTATTTTGCCATTAGAAACACTTTAGGATCGGGGTTTGGCGTAAGGAGAGATAATGGATGTTAGGTGCGATCGTTGAAAATAAGTATTAAAACACACTGGTACTGTATAAATATTACTGTATTGTTGGGTTGGAATTGAGTGTGCTATGCGCAGGCGAGCACTACAGGATATCGCGAGATATGCGCGCGTACAGAGTGAGTGTAGCGAGGCGAGGAGTTGGCGATGCTCACTCGTCGAGACGTCGCGTCCTTCTGGTCATTCGCGGGGGTGCCTGGGTGCACCACCTAGTCAGGCTTTTGCTTCTCACTCTCCCCGAGAACACTCAATGCTTTTACTCGTCGGAGAGGGAAAAGAGAAAGCGGAAATCTGATTGAGGAAAAAGTGCACGCGCGGGCCTGCTACAAAAAAGGCCCAGCCGAAAAGGTTCGGCTGTTTGCACTACGTGCTCCATGAACTGATCGCTTGTCGGACATCATAAAAAATAAATCGTAAATCAACTGAGATATTGATTTACGATTTATCAGAAAAACTAAGAGAAGGGTTGAGGAACATGTGCGGTGCAGATTTTGGAAAAGTCTGTGACCCCACAACACATTAGATTAAAGTAATTATATACATCTTACAGAAGTACACTAGTTATTGGGTTATTGACATTTAAAATTTTCAGTCTTGGTTCCGTTAATTTATCCTGTAGTATATTATAATCCTTACCAAATTCAACATTCAAATGATGTTCAACAATATTAATATCCTCTTTGTTTGTACAGTTAACGACTGTCGTTTTTAGTTTCAACTAATTTATCTGTCGGTACTATGATATTATTTAGAAGTTTGTCCGCTACCGTTTTTAGTATTTAATCCTTATGCTATAAATTTTTTTGCTTGATAATTAGTGCAGGCTTATGATTTATTTTAAATGTTTTAGACTTCGTAATTTCTGCAAAGGATGGAAAGTTAGTTCTTAAGGGATCAGACTTATTATATTATCGCTATTATGTTCTAGATTAAGTTTATTTAGTTCAAGTTTGTTTGTTTCGAGGAATTCTTTCAATAATGCAAAAAATAATGCATTTTTTTCTTGTATTTCACCATTTAATTTCCGCAATAGAATTGTCAACATAGAATTTTATTTATGCATTCGCAACGTCCCGTATAAGAGTGCGGACAGTCTACACCAGCCCATTGGAACACACAATTCTCGGCGATCGAGGCTTCCCAATAATACACATATAATCCACATACATACACATGCAGATACTCACTTTATTAATTATTTTATAGATGATAAAGAATACCTATTAAGTTTTGATGTTTTTACGGATGCAACAGTGCTACCAAAAAATCGAGGTTAGTATTTATTCCTTTACTAACACTCTTTTATACTCCCATTTTTTATATTAAACTTCTAATTTCTAGCATTATAAAATCTAATAATATTAATCGATTATTCTTTTATTTTTATGAGGAGGAGCAGGAGAAGGAGAAAAGAAGAGTGATGGTATGGAAGAAGTAGAAGAAGACGAGGGAGAAAAAATGGAAGAAAAAGAAATGGAAGAAGGAAGACAAGAGCAGCAAGGGATGAACGAAGATCAAGGAGGACAAAATGGAGAAGGATTGGAAGAAGAAAGAGGACCAACTGAAGGAGAGATAGATGAAGGAAGAAGAGAAGAAGGGGAAAGAGAAGAAGAACAATATCAGGAAGAAGGTATAGTATTATATTTCATTTTTAATTTCTCAAATTATAAAATAAAATAAAATAAATGAATCTTATATTTTTAGATGGACGAGTGAGAGAGGTTGAAGAAATGGTAACAGGGGAAGAGCGAGAAAATGAAAGGAATGAAGATGGTAAAGATGCTGAAGCTCAGATGGCAAAACTCGTCCGAATTTTAAGGACAGATTTTGCAAGTTGTGTGCCAAATGACAGAAGCGTATGTATAATTATATCTTTTCATTTGTAAAATATAAAATATGAGCTTGGGTGTGTACGCGTAACCTCGGAACGTTTGTATATAAATTATACACACGCATACGTAAGCTCGCCAAAACTATAACGCAAGCAAATATAAATCGGTTTCATTTAGAAATCATACATACTTAATCTTAAAAATATTTTCAGGTACGTTTAGTGGATGATGTTGATTTATACGTTTCAAAAGTTGAGCTTGACAGCATCATAGAAACGTACACTCACAACAGTACTAGAATGGTTACAAAATTGATGAGTTCCTTGATTAAAAAAGAGGAACTCATAGCCATGACCGCTAATGGCAAGGGAAAAACACCTGAAATTCCAAAGGAGATATTCGAGGGAGTACTACGTAAGTAAAAAAACAATGTGTAATTGAAAAATATATACGTATATTTAAATACATGAGTTTATTATTGTTGTAGAATTTGTTAATAATGCAGTGAGTGAGGAACAGAACATTTCTAAAAAAAGGTACAGGATAATATTAACAAGGATGTTGAATCATATGAGGAACCGATAACGAAGTTTTGTATATTTTTATTTATATCGTTACTTTTTATTGAGTTATTGTTAATAAATAGTTCTTGAAAATATAAAAACCTTTTCGTGTCTTGATTTAAATATAAGAGTTAAGACTATCGAAAATATATTTTTTAATTAGACAAACAACATAGAATATTATATCACCAATTATTCCAAAAAATATACAGACGTACAAAAAATTATACAGAGCCGAAAAAGTTAAATAAAGTTCTCCAAAAGTTAAAAAATAAATACAAAAAAATGTATCCGTATATTATGACAATAAGCTGTATAAATAACAAAAAATTAGACAAAGTAAAATAAATGTAGCCGAAAAAACGAACGCAAAATTACAAAAAGAAGCCACAAAATTAACCGAAAAAGTAACCGAAAAAGTAACCGAAAAAGTAACCGAAAAAGTAACCGAAAAAGTAACCGAAAAAGTAACCGAAAAAGTAACCGAAAAAGTAACCGAAAAAGTAACCGAAAAAGTAACCGAAAAAGTAACCGAAAAAGTAACCGAAAAAGTAACCGAAAAAGTAACCGAAAAAGTAACCGTAAAAGTAACCGTAAAAGTAACCGAAATAGTAACCGAAAGTTACTTTAAGTTACTTTAACGGTTACTTTTTCAGTTACTTTTTTGACTATGTTATTATTACTTTTCAGGTCTTGTTTTCGATTACTCTCACGGATACTTTCTGGAATAGTTATTCGTTTATAAAATAGATTACTATTATTGCTTTTTCCGTTTCCTCTCAAGACTGCTTTTATAGTTACTTTTTCTTTTACTTTTTCGGTTAGTTCCCCGGTTACTTTTTGGTTACTTTCTCGATTACTCTTTTGACTATGTTTTTATTACATTATAGGTCTTGTTTTCGTTTGTTCTCACGGAAACATTTTCGAATAGATTACTATTATTGCCTTTCCGTTTGCTCTCAAGACTGCCATTATAGTTACTTTTTCGGTTACCTTTTCTGTTCCGTCGTCACAATGTATGTGTGCGAAGGTGTAAGTGTGTAGGTAGGCCCGCGCAAAGGCGACTAGGCGGCGCCACCTTACAGGCTTGATTCCCACGTTCTGTTATCGGCGAGCGAGAGAGCGCGCGAAAACGAATAGTCAGTAAGTCAAGAGCAGCTAGTGATCGCGTGCGCATCTCTCACTTGCGCCTCGCGGACGGAGTCTTTGTTCGCCGTGTCCGTTAGCAACAACGAAAGTAACAGTCAACAACTCTAGCTACAGCAACAACTTACAATGGATTATTAACTAATTAAACAAACAAGAAGCTCACGCTTCTCAACTAACGAGAAACCCATGTTTCTCAACGAATCAACAGAAGCCCATGCTTCTCAACAAATCAACAACCTTTTGTTATTGGTCTCCTCATCGCCAATATAACTTGTTCGGCTTCATCGAGTCGAACATCATCTAAATCATCGTCACCTTAATAGCAGAATCAATTGTGTGAAAGTGTGTGTGTGCGCATAAGAGCTCTCGGTTCGCGTACGGCCACGTGGTCGGTGAATTTCTCTTCGCGCATTATTTCTCTTTGTTCTAACAAATACCGGCGTGCGTACGAGTCACTCTGTGCGGCGTTACTCGCTTTTTAATCTCCTTGTAATTTAATCTTGTATTCAATCCTTTCATTATCAGTGTATTTCAAATAAAGTGGTTTTTTATGCCTTGCAGGCTTTTTCCACAATTCGTGTCTTAGTTCTTTTTTTTTGAATTAAACAATTGCATAATTAACTTAAACCAAAATAGTGAAATTTTCCAACAACAAAAAACAATTGATCAAATACCACCTAAGGTATTTAAATATTATCATAACATCAAAACATTTTCGGTTATTCATTCGGTTACTTTTTCGGTTACTTTTTCGTCTACTTTGTCAGTTACTTTTTCGGTTACTTTCTCGATTACTTTTTTGACTATGTTTTCATTACATTTTAGGTCTTGTTTCCGTTTGCTCTCCAGGCTACTTTCTCGGTTACTTTATCGGTTACTTTTTCGGTTACTTATTCGGTTACTTTTTCGTTTACTTTTACGGTTACTTTTTCGGTAACTTTTTCGGTTACAGTCGAGTTTTATTATGTGTTTTTTAAAGATTGTTTTATGGCTGGAGTGTTATGAGGGGAAAAAAAGATAATGAACAAGAGAAATTTTCAGTGAACTAAATTTGTATTAACAATTGTAATCATGAAATTAAATAAAAGAACGAAACAACAAAAACAAAATGGAGAAACAAATATAAACCATAAGAATTATAAACGAAATTAACAATATTTACATAGATGAAGTTACAATTTGTTAAACACAATTACACGCATATAATACACACAATCATACAACAAACAAATCAAAAACATAATTACACAACCCACACATCAATCATCTCCCAGTCTGGATCATCGTCATCTTCTTCATCCATCTCTTCCTCTTCTTCTCTATTTTCTTCATCTTCTTCATCATCTTCATCATCTTCATCCATTCCATCCTCGTTGATAGCTTCATCATCACCATTATCGCCATTCAAACATTGTTCAAAGTGCCCTCCCCTCTGTTCAATACACAACCTAGCTCTCCGTTCAATTTGATGTGTAGCCCGATGGATCACTTCAGGCTGTACATCATCCGCGAATTATTGTATACTTCGGAGCATCTCATCTAGATCTTGAGGGCCGTCGCCATGATAAACATGTTCCTTAGATGCTCCGAAGTAATAATAATCCAACGAATTCAAATCTGGCGATCTTGCTGGCCATTGTATTTGCCCATTGTTGCCGATCCAACGACCAGGATATACCTCGAAATATATAATTTTTTTTAATTAATAAGTGACACTTAAGAAATTGTTTGATTATTTTTAACCATTAAAGATTAAAATTAAATAAATAAAAAATTACCTCGTTTAGATAGTTTCTAACTATCGCGGCAGTGTGTACAGGTGCCCCATCGTGCATGAAAATCATGTCGTTCAGTTCTTGCCGTGTTAAGTAATCCTTCAACATTCCTGGCAAGTCGTTTTGCAAAAAATCGAGGTACGCTTGAGCAGTTAACGGTACCGGTAACTCAAATGGCCCAATGATCCTGTCGCGGTACAGGCCTGTCCAAAGATTCGCCGAAAAACGATGCTGGAAATTATCTGAAAATAATTAACACCATTTTCGTTAATTTGCCCTAAAGATCACAACAGATATCATCTCAATCTTATAACTACAATTTTTAAAATATTGGCAATTGTGTCGATTTATTTATATTCATCAATATCGTATGACCTCGAAATCTAAATAACCCAATAACCTAAATTATCAAAATGTATGTTTGTGTTGAAATTTTTCATATTTTTCAATAGCACAATTACCATATATTTTAAATTTTAGAAAAATCATTTATTTAGTATTTCATTCACCTTCTCGGATAACGAAGGAATTTTCATAATCCCAATAATGTTCGTTATGATGATTGAACAGCCCTACCCGACCATAACTCGACTCGTCTGTCCACAGAATTCGGTCCATGTATTCTGGATCTTCTCCAATCTGTTCTAAAATAAACTGAGAGAACCGCATGCGATTCTCAGCGTCTCCGGGATCTGTATCACAATCACCTAACTTAATTAATCTAGCTCCAATTTAATTTTTGTTGAATTGTTTGGCGGTTTCTTATAGCCAAAAAGCTGTATATTTGTGCGTGTTTATGTAGGTGTTTGCCGAAATATCGGTGAAAAAATGTTTGAAAAATGTTAAGAGTTATATTTAAAAATGTTACATTTTTTATAATAAAAATTTTGATTATTTGGTTAGAGATAAAAGAGGTATTTGCACGGAGAGAAAAATCAGATTATTATAGCATGGTTTTGTTGTTGATCGTTAATAGCGTGAAATCCATGCCATGGTGGTATGAGTCTTAACAATGAGATTATTCAAGTTTTGTCTCTCTTTTTACCATTGCAAAAATTTTGTCAACGTAATCTTGCAATAGAGAATTTAGAATACAATATATTTAATAAATTATCGGTATACCTACAATTATTCATGTATAAAGTGCTAGCAGTAAGTTTATCTAAATTTTTTTTATGGAAGGAAGTAGAGCCAGATTTGCAATCTGGCAACTATGTTATGAAAAATGGGCAATCATCGAATTTTATCTCCGTGATAGGATTCCATGGAGTATAAATTTCCGAACGTTTGAGCTGAACGTAATCTTAGCGTTGAGGCGATTGACATATTTTTCTATTCATAATATTGTATTCGTTAAACGATTGTAATAGCACGAGGAATAAACGACTAATTATTTTTGTCTTTCACCTTAAAATTTATCGATTAATTATTGGATTGGCCACATATTAGCAAAATTATTCTGTAATTAATATGAGCAACATGAAATATAAAAGAAATAAAGAAATAAATGACGAGTTAAGACGATTATAAGGAGTCATTGGCAAACGTAGAAAATGATTTTGAAGAGCTTGTTGTTCCGGAATCTTAACTTTTAACTAGTGATAATGACAATAATCGCATAAATATATCACAAAATATGTAACTTATTAATTAATAATTTTTTGATGAGTCTCTAGTCAGTGTCCATGCTGATCTGACGTATTCGTATTCGCTTTAGCATTGAAAACTAATAGATTAGAGAAAGTGAAAGTTGCACGAGTAAATAAGTGGATTATGCGCCGATCATAAATCAGATTAAATATTATTTATCATCTAAATGTAAATGTAGTGTAAGTGTTACTAAGTGGTATTGAGAGGTATTTACTCTTTAATCGACAGATATGAGCTAAAGAAAGAACTTGGTGATATCGGATATAAAGCTATGAATATCATTAACATTCATAGCAGAATTTCAAAGAAGGAAACTCTACTCTTTACTATTAAACTCGAAACTCGCAGTAATAATAAAACCATCTTTGAAGTAAATAAGATACTAAACTCAGTAGTATTTTTTGAACTACTATAAATAACTAAAAGAATTACTTTTCATTTAAATAGAAAAATTACTTCAAATTTATTCTAGTTATAAAGATATTAAAAAAATATAAGCAATATAAGAATAGTAAAAACGTTGAATTACAAATTTTTTTTAATTTTACAAACATTTATTTTAACCCTTGAAGTATCGAGATTTGATAGATCAGTATCAAACTATTGCCAAATAGAAAAAAAACATAAATAGTAAAAAATACGTATTTCTATTATTAATAAAAGCGTAGAAATTAATTATAATAAAATAAGTCGTGTCTGGATGTGTCGATATTAATACAATCAAAGCTCCATCGCTGCATTTTCTGCTACCTCCGGCCGAAATCGAGACGCGTGTACGTAATTTAACTTTGTACAATGATAACAAAACTTTTTAAAAAATCAGTAACAAGTAAAATTATTGTTGATTATATGTATCATTGTATTAGTCTT
The DNA here is from genome assembly GCF_024137745.1 of Phymastichus coffea. Lineage (NCBI taxonomy): Eukaryota > Metazoa > Arthropoda > Insecta > Hymenoptera > Eulophidae > Phymastichus > Phymastichus coffea. The sequence continues at coordinate 770,610 of NW_026706827.1, forward strand.
TAACTATAGTCTGAAACATTAGTCTATTCTCTAGTGAAATTAATTAATATTTGTCATAATTTATAAGTTTATACAGTTTTGACTTTAGATAAAAATATAAATGATAACATTTTTTAAATAAACAGGAAATCATTGTGTATGCCGTTTAAGAGTGGCTTTGTGTGCGTGCCTTCTTATTATGCTTGTATGTGATACTGTTTTAATATATTTAATTGATACATCGACTAAAACGGAATACGAAAATGAGATATTTAAATGTTGTAGTTTCAAAGTATTGTTATATTTTATTAATCAGTAAATAATGAAACATCTACGTATTTATCTATGTCGCGGCCGGTTTAAAATAAGAAATTAATCGTTGATAAACAGACGGAGGCAATATCGCGGATGCCGTTTGCGCGCTCGACTCATATTTGACAGGATACCTTAATTTGATCTGTTTCGGAAAGGGGATTCGCTAGAAAAGGTCGCAGGACCGCGCAAGCTGTGATTCATGACTTTTCAGCCGACTATTGAAATCAGCCGTAGCCGAAAAGTGAAACTATTGCGATAGGAACTTGACCTGCACAGGTCATGAACGCCGTATGTTCTCGGCTCTACTAGCTTCCTTGCATGCGTAGACTTGTTCGTTTTGTCAACAAGAAATAGAGCGATAAGAGAATTTTATGTAAACGCGCTATAAGTTTTGTACTCGACTAACTAACATTAATAGAAAACTAATGTGAATCTGAAGGATGGGCGCCAATACGAGGCGATGTTGTAAAGCGAATATGACAGAAAGAGATGTAGAGTTCCTCTACTGTCACGTAATAGGGCACAGAACAAACAAATCGAGAAGAATAATGCCTCGAAAATAAAATCCATAGATCGCAAATAGAGACCAGAAGCCATCCACAAGCTCAACTAGTAAGCACATCGATAAATAGGTGTATGCTTTGCTACAGCCAAGCAGATTGGAATATTTATTCCAATCTCATTTAGCGAGAAAAGATCGTAAAAAGATTTTTAACGCGCGGTGTCATGTGACAACGCCGAACACGACTCTCATAGTTAGCGAGGAGCGGGATGGCAAGCTACCCAAAACTATAGGAAATGCTGTAAAAGCAATGCCTATACGTTCCTTTAACGAGAGGAGAACATAAAACCCTGTAGTGAGGATAAAAGAAAATTTTGAGATTTCGACTCGCTCGCCGCCCATGATTCAGAACGCATTAGTAAGCCGAACTAGCGAGTCGTTTTATTTTCTTGTAAGAACTATAAGATCGAGTTGACTGCAGCAACTCAAACCTTTGTTTATCGCGTGCGATATTTAGAAAATTATATAGTTTAATCATTTATTATTCACTTGGAATTAGCATTAATTTAATTTTAATATTCATTGTATTTTAGAAATTAAGTGAGTGTATTTCTATCAATATAGATTTTAGACTAATTTATTAATAATATATTGCTTTATTCCCGTCCTGAACAATCTATCTATCTCTCATTTGTGCAAGTCTTAATTTTTTACTTCCGAAGTGCTTGAACGCGTCTATAATGATAGGCGTGCTGTCTATCGTCCTTCATTACCCGTTGTGCCATACTGTACGTGCAAATGATTCCTGTAGTTTCCGTTATTATTCTAGCGACTCGACGTAAGCTGGTGGTCGGGTCCCTCTCAAACGCTTCAACTATAGGTTCATGCATCTGATTTCGAAGCTCCCTCGGTCGCCCACCATCACGGTTGGTCACGATAACGCTCCCGGTCTCCCGTAACCTTTTTATAAATAGCAACAAAAAGAGGTTAAATTCATCGTCGGTACTGATTACTATGACAATATTCTATCTATAAAGCAACAAAATAAAAGTATACAACTAAAAAACGGCTTCGCTAGTAGCTTTTTTAATTGAATTTTGTCTTATAAAAACCTTTGCTCGGTTCTGCCGATAGTCTCGGCTGTTGGCATGTTCTCCCGAAAGTGTCCAAAACGGCGACGATATTCACGAGCAGCCTCTTCTCGATTTCCTTCAGCCCAACCAAGACACAATACCATGTCTGTATACTCTTCAGCAGTATAATTAATACAAGGCATTTTAGATGCGCGTTGATGTAAACAAAACAACGATTGAACGATATTGACGGCATTTGAAACAAAATTAATAACGAAAAAAAAGAGCGCTTTAAGAAATTTCAGTTCGAAGCCGAATAAATTTGAATAATTTTATAATAACAACATTTTAAACGGAAATACGAAGTCCTTGACACATTAATAATCATAACATTATTATTGAAAAATTTTATTCAATTCAATAGTATTTGTTTTAGCTAAATAATCAATATTATTTCATAATCTTAAATATATTAAGTTGTACTTACTTTATTTTGCTACAATATAATGCATTAAAAAATTATAATAAAAGACTTTTTATAAATATTAAAAATTACCGTATGCCAATTAAAACAAAATTTGATAAATATTATAAAAATGCGACTACTTACCTCCATTTTATTCAGCAAAATATGTAACATTAATATTGCCAAAAACCAACAAATTATATTATCGATAATTAAAATCTATCGTGCACCATCTAATTTCTAACCAATGTATATTTTAAGCAAAAATCATTATTGCAACTGTTAAGCTTTCACAGTCACTTGAAAATACAAAATACCAATATCACTGACTCTAAATTTGAAAAAATACCTCAATTATTTGCACTATCGAAAAGAAAGCAATGAACTGATTATAACGTCTTTGTCATTTATTATAAATATCATACTTGAATAATTTAGACTAAAATAGTTTAAGCGAGACATTTGTTCATTGATAATCAAGGAAGATTTTTGCAAAGTTTCAGATCAATTCAATAAATAATCACTGAAATAGAGCTTTTATACCAAATCCGCGCCCTGGCGGCAACAACGAAATGATGCTTACGTGGCAGCAGCATACAACGATGCCGCGAGCAAGATCGCGCGTTTGTGTTAAAAATGCTTTATTTCAGTGATTATTCAATGAATCGATCTGAAACTTTACAGAAATCTTCCTTGATTATTATTAAATAAATGTCTCACTGAAAGTTATTCTAGTCTCCAACTTATTTGCATACATATCATCGTTGAATGTACACTAAAAACATGTCACTCGAAATCGTTTACTTAAAATTAAACAAATAAATAATATTATTTCACAATTATTTTTGTATATGTTTAACGTATTTGCAAAACCATTATACGCATTTGAAAAAAATAATGAATCAATTCTAATAATACTTCAGGAAGCTAGAGCGAGTTATTTAAGAAAAAAGATATAAAAATCATATTTAAATTTATCATTTTTGATGTTTCATTTCAATTATTTTGTCCTTGTAAACTTGACACGTTGCTGAATATCAAAAATGTACAAAGATAGCATTTTTTGTTCATAGGGGTTTTCAATGTTGGAAAATACATTATGAACAAGGCATTTTTTGAAAAAATCTAGCTTCTCAATGACAAAAAATAAATATAGATTAATTAATTTGGCATTACTATTATCATTATTATCATATTTCTAATATTATGAAAACGTATTTCAATTCGTTAGCATCGAAATATTATGCCACGCATGAAGGTTGAGCACCGTTTTTGTTTAGCTGTGGCGCGCTCATAGCAGTCCGTCTCACTGCTCCCCGCTGGCCGTCGAGCGCCTATACTTCCAAAACCGCGCGCTGATTGGCCGATCTTTGACACTAATTATCTAATTACTCGATTGTCAAAAAAAAAAAATAATAATTGATTCTTAAATAACTTTTGGAGACGAATCCGGCAATACCAATTTCCTTTAATGTTTTTATATCAACCTGTATACTTATAATTATATACTTTTAAAATTACTTGTGAAAACTCTATTGTTAATAATTTGTTATGTTTTTTTTTACTAATAAAGCCTGAAAAGGTCAGCAAATGTGTTGACGAAACGTTGCTGAATATAATTAAAAATTAAGTAATTTTCCATCTATCACTATTTCCCTTCATTTCCATCTTTACAAAATTATCATTAAAACAAATCATAAGAGAATCAAGACATTATGTTACGTTTCAAATTTTTTAATTTAAACATTTTCCAGTTGATTTTATCGAACAGCAAGCATTTTTCGTCGCCAATTTCTTCATATAAGCAATTTTGATATAACCCAATAACCCACATAACACAACAGCCCAAGTTTGTATAATCTCTTAAATTTTTGCGAGCCACAAAGAAAACCTATAAACCAACCTTTCATAAATTTAAAATTTTTGAATTTAAACATTTTCCAGTTGATCCTATTGAATAGGAAGAATTTTTCGCCGTGAATTTCTTGATATAAGAGTTTTTCATGTAACCGAATTAGCCACATAACGCAGTAACCTAACCCAACTTTGTTCAAATTCTTAGATTTTTACCTAATCCAAGAAAATAAGCGCCATGTCATAAGTATACGAGATTTATAAAAGTAGCTGTATGTTTTGCAGTTTATCAGTTGGCCGCTAGGTGGCGTACTAGCAAGAAGCTAACGAGCTATAGAAGTAGCGAACCTTATATTATATGTATCCAGCTTGAAAGAATTTTGTTATCCAGTGATGAGAATCCGATAAGGTTACAAAAAATTTCATTTTCATGAAGTTGTATATCATCTATATCGTTTATACAACTATGCCCAAGATTCTCAGTCGGCAGTCAGCCATTGTATTTCTCGTTCCGGTTCCAATGTTTGTTTATATTTTCAAAATTCTTTCTGAGTCACGTTTGGCATTTCAAATAGTAATAGGTACGTAATTTTTATAGTGCGACTGAAAAATTGTTATTAGAGGAACTAGCAAGTTTGAAGAAAAAATGTAAAACAAATAAATTTAAAAAATAAATTAGTACTTATTAGGTGCTGGAGGTTCGGGCTGTCCATCGTCTTTATATTTAGCTGGTGTAAGTATTGCTCACATAAGTATTTTTAATTACGATGACATAAAACTCAAAATATTTATCAAAAATTGTGAAAAGTAAGCATTTAGAATTAATAAATTGTGTTGTTATTTTCAGTAAATACTCTTTATGCCTCAACACAGCCTGAGTATTCAGCATATTTATATTTAGTAACACCAATATCACTAGTTACCTTGAACCCCATTGGTTTTGTTTTTCTGGAAGTGGCTAAGCACAGTGAAGGAGTAGACAATCGTACTGAAAGAAGTAATTGGGACATGCTTAAAGCAATTGCCAAAGGGATTGCTTTAAATCCTATACTAGTTATGACTTTTATCGAAATCATTAGAAATCTCATATTCAGTCATAAGTTGCCAACTTTGCTCGAAGTAGTTCTAGAAGTCCTTGAAATTCCATTCTCAGCAAGTGCTCTCTTTTAGCTTGAACTCATGATATGTTACCACAGAATGCTTTGTCGGAAATTTACCACATTAATAATCCCAATGTCATCCATGCACTTATGCAACAATTTCCCCGTTGCTTTCCTGAAGGGATTGAAGAAATGATAGCAATGGAGTGGGATTTATTAGTTCATAACGAGCAAGATTTTGTAAACGCTTTACCGGAAAACGTAAGGACTGATTATTTTTGGTTCGCCATATGAGACATTCAGGAAGAACTTGGGTTTTGCCCATATACAGAACTAGCTGATTTTACGCTCAGTGTACTCTGTACTCCTCACAGTAACGCACAACCAGAACGTATTTGGTCCAAAGACAAGTACATAAGAAACAAATGGAGAAATAAATTAAGTTTGGCTTCGACGCGTTCAATTTTAATGATTAAAGAAATGCTCGCGTTAAGAAATTGTAATAAAAAAGTAGAAACATTTATACCTGACGCTGACATGATCGCGAGAGTCAGGAATAGGATTCATAATATACGACAAAACGTTCTCAACAATAATAATAATGTAGGTGGGGAAGAAGGCGAAAATATAAAAACTTGCTAATATCGTTGAATACAAGAGATACAGATATTTGAAATCGTAGGGAAAAAAAATTGTCTTTATCAATTTTTTGTGAAGAAACGAATGATGGGCAAATTAATCTGGTAATAAATTTGAATTAGGCAAATAAAAATCTTTCGATTAATATATTTTTTTTAATATCGCACTAATTGTGCAGGCTGGACCGGCGGGGGGGGGGGGGGGGGGTGAATGGACCCAAGGGTCTACGGCGAGGATGTGATCTATCATCAAACCCTACATTCACACACACACACACACATGCGCGCGATTCATACATGTACGATTACACATACACACGCACACACACAAAACTGGTAGCCTTGTCCCCGTTATTCATCACCTGAAAAAAAAATATGGTTATTTATAAATAATTATTTTAATATACCGCAAGAACATGAAAAAAAATATTTTTCTTACCAAAACAAGGCTGCTTTTCTAAGCAACTTGGTGCACTCTCCTCCGCAGATTCGAGTGTACGGCGCTTTTCCACCCTTTCCCGGGCTTTCGCTCGCTTATTTTTTGCCAAACCTCCTATTATTATTATCTTAATCTTTCCGTCGGAATCCTCTCCCTCACGAAAAGCTATAAATAATTCCCGTAGGACGGCATAGCAATCCTCGGGTATTAGCTCGTTGTTAATACGAGCCAATTTCTCGAGGTTGCTGATTTGGCTCAAGAGCTTGCAAATTTTGTTAGCTACGCTGCCCCGGGCCCGATTAAATCGTTGGCTCAGGTCTTCGACAGCACCGTGGGTCTATAGAAATTTATCTAATTTCCGCTAACCTTTCACGGTACTGTCGTACCACGAGCCCAACGCCTTAATCAGGTCTACGGTTTCAGCGTAGCTGAACGAACCGCTTATCACGTTATTCTCCAATCTGAAAATAGAGAAATAGATCTGTAGTATGTAGAACACGCGTGAAAACTACGAATTATTAATATACTTACCGTATAAGTGATCACGGTCTCGCAATACAGTATTGCTACAGAAGCTTCTATGCTACGATGATTACGTTGCTTAAATCATCATACTCATTTTCTGAATCTGAGCTGAGAAATCTTCATCAGTATAGAGAAATCTTCTCATTGTACAACAAATGGATATCTTTTGTGGTTGATAAATCAAAAGATGTTTCATGTTGCTGTGACCTTTTTAATTTTGTTTTCATTTTTCACATTCTCTTTTATCTAGAAAATATTTAAATTATTAGAATTATTCATAGAATGTTACTTATTTCATTTAGATTTCAAGCTTATTTTTAAACAAACTTACATCAATGTTAGGTTTAGGATAAACGAATTGATGCGAGTTGAAGTTTGTTGGAAATTAAACAAAAATAGGATTATAAATTACAAACATTTTTCTTAATTCTTTAAAAAATAGTATGCGAATATAAACTATATTTATTAAAATACTTCTTTCTTTGGACTTTTGCTCTTACTACTAGTCTACATATCGAATTGTACTTGAAAATAAATAATCAGTACTTCCCGAGGCTCACATCAATTTATGACCAAACAATAGCTACATATTGTACAATTGAGAATTTTCGTCTTTTTAGTGAAAAGCTGGAAAAAGCATGGAATCGATGAGGGACTAAGTGCAGTCTTTCGGATAATAATAAGGATGTAAATCGGACTCACATTTTCACCGTTCGTTTTAGGACACACTTCCAACCCTGAGTTCCGACACTTTTTCTACGTAAAGATTGGCAAATAGTGACTTTTGGGGTGTATAGTCCAATCGTTTCAGAAGGAGATGAAAAGTCGAGAAAATTAACCCCCAGGAGGATTTTCTTCCGAGAAAAAACTTTAAAAAATTGTTAAGTTCCCTGCTGTTTCCCTTAATTCAGAAAAAATATTTACTTTCAAGTATAGTCCTGTTGATTCGAAATCGACTGAACTGTCGACAAAACATCGCCAGAAGTACCTTTTCCGACTTTTACATATGCTAATGGTATATAGGGTTCGAGTTAGGTTAAGGTAACTAATTTTTTATTTCTTAAATCTATTCTATTAGTCAAACACAATCCCTACACGCAGTTTCAGGCAGTTCTGATGATGCGAAATATTTTTTTTTCACTTTAAAGAATTTTGAAATCAACGCGGTATAATGATATGTTAGATTATTATATGGGGAACCCAATACACTGAGAATTTGCTCAAACGTATTTCTTCGAATACATTTTTTTGAGAAAAGTGGCTTTTCACCCCCGAATTTTCCGTTTTTCGATTTTCTAAGAGTACCATTGTATAGCAGGATAATATCCAGGGGGGTTGGGTTGCACAGATTGACTTTTTTTTCGATACACGACTTCTTCCCCGTGAAATTGAATCCACTAGAACAATAACCCAACTAGCCATCTAATGAGTTAACCTAACCCAACGGAATTATTAGTTAAAAATCGGTAAAAATCGATTGTTTAGGTTTTTTAGGCATCCGCGCGCAAAATCCTACCTATTTTTAGAAAAAAAATACCCGAATATCGGTAGAACCCAAATAACCCATATCAAATTTTGTATATTTTTGGGTAACGGTGGGTAAATATCCGTTTCTCATCATTTCCAAGCCTATTCTGGCGAATTACCCAAAAATAACTCAAATAACTTAAAAATACGTCGGGTAATTATAGTAATATTTGGGTAATGAATGTTAAAAATCCATTTCTTACCAATTATAAATGGATTCTGGTGTATTACACAAAAATTACCCAAACTTGCGTTGGGTAATTTGGGTAATTTTTTGGTAATGATGATTCATTTCATTTCTCATCATCAAATTACCAATTCAAGTGGATTCTGTGTGTTTTTGTTCTTTTTTTGTTTCTGTTTTCCCGTTTTTCTTTCGTTTTTTTTAGTTTTATTTTTTGTTTTTTTTTGTTAATTGTTCTAGTTACATTTTTTCTTCCTTTTTTTCTGTTTTTTATTGTTTTTTTTCGTGTTTTTTTATTTTTTTATTTTTTTCGTTTCTTTTTTTTTAATTTTTGTTAATTTAATAAATTCTTTTTCCCCTGCCCTCTCCCCTCACAAAGTCTTTCTTTCCTTAAAATCCAATTCATATAATCATAGATATTCATTTATAATTTTATTTCAAAGTTAATATTTTAAACATTTTTGAAAATTGATACAAATTCTTATTCATTAACGCGACAAACCACGAGAGTACGAACAATGTTATAAATAAAAGGTGATATTAACATTACAACGAAGTCTTGAATAAGACATTCAAACCAATAGTCGACCCTCTTAAAGCCATAATAAGTGAAGTGGATCCAATCAAAAATTCAATAAGTAAGAAGGAATATCTTTCCGAAGCTCTTATTACAGTTAAAAATCCGAAATTTCTAAACGAAAAAAAACAATATATGAAATTAATTATTCTGCTGATAACGTCGATAAGTATGACACTGCTTAGTATAGTGGCGAAGATAGCGATGCTACTGTCACGCACAATAATACACAGATTTATAACAATTTATCCGAGTCAAGCGAGGATGAACAATTAGCTGGCGACAAGTACACGAATACATTGAAGAAAAGTGATTCGAATTTTATGAACTTGATTTATAGAGTACGTAAAGAACGAAGTGGATCATACACGCTTGGTAAATCTACGGTAATTTTTGACAAAAATAACGTAGACATCAATGGTTTTAAGTATCCAAAAACATAGTTTAATGGAGTTGCTAGTAGCAAAGCAACCTAATTAAAGTATAATCAGTTCTATGATCTCGAGTACTATACAGAAATCTTGGAGATATGTAGTATTCATAGGAAAAGAAATAATCCAAACGAGGCTATACGAGCGCACAATAACATATTTGGTCCGTTGTTTGACTAAAAAGAAAACCGGAGGCGAGGGGCTACAGACCGGTACGTCTTTGCCTATCTACAAGGTTGCACGAAACAATACTTATATGGATATATATATATATATATATATATATATATATATATACTGGAATGATCCTTATAAGCTCGTTGATCATCTTCGATTGTTAGTGGTTGAACAATCAGCTGGTAACAATAACCATATCAACGAAATTCATTCAATAATCGAAGGATTACGCGAGGGTGGATATACAGGGTGTAACAAGAGTACCGAAACGGTCCTATATTTTTTCAGATAAAGTATTTTTGAAAAAGGTTAGGGTCAGGTCTTTCGTAACTTTTTGCAAGGAATTTAAAGGTGACCTTGGATTTGACCTTGAACCTCACCTTTAAGGTTATTTCAAGGTCAACTTTTTTTCAAATGGAAACCCCTCTTTTTCATAACGGCAAATGAAAGAGCTGAAAATTTTACGTTCAAATATGTATCAAAGTTCAAGGTCAAGGACAACCCTAGAGGTCAAATAAAGGTCAAACATGTATTGTCAGGGAAACATCGGAAAATGGTTATAAACTACAAATTACTACAGCGTAAAATTTTTCATTGCCGATATCAAAAATAGATGTTTTCGTTTGAAAAAAATTTGTCAATTATGTTCTTTATTAATCCTGCGACATTTCCAGATGTCCAGATGTCCAGAGTTCCAGATGTCAATAAATAAAATTGAAAGTGTTATGATATGTCATAAGTATACTCAATAAATGGTGAAATTATAAATTCTGTAACAATGAAGGAAAATAGTCACTATTGAGTTATTCTATATAGAGATATCAGATAGCTAGTGGTGCAAGGAATTTTCCATGTTAATTCCGATAAGCACAATTTAATTTCAGTGACTGCCACGAGCATGTAACGAGGTAAAATAGAGCGTCATGTCCCGCGCTCGACACTTGCGCTTCCGACTGTGTGAAGTCCAAAGTGTCAATCGAACAACTGGTTCTGTGATCTAATTGCTGTGCAGCTGCGCCGAAGTATAGAGATCGAAGAGGCTCCGTGGGCATGTCGTAAGAGCGATTGGGCACTCGCTTAGGTTACGCCGTTGAAGAAAGATCTCAGCCAATGGTCTCCGCCTACGCCAATGTGGTTGGAACTTCATTTTCGCTAATGAACTATGGCATCATCACCTCAAGAGGAAATATAACGCATCAGTTATCTTGAGCAGTACAATCACGATCCTAAGGAGAGTGAATCATTAAGGCCCCAAGCGACGTGCTAACGACAGTCTACTGCGCCTTGTGAGATAATCTGCTACTGCGCCCTGCGCTGATATGTGCCTGCTATGTTTCTGTATCTATTCATCTGTATTAATGCCCGCGTATACTAGCTATAAGAAATGCTACGATTGCTGAGTACGTCTGATTCTGGGTAAATAATAAATAACTAATTTTGTCTAGATTTGGTTGTCGCCTTATTTGACGCCCGGAATCCGCAGACTTAGTATCCGTTACAAGCATAAGTAAAGTAATTCAGCTTTTGTGTTTCAAAGCTGGCACTAGGAGAAAAGACTGGAATGCTCCGTGTTCTACTTGTAAAACAATAGTTCTATATCCATCCTCAAGCTTGACCCGTATAGCGGAAATATCTTGCACGACTGATTAATCGACAGTTTAAAATTGCTTTAACGGAAAAAATGTTGAGTAGAGGTCGGTTTCGAACATTAACTGATGGATGTCGTTCGATAAGCCCGAATCGTATCGATATTAATATAGATTTGCAATCGTTCAATTACTGAACTGGGGCATTTTACGAGCACTGAAACGGATATTGTTCAATGTTCGAGGTGCGGAAAATTCCGCATGTTCAACTAGCAGCACGTAACTTTTCTACGTTACGCCGGTCGGTCACTGGACTTGCGCATTTAAGTAGTCGGTACTCATGAAACGCCCCTGTTCAGTAATTGAACTGTCCCGAAGCCGAAATAGACTTGGTTTGAGCGTCGATGGTCTCATTGTTGTTCCGGTACGGCTCTATTTTGGTACTGGTATGGTTTGGCCTTCTCGAACAACATCCGCCCATGAATTTCTGGCCTTGACCGCTACTCGAAATTTTTTTCCATTTGGTAATAACACATAAGCTTTTATTTTCACTGTAAGTGTTAAAATGAATATCTTCTCTCAAATAAATATCTTCTATCAAATGAATATCAATATTTACAGGTAAACCCATACCAGTACTTGAAATATAAATAATAATATTCTTACCTGGTAGCTCATTTTCAGGAAAAACATCTTCTTGACTATTGTCATGAACAATATCGTTTATACGGTTATTTTCAAACTCAGAAACATCAGGATTAGTGTCCCTCTGAGAAGATTTGCTCAATTCCGAGAACACCTACACATAAATTGATAATATTCTATCAATGTATAATCAGTATCAAGACGCACGTAGAAATATAATAAATAAAACACGCAAAACACAGACTAAACTTTTTGAGCTATGGCTGTATTAAAACTGTATTAAATATAATGCAAAACGTAATGTCTCCAACTTGACGCTCAGATGTCAACTAACTGAACAAAAACCAAACATTCACTCTGACGTTGCCGTGGATACAAGCGTACGAATTAGACATTATAAATCGCATTCGTAACACTACCCCCTCCTTTGAAAAATTGTTGTCCTCGACAAGAAGAAAATCTTGAACCAAGAGGGTTAATCCGTCTTCAACCAATGAAGGTTCCAAGGTTGCCCAAGATAACAAATCTTCAAGTACAGCCTAACCAACATTCCAGAAGAAAACTGGGACCCGTATCTTGATTCTTGAATCTTCTCTCTTGACTCCAAGAAGGTTGATCTTCAGTCTTCCAATGACGACTCTAGGCCCCAAGCCAATTATCACTCCAGGAAAACAAAGGATCCGTTTCTTGAACATTAGAAAATTTCAAAAAGAGTATTTGGGGACATACAGGAGATTGAACTTGATTAGGAGTTAACGCTCTGTGGTCCAACCCAAGTTCCTGTTCTAGCATCTGCCCACAGCTTGAGGAAAACCACAGCACCAAAAACTCAAGCAGAACAGTTCTCCAATTAACAACGGTCAACGTATTTCGCAAGTCTATCTCTATGTACAATTTTATTCTTATATCTAGGGGATTATCTTATACAATAAACAACGTCATTAATATTTCAAACAACTTCAAATGGACCTTCTCAATCAGATTGCAGCTTTAGGGTCTTTCCGATTTTCTTCTTCAGATTAAAAAACCAAACTTTTTCTCTAACTTCAAATTACTTAAAAGCAGAAGACTTGTCATAGGTCAATCTGGTACGATTGGATTATAAATTCATTTTCCTTCGAGCAAATCATGAATTTGGTGTAATTGATGACGAACTCTTGCGACATAATTGGAGGGAATTTCGGGAACGACAACGGGTGGACACCCTTGGAGTAAATCAAATGGCAATCGAAGATCTTGTCCAAGGTACATCTCCGTAGGAGTCATCCTCGTTGTCTCATTTCGTGAAGAACGAAACGCTAGATCAAAGAGCGGAATAAGTTCATCCTAATTCCGTTGATTCTCTAAAACGAACAACGACAAATACTGCAGAATTGTTCTATTAAGGCAACTTATCCCAACTTATCCAGAGTCTTACCAAAATGGCCACCAGGCACTTCATTGATGCTACTCTTTGGAACAATTAATTGCCACGCACGTGTTTTCAAATCATGTGATTCCCAACGTCTAAAAAGAAGATCATTACGAACAAAGAGAGAATCCCATTGAAGAACATAAAATTTAAACGAAGGACTTTTTGAAGAAATAATACGTCTATTATGGCGTTTATCCTCCCTTTTAAATTTAAGTAGGATACTAATATCCTCATCTTTTCCTTGTTCTATTTTCCAATCAATAAGATTATTCTCAAGAAGACAGATTCGACCGACTACCTTCTTAACAGTATAGTTGTTTTCAATTTTTGAGTAATATCTACAAAAAGATTCATCGCACGGACGACGTGAAAGTCCATCTGCATTACTATGAGAAGATCCTTTCCTATGAATAACCTCAAAATTAAATTTACTTAATTTTCCTAACCCCTAGCTAACTGACCGTCTAAATTCCAGAAAGAGATTAGCCATTGAAGAGCTGAATGATCAATACGAATTGAAAATTTCTTACCAATGAGATAATGGGAAAAATATTCAGAAGAATCTATAACCACTAAAAGTTCTCTTCTAGTAACACAGTAATTGCTCTTAGCCTTGGATAAAATCCTACTATAATACGCAATTGTTCGTTCTACACCATCCTGAATTTGTAAAAGAACAGCACCATGTCCTGATGCATTAGTATCTAAGATAAATTCGCCATCTTTATCTGGATATGCTAAAATAGGAGGGGATGTCAAGGCCTGCTTTAACTTATCAAAAGCTTTCTAACATTCTGAAGTCCAAACAAATGGAATGTTTTTCTCACTTAACTTATAAAGAAGCTTGACTATGTCAGAAAACTTTGGGACAAATCTTCTTGAATATGAAGCGAATCCAATAAAACTCCTAATTTGTTTCTTTGTCTTAGGAATTGGCCATTCCAAGACAGCAGAAACCTTCTTGGGGTCTGTACTTATACTCTCCTGAGATATAATACGACCTAGGTTGTAAGATTTATATTTGTAGATGTTAAGATATAACGTAAATATTATGCTGAACTTAAATTAAAGAGCCAGCGTAAACATCGCATTTAAATGTCGGTAGAGCATAGATGAAAAGGCAAACGACTAAGAGCTCATGAACAAGATCAAAGCAATAACAAATTCAATCGATTAAAATTAATAATTGTCAATTTTATTAGATATGTTTATATTTTACGTGATCGCGCTTACAAAATTCGCATTACTTCGATACAATAAATGATTTTATATTAAACGGTAATGGTAATTATTACACTTTCGTCAAAGGCCATCTCGGTTTCGCTAAACTCTTTCTATTTTCCGATTGTTCTTATTAGAAAAAGTGCGTTTACATGATTTTCGAGTATCATGGTGCAATAATCCGCCGTTTGCACATCAATGTCAACTCTAAAATCAACTAAAGATATAATAAATAAATAAACTAAATAATAATAATAAATAAACTAAAACAATAAACTAAACTCTAAAGTCAACTCTAAAACACATCAATCAACTCTAAAATGTCAAGTGAAGTGAATGAGCTCCATCTTATTTTTCCTTAAAATCTCCGGTGGACTCGTAGATTCAAGGTCGTTTGTTAGTAGTTTGGTAATTTGGAGATATGTGCGTAACCGTGTGTATGCGTGAACAACCCGGTAGATCTCTCTATGATTCTTGCTCGAGGATAATCTTGAGTTACAGTTGATACACACACCACGTCCTTGTCGAAGACAGAGAGTTTCAGTTACTTCTGATTCAGCGCGCGGCTGTCGTCGCTTTTAAATCCTCGAGGAGCGGATTAAGGGGTGCTCATAAGCAATTTGAGGAGAAAATTTGGTGTGCAAGTACAGTTGCTTAGCTATGTCAATCGTAACTGCATCTCTGCTAGTTCTCTGCGAAACTACGATTCGATGTCGGTTCGTAAGCGATGCTAGTCTTGGTTGGCTTTCTCTAATGTAGCTTGTCGTTGAGTTAATCGGTCACATTCTTCTCGGTTAGCTTATGCATCTTCCACTCGAAGACGATATAAAGCCGCAACTTCTAGACGTAACTTTTCTAATTCTGCCTTCGCTGCATTAAGTTGGCGAAGAAAAGACTGTGGTCCATCAACCGACAACATACCACATTGCACAGATTCTTGACGTAAAACTCGTATCTCATCCACCGGCAGAGAAGTTAACGAGCCTGTATCTTCATCCAGCGATAGCGGGTCGTTTGGCAAACTCGAAGGCGAAATTGTTTGTTGCGCAAATGTAGAATTAGAAATATCAACGTATGATCTATTTACATTTTCGATGGTGGCCTCCACTTTGAAAATATCCGTTGTAGTAGTGTCGTTCGAAGCAGCAGCAGTGGTCGCAGCTTCAATTGCAGACTGCGCCCTCGTCTTTGTCTGCAGCGGCACGCGTGATAGTGTACGTGTTGTTTTCTCGGACTTTTGAAAACTCATTTTGCACAAACGGCTCACTGTCACGAACCTGGAGAAATTCAAAACGGACGAGCCCCGAAAATGTTACGTTTACATATGATGAATAAAATACGCAAATAACACAAACTTAGAACTTTATTAAATATAAAGTTAAAACGAAAACGTGATTCTTCCAATTTGACGATCAGACGTCAACTAACTAAACAACAACAAAACTCTGACGTTGCCGTGGATACAAACGTACGAATTAGACATTAAAATATGTACAAATCGTAACAATATGTACAAATGTTATATTCTCGCTATTTTTTCGTATTTCAACCGTACCCGGAATCGCTCAAACCGGTGAACGATATGTTCAAAGCTAAGAGAGTCCGGATAGATTATTGAATGGATTAAGTTCCATACATCCGGAAGATACATGCTAACCTTTTGCTTTTAAACGTGATTCTATATATATATGGATCTATATATATATGGATCTACTTTTCTAAGCTTTTGAATGTAACCTTTTACTTATGTACGTGACTATATGTGATTCAATATCTCTTCAAGTTTTACTCTAATCTTTTGCTGCTATACGTAATTCTAAATAGACCTACATTAATTTAATATAATTAATTTTACATAATTTTTTTTAATTCTTGAATTTCATCTTCATTTTCGGAAAAGATTCAATGATATTTGTATTAAAATCACTTAACCCTTGACTTGCACACCTCATTTTGGCCACGTAACTACTCGGTGGGGTAAATTTACCCCAGCCCGAAAAATATCGAATAAATCAGAGAATTTTGATATTTTGCTATGAAAATTTTTTCTAGTATATTTTAAACTTTTTACTACAAAAAAAATATTCAGGTTAACAATTTTTAATGTTACACACACTGAAAAAAATTGTTGAAAAAAAAAAAAAAATTTTATATATTGTTCAAAATTGTCCGGGGTAAATCTACGCCGCATAGCAGTTAAGGGTTAAATTCACGTTATACGTAAATATGTATGCAAATATTCAAATAGTGTTTCATAAAACTTTATTTTAAATATCTTCTACTACCAATAATCCTTATTAATTTTTATTAATAGTTACAGAGAATATGAAGAACTCTGAAACTACTGAATTGTCTGTCAGTCAATCGTCATCTGACAAAAACACTTTAGATCTAGCAGACAAATGCGATATAGATCTTTCACAACAAAATGATGTTTTATCAATGACAATTGATGAAAAGTTAACAAATTTTTTTTTCAAACTAATACTTGTAACATGAATATTGAAGAAAGGCTTAAAAAGATAATATATGAAACAGATGATGATGATAATGATGATTAATGATGATATTGATGATGATACTGATACCGACGATAGTAATGATAACTCTGGTGGTGGTGTAGATAAAAATGATAATACCAATGATAATAATAAAGATGTAGATTTGAGTTCAACAAGTACTTCATTTATTGATCGTTATAATAAAATAAGCAGTGATAATCGTATCATGTTTGCGGAATCAAATACAACGGTTGCTGATGTTATATTAATGCTAAAATCTATTTCTGTAAAATTCAGCGATACGTGTGAAAAGCAAGATGCTCTGTTGAATTTTGTACGCGTACTCGCTGGTTCTAAATTTGAAAGTTGAAATTATTCACCATATCTACTTTTAAATGCTCTAACTCCACCTCCTGATAAAATACTAAAACATTACTACTATGAACCGTGTAATCTTCTTTTGCTAACTATAAGTTTGAAAAGTCATGTTAAGACAATTGTAGAATGCTCAGATTGTAGAAAAGTTACTTATATAAATACACAGTCGATTAATTACTTTATAAGTCTAGATTTGAGGTATCAGTTTGAATTACTATTGAATACACTAGAAATACAAAGAGACATAAAAGCTTTTGCAGAAAAACACAAAATTGCAGAAAAAGATGGCAAAGTAATTTCTGATATTCATAATGGTCAGTTGTATCAACTTCAAGAGTTAATGCCATGCTTGGTGTATTTACATGTAATCATGGCTCAGATGGTGCTAATATGTTTAACAGTTCTAAAAAAGCTATTGGCCTACTGACTTATACTTAAATGAGCTATCACTGGAAATTCGATTTAAAGCTACAAATATTATTTTAGCACCTTTGTGGCAAATGGAACATGAGCCAAGCCCAGACTTCATGAACTTGTATATGTCAGTTCTAGTAAAGCAATCTAAAGATTTGCAGAAAAACTTATGTGCAGAAAGTTGTGATATTCCTTTCTTCTAACGATAGCGTATCCAGACCAAAAATACATAATAGGGTTGGGTTAGGTTTAGTTTAATGAGAAATTTGGATGTAGTTGGTGTTATCACCCTGGAATGCGGAAAGCTGGTTCAATGAAGTATCTACTTGAAATAAATGATTCTCCGATACGAGCACACTTTGAGTATTTAAAAGATGTTGAGTATTGCCTTCAATACAAAAAGACTCGCAGAGGTGTAAAAGGCAATTATGTCTTTATACTACTAGAATACTTTGACATGATATGGTAGTTTTCCACCAGATTATATGCACGGCATGTTACTAGGAACATTTCGTCAAATTATTTTACACTGGTTGTCGTCGTATCTTGATGAAGAAGACTTAAAAAAGATCAAAGAAAGAATAATGTACATTAAGCTTTCTCGTGATTTACGACGAAATCTTGAATGTGCCAGTAAATATAAAGCATTGGAATGGAAAATATTGCTTTTATTTGAAATTGTACCCTGCATACACGATATTTTACCAGATCGTCTACTTAAGTCTTTCTTATACTACGTACAAAGCGCTTACACTTTATTACAAGAAAAAATTAAAATGTGTAATTCAGATACGTGTGATTACAATCTTCTGAAATTTACTGGAGAATTTAAAATAAACTATGGAAAACCATTTATGACTTATAATGTTCATTCATCTCAACAGTATGCTCAATCACCTCGACTTTGTGGTCCAACATGGGCATATCCTGCTTTTTCTTTAGAAAATGCTATTTGCTATTTTTTAAGAGAAATGAATGGCTTATTTTTTAAGAGAAATGGTTGTTTAAAACAACTATCACACAAATGGTTAGAAAAATTAATTATGAATCATTATCTCGCTAACACTGAATCTGAAACACCTGCAGTGCAGTATTGTAGATCTTTATTAAAAGGCAAGAAATCAATAAAAAGTGTAACTATAATCGATAAAACAATTTTCATAAGTAAACCGTCTCATAATGATAAAGTACAAAGTATTTTACAAAAAGTTGTGGACGAAGAAGTTAAAGTTAATGTATTTAATAGATATATCCATAATTCTAAATTTATACACTCCGCCACGTACAATCGTAAATTAAAAACAAATGATTCAGTTATACAAACTTTAGATGACGAAATTATTGAAATACAATATCTAGCAGTTGCAGGCGATAAAGGATATATTTGTAGGAATAAATGGACAGTAGGTAACAATGATTTTAATGGAAAGGATGAAGAGCCTATTGTAAAACACATATTGAAGGTGATAAATGTAGATAAATCACTTGTTGTTCTAGAAATTAACAAAATAAAACGCAAGGTTTTGGTGATTGACATTAAAGAACAAATCTTTATTTCATTCCTTCCAAATAATTACGAATTTCATTAAATTCAGATCAGTTGTCACTAGATAGTATACTTACTAGTTGGCTAATTAATATATCATTTATACAAGTTTTTTTTTTATTTATTTATTTATCGTCGCATCCCCCATCTTGGATATTAGTGACCTTGCCATTAATTTATAATTATTTACATGAGTAGTACATATGTTGTTTTATAGTTGTGATCTTAAATTAATAGAGTCGATAAAATTGACAACATGGTTACTTATACGTTATTTGATTTATTCAATAATTCATTGATCGGAAAGTTGATTAGTTTGTTTCCTCTTCTATCTTGGTTGTATCGTGGGCAGTCTATTAGTATGTTTGACTGTGATTGGTATTTTGCACTGCTCACACATGTTCCTGTTGCTTTTATTTAGGATGTGTTCGTGGGTTAGTTTGGTGTGTCCTGTGCGGAGACGAGTAATTAGAACTTGATCTCTTCTTTCCAACTTGATTGTTGAATTGCTGTCAAAAACGTTGCTTTTGATTAATAGTAGCTTATTTGGGTTGGTGTTTTTTCACTGTTCATTCCATTCTTCTTTAATTTTTTTATTTACTAGCGTTCATATATCTTCTTGGTTGTAATGTACGTATATTTATTTATGGGAACTTGAGTTTGTTAAATGTCTTTACGTTTTTTTAAGTTCGTTGGACTCTGTCTTAGGATATGTTGTGAGAGCGATTAAAATAATGTTTTGGTGGAAGTTTAATTTATGGATGATCTTGTGGATGCTTGTTCTTTTACATTTATTGGATTCAATTGATTCAATTATTTCATGATTGTCAGTGTGCATAATGTATTTGGTGTTCGAGAGATCAATGTTTTCGATTGTTTTGAGTATTAAGACTTCTTTGTTGTAGACGGTGAATCCTTTCATTTTTTATTGTTTGTTGCATTTTAAGATTGGTTTCTTGTAAACACGCAATATTAATTTCGAGATGTGCTATTAGTTGGGACAAAATTTCATATTTGTGGTTAATACCATTAATATTCCATTGTAGTAATTTAACCATTTGGATTATTTCTTTTATTATTAGCACTAACACTTTCTTTTAAATTTCGGAGTCGTCTGTGAATGAGTCTGTTATTGTTTGCGTATTACTTACATTAAATTTGTTGATGAGGCGTGTGCATCTATTTTTTATTTGGGTGTTCCGTAAGTTGGGATAGATCTCTTTTTTGATGAACTTAATAAGTGATTCTATATCCGAAGTATATTGTTTGACGATCTGTATAGTGTTTTTAGCATTTTTTATGTTTTCTAGTAGACTTTTAAATTGGTTGTAGTCAAGTAGAGAATTTGTTTCGTTTAGGTAGTTTTTTACATTTTTTAATTGTTCGTCTAATTTGTCTTGTTGTTCTTTTTGTGTATTTTTAGTTAGGTTATTTGTCTCAGTCTCGTTGTTTGCACTATCTCGATGTATTTCTTTTTTGGGTTTCTTGATGGTTTTCTTAATTGTGGAGTTTTGAAGCTTGTGTTGCTGATATTAGATTTACTAGAGCTAATTTCCGAACGGGTGCGTTTGTAGTCAGTAGGTGAGTTGTTGGAGGTGTGTGTTACTTGTTTATTTGTTGTGGTATTTGCCTGAGTGTTTGTTGGTATATTTCCATTTCACCAGTTTCATCGGCTATTGGTGTTTTCTGTGGGTTATTTGGAACTTATGACTGCGCTTACGACATATTAGTTAAGTCAGGGGTAGGGCAGTTTTTGCGATATGGCCCTCTTACTTACAGATAAAGCATTTTAATTTCTCTGTTCCCGCAAATATATAGTAGTCCATTTCATTGTAGTTAACTGTAAATAGTTCAGGTATTAGATGTGCTTCGTCTTTTTTAATGTATACCTGTCGTCGGAAGCTAGTTATATGCTTGTATCTGTCTTTGTTTGTGTTTACTCTGATATTGGTAATAGCTGAGCAGTTCTTGGTGTTAAGTTGTTCTAGTACACTTTCTAAAGCAAAATCAGGTATATCAGTGGGAACATTTGAGAATATTACTCTTGTGTGTCGTGAGATTAGTGGTCTCGTGGTTACAATTTTTCTGTTTACAGTTAGTTTGTTATGTTTGGACACAAATTCATTGACTAGCTCTTTGCTGGTCAGATAAATACATATTCTATTATTAGAAATCCTTATGATATTTTCTGGATTAACTAATTCACCAACTGCAAAAATATAATCGTTGAGATTGATGTCATCGACACAGTCTATCAGTAAACCTTGATCTCGTTTAACAAGATTCGTTTGAGTGGCAGCTGCATATCTTGAGTCTGTTGGGGCTTTAGCAATAAATTACATGGTTCTTTTGGCTTAAGGGTGGAAGAGCCATTGCCTAAGCACGAATTACTCGTACTATCTCTCCTAAGACTTGGGCAGGACATGCCCTTAATCTAGGGAATACGCCAACACAATTCACTTGTGAACTCACTTATAGCTTGCTAATAGTCACGATATTTATTATTATAGCGACACATAAACACGTCTACTCGCTACGGGTGTGAGATCCAAACTGAAGTTTTTCTTTACTGCATGACAAATTTAAATCAGGAATTTTTTATTGCCGAATAGAATTTATAAATAGCAAAAATACTACGCTACGATTATAGTAGAATCAACAAGTTATACAGATTGCAACATAATTAGTACTTATTTAAGTATATTTTAAAGATTAGTGTCATAATATTGTTTGCTAGTAACTATTTCCATAAAATTATGGTATAGAATTCATACTTTTTATTGAACAAAGTGCAACAGATCGTAAAGCATACGTTAAAACGTTATTGCTTTTAGTAAAATGATTGTATTGATTAAGTATCTGGGGGGGGGGGGGGGGGTACACTAATTGAAAATCGATTTTTTCTTTGCATTTTCATATAATAAAATGCTTTAAAAATGATATCCTAAAATTTCAAGTCATTCTGAGTAAAACTTGCTAAATTATTGACGTTTAAGTGTCTGTTCTTTTAATGCGGTGAATGAGAAAGCGTAAACTTTATACACGTTTTTCGCAAAACCATTTTTTCAATATCAGTAACCATCGAATCTCGACACCTACTCGACCAATTTATTGGACACTTCGTACACACATTCTACATATAATTTGTACCCCCCCCCCCCCCCCCGATATTTAGAATTTTGCATTTTTACATTAACAAAATAACGATAACTTTTAGTGAAAAATCACTTTTTTTCACCTGCCCGAACTCTTCTATACCAAAGATCTTAAACCGTATTATGGTCCGGGGATGGAAGAGGAAAGCGAGGAAGCCATGGATCCTTGCGAGCCGCAAGAAGAACGGCCATTGGATGCGACCGAATCTGCGAAAGCGTGCGAAGATCCGAGAGGGGATTTGTCGAGCGAGCGGGTCGAGTTAGCAGCCCCCACGGCCATAGGTAATGATCCCGCCAAGACGTCGGATTTGCCGGTATCTGCCCTAACCAAGAGAAGTGTAGGTCGACCTCGAAAGGTCCCAAAGATGGTCACCGGTCAAGCACGAGGCAACAACTCTCCCTTAAAGGAATCTAGAGGGAGAGGTAGGCCTCGGAAGGCCGTGCCTATCGTGCAAAGGACGGTTGGGCCGATAAACCCGAACGGTCACCGACGAGGGCCAGGGCGTTCCCGCGATAAATAGCGAGAGAACGCATAACTCGGTGGGATACGGCATTTGATAGGGTTTTTCTTCTCGCAGGGAGTTTCATCCGAGATTTTTTTTGTTTTGGATGTTTCAGATGGACCGGAGAATCGTCGTAGAGGAAGAGACCTTCGAGGTGGTCACGCAGATGTTGCTGGATCTGCAGCTGAGCCCTGATGTAACGTAGTTAATAGAAGATCTGCATAGCTTCGCCGGGGTCCAGTTGGAGGGGGCCACCCGAAGGGAGCATCACAATACATCGGTGGCGGACATTCTCCGGGACGCATCGTGGATCGCCCCGAAAAAGGCTTCCCGGGACGCTTGTATCCAAACAGAGGACCAGGAAGAAGTCAAGTATCCCAAGTCCACCGTGGACCAGGAGGTGCAGACCCTCAAGTCCGGCGTACCCCAGACGTCGAACAGTGCAAGCTAGTGCCCAGGATCCAGGAAAACCTGTGGAGCATCGCACTGGGCATCCACCCCCGTATCCCGGAGCAGCCAACTCTCCCCCTCGACTTCAGACAAGTACGTCTAGGGACCAACGAGGTGGAGAGTGCCTGGCGGTTCGCAACGGACCTCCAGTCTCAGGTGCAGGAGCACCTGAGACGCTTCATGAACCGCCAGGGCGCAGAAGAACTGCTCGGGGAGTGGACAGAGGTGGCTCGACAGAGGGCCTACAGAGAGGTCCTGCTGCGGGTGGATAATGAATAATACAAGAGTCCCCCGCAGCGCTCCTGGCGCCGGCTCAGGAGAAGAGAGCCCCGGAAGCTCACGGTTTACGTGGACGGGCGTGTGGCTCCTGACACTACAATCGTGGTCAGGTCGCAAGATGAACGTGCGACCGCCACGGTGGGAGGCGTAACCCTCATCGTTTCTCAGGAAGTTAGCGCCCAGCGGTCCCCTCAGTCTGCTGAGTAGACCACACAGGTTGGGAAGGCTGCTCAGTCCTGATCCCAGCTGAAGGGCTGCTACATATGTGGCTAGCCTAGGGTGACCAACTCCCAGCGGTGCCCGAAGAAGGCTACACACTGGCGCTACCCGAAACATCGAGTATCAGGTGTAGCCAAAAAGTGATGTAGGCCCTGGAGGGCGGAAAATAAAAGATCTTAAGAAAAAAGGGAAGTTTTTATTCATTTGATTCCTTTCCTTCTTTTCTTTTCAGGTTCCTGATGGCGGCGAAGCGGGTATTCGTCCTGCCCAGGTACCCGCGTAAAAATCGAAAATATTGCCAATATATTGCGGAAATATTGGCAAAAAGTATTAGAGATATATTGGCAATATACTGCCATTATATATTGCAAGGCTATTGGCAATATTTATCTTGAGGTCGATTAGCAAAATATTGCCAATAGTTGCTAAGTGAACCGCAATTTTAGAAACCATTGGCAATAGGTATTTTTTAGAATATATTGGCAATAGGTATTTTTTAATTAGTTTTTCCAATAGTTTGGCAATATGTTGGCAATACTTTCAAACAATCCTGTGCAATAACTTTCTAATACGTGGGCAATATATGGCCAATACTATCCCAATAAATTCGCAATAGAACGTTGCTGAGCTTTTGCCAATGCTTTTTCAACATATTTTTTATTCATCTCTTATATATATAAATGTATAAATAACCAAATAAGAGTATTGTACTTTATTTCCTATAATATGACAATTTTATTTTAAAAACTCAGAACAAGTTAACAACAAGTATTTGCTACCAAAAATAAAGAGTACAATGCAACAAGTTCATGTAGGATATTATGTATCTAATTGTTATTTCTTTGGATGGCGTATAGATCCAATCATATAATTAGCCACTGTGGTAAACTGCGCGGGAGTGAGACCTATAAGACACTTCTTGTTGACATAGTCTGGAATAAATGCAATTCAGTTGTTTAACTAATTGTTTTTCATAATTTATTGCTATAATGTATTTACGCGTTTCGTTCGTAATCATAATTAATAATTGTACTTATGATCTCACACTCAATGCAGGCTGTAATGTCCTTTGGAATTAGATTTTTTTTTGAAGATTTTCCCCTGGCACACATATTTTTCAAATTTTTTTCGCCAACAAGTAATCTTAATAACCGGCGCGCCATTTCTTTTGGATTGTTTTTCCATCTTAATAAACAGGAAAGATCAGTTTTATTTATCCATATTTCCGGGAAATCTTCAGATATTAAAACTTTTCCAGGTTTATACAGCCTGCTCTCCGTTAAAGGATCTTCTACTACATTCTCGTTTTCATCGTCGGGCTATTAGTATTGATTAAGTGTTAGATTGAGCTATTTTATCTATTTAAAAAAAATATGTATATAAGTCAAAATAAATTAACCTCGTTTGGACATAAATTTGTTCGTTGCCCACGTTCATTTCTATTTCGGTTACGATTCGAGTGGGTAGGTGAGTGAATAGGTGAGTGGCGAGACGAGCAAGGTGAGCGAAGAGGTGAGCCAAGAGGTGCACGAGGAGGTAAGCATCGAGTTGAGTGAAAAGATGAACGATGAGGTGAGCGAGAAGGTGAGCGATGAGGTGAGCGAGAAGGTGAGCGAGAAGGTGAGCAAGAAGGTGAGCGAGAAGGTGAGCGAGAAGGTGAGCGAGAAGGTGAGCGAGAAGGTGAGCGAGAAGGTGAGCGAGAAGGTGAGCGAGAAGGTGAGCGAGAAGGTGAGCGAGAAGGTGAGCGAGAAGATGAGCGAGAAGGTGAGCAGTGAGGTGAGCGAAGAAGTGAGCGAGAAGGTGAACGAAAAGGTGAGCGACGGGGTGAGTAAAGAGGTGAGCGAGAAGGTGAGCGGTGAGATGAGTGAGGAAGTGAGAGGTGAGGTGAGCGATGAGATGCGTCAAGAGGTGCACGAGGAGGTAAGCGAGAAGGTGCACGAGGAGGTAAGTGAAAAGGTGAGCGGTGAGGTGAGCGAAGAGATGAGTGAGGAGGTGAGAGATGAGGTGAGCGAGAAGGTGAGCGAGAAGGTGAGCGAGAAGGTGAGCGATGAGGTGCGTCAAGAGGTGCACGAGGAGGTAAGCGAGAAGGTGAACGAAATTTGTTGTTCCGCTTCTCAATATCAGCATCGTGAATCTGAAATAAAATTTATAAATTATCGAGGATCATCACAGGCTTTTTTGAAAGTTAAATTAAAAAAACAAGTTTCATTTATTCCTTGCTTTTGCAATGATAATATTTTTAAGTAAACTTTTTAAAACAAAAGTGGATTTCTATTTTATATATTCGTTGTTCAAATTATCTGAGCTGTAATGTTAGAAATAATTGATACCTGTATATTATTCTTAGAGCCAGTTGTGATTTGTAACGTCTGCTGTCCTGTATTTTTTGTGGAGGAATCACTGTCGCCATTGTTTGACACATAATTGAAGCGAAATTTGGTAGAACTTGTTGCATTCTTCGCTCTCTCTCTCTCTGTTCGTAATAAGTTATATTTAATTTAATAGAAAAATTTATTTAGTTACATTTATTTGATGTTGATACTCGAGTATTTATTCTGCCCCACTCAAAGTTGCTATCACGTTGCTTTTCTGCTGTCGATCTTTTCGGGCGCTCTTTTTTGCCGTCGCTGCCTGATTTTGAAATTGCAGCTTGCTTGGTGTCACCAGGTTGTGCGTTCTAGCATGTAAAATAAATTAGCAATGAATAATAAAATCATATAGGTTGATAATGAGAAGTATTTTTTTCTTTATACCAATTTCTTCTCTTCTTTTGAGATTTCAAAATCTTGAAAAATAGAATTAGAGCTTATTAATGATACATTACTAGAATATAACTTTCTTTGCAATTTACTTTTCTCGAAGATGGCTTTCTGTTTTAAATAGTTTTGTTCTGAGGTAGCTATCTTCTTGAGGTAATTTTTTTTCTTAGTTATGATAAGTTCTCCATCAGTGCTGACAGTAAGGTTACTTAGATAACGTTCATCAGCTACGTTGGGTACATATTTTTTTTTATTTAACTTTCACTCAGGCAGGCAAAAATTTTGAAAAACTTATTACGAATATACATGCATTTGAATAAACTTTACCATTTTTTTTTGACAATTTTGATTCGATACAGTTTCCCGTCATCGTATCTGGCCATCGTTTCTTTTGCTTCTTCATCATCAGGTTCTAATTGCTTGATATTAATCACACTGGTAGTCTTATAATCTAGCCACAATATTAAAGCGTACATCTTGCTGCGAATCGTAAATGGGAATCTTATACCGTACTTTGCTTTTGAATACTAACGGTATTTAACCTTAATCAACAAAAAGAAAAGAAAACAAGACTGCGAAAAAACAAACAAACAAAACAAACTTTTCCATGTACTTCGATAGATTAACCTGTAATGACAGATACGTAATTTCAAATTTGTTAGTACGGATATTAGTAAAAATGCCGAAAATAAGAAATCATTTCGAAGAATACTCTCCTCTAATGCAATGTCGCTTGGAAAAATATATGAAGAATGATTGTGGCGTTACCGAATATCATACAGCACAGGATAAAACTACAACTAGTAATGTAAATAAAAATTGAT
This sequence comes from Phymastichus coffea, assembly GCF_024137745.1. Taxonomy (NCBI): domain Eukaryota; kingdom Metazoa; phylum Arthropoda; class Insecta; order Hymenoptera; family Eulophidae; genus Phymastichus; species Phymastichus coffea. Next base: position 798,291 of record NW_026706827.1, read on the forward strand.
TCGTGTATGATTATATAATACAATATAAGAAAGAGTGCTAAGATGAAACGTTGAATTAAACATTCAATTAGATGGGGAATCGCTATGACGTTCAAGTTGAAAATGACGATTTTAATGCTTACTTTGACTGCTGCGATATGGACGTCGACGAAAATAATGATCCAATGAATCATCCTAAATTTGATTACGGTAATATTCATTCATCTATACTTACACTAAGTATGAACTAAGATTACCTTTGATATTGCAAATCGATTTGCATTGATTGATGCATTTCTTGAATCTACAAATAATGTTACAATCATTTTTTATTATAATACTAATATTCCAAGGAAAAATATTTCGAAGTAACAGAAAACGGCTATTATATATAGTACACGTTTCGAGATTGGTAGAATTTGAAGGGCTCAAATTCTAACATGTTACCAACAGAGTAAACGAGCTTTCAATTTCGTGCTTTAGTGAAAGTACTTTTATTTGGCAATTTAAAATTCTGATGTTTTAAGCGTTCATTTATTGATATTTCATGTAGATAATTATGAAAGTGACATCAAAGATGACGACTTTAGCGAAAAAAGCAGTCATTCGAGCAACGAAGAAGTCAAGCAAGAGAGTCACTATAAATCTAACCATGGAGAAAAGCTGTTCCCTGGATCGGAAATGACTGTATTAGCGTTTGTTATTACTTTTGCCACTATAAATTTGCAACATCAAATCACTAAAGCGTGTGCTGCTGATCTCTTAAAATTATTCGCGCTATGCTTTATTGTGCCGCACAAATGTCCAACTAGCTATTATCAATTTGAAAAATTCTTTAGTGATGAAATGACCGAATATGAAAAGCACCATTATTGCGTGAAATGTCAAGCGCCACTTAATAACACCGATAACAATGTAGAAACCGATGAATCGATTGAAATTGAAGAGATCATTCGTGATGACGAATATTGCAATTGCAACGATAACGTAGATGAAAATTACTATCTTGAAATCCCGATAATTCCACAGCTTAAAAGCTTATACGATCGTAACAAATTTTACAACAGTCTTAATACAGGCTTCCGTTATGCCCCAAATGGTCAATATCGGGATATCTATGACGGTGAAGTATATAAAGAACTAGCCCAAGAAGGCCAAATTCTTTCAGACAAAAATAATATTTCTTTTCAATGGTACACTGATGGCGTAAAAATTTTCAACTCGTCCAAGTACAGCATTTGGGGCTTTTTTTTGATAATTTTAAAGTTGCCTTATGCATTAAGATATAAAGTAGAAAACGTCTTGTTGGTTGCATTATGGTTTGGTGAAAAGAAACCTAACCCGAATTTATTTTTAAGACCTCTTAAAGAGCCTCTAAGTAAAATTTATAAAGGCATTCAAATTTATGTACAAGATTTACGTAAATCTATTACTATTCAAGGAGTAATTATTTGCGGCACTGCTGACCTACCTGCAAAAGCTTTATTTCTCGCGATGAACCAATACAATGATAGATTCGGATGCCAAACTTGTCTAGAGCTCGGTCTCACTGTAGCTAACACTCGAATATATCCTTATAATAAAGAATTGCAGCTTAGAACAGACGAACAGACAATTGTTAATGCTCGATTAGCTGTAGAAGCGAATATGCCTGTATGCAGCGTTAAAGGTCCCTCAATTTTGTCAAAAATTGTACCTAATTACCTAACTTCTACAGCTATCGATCTTATGCACTGCGCATTCGAGGGAATAATAAAACGACTCGTTCAACTATGGTTTGATGAAAAGTTTATTGGCGAAAAATTTTCATTTAATAATTTAGTGGAAGTTGTCGATTTTAGACTATGCTCAATCAAACCACCTTGCTCTGTAACAAGACGACCAAGACCGATAAAAACGCATAGTTGTCATTTTAAAGCCTCTGAATTGAAAAATTTTGCTTTATATTATTCAGTACCAGTTTTACACGGTATATTACCTGCAGACTATTTGAATCATTATATGTATTTATTATTGGGACTTCACTTATTATTACAAAGCAAAATTACAAACTCTATGATAGATATAGCAGATAAATGTTTTGAAAAGTTTATAGAAACATTCGAAGTATTTTATGAATTAAAATTTATGAGTTGTAACATACACTTACTAAGACACTTATCTTTAATGACTCGTCGTTTTGGCCCTCTTTTTACTACCTCATGCTTTCCACTTGAAGACTTGAACGGAAAATTGAAAGCGATGGTACGCGGGAGTAAATCTCCGCACTTGCAAATTATTTCTAATCTAAGTATTTATATGTCAGTTTACACTTACAAAGATAAATGGTTAGAAGGAAACAAAAAAGCTCTTGAACTTTGCAACAAAATTTTATCGCCCACAAGAAAATTTAAATCCATAAAAATTGAAAAAAGCATTTCAATAGTTGGTCATTTGATAAAACAACCACTTGCATACATGCATGAAATTTTAGTAAATAACAATTGGGTTGATAAAAATGTCTTTGTATTTTCAAAATTATATAAAAACGAGATCTTGTATACGTCAGAAGAAATTCAAAGTAACAACAAATCCGAGTCGTTTTATGTTCAGTATAATTACGATGGTTCAGATAAATTTAGTATTATTCAAAACTTTGTGCGCGTTACAAATTGTAAATGTAAAAAGTTGTGTAAGTGTCGTGGAGAAAATTACGCAATCATTAAAGAACTTGTAGTTGAAAATCCATTTTCTGTTGATGTGCTAGGTGGTACTTTATCATTAATACATAAATGTGTTGCTAAGTGTGAAAATTACAAAATTATTGAAATCAAAACTTTGAAAAATGTTTGTTATCATATAAGGGTGGAAAATACAAACACAGATTACATCGTAGAACCAGTAAATAACGTTGAGAAGGAATGATTAGTAATATAAGTAAGCGATTTATATCTTAAATCAATTTTAACTTAATAATAACTTAATAATAACTTTGCATTTGTGTATAACTTCCCGCGTAAAAAAAGAAACTATTAGTCATACATTGCGCATATATTGGCAAAAACTATTGTGATTTTATTGCGGATATATTGGCGACTGCTATTGGAATACACTTGCCAATAGCTGTCTTGGGTGCTACCAGCAATATGTTGCCAATAGTTGCAAAATGAGCCTAGTTTTTAGCAACTATTGGCAATATGTTGTCAACGTTGATTTTTCTCATATTTCCCCCATACTTTGTCAATATGTTGGCAATTGTTGCAAAAAAAAATTCTCCGCAATGGCTTGCTAATGTTGACAATAAAAACTAAATTTCCTTTTCTCCGTGTAAATTAAATTTGTACATCATTATTTTTTTTAAATAGATTTTATTTCTTCATAAATTAATAATAATCTTTAAGAATATAATACTAAACATTTTTAAAAAGATTGTATGATAATGTAATATTTATTGTTTATGAGTGAAATTCGAATTTATTAAAATGAGCTGTTTCAAAGATTCAGTATGACTGGAGGAACATTCAACTTCTGACTTAAACTCGATAACGAATGAAGGTCAATTTATTTTTTGGGGTGACGAATCGAATCGCACATCAAATTCACTACTGTCGTGAATGCTGCTGGACTAAGACCTTTCTCGCACTTTTTATTCACGTAGTCTGAAATATTAAAAAAAATAATTAGTAAATGAGGAAAAATAACGTGTGCTTGAAAATATTTTTAGCAAGCATGAATTCTGTAGCTTACCGGCAAACAGCCTAACTCTTTATTCGGAACTTCGAGTTATGTGTTTTTAAAGTCTTAATAATATACGTAAAAACGGCTAGTCAATTTTCGAATTTGTTGTAGAGCAAAAATAACCTGTCCTTAGAACCGTTTAGACTAACTCTTCGCAAGAAAATAGATGAATTTACGTACCCTCTTTGAATTGAAAAAAAAAACAGCTCGAAATTACGAAAATGGAGTTACTGTTATGCCGGGAAGTTACAGAGTTGTAAAAGAGATTAGCAATATAAAAATTACTATTTGGAATTTACATTCAACGCAGCTTGCAATATCTTCTGGAATTGGTTCATGCCTAGATGAGCGGCCTCTCGCGCACATGTTTTTCAATTTTTTAGTTCCTACGAGGAGTTTGAGCAGTCGCCGAGCCATCTCTTGTGGTTTCGATTTCCACCTGTACAGACACGTCAATTCAGACTTCTTGATCCAAACCTCTGGAAAGTCCTCACATATCAAAACTTTTTTAAGTCCCGGTCGTCTGCATTCTACAAGTATATCTTCTTCAACATTTTCCTGAAAAATTCATTTTAGTATATTTCTCTTTTCATGATGTGGTATTTATGACCTATTTAATATAATTTCACATCATCTTCGGAGTAGTCAGGTGGTTCACATCCCCAAAAATTTTGCACCTGATTTTGCTGCAAATTAATTTTGAATAAATTGTTTCGAATGTAGTTTGAAAATATACTTAAGAAAAATAAATTACCCCCGGAAAGACTTCGAGTTCGCCAGCAGTCCTTTCTTGTATTTTTTTCCGCGCATGCTCATCACGATTTCGAACCTTAAAGTGTATATAATTAAGTGCTGAATAAGCTGAACTGATTCAATAAAGTTATTTATTCAACGAATATAATTAAATTTCCGGATGAAAAAATTTTTAAATAAAATGTAAGCTGAAGAAATTGTATATCATCTATTGGTTTCAACAATACTTGCCGTAGTTTCTACTGTTCTCTTCTTTTGCTGTAGACCAAAGTCTTGTCTTTTTCCGATAGGTTCTTGATTTTCTGTATCGCTATCGGTTCCGTTATCGTTGCCGCAAAATCCAGAAGTGCCTGCAGTATTAGCCGATGTTTTGCTGCTGTTTTTTTGTGATGTCTCCGCGTTATTTTCATAGCCAAATGTAGGACGAATTGGTGTCTTGTTGCTATTTTTCTTCTTGGATTGACTAGTTTCTGTTCTTTTCTAATAGTACAAAAAAGGACTATTCTTTAGTATTTTTTTTTACTGAAAGCTCAATAAAATTCGATTTGCTCCAACTGGAAGTTAGTTGGAGCAAGCATAGAAAATAATTAATTAAAAATTTTAATATACCGTTCGACGAATTTCCAGGGCATCCCACTCGAACTTGCTGTCTCTGCGCTTCTTCCTGATTCTTTTTCTTGTCGGTTCCACCTCCTCCGGAACCGCAGTTTCATTAGAACTCCGGTACATTTCCTACAAAAATGAATGAAGATTAGTCACGTACATTTCGCGGAAATATAACTGCGCCTCGAAGATTTTGTAATAGAACGTATCTTTTATAAATAATTCGACTATTTTCCATTTTCCAGAACGTATCTTTTATCGAAAAAATAATTAAAGTACGTATTCAATTTACTTGATCATGAAACTTATCGTCGTCTTTACAAGTTTTCGTTTTGGAGCTCTTCTCGTCATCAATGTCGTCAGAATCTTTTTCAATCGCCTCGGATCGTTGTCTAGATCCTGCAACATATCGACAGTTTATATCATAAACTTTTGTATCGTGAAAATATTCGAATTTCAGATAGAGCTTTTTTATTTACGATTACTTGTTGATCCAAATCGATTTTGCAGCTTTCCTGGTTCTTATTACTCTCCGAATCAGAGCTTGAAGTACCACCTGAGTTTCCAAAACCGTCATCGAAGATGGAATCGCTATCCAACAAAGCTTTGTTTTTTGTATTATTTTTAGCTTCTCTCTCTTTTTTAGCAAGCTTTTCTTGCTTTTTCAATATAGCTTTTTCTGCGTGGGCCATTTGTTTGTATGTATTTTTATTTTTCACCATCACTTCACCATCAGTAGTGATAGGTAACATATTTAAGTACTTCTCGTCATCTGGAAAACAATTAATTACAAAATCATGGTAAGCAAAACTCTATATAATTATATTTTTAAGTACTTAAAATAAAGTGTCACAATTTAATGGATTTGATAGGGTATAAATTTCAAATCAGTAAAAATCTTTACTAACCACTTTTTCTCACAATTTTCGCATTGTATAATCGGCCATCATCAAAGCGTGCCATCGTCTCTTCGCCCTCGTCTTTATCAGGCTCCAATTTATCGATGCCAATCACACTCTTGGTTTTGTAACCAGTCCACACGATTAACGCGTACATTTTGCCGATAGAATATCTTTTTTTGTTAAAAGAGATAAGGAATTACATTTAAAAAATGCACGAAACGCCACTAATTTGTCTTGGCAACTAATGACATCTGATATTAGCTGCGCAACACAGTCGAAAATCGAATATAAAAATTGTTGTTATTGAACAGTAACCTAAAATGTTGTAAGAATTATGCTTAAAATCAACTTAAATGGTGCTTTCGAATATCATTGACAATGCCGAAACAAAGATATTCTTTTGAACAATACCATCCCCGAGTACAATATCGCTTGGAATATTTATTGAAAAATGATGTCGATAACACAGTAACTGAAAGTACACTCACAGGCGAAAATACAATACATCAAGTAACCCGTAAAATTTTCTACTGCCCTCAACGATATGAATAATAAGAATAATTAATAATCCTGTATTATATTATTTATAAGCTTGAAAACCGAGATGGTATTGAAAGTTCCAATTCAAATCAATATTTTGATTGCTACGACATGGATATTGACGTGAATGTACTTCAAAAAAGCTGGCCGAATTTCAATTACGGTATGTATGTACATGTGCTTGTTTGCATATTCCATTTTACGTAGAAAAAGCAAGCATTAATCGATAGTCGCTCGAAGGTACAACAAATTTCATCGTAAGTTTGACTTCGGAAGACTAACATAATTGCATGTTGTTTTACGCGTGCGCAAAGCAAGCATTCGCAATGCTTTTTTTATACAAGTGTTATTAGAGTAAGGATTGTTTAATTATGTGTTTGAGAAGTAAAAATAGAGCCTTTTTTTTAATATAGATTATATTACACCATTTTTCATGTTTTAATACAGATAACTACGATAGCGACGATGGCGACGATGGCGACGATTTCAGCGACACAAACAGCGTTTCGAGCAACGACGAGACTGAAGAGAAAAATCAAGAAGGATGCGATCGGGATGAAAAATTGTTCCCAGGATCACCCATTACTGTATTAGCATTCTTAATATGCGTAGCTACTCTCAAATTACGTCATGGTTTGACCAAAGTTTGCATTTCTGACATTTTGAAATTAATTGCATTGTGCTGCGTTATACTACACAAATGCCCCACTACTTATTACAAATTTGAAAAATTTTTCACTGATCAACAAACACATTTTATAAAGCACCATTATTGTAAAAAATGTCAAGCTCCTTTTAATAACACCGATCATAATATTGATAACGACGAATCCATCGAAAATGACGAGGTTAATGACGTGGGTGAATATTGTGATTGTTATGATCCTAACGAACAAAGTTATTTCTTGGAAATTCCATTGCTCCCGCAGTTAGAAAATTTATACCAACGTCAAGATTTTTATTATAGCATAAAAAATAATTCGGCTCGTATGAACAATGACGGTTATCAGGATATTTACAATGGTGAAATATATAAACAACACAATCAGCCAAACGGTATTTTATCTGATAAAAACAATATATCTTTTCTATGGTACACCGATGGAGTTAAAATTTTTAACTCATCTAAATACAACATATGGGGTTTTTTTTTTAATTATTTTAGAACTACCATTAAATATGAGGTATCTTATAAAAAATGTTTTATTAATTGCTTTATGGTTCGGAGACAAAAAACCTAACCCGAATTTGTTTTTAAAGCCAGTAAAAGAACCTCTAGAAAAGCTCTATAAAGGTATTCAGGTTTACGTTCGGGATCTAGCAAAGTATATTACTATTCGAGGATTAATATGTTGTGGTACCGCAGATTTACCTGCAAAAGCTCTTTTCCTTTGCATGAATCAGTACAACGGCAGGTTTGGGTGCATGACATGTTTAGAACCAGGCCAAACGGTACAAAATACTCGTGTTTATCCATACAGAAATGAATTGCAACTTAGAACCGATAAAGAAACACTCAAAAACGTAAAACGAGCTGTGGAATCAGGAATGCCTGTTTGCGGTGTAAAAGGCCCATCTATCTTGTGTAAAGTTTGCAAAAATTACATAACATCTACTGGTATCGATATATTTCACTGTGCTTTTGAAGATATTGCGAAAAGGATCACTCAATTACATTTTGACGCAAAATTTGCTGGCCAGAAATTTTCGCTCTAGAATTTCGTTGAAGTAGCGGATTATAGATTATGCTCAATTAAACCTCCTTGTTCTGTCGCTCGTCGACCCAGACCGATAAAAACCCATTTAAGCTACTGGAAAGCATCAGAGTTATTAAATTGGTCGATTTATTATTTTATACCAGTAATGCATGGTATAATGCCAGATGATTACTTAAATTACTATATGCTTTTCTGGCTGGGGCTTCATTTGTTGTGTCAGAAGAAAGTCACAAACGAAATGATAGATCTAGCAGGAAAGTGTTTTGATAAGTATATTAAACAATTTCCAAATTTTTACGACTTGAAATTTATGACATGTAACTTACATCTATTGATACATTTGCCTTTAATGGTCCGTCGATTTGGGCCCCTTTTTACAACTTCATGCTTTCCGCTAGAAGATTTAAATGGGAAATTGAAAGCAATGGTTCGTAGTAGTAATTCACCCCACTTACAAATCGTCTCCAATTTAAGCCTTTACATGGCTGTGTATACTTTTAGAAATTATTGGCTAAATGATAACGAGAGAGCTCAGAAATTCTGTGATAATGTTTTATCACCTATAAGAAAGCTTAAACTAACAAAAATTGGGAATAAAATATTTTTAGTCGGTACATTACTAAAAGCCATACCGAACTATGTAAATAGAATAATCGTAGAAATGAATTGGTCTGAAAAAAATATATTTGTATTTTCAAAAGCGTACAAGAACGATGTTTTATATACGTCAGAAGAGAGTCAAAAGAAAACAAAAACCGACTCGTCATATGTTAAATACGAATTTAATAATTACTACAGATTTGGTATTGTACAAAATTTTATGCGGATCACAAGCTGTACTTGTAAAAAAATATGTGATTGCAATGGTGAACATTTTGCAATTATAAAAAATCTCGACGTTGAAAACCCATTTTCAGTAGACCTACCGAAAGGTACGCTTTCAGGCTTGCACAAAACTATTCGAGTTTCGTCACGTTTAAAAGTTATTGATATTGAAAGATTGAAATGTGTTTGTTACCACGTCGGAATTGAACATGAGAATTGTGACTACATTATAGAGCCAGTTAACGTTCTTGAGAACGTATAGGTATTTTGTCTGATTCACGCGTAACTCTGCAGAATAATAAAAAATTGTAAAAAGTTGGAATACAAATAAAATATATTTTGTTAAAAAACAAATGTTGTAAAAATATAATTGAATACGAAGAAGAATAAATTCAGTTTATATTGCTAAGATATTGTCAAGCCATTACGGAAAATTTTTCTTTGCAACAATTGCCAACATATTGGCAAAGTATGGAGGAAATATGGGAAAAATCAACGTTGACAACATATTGCCAATAGTTGCTAAAAACCGGGCTCATTTTGCAACTATTGGTAACATATTGCTGGTAGCACCCAAGACAGCTATTGGCAAGTGTATCCCAATAGCAGTCGCCAATATATCCGCAATAAAATCACAATAGTTTTTGCCAATATATGCGCAATGTATGACCAATAGTTTCTTTTTTTACGCGGGTTAATAATACAACTGTAATGGACATTCACACATTTTCGGTAGCGAATAATTGTAAACAATGTTGACTTGTACATTAACGTAAAATTGTGTTGCTTGCTGAAAATAAAGTACAATACTCTTATTTGGTTATTTATACATTTATATATATAAGAGATGAATAAAAAATATGTTGAAAAAGCATTGGCAAAAGCTCAGCAACGTTCTATTGCGAATTTATTGGGATAGTATTGGCCATATATTGCCCACGTATTAGAAAATTATTGCAGAGGATTGTTTGAAAGTATTGCCAACATATTGCCAAACTATTGGAAAAACTAATTAAAAAATACCTATTGCCAATATATTGCCAATGGTTTCTAAAATTGCGGCTCACTTAGCAAGTATTGGCAATATTTTGCTAATCGACCTCAAGATAAATATTGCCAATAGCCTTGCAATATATATTGGCAGTATATTGCCAATATATCTCTAATACTTTTTGCCAATATTTCCGCAATATATTGGCAATATTTTCGATTTTTACGCGGGTAGTCAGGACTTGGAGGGGGCTGCAACGGTAGTCGATTCAATTAATCGATCTGTTCGCGATTTTTGCACTTGCGATGTTAGTTCGAACGAATAAGAGAGAGAGAGGGGGCACGCAAGAGTTTGAATATTCAGTTAAGCCTCAGCTGCTTTCGCGAGAGTATCGCCGTGATTAGTTTTGCACTGTGTTTCGCCGTTATTTTTATAAATCAAAAGTTTTCCTGGGACTGTTAAATACGTGCGAGTGCAGATACAGAGCATCACAGCAGCAGCATCTAAGGCAGCAACAAGCAACAGCAGAATTTGGGAGCGAGGCAGCGCAGCTGATATTCGAGGAGCATCGACCGTTGATTCTCAACAACAATTACGGCTGATCACCGTATAATTGCACCGCAGGGGTAGGTGCACCTCCCTATATTATTGCGCGGCAAAATACTTTCAAGAGCAGGATACTTAAGTTTCATTAGATAGTATTTTTCGAACAATTTTGAGTCTCTTTTTTTTTGAGTTATTACGGGGAAAACCAAACGATTATATTTAACCTTGCAACTAATTTGTCTAGACATAATTAAATGCAGAACTAGTAAATTGTACAAGTGACATTATGCATTTAATTAATAGTTTATAAAATGATTGTTATTGTTACGTAATAGTCGATAAATTATTGATGGTACCTCGAATTAAAAAAAAATTATCAAAATCAGTGCAGTAGAAACATAATTTTATCAAATTTTGCCGGGCGCCTCGGATTAAATTGCGCTTTCTCTTTTTTTGAGGGCGCGGGGCGACTTCCCCCACCACCACCAGCCGTCGACTTCTAGTATAGCAAATTTAAATCAACATTTCGATACAATTAAAGGAGGACTATTGAAAATGAAGCGAACTTATTAAATAATACAAAGTTTGAACAATTGAATGGCCATAGTCAGGTTCCTTAATATTAATTATTGAAGGACCTGCAATTAAAAAGAAAGAAAAACCTAACTCGGTTCCTATTTAATATAAATAATTTTTTTTTCAAAATCTTCGTCAAGAATTCAGCTTTCCGAATATTCAAACAGGAAATCGCTGTGATGAACAGGGAAGCCGCAAACCTATTTGTTTATAGTAAAAAAATGTACACTTTTTTCTACGCCGAAAATCAATAAATAAACATAAATTTTTCATAAGGCCATAAGTATTAATTAAAATTGACGTTTGCTTGAAGAGTTTAAGCTGTCTTGCAATTCTATACCTTCGGTCAAAAAAAATTATAGCCTCGTACTTTGGGCATCTTTTAATAAACTAATTACAATAAAAAGACAACTAATACGAATACAGATTCGTGGGACAAGTCATTTTTTTTAAATCGTAAGAGCTTCCTCCTAAAAGCAACACACAATAAAAAAAGTCGTTTTTGCAATACTTATTCGATATGTTAAAAAAGGCCATTTTCGAGGGTTATTTATACTTTGCACAATAACTAATGAACGAAAATGATCATGCGATGGCTCAAAATGTAGCTTTAAACATTCCCTACAACTTTTATTTACCACTTTTTGCGCTAAAATGCATACCCGAGGTTGTAGAATTAAAAAACATGTTTTGGGTATCTTTGGACCGTTGTAACAAATTACTGCGCAAGAGTCTCGAGTTGCAAACTATATAGGCTTACTATTTACGTTGTCCTCAACAGATCTAAGTTGTCAAAATCCATCATCGAATTTTTGCATGAAAATGTCTCTATTGATTATAATCGAAGAGGAACTATAAGTACACAGTGTCAACATGGTACACGGCCTATAAAGCGCAAGCTATAAAGCGCCATCTTGACCTTTTTTGTGTTGGTCAATATGCTGCTTCCATGGTGAAGGTATAAAAAAAATATAATAGTTATAAATACTTTATAATATTTTTATTTTTATTTATTTTTATATTATTTTCGGTATGGTATTATTATCTGTAAAACAAAAGAAATAAAATATATTACTCGCAAACTGCAATCTCGCAATAATGTTCTACTCGCTATTCTCGTTGTTGAAACTGTCATAAAAAATAGACAATATTATATAAAATAGATATATATAAATAAATAATCAAAACTTTCGCTCTTTGATTTATGAATTAAGGGTGTCCGTGTGAATTTGCACATTTTTATTTTTTAACTAAAGGGCCGGATGCAATAAAGGGCGGTTGGCCTTTTCGAATCAAGACTCATCGATCATCCACATTTTAAAAATAGAATAATAAATTTTACCATTAGGTTCACAATGGTAAATACAACCTTTTTAAAATTTACTATATTATTGTAAAATGTCAAGTTTCCGATAAAAAATATTAATAACTATAATAATTCAAAATACATTTTTAGTTATTTTTTTAGAATAAACTCGCTGTTACTCGATCAATTTCTACCTGATTACATCGCGTTTTTTTTTAATGCGTGTAATTATCTCGCGTACACGTTGAAACTATACAAAAATAACTGTAGAATATGGTTAATTGTTTATTTCAATGTAAGTGAACAAATTCGGGTATCATGGTTGTCGTGTATTTAACGACGAAATGTGTGCGGGGAAGTTTGAGACTTTAATAACGTTTAGCGAGACATTGGTTGGTTAACAACCAAGGAAGATTTCTGGAAATTTTCAGATCTATTCCATTAATAATCAGTGAAATATAACAATTTCACCAAAACGGCGCGCTCGCGACAATAGCCGCGCGGAGTTGCAGAAAACGAGTAGCGGCGCGGCGCCTTGCTGCGCTTAACAGTCAGATAATTAATCATTGAGAACAGTAAATGCAATATGAAAATTATACTGACTGTTATAAAATTTGATATTTCAATATTACCCAAATTATGAAATTGTGATAGAACATATTTTTTTTCATACCAACTTGCAATTTAAAACAAACGCTTAAAACAAATTACAAGTATGTATTAATAAAAAAATGTTCTATCACAATTTCGTGCTTTCAGTAATATTGTGTGGCGGGGAATTTCGGGGGTGTTGACCGCGCTCCGAGTTCTTCCGCCACAAGGCCTGTTTGGCTCTACCCTCGATTATTTAGGGCGCCAGACCGTCGGCTGATTACGGCGATCGTCGGGGGTAAGGCCAGTAGGGTTACGCGTATCCCGGTCTGCCTAACGGCGACTGCGCAGAGTGGGCAGGTGGGGGGGAATACGCGTTGTATCCTAACTTCAGGCCTTTGGTGTCCAACTCTCCTTCGATTTCTCCTTGACTAGGGTACACCGGCAGCTCAGATGATGACTCCTTAAGTCAGGTCGTGAGGACGTTCGAAATCGCGCGTATTTCACCTAACGAGTGACCCGAAAATATAGCGAATTAGTGAAACCCGTATGTAACCGCTCGCGGCTGAAAATCGCTAGCATGCAACAGAGGTAGGTTATCAAGTAAATTTTATATATAAATATAAAGATAATTAATCGCTTTATTGATGCATTAAAATTTTCTCACATACGAGGTCGGAATAAATATGGTCGGTAAAATTCTGAATTTTCATTAATCCTTAAAGTATAATTTAATCGGACGTTAATGATTTTCCGGTCGGTTTTCGGTTAATAAAGAGACAAAGTTAGCGCAAGTAACTCAGTCGCGAATTTCCCTTGTCCGATCTTACCGCTTACACTCGGTTCATAAAATGGCGGAAAGGTCAGCGCGAATACTAAATCGCAATTTTCTTTTGTAAACCGAACACTTAATTACTGGTAAACGAAAGGTCAGCGCGAATACTAAGTCGCAATTTTCTTTCGTAAAACGGACTTAATAAAATTTGACGAAAGGTCAGCGCGAATACTAAGTCGCAATTTCCTTTTTTGTAAGACCTAACGCTCAAATTCGGTTTGCGAAATGGCGGGAAGGTCGGCACAACTAATTAATCAAGACTCTTTGATTCAGTTAAACCTACATCAACGAAAGGTCAGCGCGAATACTAGGTCGCAATTTTCCTTCGTAAACGAACACTTAATAGAAGTTGACGAAAGGTCAGCGCGAATACTAAGTCGCGATTTTCTCTCGTAACCGAACACTCAATTTATATTCACGGAATGGCGGACAGGTCAGCACGATCCGGTAGGCACCGGCGTCGACGGATCCACGCGTCGCGACGACCTACGGCACTGAACTAAATAAATTAACTAATCTAACCCGCACTCCGCGATTAAATAAAATGAGTGGCACTTTGCCTACTTACAATTTTCTCCTTGCGGTATTAGCAAAAAAATTGACAAAGATATCTAAGGCGTCTAGCGCTAACAATCTGATAGCGATTAGCTGTTAGCTCCTTCCTTGCGGATATCCAGTGGCAAAATGGACGAGAATCGGCTTCTCGCGGTCAAAGATCGTTTCTCTTCTCCTCTTTCCGAGAAAAAATGTTATTATTGGTCGGTATGCTAATTCGGATATCGGTAGCGCCCTCCGAATTTTTATCATTGGTCCGTATGTAAATTAGAATAATACAGCGCCCTTCTTAACTCTCCTACTTTCGTCGTTATTTACTCTCTCGCACCCCCCACTAAGGTATCTATCATTAATTGTCGGGAAAGATCTACCCCTACTCTTATCTATTCGTCTATGCGGACGGAAATCAAATTTTATTCTAATTTGCCTATTGGTCGTGACGTCACTAGCGAATTTTGTTGGAGCGCCTCCTGGGGCGCTCCCGTGTCGGTTCTGTGGTGTTTTCCCGGGTGTTTGTGTGTGTGGTCGCTGATTTTCGTGTGTGTGGCGCTCAGGATGTCGCCGATGGTGTTCGGCAGCCCGACACAGCTGATTGCCGGCTGCCACTTCATCGGCGATTTTCTGTTCGCCCCAGGAGTGTCAGTGCCTCGTGAGTGTTCGTGTTGGTGTCTGGGAGTGTAACGGATCTACATGTGTCATCAACATGCATCTCCGTTGCATTTCCCAGTCAGGTTTTGCATTTTTCTTTTGCCGGCCGGCAACACGTGGTCGGGAGTGTATGTGAGTGAGTGTGTGCGTGCGCTCTCTTTTTCTGTGGTGCGCTCCTTTTTTTTTTGTCTGCTCTTTAGGCGTCCGTCGGATCGCGTTGGGCAAGTTTGTTTCGCCCATATCTCCGGCGTGGTCGTTCGGACATAAAAAAGAATAATTGTTCGGTATAGGGCGTGTTTAACTTTATTTTAAACGACCGGTTGCGGGGCGGCAAGGGACGGGGATGGCCTTTCTGAGGTGTTGCAAATAATGCAACACTCAGGAAAGGCCTTGTAATGTACCACATTACAATTGAAATATCAAATTTTATAACAGTCAGTATAATTTTCATATTGCATTTACTGTTCTCAATGATTAATTATCTGACTGTTAAGCGCAGCAAGGCGCCGCACCGCAACTCGTTTTTTGTAACTCCGCGCGGCTATTGTCGCGTGCGCGCCGTTTTGGTAAAATCGTTATATTTCACTGATTATTACTAAAATCGATCTGAAACTTTCCAGAAATCTTTCTTGACTGATAACCAACAAATGTCTCAGTCAGCCGATAATCGCAGCTTTTATTATTTATTATCTATGATCAATCGTTAGGCGTCAGCTACTGTCCTCGCGTTAGGAGGGCGGGTAGTGCTGCAGATCGGCTGGGTTCCGGTCGCTGTGATTTGGGCAGTTTCGTTGTCTTCCTCGTCGTACGCTGACTTCTTTGGCTACCTATAGGATGCTAGAAAGAAAGGAATGCAAAGTTCTAAATCGAACGTGCGAGAGAGAATCAAACGGGGGGGGGGGATATTAACCACACACACTCACACACACACACCCACGGCTGCGGCTCGACGGTGAGTCATTATGTCGGAGCAAAGGCTCTTGTCTCAGCAGCGGGTAATGGGAGCGGCGTCTCAGGACGCCTCGTTAACGATCCAAGGGCAGTAGAGAATTCAGTTCGACCGGTCACGTGGATTGAAGCGGCATCGAGGTATCGACGCGTCTGCTAGTTTCGCGCACTCGATCGCGATAGCTACGGGGGATACGGTAAAATCAAATGGGTAAAGTCAAAGATAACAATGGTTTAGCTAGGATTCATCTTTATTAGTAATCAGACTGTTCTCCCGGGTCAGCTCATGGTCAATTATCTCGCGTCTCTTTTCATGCCCACTCGTAATCGGCTGTTCGCGGATGTCTGCTTCGTCTAAATTTACTAAGGGCGTGAGTGGCGCACCGTGACGCGACTTCGACTCGCTTTCGTGACGATCGAGCGGAAGTTCGGTGACCTAGGCTAATCCGCGGGCAGTTTCAGGGATTGCGTGGCGGTCATATAGGGTTCTGTTGATACGCAAACATTTACGACGGCACAAAAGCATCAACGGCAATCTAATGCTATTGCGAGGAACTTGGCGATCAAGGTCAGGCGATATTTATGTTTACACAAGGGCTTAACGATCACGCAAAGGAAATTCGTGTCAATCTAAAGCGCGCGCGAGGGACTCGTCGGTCACACGAAGGTCAGATGGCAATTATTCGATGCGCGAAAAAACTCACAAAGATCGCACAAAGGAAATCGGTGGCAAACTGACGCGCGCGCGAGGCATTTGTCGGTCGCGCGAAGGTCAGACGGCACTCCCGGTAATAGGCGACGATCTAAAGCAAATTTCAATATGAGACAGGCAGACATCTAGCATACGCGTGAAATTCATCGATCGCGCGAAGGTCGGATGGCACTCCCGTTAACGCGCGAGGTCTAGGCGGTCACGTATGATAAAAGGGTGAGAAAGAAGTACTTACTTTGCGTTTATCCTGCTATCGCCCGTTCGTCTCCTGCTGCTGCTGCTTCCATGTTATGCTGCTGCTGCTGTGGCTGACTATTATGCTGCTGCTTCGGTGTGATGCTGCTGTTTTCGTGTTATACTGCTGCTGCTTCCGTGTTATGCTGATGCTGCTGCTTTATTCGGCGCTCACTTCGGTTGCTGAACGGCTACACGGTTCAGCTATCAGTCGACTACTCTGCGGCTCGGCTACTCAGCTACTACTGGCGCGGCGTTCTTCTGCTAACTTACTGCCCCTTTAAATCGCGAGATTTTACCTAATTGGTCGGTCTTGTTGCTAGGTCGGATGTCAGCGCCGTCTATTTTACTAATTTGGCCCGCGTAATTTTATGATTGGTCAGTTCTTGGCGCCTAATTTCCCTATTTGTTGAGCAGATAGCGTCGGTTTTATCTTATTTGCTAAACCACCCCTAGCCTGTTACCAATTGGTTGGTTAAGTAGCGTCATCTTAGCTAATTCGGCGATCTACCCCTATCCTATTACCGATTGGCTAGTCAAGTCGTGCGCGTCGGTCAGTTTTGCGTCGTTATCAGCTATTTTTTTCTAACATGTGCTCGTTAGTCCTACCGATTCCCCTCGTTCGCGTCCGATCGGTCTCGTATCGGTTGTCTCGCTCGCTCTCAGCCGCTCGGTTGCCCCTGGGTCTAGCCAGGTCTACTCTAGCTTCGTAGCAGTTGCTATAATCAGCTGATCTCAGCTGTAATCTTCTTCGTCGTCCAGCTTCCTGGGGGAGTATCGGTTCGGGTCGTGAGTGCGCAAGTAGTTGTACGCGGGCGTAAGGGTCACACGTATCGGCTTGGTAGACCCTGAGGAGTGTTTAAATCGCGAGGTCTCGGATGTGCACGGGTGGGCTATGCGGCATCAGCTGTTCGATCGCATCCTCTTATCGGGAGCGAATCTCGTGTGAGCTCAATAATCATTTAAGTGATGACGCATTATCACAACGTTATTAAAGTCTCAAACTTTCCCGCACACATTTCGTCGTTGAATGCGCGAAAACCATGATACCCGAATTTGTTCATTTACATTGAAATAAATAATTAACCATATTCCACAGTTATTTTTGTATAGATTCAACGTGTACGCGAGATTATTACACGTATTTAAAACAAGAAATCGATGTAATCGGATGAAAATTGACCGAGTAAACAGCGAGTTTATTCTAAAAAAATTAATAAAATTGCGTTTTGAAATTCGACAGTTATTTTATCCTTGGAAACTTGACAATTCACAACGAAATGGTAAATGTAAAAAATAGAGCATTTACCATTGTAAACGTAATGATATATTTTACTATTCCGTTTTTCAATTTTTGAAAATCGATAATCTATAGGTCTCGGTTCGAAAAGGTCAAACTCTAATCCCCTTATTGCATCCGGCACCTCAGTTAAAAAATAAAAACGTGAAAGTTCACACATGCATCCTCAATTCATATATATCAAAAGTACTTTTTTATACTAATCAGAGATGAGGAAAACCACAATTATTTCAAAACTTTCGCTCTTTCGCTCAAATAGATTTTTTATTAAGCGCGCCTTCTCGATGTTTCTCTGTCGCTCACTTTTTCTCTTTCTCACTCACTTTATTTTCTCGTGCACCATTTCTGTAATAATTTATTTTTAAATTTAATTATAATTTCAGAGATTATTAACAAAATTAATAAAAGGTGTGATATAGATAATGAAAAGATGTTCTAGGGTGAGACATTATTTTAATTATTCATTTAATTTATTTATCAAATTATTTATTTATAATTGTTTCAGCCGCCAAATAATTGAGAGCATCAGTTTTTTTGATTTAGCTCTAATTAGATGAAAAAATGTCGTACGATTGTCTATGACATGTCATTTGATTCGTCTAGATTTCTAGTATAAGAATCATTCATGGCATTTCGTTGTTTTTATGAAATTATTACTGCAAAACACAATTGTTTATTGCATAAATATGACATGATGTATAAAATGTAATATGATAACTGGATTTTTTCGTACATTCTTGGATTATTTATTTTTGAGTTTCTGGCCATTTTTCCTACCATTTGAACAAAATGGACTCTCGAAATTAAAGCTGAGATAATTTTTGTTTTTATTTAAATCGCAGCTCCTTCAATATTATCAAGATTAAATGACTAATTTTGTTTTAACTTATAGAGAAAGAGTTGAACTTTATTATTCAACACTAAGAATTGCAAAACAAACTTTTCGACGGATTTTAACCATTTTTTTTTTAAATTGAAGATTTTACAATAAAATTTACAATCGATGAACTTTCGCGTATAGAACATGCATGCTTTATTTTACAAAACAACTTTACTACTAACTTTGTTAACAGGCGTAGTTCATATGTCGTTCATAGTATATATATATATGTGTATGTGTGTGTGTGTGTTGACCGCAATATAGCTATTCAGTGATAACGGTTAAACGGTCTAAGGCTGATTTGTTTTTTATATAATTTGAATCAACCAAAATTTTCTCAAACTTATCCAATTTTTATCACTAAAAAACAAAAATTATAATTATTTGAATTATGATCAGTAATTTATTAGTCCACATTTCAAAAATTATTATTTACAAAAATTATTAGGCATGTACTCGCTACATATACAAGGTGTCAAATAAGTAACGGAATAAGGCTGTAGCTTTTTAGGTACAGATTATTAGACCAAGGTCGAGGTCATTCCTTTAGTAACTTTCAACGCGGAATCCGATGGTGACCTTGGATTTGACCTTGAGATTGACCTTCAAGGTTATTTTAAGGTCAACTTTGATTTTTTAAATGGGAACCCCTATTTTTGACAACGGCAATCGAAAGAGCGGAAAATTTTACGTCCAAAACGGTATTTTTTAATTTTTTTTCATGGCCTTGAGAAGGTCGATTTAAGGTCAAATGCTTGAAAAACTGCCTAAAAGCGTTTTTTTTAATTTTTAAGATACGGAAAAATGACCTCTACAAAATTTGTTCAGAACAGAGTGGGCCACCCAATGCACCAAAAACCTTTGACCTTTAACCTCATTTTGAAGGTCATTTCAAGGTCGAAGTGTTTTTTGTAATGGAAACCCCTATTTTTGACCCCGGTTTCGCATATAGCGCGAAATCAGAAAGAAACATTCAAAACGCAGTGAGTGGAAAAAACTTATCCGGCAAAAAAACTGTACCTAGGTCTCTGCTTGCTCCTCATTTAAAACAACTTGACTTTCGGTTTGGATAACCCGTTACTTTATTATTCAAACAATCAAAGGTCAAAGATAAGGTCACTGTAACATGCTCTCAGTAGAATTTAATAAATTTAGCCCGAAACATTTTGTAAATGTTTCGCGAATAATATTGGATCTAAATTTCACATGACCTTAGCGATGAACGTCGTGGATCAATCGAAACTCAACATAATACCTTATCCAAACGTCGGATTTCGCGCTATGTGCTAATCCGGGGTCAAAAAGAGGGGTTTCCATTACAAAAAACACTTCGACCTTGAAATGACCTTCAAAATGAGGTTAAAGGTCAAAGGTTTTTGGTGCATTGGGTGGCCCACTCTGTTCTGAACAAATTTTGTAGATGTCATTTTTCGATATCTTAAAAATTAAAAAAACGCTTTTAGGCAGTTTTTCAAGCATTTGACCTTAAATCGACCTTCTCAAGGCCATGAAAAAAAATTTAAAAATACCGTTTTGGACGTAAAATTTCCCGCTCTTTCGATTGCCGTTGTCAAAAATAGGGGTTCCCATTTAAAAAAACAATGTTGACCTTGAAATAACCTTGAAGGTCAATCTCAAGGTCAAATCCAAGGTCACCATCGGATTCCGCGTTGAAAGTTACTAAAGGAATGACCTTGACCTTGGTCTAATAATCTGTACCTAAAAAGCTACAGCCTTGTTCCGTTACTTATTTGACACCTTGTATATTCGCATTATCGTGTAAATATTACAGAAATTGCCAGTAAACGTGAAAAAAGTAGAAGTTATAATTTTTAATCATTTTCATTTCAATAAATAATATTTTCACGATGTTTTATCTAGATAATTAATAAGAATTACTTACGCTCTTACATGAATATCTTAATAATAATGAACTTATATATTATAAATACAATGAATTACAAATTAATTACGCGCGTTAACAAAGTTAGTAGTAAAGTCGTTTTGTAAAATCAAGCATGCATATTCTACACGTGAAAGTTCAGCGATTATTAATATTTTAGTAAAATCTTCAATTAAAAAAATATTCATAATCTGTATAAAAGTTTCGGAGAAAATACGAAATTTTTCAACGGGATGAATTGTTAACCGCGCGAGCTGTTTTCGAACGCTTGCCTCCACGTCGGATCCTCGCGCGACTAGTTCGCGGTCACGTCGGTCTTCGAATGAAGGACAAGCTTACTCGGGTAATTGAAGCAATTCTTAGTGTTGAATAATAAAGTCCAACTTTTTATTTGTACGTTAAAACAAAATTAGTCACTTAATTTTAATAATTAAAGGAGCTGCGATTTAAATAAAAACAAAAATTATCCCAGCTCTAAATGAAGTTAGGGAGTCCATTTTTTTCAAATGGTAGGAAAAATGACCAGGAATTCAAAAATAAATAATACAAATATGTACGAAAAAATCCGATTTTGATATTACATTCTATACATCGTGTCATATTTATGCAATAAACAATTGTGTTTTGCAGTAACAATTTCATAAAAATAACGAAATATTATGGATTCTTGTGCTAGAAGTCTTGATAAATCAAATGATATGACGCAGACAATCGTACGACTTTTTTTTCATGTAATTAGAGCAATTGACAATGAAGCGATCGCAATGTAATAAATTGTATATTTAACTAACTATACCAAGTTTCGTAAAAAAAATGAAGCACGTTTTGATGATGAAAGCGCATCATTTCAGACTACTTAGTATTATTTTTCATATTTATTGCAAAATAAAAAACTATTCCAAAAATGGTGTTGTTTAACGGTATTTTGTTAACAACTAATTATTTTATTGATTAATTTTGACGGGCGATATCTCATTTTAATTTTTTCTGCGCAATGTCATTTGTATCGAAATTGCACAAAGTATTATTTCTTACGTAAAATTTAACATTCTTTCAATTAGTCCATATTATTTTAACGTTTCCCAAGCCGTTTGCGAGATATAAACAAAAACAATTTTCGAACGTTTATTTAGCATAGAAATCGTGGACCGAGTGCACTGAAAATCTTTAATATAAATCAATCAACTGTAAAATAAACTTTTACTAAGTTCAAGATGTATTGGAAAAAATATTCGAAAAATGAATTTAACCTATCAAAACGTAAATGAGAGCAGGACTATAGAGCGCCGCCATATTGATAGGCCGATAGAGTGTTCGAGTGAGCGCCGCCATTTTTAAACGAGAGGAATGATCGAGACAGCTTATTTGATCGATGTTTTCGATTTCGAGTTTGAACATTGGTCGATGTTTTCGAATAGGAGTTTGATGATGAACGACAGTTCACAGTTTTCAGTTAAAATAAATTCACAGTTCGTAGTTCAGTTAAAAATGTTTGAGAGCAACATTCAGCTAACAAAATAGGATTTTACATCTAATGAAGTCATTGAAGAATTCGAGATTGGAGACAACACAGTGTACGTAATATGCAATTTTTTGTCTATTATTATTAATTATATTAATTAATGTGCTTTGAAAATTTTATTTTTATTGTGTTGTATCACAGCGATATCGTTGGCTATGTTAAATTACGAGGGTGGTCCGATAAGTATTTAGCCTCATCGCCCGATGGCGCCACTCTCGCAAAAGAAATATTCTATCACGTAGTACAACCTTCTCGATGGTTACTGTCAAGATTTCAGCCGGATCGGAGTTGTAGTTTATTTTTGAGAGCGTGTGAAAGCAAGTGTGTCCGTTGATTTTTGAAAAATGGAAAAAGAGCAGTATCGGTCGGTGATTCGATTCTTGTTTTTGGAAGGGAAATCGCGCAGCGAAATCAAAAAGCGCTTGGATGCTGTGTACGGTGACTCTTCTCCTTCGATGGCGACCGTCAAAAATTGGTTTAACGAGTTTCAACGTGGTCGCACGTCGATTTTTGAAGAGCCACGTCCAGATGCTCCGAAAACGGCTACCACGGAGGATAACGTGACAAAAATTCACGATCTAGTATTGGCAGATCGACGATTGAAGGTACGCGAGATAGCTAAGATCATAGGCATCTCAAAAAACCGCGTGGGTCATGTCCTGCATGAAATTTTGGGCATTAGAAAGCTGTCGGCGCGATGGGTGCAGCGTTTGCTCACTCCGGACAACAAGCGCAACCGTGAGATAACTTCAGAGCAATATCTGACGCTGTTTAAGCGCAATCCGGAGAAGTTTCTGCGTCGTTTCGTGACAGTCGACGAAACATGGATCCACTGGTATACACCAGAGACCAAGGAACAGTCGAAACAGTGGACTTTACCCGGCGAAAGTGCTCCGAAGAAGGCGGAGACTGCCCCATCGGCCGGAAAGGTGATGGCCACCGTTTTCTGGGATTCACAAGGTGTAATCTACATCGACTACCTGGAGAGGGGCAAAACGATCACAGGGCTGTACTATGCCGAATTATAGGGCCGATTCGACGTCGAATTGCAGAAAAAACGGCCCCATTTGGCGAAGAAAAAAGTGCTCTTCCACCATGACAACGCACCGGCTCACACCTCCGCCGTCGCCATGGCCAAATTGGTCGAATTAGGTTATGAACTGCTGCCCCATCCACCGTATTCTCCAGAATTAGCCCCGTGCGACTTCTTTTTGTTTCCAAACTTGAAAAAGTCACTCGCCGGGCAGAAATTTGAGTCGAGAGAGGAGGTAATCGCTGCCACGGAAGCCTACTTTTCAGACTTCGAGGAAACGTATTTTTCAGATGGGTTAAAGAAGTTGGAGCATCGCTGGGCCAAGTGTATCGAACTAAAAGGAGACTATGTTGAAAAATAAAACGCCACTTTTCCAAAATTTTCGTTTTTCTTTTGTAGGCTAAGTACTTATCGGACCACCCTCGTAATTAACACCAATGTACATTCAAGTAAAGCATTCAATTATATGAAATTTGTATGTAGTAATGGCACGAAAAATGTTCAAATTATAGCCTGGAACCACTTAATTCCTAAATTAGACTTGGTGAAAGAACTTGGATCAGTAAGTGTTGCCATTTTATTTTTATTTTTATTTTACCTAATGATTTAACCTATCTAATCAAAATAAACATATAAAAGCTAATAACTTTAGAGTGCTGCCATTATTGTATATACTGTATAAATCAATTTTAATATTATTATTTTCTTTCTTTTTAAATGAGATTGTTCATGTGACGTCCGTTAAATGTGTAGCTATAAAGAATACAGCATACGACAGTGGAAATGTTAAATTTGAGCTTCTTATCAAAGATTCTTCAGAAGTTAAGGTGTTTGGTTTATATAATACTGTTGATGTTGATTATAATACCATTGAGGAATTATCAATTGTTGAACCTTATGAAAAAGTTGGCAGTTTTATCAGTAAGTTTTTAATTTTTGAATTTTAAAAATATTTTAAAGAAATTATATTGTATTTTTTATTTTTAGGAATTGAAGACATTGTAAAAACAGAACCTGCCATATTCAAATCTAAAAAGTTTTGTACAACTGTTGCTTCGATAACTGATACATTTCATTTCATCGAACTTAAAATTAATTTCGATATTAACGATGATTCTTTTAACTCTTTTAAACGTAAATTTTTAAAAGGCATGTCGGTAGAGGTTGTTGGTTGTGTTGAAAGTTTGGAACTATGATGCCAATGCAACTTAAGAGGTTGTATGTACATTCTATTACACTGCAATCCTATTAATCCAATTAAACTTTGGAATTATTTAAAAGATCAATTATCCGAAGATTTTATTTGTAAATATAGTAGAAATTAAAATTATTATAAAGCTATTACGAATATATATTATTTATATGAAAATAAAGGTAAGAGTCTCGATGACTTTACACAAATACAAAATTTAATGCAAAATTTTAGTGAGCTATTAATTGATAAGGTATACGAAAATACAGAAAACTATTCAACTATAGGTCATGAAATATATGCAGAATTGAATGAAAAGCAAAAAGAAATAGTTGATAATACTTTGAATATTGTATTAAATGAAAATAACAATCAAATAAATCATTTATATAAATGTTGCTTTATAGATGGTCCTGGCGGACCAGGTAAAGCATTCTTATACGAAACACTTTGGTATCTTTTAAAAGGAAATGATAAAAAAGTATGTACTATGGCTTTTACTGGGATAGCTGCTACACTGTTACCTTAAGGAAAAACACTACATAAAATATTTAAATTACCAGTACCATTATTTTTAGATTCATTATCAAATATAAAGTCAGAATCACGTGAAGCTACATATTTAAAATAAATAGATGTATTTATATAGGACGAAGCTCCTATGGCTCCAAGATATGCAATGGATGTAATGGATCGAATTTTACGTGATATTATGGATGTTGATTATTTATTTGGTGGAAAAATAATTATTTTAGGAGGAGATTTTAGACTGTTACTTCCGTTCAAAGTAAACAGTACACGCAGTGAAGTAATTGATTTTTTTATCAATCGTTTTTCATATTGGCATAATATTGTTAAATATTCATTAACTCAAAATATACGAGTTTTACCTCAAGAAATAGAATTCACAAAATTTGTATTAAATGTCGGTGATGGAATATTGAATGACATTCATGATAATTTGAGTTTAGATAATATTCCTAAAAAATATATTACAATAATTAACAAAGTAGAAGATATAGTTGCTGATATTTATGGTCATATATTTCATTGAAGACAATATAGACAAGCAATTAATTATGCAATATTACCTGCACGAAATGTGGACGTTAATGAAATTAATGAAACAGTTGTAAATTTGTTATATGAAACGACAGAAAAAAATTATACAAGTATTGATAGTACTGAAAACTATGATAATGAAGGATTTAATGATATTTTATTACCAGAATATTTAACCCTTAACTTGCACACCTCATTTTAGCCACGTAACTGCTCGGTGGGGTAAATCTACCCTAACCCGAAAAACATCGAATAAATCAGAGAATTTTAGATATTTTGCTATGAAAATTTTTTCTAGTATATTTCAAACCTTTTACTACAAAAAAATATTCAGGTTAACAATTTTTAATGTTATACACACTGAAAAAAATTGTTGAAAAAAAAAAAATAAATTTTATATATTATTCAAAATTGTCCGGGGTAAATCTACTTCACATAGCAGTTAAGGGTTAAATACTTTGAATTCCTCATCTCTTCCTCCGTATGAATTGAGACTAAAAATAAATTCCATTGTTATGATTATTCGAAATCTCAGTATTAGTGAAGGTTTATGTAATGGTACACGATTAATGGTTTTAGAACTTGCTAATGATGTTAAAAAATGTGAAATATTAACGGATGATAAAAAAGGTGACATAGTATTTATTAATCGTATAACTTTATATTCATCAGAAACTAATTATCCGTTTATTTTTAGAAGACATCAATTTCCTATTAAATTACTATTTGCAATGACAATTAATAAAGCTCAAAAAAAACTTTTGAAAAAATTGGAATAGATTTAAGAACTGATGTTTTTAGTCATGGACATTTATACGTTGCTTTATCTCGTGTACGGTCATGGGATTCTTTAAACTTATATATTAATTGTTCTAATAAAAATAGTCCAAAAAATTATGTATATAAAGAGTTGTATTTATAGTTTTTTTCATTTATATTAAAATGTTAATGATATCAAATTTGTTATTAATTTTATTATATAATATATTACGTTAAATATTGGTACACATATCGTAAAATAAAAAACAATCACTGTTGAAAAATATGTTTTAAATATATTATGAATCATATGTTATAGGTTAATTATTACGTCAATTGGCTAAGTCTACGCGCGCTTAGTAAACTTCTAGTGATTAATAAAATGTACTAAGCGATATATCATACTATTATACTGTTAAATTCACACACCCACAAAAGATAATAACAACTTTATTATTAAAGAATGATAACGAGTTTTATTTTCGAAACTCAAAATAGGTTAATAACAGATATTATCAGAATCGAACTATTAATACAACTGACTGTAAAAATCATAACACCGACGAGAGAGAAGTTGCTTAGCAACGTAAACGTTCTTTTGCTATACAGATGAGCCACATATAACATTATCCCCCCGTCTTTCAGATTATCATTCCGACAATCTTAAAAAGAAAGGGAAGAAAAGACCGAAGATATCAAGCGGGTTGAGTCTTGGTTTTCTCAACCAAAGGCCCGTCTCTTAAAAAATTAGCACAGTCTTCTCAAAATCTTCTACTTCTCAAAAATGGCATCCTCTTTAAGCGGGCTGTTCCTTCGCTCATGGCCAAAGGGTCCCTCTCTTGAATTGATCCATCTTGAAATTTTTGATAGAATCATCAGGAATCATCCACTTGTCAATCGGGTTGATCCTCAACTCATCCGGTCAAAGGATCTGTCTTTGATAAGTTATGAACGAGAGTGGGAATGTTGATGTGCTGTGGTACCACAACTCTGTTCCTGCTCTGGCATTTGCCCTGCGGCTCACGGGAAAAAACCACAGCTCAAAATAACCGTAAGCAGAGCAGATAAGTTACCTATCGTGATAAATTGCCAGTCGGTCAATGTGAACTATCTTTGTCTTGTGTTTTGGAGTCTTTTGGATGCAAAACACCACGTCGTTGATTTTCATTATGATCTTGAATGGTCCCTCCCAGTTACTTTGGAGTTTTGGTGTTTTACCTTTGATGCGACGAGGATTGTAAAACCAAATTTTTTGACCATCTTGAAAATCAACTTTTCGAGCTGTTCTGTCGTAGGCTTTCTTTGTTCTTTGAGAAGAAATTCCAATGTTGAGTCTTGTAAAATGGTGGATTTTGTTGAGTATGGTCTTGAGTTTGTGTATGTAGGTTCCGGGGGTGAATAGATCAGCAGTGGGTGGAGATCCACGCATCAGGTCTAATGGAAGTCGTAAGTCAAATCCAGTAACCATCTCGGCTGGAGTAACTCATGTTGTTGTATGTATCGAAGATCTGTAAGCTAAAAGGTATAATGAAACCCAACGATCCCAATCTTTCTGATTATTTGCGATGTATTTAGACAAGTATTCAAGTATTGTTTTGTTTTGTCTTTTAACTTGACCATTCGATTGTGGATGTAACAATGTTGTTCTTGTTTTTCGGATACCAAGTAAGTGAGATAATTCTTTGATTAATTTAGAGTCGAAATTAAGACCTTGATCTGTATGAATTTCAAGAGGAACTCCATATCTACTTACGAATTCTCGAACAAATACATCCGCAATAGTTTTCGTTCTCGTATTGGAAAGAGGGAAAACTTCTACCCATTTAGTAAAACAATCTATCAAAACTAAAAGATATTTATTTCCTGAAGAAGAAATTGGGAAACGTCCTAAAATATCCATTTGAATTCTTTCAAAAGGTAAATCTACATCGTAAATTTTAATTTAATTGTGGCCTTTGTTAGAAGGACCTTTTTTTGCGATACAGATGAAACAAGATCTACACCACTTTTCAACATCATTTTTATAAGAAGCCCAATAGAATCTTTTACGAATTTTTTCTAGTGCTTTATTAACTCCAAAATGACCACCAGAAGGAGAATTGTGAGCTTCTTCCAAAATCACGTCGATGTAGTTTCTGGGTACAATTAATTGAAGAATTTTGGTTTTTAAATCAGAAGAAATCCATTCTCTATATAAAACATCTTTAATTACTAGAGAATCCCATTAAGATATATAAATTCTTATATATTCATCTTTAGAAGAAACATCTTGCCATGATAATTTTATCCCATTCTTTTTACTTTCTAAAATAGCCCGAATAACATCATCCTGATATTGACGATCTCTCCAAATAGTTTGAGGAATTTCCTCAAAAATAATACGTCTTACAGAATTATCCTTCTCATATTTTGACTCTACATTAAAGCAATATTTGCAAGATGTATTAGGACAAGGTCGTCTAGAGAGTCCATCTGCATTGCCGTGAGAAACGCCTTTGCGATGTATAATTTTGAAATCATACTGGTCTAATCTTCCTATCCAGCGTGCTAATTGGCCATCTAAATTTTTGAAAGACCAAAGCCATGTCAATGCAGAGTGATCTGTTCTGACAAAAAAGGTCTACCACATAGATAGTAGTGAAAGTTTTGGACTGAGTCTACTACAGCTAGTAGTTCACGACGAGTAACACAATAATTTCTTTCAGCTTTAGATAAAACACGACTGTAAAAACCGATCACCCTTTCTACCCCATCCTGAGTTTGTGATAAAACCGCGCCTATACCATGATCAGAAGCATCTGTATCCAAAATGAAAGGTAAATCAGTACAAGGAAATGCTAGAATGGGTGGAGTTGATAAAACTTTCTTTAAATTTGAGAATGATTTCTTACAATCATCTGCCCATTCAAATTTAGTCTTCTTTTCGGTTAACCGATAAAGGGGTTTCGCAATCAACGAAAATCCCTTAATGAAACGTCTATAATAAGAACATAAACCTGTAAAAGCTTTTACCTGTTTTTTACAGACGGGTTATGGCCAAGAAACCATAGCCTCTATCTTTTTAGGATCGGTCCTCTTTCCTTTTTCTGAAACAATATGCCCTAAATACTCGATTTCACGCTGAAAGAAAACACATTTTTTTCTATTCAGCTTCAAATTAGCATCTCGAATCCTTGTAAAGATTGTACGTAAGTTAACAAGCATATCATCAAACGATTTTGCCATTACCATGGCATCATCTAAGTAGATCAAGCAAATTTTATTTAAAAGATCACGGAGTAATTTTTCCATTAATCGTTCGAATGTAGCTGGAGCATTGCATAGTCCAAAAGCCATAACGATAAACTACCATAAACCATTACCTATTGAAAAAGCTGTCTTTTCTCTGTCCTCTGGACGGATCTTAACCTGCCAATATCCGCTCTTAAGATCCAAAGTCGAAAACCAAGAGTTACTAGTTAACTTATCTAAAGTTTGATCGATTCTAGGTAAAGGATATGAATCTTTGATTGTTTTATCGTTCAACTTTCTGAAATCAACATAAAATCTCCAAGTGTCATCTTTCTTTCGTTTTAACACTACTGGAGAACACCAAGAACTTGATGATTCCTCGATAACCCCTTGTTTGTGCATATCATTAATCATTTTATCAATTTCTACTCGTACATGAAAAGGAAGAGGACGAACCGACTGTTTCACAGGATTGGAATTATTTAATTCAATTTTATGCTCAATCAAATTACATTTTCCAGCAACATCATCATCTTGAAAAATATCTTGAAAACCTATTAAATTTAAGAGAATTTTTCTTTCTGTGAAGAATCCAAATTTCGGGAATTATCTTCAAAAACATCTTTCAAAAGATCTGGTAATTCCCTAGCCCATTCCATAACTCTGCAACACTTTTGCCCATCCGTATCACTGTCGATTCTACTTGGAATACCTTTAAAAATTTTATACATCTGTAACGGTGCCGGTTGGTTTTGACCTGCACCGTGCGTCCCTTATCTCTCTGCCATCGGCAAGGGCTCATGGCGGGCATCTGGCGCACAGTTTTACGTGCCTGATGCTAGCCTTTATTTTTTTCAGTATTGCCTTACCGTAGCAAGTAAGAAGAGGAAAGAGAGAGAGGCAGCAGTATTGGTCAACAAGAGCGCACAGTAATATGCGCTCTTGTAAGAGAGAAAAGGAGAGAGAGAAAAAGAGAGAGAAAAGAGAGAAAGAAAAGAATGCGGCTATAGTGCGGGTAGGCGCGTGATACTAACCGCGTTTGGCGGTGCCGCGTGCCACCGATTAGGCAAGTGAGTGGGGAGAGCGTGAGAAGCAGTCTCTCACGCACTCGGAAGCATACTCGCGAGACAGTAAAAAGTTGCCCACAGCAGAGAGAGGTGTACAGACCCCCCTGCAGTTAACAAGGAAAAGGCGAGGAAACCAAGACGGCAATAGTAATCTGCCCGAGTCCAGCCTACTACTTCCAGCGAGCCGTTCCAGCCACAGATTTGCCTACGGGACACCGTATCACCATCACCGGCAAGGCGCTGTATTGGAAGGAATCTGCGTAGAACAGGTCGTTCTCTAATCTCTCTCTCTCTCTCTTAAATTTTATCTAACGGCTACTCGCGGCTTGTGTGCTGTGCCAGGCTCTCACGGGCCGACACAGCTAGTATAAGTATTTAAGGTAATTTTGATTATATCGAGTTGGTAGTGAGATGACAAGGCGCTAACGTGCCGGCCATCTCCTTCAGCGATCGGAGATTGTTAGTATAGGTAGATAAGGCGCGCGATAGAGTGATCGGACTGTTAACGCTCAAGGTAGCGTATTATAATAAATAGATTTACTGAGATAAAGAGAATAATCTTTGTATTCACCCTTTCTCTTTACCTTGTAGAAGCGCCACACCGCTTCCCTTACCTTCCCCCTTTCTTTTAAATTAGTAATAGCAATAGATCTATCGGCATTGTAGGCCGACACTATTACACATCGACTCTGTAATTCCAGTTTTATTCAAAAAATCACACCCAAGTATGCAATCGTCAGTAATATCTGCAACAAAAACAATCATCTAAACTGAATACTGACCTAAATCAATTCTAGCAAGTGTTTTAAACTTAAGAGGAACATTCTCACCAGTGGGATACTTCAAATTTTTTTTATTGAGAGAGATTTGATGGTAATTCGGAGTAATAAATTTAGAATTCAGAATAGTAACGTCTGAACCTGAATCAATTTTCAAAACACACGATTTTTTATTTATGCTACCTTCAAATTCAAAAGTTTTTAAATTCTGAAGAACCCTACAAACACGCAAACTCTTATAATCCGATTCACCAGTAAAATCAGTAGGAGCCTCTTTATCGGGTGTCAAACTTGCCCCTGAAAATTTGACACGAGCTAGTTTCCCTGTTCAGGACAACGAGAGCGCGTGTGTCCTTTTTTATGACAACCCCAACATTCAAGATTTTTCAACCATTCTTGATGATCGAAAGATTGGGCCTGTTTGTCAGAACTTTTTGCGTTATCGTCAAACCTCTTTTGTGAAGAATTTTGATTATTATTTGAAGAACCTTTCAAACGTTGAGAAACCAAATTCTTATTTTGTTCTTTAATAATTTTCACTTCCAAGGCTCGTGCAAGAGCTATATTAAGAGAAGTAATACGTTCTAATTGTAGAGTTTCTCTGACCCCCGTGTGATAAATTCCATTGATGAATTGAAAACAAGCAATTTTATCTTGAACTTCTATCGAACATTCCGGGTAAGCTAATGCAGCTAATTTTTCTATATCGGATGCCAAAGTAGGTAGATCTTTACAGGGTTTTTGACATCTATTTTGAAATAATGAATAGCTATTCGCTCCCAAATTTTCACCAAAACGTGCCTCTAATTTTTCAAGAAGTAATTTTAAATTTAAGGTATTCTTAAAGTTATTCAGCACGCTCGTTGCCGGTTTTCGCAGAGAAGCAGCTAAAGCGACTACCTGTTTTTCATCACTCCAATTATTAGCTCTAGCAACCAAGTTGAATTGATTGAGATATTCAGACAAAGGGGTTGAGCCATCATAAGTGTCGGGCTTCAGACTGTAACCTAACCCTAAATCGACAGTCGTAACTGGATTTGGTGTGTGTAATTGTGTGTTCGGGTCATAACCATCTCTTGTATCGTTCATTTGTAACGTAGTGTTGTTGGTTTGTTTGGTGTCATTGTAGTATTTGGTTCTGTGTGTGACAGAGAAATCATGTTTCGACTCATCTGGTTCAATCGTTGTTGAAGCTGGATAAACTGTTGTTTGAGGGATAGTTGTTCCGACTGCAGTCCTTCGATAACGCGTCGACTCTTGATGACCTCATCGTCACGCACGCGTAGTTCTGCCGCAAGACTCTATTCTTTCTCAATACGTTGTTGTAACGTCGCTTCAAGTTGCTGACGATGTTGACGTTCGGTCTCCCGAATAGACTCCAACGTTTCAAGCTGTCGTCGGTATGCATCCAGTTGCGTCCTAGCTTCGTTGAGTTTTAAGAGCGCTTCGCGAAGGAGAGGTGGTTGGGGTACAGGCAACGGTGGTGGGACGTCACGCACGAGCGGAGAAGCATCGGTCGCCGTCGATAAGATGTTGGGCACTACCGACGTGCCGTCAGCGGCTGTCAGCGAGGCACCAACTGCTGGCGGGGCTGCGGCACCCGTCGAGCGCGCACCATCGCGCAAATCATCGGAGCACGAGTCATCAGGCGCCGAGTGCAGCACGTCACGTGGATTGTCTAAATCGATAAGCACTGGATGAGCATGTGCACGGTCAAGAGTACCTGCTTGATGTTGTTGGTTATTAGCAGCGGCAAAATCGGTGTCCGTGACATTGGTAGCAGTGACAGCAGCAGCTCCCTCGACATTAGCAGGAGTAGCGTCAGCAGCAGTTCGAGATCTCGTTTTTATTTGAAATGGTACTCGAGGTGGTGTTCGTGGCGTTTTTCCGGACATAGTAGTTTTCAAGAAAATCCCGGACGAGCTCCCAAAATGTTAAATTAACACACCCACAAAAGATAATAACAACTTTATTATTAAAGAATGATAACGAGTTTTATTTTCCAAACTCAAAATAAGTTAATAACAGATATTATCAGAATCGAACTATTAATACAACTGACTGAAAAAATCATAACACCGACGAGAGAGAGGTTGCTTAGCAACGTAAACGTTCTTTTGCTCTACAGATGAGCCACACATAACAATACAATACCAAACCATATACTTAATAGTTGTGATTACAGTCTCAATTTTATATATTAGTATAAGTAATACATTTAACATCGTATATTTTTTTGTTAAAAATACCCGTGAACATTCTGCAAATTTAACGAGTTTAATATTCTGTTTATATCATTCGGTTGTCCGCAGTTCTATTAGTTTACAATGTACAAAAGGTAAAATGTATTTTGATCCAGTTTATTCACTTTCTCTTTCAATGAAATTTTAACAAGACAAAAGTATCACAGATGGTTATAAAATTATCGATCTGTACTAATAATTTCCAAGTACAACCTCTTGTTCCGCGTAAAAATAGAAACTATTGCCAATGCATCGCGCATGTATTGGAAAAAAATTCTGCCAATATATGGGACATGCATTGGTGATTGCAATTGGGAGGCTATTAGCAATTGTGCGCTCGAGGTCGATGAGCAATATATTGCCAATAGTTTCAAAAATTTTGTTTTTTCACGGGCAATCCCCAACATGTTTCCAATGGTTGGTTTTCCACGACTTTTACCAATGTATTTCCAATAGCTATGCAATTTTTTTTCCCCAAGACTACCCCCAATATTTTTCCAACAGTTAACCATTTTTTCCCAGGACTATTGCCAAGGTGTTTCCAAGGTGTGTCCAAGCCCAATCCAATGTCAATACATTTTATTTATTTTTTTATCCAATATTAACATTTTAAAAGAAATTTATTATCATTTGTTAACAAGTATACAGTGGTATAGAATGTTTCATTTATGAAAAAAAAACGTATCGTGTAAATAAAACTAAAGTAGTGCTATAAAATTTTTTCATAAAAACTAAAAAAAAAACGAAAAGAAAGATGAGGCATGTTTGGTTTCAATTACGCAAACAGCAAAACATAAAAAATTCATTTCAATTACTAGTACGATAAAAGCAATAGAACAAAGGTCATTAAAGGTTAATACTTCTAAAAAAAAAAACGAAAAAAAAAGTTCATCATTTCATAAATAGCGGTATGTCATTGGTAGATCATCTCTCCGAGCAGTGGAGCTGAACTGCAGCAGCGTAGTGTAAAAATAAAAATGCACTTTTTAATTGATTGAGAGTCATATTTTGGTTTTCATTCTTCACAATTTGGGGTGACGCAGAGATCCAATCATGTTGTTCACCGTCGTTGTAAACTCTGCCGGACTTAGTCCTTCAGGACACTTTTTATTGACGTGGTCTGGAAAAAAATAAAATTAATACTTCGATACTATATAAATCTTTTGTTTGTAGATATTCTCTGCATTTATTTGAAACTTACACTCGACACATCCGACGATATCTGCTGGAATCCCTTCTCTGTTGGGCTTATTTCCACGAGCGAACATGTTCTTCAAATTTTCACGGCCAACCAAGATTTTCAGGAGTCTGCGTGCCATTTCTTTCGGCTTCTTCTTCCATCTACACAACATGGTTAGCTCTGAAGATTTGATCCACACTTCAGCAAAGTCGTTCGAAATGAGAACTTTTGAAATTATTTGATTGAACCCTGGCATACCCTAGGTGGCATGTCAGCACTATTAAATTTTATTTGAAAATGATTAAGGTTTTCGAAATGAATCTCACGTATTTTGGGAAAAAGCCTTGCGGCATAAAAAACCCATTTATTTGAACACAACACAAAAAAAAGAAAAAAATGAGAAATCAAAATATCAGATGACAAAGAACTCGCAATTAGAATTGAATGTAAAAACAAAGGAACAAAACACTTTTGCAAGAGGTGACGTGACGGGTTTGACTCGCTCGCACGCACGCATAAAAGTCTTTGTATAATCGCACACAAAAATGGCAGTCTCGTGGCCGTACTACGGCGCGCGCGGGAAAAGCGGCGATCGCGTGGCTTTTCGCAGCCCGCACGCGCGCGCGGAAAAACCGGCTGCCTCGTGACAGCACGCACGACGCGCACGAACGCGACCCGAACCCGGGGAGCTCCCGCACACCGCACTCACTCACACTTGTAGAAATGTTGGCCCGCAGGCGCTGTCGACGTGGTCGACCCTGGTGTTGGTCCGGAGGCGCTGCCGACGTGGTCGGCCCGTGTGATGGCCCGAAGGCGCTGCCGACGTGGTCGGCCCGTGTGTTGTCCCGAAGGCGCTGTCGACGTGGTCGACCCTCGTTTAGTTGTTTTATGGACGGAATTTTCACGGCGGATTCGCTCGCGACCTTGATTGCGAAACTCGCGTCGCGGTACGCAGTACGTTTTTCTGCGATTTTCGTATTTTCCGGACGCGTGAGATCGGCGGGTGCGATCTCCTTTGTCTCGCGCGATGACTTCCTCACGTTCTGGTCTTGCTTCCTTCCTCTCGTGCTGGCCGTGACCTACAGACTTAAAAACGCGCGCGAACCCGTTCCCTCCCCTTCTTTTTGCGCGAGCGAGAAAAGACGAACGCGCGCGCAAGTAGGTGGCGCCGCCACTTCGGGGCGCACCTACAAGTCGCACACACACACATACACTCTCTCTCTCTTTCCGTGACGACGGAACAACTTTTCCAGGCTGGTGTGTTCGACATTCTCTCAATGGATCTTCTTCTTCGTCTTCGTTGGCCTAATAAAAAAGAAAATTAATTTTCACCAGACGTAGTGAATAAAAATAGTAGCCTTCAGAGCTTCAGTCGAATTGTTCGAACCCAATAACCCAAATAATACATATAACTCACGTTATTGAAATTGCCATTGCCGACGTTTCGGCGCTGGACTTCGGGATTTCTATTCTGCAAGACGATCATAGAAAATTAAATGACAACAAAAAAACCCAAATGCAAAAAAATTACTTACACCAATTTTTTCATTTCCATCCTGCGCTTCTCGTTCTCTTCTTTCTGCAAGCTCTCGTTCTCTTTGTTCTGCCAGCTCTCGTTCTCTTTGTTCTGCCAACTCTCTTTCTCTTCTTTCTGCCAACTCTCTTTCTCTTCGTTCTGCCATCTCTCTTTCTCTTTCGTTTGAAACCTCTCTTGTTCTAACCTCTGCATGCTTCTTCTGCTTATGCTTTTTTATCTTCTCTCTTTCGCAGCTCTCTTTCTCGTGGTCTTTCGGAACTTCATCCACGGCATTATCACCAAATTCATCCTGAAAAATAAACGTGCCTATATAACGTGCTACTTACTTTCGTTCATATATTTTTTAAGCCTAAGAAATCAAAGTATGAAGTAGCGTTAGATTTGTGACGTGTAATCTCTGAAAGCTTGCGATTCAAAACTGTAAATAATTCATTTTTTTCGAACTAGTTCGATCACTAAAGAATAATGTTCAATTTCGTAATCAGTATAGAGTATCTACCTCATTTTCAATACTAGCTGGGTTGTAGGGATATTTCTTGTCCTTTCGATATTTCAATTTCTGCTCGGCATTCTTCTTTCTCCGTTTAGCAGCTGGAGCTTCATCGTCATTGGCCTTATCAATGTAAGTACGTGAAGAAATATCGATCGTCTCTGTTCCCTTAAGGAGTCTTATACCTTTTAACTGGGGGGGGGGGGGGGGGGGGGAGTTGCAAGAGGGGTAACAAGTAAACTTGGTAATAGCGCATCACTATGCTATATATATACAGTTCATTCGTTCGCTCACAACTGTTTGTTTATAAAAAGAGATTTATAACCTCTTTTTAGGACGTGTTAATCTTATTTGATAAAAGTAATTGTTATAAAATGTATAGGTGGAAAGGAAAGTATGTTAAAAAAAATGTTTATTATACCATGCTTCAAAGGTCGAACAATTGTAAAAAACGGAGGAAAACGATAGACAAAAATACAACAGAAAATAAAGCAAAATGTGATGAGCAGCAGACAGAGAAAAATAGTGTCGGAAAATATAGAAATAAGATCATGGGAAATAGAATAATTAATTTAGAATACCTTTCAAAGCAAATGTATTGCAAGCTATGTAAAAATCCTTTGCTATTACAAAATATAGTAGAAGATATTGTACAAGGCTTGGGATCTATCATCAAAATTAAGTGCACTGAATGTTCGACTATAAACAAAGTACTTAGTAGTGAAAAATACAAAAATCCTGTTACTGGAAGAAGTGTTTTTGCTGTAAATACTAAAGCTGCATTAGGTATGTATGTTTGTAATGATCGATTATTTTTAACTAATATTTTGATAATAGTAATCTAATAACAATTTTTTTAAAGGTTCGATACACACTGGAGTTGGACAAACCGAGGCAGATACATACCTAAACATTCTTGATTTACCTGGTATGAATTCAAATCTTTACAAAACTCATGAGAGAATTATTGGACCTATTGTTGAAGAAGTCGCAAAAGAAAGTTGTTTAGAAGCTGCTACAACGGAGAGGACTCTTACTTTAGAAAGTGTAGAAGAATTAAAAAAGCTATTGTAAGTTTAAATTTGGCATAAATTAATTTATCTTGAAAATGTATTGTAAAAATTAGTATGAAGTGATTTTAAGTTGATTTTATCTCAATTATTAATTATGATTCAACAATGTATCTACGACAAAAAATTTTAGTGAAAATTTATTTTAGGTTTATATTGTATTTTTTTTATAAATTTTGTATTTTATTTACAAAAGTTATACACTTACTACTATTACTATTGTAATTTGATATTATTTACAGCAAATTTTATACATATAATAATCAATTGATTTAACCAAGATTTATACACATACTTTTTTTAAATTTATAATAAATTTTTTTTTACTCATAAGTTAAATGTGTGTTATTATAAAAAATATCACTTCTTTTCCTTTCCTAGACCTACACATTTACAAGAAGGTTTCCTTGTCATTGAAAATCCATCACCTAATCACTTACCTATCCTGAGAGTGTTTGTGTCTTATGATATGGGATGGAGTATGAGAGGTAACGGTCATACATATGACAGTTTGAATGGGTATTGTGCTATCATTGGATTAAAAAGTGGCAAAGTATTAGACTTTTGTACAAGAAATAGAAAGTGCAAGCAATGTGATGTGCAACAACGTACTGGAAAAGAAAAAGAACACGACTGTAGAAAGAATTTTGATGGCAGTGCAAAGAGTATGGAAGCTGATGGAGCAGTTGAGT
Organism: Phymastichus coffea; assembly: GCF_024137745.1. Taxonomy (NCBI): domain Eukaryota; kingdom Metazoa; phylum Arthropoda; class Insecta; order Hymenoptera; family Eulophidae; genus Phymastichus; species Phymastichus coffea. The sequence continues at coordinate 837,210 of NW_026706827.1, forward strand.
TGGTACTGCACAGTAAAATATTGAAAGAAGCTAACTTAGAAGTTGGTGTTTTGGTTGGAGACAATGATAGTTCCAGCATTGTAGCTATTGAAGAAAAAGCGAGTTATGAAATTGTCAAGCAAAGTGATACTAATCACTCTGCAAGGGGGGTTGCCAGTATGTTGTACAAGATAAGAGATGATAAATCAAAAGATCCAGATAAGGAGTTGTCAAATGATGTAATTACTCATATAAAAAGATGTTTTTCATATGTAATTCATACTCATAAAGAATTAGTACAAGATATTGAAGCTAATTTATTGAATATTCCTTATCACTTGTTTGATCACCATGACAAGTGTGGCTCTTGGTGCTCAGGTGGTGGAGAAAAGGAAAATTCAACAGGGATCAGACTAAAAAATGCAATATTGTTTGATATCCTCAAAGAAACTTTTTTGCAACTTTCCTAAAATGCTGCAAAGTTTGTTGGAGCACCAAGCTCTCAAGCTAATGAAAGCTTAAATAATACCATGTGCAGCAAAGCTAGAAAAAGTGTGTGTTATAGCACCTCTGAATCTGCAGACTTTAGATTTGCTGCTTCAGTAGCACAAAAAAATTGTGGAGATAGCTATCTTCAGCGCACCATGGTAAAAATGTTTCTTCCTTGGAATCAACCATTTGAAAAATACATAAACAAGTCTAATAAACTTGTGTAAAAAAGAAGAGAACGCAGAAGTCAGATATCATATAAAAGTCTTAGATTGCAAAGACAAGCAAAAAGATCCCAGTTAAAGTATCAAAAGGAAAGTGCTGAAGGACAAACTTATGAAAGTCATATGGATTTATTGGATAACAAAAAAGCAAGAAAGGAAGACTGTATCAAACTAGTTACTGACAATTATTTGAATTATAAATCTAATGCTTTCAATATTGCATTTTTTGATATAGAAACTGGAGGTTTTAGTTATAAACATGACATACTGCAAATATGTGTAAAATGTGGGAATAAAATATTCAGTGCATATATTACTCCAACCAAATCTATTAATTCAAGTGCAACAAACGTAAATGGCCTAAGTAAAGTTCATAAAAAACTATTTTTACATGGGCATGAAATTGCAACTTTACCAAAACGAGTAGTTTTTAGTGAACTCTTAAATTTTTTAAAAAGTTTTGAGAAAAAAAGTATACTAGTTGCGCACAATTGTAATTTTGACTCCACACGTATGATTACCTCCATGCAAGAATTATCTTTGATAGATGAATTTGAAAATGTGATACAAGGATTTTCTGACACTCTGCTACTTTTTAAAGATAAGTTTCCAAAAAGAGAGAGTGGGTATAAACTTACAACATTAGCAAAAGAATTATTGGCACTTCCATGCAATGGTGCCCATGATGCTAGTGTTGATGTCATTTTATTAGAACAACTAACCACTTCTTTTATAAGTGTTCTTGATTTGATAGAATCTAATAAAACAATCAAAGATATTTCAGAACGCATGCAAAAGGAAAAAGACGCCAAAGAAATAATACCTTCGTTCAAGCCCATGGATGATGTTATTAGTAAAGCTATGCAAAAAAGATTAGCTTATGCTGGTATCACTTATGAAAACTTAGTTATACATTTCAAAACAAAAGGATTTGATGACACAAAAGCTTTATTAGTAGGTGAAGTGGATGGTAAACCACAAATAATTAAAAATAAAAAAATTTTGAACTCTATTTTAGATTACTTGAACTCAGTTTTACAAATAAAGGTTTAACATAACCAAAGGTTATTTAAAAAAAAAATAAAAGTAATATTTATTATTTAGGGTTTCAAAGAATTTAATTTATTATATAATGCCAGTATAAAAACAACGGATTTGTAATGTTACATTTTCATTCAAATTAGATTTTCAGTCTCATCTCAAAGTTTATAAAATTTGTGAAAGGGGATTTCGGGGGGCGTAGGCCTCACCAGCTAAAATCGCCAACACCAATTTTCGTTGCACGTGATTTTCCTAACTTTGGTAGCAGGGTGTCAGATCACCGCCCTTACCTACAGTGATCGTTGGAAAATCGAGTCAACGGCGAATTCGTCGGTAGAATTGCCCGCCGTGCGACTGCGCAGAGCGGGCAATGTAATTTCAAAATTCCAAAACTGTTCGAAACTTGAAAAATCACTTAAGCTCCGACGATGTTCGTCCTGATATACTCGTTCAAATCAATCCTTTATGTCCAATATCCTGCTTCCAGCAGAATCACAGAGGATATCCGGCCGCTTAGCTCTCACTCCTTTGTCTCAGGTCGTGTTTCGTCGAATCGTACGTTTCGGAACCGTAAAGAGAAAATTAATTCAAAATTTCACTTATAAAATTCCGTCCGCGGCTGAAAATAATTTGCAGAGGAAAATATTGGAACTTAGGTGAAATTACCGGAACGCAATATCAAGTTAACTTCATTTATTCTTAAAGCCATACACCGCGCACTGAAATGGCGGAAGGTCAACGCGCTTCGGTCAGAACTCGTAATCGCGACCGCGACGGATCCACGCGCCTCGGCGAATTACGGTCTACTCGTATCCTAATACCCTAACTATTCGCGAAGGTCAGTCACACTTCCACTACTTACTTGGAAACTGTGCGGCGATAAATCCTTCACAAAAAGAAATCACAGAACTATTTGCTATCACTACTCCGCTCGGAACTGTCCTTGGCGAGATCCAGTGGCAAAATGGAAGAGAAACGGTTCTCCGCGGTCAAAGATCTCTCATTCTCTCCTCTTTCCGAGAAGAAACACTATTATTGGCCGATATGCAAATTCGGATATCGGTAGCGCCCTCCGAGTATGTCGTTATTGGTCAATATGTAAATTAAGAAAGTAACAGCGCCCTCGTCTTATCTATTACGCATCAATTTTTACCCTCTCTCACCCCCCACTAGGTCGGTCAGCATTTAATCTAAGAGACAGGTTCATCCCTACTCTTGTCGGAATTTTGATGAGGACGGAAATCAAATATCCTAATGATTTGCCTATTGGTCGTGACGTCATCAGCGAATTTCGTCAGAGTTTCAAATTTCATCGGCTAGCTATTAATTTCAATAAATGCGCGGCTTATCGCTTTCAAGTGTATAAGAGCGTGCGAAATTACATACATTATTTAATCCATACGATACGGTTCAACTATAATTAATGCATTTAATTTAAGTTAGTTCTAAATTTAAAACAAGTTTTAAATCGCCTTACATTTATTTACAATTAATTCGCATACGCGTACAAATAAATATCGTAATTTTGAGTCAACTATAGGCGCGCCTTTAGTAATCTATCTATCTCTCTCTTTTTTTTTTTCGGATCGCTCGCTATCTATCATCGCTCTCTCTTCTCCTCAATTAGTCTATCTCGCTCGCACTCCCGCTTAGTCTACCGCGCTGCCGTTCTGTCTAGCTTAGCGCTCCAAAATGGCCGCCTACTCTTTAACGCGTGCACCTCGTGTCTCGATGCCGGTAATCGTAGCGCCTCCTGGAGCGCTCCGTTTTTCGGTCGTGTGCGGTTTCGGAGTGTTGTGTGTGAGTGTCGGCAGTGGTTCATCTCAAGTGTGTGTGTGGCGTTCAGGATGTCGTCGATGGTGCGCAGCAGTCTGACTCAGCTGATTGCCGGCTGCCGCTTCATCGGCGATTTTCTGTTCGCCCCAGGAGTGTCAGCGTGCTCCGGGTGTCAGTGTCAGTGTCTGGGAGTGTAACGGGTCGGCACGTGCCGTTACGTGCATTTCCGCTGCACTTCCCAGTCAAGTTTTCTCGTTTTTCTTGCCCGCCGGCAACACGTGGTCAGGAGTGTGTGCATGTGCTCTCTCTCTCGTGCGCTCTTTTTTTTTTTTTTTTTTTTTCGCCATCCGTCGGATCGCGACAGCTCGTCTGTTTTCCTTATTTACTCGGTTGTGGTTAACATGTAAGGGAAAATGTATGATTTTCGCATTAGGCGCGTTTTAATTAAGTATTTTCAGCTGGCTACGGGGCGGCAAGGGACAGGGATGGCTTTTTCTGAGGTGTTGCAAATAGCGCAACACTCTCTGAAAAGGCCTTGTAATGCACCGCATTACAGAACCCCCCCCTAAGCCGGTACACTACCAGGTGTACCGTCCGTTTGCCGTTTCCCTTGTTCTCGCCGCCACGTTCTCAGCTTACCCTGTATGTCTGGATCTTACCTGTTGGGGTTTCCCCCCCGGTACCATGGTCTGCTACCATTGGGCGCCTGGTCGAATTGGTCTGCTTGGCTGCATCCTTTCGTTGATGTCACTAGATTTTTACGAACTATTGGTTGGTCAGAAAGGTCAGGTCTTTAAATAAATGGCCGGTCGGATATGTTAAGCCAGGGTATAACCCTGGCATTTATTTTGGTCAGGTCTCTCCATATTTTTTTTTTTTTTTTTTTTTTTTTTTCAAATTAGTGATACCCGCGCCTGCGGGAGCGGTCGCGCCACTCCCTCGCTTCCAGTTCCTGGAGGGTGCGTTGGAGCTGTTGTAGCTCCCTCAGGCGCAGGTCAGCGTCGGCCTCATCTTCTGACGCCCGGTTCCTGGGCCTCCGCACCAGTTCTCTCGCTCGTTCCTCCGCCGATGGCCTGGCCGATGAGGTAGGGAGTCTGGTGCGGGGTATCGCCCCGGTGCTGGAGGTCGGTCGTTTAGTCGGTGATCGACCCCGAGTGGCTTCCTGGTAGGAGGGTGGCGATTCTTCCAGGTCTCGGGGTCGACAGGTCAGTGGTCGATTGTCAGCGTGGTCGGTGTTTCGGTTGGGGTCTCGGTCAGCATGCTGTTCCGTATAGTGGTCCGGTGGTCGTCTATCCCATCCGGACCCGGACGAGGTGGATGGTATTATGCCCTCGTCCGCCCACCCCCTCCGGCCGCTAGGCGGGTGTGGATGTCTCGGTGGAATAGCTGGTGGGTCCACCGGATTGTTCCTGCCCGAAGGTGTGTGCCTCCGCTCATAAGCCTTGGCACACCTCGGGCAGTTGAACACATCCACACCCCTGCGACCACAATTCCCGCAGAACTGCCCATCTTTAGGCTTTGGGCAGTTCCCGAAATTGTGGTCCAGTTGCCAGCAGTTGAAGCAGGCACGGAGTGGTGGGTCAACTGTGGGGTCCGTCGGAATCTCCGTCAAATGTCCGAAGCCTGCCCCTGTTCGACGAGGCAGGCTGCCCCAGGATGGCATTTTGGCGGTGGTCTGCCTAACCCGGTCGATGGGGGGTCCTGGTAGATCGTAATCGGACCCCTCCCCGGATTCATCACCCGCACCCACCAGGTCGTCCAGTTCAAGATGCCGCCGCGGGTTGTACCTGCGGCGTTTCCCGCTGGCCGTCCGGTAGTGCAGGTTCTGTATCTCCGGCCTGTCGACCGGGTCCACCCTGGGCGTGGGTTGGGTTGGTCGGTACTCTGTCGGTCCTTGGAGTTGCCGAGGTCACCGGCAGCCAGCCAGGGTGACCTTGGTTTCTGGATATTGCTGGCTGTACCGTGTTTTCGGGGTCGGTCAGTGGTCGGACATTGATGGTGGTTGTAGTGGTCAGAGCGGTGGTGGTCGGTATTGGTCTGGTGATCAGTGTGGTCGGTGAGGTGGTGGTCGTGGTCAAAGTGGTGGTCATCCAGGCGGTGGCTGAGGTGGTGGTGTTCCGGGCGCTGGTGGTCATGGTCAGGGTGGTCGGTATCCAGGCGGCGGCTGAGGTGGTGGTGTTCTGGACGGAGGCTGAGGTGATGGTGGTCCCGGCGGTGGCTGAGGTGGTGGTGTTCTCAGCGATGGTGGTCCAGGCGGTGGCGGTGGAGAGTGGTGATGGTACCACTCCTGGGCGACGGAGTGTTGGGGGCGGAGTCGATGGTCCAGTAGGTTGGGGGTTGGTGACTTCCCCCTTCCCATCTGGTACCGACTCCGCATCGCCGCCCAGGTAGTCCGCCAGTTCTTTTTCCGCCTGTCCATCCAATGACAGCCGGAAACCCTTAGAGGTATCCGAGCAATGGGACTTGGAGGTCCCATGCTCAGATAGGGTCTCGACTGCTCCGCCGTCCTCCTCTTCAACCGCCGCACCGGCCTCCTCGCGGATGGCCCGAACAACCTCCATCCGCTGACGCTCCTTCCGTCGCCAGTCCGCTTCAGGAACGCGGGTCTGGAACGTGAGGGCCCAGCGGAGGAGGCGCTCCCGCTCTTGTCCCACCGGGAGGGGGCGCGGCGGTCGCTGGTCCTCCGCCTCCGTGACCTCCAGGCGAGCCTTCTCCCGCTCTATCTCGTCCACCATGTCCTGGATATACCAGGCCGACGGGTCTTCTGTCGAGTGGGTTGTGGTGGGCTCGATGGTCTGAGCCCCCACTCCCTCCTGGTATCCCGGCATGGTGGCGAGTGTCTGCAGGCGAAGGCTCTCATCTCCGCCGTCAGTCTCCCGGGTCTGAGCCGGCTTGATCTCCCGTGCCCTGGTCCCCGTGATCGTCCTGGGGATTGCGGTCAGCGGGATCTTCACCACCATGCTCAGACCCTTCTTCTTGGCGATTAGAATACTCGGTGCCATTTTCTGAAAGAAAATAAATTTAGTACCAGGTCATAGGTCATGAGTCGGGACAGCACAGTGCAGGCAGTCACTGGAATCTTTCCTGGGGGTCATAGCCACCGGCTTTACCTCCCCTTTATGCCTGGAGAGGCTTGCCTGTCCAGGCTTGTCAGACAACACAACCATCACCTTGGAGATACACATGCGGTCTAATAACGGTTTTAGTGGGTATTGTGGTCGTTAATTGTTGCTAGGTTATTAGGATAAAAGTTATCCTGTCAAGGTTAAGGTTGGCTTCTTTTAGTCTCTATGGTCAGTTTCAATCTTCTTATTCAATATCTTATTGTCTGTTTTGCATTTTTCTGTTTGCTTGTTTTCTTGGCAGGGTTTAATGTCGTAGTTGTTGTTGTCAGCGCTTTTAAACGGTTTCAGCTGTTCCACGTGTACTTTGCCAACTTTCCGCTTTGTCATCGTTTCGATAGTAAATACTGTGTCCGAGAGCTTTTGTTGCAACTTAAACGGTCCTTCATATTTTTCGCTTAATTTGGTCGAAAACTTATTCGCTGCATTCGATAGGTGATGTGTTTTGATCAATACTAGGTCTCCGGTTTTATATTCGGTCAACTTTCTTCCAGTATTGAATCGGTCAGCCATTTTCTCATGCTTTATCTCTAGGTTCCTTTCAACTAGTTCATATAGGTCTTTTAATCTTTTAAGCCTTTCCGTCCATTCATTTGGTGTCAGTGTCGGTTCTATTTCATTTGATTCTATCTTTCTTCGTAAGCTTTTTATCAATCTTGGTTATCTACCATAATTTAGAAATGCTGGGGATGCTTTCGTGGTAGATTGTATTGCTGTATTTATGGCGTGTCTGAGTTCGTTGATATGTTTATCCCAATTTCGATGGTCATTTTCTACGTACGTCGCTATCATTGTTTTTATTGTCCTATTACTTCTCTCGACTGGATTGGCCTGTGGATGGTACGGGACTGTCGTGTTGTGTTTAATCCCATATTCATTTAACATGCTGTCTAAGTGCTTATTAACATATTCTTTCCCGTTGTCGGTCAATAAGTAATCAGGTGTTTCCCATCTGAATATTATCAACTCTTCTAGTGCTTTTGCAACGGTTTTTCCATCTGCGGAGCGTACCGGTTTCATTTCTATCCAACGTGTGAAGAGATCTTGGAAAACTAATAGGTATTTATTCTGTGTCTTGCTCCGTGGGAATTCCATGGTGTCGGCTGCTACTATGACCCATGGTCGGCTTACATTACGTCGTCCCATGAGACCTTGTGGACCTTGTTGATTGGTTTTAAATTTCTGACATAATGGGCACTTTGTGACAAAGTTATAGGTGTCAGTATACATTCCTCGCCAGTAATATTCCGTAGCGATCCTCATATATGTTTTCTCTATTCCTAGGTGTCCCGCTACTGGTAGGCAGTGTGCATTCCTCAATATTTCCATCCTATATTCGTCAGGTACCACTAGTTTCCATTCTGTTTCTCCATTAGTTACCGGGTCCATAATTGGGTCTGGTCTACTGTAATATATCATATTATCTTCAATTTTCCAGTCAGGATATTTTTCCGGCTTATCTTTTATCTCTTTACGCCTTTTTAAATACCAATTATCTTGCACTGTTGTAAAGGCTGAGATTTTATTAGCTTCTTCATTAATTCGTGATAGGGCGTCTGGTACTTTATGCATTGTGCCTTTACGATGTTTAAAGGTCACTCGTTCTTGCATAAGGTCACATATCCATCTTCCTAGTCTACCTTTCGGTTCTTTTATATTAAACAGATATACTAGAGCTGAAGGGTCGGTAATAACTATATAATCATACCCCTCAAGGTAAGGTCTCAATTTCTTGATGGCATACATAATTGACAGCAATTCCTTTTCAGTCACAGAGTAATTTCGTTCTGGTCCAGTCAGCGTTCGGCTAATATATGCTATTGGGTGTTCGCCGTCATCAAAGTTTTGAGTCAACACAGCTCCAATCGCAAAATCACTTGCATCTGTTTGAACCGTAAATGGTCGTGCAAAGTCTGGTCTTGCTAATACTGGGGCTTCCGTTAATGCTCTTTTTAGCTTGTCAAACGCTTCTTGTTGGTCAGTTTCCCAATTAAATACTTGATGTTTCTTTAATAACTTTTGTAGCGGTATTTTTATTTCTGAGCAATTTTTTATAAATCTAGAGTACCATTCGACCATCCCTAGAAAGCTACGTAATTGCTTTACTGTTTTGGGTCTTGGAAACTCAAGTACTGTCTTGGTTCGGTCTGGATCAGGTCGCAATCCTTCTTGGTCTAATAAAAAGCCTAAGTAATTGAGACGAGTGCAGTCGAATTCACATTTCTTCTCGTTTCTCTGCAGTCCAGCTTCATTAATTCGGCGTAGTACTAATTCTAAATATTTGGTATGTTCATCGAAGGTCTCGGTTGCTATAATAATGTCATCAAGGTATGGAAATACTTGAGGTTCCCAGTCAGGTCCAAATAATGCGTCAGCTAATCGTTGAAAGGTCGCTGGGACATTGACGAGTCCGAATGGCATAACTATGAACTCCCATAATCCTTCACCTGGGCTTGCAAAAGCTGTATATTCGCAGCTGTTTTCATCTAGGGCTACTTGGAAGTAGGCCTGTTTAAGGTCAATTTTGCTAATATATTTGGCGTGTCGTAATTTGTCTAATATTGAATCCATGTTAGGCAGTGGATATGCGTCTTTCCTTGTAACCTTATTCAAGTCGCGAAAGTCAATGCAGAATCTCCAGGAACCGTCAGGTTTCCTTATCATTACTGGGGCACTACGCCATGCACTTTTGGACGGTCGGATAATGCCCATTTCGTACATTTTCCTTATTTCAGTTCGTACTATTTTTTGTATTGCGGGTGACATTCGTCGTAGACCTTGTCTTATTGGTTGGCTATCACCTACATCTATTATGTGCTTTACTATCGGTGTTCTTCCTAGTTTGTCAGTCATAGGTGGTATTAAACGGTCCGTTATTTCTTTGATTCGTTTAGTTTGGTCAGGTGTAATTTCTGTGAGGCCCGCGCATTCTGCGTAGAAAGCTTCTCGTTGTGTCGGTTGTCTAGGTTGTAGGTGATGCCATTTACTATTATGTACTCTCCATTTTCTTTCTCGGAAGAGTATAAGCATGTTCCACTGTGTCAGGAAATCTAGGCCTAAGATAATTGGCGGTCCAGGTAGGTTTTTCATTGCCTTAAATCTAAATTTCTGTGTATGTCCATCGAAATCAATCTGTAGGGGAAGTTCGCCTATGGTTTTCTCGGTTTTTCCCGTGATTCCTTGGATTGTAGTGGAACTAGGCGTTAGTCTTTCTTTGAATCTGTCTGTTATTTCCGGTCCTACTAGTGAGAGTTCTGCTCCTGAGTCAACTAGGGCGTCATATGCTATATTACCAATAATAATTGGTATGAAACACCTACTGTCTGAGCTTAACCCTCCTATCGACTGTGGAGGTGCGGTCAATATCGCTGTCTTGCTTTTGTCTTTAGTCTCATCTAAAGCTTTCTGTTGTCTTTTATCAGGTTCCTTAGCTGTTGGTAGGTCTAATTGTGAGGGTATTGTAGATTCTTCGTCTATTGTTTGTATTATCTCTTCCTTGTCTAGGAATTTCACGGTTTTTATTATTCCTTTAGGCATTCCTTCAGGTTTTTCTTCAGGTGTAACAGTATCTATTTTGTCTGGGAGTTCTATTATTTGGTCTGTTATTGTTGGAATCTGATGGTCAATGTCGTTCATTACTATTACTTTTTCAGCTGGTGGAAATGTTAGGTTTTCCACTGACTGTTCGCTGTTTTGTATTTCCCCATCCATGTCAAATAGTAACGTCTCTTGATCCTTGAGGCGTTTCAGTAACTTATTGAGTGGTTCCTCATCAATCCAGGATAATTCTTGCCCATTTATTGGAGTGGTATGTCTGTCGGTGCAGTTTTCATCCTCCTCTGATGTCTGGTTGTTTATCCCTCTATCGTCATCTGATGATATTTCCCATATTGGGCGAGTATTTTCTTCTGAGTCCATATCAATTTCTATATGGGAGGCCATTTTCATGGTTATTTCCTCTATATGGTCATGTTGGCCCATTATTGGGAATCGGGGGGAAGCAGTGGGCTCGTCTGCTCCCCACCTAGCGCGTTTCCCAACAACTCAGAACGAATATGTTGGCAAAATTTGCAAAAGTCAAAAGGCGAGCCTATGTTTTTACAAACTTGGCAATGTGTCTGTCTTATTCTTGGTCCTGTTTTTGGGAATAAAGATTCTCTTTTTGGGCAGGATGCTGCATAATGACCTGGTTGGTAACAGAAGAAACAAGGGTTCTTTGGGCATTGTCGGTAGCTATGATCACCTTGGCAGCATTTGCATGGTTCTCTGTTTTGTCTGTCGGTCTGATTATCATTATTCATTGCATTATCATTGTCTGTTTGATTGTTTTGGAATGGTATCAGTGAGGGCAGATTCCATCTTGTTTCCACTCCATTCGATGTCGGTGTTTGTTGACCTTGGTTGTAATTTTGTCTCTGTTGGTTCCGGTAATTTATTCTGTCATTTATCTGATTGTTGTTTGCTGTCTGTGATCTTTCTTGGCTTGTCCATGGTCGTTCTTGTTTGACTGGTGGGAAGCCCAAGTATTGGTGAGGTCCTTGGTATGCTGCAATTTGTGCCATCATGGGTGTAGCATATATATTTCCTTGCTTGGTCTGTTGTTGTATATTATTTTGTTTTGTTTTATTTGTCTTGTCTTTTCTGTTATTATTTTGAGGATTTTCACGTGTATTGTCAGGTTTTGTTTCAATTTTCTGTACCGCTGAGGTTTTTGCTATCCTCTTATTGGTTTTTGGTGCTGCTGCTGGGAAATGTGTCTTTGTCGAAGGCGAATGGTATTGTTCATCCATTTCCTCCAAATCTTCCCATTTTCGGCCGTAATATGTCAAATCACTGAATCTTTCTATCCGTTTATCAGACATGTATTTTCGGTATGTCGGAAGGAGTCCTCGTCTAGCGATTTTAATTTGTTGTCTCAAGGAAATAGGGCGCTTAAAATGGCTGGCTATGTATCGGAAGGCGTTCAGGTAATCTGTTATCGATTCACCTTCATTTTGTGTCCGTCGTCTAAGTTCTTCTTCAATGTCATCATCGGTCATACGTCTGCCATAGTGGTCTCGCAGGGCTCTTTTCAGGTCTCGCCATGAATAAATTTCCTTGGATATCCCTCGGTACCACGAATTAACTTCTTTGGAGAACACGGCTGTTATTGCTTGCAGCAGGTCCTCACTTGACATTCTAACACGTCTTTTCTGGTCCTGAATCTGATTAATAAATTCTTCAGGTCCGTCTGTGCCATTAAATCTTATTTTACGGCTCTCTAATAATTTAATATTACGAAAATCTCGTCGGGCCGTGTCGTAGTCTCTTAGCCTGCGCGAACTATGCCTTGACTCATATTCTGATTTGGATGATGAATCCGAGCTCTCCGTGTCAGAATAATGTCTGGGTGGTTCTCGCCATTGTTCACGAGAGTATCGATGACCTAAATGTTTGTTCCTGTATCCAGATCGTGACTGTGATCGTGATCGTGATCGGGAGTGATAGTTTACTTGGTGATGTGAACGTCTATGCCGTTGTTCAATGTCAGATTCACTTCCTGATGAGTACCTTCTATTTTTTCTATGCCGGTGGACAGTTCGTGATCGTCTACGGTCTTAGTTAATACCGCCTCATTAGTCTGATTCCAAGTTAATGTCGGCGAAGTTGCGTGGAGTTGTTTCGGTGGTGTTGCTTGTCGACGAATAACATCCATTTCGAGTGGTAAATCAATTAATTGATTTGTATCTACCACCCGACGTTCGTCAGTTTCTAATTCTTCACCTGCTGTTGATGTTGCCTCTGTTGTATTTGTTTTCGGAGGCTGGTTGGCGGTTTTATTAGAGTCAGTTTCTTGGTCTTCGTTCCAAAGCATTCTTGCAAATGGCGGAAAAGTATCAATTCTTTGGCTGCGAGTCATGGACGGGTTAGCTGAGAGTCTTTGTTCTCGGATTACCCATCTCAGTAGCTCTAGTCGGTCTATATTGTCATCGTTCGATATTCGCCATCCTCCTTGGCGTAATTCATTACGAATTTCTTCCTCTGTGTTGTCAGCTATCCTGTTTGCCACATCTCGGGCTATTTTATTCTTTTTTAATATGTGTAATAGGTCAGCATTTGATAATGGCAGTTTAATTGGTGCATTAGTTGGAATGTCATCATGTACTACCACCATTTTGATTAATGTCTATTTCAATATCAAAGTGCTTTGTAAATCTATATTTTATCTGTCCGCTCCTACCAAATCCGAGTTTTCCAAATCCTTAATACTAAATTCAAACTGTTGAATTAATCTATCTGAATTTGGAAATAGTCAATCCGAACTTCTCCAAAATCTGAACTGTCAGAATCTGGTTTTGAAATGCAAGCTACTCAATATTCACAAATTTGAATCGTCAGACTCTAAACTGTTAGAGTTTACTGACGCGTATTCATACTGTACAGTCTGGATTGTCAGCACTTGACAGTTGAATTTTCAGTTTGCTGTGAATCTGCAATATAGCTCTGTTTTCGAAGTTTCGAACTTGAATTTCACTTAATTTTGTAGGATCGGTCAGATTTTATCTCATCTTGATTTTATTATAACACTGTATCAGTTAATTTACATAATACTATTAAATTGAAATATAGTTGTTCGTATCCTGTACTTAATATACTGAAGGTCAGAAAATTACCTGTTATCTGTAAATACTGATGATCAGAAAATACTGTTTATCAGTTAATACTGATGGTCAGAAAATACTGTTTATCAGTTAATACTGATGGTCAGAAAATACTGGTTATCAGTTAATACTGATGGTCAGAAAATACTGGTTATCAGTTAATACTGATGGTCAGAAAATACTGGTTATCAGTTAATACTGATGGTCAGAAAATTTGCTGAAAATAATTAATTAAATATGTGATTGTTCTGAATTATCAGAACTTCAAATAACATAAACATGCATATTAATTAATATATAATTTCCACATAAAATACAAATAATATCAATAAAATGGTCAGAATAAATATTTTTTTTCAGATTTAAATTTTAATATAAACGGTCAGCTACACTAGCTAAACGAAACGGATTCGACGAATTTCGAAACTAAGTTGGGCGCCATTTGTGAAAGGGGATTTCGGGGGGCGTAGGCCTCACCAGCTAAAATCGCCAACACCAATTTTCGTTGGACGTGATTTTCCTAACTTTGGTAGCAGGGTGTCAGATCACCGTCCTTACCTACAGTGATCGTTGGAAAATCGAGTCAACGGCGAATTCGTCGGTAGAATTGCCCGCCGTGCGACTGCGCAGAGCGGGCAATGTAATTTCAAAATTCCAAAACTGTTCGAAACTTGAAAAATCACTTAAGCTCCGACGATGTTCGTCCTGATATACTCGTTCAAATCAATCCTTTATGTCCAATATCCTGCTTCCAGCAGAATCACAGAGGATATCCGGCCGCTTAGCTCTCACTGCTTTGTCTCAGGTCGTGTTTCGTCGAATCGTACGTTTCGGGACCGTAAAGAGAAAATTAATTCAAAATTTCACTTATAAAATTCCGTCCGCGGCTGAAAATAATTTGCAGAGGAAAATATTGGAACTTAGGTGAAATTACCGGAACGCAATATCAAGTTAACTTCATTTATTCTTAAAGCCATACACCGCGCACTGAAATGGCGGAAGGTCAACGCGCTTCGGTCAGAACTCGCAATCGCGACCGCGACGGATCCACGCGCCTCGGCGAATTACGGTCTACTCGTATCCTAATACCCTAACTATTCGCGAAGGTCAGTCACACTTCCACTACTTACTTGGAAACTGTGCGGCGATAAATCCTTCACAAAAAGAAATCACAGAACTATTTGCTATCACTACTCCGCTCGGAACTGTCCTTGGCGAGATCCAGTGGCAAAATGGAAGAGAAACGGTTCTCCGCGGTCAAAGATCTCTCATTCTCTCCTCTTTCCGAGAAGAAACACCATTATAGGCCGATATGCAAATTCGGATATCGGTAGCGCCCTCCGAGTATGTCGTTATTGGTCAATATGTAAATTAAGAAAGTAACAGCGCCCTCGTCTTATCTATTACGCATCAATTTTTACCCTCTCTCACCCCCCCCACTAGGTCGGTCAGCATTTAATCTAAGAGACAGGTTCATCCCTACTCTTGTCGGAATTTTGATGAGGAGGGAAATCAAATATCCTAATGATTTGCCTATTGGTCGTGACGTCATCAGCGAATTTCGTCAGAGTTTCAAATTTCATCGGCTAGCTATTAATTTCAATAAATGCGCGGCTTATCGCTTTCAAGTGTATAAGAGCGTGCGAAATTACATACATTATTTAATCCATACGATACGGTTCAACTATAATTAATGCATTTAATTTAAGTTAGTTCTAAATTTAAAACAAGTTTTAAATCGCCTTACATTTATTTACAATTAATTCGCATACGCGTACAAATAAATATCGTAATTTTGAGTCAACTATAGGCGCGCCTTTAGTAATCTATCTATCTCTCTCTTTTTTTTTTCGGATCGCTCGCTATCTATCATCGCTCTCTCTTCCCCTCAATTAGTCTATCTCGCTCGCACTCCCGCTTAGTCTACCGAGCTGCCGTTCTGTCTAGCTTAGCGCTCCAAAATGGCCGCCTACTCTTTAACGCGTGCACCTCGTGTCTCGGTGCCGGTAATCGTAGCGCCTCCTGGAGCGCTCCGTTTTTCGGTCGTGTGCGGTTTCGGAGTGTTGTGTGTGAGTGTCGGCAGTGGTTCATCTCAAGTGTGTGTGTGGCGTTCAGGATGTCGTCGATGGTGCGCAGCAGTCTGACTCAGCTGATTGCCGGCTGCCGCTTCATCGGCGATTTTCTGTTCGCCCCAGGAGTGTCAGCGTGCTCCGGGTGTCAGTGTCAGTGTCTGGGAGTGTAACGGGTCGGCACGTGCCGTTACGTGCATTTCCGCTGCACTTCCCAGTCAAGTTTTCTCGTTTTTCTTGCCCGCCGGCAACACGTGGTCAGGAGTGTGTGCATGTGCTCTCTCTCTCGTGCGCTCTTTTTTTTTTTTTTTTTTTTTTCGCCATCCGTCGGATCGCGACAGCTCGTCTGTTTTCCTTATTTTCCTTATTTACTCGGTTGTGGTTAACATGTAAGGGAAAATGTATGATTTTCGCATTAGGCGCGTTTTAATTAAGTATTTTCAGCTGGCTACGGGGCGGCAAGGGACAGGGATGGCTTTTTCTGAGGTGTTGCAAATAGCGCAACACTCTCTGAAAAGGCCTTGTAATGCACCGCATTACAAATTTAAACATTTTGTAATTTTTTTTTATAATAAAAAGCTTTGTTTCGAAAAAAATGCTTGTTTTATTGCAAATCACACTAAGAATAAATAAATTTATTTCATTTCCACTTTCTAATTGTTTTTGTATACACAACCCAAAGCACACAAAAGTTTAGGTTATAGCCATGAACATATGTGAGTCCACTGTAAACATGTTTACAGTATATCTATCATCTGATATACACTACGTATATGTCTGCATT
The DNA here is from genome assembly GCF_024137745.1 of Phymastichus coffea. Lineage (NCBI taxonomy): Eukaryota > Metazoa > Arthropoda > Insecta > Hymenoptera > Eulophidae > Phymastichus > Phymastichus coffea. The sequence continues at coordinate 853,335 of NW_026706827.1, forward strand.
GCAGCGTTGCCAAGCGTAAATAACAACTATGATAGAATATATAGTAAAATGCTTTCTGTCTCAGAGAGGCCACCGTTGACGAAGAAACAAAAAAAGAAGTAATCTTACTACTACCTAAACGTTTAATACATCTAAAAATGTGTTGTGGTTATTTTCAAACTTGGTATCAAGATCGATAAAAAAAAATTGTAGAGAGTTTATCCACAATAAAATAAGTAACTATAAAGTGAAAAAAGACATAAGAAATGTCTTACTAGATTGCATGGGGCTATTACTTTTATGTAGAACACTAACAGAAGTTGATGAATTCTTTGAACTTATGTGTAACGTGCTGTTCAGCACAGAAAAACAAGACGCCATTGATCATTTAAGACAAATCAAACGGCTTCGGTATAAGCATTCTGCATTGTTACCCAATCATGATGTTTCAGAAATGGAAAATAACAAGGATATCTTGCACAAAAACGATAATGATAATTTTGATATTATTGCCGATATCTATAATTCTGGTGTATACAAAAAATCTCCATTTCACCAACGTTACTATAGACTCTACGTAACGATTCATGGGAAGAAACATGTTACTGGTATGGAAGTTGAAAAAAATGTATCAAATTGCTATTATGCTCAAAAATTTGTTGACCATGTACTTCGACTGTGGATGCCTTACATTGTTTTGTGGAGTGGTTTGGATTTAAATGTTATAGATCCAAATATATCAAGACTCATCAATGCTTATATTGAAAGTTCAACTAGAGTAATGAAAGAAAAATTCTTGAAAGGAAACACTAGATCGTGTATAGGTGATGTAGTTCGTATCCTTAACAATGATCAAGTAACAGCTGGTTTGGTAAAAATGGGTGTTCCTATCAAAGGAACAAAATCATCTAGCCAAAAACCTAAATATATATATATATATATATATATATATATATATATATATACCCAGAAGCTCTTGCTAATCCAAATCTTATTGAGAGGTGGAACAGAAAATCTGATATGGACGTGAAAATAGGCAAAAAAAAGAAGGTAAAGAAAAGTCCTTTAGAAGCATCAACAATTTGCCGTCTACTACCTGAAAAATTAGAAAATAATATATAAGAAGGATTTTCAAATGAAATGAATGAAAATTTAAATTTAACAGTGTGTAAACAAACGAACAATGGACTGATGGAAGGAACTACAAAAATAAAAAATAAGTGTTCAACAAATACTTTGACATCTACAATTAATAAAAGAAAAAGAAAAGAAAATCATGTTATCCAGACTAAAAAAAAGAGAACTATTGAAAAAGTAGAAATTGAAGAACGTCAATGCACTGATACGAGTAGCATGATTGAACTGATAATGCCAAAATTAGAAATACGTAGTCCAGATGACTTGGGAGAAAAATTAATAAATGAAAGAGCAATCGTTCCCATCGATGACTGCATGGAACCAACGCCAGCAGCAGCGGATGATGTTATAATTCAAGGTTCGATAGGTATCGAAGAAAATCAACAAAGCTCGGGGATGAAAGAAAACCATATAGAAGGGCAACGAGAAATTTTAGAAACATTTCAAAATAAAGTAATAAAAGATGTTACATCGATGATATTAGAGTACAGCGTAAAGAGGACAGGTACAAATAGACGATCAATCAAGTTAAATTTCCCTTTTTGTAATTTATTATTAATGCCATACTTAATAGGCAGTCACTGGCAGTTATTAGCCGCAAATGTCAAAGAAGAGAAAATTTGCGTACTCGGTCCTTATTGGGGAAATACAGATGAAGATCGAGCTGTGAAAACGTTTAAGTCCTTTACTTACAATTCAAACAGCTTTTTGAGACAGCTGAAAAATAAAAGCTGGAAAAAATGGAGGATTGATAACCGACCTTATCAATCAGTAAATGATGGGCACAGTTGCGGCCCGTACGTAATATACTATTTACATTGCTTAGGGTCCAATAAAGAATTTGATTTAAAATTCGATCCTGAAGAATATAGGATGAAAGTAACTCACGATCTACTATTACTCTCTCAAAATATAGAAAACATTTGCAAGTATTGTTTTTCAGAAATTAGATCTATGCCAATAAAATGTAAACACTGTAATCGTAAAAGTGATATACGATGCTTGAAATACAATGACGTAAATAATGATGAAGAAATAATGAACAAACAGCTAGCAGAATTAGATTTACAACCACCGCTCAGTATAGATGTCATAATAAAAGAACCCAACACAATAGCGCGCACCTACATACTAAGCTTCCTGAAAAACTGTTCCTTGCGCATCTAGTACAACACTTATTGTAATCATAATTTATCGTTCTTCAAAGTTTTTTTTTTTTTATTACATACTTATCTATATTATTTCAAGTATAATTACTGTACATTCTATTTCTTTTTTTTTGTCGTTGTATAGCGAATAAATCTGTATGATTTGAAAGCTTAATAAAAAAAAAAAAAAATAAAAAAAGTGATGAAGAAGAAATTCCACTTGAATAAAAAGTAGAAGAATGTCATACATTCGTATGTAGACTTTGCCAACGAAACATGTTACGATAGTATTGGATCGAGAGTAATTATGTGAAAGTAGTTAATGAACTTAAATATCTTTTAGTACTTGTTCAAATACAAAGCTGCTAAAATATTTTATCAGAAAGAAGAAGATAAGCCGATTCTAAATCTTATAAAACCAAAATTTAATATAACAAAAAATTTTCTTTTACATTTCACTATTATTCCAGTATAATAATGTCTAAACAGTGACACTGTACTAAATATACTAATGTTATAAATTACTTTAGCTAAAATATTATTTTCTACGGAAAATTACTCCGATAAATATAAGCAAGATATTTTTCCTTTCTCGAAAATACTTTAAATTACCACAAATCAGAAGATATTAATAATATTTATTACACGTGTAGTAGCATTAAATAAGTCTCTAAACTTTTAATAATACAAAATACTTAAAATTCTTCGGTAGCAAAACAACCCTAACATTAAAAAAAATTGTTTCTTAGCCTCGCGCAGTCGGTATTCGCAGTAGCGAAAAAATAAGTCAGTGGACTTTTCAATCTAATAAATAAAAACAATTTTTCTTTGCTCCGCACAGTCGGTATTCGCAGTTGCGAAAAAATAAGTCAGAGGACTTTTCAATGCAACAACGAAAGACAATTTTTCTTTGCTTCGAGCAGTCGGTATTCGTAGTAGCGTTAAATAAGTCTCTAGACTTTTAATAATACAAAATTAATAAAATTATCGGTTGCAAAATATCGTTACCCGATAAACCATAAGAATAAAAAGGAGTTTCTATGCCTCGCGCAGTCAGTATATGCAGTGACATAAAAATGAGTCGGTGGACTTTTAAATACAGATGTATTAAAATTACTCGTTTGTAAAATATCGTTAACCGATTAAACATAAAAATAAAAATCAATATAATATTTCTCTGCCTCGCGCATTTGCCGTAAGTAGCTAATAATAATACATTAATGCAATAATACCGTAATAAATGCATGCAGAAACATGCAGAAAGTTGATAAACTAATGTTGAAGCCAGTCTATCGACTTCGGTACAGTTGTTTAGCTTGTAATAGATTCAGCCACGTTATATGGATATTAATTCTACCAGAAAAGAGGTATACGAGGTGTGTTCAAAAAGTAAGGTGACTTTGTATTTTTAAGAAAAAATATTTATTTATTTATTAATATTTATGTTGTCCCCTTCAAAGTAATCCCCCTCAGATACAATATACTTATGCCAACGGTTTTTCCAATCCTCAAAGCACTTCTCATAAGCACTTTTCGGTATAGCCTTGAGCTCTTCCAGCGATGCAGTCTTTATCTCTTCAATCGTTGCAAATCTCCGTCCTTTCATAGGTCTCTTTAGTTTTAGGAACAAGAAAAAGTCACATGGGGCCAAATCCGGTGAATATGGTGGCTGAGGCATGATTGTGGTGTTGTTTTTGGCCAAAAAATCTCTCACAAGCAAAGATCAGTGAGCAGAGGCATTATCGTGATGCAAAAGCCATGAATTGTTTTTCCACAATTCTGGGCGTTTTCTTCGTATTGCTTCTCGTAAACGGTGCATAACTTCAAGATAATACTGTTTATTGATCGTACGTCCATATGGTAAGAACTCCTGATGCACCATGCCATGGTAACCGAAGAAAACAGTGAGCAAAACTTTGACATTTGATCGAACTTGGCGTGCTTTTTTCGGTCTTGGCTCATCTGGGCTCTTCCATTGGGACGATTGGACTTTGGTTTCGATATCATAACCATATACCCATGATTCGTCACCAGTTATGACCCTTTTGAGTAAATCTGGGTCGTCGTTGACGTCATTCAACAGTTCTTGAGCGATGCTCATGTGACGGTTCTTTTGGTCAAAATTTAGCAATTTCGGAACAAACTTCGCTGACACACGTCTGATGCCCAAAACGTTAGAAAAAATTTCATGGCACGAGCCAAGCGATATACCAACATCCTTAGCAACTTCTCTGATAGTGATTCGACGATTTTCCAGAACAATTTTCTTCACTGCTTGAACGTTTTCATCAGTTGTTGACGTGCTTGGGCGTCCAGAGCGAGGCTCGTCATTGGCATCTTCCCGGCCATCTTGGAAGAGTTTGTACCACTTGTGATAAGGGTGAGGTGAGCAGGAAATAATAGTATGAGTTTTCTTATTTTTTTTTTATTATTTAGTTTACAATTAACTCCCGAGAGCAAGAATGAGCGACTTGCGCGCTTGCTGGCTGGACCAACAGTGCTGGTTCTTTCATGCTCTGCCTCGCTCGGCGGAATCCTTCCGCTAGAGGCGCTACAGGTTTTCGGCAGGCAATGTTAGGGAAACTAACCGAAGATAAGATCTGCCAGCAGTCACACATGTCGCTCAAACTTTTACAGCACTATATAACTTATCTAATGGTTCATGTGTCGCGCATATGGTTGTCGCTTGGGTCGCAGCACGCTTGCCGAACAAAAGATTTTAGAAACCAACCGCGGAAACCTTCTACGCTCAGTCCGGACGCGAGTTTCTTCGTTTGCCCCTCCATTCGATCTTTCGCCCTCACTCTCGCTTATCCGCTCCCTTGTCTGCTTGCCTGCCGGTCTAGGGTAACATGTGATTACCCTTCCCGTATTTACGCAACTTACGTAACGCTGATTGTTGCTCAATTCTTCAGCCTCCAGGAGATAACTCCTAAAAGCTGATGGGGCATCACGGCCACGAGTACGCCTTCCAAGCGCTCGCGCACGTCCATGAGCAAGACAAGGAGCGGCAAAAAGACGAGGCACATACATTCAACATCCCGGTTCATTAATTGTAAACAACCACGCACGAACTCGAGAACGGCTTACGACGCAGGGCTTCGAAGAACCTAAAAGGAATATGATGGGACACGTCTGCGTCACACGTGGCTCGCACTCGTTCATTAACGCTATTGTCACCGAGATCGCTCGAACTCCCGCCCCTCACAACCTTCACGCGCTGGTCAAATTTTATTGCTTTTTCCCAAAATTTGTCGCTTACGCCTCTCGAATACGGTTTGAGGATCTTACTTTCGGCGTTTCTTATAACTTGTAAACATTTTTTTTACTCAGAACAGTTTCACCGTATGCCATCGTCAACATTTCAAGTGTTTCGGAGCACTTTATTTTATTTTTTACACAAAATTTGATGCAAATCCTTTGATCCATATTTTTCGATAGCAAGAAATCGCCGAGCACGCAAAACACTTATAACCTTTACGCCTCTCACAACTACACAAAAAATGCTATACACTTGAAACTTGGTACAGATGTTCGGGAAGAGTGTACCAACATAACAAAACAAAAAAATCGATAATCGAAAGTACGTTGCCCGTGAAATTTGAAAAGTCACCTTATTTTTTGAACACACCTCGTATACGTAAACGTGTAGGTCTCAAGCCCTAAAAAATGCAGAGAGAAAGCTTAAAAATTAACATTATGAGATATATTGTATGATTATTAAAATAAACATTACAATAAAAAGTTTTATATTCTGTGATGTAGATTATTTGGAACGGATGTAAGGATGGTTATTATAGTGTGCGACAGGCGTAAATTACACTGTTAATAAGTATAATCAATATTAATAAGTATAATCAATAATATTATAATAATAATATAATAATATAATCAATAACCTGCAATTATTCCGTAACTCTCCATTAATAAAAAAATCAGACAAATAACATTGAAATTCCTCAGAATTGTTTGTTTCAAACGACTAAAGATGTGGTTCTTAAGGAGTTCGACAGAGAAAACCCGCCAAGTTTAATGGATATAAATCTTATAATGAAAGAATTACATACACAAGTGTTATAAATATTACAACAAGAATTCCCATTTAAATATAGTAACTTAAAGTTATTATACATAACATGAAAGAAACGCAATTTTTAAAATGGAATTTATAAGTAGCTGTCATGATGGTTTGTGAAACTGCCCACTAGCGAAATCATTTATATTATTTCATGGTAATTCGATCGTACAACAAAAGATGATAAAAGCCTACGTTCAGTGATTATTTAATGGGACGTAGGCGTAAATTGCCAAGGAGGAAACTTTTTCAGTCACCTTCTTATTGGAAATCTTATGTAATAAATCACTTGGCATTTTTTTCGTGGCAATTACAAATCAAAACGTAAATATAATGAAATTTACTATTTAGCGGTCGTTTAATTAACTTTAGGGGTGGTTCGTGAGAGCGCGGACCGGAGATATTTTCTGAGCCCTTTTCTTGGAACAATACTTACATCAAAATCATCGTTTAGCATCATATGTCTTGGTAATTAGAAGTTAGAACAAAAAAACGATGGAATTCAATGTTGAGCGGTTTTTTAATGTAGTGTAGGGATGGTTTGCATGAGTGCCGACCGGCGCAACTTCTTCTGTCCGTTTTTTGTACCAATAGCTGTATAGAAAAACATCGCTCACTATTTAATTTAGTGGTGATGAGAAGTTGTGTGGATAAAATAATGAAAATCTGTGTTTAGCGGTTGTTTGATGAGTTTAGGGGTAGTTCGCGAGGGCGCCGACAGGAAATATTTTCTGAGCCCTTTCCTCAGAGCCATAATTACATGAAAAACCATTGCTCAGCATTATATGTCTTGGTGGTTCAATGTTTGAACAAAAAAATGATAAAATTCTGTGTTTAGCGGTTGTTTGATGAGCTGTAGGGGTAGTTCGCGAGAGCGCCGACCGGAGATATTTTTTTTCGTATTCTCATTACAATTATACTTTAACGGAAAAGCATTATGCTGCCTCTTATTTATTGGTAATAAAAAGTGTCAACGTAATACACTAACATTCATTACGCCAGTTACTCTAAGGGTAGTTTATAGAGGTTGAAATAAAATTAATGATGTACGATCATTGTTCATATCAATATAGCATTGCTGAGAAGCAATATGTCATATTGAAAATTGAAACTAGAAATTTTGAAATTTTCGTTCACTGTGAACGATCCAAACCTCAGATTATGGATTAAGGGGAAGCGAGCGAGAGATAATCCAATGCTCCTAATCCTATAAGGAGGCTTAAGGACAAGGCGGTGGCAATAGTCATTGTCGGGAGCATATAAAAGGAGGCCCTGTCGCTGAGTCGGGAGAGTCTCATCTGAACCGTGCAGGACATCACTTTCACCGTACAACTCGTGCCGGCGCCAATCATTCTCTTCAAGCAGCTCGTCTCGCTTGTGGCTTGTACTAGTTTCTACTCACTGCACGCCGTTGCTGTACCTCTACTTCAATCAATAAAGTTCTACAAGTTTAAATCTAGCTTAAGCTCGCACGCTGCGTTCTCTCTCTCCCTCTCTTTCCCTTCTTCGATCCTTGAAGTTGGCGAATGTGGCTGCCCTTTTGAACTAGCCAATAGTACATTACGATACAAGTGTGGGAAAGTAGATTCTTGTTTCGTGTGGCGTTTACACCCAAGCGAAGCGAAGGTGGAAAGGTATACGAGACGAGAAACTCTTTCCCGAAAATTTGCCGTACAGTATTTTTTGATACGACGTGTGGAAAGTGTAATTTTCAACGCACGTTTTCTGCCGAGCGTACGGAAAAGACGCACTTTGCGCACGGAGTGTCGAAATAAACTATTTCGATACTAGTGTGAGGAAGTAGTACTAACCTCGATCATACGTAGAGTTGAGTACCTGAGCACAGAGTGTAAATAATAAATTAATAAAATAAAATAATCATAAAATATTATTCTGAGTTCGGATGAAACTTTGTAAAAAATGAAAGTTATTCGTAACGTTAGTTTATAAATGTATATTAAATAAATTTAAAAAAAATTACATTTAAAGGAAACTTCTATACTGTTTTAGAGTAGATGAAAATGTAGCAAAATAAAAAAATGCTTATCGACGTATAATTATATTAGATATATCACTACATTCCTGAATTTCTTTGCACAAAAAATTTTTACGACTGAAAATTACATGATATTGTTTTTTAAATTTGTAAATAATTGTGTTTCAAGAAAATTCCTTCATTGTTTAGAATATATGAAAAATAGAAAAATAAGGAAATGCTTAATTATCAACATATAATTGTGACGGCGGGCCATATGATCAAAATTTTCCAAATTTCAAAAGAATAATTTTTCCTAGTATTAAGACCAACGGCAGAGTTAAAACCGTTTCCCATGAGCTGTAGGAACCGAATCAAGTGTCCCAGGGAAATTTTCCTTGATAATCTCCAAACGGCAATAAAATCTAGTCTAAATTTATGTAAGCGTGCATTCCTTTTTTTATTACGCTCTTCCGCCCCTCGCACCCTCGCACTTACATACGAAGTGTATACAGCCTCCGCGAACACGTGGGCGCCGAGATGCCGATAAGAGAAGAGGGCCATAAAATCGCGTCTGCATCCTGTTCACATCATGACTTACGAATTTTTCCCTTTCCAACTAGAAATTAGGCATTAGAAATTATGAAATAATACTTTTTGAACTTGAATATTTTGACTTCAACAATATATCAGAAATAATTTTGGCCTCTCAAAACTTCTTATCGAGTTTTCGCTCCGGAGCTTAGTTTTAAGCAGAAAATAAGAAAATACAAAAAATACGTTAATTTTAATGAATATAATGTTACCGAAAAACTTTTATTATAAGAAATTAATTTACACAGCGTAGCGTGCGAGATAATAAGCGTCGCTTAATTTTTATATATTTTATTATTACATAATTATTGATAACTGTATTTTGCGGCGAATTTAATTATAATATTGATTGTTAATATAAGTAGTGTATAAGTTATGTATTGGTCGATTATGTTAATTCCGACTTCAGTTAATTAATAATTACGAAATTTAAAACTAATCTTGGCTGCGAATGATACTTGAAGAGCCATCTCACGAGCTAAGGCGTGTACCCTTGCGGCCGCGCCCCCGATTTTCTCCACGCCTCCGCTCCAATTAGGGCCCGAAAATCCAGCGAGGAAAATAAGAAGAAACAAACGGACCAATTAACACATCATTGCCTGCTCCACTCCTCCCGAAATCGAGAGGCTAAGAGAGGGACTCATCACCCAACCACCCACCTAATATTAAAAGAGCTGCCCAAGACCCAAAGGGCAATCGTCAGTCGTCGTAGTTGTTGTAGTTGTTGGAGTTAGTTGTTCCAGTTGTAGTGTGTGTAAGAAAGAGATAGAATACCAGTGGTGAAGGAAGCATAAGAATCAACACCAAGAAGTGAATCAAGCAGCCAAGCAGCCATGAAGCCCAAGAAGTGGAACTAATAAAACCGATTAATACAGAATTAGGAGCCGTTAAAGTTAAAAAGTGACAAATTTCAATAAAAGAGTAAGCAAATAAAATTTCTATTTTTTTAGTATCCTTTCCTCTCTCTTAGAAATAACTCGCAATCCAAAAATTCTTCCCTTTACCGTATTTGGAGACTACTTTTGATAGGCTCCAAATACAATTTATATTAGGAAAACCGAATTCTACTATTAACAGGGCCCCAGGATACTTCGCGCTCTCGGATTACAACTATCGATTGGAATCTAAGAGTAGAAGTATAGGTTTAGTGGCACTGTTCCCTTCGGTATTATTAATTTTCGACTAGTGATCCCGCTAGTTTATGCAAGAAATCGCAGGCTAGCAACAACAGAACCCTGAGACTGCGCCAAGCCTCAGGTGCACCTGAGATGTGTCGTAGCCACGACGTCACATAATTAAATATATAGGTGTGCTACTCGGTAATATTATAAAAGATATGAATAATATTTACAACACAAGATACTCGATGTATAGATAATTTATTATTCTCTATAATACTTTTCCAGTCAACCTCACTCTTCGTTATCGTAGTAATAATCAATCCTCCGGTTTCTTAGCAACCTCCGATGTTCGCTTTTTATCGCGTTCGATTAGTCTCCACAATCCCTTCTTTTTCTTTAATTTAAGAGGAGTTACCTGCACGGCCGAAGAACGGTCTTCTTGTTCACCTACTTGATTCTCTTCTGCTCGTGGTGATTGTGATGGATGTTCCGAATAAACATTAGATGATTCGTAAAAGTTTGATGTAGGCGGGGGTGTTGATTCCTCTGAATTTGCAATTGGATCATTTGGTATTTTCTTTAAGTGTGTGACATGTCTCCTTAATAGCCTGTCGGCTGCACCCAGTAAGGTTACTTCATTCCCTTTTTTTTCAAGTACCTCGAATTCTTCTTTCCCAAATCTAGTATGTAATTTATTTGGTACTACCATACTCTGAGCCAAAACCCTGTTTCCAGGAAGTATTTCAGAAGTTTTTGCTCCTCTAGTTTTGTCTTCTCTCTCTTTACCCTTCTGTTTATTAACAATGTCGCTGTTTTTGGCTTCTTCGTCTCCATCAGTTATTACTAGATCGTTAATCGAAGGTATTTTATCTCGGATATTTCTGCCAAATAAAAGCTCTGACGGAGACTTCCCAGTTGTCCCATGAGGTGTCACATTATACATTAGAATAAATTTTTGTAGCTCGGCACGATAGTCCTTCCCGTTAGCATGAGCTATTTGCAACCGTTTCAAAATTGATTTGTTCATATTCTCTACTTTCCCATTTGCTTGAGGCTAATATGGTGGTGTTTGTATAAGTCTAATGTTGTTATTCTCACAGAACTTTTTAAATTCAGTACTTACAAACTGTCTACCGTTATCTGCCCTTATACTACTTGGAATTCCAAAACGTGAGAATGATTCTGTCCGATGATCTATTATAATAGATGATATTGTGCTTTTAAGAAATTTTATTTCTTGGTACCGTGAATAATAGTCAATGATTACTAATATCATATCTTTATTCGGTAGTGGTCCCATGAGATCTATAGCAAGGCACTGCCAAGGTCCTTCAGGAAATCTATGTCTAGTCATCGCCGGAGGTTTGTTAGGTTGTGACATAGTAAACAATCTCTACAGTTTTTTACAAATTTTTCGACTTGCTTGTCAATTAACGGCCACCAAACGTAAGCGTCTTTTCATAACCGTTTCTCCTGGATGACCTTCGTGAGCCAGTTCTAAGACTTTTTCGGTTAGTGTCTGAGGTATTACAATTCTGTTACCTCTCAGCAAAATCGATCCAATTGTTGATAATTCCATCCTAAAAGGGAAATATACATTATTTCCTTGTGGAGTCCAGGAATTTTCGCTAATTTTCTGAATTGCGTCTACTATTTCTTGGTTTTTTAGGCTTTCCACGATAATCTGCGAAATTTTAAGTGCTATAGAGATACTCTGTTCAAGGATTCGGAAGATATGAGATTCTTCCTCTGCGTCGAACGAACGCTCATCCTGAATCCTGCAGTCTTGATACTGGATCAGCGATATTAAGCTTGCCTGGTTTATATATTACTTCGAATTTGAATGCCTGAAATCGAAGTAACCATCTTTCTATTCGAGCTGATGGCTTAGATGTTGGCTTAAAAATTGCCTCTAACGGTTTGTGATCGGTTTCTAATTCAAATTCCAAACCGGCTAGATAAAAATAAAAACGTTCGACTGCCCATACTAAAGCCAGACTTTCTTTTTCAGTTTGAGAATAACGTCTCTCTACGTCCGATAGACTCTTGCTTGTGAAGGAGATTACTTTTGGATTAGACTCTGAATCAAACTGTAATAGAATGGCCCCTAACGCAACAGGGCTGGCATCTGCAACAAGCCTAGTGCGTCTTTTAGGATTGAAATAGGATAGTGTTGGAAGTTTAGCTAGAGCCGCTTTTAGACTATCAAAATGCTGTTGGTGCTCTTCTGTCCAGATAAATTTTACATCTGTTTTAGTAAGTTGACGAAGAGAATCTGTTCCTGTCCCTAAATCAGGAATGAATTTCCCTACATAAGTCACTAACCCTAAAAAACTCCGTACCTCTTCCTTGGTCAGTGGTGCTCGAAAATTTAAAATTGTTTCCACTTTCCTAGGGTCAGCGTCTATTCCTTGATCAGATAAATAGTGTCCTAGGAACTTCAGATTTTGGACTTTAAAAACACATTTATTTTTATTCAGTGTGACATTGTTATCATTTAAAACAGACATGGCTTTTTTAAAACACTCATCGTGCTGCTATTCTGTTGATCCAAATACAATAATATCATCCAAAAAATTTAGGCAGTTCTTACATGGCGATAAAATGGCCTCGAGAGTCTTTTGAAAAATCTCAACGGCAGAATTCACACTGAACATCAAACGTTTATATCGAAACAAACCTAAATGAGTGATAAATGTTGTGATATGACGACTGTCGACATCGAGTTCCAGCTGGTGATAAGCATCAACTAAATCCAAACGTGAAAAGTATTTTGCCATTTTCAATTTTGTCATGAGAGAATCGAATGTGGGTATTGGAAAGTTTTCTCTTTGAATAGCTTCATTTGCTTTACGCATGTCGATACAAATCCTTATCTGTTCATCGGATTTATAGGAAATAACAATTGGTGATATCCAAGAACTCGGTTGATTTACTCACTCGATTATGTCACGTTGTAGCGCATCATTTAGTTTAGCTTCCACTTATTTCTCTGCGGTAACAGGAACTGTCCTCATGTGTTGTTGAACTGGTTTTACGTACGGGTCAATTGTCAATTTGACTACAACATTTTTAATTTTCGGAAATGGTGTTATCTTTTCTACCTTATTTACTCCTAGTCCTAGTTTTAGAATACCCAATTGTTTTGCAGTCTCTTTACCAACAATAGATATATCTCCTCTATTGACTACATAAAACGACGTGATGAATTCTGTAACAATGAGATTTTGAGTTGTTTTTGATGAGTATTGAGCGGTCTCTCTCTCTTATTGATGGCCGTCTTGCGCACCAAATTTCTTCCCAGAATTGCTTATGAGCGCCCCTTAATCCCTCTCCGAGGTTTTAAAAGAGATGACAGTCTAGCGCTTAGGTAGAAGGAATTGAAACTCGCTGTCGGTGACAAGGACGTGGTGTGTGAGTCAACTTTAGCCGAGGATTATCCGCCTACCAGATTCATAGAAAGATCTACAGACGGCTACAAGCATATACACGCGTACGCAGATATCTCGCAATTATCAACTACTGACAGCGACCTGAACCTGCAAGTCCACCACAGACTTTGAGGAAAAATTATGAGAAACTCATCCACTTCACTTTAAACAATGGAGGATTGGTCTGCTAACGGTGGATTATTGCACGATAATAAGGAAAAATAATGTAAGACGCACTTTTTCTAATAATTTCATTGGAGAATAGAAAGAGTTTAGTGAAAACGACATGTCGGTTAATGACGTTGTAATAATTCTGATAATCGTTTAATTTAGAATCTCTATTGTATCAAAGTATTGCGAATGGTGTAAGCGTGATCACGTAATTCATAACATAGTTAAATAAATTGAAAATTGATTGTAAGATCCAATTTAAATCTGTTATTGCCATGATCTTGTTCCTGAGCTCTTAGTCGTTTGCCTGTTTACATATGCTCTACCGACATTTAAATGTCATGTTTGTGTTGGCCCTTTAATTCAAGTTCGGCATAATATTTATGTAGTGTTATTATTATAAATAATTTTTACATTGGCGCCCAACTAATGAAAAATTCACTCCTTATTTATGCATGGCAAATGACGAATCTTTTGTAACGAGATCTGGTAGACTGTCAAAAAAGATTATTCCTAATTCTGTGTTATTTGCAAAATCAAATCGTACGAGAAAATCATCATTCATAATGAATGTGCTTCCTGATGATCAACGCACGCTACATCAGAGACAAAAGGAGGATGCGCAGAGACGGCATCACGAGGACGACCAGTTACAACGTCGTGTTGCCGATGAAGTAAACAGAGCAAATGAACTTCAAGCAAAGGTACAGCGACTTGAATTTGAACTCCAAGAGGCTAGAGCAAATCGCAATCATCATGAGCCTGAAGTTCAACAGAATCAACTACACGCGAATTTTGCTGCGGATCTTCTTGCGGTTCTAGGTGATGTGAATGTTAACTAAATTAATATTAGGGTGCCAGAATTTCATGATGAGGATACGCAAAATCCTTTAGAATTTTTAAACGAACTGGAGCGTTATTTCCGTTTTAAACAAATAAATGAAAGTCGAAAAATTAGTATTATCAGTATAATTTTAAAAAACAATGCTCGAAATTGGTTTGAATTACAGCCTGACTTTCGCGATTATGAGTCGTTTAAAATTGCCTTTTTAGAAAAATTTTTCACAATACCAATTCAAGTAAAAATAAAGAATAAATGGTTAACCAGACGTTTTAGTAAGGAAAAGGATGGAAACTTGCAATCTTATTATTTTTCACAATTGAAACAGGCTAGCTTTATTGAGCCGGCAATGTCGAATTTTGAAAAGAACCATAATATAATTCTACAATTGCCTTTCAAGGTGAGACAAGCGTTGGCTGTAACAGATTGTAACGATTCAAATGCCCTGACTTCTACTTTGTCAAATCTCGATTCGTTGTACATAGAAAAACAAAAACAATACCAACATTTAAATCAAAATAAGGGGAGACAAAACCAGCAAGATGTTTCGGTCCATCACATCAATATCAACAATAACAAACGACGAGGTCGTGTGAATAATCGAGCTCCGTATAATACATATCAAAACAGACAATCTTATAATCCAAATCAAAACAAATTATCGAATAGTCATCAGAACTTTAATCTGCCTGATACTTCGTATCCACCGCCAAATATACAAAACTGTAATTCTAACAATATATCAAACTCAACAAATACTCAACAAAACAATTTAAACTAGTAGCAGACGTATTGAACATTGACCCAGCAATACGTCATTATGAGAATTTACAAAACGATCTAACACATGGAATATTAAATAATAAGGGTCATAATAATAATAATAATTTAGTACAGAAAATACCTTCATCTCCACATATTTTAATTAATATTTTAGATTATAGTATTTGGTCATTACTGGATAGCGGTAGTCAAATCACCGCTATCTCGGATGTTTTCTATAATAAATTAAAAAATAAAATACAACTGCTAGAGTTACCGGTTTCAAATATAGTTGTGTCAACAGCTATCGGAAAGCGCGCAACTATTATTAAGAAACAAGTATTATTGAATTTAAAAATAGATCATATTAACATAAACCATACCTTTTTTAACAACCGAGATAATTCTCGGAAATGATTTTTGTTTAAGAAATGGATTGGTGATTGATTATTGGAACACGGAGCTTAGGATTAGAGAAAATAAAATATCGACTCATTCAGTGTTATTCGATCGAAGAAATTCAGAGAGAATAATTTTATCTAATAAAGATGAAGTAACTTGTATAATAATAATGTGTATTGAGAGTTTAAACTCTGATGCTAATATAGAAAATAAGAATAATCAAACTGAATATAATTATAATAATCTCTCACGAAATGTAAAAAACAATAGAAAAAGTGATGAGAAAAGTCTAAATGCCTCGCAGAAAAAAAAGAAACAATGCGATGACATTAAAATGGTCGAAAACACAAATACGAACCTAGATAAGTATAAAAAAGATAACGACAATTGTCATTCAAATATTTGTGTTGATAATATAATTGAACTTTTATCCAATGAAATTATTGAAAATAATAAATATGAAAAGAGGCCTCAGAGTGAAAATCTTAATGTATATTGTATTGAAAATGAAAATGAGTCTAAAATTCTCTCAGAACGACTTCGTGAGATCACGTTTTCAACTGTAATGCTGAGTGATAGGAAAAAATTTGTCTTTAATCAATTGTTGCAAGACTCGAAATCCTTATTTTCGGATAAAACTGGATGCGCGATTGGTTATAAACACAGGCTAAAACTTATTAAACAAAATCCGAAAATAAATCGCTATTACCCCATACCATTTGCTTATCGAGAATCGGTTGGTAAGGTTATTCAGGAAATGCTTCATGCTGGTATTATCGAACCATCTGTGAGTCCGTATTGTAATCCTATTAGAATAGTTAAAAAGGCAGACGGTTCTCCTCGTATTTGTTTAGATGCTCGTGAATTAAATCAATATATTGAGGATGATCATGAATCTCCTCCAATAATTGAAGAAATCATGCAGCAGTTCTTTAATTGTAAATTTCTTTCAAAAATCGATTTGACCAATAGCTTTTGGCAGGTTGAACTTGAAACAGAATCGCGTCCTCTTACAGCGTTTCGATTTGGATCAAGGATGCTTCAATGGATACGCGTACCGTATGGAATAAAAACAGCTGGTAGCGCGCTTATTAGAGCTTTTAGTATCGCATTGCAAGATCCTTTGCCACGGGATTTTAAGTTTTTGTTGCCTTTAGATATCACTAATAAATCGATAAAGGCTTTTAATAATTCTTGTGATATTCCAAATAAATTCATAACATATATTGATGATACAATAATAGCCACTGAAACTTTTACCGAACATATACAGATTTTACAAATTATATTTTTTAAGTTGATTCAAGCTAATTTTACGGTGAGGATTAGGAAGTCGGAATTTTTTGTAGATCAAACATTGTTTCTTGGATATAAACTTTCAAATAGAGGTATTGAACCAAATCCATTGCGTATTAAGGAATTGGTGAATTTTGAACAACCGAGAAATCAAAAACATTTGCAACAATTTTTTAGGATTTGCAATTATTACCGTCGATTTGCAATTATTCACAACAATTACATTACCCCTTTTCGAGATTTGCTTTGCAAAGATTCTGTATGGAATTGGACTGCTGAACATTCAAAACAGTTCAATCTATTAAAACAAAATTTTATTAATTCTGTGTGTCTCAGACATATAATACCTAATGTGCCTTTTAAACTTCAGTGTGACGGGAGTCTCGCTGGAATAGGTGGCATTTTATATCAGATTGATAATAATGATGATCATTGTATTGTTTATGTGGCTAGTCGTTGTTTATCTTCGGAAGAAACAAGGTATACTACTACCGAGATTGAATTGCTTGCAATAATTTATTGCGTAACTAAATTTAAACATTATTTGATTGGTACCAAGTTTGATATAATTACTGACCACAAATGTTTGACATTTTTGGCCTCTACAATGTATCATAACTCTCGGTTGGTTAGGTGGAGTCTTTTATTGCAGCAATATACATTTGATGTCAAATATTGCAAAGGCACAGATAATGTCGTCGCGGATTTTCTAAGTAGGAATCCTAATGGTAAATTTTCCAAGGATAATAATGATAGGCTTATGATTGGACTATTAAATCAATTTTCATTGCCTCTTATTGATGAAAATATTTCTGCCATGGGTATCATGACTGTGAATCGTGATAATCCTACATTAAAAACAATAGTAAAAAATTTAAATAAATTGCAGTCGGAAGATAAAATTTGTGAAAGTATAATAGATAGTTTAAATAAAAATAAAAATAATAAAACTAATGAGGATTTTTGCTTGCATCAACAAATTCTATTTAATTATGATCGAAAAAATCAAAATTACAGAATAATGATCCCGGTATCACTAAAACACCAAATTATTGAATACATTCATAATATGCTTGGACATCCTGGAGTATTTAAAACATTGATGTACGTAAAGCGCTTTTATTATTGGCGATTTATGCACAAAGATGTTAAGAAGTATGTTTTGGCTTGTGACTTGTGTCAAAGGGTAAAGTATCTTTCGATCGCGATGGAGGGACCATATAATCTCGTGGCATCTGAAGCTCCTTCAGATCTTGTCACTGTAGATTTTTATGGACCTCTCCCTCGAGCCCGGGGGGAGTGGAGTATGTATTTGTTGTTCTTGATGCCTTTTCGAAATTGGTCAGACTTTATCCAGTGAAAAAAGCTACCGCGGCTGTTTCGGTCAATAAAATAATTAATGTTTATATCCCAGAGTGCGGCAAGCCGAAAAGAATTTTGAGTGATAACGGCACTCAGTTTACCTCGCATCGGTGGATTGATGGACTGGAAGAGTTGGGTATTAGGGTGGTTTTCAGTAGTGTTCGTCACCCCCAGTCCAATCCGACGGAACGCGTGATGAGGGAGATAGGGCGTTTGTTCCGAACATTCTGCGAAAAAAGTCACACATCTTGGGCTGGCTATGTGCCGTTAATTGAGAATCTGTTAAACATAACTACACACTTTACCACTGGTTATGCTCCCATAGAATTGCATTATGGTAAATCAGTTCAGGATGAAATAATGAGGATTGTTAAGTTTCCATCCCAACCTGTTATTGATAAGCAGTTAATGATAACATTAGCACGCGAAAATATAGAGCGATGCTTTAAACATTGATTAAAGGGGCAAAAGATTTCGAAAGTAAAAATAAAAATAAACGACTTAGTGATGCTGAGAGTCAGGCATTTATCAAACGCACTCGACAAAGTCACGCATAAATTTTTTCACCTCTATGAAGGTCCATATCGTGTTTCGGAGGTTGTCGGGGAAAACGCTTTTGTTCTTGTGGATCCGGTCAACTCTGAGATGGTTAAGGGCACCTATAATCGTACGAATCTGCGCCTATATCGGTCAAATGATTGATTGTCCGATTGTCGCATGCTGTTTTTGCGCCTTTTTTTTATTACTATATCAAATGTAAAATAAAAGTAAATTTTCATGCTGTCTGTGGCTTTGCGTTCTGACTACGCGTATGTCAGATTGAATATGCATTTTGCCCTGGATCATACCAGCTATCAAGCAGAGTTCTTGTAGTGGATCTGAATTATTAAGTGACAGATGGAATAACTGTGTGATGATGCGTCATCACACAAAAATATACTACCGGCACTTGCGGCAGAACAGCCACGACCGCATACACCCGCCCACGCATGTCCGGATCTCGCGAACTATGGCCTCCAGCAGTCTCCCTGACCGATTCGCACGACCCTTACGCCCGCGTACAACCCCTCGCGCACTCACGACCCGATCCGACACTCCCCCGGGAAGCTGGAAGCCCTTAAAGTTTCCAGCCGCGATCAGCTGATCGCAAGCCCTGTAACTAAGGCAGACCTAGTTAGACTAGAAGTAGGGGCAACCGAACGCGTGAGAGCGAGCGAGACCGCCGACACTAGACCGATCGGACGCGAGTGAGGGGAATCGGTAAGACCAGCGAGCAGTGGATAGAAGAGGATAGACAAGCGACGCTAGTTGACCGGCCAATCGTTATCGGCTTAGGGGTGGTTAAGCTAATGAGACAAAACCGACGCTATCTCCGCGACCAGTAGGCGAATTAGGCGCGAAGAGCTGACCAATAAACAAATTGCGCGGGCAAAAATATCGGTATAGACGGCGCTGAGACCCGGCTTAGCAACAAGCCGACCAATCAACAATAACTAAGGGGAAGTAAGATAGGAGAAGCGGCGCGTCGCCGAAAAACGGCGCGCCAGTACCCGTCCAGCCCTGGAGTCAACCAGTCGAGCGGACGCCCGGGCGCGAGTACCGAAAGCGAGAAGAAGCAGCGAATAGTGAGAGAAGCCGGGAATAGTGAAAGAATCAGAATAGTGAGAGAAGCCGAGAATAGTGAAAGAAGCAGAATAGTGAAAGAAGCAGAATAGCGAAAGAAGCAGAGAATAGTGATAGAAGTAGAGAATAGTGATAGAAGCAGAAGTAGCAATAGAAGGAGAAAGTAGTGATAGAAACAAAAAACAGGAATAGAGTATTAAAGCAGCGACAGTAGCAACAACGGCAACGCAGACAGCAATAGTAGCGGCCGCTACAGTGGCCTTGGCGGCCGTAGCCGCGACTATAATCACCCGTAAGATTGGCAGGAGTAAGTACACTTTCCCGCTACTGATTTTGCATGACCGATGAACGCAAGATTGCCGCGCATTTGCCGACCGCCGCGTTACGGGAGTGCCGCACGACCTTCGCGCGCCCGATGATACTTATTGCCGACCCTTTTGAGCATCTTTTGTCGAGCCGTAGTAATGTTCATTGTCCGCAAGACGAAGTTGTCGCGTGATTACCGAACGCCCGCGGTACGGGAGTGCCGTATGACCTTCACGCGCATTACGCCTCGCGATCATGTATGTTTGCCGTTGTTTCTCCGAGCTTTTCCTTTGTTGCGTCGTTTCATTGTCCCGTATCTGAAAGACGAAATCGCCGCATGATTGCCGAATGTCCGCGCGCGGGTATGCCGTATGACCTTCGCGCGTCCGTCGCCGTTGTTGCGCGTGTTTTCGCCACCGACCTTCCGAGCATCGTTTTGTGCGTCGTTATACTGTTGTCATCCGAGGAACGAGTCTCCTGAGTATGCGCGTCTACGAATTCCTTTTCCGAGTCTATCGAAAACATTACGCGAGTCGTGCTAGACCTTCGCTTGACCGGCAAAGTTCGGATATACATTGTCGTCTTTGTTTCGTTCGCGATCATCGCTACAAAGTGCCAATAACACCGCGAGCAGTGACTAACCTTCGCGCGACCGACCGAATTCCTACGCGTATTTACCTCGAACAAGCTGGAATTTTCGCCGCGAATAAACAAATCGACATTGCTTAACCGTATCCGAAACCCAAAGTATTCACCCGAGCTATTGTCTGCCTAGATCGACTTCGCGTCGTAGTACGCCACTCGCGTCCCCCAGTAACCTAGACCAGGCTGACCATCGCGAGGGATAGATCACTGGGGTTGACCTGGGAAGTTTTTGCCTAATAAATCTGAATTACCTTTAAATCTGATTTGTTACTGACTACACCCACTTGATTCCCTCATCCCCCGTAGCTTTCGAGATCGGTTTGAGATCGGTAAGCGCGTGCGCGAATAACCTGATTGTCACCTAGCCGATAGCCGCCGTCGCGGGAACCATGCTACCAGTCCACGGAAGGAGCTATCCCCTAGACCACTAGTCCGTCAGTCGGGGCGCCCCTGCGACGCCCCCCTCGATGTACCCACTTCTGGATTAAGAGCCGCCATGCCCCGAACTACACCTAGCTAGCCGAACGAGCCGCAGCCGTGGGTGGCCTTGTAAACCACCCGTTGCCCCCCTTCCCCCCTTTCGCTCGATGTGTCTCCCCGCTTCAGATTCGAACGAATTCGTGGCCTAGGACTTCGCGCTCCCACTTCATCCTTCACAGGTGATAGCCACGCGCGCAGAGCACCGACGGCGACGAGGAGGGAGGCAGCGGGGAAACCACCCGACCCTCACAGCGACCAGCAGGACCACGCCGAACCAGCCAACGCTGCAGCGCTACCCGCTCTCCTAACGTGAGAGCACGGTAGCTGGCGCCCAACGAAATAAATAAAGCTGCATACGTTGTCTCGGCTAACTGCGCCGCTGGCGACAGTGCGAGACAGGAAGAATACGTGTCATTCATTTTTCCCCTCCCTCTCCCCCGTCGCAAATGGCGCCCAACGTGGGGCACACGCCATCGGATGGCTTCGTACTGCATCTAAATGGAAACTGGCTAGTTGCTAGGATAGCACCCCCCGCCCCCGATCCGACCAAGTGGCGTACCGCGACCGCGAATACGGCGATAATCAGCGAAGCGAATAATTTGATGAAATTGGCGATTACATGTGACTATATACGATGTATATGTGATTATATGTGATTATATGTGATTATATGTGATTATATGTGATTATATGTATACAATTTACGCTGCAAAATAATAATTTACTAACCTGTGTGTGGGCTGACCGAGAGAATAATAATTGTAAGTTGCCCGGGTAAATTTTAAGGAGATCGCGATTATTGGGCCGGACCTGGGACCTTTATATCCCCTGTGTTTGCGTTGGGAAGATTTTCTGTGGTAGACCTACGAGAGTATCCGTCTAGACCTTTTGTTTAGCTAAGGGCTCGAAACCAGTTATTGACCGATTTTGGATAGGTCGTTGATTAGGGGTTTGACCACTGGGTCCGTACGACCTCGCGACTTTCTGTCCCGGGTAGCAAATCCCGATTGGACTTGACTCCGAACGTGGAGTGAGACCAAGCTTGACCAGTCGAACTGGCCAGTAAGGATAAGCCTGACCTTCGGGAACCGAACGACCTCGCGACCGTAGAACTCAGTGATAGACCTCAACTGGACTTAACCCCTTCAGTGATAACTAGGTTAGACCGAGTATTAAGCCAGGAAACCACAGTGCTTAACGCACTAGCTGTTTGGCGTAGAATGGCATCCAACGCAAGTACAGGAGTACCGACCTCCAGGACCGAGGATGTGGACACCCTTGAAGGATCCGAGGACCAGCCATGGGATAACATGAGGATGTGGCACACCCTTAAGAAATCACATGCCGGACGAGAAATAGCCGTGACGATTAAGGAGATGACGTTTGACGAAGTACGTGGGGAAATGGAGCGACTTGGACTCCCTATCACTGGACTACCTGACGTTGACCGCCTGGAGTACCTGCGGTACCGTCTGCGGGAGGAGCGGGTAAAACCGGACCAACGAATCAAAGGATCCCTACACCTTAGCACCTTCCCAGCGTATTGCACCGTACTATGGCGCCCTGTGGAAACCAGTAGTGATGCCCAGACGCACCAATCGGAATCCACAGCAGCAGAAGGACGAAGTCGCCCAAAACCCAAAGTTACTAAGACTATCGAAGAAAGCGACCACGACCAGAACACCAGATCGGGAGTGAAGGCGCCTAAAGTCCGCCCGCTTTCTAAAGTACCAAGTCAGGTTAACCCGCCCGACCTAGTTGATCCAAGTACCTCAGAGGACGACACAGCCGATCCGACAGGAAGGTTACGGCGATCTAAACTTACCCAACAAGCCTCAGCGATCAGTGGAGCACGCAATCACAAGAAGACCGACGCTGTCATAGAGCAGCCAGCTAAGAAGGGCAGAAATATACGAAGGATACCGCCGCATGGGGCAGCCGACCAACCCGAGATACATCTGGAGCTTTCGGAACGCACCGGAACCTTTCGCCGAGTTACTAGAACGAAGAGAGGTGTCGCTGAATCAAGTGAGGTAGACAGAGGGACCGATACCGACGAGCCAGCCATCAGGGAGAGCCGAAGGACTGGCCGAGGCGAAGAGTCTCTTAGGAGGGCTGACCTGAACCGATCTTTGCTTCAGTTGGCAGAAGAGGACCGAATGGACCTGTCAGCTGAACCAGAAACCTGCCGGAAGGGTAACTTGACCGGATATGGGCAAGAGAGATCTAGGACATCATGCAGTAGACAGCTGCGTCCTAGTGAAGATCGGCTCATCAGTTCGCACCGCCAGACCAGGACTTCCACTTATATGGCTTCCTTATCATCAGATGATACGGCCAGTGAGAGCGATAGGAGGACGTCCCCGCGTAAACCCTCTTCAAAACAGCGTAAGCAGAGACACTCTAAGCATTCGAGTCCGGACCGACGTAGCGACAAACGCGGTAATGGATCGCACACGACTGACTGCAGATCCCCTGATCGGACTATCAGACGGCCAACAAAATCGACCCGCTCTGGTAAGTCTAGATCAAAGCAATTGAGCTCGAGCCCTGTGCGATCACATGGAAAGGCCCACTGCTGCGACCACGATTCACCGAAGCCACGAGTACGTCAAAGGCATGAAAGCCGCGGTCGAAGATGTAGGCCTGAGAGAGCTGACCGACACTCGAGACACTCCCATCGGAATAGGGATTCGTCTTCGGAATCAGACAGCAGTAGTGAACGAGACAGTCCAGCCCGCCGCCACAAACCCGCTAAGGTCCAGTCACACCATCGTCATAGGGGTGACCACGACCGTTGGCGTGAACCTGAACGCTACGCATCCGAGACCAGCGAATCAGAATACTCGAGCGACCTCCAGAGCAGTCCGGACCGACGGCGTCCACATCGAGACAGGCATTACGAGGAGTATGATATAGCTAAACGAGATTTGAGAAATATCCGAATACTGGAAAGCAGGAAGATAAAGTATAATGGATCAGACGGCCCGGAAGAGTTTATCGGACAGATTGAGGAAGTTAAGGCCCGGACCGGGATGACCAGCAGCGACCTACTGCATATGATATCGTCCACATTCACCAAGGAAGTCGCATTCTGGTACCGTAGCCTGGCCAGAGAAATCCACTGCTGGAAGGATTTAAAACGAGCCCTGCGAGACCACTATGGACGCAGGCTGACCGATGATGACATTGAAGAGGAGCTGCGACGTCGATCACAGGCCCAAGGGGAGACCATCATCGACTACCTCGATGCCTTTCGACATATCGCGAGCTTCTTTAAACATCCACTCTCCACTTCGACCCAGATCAAGATAGCCCAGCGCAACTTGCTGCCGGCTTATAGGAGGTATATGGCTGATAAGTCCATACGACACTTCAGCGACCTAACCTACTATGGGCGAAAATGGGAGAATCTGGAGGAGATGGATGAACAGTATCATCCTCCGTCGAATAAGACTCGTTTTCCAGCAGCGGCTCCGAAGACCAGTAAAAGAATGGCCAAGATTTCTTCGATAAGTTCAGATAAGGTAGAACCAAACCGGAGCCAGGAGACTTTACCTGACCTGACACCGAAGCAAGACAGGAAACCAAAGACCAAGGAACCCGTGAAGGTCACCACGACCACGGTACCTAAGGAACCTCCTGATGCACCAATGTTAGCCCAGGTCATGTCGTCGATGAACCCGCACCAGTATTTGGGGCTACCACCGACCCCCCCGACCGTCACCGTTCCACCTTCGAACGGCCTGACGAACTCAAATCCCCCGCAGCTAGATCAAGGGTATAAATCTCGATGGTTACGACCCTCGATTCTCCCCCTACGACCGCCTGTTAGCCCTCAGCCGCCCCAGCCAGACTGTCAGCCGTATAGGCCTGACCAATGTAGAGCGTGCCCGGATGACCACAATTACCGAAGATGCCCGAGACGGAAATGCTACTTTTGCTACGAGCCTGGACATATGGCAGGACAATGTCCAAAAAGAGCTGCACTATTTCCAAGAGAGAGACCGCGAGAAGCACGAGGAATGTTCTGCCAAGTATGCAAGCTACCAGGAGCCCCCTTTGACCTCTGCAAAAACTGCAGTAATCGTCGTACAGGGCTTCTGGGAAACGAGGCTTCGGGGGAGCAGGCGAGCCCGCTACTTCCCCAAACCATCGACAATCTGCGATAAAGGGCTTCGAGAAGGATGCACAATGGAGAGAAGAGGATGAGAAAATAGAGAGTTGGCGCACTGGACGAGGAAAAGCGACTACGGAGCTGGGGCCTATGGACCAGAACGTAGTCGAAACGCCTTACTTGACCCTGCAGACGAGCTCTGAGGAGTCAGACATGCCCATCGACCGACCTCTCTGGACGGACGACGAGCCTCTAAGCAAGCTACTGCGGACGCTCGAGACACCGGACACCCTCATCCTGCAACTTCCGACCAAGTGCATCCCGACCGACTCAAGGGTGGAGAACGCAACATACCCACCCCTGAGTAAAAGGAAACTGGAAAACCTGGACTCTGCTGACCGGGCCGTGGAAAGATCGGACCCTAAGCCCAGCAACGACCAGATTTCCGGCGATCGACCCGTAAGAAAGCGAGCAAACAATGCGAATAAGTACCCCTGGGCGTCAGGCCAGATAGTTGTAGGCCCCAGGGGGAAGAGTAGTGAAGAAGACTCCTGTGGGTCAGGCCAGATAGTTGTAGGCCCCAGGAGAGATATGAAGCAGCGAGAGGATTTATCCGACTCTGAGGACAGCAAAAATAACTCAGAGCCGGGGGCGAAGAGAGTAAGAGCAAGTAAGTACCCCTGGGCGTCAGGCCAGATAGTTGTAGGCCCCAGGGGGAAGTGTAGCGAAGAAGGCTCCTGTGGGTCAGGCCAGATAGTTGTAAGCCCCAGGAGAGCGAAGCAGAAGAGAAAAGATTTAGCGAACGAGTACCCCTGTGGGTCAGGCCAAATAGTTGTAGGCCCCAGGGGGAAGTGTAGCGAAGAGGACTCCTGTGGGTCAGGCCAGATAGTTGTAGGCCCCAGAAGAAAGATGAAGAAGTGAAAGGACCTACCCGACTCTGAGGATAGCGAAAATAACTCAGAGTCGGGAGCGATGAGCGTAAGAGCGAATGAGTACCCCTGTGGGTCAGGCCAGATAGTTGCAGGCCCCAGGGGGAAGAGTAGCGAAGAGGACTCCTGTGGGTCAGGCCAGATAGTTGTAGGCCCCAGGAGAGCGAAGCAGCAGCAAGAAGAACCACCCGACTCTGAGGACAGCAAGAATAACTCAGAGCCGGGACCTATGAGCAGAGCATGTAAGTACCCCTGGGAGTCAGGCCAGATAGTTGTAGGCCCCAGGGAGAAGTGCAGCGAAGGAGACTCCTGTGGGTCAGGCCAGATAGTTGTAGGCCCCAGGAGAA
Organism: Phymastichus coffea; assembly: GCF_024137745.1. Classification (NCBI taxonomy): domain Eukaryota; kingdom Metazoa; phylum Arthropoda; class Insecta; order Hymenoptera; family Eulophidae; genus Phymastichus; species Phymastichus coffea. The sequence continues at coordinate 880,076 of NW_026706827.1, forward strand.
TGAAGCAGCAGGAAGCAATGACCGTTGGCCCTGAGGAGAGCTACGACAACTCAGGGAGACGGACGCCGAAAGGACCGATAGGACCTTGGGAGCCAGGTGGGATAGACACTGGCACCAAGGTAAAGACGGTGACCTTCGCTGACCCCGAATAACTCGGAGTCAAATGCGGACCCACGAAGGGAGGAGGACACCCAGCTATGCGTGCCGGCCGACTGCTCAGGGGACTACGCTATTCGACGCCGGATTAACCGATCGACCAGACGAGTCTGAACCTGACCAGTATAGGGCTACAAATACGCCAGGGACCCTCTCCGTTAAGAGCGTACACTGCGACAGCCGTCTGTTCATTCCTATCGCCATCGGCAAGATAGTATACGACGCCCTGATAGACTCAGGCGCGTCAGTATCTATCATCGAACCCTCGATCACAGCCCAGTACCGAGACCGACTCATACCGCGTTTCAGTGAGGTACAAGGAGTGACCGGGGTAATTGAGAGGACTGAAGGAGAATTACCACTCCAAGTGAGCTGTGATGGGCATACGGCCAGGTTCAACTTCAAAGCTATGACTAACCTGACCGGACCACCCATCATCCTTGGACTAGATTTCTTGACCGAATGGGACATGGTGTTGCTATTCAAGGACAAGAAATGGAGAGTACGTGGGGGGCGATGGCACTACTTGAGGCCTCGCAAACCCCACGATATTGTAACCTTCTCTGCGGAATGTGCGGGGTTGATCGAAATGACGACCGCCCAGACCGCAAAGCTGAATGAAGTAATAGAAAGGCTGCTACCGCCTGAGACAGACGAGCTAGGACGTACACCTGTAGTAAAACATCTGATTGACATAGGAGTTCTAAACCGGTAAGGCAAGGATTGCGTAGGATGTCACCAGCAGTGCAGAAGATTGTCCGAGAAGAGATTAAAAGAATGTATGATTTAGGCATTATAAGGCCGTCCAAGAGTGCCTGGAGAAGCGCACCTGTAATAATCCGGAAGCCTGACGGAACCTGGAGGTTCTGCATTGACTACAGAGATCTGAATAAGGTGACCCGCAAGGACGCATACCCGCTGCCAAACTTGGACTCGATACTAGACCGACTTAGGCATGCAAGATACATCAGCAAGATAGATCTACGACAAGCATATTTCCAGATCGCACTAGAAGAAAATAGTTGCCAATACACAGCTTTCGCAGGCCCTGGTGAAGGGTTGTGGGAGTTCGTTGTAATGCCTTTCGGATTAGTAAACGCACCAGCCACGTTCCAAAGACTGCTGATGCCCTGTTCGGACCAGACTGGGAACCATATGTTTTCCCATACCTGGATGATATTATAATAGCAACAGAGAGCTTTGATAACCATCTACACTTCTTAGAACTAGTCCTCAGACGACTCAATGATGCTGGCCTACAGATCAACGCTAAGAAATGCGAATTTGGATGCTCTCGCCTCGATTACCTGGGATTCCTACTGGACCACGACGGCCTCCGACCAGATCCAGACCGTACTAGACCAGTACTGGAATTCCCAGTACCTCGTACTGTCACACAATTGAAGAGCTTCTTAGGGATGGTGGAGTGGTACTCCCGATTTATCAAGAATTGTTCCGAAATTAAAGTCCCGCTACAGAAGTTAACGAAGAAGAACCAAGTGTATACTTGGGGACCGGAACAGCAACTAGCCTTTGAAACACTAAAACAAGCCTTAACGCAAGCTCCGGTATTAGCACGTCCCGACTTCAGTCGACCTTTCACCGTCCAGACCGACGCGAGTGACTTCGCCATCGGAGGGGTACTGAGTCAAGAATTCGACGACGGCGAACATCCCATAGTATACATCAGCAGATCTTTGACAGGACTGGAGCGTAACTATTCAGTAACAGAAAAGGAGTGCTTGGTAGTGATATATGCGATAAATAAGTTGAGGCCATATTTAGAAGGCTACGAATTCACCGTCGTGACCGACCACAGCGCCCTGACCTGGCTCTTTAACAACAAAGAGCCAAAAGGTCGCCTAGGCCGCTCCGATCCTGGAACTACAACAATGGCCTATCACTGTGAAACACCGGAAAAGGAACCTACATAATCTGCCCGATGCTTTATCACGAATGTCGCCAGGACCAGAGGTCGTATCAGCCTTCAAGCTGATCAAAGACACCTGGTACCTGCGACGATGATGGGACGTTAATCAGAACCCAGCAAAATTCCCGGACTGGAAGGTCGAGGACAACATGCTATACTATCACCGACTGGATGAGTCGACCGACCCGGTCACCGACGGAGAGACTAACTGGAAGCTTATGGTACCGGACGAATATAGACAGCAAATAATGTATGATGCCCACTGCTTGACAACGACCGGCCACCTAGGGGTTGAAAAGACCTATCTGAGGATTGCTCACGACTACTACTGGAGAGGGATGTATTCAAGCGTGTACAACTATGTGACCCGTTGCGAGAAGTGTCAAAAGTATAAAGCCAGCCAACTAGGACCCCAAGGCCTAATGGGCCGGCGGAATATCGACCGACCATGGGCCGTAGTTGCAGTTGACACCATGGAATTCCCCAGGAGCAGGACTCAGAATAAATACCTACTAGTATTCCAAGACCTGTTCACTCGTTGGATAGAGTTGAAGCCGGTACGAGCAGCTAACGGCAAGAACGTCACCCGAGCCTTTGAAGAACTGATATTGTTTCGGTGGGAGACTCCGGACTACCTATTAACTGATAACGGCAAGGAATATGCCAACAAATGCGTAGATACCATGCTATAAGAGTATGGTATCAAGCATGTTACCACCGTGCCATCCGCAGGCTAACCCAGTCGAACGCACGAACCGTACACTGAAGACCATGATAGCGACCTTTGTCGACAACAACCATAAGGATTGGGACCAACATCTAAACGAGCTCCGCTATGCGATAAACACGGCAGTACAGTCGACCACGCGAACATCACCAGCCTTTCTAAACTTCGGACGGCAACCGAAGCCTCCCAAGAGCTTACGCCGGAAGGTGGAGTCCACCGAAGTTAAAGTGGCGTCAGACCCAAAGGAATGGGTGAACCGACTGAAGAAACTGGACGACCTTCGCGAAACGATTCAAGATCGACTGGACCAAGCCCACAGCCAGATGGCCGACCGCTATAATAAAGGTCGGAGGCCAACAAGATACAAAACAGGAGACCTGGTATGGAGAAAAGCTCATCACCTATACAGTGCGACCAACCAATTCTCGGCAAAATTAGCCGGGAAATATGAGGGACCATTCCGGATAAAGGAACAGCTATCAGATAACGTGTACATTATCGAGAATACGTCCGGCAAAGAAACAGGAAAAGTCCACGTCACCTAGTTAAAACCTTATAAAGGAGAAAAATCTGGTAAATGTTAGGTTAGTTATCGAACGACCACCGCATAACTGGGGCCATAGAAGCTAAGCAGATAAGATCACGCCCCGAAGATCATATTGAGTCAAGAACTAGAAAGGACAAGCCTCTCTAGTTTTACAAAAGGGGGGGGGGGGAGAGGTGCAGGTCGCGTAAAACACTAATGAACTAATCAGACTAACATTGCACGATTGGTGCTGGTTGATGACCTTGACTAACAGACCTCCCCTATTGACCGAAAATTAAAACCTTTTCGATTTACAGACTCAACGATGCCTCCCAAGTTTGGGACACGCGCACGACGGTCCCCACAGCACCGACCGGACCTGGGATTCAGACCAACTGAGGACAGACCACCAATCCGACCCGAGCTCGTCACCATCTCCTCGGACGAAGAAAACGACCTGACGACCAAGACCCTTGACAACCAGAGAGCAGCAGCACCGTCGCCCTCCTTCTCGATCTCCTCCTACATCATGGAGATCGAGGAGGAGATCTTGAGGGAAAAAGCTCGTCTTGAAGAAGACCAACCACCCTCAGGGCTACAGGAACGGTTAGCAGTGGCCGCTAAGAGAGTGGCAATCCTGGTCCCCCAAAAAGAATAGACCGGGGACGACCAGAAGATACTACACCTGGCCGGACTCTTAGGAAAATCAGAGGGAAACAAGCCCGGGGAGAGCAGCCAAAGCACGGACGAATCAGGTATTGTTCTTCTAACCAAAGGAGAAGGCCTAGACAGCCCCACCGAGGACCCACCCACAGCAGAATCAAACCCAAAACAAATGACACCGCCGACTCCCCAACTAGACCAGCCCGAGACACCAGACCAATCCCACAAGAGAACCCCACACCCGGGATGGCTACCAGTCAACAGCCCAACAAATCTGGTAACCACAGGAAGAGCGACCAACCTCAGCTCGTCCTCAGCTACCAGAACGACGGAACGGGAACTCAGTGCAATCATGGGGCGTGGGGAAAATGGCCGTCGGCGGCGTTATAACTCCAGAAGACATCTGCAGATGGATGACCTCGTCAGCGCGGTGGACACCGAACAATCCCCCGACGAGGAACCAGGCCCTCCAACGCGTACGACCACGATCAGGGGACCCCGGCAGTGGACGAACTCCGAGACCCGCCCCCAAGACACCGGGGCTGGTTTCGGGAACCTGGACTTAATCCCAACGGACCCGAAAGTGGATCCACCAGGCCGGAGTTGCTTCCACTGCTGGCTCCCTGGACACAGCTTCCGAACGTGCCCACGCCAAACGGAGACCACCGGCGAATATTGCGGCAACTGCGGACGACGGGGGACCACGGTCCACACCTGTCCACACTGTGCCCGCGAATATTGGCGCCGTCAGGATGAAGCTGAGGTTAGAAGGGGGAGACCCGGTGACCGGTGGGGACTCCCCCCAGGTTACCAACCGCTCCAATTAAAACACCCAGAAGCTCCACCTCCATCCTACTATGAAGCTATGGAACGTCAAGGATTAGAACGACAAGGATTAGAACGACAAGGATTAGAACGTCCAGGATTAGAACGACAAGGATTAGAACGACAAGGATTAGAACGACAAGGATTAGAACGACAAGGATTAGAATGTCCAGGATTGGAACGGCCGGGACCATCGACAGGCGCTATCCCCCGACAACCCCGTCCCGAGGAACGCCCGTACCACCGCCGCAACCATACTAAACCTCGGACAGAATCACCGCCAGACGACACAGAAGCGATCACAGACCGCCTGAGAGAGATGGACCGATTGCGACAAGCAGTAGAAGCTATGCTGGCCGCGGAGCGGGATCGGCTGAACCTGCGTAGACGACGAAGAAACCCTACCAATAATGAGTCCAGCAGTGAATAATTGGCTAATAAACCGAACTTAATTAACGAACTCAGCCTCAATCATTTAACCTAATCCGATCCCTTAAGCACCCCTTTTCAGGTCACTAAACCAGTAGCTGAGGACCAGGTATGAGCAGATCACCAGTAGACCCGCGATGACCGACGAATCACGGTGCATGTGTATGCACCGGATTAGTGGAGGGCTATGTGATGATGCGTCATCACACAAAAATATGCTACCAGCACTTGCTGCAGAACAGCCACGACCACATACACCCGCCCACGCACGTCCGGATCTCGCGAACTATGGCCTCCAGCAGTCTTCCTGACCGATTCGCACGACCCTTACGCCCGCGTACAACCCCTCGCGCACTTACGACCCGATCCGACACTCCCCCGGGAAGCTGGAAGCCCTTAAAGTTTCCAGCCGCGATCAGCTGATCGCAAGCCCCGTAACTAAGGCAGACCTAGTTAGACTAGAAGTAGGGGCAACCGAATGCGTGAGAGCGAGCGAGACCGCCGACACTAGACCGATCGGACGCGAGTGAGGGGAATCGGTAAGACCAGCGAGCAGTGGATAGAAGAGGATAGGCAAGCGACGCTAGTTGACCGGCCAATCGTTATCGACTTAGGGGTGGTTAAGCTAATGAGACAAAACCAACGCTATCTCCGCCACCAGTAGGCGAATTAGACGCGAAGAGCTGAACAATAAACAAATTGCGCGGGCAAAAATATCGGTATAGACGGCCCTGAGACCCGGCTTAGCAACAAGCCGACCAATCAACAATAACTAAGGGGAAGTAAGATAGGAGAAGCGGCGCGTCGCCGAAAAACGGCGCGCCAGTACCCGTCCAGCCCTGGAGTCAACCAGTCGAGCGGACGCCCGGGCGCGAGTACCGAAAGCGAGAAGAAGCAGCGAATAGTGAGAGAAGCCGAGAATAGTGAAAGAAGCAGAATAGTGAAAGAAGCAGAATAACGAAAGAAGCAGAGAATAGTGATAGAAGTAGAGAATAGTGATAGAAGCAGAAGTAGCAATAGAAGCAGAAAGTAGTGATAGAAACAAAAAACAGGAATAGAGTATTAAAGCAGCGACAGTAGCAACAACGGCAACGCAGACAGCAATAGTAGCGGCCGCTACAGCGGCCTTGGCGGCCGTAGCCGCGACTGTAATCACCCGTAAGATTGGGAGGAGTAAGTACACTTTCCCGCTACTGATTTTGCATGACCGATGAACGCAAGATTGCCGCGCATTTGCCGACCGCCGCGTTACGGGAGTGCCGCACGACCTTCGCGCGCATTACGCCTCGCGATCTTGTATGTTTGCCGTTGTTTCTCCGAGCTTTTCCTTTGTTGCGTCGTTTCATTGTCCCGTATCTGAAAGACGAAATCGCCGTATGATTGCCGAATGTCCGTGCGCGGGTATGCCGTATGACCTTCGCGCGCCCGTCGCCGTTGTTGCGCGTGTTTTCGCCACCGACCTTCCGAGCATCGTTTTGTGCGTCGTTATACTGTTGTCATCCAAGAAACGAGTCTCCTGAGTGTGCGCATCTACGAATTCCTTTTCCGAGTCGATCGAAAACATTACGCAAGTCGTGCTAGACCTTCGCTTGACCGGCAAAGTTCGGATATACATTGTCGTCTTTGTTTCGTTCGCGATCATCGCTACAAAGTGCCAACAACACCGCGAGCAGTGACTAACCTTCGCGCGACCGACCGAATTCCTACGCGTATTTACCTCGAACAAGCTGGAATTTTCGCCGCGAATAAACAAATCGACATTGCTTAACCGTATCCGAAACCCAAAGTATTCACCCGAGCTATTGTCTGCCTAGATCGACTTCGCGTCGTAGTACGCCACTCGCGTAACCTAGACCAGGCTGACCATCGCGAGGGATAGATCACTGGGGTTGACCTGAGAAGTTTTTGCCTAATAAATCTGAATTACCTTTAAATCTGATTTGTTACTGACTACACCCACTTGATCGCCTCATCCCCCGTAGCTTTCGCGATCGGTTTGAGATCGGTAAGCGCGTGCGCGAATAACCTGATTGTCACCTAGCCGATAGCCGCCGTCGCGGGAACCATGCTACCAGTCCACGGAAGGAGCTATCCCCTAGACCACTAGTCCGTCAGTCGGGGCGCCCCTGCGACGCCCCCCTCGATGTACCCACTTCTGGATTAAGAGCCGCCATGCCCCGAACTACACCTAGCTAGCCGAACGAGCCGCAGCCGTGGGTGGCCTTGTAAACCACCCGTTGCCCCCCTTCCCCCCTTTCGCTCGATGTGTCTCCCCGCTTCAGATTCGAACGAATTCGTGGCCTAGGACTTCGCGCTCCCACTTCATCCTTCACAGGTGATAGCCACGCGCGCAGAGCACCGACGGCGACGAGGAGGGAGGCAGCGGGGAAACCACCCGACCCTCACAGCGACCAGCAGGACCACGCCGAACCAGCCAACGCTGCAGCGCTACCCGCTCTCCTAACGCGAGAACACGGTAGCTAGCGCCCAACGAAATAAATAAAGCTGCATACGTTGTCTCGGCTAATTGCGCCGCTGGCGACAGTGCGAGACAGGAAGAATACGTGTCATTCATTTTTCTCCTCCCTCTCCCCCGTCGCAACTGTAAGATTGCTATGTCTTAAGCGTGTCTGTGTTGAAATCGTGTACAAGGTTGATCAGTGCGTTACGGAAAATGCTATGCGTTTTCGAATTTTACAAATTTGCTGTTAAATTATCACAAAAATCCGGAGCATCTTTGTCATTGCTACTCGTAACAACAAATTTCCGGAGCATATGTAACAATGGGATTTTGAGTTGTTTTTGATGAGTATTGAGCGGTCTCTCTCTCTTATTGATGGCCGTCTTGCGCACCAAATTTCTTCCCAGAATTGCTTATGAGCGCCCCTTAATCCCTCTCCGAGGTTTTAAAAGAGATGACAGTCTAGCGCTTAGGTAGAAGGAATTGAAACTCGCGGTCGGTGACAAGGACGTGGTGTGTGAGTCAACTTTAGCCGAGGATTATCCGCCTACCAGATTCATAGAAAGATCTACAGACGGCTACAAGCATATACACGCGTACGCAGATATCTCGCAATTATCAACTACTGACAGCGACCTGAACCTGCAAGTCCACCACAGACTTTGAGGAAAAATTATGAGAAACTCATCCACTTCACTTTAAACAATGGAGGATTGGTCTGCTAACGGTGGATTATTGCACGATAATAAGGAAAAATAATGTAAGACGCACTTTTTCTAATAATTTCATTGGAGAATAGAAAGAGTTTAGTGAAAACGACATGTCGGTTAATGACGTTGTAATAATTCTGATAATCGTTTAATTTAGAATCTCTATTGTATCAAAGTATTGCGAATGGTGTAAGCGTGATCACGTAATTCATAACATAGTTAAATAAATTGAAAATTGATTGTAAGAACCAATTTAAATCTGTTATTGCCATGATCTTGTTCCTGAGCTCTTAGTCGTTTGCCTTGTAACGGGGGCAGCGCCTTATTCGGCACTGACGTCACCAATTTATTAAGGAGAGAGTAAGAGAGGCACTTTCGCTCTTTAACAATCGGGAAACGAGAGGATAGGTCGAACGAATAAATAATTTTCCTTACTTGGAACATACAACTTAAATCTATTCAGACAAACAAATACAAAATCGGTTACAATAAAGTTTACATCACGCGCACATATACAGAACAACTTAAACTAACGCGGGAGGACGAATGGCCCGGCGACTAAATCGCCTTGGCCATTTGCCTCCTCACAAAGAAAAGAATACGTCGAAACCTCTCTACCGCATTACGATGAGCGTAGCCGGCAAGTGATCGCCTGGCTACCTACCGTTCCTACGCGGCCGCGCATCACCATGAGAGAGTGAAATACCGGGAGAGAGAGATAACCTGACCTTTGTCCTTGGCGATGAGCCGGCAACGGGGAGTTGACCTGGCCGCTGGCTGGACGTCTTCCTCGGCGTAGCCCGTGGTGAACCCGCTGGAAGTCATGCCGTGCATGGCGGCGAGGGCGACACTGAATGCCCTGCTGCAGGTGTTGCCGCCACACGTTGCCTCGGCTCGCCCTGGTCTGGTCACTCCTGCACGTGTGTTTCTTCTTCTCTCATTGCGCTGCTACTTCCAACTTCTCTCCTTAACTTTCTTCCGGGAACTGCCTCACGCGACTTGACACATGGTCAGCATTCGCGCTCTCGCCGGGCTCTCCCACCAAGCCCACTCATTAGACGGCGTGCGACAAAAGCGCTAATTGGTCGCGCGTCACACGCCGGCCCAAACCTGCATAGTGCGTGCATAAACGCGCACTTTAGCATGCTCGCTAACTCTCTCTGTCTCTCTCTCTCTCTCTCTGTCTGTCTGTCTCTCTCTCTGTCTCTCTCTCTCTCTCTCTCTCTCTCTCTGTCTCTCTCTGTCTCATAGTCGCTGCGCTCTTGCTTCTTCGGGCGCTCTCAACCTTGCTCGGCAATCTTCGGCGGCTGGAAAAACATAAAGGCCAGTGGTTAGGCGCAATAAATATATGCGCCGAACGCTGACCACGTCGCCATGCCGAGCGATAAGAGGGAGAGAGAGAAGGAGGGCAGACGAGGAGCAAGCGTACTGCATGCTCTCGTCACAGCCTGTTTACATATGCTCTACCGACATTTAAATGTCATGTTTGTGTTGGCCCTTTAATTCAAATTCGGTATAATATTTATGTAGTGTTATTATTATAAATAATTTTTACAATTCCTGTTTGTTAGGTAGATTAATCATGGTCACAAATCTCATTTTTATTTCTAATGGACTTCCGGATGCATATGGTTTGAGTATATCAGTCGGTTTAGTAGTGACGTCCTAAACAGTAGCTTTATTTTTAGAAAGAAATTCCTAATCTTTGTCTTTTATAATATTGACTTTGGATCCGGAGTCTATTAGAAGTACTAGAGGTACTCTACCAATAAAGCATTTAATTAGATCATCAGAATTATTATCGATATCGTTTGATACTTTGCTGTTGATTTGAAAGCAATTGAAATTTCTGATCTCATTTTCAGTGTCCGTATCCTGATCCTCCACTCCGACAAAATTGACTCCTGGCTTAAGACGTTTACGATATGATTCCTGTTGATTTAGGGTGAATGACTTCCTCTTAGACGTGGAAGTTTTACAGAACGAAGTAAAATGACCTTGTAATCCACAAGAATAGCATTTTGCGTCTTTTGCTGGGCAGGACTGCAAGTTATTGGTATGTCCAAATCTTCCACACCTTAGACATTTCTCAAATTTCCTTTTTTGTAAATTTATTTTATTAATAGTAGTTGAAATGTGTGGTGCTGTACTAGGCGCAGCAGAATTCATTATAGCTGACTGATTCAATATTTATTCGTGGACTTGGCAGAGTTCAATAACTTCGTCCAAAGTTCGTTCTTTCTGAAGAATTTTCTTCTTTAAGTCTATTGGTGCCCAATTGTCAATAATTTTATCCTTCATATTAATTTCTAAAGCTTCAGTCTCATTTTTCCGAAAAAGCATCGTTTAGCTTGATGTCTTATTTTGAGCACGAACTTACTGAAATTTTCTCTCTCATCTAATTTAATTGTCCTGAAAACATGACGTTTAAATGTTGAATTTTGCTATGGGGAGAAATGTTTTGACAATTTTGTAACCAGGGTATTGAAAACATCTATTTCATCATTTTCATTAACTAGGTCAACGACAGCGCCAGGTAAACTGTAAGCGACTTCTTGCAACTACACTCCCCCTGAATGCAATAGTTGATCCCTTTTCTTTACTGTATCAGTAATATTTTTAATAGAGAGATATAGTTTCAATGATCTTAGCCATTTCTCCCATTCAGTCCTAATCAGGGTTTTGTCTATGCGATCACACAAGAGTGGTTCTATACCTTGTTTTTCTGTCATTATCTATATAATGATGAGGTTAATTTACATGGCTTACTACTGTTTATTCACAGGAAGATTTCCAAATAAGGCTCCCAGCCAACGTGGTATCAAATACGGCTCCCAGCCAACGTGATTTCAAATACGGCTCCCAGCCAACGTGATTTCAAATACGACTCCCAGCCAACGTGATTTCAAATACGACTCCCAGCCAGCCAACGTGATTTCAAATACGGCTCATAGCCCTCTTTATTACATAATCTCTAGTCCTATATAAAAAATTTTTTTTTTACTATTCATAACCCTATGCAACGGAATCAGTCTTACCTCAGAATATGTACCAAAATAAAGTTCGATAATCCTCGTCGCCAATTATGCTACTCGGTAATATTATAAAAGATATGAATAATATTTACAAAACAAAATACTCGATGTATAGATAATTTATTATTCTCTATAATACTTTTCCAGTCAACCTCACTCTTCGTTATCGTAGTAATAATCAATCCTCCGGTTTCTTAGCAACCTCCGATGTTCGCTTTTTATCGCGCTCGATTAGTCTCCGCAATAGGGAATCCCAAAAGTCCGGAAATATCGAGAAATATTCCAGAAAAAGTAATTTTTCAAAATGATCAAGGTCATTCTTGAAGTAACTTTTTACGAAAAATCCATTGATAACCTTGAAAATGTACTTGAGCGTGACCTTCAAAGTTATTTGAAGGTTAGCTTTGTTCTTTTTAAATGAGAGTCCCTAGTGTTGACCCCGGATTTGGAAGGAACGGGAAATTCTACATTAAGATAAGGTGAAATAGTTAGGATCTAAGTGACTGCCAAGGTCACGTTGGGACCAACGTCATTTTTTCTTAATTTTTTTATCCGAATCATGTAAAATAAATATTTATTTACAAATATCTCTCTTGCTGGATTGGCTTTTCTATTGGGCGTACATGAACGTATAAAGGCATTATCGTGGTCGTAACTCTATTTGTAAGTTCAAGTGGGTATCTTCTTGAAGGTTCTAGACTAGTTGAGGGATGGTGCGTGACCCTCCCGGGTATCCAATAATTGGCTGGCCATGGAATGGGTTGTCGCATCAACAATTCCAGGTCTCGTCGGCTGGCGAGCATAAGAGTGAGCGTAAGAGAGCGAGGAATAGATCATTAAAAAGGGAGCGAAAAATAGTGAAAACGGGAAAAAGAGAGGGTGATGAGAAAAATGGACGTATCGAACACGCACACGTGAGGCTCAATCACGGCAAAACCTTAAGATCCTATGTGTTTAAATTTAAACGTTTTAAGTGTGTAATTGTGACGTCACCCATAAAAAATACATTGTCGCTGAATTTAAACGTTTAGAAGAGTTTAACATTGAGGACAATGTATTTCTTATGGGTGACATCATATTAAACGTTTAAATTTAAACACATGGGTTTATCGTGAATGAGAGTCCTCGGACCTCTCCGAAAAATTTGGTAGCGGTAACGGCGTGCGAGGATAGCCGAGAGGGCCTATCTCATCTCAACGCTAGACAGTTCAATATCACCAAGCCAACAGGCAAATCGTTCTTCCTCTATTAAGTTTACACGCTTTTAGGAAACATAGACTTGTGATATTTTGTAACTTGCGAATTTGTTTACAGCGTTGCATCTAACTTTCTCATTTTCACGGCATTTTAGTGTTAATTCCTATTATTATTTAATATAATTTGCGACTTTTTTCTCCAATATAACAAGTTTTATTATATCTGCGTATTAATCATTTGATTGCGTTCTTAAATAATTCCAACGACTTGGTGTAATTAAAATAACATCATTTTATAATTTTTTCTACTCAACCTCACCCTTTACATAACTGCATTTCAATATCCACTGGATAACCAATGTACCAACCGAGAGATATAACAAAACTTATACTCGTAAATTAACTTCATTTATACCACCTATCAAAAAACCTTGCGATAAATTACCCAGGGCAAACAAGGAAAAATCTACAACATTCGCCAATCATTTGTGTACAGTATTCAAACCTCGCCAAAAAATAATTACCGAACAAAAAAAAAGAAACCTTAGTAGAAGAGTTTGACATCCAAGACGGCACATTGATCAAATCAATTATATTAAAGGAATAAAGAAAGTATTACAAATAACTTATAATATTAATCAAAACTAATCCCCTAATCTAATAATATTAGAGGGAAAATGATCAAAAAATGCTATTTAGCGACTCTATGGAAAGTAAAGAAATTTTTTGAATACTTCACTCTGGTAAAGAAACCGATCCGGTGACTTCATCAGTATTTTACCAGTACTTTTAAATATTTATGAAAAGTTAATCCTAGCTAGAATCAATCCAATAATATTGAATAGAAAATGTATCTTAGACCGACAATCCAGTTTAAAGTTCAGTCATTTCAAAATTGAAGAAGTAAATAAAATATTAATTTTTGCGAAAAAATCTATTGAAGATAAACAGTATTTCACTGTCTTATGCCTTTATGTTGTCTAGACGTTTAATAAAGTTTGGCATAAAGGATACCTGCACAAACTCGAGACGTTTTTCTAAGCACAAATATGAGCTACTACAATCAAGTATACAGGCCAAGGATTAATAAAGCAATAAAGAAAGGTCGCTGAATAAAGGGTAAATGTTGAGTGGGAAAACAGTTGTATTATAGATATTCGAAATTATAGCATGTACTATAATTTTGACACTAATTATAGTGGTAACAACAAAGTACGTACATATATATACACTTAAAAAATAATTTTCTATAATTGGTATATGTATCTGTCGAGCAAAAATGTTAAACGAAAGTAATAATTATAAAATCGTCCAAGGAAAGTCATTATGAACCAGAAAAAAAGTGAAGTATAAAAGTTGCAATAAAATCCACCTCCAAGCAGTCACCGTTTTATATATTTATCCAGTTTGTTTGCAATATATTATTTGAATTAAAGTTTTAAGGCATTGATAAGAAAAATTCAAATAGTACATGATTGTTAACGGGTACACCATGTTACATTACGAATGAACTCTCTATAGTAATTGACACTTGAATGAACATTAAATTTATAATTATTTAAAAACTCGTCAGAGAAATTACCCCATGCTCTATTCGGACATATACCACCTGTGATTCCAATAAGGTGATTTTTTTTATCCAAAAGCGGTCCACCGACATCACCCTAGAGTGCAGATGTTTTTAGTGAAAATCATCATTTACTAGGTGTAAAATAAAATTTGTTCCTACGTACACTGTTTATGAGTATATATGACTCGGCGAATGTAGCTAGATAATTGTTGTTGATTGTACATTTTTCATTCGTCACCAATTTCAATTTATGTTTCCTCTGCTCGGGACTTAAAACTGTTACTTCGCCCTTGAGTAAGATAGACGAGGCTGGATAAGTACTTGTGACATTCCAACCAACTATCAATGCCTTCGTTCGATATAGATGTTGGTCAACTAAATGCGAGAGGGAGACAGGCCTCGTAGTTTTTTGACTGATTGTCGATAATAACTAGAAAGCATATCTTCAATGTTTATATTCCACTATATCTTAATTGTCATACTACATCACTTGACTAGTGCGGGCAAATAGATTCTCGTCTCGCGTTAGTTTGACGCTCGATGGAAGTGATGATGGAAAGCCAGACGAGCCGAGAATCTACTTTTCCGCAGATGTTATATGGTATATAGGTATCGTATCTTTCAAAACACCGTGTGGAAAAAGCCAAGTGGATCGCACGTTATCCGCCGAGCTTGCGACAAACTCGTACTTTCCACAAGGCATGTTAAAATTGTTTACCTTGACGATTATCACATCGTTCACTAGATACGATAGAGGTATTCCATTATTTTGAGCCCAGGAGTTATACGTCAACCATGAATGAATAAGGTAACGAAAACGTTTCATTCTCCAATTTTGCCCGGCAATGGCAACGTTGATTTCAGTTCTTATTTTGCCTTCAAAACAATCTGCAGCTGATATGACGTGTTTCCGCGTAATAAGTGATCCGGTACAAAAGTGGTTCCAAACGCCAGACACAGATTTCTCTTTAAATGATACAACGAAAGGGAATTCATTAGGCTCCGCTTCTACAACACGGTCACCCACTAGTGGAATAGCTTCAACAAAAGCGAATACTTGGACTGAAATCAAATTAATTTAACAAATTAAAATTTCTTATATAATAAAGGTAGATGATTAATAGTCTAGTACCAGTTAAGAAAATACACGATGCAAACTGAATCATTGTGAAAGTTATCGAATATTCAAACAGTGGTTTGTAATTCTACATTAAAATGTAATAATTTTATGAAATTCTATGTCGGCTTTTGCGACACTATAGCTACGCAAGGAAAATATTTTTCGCTTTATAAAGCATAACGAATGTGAAGTATGATTGATCGTAAAGTCATTGATACTCCAATAAAAGTTACGACGTAATAATAATATTATCATTTTTTTTACTATAACACTCATTCTCGCATACGCGTCTTTTTTATAGCAATATAGTTTGTTTTCCAATGGTATTTCTTTCCAGAGACTATTAATACATAATTGATGAACTATCTGAAATTATTTTGCGAGTTGAGATGAGATACAGGCTATTCGTCATCCTCTGACGTTTTTCATATCCTTCATCATGTGTCTGTTATGATCGGCATTTACATGACTCTTAATTTTTATTTGTATAAAAACTCCTCAAAAAACTTTCTAGGGTGTATTTTTGAATGATGTACTTTTTATAACTCTCAAAAGAAAGTGCATTTTCTCCGACAATAGTCTAGCGCAATATTGTGAGAATCTATGAATTTATTTCCATTAGAATAAATAGGTAGTTTCGCTTATACTTAAGGGAACGATATGGGGAATATCAGTGAATTTTTAGAGTTTTTATAATTACAGTGTAATAACTATTCTAATACAAACGTGTGAGTGTGTGTACGTGTGAAGTCATAACTGTTTTTTCAATCATAAAATACTTGAGAGGAGTAGAATTTTAGGCCCCATAAAGTTAACATTTGTATAACATCGTAATTTTTGGAATACCGAGTGTGCCGTTTTTCAAAAGCATTATTTTCGTATCTTTGCACGCGTTATTCTACACTTATGATTTGTTTTTAAAGGTTTATTAAATTAGGAAAATTGTTGAATTTCAGTTTATACCCAAAACGTGAGGAGGAAAATACAACTTTATATTTTTAAGCTTCTCTTATAAACCATATATTGTTATCTTTTCAGGTCAATGTTACGTTTTTTCGATAAAAATATTTGCAAAAGTTGGTGCTATAAACATGCTATTTGTGTTGAGTCATAATTCCTTCAGAAAAATCCATCCTATGTAATGACTTGGACATAGGTTTTAGTAATTAATTCCTATAAGAACTTTATTTTACTCAGTAATGGTCAGAATCGTTTTCCTAAATAACAATTTCATTTCTTTTAAAAACCTAGTAAAAACGTGTACAACGTGTAGAACTTTCATGCATCTATCAAAAGCAAATGAAAATCAATCAATCAATCAGTCAATCAATTAATCAATCAAACCAATCAATTTAAAACAACTCATATTAGACTACTAGAATCTCCTGAAAGTAGAAAAATTATTCGCAGTAGAGGCTTACAATGGCTCGGTCAGTATGGCGACGGACTCGCACCCCGTAGACCCGTGTTCGATTTCCAGTCCCTGCTGATTGATACAAGTACCACTGAAAAAAATTTTATGTGTTTTGTTCTCAAACACATTGCAAGCCTCCTTCGCTGATTAGCTATGATGGAGCATAAATAGAGCGACGTTAAACAAAATAAAAACAAAATAAAAGAATAATTATTTGCAGTAATATTTGCGTATAATAATCAGCATTTAATCCTTGTGAAGAGCAGAGAAGCTTACATTGCACTGCTGATGAAAGATTTTATCTGGGCAAAGTGCCATCACGCAAGCTGACATGGAAATACAACATGAACATCAGTCCCAATATATCATATAGTGAACTAAAGTATTTTTACGTTTTATATGTAGGTGCAGTAATGGTGGTAAATTGTGCTTAAGTTCATCATTTTAATAAATATGAAAATCCAATAACAAAACAAAAATATAAAATAAAAAATAAGCAAAAATAAAAAGATTATAATTTATTTAAAAAAAATTTGATTTAATAAAATAAATAGAATTGCATACTTTTTTAATGATTTGTTGGTTAGAAAAAAGGGTTAATAGAAGTTTTTACTCCCAGAAAGAGATAAAATATTGCTATGTAGAGATAAAATATTGCTTATGATATTGTTTTACTAGAGTATTAAAATCGGCAAAGATGGATTGAGTGCAGCAACACGACATGATAATGAAAGAAAAACTCTTGAAAGGAAACACTAGATCGTGTATAGGTGATGTAGTTCGTATCCTTAACAATGATCAAGTAACAGCTGGTTTGGTAAAAATGGGTGTTCCCATCAAAGGAACAAAATCATCTAGCCAAAAACCTAAATATATATATATACCCAGAAGCTCTTGCTAATCTAAATCTTATTGAGAGGTGGAACAGAAAATCTGATATGGACGTGAAAATAGGCAAAAAAAAGAAGGTAAAGAAAAGTCCTTTAGAAGCATCAACAAAATGCCGTCTACTACCTGAAAAATTAGAAAATAATATAGAAGAAGGATTTTCAAATGAAATGAATGAAAATTTAAATTCAACAGTGTATAAACAAATGAAGAATGGACTATTGGAAGAAACTACAAAAATAAAAAAATAAGTGTATAGCAAATACTTTGACATCTACAATTAATAAAAGAAAAAGAAAAGAAAATCATGTTATCCAGATTAAAAAAAAGAGAACTATTGAAAAAGTAGAAATTGAAGAACGTCAATACGCTGATACGAGTAGCATGATTGAACTGATAATGCCAAAATTAGAAATACGTAGTCCAGATGACTTGGGAAAAAAATTAATAGATGAAAGAGCAATCGTCCCCATCGATGACTGCATTGAACCAACGCCAGCAGCATCGGATGATGTTATAATTCAAGGTTCGATAGGTATCGAAGAAAATCAACAAAGCTCGGGGATGAAAGAAAATCATATAGAAGGACAACCAGAAATTTTAGACATATTTCAAAATAAAGTAATAAAATATATTAATTATTATTTCAATTCCCGGTCTTGCAATATCGCTGACAGTAAATACCAAAGCCAAAAAATTGTTAAATTGAAAGTATGTGAATTGAGAGGTCGAGAATTTCACATTATTCGGAAAAAGATATGGATCAATGGATTCATCATAGATGCATACATAGCTACATGTATAAATAAATGGGATAATATAACATATGTGCCTACTGACATTACATCGATGATATTAGGAGAGTACAACGTAAAGAGAACATGTATAAATAGATGATCAATCAAGTTAGATTTCCCTTTTTGTAATTTATTATTAATGCCATACTTGATAGGCAGTCACTGGCAGTTATTAGCCGCAAATGTCAAAGAAGAGAAAATTTGCGTACTCGATCCTTATTGGGAAAATACAGATGAAGATCGAGCTGTGAAAACGTTTAAGTCCTTTACTCACAATTCAAACAGCTTTTTGAGACAGCTGAAAAATAAAAGCTGGAAAAAATGGAGGATTGATAACCGACCTGATCAATCAGTAAATGATGGGTACAGTTGCGGCCCTACCTAATGTACTATTTACATTGCTTAGGGTCCAATAAAGAATTTGATTTAAAATTCGATCCTGAAAAATATAGGATGAAAGTAGCTCACAATCTACTATTACTCTCTCAAAATATGGAAAACATTTGCATGTATTGTTTTTCATAAATGAGATCTATGTCAATAAAATGTAAACGCTGTAATCGTAAAAGTGATATACGATGCTTGAAATACAATGACGTAAATAGAGATGAAGAAGAAAAAATACCACTGAACGAGCATTCTAAAAAGAGAAAACTTGAATAAAAAGTAGATGAATGTCATACATTGGTATGTAGACTTTGCCAACGAAACAATGTTACGATAGTATTGGATCGAGAGTAATTATATAAAAGTAGTTGATGAATATGAATATCTTTTAGTACTTTTTCAAATACGAAGCTGCTAAAATATATTATCAGAAAGAAGATGAGCCGATTCTAAATCTTATAAAACCAAATTTTAATATAACAAGAAATTTTCTTTTATATTTCACTATTATTCTAGTATAATAATGTCTAAATAGAGACACTGTAGTAAATATACTAATGTTATAAATCACTTTAGGTAAAATATTATTTTATACGGGAAATTACTCCGTTAAATATAAGCAAGATATTTTTCCTTTCTCGAAAATACTTTAAATTACTACAAAGAATATTATTTTGATTAGGGCTACGCCTTCCTATGTCGGGCCCTTGAGTTTTATGATTGATTTCGATAGCAAAAATCCTCAGGAACACGCCGGAGCAAGAACTTTAAAAAAAAAATATACTTTTTGAGATAATACCAATTCTTTAAACAAAAAGTTAATAACTTTCGAAAAAAAATTTTTATTGTTTATTGTTGTAATTATTTCGAAATTTTAAGGCATTATAAGTATTTTGAAAAAAATCCGACTTCCATATTTTTATTAGTTTTTAAAATATAGCCATTTGAAAATTTTTTATCATTTTTTTTTAATTGTTAATAACTTTTGATATAATTAATGTATCGTCAGCAAGATATTGGAAAAATCTCACTTTCATGTGTACAACAATTGTGTCAAATTTAAAAAATCCGTAATCTAAGGGTTATAAGTCAATCGAAATAGCCAAGAATAACCCATATACATAAACGTGTAGGTCTCAAGTCTTAAAAATGCCGAGAGAAAGCTTAAAAAAATAACATTATCAGACATATTGTATCATTATTAAAATAAACATTATAATAAAAAGGTTTATATTCTGTGATATAGATTATTTGGAACGGATGTAGGGTTGGTTACACAGGCCGACAGAATTTGACAAAAATATTTTACCAAGAACCCGAGTATAGTTTTCCGAAGGTTTTTTGCGCGCTGAATCCGAATCCGAGGTCAGAATTACTCTGGTGGCTCCGGTTTTCGAGATATCCTAACCTTAAAGTGCAAAAAACGCGATTTTTGCCTATATTTGAGGTTATGTAGCAAAGAAAAGAAATTTTTTTTCAAAAAACTGTATACATCAAATTAAAGTATGAGTTTTCTTCTTTCAAATGCCGTTGAGTATGCTCGGATATCTTTTTTTTTTCACGAAGTTACACTAATTTGAAAATTTCAAATTTTATGAATTTAAAAAGCACCACACCATTCAGCCCAAGCTATCTAACAAGTAACCATATTAAAGAGCCACTCATCAATTTAAACCAAACTTGGAAATATAACAAAACACTAAAAAATATTGTGAGCATCGTGCTTCTATTTACAAAATGCTCTCTTACGGGTAGAAACCACCCCTGCCAACCCCTAAACAGGCTCACCCACATAACCCTGGGTAGAGCAAGTTTAATTAACTGCTTTTTGATAAAAAAACTCATTTTCTAATCACAGGTATGCGTACTAATATGATCTAGATAGGCCTCATCCCCAAATACCTCCTCAACCCTTTAAAACCAACCCTCCCAACCGCGTACAAAAAATAAGCTGCGTACTATATGTCTATCTGTGATTAATTTCTTCATCGAATTTCACATGATTAAAATAGCTTACCCAGGGTTCTATGATTAGCCTGCCCAAGGGTTTTTAAGGGTTGTACATGTATACAGGGATAAGGCATATCCAGGTTAAGATGTGTATGTCTATTTGTGATTAAAAAATTAATTTTTTCATCAAAAAGGATTTAATTAAACTTGGTGTAACTAGGGTTACGTATATAAGCCTGCAAGGGGTAGATAGGGGTGGCTTTTAACCCTTTTCGGCATACATTTTTCTATTGACTATTCTGGCTTAAAATTTCTTACTCGGGGGTTTTCGGGGTCGCTGAATACGAATCTACAGTCAGAATTTTCATTTTTGAAAATCCAAGATGGCAGATTCAAGATGGTGGATGAAAATCATAGAATTAGCATATTTTTGGTTGGAAATTAGTACTCGGGGGTTTTCGTGGTCGCTGAGTTCGAATATACTACCAAAATTTCGTTTTTTCAAATCCAAGATGGCGAACGCCAGATAGCGAATTCAAAATGGTGGAGGATATTTTTTTGAAATCAATATTTCGCTCGAAAAATAGTAACTTGAAGGGTTTCCAAAACCCCCGAGAATGAGTTTTTTTTACCGAAAAGCAGTTGATTAATCTTGCTCTACCCAGGGTCATGTGGGTGTGCCTGCTTAGGGGTTGGTAGGGGTGGTTTTAAAGGGTTCAGCAGGTATTTGGGGATGAGGCTTATCTAGGTCGAGATTAGTACGCATACCTGTGATTGGAAAATGAGTTTTTTTTATCGAAAAGCAGTTAATTAAACTTGCTCTACCCAGGGTTATATGGGTGAGCCTGTTTAGGGGTTGGCAGGGGTGGTTTCTACCCGTAAGAGAGCATTTTGTAAATAGAAGCACGATACTCACAATATTTTTTAGTGTTTTGTCATATTTCCAAGTTTGGTTTAAATTGGTGAGTGGCTCTTTAATATGGTTACTTGTTAGATAGCTTGGGCTGAATGGTGTGGTGCTTTTTAAATTCATAAAATTTGAAATTTTCAAATTTGTGTAACTTCGTGAAAAAAAAAAGATATCCGAGCATACTCAACGGCATTTGAAAGAAGAAAACTCATACTTTAATTTGATGTATACAGTTTTTTGAAAAAAAATTTCTTTTCTTTGCTATATAACCTCAAATATAGGCAAAAATCGCGTTTTTTTGCACTTTAAGGTTAGGATATCTCGAAAACCGGAGCCACCAGAGTAATTCTGACCTCGGATTCGGATTCAGCGCGCAAAAAACCTTCGGAAAACTATACTCGGGTTCTTGGTAAAATTTTTTGTCGGCCTGTGTTATTATAGTGTGCGACAGGCGTAAATGACACTGTTACTATAATATAGCACTGTTAAGTATAATCAATATTAATAAGTATAATCAATACAAACCTACAATTATCCCGTATCGCTTCATTAATAAAAAAAATCAGACAAATAACATTGAAATTCCTCGGAATTGTTTGTTTCAAACGACTAAAGGTGTGGTTCTTAAGGAGTACGAAAGAGAAAACCTGCCAAGTTTAATGGATATAAAGCTGTCGTTTAATTAATTTTAGGGGTGGTTCGTAAGGGCGCGGACCGGAGATATTTTCTGAACCCTTTTCTTGGAGCAATACTTACATAAAAAACCATTGCTCAACATTATACGTATGTCTTGGTGGTTCGATGTTTGAACATAAAAACGATTAAATTTGGTGTTTAGTGGTTGTTTGACGGGCTGTAGGGGTAGTTCACGACGGCGCCGACCGGAAATTTTTTTTTCGTGTTTTCATTACAATTATACTTTAACGGAAAAGCATTATACTGCCTCTTATTTATTGGTAATAACAAGTGTCAACGTAATACACTAACATTCATTACGCCAGTTACTCTAAGGGTAGTATATAGAGGTTGTAATTAAATTAATGATGTACAATCATTGTTCATATTAATATAGCATTGCTGAGAAGCAATATGTCGTATTGAAAATTGGAACTAGAAATTTTGAAATTTTCGTTCACAGTGAACGATCCAAACTTCAGACTCATGGATTAGGGGAAGCGATCGAGCGATAATCCGATATCCCTAATCCTACGAGGAGGCTAAACCGGAAGTTTAAGACCAAGGCGGTGGCAACAGTCATTGTCGGGAGCATACAAAAGAAGGCCCTATCGCTGCGTCGGGAGAGTCTCATCTGAACCGCTGCAGGACATCACTTTTACCGTAGAACTCGTGCCGGCGCCAATCATTCTCTTCAAGTAGTTCGTCTCGCTTGTGGCTCGTACTAGTTTCTACTCACTGCACGCCGTTGCTGTACCTTGTTGTTCAATCAATAAAGTTCTACAAGTTTAAATCTAGCTTAAGCTCGCGATCTGCATTCTCTCTCTCTTTCCCTTCCTCGGTCCTTGAAGTTGGCGAATGTGGCTGCGCTTTCGAACTAGCCAATAGTTCATTACGATACAAGTGCGGGAAAGTAGATTCTTGTTTCGTGTGGCGTTTATACCTAAGCGAAGCGAAGGTGGAAAGGTACATGAAACGAGAAACTCTTTCCCGAAAATGTGCCGTACCGTATTTTTTGATACGACGTGTGGAAAGTATAATTTTCAACGCACGTTTTCTGCCGAGCGTCCGGGAAAGACGCACTTTGCGCACAGAGTATCGAAAAAGTACATTTCGATACTAGTGCGAGAAAGTAGTACTAACCTCGATCATACGTAGAGTTGAGTCCCCGAGCACAGAGTGTAAATAATAAATTAATAAAATAAAATAATCATAAAATATTATTCCGAGTTCGAATGAAACTTTGTAAAAAATAAAAATTATTCATAACATTAATTTAGAAATGTATATTGAATAAATTAAAAAAAATTACATTTAAAGGATACTTCTATACTATTTTAGAGTTGATAAAAATGTTGCAAAATAAAAAAATGCTTATCGACATATAATTATATTAGATACGAGGTCTGTCCGGAAAGTATCGGGCCTACCTTTATATTTTCGTGCTAGCGTTATTCTTTATCATCTGGTGGCTGGCATCCTTCAAAGTAATCCCCACTTGATTGAATAACACGGTTCCATCGATATTTCCACTTTTCAAAACAGTCCTGGAACTCACTTTTAGGGATAGCCTTAAGTACACTCGTCGCATTGTTTTTAACCGTTATTTTGTCATCGAATCGTTGTCCTTCAAGTGATTTTTTTAGTTTTGGAAACAGCCAAAAGTCACAAGGGGCTATATCGGGACTGTATGGAGGTTGTCGAAGCAATGCGATATTGTGTTTGCTCAAAAACTGCTGCACAAGATTGGATGAATGCGCTGGCACATTATCGTGATGGAGAAGCCAGTCACCACTTTCCCAAAAGTACGGCCGTTAACTTCTTACTGCATCACGCAAACGTTTCAAAATTTGAACGTAGTATTCTTTATTAATTGTCTGACCTGTTGGTGCATATTCGTCATGTACACACCTTCACAATCGAAAAAAACAATCAACATTGACTTAACATTGCTCCAACTATGACGTGCTTTTTTTGGTCTTGGCGATTCAGAATGCTTCCACTGTGAAGATTGTTGTTTTGTTTCAGGATCATAACCATAAACCCATGATTCATCACCCGTAATAACTTTTCTAAGCACATTATCATCATTATTGACCATTTCCAGATTGTCCAGAGCGATTTCTAAGCGAATGTTCTTTTGCTCTCCTGTGAGTAATTTTGGGATGAATTTCGCATACACGCGTTTCATTCCTAAATTTTCGGTTAAAATTTCTGAAATGATAGTTTTTGGTATCCCAAAGTCTTCTTCTAGTTCTCGCACAGTCATACGATGATCTTGTTGGATTACAAGTCGCACCCGCTCAATATTATCTGCGGTTTTTGTCGTCGAAGGTCGGCCAGAACGAGAATCACTATCGACAGAAGTGCGACTATCCTTGAACCGTTTATCGTGTTTTGCTCATACACTCGCTTCCGAAAGCCTTTTGCATCATTTCAATAGTTTCCGAACTCGTTTTTCCGAGTTGAAAGCAAAATTTGATGTAAATTCGTTGATCTTGTTTTTCAGTCATTTTTGTCAATATCAAAATCCGACGAACGCGAAAAAGGTAATGTAAACAAAGACACGCTGTGCATGAACTATACGTCCGGCAGGTGTCAGTTAGTAACCGATAGATTCGTGAGGCTTTACTGATGACGTTTCTGCCCGGTAGAGGTCGCTCAATACTATGGCGCGAAGATATAAACGTAGGCCCGATACTTTCCGGACAGACCTCGTATATCACTACATTCCCGAATTGCTTTGCACAAAAAATTTTTACGACTGAAAATCACATGATATTATTTTTTAAATTTGTAAACAATTGTGTTTCAAGAAAATTCCTTCATTGTTTAGAATATATGAAAAATAAAAAAATAAGGAAATGCTTAATTATCGACATAATTAAATATATAGGGTATCCAAAAAGTTCGGATACATCCACAAATATTCCAGAAAAAGTAATTTTTCAAAATGATCAAGATCATTCTTGAAGTAACTTTTTACGAAAAATCCATTGATGACCTTGAATGTGACCTTGAGCGTGACCTTCAAAGATATTAGAAGGTTAGCTTTGCTTTTTTTTAAATGGGAATCCCTAGTTTTTACCCCGGATTTGGAAGGAACGGGAAATTCTACATTAAGATAAGGTGAAATAGTTAGGATCTAAGTGACTCCCAAGGTCACGTTGGGACCAACGTCATTTTTTCTTAATTTTTTTATCCGAATCATGTAAAATAAATATTTATTTACAAATATCTCTCTTGCTGGATTGACTTTTCTATTGGGCGTATACGAACGTATAAAGGCATTATCGTGGTCGTAACTTTATTTGTAAGTTCAAGTGGGTATCTTCTTGAAGGTTCTAGACTAGTTGAGGGATGGTGCGTGACCCTCCCGGGTATCCAATAATTGGCTGGTCATGGAATGGGTTGTCGCATCAACTATTCCAAGTCTCGTCGGCTAGCGAGCATAAGAGTGAGCGAACGAGAGCGAGGAATAGATCATTAAAAAGGGAGCGACAAATAGTGAAAACGGGAAAAAGAGAGGGTGATGAGGAAAATGGGCGTGCCGAACATGCACAGTCGCATTGAGGCCCAATCACGGCAAAACCTTAAGACCCTATGTGTTTAAATTTAAACGTTTTAAGTGTGTAATTGTAACGTCACCCATAAGAAATACATTGTCGCTGAATTTAAACGTTTAGAAGTGTTTAACATTGAGGACAATGTATTTCTTATGGGTGACGTCATATTAAACGTTTAAATTTAAACACATGGGTTTATCGTGAATGAGAGTCCTCGGACCTCTCCGAAAAATTTGGTAGCGGTAACGGCGTGCGAGGATAGCCGAGAGGGCTCATCTCATCTCAACGCCCGACAGTTCAATATCACCAAGCCAACAGGCAAATCGTTCTTCCTCTATTAAGTTTACACGCGTTTAGGAAACATAGACTTGTGATATTTTGTAACTTGCGAATTTCTTACAGCGTTGCATCTAACTTTTGAATTTTCACGTCATTTTAGTGTTAATTCCTATTATTATTTACTATAATTTACGGCTTTTTTTCTCCAATATAACGAGTTTTATTATATCTGCGTATTAATCATTTGATTGCATTCTTCAATAATTTCAACGACTTGGTGTAATTAAAATAAAATCATTTCATAATTTTTTCTACTCAACCTCACCCTTTACATAACTGCATTTCAATATCTACTGGAGAACCAATGTACGAACCGAGAGATAACAAAGTTTATAAATTAACTTCATTTATACCACTTATCAAAAAACCTTGCGATAAATTAGCCAGGGCAAATAAGGAAAAATCTATAACATTCACCAACCATTTATGTACAGTATTCAAACCTCGCCAAAAAATAATTACCGAACAAAAAAAAAGAAACCTTTGTAGAAGAGTTTGACGTCCAAGACTGCACATTGATCAAATCAATTAAATTAAAGGAATAAAGAAAATATTACAAATAACTTATAATATTAATTAAAACTAATTCCCGGGACTACATAATATTATAGGGAAAATGATCAAAAATGCTATTGAGCGGCTCTATGGAAAGGAAAAAAATTTTTTGAATTGTAACGTCGGGCCATTTATTATCAATAAACTATTTTTTTTCTCATGTACTTTTGCGTAGCTTAATTTCAACTCCATAAACAAGCAAAGGAGAGCCTTCAGCTGAAGTAGCTGAAGGACACGTGAAAATAGCCGTCCCTTTGTCGCGCGCTTTCCGAATTTTACCTCGAACGATCGTAAAGTTTTTTTTGAGTAGGTTTAGATATAGAGTAAAGGAGCCGCGGAATTCCGCTTGCATCCTGTTATTCGATTTCACCCAAAAGATTTCCACTTTTAGAAGCCAAAACTTTAGCTATATAAAAAAAATCTTAATAATTAATTTTACATAAATGAATCGGGAAAATAACAGCATGATAGGAAAATTTCGCAGCTTCTTGAAACCTCCCACACACTTTTTGATTAGAAACATAGTTGCCGCGCAATCATTGAAAATAACTCAAAGTTTTAAAATTATAAATTAGAAAAATGAGGTAAATAGTCGAAAACAGTTACTTGAATGAATTTTAGCAAATCAGTTATACAGCCCACAATTAAATAATACCCCTTTTTCGTTCCAATTTATTTAAACAACGAAGTAAGTTAATTAATTAAGTTACTAATTGTAAACATGTAGGATCAAAGATTTTCGCGTGAAATATGTTAAATAATAAGAAACTTGCGTTATTTTTAAGAATTAATTGTAATAATTTTACGTAATAAATAAATTAATAATTATAAGAAAAACTGTAATAAAAATGGTACTTGGAGAGTCATCTATCGAGATAAGGCCCAAACTCTTGAACGCGCACCCCCAATTCTCACCACGCCCCTGAACCAATTAGGGCCCGAAATCCGAAGGAGAAAAGGAGGGAAAATCTCAGTCAGCCAATTAGAATTCATTGGCATTTCCACTCTTCCCAAATTTTGAGGGACTAAAAGAGGGATTTTCCTCCCAACCACCCCCAGGGTTTAAAAGGGCGTGCGCAAGCGAAAATCGCTCTCTCACGCTCCTCGCAAGCTTCTAAGTGCATCTCGTTCGACCAAGTGCCAGGTCCAGATTGATTTCTCCAAGTACCAGTACATTAAATAAAAGAAAAGTAAGTTGAAACAAAATTTTTTTCACTATCTCTTCTTTTCCTCTTCTTGTTAGAGTAGCCGATCGAAACTCGTGACAAATAGGTCTTCGAAAAAGTATTTCAGCAGGAATTGGGATACTTTTTCAATAAGACAGTCGCGCCGTTAAACAAAAATTAAAATACTTTTTATGTGATAATTCCGGCAAGGTTTGGGATTTTCACATCCAAGTCCCGAATCCATTGGACCCTGGTGTTTGATGGAAGGCTTGTAGTCCAGTTTATTTTTCACTCTTTTTACGCGAAACGCGAAGTAGAAAAGCTCTAATTCTCCAATCGCTCGTCCCGGTTTAAGCGTACGCACGCAAACCAAATAGAGCGCCTAAGATTACGTCCGCCTTAGACGTACCTGAGATAGTGACCCGGACGTCACATAAAATTTTTGGAGGCCCCGGAGGGATAAGTTGGAGAAAAAGAGCTTTATAGGGTACTAGCAACCTCATACTTTCCTGTCTTCTTTTTCTTGTATAGAAAATTATGGATTTGAAAAAAGTAACGGATTTAATACAAATTAACGAAATTGAAAAAAAAATCAACAAGCTTGAAAAAAAAAATAACGTATTCGAAATAAATTAACGAATTTGATAAAAATATATAACAAATTTGAAATAAAATAACGAGGTAGCAAAATTGAGAAGTTGCAAAGATTTAATTAATAAAATAAATCAAAAGCGAAAAATTAGAGAAAATTATTACGTATCAAATAAAAAAAATTTTTTAGTGAAATCTAACCTTTTTTTCTCTTCTGCCTCCTGTTATGCCTTCCTTTGCAGAATTTAGCGGTGTTTCGTACGATTTAATAGAAACGGTAGACCAAGTTGTAGAAGATATTTCAACAATAAGAGAAAGTCAGGACGCGGTAATAAGTCGGGTAAATAGTCATAGTAACGATATTGCGAAAATAAATCAGAACGGTCGTAGTTTAAGTGCACGTGTTACGGAATTAGAGCTAGAAAATAAGAACAGAATTTACCAGATAGCTAGTTTAGGACATCTCTGCGTCAACCTTATTGAATCTAATACAGCTTTAAAAAAAGAAATAAAAAAACTTAGGAAGCGATCATGAATTAAAGATAAATTAATCTCCAAAACCGCAATTTCGAACAAAGTTTTAACCGCAAAAATCGCGAAATTAACCTTGAAATTAGAAAATTTAAAATTATAAAATAATATTACTAATTAATTAATTTAAAATATTTTTAACATAGTAATCTTATTAGTTAAACCTGAAAAAAATAAGGAAACTTAAGATAGTGTTAGTTTTTCGTTTGTATTTTGACTAAGCGTGATAATTAATAATTTTTTTTTCCTTTCTTTTGCCTGTTCAATTTTAGTGAACGCAGAAAATCGGCCCATTAGAAAGAAGTTGACTAAGTGTCAACGTAGAAGGTTAGCGAGGGAGATCCAAAAACATCCCGACGCTCTACCTAAACACATTTATGAGGCCGAAAGAAAAAAACAGTTTCAAATAAATAGGGTAAGAAGAGACCTAGACCTGCGGATAAAAACCTTGTTAGCCGACAACAAACCCTTCAGCTGCAAACACGGGAACGACCCGTATTACTGCAGGCTTTGCGTGCAGACATTCGAAAAATTAGGGCCTATCCCTAAGAAAGTAATAACCCCACCGAGTCTGCAAGAGCCTGCAAAAGAGCCGGAACAAATTAACAAACAAAATTGTGGAAAAAGGGACCTAAACAGGCTATATAAAAAATTATTTGCTCCAGATAAAAAAATACTAAAGAAAATAAATCAACGCAAAGAAGAAAGGAAGAAAACAGAAGAAAAGAGAAAAAGGGAAGAAGATAGAGCGAAGGAAATAGAAGAGCTAGAAAAGAAAATAAAATTAAACAAAAAGAAATAAAAGCAATTTTAAAAAATTTATAACTTATTTTGTCTTTTTTAAAATAAATTTTAGTTAAAATAATAAATTGGTGTTATTTTTTTTTCTCTCTCTATTCCCCTATAAAATTATAAAAATATTTTTTCCTCTTTTTCCCACTCTTAATGAATAATAAAGAACCAGGTGATAAACGATTGACGCGTAGCCAAGCCCGAAATCCGTCTACATCTTGGACGGTAGGTATTGGTTCTGGGCGGCTTAGGCATTCCGACGAATTTCAACAGGAGAAATCTGACGAGAAAGGAACCATAAACCCAAAATCTAACATAGGCGATAATTTATACCCTGACCTAGATAAGTTAAAAAAATTTAACGAAGAATTAGATAGTCTAAAAATAAATAACGAATTGGAAGGGCTAATAGAGAGGTCAGCTCCAAATAGTCAATTAGGATCTAGTGAAGATTTAGACAACGTCACTATAGAGATCAGCGACGAGGTTTTAAATAAGTCCATACGCGAAAATCACGGCATAAAATCAAACTCGGCTAAAATGGATCAAGAAATTCAAAGGACCATGAAGCAAACCATCCAATTGAAAGATGCCTTAAACGTTGTACCCAACTTCAATGGAAACCCTAACCAATGGGTACCATTTACAGAAGGTTGTAGGGAAGCTTTAAATATGCTGCCTTCAAAATGCGAAGAAGATCTAGTAAAATTAATAAAAGATAAACTAGAAGGAGAGGCCAGATCAACAATGGTTGGCATCAATTTTAAAACCATTAACGAACTTATATCTCATTTAGCTGATATTTTTGCGCCACCTCAAACCATGAATCAATTATTAGGAGAATTAGGAAATGAATATCAGAAAGATAATGAAAAAGTTTTAACATACGCTAATAGAATTCACCTATTAACCACTAGGATAATAGATGCAAAAAAGAGACAAGACAATACCGATTCCATAAACATCGATGAGAAAAATGCTTTAGAAGAAAATGCATTTATATGCTTTAAACGAGGATTAAAGCCAGAAATAAAAATAAATCTCCCACCAGGAATTACTGCTACTAATGCCTTAAAGGAAGCCATCAAAGTAGAAAAAGAATTAGAATTACAAAGAAATCTAAGAGGAAAAATTAACTATACTTCAGATTATCTACAACCCAAGAAAAATGTAAGAATATGCCAAATTTATGAAGAACACGGACATGAAGCTTTAAACTGCAACACGCTCGTGAACAAACAAAAATTATGTAATTTCTGTAATAAAACAGGTCACGATACAAATAATTGCTTTGCTAAAATTAGGTTAGATAACCTAACTTGTCAAATATGCGGAAAAAAAGGACATAATGCACGCGAATGTAAATCGAGATTACAATGCCAAATTTGCAAAAAGATGGGACACGCTGCTAAAGAGTGTAGGAATAGAATTAGGACACAGGCTATACATGAAATAAAATGCCAATTATGCAATAATTTGGGGCACAGTGCTCAAAGTTGTCGAGATATAGAAAGGACACAAGTAAATAGCGAAATCGTATGTCAACTTTGCAATAACAGAGGACATACTGCAAAAGATTGTAAAACTAAAACTCCCAATTTTAACAATAATCAATTTCTAGCTAGTCAATCTCCTTTTAATAGATTTGATAAATCCAAAATAGAATGCCTTTTTTGTAAAAAACGTGGGCACATAATGGCTGATTACTATAGGAAGAAATGGGTCGATGGTCAGAACCAGGGAAACGACAAGCCGTCCTCTGTAATTCCGACACAGAGGACGAATATGACTCGGATAGACAACAGCGAAGAATCAGAGGATGTTCGACTATTCCCATAAAAAATCAACCTCGATTTGCCGCCAAAGTACCCATAATAAGTGTCAGTTTTTTTGGAACTATATATGATACAATGTTAGACAGCGGATCAGAAGTTAATATTATGAAGATTGAAGTATTACAACAATATTTAGAATACGTAGACATGACTAAGCGACACACATTGAAAGGTATTGGTCTAGAAAGTTTTCAAACCATAGGAGTAATTACTCTCTATGTGTATGGAAGGGAAACTGAATTTTTAATAGTTGAGAATGATTTCCCAATTCCCTGTGATATAGTGATAGGAGCAAGTTATCTGTCATCCAACAAAATAATTCTTGATTTCGAAACCAGACAGTTCATCCTACCAGATAGAACAATAAATTTCAAAGAAGTCAAAGATTTAGTTTATACTGGTATCTGCTGCATGTACAGTGCCGCTTACGCACTTTTACCCCCCTCCGACAAAAATTGTTGAAACTTTAAAGTTTTTCCTGTTCCGTAGAAAGTAACGTACAGAGACCAGCGGCAGCTCATTTGAAAGCTCTTTCCAAGAGCTTTCAAATGATATGCATCACAACTACAATCAAATGGTTTTTCTAATATTTTCAAACGATTTTTCATCGATAGAAATTCCGAATTTGTTAGTACTTTTTTGATCTCGTGCCATTTCGGGGGAAAACATCGTAGGAAAATTTTGAGCACAGCATTTTCTTTGTCTTTCCAAACCCTATCTAAATCACTCATTCAAAAATTATTTACTTCAAACATGACCCGCGTTTAAGCATTTTTCTCGAAAATTGACCTTCTTTTTCAAATTATCATACCTCGGTAAAATCGAATCGTAGAAAAAAGTTTGTATGAAAGAAAATGTTCCTTTTTCAATGTAGAATACTGTGAAATTTTCTCAAATTTTTTTTCGAAAAAAATTTTTTTCACTGTTTTCACTTTTCACAATCATAATCATACTCAAGTGTTTACAAATAAGCTGGCATTTCAACGCTCATCGGATCAAATGTAGTACCTTCTTGAATATTTCTGTCTCTCTGATTATAAGCGGACTAGTCGATAATTAACGTTTGAAGTGTCAACATCTGTTTGTTTGATGTGTAGTGACAATGCCTAAATCAAAGAATTTATCTATCCAGGACCGTAATAAGATTATCGGACTTCATGAACTTCAAATGAGTCGTCATGCAATTTCCAGACATTTGAAAATAGATCGGCGTACAGTTGCTTATAATATCAAAAAATACTGTGAAACTGGTAGTGTAGATAACAGACGACGCGAGCCAAAAAGGAAAACTTCCGCCAAAGAAGACGACTACATTTATAAAGTAAGTTTGCGAAGTCGAAAAACCACTGCTCCTGAAATAACCGCTCATGTAAACAAATATTTGAAAGAACCTATAAGTGTTAGTACGGTGAAAATACGTTTAAACGAAAAAGGACTCTTTGGTCGAGTTGCAGTGCGAAAGCCTCTTTTACGCAGTGCGAACCAAAAAGAACGTTTACAGTGGGCTCGAAAACATAGAAATTGGTCGATTTCGGATTGGAAGAAAGTTCTTTGGTCAGACAAGTCGAAATTCGAAATTTTTGGAAGTAAGAGAAGGGCGTATGTAAGAAGACGGTCTGATGAAAAATACATTGACGATTGTTTAGTTCCAAGTGTGAAGCATGGTGGTGGGTCAGTTATGGTATGGGGATGTTTTGCTGGTTCAAAAGTAGGCGATCTTGTGAAAATAGATGGGATATTAAAAAAGGAAAGTTACAAACAGATTTTACAAAGGCATGCAGTGACATCAGGAACGCGGATAGTAGGACCTGGATTTGAATTTCAACAAGATAATGATCCTAAACACACATCAAAATTATGTAAAAATTACCTTATAAACTTAGAAAAAAAAAAAATATGACAATTATGCAATGGCCAGCTCAATCGCCCGATTTGAATCCTATCGAATTTCTTTGGGAAGAGCTCGACCGAGCGGTAAGAAAGTCTTATCCAAGTTCCAAAACGAGTCTGTGGGAAATTTTGCAAAGCGAGTGGAATAAACTTCAAAAAGTAACAATGGATAAACTAATTGCAAGAATGCCTAGGATATGCAAAGCCGTAATTATGCATAAAGGAGGACATTTCGATGAGAAAAAAGTTTAATTTTTGTTACAAAAGTTCTAGTTGTTGCAAGTGTTCTTGTATTTGTGCAGTGCATCTATTGTTTATATGGATTTATATTGTTTATCTATTGTTTTTGTTGATTTTGACAACGATTAGTTTGAAAAATATTTTGCAAAAATTTGTTCATCCCTTTATCGAGTTTGGTTATATTTTTCTTTGTAAATAAAATAGAATAATTTTTGTGTAAATAGATATTTTTATTTCAGAACTGAAAAAATCCACATGTTTTAGACCTTTTATTTATTTATTTATTTATTTATTTATTTTTTTAACCCGCCGTATAGGAAAAAAAGTGAAAAAATTTTTTTTTGAAAACAAATTTGAGAAAATTCCACAGTATTCTAGATTGAAAAAGAAACATTTTCTTTCATATAAACTTTTTTCTACGATTCGATTTTACCGAGGTATGATAATTTGAAAAAGAAGGTCAATTTTCGAGAAAAATACTTAAGCGCGGGTCATGTTTGAAGTAAATAATTTTTGAATGAGTGATTTAGATAGGGTTTGGAAAGACAAAGAAAATGCTGTGCTCAAAATTTTCCTACGATGTTTTCCCCCGAAATGGCACGAGATCAAAAAAGTACTAACAAATTCGGAATTTCTATCGATGAAAAATCGTTTGAAAATATTAGAAAAACCATTAGATTGTAGTTGTGATGCATATCATTTGAAAGCTCTTGGAAAGAGCTTTCAAATGAGCTGCCGCTGGTCTCTGTACGTTACTTTCTACGGAACAGGAAAAACTTTAAAGTTTCAACAATTTTGGTCGGAGGGGGGTAAAAGTACGTAAGCGGCACTGTATAATGTCAAAGATGAATCAAAAATAGACCGAGTTATTCCAAGAATCGAGGTAAAGAATCCACCCACTGGCTCGAAGGAATATTTCTTAATAGACACAGGATCAGAATGTAATTTGATTAAAAAGGGATTATTACCACCTGGTAATAGTATTGACGATTCACTCATCATTAACCTAAAAGGAATAGGTAGAAATATGCAACTAACTCTGGGAATAACAGAAATTAAACTTTTCGATACGGATACAATTTTCCATGTAGTCGAGGATAATTTTGAAATGATTCATGCTGGAATATTAGGTGCCGTATTTTTTGAAGACAGTAAAGCAAGAATAAACTTCAAAGATAATACTTTTGAAGTTAAAAATTTCCTAGCACCATTAATCATAGAAACATTGGACAAGAAACTTACACAGGCAGAATTCGATAAACTATTACAGGAATTAATCCCTATGGAAGTACCTAGTTTCGCAGTACGCCATGTGTTTAATATATCTCAGAGTGAAATCTTTCAAGACCTTAACATTGAGGAATTCGACGATGTCGATTTTAACATAGCCGAGTTATACATCGAAGAAGAAACAAACGATGTTGAGAAAAAAATAGAAGATCATCTAGAATTGAGTCATTTAGATAACACAGAAAAAGAATATGTAATAGACTTGGTCAATAAAGTCGCCGATGATTTTTACTTGCCTGGAGACAAACTACCAGGTACTGAATTAGTAATGCATGAAATACATACTGTTGATGACATACCCGTGAATTGTAAACAATACCAGTTCCCACATGCAATGAAAGATAAGCTTAATTATCATATTGACAAATTATTGAAAGCTGGTATCATTGAAGAATCTAATTCACCGTATAATATACCTGTATGGATAGTTCCAAAAGCTACAGATCCGAACGGCAGAATGGTGCTCGACATGAGAGGGCTTAACGAAAAAACCGTAGCAGATTCTTATCCTATTCCAAATATCACATAGATATTTGACCAAGTAGGAGGAGCTAAGTTTTATTCCGTGCTTGATCTCGCAATGGGATTCTATCAAATTAAGATGCACCCAAAAGACGCTCATAAAACAGCGTTTAGTACCCCTTTTGGTTATTACGAATTTGTCCGCATGCCATTTGGTTTAAAGAATGCACCTGCAACCTTCCAACGGCTTATGGATACTTTATTACGCGGACTACAAGGCCTCGATTTGTTTGTTTACCTAGACGACATAGTCATTTATGCTAACAATATTGAAGAACACGATCGGAAATTTAAGCTACTAGTCGAACGGTTAAGAGAAGCAAAACTGAAATTACAAATTAATAAATGTAAATTCCTCATGCGAAAAGTCAGCTACTTAGGGCACCTTATAAGTGAGGATGGTCTAGAAGTAGATCCCAAAAAGGTTGAAGCCGTACAAAAATTCCCAAGACCAAAAACCGTTAAAAACGTCCGCCAATTCTTAGGACTAGCTGGGTACTATAGGCGCTTCATCAAAGACTTTGCCAAGATAGCTAAACCATTAACTAAATTATTACAAAAAGATATAAAGTTCGAATGGAATGAGAAAGCCGAAAAGGCATTTATTGAATTGAAAGAGATGTTATGTAATGCACCTCTTTTACAATTCCCTGATTTGTCCAAAGGGTATAACATACGTACCGATGCCTCTGGCACTGCTATCGATGGAATATTATCCCAAGGCCCGATCGGATCCGACCGTCCTATTGCATATTTTTCTAGAGTTCTGCGTGGATCAGAGCTAAACTATGAAGTATATGAAAAGGAAGCCTTAGCGATCATACAGAGTGTCAAAGCTTTCAAATCCTATGTATATGACCGGCCTATCCAAATTATTACCGATCATCAACCATTAGTTTGGTTTGAAACAGCAGATTTAAACACGCGAGTACAAAAATGGCGATTTTGGTTATCACAATTTAAGTATAAAATAATTTACACCAAAGGAAAATCTAATGCCGCAGCAGATGCACTCTCAAGAAATCCAGCAGATGTAAATGTTATTGAAAAAGCGCCCACTCATCAAGAGTTTTTACCCGAAATTGAATTAGGAAATCTAGTAGTGAACATCACCAATAGTTTGATCGATAAAGAATTCGAATTTCTTATCGATACAATCTCCAGTGTAAATATAATCAAAATCAGTTCTATACCCAATGGATTATTAATTAAGCTAAATAAAGAAATATTACTACAAGGACTTTTTTCAGATAATATCGTAGTAACACACTATACAGAATTGGCTATATTAGGACGCACTTTTGAATTTTATGCAGTAGAAGATAAATATGATTTGCCGTATCATGGAATCCTTGGTTCCAAATTTTTATATGAAATACGAAGTAGAATAGATTTTGATAAATTACAGTTAACACACTCAGGAATAGTCACACCGCTTAAGTCAGTATATAGCAAAAACAATGAAACAGAATTTAGGGCAATGCGAAATATTGATTTACACATTGTCAAAGATGATTTGTTGTTAGTGGATTCATACATTCGTAATCTCGAATGTCGGATACAACTCTCAATTAATACAATATATGAACAAAGTATAATTAAGAAACAATATGTAACTGAAACAGAGAAGATAGATGAAAGCGACCGAATTATCTTACGAGACATTAGTAGGAAAATCTATCAAACACTTGGTACCATACAAATAGAACTCTTTTCCATAATAAATAAATTTTGCATAGTACCTAATGACTTTCCTATAAATTCCGAAGGATTACTAGGAATTGATTATCTCATTAGGAGTAAAGCGGCACTAAATTTCAACACCAGAACAATGCGCCTTGGAAATATGATTATCCTATTTCGTATACGGAATATTAGAATTGACAATCAAAACTCTTGTAAAAACTTACTCCCACAAACAAGCCGTGAAATAACGGAAATAAATATAATGACACGAGGACAAAAACAAAGATTAGAAAATTCACCATCTGCTATACCTACCCCACCGACTGTTAACGAAAAGATAAGTCCTGAGAAACGACCCCGAGGAAGGCCTCGCAAAAATCCACTCCAAATTCCCGGAAACACAGAACCAGCGCCAATCGAATCATCTCAGCCACCGGAAAGCCATTCAAAAAACCCTCGAGGCAGACCAAAGAAGATACAATTATCTTCGACAAGTGAAGAAGAACCAGATCATGCCAATGCTTCTAACCAATCTGACAATGAATCGATTCTTAGTGACTTTGATGAATCTTCAACTGGACACACTAAACTGGTTAAGATCAAGGATTCAATCCATATGCGTACTGACAGCGTAGTTTATTTTATTGATAGTAATGGCGCACCATGCGACGAAGGCGCCAAAATGATGATCGAAAACAATCAGATAGAAAGTAAACAGATTATTAATGTAGGAGAAGTTGTGAAAGAAAGAAAAGGAAAAAAATACTATCGTTTCGGACTCTGTATATGCGGAGAACGCCCGGAGTCGTTGAGTCATTTAAGAGACAATATGCTTACAACTTTGAATATATTAAGAGATATGTTGGTTAGCCTAAAGCTAACGGAAATTTGTACCGCCAAAAGTAAAGAGATAAGAAATCTAGAATGGGGAGAAGTAGTAAATTTATTGGATACTGTCTTCAGAAATACAGGAATAACGATCTTAATATGTATGAATAGCCTTGAGTATGTGCCTTTAGAGAAACGTGATATAGTATTTTACGAATGTCATCAATCTCCGATCGGAGGACATCGTGGTGTTTCTAAAACATTTTATTGAATACGACAGAATTTTTATTGGGAGAATTTGAAGGAAGATATTCAAAGACGAATACAACAATGCCTTGAGTGTCAGTTAAAGAAATTAACTCGCCTACAGACCAAACAACCTATGGTAATCACCGATACCTGTGCCGCTACTTTTGATAAAATAGCAATGGATATTGTAGGACCCTTGAAAAAAACCCCGAAGAACAATGAATACATTTTAACTATGCAAGACCAACTAAGTAAGTTTTGCCTAGTCGTACCTCTAGTCGACACTTCATCCACAACGATCGCAGATGCATTCATAAAGAAATTCATTTGTATATTTGGTTGTCCAAAATCCGTTTTAACTGATCAAGGAAGAAATTTCTTGAGTAATTTGATGAGCCGTATAGCTAAACGTTTCAAGATTAAGAAATTAAAGACCACAGCTTTTCATCCACAATCTAATGGTTCGCTTAAACGCTCCCATCATGTTTTGGCAGAATTTCTGAAACAATATACCAACAGCGATAACAATTGGAACGAATGGTTAGACTTAGCTATATTGAATTATAATACTTGTGTTCAAGAGAGTACCAAACACACTCCTTATGAAGTCGTTTTTGGCAGATTAGCTAGACTGCCCTCAAGTTATCCATTACAAGAAGGAGATTTATTGCCCACTTATAAAGGGTACATTACAGAGTTAGTCACCCGAATAACAGGAATTCAAAAGTTGGCATACGACAATTTAATAGCATCAAAAGAAAAATCAAAGAAATATTATGACAGACACCTTAATCCGAAAAATTTTAAGCTTGGAGATTTTGTATTTTTGAAAAGTGGTCCAAAGCCCGGTAAATTAGAAGATCATTATTCAGGCCCTTTTAAAATAATAGAAATTTTACCGAAGAACAATGTCAAAATACAAATGAAAAAAGGAACCAAAGTAGTTCACGCGAATAGGCTTAGAATATCGTATATTAATAATAATAATAATAATTCATAAAAAGGAGGAGAGGTATAAAACTAAAAAAAAAAAAAAAATTTTTTTTTATAAATAAATCATATAGATAAAATGAACAATATCATTTCCAGTA
This sequence comes from Phymastichus coffea, assembly GCF_024137745.1. Classification (NCBI taxonomy): domain Eukaryota; kingdom Metazoa; phylum Arthropoda; class Insecta; order Hymenoptera; family Eulophidae; genus Phymastichus; species Phymastichus coffea. Next base: position 919,616 of record NW_026706827.1, read on the forward strand.
AAATAATAATAGTAATAAAATAATAGTAATAATAAGTATAAATAAATATACCGAATTAATCATTGGTTTTCCGTTCCAGCAATTAATAGTTAACATGAGAATTAACATTATTTATTTTTCAGAAAATGGATATGAATAAATTTGGATTTTACATATTAATCTTATCTACCATTGCATATCAAGGCCAAGCCATCATAGGATACGATTGCGGAGCGAGAGCATTAAACATTACCACTGTTTCTTTGCTTGGCGTAGAAGAATGCGATATACCTCCCGGAAAAATTAATAGCACTCAGATCCATATACAGTTATTACAGTTGAACCAATTCGAGGAAGTACACGTGATACAATGCAAGATACAACTACAGCGTCACATTTATCATTGTGGAATGCACTCCCATAGTTCGGCTGTCAAAGATGGAATACACGAATATATGGTCGAGATCAGCCAAAAACGCTGTTCAGACTTGTATAATACCGGCACATTATATTTCGATGAGATACGTGTACTACGCGATATTAAAGTTAACCAAACCACAATCCGACCCTTAACACTAGCTGGTAGTTTAAAAATCGATGGTAGTTGCAACGGTGGTGTGTATTCTGATGCATATGGTACCTGGGAGAATGTTGTAGTTCAAGGTTTAGTAAAAATAACCGTGCAAGATTATACTGCACCAGTTGACTTAAATAACGATCAAGTAAGACTACGCTCAGGTATCAAATGCACATTAACTGAAGAAACCTGTATAGACCCGGAAGGAGGTAATACTTTCTGGAAAACGATACCACGGGATATATGTAAATTCAACCATTACGGGATATTATATGAAGGCATAGCTAACAAAATAATAGACGAGCACCAGAACCGTATATATTCCTTGATAACAGATGATATTACCTTCGCCTTAATGGCCAAAGGAAAAAGACAAATCTGTGGATATGAAATAGTTCAAACAGAACATCCAAAATTATTCATTCTTGAAACCACTAGAGGAGTCTCAACCTTTGCCGTAGCAAAGAAATTATCATTAAGCAATTTAGACATATTTGCGTACGTTAATTCTAAATTTGTATTCGTCGAGCGTTATATCAAAAATCAAATAAATAGTTTGTATAGAGATGTAGTTGTACAGCGTTGTAGACAAGAACGCGAAATTTTAAAAAATGCTTTAGCAATAGCCACGTATTCACCTGATCAATTCGCGTACAATTTAATGAAAGGACCTGGATATATGGCGGTAACGGCTGGCGAAGTAGTTCACGTCGTCAAATGTATCCCGGTAGACGTAAAGATTTCGCCGGGGACCGACTGTTATGAAGAATTAAAAGTAGTCCATAACAATATCACCAAATTTATGACACCCAAAACACATATTCTCAAGACTCAAGGAACAATAGTGGATTGTAACGCTTTATTGTCCACTCACTTTTATGTCAATGAAAATTGGTATAAGTTCATGCCACGTCCTGTAGACGCCAGAACACCAGAGATTTTGAAGTCTTTTGCCCAAATGACATGGAAATATCAAGATATTCCAACTCTCGCTACAAGTGATATTTATACTGAACAAGATCTACAAGATCTTCTAAATCGAATCATGTACCCTCTCGAACAATCAGCTGTCATCAATGATGTTGCTCGAGAAATCAAAGGTCATGCGATGAAAGATCAAGAAGGAGTAATTAATAAATTGCTCAATGAGAACACTTTAGAACGCTTAGTTCATACCACTTGGAACCGAATGTGGGGTAAATTCATGACGTTTGGAACATTCAGTGCAGGAGTGATAGCTATCCTTTTTATTATTCAAATAATTAAAAAGGTGATAGAAATCTTTATCAACGGCATGGGTCTGCATAGTATTTATGGGTGGTCCTACCAACTTTTTGGAGCCATATGGAACAGTCTCACAACTTTCCTTATCCACTTAGGCCATTCAATGCAGAAGGAAGATGAAAAATCCCAGGAAGAAGCAAGTAGAGTTCCTATGCCAATACAGATACCCCATTACATACCAGTTAAGGCTCAAGAAACAGATGCCAACGTACCAAAAGAACATCCAGTGTCCTCAATCCAAACTAACAATAGTTTCTTTTCTCGACAGTAGATGTTAATAAATCTTGGTTACCATGCTCTACAATTACATCTTAATTAGCGATTACTTTGCCTCGCTGCGCTCCTTAAGTAACCGTTTAAGTGGGGGGGGGTGTAACGTCGGGCCATTTATTATCAATAAACTATTTTTTTTACTCATGTACTTTTGCGTAGCTTAATTTCAACTCCATAAACAAGCAAAGGAGAGCCTTCAGCTGAAGCAGCTGAAGGACACGTGAAAATAGCCGTCCCTTTGTCGCGCGCTTTCCGAATTTTACCTCGAACGATCGTAAAGTTTTTTTTGAGTAGGTTTAGATATAGAGTAAAGGAGCCGCGGAGTTCCGCCTGCATCCTGTTATTCGATTTCACCCAAAAGATTTCCACTTTTAGAAGCCAAAACTTTTGCTATATAAAAAAAATCTTAATAATTAATTTTACATAAATAAATCGGGAAAATAACAGCATGATAGGAAAATTTCGCAGCTTCTTGAAACCTCCCACACACTTTTTGATTAGAAACATAGTTGCCGCGCAATCATTGAAAATAACTCAAAGTTTTAAAATTATAAATTAGAAAAATGAGGTAAATAGTCGAAAACAGTTACTTGAATGAATTTTAGCAAATCAGTTATACAGCCCACAATTAAATAATACCCCTTTTTCGTTCCAATTTATTTAAACAACGAAGTGAGTTAATTAATTAAGTTACTAATTGTAAACATGTAGGATCAAAGATTTTCGCGTGAAATATGTTAAATAATAAGAAACTTGCGTTATTTTTAAGAATTAATTGTAATAATTTTACGTAATAAATAAATTAATAATTATAAGAAAAACTGTAATAAAAATGGTACTTGGAGAGTCATCTAGCGAGATAAGGCCCAAACTCTTGAACGCGCGCCCCCAATTCTCACCACGCCCCTGAACCAATTAGGGCCCGAAATCCGAAGGAGAAAAGGAGGTAAAATCTCAGTCAGCCAATTAGAATTCATTAGCATTTCCACTCTTCCCAAATTTTAAGGGACTGAAAGAGGGATTTTCCTCCCAACCACCCCCAGGGTTTAAAAGGGCGTGCGCAAGCGAAAATCGCTCTCTCACGCTCCTCGCAAGCTTCTAAGTGCATCTCGTTCGACCAAGTGCCAGGTCCAGATTGATTTCTCCAAGTACCAGTACATTAAATAAAAGAAAAGTAAGTTGAAACAAAATTTTTATTCACTATCTCTCCTTTTCCTCTTCTTGTTAGAGTAGCCGATCGAAACTCGTGAGAAATAGGTCTTCGAAAAAGTATTTCAGCAGGAATTGGGATACTTTTTCAATAAGACAGTCGCGCCGTTAAACAAAAATTAAAATACTTTTTATGTGATAATTCCGGCAAGGTTTGGGATTTTCACATCCAAGTCCCGATTCCATTGGACCCTGGTGTTTGATGGAAGGCTTGTAGTCCAGTTTATTTTTCACTCTTTTTACGCGAAACGCGAAGTAGAAAAGCTCTAATTCTCCAATCGCTCGTCCCGGTTTAAGCGTACGCACGCAAACCAAATAGAGCGCCTGAGATTACGTCCGCCTCAGACGTACCTGAGATAGTGACCCGGACGTCACAGAATACTTCAATCTGGTAAAGAAACCGATCCGGTGACTTCATTAGTATTTAACCAGTACTTTTAAATATTTATGAAAAGTTAATCCTAGTTAGAATCAATCCAATAATATTGAATAGAAAATTTATCTTAGACCGACAATCCAGTATTTCGCTGTCTTATGCCTTTATGTTGTCTAGACGTTTAATAAAGTTTGGTATAAAGGATACCTGCCCAAACTCAAGTGACGTTTTCCTAAGCACAAATTTGAGTTACGAGGGGGGGGGGGGTCAATAAGTCTTTACAAAATCCAGGAGATGGCGCTCGTCACGCTTAAATTATGATGTTTTTGGCTACGTTTTGTTTGAGCTCTCACGTTTTTTTGAATTATTAGACAAATTGATTACTCATTTTGTGTGGGAAGGGCTCGACCCTGTCCTTGTGGAGAGTCTGCTATACTGATCAGTGTTTGTGCTCATTTGAACCTCGGACATTTATCTCCAAGAACTTTCGTTTAGTGCTTGTTAGCCGCTATTGTAGTTTCTTTGTGTAGGCCTCCGGTTAGCGGGTGGCATTACAACGATTACCTGTCATAATGGCAGAGTACAGATTTAATGAAAAGAATTTGTCAATGCAAATTGACAATGTCACGACAACCGTTAACAAAAAGAGAAGTGCCACAGGCGGTGATGACATACGTAAGAAATCAGCAAATTTTGAATTGAATCTCGACGGTAACGGTCGAACCGGCATTACCAACAAATCAGTAGACTCAACGAAACAAAACACCACAACGACGCCGCAATTCAAGATAGACAACAAAGGACCATCTGGGGTTTGGATAAAGAAATTGAATGATAATAAATTTGTTCTCAACGCTTACAAAATAAGTAGTGTACTTTTTAAAAAATATAAATCAATTGAAACTATCAGAAACAGAGGCGACTACAAAGTTGAAGTTGTTTTTAAAAAAATAGAAGAGGCTAACTGTCTATTAAAAGATGAATCACTCAAACAACTACATTGAGAAGCTTTTATACCAGGCTTCAGGCAGTCGAGACAAGGCTTAATTAAACGTATACCAACTGACACACGGTAATTGTTATGCTGTCTGCGGTAATTGTTACTGAAGTTAAAAGATTGAACAAAAGGAATAGAAGCCCCACGGGTGATGACGACAGATGGATCCCCTCTCAAACAGTGTTATTGATATTCTCTGGCCAAATCTTACCACAGCAAATCTCGCTCTTTTGTGTGAAGTCTGAAGTAGAGCCGTATGTACGTAAACCTATGCAGTGCTTTAATTGTTTCAGATTTGGACATACTAGGGTGGTCCGATAAGTACTTAGCCTACAAAAGAAAAACGAAAATTTTGGAAAAGTGGCGTTTTATTTTTCAACATAGTCTCCTTTTAGTTCGATACACTTGGCCCAGCGATGCTCCAACTTCTTTAACCCGTCTGAAAAATACGTTTTCTCGTCTGAAAAGTAGGCTTCCGTGGCAGCGATTACCTCCTCATTCAACTCAAATTTCTGCCCGGCGAGTGACTTTTTCAAGTTTGGAAACAAAAAGAAGTCGCACATAAAATTGTAGAAACAAAGCAAGGGCACGAATTAACATTAAGTGAGTTACGTTTTGTACATTTCGATAGAAAAACCAGCAAATCTGCAATGAAACTAGAAAGTTTGCCGCCAACTGAAGCAGCAGCTGCCGAACATTGCAAACGGGCTTATTTGCATATACAATCGTGGCTTGGTAATGATTTGAATCCTTTGAAGTATGGGTGGCATAAAGTCGAAAATACTTTGGAACCCACTCATTCTTCAGAGCCAATGATACCTCCCGAAGTATCAGAAAAAATATCTTGTAGATGCTAAAAAGGCGGTAAAGCTGCGTGCAGCTGCCGCAAACATGGCCTCAAATGTTCTCGCTTGTGTGGATTTTGCTACGGGGATAATTGTACGAACGTAGAAGAAATACATGAATATGATCATATTGATAACGAAGAGTATAATTTAAGTAGTCTTGTAGAAGTAATGTTGAATGAAGAATGCAATAAAAACGAAATAAATGAGTCTGCGCCGAAAAGAACTAGGCACGATTAGAAAATAAGAAATCATGTAAACTATAGCCTACGTATGCATATAAATTAAAATATTGTTATTAATAATTGAAAATATATTGATTATTATTTATCCTTATCCATATTTACGGATAGCAAGTAATAATTAATTGGAATTTATACATACACTGATATGTATGAATTCAATTAAGTTAATAATAAACGATTGGCACTAAATATAGTAATTACAACTACACCAATCTCAATAAATTTTAAAGCTACCCCAAATTAAAAAAAAAATGATCGAATTTGATGCAATAGTTCACGAGATAAGCCTGATTTTTGCGTAGCGCATCGATTTGAACGCGGACTTTCAGTATTTCCAAGCGCGCGAGGGAGGCCCCCCACCACCGCCGCCGGCCTTTGGCTTTTCTCGTGCTGGAAATGAAACGTCATTTTAATTATTAAAGAGCCAAAATATGTAAAGCCTTGTATCGTAATGAGAAAATATAACTTAATAACGATCGAATGCCCTTGGACCGATTTGTTAATTTTCATTATTACAACAATGGCGATTAAAAAAAAAAAAAAATATCTCGGTTCCAATTGGTCGAAAAACAATTTTTTTTTTTCAAAATATGCACCTTGATCTCAGATATGTGAATTTCTAAAAAAGAAATCTCTATAATGCACAGGGAAGCCGCAATTCTAATTGTTTATAAAAGAAAAAAGGCGCACTTTGTTAAAATCAAAATTTAGGGGTTGCAAATTAATTTTTTGATTCGTTCCCAATCATTTATTAAAATTGACGTTTTGACAAAGAGTCTATCAATAGGAATACTAGAGTTTGAGATGTTTGGAAAGAAGTTAAGGCGTTTAAAAACGGACTTAATAGACCAACCTCTTTAGACGGCAATAAGGCAGTCGTCAAAAATGCTCAAGTATGCCTAGGCGAACTTTGCACCCCTAAAGATAATAAGCTATGTCCTCATGAGGATATATCGGCTTTTATTAATTAGCATTTCACAAACCATATAGATTCTGATAAGATCCACTTTATGGATCTCCCTTTTACATATGAGGAATTAGACACTGCCCTCCACTCGGTTAATATGAAATCATCTCCTGGAGCTGACAAAATCAGCTATGAATTATTAAATGTTTTACCGGAATTTTACAAAAGAATTTTACTTGACTTGTTTAACGACTTTTACGATCAGGGTACTTTTCCCGAAACTTGATCGAAATACCTAATAACTTTTCTTCCAAAAAGTAATAGCGATAAAGTTTGTCCAGTCTCGATGGTATTCTGTATTCTCAAAACTTTTGAACGTATGGTTAATAACCGTCTAACGTTTTGATTAGAAAATAATAAAGTCCTTTCCCCCTCGAAATTTGGTTTTCGCAAAGGTAGATCCTGCGCGGATAATGTTTCAATTCTGACAACAGGCATTCACGAATCCTTTTTTTTTTAAAGTTCAACAGCCTTCTTCATCGATATCAAGGGAGCATTCAATGAAGTAATTCCGGATATTCTAATAGCTGATTTAATAAAATTAGGATTACCCAAAAAATTTATAATTTTTATAAAATTTTTAATATTTGAAAGAATCCTTATCCCACTAAATACTGATGATATTTTAACATATTCAGTCAATAAAGGTCTCTCCCAAGGGAGTGTGCTCAGCCCAGTGCCATATGCTATTTACACCCGTTTTTTACAAACTTTGCTCAAGACTTTACCTTCATTTGATGTAGAAATCATAGAGTTCGCTGATGATGTGACTTTTTTTACTCAATGCGACAACCCTCATTAAGGAGTCGAAAAACTGAAGTTCGTATTAAATTCTCTTCTATCTGCTCTTAAAAATAGAGGACACGAACTGGCATTTCATGAATGCGAACTAATTATAGTTAATAAAAATAATATCGATATCAAAAACATTTCCCTAAAATTACAGAATGAAACTATTCTTCCAACCAAAGAAGTTAAGTTTTTAGGCATGATCCTAGATCAAAGTCTCAACTGGTCTAAACACATTTCTTACCTAGTCAGGAAAAGCATTTCATCTTCTAGAATTATTAGCTGTTTAAGGACTTGGTGGGATGCAGACCCAAGTACCTTAATTCTTTTATATCAGTCCTTAGTGAGGTCCAGACTTGAATATTGCGGATGTCTTATATCACCTTGCTCAAACTCACAATTTGACAAATTGCAAAAAGTACAAAATGCTACCTTAAGATTAACCTTAGGATACCAAAAGAGTAGCCCCCTTAACATAATAGAAGGTGAATCAAAAATTCCACACCTTTCTTACCGATTTCAAATTCTTGGTATTAAGTTCTTACTAAAATGCATGGCAATGAACGATAATGTTACTATTAAAAATATAGAAAAAATCTTAGAGCTCTCAGAAGATTTTCAATTCGATTTCAATTACAATAAATCAACCTTAGTTAAATGTTATGAAGACCTAAGATGGCACTCGAATCTGATTATTAAATCAGATATCTATTTTAAACTCTCTCAACCATGGGAATCTTCTTTTGAAGACTTCGATATCGATCTCGAATCGGGTAAAAATATTCTAAAGACCTCTGAACACCTTAGTAATTTTGAAGAAAATTTCAAAACTGAACAGGATATAACTGATATCTATACGAATGGCTCAAAAATTACTATCGACAACAAGTGCTCTGTTGGCCTAGCTGCATGGAGTTCGTCACTACAATTCAAATTTTCTTTTAAAATTCCAGAATTAGCCTCAATTTTTTCCGCTGAAACCCTGGCCCTCTCCATTTGTTTAGATAAAATAATTTTCGACACAAATAATAACAATTTTAGAATTTTTTCTGATAATCAAAGTGCATTGAAAGCAATAGACAATAAATATAATCCAGGCTCTTCATCTTCATTCATATTTCAAATTAGAACTAAGCTTCTCGAATGTAGAAAATTGCATAAAAAAGTGAAGTTAATATGGGTACCTTCTCATAAAGGTATTCCAGGTAATGAATCAGCGGATTCCGAAGCCAAAGCAGCCGCCGAAAAGGGCACTCTTCTCGACGTTGAATTACCATATTATACAGATTTGATTAGTAAATTTAAATCCGAATGTGTTCAAGGAAGTACTAATCGTTTACTTTTATCTAGCTTAAACAAAAGAGTATTTTATTTCAACAATTAATATTTAGCATCGAATAAACCATGGTTTTCAAAATTCTCTCATCTACCTAGAATATCAATAACCACAATCAACCGTATTAGAAGTGGCCACATGCCACTTAACTATTACTCGTTTAGATTCAACATAGTAAAATCTGATATGCGCCGTTGTGGCAAAGAAAAACAAGACATAGAACATATTTTTTGACGTTGTGAATTACTTCATGATCAAAGAATTAAAATGCTTAAGAAAATTAAAAAATACACTAAAATCGTACCAACGTCGGTGGTACCGTTACTCATAAAGTTAAATGTAGATATTATAGATTCCATATCAGATTTTATCCTAGAGATAGGAATAAATATATGATCAACGATTTCCTAGTTCAATTTCTCGATCAGATAATATATATTTTGCATTTCACCTAATATGTATGATCTCTCTAACTTTAATATGTAAGCTAATTATAATCGGAACAAACGAATAAACAATTTTATACTATTTGTTACTTTTGGATACTCCAAATATATTTCAAATGTAAGCGTTATTTAATTATATGCGAAAAGTTTATTGTTGCTTAGCTCGTCAGAACAACTGATATATTAAGATGTTTTATGTACTTGAAAATCTGTAATGTTTGAAATATGTAGTTCAACGCGCTCTCACTGGCGCCACTGTGGTAGTGGTGTGGCTCTATACTGTAAAAGTTTATGTCAATAAAAATACTAATATATATATATAGATGTTTTTGGCAAGCAATACTACTAACTAGATATCGTACAAAGTTTCAGCTCGATTCATAAGTCGTTTTGTTGTGAGCGTTGGTTGAACATAAAGTTATTAGTTTATTTGAAAAATGGAAAAACAGAGTTTCGAGCAGTGATAAAACATTTTCATTTGAAAGGCCTTATACCAAAAGAAATCACAGTTGAGTTGAACGTCATTCATGGCAAGTCTGCCCCTGTGTTTAAGAATGTTTATAACTGGGTAAATGAATTTAAACGCGGCCGTACAACAACAAAGTGACAGAAGATTAAAATTGCGAGAATTAGTTGAGGCCACAGGGGTATCAAAGGGTACAATCATTTCAATTTTGCATGAAAAATTGGGGATGAAAAAAATATCAACAAGATGGGTGCCGCGTTTGCTCACTGTTGAAAACAAACGAACCCGCGTGGTCACCTCTGAGGCTCTTTTGGCACGCATACGTCGTAAACCGGAAGACTTTTGGCGTCGACTCGTAACTGTAGACGAAATATGGGTACACCGCTACACTCCTGAAACCAAAGAACAGTCCAAACAATGGATTACCGCAGGAGAACCAGCCCCAAAGAAGACAAAGACAGTAAAGTCACCTGGCAAGTTTATGGCCACGGTTTTCTGGGATGCGTATGGAATCATCTACATCAACTACTTAAAAAAGGGCCAGACGATCACTGGACAATATTATGCGTCATTATTAGGTGAACTGAAAGAAAAAATCAGAGAAAAACGTCCTCACTTGAACAAAAAAAAATGCCTCTTTCTTCAAGACAAGGCTCGAGTTCACACGTGTGTAGTTTCGATGGCAAAAATTAACGATGTAAAGTTCGAATTAATTGACCATCCACCATATTCGCCTGATTTTGCTTCCAGTGACTTTTTCTTATTTCTTAACCTCAAAAAATGGCTTGCCGGACAACGATTCACGTCGAATGAAGAAGTCATCGCCAAAACAAATGCCTATTTTGAGGGTTTTCAGAAATCATATTTTTCTGCTGGCTTAAAAAAACTGGAAGGCCGTTTAATAAAACGTATCGACCTTCAAAGAGATTATGTTGAAAAATAAAAAACAATTAAATAAGCAAAACTTTTTTTTCCTTCTTTTTGTAAAGACTTATTGCCCCACCCCACCCTCCCTCGTACTACAGTAAAGTATACAGGCCAAGGATTAATAAAGCAATAAAGAAAAGTCGCTGAATAAAGGTTAAATATTGAGTGGGAAGATATAAGTAATATAATATAATATAATATAATATCTATAAGTATTATAGATATTCGAAATTATAGCATGACACTAATTATAGTCGTAACAACAAAGTACGTACATATATTACTTAAAAAATAATTTTCTATAATTGGTATATGTATCTGTCCAGCAAAAATGTTGAACGAAAGTAATAATTATAAAATTGTCTAAGAAAAGTCATTATGAACTAGAAAAAAAGTGAAGTATAAAAGTTGCAATAAAATCCACCTCCAAGCAGTCACCTATTTATTACAATCTAGTTTATTTGCAATATATTATTTAAATTAAAGTTTTAAGGCATTGATAAGAAATATTCAAATAGTACATGATTGTTAATCGGCAAACCATGTTACATTTTGAATAAACTCTCTATAGTAATTGACACTTAAATGAACATTAAATTTATAGTTATTTAAAAACTCGTCAGAGAAATTACCCCATGCTCTATTCGGACATATATCACCTGTGATTCCGATAAGGTGATTGTTTTTATCCAAAAGCGGTCCACCGGTATCACCCTAGAGTGCAGATGTTTATAGTGAAAATCATCATTTACTAGGTGTAAAATAAAATTTGTTCCTACGTACACTGTTTATGAGTATATATGACTCGGCGAATGTAGCTAGATAATTGTTGTTGATTGTAACTTTATCATTCGTTACCAATTTGAATTGATGTTTCCTCTGCTCAGGACTTAAAACTGTTACTTCGCCCTTGAGTAAGATAGACGAGGCTGGTAAAGTACTTGTGACATTCCAGCCAACTATCAATGCCTTCGTTCGATATAGCTGTTGGTCAACCAAATGCGAGAGGGAGACAGGCATCGTAGTTTTTTCACTGATTGTCGATAATAACTAGAAAGCATATTCTTCAATGTTTATATTCCACTATATCTTAGTTGTCATACTACATTACTTGACTAGTTCGGGCAAATAGATTCTCGTCTCCCGTTAGTTTTACGCTCGATCAAAGTGATGATGGAAAGCCAGACGAGTCGAGAATCTACTTCTCCGCAGATGTTATATGGTATATAGGTATCGTATCAAAACACCGTGTGGAAAGAGCCAATTGGAGCGCACGCTGTTCGCCGAGCTTGTGACAAACTCGTACTTTCCACAAGGCATGTTGAAATTTTTTACCTTGACGATTATCACATCGTTCACTAGATACGTTAGAGGTATTCCATTATTTTGAGCCCAGGAGTTATACGTCAACCATGAATAAATATCATAAAGATAACCTTGGCTTGCCCAATTTTTTCCGGCAACGACAACCCTGATTTCAGATAATATTTTGCCTTCAAAACATTCTGCAGCTGATATGACGTGTTTCCGCGTAATAAGTGATCCGGTACAAAAGTGTTGAAAAAGGCCAGACATAGATTTCTCTCTAAATGATACAACGAAAGGGAATTCATTAGGCTCCGCTACGACAACACGGTCACCCATTAGTGGAATAGCTTCAACAAAAGCGAATACTTGAACTGAAATCAAATTAATTTAACAAATTAAAATTTCTTGTATAATAAAGGTAGATGATTAATAGTCTAGTACCAGTTAAGAAAATACACGATGCAAACTGAATCATTGTGAACGTTATCAAATATTCAAACAGTGGTTTGTGATTCTACGTTAAAATCTAATAATTTTATAAAATTCTATGTCGGCTTTTGCGACACTATAACTACGCAAGGAATATATTTTTCGCTTTATAAAGCACAATGAATGTAAAGTATGATTGATCGTAACGTCGTTGATACTCCAATAAAAGTTACGACATAATAATAATATTATCATTTCTTTTACTATAACACTCATTTTCGCATACGCGTCTTTTTTATTGCAAGACAGTTGGTTTTCCAATGGTATTTCTTTCCAGAGACTTTTAATACATAATTGATGAACTATCTGAAATTATTTTGCAAGTTGAGATGAGCTACAGGCTATTCGTCATCCTCTGATGTTTTTCATATCCTTCATCATGTGTCTATTATGATCGGAATTTGCATGACTCTTAATTTTTATTTGTTTAAAAACTCCTCAGAAAACTTTCTAGAGTGTATTTTTGAATGATGTGTTTTTTATGACTCTCAAGAGAGAGTGCATTTTCTCCGACAATAGTTTAGCGCAATATTGTTTGAATCTATGAATTTATTTCTATTAGAATAAATAGGTAGTTTCGTTTATACTTAAGGGAACGATATGGGGAATATCAGTGAATTTTTAGAGTTTTTATAATTACAGTGTAATAACTATTCTAATACAAACGTGTGAGTGTGTGTACGTGTGAAGTCATAACTGTTTTTTCAATCATAAAATACTTGAGAGGAGTAGAATTTTAGGCCCCATAAAGTTAACATTTGTATAACATCGTAATTTTTGGAATACCGAGTGTGCCGTTTTTCAAAAACATTATTTTCGTATCTTTGCACGCGTTATTCTACACTTATGATTTGTTTTTAAAGGTTTATTAAATTAGGAAAATTGTTGAACTTTAGTTTATACTCAAAACGTGAGGAGGAAAATACAACTTTATATTTTTAAGTTTCTCTTACGAACCATATATTGTTATCTTTTCAAGTTAATGTTACGTTTTTTCGATAAAAATATTTGCAAAAGTTGGTGCTATAAACATGCTATTAGTGTTGAGTCATAATCCCTTCAGAAAAATCCATCCTATGTAATGACTTGGACATAGGTTTTAGTAAATAATTCCTATAAGAACTTTATTTTACTCAGTAATGGTCAGAATCGTTTTCCTAAATAACAATTTCATTTCTTTTAAAAACCTAGTAAAAACGTGTACAACGTGTAGAACTTTCATGCATCTATCAAAAGCAAATGAAAATCAATCAATCAGTCAATCAATCAGTCAAACCAATCAATTAAAAACAACTCATATTAGACTACTAGAATCTCCTGAAAGTAGAAAAATTATTTGCAGTAGAGGCCTACAATCGCTCGGTCAGTATGGCGACGGACTCGCACCCCGTAGGCCTGGGTTCGATTCCCAGTCCCTGCTGATTGATACGAGCACCACTGAAAAAAATTTCATGTGCTTTGTTCTCAAATACATTGCAAGCCTCCTTCGCTGATTAACTCTAATGGAGCATAAATAGAGCGACGTTAAACAAAATAAAAACAAAATAAAAAAAAATTATTTGCAGTAATATTTGCGTTGTAACGGAGTGATTGCTCCGTTTCAATCCGATTATTCGTTCGGCGCGCAAGCGTGTCGAGATGCGCGCGGTGATATCGAAATGTTCAAATTTAATAGTTGGAGAGCAGGAGGGGACGGGAGTCAGTGAACCAACTTGCTACTAGTTAGAAATAACAACAGTAAAAATATGATTTGATTCGCATGCGAGTTAGTTTATTTGCCTATTCACTACAATATACTTGTCCCGCGTGTTTATGTTTACGAAGAGCGTCAATAACATGCAGTGTCGGAGCGGCTGTAGCTCTTTGTTCGCGAGTCTATGCATGCACGCTACCGATTTTCATAGAGTACGAGGGATTAATAATTCACTTTCAGGGAGGGATTAATGATTCACAGTCATACAAAAAGTCGCGATATTAAGCTGGCCAGCTACCTTATTAATGGTCGTATGATTAGCGAGAGAAGAGAAGGTTCGTTGCGGTCCCTTGTCGGAAGCAGTTCGCTCGCGGTTTCGCCCTCGATGGCGAAACGCAGCACTCCCACGCACACTCACACACAATAGTAAAGGCACGACAAAAAACACGGCTTTAGTCGATGCCCCTCTCGTACAACTGGCTCACTCCAGCACTTGGAAACTTTTTGCGGCAAAAACTGCTTTTTCTCAGCAACGGCTGGACACTCCTGTGGCTAGTTGCTTAGATTACTAATCCCTGACTGGTTCATTTATATTCGCGCGCGTTTCGTCCCGTCTCGTACCGAGTTCCCTTATTCCGTTTTCCCCAACCAGTAGGTACTGCCCTCGCAGGCAGCCGCTTGGTTGAGGCGATAGCGCTAATAAGACGTTTACCGTCACAACGTATAATAATCAGCGTTTAATCCTTGTTAAGAGCAGACGAGCTTACATTACACTGCTGATGAAAGATTTTATCTGGACAAAGTGCCATCACGCCAGCTGATATGGAAATACAACATGAACCTCAGTACCAATATATCATATAGTGAACTAAAGTATTTTTACGTTTTATATGTAGATGCAGTAATGGTGGTAAATTGTGCTTAAGTTCATCATTTTAATAAATATGAAAATCCAATAAAAAAACAAAAAATAAAATAAAAAATAAGCAAAAATAAAAAGATTATAATTTATTTAAAAAAAATTTGATTTAATAAAATAAATAGACTTGCATACTTTTTAATGATTTGTTGGTTAGAAAAAAGGGTTAATAGAAGTTTTTACTCTCAGAAAAAGATAAAATATTGCTATGTAAAGATAAAATATTGCTTATGATATTATTTTACTAGAGTATTAAAATCGGCAAAGATGGCTCGAGTGCAGCAAGACGACATGATAATGAAAGAAAAACTCTTGAAAGGAAACACTAGATCGTCTATAGGTGATGTAGTTCGTATCCTTAACAATGATCGACAAGTAACAGCTGGTTTGGTACAGATGGGTGTTCCCATCAAAGGAACAAAATCATCTAGCTAAAAACCGAAATACCCAGAAGCTCTTGCTAATCCAAATCTTATTGAGAGGTGGAACAGAAAATCTGCCATGGACGTGAAAGTAGGCAAAAAAAAGAAGGAAAAGAAAAGTCCTTTAGAAGTATCAACAATTTGCCGTCTACTACCTGAAAAATTAGAAAATAATATAGAAGAAGGATTTTCAAATGAAATGAATGAAAATATAAATTTAACAGTGTGTAAACAAACGAACAATGGACTGATGGAAGGAACTACAAAAATAAAAAATAAGTGTATAGCAAATACTTTGACATCTACAATTAATAAAAGAAAAAGAAAAGAAAATCATGTTATCCAGATAAAAAAAAAGAGAACTATTGAAAAAGTAGAAATTGAAGAACGTCAATGCGCTGATACGAGTAGCATGATTGAACTGATAATGCCAAAATTAGGAATACGTAGTCCAGATGACTTGGGAAAAAAATTAATAGATGAAAGAGCAATCGTCCCCATCGATGACTGCATTGAACCAACGCCAGCAGCATCGTATGATGTTATAATTCAAGGTTCGATAGGTATCGAAGAAAATCAACAAAGCTCGGGGATGAAAGAAAATCATATAGAAGGACAACCAGAAATTTTAGACATATTTCAAAATAAAGTAATAAAATATATTAATTATTATTTCAATTCCCGGTCTTGCAATATCGCTGACAGTAAATACCAAAGCCAAAAAATTGTTAAATTGAAAGTATGCGAATTGAGAAATATGGAAAACATTTGCATATATTGTTTTTCAAAAATTAGATCTATGCCAATAAAATGTAAACGATGTAATCGTAAAAGTGATATACGATGCTTGAAATACAATGACCTAAATAGTGACGAAGAAGAAGATATACCACTGAACGAGCATTCTAAAAAGAGAAAACTGGAATAAAAAGTAGATGAATGTCATAGATTCGTATGTAGACTTTGCCAACGATATAATAATACGATAGTATTGGATCGAGAGTAATTATATGAAAGTAGTTAAGGAATATGAATATCTTTTAGTACTTTTTCAAATACGAAGCTGCTAAAATATATTATCAGAAAGAAGAAGATAAGCCGATTCTAAATCTTATAAAACCAAAATTTAATAAACAAAAAATTTTCTTTTATAATTCACTATGATTACAGTAAAATAATGTCTAAATAGAGACACTGTAGTAAATATACTATTGTTATAAATCACTTTAGCTAAAATATTATTTTATACGGGAAATTACTCCGTTAAATATAAGCAAGATTTTTTTCCTTTTTCGAAAATACTTTAAATTACCACAAATCCTATGTGTTTAAATTTAAACGTTTTAAGTGTGTAATTGTGATGTCACCAATAAGAAATACATTGTCACTGAATTTAAACGTTTAGAATTATTTAAAATTGAGGATAATGTATTTCTTATGGGTGACGTCATATCAAACATTTAAATTTAAACACATTGGTTTACCGTTAATGAGAGTCCTCGGACCTCTCCGGAAAATTTGGTAGCGGTGACGGCGTGCGAGAATAGTCGAGAGGGCTCATCTTATCTGAACGCTTGACAGTTCAATATCACCAAGTAAACAGGCAAGTCGTTCTTCCTCTATTAAGGTTACACGCGTTTATGAACATAGACTTGTGATATTTTGTAACTTGCGAATTTGTTTACAGCGTTGCATCTAACTTTCTCATTTTCACGGCATTTTAGTGTTAATTCCTATTATTATTTACTATAATTTGCGGCTTTTTTCTCCAATATAACAAGTTTTATTATATCTGCGTATTAATCATTTGATTGCGTTCATCAATAATTTCAACGACTTGGTGTAATTAAAATAAAATCATTTCATAATTTTTTCTACTCAACCTTACCCTTTACATAACTACATTTCAATATCCACTGGAGAACCAATGTACCAACCGAGAGATATAACAAAGCTTATACTCGTAAATTAACTTCATTTATACCACCTATCAAAAAAACCTTGCGATAAATTAGCCAGGCCAAACAAGGAAAAATGTACAACATTCGCCAATCATTTATGTACAGTATTCAAATCTCGCCAAAAAATAATTACCGAACAAAAAAAAGAAACCTTAGTAGAAGAGTTTGACGTCCAAGACGGCACATTGATCAAATCAATTAAATTAAAGGAATAAAAAAAGTATTACAAATAACTTATAATATTAATTAAAACTAATCCCCGGGACTACATAATATTAGAGGGAAAATGATCAAAAATGCTATTTAGCGGCTCTATGGAAAGTAAAGAAATTTTTTGAATACTTCACTCTGGTAAAGAAACCGATCCGGTGACTTCATTAGTATTTTACCAGTACTTTTAAATATTTATGAGAAGCTAATCCTAGCTAGAATCAATCCAATAATATTGAATAGAAAATGTATCTTAGACCGACAATCCAGTTTAAAGTTCAGTCATTTCAAAATTGAAGAAGTAAATAAAATATTAATTTTTGCGAAAAAATCTATTGAAGATAAACAGTATTTCACTGTCTTATGCCTTTATGTTGTCTAGACGTTTAATAAAGTTTGGCATAAAGGATACCTGCACAAACTCAAGAGACGTTTTCCTAAGCACAAATATGAGCTACTACAATCAAGTATACAGGCCAAGGGTTAATAAAGCAATAAAGAAAGGTCGCTGAATAAATGTTAAATGTTGAGTAGGAAGAGTTGTATTATAGATATTCCAAGTTATAGCATAACACTAATTATAGTGGTAACAACAAAGTTCATACATATATCACTTAAAAAATAATTTTCTATAATTGGTATATGTATCTGTCGAGCAAAAATGTTAAACGAAAGGAATAATTATAAAAACGTCTAAGGAAAGTCATTATGAACCAGAAAAAAAGTGAAGTATAAAAGTTGCAATAAAATCCACCTCCTAGTAGTCACCTATTTATATATTTATCCAGTTTGTTTGCAATATATTATTTGAATTAAAGTTTTAAGGCATTGATAAGAAAAATTCAAATAGTACATGATTGTTAAGGGGTACTCCATGTTACATTACGAATGAACTCTCTATAGTAATTGAAACTTGAATGAACATTAAATTTATAATTATTTAAAAACTCGTCAGAGAAATTACCCCATGCTCTATTCGGACATATACCAACTGTGATTCCAATAAGGTGATTTTTTTTATCCAAAAGCGGTCCACCGACATCACCCTAGAGTGCAGATGTTTTTAGTGAAAATCATCATTTACTAGGTGTAAAATAAAATTTGTTCCTACGTACACTGTTTATGAGTATATATGACTCGGCGAACGTAGCCAGATAATTGTTGTTGATTGTAACTTTTTCATTCGTCACCAATTTAAATTGATGATTCCTCTGCTCAGGACTTAAAACTGTTACTTCGCCCTTGAGTAAGATAGACGAGGCTGGTAAAGTACTTGTGACATTCCAGCCAACTATCAATGCCTTCGTTCGATATAGCTGTTGGTCAACCAAATGCGAGAGGGAGACAGGCATCGTAGTTTTTTCACTGATTGTCGATAATAACTAGAAAGCATATTCTTCAATGTTTATATTCCACTATATCTTAGTTGTCATACTACATTACTTGACTAGTTCGGGCAAATAGATTCTCGTCTCCCGTTAGTTTTACGCTCGATCAAAGTGATGATGGAAAGCCAGACGAGTCGAGAATCTACTTCTCCGCAGATGTTATATGGTATATAGGTATCGTATCAAAACACCGTGTGGAAAGAGCCAATTGGAGCGCACGCTGTTCGCCGAGCTTGCGACAAACTCGTACTTTCCACAAGGCATGTTGAAATTTTTTACCTTGACGATTATCACATCGTTCACTAGATACGTTAGAGGTATTCCATTATTTTGAGCCCAGGAGTTATACGTCAACCATGAATAAATATCATAAAGATAACCTTGGCTTGCCCAATTTTTTCCGGCAACGACAACCCTGATTTCAGATAATATTTTGCCTTCAAAACATTCTGCAGCTGATATGACGTGTTTCCGCGTAATAAGTGATCCGGTACAAAAGTGTTGAAAAAGGCCAGACATAGATTTCTCTCTAAATGATACAACGAAAGGGAATTCATTAGGCTCCGCTACGACAACACGGTCACCCATTAGTGGAATAGCTTCAACAAAAGCGAATACTTGAACTGAAATCAAATTAATTTAACAAATTAAAATTTCTTGTATAATAAAGGTAGATGATTAATAGTCTAGTACCAGTTAAGAAAATACACGATGCAAACTGAATCATTGTGAACGTTATCAAATATTCAAACAGTGGTTTGTGATTCTACGTTAAAATCTAATAATTTTATAAAATTCTATGTCGGCTTTTGCGACACTATAACTACGCAAGGAATATATTTTTCGCTTTATAAAGCACAATGAATGTAAAGTATGATTGATCGTAACGTCGTTGATACTCCAATAAAAGTTACGACATAATAATAATATTATCATTTCTTTTACTATAACACTCATTTTCGCATACGCGTCTTTTTTATTGCAAGACAGTTGGTTTTCCAATGGTATTTCTTTCCAGAGACTTTTAATACATAATTGATGAACTATCTGAAATTATTTTGCAAGTTGAGATGAGCTACAGGCTATTCGTCATCCTCTGATGTTTTTCATATCCTTCATCATGTGTCTATTATGATCGGAATTTGCATGACTCTTAATTTTTATTTGTTTAAAAACTCCTCAGAAAACTTTCTAGAGTGTATTTTTGAATGATGTGTTTTTTATGACTCTCAAGAGAGAGTGCATTTTCTCCGACAATAGTTTAGCGCAATATTGTTTGAATCTATGAATTTATTTCTATTAGAATAAATAGGTAGTTTCGTTTATACTTAAGGGAACGATATGGGGAATATCAGTGAATTTTTAGAGTTTTTATAATTACAGTGTAATAACTATTCTAATACAAACGTGTGAGTGTGTGTACGTGTGAAGTCATAACTGTTTTTTCAATCATAAAATACTTGAGAGGAGTAGAATTTTAGGCCCCATAAAGTTAACATTTGTATAACATCGTAATTTTTGGAATACCGAGTGTGCCGTTTTTCAAAAACATTATTTTCGTATCTTTGCACGCGTTATTCTACACTTATGATTTGTTTTTAAAGGTTTATTAAATTAGGAAAATTGTTGAACTTTAGTTTATACTCAAAACGTGAGGAGGAAAATACAACTTTATATTTTTAAGTTTCTCTTACGAACCATATATTGTTATCTTTTCAAGTTAATGTTACGTTTTTTCGATAAAAATATTTGCAAAAGTTGGTGCTATAAACATGCTATTAGTGTTGAGTCATAATCCCTTCAGAAAAATCCGTTCTATGTAATGACTTGGACATGGGTTTTAGTAATTAATTCCTATAAGAACTTTATTTTACTTGATCAAAATCGTTTTGCTAAATAACAATTTAATTTCTTTAAAAAAAACCTTGTAAAAACGTGTACAACGTGTAGAACTTTCATGCATCAATCAAAAGCAAATGAAAATCAATCAATCAATCAATCAATCAATCAATCAATTAAATCAATCAATTAAAAACAACCCTTACTAGACTGAGAAAAACCAAGTTATATGAATCTACTTAAAATAGAAAAATTATTTGCAGTAGAGGCCTACAATAGCTCGGTCAGTATGGCGACGTACTCGCACCCCGTAGGCCTGGGTTCGATTCCCAGTCCCTGCTGATTGATACAAGCACCACTGAAAAAAAGTTTATGTGCTTTGTTCTCAAACACATTGAAAGCCTCCTTCGCTGATTAGCTCTGATGGAGCATAAATAGAGTGACATTAAACAAAATAAAAACAAAATAAAAAAAAAATTATTTGCAGTAATAATTGCGTATAATAGTCAGCGTTTAATCCTTGTTAAGAGCAGACAAGCTTACATTGCACTGTTGATGAAAGATTTTATCTTCTTCTCATTTACTACCTAATCCTTACGAACGTTTTCTACAGAGTTTGAGAAGCACAGCTGTTCTCGAAGGTCGCTCGCAATTATCTTGGCCAACGTAACTTTGTACAGCAATCTCTAAGTATAGATTTAATTTTTTTGCGTTCCATGACTGTAATGTTCAGCGAAACTTATTTGTACATCTGCGCACATGTTAAACCTAACTCATATTTTTATGTCAAGTAATTCAAGTTTGGCGATATTAATATTAAAAGTTACCGTAACAAATAAGACGAGCTCTGAGTCTTGTTGCGTACATTTGAAACTTACTATAATTTTTGTTAAAATATGAGAAACTCTTTCCCGAAAATGTGCCGTACCGTATTTTTTGATACGACGTGTGGAAAGTGTAATTTTCAACGCACGTTTTCTGCCGAGCGTGCGGGAAAGGCGCACTTTGCGCACGGAGTGTCGAAAAAGTACATTTTCAAAATGATCAAGATCATTCTTGAAGTAACTTTTTACGAAAAATCCATTGATGACCTTGAATGTGACCTTGAGCGTGACCTTCAAAGTTATTTGAAGGTTAGCGTTGTTTTTTTTAAAGATAAGGTGAAATAGTTAGGATCTGATACTAATTCAATACCCCCAAGGTCACGTTGGGACCAACCTCATTTTTTTCTTAATTTTTTTATCCGAATGATCAGGTAATGGTAATGTTTAGCATAAAAATATTTTAGACAAAAAATGCTTAATTTCGTCGAAGCCATATTCTTATGACTTTACCTTTGACCTTGGAGGTCATGCTCAAAGTTAGTTGAAGGGTACCGTAGGAATCACTCAGACTCAAACTATTTTACCTTATCTGAATGTAGAATTTCCCGCTCTTTCCGAATCCAGGGTCAGAAATAGGGGTTCCTATTAAAAAAACAAAACTGACCTTTAAATAATCTTGAAGGTCACACTTAAGGTCACATTCAAGGTCACCAATCAATTCCTTGTAAAAATTCGAGAATGACCTTGATCATTTTGAAAAATCACTTTGTCTGGAAAATTTTTAGGTGTTTCCGAACTTTCGGACACCCTGTATATAATTATTTATATAACTATATTTCTAAATTAATTTCCACCAAACGTTTTTACGGCAAATATAGTCGTAAAATTCCCAAGCCATAAACTTACATAATTTAACTTTATCAAAGTAGATCAGACAAACAATGAAATACTTCGCATTAACGAAATGCAGTTAGCGTATAGGTAATAAGATAGACCTTTACAATAGATAGAGATGAAATACCACGCGTGGAAAATTTTATAAGGATGTCAATAAAAAAATAGGCACAATATTTACGAAATTTCAATTTATTAGCGATGGTGTATTTTAATTGTAAATTGTACCAACTTACATTCACGTTAAAATAAATAAGGCAATGTATATGCATCTTTTGCGATAGTATGCTTCTACTTTATTTCTGTTCTAGCCTTGGAAATATTTTTATTTTGTTTCATTATTTGTACAAATACACAAAACTATCACTTAATAAATTAAATATAAATCACGTAAAAAATCAAATCAAAAATATATGAAACAAACGAGCGATTTATCGAACGTCACAAATCACGTATTATCTATCTCTCTAGAAATTCTACATCAAGTAGATTTCTAATGACGTCTTTTAAGGCTCTTCCATATATATTTATACCAGCTATATTAATAAAAGTTAATCCTGCCACGAATATACATCACAAGGCCAATGAAATGATATAAAACGATGTACGGTGACACAAAAGTACTGTAAATAAATTCCGGCTCATCTCTTGCATTAGTTTCATCAAAAACAATTTTTCAACATCAACTTTTAGCGTTATTGAGCTATCATTGTTTATTTAATCTTGTTGATTCTGAGATTTTATTTTCTTTCAACCGTAAATTTTATAACGATTTCTAAGAAATTGTTAGAGACAAAATGAGCTGAAATTAATTTATCATTATATTTTTATCATTCTAATTTATTGATTTATACCGTTTTTTCGACGTTGGTCCATCAAAATTAGAGCAAAGATTATCTATTATTTATATATTTATTGTTTTATCTGAAGAAGCCTTAAGAGACATTTAACAAAATTAGATGGCAAGCTAAACATGATCAGATCACATTTACCATAAAAAGTTCAACAATGATTCAAACGTGTATGGTTTACAATTACCGAATCGGTAGTATTCATTGGTGGAAGCACTTTGTCTATCAACGGTCAGAGAAGTTTTTTATTCACAACATTAATTGTTTTACTTTTGAATTTAATACATTCAATATAATACTCAACACTTTTCAATTTCTATCTCGATTGCTCAAATTATTAACGTGTTCATTTTCTGCATGTAATTACTGTTACGGTTAAAAGCTTCTTTTTAGAAAAATGATTTAATTTTCTTTTTTGCATTTCACGTTTTGTACTATATTTAAAGGTAAATTATAACGAACGATTTGCGGCATAACATTATGTGATTGCCTACTGTATAACAATATGAAATCCTTCTTTTTTGATAATTATTGATGACTCTAGAATAAATAAAATTAGTTTCATAGAATATTAATGCAAGTCATGTTATGATTATTTGTGCCAAGTAAAACGAGCATGTTTGAATGTTATGGCTAGAAAAATTGTAAATGTAAAAGAAAATAAAAAGCTTTATAGCGTATAAACTACAAATCCATACAAAACTTGTCTTGAATTGATTTTATCAGATTGTTGACAGACACAAACCCTCTACCTACTTCTTAAGTATATATGCATCACGTCTCTATGAAATATAACAAACCTCACTTGATCGTGCTTTAAACGACTCTTCATTTTCACAGAAAATTTGGCAGTCGTAACAACTTTAAAAAAATTTAATTAGCGATTGTGACTCGCGTATCGATTAAGTATGTTAAAATAAGTTTATTGAACTTTCTTATATTCTTATATTGAAAGCTAAAATAATCTATCGATCTTATGAATATCTGTTTCGTTGGTTGCGGACAAGTCTATCGTTTTCCACAGTGTTGTGTTTCTCAAATTGTTTTACGTCTTGTAGTAAATCCTAAAAAAATCAAAATGGTCGTCAGTCATCAATGATTGTATGCAATTATTATAGATTAGAATTCTAATTTGTTACTGTGTACTGTTAAAATATAAATAAGCGTGCAAAAATATTGATTTTTAATTTATTTACCTTTGGCAGTGTTTTCCTATCGTAGGTGCGAGAATATTGGCCCACGCGTCGACTTAATTGTACATAAATATCGCATAATAATTCGATTGGGAAATTTTCAGTAGCTTGAACTGTATACAGCAGTGCATTTTCCAATTCTTCTCTGTCAACCAGTATTTTGTTGCATTCTTCGGGATTATTTGACAGACTAGAATCGCTATCGAAGGTAAATGAAAGTTTATCAATTTGCTGATCTTCAGGTTTCAATGAAGATCGAGAACTATCTTCTTGTTTATCGTCTGTGAATGTTACATCCATGCTCTCGCCATCATTGGAATTCTTTTTTTCAGCTGCTTTTCTCTCAATAGCTGTATCAGACTGATTTAGGCGATTTTCCTTTGTTGATTCATTTTGTGAATCATTTTCTGTATCAGTATTGTCAAACAGAGGTATATGGCCATTGAGAACACACTGAACCTCTGTTTCAAATTCTTGAAATTTATCTAAATCGACACTTTGCCCAGAAGCATCAGCCGAAGTTGGTTTTTCCTTGTTACTATCGTTATGAACGCTGTCATCAAATGAAATTTTCTTTTTCTTATGGGGTTTCTTGACATAACCGCGTGCCCAAGCAGGTATTTTGCGTTTTCTTGAACTTGATAATCGTTTACCATTCACCACGATGGCATTGTTCACAGGAGTGTCTCTCTTGTCGCTCTTCTCAGTATTTTGAATAGAATCAGCCTTACCATTCTCTTTTTTATTTACATTATTACTTTGCTTATCTTTATTCGTACGATTCTCCGATATTTCTCTACATTTGTCTTCAAAGTCTGAATCCAGTTCAGCTTTTATCAGAGCGTATGCATTATCACGTAAGGAACACGCTCTATGTCTAATTAATTTGTCGGCAGG
This sequence comes from Phymastichus coffea, assembly GCF_024137745.1. Classification (NCBI taxonomy): domain Eukaryota; kingdom Metazoa; phylum Arthropoda; class Insecta; order Hymenoptera; family Eulophidae; genus Phymastichus; species Phymastichus coffea. The sequence continues at coordinate 945,220 of NW_026706827.1, forward strand.
ATCTCTGTAAAATAATAATTTCATCAACTCATTACTTTAAGTATCCTATAAAATGCCATTAATTAGCAAATTTTACTAAAAAACAGTGGTTTTCAATAAGCGTCTTTAAATACATTAGATATCATAAATAACAAATCAAGCTAGGTTTTGTAAAACAAACTAAGTTTTTCAAAAAGTTATGTTATGCTCGTTTAGTCAAGTAATGATTTTTTTAAGTACCAATACTGACGTTTCTGAGTATAATTCAATTGAAAACCACTAAATATCTACAGAACAGCGACAAACACCAACAGCAAAATAGAACAATAATTATGACAACGACAATGGTTAAACTGGAAAGACTCAACTACCTCTTCATTATTCCAAGGGAGGGCCTATCACGCAAGCTGACATGGAAATACAACATGAACATCAGTACCAATATATCATATAGTGAACTAAAGTGTTTTTACGTTTTATATGTAGATGCAATAATGGTGGTAAATTGTGCTTAAGTTCATCATTTTAATAAATATGAAAATCCAATAAAAAAACAAAAAAATAAAATAAAAAATAAGCAAAAATAAAAAGATAATTTATTTTAAAAAAATTTGATTTAATAAAATAAATAGAATTGCATATTTTTTAATGATTTGTTGGTTAGAAAAAAGGGTTTAGTAGAAGTTTTTACTCCCAGAAAGAGTGCTGTGTAGAGATAAAATATTGCTTATGATATTGTTTTACAAATATTTACATCTGCAATGGAATAATATTCAAGGAATACTAATCCGATACTCTTACCTATCTGGATTATATTCCAAAGCATTGCGGCATATAAGATCAATGTCATCTAGGAAATCTCGAGCACATAAGTAACAATGCATGTCGATTTTTGTCATCATTGTTTCAAGATCCATGGGTTGTTCAATAATATCATTGTAGTCTGGAACTTCTTCTGTATCTACTGGCTTGGTAAACATAAAAAATCTAAAAACAAGAACACGAAATTACTATTTGAAAAATTGTTGTTCTCATAAAAACCAACAACTCAACTTACTGCCTGTTTCTTGCCAGTTTAGCACAAATTTCTCTTAAGAAGATTCTTAATTCTCTCAATGATATTTCTTCTTTCTCAAGTAAGGCTCTTCTTTCTTCTTCAGTCAGCTTCTTTGGCTCAGGGTCTGGAGCAAGTGGCAATTCTTCAAGTTCTTCAACAGTTTTTTTCTTGACGTAAGGAGATTGGAGACTTTGTGAAGTAAAAATAGGCTTGAAAAATTTGGATCTCTGTTCTTCCGTTGTGCGATTTATTGAGAAAACTTCTCCTCTAAGTGTACTAAATAAATTTTTTAGTTGATCAGGTAATTCTTCGTAAGTGGCTTCAGTAGTAGAGAGTATTAAAATCGGCAAAGATGGATCGAGTGCAGCAACACGACAAAGAAAAACAGCTTTAACTGTTTCCGGTACTAAAGGCCACCATTGATCAATTGATGATATATAAATAATGGACGGTACATTTCTAGATGCCTCATTAAATACCTATAAAACGTTTAAAAAGTTGTTTAATTTTAAAGAAAAAAACCAATTTTGAAGTATTGCGCTGTATTTATAATTTTATATTCATATATTTTTTAGTGTTAAGAATCTTTACGGTTATGATAATTCGATTAAATTATTCATAAGTTAACTTCACTAAAACTTGCTTACCTGAACACAAGTTTCTTCTGGAGATCTTGCACTTTCGGCGAATAGAGTACTAACGTTTAAACTATGTACAGGAAGATGTTCCATATGATAGATGACAGCTTTTGCTAATTGTGGAGCTTGATTCTTGGCCATATTACCACTAGTAATTAAAATTCGGGGACGGTGAGTACCTTTTGTTATTTTTAGCCTGAATCAGTAAACATTGTGTAATTTATAAATGAACTGTAATATTTTAATATAAGAATAATTAAACACATCACAGTCAACGTACTTTGCAAGCGTTTGATCGATACCGTGTGGAAATATCTTCTTGACTGTAACCAAAAGTTCCTGTAGTGATACATCCAAAAGAGGTTCGATAAAAGGTACTAATCTTTTTCCAACGCATGGAGCTACACGATGTGATGCAGGAACAAGAAGTGAGCTGGCTTTAATAAAATCAGTTTTTTTCACCTCGACTCGTTCTGGATTCAGTAACAATCGATTATTAGTCAAATAAATTTGAGGATATGTTCGCTTTAATCCTTGTATGACAGCTTCAGTGCAAAGAGCTTTCAAATCTGACCCGCAATATCCAGTGGCTTGATCAGCTAATGCTTGTAGCAAATGATCTGGCGGCGGATTTTTCCACTTTTTTATGTGAATTTTTAAGATTTCTAATCTTTCTTTCGTTGCTGGAAGCGGAAAAAATAATTCTCTATCAAATCGACCAGGTCTTCGTAATGCTGGATCTATGGCATCTATTCGATTTGTTGCTCCAATGACGATGACCTATTACCATGAAAATATTTGTATTGATAACATCAATTATAAGTAATTCTTAAATCTAACTACTTACTTCTCCTCTATCACTGAGACCATCCATTAGTGCTAAGAGAGTAGAAACGATACTTGCATGAATTTGATCTTGTTTAGTACTTCTTACTGGTGCTAAACCATCAATTTCATCAAAAAATATAATGGAAGGTTTCATTTGCTGCGCTTGCTCGAATAATAATCTTAATTGGCGTTCAGATTCTCCGACCCACTTTGTTAAACAATCTGCTCCTTTGCGCATGAAAAATGATACTTTTCGACTGCCCTTACTACATTCGTTAGCTAAGGCCCTCGCTATCAAGGTTTTTCCAGTTCCTAACGATTTATTAGTAAGTATGTGAGTAAAATTATATTTCGGAATCAATTACGTGAAATTCATTATCTATTAAATCAATAAATTAATTAGCACCTGGTGGACCATGAAATAATACACCTTTTGGTGGTGTTACGTGAAATCGATCAAAAACATCTGGATACATCATTGGAAACACAACCATTTCTTTAAGACAATGTATATGAGACTCTAATCCACCAACATCGTTGAATGTAATATTTGTGTCTACTGTAATTGGACTAATATCTGCTTTTTTATCGGAAGGCCCTCCTTGAGGTATAGATGTTTGCCTGAAATTAAAAAATATATTTAACATTTACAGACATTTTATTATTTTATATTGAATAATTTTGTCAAAAAACTTAGCAAACTATACCTGGACTTCTTATTTTTCTTCTTATCGTAACGTTGTGGCTCTGAATCACTTGAATCAGTACTACTAGAGCTTTTGCTTCTGTGCTTACGTCTTCTTATGGAATTGCTATAAACACTTCTGTACACTCTAATTGATCTTCGTACAGGTTCCATATTTGCTTGAAATCTATCTACTGTAGGCTTTTTCTGGCGCAAACTATATTTACGTGGACCAGGTGTGTCAGAAGACTCACTCATCTCACTATCTAATGAATTATTCAGAAATAAGTAAATTAATTACACACACGCGCGCACGCACATACACGAAATTTAAAATAATATGATATAGTATCAGTCGTGTTTTAAAAGTAAATTTCAACACACCATGCGAAAAGTACGAATTTGCTGCATGCGTGGCGAAAAACGTGCATCAAACGTGCAGCAAAATCGTACTTTCCGTATGGCGTGTTGAAATAATACATTTTGTAATTAATATGACAAAGCAGATTCTTGTCTCGTGTGAGACGTATGCCCGAGCGAAACAAGGGGGGAAAGTCAGACGATACGAAAACCTCTTGCCCAAATTTATATAGTATTTTTTACACGAGGTGGAAAGTTCGATTTTGAACGCATTTTTTTGGCTGAGCGTACGAGAAAGTCGCACTTTGCGCATGGCGTGTTGAAAATGTGTATAATACAAAGAGATGATAACTAAATAATAAGTATCTGATTATTTTCCAATGATTTGTTTTTAGAATTTCTTTTCATCTCCGCACTTTTAACATGATATTAAAACAAAAAATATTCCAAACAATCATACCTGCGAGTTGCCGATTTTGAATTCTTTGTGATGTTCTCCTAGTTCTTTTTACTCTTGAATACATATCTTGGTAGCCCTATAACAAAAAGATTAGATAAAATAACATGTCTAATCAAATAACATGCATTTAACAGTTTACTAACATCATTTTCCGAATTATTTTCTGCTTTTTCACTTTCCTGAGAATTATCATCTTCTTCATCAGCATCGTTTTCTTCATTTGGTTCCTGTTTTGGTTTCTCGTCTTTCTCTGCATGGCTATTACTCAATCTTGTAACAGGTCCTTCTCTTGTTCGGAAAGGGCTCTCGGATTTATTTTGCCTGTCAACCAAAAACCATGTGCATAATTTAGAAAACTTTACAGGTCAATAACATTTTAAGTATATAATTTTAAATGTATAATCAAATATATAATCACCGTTGATCTTTCTCTTCATTAGTTGACTTATCATCGAGCTTATCTTTCAGTTCATTTTTATTATCTTTCAAATCTTTGTCAGATCTTTCGCGATCCCGTCTGTCTCGTGATACGCGTAAAGTAATATCATCTGATCGATCATGATCTCGGTCACTTCTTTCACGGAGTCTACTTCTAAGTTCACGATCTCTGTCGGGTCGACCTCGATCTGGACGCTCACGAAGAACTCGTTCCCGGTCACGTTCAGGTCGCTCCCGTAACTCACGATCTCGGTCTGATCGTTCTCGTAGACGCTGTCTGTCTCTAAGCTCTCGACTTGAAGTATGATTGCTGTGATTTCTTAGATGTCTTGGAGATGTTTTATTTTGTACATGATTCACTCGTGATCTCATTGGCATTTGACGTCTAAGCCTGCGAGGTCGTGAAGTATCTTCATCTATCATTTCTTTATCAGAAGATGAAGCGTCTTGCTTATACATTGGGTATCCTTTCAATGTTTGAGTTCCTAAAAATGAAACATGAGTATATAAATTTGTTATTTTATTTGTATTTAATTTCAAATTGCTTACCAAATATCCAACTAGTATTAAGATTATCATAAGTCTGTGATTTGTTTCGAGTGCTACGGCGTACAATTGAACTGCTTTGGTCTAAATCTTGATTGGAAGTGGAATGTGATCTTAATGTCCTAGGGCCTTTCAACATATGGGGATTAAATATTTCTCCTTCTGTATCTTCAGTATCCATTGAATCCAAAGCATCGTCATCAGTCATGATCTGTGAATTGAAAATCTTTTAATGTTCAGATTATTTTAATTTCACATGTTCCTTAGAAAAAAGATTCTCATTTTTTATCATCCATTGAACTAATGTTTTATCTTATTTTGCTTATTCAGATATTCTTAAATTAATGTAGAATTTAATTTTTTTTATCACACCAGTATACAATCATAAATAATTATAAATCACATGTATAAAGAATTTGTACAGCTTTATCAGCCATTAGTATAAATTAAAAGATAATAAAAATAGCACTTTTAGTTTGAAGTGAAAAAATTATTCCTACAAAATAACACAAATGGAATATCAGACTAATATGAAAATACATTTGTGTATTTTGGAAATACTGGGATCGGTTGAGGTTTTAAACAGTGGTACACACAAGTGTTTGCTTATTACAAGAAGTAAAGTAATTGAATCAAAATATGAGTGACCAAAAATGAATGTAAAGACCCACGTTTCAAAAATAAATTTGGATCTGAGATAAGCAGGGGGATGGAGGTAACAAAGAGAGACAAAAAAAAGAGATAAAATAGTAGATACAATTTAACTCGTATAATACCTTCATCTGTTCGTTTACCCAGTCTTAATCAAAAGTTAAATTTCTTGATAACTGCAGTAGAACACTCTAGCTGAGGGTCTGACTTGTCACATGTGCAGCAATGCACAAGTAAATAGCGCAATCACATCCACAGCCCGCCTGCACACTGAGCGCTGTCGCACATACCTATGGCAGCACAAACAAGCGTCGGTTTTCCTCTCTACCTTGACTCTCTTTCCTTCGACTTTTCTCGACTTCCCAACTTTGCTCTAATAGTCACGTAGTCCACTTTCCAAATGCCAAATGCGATTCGCTTCGTTTTCACTCAACTACGCTACTGCTTACGCACGCACCCCTTCGTGAGAGGGGGAACAACTATATTACCAGAGCAACGAACATGACGAGTTTATTCATTTTTTACTGCTTGGCTCTGTTAATTATTGGCCAGCACTAAACATACAAATAATGTATATAGATTCACCTTTTCAGTGCGAGTCATTGCACTTTGTATTACTTTCTGTGAAGTAAAAATTTGCACGTCACTCGCAAACCCCAAGCGTTTCGATGCCTCGTCGCTTGACGCTTACTTGCCGGTCCTCATGCAGACAATACTACATATATGAAGAGCTGAAGCAGAGCTAAGGCCACCGTTCAAATAATAGTCCAGCCTGACCTAACCTAGATAACATATGATTATCTATTTTTCATCTGATTATCTAGATGCGGAAATTTTCTATCGGTTAGACCCTGACACGAAAATAATTGATTTTTATAAAAACTGAAAAATGATAAGTAATTAGTTTCAGTTTAATTTGTGCCATATAAAAATAACAATTTTACAATTTATATCCTTCGGAAAATAAAAAAAAAGCTCAAAGAACAAAATCTCAGAACATCTATACTTCTAGCACAAAAATGTTAAATTTTCGAAAAAAAGACAATATAAATAGATTTCTTTTAATTTGTACCAACTAAAAATATAAAAATTCTATTTTGTATCCTCCTGTAAAAAAGATAAATCAAGTTTATTGGAGTATAGTATTGATATAGTATCTTCTGCGCATGGCTGGTGGAAAATCATCTAGCCCAAAAATGAATTTGATGAACAAATCAAAGCTATCACTTGAATTTAAGTGGTACCATCTAAAAATAACAGTTTTGTAATTTGTATCACTTGAAAAATTGAAAAAAAAGTCAAAAGAACGAGATCTTGAAAAAATTATACTCCTGGTAGAACAATGATGCATTTTCAGGAAAAAATGCTAATACCTAGATTTCTCTTAATTTGTACCAACTAAAATACAATAATTATAATTTGTATCCTCCTTTAGAAAAGGATAATTAAATCTTTTAGAGTAGCATTAATTTGACTGGATGACTATAGCGACTGTCCAACTGAAAGCCGTTATGCCAATGCGCATGCGTAATTCCAATGACTGTATATTCACGCATGCGTCTTGGCTTATCGGCGTCTCAGTCAGAGACCCACCACCATCTAGTAAAGTAAAGTAAAGTAATCACTGTATGTATGTATGTATGTAACATTGATCGGACGTTAATTCGCGAACCGCGAAATTCAAAATCCGAATTATTTTCGGCAAATGAGCATTGATGACATCAAAAATAAACTTTTACCTATTAACCTCACTTAATGTCATCTATGTCGAATCGTCGAAAATAATTGAAATTTTGAACTTCACGGTTCGCAAATTAATATCCAGTCAATGTACGATCATTGCAATCACGCATGTGCATCGACATATCACCTCTCAGTTGGACAGGGGCCTTATTGTGATTGGTCATGCGCACTTGGACAGTGTACAGTATACTGTGCGCAGATCTGCCTGTCGTAAAGAGAATGTCAATATTGTCAATGGTGTAACTATTCAATGTTAATTTTTTTTTTGTTTTGTGACAAAGACGATCGATGCATAATATACTGCACAACGTCCAAGTGCGTATGACCATCATCACAATAAGGCGCCAGCCACTGTTTCATCCAGTAAAGATAAAGATACCTACGTGATCAACGCTACTCTAAAAAACTTGATTTATGTCTTATACAAGAGGATATAGTAATTATGATTTTCATATTTTTAGTTGGTTTAACTAAATAAAATAGCATTATTTCTTTTTGGAAACTTTAACATTTTTGTATCAGAAGTATAGATTTTTCGCAGGGACGCGTTGTTTTGGCTTTTTCTCAATTTTCCAAGGAATACAAATGGTAAAATTGTTATCTTTAGATGGTACAAATAAAATCGAAGTGATAGTCTCTATATATTTTTCTCGTCCAAATCTAATATTTTTAAGCCAAAATCATAATTTTCCATCGCCACATGTGCAGAAAACACTATCAATGTTACTCTAAAAAACTTCTTTTATCTATTTTACAGAAGGATAGGTATTATAATTTTCATATTTTTAGTTGATACATAAATTAAAAGAAATCTAATAGCATTTTTTTTTCGAAAATCCAACATTTTTGTATCAGGAATATAGATTTTCCGAGATCTTGTTTTCTTGTCTTTTATTTCTATTTGAGATACGAATTGTAAAATTATTAGTTTTAGATGGTACAAATTAAATCTAAGCTGATTACGCATCATTTAAAAAAAATCGATTATTTTCGTGTCAGAATTTACCCGATCATTATGTGTAACATAACAGAAGCGACCGTCTGTGTTTATTAGCCATTAAACCAAATTAAGAAAGTAATCATGCGACGATCAATATTTGATGTGTCGATTCCAAACTGAGATAGCTTGGCGCTTGTACCATAGTATTACTTTTCATATAATATTGGCTAAGAGTGATTCTCTAATAGACACACACGGTAATCGCACTATGTAGCAATCGTATAACCGAGAAATTACAAGTGTTCTCAACTTTGAATTTTAGATAAATAAATGAAATGGACATATATATTGAATATACATTCAATCATGTATTCTATCATGAAGATCATGTATTCTATTATGTATATTGAACGTGATTGCTAATATGAATGAAGCCAATTTGCCGACTGTCATATGAAAAATAGTATATACCTTAATATATAATATTAATCAAGTAAATATAGTATATTAAAAAATACAAATACTTCCTAATTCAAATTCTATTTGTACAAGCGAGTTTTTAAGTGTTTTTTAAATAAATAAGCTAAAGATTGTTGCATACAATAAAACTATAACGACAGCTCAATTTTACGACCGAAAGCATATTTCCTAAAATTTTTATTGAAGACTTTGACGTATAATGAAATGAGTTAAAATTAAATCAAAACAATATTTAATACATTAATTAACTATCGAATGAAATCTTTTTTCTCTCCTATCATAGTAAATACTCGAGACAAAACTAAGAAGATCAATTTTCTATCTTTTGATACGTTATATAAATATGTACAGAGAGCTAGACAGAGACCTTAATATCTCAAAATCCTTTCCAGATCATGTATATTTATATATAAATCAATTTTTCTGTAACTACGTCGTTTAACACTCCAACGGACCCCGGATTCAGATTCAGCGACACAAAACTTGTAGATATGTAAAAAACTTATACAAAACTTACTTACTTACTTACTTACTTGTACAAAACTTATAAAAAAATAAAAAATATTTACGAGTTGATCTTCACATGACCTTGATCAAGACCTGCGATAAGATTCAACGATCATCAGAATTAGATTCAGTGACTCGAAATACCTATGAGTATCTTCATTTCCTCGCTAATCCACATTGATCAATTAATAATTAAAGAAATAACTATTGTTTCCCGATTCGACCTTCAGATATTGTAGAATATTTTACCTCTAGTGCAATACTATATTCATGTGTAAAATTGAACGCTGAATGCATTTCTAGCATAATACATTACGTAAAGTCACAATTGAATGATTTACAATCGATTTTTGAAAATTTTTTATAAAAACTCTAGGTTTGAACCGCCACATTAAAGTCACCACATTGCAGAAGAAAGTAGAATATAAGGCGAAAATGTTGAGTCTATCCACGATTTTTTTGGTGATCTACAATTTTAGACAAAGCCATTATCTGTTTGACGGGGATTGATCCATATATATATACCCTGCTACAATATAGAACATTCAACCAGATTGGAAATCCAATCTGCTTTAAGTCTATTTCTGAATACTACAAATGATAAGTAAATTCATTAAAGTGTATTGAGATTCGTTCTACTTTAATAAATTTCAATTGTAATTTGTAGAATTCCGAAATAGACTCAAAGCGGATTGGATTTTCAAACCGGTTGAATGTCCTTGTTTTAGCAGGGTAGTTAGATAAAATTGGAATTATATATGAGATTCTGCTGAACTATTAGAAAAATGATTCCATAATCATTACTAACACGTTTAAAAATATTTATTTATAAACTTACAGACAACAATATACGTTACAGATTTTTTTTCGAATATATATTTTGTTATATATGTCAAAAGACTCCTTTTGACTCGTTAAAAAATAGTGACGCAGAATTTTTATACCTCAAAATATACTCTAGAAACAATTTTTGAAGCAGTGCCTCCAAAAATGAAAAGCGAAAAAAAGAACTTCGAATAGTCCCATTTCCGTGGCCATTTTTATAGAAATGATCATATGAAACGTAAATAAACTGAATTTTTTTGTTTTATTTAGTCATATAACCTTTCTAAATTATGCTGTAGTATACATTGAACAAATTTTGACATTAATTTTTTCTGTACGTCTTTTGAAATTGTATGTACAGTTTGAAATGTCCAATCACTGGTCTACGTAACCGACTATCTGATACCTTTCCCCTATTTAAACATCAGATATAGTTATTTTGAGATCTCTTTTAATTTTATTTACCTCGACTTGTCATTTACCATACCTTTCATCAAATTTGGATTAATTGTGTTAATAAACTATTTATTTTCATGCTACCTTTCCTAAGTTAATTCAAATAAGCTCAAATCATGCAATAATTACGCCCTAAGTAGGGCGGTATATTACAGTATAAATTAAGATAACTTTTATATATACATACATACATGCATACACACACACATAAACACATAACACATTATATACACGTGGGCATCTGCACTTGTTTGCTGACACTAATGTATTTAAATTAAGAGTCGCCGTTGCGGCCTGCGGCATAAATAATCTGTTACTTTATTTATCCTTGTCATTACGTATATATTTTTAGTAAATTTTATATAACGTCGTGATTTTGTCATTTTTGACAGTATATAAAAAAAGATAATATTCAAACTATAATCTATATTTAAACTATGTATCCGGGTTACTATAAATTGATAGATATATAATATTATTTTTATTTATACCCATTGAAAAAGTCTATATAGAAATAATGTGGAAATTTATGTGAAAAATCAACGTAAAATAAAAAGTTTCGTTATAAACGTCATGTATCATTTGGAATTATATTCAAAAAATGAACTTATAGTTCAATTATTAATATTTTATAACAGTTTTATAATCAATAATTGAGATATCGCGAGACGCGTATATGTAAATGTTTTATTTTATTAATAATTGAACGACTCAAGCTCTACGTAAATTGTAATATTCAAAAATTCAAAAATAATCTAGATACTTTTCATATTACTCAAACATATAAAATAAACATGGCGAAATACGTCGATTCGGTGAGAAGTTTTGAAAGGACGAATAATTTAATATTTTTATTGTCATGATTATTTTCTCAAATACGGAAATTAATTTCTTCGTTAAAAAATACGTTATAAAGTTCCTATTTGCCAATGGTTTAAATCAAATACATATTTAACTTTCTGTTTATAACCTAAATATACATAACCATTCCATTCAAATATAAATTCATGATACCGAAAGCAAGTACATTGATGAAAGTATCTATATTAAAATAGACGCTTTATATGATCGGTTCATTCATCGCTACTCTGACACTATTGTATAGTGATTTGAATAATGATTCGTCAACAACTGTAAAAAATGCGATGCACTAACGAGTAGTTATTCGGAATAACTAGATTTTTTTATACTTTTTGTAGTGACATTAAATTTTTTGTGACTTTTTTTTTAATGACAGAATAATGCTGTCTTTAATTTCAAGTATGTGGCATTCAACAGAAAGTATGATTGGTTGGTTTTAATTTTTTCTTACATATTCTCTTTTTTTACCAACTACAATTTTAATAAAAAAAAATTCTGTTCACTTTTTAGCTGAATATATCAATTTAAATGTTACATTATGGCTTTTAATGCCATTATTGATAACATTTCTTCTTCCGCTGGTGATTGTTCTATTATTATATATCACTGCCTTGATTTTATATGTTTATCGACTCCATAGGTATCTTATTTTGTAACATCTCATCCATTTCATTGTTTATTCATTAATGAACGCAATTTATTTGTAATTTCATAGGCATAGGCTGAGAAATGCATATGGGACTGATTGGAGGAATGCATCACGAAATGTAGTAGCTGCTGTTTGGGACGCACATGGATGGATATGGCATGGTAGGAAGATGAACAAAATGTATCAAGAAGTTTTTAAAACTCCGTTAGTTTTCATTTTGCTTTCCATCTTCCTGTTTAGCTTCTCATGCTGTTTTGAATATAGGCTATTACAATTGAGAATACTATAAATTGATATATTTTCTCTCCGTAGGTTATGAAGTTGTTGGTTTAGAAAACATTCCAAAAGATGAGTCTGTTCTATTTATTTATTACCATGGAGCCATTCCCATAGATCTTTACTACTTTATATCTAAGGTGTTTCTATTCAATTCAAAACTTATTCACACTGTTGCTGATAGATTTCTCTTTAAATTTCCTGGCTGGTCCATAATTTCTGATGTTTTAAAAGTTATACCTGGAACGATTCAAACTTGCTCATCAATTCTGAAGGATGGTAATATGCTTGCTATATCACCTGGTGGTGTTTATGAAGCTCAATTTGGAGATGCATATTATCAACTTATGTGGAAAAAAAGATTAGGATTTGCTAAAGTAGCACTAGATGCTAAAGTGGTTAGTTGATAATATCATTATTCATATAGCCATTTCGATAAAAAAAATAATTATTATTAAAAACTTCCACTTCAATAATATTTTATTGATAAAGTCAATAGTTCCAATGTTTACAAAAAATGTTAGAGAAGCTTTCCGGACAGTAACTTGGGGAAGAAGATTGTGGTTGAGATTATATGCTGCAACTAGATATCCATTTGTTCCAATCTATGGTGGTTTTCCTGTCAAACTGAAAACATATGTTGGCAAGCCAATTCCATATGATGAAGATCTTACTCCCGAACAATTACAGACGAAAGTAGGTGTTATCAAAAATGATACAAAGTTTAGGTATTAGAAGCTTAACTAAATATGTTCATATAATTTTATTTACAGATTGCTACAGCACTTTATGATTTAATTAAAGAACATCAAAAAATACCAGGAAGTATTTTACGAGCATTACTAGAAAGATTTGATTACAGAGATACAATGTCAAGTGAATCTAAAACTGATACTTCCAAAACAAAACGTGAATAAATTTTTTAAATTGTATTAAATTATTAGAATCTCACTATATAGGGTTGGGAATTCCAGAAATCATTATTGTAAAGATTTATCAATTGCAAATGTATATTAATTTTTTTTTATATATTACTAATTGTTAAAAAAATCACAAGATTCTTCTTCACAACAATTTAAAAATTTATTTTCCTATAAATCGTTTCAAAGAGAAATAGATATATTTTAACCTTGTTATTTTATGGGAAAAGTAAAAAAAGTCGGTTTATTTCGCTAACTTACATATAAACTCTACGTAGATAAAATATTGCAAATTTGTGTTTTTAAATACATTTTTAATGAACAAAATTGATTAAAATGTTACTATAAAGTTATAAAGTCCAAGCATGAAATTTCTTTGTTATTAAAAATCAAACGCTCTATTATCGATGTAGTCAAGAATATTTGTAATATCAAAGTTAAGAGTACATCTTATACATCTAATATTATATTTATTATGTAAAGATTGACTGTAAATTATAAAATATAATAATAAAATAACGATATGTACTCACTATTGAGTAATTTCCAGTGAGTGTTGATATTTTTTTGCATTAAATGTTAGATTGACGAATAATTGAAGTACTTAAATATGTATTATGAATTTATAATTTTATGTAAAAAAGGTACAAAATAAATGGAAGAACAGTTAGAAATAAAAATTAAGATTTCTTATTTACATAGACATACATACATATGTATAGCATTCCAATAGAAACTCCGTCTCCTTGATAAGTATAATAACGACTAATTAAAACATTTGGTATCTCATGGAGACGTAATAAATTCCCCATACTCTATCTTTGATCTTACTAAAGCTATAGATAATAAAAGCAATGATCTCAGGTCAGCACCCCATCACGTTGAGCGTAGAAAACAGAATTCTTATACTTAACTTGAATATAATCGCTAGATTCTTAATATGATTACGCCAATCGAGTCGACGATTAAAAATAATTCTAAGGAATTTAATTCTATCCGCTGGTTTAATATTGAAATTGCTAACTTATATTGAAATATTTCTGTTAATACGCTTAGCCAAATTATTAAAGACCATTAACACACATTTATCGGGCACTATTTCGAGTCCTCTATTTTTTTTTTAAATTTTCAACATTCGACATTGTTCTTTTGAAATTTGTATTTGGTTTGAACAACTATTTTTATCTTTGATGTAAATCACAATACCGTCAACGAATTCCAATACTGGCAGCCTTTTATCTAGAATCTAACTAATTTTTTTTATATATAAGCATACAATAAGAGGCTTAGTACACTGCCTTGAGGTAGACCTTTGTTCACTGGTTTATCAATAATTTTAGTATATATACAAAAGGTAACATTTCTTTCAAAGATTATGTTTTTTATAAAAACAATGATTTTTGTTGGGCAAACCAAGCTTTAGGTCATCAATTAGTATATCTGGGATAACTTCGTTATACGCGCCTTTAACATCTAACAATAATGCTGAAACAAAGTTTTTAGTAAAAAAATTTCGTTATGTATCTATAGTTAAGATACTTAAATTGTCAATGCATGATTTATTCTTCCAAAATCCAAATTGAGTAGGTGAAAGTAGATTGTGTTTTTCCGCCCACCACTGAATTCTTTCCTTAATTAGTTTCTCTATAATTTTTAATAAATATGAAGCTAAAAAAACAGGTCTCACTTTATTTAAGTTTCCTTTTGGAATGAAAATTAATATAAGCAATTATTCCAATCTTTTGAAAAAGCTTGGCAGAAGAAAATTTCGTTATATATATAAGCAAAATTCTTTTATAGAATTCGGGAAAATTTACAATACTCTCATAATCAATTTTATGTAATTCCGGTACAGATTTAAGATTTATTTTGTTAAGAACATACTTAAGTTTATCAAACGAAAAGGAACTACCCAAGAAATAAAAATCAGCGCATTTATTGTCATTCTCATTCCAATTTTCCAAATCATTTAAGGCATTAGAAGAAATATTTTTTGTAGCACTTAATTCGATCAATAAAATTATACATATTTTGTTCTATTTTTAAGTTACCTGAGTACATATCCTTTTCTTTGAAACTATTATTAAAAATATTAATTATTTTCCAAAAATCGTTTGATTTTGTTCTAGGACTAACTTTATTACACATTACACCAAAAGATATACGTTTTTTTTCTTGTAACGTTTTGGTAACGTACTTAATGCTTACATACTTACTTCTTGTAAATTATGGTCGTTTTATTTCTATAAATTTTTACAGTAGTTAATACCTTTTCTACAAGTATCGTTCAGGTAGTAATTAGATTACGTTAAGATGAAAACCTGATCTATCTAATTATAATAGACCCGGTCAATGATACGAGTATTCGGGTTAACCAACACTACCCACACTACCATCATCATAGGTGCCTTTTTGAATGTTTCCCCTTGGATAAAAAAATACAAACATTATCGAAAATCTGAATTATATATATTTACGATATATACAGACTGCAAAAATGTTATTAAAGAAATCATTTTTAAAACGTTTTCAAAACGTCTTACAAACATTAGTAAACTTTGGATATTAAAAAAATAAGTTTAAAAACGTTTTAAAATACTATATTATGCAATTAGTCCAGGAAAAAAGGATTTACGCGACTTGGAGTGCCGGCAAGCTCATTTTTTTTGTAGCAGATAAAAAAGTGAGTAAAAATTAGGATGATTGGTTTCTACCCTCGTCAAAAATGGCGGAAAATTGTCTAATAGCTGGTTAAACAAATGGCAGAAGTTATCTTTTTTTCGCGGAGATCGTTTTATATGCCGTTGTTAGGAAAAAATACTTAATATACTTTTGTTCGTTTTTTTAATATCTACAAAATGAAATCTTAAATGCTGAAAAATATTTATTAGGTCAAAAGTTATTAACAAAAAACTCATTGTTTATTACAATTAAAATACTTACGAGTTGAGAATAAGATCTTCATATATTGCCTAATTGTTTCTTTTGAATCTTAGATTCGGCTTTTACAGCGCACGTGTCGGTATCATTCATAGACGTCTTGCACAGGAAACAGGTGTGTGCCTAAGTATCTTGATCTACAGGTATTTCAGCCATAACTTTGTCTTGCAATGATAAGTCTGAAAAGTATATAAAAATAATTGATAATCAACAAAAGAAAACATCATCTTTTCTTCTTGAAGTTAACCGATTATTGAAGAGAATCAATAACAGGTACGATCTTAAGATACCTGGGGACACATCTGTCTCCTGTGCAAGACGTCTATGAATGATATCGATACGTGCACTGTAAAAGTGGAAGGGGTAAATAATTTCATCAAAACATGTAGTTTTATAAAAATCGTGCCATCACATAATATTGTTTAAATGATATTTTAAATAATTGTGAAAATATTGAAGAGAGTCCTTATTTACCTACTCTCAGGTATAAACTTCAAGAAAAATGCGAGTTTGAATTTATAATTCAAATTGCTAAAGGAATATTATTATGTCGCATATATCATTAGCGCGAATTTTACAATTAGAAAGATTTGAAAGTACAAAAAGAAATATCACTCATGATGAGCAATTAAAAAAAATTAAAGAAAATGAAAACGTAACAGACGAGTAAGAGGTGACTGTTGAATCTATTGAAGTGACTGATGAATCACAAGAAGAAATTATATATAATATCCCTACACACGATGAAATTGATGTTTGTGAAGAATTAGGTGATAACGAATGCGACAATATCGATGAAACTGCTAGTCTACCTGTTAAACGAATAAAGCACAATTAGAATAAGTGTTAGAATATATTCTTTTGTTTTCGGATTTAGATAAAAAAAAGTCTGTAAGAAAAGTATTTATATATAATGATAAAAATCTGAACCCTGTTGAAAAAATCCAGCTGGAAATCCAAGATGGATATCCACATGGATATCCAGCTGTATATCCATGTGGATTGATGTGGATTCCATATGGATTTGATATGGATATCCATGATGGATATCCATGTAGATTCCAGGTGGATTTTAACCAAAATCCAGGTGGTTTTTTCAGTCGATCCATGTGGATTTCATCATAAATCCAGATGGATTTTCCGGTCAATCCATGTGGATTTCAGCATAAATCCAGGTGGATTTTAACATAATTTCAGGTGGATTTCAGAATAAATCCAGGTGGATTTCAGAATAAATCCAGGTGGATTTCAGAATAAATCCAGGTGGATTTCAGAATAAATCCAGGTGGATTTCAGAATAAATCCAGGTGTTTTTTTCGGTCGATCCATATGGATTTCATCATAAATCCAGATGGATTTTCCGGTCAATCCATGTGGATTTCAGCATAAATCCAGGTGGATTTCAGAATAAATCCAGGTGGATTTTAACATAATTTCAGGTGGATTTCAGAATAAACCCAGGTGGATTTTCTGATCAATCCATGTGGATTTCAGCATAAATCCAGGTGAATTAATAGAAAACCAAGGTGGATTCGTCAACGAATCCAGATGGATTTTCCGGTCAATCCATGTGGATTTCAGCATAAATCCAGGTTAATTTTGCAGTCGATTCATGTGGATTTCAGAATAAATCCAGGTGGATTTTTAATAAACCCAGGTGAATTTCAGAATAAATCCAGGTGAATTTTCTGGTCAATCCATGTGGATTTTAGCATAAATGCAGGTGGATTCATCGGCAAATCCACCTATTTTCATAGATTTTTTTGCTTAAATTCAGGCGAGTATGTCAATGCAGATATTTGAGCTGAAATACAGGTGAATTATTTCGAAATATACATATATTTCGCTAAATTTTATTTGTAATACATGTCAACATGTCAATATTTTATCAAGTCAAAGATAATTATTTATATCCGATCAGATTTTTTGTTTTTTAAAGATTCATTTCATGTATCATAAAGTATGAAGAGGTTTTCAGTTCATTATTAAAAATAAAAAACAGATCAATATTATTCCATGGAATATTCTGTTTTGTGGTTTTTCAAACAAATTCATATTTTATTTGTACAAAACTTACAATGTATTTTGATAAAGTAAGTTCTAAAATATGTGCATGTTTAGTTGGTAAAAAATTGGTGCAAAATTGTGAAACGCTGCAATTATTTAAATTATTATTTCCAATACATATTAGGAACTGATGAAATGTAAATACCGATATTAGTATTAGTGTAAACACATAATTTATCTACATTTTTAGTTTCTGTCATATCAATATTTAAATTTGTCCCTGTGACATATTTCATGTAGCGTAAATCATTACTCATTAGATAATCACTATCCACTTGAAGCTTCCTATATGTTGTATACTCTCTTCCATTTTCAAAATTGATGAGAAATTGCTCAATTCGCACATAATCTCCATTTTTCAAAACTGCATATGAATTATTTGATCTAAATAAAAACTTTCCTGATGACCTAAATAAGCACCTATCTTTAACCATTTTTTCATAAGCTCTTACTTGTCCTTTCGGTAGTTGGAACAGATCCATAATTCGTTGATTAACTACTCTTCTTCCAAAATATCGAAATGAAAATTTAACCGTTTTCGTAATAAATCCATTCTCTAAGTATTTAAGGTACTCTATACATGGTGAGTCATTTTCAAGTCCCACATGTTTTTCTAATATCCTAATACTGTCTTGAAAGTACAGATAACGGCACACTTGACTCAAGACACCTTTCGCAGCATAAATTGTTTGTTTAATTTTTCCGTTACCCGATTCGAAGACGTAGCCACTATGTACATATAACGGACCCCAGTCAGCAACACTCTGTACTAAATGTAACAGTTGGTGTACGTTAAAAGACATCGCATCGCTTGAGTAAAGAAGTTCTGTCTCGAAAACAAATTTTTTCAACAGAAAATCTGCTCTTTGCAAATCTGTGACAGTTATCTCGGTTTGTAATAATATATAATACGCTTGTACTAAGAGAAACCAATGAGTCATATATTTTTCAAATCGTGGAAATTCTTCTGATAATAATTTTAATATTGGCGGACTATAAAATAGAATCCAGTTTAACCATTCAGCAGCTTTCCAATGTGCTCGATCACTTAAACAACGTGATAACCGTTCTAGTTGTGTGGGAACTTTGAAGTTTGCTATAAATTTATCAATACCCTCTATTTTACTTTTAGGGATCGAATAAGGTTCATTAGATATGGCAAACCAATAGTTGCAAAATTGCTAAGCTACTCCTAGATCGACGCAGTGCATTGGACATGGAACAAAACCACCAATTATGTCAAAGCCATTCATAAGCAACAAAGGAGTAGCATTTTTTACACCAAAAATAGGAGCATTTGCTTCAACTGCTCTTTGCATATGCTGAAAAGTAGTATTTGCGGTTCGTTTTTCAGGATGTTCGTCTAGTATTGTGTACTTAACAGAATATCCAGTATTATGACGAACACACACCTGGGTGCAAACACCAATTGCACCCAAAGTAGCCATTAAATTGTATAATGCCCTGCATAGGTGCACGAGCAACAGCGTCGACGCAACAGCACAATGCGTACAAATGTAAATTTTTCGTTCCATTTTTTAGTTTGCATGATATTCCATTTTCTGAAAGTTCATTCATTTTATCGACAAAAGGACGTAGGAAATACGTCATATTTGGCTTATTCCGTCCAAACCAGAGCGCACAAGTAATAGTTTTTTGACATCGAATATTTTGTGGAAGTTCATTGATAAGAATTTGTATTGGCCAAACGGAACATTTAGAACTTTTAAAAGTAGGCGACCCATCGCTATTAAACGTGGCGGTCACATAACTTTCTTTACGGTCCTCAGGTAACGATGCTAGAAATTGTTTGTATCGTTGGCCATCATAAATATCTGTCATAGAAACATTTCTTTCTTTATTTCGACGAGATATAATATCAAGGTAGAAGTCCTCATTTGCTTCAATAAGATTTTGGATTTCGCTAACTGGATCAATCATTACAAAATAATCTCTAAACGAAGGATCTTTTAAATTAATATTTTCATCGCACACTTCGCAAAACATTGTACGTAGTCCCTTTTTAAATACTCCTAAGTACACTTTACACGTTGGACATACAGCGTGATACTCTCTACCTTCTTCTGGATTGAATAGCTTGTCGAGCTGATAACGATTTTCTGGAAAAACTTGTTTATGGACAAACATATTTAGCATTTTAAACAAATCTACTATTCCTGTAGTTGGTACATGATATTTGTTACAATATTTCATGACAGTTAATATCATTTCTATTCGACTAATACCTATCAGTAAGTTTAGAGGCTCGTTATACTCTTCATTATTTATAATTTCGTCTAATCTCGCAAATCTACCTTCAACCATTTCATTATCATCAGGTGCCATGTCATTGAAGTCTTCCTCGTCGCTAGTATCCAATATACAATCCTGCACATCTTGTAAAATCGGTAAAAGGTCCTAAAATAATAAAATTGATAAACATTAATGAATTATTTATGACTGTTATAAGTTTATAAGTCATTTGGGTTATTGGATTATGGGATTGAAGCAATAGTGGCCTAGTTTTATGAAGGATCAGTATAAACAAATATTCAATTACATAGTTTGTGCGGCGAATTTTATGTATGCTCTTTTATAATTACAATTTTTGTATAGCAGAGGTTACAGAACGTTACGAAATGTACGGAGTTACATTATATTATTCATTAAAAGACAAAATAGCTTCAGCTGCTTCTATTTTTTCATCTTGAGAATTAAAAGATTGTCAAGTTCATAAAGATAGCGTATATAGTTAACACGAGATTGGCTACTTTCATGTTTAATAAATTAACAAAGATACGGTTTTAATGTTTTTCGCTAGTATATTTTTTGGGTTAATTTTATAAAAAAGTCAAATACTTTTTATTTTGTCTTTGAATTATCTACAAAACAATAAAAAATGGCTTATTTGGCCGCATTATTAATGTGTCAACCTGCAGACTGTTCAACGCAGAGGCTGTGTATAATAGAGAATTGGTTCGCCAGAGTTAACTTCTGAGAAAAGAGAAAAATATTTCCAATATCTACTGTATATACAATATTGAAGCAGTATTCTGAATTGGACTACTGTTAAGTATAAGGTTTTAAGCATCGCCCAATAAACGAAGAAGGTAGTAAACGTACGACCTGCGACGCTAGGCTAAGTATAATAGACATGCCGCACATGGCAGCGGAGCGCTCACGTTTATTACTCATTACACTAGCCCAAAGGGCTAGCAGAGCGGACGTTCGCGCGGGAGACACTTTTGCCTCGCCAATGATTCGCCAATGCGACGGGGATATTTCCTCGAAGCAACCCTTCGTCGTCCCCGTTAAATGCAGAAGTTGATGCATTGAGGACTGCATAGATACGACGCGAGCTGAAAGAAGTGTGAAGTCACGACCGCGAGATGACCTTCGCGCTGATAATACACTGAGAGAAATGACCTTACAAGATTTATTAGAATTCTATCAAATATTACTAAAAAATATTATAAAAGAGTGACATTCTTGCAGTTTGGCGAGTTTTAATATAATTATATCAAACATTACAATTACTCTAATAAGTTTTATTATAAGTTGCTTATAAAAATTGTTATAATACATAGTGGAAATTACTATAATTCGTAACAAAATTTCAACCATAAAATGTAGCTAATTTTACATCTCAAGTAGGAATCTTTCGCTGTGTTATTTTATAAAAATTGACATTTTATAGGTAAAATTGCTAAAAAATTATAATAAAAATTCAAATAAAATTCATCATTGAAAAATTTATTACGTGCATAGTAAAGAAAGCCACATATTGTAGCTCATTTTACTATGGTCATATAGTAAAATTTGTATGTACGTAAGATTCCCAGAGCGTGGCGCGAGTGTCGCATCAGTTATGTTCAATGTTCAATCCGATAGCCCGTCGCCGAAGCGTGTTTCGTGTATCCAAGTGCGAGTCATGTGCTAATGTGATTGCCGGCTTTGTTGCAGAAAACTCTTGACAGTCGTAAGTACAATATGATTTTAGTTTTTTGCATAGTGAAATAGTGGTTCGTATCAAGAATTGAAGTACGCATTCAACATTCATAACATATTATCATTTATTGTCACAGTACTTTGCATGTATATTTTTCTAACCTCATTTCCATCCTTTTCATATACTATCTACCTTTATCAGATCAACATATCTTTCGTGTGATACCTTTTTGGATTGCTAATTTCTTGGAGTGGGTTTGATTATTTACTAGTAGTTATGGCAGATGGAGATATTGAGGTATTCTGTAGTTTCTAGGCTGTTAATACTTTTTGTTTGAAAACTAATGTTGAGTGATTTGATTTTTTGTACAATGCTCATATATTTACAGCAGCAAGTGGATGAAGAGCTTATTGATGCGGAGATTTTCAATGTCGAGCAGCCAGTGAATCATCAACAAGATGCTGATGCGGGCAATGACCAAGTGACAGTACAAGGTAATGCTAATGCGAGAGGTTTGCGAGATGTAACCAATGAGTTTCCTGTGGCTCAGCCACATGGTGAAAATTACGTTAGCACTGTAAGATATTTATAATTATTTTGTGAAGCATTAAATCAAATTCAATTTCGCAATTCAAATTTTATTCTTTTTAGGGACTATTGGCGTACATGAAAAAAAAATCTGAAGGAAAGGCTATCTTAAAACAATACGATAAGGCTAAGAAAAATAAAGTGCCATTGAAGAAAACAATAAGAAATAGACTAAGTCGGCTAGTTATTGGTCGAGAGAAAGAGCATCTATTAAAGGATGTTATTGAAGACAGTCAATTGGACACCTTTGTGTGAGTCGAGTTTTTTGTGAAATAGATGTACGTACTTATATGAAGTTTGAAGATTCTAATAATATTTCATATACTCCAGCATTACAAGGACTAGGTTCGAGTTACTAGCGAGTGAGATAGCACACATTTTCGTTGACGAAACAGCTGTGTCCTATTTCAAAGCATACGAGTGTACAAAAAATGGTCTAAACAAAATCAGCATCTTTGCATCAGGTAAATTGTGGAACCATTATAACTACACCAAGAAAAAACTACGAGAAGATTTACTGCTTCGTGGAAATCCAATTTATAGACCTATAAATGAGATGAATGTCGATGAACTAGCTGTTGAAATTGATGGTAGGTGTAATTATTATTCAAGTTCATTAAAATGACGTATTTAAATGTTATGGTTTTTTTTCCTTTTTCTTTTTTAGAAAATGAATATATTCAGTGGCTGAAAGTTCACCTGGATCCCAGAAACGAGCTGGTAGAAAAGTGGATTTATAGTTATCGAATGAGAAGGCGTATGCTGACTGAGTTTCATATGTCTGTTTTTGAGTATATGGAAACTTTTCCTTGTCTAAGAAATCAAGAAGCTACAGAATTGGTATGATTATTTCGTTGTTATTTTAGGTTATTCACGTAGTTTAGTTATTTCTATTTTAATTTATTATTTCAGTTTCACCTTGATTTTGAGCAGTTGTATCGTGATCGCTATTTTGTCAATGAAAATCAATGGAAAAAAATAAAAGTAGCACTGATTTCATCACTGCAAGAATGCAAAATTACGAATCCTCAAGATTCTATATTGCTTGGTCTTTTGTCTTCTGGTGATCTGTCAAGTGGTGAGTTTATTTGATTTGAATAAATATATGATTTACTTGTATATTCAATATAATTTTTTAAATTTTTTTCAGAAAAAGAAAATTTTTTACTCTTTTATCTGCTGTGCTATCTCATCAAACCAAAAAGAAGCGGGAAGAGGAAGCGTGACGAGAATGATTGTCGAGATGCGCCAACAAAGCTGTCTATTCAAGAACGCCGAGAATCATTTATACTCCGCGTTGAAGTAAAATTTCATATGAAAACAAAAACTCGCGTTGAAAATATCTCATTAAAATAATTTTTTTATTAGTCTGCAGAAGATATTGAGCCAAGAGTTCGGGAACTGAAAGCAAGATATCAAGAAGACAACGAGACCTTCCAACCAATTATTATAGCAGTAGGCTCGGTAAATCGGATCGAAGGATATCATGTGATCGTCAACGAACAGATATTTGATATTGGGGCAATACTTGAAGCTATTGAGCTATCATTGAAGATTTTTTTTACCCTAGACTGCAACTATCCCAAATACACCAAAACTATTTGGACTTTTTTGCACAAAATTCTACTAGATGTTGATCTTCCTGGAGACGAAGTTACCGTGGATGGCAATGCGCTGATAGGCCATATTAGGTATATTAAGCAAACGGAAGCAGATGCGGAAGCGGAGTAGTTTTATATTTTATTTTGTTATTTTGACATTTCGTCGTTGACTGTTACGATGGATACCGTTGCTTGTTCGATTTGCGAGGTTCCTGTCGATAGTTATAAGGCTTTATTTAAACATATTACGCAAGACCATGCCGATTCGAGTAACTTGCGTTGTTTCGTGCAAGGTTGTAAAAGATCATACTCATCTATTAACTGTTTTAAAAAGCATGTTTATAATAAGCACAAAGAAGTTATTACTAATATTGTACCTCCAATAGTTCATTTAGCACCAGAGCATTTTGAAATCGATAGACTTCACATTGAAAATACTGATATAGAAAATCCTTATGTGGATTTAGAAGAGAGTGATTCAGACGAATCAGTTTTGTACGATTCCTGTGAAGAGCCGTACATTGATCAACGCGACAAATCGCCACCTCTATACGTAAAACTCCTCGATGACATCGCTGTTGAATTTAGCGCTAATCTTTCATCTTTCAAAAAACTACCAAGAAAACATGTCAATAAGATGATACTCATGACAAAAAAATTTTTATGCAATATTACAAAGCTTTTACAAATAGAAATTAGAAATGAATTGATTGAGGCAAATACAAATAAGATAGAAAATATTAGTAAAATAATAGGTGACTTCTCTAATTGTTTAGACATCGTAGATACTGAACATAAGAGGTTTTTTCATTATAAAAAATTGCGTACATATATTGCGCCAATTAGCATTCCAGTAGGCGAAAGGCTCGAATACAGAAAAGTTGCAAATGTACAAATGCTGGTTCATATTCCTGTAAACGTACAATTCATTCCACTGAGATATGTACTAAAGCTTTTTTTTGAATTACCACTAGTATTTAAAGAAACTATGGAGTATTTACAGCATATGCAATCTAACGATAAAATAATAACGAATTTTGTTCAAGGAGACTTTTGGAAAGAGCGCGTGCGAACGTTTGGAGATAAAATTGTTTTTCCAATGATATTATATTTTGATGATTACGAAAATAATAATCCATTGGGAACCCATAAAGGATTATCAAAATCCGGTGCTGTGTACATAAGCATACCAGGTTTACCTTTAAAATACCAAGCTAAAATACGTAATATTTTTTTATTTTTACTGTTTAACACGCTTGACAGAAAAGTTTTTAAAAATCCGTTAACTTTAAGTAAAGCAATAGAAGAACTAAATTTTTTAAACGAATGGGGAATCGAAATTGAATTACCAGAGGGTCATAAAACTATTTATTTTGAGTTGGTGTTATTTATTGGAGATAATCTTGGGGTTCATTCTCTCCTTGGATTAACCGAAAGTTTCAATGCTACTGTTTTCTGTCAGCACTGTCTCATAAAAAATGAAGAAAAAGATAACATTTTTTTGGAAAAACAATGTTCTCTCCGAACGATTGATAATTATAATTATTTATTAGGCTTGAATGATCAGAAAAGTACTGGTATTGTAGAAGAGTGTGCCTTGCATAAAATCCGTCACTTTCATTCAGCAAAAAACATTACGGTGGATATTATGCACGATATTCTCGAAGGTATTTGCAGATACGACGTTGCTCTATTACTTAACTATTTCATATTTGAAAAACATTTAATCTCTTTGGATGATTTTAATTCTAAAGTGCGTGGCTTCGATTACGGCCCAGGGTATAATGTTAATAAACCCACAGAAATAACTGAAAAATCTATTAAGAATGGATGCATCATTTTATCATCGGCCGAGATGTTGAACTTAGTTTTAATTATGAATTTGATTATAGGGCCATTAGTACCTGGCGATTGCGAAAAATGGCAGATGTACTTAACACTTCGAGAATTAATAGTAATTGTATTCAGCAGTAAGCTACATTCATCGACGTACCAATATTTAGAAACAATTATATTTGAATATTTATCACTTCTTACGACTCATTTTCCGCATGCATTTAAGCCAAAGCATCACTTTTTAGTACATTATTCTCGCTATATGAGATTGTTCGGTCCTTTATGTAAAATATGCTGTCTAAGATTTGAATCCAAAAATCAAGAAGGGAAGAGCGTAGCTAAAAGCACTACCAGTCGAATAAATGTCAATAAAACCATAGCTATCAAACACCAATTGAATTTGAACTACCGGTTTATGTCGAACGAAACTTCTGAACCAATCATTCAATCGAAAAATCGCAAGTTGGTATTGACAAAATTTTTAGCTAATTATGAAAAGTATGCGTTACTAATTAAAAGTTATACAATAGAAAATAGAATAGTTCGTGTCAAATCTGTTTCATTTTACGATAAAATTATTAAAAAAAATACAGTTCTTGTATCGGCCTCTTCTTCAGGCCCCATTTTTAGAATAGTTCACGAAATAATATTCAAAGAAGCACACATTTTTATAACTAAAAACTTGAGTGATTGTTATTTTGATGAATATGTAAACGCATATAAAATATATGATTTAGAATGTTTCTCTTGGGAAAAAGTTGAAGAGGACGACATTTACGATTGTTTTATAGCAAATATGAATTTATTAGCTGATGGATTTTATTATATAAGTAAAAATTGGATCTAATTAAATAAATACTTATGAGTAAATTGAAGTTTTTTATTTATTTCCCGATAAATAATAATATTTTATTGAATATCTCTGATGATTAATTTGAATTTAAAGAAACAATCTGATCAAATTAATGTTGTACCTAATCATAGGTAGATGGCGTTTGGAAACTCGCGAGCGGCTGGAAATATGGCCGGTTACTATATAAGAACGTGACTTTCCAGCATCTATACATGTATAAAATGCGTGCGTGCGATGCGATACCGATGCGATACATTTATAAAGATAATGGACAAAAGCGAAATGATAGGTTAGATAGCATGTGGTTGAAAAAAAGTGTTGTGCTGTGTTCGTACGAGCTGCGAAACTAATATATGTTTTTTTTCATTTGAAATCCATACCAATAAAAATATTTCAGTGAAAATAGAAATTTTCCTGAAATCTACAGTAAAATTTGTTATGTGGATAATAGTAAAATTTGTTATGTGGATAATAGTAGAATTTGTTATGTGAAAAGTAAAATTTGTTATGTGATAATAGTAAAATTTGTTATGTGGATAGTAAATTTTACTATATTTTTTAGTAAAATTTGTATTTTCGAAATTTTACTAAAAAATATAGTAATTTTACCTATACAGCAAGGATGTCACTCTTTTACTATATTTTTTTGTAATTTTTGTTAGAATTCTAATAAATTTTGAAAGTCAATTTCTCTCAGTGTATGATTGCGGGTCATCCGACGAGGACCAAGGAGAATGTACAACAAGCAGGCAAATGCTCTGAGAAAGGAGGTTCAGATCAACGCACCGAAGCTTTATTTATGATGCTCTGGCCAATGAAGTGTCACCCATCGGGCGATGCAACAAATACACAATGTTAACAGAAAGATAGGTCGAGCGCCCGCTATTACGCGAATGAATGATAGAGGAAAATAATGACGCACGTTATACGCGAAACTAGTATCGCCCACACAGAATTGTCGCTTTATCTTTTGTACTTGTCGCTGGCCAGCCGACAAGTTACACCGCAATTGCCCACTCCTTTCGAGGGCTGCATGCTCGCTACCGCGGATGCAAAAGTCCGCACAAGCTCTTAGCGGAATGAACTCGGCGTCGCTACCACCGCTGCCCACACATGCCGCAAATGCACGAATCACGCGATTACCCGCGCGGATAGTCCCGTAGAAGGTTTATGGATATCTTGGTTTCAAGGGCACGAGGTATAGTTGTAGTTCCCAAGAAATACGACTATAGCGTGCAATGAAACCAAGACTAACTCACTGCCGGCTCACACGTGTGTCGCCGCTCACGCGAGAGAGCGATTTATCTCTCTCTCTCCCTATTGAAAAAATCCAGCTGGAAATCCAGGATGGATATCCACATGGATATCCAGCTAGATATCCATATGTATTGATGTGGATTCCATATGGATTCGATATGGATATCCAGGATGGATATCCAGGATGGATATCCATATGGAATCTAGATGGATTTCTCAGAAAATCCAGGTGGATTTTAATTGTGTTTTTGATTATAAATATATAAAAAAATGTCTCCTGTTAATTTATTGTTTTAAATATCTCCTACTCCGACAAATATCAATATTCTTTACGACTTTCGGCTTCCTTCATCTTAACTGGGGCGCTGTTTGCGCAGGCCAGATGCAGCGCTTTCGGCCGAGCCTGGGTTAAATATAGGAGAGTCTTTTTTACATGGAGTTTGTAACTATTTTTCTTATCTTGGCCCTCGTTAGCTTTTAGAAAACCCTTCGAAAACGAAGAAAAAAAAGACTCTCAACCTATTTTTTTGCGAGTAAGGAAGAAGGTTCTTATTCGATTCCAAAATGAACTTAAAAATACTTATATTTTAAAAATCGAAAAAATTAGCTTCCGTCACAGTCGAAACAAAAAACGCTTTACTTTTTTCTTTTTCTTTAACACGTTATTTATTAGGTCAAATCGTGTAGAATATACCCTCCAATTTTCACGATGTGGATATTTTTTTTTCGAAGAAAAATGGCTTCGAAAATTTGAAATTCCGTTTTTTCAAAAAAAGCACCAACTTTGAACAAAATTTTTCAAAAATAGCTAAAAAAAAGGTAAATTTTCTGACTTTGAAAAAATATATATGGGCATAGTTATATTTTAACGAAAATCTGAGATAGCCAAAAGGCTTATTTTGACATTTTAAAAAAACTGCTGGAATCGTCCATATATATGAGGGAATCTAAAATAAAATAATCACTTTTCGTGTTCCGAAAAAAAAATTTTCTTTTAACATCGCGTTGCCGGACAAGATTTTTCTTGTTCTTTGGGAAACAAACAACAAAAAAGTGGCAGCGTGCCACCAAAAAATATTGACGAAGAGGACACTTCAACTCGAGATTTCACATTTTTTATAAATTACTCAAATTACGCCGCATGCGACTCTTTGACTGATGAAAATCGGTTTTGTTTAAAAAAAATTTTTTCATAGCCTTAAATGAATTTGTCAAAATATTGAAAAAAATATTTTTTTGAAAAAGAGGTTTTACATAATTAAAAAATAAGTTTATTAAAAATCTGATTATCATTCGAAAGTACAGATTTCAACGAAAACAATGAGCCCTCCCGAATTTTTTTTCGTGCATTGTAGCATTTGCAATAGCAGGCGGTGCAATTTGAGTAATTTATAAAATGCGAAATCTCGAGTTCAAATATGGTCGTCGTTAAGCTTCTGTTGCGGGTTACTGACTGACCAAAGGGTTTTTTCAGCTTTTATCTTAAACAAATGAATTAATCAACTTGAAACATTTTTGGGGCATCCATTGGGCAGAAATAAAGAGCACTAAAGAGCCCTTTTTTGGAAAATTGTCCTGGAGGTCGAGAAACAAAATAAAAACTCTACTAGCAGTTTTTATTTTTAGAAATATCACATTTTTAGCCGGGTTGCTGTTTGCATTATCGAGGTTCGTCTGCACAGCAATAAGTAGAATGAAAAATATTTTTTCTGGCATAAATTAAGACTTTTTTGGTAGATAATTCAAAGGCGAAAAAAAAGGTTTTTTTTACACACAAAAAATATCACTTACGAAAATCTAATTTAGCAATTAGCAATGGCAATGAAGTATATCAACAATTAATATTTTATATGTGTGGCAAAAATTTCATACTTATATATTTATTCATAACTATTTATACTTATATTGATGATTGTACTCAAAAATATTGAAGAAATATTAAAGGGTATTGACACAAAGAAGGTATAAGGTATAAGGTATATATATTTATAATATAGAAAGGATAGTATCCAATAAAAAAAGTTATTATTACAATAATAATAAAAGGTAGAAATAATTAAAAAGTTATTTACATGATTTTATTTTGGAAATGCATTGTGATTCAAGCCTTTAAACTTGTGAATATAAAACTAATACTTAACCAAGGGAACTCATTTTTTATATAATTCTTTTCTTTGTATTAGTACAATAAGCTACAAAATGACTACTACAACAATATTATATATATTATATAACACGTAAGGTCTGATTTAGTGTTTGAATCAATAGCATTATTTTTTATATGAAACAAGAAAAGATTTGATATGAAACAAGAAAAATAAGTTCAAACACTGTCTCTATTCGATCAAATATTATTACTAATGTGAAAAGGGATAAAAAACATAAGAAAAGTATATAATCAATTGCAAACTTACGACATTTTGTGGAATATTTTCATCTTCATTTATAAGGTAGTGATTGTTGACATGTGAATATGCATGAGATCTATTACTGCATTCTAAACAAAATAAATATTCTTAATGATAATCTGTACAATCTTTAACAAAAATTAATAGATCACAATTATTTTACATAGTTAAAAAATATCTCTGTGAATTGATAAATATTTAGCTAAGATAACATTTATTTTTTTGATTTTCTTTTTGTGAAACTACACATTGACAGGTAGATTATAAAAAATTCTTATTGAACTTTCAATCTATGAAAACTTGATTGTAGTACTACCTGAATTTGATTGAACATCCACATTAAGATCTGATTGTTCATTTTGAATAGAATTTCTGATTCCGATTACAGGTGATGTATCTGACACATTTTGAAATGATAAACGGTCTGATGTGTCACTGTTAGATTGTCTCAATCTCCTCATGATACTGTCGGTATCATTTTCTGAACTATAACAATTATGCATATCGTTTGTTGAATCTGATGTAAGTGCATAATCACCCACAACACTCTCATGACTTTTACAGAGTGAGATATCCATGCTTCCATTACTATCTGTATCCATGTTTACAATACTCGTTCAAGGATTTTAATCAATTGATACCGATAAATTTTTCTAATTATTATTTATACAAAGAAAAATAGATTTACGGACAGAGTTACACTTGGAGGCTAGACATAAACATTCGATATAAAAATGAACCTTTAATCCGTGGCTATATACTATATAGACGCTATTCGTTGGTCTTATTCTCAGTACAAATTCACAGCCCACGATTCTTAGTGCACGAGGTCCCCCCTGGCGGACGATTTGGCTACTAGTATTATCTACCATATATATAGTCTATTATATATAATCCACTTTTCCAAGAAAAGCAAAAGGAGGCTTTTGTCTTTCGTCATTTTCGTTCTACAGTGTAGTGTATTGCGAATTCTTTTTTTATCAGTAATCAGTAGTCAGTATATAAGTATCATTGTAAATTGCACTATTCTGCATTAGCAGTAATATTTTTCAGACATGAAGCCTCAATATTATGCTAAGGTCAAATATATAGATGATCATTTACGAGACGTAAAGCCCGTAAACGAAATTTTGGAATTTCAATCTAACCCTCATGCAATAAAAAATTTTGATAAGGATGCAGTATACTCAATTTTATGGAAAGATGAAAAAATGGTAAAAGAGATTGAAGTTGGCATCCAAATAGCTGATATAAAAAGTGAGTTATTATAATTTTTTTAATTTAGTGAAATATAATACAAACAAAATTAAAACTGAATCTAGAAATAAATGGGAATTTATTGGTTTTTAATACAATAAATTAAAACTGTAATGTAGAGATAAATGGAAATTTATTGGTGTTTAATCAATACAAAATCATTTAGCGTTATGTTATTTCATTTTTAGTGATAAGAAGTGAAGATGAATTAACTGAGTTCAAAAACAAAAGAGGAGTTTTTAGCATACTCAACCAATCAGTATTAAACAGATACTATGACAGTGATTCAGAAAGTGACAGTTGCAAGAATACTCCACCAAAATTAAAGAAAACAAAAGAAGTCACAGGAAAAGAGGATAAGAACAAAGAAAGAAGTAAACAAAAAATGGTTAGTTCAATTAACTAATAATTATTATACATTTCAACCAATCTACGTTTGTGTATGTGATTAAATTATTTACAGCTTGTTATCTATTCCTAATATGTACAATAATATATAATCAATTACTTTTCTAGATTTGTGATAAAGAAATAGAAAAGCAGATTCTACAAAGTAAGCTAGCAAAGTTTGTAAACACAAAAACATTACACTACGATAATGAGAAAGATTCTGATGATTCAAATAAAGAAAAACATAGTGAAATTGACAATATAGAAGAGGTTTCAATTGGAATGCGGCATGGAAAGGTATTAAATGACAATCTATTACGGAAAAAATTTGAAAAATTGGAAGAAGAATGTTCACACTTAAAACAAAACCAGACAAAACTTCAGAATACAATAAATCTTCTGAATGAGCGCTTAGAAACATACAGAATAATAAATGAACGATTGCAAATCCAGAATTTGCATTATGATTTACAAATAAAAGAATTAACTAAAAACGAGAAAATTCATCAAAGATCAACAGCAGCAGTGAAGGTAAGGATGTTATGACAATAAAATTTTTCATCGGTTTATTCTTCATAGTTATTCTTTTTATGAACAATCTTCCAGTAAGTGAGAAATGTATCCAAAAAGATTGAGGAAAACTGATTTGATAATCAGCTATTCACTTAAATTATAAGTTTATCATTAATATTGTAAATTGAAACAAAAATTCATTGTGTAAGGGCTGCATTTCTTAATAGGTAACATTAACTTTAATCAATTTGTTCTTTCACTTTACAATGTGGCTGATAAGCTTATAATGAAAGTAAGTATGCTGAGTACCAAATCAGTTTACCACAATCTTGTTTGATACTTTTCTCACTTACAGTAAGTTTGTATGCGAAGAAAAGAATAGCTACTTACTGATTTTATGAATAATCTCACTGTAAGTCAGAAAAGTATCGAACAAGACTGGGGTAAGCTGATTTGGTAGTTAGCTATTCACTTGTATTATAAGTTTATCAGGCATATTGTAAACTACAGCAATAAATTTATTAAAGTTAATGTAACCTATTAAGAAATGCTATATTTACACAGTTAATATGAAAAATTTCTTTTTATAATCTCATACAGCCACAAGGACAGTTTCTACAGGCATGTGACACTCTTCAACATTAATTTAAAATCAGACAAAAGCTTTACGTACTTCTGTTTTTTTACTCTCAGTATTATTTACCTATAAAAAAAATATTATAAAAATATATGTTGGGAGAGTTTTATATGCCTGTAGAAACTATGCTTGAGGATGGACGATATTAAAAAAAAAGACACTTTTTTATTAGCTCTGTGAGGGCAGCATTTCTTAATAGGTGACATTAACTTTAATCAATTTGTTCTTTCACTTTACAATGTGGCTGATAAGCTTATAATGAAAGTAAGTATGCTGAGTACCAAATCAGTTTACCACAATCTTATTTGATACTTTTCTCACTTACAGTAAGTTTGTATGCGAAGAAAAGAATAGCAACTTACTGATTTTATGAATAATCTCACTGTAAGTCAGAAAAGTATCGAACAAGACTGGGGTAAGCTGATTTGGTAGTTAGCTATTCACTTGTATTATAAGTTTATCAGGCATATTGTAAACTACAGCAATAAATTTATTAAAGTTAATGTAACCTATTAAGAAATGCTATATTTACACAGTTAATATGAAAAATTTCTTTTTATAATCTCATACAGCCACAAGGACAGTTTCTACAGGCATGTGACACTCTTCAACATTAATTTAAAATCAGACAAAAGCTTTACGTACTTCTGTTTTTTTACTCTCAGTATTATTTACCTATAAAAAAAATATTATAAAAATATATGTTGGGAGAGTTTTATATGCCTGTAGAAACTATGCTTGAGGATGGACGATATTAAAAAAAAAGACACTTTTTTATTAGCTCTGTGAGGGCAGCATTTCTTAATAGGTGACATTAACTTTAATCAATTTGTTCTTTCACTTTACAATGTGGCTGATAAGCTTATAATGAAAGTAAGTATGCTGAGTACCAAATCAGTTTACCACAATCTTATTTGATACTTTTCTCACTTACAGTAAGTTTGTATGCGAAGAAAAGAATAGCAACTTACTGATTTTATGAATAATCTCACTGTAAGTCAGAAAAGTATCGAACAAGACTGGGGTAAGCTGATTTGGTAGTTAGCTATTCACTTGTATTATAAGTTTATCAGGCATATTGTAAACTACAGCAATAAATTTATTAAAGTTAATGTAACCTATTAAGAAATGCTATATTTACACAGTTAATATGAAAAATTTCTTTTTATAATCTCATACAGCCACAAGGACAGTTTCTACAGGCATGTGACACTCTTCAACATTAATTTAAAATCAGACAAAAGCTTTACGTACTTCTGTTTTTTTACTCTCAGTATTATTTACCTATAAAAAAAATATTATAAAAATATATGTTGGGAGAGTTTTATATGCCTGTAGAAACTATGCTTGAGGATGGACGATATTAAAAAAAAAGACACTTTTTTATTAGCTCTGTGAGGGCAGCATTTCTTAATAGGTGACATTAACTTTAATCAATTTGTTCTTTCACTTTACAATGTGGCTGATAAGCTTATAATGAAAGTAAGTATGCTGAGTACCAAATCAGTTTACCACAATCTTATTTGATACTTTTCTCACTTACAGTAAGTTTGTATGCGAAGAAAAGAATAGCAACTTACTGATTTTATGAATAATCTCACTGTAAGTCAGAAAAGTATCGAACAAGACTGGGGTAAGCTGATTTGGTAGTTAGCTATTCACTTGTATTATAAGATTATCAGGCATATTGTAAACTACAGCAATAAATTTATTAAAGTTAATGTAACCTATTAAGAAATGCTATATTTACACAGTTAATATGAAAAATTTCTTTTTATAATCTCATACAGCCACAAGGACAGTTTCTACAGGCATGTGACACTCTTCAACATTAATTTAAAATCAGACAAAAGCTTTACGTACTTCTGTTTTTTTACTCTCAGTATTATTTACCTATAAAAAAAATATTATAAAAATATATGTTGGGAGAGTTTTATATGCCTGTAGAAACTATGCTTGAGGATGGACGATATTAAAAAAAAAGACACTTTTTTATTAGCTCTATGAGGGCAGCATTTCTTAATAGGTGACATTAACTTTAATCAATTTGTTCTTTCACTTTACAATGTGGCTGATAAGCTTATAATGAATAGAAAAGGCGAATTATAATTCGAGGTGGATGTAAGAGGTAGAGCATTCCTGATTGTTTTAAACTGTTCAAAATATCATGCTGAATGACCAAAAAATTCAGCGTCTCAACTTTCTTATTGCATTTTGTTCTATAAATGTCTATAGCAAAATTGAGCGAAAATGAGCCATTTTTTCATCGGTCTATGCGATTTTACTCGTGAAATAACAAATTTATGACGAAAATGCACAGGTATAAAGTTGTAGAGCGTAAAATTTTCTATCCAGCTCAATTATTTAGAATCGCAAAATTCAATTTTCCATAGGTGCAAAAGTCGAATGAATAAAAAAAAAGTAGTTAAAAAAATGCTATTTTTGCACGAGCGATTGCAATTGATAAGGTTAATGAATGTTTTTTGCGAATAATTCTTTGGAAACTTCAATTCTTTGCAAATCTATTGCCGTAAACCTGGTTCCGATATCTCCATTAGTTGTTGACTTATTGCAATTGTTTATTAAGATTCTGCGAACGAGATACACTGTTTGCAATTATCACAAAATTTTTCACAAATTTTTCTCAACTGCCGTGATTTTTTTGCATAATCTATAATATAAAAACTATAATATTCCATAGTAAAAAAAATTATTTTTCAATTTTAACCGACCTTTGGAATTAAAAAAAAAAGTCAAGATTTTGACATTAATAACAAATGGAATATTTGCGCGGTTTTTTATTATAATAAAAATCTGAAAAAACTACGTTAAAGTTCTCGGAAAAAGCCCACTTTTGACGCTTTATACATCCAATTTCAATTATTCAAAACCGAATGTTTATTTGTGTCCCTAAAAATCCCTTAAAAAATGTTTTAAAAATTTTGCAAAATTATACTTTAAAGGACCTGTTAATATGTTTTAGTATATAAATGTGTATATTAACTTTTTTTAAGGAACATAATGCTGCAATTGGTAAAGCATCGACTCCTAAAAAATCATTCTATTCAGATTATAGATCTGGAAGTATGAGCGATGATGACTTTGTAAGATCTCGCGAATTACCTTTACCTGAAATCTCACCAAATATTGATAAGGAACTAGAAGATCATTCACAACCTGAAACCGATAATGATTGGATGGAACAGGATATGTTCCAGGATGTTGATGTGCAGAAAACCCCAGACTCGAAAACAAAAAGTTAGAAACTTATATACAGGGTTATTCAGAAGAATTGTAGTTCCCTGAAACTGGTCATAAAAAAGGGTTTTTTGCTGCGCTCTCCATTACTCGGCCACAGCAAGTAGCATGGTAGTTCCGTAAGCATTTTTTAATCAGTTATTTCAGCAGTTAGATCGAATAACCGTTGAAAAAAATAAAAACTGCTAAAATAACTGCAGAAGTAAGCCTTACCCGCCGACACCAGCGATACTCGCTATAATGTCTCGTGATAATGGAAAATGACTCATTTCCAGATACTGCAGTCCTTCTGAACCCCGGCATGTATATATATATATATATATATATTGATTAAATAAATAATATATGCTTAATAAATATATTTTTATGACTTTTTAAGGAAAATTAGATTTTGAACAAAACTGGAGTCCATCATTGCTACAAAAAAAAAAAGAAATCAGAAAAATCTTTTGAATGTGAAACCAATACTAGCGATTCTGGAATAATGGAATCAAGATCGTCGGTTTCAAAAAATAATAATGTTAAACTGTCCCTAAAAGAGTTTTCAACGTTATCACGTAATTTTTTGGGAAAGAAGTCTGCACCAAATACTCACAATGCAAAAAAATTAAAGACACTTGAAAATCCGTCTCAAGAAATCAACAGGAATTCTGCATCGAACTCAAGTATAGAAGACGAATATGAAAATGTAGATAAGTCTTCAGATGTTTCAGATTTTGGAAATTTTGGTCACAGGGAAACTATCACGAACAATGATGGTATTACGGTCAGTAGACTTATTTTGTTTTTCTTACAAAGGACACTATTAATA
Organism: Phymastichus coffea; assembly: GCF_024137745.1. NCBI lineage: Eukaryota > Metazoa > Arthropoda > Insecta > Hymenoptera > Eulophidae > Phymastichus > Phymastichus coffea. Next base: position 982,884 of record NW_026706827.1, read on the forward strand.
TTTTTGCCTATAATATTCAGATTTTGTCTTCCCAAATATTCTCTGCACATTTATAGTTAATACTGTGTATATTTTAATTGGAAAAGTTACGGAAGTTCTATCGGTACAATGCTAGTCAAAACAGTGAATTCTTTCTTTGTTTCTATCGCAGTGATAAGTTTTATGCGTTGTCTTTTTTCAATTTTGAGGTCAAATGTAAAATTTTGAGAAACCATATAACTTGTTTTCAATATTCACAAGCATCCACCTAAAATTGTGAGTTGCCACGAATATACAGTTAAATACAGTTTATTATTAGAAAAACTAATTAAAAAAGCTGACAATTAATTAATTAGTAATTGACATTTTGAAACGACAATCGGTCGTCCTTTGAAAAATGTAAACAGAATTCGATTTTCTATAAGGATTCAAAATATCAAAGGTGTCATTTGTAATGTCTCGTTTTATATTATAAAATATTATTAAAGTATATTTTAATTATTTAGAGAACAATCATATGGTTGAATAAAAGTTTTCATATGGAATACGAGGACTGGAAAAAGTATCTGTCATTGAAAGATGGTAGTAAATTTACCAAAGCTATTTTAAGAGCGATGCATACTGATGATCATGACTCTTATGAGGTACAATTAAGTACACGATGTGTCATTGCGGACAAAACTGCACCATCGCCCAATGGAGGAAATCGAAGAGTGCCTCTTACTGAAATGGAGCATAAGACAATCAGTAGTATGTATATTTATTTATCACATTATTTAACTAGTGTAATTTCACGCGCGCTTAGCACGCTCATCTCTTATATTTGTTTTATTATTCGTTTGTATTTATAGTTTATAACGGGAGGGAATAATTATTTATTTTATTCGCACTGCCGGTTAAAGAATATTTTCTTGTTATGTCGACTGACGATTTAATCTGCCTTTGCGAGACTAACCCCCGCCCCGATCTGCAGTGTTATAACTGTAATAACTGTTAATTACTGATAATAACACTTTTTAACAAAAAAAACCTGTTCATAACTATTATATGTGTCCAAAATCTGACGTTTATAAACTGTTACAAATTGCAAATAACTGTTATCAATAATTGATTTCAGTTATTTATGATTATTTACATAAATTTTTTCCGACAGGGACGTTGTCCTCTTTGGCGAAACACTTTTCCTTGCACCGGGAGTTGTTCTTCTTTTGTTCGAGATTAGAATTCGGGCTTTTATTTTACATGTCGTCTCGGTGTGATCTCAATGTCGACTGTCTAATTGCTCTCCTCCTACTCATGGATCCGACATGTATATCTTGCTAGGGTTTTCCATCTCTCTCTATCGCTCGCGAGAATAACGATTGTTTAATTAATTAATTAATGCAACTTGTTACAAGGTTCATAAAAATAACTTATTCAATTTCTAATAAATGTGCTCTCATTTACTTTATTGAAAACATTACAAACTCGAGTTTTTGTGAACATTTCATTTGATTACTTAAGTTTTTCAATAGAGATCTAATCTCAAACTTCGCGATCAGAGTCGTTAACATAATAAGAGCCCGTGTATACAAGGCGAACTTCTGGCTCGAATTTCTTCAGATTTTCGCTGTTAAAAAATATTGAAAAAATTCAAGGACATTCTCAATATTTCAATAGACTAGTTGTTTTCATTATTATTGCCATCTGTGCATTTTCATATGACTCCTGAACCTCCTTAATTGCTCTGTTTGCTTTCCCCGATTTGTTTATTATTTTATTTTATACAAATTTGATTTTTTGTTGCAGAATGCTTGATCTACTATTGTCAAAAAACATTAAAATTGAATAAAGAAGGTATTAAGAAAGTGCTAGCAAAGAAAAATAATTTTATATCGGAGGATATCAATTTCTGCCGAAAGAAAATTAGAAATGCCATGAAATCTTCTAAGGAAAATTGATTGTAATCAACATTAAGGTGCCCAGTGAGGCTTAAAAATAGAAAATTTTTATAAAACAAAAATTATAACTTAATATATTAAAGTTCACATTTTCGTATTTGGTCTTTTTACTCCCCATATCTCCCGGCTTTTAGGACACCTCATCCAACGGCTTAGTGTTTCAGAGTTTCTTTTCCTAGCCATTGCTTTCTATGTAATGCTTCTACTTCACAGCAATCCCGTACAGATAACCGGGTCTGTCAGTTCACGATTACAGGACCCAAACGACTGCAAAACCGCGGTGTTCATTTTGGCAGATAAATTAAACAAAAGTCATTGCTACCGCCGAAAATCATATCCAGGTATTTTGCACGACTTGCGCTCTATCCGCTGAATCAGCGCGTCTATTTGTATCAACTCAAATATCTGTATTGACAAACGCACCTGGATTTCAGCTAAAACCTATGAAAATGATGGATTTTCCGAGAAATCCACTTGGATTTGCCAAGGAATCCACCTGGGTTTATTAAAAATCCACCTGGATTTAATCTGAAATCCACCTGGAATTATGTTAAAATCCACATGAATCGACTGCAAAATTAACCTGGATTTATGCTGAAATCCACATGGATTGACCGGAAAATCCATCTGGATTCGTTGACGAATCCACCTTGGTTTTCTATTAATCCACCTGGATTTATGCTGAAATCCACATGGATTGATCAGAAAATCCACCTGGGTTTATTCTGAAATCCACCTGAAATTATGTTAAAATCCATCTGGATTTATGCTGAAATCCACATGGATTGACCGGAAAATCCATCTGGATTTATGATGAAATCCACATGGATCGACCGAAAAAACCACCTGGATTTTGGTTAAAATCCACCTGGAATCTACATGGATATCCATCATGGATATCCATATCAAATCCATATGGAATCCACATCAATCCACATGGATATCCAGCTGGATATCCATGTGGATATCCATCTTGGATTTCCAGCTGGATTTTTTCAACAGGGAAATATCATTTATCCTTCGCATACAACTTTCCTCGTTTTTCTTTGTTCTAAAATAGCATTTTTAAACCATAACGTTAGACATTATTGTAAAATCGTCAAATAATATTTGTTAAACAATGAATGTATTTACATTTTATGTTTCAATCTCTCTAATTTGTCATAAATGATTATAAACGTAAAAATATCGTTAAATAAATACTTGCTAAGCAATTAATGGAATTATATTTTACGTCCCCATACCTTCAATTTGTCATAAATGATTATAAATATAATAATATCGTCAAATGCCGGGCTGGTCCAGTGAGTGGTAACACCTCACTGGGCAAATGCTAGCTTCCAACGTCCACGACGTGCCCGGTGGAAACGTTGTCTGTCGCGTCAATACTCTGAGCAGCAACGCCATAACGGACACGGCCAAGAGGAAGATGTGGCTCACAAATGACGCAAAAGATAATGGTATTCTGCCGATGTGTCCAACCATTAATCACTTATACACATACACACACACAACGCAAACACTCACACACACGCCTTCTGGCAAACCGGGGAAGTGAATGCTCGGCGACCCTATAAACGGGTCTTACCGAAAAGCGAATGGTCGGGGACTCCTATAAACGGAGCCTCCCGAAAGCAAGTGAAGGGAATCTCTCTAAACGGGCTCTCCCCGTGAACGAAGCCCGGTTTTGCCTATGGGCACTTACATACGCGCACACACCACAGGGGGGAACACTGAACACACAGGGTAAACATACAGGGGGAGGGGACCTCAGGGGTCGTGTAGTTGTCCCAGCGTGGTTCGTGGAGTCGCGACCACGAGGGACCTTCAGCATAACGGGACAAAACAATAAATATGAATATGCACAATGAAAACACTAATGTACCTCAAGTGGTAACTCCTTCTCAGGAGGAATCCACCCCGAGTTCCGATCGGGTGAAAGCCCCGGTGGCCACGGGCAGCGGCACGGATTTTGAGGGCCGCACTTTGTGCACGGGAATGGGGAGAAAGACACGAAAAAACGACACGAACCTACTGAACTTACCGAGACGACAGAGGACGGACAGTGTGTCAAGCGGCGGCAGCGGGGTGAGCTACGCCTCTGCCGCTGACAGCCAAGAACCAACGACAGGAACACCGACATTAACAAACGATACACGAGACATGACGGAACTGCTGCGGCTCATACAAGAGACGGCGACGTAAATGGCCAAGACAGCAAACATACAAAAGAACATGAACATGATAGTGAAGACGGGAATTAAGACAATTCTTGAGACTGTGGACATCGCGCTGCACAAGCGATCGGACACAGTTTCGAAAAGACGTTTCCAAGAGAACAACAATACAAACAGGACAGCGGCGAATAACGAAGAAACGCCACGGACGAAACGAAAACGTTCACCGGTTGGAACCACGCCGGAGCCCTCACAAAAGAGGCCACCGACGATCGAACCGACCAAGGACTGGCAGACGGTAACACGAAAACGATCAGACAAGACAAAAAAGAAAACAGACGTAAAGAATCGTAAGAACGTAAAGAGGGGGACCGGCCCACCGGAAAAGGGTTCTAGCTGTCCTGATCAGGCCGGGCACGGACACGACGTACTCTGACATAGTACGGAAAATACGGACGACGATCTACCCGAAGGAGAGCCACGTGCAGGTGACAAGCCTGAGGAAGACGAAGAACGGCTTATGTCTTCTGAAGCTACAGGTAGACGCAGACAAGCCGGACGGACGTGAGATGTTTGGACGACAGATCCAAGACACGATCGGGGAAGCGGGCAGTGTCAGGGCCATGACCTCCAAGGTCCAATTGGAGATCATGGATCTGGACTGCGTTGCGACTCCGAAAGACGTGACGGACGCGCTTAGACGAGAGACGGGACGAGACACGGACTTTCGAGTCCATATTTTCGGTCCAAACCGCGCTGAGCAGTATATGGCGGTCTGCGAATTAGACTCGCGGGAAGCCGATGCATTGCTTCGGCATGGTCGGATCGGAATTGGCTGGGTGCAATATCGCGTTCGGAAACGACTGACGGTGACAAAATGTTACAGATGCCTGGGCTTCGGCCATGTAAAAGTTGATTGCACAGGCAAGGACAGGACGAAATGCTGCCGCAAGTGTGGCACATCCGGACACTACGCGACGGAATGCCAAAACAAGCCGGTCTACCCATTGTGCTCCGAGGCCGGGCACGGGGACGTCGCCCACCTCGCCGGAGGCGGCAGGTGTGCCGTGTTCCGGGCCGCGCTGGAGGAGTGCAGGGGGCGGATCAGAGGACGGACAAAATAATTCAGGGAAACCTGAATTGAAGTAGGACTGCAGACATGCTCCTATCTTAGATGGCCGACGAATATGACGCGGACATCCTGATTCTGAGTGAACCATACAGGAGAAGGACGACCCAGACATACATTACAAACGAGACAGAGACCACTGCTATCTGGGTACGGGGCGGCACCCAATCTAGAGTCTCCAATCGCGGTGTCGGGGACGACTACGTCTGGGTCACAGTTGGCGCTATCACTTATCTCAGCGTCTACCTGACACCCAACTGCACCGCGATGGAGTTCGAAAGAAAGGTGGCACTCCTAGAAGACGGGATCAGGGACCTGCCCGGGGATGTCATCGTTGCGGGGGATTTTAATGCGAGGGCGACGGAGTGGGGAATGAACGAAACGAATCGACCCGGACGACTACTGCTGGAAATGGCCGCAAGGCTCGATCTAGCAGTGGTAAATACGGGACATACGCCGACGTATAGACGGCCAGGTGTTGGTGACTCTATCCCCGACGTCGCGATGACATCGGACAGAATTCTGCCACTGCTGAGAGTATGGCGGGTGATCGAAGACTACACAACCAGCGATCACCAATACATCGTCTTTGAAGTAGTGGGTCGGACGGGAACGAGACAAACGAGAACCCATCAACCCCCGCGGTGGAACCTACGTAAACTCGACGGACGAAAATTTTCGAAGAGCTAATGGCTGCACCGGCTCCAGGGGAGAGAATTCCCCCAAAACTGACGGGTCGGTAAAGAGCGGAAGACTAACAGACGAGACAGCCAAATTAATAGACAGCTTGTGCAGAGGCACAATGCCGAAACGTCGACAGATACAACAAAGATAACCACAATATTGGTCGACGAACGAAATAGCCGAGTTACGCAGGATATGCCTGACTAATCGGCGACGAATGACAAGGGCAGGGGGCAGACCCGAAAGGAAAAACCTCCAAGCCATATACAAAACAGCACGGAAGACGCTGACGAAAGCAATACGGGACAGCAAGACGCGATGCTGGAGGAAGCTCTGCGAGGAAGTGAACGAGGATCCCTGGGGAACCGGCTACAAGATTGTGACGAGGAAACTAGGGCCCCGAGTCTCACCGGACTTAAAGATGCCGAAACAGCAGGACGGATTGTTGACGGATTGTTTTCGACGCACCCGATTAGGACAAACGTGATGGATGACGTGGACGCACAAATGCCCCCGCCTTTACCGCTGAGGAGCTCATCAGAGCAACGAATGCGATGAAGACGGGTAAGGCACCGGGACCGCACAGAGTACCATCCGAGATCCTCCGGCTTGTGGCTCGTCTACGGCCGGAGATACTCCTCGACCTGTACAACACGTGTTTGACGACAGGAACGTTCAGCAACCGGTGGAAGGTGGCAAGGCTCGTTCTTATCCCAAAAGGTAGGGGCGATCCTAGCACGCCTTCGGCTTACCGACCGTTGAGTTTACTTGACACGACTGGTAAGCTCTTTGAACAACTACTGAGACCGAGACTGATGGATGCGATATAGACCGGAGGAGGTTTATCAGATTTGCAGTTTGGTTTCAGGAAGGGTCGATCGACGATTAAGGAATGCTTTTAATTCGGCCAGGTGGAAGGATATCTTGGAGGCGCTGAAAAGCAACTTCGGGATCCAGCCATACCTGCTTCGGGTTGTGGAGCATTACCTAACAAACAGACGGATAACGTACGAGACGATCGAAGGACAAGTAACGAGACAGGTTACCGCTGGGGTGGTACAGGGGTCGATACTGGGACCTGACTTCTGGAATGGCTTATACGATAGCAAGCTTCGGCTTGGGATGCCGCTCGGAGTGACCCTCGTCGCCTACGCTGATGACGTAGTGGCGGTGGTTACGTAGGGGTCCCCCGAGCTGGCGCAGCTGGCGTTGAACCAGACCATGAGACGAGTCGGACGATGGATGACAGACCACGGACTACAACTCGCAACGGAAAAAACGGAACTGATGTTTCTCACGAGAAGACGCATACAGACGATACTGCACATGAGGGTGGGGACATACGAGATAGAGACCAAGAGGGAAGTCAAGTACCTTGGGGTGACCCTCGATACGAAGATGACCTTCTGGCCCCATGACAGATGACTGAGTAGACGAAGTGACGCAACGTAATAAGACACGGAGAAACGACACGAACGGACGAACACAGACAAAACCTCCAGTCAGAAGTAATATTAATATAATCCCTGGCTAGGGGAAGGACACCAAGGAGATGGCGGTTTAGTGGGTACGCCTATTTGGGGAGTCCTACATAACCCCTTAGTCAGAAAGACTAAGGGGAATCTGCAAAAAGGATTCCGCAACTCCTTGTAAAAAAAATATCGTCAAATACATACTTAGTAAACAATTAATGGAATTATATTTTATGTTTCAGTACTTTAAATTTGTAATACATGATTAGAAAAATATTATACTCTTGTAAAAATTACAAATTGATTTAGACATATTAAAAACGCCTGGAAGTTGAAGTCCCCTTTACAAATAAATTACTTTTGTTTATAGAAATGAATTTATTTCGTCGCGTAGTATTAAATTAAAAAAAAAAGGATGCATTTATCTTATATAGTTCCCAAGAAAAGTATTGTTTTAGTAGCGCCATTGATTTTGAACGGCCTAGAACATTTTTTCGGCAGCGTGCGGTCGGCCCCCGCGCGACTCGTCACTCTTCCGCCGCACACTCGATTCTAAAAACTCGAGCAATGCACTGATTTTTAGTAATTTTTTTTATCTACTTACCGTAGGTCTAGATTGATAATTGTAATAGGTATAATATAACTGCGTCCAGTGAATAATGTAGTATTTTTTTTATTGTTAACTACGTAATTTGTTGATCAATAGACTTAAAAATTTAATGGTCTACATCTGCGTTGTATGTGAACGAATCTTTAGTTTTTTGTTCAAATTGAAGCTCTCTTCATAAGCTTTTCAAATATATAATTATATTACATAATATCGGTCGGCTATGTTGTGTATTTTATTTTGCAATTAAGGCAAAAATGTAACAAAATTGCCATAAGTGTAAATTTGAAAAAAACAAAGAAAAATTTTTGTTTTCGTTTTATAATATTAAAATCTATTAAAAAAAATTCAGCGTCATGATAGAATGTGCACCGAAGATTATAAATTAACTATTAGTTAATTTGTTTATAAGGCTATAACTTCCGAAGTTTTTAACTTACAAATTCCAGATTTCGTGACAATGATCTAAGAATCAAAAGAAACAATATGAAGATCTTATTCTCAACTCGTAAGTATTTTAATTGTAATAAACAATAAGTTTTTTGTTAATAACTTTTGACCTAATAAATATTTTTCAGCATTTGAAATCTCATTTTGTATATATTAAAAAAACGAACAAAAGTATATTAAGTATTTTTTCCTAACAACGGCATATAAAACGATCTCCGTGAAAAAGGATAATTTCTGCCATTTGTCTACGTTTGACCGGCTATTAAACAATTTTCCGCCATTTTTGACGAGGGTAGAAACTGTTCCGTGGCAACATGAAGTTAGTAACTTAAATTCCGTTCGATCAATTGCGTATGCGAACGTGATGTATGGGTGTGCATGTGTGCATACGTGTGTGTGTAAAAAGGGAGCTAGAACCCGGAAACTAGCTTGGTGGCAACACTGCGTAGCGTTGCCGCCAAAATCGTTTTCTTCCTCCGGCTTGACCGGCAGTCGTCGACGACATCGGTTAGCGTGCGGAGCTCCCTCGCATCTTTCCTGTTCAACGAACAGCGTGCATCCTTGCACTTTATCTCTCATCTAAAAAGGCATAAGTCCTTACATCATAACGAATCATAACCAATCACTCGAATCAATCGTTTAAACAGGCATAAGTCCTGAATCTCTTTACCTAATCTAGTGTGCGTGAGTGAATGCGCGTGCGAGCGCGAGTGCGACCATTGTCCGCGACGTCAACGCGGAATTCATTCTCGCGTTTAATTTCTTGTTAACTAGTTAAAATAAAAAAGGGTTTTTTATGCCGGTCCTGGCTTTTTCCCTTTAAGTTGGCGTTATTATTAAACCCTCTCAATCCAATCCTTAACCAAAGTGTAATCTATCAGTGTAAAATCATATTAAGTGAAATTTCGGTTTTCTAGTTTATTTCATGTACTTAGCTAATTCTCAAGAACTGGACTTATTTGAATTCAAATAAGTCGCAAGTCTTTTCAGAAACCAATCATCCTAATTTTTACTCAATTTTTTATCTGCTACAAAAAATATGAGCTTGCCGGCTCTCCAAATCGCGCTAAAGACTTATTTTTAAGATATTTTTCCTGGACTAAATATATGAATACGGAAAGGTTTGTTTCAAGAAACACGAATCGAAGGCGATTACTGTAATTCATTTAGTCAAAAAGCCTTTATACACTGGCTGCATACGATATTTTGTACTACGAGAAGTCGAAAATAAACAACGAGTTGCGATTTTTAGGTTAGAGTGGCATAAACGTTTTTTACCAAAATGAGAAAATCTTTTGAAGTTTTCTAAAAAACGTTTTCAAAACGTTTTTGTGTTAATCGGAATACAAGTGCGGGAAAATAAATTTTCATTTCATGTGGTGTTTTTGTCTGAACGAAGCAAATTTTTTTATAATATTTATAACATAAATTAAATATTTCCAATAAATTTATATAGTTTAGAATATTCAAATACTCGTAGAAAATTTATAAATATAATTCTTTATACGTATCATTTTTAACCTATTAACCGAGCGGGACGTATAAATACGTCAAAAGTAAACAATATCGGGTACGGGTAGGACATATGAATACGTATTCGATATTTATATTGCGCCCTGGAACGGGCGGGACCATTGGTGGGCCGCGAAATGCTCCCGAGCTCTGTAGCTGCCTTCACTGCTTACGATTTTGAGCCGAGAGCATGTTAAGGTCCGTTTTCCAACGAAGCATTTTCAATGCGATTAATATTTTCTTTTTTATTGAAATTTAATACATTATAGGTGAATGATAGATTCATGGATCTAAAAGATATTGTGATAATTAATTAAATAAAATCTATTATCCATTTGCGTTTAATGCGGTAAAAGAAATTTTCTTTTATGTGTTACGCGCGAGTATTGGTAGTAGCAAACTAAAAATTTTTTTATTTCAAATAAATTTTCATATTCAACCTACTAAAGTTGAATAATAATAAATCATACAATTATAAAAATTATAGAAGAAAAAAAATGTGTAATTGCATTTTAATAGTAACAAACATTTAGAGATGATATTACTCTACGCTGCATCGTATTAGGGAGGTGCGTTAAAAATAATAGCAAATAAATTTGTTAAATAATTAAAAATTTCTTATTATTTGTTTGAATATCTTCTCTAAAATCTTGTAAAAAGTTTTGTCTGTTCATCTAAATACCAGTATCACATCCAGAGTATATCTAAAGGATATAATAAAATTCTAGGTCAAATAATTATTTATTGTATTTTATAATAGACAATTAATATTATGAACACATTTTAAAAAAATAAATTATATTATATTGATTGCCTTTTTTTTTCTCATTTTCGCACTCGACTATAAAGTCATCGCAAGCTTTGCAATTCTTTCCATTCATTCCATCGAAATAATTGACATAAATTTTTTTTTTTAATTTTCTATTCCCTTCTTTGCATTCAATTTCAATTTGTTCAACAGCCGGCAAACAAGTTGTGTGGCAAGATCGCTCGCAAAATCCGCATCCATATAATTGTTTGTGTTTCGTTCTAAAACAATACATGCAAATATCTTCCATATTTTTAGAAAACTTTAACAACATTTTTGAAGCGTATATCCTGTAATCAAATGGGTCGAAGTTAAGTTTAAATGGAATATTCCTTCCTATATAATCTAAATAATTCATTAGGTAAATTCCGCAGTTTACTGTATCACTAGGTTCTTGGTACGAGCGTTTGTCGGTGATGTAAACATTTTTCCAATCTACTAAATGTAAATTGTTTTCTTCGTTAACAAAATTTTTCACATATTGTAAATAAACCAAGAAATTTTTATGGCACATTTTCGATCTTTGTAGGTTACTATTTCCGTAAGGATCTATGTGGTAAGTTATACGCTTGTCAATATCAGCGACGAAAGCACACCAGTGACCGCTGCTCGCGTAAGTCGCTACAATCTTGCCACTAAACTGATGTCTCAAATGGTACATAAACTAATTAGGGTCTGGGGAATAGCCATCTACTAATAAAAGTGCCGCTTGTCCTGTAGGTAGATATACACAGTTTTTCCAAAATTTTTCGTTAACAAATCCAAAGGCATCGATACATTCTCCGTCAACCCATGCATTGTCACCAAGAGTCTTATATTCGCTATTAAAAAGACGACATTCATAATTTGGTGGCATAATCGAAGGTGATTTCTCGTTTCCTGTAGTACGGTGATCTCGGAAAATGGAATTGGGAATGCTGCTGAATCGACCCAAAGTTCTTGCATTCTCCGCTTTCATGTAATACAGACAATTATTCACTATTCCATTATTTTCTCTTAATTGAATAGGAAAATCACAGGTACTTGTTGTGACGTCTTTAATATTTTCTCTTATTTTTCTCCTTTTTCGATCAAAATTACTGTCAATACCATCAAAAATTTTGACAGGTTCACACTCTGCAATAAAATTTAATACTTCTTCGCCAACGCTTAATTTAACATTGTTATTTAATTCCTTTCTATTTCAACCTTTTATAGCAGTATAATAATTACCATAATCAAACTTTACTTTCAAGCTAGCAGTTTCTTGTTCTGGTTTACTATTTTTACTTTCAACTATACACAAATACTCCGCATTAGCTGTTGTTACTTCTTGCTGAAAATCGTTGTTTACAGGTACATTTTCAAATGCGTTGGTGGTATTTTTAGTACTATTAATCTCATAGAAAATTACAAATTGTAGATTTAGGTCTTCATCGCTGACGGTAATACTGTTATTTTCCGCAACAGCTGTTGTTGCTTCTTGATTCAAATTAACGCTAACACTTATACTTTCAGATGTATTGCCGATATTTTTATTACAAATAATTTGATCGAAAATCGCAAATTGTAGATTGACTTCCTCATCGTTAATAGAGACGCTATTATTTTTGTCGCAAATTATCAAACTACGCTCTTCATATGGCACTAATCGAAAGCTGATATTATTATCAGGCAAAGAACAATTATTGTCACTGATATCATTCACTGAATAACATATTTCATCTTTCGCAATCAATTCTAGATTTTGTTCAATAATAGGCAGCGTAGTTCCAAAATCTTTGAAACTAATAAATTTATCAGCAACATCTTCGTTCTCACTATCGGTATCACAGCTTTTCATAAAATTATCGATCTCTTCGTAATTAATCTCTTCAAGATCAGTAAAATTTTTTCGGAATAAAATATCCGACCTCCGACTCATTTCTATCAATTCTTTTGTCAGAGCAATATCACCAAAAGTAGCGTTGCTATCCTTAAATTCTAATTTCTTTGAGACCCGCGCTCTTGCATAGATTGCATAAAGCATTTCATCAATAAGCTCATCTGATGCTTCAAAGGCCACAATTCCTCCATTATCATTGATGTACTGCGAGGTCAGTAGCAATGCACGAACAGTATCAGTACATAAAGAGGCTCGGGCGGTAGATTTTGTGCGATTCATCTTGCTCCAGACTCGCTCGCACGGAGAATTTGTTTGCGGAATACATAATACTGTAAGCACAAGACTTGCGACGTTGTGAAAAACGAACTGACCACTATTGTAATGTATCTTAACAAATGAGTATCGACGTATGTGATCAACATCTTGAAGATGCGTCTAGTCTGTCTTTCGCTAACTTTCGTTTGAGTTTGACGTTTGTAACTTAATTGAATAAAACCATCTATTTTTGAGTTATAATTCTGGCATAATCATTGAGATACAACAATTGGCGACGAGGATGAACTGGTGATTTAATGGAAATGTAGAAGATTCTGATTCAGAGGACAATAATACCGTTTTTGTCAATGAGGCTGTGAGTGAGAAAAAGGTCGATGATACGATGGCTGTCCAAGCTTATATTGGCACGATTGCTGAGTATGATCTGGCGGAAGATTGGGAGTTGTGGCAAGAGCGATTGGAGCAGTTTTTCATGGCTAATGAAGTCAAAGATGAAAAGAAGGTTCCTTTACTAATTACATTTTTGGGTAACAAAGGTTATGCTTTATTAAGAGAATTATGTACGCCTGATAAGCCCGCAAGTAAAAATTATGCAGCGCTCACTGAAACTTTGAAAAATCATCTCAAGCCTGAACCTAGTGAAATAAGCGAGCGTTATGCATTCAAAAAATGCCGACAAAAAGAGGGCGAAGATATTAAAACGTTTGTTGCCAATTTGAAAAAATTGTCTATGAATTGTAATTTTGGTACAGAATTGAAAACTTATTTGCGAGACCAGTTTGTTTTTGGCGTTTCATGCAAATCAACAAAGAAGCAGCTACTCAAAGAAAAGGCGTTGACGTTTGATTCAGCGGTGCTACTGCCTCAATCCACGGAAACGGCGACACGCGATGCAGAGGGCATGCTGGGAGAATCAACGGCAGCGGCATATTCAACGACGGTCAACTATGTAACGGATAAGAAGAACAAGAATGCGTATCAAAGCGATAAAGCGAGCGCGAGCGATCAACAGAGTTATAGTAGTGGTAGTGGTAATAGATGTTATTGTTGTGAGAAAGCTAACCATAGAAAAGCAACTTGTAGGTATCGCGATTATAAATGTAATAATTGTCAAGAAGTAGGTCATTTGGCTATCGTTTGTAAAGTAGCAAAGTCACAGTCAGGTTTAAATAGTCGGAGTGCAAGTAATTTTCGGTTGAATAGTCAGGCTAATTATGATAATGGACGGACAAATAATCAGGGTTATAGTAATAATAGAAATGGAAATAGAGCTAATAATTTGAATAGAACGAATTTGAAACAGAATTATATTGATGAGGTAGATAGCGTTGAAGAAGAATTTGACAATCTGTATCACTTAGTTGAATTTGAAAACAAGATGAAAGTTAAACCGTTAGAGATTAATTTAGTTGTTGAAAATGTTACAAATACTTTTGAAATTGATACAGGATCACCAATTACGGCAATGTCAAGCTCTTATTTTTTTAGTAGACAAGAATTGAAAAGATTGGAAATGAATGAAACGAAGCGAATTTTTAAAAGTTACTCTGGTGATGTTATTGTACCGATTGGTTTGGTTAAAGTTAGGATATTGTTTTTTGAGAAAGATTATGATTTGCTATTGTATGTTTTGCCTGGTAATAGTAAGCCAATTTTAGGTAGGGATTGGTTGGAGGTACTAGGGATTATTAAGAACTTTGAATGTAAGATGAATGAAATCAAAACAATCAATGAATGTGAGAGTAGATTTGCGGAAATTGTTAAAGAATTTGGAAATGTATTTAACGATGAATTAAGAACGTATAATAAGCGTACATTTAAGTTGGAATTGAAACCGAATGCAGTACCGAAATTTTGTAAACCGCACCCTGTGCCGTATGCATTGCGAGAAAAAGTGGAAATGGAAATTGATAGGTTAATTAAGTCGGGAGTTGCAGAGAAAGTTGAGTCAAGTGAATGGGCAACACCAATAGTGCCCATATTGAAATCTAATGGTCAAGTAAGAATTTGCGGAAACTATAAAATTACTGTGAATCGATATTTAATTGTAAATAGACATCCTATTCCAAGAACACAAGACTTGTTAGCAATGCTGAAAGGAGGAACAATTTTAACAAAACTTGATTTGATGAATGCATATCAACAATTTTTACTCGATGAAGAATCGCAAAAACTAACAACAATCAATACTCACAAGGGACTTCTTAAATATAAAAGACTTGTTTTTGGCGTAGCTACAGCACCTGGTATTTTTCAAGGAGAAATTGAAGAAATGTTGAAAGGCATTCCTGGTGTATTAAAATTTTTTGACGATATTCTGATTATAGGAAAAAATGTTCAAGAGCATGATACTAGATTGAGAGAAGTTTTATTGCGATTCAGTGATGCAGGGTTGACAGTAAGAAAAAGTAAATGTATTTTTGCAAAACCAAAGGTTGATTTTTTAGGTCATACGATCGATGCCGAAGGTATTCATGTTTCGGACAAGAAAGTTCAAGCAATAAGAAAAGTTAAGCCACCAAATAATGTAAAAGAACTCCAAGTCTTTTTAGGAATGATGAATTATCATTCAAAATTCATTCAAAATTATTCATTCGTTGTTAGCCCGTTATATAGGTTACTCAGACAAGATGTTCGTTGGAAATGGACTGAAGAGTGTCATCAAACATTTGAACAAGCGAAGGCGAAATTGAGTTCTCACCAGGTTTTGGTACATTATGATACGCAGTTACCTGTCAAAGTTACCTGTGATGCATCACCTGTGGGAGTTGGAGCGGTATTATCACATATTTTTCATGATGGCAATACGAAACCAATTGCATTTGCGTCAAGATCACTTTCACCGTCCGAGCGGAATTATTCGCAGCTTGATAAGGAGGCTCTCGCTTTGGTATTTGGCGTAAGAACTTTTTATCAATATCTATATGGTAGGCATTTTATTCTCGAGACAGACCACAAGCCACTTATATATATTTTTGGAGATAAGAAAGGGTTACCGGCAATGGCCGTGAATAGAGTAGAACGGTGGAGTTTAATATTAGCTGGGTATGATTATGAAATTAGATACATTAAAGGAGTTGAAAATGAGAGCGATGGTTTTTTATCGAGATTTCCTATTCAAAATAATAGCAACTATAAGACTGAAGAATATTCGTATTTGAATTATTTTAACGAAGGAGTGAGAACGTTTTCATTAGATACTATTCGCAGTGAGACAGACAAAGATCTAATTTTGAGTTTAGTGAAGAAATATTTATTGCGTGGTTGGCCTAAAAACGTTCACGATAGATTGTTGCCTTACAAGCGAAAAGAACAAGAATTAACATTGGAAAATGGTTGTGTTATGTGGGGTTATCGTGTATGTGTGCCTTCATCTCTCAGAGAAGATATGATAAGTGAACTTCATAGTTCATACATGGGTGTTGTACGTATGAAAATGTTAGCTCGCTCATATATCTGGTGGCCAATGATGGACTTACAGATTGAGAATAAATGTAAACAATGTGAATTGTGTCTTGTTAGTGCTACTAATCCACCTAAAACTTCTTTACATGTTTGGAGTTGGCCAGAAAATGCAAATCAGCGTTTACACGCAGATTTCTGTGGTCCAATTGATGGAAAAATGTTTATTGTTATTCTAGATAGTCATTCAAAGTGGATTGATATACGAGAATTGAATAATATTATAACTGAAACAACTATAGATGTTTTTAGAGATTACTTTGCCACGTGGGGAATACCAAACACATTGGTTACAGACAATGACCCAACGTTCACTTCTAAGTTGTTTGAAGAATTTATGATTTCTAATGGAGTTTCACATAAAAAAACTGCACCTTACCATCCAGCTAGTAATGCAGCCGCTGAAAATGCAGTGAAAACTTTTAAGGCTAAGATTAAAATACTGAACAAAGAATGTTCATCAAGAAAAGAAGCCCTTGCTAAGTATTTGTTTCATTATCGATCGTCTCCACATTGTACAACAGGTGTAAGTCCAGCTAAGTTGCAAATTGGCAGGAAATTTCGTACAAGATGGGACTTGTTAAAAGAGAAAGTAAAAAATAACGTTTATCACAAACAACAAGAGCAAAGAAAAAATTTCAAGGGTAACAGGAATGTGACTTTTGATGAGAAAGAAGTAGTTATGGCGAGAGACTATGCGAATGGTAATTGGCGAAAAGTTAAAGTTGATAAGCAGGTCAATCCGGTTACCTATAATGTCACAACGGATGATCAACGAGTATGGAAGCGTCATGTAGATCAATTGCGAGCATGTAATTTGTCAATGAGCGATAGTCATAATTTAAGAACACCAGAAAAATGTAATAGTCCTATTGCTATTGTAACTTAGAATGATTTGAATGACAGAGAGAAGTTGATAGAGTGTGAGAGCAATTTAGAAAGAGCAGCGAGTAGAGATCAATCACAAATTATAGAAAATGCATGTAGTCCGAAATCGAATATTGCTATTCCAAGTAATCGCGTGTTAGAACCTCAAACCAATGTTACAGAGCCAACAATTTTACGACGTTCAACTAGAGTAGTTAAAGCTAGAAAAGTTCTTGATTTATAATGTTCTATGACGTTTATATGTCTATTCTAAAAGGTGGAGGAATGTAATGTATAATTCTTAACAAATGAGTATCGACGTATGTGATCAACATCTTGAAGATTGCGTCTAGTCTGTCTTTCGCTAACTTTCGTTTGAGTTTGACGTTTGTAACTTAATTGAATAAAACCATCTATTTTTGAGTTATAATTCTGGCATAATCATTGAGATACAACAACTATGATCTTGATAACTTTTTAAAAGAAACCAAAACTTATCTAATCTTTTAGTATTTTCTAAATTTTCTTTGAGTTCATCGGGAAAATTATAGTCACTTAAGTTTGACCATTCTTTATTAATAATATTATTATCAAATGCTACATGAAAAAATTCAGATATCGGCTGGTCTAGAGTAATATTTTTTTTTCGTGAAACTCTTTATTCAGAACATTATTTATATGAAAATAGAACTCATAGTTGTTAAAGTTACACTTTTCCTTGGTTTTTATGCACAACCTGATCAATACTTTTCTGCACGTAATGAGAAAATTTTCAAAATTTATTCTTACACCACAATTTGATAAGTGACGCTGAGTATTTTGTCCTATGTAAATTTGACTGAGATCTTTGTAATGCTGAGCATTATTGGGATTGATGTTATTAATGGGAGTGTTTTTTACATACTCATCCTCCATGAACATTTTCAAAATGTCAAGATAGGTATCAGCCATCGTACCGTTGTATTCTGGTACGATAGGCTCTTCCGATTGCAAAGTTAAGTTGACCTTTGTCAGTCGAGATAGTAATGCCTCTAAAAAGAGCATGAAAGCATACATCTCCTCATTTAGTAAATGTTGTAATATCCATGCAGGATCTTTAGCACTCTTATCTTTTTCTTTTTTTTCCTCATTATCTCCCTCTTTTTCTTTTTTTGCTCTTCCTCTTCACAATTGTCCATGTGAATCTTGTTCGAGGGTGTCTCTTCGCATTCCCTTTGAAAGAAAACGAGGATTGGCTCCCATCTTCGGAGTATACGAAGAATAACATTATAATTCGAACACTACCGCGTTTGACAATATTGTAATAATTTTAATGGTGCTAATTTCAATCTCGTTTGAAGAAAAGCCCAATTAAACGTTCTTGAAGAGCTTCGAGCTACATAGTTTGGCACGGCATGTATTACGTCGAAAAATTGTTTTGGTAAAACCTTTTCAACTTCTTTTGAGATCAAATTCTCAATGTGATAACCATATTTAATAATTTTTAAATGCGGAATGTAACTTTTTAACTGACTAGCGACTGACTTACCCTCTTTTCCAGTACCCATCATCAAGTTACAGGTATCGGCGCAAAAGGCGTCAATATTTTCTAGCGGAATTTCCGCATCTATAAATGTTTTTATAACAGCAGCTGCTATATTTTTGCCGTTAGCTTTCGCCGTTTTTTCATTGCCTTGGTGAACTGAAATTAAATCCCAGAGGGTATCACGAATTTCTTTTTTTTCTTCATCTTGGTATCGTACGATTATGCAAATTAAACCATTGTCGCTGACGTCTGTGCATTCATCAATAGAAAAAGAAAAGCGGTTCGATGTCAATATTTGCGTCATCCGTTTTTTATGAGCGGGAGCATAGATTTTTCTCGCAATTGCTGGAATTTTTTTTCTGTCTAAGGACATTGATAATAATGTCTCCGAGTCTGAAACTTTAAGTTTTAAAAATTTTATAAGTCTTTCACCAAATGTAAACGACTTATCCTCGCATATAATCATCCCTAAAAACTCAAGCTCCGCTTTACACTTTTTCCTGTCTTGCTCATTTTTTTGCCTTTCGCTTGTGCTCTTTTAATTCTTTTTTTATGTTTTTTTTTGTTGGGTTTGTTTTTGAAGAGCTTTTGATTGTTGGTATTACGTTGGTTTCATTCACGAAATTGTCCGGGAATTCGAAACTTTCATTCATCGAAGTATTTGTAGATTCGCCTGAA
This sequence comes from Phymastichus coffea, assembly GCF_024137745.1. Classification (NCBI taxonomy): domain Eukaryota; kingdom Metazoa; phylum Arthropoda; class Insecta; order Hymenoptera; family Eulophidae; genus Phymastichus; species Phymastichus coffea. The sequence continues at coordinate 1,002,314 of NW_026706827.1, forward strand.
AAACTTTCATATTCATTCACTTCACTTGAAAATTCGTCTGGGAGTTTGGAGATTTCATTCATCGAATTTTTGTCTGATTGGGAAGGGCAACTTTTTGCCTGAAACCCAGTTTGTTTTTTAAGATTCTTAAATTTTTCTCTCATTTGAAGTAAATTTTTCAAATGATTAGTATCCAACCCGTGTTCTATTGCGGTATCCAGAGTTTCAACAATAGTGGTCATCGATTCATCGCATACTTTACAATAAAATTTTTCATTTTTTTCCTGTATCCACTCATTCATAAAAAGATCTTTCTTTGGATCTATTTTACCATAGTTTGAGTGAGCTTCTTTCGTGAGCAGTTTACTATCACAAGAAGAATCTATTACTGGTTTCGACGAATGAGTCGTTACATTCGTCGTCTTTTTCGGCGCTGGGGAGACGGGAGCATTCAAAGCAACGTGTACTAACCTTTTTTCTTGCGCAATTAAAAGATTTTTTATGTGAGCCGTACTCGTTCCATGCCTAGTTACGTTTCTTTTCGTTGCGCCTATTGGGTCTACTTTACAACAGTTACAGTGAAACGACCATACGTCCTCTTTTATTAACCATGGATATATAAAGGGATGTTTGACCCATGACTCCTGATAAAAGGCGTAATTTTCAATCCCATAGCCGTTGATTTTGGGAATATTACGATTTTTAGTTTTTGACCTTTCGTCGAGCTTACGACTGTCAAATTTTTGACGTTTTTCTGGCTTTTTCCTGGGGAAATGAATAGAAGAGCGCTTTTTCATTTTTATAATTATCTGTATGTGCCAGTAATAATTTTACCTACAAATATACAAAATTTTATGATATTCATTTTCTTTAAGCTTCATGACTAAAATTGATCGAATTTAAAGTTAGAGTGATTTTTTTGGAGTTATTTAATAATTTTCAAGAATACATATTGACAATAAGTGACATATTAAGCTTATAATTTTAATTAAATATTTGTAATTATTTTTTCTCTGGTTATTCACATGTCATTTCTAGGTCATTTAAACTCGCAAGTGTTAGTATAAGAAAATGTGGAAATCGTTATGCATATTTTACATACACTACATGGATATCACTTTTTTTTAAATAGTCTAGGAGCCAAGGGGGCTTTCGTAGCCCAGGGGAGGGTAACGGACTCCAACCAAGTGCTCTTTATGTATTTTGAGCTCCTGAATCCGAATTTTTTTGGTCAGCTTGTCATAAAATCAATAGACAATTAGTTATTAACAATTTAATTGTTTAAATCGCCATAATAAGTTTGATTTAGTATTAATCATTTCATCAAAATTTTGCATTTTTCAGGTGCAGCCTGCACATCCTTCATTATACATTTTGTCATTAATATTATCAACTCACTATTGCACTAACAATCAAATCGTGATTTTGAAAACAAAATTTATAAATACTCTGATACGGCAGCTGCAGCTACAGTGAACAGCTTGTGTTTACTATTGCCATTATTTCGTGTTGACGAGAATACGCTGGATAATAATGTACAGCATTATACTTACACATATTCAAGTACACCACTGCACTACATTGGAATAGCATATCACTATAAATAAGTAACTTATTACAATAAAATAAGTAAGTTATTTTCACTATCTAAAAACTTTGTCATTATTTACAGTTGGATAAAATTATCTAATTAGATTTTTGAAGATGCTTGCAATAATTTGATTCTGGACATGTTGATTTCTGCCGTATACAAAGGAGCAAATAATAATCCGTATCCGCGCATAAAAAAACTGATAATTTGCAGTGCCAGATTCTTCTGAATACGCTTTTTATTGCGAATGCATGTCGGAAAAAAGCGATGGTAAGAATTGTAATTACTTTAGGATTGAAAAGCAATGCTAGATTGCAGCTACTCCATATACTACTCCGAATAAGAAAGATAATAAATGCACGGATAAAAATAGCTACACCTTAAAGCTACTTTACTTTTTCAAGTTTTTGTACATAATAGGCTTGCTTATACTTTACACTGTGAATCTATATTTCTCCTACATAACATTTATTACTGGGTATGACGATCAGTATTGTATTTCTCCTCTATATTGTTGATGATGGATTTAGATTTTTTTACTAAAAATATTCATGTATAAAGCTCTGATTTTTATGTATCTTAATTATGCGTTTATAAAAACGGAGACCAAGTGCTGAAAATCTACCATTTGTAGGAACATATTTTTGAGCAGATGAATAGGTGTTAATAGAAACTTTTGTAAAAAGCAGCGCTCTAGCGAAATTATACTTAGCGGTTTACATTACATTGGGATTTGAGCACTTGCAAATATTAATAGCTACTGAAAAGCACAAAAAATGTAATCGTTGAATACATTGTCAGCCTGAAAGATACAGTCGCCTTACGAGTGAAAAGATTTGTTTGCTAATATTATTAAAGAATGACTTCGTTCCAATACGATTTTTTACCAGGTTTCAAATTTCAAAAGCGCCAATATCATGCACCCTAGCAAAAAATTGTACTAACGGCGGCAGAAAAAATATCAATATCACTTTTTTCAAGCTTGTACGTGTTATTATTAATTTATGTACATTTAATTGAATGCTCATTCTCGAGATCAGAACCTCACAAATGAACAAAAAATAACTTCGAATAAGTACGTTTATCACTCACGGAAAATGTCAATTGTTTTCCAAAAAATAATTTATCGATCAATTTCTAGTCGTGATTTTATGATTTAATGAAAAATGATTCAAAATACAAATAATTTTGAGTACTTACGTATGCAGGCAGGAATGCAGATGCAACTAAACGTTGCGATTACTAATATATCTTTGGCAAAACTATTGCTAACAGAATATATACAAAAACTAAAGGGTTATTCTAGAAATGATCAAATCTTCGTAGTTTTTCTTCTCTGCATGGAATGTGACTAGCCCGTGTTTTATATAAAATTTTCGATTGTAAGCGTACTGTATATCCGTAAAAACAATCACCGATCGGTAAGTCACGCTAGTGTGTCATCTGCAGATTCTATTGACTGGCGTTGTTGACGTATAGTCGCGGTATAGTAAAAAAGGGATTCAAGAGAATTTACAAAAACAAAAACTTTTCATAGGATCAGGAATCCAACAATGTCGTTAAAATAAGAGTCTCGAGATAGGCACTATCTACTTTGGATGTATAATAAATTATTTAATAATGTGCATAAAGCATGAAATATTAATCGATTATTTCCGGTAATTTAATATGTTCCGCGCAAACTCAAATTAAAAAAATATATCAAACAGACATTTACAATTTTTTTCATGAGGGTAATAATACGGAACTGTACGGAAATATTAACTTGTATGATTATTTATATTTTCAATTGAAGTTAAATATTTATTTTAATTTGAATAAGTGTTGGTTTTTCATCAAAAGACTGTGGGGTCGCAGACTTTTCCAAAATCTGCACCGCACATGTTCCTCAGCCCTTCTCTCAGTTTTTCCGATAAATCGTAAGTCAACTTCTCAGTTGATTTACGATTTATTATTTATAGTGTCCGACAAGCGATCAGCTCATGGAGCACGTAGTGCAAACAGCCGAACTTTTTCGGCTGGGGGGTTTTTTTTTATAGCAGGCCCGCGCGTGCATTTTTTGTTGGCCACCAGATTTCCGCTTTCTCTTTTCCCTCTCCGACGAATAAAAGCATTGAGTGTTCTCGGAGAGAGTGGGAAGCAAAAGCCTAGCTAGGTGATGCATCCGTGCAACCCCGGGAATGAGGAGAAGGACGCGACGCCTCGACGAGTGAGCATCGCCAACTCCTCGCCTCGCTGCACTCACTTGGTACGCGTGCGCTTGCCTCGCGTTGCTCTGTAAAGTTCGTCTGCGTATAGCACACTCATTTCTGTAACTCGACATTAAAGTAATATTTACACAGTACCACCCTCCTGAAAATTAGTTAGCAAGATCTTGGGCAAGAACTTGGGTAAGAAATTGTATAAGAAACCACATAAGAACTTATGCAAGTACTTGGTCAAGGACTTGCAAGTGTTTTTCGATTTATCCCATTACCATATACGATAAGTTCTTACGCAAGAACTCGGGTAAGAACTTGCGTAAGAACTGGCCGACTATTTTATTTTACTTAATGGGTGACAAGTTCTTACATAAGAACTTACGTAAGATCTTGTTGACTATTTTATAAAAAAAAATGAATATGCACTTTCATACTCTACCTCCGGGAATAATGATCATATGCGTTTGCATTGTACTTATTTCATAATAGTGACGAATGAATTGACAGTGATTTATTTCACCATGTATTGTATAGTTAAGATATTTTCATGCAAAAGTCTACAGGAATTATAAACTCAGGAGTTCATTGGCAACAATTCAAACTTTGTTTATTAGCTCAAATTCAAACTAGAAAAAATTATGTAACAAATAAATACATTTTCAATTATTATACGCAGTAACAGTTACCAGACTATTTTATGATAAGAAAAATCATAAACATTGATATTGCTACATTATTAAGACGCATAAAGATGGAAATGTACACGATGCGATCAAGAAAATAATAGATGAGAGCGTACAACACTCTGTATATATGCATACATTTCCATTCAAACATTTCCATTAAAAATCAGAAGATTCATTATAAGCAATCAAGGCTAACATTTTTAAACATTCAGAAAAGTGTTGACGCATATACATTGTATATTATCTTCAACTTGATCCGATGGAACTTACAAAAATAAAAATTTTAATGTAATTAGATATTTACTAACAGAACTATTGGACTTCAATTAATAAAATAACAAATTGGGTAATGGACAAATATAACTCGTATCGAAAGTTTCAATAAAAACACAAATAGTTTTCACATCATTTGTTTTGATCATGCAGAGTGTTTCGTCAACGTGAGTGATTTTACGTAGCACATCATAGTGTTGACTTGTATAATGGTGAGTGGTGTTTATCACGTTACAGTGAGTATGCTCCTCACTGCTATCAAAATCCACAATAAATTTATCCATCTTGATAAACCTTCCATCGTTTAATTGAGCAAAGGAATTATCTGAGCGGCGATTCACCTTCAAACACGACGAGTACAAACAACCGTTTTTTACCATTCGCTTATAAAATTTGCTTTTGCTTGAAAGCCCATAATTTTCACACATTTCTTTTGTTAGAGGGAAACCTTTTCCAAAGTACGTTATCTCATTAATTTTGACGCTCTTTTTAGCTCGCAATTTCAGAGTGCTTGTTAGATATGATTTTACTGCTTCCGATACATTAGGAAAAATTTTTTTTTCTAAAATCAATGTGCTACGATTGACATTGATATATCGTAGAATCTGTGTATTTACCCCTCGTGCACAGTGGATAGCTTGCAGCATGTCGTGGTTTCCCGATTCGAAAGCAAATGCTGAGTGAGACCAGAGAGGACCCCAATCGAGAACACTTTGTGAAAGATGTAGTAGTGCGTGAATATTTGAAGTCATAGCAGAAATGCCAAAATATTCCTGAGTTTTATAGACAAATTCGTGTAACATTTCGTCTGCTTTTTCAATGTCTGCAAGACTAATTTTGGTTCGTAGCAATATATGCAAAGCTGAAACGAACAGCGTCCAGTACTCCAATAAGGTAGGTGGTAATATCAATGCAAGTAAAGGTGTGCTGGTGTACAATATCCAATTTTCCCATTCTTTACACTTCCAAAATTTCGAATCATCTATTGGCCTTGACAACCGAGAAATTTGATAAGGAAATTTTACTTTTTTCAGAAGTGCCTCTATGATTGCTACGTCTTCATCCTTTAAAATAAGATTTGTTATCTGTTGACCTACTCCTGATAAACTATTATGCATATATTCTGCAACAAATCCAAATATTATATTGAAGAAATATAAATAGATCAACGGAGACGGATTTTTTATTCCATACTCAGGTTTGTATCCATCTTCTGTAGATTTCAACATGTACTCAATAGTACTTTTAGCGTCTCTAGCTGGAATATCATTTGGAACACCATCGGCGTACACAGGGTACTTCATACTACCAGCCCATTTACCTGGGTGCAAACACCAGTTACAACCGAATTTACCATTAAATTGTTTGATACCCTGCATAGGCGCTCTTGCGACTGTGTCTACGCAACCGACCAAAGTGTAACCTTTGATTGTACGCTCCTCCCCTTTTATTGTGCACTTAATTCCTTGGCTGATTTTGTTGTTCATCATGTCGACAAAAGGATCCAGAAATACCATCATATTTGGCTTTTTTCTATTGAACCACAATCCACAAGGAATTAGACTATTGAGTCGATCTTGAGGTGGAATCTCATTCACCATGAGATAAATCGGCCATACCGAAGAAGGCGCAGATTTAAAAGGAGAAGCTCCATCGGTATTGAAAGTCATCGATACATATCTATGTTTTTCCTCATCTGGTAAAGAATCAATGAATTCTCGATATTTTTTCCCATCGTAGATATCGTTAATGCAATCAACGGGAGATTGCCTTTCATTAACGACTGTGACGGTCCAGTCGCTCCCCCATTATTTATAAACATTATGATTATATAAACATTTTATGTAAATAATAAACAAATAAATAAAAAATATGTAAGAGAAAAATTAAATAAATATCAAAACAGTTGAGATGAATTTAGCGAAATAATGTAATTCCGAAAACTAAGTATCGATGGCGTGATCAAAACTTATATAGAATTAAGTATCATGTTGTAATAAGAGCACTACTGATAGCCACCGTCGTGACTTGAACCTTGAGCAAGAGGCATCAGATAGTGCTCGGAGGCGGTTATTAAATAAATTATTTATTTAATTTTAACCATGGTCTGAGAATTATTTCACGCACCGCTCGGTCTTGTCAAATCTTAAGGGTTCCAACTCGTTGAGTCTAACTATCTCAAGAGGAAAATGCGAACTTAAGAGCTTACCTTATTCCTTTCCTAGATTCATCTTAAGGGTTCCAACTCTTTGAGTCTAAACATCTCAAAGTGTCAAATGCGAACTTAAGAAACAATCTAGTTTACTATCCTCTATTCACCTTAAGGGTTCCAACTCATAGAGCCTAAACAACTCATGAGACAAAAGCGAACTTAAGTGAATAATTTACCATTCATTTTATTGAGTTTATTCGAGAGTTCATGCTATTATTATTTAGTTTTAGAATAAATTAGTTTGTTAAGACAATAATTTATAATTCACGATTTAAACTGCACTAAGTTCGAATTTATTTTCTTATAACATTGATCAAATAAATATTAATTGTTACAATGGCGCCCGAACAGGGACTTAGTCGTTAATATCGTGTTATAGATTTTGTCAATATTGTAGTTTATATATTATACTTGTAAATTTCTCGACAATTATTGAATATCATTTGAGAATGTCTAATAATCGACGCTCCATTTTTAGTTCTACTGAGAAAAGTTCAGAAACAATATTAAATGAAATGAACACCTTAGAAATGCAAGGAGATGAAAAAGATAAGAGATTCAGTAATTGGGAGGAAGCAGTCGTTAGGGAGTTACGCGAGTTAGATGAAGGTCAAGTAAGAATTAATACTGACTACAAAACAACCGCTACGTCAATGAATAACTTGTCAAATCGAGTAGATATTTTTATCAACAATATTAATAGTAGATTCGAGTCATTGCTTAGAGTCATAGAAAATAAGAATGATGAAATACGAAATTTAAATATAGTAGTCGAGAAACTATCGAAACGTTGCGACGAAAATTTCGATGATATAATTAAGACAAAAAATGTTCTACATGAAGAAGTAAAGGAGACATGCGAAAGAATAGATAAAATTAGTTCAAGTAATTGTTCGATCTTAAATGAGTCAGTGGTAGAATCGTTGAAAGCTCCGACGTTGTCGTGTCCAATTTTCGATGAAACGTATCGGTTTAGACCAATTAAATACTTAAAAGATTTTAAGCGCTATTTAGATGCGAGTCACGTTACACACGCGCAGTTGATGTGTTTGCTCTCTCAATCCATGGCATCAACGAACTCAGCATGGTTCGACTTAATCCAACGAGACATTTCCAACTTTGCTGATTTTGAAAAAACATTTCGAGATAAATTTTGGAACGCTGAAGTTCGGAGAAACATCATGCGCGAGATTGAGTTTGGCAAACATTTCAACAACGGAAAGCTAAGTCGTTACAACTATGCATTACGAAAAATTAATCTAGCGTATGACATTGACGAGAAATTGGACGAAACTGATTTACTAGAGAAGCTATCGCGACACTTTGATAAAGATGTTAGACTAATTTACCACGCGCGAAAAATTACGAAAATTGCAGAGTTCACTAAACTATTGACGTCGTTAGATAATGATGACTACCATGCAATGAAAGAAAAAAATAAACCAAAAGAAAATGAATCGAATGTCAATAGTATTCAATTCTCAAAACAAAATTACAGAAAAAATTACAAAAAATCAGAAACAGCGACGCTGGATCAGCCTTCCACTTCGGAAAACTGACCAGCGTTGCATCTCAAAAATCGGAGAAAAAAGAAAATAATAAAAGAAAGGATGCAACGTTAATTGTATGCAATTTATATGATGAAAATATTGTAAATAAATGTAAAAATCAGTTGAAAAAATGTCCGGAGATTAGAATTAATATAGAATTTATATTTGTAAATGCGTTATTAGACTCGGGTAGTGAAATTACTGCTATATCTGAGGAATTCTATAATGCGAACATTGATATTTTTAAGAATAAATCTACACTGCCAATCAGTGGCCATGTGATACGAGTAGCTACTGGACAAAAAACAACTAGAATAAACAAACAAATATTTTTAGAGACTAAGTTTGGAGAATTATCGACGTACATAAACTATGTCGTAGTACCCAAATTAGTCCGCGATTGTATAATTGGATATGATGCAATGAAATTAATGAATCTAATTCTTGATACAAAAAACGAGAGTATTACTTTTAAAATAAATAATATTCTAGGCAATCTCTCATATAATGAAGCAAATTTGAACACCTTAGAGTACTATAGTCTCGCTATCCAACATGATTTTGAAGAGGAAAATGATTTCGAAGCTGATTGGCTCTGTGATCTAACCCGACACCGAGACACTGCATCCAAGACAAGAGACGCAGTGGAGCTCAGTCGGGGGGATATCGTAGAGAAATTAAAATATTGCTCGAGTCTAACCGAAATTCAGAGATTGGAATTAATTGACTTAATATACGAGTTCAAAGATATTTTCGAAAAAAAATTAGGCCTTGTTAAGGTTTACACTCACAAGTTTAAGTTGAAAGATGAAGAACCATACTTTTCGTATCAATATCCAATACCGCTAAATGTTCGTCAAGCGGCGAGAGAAAATTTGAAAGAAATGTTGAATTTAAATATCATTCGAAGATCTAGTAGTAATTATATCAATCCAGTGGTTATGAGTATAAAGGCCGATGGCTCAGTTAGATTTTGTCTCGACGCAAGAAAACTAAATTCTAAATTAGAAAAAGATTATGACGCACCTGTAAATATGGAAGAAATTTTCCAACAGTGTTATGGCATAAATTTCATGTCGAGTCTCGATTTAACCAGTAGCTTCTGGCAAGTACCGCTAGATGAAGCCAGTAAAAAATATACTGCGTTCATTTTCGAGGGCAATACATATGAATATAATGTCGTTCCCTTCGGAACTAGCACAAGCACTGCGGCTTTAGTTAGAGCACTAAGTCTATCAATAGGTAGTTTAAGGCAATTTATAATACCATTCGTAGACGATGTTTTGTGTATTTCGGATACTTTTGAAAATCATGTTAGTCATTTGAGAACCTTATTCGAATGTTGTCGAAAAGACAATTTTACATTAAAATTTTCAAAATCGAAAATAGCGCAAAATGAAATATCTTTTTTAGGGCACATTATTACGCCAAAAGGTATCAAAGCGCAAGATGAAAAATTAAAAATTATACAAAATTTTAAAGCGCCGAAAAATTTGAAAAATTTACAAAGTTTTCTTGGATTTGTTAATTTTTATACGAAATTTGTAAAAAATTATTCTGAAGCTTGTCGTCCTCTTATGGAGTTATTGAAACAAAGTAAAGGATTTAAATGGCTACCAGAACATCAACAGGCATTTGAAAATATAAAAAAATTATTCATAGAAACAATTATGCTAAAATACCCAAATCCGGATAAAGCATATATCTTAACGACTGATGCTAGTGATCATACAATCGCTGGAGCTTTGTCACAATTAAATGACGACAATGAAGAAGAAGTCATTACATTTATTTCTCGTACTTTGAAAGGTGCTGAATTAAATTACTATACCACGGAAAAGGAATTATTAGCCATTGTATGGTCAATTTCCAAACTTGAAACATATTTAAGAAGATCGAAAGGTATAACAGTTCGGACAGATCACGAAGCATTAAAATTCTTATCTACTTGTAAATTTACAAACACAAGAATTATTCGATGGAACCTCTATCTTCAAGATTTTGACATTACATTCGAGCACATACAAGGGAAACAAAATTCTGCTGCCGATTATTTAACTAGATGTCAAACCGATGAAAACAAAGAAAAAAAAGAAGTATCGATATATGCCTTAATAAAAGAACCATCGGAAGAAATAAAAAAGATATTCAAGAACATGGAAAATTTGCAGACTAACGACATCTACTGTACAAAAATAAAAACTAAGGAAAATAAAAGTAAAGTTGAAAATGGCCTTATATACAAAAAACATGGAAACAAAGAGAAATTAATTATACCTGAAAAGGTAATCAATAGTCTTATCCTCGAACTACATGAAGTCTATGGACATGTGGGCCCCAGGAAAATTATTGAACTCTTTCAAGAAGATTTCTACCATCATAAAGTGAGAAAAAAAATAAAAGAACTATTAAAGTCATGTGATATTTGTCAACGAAATAAATATTATACACAGCCCATTTCGAGTTTGATGCAGCCGATAATTACAGATAAACCTAATCAATTATTGTCGATTGACTTCTACGGTCCACTACTTACTTCACGAGGCGGAGTAAAATACATCCTAACAACTATCGATGTTTTCAGTAAATTCGTAGTATTTTACGCAGTAAAGCGAGCAACTACTCATGCAGTTATAAAAAATATTTTTGAAAATTACTTTCCAAGATATGGAAAAGCAGAAAAAATTCTAACTGATCATGGAACACAATTCACTGCAAAGAAATGGATTGAAAAATTACGAGAAGCCAACATTCAGCATATCTTCTCAAGTATCAGACATCCTCAAAGCAATATAATCGAGAGAGTACATCGAGAATTGGGAAGATTCTTTCGAACCTATGTCTCTGACAAACATCAAGGATGGGCACACATTTTAACAAAAGTTCAAGACACCATGAACAGTGTATTCCATGAAACTATTGAGACCACTCCGATGCAAGCTCATCTGAATATTGATCCACCTCGATTTTGGCACCAAATAATTCAAGAAAAGGGAAAAAGAAAAATAAATCATGAAGAAAACATAAAGAAAATAGGAAATGTTATGAAAAAGAAATTAGAATTCAGAGCTAATAAAAAAAAATGAAAATTTAGAACACCAACAGTATGAAGTAAACAGTCAAGTGTTATTAAAATCAAATGTAAATTCAAATAAAATAGAAAACAAAGTCAAGAAATTCTTCTCACTATACGAAGGACCATACATTGTTTCAAAACTGAAAGGACCGGATACATACCTACTAAGATACAAAAATGGAAAGGAAAGAGGAATTTTTCATACCTCTCACCTAAAACCTTACCACCAAAAGGCCAACAGAGGGCTAGGAAAAATATAACAAGAAAAATCGTGCTGGGGGATGAAAATCCCTAACAATATAACAATACACAAATCCAAAATGAAAACCAAATCAATTGCTATTCAAACCAACCATCAAGACTTACGGGACTACATCCCATGGCCTAGAAAAAAGTTTATTAACTCACAAAATCTAATAATGTGGCAAGTCACTAAGAGCACTCAAACACCGAAAAAATGGATGAAAACAAAGGAAAATAAAGTAACATTGGGTCAAAATAAAATCAAAAAAGAAATAAGGAAAAAGAAACGTAAAGCAGCAAAAACAATAAAAAGAATAAAGGTCTTAACGGAAAAAATCAGAAAATTAGAAGAAGAGAGAATGATGGAGCGACCACCAACACCTGGATCTGGCTGGCTATCTTCAGCTTCAGGACTCGTCTCTTCATCTGGAAGAGGGGGATAATGTGACGGTCCAGTCGCTCCCCCATTATTTATAAACATTATGATTATATAAACATTTTATGTAAATAATAAACAAATAAATAAAAAATATGTAAGAGAAAAATTAAATAAATATCAAAACAGTTGAGATGAATTTAGCGAAATAATGTAATTCCGAAAACTAAGTATCGATGGCGTGATCAAAACTTATATAGAATTAAGTATCATGTTGTAATAAGAGCACTACTGATAGCCACCGTCGTGACTTGAACCTTGAGCAAGAGGCATCAGATAGTGCTCGGAGGCGGTTATTAAATAAATTATTTATTTAATTTTAACCATGGTCTGAGAATTATTTCACGCACCGCTCGGTCTTGTCAAATCTTAAGGGTTCCAACTCGTTGAGTCTAACTATCTCAAGAGGAAAATGCGAACTTAAGAGCTTACCTTATTCCTTTCCTAGATTCATCTTAAGGGTTCCAACTCTTTGAGTCTAAACATCTCAAAGTGTCAAATGCGAACTTAAGAAACAATCTAGTTTACTATCCTCTATTCACCTTAAGGGTTCCAACTCATAGAGCCTAAACAACTCATGAGACAAAAGCGAACTTAAGTGAATAATTTACCATTCATTTTATTGAGTTTATTCGAGAGTTCATGCTATTATTATTTAGTTTTAGAATAAATTAGTTTGTTAAGACAATAATTTATAATTCACGATTTAAACTGCACTAAGTTCGAATTTATTTTCTTATAACATTGATCAAATAAGTATTAATTGTTACACGACGTAATCATAATAATCTTGGTGAGCTTCCAATAATTCTGATATGGCAATCGACGGATCAATTATTAGGAATAGATTTTCACACGATGGACTTGATAAATCAACAGTTTTGTTGCATATTGTGCACATTACCTCTCTTTCAAGGTCTTTTGATTCACTTATATATCCAGTACAACTTGGGCACACTGCATGAAACTCAACATTAGTTTCTTCATTAAAAATTTGGTCCAATTTGTATTTTGATTGTGGTAATATTGGTTTTTCAAATATTGTATTGATTAATGCAAGAGCCTTCGACATCCCTGTCGTTGGTAAATGAAGACTTTTGCAAAATTTCAATACCATCAATAATAACTCACTAGGACTAACAGCAACAGGAGTAGATATTTTTTCAGAAAATCCCTTTGAATTGAGTAATTCTTTGAATGATTTGACTTTATTTATTTCAAGACTGTCGTCTTCGTCTTCAGAATCGAAAAAATCGTATATAGAGTCGTTCACTTCTGTCACATATTCTTGACCATCACTTTCATGCTGCAAATTGATTCGATAAAAATTATAAAGGGCAATTCAATTATCTATGCGAGTACAATATTTTTAATGAGTATCTGTGGATTCTCAAAAAAAAAACAAGTATTTTTACATATTAAATGCTTGCGAGCATCAAAAAAGTTGGCATTGACTTTTTTTTATTACTTTGTAAACAAAAAGTATAAGTTTTCTCATATAAATAGAGAATATGTTTATCTGGATATGTGTTAGGAGACTTCATACTCCTATTCAATTATCAGTATATATAAGTGGTGATAAAAAATTTACCACATATGATGTGCTGCGAAGGTCCTCAATCGTTTTATTACACAGTGACCTTTGATTGAAATACTCATCATTATTTTCCTCATGGTATGTAGGATCAAAATCATGAACATCATTGAAAAATACTTCTTGGGTCACTGGATTCACATGGTATAAGCTTATCGACTTAGAGTTTTGAGACTCCGTAGGCTAAATAAAAATAACAATAATGTAATATTTGATAGAAATATCATGTGAATTATCATATGAGACTGACGTCTGGTATATTTAATTTTATTATCTTTGTATATTTAATTTTCTTAAATGCTGCGAATCTTTATTTACCTTTGATTCAAGTTCACTGCTATCACATATTTTTGGTTTTTTCATTTGATGTTTGGCATAATTGGTCAAATCTCGAGAACTTCTGCTACCCAAGTATCTTTTATACTTATTTTTAAATACATCTGCCATTATAAATAATGAATAATAATACTTAAAAAATAATGTGACATACTCATGCAGAAAAATAAAATGAATTTGTGGTTAGTTAAGGTTATTCTTGTTTTTGTTATCTGTTGTCATAGGAATAAACACATTGAAACAATTTTCATTGGAAAATAACCTTTTTATTCAGACTGTAAAAAGTATCGTTGAGGAATATTACAATTATGGTCGTGGATAGATTAAGATATTAAAAAGTACATTTTCTTTGAAAAAAAAATTATGGTGCCAAGAATTTCCTCAGGCAGCAGTTCAGAAAGTGAAGCTGAAGTAGAAAGTGTTATGAGTATCATAAATAGAAAGCCTCAATATGCTACTGTGAGGTTCGATGGATATGATAACAAAATTTATTATGTACCTGTAAGTGACATTAGGGAAAAAATAGTCTCGGATGGGCATCCAAGAAGAATGACCTATGATCCACAAAATGATTCAGATTTTAATCGTACTCAATTTTACCATGTAAAATGGTCATGTCCACCAAATTGTTTGGAAGAGCACGAGGATCATTATGCATACTACAAGGCAAACATCATAAACCTAGGCAGTAGAGATTTTTTTTAAATAATTGATAATAGTTTAGTGATGTGGGCATTTGTTCGTAATAAGAATTATTTCTTCCAGGGAACGAAGCAAATTGTAGGGAAAAGACAAACAGTAGACGTTGCAGATTCATGAAGATGAAATCAGATGTATCTGGTACTACACAAAGCAGCCGTAGTCCTGTACAAGGTGATAATTTGACTGATACTGATGTGAGTTATCTATTAGTCACTTCTGAAACTGACTAAGAAAAATGTTAATGTTTCACATAATTTAACACTTTTATGTTAATATTTCACAAAATTATATTTTGGCACATAAATATGGACTGCAAACTAAAGAACAACAAAATTTCCAATAGTAATGAATCTTGAATGCTTCATCCAGCATGTAATATTTCTATGTAGTTTTCAGTAACCTTAAAAATGGTATATTCATTGGTTGTTGAGTTTACTGTCTTTTATCTGCTATTGAGTCATTATTGGCAACACCACATTTTAGCTGCAAACATCAACCTTGAACAGACATGGAAATTTCACAAAGCAAAGTAGTTTTGAAAATTTTTTGAGGCGAAAAATGCAGTCAACTTATCTGAGAATGCTCCATGTATTAGTTTCTTTTTATTCTTGACTTCACTTTTTATTCTTGACGATAACCTAACCATTGATATTTCTAAAAGCATTATTAAACTCTATTGACTTATGTACCGTCCCTTCTCAAAACAACTTGTATATGGATTGATATGGATACAATTGATGCAACAAATAACTTTATTAAAAGTTACAAGTGTTACAACGGATTAAAGCATGCAGAAAGCAAGCTAAGCAAACTATAAAAGCAAGAACGACAACATGAGTACCTATAATATGTTTCTGCTCCGTTTTCCGTAAAGATTATCGTTAGTTACAGTGTTGTATGACGTGAGACAAGGACTCTACTCTATACGCACAGCACTCACAGCAGTGATGCTCATCGAACGAAAAATAAATAAGTTTTCAAATTTCGCGTGTCGCGAATTAATGTCCGGCCAATGTATATGTTCTTGCGACTTTGAAGTTTCTGAATTTGAATTGATAAATCTAATGTAGATTATTAAACTTTCTAGTTAGTCAATGAATTACTATTTTTTATTATCGATCATTATATTTTACAGAATCCAAAAGAGATGCAGAAGAAAGCACAACAATCTGCGAGTTTAAAGATTCTCCAAAAAAAATGAGTCGTTGAATGATTTTTTGAAAAAAAGGAAACGACTTAGTGACACGATAGAATCAATAGAAAAGAGGAAGTGCATCGATTCTGAATTGGGTGGATCTAGTCACCAAAAATCATCAACAGCTTTTCCTGGGTCGCCTTTGGAAGAAAATCATTCAAGTACCTGAGTTTTTTTTTATTCGTCGGTTTATAGTATAAAATATTTATGTTGTGTTTTAGATGAGCCTCAACAATATATATATATATATATATATATATATATATATATATATATATATATATATATATATATATATATATAATATAGATATATATATATGATATATATATATATGATATATATATGATATATATATGATATATATATAATATGATATATATATATATATATATATATATATATATATATATCATCATGAGTTTACTATAATTTTAGCCAACTATCATGCTGCTTTCAATATTATGCGTAATCAGCAATGCACACCTGAAGCACCGCCTGCACCACGATTGCCAAGGGATGATGATGATGACTCAATGTTTAATGGTGAATTTGGAGCGAACGTTACGCGAAAATCTGTACCACGAGCAGTTTAGAAGAGTCATGAAAGACGTCCTAAAAAATCACAATATGCTCTTCCGCCAGGTACCGAGCTTTTTTTTTCATAGTTTGGTTTTCATGAGAAAAGAGTTGCATCGTTGAAATTTATAACCTTCTACTTTTCACTGTAGCACTGTATAGTATCATTTTACGTAAAAATAGCATAGTTTTCTTTAAAAGTAGTTCTACTTTTTGTGAAAGGTCTGTAGCGAAGTAATATTAATTGATTACAGTACAGTAACAATTGAAAAAAATCAAACTAACTCATTAATATGAAAGATAATTTATTGTGACAATACGCAAAATTTTGAATTCTTAGAGCATATTGATTCTATTCTACAGTTGTATTCAGTCAGTATATAATCTTATATGCATGTCTACTAATTTCAGAAAAAATTGACCTTACTCCAAATGGATCAATGTATGAAAAAGTGAATGATGATAACCAAGTATGTAAAAACTATGTCGTTTTATAAATTTATTTAATATTTGAATTTATAAACTTTTTTTTCTCAAAGGTTTACTTGGGATTAGACGTGTACGTTGATGAAGATGTGTGGTCGAAAGTTTCACGCAACAAAAAACGCCCTACAATATTTTTAAGAGATGTAGCTGAGATTATTTGGACTCCCGCAGAACTAGTTATGAGAACTTTCAATACGGCAGCATGCTCGGCTGTTACTCCAGGAATAGAAGGTCCGAGAAAAGTATTTGAAGAGGATAAATGGCAGCTAATGATCGGTAAGGAAATTTAGTTTGAGGCTTTGGAGTCACTTAAGATATAAGAGCACCATCCCCATTACATTTTAAGTTGAGAAAAATCCTTCCACTTTTGGTACGATTCCAAGAAAATCACTGAACAACTTTTAACGCGTGGAGCGGCATCTTCTTTTTTTTTTTAATTTTCTGTGCCGTCATTCTCCTATAATTTTGATTTGTATCCTTCATAACCTTTGAAAGGCCTCGTTAGAAAAAGACCCCATTTTTAATTTTGCAAAATTCATTTTGAAATAGGCTTGTTAGAATTATCTCAAGACAGAAATCAAAATTCAAAAACGACTACAGCGAAGAGAATCAAAAACGGAGAAAATGCCGTCTCGCGAGTTGAAATTCCATTTTTCTTGACCTGGAATCGTGTGAAAATTAAAAAAGTACACATGATACCACAACCTAATTACTTAATATAATAATGACTGTCGGTAAAAATTAATTAAAAAAAGATTTTTTTATGGGTGACTTGGAAACTATATGTAAATATTTGTCTCAATTTGAAATACTGATGAAAATTGAATATTCTAGCTCTTTACACCAATTATTTGAAATATTTGCGTAAAGAAAATTCCAAAGTGGATGTGGATGCGTTTCTGGCAAAAGCTGCGAGTATTATAACGCAGAAAATTCAAGATTTGAGGGCAAGATTAAGAAGAGAAGAAGAAGAAAGAAAGTACAATATCGTGCGCTCTAAAAAAAGACCGGGGAAGTCATGTAAATATATTGATCAACACGAACGCGATAATGAATAGTATATAGTTTAAGGACGGAGTACATTACATTAAATTACTATTGGAGTCCTTTTAATAGCAGTCTATACTGCCCTCTATACTCATACGTCGATTTTCTCTTTTACTTATTTGCTAATCTTTTCTTTTTAATTTTGTACATTTCCATTTTGACACTTTCAAAAAGCGTTCTGTACTTCTCCAATTGTATGTTTCAAATTGACTTTTGCTACCGTCAGACAAATTTCTGTTTCCTCGAATATAACATGTTTCTCTATACCTTTTAACTTTATTTTCATCAAATTTGGTTTCGTTAATTTGGCTTTGATAAATATACATGTATATATATATACAGAGTGTTGTACGCTCTCATCTATTATTTTCTTGATCGCATTTCTTATCATAAAATAGTCTGGTAACTGTTACTGCGTATAATAATTGAAAATGTATTTATTTGTTACATAATTTTTTCTAGTTTGAATTTGAGCTAATAAACAAAGTTTGAATTGTTGCCAATGAACTCCTGAGTTTGTAATTCCTGTAGACTTTTGCATGAAAATATCTTAACTATACAATACATGGTGAAATAAATCACTGTCAATTCATTCGTCACTATTATGAAATAAGTACAATGCAAACGCATATGATCATTATTCCCGGAGGTAGAGTATGAAAGTGCATATTCATTTTTTTTTATAAAATAGTCAACAAGATCTTACGTAAGTTCTTATGTAAGAACTTGTCGCCCATTAAGTAAAATAAAATAGTCGGCCAGTTCTTACGCAAGTTCTTACCCGAGTTCTTGCGTAAGAACTTATCGTATATGGTAATGGGATAAATCGAAAAACACTTGCAAGTCCTTGACCAAGTACTTGCATAAGTTCTTATGTGGTTTCTTATACAATTTCTTACCCAAGTTCTTGCCCAAGATCTTGCTAACTAATTTTCAGGAGGGCAGTGGGTAATAATAAGTCATTCCAACCTTCGCACCAGAACATCAATCCTCTCTCCTTACGCCAAACGCCGCTCCCCCCAAAAGACTTTCGTGTTTTGAGCACCCATTTTACGAATTCAAATTGAAAACTGATATTGATAAAAAAAATAAAATTATTGCTGCATAAGTAACCAAAATTAAATTGAACAATAATAAAAAGTAGTCTTAGAAGTGTTTTGCAAAAATATAAAAAAACATAGTTATTCTTAAAAAAATAATACAAAATACAAAAGAATACGCAAAAGAGCTGCCAATCCATTGGCAGTTAGCTTACTCTTCCAACTGTATGGATTCTACTTTTTTATGTTCTATTTCTATTATTTATAATTTTATTATAACAAATCAGCATATTAATATTTTTTAAAATAAATATATGATTCTATTCAATTGGATCGAACCTAAATAATCATTCGAAAAATATATCATTTGAAAGCTCCGCGTTATAAACGTTTTTCATTCCGTGGATTTTAATAAATTTATTACTATTAATTGATAATTTTTCATTAAAAATAAAAGTTCAATAATTTCTTGATGGTTTTTTCTTCTATAATTTCGACAATTGTAAAATTTATCATTATTCAACTTTAGTACGATAAATACGAACATTTATTTGAGATAAATAATATTTTAGTTTACTACTATTAAAACTCGCGCGTAACACATAAAAGGAAATTTTTTTTTACCGCATTAAACACAAATGGATAATAGAATTTAATTTAAATAGTTATCATAATATTTTCTAGAGCCACTACTCTACCATCTACATATAATGTATTAAATTTCAATAAAAAAGAAAATATTAATCGCATTAAAAATACTTCGTTGGAAACCGGACCTTAACATGCTCTCGGCTCGAAATCGTAAGCAGTGAAGGCAGCTACAGAGCTCCGGAGCATTTCGCAGCCCACCACTGGGCAGGACGCATATTTATTATACTACTATGGTAATACGTCATTCATACACGTCTTAGTGGAAAAGGACGCGCCCGTTATATGTTACGTAATTAGAAAGGGATTTCCCCGGTTAATAGGTTAATGTTCATATATAATATTAAAACAACAATTGTAAAATATTCATTTAATCTCAAGAACAACCTCAGAATAAAGCAACATATAACTATATATCCTTGGTTAAAAACATTATTTCTTAAATCTATACCAACATGTTCTAAAGTTTGATTGTACTTTATTGTGATTGCAAAGACTATATTTTAATACGAAATTATCAACGTTTAAAAACAAACAGATAATCTTTTCTGACGAATGCAATATTGTACGATTTATTAATTATAATACCATATTTCACCTAATAAAAGGTGAAATGGTAATTTATATAATTAATGGTGATAAAAAATCACCATTAATGTTAGATTTAAATAAATTATTATAAAAATTCAAAATCAATAATCTAATACTATTACATAAGCCTTTATTAATACTAAGATATCAGATAAGCACAACACGATTTCAATTAATTTCAATTCATCATAAGATGAAAGAGATTGAGGTGAAAGAGTTAATATAGTGAATAGTTAAATTTTTAATTATTAAAATCCTTTAGTAATAAAATACCTTTAAATTTTCATTTATTATCACAGTTTTTTGTATCTATCAATAATTTTCGTGTAAATGTTCGCAGTTGTTTCATCTAGTAAATATTATTAATAACTTTTTCATTTATTTCATTTACATTAATATTTTTGTTCAATCAATTTCAATAATGTTTCTTGCATTTATAAAATAGAATAATCGATTGACTTTCTATATTATTTCCTCTATAATATATTTCCAAATAAATATCATTCACATCTTCCACGTTATTAATTACTACAATACAATTTTTAGGAAAATGTTCAGAATTCAAATGATCGCGGAAATCATTCAATATTCGATCCATCACCAACATTTAACAAAAATTAAAAAATTTAATTTCTTGAGATAAAGCACGCATGTTAACGAAATTTTAATATCAGGCTATTGAGAGCAATAATTTATCGAAATCAACAGTTTCACTGTGCATATGTACTATTTACTTTTAGAAGTAACTGTGTAGTATCGCCTACTAAAACAATTCCCACCAAATAATTTATCGCTATTCATTATATTACGCAACGTTCTATCTATTGTTTCAATATATCTTGGAACCATAAGTGCTTCATAATCACACATTAAAATATCGGCTTCTTTTAAATAAGCAGCTTTTATGATTCTAATTTTACATTTGACAATTAATCCGAGAACGAATGGTACAGGTAATATAAATATTTTATACATTGTTTTACTTTGAGGTAGTTAATCCTGTGATACTATAGTACACACGTTTTTATTTATTTCCTTTTAAAAGATACCAAAGAGTTTCGCATAGAAAAATGTTTAATTACTAGATCGACCAAGACTATCTATAAAAAAAATAGTTACTATAACTAAGTTTCATTTTCATGTAAAACAACATTTAAATCTTCATCAGCTGTTTCCTTTTGGTTTTTATTTAATTATTGATGTCCTTCACGACCAATAGTTAAATAGAAATTTGAAATTCCATTATAAGGTAAAATTTCGTTTTGCTGCTTGCAATAAATCTTGATATTGTGTAAAATAGTTTAGATTTTTATCTTCAATTTGAATTAAAAATTCCATATCCATGAGAGCTTTAAAATAATATTTTCATTTTTATTATTTGACTTATAAAATCTTCAGACATTGCATCTTTAAAGTCTCCTCAAAGTTTATTTAGATTAACAAGATTGCAATGAATTAAAATTCATTTCAATAATCATCGTAATTGCTTAGGCATCGTAAGAACTATAGTTTCTCTCATTACATTTGTCCATTCTTGCTCACTATTAATAAAACCATAAGCTAATCAATTTAATTATAGCTCCTTTCATTCGAAATTGTAAAATTCTTAAATGAAATAACTAATTTAAATTGACTCTGATTACTGGGCATATGCACCCAACGCATTTGATACTGGTATTTTCTGTTAATCTACTTATTTACTTTATTCCCTTTGACTTCAATTTTTTGCAATATGTAATTTTTTAAAATAAGAATTTCATCATAGTAATAATATTGATGTACATACATTTAGATCTATATATTCAGATCAAAATAATCCATCAATAATAATATTAATTAATACATGCAAATCTATAGTATTATCTATTTCTGTTTGGTATAAATATTAATAGGATCTGTACAAATTGTTATATTTTGAAAAGGTAAGCGAATAATAAACATAACATTTATCTTGCAATGGTCGAGACAATATAGTGTCTAGACAAGATATTGGTTTTAGGTAACGTGTGATTCAAAATTTTCGAAGTATAATATATAAATGTGCCATATCCATAACATATACACCCGGATGAGCGAAGATTGAGGAGTGAGTGATGCAAATGTTCTACTCCTTCCCAATGAGATATCAAGGTTGCAATCTTTTCTATTCGATTCTACGAGAAACGTTATGGGAGGTGAAAAATTGTCAAAATTGCAAATTTCCCACTACTTCTATTTGTTATAAAAAATTTTATTGCAAAAAACAAGTTTTCTCGCCACATCTTGAAAAATATTAATTTTTTGGAAAAAAAGTTTATACAAAAGTTGTATATTTTTTAATTCCAAACAACTTATGTCTCTTATAATTTTTTCGATCAACCATTATTTTTTGAAATAATCGAGAAAATATGTTAGCACGCTTGGTATACCTATATGGTATGCATATATATAGCTATAGAATATACTTGAATGTTATCGCATTTATCTATTATCTCGGAAAATAATAGGTTTTTGATCAGGATTATGGGGGAAAAATATGGGTAAAACATATTTTTTCAAATATAGGAGAAGATACTAATGTTTTTTTATTGACAACTAAGATTTTTTATTGACAAACAATGTCTACGTACTCTGTATTTTGTACTGACTGTGATATATAATAGTTTTTATTCATTTGTCCATATATAACTTGGAATAGAAAATTGATTTTTCCGAAACGTGGGGAATTTTCAAATAAATTTGTTCACTGAAATTACTATAGCCTCTTACTTTTTAAACTTATTAATTAGTTGTACAGAATTAAATTTACTTTGACAGGATAAAGTAATTAAAAAAAGATAATGCAGTATTCCATGCTTTTTAAACACAATAACGTACATATAAGCGTGAACTGAACCGAAAAATTATTCTTTCGAACAATTGACATGGAATATCTTGATATAACATTCTAACATATATCGTGGAGATTTTGAAAATGTTGACAGCAATTAATTTTTCCCAACTTGTGCGTATATTTACATCGCATTATTAATTCTATTATGTAAGCATAGTTACGATCGAACTACTAGCATAACTATATATAGTGTATACATTTTGTTGATCTCAAGGACGAGACTTTAATATAATTATTTGAAAGTAAACTTGAGAAGTTTCTACGTTAACATGCTGTACTTGAGATGATGGTTACAAAAAGTTTCAATACATTTCCAATTCCCATGCTCTAGAATATCTTATATTGGAATACATATCATCTAACCAAGCACAGAAAGCAACTGCGGAACAAATAATACTCGCCGAATACTATATACCTGCGTCTTTAAGAACGGAACGTGCTTAATTTTTACCATATATATGATATAATACTAGAAACAGTTTTCTTTTTACCTGCTATCGAAATGTATAGAATCTCTGACTACATCCTGCTTTCTTTTACTTAACAAAAAAACAGGACATTGACAATGTTTTACATAATTTCCAGTTTGACATTGCTGAAAGAGATGTGATCATTTTTATAACCAAAACTAGCTGTCATTTAACAATCTCCTCATTAAACTTTTCCAAATATTCTTTTAAAGATCTCAAATAAGAATTAAATCATGTATCGGATATTATAATACTATTGTAAAAAATCACCTATCTGTATCCATATGGAAATTCAAAATTCTAGAATTTGAAACGTTATAATCTTTGTAAGTCAATGTTTTTTGCTTTGAGTATTACGACCGGCCCGGCGTTGCGAACTATATACATATGTATATACGTAACTTGTAGTTACTGTACGATCTTAAATATAGAAATCCGCCTCAGGAATCATAGCTAGGATACACATCTATTAGGATGTTGATCCTCAACGAACATTTATATTCATAAGAACGCTTAGACGGAAAAGCATAAAAATGGAGGGATTTAAAATATACGTATTCTATTAAAAGTACAATATTTTGTACAAAAGTTCATGTACCTCCAAGAATTTTTACATTTTATCTATTTGATTTAGGTTTACTTGATGTAGTTAATATGTCTATTTTGGAACGTCCTGGCTATAGTATAATCACGTATTTTGAAAGAAAACGGCGATCTTTTGTGGTTTGTTCGTACGCCGTTGTTATTCGCCAAATCTCATCACTATTCGCCAGCATTCAGCGTTGGCTGTGACGGCTCCAGAAGGTTTATTATGATGCCGGACATGCGCTGCGCAAAAATCTTATACTGCAACTGCGCATTGCGCAGTTGCTACTGCGCAGCACCACAATATAGCCCCCGGTCCCCTCATCCTTCCGCGCGCTTAGTTGTATGCGTGCGCATGACTATATTTGTGCAAATGTATATGCGTAAGCTGTAAGCCAAAGAAGCACATTTTCTTGGTAAGTCGGTAAGCTTCGCATTCTCAATCACCGCTTATCTATATAATCAGGTAAAATTTGGTTTTCTTTTATTTGTTTTATCAACATAGATCGTTTTCATAGAATGTATTATGTTAGTTATCATCAATTTGTATATAATAATGTATATATGTTAACTTTTTTTAGGAAAACAAGCAGTCATGGGCGTGGAAGTCGAGGTTCTATCTCCCGGAGACGGTAATTATTTTACATATGTTAATAGAACTTTACTGTGCTTTTTTGTGATAAAGTATCAAACTTGGAGTGTTTGTACTACATTTTCAATTCATCAGTTATAAATTTATTTTTATTGTACTTTTTTCATACGCATGTTCTAGTCTTGAAAAGGACGCCTTCCTTTTACATTTTACGTAGCACTTGACATCACGGAGCCTCGCTGAACTTTGCATACTCACTAGTCACTTTACTTTTCTCGTTTTCTTACGTCTACAGCTAGAATAGTTTTAATCTTCTTGAACTTTGTACATTTATAGTAAAGTATGTAATATGTATGTGTTTTAGATTCTCAAATTTTCTATTTACAATTCGTTCCAAAATATTTGATTTTCTTAATATGAAAAGCGAATTATCAAGTAAATCGTTAATCAATATACTTAAGAGCATGACTATACAGCAAATTACCACTTCAAGAAAAACCATTATACTCTAATAATTTGCGGTTTACCTCAGATATCAAAGTTGTCTCGGATTTATTTATTTGATAACCAAAGCGGGATGACCTTTATAACTGTTAAAAATTTGAATATTGAACAAGCATTACGAAATTTACGTATTTTTGAGCGAGTTTTATAAGCTATAATTTTATAACGTTTGATATTTATTCATTACCAAATTCTGATCAATTACTAAAGTTATTCAGACTGAATGATTATTGAAGGGATAAAAGGAAATTACAACATTCAATAAAGACTTGAAATTTATCAAGTGTAATGGTTTTTAGGAATTTATAGGTTATGTTGTGCATTAGCATCCTCCTACTAAACTATGTAGCATCAATTCATGTACTTTTATAATTTGAATTAAAAATTATAAATATACTAATTGAAAAAGTATCCATTATCTCTATGGTTCACTTTATCATCTATAAATATTAAAATATTCAAGTGAGCTTGATACAATATTTTGAACTGTGTTCCCTAAACTTATTTGTAAATATACCGTTGATATTTTAGAATATATTTTATTTTTAATTGGTTTGTATATTATTTTATCTGTGATATGTATTTTAAACAATTGCTTACTAAATGGTCAATCAATAAATATTATGTTTAATTTGGTTTTACAGGACAAACATACCCTAAAACTGGACAAATTGTTGTTGTTCATTACACAGGTAACATATTCTATGGCATTGTACAGTATGTTGAAAATAAATTTTTTCCATTTTAATAAAATTCTATGTATTGTTATTTAGGTACTCTTTCCAATGGGAAAAAATTTGATTCAAGCAGAGACCGTGGAGTGCCATTCAAATTTAAGATTGGAAAAGGAGAAGTGATCAAAGGATGGGACCAGGGAGTTGCACAAATGTGCGTTGGAGAGCGAGCTAGGCTAACTTGTTCACCAGAAGTTGCATATGGTGCAAGAGGACATCCTGGCATATATCCTTTAATACTAAATTTACATTATTTTTAACATCTCATTATTTTAAAAACAGTACTGCATACAATACATTTAAACAAAATATCTTAATTACTTTTCATAAATTCTACTAGAATTTTATAAGATAACATTAGTATGATTTTTATGTTGATATTTCTCCTTAACAACAATACACTATTCCACCAAATGCAACTTTGATCTTTGACGTTGAACTCCTAAAGGTGGAATAAAGCAACAGTTATTATGCACGGAACCAACCAAACTAATTTTATCTTAGCACCTGACATTTAACAACGCTTAGAATTTCATTGAGTGCTTTTACAACAAGCAGTCTTAAGACAGATGGCATATTATACAACTTATAGTTCATTCAGTTGCTTCTTACACCAAAAAAGATTAGAAAAAAATATGAAGTCAAGCTGTTGCAATAAGACATTAATTTTTTTTCGATGAAAGTGTCTAGAAATATTTGTACAGTCAGGCGTCTCATGGAAAATAGATTTTATAAAAGTAGAATATTGGAGTCTTCTCTATACATAAGTGATTGAATCAGAATGTACTAAAAGCATTTGGGAATTTTCAATATTTGTGTTCATTCCACTCACTTAGTATTTGAAAACTTAATACTATCATTACCTTAACGTTTTGTATGGATTTTACATATGCTATAAAATATTTGCATTATTCATATAATCTTCAATATTCATGTGACCAAATCAATAAATACTTTCTTCTGTGAAAAAGGTGTGCTCCATTTCATTAAAAATCATTTTTAAAATATACATCTTTATTATTCAATTTACAAACTTTATATTTTCTTTCATTGCAAACAAAAATATTTTAGAAAATACTGATAGATGTACTGCTGAACATTCAGTAAACAAGTGCGTTTAATTTACATACTAAACATCAAACAATTACAATTGTACATTGATACATATAATATGTATATATGTATATTATACATATATTTACAATTCAATTTTTAATAATAGGAATTCGATATGAATTCATAGATCTTTGTATCTGTCGTGAAAATTATATTGACTTTAATTGATAAAAAATAATAATTGAATGGTTTCACTCAATAATATTTAACAATTTTAAAACAAATTTTTAATGAACTAATGTGTAGAATCGTTCTTGTTCTTTCAATGGTGCTACATATTGTTGACAAAGCAATTATAACTTGAGAACATATAGAAATGATTTTTTTAATTAAATAGTAATTGCTTAAAACTTTATACTACTTATTTGTGAAATCGCGAAAATTTACCTACTTGAAACCTTTAACAACCTGATTTTAAAATTTTTTTATTTAAGCAGAATATCTTATTAAAACACACATTACCACAGCAAAGTATAGCAGTATATAATTTAATTAATTCATTTGAAATATGGTACATGTTAGTTATATATTCTGCTTGGTTGGAATATAAGAAATATATTTTACAATAACTAAACTTAGCATTATCTATAGTACATAATTTTATAAATTGCTGTACTAGCAATTTTTAACTTATTTATCTGGTTTTTTGGATTAAATATTGTAAACATTGATTTAGTAAACAAACAGCTCTGGGAAATGTATTTCATAAGCTGGAGTTTGACTTGGTTTAGTATCAGATGGTGTACCTCCAGGTATTGACTGGCTTCTCGGCTCAATCATCAAAGTATTGAATATTTCAGATAATTTGGTTTGTAATACATCATGCTGCAATCAACATAATAATAAAAAATATATGGAAACGGCAATAAAACAATATTATGAAATTACATACTTTTGGCTGTGTTTTTTTAACCAACTCTTGGAATGGAGCATTTCTAAATAGTTGCGAAAATTGTGCTCGTTTTTCTTCTTCTATTACTTGCAAATTATTAGTTTCAGTCAAAATTCTCTTCATGCTATCAAATGTCAATTCTTCTCCAGGTAACTTCTATATATAATAAGTAAAATATTAAAATTTCAGAATTTCATTGGTTTAGATGATAAAAACATTTACCCTTTGCACTCCAGGAGATGAGCCTGCACTGTCCAATTCATTGGTTCCACCATTAATATCACCCAATGAACTTCGACCAGCACTGTCAACCCAAGAATGTCTAACAAATATAAAGAATAATAGATCAACATTATAATAATATATCATTAGAAATATAATATAATGAACAACATTCAAACGTATATTATACCTATGTTGCAAGGAACTACTACTGTAACCAGATCCTTGTTGTAGTTTTCCAGTTTCCAAACCAACACCTTTGAGGCATTCAGTAACAATGGTTTGGTCAACTAAAAGAGAAGCTTGTATTCTTGAAGGTAGATGTGTCCCGTATTGCGAGCGTAAATTAGGTAATAAATGTGGAGCATCTTTACATCTAGCTTCAACAATCTAAGAAAAAAAGTTATCTTAATATTTTGAAAATTTTGAAACATTTCATCAAGAATGGATTACATACTTTATTTACATAATCAATGAGCGTAGATATGTTACAAACGTATGCAATGAGAACTAGTAAACTTATGACCATCGCATGTAAATTATATTTAATAAATATGTTAATTTGAGCACTTGTTAAAGCAAGATCTTGAAGGCTCATAACCAATCGCAATAGCTCCAATACTGTTTCTTCAGATGCTAGTTCAACAGTAAGTAAGGCTAATGTTGTATAAATAGATTCAACATTTTCAACTCTATTGCTAGTTAACTCAAGGGATTCATACAGAGCCATATAAATTTCAGGTCCATGTTTCTTAATAAATATAACATCTGGTCTAGATGCCTTTTCAATTGCAAGATCCAATTCAATGATATGAACCCTAAGTATCAAAATAATTAACAAATGCTACATAAGAACTAAAAGTAAAATTATTGATATGCTTACGTTGGTTTAGCTAATTTGGTAATATTTTTATGCCTATCTATTAGTGTATGAAAAATTTTTTGTACCAAAAGTCTCATTTCAGCATCTGTTGCCAAAGACATTCTCAAAAGTGGTTGAAGAAAACTTGGTGGGAATGTTGTGTTTAAATGAATGGTTTGGTACTTGGTTCCAACCTACAGAATAAATTATTTGTTTGTTATTTTTTTGCTCATATAATAATTATCAAGACAACTTTCCATGTTTTATATACCTTCAATAATGACTTTAATAATATACTTTGCAGTAGTACATCTCCTTTTCCAGCAGAAGTAATTGAATCTGGTTCTCCATATGGCACTTTACTCATAATAAACTTCATAATTTCGATTTTCTGGTAATCAGGAAGATGATTTGCAAATTCTCCAAGTGCATTTATAAGTGCCTCTTGATAAAGTTGTTCATCATTGGTTGACGATTGATTTCTAGATACACTGACTCGCAAATGAGTTAATAATGAACTAATAATTTCCAAAACAGATGGACCTACAAGAATTGTGATAAATGTATTTTGAAATATATTTGTACACATAAATATGGAATTCAAGCATTTAACTTACCAACGCTTTCACCAGCTGCAATAGAAATAATTTTTGACAATGTATCTGCTATGCTTGTACGAATTTTTGGAGATGATTGAGAATGTTCATCCAAATGTGTCATCAAAGCTTCAACAACAGTGTATGAATACTGTGACTGTTGAAAATAAAAACGATAAACCATTTGCAAGTGTTTTACATTATTTAGATATAAATTATAATTACCTGAATAGAAAACATTATTATTCTAAATGTATGAATAGCAAAATAATTTGGAACCCACAATTGATGATTATCTAAATGTTTCAAAACTGGCTTAATAACACAACGAATGTGGCCAAATGATGCTCGACCCACTAACTCCCTCATACAAGTTTCTGCAAATTTTGGTGGATCTGATCTTTCTTCAGTAGGACTTTCTAGAGTATTATTGTCTTTATTAGAATACCTGTCAGAGAATTGAATTCATATTTAAAAATATAACAAGCAAATAATATAGCTGTCAAAATTTTTTTACTGTAACCAACCTAGCATTTTGCATATTGTAGAGCAAAGAAGGTACAATTTTATCCATGTGAACTATATTCCAAATATTTTCCACTAAATCATCGGAGATGGTTTTTCTTACAACACCCTAATGTTTTATTTTTATTTCGTTGATTGTATTATTAAATTTTTGTTGATCATGTAGATAATTTTTTATATATATTATCATGAATATGCTTTAGAGTACAAGCATATAGAACTTTAAAATGAAATTACCTGCAATCCCTGAATTCCTGCAAGCCGAATCTGTTTTCGTACTGAGGAATCATCATGGTTGGAGTGGCACATTGAAGAATATTTTGATACAAAGAAATCGTAACGTGTGTGATAAGACGGCGTGTCCTCCTCGATGTTGGCAAATCTAACAAACTAGAAGACATCAGCATTTTGTTGAGCTGAATTAGTGTATGTATGACAAATTTTTATTCATAAGAGTAGCATTGTAGCAAAATTTTATAAGCTTGTTTGTACTTATGATATTAGTACAACACAAGGATGAAATTAAATTGTTAAATAGGATTATTGTATTTAGATTTGATATAGGTGTAACAATGATACTCACTGATTGAGTAGCTAAAATTTGTAATTGAGGGTCGGTTGATTCTAGTAACTTTTGAACCATTTTCAGAAAACTTTCTACAAATAAATTTAGAGTTTGAGCATGACAAGCGGCTAATAATTGATCCATTGCTTCCATAGCAATAATAACAAATCCATTTCTACGCCTATAAAAATGTAATCAAACAATTCAACAGAAATTGAACTATCTATTGATTTGATTAAACTTAAACTTGCCTAGAAATATCTCGCGATGCTCTTTGAAATAGATACTCTCCTATTCTATCAAGTTTTTCTGGACTGCTTAGTGAATAAAACATTAATTTTTCCATGTTATTTTTAATCAACCCATCCTAGAAATAAAATAATATAGTGTTATAATTATATAATTTCATAACAGAAATACTTTCATCAATATTGCCTAAAAATAAAACAAAAATCTGTTTGTTTTCAAATAGAGGGTTTTGTTGAATAGATATTTCTACAGATCATGAAAATCTCTGATAAGAATTGTGTAGAAAGAAAATTATCAAAATATTATTGCTATAATAATGAATGCCTTGATATGAAAATATTAATTAGTCATTGTTTTTAAGCACTTAATTAAATTTGATGCACTGTCACTGTACCTGTGGGTTGACTGGGAAAATATTGTCCACTAATCGTTTGTACCTTGGTCTTAGCGCAGAACAACACCAACAACAGCCTTTAAGAAACAGAAGTATTATTATTAAATTATGGTTAAAGCAGAAAATTTTAGCGTTAAGCTGATTGATATTACAAAACATGTTGGCCAATTTTGAACTTGATTACGCTAATCAATGGTACTGGATAGAGATTAAAAATTGTAGGTCGGTCGTTTCTAAGCTATTTTTTGCTCTGTCTAAATCCTACTTCAAACTCCCAACCCAAGTCTACGCTTGACACCCACTCACTACAATACGTAAATAACATGCACGTAAACGTGAAAAATCAGGCAGCCAGCCTTGCCCCAGTGCTAAAACAGCGTTGCCGCTGGAAAAAAAATTTTCAGGGTCCCTAGTAATTATCTAATTTAACATAATGCAATAATTTCTAGGGACCCTGAGAAAAATTTATTCAACGGCAACGCTGCGCGTGCATGATGTGTTAGCACTTGCATGGTAACTTGGCATGATTGCATAGTGTGCATGTGCATCTATGTGTGTCTTTCACTCTCCTCTCCGAACCACGAAGTAATTAAATCACTAATATTTGACAAAGCCAATATTAACCCTTAAAGGTCACCGTAGGTCAATTTGACCCCTTCCATTTTCAAATAAAATTGTAGTTATCGAAATACAATTTAAAAACGGCCGAGATAACGCCATCTAACTTTAATGAAAGATACTTGGTAATGGTTCGACTTCGATGCGGATAGTATATATAGTTCGACAAGTTCAACTGTTTGTCGTGAGCTTATTTTGGTCTGATTGGCGTCAATTAGAGGCGTCAGTCAGTCTGTTGTGTTCACACAAAATAGACGCCTCGTATCTTATACTTGAAAATAAACATCTTTTAACGTGGAACTTCTATACTAGCGTTACGAAATTTTCTTTTAAAAACGTACACCATCAGAATGTTTTGTTTCTTTAAAGTATAATATCTCAGGAATATGTGACTAGATTCTAGTTTAAAATATTTAAAATTAACAACTTTATGATTTTTCAGTAAGTTATTTTTTCAGTTTTTTTTGTAAACTTTTTTACTATAATTATTATGAAAAAGGCTTTTGGAAATCACTTAAACAAATGCTTCGATACTTGAAATTGATGTATGAATTTTTCCAGCAGCCTAAAATTAATTTTTTTTCGTTTAAGAGCCATTGAAAGTCGCTAAGGTCAATTTGTCCCAGTATTACCGTTTCAGGATTTTGCCGAAGTCTGACCTTTAAGGGTTAAAATAAGAAAAAGCGGTTTTGAGTGATTTGTCTGTAAAAGGCTCAAATTTTTTAAAATCTCTGAAATTAAATCTAATTTTTTTATTACATTTTCAAATGTCTTATATTTGTATTTGCATATTTATAAGATAAAACTTATAACAATAATACTAAATCTTAATTAAGAAAATACTTGTAAGGTTGAATGTTCAACGAATATTTTGAGAAAAAAATGTTTTAATCGAGCTAAAAACTAATAAAAAGCTCGACATTAAATAAATCTTTTTTAAGTTATTCAATAAAATGCCACACTATTAATTGTAAATTTAATAATAAAAGCGTTTATTTTGGAAAACTCTATTTTGTAGGGGCTTCATAGCGTACGTTTTCTTATATTATGTCAATGATGTTGTATTTAATCTGTTAGGAATTTTCCTTACATAGACATATTTATGTTAATGAGTTCCTAAAAGTGTGTTTATTACCTTGAATTGAAAAATTTATTATTGCCAATATTATTGATGAAAAAAAATTGCGGTTAGATCACCTCATAGACTTGATCGCTTAAGGGTGAGTGTGTACGTGTGTATCGGGAGGAGGGAGGACATTTACTATCAGAAACAGAAACTTATTTATTTTTATTAATTTCAAATTGTGAAAATTCTGCATTAACAAAATGTGTAAGAATTTATCATAAAAGATGTAAATGCATATTAAAATGAATAAATGTGAATAAGAAAAACTATAAATAAGTTTGAATGGAAATATCTTCTAATCGTCCCTGCAAGTTTAGACGCTTGACGTCAAAGCGTGTAATGAGAATTGACATAAGTGAAGCAGAAACGAATGAAAATAATGAAGGCAACAGTTGCCATGTGCAAAAAAAAAGGCGAGCTGGGAACGCAGTTATAAGCAAGCGAGTAGGAAGGAAGGAAAGAGTCGATGGGGGAGAGCGAGGAGGGAAAGGGCTGTATGCGTATATGTCGGTTAGAGTCATGATCTGCTGACTTACATCCTGGATCGGTGCACTTGCTTACGACGGACTCGAACAAGTCCGGCGCCTCGGCCTCAAAACAGCACCTGATCAAGGCCATCTCGCACTAGAGACTCGGATTGACTGGCTGCGTAGCTTCCAGCTGTGGCATGTTCGTAGTGGCCTCGAGTGCCGAATCGAGCAGCGGCCAGCGAGACGCGTACGACCGAGAGTCGCGGCTCTGCTCTACTGACCCTCGTCGACCTCGTGTCACTGGTGTGTAGCGCAGTGGCAGCGGCTGCGCTGTATCTACGTACTTCGGCCCCTACTCTCCTGCCGCTCGCCACTGCACGTGCGCGCCCTTAATCGCGCAACGCCAAACCTTATTTACATTCGATTCCCTCTCGCTTTCCTCCACACGGCTCAGAATATTTTACCTTATCGTGGACATAACGCAACTTCAGTAGGCTCCATAACGGGATTGCACTAATTGGATGTATGTCATTGTCTTATTCTGGACCGATCGATGCGCAACTTTTAATAATCTCACTTGGATTTTTTCATCATAACTTTTCCCTCTGTGGGCAGGCTTTCATTCGCACTTCCCCTGTTAAAAAAGGTTCATTAAAAAAATTAAGAAACAATAAAATGGTATTAAAAAATCGTATAGATGTGAATTTAGTAATACCGTTTAATGTGGTTTTGAATGCCATTCAATTGTTTTTAATAAACCTATTTTAGTAAGGTCTTTACACATAAAAAGATATATACCTATTAACGCCCCTTAGCCTTCTATTTCTTAGCAAATCGCAGTTTTGACTGTGTTTATTTGTAACGTACACGTTTCAAATTGATAAAGCCACTCCAAAGCCCTAAAGCTCAACTAGCTCGAGTATAAGCTTGGAACTGCTTATCGAGCTCCAGCTGAGCTTTTACAGAATACTTATATTATTTGAAAACATTATCTTATTAATTAATAATATATATTGTGTATTTGTCTTACGTGCCAATTCCTGCCAATTTATCAAACATAAATACAAATATTAAGTTTTCCTAACAACACAGCCCCTTTCAGCCGAAAACGCCACTCTCAGTCTTTGAGCGCTCATAACTAATGTTACAGACATCAAAACAAATTCCGATAGCCATATTCTGAAAGTTTAAGAGATACTCTTTCCGATGATGCCCACGAAACTTGTATAAAAAATTATTTGTCCGGGTAAAATGCAGTTTAAAAAACACGAATTTTTCACACCCTTTTTTTTAATTTGAGTTTTCAAAAAGTTTCCGTAATGTAATGATGTTGGAAAATCACTAACCGGAAGAATATATTGGAAAAAAGTATTGCTAATATATTGGAGATATATTGGAAATTGCTATTGGAAGTCTATTGGCAATTGTGCGCTCTAGGTCGATCAGTAATATATTACCATTAGTCACTAAATGCACCAATGATCTCATAAACTATGGGCAATATGTTAACAATTTGATTATTTTTTTACATTTTACCAATTCCGTAGCTACAAATTGCCAATATTAATTATCAAAAATTGTTATTTTTAGTATTGGCAAAGTATTAGCAACATTTTCCACGCCGCATATTAAGGATACCTTTTCCAATATATCAGTCATACAATCTCTCCCATATACATCGCACATTATTAATCTATTTCGCCAATACTTTGCCAATACTATAATTGCTTCTAAATATTTTTTAATAAAATATCGATATGTAAAAATAACTTTATATCAAGCATTACTTTAACACAATTTTTTTGAGTGTAGAATCATTTGAAGTGACAATTATTATGCGTGTATTAATTAAAGATTAGGGTGGCGCAGTGAGCCAATCATATAATTTATAGCTGTGGTGAACTCCGATGTTCTCAAACTTGGTGTGCATTTCTTATTTACATAATCTGTAATAGATAAAAGTTAATATTTTATCATTTTTGTCAATATTACAGGCGCATATTCGTTTTACTTACATTCAACATATCCAACAATATCTTCAAGAATACTCGTAGCCGTCTTGCGCTTAGAGTATCCTCTAGTGCACATGTTGATGAGGTTTTTATTACCTACCAGTATTCGTACCAGTCGTCGTGTCATTTCCTTTGGCTTGGTTTTCCATCGATATAGCAACGTCTTATCAATAAGGATTATTTAAATCATTACAAGTGTCTTATACTAGGATTCCAATTATTATGCCAGGAAAAAGTCACAGGCGCATCGATAGATCTACCCGAATAACACCAAAACGTTTTAAAAATGTTATAAAAACGTTTCGCTCAAAACCTAAAACGTTTAGCAATTTCGGTTCCAAAAACGTTTCGAAAACGTTTGAAAAACGTTAAATATGACCGTTAAATAACCCTATAGTCTTAGAAACGTTCCAAAAAGGTTCCGAAAACGTTTCGAAAAGATTTTAATAAGGTTCCGAAAAAGTTCTGAAAGCGTTTCGAAAACTTTCCGAAAAAGTACTGAAAGCGTTTTCAACGCAGTTTTTCCGGTATCAGCTAGAAACCCGAAATGTTTATATAACTAGCTTTTTAAAGTTTGGAAACACTTAAAAACTAATTTTTCAATATAATTCGCGTAGCGTTTGCAACATTTTTTTCAAATTTGTGTGCTAATTAACCATTCAACTTGTGTACTTAATTAATTATTAATTGATCACATTTTACTTCTTTCGCAATATTATTAAGTATATATGAGGAGAGCAACCGCTAATCCTTTGTGATTTACTATATTTAAAAAATTAATATTTTTTAATAGTAATATATTAATATTTATTAATAGTTAATATTTATATATATCAATAATATTAATATGAAAAAGATGACTAAAAATTAAAAGAAAGATAAATCATGTTAATTTCGAAGTAAACAAAATTTGGAAAATATACATAAACAATTTTTATTTTAACTAATTACCAATTCAATTAACCTAGATCAAATATTTTTAGCTATATTCAATTTCTTACCAAATTTCATTGAACTAGAAAATAAATACGTCCAATGAACAAAATTCTTTTATATAACTCAATTACAATATTTATAAAAAATACTCTCTTAAAAACTCAAATGTTTGTTATTTTATCTCAAATTTTTTTCACAACATTTCATGAGATAATTCTTTAAACTACAATTTATATAACATATATATGGTAAGTCTTGGCTATTTCGATATGGATTCAGAGACATCAAGTCACGGACATTTTCTAACTTTATATAATTGTTGTATGTATAGAAGTAAGGTTTTTCCTAAATTTTCAACTTGAAATATTAATTATAACAAGTTATTAACAATTAAAAAAATAATAAAAAATATTCAAATGATTATATTTCAAAAACTAATAAAAATATCGACGTTAAACTTTTTTTATAATACGTGTAAAACTATAAACTATTAAAATAATTCTGACAATGAATATTAATTATTTTTTTGAAAAAGTCAACAACTTTTTTTTTAAACAAAAAATTTGAGATAAAATAACAAACATTTAAATTTTTAAGAGAGTATTTTTTATAAATATTGTAATTGAATTATATAAAATAATTTTGTTCATTGGACATATTTATTTTTTAATTCAATGACATTTGGTAAAAATTGTATCTAGCCAAAAATATTTGATCTAGGTTAAATGGATTGGTAATTAGTTAAAATTAAAATAGTTAATATATATTTTCCAAATTTTGTCTACTTTGAAATTAACATGATTCATCTTTCTTTTATTTTTCAGTCATCTTATTCATATTAATATTATTGGATAGAACATTATAACAGTTGATTAAATTATCATATTGAAATTCAACCTTTAGACTGATTATTGAGTGACTCTGTTATTCTTTTCATATTTAAGCGAACCAAAAACTATAACGTATCCCGATTGATACCTTCACTATCATAAGAACCCGTGCATAAGAGGTGAGTTTCACGATTTATTTTCTTTTGGATTTCGACGGTAATACAGTTGCATGCAAAATTATCCCGCCAATCATAATTTTATAATTAACTGTGGTTGAAATAGTGTAAAATGATAATTTTCATATACCATTATAAAGTGCATTTATTGTGCTAAATTACTACATAGTTAAAGAATTAAATATGTATAACAATCAATAATTGTTATATTTAATTCAATCAAGTAATCAGCTTGTCTAAACAAAAATGTTGATACTTCATAAATATTCGGCCAAAATTTATAACAGTATTTACTAATCGGAAAATAGTGTTTCGCTCCATGTGATATGTAAACATTGAGTACGCTATTTATCCGATCAGTTATCATTCGCCAAGATGCCGAAACGGACGTCATTAGATAAACGTGAATTGGTTTTGAAAATTTTTTTTATTTTTGCAATTGGCCAATTTTTGAAAAATAAAAATTTAGTCAAAAGAATTCGAAAAAATTCTCGTGTATTCTTTAGATAATTGTAAGAATATTTTATTCTTAGCAATTTTTTCTACATATGCATTATTGCTTCTACAAAAATAATAATATTGCTATAACTGTATAGTTTAACAACAAATTTTGATAAAGGATAATACTTTAATATTTGTTATTTTTTTCCTTGTATAACATGTCATACTTATGTTTCTTTCGCAACTTATGTGTCCTTGATCTTTTAGATTACGACTATAAAAAATGTACTGTCATGAGTCCAATATAGTGATAAAATGTAATCTTAAAATTAAAAATATTAGAATAATAATATATGAAACAATTAATTAAACGTGATACTGGAAATTGCTAAAACTGTTGAGTTCGTATATATTATGTAATTATTTAACTAAAGTGTGAAATGAATAGTACATATATAGAATTTGTAGTTTTATAGTTTTCAGCAAAACATTTTCTAATTATATTGTTGTAATGTATTAGTCGAGGTAAATTAGTGTAAAGATTCTTGTTCTTAATTGTGAGTAGGCAACATAAGATATAATCACCAAATGTAAATAATGTTATTTCAAAGATTTTTAATAAAGTATTTTTGTATCACACTTATTATTTCGTTCTTTTTGATCATCGTACAATAGTTATCATAATTTTTATAATAATTTAATTAATAATTTATATTATTTAATTTTTACATTAATTTTATTGATTTTTATATTAATTTTTATATTAATTAAATTAAATTTAATTAAAATATTTATACTACCCCGGCGAATAACCAATGGATGAGTCTCGAAGCAAACCACTGTGCATGCAACTTACTCGTTTTCACATTCGAAACTTGCGCCTTCCGATACAGTCAATATTTTCGACTTTGACGTCCTTAACTAGTACATGCTGACACGCATTACCGCCGCGGTACGTTAGCGTCCCGTACCAAAAGTTATAGAATTCTACTCCAGCTAGGTCGTAATACTCGGTTACTCTCGTAACGTAAGGCCCACGCTAATGAAGCAGCGCAACATTATAACATTATTACAATTATTAGTGATGTTTATATGATGTTTCTATTGTTTTTTTTTTCAATTGAAAATCTATATATATATATCAATATGAAACAATATTTGATAGTACCTTTGTTTTCCTAAGGACTTTAATTTTCAAACCAAATGTAGAATTGATTGATTCGGTGAGTTCAATATTTTTATCATTCCTAACACTAACCTAACCTCACAACTAATTTTAACATACTTATGTTGCAATTTAAAATTGATGGCTCTTATTTGAAAAACTTGGCGTCTCGCTATGAAAATATATATCACGATTAATTTTACGTTTTTGCGATTGTATTGTTTTTACAATTTTTGAAGAATTAAAAGAAAAAACGTTATTTAAGAAAATAGACTAATTAGATATTATCTTAGGTATTACAGGCAATATAAACTAAGAAAATGGCGCCAGTACCGCTGGAAGGACATCAAACTCCTGTTACTAATATGCCACAAGAGGGAAATCGCGGAGGTTCCATTTCACTCGGATTGCTAATTGATTTCATAATTCAGAGAACTTATCACGAACTAACTGTTCTAGCTGAATTGTTACCTCGGAAGACTGATATGGAACGCAAGATTGAAATTTATAACTTTTCTGCTAGAACTCGCCAGTTGTTTGTAAGACTGCTAGCCTTAGTCAAGTGGGCGAGTAGTGCTACAAAAGTTGAAAAATCTGCACACATTATGAATTTTCTTGATAAACAATCATTGTTATTTGTTGATACAGCAAACATTTTAGCTAGAATGGCCCGAGAAACTCTAGTTCATGCCAGATTACCAAATTTTCATATTCCAGCTGCTGTTGAGGTTTTAACAACTGGTAGTTACAACCGTCTTCCAGCTTGTATAAGAGAAAAAATAGTTCCTGCAGATCCAATCACTCCAGCTGAAAAGAGAAGCACTTTACAGAGATTGAATCAAGTTATTCAACATAGGCTGGTGACAGGTAATTTGTTACCACAGATGAAAAATCTTAAAATTGATGCTGGTCGAGTGACATTTAGAGTAGAACAGGAATTTGCTGTTTCCCTAACTATTATGGGAGATGGACCCAACTTGCCATGGAAATTATTGGACCTCAAAATACTAGTCTCTGATCGCGAAACAGGAGATGGGAAATCATTAGTGCATCCTCTTCAAACGCAGTATGTACACCAAGTTATTCAGAGGCGTTTAGCAGAAAGTAATGACCCTCTTGCTGAAGTTTATCACATCCTTCATTACTTCTGCCAATCGTTACAGCTAGAAGTACTGTACTCCCAGACTCTACGGTTGATTAGAGATCGATTGGATGATCACATAAGAATAGATAAGTATATATGTGGTGAATGTTTAACCATTTCATACTGGAAGGAACTGACAAATAAAGATTCAGGGTCTGAGCTTGGTTACAAACTAAGTGTCATAGTTGGTCAGCACGATCCAGCAAAACCATTGACCATTGTGCATACTCCATCATTGGCAAATAAAGAATGTGAAATTTCAGACTCTGCCATAAGGTCAAATCAATTGTCCATGGAGTATCTATTAGTGCACACGATATATATAAGAACGAGAAATCGCTTAAATGATCTGAAGCAAGAAATACAGAGTATGTTTAAGGGTACCGAATGCACACTAGCTGGTTCTCCCGCGGTTTTAACGGTTCCAGTTCTGCAGCCATGCCTCAGAGCTGAATCGCTCCTAATAGCAGTAGACACCCACACTGGAATGTTGCAATGTCACATACCGCAGTACGATGCTCCTCTCGTTCCCGATCTTACAGCAGCACTAAACGAGGATCACTCCAAGTTGCCTGCGTTAATAACCGAGTTCAGATACTGGATAACAAAGAAGCGGTGCGAGAAAACACTGCAACATCTACCGGCTTCGTCCCACGAGAAACTGCCGCTTCTATATCCGGCTGACCATCCGATCAATTTGATCAGCAGGCATCGGATGTTCGTCCAGTTTCACCGACATCCGAGCGTCAT
Organism: Phymastichus coffea; assembly: GCF_024137745.1. Classification (NCBI taxonomy): domain Eukaryota; kingdom Metazoa; phylum Arthropoda; class Insecta; order Hymenoptera; family Eulophidae; genus Phymastichus; species Phymastichus coffea. Next base: position 1,043,625 of record NW_026706827.1, read on the forward strand.
CCTGATAGTGGCGTTCAAGGAGAACGAGTCGTCGTCGTGCGAAATTCAGTGCTCATTTTACCTGTGCGCAGTGAAGCCAAGCTCGACCGAAGGACAAGAATCCCACGACGACAATATCGACGCAAGAAGTCACAACATTTACCTGAAGCTCGACAGCTTGATTGAATTCGACACGTTCGTGGTAACGCACGGATCGTTCACGAGTATCGACTGTGAGAACAGCGAGCCGGAGCCCTGCGGCTCGACGGACGCAGGCGACAAGACCGCCAAGAAGCGCCGCAGTATTGGGCTGAGCACGAGGGCAGACACAGGCGCGACGGCCCAGAAGCGAGCCAAGTCCCCGGCTTACTTCATTCCTGAGCTGGCGCACGTGGTAGCGCTGTGCGACGAGCAGATCCCCTTCGTAATGTTGGCCCAGGAGCTGACGAAGCGCGAGATCGCTCACCAGGGCCTGCAGATCGAGGCGAACGCGACAGCGCTGGTGCTGAAGCTGGTGCAACTGCCGGCCCCCGCGAGCGGCGTTATAGGCAGCGCCGCCTGGAGCGCGTTGCTGAAGCGGCTACTCAGTGTGGCAATACGCGTACAGGCCAAGGGTACCACCAAATTCTGGCTGGTGGAGTACGTGTTTTACGGGAGTCCGCTGATGAGCAGCCAGCCGAAGGAACAAGGCCTGCGCCGGCCGATCTACTTCCAGTACGAGATGGGCAGCGTGGAGGGAGTGGGCCAGGTGGTCGACTCTCTGCTAGCCGATTGGGCGCAAATCGTTAACCTGTATGCGCTGACGCACGATCTCTCCGAGTACTACCGCATGGAGAAAAACAATCTGCGCAACATTGCTACCGTCAAGTCCTACAACTACAGCAAGCTGCTGATGGCTTACGGGCCGCAGCGCCGGGCCACAGTCATGGTCAAGTGGCTGGCCACCGACAAGTGCTTCAGGCTGTACTTCGGCCGCAGCCCGGCTACGGCCATCGAGAACGCGCATTCGCTGCTGAAGGAGCAACTCGAGGCTTGCCTCAACCGCGACCGTAACCTGGTGGAGGTGGTGCACATGCTGAACGAGAGTCTGGCGCCACTCACATCCGTTGCCAAGCTACCTATCATACCGCAGCTGGGCCTACACGACATTAAGCGCTTGCCCGTGCAGACCTTCGTGTTGATGCCACAGTGCATAAGCCTCGTGCGCATCGCCTACCAAAGCACCTACTGCTTGGAGCTGTGTGTCCGGGGCGATGGCCTGGTGTCACTGCGCGATGGCGCCTATAGTCGCTTTGACCATAGCAACGTCGTCGAAGGCTTCACACCCATCCAGTGCCTCAGCACCTTCCTCTCGCAGTATGCCGACAAGAACGCGCTTTACCGGCGCCGCAGTCAGTCAGAGGACGATAATCCGCCGTCGCCGGTGACGATTGAGGGTGGCGAGGCCCCCGGCGCCGCTCCCGGCCAGGGTCCTAGCAGTATGGGCTTCCTGGGACACCGAGGACCTCAGTCCCCCGCGGCCCAGCAGCAGCGCTTCCACCCGCCAGCTACGCCGCCCTCGGGCATCAGTAACCCCAACACGCCGGCGAGCCCGCACACGGCTAACCAGCAGCAGCCGCAACAGGCGGCTCAGCAGGGCTACGGCAATAGCCCGGGCATGTCGCTGAGCCTGGCTTCGCCGCCGGCGCTCACACCGAGTACGCCCAACGTGATGCCCCACCCGTCGCCGGGCTCGGGCCTGGTGGCTAGCCCGCTGAGCGGCCAGATGCACGCGCCTAGCCCCGCCGCGCTGCTGCCTACCTCCTCGCCTGGGCCCTGCGGCAGTGTCGGTCAACTCGGCCACTCGCCTGCCAGCTCGTTCATGCAGCAGGGCGGCCACGGACTAGACGGTAGCCCCTTTCCCCCGTCGCAGAGCATGGCCTCGCCGGCCGCCTCCAATTGGGTCAACTCGCCGAGTATCTCGAGACCGTCGCCAGTGCGTCCGGGCCAGAGTCCTGGAAGCGGCCACGTCCCACTGCACAGCCCTCAGCAGGCCATGCAGTCCGGCCAGGCGGGCCAGCTGGCCGAGTTGCGCATGCTGCAGCACGTTTCGCGGGTGCTGCCGCAGCGCTCGTGGGCCGGCGCTATCCCCACCCTGCTCACCTACGAGACGCTCGAGTTGCTATGCAGTCCGTCCAAGCACCCTGCCCAACTGCCGGGCCCCGACATGTCGCCCCTCGAGCGCTTTCTCGGCTGCGTTTTCATGATCCGCCAGCTCAAGCGCTTCATTCAGAGCAATGAGAACCTGACCATCATCGGAAGCTCCGAGCCAGGCGTCATGCACTTCAAGGTCGACAGCCTGCAGTGTCGTGTGGCCCTTAATCCGCAAAACATGCAGTCGCTCCACATCAAGATACAACCGGCGCCCGAGACCAACAAGCAGTGGACACACGATGAGCTGCAGCTCCTCGAGAAGTTCTTCGACAGTCGCGTAGTCGCGCCGCCCTACAAACCAACCGGCCTGCTGTCCTTCGTCAATATGCTCAACATGCCTTTCAATGTGCTGCGCGACTTCATTCAGATCGCTAAGCTCGAGCTCATCCCGGGCCTGCTGCAGCAGCAGCAGCAACAGCAGCAACAGCAGCAGCAGCAGCAGCAGCAGCAGCCGCCTCCGTTCAAGTGGTCGGTGCAGCTGTGCATGCGAGTACCACCCTCGGTTAGCCACGTTGTTGGCGGTTTAGGCTCTGCCGCCATGCTGCAGCATGTGCAGCACGGAAAGGTCAAGGTGCTGTTCTTTGTGCACATGACACGTTTGGGCATTCACTGCAGCGATGGCGAGGAGCCTCCTTCCATTGCGTTGCCCCTTATCTACGATATTAGGGCCAACAACGTAACAGTGACCGATGGCCGCGACTCGCTCAGCCCGGTCATGGCGGCCGTGTCCATGTTCCTTAAGAGGTTTGCCGAGTACGCAGCCAACGCTCAGGAGTGCAGTATCTTCCCGGCCATCAGAAACCTTATGGTCAACATGACTCTACCTTCGGAGAACATCGTGCCAGGCCAGCCCATGGCGCCTAACATGGCCGCGGGGCCTATGCCAGGACCAGCTCAGCAGATGCCCAATGCCGGTCCCATGCAGATGATGCCTCAAGGACCACAGGGTCCGCCGCAAGGACCTTACAGATCTCAAGGCATGCCGCCGATGAACATGATGCCCGGTCCCCAGTGATATTAAAAGTAATGAGTTTTATTTCATCCCTATTTTCTTTTATTCTTTTTTTCCTAAAGTATTTTATTAATTTTCTCTTATTTTTAGATAGATAACAGTGTCTTTTAATACCTCCCAAATGTATGTTCGATGAATTTGGTCCATTGAACGTTAACTGAAGGAAACTGGATAACCTGGATTTAGAATTGTTTCAATCGTACGAACAAGATATAAGACCAATTATCAAAATGGTTTCATTATTTCTGGTTGTGAGAATGTTCCAAGAAAGTGAAACCAGTAGAAGTGATTTCATTCATATCGATTTCGGTTCGATAAATCCGATTACGTTTATGTTTAATAGTGGCAGGCACAGAATATCTGTACGTTACGACTACATTTTGCTCACAAGAGTATTCAATTCATTTTTATTATCATGGTTATAAAAAGTATTGGTTTGTAAATAAGTCGACATTTTATTTTTTATAAGTTATAAGGTATTTATTAGCTCTTTGTATTTAAATAGCATGGAAATTACGTGCTTCCAGGAGAATTACTGGATGTAAATATATTGATGTCGATTAATCGTAAATAGTTGGTAAGCAGATTTTTAAATGAAACAAAAATTTAATTTTTTTGTTACAATATAAGTATTTTGAGAAAACTGTTCATTTGTTTTAAGAAAATAAATATATGACTATACAATCGATTGTTCAATATTACCTCAATTAGAAAATAATAATTATTAGTACATTTCATTATCTTTAATAGTGTATCACTAACAATAATAGTATACGCAAAAACGAAAATAACGATAAACCAGAAATCGTATATCTTCTGTAGCCAAATTATTGCTCATCGAATGAAATTTAGATGCAAATTGGACACGGTTTAGCTCCAAATAATTATGTGTTCTTTGAAGCTGAAGTAATATATCACAATAGCAATAGGAACAAAGAATAATTTTTGAAAGCGTACATACACGGGTATGCATGCATTTTTTTAAGACTTATAGATTCGTGTAATTAAAAGGACTAGTACAACGAAGCGGAGAATATTTTGGAAAGCTCGGAAGAAAGGCAAATGATCTGCGGCTGAGTGGCTTTAATGTTTTCCTTGCTTGAAAGAAGTATTAGGTAAGGAGTTGATTCTTGAAGAAGTTACAAAGCGATGACGATCCTGAGCTCCCCCCTCTCTAACTCACGATATCGAGTCGAGAGCTCGCGTCAGTGAAAGTTTCCCACTTGTCTTTCGACTCATCGCACGTTCTTATTTCTTACCGATGATGAAGCATCATTTGCGGATTATTTAAGAGAAGCATTTTTCTCGAGAGATCGAGCTTGCCAAAGTTTGAATTCGTTTGTTTATACCGGCAGTTAAAGTACGTTTCTCATTCACTAATGATCTTCGCCAGAGATGACAATCGGTATAACTAGCAATTCGACAGAATTACTGAATTTTCGGCTTTTTCAATAATGGCTGTATGTTAGAGATAAATTTGGTTGCAGGTATTGTATTGACTATAGGTACCGATCTGTTTGAAGCAACCAATTGATACTAATTAATTGTACGTATGTCGCCAATGAGTCAAAGAAAGCGCGCGAGTTACATGATGCGCATGTATACACGACCAGCACGAAGGCGGAAATATCGGTGAAAGTTGGGCGGCAGATCAGTAGAAGGGAAAGAAGACAGATTAACAGGATGTCGCGCACGATATGCTATATATAATATATGATATAATTAATTGGCTGCATTTAGCAAGGTAATGGCGGGGGCCCGTGCACTGACTTGAAATTGAAAGCAGCCGTTCTTCTAAGATGCACACGAGAATTGAAGGACGTGATCGAGCGTGCGCGTGCATTTGATGTCGATTGCACGCATGGTCTGCACATCATACGAGCCCTTATTATCGGCGGTCTTATCCTTCCGTTCGACATATGATTATATAAGTGGATCGCACACAATGTTGATCAGTGGCCCAGATTATGGTCCTACTAACTGTCTGCCCTGCTTCCATGTATACTCAATTGCCGATCCTTCCTATCGTCTGCAAGTAGGTATAACTCGAATAAAGACATACCCAGCTGGTCGTCTTTAGATTGAAGGTCATTCGCAAGTGTAGATTGTATACGTGCGCTCTAACGCAGCACCAAATTCGACAGGTACGAGAGCAGCCCAAGCTATAATATGCCGTTTTCCGGTCAAATCTACGTTGGTGCATATCGCCGATGTTCTTTATTTTCTGCATGCAGAGCAAAGGCCAGTTTTCTGCCGATCGAGTATGTAATCAATATTCATCTGCTTCTCTGGCCGTGCAGCTGTCGTAAGTTCGATATCCAGAATCCAGAACTGCCATAATGGCCTCGAGTCACGCCGTTTTTCTTGCGTTTAATGAACGTATTGACTAACGGGCAGTTCGCACAGGGAGCAGAATAACCGCACGTAGTACACAGTGCGTATGTAAGAAAATTGATCGTTCAGCAGCCGAAGCAGAGTCCGATCGCGAGTGGCAACACAGCCAGCCCATTAGAATGCAAGTAATGTCCCATTTGGATTCGTCCGACAAATCAGTGCGAGCGTTCGGCCGGAAGATAGTATTCAGTGGTCCTGGCGAAGGACACCTCATGCGAACGAGTCGATGGCAGTGCAAGAATATCACGAGCTGAATTGAACAATGGCATGCTGGATGTACATAGTCGAGAACGAGAAATCGGAGAAATTATATTATCGCTTGTTGGCTGGCTGGCTGGCAGTGACCGAGATGAACGCTTATCTCGCTCTATCTTTGTTGGTGGCAGCTAGTCGCCTGTTTCCTTTCTCGGAAGAAACACTGTAGCCATTTCGGATCCGCGGGATCAATGGTGCGCATCCGAGCAGTGAAAGAACTTTGACCTTCGACTTGAATTTGTCGGCACTGCCGAGCAGACGCGCGCTCCAACCTCGAGCGTACTTCCGGCCGTTTGGCTTGGCGTAATGCACTTGCTCGAAAGTTCGTACGGCGTGCGAACTTGGCGCGCCAACGAGCCATCGGGGAAAGGCAGCTCATCGCTGCCGGTCCTTGGCAACTAATAAGACAAGTCCAAGAACGGGCGCGGGGGCCTAAAGCAGTGCGGATATAGGCGAGAAGCGATCGAGCGAGCGAAAGTGAATTGTTGCGCGCAGGTGCGATGTTTACGAGCGAGCTCGCTGCACTTGAGTTTGCTTCGAGCGCGGCCGCACGACGGTCATTCGCAGCTGCCGTTATTAATCGATCGCTAATTGGATCGTATATATCGGCGAGGTGCCGTTGCCCAGCCGCGAGTGCCGCCCGGCTCGCTGATACAAGCTAGAAAAGAGCGCGCGTACGGGCTCGCGAAGCAGTACGAAGGCAGCAAGAGCCAAGTGCAGAGAAGGAAAGCGGCTCGTCGTTGCTGATCGAATGCATCGCTGTAAGCTTGGCCTGATCGCGGATGAGCCTCCCGTCGACTGGCCGTGAAGCCGCGATCGCGGCTTTGCGGATCATTTCAATCCACTTGATGCGCGATAAATAATCCGAGCTGTGTGCAGCGCGATCGAAGTCTTTTTCGCCGCGAGACTGACGAGAGTGTCGCGAGTGTCGCGTGCACATCGGCCATCGGTGCATGGGAACGTCTCGACGGCACTGGCGGCGCTGGCGGCGACAGGTTTATAAGCCAATAATTACGACTGGATCCGAGGAATTTATAGACGCAGATGCTTCAATTAGAGAGATTTGCGTGGACATTTTAATTAAGGCTCTCTATGCGCATCGGCTGGACGAATTAGTCGGCCGAGCGGCTCGACTCGATAGCTACGGGCGTAGTTATCTGGTCTAAGTTATGGCTCCGGCGAGTCTGTGGCGGCTGGCGAGCTGCCTACTAAAAGCGAACTGAAAAGAAAATCAAGGTTAATCTTTGTGGCTTTGTGCTCCTGAATTAATCAGTTGCCGGCGCGCGCGAATGAAAATGATTTGAAAGCGCAGGCAAGGGCAGAGAGTGCGCGGATTTAATGCGGCTGACGGACAGCTGCGCGGATAAATTGCTTCTGCTTACTACGAGCCTGCAAGGATCCTTCTGTCGCGCTGCAGCGCCGTGTCCTTTGCTCGGCGCTGCTGCCGCGAGAGCATCAGAACGATAACTGCCCTCACCTTGATTTTAACTACGTCATTTGCACTTGGGTTGTTGCACCCGAAAGAGTCGGCACGGAGCACGCAAGCCCCGTTCGCCAGCCACTCGGTGCAGCTCGGCTGTCTGGCTGCGGGAATAAGTAAATGGATAATCGAGCGAGCAGCCGCGAGAGAGCGGGCCGCATAGGGCCGCGGACAGCTGCCGGCCCTAAACCGAGTGGCCAAGTAACGGTGCTCCGCATTCCCGCCAGCGGCACCTACACGCCAGCTCTGTACGCGCGCAAATGTAGGCTATCCGCGTACACTCCGACTGCTCCCCGGGGATCGCGGGGATCGCGGGGATCGCGGGGATCGCGGGGATCCCTTTGCTCGCTGCGCTATCTCGCTCGGCCAATCCCGCTACAATTACTCTCGCCGCGGCCGCCACAAGAGCCCCTATCCGCCAATTAAGCCTGATCGTCTGCGCACGCACGCTTTTTCGGCTCTCTCCCGATGCCCCGCTAACTGTATCTCCTCGCTATCTGCCAACATTCATCCAGCTCCCAGCCGCCTACTCGCCGGCTAAATAACCGCGCGCTTGCTTACCTCCGCCGCAGCGCTTATCTCTCAGTTCCTCTCCTCCTCCGCGCATTCTCTCCGAAATCACCCTAATTTCCTGCTCCGATCTCCTCGCCGATGCCAGTCATTCACCTCCGGCGCCTTGCTCTCCTAGCTAAGTACCTGCACTTGGCCCGCATTCAGTTCCATTCGCTACCCACCACTTATGCCGCTACGCCTCTATTCTCTTTCGTCAATCGCAGCCTTGCTTCGCTTAGACCTGTACGTTTCTAGCATTCCAACTTTCTTCATCGATCTTACCAATTGCACAATCTTATTCGACTTTCTTTTCTAGCTAGCTACTCCTTCGCATAGCTCGTTCGTTTCGTATTAGTCCAACGATAAGTGAAAGCACGGATTTTTAGCAATTTATAAGCCGATTTGCCAAATTCGAGGTCAAGTCATTTTCCATTCTACTTTCGATATCTTATTCTCTCCAAATTTTTATAGTGCTACATAAAGTCATTTTTCAGATTGCTTATAACATTAAACACTCATCACGAGCCGTTTATTGTTCTTCGGTTAAGTCTAATGGCGATTGAAAGATAACATATATTATCACCACCAAAAGCGAGTAAATGTTTATTCAGGTTTTTTCTAATTTTTTAAGTTAGTTTGCGACACTGTTTATGCGAATTATTAATACATGTTAAAAATAACTATGCAATTATAATTCATTATGAATGCCATTGGCGAAATCTCGAACGTTTGTTCAAACACAAAGGAGACATATCGTCAGCGTGCAACCGATTGCTTATTCTATGTTTGATAGATATTTTTGTTGAGTAGATACTTTATTTGCTTATTTTATAAACAGTTCCTTGCTCTCGATTGTTCGAAAAAAAATAGATTCGCAAAACATGATAATTTTTTGTAATATCACTTTGTCAAATTTCACGACACGAATTAATCTATTTTCAAAATCACTCGTGCCAATAGAAATTTCATTCGTAGAATCTACACTGACCAATTAATTTGTTTCTTAAAAATTATTAATTAATCATTCAAAGAAGGAAAATTATAAATGAATCGGACATTTCATTTGTACAATCTGCATAAATGTGATATCAGAATTATTCTTTTCCAAATAAAATTTCAATGTTACTTAACAGACAAAATGTGACAATTCGCGGTAATTTATATTACGTTTTGATTACATTTAAATTGTGAAGTTATATCGTTGATGACTGGTATATGAATAACTACTTATTTCGATTCTATGTGACTGAGTAATTCCCGACGACTACAGATTAAATTAATTAGCATGCACTTTAATCGAGTAACGTTTTGGAAGATTAATTATTTTTCGTAGGAATTTTTTTGCTAAGCCATATTTCTCATATAAGTATCAAATAAAAGTACAAAGTATCGAATAAATCAAATGTTGCATTTGCAAAATGCCATCCATCTACCACCTGCTCAGCTTAATTTTGTTACCTCATGATAAACACATACATAACAATAAGACTGTATTACTCACCGCTTGTGACAATATACGAAGGCCTTTTTTCGAGCAATGATATGCGTGCACGTCTAATAAATTAATGTACTTTATCCATCACGGAAACGTTTACAGGATCATTAGGATTGTGTATAACCGAATGTCGCGTTCCAAAGAAATGTCGATACACATGATATCTATAATATGTATATTGAGCTAGGTATGAACACCTTTTTGGCAGTGAATTCATAACGAGTTTTCAACTTCAAGCGTGTCTAATTCTATTGGTAAGTTTGGCAGGGTTACTTTGGTTTAGTTAGAAGAGTGAATATTGTGAGAATTTGTTTATAAAAAAAAGTAATATTGCCAATCTGCCAGATATTAGAAATATGAGTGGAAATGATGTGGAATCGATGTTAAGATTTGCAATAAACAGTTAGTTCGGATGCAGATGAAGTGAACTATCCACGTAATAACGGCCTTGAATAGTCGATAAATGATAACGTGCGAGTTTGTAATAATGATTACAGCCACTGGCAGGAAATGGTTTGTAAAGTATCGCGCGCACTTCGATATGGTGGTTGGCCGTATGCAATACGAGTACGAGGGTTATACGTGCACAATAAGTCCACAAGGAACGAAGGTGTAAAGCATTTGAGAGCGACTGGTGATGTGCATAAATTCAAAGATGGACATGTCCATACAATAGATTCGAATGTTGCACGGTGAAAAGTAGGGGATACTGAATGCAAGTAGTCGATTACGAAGCGGACGAGAGATCGGAGCAGGCATAGACAAGGCCGTTGAGTATGAATGTACGAAAAGAAAGCAAGTCGGTGGACGTGAGAAGGTGGAAGGTAAAAAGGTGCTTAATTGCGCGGTATGGTCATTGAGCAAGGCAGAATAGGCAAGGCTGAGGGGGGCTTTTCGCCTGTGCGCACTGCCCGCAGCTTATAATTTCATTGAAGAGCCGAGTGTACATTAACACCTGCATCCGACGCGAGTCGCATTAAGAAGCCGCCCGGGGAACTTTTTTTCCACAGCCCCTGTCCGAGAGAGAGAGAGAGAGAGAGAGAGAGAGACTCGCATCGCCTTGGCTTGCCGCGCCTCGCCAGCGCTCGAAGAATGACTTCGCGGCCTATTAGCCTCCGCCTCCCGACCACCTGCATCGAAATCCAATCGAGAGACCTTGGCATAGCATGAAGCTGCAGCACCTCGTCAGCTGCAAATGCACTTCTTCTCGGCCAAGGTCTCTCTGTCCTCGCACTTTCTTTGTCAACTCCTTTAGCTGCTACAACTCTTTCGCCCTCGATCCCGCTTCCCTTTGATCAAAACTCGCGGATAATAAATTGATCCTTGCGCCAGGCCAGCAGTTATTTATTTGACCGTTTGCATCATACCTTCGACAAGCCAATAACCTTCATTCCAATTTCACACCCGCAATACTTAGCTCTTATTGCGAGCGCGAAAGCAATATTTGACTCGGATGAAAAAAATATTTGCTAAGCATGTGCACTCAAGATAATGATCGAAAAGAGTGCTGAAATAATGAATGTTTAACTATCATTCGTTATTATCCGATGAGTTCCATCAATCTTTTCCATCGCGACTTTTTCACGAATGCTCCTTGCACTCAGGCGATACCTAATTGTTTCGTGGGAATCGCATTTTATTTGTCCAAAATCGATAATAACTCATCGATGAAATGACGAGGAAAATACTTGTATGAAATAGAATGCCGATTGGGTCCGTCCGACACTTTGCACAGTAGAATTAAAATAAATCCGACTGATGCTTTGGTAAAGTGACTCAGGAGTTCTATACATAGCAATCAAACCGGATAGTCATTGAATAAACGTCCAAAGTGAGTCTAAAGGCATCGCTTTCTTTCGAATCGAGTTCCAGAAAAGTTGCAGTCTTTTAAAAACATCAAAGATTCTTAATTGGCTATTAAAATTGGAAATGTCGGGGAGGTACGTCAACAGAAATGAAAAAAGTCGGAACCCAAATTAGAGTACAGCTGATGATTGAGTAATTGCAAATGTCAGCTATAATAATGCCGTATTTTTCCGCCAACGAGTTAGCGCATTGTCTCGTTCAATCAAATATTGCAGCAGGCCTGTCATTCGAAAATTTGACTATTACCATATCACTAGGGATGATAGCGGCATGCGCGATTATTCATAATTAATGTATCGGTTCATTTGAGCCTGAAGATATAGATGCTCGATCGTGCGACAAAGCAGGCGATAAAGAATTGTAATGATTTGACAAGCATATGACGTTAAGCGAAGCATAGCTATATAAACCGAGTGAAAGTTCAGGTCATCAGCATTACTCGACTGACGCTCTATGCTCTCGCAGTAAGTGCAATGATCAGCATGAACACTCTGGGTCTGGTATTTTTAGTCGGGGCTGTTGCCAGCGGTAAGCATCCGTTCTGTTTGTTGTTCGTATACGAAAATTCGTATGTATACCAAGCGTTTATTCGAGTCTACATGAATATTTGAATTTGGACAGTAAACGGCCATGTGACTGAAAAAGAGAGAATAGTCGGTGGCAAGCTAGCCGAAGTAGGAGAGTTCCCGTACATGGTATCGCTCCGAATGCGGAACAACCACTTCTGCGGTGGTGCCCTGATCACCAAGAGGCACGTGCTCACCGCTGCCCACTGTATCTATCCGATGACGCAACGTCCGATGCTCAAGCCGTATCTGCATGTCGTTGTTGGCACCAACAGTGTGACCTGGGGAGGCAAGTCCTACAAGGTCAAAAACTTGTCCTACTACCCCGAATACTACGATCAAACTGAAGAGCCTGACTTCATGTACGACATTGGTATCGTCACCGTGAGTATCTCCGAATAACAATGGCTATCGGCGAGGCAAGAGCCGACTAAGCGCGGAACATTTGCTTTGTACCAGCTGGCCGAAGAAGTGAAAGAGAGCAAACTGGTCAAGACTATTGCTCTGCCGACCGTGAACCGGATCCAGGGTGGCGAAAAGGCCGTCATCTCTGGATGGGGCACCATGAAGTCGCCGGACACCCCGCCCTCCGAGATTCTCAGGAAGCTCGACGTAACCATTGTCAGCAACGCCCAGTGTCAGCGATTCTACTCGCGTGATCGGAAAATTGTGCCGAGCCACGTGTGCGGTTTGAAGTGGCGCGGTGCCGGCGTCTGTTCGGTGAGCCGTTGTTGCAGACGTCGCCCCAGGATCGAATACTAAGTTTGCTCGTCTGATTGCAGGGCGACTCTGGCGGCCCATTGGTCAGCGGTGGCGAACTGATCGGTGTGGTTTCCGGCGGCGTTGCCTGCGCCCTGGGCTTCCCCGACGTGTACACGCGGGTCTCGTCTTACCTCAAGTACATCCACAGCGTCATAGACACGAAATAGATCTGGACCACGGATTGCCTCTAGCCTTTAATTACTGTTACGTATTTATTGAAAGATTAAACGACAGTTTACACGTTTGTGCTGCCTTGTGATTTGCTGGCTTTGAGCGCGCTGCGCAAAGAGACGAGTGCTCGGTCAATAACGAAGCTCGCGACATTTGGAGTAATGGCGAGCGCGGCAGTGCGTCCGCGCGCATACAAGTTGAGACGCGCAGTGGCTCGTTCGAGCAAAGAGAAAGTCGCGAGAGCGGCATGCGGCTGCAGGGTGATGCGAGCGACGCGGTATTTGCAATTGAAATAGGCCGAGCCTCGGACGGCCCATCCGAGGCACTTGCCAAAGAGCCGGCGATCTCGCTTGGCGGACGGGGACGCTCGCTCTTGGATGCCCCCCCTGGCGAGGCTCGCCTCGGCGTCAACTGCGCGCCGCCCTCGCGCCCACACCGTCCGCGGCCAGATCGCACGGCCGCTCTGGCTGGCTGTCGCGGCCGCGGTGCGAACGAGCTTCGGATCGCGAGCCGTCCGACCCGGCAGCTGTGCGTCAACGCTCCTGAAAATTCTCGTTCGGATGATGGATCGCGCGGACGAGCAGCTCCTACAACAACACGCCGTCTCGATGCCCTAGCGATCCACTCCATTTTCCATCACGCTCACACGTACGAATTCAAGTATTTTCGCTCCAGCCAACACAGATTCGATTCGGTTACCTCCACGCGGGCCGAGCCACGCAATAGCCAATGATAACAATGCGCTGTTTGTTATTGGCAAATACGCATAAATTGACGTCATTGGCCCTCGTCAACACTGCGGGCCATAAATAATTGGCTTGTCAATCACCAAGATTAACGTTTCTTCGGCTTAATTTATTAACTTTTCGCGTTTGCGCAGCTCCCAATATATCACGCTTCTTTATCAATGCGATTGGTTTTCATTCCACTTGACACTCTCGTCTCTGTGCGTCAGTGTGCAGCAAAATTCAGCGTCGTCCGACCCAGCTGCTTCGGTTACAAGCAAAGTTCACCGATGGCCTGCGAACGAACGTCTGTGCTCGTTCGAATGTGTTCCACTCGGATTATCGAGTAATCAATGGTGACGTAACACCTTTTTATCGCGCGTGCCACGCGAAAACGCTGTCGAGGCCGAAAACTGGCAAATCGTTAGCGCGCGCACAAGGACAGAGCAAACGAGGAGGCCGAGCGACTACTCGGAAGCCCAACCGATTCGCACAGAAACGACTGTCTCGATAATTTCAGAGACGAATCGAAGCAGCATTTTTGCCGGACAGTCCAGTGTACGGCTTGGTTGCGAAAGAAAGAGGGGAGTGGAAAAGGAAAACGGATAGGCTGCGTACGCGCGGAGGAAGCGCAGTATGTCCTAGCTGGCTGTAGGGCATAACTGTATACACGAGGGATATCGTAGGAAGATTAGATGCACCGGTTCCGTACAGTTGCATCGCTGCAGAACAATGCCACTTAATAGCCGAGGATCATTCGTCAGTTGCAGATGCCGTGGGACGCGTGGCTTACTTCGCATCGGCCTGCTGTGGCAGGCTTGCGGCCACGAAAATGCACTTGGCGGCCTGACGATCCGCGTCTCGCTTGGAGAAAGTCCGGCAAAGCGTGGCCGCTTTTTTCCCAATAAGCTCGCGCCAGTCCGACGGCCTTATCGCTGGTTAGTCTGTCGCTTGTACGTATAAGCAGTCGGACGCACGCCGTCATTAACGTAAGCGAGAGCGGGTGGGGCAGAGAGGCGCGCGAGAAAGAGAAAGGCAAAAGCAAAATTATTCCAGTTTCAGCACTCTGACAGCGCTCGAGCTCTATCCCGCGCTCCCGCGCTCCCGCGCTCTTGCTCTTCTCTCTCGCTCTCTACGAGTGCAAATGTGCGCAAAGCCGGCATAAATATTGAAATAAAGCGACAAATTAATTCGTTCGCTTGCAAGCGGAAAAGCGAGTTGTGTCATATCGGTCGGTCGACCGACCGAGCAAATTAATAAGTCCCTTTTTGCATCGAGTATCGACCGTCTCTTGTCGCGACTTACGAAGACAAGAGCCAAGACGGTCGATCAAGTTCCTCTGCGGGCATCAGTGACGCGTTGCCATATCGGTGAGTCCGTGCCGCAGGCCTCGCAAGCTCCGGACAGCGATGCGGCTTAGACTCGGATTGGTCGGCCTGTGGGAGTTTGAGAACGGCATTCTAACGAGCGGCAATATCGGCCTTGAGCCGCGCGCACGCCGCCTCCTTTGTCGGTTCCACGGTGCCACGATTCCGCGATTCCGTGATTCCGATGTTCTCGAAAGCCGCAGCATCGGTCGGGCCCGGCTTTTGCTTCGCTCGACGTCGCGAACCACGAGCGACGCCAAGCTTTCCCTTCTTCGGTCCGTTAACGCACGCCAACGCCCCGTTCGATTCGATCTGCCAAACGGGTTTCGCCGATGCCAGACGCGGATCTGGCGTTATTGGCGCGACAGCTGATCAATGCAGCTCGCGACGACGCTTGCTTGGCTGGCCGGCCGGCCGGGCTCGCTGGTCGTGTTGTGCAGCTCGGCGAAACCCTTGGATCGACATCACTTTGGCTTACGTACGTACGGTTTTGTCGTCTCGCCATGCTTGCGTAAACACTTGTCGAGTCAGCTCCGAAAGAAGACTTATTAAGGTATCCTGCAAATTCGTACCTCGAATCCAGTTTCAGCAGCAGTATTTTACGAAGCCAGCGAGAGCTCGTTCGCATAATCGGATAAAGATCGGCGACGATGATGCTCGCTGCCTAACTTTAATCGCCTTTCCATCAGGATTATATTAGCCGGTCGCAGCTTTATTTCAACATATAACAGGTGTCAAAAGGAATAATATTTCGTGACTACTGCTACTCTTGATTTTTTGTGCTCTCGTGATCGGGACACGCTCGACCTGTCGTAAACAATGGGCGTCGAGCACGTTATTCCCATGAAACTATTGATAAACAGTCTCCGGGCATGAGCCAGTCGAATGTGAAAAAAGACGAGGTGCGAGGTGCGACGTGACGCAATCCGACAATAAAACGAGGAGTGCTCGTACGCACATAAAGAAGATTGCGAAGGCTCAACGGCGGCGCTGCTGGATCGCGCGTGTGCCAGCATTATCGAGGAAAAGTCAACGATAGAAGCATTCGGCCGCGGGCTCGATGAAACGCGCTGGCCGCTTCTCCTCTTCAACGGTAATAAATAGATCGCCGATAGCGCGCCTCCGTGCCTCCGTGCCTCTGTGCACACGAGTCGGATTGGAGCGAGAGCGCGGCATATCCGGGATTTCATATGCCCCCGACGTCTCTCGGCACTCGAGTCGGCCATGCGTCCACCTGCCGTCCGTCTTTCCACTCGCGTCCCGTGTCGCTCGATCGCGCATTCATTTTCGGAAAGTGCCGAGAGATCGCGCGCGGCTCGTCGCGCAATTTTCGGCAAGTCGGCGCGGGAAATGCTTCCCTCGAATAACGAGGCGGAGGCTGCAGCCAAGACTGCGCGGGCTCCGAGTGCAGGTAAAACGGGGACGGGCGGGGGAGAACGAAGAATGCGCGACGGCAAGGAAACGCTGCAAGACTGGCGTGGAAGCACTATAAATACATATCGACACTCGTCCGCGCGGTTTTCAGGGTCGTCCCTTTTTCGTTCCTTTTCCGCGCTCCCGATGCTCGTTTTGCATACAATCAAGCAGCCGAGCAGCTATCCCATGCTACGAACTGCGAACAATAGCCCGCGCTCTCGCGGCAGTGAGAGTGCGCGAGCGTACTCTATGAAACGCCGCTACTCCTATCTGTCACGGCAGCCTGGGATGTACTCGCGCCTGTGCCATTCGTTCCCTCGCGGAACTCGGTTTATCCGGGCCTGCCAATTGCCAAAGCCGAGTCCGCCGAGTCCGCCGAGTCGCACCGAGTGCCACGAATACGCGCGAAAGCTTTGGCGAGTCGCACGGGCGAGTCCAGCCCGTGTTGCCGGTGGTGCCCTGGCGAACGTTTGGCAGCGCGTGCAGCTTGCGGCAAAGCGACAAGCGGCGCGTATCGGGGCGCGCGACGCCCAAATCCGAGTGCGAGGAGCGCGTCGACGCGCGCGCGCAGCGGCGGCGAGGCGGCGAGCGCCGACCAATAATTGGCGCGCTCGCTCGCTCGCTCGCCGCCGGCTCATGAATTTCCGAAGTGGCCAGGCTAATTTCGGCCGTCAGCCCGAGCGCGCCGGAGCTAACGAGGGCGCGTTCCGGGCTCCTAACGAGCGGCTGCATTTCAAGCCGCGCTCCCAATTCATCTGTTATTCGACGCATTGTCCCCTCGGCGCGGACGTGTCGTTAGCGGGCGAGCTTTATCTGATCCGCGGCGATCGCCCGCGCGACTGCCCGCAGCTGTGCGCTGACCCACTCGTTCACCTCTCGACAGCCACCGGCTCTCGTGCTCTCTCGCTGGCTCGCGTCTCTTCCCAGTTCTCGCCCAATCCGAGACCGCGCGACAAGCAGCAATGGCGCGCGCTTCGCTTCCGGCTCGCACGCAAGTGGCTCGGCCGAGTGTCCTTGTGTTGGCCGTCCTTTGACGGAGGCGAAGCAGCGCGAATGACGGATCGTCACGACTGGCTGCTTACCGGCGAGTTCCTCTCTGTCGGCCCACCACCAATCGGCGGCAGTACGAGTTGTTCGCGACGCGAGTTGCTTCCGAAGCGGAGTCTCGCGAAAAACAACGAAACTTGCGGCGCTCGTTAGCAGCGAAGAATCGAGCGTCATCCGAATGGTTGGACGCTGCCCAATGGGCAGACTCGGCCGACGGTGTCCCGGAAGAGATGGGCGGCCTTGGCTCCACTTGGCCGATACGTATCGCGCGCAGAGACTCAGTCCGCTTGCGGCGCCCGCGCGGCAACAAAGAGCTTCGTATAGGCATGGCGCTGCGCAAGCCGCCGAGTCGTCTGGTTCTCGCGGCTCCAAGGACGTTTGCGCGACGACGGCGCGCGCCGAGCTCCGCGGACTCGCGTCTCCAGGTGCGCGCCGCCTCTCGCGTCGCGTATCGTCGCGCGTGCGTGGCTTAATTGGACGGTCAACCGTGGCTGCGGCGAAAGTGAGAGTGTCGAGGTCGCGCCCGTTGACCCGCGAGCCGCCTGCTACGCGACTCGTCCCGGTGCGCGCGGATGTACAGCTCTCCGACGACGACTGGCCGACGCGCGCTCGCCGGCAAAAAGAAGCCTCGGAAGCGGCTCGCGGAGGGATATCATTCGAGGAACGCAAGTCCGCTGTTCTGTTGCGCCTTTTTTCAAGATCAGCGGCCGCTACTGCTGCTATCGGGATTCGCAGGCTATACTTCATTTTAATGGCTGACGATAAGGCTGTGGTGCGAGGCAGGCCCGAAGAAAAGACAGCTCGACGTTGTAATTTGCCTGCTACACTAAGCTTGACTAATAGGCCAATTTTTATTAGCAGTGTGCAGAGCTTTTTCGGGGCAATTTTCATAGGCGCGGCAGATGAACGCTGGAAATTGATGAGCGCGCTTCTCGGAAGCGCGGACTGCCGAAGAAAGAAGCGACGCCGTTCCGTAAAAAATATCGCGGAGGCGCGACGAAGAGGACGAAGAGGACGACGAAGAGGCCGAAGAGGCGAGCGCGCGTACGCGATGACAAAAATAGCCACGGCGACGGGCTACCTCGGACGGAGTTGCGAGAGAGGCGGCTGCAGGCCGCGGGGGGGACATTGCGCAACCGGAAGGTCGCGCCTCTCTCGAAGGAGCCACGCGCGGATGGGTCTGCCTCCGGAGCTGCGAGTGCGGGCGCGCGCGCGCGCGCGCAAAAGCCGAGGAGCCGAGGAGCCGAGGAGCCGAGGAGCCGAGGAGCGCGAGAACGTACGAGCAGGCGCGACGAGGTGCAAGAGAGCCGGTCAGCTATTGGCGCGCGCGCGCGCGTGCACTTTCACTGCGGGGGGGGGGGGGGGGGCGGCGCTGCCGCTTGTGCGCCGCGACACTTTTCCCATCGTCTCGCAGGCCTTCCTTGGGCTGCAAGCGATACGGCTCTATTCGCCTCTCGCGCGGCATTGGTCCTCGCTCCGGTATCTCTCTCGCGGCGAAGCCAACAACGACTGCGAGCGACGATCGTCATCGCGCGACGCTCCGATAAGTGCAACAGCGAGCTCGGATTGCCAAGACGGACGGTGTGCAATGCCGCGCTAGATACGCCCGCGCGCGCGCGCGCCTACATCCGAGAGGAGCCCGGACTATCGCGCGGATGTACGCTCGTGTGCTGCGCTATCTCGCGGGCCACAGAGATTCTAGGCCAGATCTGCGCGCAACGCACATCCCGAGGAGCGCGCGTGCATCTCTAACTCGTAGCAACGACAATTACAAGGGCGCTACACGCTGCTCCGTTACACGCTTACAGATCGCGCGTACGCTTCATTTCGTAGATGCGATCTGGGCAGCTTCGCATGCAGCTTAATAAATAGCCCACTCGTCCGTCTCGACCTGGCGACTCGGCCGCGACTGCAGCCGCGCTGTATCTCGCCAATCGGAATACAAGAGGCACTCTACGTACGCGCGCCGCTCCACTGGCAAACATGCACAAATTAAGGCGAGGAGTGCGCGATGGATATCGGCGCGCATGACGACAACGCCATGCCGAAAGACCGACGCCGAGTCGTGACGCGCGCCACCGAGGAGAAAGGACCATTCTCGCCACTCTTTCGCCTTCAAATCTTCATGCACAGCCCGCCAAGAGAAAACTATCACACGAAGCTCCGACTCGTTAGTTCGCCCATATTTCACTCCGGCAACATAACACGATATTCCTTCGTGGCCCCTTCCTCTCCTTCCGATATTTTTCTTTAACCACGGAACAGCGTCATGCTTTGCTCTTCTATCATAAACAACAATACAATTATTCGAAAATGCCTCCCTAAACAATATCATACCTCGTACACAAACTTGCCGTGCTTTCAAACTTTCAAGGCACTACTCCTCGACATCGGTCGATCAAGCGACAGATCGCTTTTCAAAGTCAACGTAAAACATATTCAGCCAGGCCAACTTTTCCTCTTCAATTTTCTATTTTCCAAATTATTATTATTATGGCAGTTATATCGATTGGATATAACGGTGGCTACAATCTATATTTATCGCCGGGCCACACATACGAGGTGTAAGCCCTGCGTACGATCTTGAGAACCACAGTTAAGGCTTTTGTGTTAAAAGTAACTGCATTTTCAAATCCCTATTCAATTGTGGGAATTTCCATTATTTAGACATTCGTGTTGGATAATGATTTTGCTTGCGACCGCTTGGACGAAATGATTGACAGCGAAAATGCCAAAAGTGGAAGACCGATGAATTCAGATCTCGATTTAGATGGTGAAATAGATAAGAGCAATCAAATAAAAATGCCAGGTGATGTCGAATAGACACAGCGTGAGCTTATTGGACGAACGTGTAAATGCTCGTAGTAGCCAAGAAGCCGAAGATGCGGCGGATCAAAAGCAATTCATTAAATATTGGCGCGAGGTTGCAGCGCCAATTCGCAAATCGTTTTCACGCTAATTTCAGCACGGTCGCATCCATTTGCAGGGCGGATCTTTTAAAGCCGATCACTTTCTGTTTTTTCTTCTGCTTTTATTGCCGCTCTACGTACGACTGACTTGTGAGAGTTTAGATGAGTTGCTCTCCTCGGAAAAAGAAATAAAAAAAAACGGACCAAGTATCATTCTTTAATGTAAGAGAAATTGAAATGAAAATTGATGTTACATATTTGTAACGCCGATGTCAGCCACTTATCTAATGATTAAGTAATAAACGGTATAACAATTTTATGCGAACTATCTCATTACGCGAGTCAGTAAATTTTACTTAGCACACTTGCGTGTAGGAACAGTAATATTTCGCTACTATATCTTTCAATTTATCACTCGTTAAATTTATAAATGTGTTCTCATTAAAAAGAGGCGAGTAGAATCTATAGTGTGTTGCAGTTAGAATTTGATAATAAAACTTTTACCTGAATTCCGTCTATATTTCATCTATAACTCATTTTTAAAATGACATATTTTACTGCGATTTCCCTTCTATTATATAGGTAGAAAAAATAACCCGCCATTAATTGTCACATTTTGGATGATTTCTTAGCATTGTATTCAAATTTTATCTACTCGAATTTTCAACCAAGTTTCATCTCCGGTAGACTTACTTCTTAACAGAGAAATCTTGTTCAATTATTAAAAAAAAAAATTTACAAGACTTCCTCAGCCCTCTTGCATCGTAATTTTTATCACCTATATGTAAGATACTTTTTACATATCCACGGTTCAATATTAGAGGCTATGCTCATATTGATCAATTTTTTTTTATTAAATTCGAAACAGAATAATTTCTAAAATTCGTTATTGATTTCTTGCAGATCAATACGATTCACGTAGTTTTTATAATTCTTTTGGCATGTCTCTTTGTTAGAAAGACAAATTTAGGCCGGCTTGCAAAGTTTAATAAATTATAGTCGTTTTTTGCAATTTTTGTAGTTGTAATTTAAATTTAAAATACTTCATCAATGGAATGACAACATGTATATCATTAAATATCTCTCAAATTAGAATTTTTTTCATTATAAATATAGGTAGTATAGTTATTTTTATTTCCATGTTATTACTGATCAGCGTATTTATTTATTTTATTACAATCAAGTACATTATGCCTCGATCCATAATCGGGACACAGATATATTTTTATTTGTGCAGTCAATTATTGTTCAATTTTAATTGAACAATAAAGTCAAAACTAAACATAAATTTGAAGTCTTCATAATATATAAGACATCTATTTAATTTTTGAAAAATTAATATTTTAAGCTTAGCTTCTCACTTCTCACTACCGCTAAACAAATGCCCTTCAGATTCTGGTGAACATCTCGTACGTAAAGACAAAATGCCCAATTGTAAGAATGTGAGTTTGCTTATAGCAGCAGTACAATAGTGCTAAATATAAGTAAGCGAACTATATGTAT
Source organism: Phymastichus coffea (assembly GCF_024137745.1). Classification (NCBI taxonomy): domain Eukaryota; kingdom Metazoa; phylum Arthropoda; class Insecta; order Hymenoptera; family Eulophidae; genus Phymastichus; species Phymastichus coffea. Next base: position 1,065,317 of record NW_026706827.1, read on the forward strand.
TCTATATATATTCTAATATAGTTTGTTATCCACAGTATATAAGTTTTGTTTATGTATCCAGCCTATGTACATGTTACTTGTTTACTCTTTAGGCAATTACAAATGTACGTGGAATAATTCATGAACTTTGTCTTTTTTGGATCAATAAATTTAAATTCAAATACTTGCTCTTTTTAACGATCTTTTTCATATGTTGAAAAATAATCGATTAATTTCGAGTCAATTGAATGTGGTAAAAAGAGAATAGTTGTTTTTCAATTAATGTCCACCCGCAACTCCATTTACCAAATTATTTGTGGGAATCCGGAAGGCAAAAAAAACTTCAACTACTGAGCAACCTGCCGGGTGTGCAAATTGCGACGCTTACGCGTGAGAGAGCTTGGGATGGAAAGTAGAAGGAAGTCCACAATTCAATTCTACAATTACAGATCCTAATGCTGACAATTTATTTAATTAAAAAAAAATAAACCAAAAGAAAAATCAATTACAATATTAATTAAAGATGTAAAAAAACATTTATGATTAATAATAAATATAATAACAAAAAAACATCTTTTATGGCGTGTCCCGCTCGGACTAATACATTCGGGGCGAAGCAGTGTTCACAGGGAGAGATGATCATCCACTGCAAATTGGAATTTCTGCGCAACATACAGTCTTTCTAGCAGATTCGGACAACGAAGGTCGCTCAGAGGTTGCATATTTGCTCACCGCGGAGCACCAAATCATTTTTTTTATCAAGACCAGCATTGGTGCAACATTCTTGCAACTATAGGAGCGAAACGTTGACTCAACGTCGTCGCAATATTTTTAAAACAAATGAATTCTAAGTCGATAGTCAACATTTTTATAACGAGCAAAAATGATTTGTTTTAGGAGAGTCACGATGATGTTCAGTCAACATTATACATGTAACTGCAAAAATGTTACAGGAATGTTACGTGAATGTTGACCTCTAGCGAAAAATGCTTTATTTAACATTGAGAAAAAATTGTAGCAAGATTGAGTCAATGTTTCATGAACTTGTTATAAAAATGTTGTAGAAATATTGCAAAAAAGCTGCCTGACAAAATGAACAATAATTATTGATAAGATCTCAAAATTAATAAATTTGGAATACAAATATTGCCAAATGTAAAAAACCACCTTGAAGATTAAATAAATTGAATAAAACTCAAATATAAGTTGATTACATACGAAATAGATTCTGTAACGTTATATACGCGGACTTCCAAGGAAAACAAGCAAAGCACCTTTCTTTGTCTTTCGAGTTCGAGCGCAACAAGTCGTTACCGGCCGGCGTCACGTGTTACACTGGCTACGAGAGTGACTGCGTATAGAAAAGTAATTTCTTGTAAATATTGGATCTCACTATAGGCGATTCTTCCACTCTTGAATAGTTTCTAATATTTTTATGTATGTAACGTAACATAAGCACAAATTACGTAAGTATTCATTGTTTTTGACAACAAAGTATTATTCGTTATTTGCTTACGAGCAAATTTATTCAACTTTATTGTCTAATAATACAATATAATGAATATTTATGTGTGCGGTTATGCAGTATGCACAGATATTGTAGTAATTACAATGGTGTAGGAAATAAATCGTTAACCTAAAATATAAAGGTGCTTATGTTTATTTAAATGCCAGATATTTTACATAATCATATATTGATTTATTTTTGTCTATAAGTTTCTTCGAAAAAATTTGAGACTTCATGTTTGTGAAACTATAATTTTCATGTTGAAATTAATTCAATTATGAAAAAAATGCAATAATTCGAGATAATTTAATTGTAAAAACATTTTTATTTTCAAAACTATAGATAATTCATAATTTCTTTTTTTAGCTTTCAAATAACTGCTATCGATACAATGGCTGAAAAAACTCCTATCACCATTTTGAATGAAATGATGTCAAAAATCAAAAGCAATGTTGTTTATGAGTATTGTTCAAATAATTTAGATTCTAATACATATGTATTTACGTGCAAAGTCACTTGTGATGGAGTTACTGCTTTAGGCTCGGGACAATCAAAAAAAGAGGCTAAACAAAATGCTGCACTATCAATGCTTAAAATTATTAATAACCGAATAGTTATGCCATCGACAAATAAATCATCACCACGATTGACAAATGTTATTGTGAATGATACTAATGCATTACAAGAATTAAAAGTACCTATATGCTATTCTATTCAGATTATGATATTACAATGAATAGTGATTTTTCAAATTTATATTCATTTTTCAGAAACTATGTAACAAGTATGAATTTGAAGAACCTGTTTTTAATGAACTAGATACCACAGGTCCTCCACATGCTCTCATTTTTAGGATTCAGTGCATAGTATCTACATTGGTTGAAAATGGAAACGCCACGACAAAGAAACAAGCTAAGATGAATGCTGCAACTAAAATGATTAAAACAATAGAAAACACATTCTCTTTAAATAATGTACTGCATAAAGAACAAACAAAGACATTAGATAAAAGTAGAGATGATAGTAATGGTATTTTTAAATCCATACATAAGAAATCAACAGATCAGCCTGGAAAGTTACAAATAAATTATAGTTTCAAAGCTGAGAAGGAGAAAATAGAGGTACAAAGCTCTGAAGATTTAGCTTTAGTTCTATTGCCAAATCTAGAATATTTACAAAATTTGTTGAAAGAGTTTCAAAAGAATATTAATGAAAAAAATCTTAAAATATTAAAACAAAAGTTTGAAGCTATGTTGGAATCAGTAAACATTGACTTTCATCACATGTTATTGCAAACGCCAAGTCCTGCAACTTATATGTTGATAATACAATTGAATACAGTTCCAGACATTCTGGAAATGAGCCTAGGTGCAACTAGAGAAGAAGCTGAACTGCGCACCATCAATAAAATCATTGAAACTCTTATGGAATTATTGAAGTAGCAAGATAAAGACACAACAGTTATGATTTAGTATTTATTTTTTGTTACCTATTAATATAATGAATATTTATAAATGTAATTTATGAATTTACCATTGATTCAGTTATTCTTTAAAAAAGATATAATCTAATGTTTGGAGTTGTCAGAAAAATAGTAATTCTTTTAATTAAAATATTTTCAGAAATGTTTACTTTGGCTAAGGTTCATTTGCAAAAAATGTACTTGCGTTTTTAAAATCCAAATTGCCGAATTTTTTAATTAATTAAAATGTTTATATCTATCATTAGGTACTGCATTATTTAACTGTCTTATTTGTATTAGGTAAGAAACCAATGTTACCGAAAGGATTTTTCAAGAGCTTGATGTTATTTTATAATAAATGAAATGAGCATAATGAAAAAAGTCTTGTTTATTTCTGCTAAGCGAATGACTAACGTTGCAGTAAAGTCGGCTCTGATTCAAGTAAAAATTGTTCGAACTAAAAAGAAATATGAGGATGGGCTGTTTGTTGAATGAGGGTTTGATTGTGCGTGCCGGAGGTGCACCTCTCGGTGAGGAGCAGCAGCAGCAGCAGCAGCAGCAGCAGAGATCGAGCGATAATTAAAACGTCCACGGTATGTACGATGGCCTAGTGTGATTCACGATGCAGTTAAGCAGTGGCGGGTAGTTTCGGAAGCGGTCATTAGCGTGAAAATGAAGCCGCGAAACGTAGGTTCGCAGGCAGCGTTCCGAGAAAAGTCGCGGGACAACTCAATAAAAGCTGGCTCTCGGCGGCGGTCAGGCTTTAATTGCCGGCAGAGCCGTTTGCGCGACAGTGCTCTAGATAGGCGCGGCAATTGGCGAGAAGCTCGAGCTCGTTTATCGAGCCTGGTCCTTTTTGCGGCTGGTGCAGCGTGTGCCGAACGGCGATAACTTGAATTGGCTGCTGCCGTAAAGGTCGGCGGCCAGCCGGAGACAGACTGCGACCGGGACTGGCAGCCGAACAGCTCTTTCACGCTTGAAACGCCAGCCTTGAAATTTGCCTTGTTGACGGGAATCCATTAGATTCGATGGACTGTGATATTATCCGGCGCTCGTTCTTGCCCACTTTTTCAGCCGCAGTCGAGCCTCGCCCATCGCTGCCTCCCGTTCGGAGCGCTACTCCTCCTCGCGAGGCTTCACGGGAAATAGACATTGTCTCCCACCGGCCTTCCCTTCGGCCCTTTCCTGTCGATCGTCTCCGCTTGCAATCCGCAACTTACTCGCTATTTATTTCTCCTTTTTGTGCCGTGCGCGCGCCGACTCTGGCCTTGCCGCCCGGAAACTTCAATCAGCCTAGTTCATCGAAAGCCGCGGATCTAAGATTCGGCGAGGAGCTCTCTCGGGGTGCGGTCGCTGATCTCTGCTTAGCCGTTTGGGACGCGGTCTCCACGCGGACAGAGGCACGCTCGTTTTTGCGCCGCGCTGTTCCGGAATAAATCAGGCTCGCGAGAATCGTCGATCGCGCGCTCCTGCGGGTGGTTTTTGTCGTTCGGCTCGCCAGAGAAAGCGAGAATGCGCACTGGCACTGCTGCCGGAGTGGATCCAGACCAAACCTAATTATTATTCCCGCGGATCCTTGATGACGCTCTCTCGCTCTCGTTCTCCCTTACTCTCAGCCGCTCGCTTGCTCGCGTCTGCGGCTAAGGAGGATTGTTCTTATCCGGAGCACTTGATGTCAGCCTGTCTCTCTGATTCTTGATTCGCTCGGCAATCTGCGCGAGCTGGCGAGCGAGAGCCAAGGTCGTGACGTACATCAACGTCAGCTCGCTTTCGCGGCCGCGCTCGCTCTCATGGATGCCTGTATACGTGTGTATCGTGGAAACAAGTGCATCAGCAGAGTGCTATAAAACTCATCCTCGGCGTACCGCGGCCAGCCGCTACTTTATCCGCGATTTTTCTCCGCTTGGGACCTTGATGTGCTCGCGGGCTTCGCCGTATACGCATCGCGCCACAGCTGCAATCCCTCAAACTCACTTTCATTCTGCACCTCGTCTCCCCTACTCATTACGTCGTCACCGTCAGATTCATTGCTTTACAGTCGTAATCACTACTCGTACTCCACTTTCATCGCCTCATTCGACCCACTTTTTAACCTTTTCTTAACTTCACTTTTTCTTTTTTACCGCGCATCTTTGATTCGGCTGTTTCCCAACCGTTCGACAGGCTTCATTGAACGCTTATTCATCACATTGGAGATTCCAATCGTTTCTTTTACCCTGCACGCTTCGTTACCGCACTCAGGATATCGCTTTTGTCGATCAGTCTCTTGCGCTCCGTGCCCAATGTGACGTATTTGAATTTGAACGGCCCGCTAAGATATGACGCACTTACTCGGTCGGTAAGACTCACCCTCGACTTTATCGATCGATCGCAGAACGGGCGTCAACTCTTTATTATGCATATCAAGATTCAAGCTTCCTAGCCTGACGCGTAGGCCGTATTGTATCGTATTCCCATGGACGCACCTCCGACCCAATCAGTTCGTTTAGTCTTTAGTTTATAGTTTTCCAACGATTTTCCTATTAGTGTGATTTCGTTTTTACGTGTGTTCTTTCGGGACCTACTGCACACAATACGGAGCTGCTTCACTGAGTACAACAAATCGTGGATTTTTTTCTGTGATGTGCCTTACGTATAAGGGTTGCATTTTCTGTTGAAATTTTCAACAAACGGCATTTGTTTGCAGTATTTTCTTACGTTTGTTTTCCATTTCAAACGTACAATAGCGGCTTTAATAATTTCACAGTTTGTTGTTTGATTGTTGGATATACAGTAGCTTGAAGGAAGCAACTGGTTGCTCCAGTAGTTTTCAGAACTAACCTTTGTTTGAAAACGTCCTAAACATTAATTTCCTAAAGGTATGTACCATTGAACTCTAAAAAATATATTTTATCTTTAGCATAAGTAGTTGCCCAGTTGTCTAATTGAACATTGTATATAGTTTAATAAGTACCATGAGTTTTATTGCTTGTACGTGTCTGAAATTGTAAAGTAGTATTAAGTATGTGTGAAAAAAAGAAATGGAGTTGACCATTCAATCTGAACTTCATGATCATAATTTAATTCTTTCAATTCCGTCATCAATGAATTGGGATTATTTACATCAGAGAATCAAACATAAAATACTGTATGTCTATGTTCTCCATATTACTGATATCTTTCTACAATTAGTAAAATGTTATTATAATTTTATCAGGAGTCTTAAACATATAATTTTCAAACTAATAATAGTTTTTAAAGAACGTATATTACAGATATATGTATCTTGATTACGTGATATTATTACATCATGTCCGTTGATTCAAGTTTTGATTTTTGGTAAACAACTTGTTTATATATTTATGATAATTCAATGTCACAAGGAGAAAATAAAAATTAAAAGTATATTCAACTATGCTCTTCAAGATTAATCCTAAAAACTCAATTTATAAGCTGCCAAACTTGAAAGCCATACATTAAATAAAAGATATTTAGAAGTTTTTGTATTAATAGCTAAGTAATGTTTAAACAGATTATTAGTATCCACATATACAATATCCGCACATGCTGTGATCATGAATTAAGTTGATATATTTGAAAGTACTAATTTTAAGTTTGATATGTTTGTCAGATTAATGACAAGAGATTGAAAGTTGATTAGATTTATTGTAAAACAAGGAATTTGAAGCTAGCTAGAAAAATGCTCAAGGTAATTAGCACTTATTTGGATGGAAGACTGAGACTGAAAATTACGTATGATAAAAATAAAACATGATAGAATAGAGGTTTTTATAAGATCAAACAAACATTAGGTAGGTTTTAAAAGAGAATTAAAAGAATTGACACTTGTATTTTGAAAAGTATTGATGTTGAAATAAATAATTTAAATTCGGTAATTTCTTGATACAATGCTGAATGAAAATGTATTTGTTACACGTGTGTAACAGACGGTCGCAATCCACTGAACGTTTAAAAAATGAAAAGAAGCGTGTTCTGGTTTCTATCCGAGCGCTCACTCTTGTCTGTGCTCGGCTGACACGAGTAATAAAACGAGGATACACGTAATCGAGCAATATGCCGGCATCAATGTCGACGTAGCAGCAGGGACGCGCGTTGCACGCAGTGCCGACCGTGCGGCGGGGGGCAGGAACGGGACTAATCGCAGCCGATACCGACTGTTGCAGGCAAGCGTCGCGAAGCAGGTGAGGATGGGCTGCGCCGCGAGTTCCAGCGACGACAAGGCCGCGGCCGAGAGGTCGAAGAAGATCGACAAAGACCTGCGGGCGGACGGCGAGAAGGCGGCGAACGAGGTGAAGCTGCTGCTGCTCGGTGCCGGCGAGTCGGGCAAGTCGACGATCGTCAAGCAGATGAAGATCATCCACGAGAGCGGCTTCAGCCCGGACGAGTGCGAGCAGAACAAGCCGGTGGTCTACAGTAACACCATCCAGAGCTTGATGACCATCATCAGGGCGATGGGCCAGCTGAAGATCGAGTTTGCCGAGGCGAGCAAGGCCAACCTGGCCAGGGAGTTCTTTGCGATGGCCTCGTCGACGCCCGAGGGCGAGCTCGGGCCCGAGCTGGTGGGCTTGATGAAGGGCCTCTGGCAAGACGCCGGCGTGCAGGCCTGCTTCGCGCGCAGCCGCGAGTACCAGCTGAACGACTCGGCGGCCTATTACCTGAACGCCCTCGACCGCATCACCCAGCCGGGCTACGTGCCCAGCCAGCAGGACGTGCTCAAGACCAGGATCAAGACCACCGGTATCGTCGAGACCCGCTTCTCCTTCAAAGGCCTGCAGTTCAAGATGTTCGATGTGGGCGGCCAGCGCAGCGAGCGCAAGAAGTGGATCCATTGTTTCGAGGACGTCACCGCCATCATCTTCTGCGTGGCCCTCAGTGAGTACGACCTGGTGCTCGCCGAGGACGAGGAGATGAACCGCATGATCGAGTCCATGAAGCTCTTCGACTCGATCTGCAACAGCAAATGGTTCGTCGATACCTCCATCATTCTCTTCCTCAACAAGAAGGACATCTTCGCCGAGAAAATCGCCAAGAGCCCGCTCACCATCTGCTTCCCCGAGTACAGTGGGCCCAACACCTTCGACGAGTGCGCCGCCTATATACAGATCAAGTTCGAGGACCTAAACCAGCGCAAAGAGCAGAAGCAGATATATTCTCATCTTACGTGCGCCACCGACACCAGCAACATCCAGTTCGTCTTCGACGCCGTCACCGACGTCATTATACAAAACAACCTCAGCAGCTGCGGCCTCATCAGCTGAATCATTTTCCTTTTCCTCGTTCGCCCTGTCGAGCCACCATTCTTTCAGTCTGTGTCCTAGTTATGTAGATTTTCTGTTTGTTTGTTGTAGTGGTGTCAATGAGCAGCAGTCCAGTGAGGTACGAACTGATTTTATTTTACCCTTAGTCGCAGCTGTCCTTTGTTCGACAATGCAAACCTTTGCCAATGCAATTAACTTATTTAAATCAACAGTAGGAAAATCGCTTATTTTCGCTTGAAACTTTTCTATTTTTATTTTAGGACGCGCGCTACCTAGACATGACAAAAACTAGTTACATAATTATGTACGAGGATGAAGTTTATATGAACATTTACTGTTGCGTACTTTTTTATTTAGTGAGCTTTTTTTCGAGACTGCTTATTTTGAAGAACGAAAGAAAAACTATGATAATGAACTAATCAGCTTGCATTTATTTATCGATTATTGTTTTACGCGCAGATAATATAACAACTAATCATGCCTTAGATTCAATTGGAAATCAAATTGACAAAATCAATCGACAAAGATATTTAATGCATAGTCAGAAGCTAGTTTTTCTTTTTTCCATGATAAATATATTTTTGTAAGTTGAATATATCAGAATTTTTCGTCAAAGCTTCAACGGATCCATGAAACGTACTCACCTGATGAGTTTTTTATGAGACTATTTTATAAACACATTAATAGCTTTAATGTTATTCCAAGAGAAAATATGTGTTTCTGCTCCAGTGGCACATTATTGCAGTGTTTGATTTCACTATTCGAAATTCCACGTAACAAATAAACTATTATTTCTACTGATTTATAAATGTTTACTATGGTAATGACGGTGAGAACAATGCATACCTCAATGTAAAGTTAAGCTCAAAGACTACTCTACGTGACTAATACTGCGATAATTTTGAAATAGCCATTGAAAGACTCGATAAACAAGTAAAGTATTATTTTTTTAATTTTTGACTCGAAATGAAACGCACATGCATATTATTTCCGAAATGATGAACATGTATTTTTTTAATAATTTTAAGATTAGTTGTTCTAGATGTATGTAAATGTGAACGTATGGTCGTGAAAAATCGTATAAACACTATAATTTGTATCGTAACTCAACAAAGATTGAAACAAACTTGTTAATGTGGAACGTAATTGTAATTTTGTGTGAGTATAACTTCTTAAACATGATAAAAGATATTGGTAGATTTGATCAAAAGTCATATTGGTGTTTATCGCACTAATCATATTTACCTCGACGTTTAACTTTGAAGAAATTATGTGTGAGTGAAAAATTATGTAAAATTTAACAAGCATTTACCAAAAAATTAATCTTATGTATATTGTCGATAAAAATGTAAGTTAATGATGATAATTTATCAACAATTGTTGATCATCACAGTCCGATCGCCTTAAAATATTTCACTCGATAAAGGCTCTAATATTTTTTTAAACAATTGAGAATATATTGAAATATACTTTCGAGTGTAAATATTACACATTGTCGTTCTTTCCAACTTGATGACAAGCTCGGTTCTGAAATTGGCAATCGACGAGGGTTGAAAAGACGACAGTGGATGTCTCTGGAAGATTTTGTATAAAAAATAAAATATTTATTTTGTATTTATAAATGTGTATTGATAATTGTATGAGAAATGAAGGAATTGAATAAAAATGTAAGAAAATGTATACGGCCGTGGTTATGATTTCTACAAAGTAGGCAATGTATTAGTTATCAATGAAGACAGAAGCGTGCGTATATTCAAGAAGACATAAGAGGAAAAAAAGGATTTTTGACGCGTTATTTGACACGTAAGCACGGCCATTAAAGTGGTAAAGCCTAAAGTTTGGGCGTGCACGAGGAACGAATTTCCAAGCGCGGACCGTTATGGTTTCGGTGAATCGACATTCGCGCGAGAAAAAAATGGCTTATTTATACGGCGCAGACGAATCGGAGCTGGCGCATAGAACACTTGGCAGCGCAATAAAAAACGAAAGCAGCGAAATGAGAATGAAGCTTGCGGCTTCTTGTGTATAGCGGAGACGTTAGCTTTGGGTTGGCTGGAGCAGCGCATTGTGCCGCTCTCATAAATCAGTGGCGAGTGCGCCGCTGAGTCGCTCATGGCTGACTTATGGAAATCGTGAGTAGTTGGTGCCAGAGCCTGCAGTGCAGCCGTATGGCCGTAACGGCTTCGGCTCAAGCTCGATCAAAAATTGTGCGCGCCGAGGAGGACGAGGGGGTGGAGGAGGAGGAGGAGGAGGAGAAGAAGAAAGAGAAGAGAGTCGATCTGCCGCGGATCTTCCGTGCTGGCGCGGACGACCTATCGACTCGCTCGCTCGCGCGCTGCCTGAGTCTATAGTCGGCTGCGCGAATCACGATCTATCCAGTGCAGATACCTACTTATTCTTAGTCGCGCTTCCAGTCTCGGTACTTGCGCTCGCACACCGTTATACCGCAAACTTGCGAGCGTTCGCGCGTTCCCTGCTCCTTCTTTTTCCCTTTTTTCACGACTCGTTCTTCCTCTGCCTGCAACCACTACTCGACTCGCTGTAACTGTTACTCGCACACCTAGCCGGGCTCGCGCGTGCATCGACTGCTCCATCTACGTCGGCGGACCCTTCGATGTCGATTGACAAATGGACTGAAACGACAATGGAAACGGGGATGGTCAAAAGTAACGCGGGCCTTGCGAGTGTCGTTGGCACAGTTGGTGCACGGGTTCGGGCAGCCGAGCGCCCGGTCCGGACGGAACGCTCGCGAGGCGCATCAGTCGAGACGCGCAAAATCAATTGGCTGGCGAGCGATCGCTCGAAAAACGAGAGGCTCCCAGAGCAGGCAGGCTGATATAATTAGAAATAAATCAGTATCGAAATGTCGGAAAAATGGTTAATAATCAAGCGATAAATCGCGAGCCGCCAGCCGCGAGCCGCCAGCCGCCAGCCGCTCCTCCTCCCTCCCATACGCTGCGGCTTCTCCTCCTCTCGTGGCAATAATCTTGCCTAGGTCCGGCGCTGAGCAGGTCGACTTCGAGGAAGAGTCGTGCGGGGCGCATGATCGATGAGCGAACTTTGCGCCGATTGTCTTGTTGCGTCGGGCCTTCCGCTGGGCCGGCCGGCCGTCCGCAGGCTCGGATCAGGCTCGGATCAGGCTCGGATCGCGCGCGAGTGAACACTGAGGAGCGCTCGGGCGCGTTCGGCCGCTGGCCGAGTGAGCAGCGCGCGGCGCCACGGTCCAGACTGGAACCGGAATGCCAGACCGGCCGGCTCGTTAGGACCCATCGCCGATGCCGACCAGCTGATTTATTTGCGCCCGCGAGTCTGCCGTGGGCCCGCTCGCGCGCCGCTCGTACGCTCGGAGCGGTGCGCGTTGCGCGTTGCGCGCGAGCTCGCCTACGCCCGGCGCCGAATTGAGCCGCGGCCTCCCTCGGAACGCAGCCGCGCGCGCATAACGACCTGTCCGCTGTCCTGCGCCGCCTGTGTACTCGCTGGCATTATAAATGAAGTGTCGCGCTCGCCTGGCGCGTCTGTATACTGGAAATACTGGATCTCGCTACGCACTCGAGCGGATGCGTCGCGCATCCTCGTGGTCGCACAGGTTTCTCTGTCTCGGAACGGAAATCGGCGCGGTGAGTCCGCCGCTCGCTGACCAGCCAGCCGGTCGATCCGACCTTTGCTTTGGAGGGCGTTTAGTCGGATGGCTTATTGGCCGACGAAAGCGTGCGCAGTAAAAATCCGAGAGAGCGAGAGAGAGAGAGAGAACTCGCGCGGTGCTGCTAAAAACTCAGCCAATTAAGATTCTGCTGGCTGCGTATAGCCGTAGGCACGCGCATTCGTTGGTCATTAGCGGCCGCCTGGTCCAGGCTAAGTTCAAGGCCGTATCTCGCCTCAACATTAGCAAAAGTCGCGCCGACCGTTGAACCCGTCATTTTGCTCGGCGCCGATATTGTCCCCTCTTATCTGCTGCCTACGCCCATTTCCTCCGTCATCCGTCCTTCGCCGAATCGCTGCTCGGCGATCTCTCGCACTGCTCGCTGGCTCGCGTTACGCGCACTCGTACGGTTGGGCGACTGCTCGGGGCGCGCGAGTGCCGTTGACGGGGCCGCGGTCGGCGAAGGGCGTTTCGTTGCCCGATCCTCCGACGTCGCCCACGAGCCAGAGCGATCGCGCCGCCGCCGTTGGATGGCCCTGGCAGCGAAAGGCGCTCTAATAAATCAAGCGCAAAGCAGATGCACGCCTTATCAATGCAACAGCTGCGAGCATAATGGTCTAACTATTGGCGTGTTTGATAAGACGGGCGGCGCGCAGGAGCTTGCGCGCGTACCGCTCGAACAGGCTCGACCGAGTCTCCAGCCGGAACTGCCTTATTGCAGCTCGACGGGCAGTCGCGCGAACCCATGAGAGGTCTTTAGCTCGTTGATAATAGCGCGCTAACGAGACGAGAGCCCATGCCTGCGTGGAACGGAACGCCATTGTGAAACGAGCCTAGTGCACGCGGCCGGCCAGTCGCGGACCAGCGAGCGCGAAGGAACGAGGAGGAAAAGGACGCCCGAGCTTTTTTCGTCCGCGCCTGCTATAATAACATACACTTAGCGCGCGATGCGTCAGCCGCGGCGCGACGGCGCTGGCCAAAAAAGTCGAGAACGGGCGTCCGCGCGCCTCGTCGCCGCGCTCTCTCGCGGGATTACGCACTCGCGCCGATTGCCGAAGCACGACTCGGCGACGAGCGAGGCCTTGACCGAGTGAGATACGCGCGCTGCCGCCGGCAGGTGCGAGCCGCCGCGGGCGACGGGAAAGGAGCCGGCGGTCGGGCGGCGTCGGGAGAAAGCGCGCGCGCGCCGCCGGCGAGCGCCGGGGCGGAGGGCGCCCTCGCCAGGAGCAGTCGGCGCGCAGCGCCGCGGAACCGGGATTCCGCGGGCACCTCGGCGCGGCGTGCGCGCGCGCGCGCAGGCGTAGGATGGTTGCGCGCGGAGCCGCGCTCCTCTCGACGAGTTCCGCTACGCGTCTCTCTCTCCCCGTCGCTCGCTCGGCGCTGGCGGCGCGCTGCCCGCTCCCCCCGCCAGCGCGCCGCGGCTCCCTGCCCTCGCAGCGGCTCCACTCGGCGCGGCGCGAGCGGCGGCCGACGAGCGCCGCGCCGTTAGTCGCCTCCAGAACGCGCGCGCCGCGCGATCGCACGCAGCAGCACCTCGCACCCGCGTGAGCGCAGTGTCAGACGGCGCGAGCGCCGACTCGGGCCCTCCTGCGTCCAGCCGAGCTGCGGCCTCGCCGCCGCGCCCGTGTGCCCGTGTGCCCGTCTGCGCCCTGCGCGAGCCCCGAGTTCGCGCCGCGACGAGTGCCCGTCGGCGGCGACCTCGAGCTGCGCAGCGGCGGACGCCTGCGGGGAGCCTCTGCTGCCGAGCCCCCGCACCTCGGCTCGCCCAGGCCCTGGCCCAGAAGGTAATGCTCAAGGCGCGGCTGCGCCCGGCGCCCGCCCGAGTCGGTCGAGTCGCAGCCAGGCTGGAAAGTGAAATCGGCGGTGCGCACGTGCCCAGTGCGCCGCAGCGCCGCAGCGGTCCGTCCCGTCTCGTACGCGCATCATCCCTGTCGCTCGGCAGCCCGAGCCTAGTGCGCCGCTCTGTTCTGTGCCGTCGAGCTCGGCGACGCCAGGTTTTCCGCTTGGTCGTTCGGTCCGCCGCCTCCGTAAAAGCGGCGGCCGGCCGCGGCGCGCTCTCGCCTGGTGCTTTGTCGCGGAGTGGCGCGGCGAGTCTGTGTCGGCGAATCGATCGCCACCGCGACAGCGCAGCGCATCCGTCCTCTTGGTTCGGGGCGATCTGGTGCGCAATTCACGGGCGCCGTTCGCCTCGCCGGTTCGATGCGCGCTCGAGTTGTGGGAGTGCGCTGTGAAAAGTTGGACGGCATTTATTAGCGCGGAGTGGTGAGAAAAACCAGCGTGAAACGGTAAAAAATAAGAGAGTCAAGCAAGTGGTGTAAGAAAGCAGGTCAAAGGCATATAAATATCGCAATTTGCGAGAGAGAGGCAGTCGGCGCGTATGAATAATGCGGGTGGCACGTAGAATCCGCGGATAGGGCTTCGCGCGGGCAGCGGGAAAAATAACGGAAGGAGGGAAGCAGGAGCCGGGGAGGGAGGCGCGGAACGGTCGACGAAGGCCGCGTGAGCCGGCCGTCAGCCTCGGTCGGATCAATGAAAGCGCGTTAACGGAGACTTTGATCGGCGCTCGGGCGTTCCATTCGGACTCGCGACCCATCATAAAATAGCTGAAGCTTGCAGCGGTCGGCGCGACAAACAAACGACGGCGGCGCGCTCGCCGGGCGCAGCGCGCAGATGAAGATCTCGGGGGCTGCGCGCTCGTGCTGGCGCTGTATCGGCCTCGCGGCATCGGCAAATAAACGAAATTTTCGAGTAAACTGGCTGTCTCATCGGGCCGATAAATTCCCGCATTACAATTTAATCGGCGCGCGCGCTCGGCAGCCGCGCGCCTCGCTATATAAATTTCAATTAGCTTCGGCAGCGCGCTCGAGCCTCCCTTCGTTAGCACGCCACACGGCTCTCCTCCGCTGGACTCGCGATCGGCTGAATATTCATCCCGCGCCCGCGATCGCCGGCAGCTGCACGACCACGCCTCGTCTCGACTTGGCATCGCGCCCGATAATGCGCGCCGCGCTCATTTCCCGATAATTGGCCGGCGAGCGACGGCGCGACTCTCTCATGACTCGCTCGCCGCGGCGTCGAAAGCGATCTCGCGCGTAGCGCCGAGCGGCTCGGATGGCGCGAAAAGTGTGGCAATTAGATGCGCGAGCGGCCGGATCGCGCGGAGATCCCGTACCATGCGAAGCGTGAGAGAGCGAGAGCGGCGCCGTGCAGCAGTAAAGTTGGGCAAGCGACAGCGGCAGCCTGCGCGGCCGTCTGGCTCGGGCCAGCGAGCCACAGGCGAGGCAAGGTGCCAGCGGTACGCGGCCGCGCGTCCTCGACAAGGAGATGAGCAAGTGAAACAAGCTGCCTCGATTTTCTCCCTTTCCTTCTTCTCCGCGCTCCGAGCTGCCTGCACACCTCCGCCGCCCTGTCCCTCTCCCCCTCTCCGTTTCACTTTCTTCCTCGCAACGCGCACAGCCTCCGACTCGCTCGTCTAGCGCGCGCCTCCCCCTGCTCCTCTTCTTCTCTCCTGCTTCTTCGCCTTCTCCATTTGTTCACTCTTACTCCATTTCCCGTGCTTTGTTTTTTGTTGTGTCCTCGTTATTTCTTTTTCTCGAGGACGAACGAGAGCCACTGGCGGAGAGTGCGGAGCAGGACGCGAACAACGAGGCGATCCGCGAGCCCGAGGCCGGCCACCCCGACAGCTTGGAATTCGCCGATCTCCATTTCTGCCTTCGACTCCCTTTCGCCCGCGTTCCAGCCAAACGCAAGCGCCCCTCCCCCCCCCCCCCCCCCCCCCGGCCGATCGCCTGGCTACCTTATCGGCTCCTCCGCACGCGGCCCGCTCAAGCTTTTTGCGCTCGCCTCGATGGCTCGGCCCGCCCGAACGAGGCGTTTGCCGCCGATTTAACGAGGCCGAGCGGGCGCGGCCGTAAAAATCCGACGCCACGGATAACGCGCCGGCGCAGGCGACTGTCGCGCTCGAGAGGTCGCCGACGCGCAACGCACGGCGGAGAAACGCGTGCACGCGCGCACCTCGCGAGCGCGGAGACGAGACGAGTGGGACTGCCGGAATCTCAATGAAAACGTTCATCGGCGGCGGCGGTAGCGGCAGCGCTGGTGTTTTTAATCAGCGCACGAGTTGAGCGGCTTGTTTACATATACGCGTTAAAGAGGGTTATTTATAGGTGGCAGGCAGTCAGTTAATGGCTGGGAGGCTGCCGAGGAGAAAAAGGGACGGGAGGAAGTGAGCGAGCCAGCAGGAGGGAAGCGCGCGAGGAAGGAAGGGCCGCGCTGCGAGCGCGCGACCTTGCTTCGGCAGCGGCAACGTGTCATTACGGCGCTACTCCGCGCGATCGCGCGAATGTCGAGCGAGGCAGGCCACGGCAGGCCACGGCAGGCCACGGCAGGCCACGGCAGGCCACGGCAGGCGCGATAAGCGCGCGCAGCTTGCCCCGTTCCCGGGGCTGCGCCGAGGCGGCCCGCTCGGCCCGCGCCAGAGGGCGAGCGAGCGCTTGCCGCCGCCGCAACCGCCGCCGCACCACGGGGGGAGGGGCACAAGTTGCGCGTCGTATCGCGGCTCGATCGCGCGCACGCGAGCGATTTTTCGATTCGGCCGCACGAGCGCGGCTGGGAAAACGACGCCGACAACGCCGACAACGCCGACAACGCCGCGATCGGACCGCTGCACTCCGACCTTGACTCTCGCGGTCTCGCGATCTGGCCGCTGCGCTGCTCGGCCTCCCCGGCGAGCTCGCCGCCCGGCGCCCCACTTGCAGCCCGACCGATTCGTCCGCGCGTTATTCCGGTCCTCGCTGGCGCCGGCACTCTCGCAATTTGTCAGTTTTACGAGCCGAAGCCCCGCCGTCCACGCGTCCACGCGCTGCCTCGTTCGCGTCCGATCTCGTCGTGCCAGCCCACTAAAACATCCCGCGGCATCGCTCAAGCCGACCTAACGAGGCAAATTGGTTTATTTAATTGTCGCGAGCGACGGGCGCGCGTAACAAAGCACAAAGCGAGCGTGGCAAACGTAGTCCGGCTGATTGTCAATGTTTGCTGCTCGCAACTGCCAGTCAGCGCTCGTTTGTCTTTGGGGCTGCAGTAACATAAAGCTCGTTGGCGCGCGCTCGCTGCCAGGGGAGACAAAAGAAGTAGCCAAGTAATGGTTTGCAAAATATTTATGCTAATTACGCGCCGGCGCGCGAACCAGAAAGAGAGGGAGAGAGAAAGAGCTGCCGCGGGCACGAGCGAGCGAGGCGATTGATAATTGAGGAGCGCATGCACTGCTCGAGCGGCAGAAGAAAGAGAGCGAGAGAGAGAGAGAGAGAGAGAGAGAGACAGACAGAGAGGTGGCGGGCCTCGCGATCGACTGCCAGCGTTCCATTTCGGTTTCACGAAATGCTTGTAATCGGCTTTGCTCGTAAATAAATCGCCGCCGCCACGCTAAATTCCCCAGTCACGAGAGATACGAGGCCTCATTAAGCTATTGTATCCGCGGATTACACGCTCTGCCCCGCTCCGGGCTCTTCCCTTTACCGTTGCCTGTCGCCGCCGAGAGAAAGAGAGCTAGCTCTCTAATCCGGTTGACCGCGGACGCCCCACGTGAATTGTCTCGTTTCAGGCTGCGCCTCGCCGCGCGCAGCCCCTCGATAAACTGCTTGACTTACGATCTGTCCCCCGTCGGCTCGTTCACCCCGCAGCTGAGTTTCGCTCCGAAATCGCGCGCGCCAAACTTATCTCCATGCAAATTAACGAGCCATAACAGGCTTTTATGCGCGAGCTATGAAAACGCGATTTGGCTGCCGCGGACGCCGCACGGACTTTGACGACGACTCTGAAAAATATTCTCTTTCTAAAATACACCTTGCAGACGGCGCTGTTTATTGCCGAATGAAGCCATCGGCCGCGCGTGCTTTTTTACGTTCGCTGGCCAGTCGACTGTGGACGCGGCATCCGAGCGGTGGCATTGTTGCCCGCGATGCATCTCAATTGGATTTTCGCGCGGAGGCTTTCCCCCGCGGCCGGCAGGATCGTTAACCTCCGGCTGCCTTAGACGCGCTAAAAATGCTGATACGTGTGCGGCCTCCACACTGTACCTAATGGCTACGTGCAGTCGTCGTTGTCGTTGTCGTTCAGCTAAGTGGATTTTGAGATTCCCCGGCGACGAGCCGTCGCGTGGCATTTTAAGCGCGACGTTTTCGCGAGACTCCTCTCCAACTGTCTACTGTTATTGTCCAATGAATCAGCGCCACTTGCTTCGTGCCGTTTGGCAACGCGCGTAGCGAACGATTCACCTTTGTTTCTTGAAAATCGCCTTGGCGCGCGTCCTCGGTCGAAAGTATCTCGCGCGGGGCATTCTAGTTACATCATTTTGCTGGAAGCCAATGAATGCACGGGCTGCCTCGGTCTTTCGCCTGGCGAGCAACGAGCGGGGAAACGTAGAAACAGGCCGATTAGCCTATCTCGTATCTTTGTTCTTCCGCGTGAGCTTTGACGGTCGACGCGAACGGAAGAGCGGCGGCGGCAACAGGTTGCCGGAAAGCGCTGACCCATTAAAATCGAGGCTAAGCAAAGATCGCGGCGCGGTGCTCTTGCTCGTACCTCATCTCATCCGCAATGTATCGTGGTGGTCGATCGACATCGCCGCCGAGCAGTAGTTGCTCGCTTATCGGCATTGTCATCGCAGAAGCCGAGCGCGCGCCGCTGCTGTCATCGTGCCATTGTCGCGCTCGCGCTGCGCCCGCGAGCGCGGCGCTCTTTATTTTGCCTGCTTTTCTTTCGGCGCGCGCGAGAGCCGCCGTGCCATTGTCCTCGGCAGTGAAAACGTGACGGAAAGCGCACGGCGACACCGCCCGAACGAGCGACCTCCTCGCTCCAGTCGTATTCAATTTCACTTGATGTCGGCCGTCTACCGTCGCCACTTTCCACATTGTTCGCCGCGGAGCCACGCTCTCGCGATCCGCGATGTGCGAGCCGACGAGCGACATTTCGAGTGCGTGGACGAGCGTTGCGCGTTGCGTCGCTGCACTTAACGCTCATCTTAACCTGTTCATCTCATATCTCTTTCTCTCTCTCTCCGCGCGCGGATGTATTTATAGCCAATCGCGTTGGCTACCGGTTTGCTTCTCAAGCCTCGATGCGGACTATGTTCCCTTCTCGCGGCCAAAAGAAAACAACAAGCTCGGCTCGGGGAATTTGGGCAAAGAAAGCAAGCGGAGTGATAGAATGCGCCCGCAGTTGGGCGTCGAGCTTTCCAGGGCCTCGACATTTCGGCGACCGAGCCTCTAAGAGAAGCGGTGTAGTTTCAAAAAGCGCGTACGTTGGTCGCAGGGAGGCGAATCGAAACGCTAGCAGAAGGAAGGAAGGAGGCGAGGTAACGATAAGTTAATTGGTAATGAGAGGGCTCTTATGAAAGGATGCCCGTGGTCCAGCGCAACGAGTCGCCGAGCTTAGGCCGGCTCTTCCTCGAGCACCTGGACGAGGAAGCGACGGGCGCGCGGACGCGCAGCCTGCCCGAGCGCAGCGTCTCGTTCAATCGCGACGTCCACGTCAAGAGGATCGGTGAGTGTCTCCCGTTTTCTGCCTGCCTGCCTGCCTGTCTGTCTCTCCCTCTCTCTCTCTCTCTCTCTCTCTCTCTCTCTCTCTCTCACTCTCTCTCTCTCTCTCTCTCTGTCTCTTTGCTCCCGTGACGTAACCCTCCGACCGAGTCACGCATGCGTGTGGCCGAAAGCTGGAGAACGCCCGAGAGTCCAACCAGCGCTACGATCTAATGTCGTCTTCGTCGCCGTCTCTCGTCCGTCCGCACTTGGGCAATGACTTTTCCCAAGCCACCGAGGCTGTCCCTACTGCAAGGTTCCCGAGCACTGCCCGCGCCTTTCCTATCCTTCGGCCCGTGCTTTTTTCCTCTTGTCAATTTTGCGCCTGCTTCAATTTACTCGGTATGCCGCTCGCGCGACTATTTTCTCATAGACTGCTGCGGCCGGAGATTGGCTTTTTGTCGCTCGCCGGGTTCGCGGACTTCGGAGCTTTCGAGCTGCGAGCGGTGACGCAATCGAGCGCATAACAGGCGTTCGGCTCGCTCGCACGCTGGCTCGAATAAATCGGCAGCGAGCTTTACGGGCAGCCGCGATTGGGCGGCAGCAGCGCCAGCAGCAGCAGCAGCAGCGGCAACAGCAGCGCGGCATTATCTCGTTTGAATGCGGCAGCTCGCTTCCCTCGCGCTCGATTCTCCTGTCCATCAGTTGCACACTGGCGTCGCGGCCGCACTCGCCCCACTCGCATTCCTCTCTCGCTCTCTCGGCAATATTGCATTGCTGCTATCTCGCTCCCTGGCGAAACTCGCCGCCGCCTCTGCCGCGGATAAATGCTGCTGCGCGTGTATATATGTATATATATATATATATATGTATATATATACACGCCTTCCTTGCGCCCTGCAGTCTTCATCTTCCCTTCCACTTCTCCTCTTCCTATTCGCGACTCCCTCTCTCTCTCTCTCTCTCTCTCTCTTATCGGCCACAAGCTTTACCAGATGCCACATTTTCCCACTGCGGCGCGTGTGTATGTATACATACACGATGACGACGAAGACGACGAAGTCGACGACGGCGACAACTCCTCGCTGCAATTACCAGCCTCTGCACCAACGCAACTCTGCAGCCTAACTCATTCTAGCTAATAACTTCTCTCGCGCGTGCTGCGATAAAGTGCCTCTAATTCAATGTCAATCGAGATACTCGTGGCGACAAATCTCCGCAGCTCTCCTTTCCCCTTGACGTATATTCGTATATTATTAAAAAACTAACGGGACGCCGAGTTGCTACCTGCCACTGACTATTCCATAACCAAGCAGTCTCGAACTCGTTGTGTTAATGACGATGATTAACCGTTTTCTACGCACTAAACCAAACTGCTATACGAAAATCCAATGAACGCGTAACAAGATACTAATTGGAACGACGGTCATCGGACAAAATAACAAAGCAGTGAACAATGAAAACGAATAATCAATATACTTTCCATACTGCGGCAAAGAAATATTACGTGAAAGTCAGAATTGAATGCGCAACGAGGAGAGCGCGCGTCGCAACTTCATGGATCGCCGATTTTCCATGATACGCGAGTCTCCGGAGAAGCGTTTCGTAATAGAAAATTATGGTGCTTTGCTCGAGAAAAAAATGCTTCTTTCCAATGGGCTTTCCCATTCAATAGATATTAATACTTTGGCTCTCTCGTCTGTCATTAGCGAGCGATATGTGCCATACGCGGCTCGGATGATGCCTGCGGCGCGCGGCACCAAATTAACGGTGAGCAGAGAAAATAGGGGGGGGGGGGGGGGGGGATCCTATCGGGACGAGCAAAGTCGGTCAACCGCGGTGTCGAAATCGCGCCTCCTTCGAAAGTCGCCGAGGCCGCGGATCACAAATAAATCAGGTCGCGAGCACACGTAAGGAATGAGGCAAAATCAGGCGAAAGAGTGCGTCTGTTGCGAGGCAGCGCTCGAAAACAAAGGAGACGGAACGAGGAGAAAAAAGGCAATAGCGAGACTGGTGAGCGCTCTCGGGCTCTCGGCAGCGGAGGAGGACGAGCATGACTCGAGAGAAGGAGCAGCGGCAGCAGCAGCAGCAGCGGGTGCACACTCGGCGAGTGTCGTCGGCTAATTATGGATTGCGTCACGGGTACGGGCGCACGCGCGTCGGGCTCGAGTGGCGCTCGAGTGGCGCGCAAGCGGCCGAAAGCGCCTGCCTCGTGATTCGCACATTAATAATTCGACAGCGCACGCAGCCGCGGCGCGTGCATCGTGATGCATGCCGGGCAGCTCTGGCCGCGGTCTGCCTAACGGCTCTCTCATTACAAGCTTTTGTCGTGCAGCTTCCTTGTTAATTGCTCGAGCGATCGGCATAGACGATAAACGCGCATTTTATCGATCTCGCCGCTGCAGACAGCACTGATTGCCCGGCACTGGCGCATTATACGCTCTAATCTAATGCCTCAGCGTTTAAAATCTAGTTAATACATTTTCATCCGCTAATTGAAGCTCCCTGCTTCTCGCTATTTATTGTCCTCCGTTGCTTCTAGAGAGTCGCGCTACGATGAAGCTGCACGGCTCGCCGAGGCAGAAACAACCGAGCGACAGATGAATGCACGCGCGAGCCGCGCGCGCGCTCAAGGTTAGCGTAGCCCGTGCGACATTGTGCTTGCGCGAGCGCGCGCAAGTACGGACTCGTGTATAATTGAGACGTGGCCGCGCGCGCGCGCGCGCGCAACAAGGACAGCAGCGGCGGGCTCTCCCTTTCAAAGGCAGCCCTCTCGAGCGCCGTTTGCCCGTCGCAAACAATCCGCTCCGACGACAGACTGCTGCCGCTGTCGCCGCCTCGGCACTGCCCTCGACCCCTACCGAAAGACCCGGAGTGGACTCCGCGCCCACCGGAGCGGAGTTGCTCCTGCCGCGCGTTGTTTCGTGCCACGTTACGCGCCTGCGCGAGCGGTAAAAATCTGCTCACCTGGCCGCAGCTATGCCAATACGCGAACGAGCTGCTATTCGACGAAAGAGAGAGAGAGAGAGAGAGAGAGAGAGAGATAAACGCGCTCTGTCACGGGCCTGGCGATAAGGCGCAAAAGTATGGTCGCGCGTGGAGAGACTGTAGGCAGCTGTAAAAAGCGGGCAACGCGCGAAAAGAGTCGTTGGAGAGAGAGAGAGAGAGAGAAAGGTTTGGGCTGCGCGGTCTATTACAGCGGAGCAAGCTGGCAATGAATCAGCCGGAAAGAGCAAATTGAATTGGCAGCATTTGGAGGTGAGCCGTTTTCCCGTGCGACAAAGGCCGCGGCGAGTAGAGGGACTGTGTCGCGAGGCGCGCGCACGATTCACGAGGACCGTTGCTTTCGTTCTCTCTCGCGAGCACGGAGTGGCAGGGAGTTTCTCGTATTCCTCGCATCGGCGGCTCTTTCATTTGCGAGCATCAAGCACGCTTGTCGGATCGCTGGTCAATGACACGGGAGTGGCGGGGGGGATTATCATTTCGCTTGCTGCCGATTATTTTCGTATGATCGCGCCTGGTTCGTTGCGCGAATGGAGCGAAGAGGCAGCGCTCGGCAATGTAGCGCTTTCAGCGAAGACGCGTCGACCGCTCGAAAACCGCTCCAAAGGTTTAATTGGATCACGCACGAGCAGCTATTATCTCATACGCGAACAGACGGATGGCCGCCGATCTTGGCATTGGCTCGGCGATGCTTATCAGCGGGCAACGTATGTCGTACTAAAACGTTGACGCGCGGGCTTAATTAAAAAAAATTAGCAGCGTTAGCCGCGGAGCGCGGAGCGAATTTCGGGCCGACGCCGCGCGACGTCCTCAAGTAATGGTCCGCATGACGCGCGCGCGTGCAGGCAGGCAGACTCGTTCCCTGTTCCCTTCCGAGGGCATAAAAACGAGAAAGAAGAAGAAAGGGTCGACGATCGAAAGAGCGCTGCCCGCCTTCATCCGATTAGAAACGGCGCAATGCCGCGCGGCAGATTAAAAGCAATAGCCGCGCTGCTACGTAACGCGTGCTCTCTCGCTCTCTCCGGCTCGCTTTTTTCACGGCGTCGCCCGCGTACGCGTAAATCAAAGTTTTCGCGAGCGGCCGTGCGTCGTACGCCGGCGGACCGCGCTACTCGGCGCTGCCGGCCAGCGGTAAAAACTCGACGATACGTCGCGCGAACAGGCCTGACGCGTACGTTAGCAGCTTCATTAACGGAGAAATAATATTTCACGTAGTCGCGATCGCCGGGCGTAAGTTATACAGGCCCCCGCTGAATTCTTCCGTTGGTTCGCCAGCGCGGCCAAAAAAAATCAATGAGTTATCGCCTAAATCGCGCGCAGGCTTTTACGAGCGATAAATAGACGCGAAATCAAGCTCCATAAAAACGCTTCTCGGAAATGGCCGCTCATCCGACTTGGCGATTTCTTGAAAATATCAGACCCCTCTGGGCTGCTTTCGGCCGAGGCACCACTGCGACCAGCCAGCGCCGAAAAACTTGGCCACTGCACCGCTGGACTTGGGCTGCGCTGGCTCCGGCTGTTCGGCTGGCCAATTAAAAGTCGAGCCCAGGCGAAGGGCCCGTCCGTGCAAATGTATGGGATCGAACGGTCCGCGCGTCTCGTCGCGAAGGATCAACGGTATTTCTGGCGGCGCGCGTTGCGACACGGAGCCGGCAAAGTGGTTTTTGCGCGACGTTTGTCGCAATTGAGTCGCATAAGCAGTTGATTGAGATTGCACGTCACGCGGATAAAAGGAGCCGGGCAAAAAGTTGTAGCACTTTGTCAGTGTGTCATTTTAAGCGCGAGTCGCAATCTCTCTCGCTCTCCCCGTGTCTCCCCCGTGTCTCCCCCGTGTCTCTCGCTCGGCCGCTCTCCGCGGCGCTGCGCGACCGCGCGACGCAGGCCGCCACTTGCATCGCTCGCTCCAGATTTCGAGTGGAGCTCGCGCGCATCGATTCCGCAGTCGGGCTTTTGCGTCCTCCGCCTGACAAAGGCAGGACAGGGTAGCCCGGCAGGAACGCGAGGGCAGAGCCGGGCGACGATCGCGGCAGCACTGCAGCCGAATAGAGCCCCGGAGAGCTGGGACTCGCCGGCCGATCGGGGGGCCCGACGTTTGACGCTATCGAGGCAGCATCTACTCATTGATCGCGCTCGCGCTCGCGCTCGCGGCCGCGGCTATAGGTGCTCTTTCCCAGAATCGGCCTTTGCTCCATTGCCAGTTTATTGCCCCGACTCGCGCTCTCGGCTCGGCTTAGAAGCTTGCTCGCTCGCTCGCTCGCTCGGAGGCCAGCGAATTTTCAGGCGCAAAAGTCTCTGCTGCATGTTTATATGCAATTGCGAGGAGCCGCTGCGGGCGCGAGCGGGATAAGTGGCTACGCGCTGCGAGCAACGGAAAGCCTCCTTCGCGGCCGGATTCTCTTCCCGATCGCAGGCTGCCGCCTGCGCTGGCGTGCGTGCCTGGCCCAGGGGCCGGCGGACGGCCTCGCGAGCACGAACGCGAACTTGTCGCTGGCCGTTTGCGCGCTCGTAACTTTGCCAAGCGGCGAGCGAGCCGCGTTTTTGCCGGGCTACGCCAGGCCGAACGGACCGCGTCGGAAGCGCCTTAATTTTTTCTGGCGGTCGCGCGCGGCAGCGATAACTCTTGCGCCGCCTCGTCTTTTTTGCCGTGGGCCGGGCTCTCGGGCCGCGCTCTCGGGCCAGCCGCCGAAAAACTTTATTCAATTTGGCGTTCGCGCGGCCTCTTGGCTGTTCGTTTAAAATATCATTTAGCAGGACGGCCGTAATTCGCATGGCCGAAAGAACAAGCGCGCGATCGTTTGCAGCGTCTTAATGGCAGTCGGATAACGGGCGCGCGCCTGCGGCTTCGCCGTACATTGGGTATCGGCGGTCTCGTGCAGTTGCTCGCCGCGGCGAAACGCATTATACAATCGATCCCAGCCATGCGCGAGTTTCGACAGCGCAGCGCACGATCCAAGAGAAAAGGGAGAAAGCAGGCGGCTGCGAGGCGGAAAAAACGGAAAGAACGGAAAAAACGGAAAAAAACGGAAAAAACAGTCGGATCGCTGGATTCGCGCGTCTCTCGCGGGCCAGCACCGGCCGGGCGTGTACGTGTATCGCTCGGCCGAGAAGACCGGCCTCCCAGCCTGCAAGGAGAAACGAGCGAGATCCGGGCGCATATGCGATCAGGGCCGCCGATAAAGCTGCTGGCCGTTTCTCCGGCGGCAACGAGTCCCGGCCTGGCCAGCTCACTCGGTCATTATCCTCCCTCGCTCGGGCCCCGATGTGCATCGCGGAAAAACTCGCCCCGCAAAGCTCGGCTTTTTCCGTTCTCACCGTTGTGGTGCCCCCCCGTCCACGAATCGACGCCGCTCGGCGCTCTCGTCGGGGCGCCTCTGCCGTCGGCCCGACCATTTTTTCCGACGGCGAATTCGACACGCCTCGCGAGATCGCATCGCCAAATCTGCGAACGCAGTCCAGTCGACGCTCCCTCGGCGCGGCGCGCGGCCGAAATGATACGTGCCCACGAGTCTGTTTGCGAAGAAAGAGCGAAAGAAGCCCGATAAATTGCGACGGCTACGGTCGTCGGCGCGCGACGAGAAAAAAACCAGCTCGGAGCGCGTCACGCCTTTATTATATGCGCGCTGTAAAAAGCCAAATCAAGCGCTGTACTTTACGAGGCTTTTTCCTCGCGTGCGCTGCCCATTTTTTGAGACGGAGGACTCGTGAGAAAAGTAGACAGATGGTTTTTTTTATTCGCCTGCCGCTCGCGCAGAGACACAGATTGCAGAAAGAGAGAAGAAGAAGCGAAGCAATCTTGGCGCGGCGAGTCGAGCGAGCGACTGCAGCGGCAATGCATAGGCAAGCGGAATTTATAGCCGCGGAGCAAGAAGCGCCGCGCCGGCGAGAGGAGAGAGAGAGAGAGAGAGAGAGAGAGAGAGAGAGAGAGAGAGAGAGAGAGGCAGAGAAGCCAAGGAGGAAGGAAGGAAGGAAGGAAGGAAGGAAGCGTTCGTCCGTTTCTCTCGCTTGCTCCCCTCGTGCCCGCGCGTCCGCGCGTACCTGCGTCAGCGGATAATTAATAATTAGGCGGGGGAGGCCTGAGCGGGGAACGCGGCCGAGGCGTCGCGCCGCTCGCGTCGCCCCAGCTACGCGCGGCGCCGGAGCCCGGGCACCTAGCGCAGATGTAGCTCGCGAGATAGTCGCTTGAAAATCGCGGCGAGAGAGCGAGCAGGCCGGCCAGCGCGCGGAGCCTTATGAACGATTTATGTTCAATTAAAGCGCCTTGCAATCCGACTCCGCGGCCGCGCGCTGCCCTCCCGCTCTCCCTCCCCTCGGCCCTCCTGCCTCCCTTGCTTCGCGCCGCGGCTCAATAAACATCTCTCTCGCCGCTCTCCGTGCGCGCCGCGGCGCTCTCTCGCAGGTGCGCGACCAACGGCAGGCCAGCGTTCCGGAAGTCAGCGCCCGCAGCTTTGGCCGGACGCCGTCGATGAAACCGAGCGCCCCGTCGTATAGATGCACTTAATAAATAGCCGCGAAGCCAGGCGACGCGCTTCGCTTAATCCCTCGATTATATTCCTGCGCGCGCGCGCGCACAGCTGAGCGTGGCTATCTACATCTCGGAATATTGATGATTTAACTTGCCAGACCTGCGTGTGGTCTCTCTCTCGACTGTCCCTCCCCGTCTTTTAATTGATTTCATTAACATTCGAGCGATGTTATTTTGCAAATTTGCATTTTTTGCAGCCCTGCATATATTTCGCCTCGTGCATGCTTCTGCGTCCATCGTGTATTTATGCGCGCTATCGCGTTAGCCGTCCGAGGGAAAAGAGAACGAGAGGAAGCTCGCGCGACGGAGCTTTCGCTCGCGTCGATCATTGCCGAGGGGAAGGACGCAGGTGTCGGAGCGCGACGCATCCGAGCTCGGGACAAATGCTAGCCGCATGCAAATGTGCACTCGGCAGACGCGCTCCGTGAGCCGACAATTGGCCGGGACGAATGGGCGGCGCCTCCCTCGCTTCGGTCTGTCGCTGCGGCCGACTCGAGTCGCGGAAGCACGCCCGTGGAGGGGTCGTCGGGTGGGCGGCGGCAGAGGTAAAGCGCGACGAGGCGAGTGGAAAGTTTGACGAGCGGGCGACCACGCGATCGCGAGCGAGGCGACCGGGGAATAACGGAAATGGAGCTGGCGCTGCTGGAGGGAGAGCGAGTCGAACGGAGCGGCTCGAGGGATAAGGATCGGGCCGCGGATGAATTATTCGTGATGCGAGAGCGCGCGGTCGAATGAGTAATGTGCGAACAGTCGACGCGAGCGCGCTTGCAGGCTCGTTCGGCCGATAATTGTTAATCGGCGGGGCTCGCGGGCGATTAGCGCGCGGCTCCGCGATCGCGATCCGTCAAACTCGGCGAGCGCGGCCCGACAGTCCGATTCGGCGAATCGAGTGCCGTCGGCCGGACGAACCGCCGCTCGAATGAAACCGTCAAGCCGGCCCTAATGAAGGATTATCGCCAGTCACTTAAGTGCAGCCAAGATTAATCGCTGGCTTCGCGCTGCAGCGACGATGGCGGCGGCGGCGGCGGCGGCGGCGGCGGCGGCAGGCGAAACAAAGGGCGAACCAGTTTTCCGCGAAAAACCGGCCGGTCGCCCGGCTCGCCTCGCAGGCCGCGCTCTCTCCAGCTGCGACCACTGCGCCGTAAATTACGTCGACGGGCTTCGCGGGGTTCCCTCTCGCTCGCGCCGGGATCTTCTCGCGATCCTGTTAATTGCGGATAATTTCCTGTCGATGCGCCGGCGCACGCGGACGGGCGCTCGCGGGTGCGCGCGCGCGCCCGGCAAGATGGCGGCCCTCGCCTCGCCGCCGACGAGTCCGCGGGGGCAAGCCACTCGCGGCCGACTTCCTAGCTGGCCGCGTCGGCGCGCGCGCGCACAACGTGTATTCGGCGAGCGGCCGCGCTCGGGCGCGCACGCGGCTAACGGCATCCCGGCGAATAATGAATTGGCTCTGGGTAAAAGTGCGCGAATCCGCGCACACGGCACCTATAACAAGCTGCGCATTCCTGCGGAGTGTGATGTATTCGGAGAGCTGCCTTTGTGCGCGCCGCCGCCGCTCTCGCGCGCTCCCCTGCCTGCGGCTCGTAGGCTTATTACGAGGAAATGAGGATCGAACCAAACAATAAACTGCCGGAGAGACGCCGCGCGTAGCCGCGGCAGCGCTTTGCCCCTCTCGTCGACCGAGCCCTGCTCGTTGTCGCCGTCGGGCGCGCTGCTCCACGCGCCGGCCGGCCCGCACCCAGAGCCGCAGCGGAGCGAGAAAGCGAGAGCGAAAGCGGAATCGATCGGACGTCAAAGCCGCAGAGGATGCGCGCGTGCGGTCGCGCTGCATGCACGACGTCCGTAGCCGCGGGGGATCGGCGTCGAACGCTTACAGACGTATACCGTTCGCGTGCATCGGCGGCGCGCGCTATCCAGCTTTCATCGCGGCCCGGGCGCGACCTCTGACACAAAGCCGCGCTCTCCCCGTACCGTGGCCGTGGCGAATCGGGCCCACGTCAATCATTATGGCAGCTCGTCGTCGTGCGCACGAGCACTGCACGCATCGACGGATCGGCTCGCGACTATCGGTGTCACTCGCTCGCGTGCATGCATTTGGCCGGCCGCTCGCTCGCTCGCTCGCGATCTCCATTATCGCCGGCGCGTGCATCCCGATGTGAAAGCTCGATTCCGGAGCCACGATTGTCCTCGTGAGCGAGCACCGGAGCACGTGCTGCACCGTTCTCTTGTTATTGCACTGCATCGCGCTGCCGGAGCGAGCGTGCATACGCGCGCGCGCGAGTTCGGATGGCCGCGCGCTCGGCCGCAATAAATTGCCGCGTCGCGCGTATATAATCGATGCCGAGAGGAGAGAGTGAAAATAATTTACGACGGGAAAAATGGCGCGATGTGAAACTTATCACTGTCAGTGCGATCGGCGCATAAATCTCGGCTTCCGCTGCCTCGCAACCTGTTTGCTCTGGCTCGCGCGCCGCGATCCCGCAAAAGGAGCATTTCGGCGGCGATCGGCCCGCCGAGCGCAGCGTCCCGGCGCGCGTACGCACGCACCTCTCTGACCGGCGACGCTCCGATTGGCTGTTGCAGGACGCGGCTGCCCGTACGTGACCACGGCCCTCGTCGGCGACGGCGAAGGCCGGCTGACGACCACGCCAGTGCGCAAGGAGAGCATCAAGGCGCGCAGCAAGGAGGACCTCGCGCAGGAGGCCGCCTACGTGCTGCAGCAGGCGGACAGCGTCGACTGCGTGGCGCTCGAGTCGCCGGACGCCGGGCGCCACTACGGTAGCCTCCCGAGCCGCGGGCGCCGCGCGAAGCAGCCGCCGCCGCCGCCTTCGCAGGAGCGCGCCCGCCGGCGGCGCAGCGAGGAGATCGGCGCCCCGGGCGCCGGCAGCGCCGACCTCGCGCGGCCCACCAAGAAAGCGGCCCTCGAGCGCAGCCAGAGCGATGCCTCGTGCGGCCGAGTCAAGCCGGCGATCACCGGGCCCCGCTCGGCCCAGCTAGAGCGCCCGCAGGGCCCGCCGCCGGCCGAGCCGGCCGCCCAGCCCAGCGCCGGCAGCAGCGTCAAGCGCAGCCACAGCGACGCGGCCGCCAGCGCCGAGTGGCAGCGCAAGCCGGCGCCGCTCTCGCCCATAATCGAGGCCGCGCCGCAGACCGGCGCCGCCGAGCCGCGGCCCTTCCACTTCCCCGCCGAGGCGAAGAAGCCGAAGCAGGACGAGGCGGAGCGGCGCGCCGGCCGCAGCATGCTGCACGGCGGCCGCTACGAGCAGCCGCGGCCGGCCGAGGAGTCGGCCATTCACCGCATGATCCACCGGCTGTCGGCGGACCGCTCGCCGCCGCCGCAGCTGACGCGCGCCATGGTCTCGCCGGGGCCGGGCTTCGGCCACAACAACAACCGGCCGTTCTCGTACACGCGGCCGGCCGGCGAGGCGGCGCCCGCGGGCGCGCCCAGGCCCAGCCCCGAGCCCGCCGGGCCCGACGTCGTCATCTACGCGCAGGTGCAGCTCGACAAGAAGAAGGCCGCGCAGCGCAGCCACTCGGACAGCGACGAGGGCCTGGGCCTCGAGCGCAAGGACTCCTCGCGCGAGAACAGCCCCGCGGAGAAGGACTACCCGCGCGGCCGCGCCGCCGGCTACCTCGCGGCCGAGCTGCTGCAGCAGCGCAACAACCGGATCAACAGCTACAAGTCGCGCGCGGCCTACGAGCCCGAGGGCGCGGCGCTGCTGGGCGAGCCGCCCGGGCCCGGCAAGTACACCTCGACCGTGTTCGTGGAGGGCTGCGGCCCGGCGCCCGGCCGCGGCAGGGCCGACGGCACCGACTGCAAGCCGGCCCGCGGCGGCCCGGGCGCGGCCCCGAGCCGCAGCTCGGAGCTGAGCGCGCGCCGCGACCTGCTCGAGTCGCGGATCAAGTCGCGGCTGCTGGCCGACGAGGCCTTCGCCGCCAAGGCGGGCGCGGGCGCGCCGGCCGCGGGCAGGGCCGAGCACGACGTCATCATCGACAAGCCGATAGTGCCGTCGCCGGTGGTGCCGGCCAGCGTGGCCGCGCACTCGGCCAAGCGCTACACCGACACCTACGTCAGCGAGACGCGCACCAACAGCCACGGCGACAAGTACGTCTTCGAGCAGGAGCTACACGACGAGGACGGCCGCGTCTACGGCTACGAGAAGACCATCAACAAGCTGCCGGCGAGCCAGGCCGGCCTCGGCCTGGAGCCGCTGGAGCCCCGGCCTGGCTACACGCTGGAGACGCGCACCGACGGCTTCGGCGACCGCTACGTCATCGAGACGCGCAACCACGGCGGCTACGAGGGCGAGCGCGCGCGCGCCCGCGACGGCCCGGGCCGGGCGGCCGCGGTCGGGCGGCCGGCGGTGGGCGCGCGCGGCGAGCCGCCGCCGGCGGCCGGCCGGCCCGCCCGGGGCAAGCATCACCTCGAGGCGCTGCGCGGCAGGAGCAAGTCCACGCAGCGCCTCGACCAGCTGGGGCTCGAGCGGCGGCGCCTCGAGGGCGGCCTGCGCCGCGAGCTGGCCACGCGCTCGCACGAGAACCTCGCCTCGGCCGACTACGCGAACGCGCGGCAGCCGCGGGCCTTCGCGCGGCTGGACGAGCTGCGCGAGGCGCCGCTCGACGACTACGACACCGACATCTCGCAGGCGACCAACAGCCAGCTCGAGTCGTCCTGCAGCAAGTACTACCGAGAGACGCGCACGACGCAGAGCAGCAGGTACCAGAAGAGCAAGCTGCGCTCGCGCGACGACTACGACAGCTCGCCGCGGCCGCGGCCGCGCCTCGGCTACGGCTGCGGCCGCTACGACTCGGACGCGGCCGCGCGCGACTCGCCGCGCGGCGAGCAGCAGCCGCGGCAGCGGCGCCTCCTCGAGGACGAGCCCGACAAGCCGACGCGGCGCTCGCGCAACCGGCTCGACTACCTCGACGACAGCGACGCCTCGCGCGCCAGCGGCTGCAGCAAGGGCCTGCCGAGCGGCGGCGGCGCCGGCGGCACGGGCGCCGGCCCGGAGTGCGACTTCGCGGAGCAGCCGCCGCAGCGGCCGCCGCGCGCCCACCACGAGAGCAAGCTGCGCCAGTCGCGCGCCTACGGCGAGCGCCGCCAGCAGCTGCGCGAGACCCGGCTCAGCGACAGCGAGCGCAAGGACCGGCTGGCCGACTCGGGCATCGAGAACGACTACCGGCGCGAGCCGCACGCGCGGCCCGAGCTCGAGTCCGAGGACGAGGGCATCGCGAGCATGCAGCTGATCAAGCAGGAGCGCCGGCACACCGACCGCAGCATGCAGCAGCAGCAGCAGCAGCACCAGCACCAGCAGCGGCGCTACAGCGACAAGTACGTGGTGTACTACGACAGCAAGGGCTCGATCGTGCAGCCGGTGCTCGCCTCCAAGCCGCCCTCGGGCTGCGCCGACGCGAAGAAGTACGAGAAGAAGGCGGCCAAGAAGAGCGGCACCATGAGCAAGGTGAAGGAGCTGTTCCGCAAGAAGGAGAAGAAGGCCAAGGAGGAGAAGAGCAAGCGGAGCACGCGGGCCGGCAGCAGCGGCACCCTCACCGACGACGAGCTCAGCATGCGCTACAGGGAGTACCGCGGCGAGCAGCTGCGCAGCGCCATCAGCGCCAGGGACCTGGACAGCGAGATCATTGAGGTCAGTGCCCACCCACTCCCGCCCTGCGCCCGCGGCCGTGCCAATCGCGCCCGGCCGAATCTGCTCCCGCGCCCAGTCTGCCGCGTGCCCCGGTACCGTTGGCGCCGATTACGCACTGTTCGTTTGACTGTCGGCTATCGCGAAGCGTCGTTGCGGCGAGGGCGCCTACGGCCGTGCACTCGAGAAGGAGAGCGAGCGCTCCCACTGAAATTACATAGATTTCGCCGGATCTCTCTCCGTCCGCGCGGTTTTGTCCGCCGGTCGGCGCGCCGTGCCTGGCCTCGCGCGGTCGCATGATCGTCGGGTCGAGAGCTCGACCACGAGTGAGCCGTGCGCGGATTATCATCGCGACGATACGTACGAGTCGCTTACCGTTAGCTTATGAAAAGATACATCGACGCTGCCGCTGCCGCTGCTGCCCGCCGCGCACTGCTTTCTCGTGCGCGGCTAGTCGCGCAGCCGCGGATGGCGAATTGCGCGCGAAGCCGCTCCGCGACGAGTCGACGGCTCGTCGCGTCGGCGAGCGCGCGGCCCGGGCGTATCGGGGCGCGCGATCGCGCGCGAAAAGAGAGAAAGAGCGAGAACGCCGGCGAATCGGCCGATAATAAATTGGATACGAGAGGGCAGGCGAGCGGTGCGCGCTCACTCTCACGGTCGGCGCGCCGTTGCGTCACCGCGTACGTAAACAATGCGAGCCCTATCTCGCGCTCCGCGCTCCGCGCTCGACGCTCGGCCGCTGCAGGTGCAGCCGCTCGGGCGCGCAGGCAGCGGTCAAGTGCCGCTCGCGGATTTTCGCCTTTCCAAAGCGCGACCTTGCCCGGCCGATCGATCTAAGCCTCGAGAGTAATATGCGTATTAGCGCTGTGGGAACAGCGCAGTCCGTCGGCGGGAGAGCCGGCTGGCTGCGCGGACGCGCGCCTATCCGCTATCGATTGAATTAGCATGAGAGCCTCGCGCTCGCTGGCAGCCTTTTTGCGCGCCTCGCGCGCCTCGCGCTCCTCGTTCTCGGCGCACGCAGCCGTTTTCATAAACTCGGCTTTTAATGGGCCGCTGCCCCCTTTTCCGCGCCGAGCTCAATTAATTGCAACTTATTAAAATTTGACACGTGATCAATAAGCCTGCATACGCGAGGCGAGTCTAGGCTGTAAATTATACTCTACGGATAGGCTTTCTCCCCTCCTGCCTGGCTTTTACGACCTGTCCAAATAGGCGTTGCGCCCGATGGCGAGCGCGCCTGCGCCGTTAAATTAGTATGAATCTTGTTATATTGTAATTTATAATCGATGCTGACAAAGCAGCGGAGCAACAGCGAACGCCGGCCGGCCGCGCGACAATTAGTCGCAGGCTACGTGCTACGTGCCACTAATAAATTTCGTCATCGTTTTTGTGAAATTCAATTGGACATTGAGTCAATTACGGCGCAGCTACATAAACCTGCCCGTGCGCTCGAAACGAAATCAGAAAAAGAAGGCAGCCCGACTACAAAAAGAAAGGCGAGCCGTGTCGCGCGGACGGAGCCCGGCCGACGAACGCCCGACCGAAAACGAGACGGCGGCCTGCCAGTCGGGCAGCGCTGCGGCGAGGCGCGAGCGCTGAATAATTACGCCGGAGGCTGCGCGCGCGGCAGCGGTCAGTGTGTGGCCGGTTGTCACGCCGCCGCGCCGCCGCGCCGCCGCGCCCCTGCGCCCCTGCGCCCCTGCGCCCCTGCGTCTACCTCGGCCTCCTCCTTATTAATTTGCTCTGACAGCGGCTACGCGCAACTTGTACTTTTCTCTCCTTCGATCTCCGCGTCGACCTCTTGCTCGCTCGATATTATCGCGTCAAAAGTC
Organism: Phymastichus coffea; assembly: GCF_024137745.1. Lineage (NCBI taxonomy): Eukaryota > Metazoa > Arthropoda > Insecta > Hymenoptera > Eulophidae > Phymastichus > Phymastichus coffea. The sequence continues at coordinate 1,099,673 of NW_026706827.1, forward strand.
TCGCGCAATTATCCGGCACCGTTATCTGCATACACGCGCCGTTGCGCAACCGCAGTCGGATCGGTCGCCGGCGGCTGCGGCTTGGGCGCTCTTTTGCAAGAGCCCTTGATTTCGCCCAGTTTCACGCGCCGACGCTCGCACTCTCACGATCGGTCCGTAAATCCGAAAGGCGCTCGCAGACGTGTCTCCGCTGCGAGTTCCATTTCCGACGAGCACTCCCCTGGCACTGGCACTGGCTCGCCGCGCGCTCGTCGCCCCTCGCGGGCTTGGTCGGCGCTCCCGACTCGTCTCGAAAAGGCCCATTCGCCATCCGGCGCGGCCAGCGCACTCGCGCAATTTGTATGCCAACGCGCGACCATCCATCGATTACACGACGAACGGAAGGCAAACATCATTCGGAGAGGCATGCGCGGTTCGCGCTCGATTGCGTAATCCTGATAAGCGCGCGGCGTGCACGTCGGGCCGCTCTAACAAATGATTTTACGACGTCTGCGCTCGGCGATTCATCGAGCCCGCTCGCTGCCAGTGCGGCGGCTCTCGTGAGAAAGCTGAATAGCGCGCGGATACCGATACATGATTCAATTGAAGGCCGCCACCGGTCGCTCCTTAAACCACCTGGCGTATAATTCACCTGCGTGCGCGCATCACAGCATTCGGATCTGGCGAGAGGGCCCAGCAATAATTATCCGCTCGCTGGAATAATTCAAGAGGCTGCGAATTTTTCGGTGGACGCGGCGCAAGTAAGTGGAACGCCGCGTGCAGGCCTCTCGTTGGATCGACACGCGCGGGACCGCGCATGCGTCCGCGGTCCGTGCGCGCTCGGCCGAAGGGACTTTAATCGGCAAACAATCGGCAAACAATCGGCAAACAATCGGCAAATAATCGGCTTTCGAGGCGCTGCATTTCGCGGCAATTATGAGGGACGGCCGTGCACTTGACGCGGCTCTCCGACGGCGGCGAACCGGGGGCTGCGGCGCGCGCGACCGCGTAGGCGAGAGGCTGCAGTCCCAGCGGACGATCGCTCGCTCGCGCTCTCCAGCCAATTAACCATAGTCCGGCAGTGATAGCATGGCCTTCGCGGCGCACTGCACCGGCTGTCTCGCCGCACCTGCTCCACACGTGTAACGGCGTACGCACCCTGCCCGTAGACTTCCTACAGATCAGCCGGACGACTTTCTCATTCGAGCTCCACGCTTTGTCTTCGTGCGGAAGGATACGCGAACGTTAATGTCGATCTGCGCGGTAATTAGCGAGGTCTATCTATTGATCGATGTAAAGCAGCTTCCTCGGCTGCGTCTGACCGACGTGACAGGAAGAGAAACGAGCGAACGACACTCGTCGGCCCATTAGTAAGCCAATGCTTTATGACTTGCCTTCCTCTTCCGTCTTTCCCTTTGTTTTTCCGCGTGTTCTCTCCCTCCCTCTCTCTCTCTCTCTCTCTCTCGCGAGCTTACTTATCTGACTTTCATGAGAGAGATCGCCGTCGTCGTCGCGTCGTCGCAGGCACACCGCCACTTTCGTCGCGCCATCACGCTTCTCTGCTTCCTCTGCTTCTCTTCCCCTGTGGCTGCGACTCTGCAGCCACGCGTAATTGCCTTGTAGAAGAGAAGAGAGAGAGAGAGAGAGAGAGAGAGAGAGAGAGAGACACGCTGCCCGTGTCGTCTCATACCAAGCAGACGCGCGTGGAGTGTGCGATTGCAGCGAGTAGCGATAAAAAGTTGGGTGCATCGCACCATGCGCAAATGATTTCCTCGTGGACGTAGTCGGCGCTCGAGGTTCCGTCGCGCTTAGCCTGCGCGTGGATTTGATTTCGGAAGCGCGCGAGCGGCCATGCGTCTCGCTCTCGCGCGCAGTCCCGTCGAAAGATCGCCTCTGTCCAGCGCGACTACGCGCAGAGCTATGTGCGAGCCCGACTCGCAAGGATTGATCGGCGCTGGTCCAAGTGCATCCAACCTCTCGCGTCGGGAGTTGCATAAAGTCCAGTCCAGTCCAAGTGCATCCAAACCTAGGACTCCGCGCACGGGACAAGCTGTTCCACGTGGCCAATCATTTTCCGCTGACGAAGCCAGATTAGCCGATCGACTGCTGGCTCTGCGACCCAACGACAGCCACGCGCGATACTAACGGTCGGCAGGTCGCGAGCGGCGTTGGCGTCGAGTACCAGGGTGGCCGTGAACGTGAAATTGGCCCCTAATCAACGTACGAGGAGGGGGGAAGCACGGCGAGACGGGAGATAAATGCGGAGGGGCGCGCGATCGGCGCGAACAGGCCGAAATTGGCGGGTTCGCGCCACGGCCCACGGGCCCACGGTCGAAATTGGCAGGCCGAGTTCGGCGCCGGTGCCTTTCCCTGGCGGCGCTCTCGGAGCGGAATTCGCGAAAAAAAGGCGTGAAAACGCGAGGCGTCCGAGCGCAGCGCAGACGCGACGACGGTAAGAGGGGAAAAGGAGCAGCTCGACTCGCGCGCAGACTGCACTTTGCTTTATGGTAGGCGGACCATTCACACCTCTCTCGGAGTGTGCGCGGCTCCGCTGGCCGGTCGCTTGCCGCTGCCGCTTTTTTGCCCCGCGCTCCGCAGCTAGCCGCGGGCGGCTCGCGCTGGCCGCGCCGCGCAAGAGAGCCGCTGCCTAAGCCGCGCGCTCGACTAGAAACTGGATCGGAGGACAGCGACGCAAGCGACCGAGGGAGGGCAGGCGAGCGCTGCTCGATCGGTGGCACGAGCGGCGCCAGTGGCAGCAGCGCAGGCCTCGCCGCGGGTAATTAGGCAGGCACGCGGCCAGAGGCTCATCTGCCCATAAATCTTGGCAATTTTCGCGCGCTCTCGCCGCCGGCCCGCGGTAGAATCTTAATGAAGCTGCGAGCGGCAGCTCCGATGCGAGGAAGCTGCGAGACGTGTGCGAGCTATATATAGAGCGAGCCGCCTAGCCTGAGCGCGCGCGGCGATCGCGAGCTCCGCAGCAGTAGGGAATATCTCGGCGGACTGCTAGCGGCGGAAGCGGCGGCGCGGCCGAGCGAGCGCGGAAAGGGCATAAAGTCTGCATATCTAGGGGAGTGCTTAAACTGGCTGGAATGCGCGAGAGCAACTTCTCTCTGGCTGGCTCTCGGCAAAACGAGAGCTGCCGCTGCTGACTCGGCAGTCGTAGACTCGCGTCTCTGCATTCGCGGAGCGCAGCCCAGGCAGGCGAGGTGTCCGCCGATTACTCGGCCGCTCGTTGCAAGCCTCGCGCCGATCGCGCTTCGCGAGTAGTCCATCTCGCGCAGTGGGTAGGCGGAAGCCTGGTCCGCGCCGGCCGGCGCGGATGAGCGTTCGCAGCTGCAGCCGCGGTTGCGTTTGTCGTGGCGTGCGGGCCAGGCCAGATGTTCGCCCGCGTGTTGGCGCCCGGCCGACGGATAGCATCTCTCGCGCTCGACAGACTGCGCTGCAGCATCCGTACGTGGGCATGCGCGCGGCCGCGTACGTGGGTACGGGCCGGCTCGCGTGGCGTGGGCGGGCGCTCGCGAGCGCGCGCGGCCGTCGCTCGGGGATGCGAGCGAGCGAGCGAGCGACGATTCTAGCCCGAGGACGTTATCTGGCCGAGGTGTAACGGATGCCCCGCAAGATTAATCGGCTTTTTGCCCGCACGACACTTGGCACCTTACGACAGCCGCGCCCACGCGGCTCGCTCCGCGCGCTTTCCGTCCGCTTTCCGGCCGCTTTCCGCCCAGTCCAGTTGACCGCAGCTCGGCGCGTGTCGGGGGCCGTGGGCGCCGCGGCGAGGTCGCCGCGCGACCGGCAACTGGGCCGACGTCAGAGCCCGTCGAACCGAAGCACCAAATCGAGCCTGCTCGAGGACAAAACAGCCAGTTTGTCTTGTCTGCGCGCGCGTCGCCCGAAAACCGGGAGCGCTCGCCAGCCTTTCACGCTCTCGAGCGAAGCTTTGCTTCGTGCCCGATACGCTCGTGGGCGACTCTCCGACTCTCTCTCTCTCTCTCGCGAGCGCGCGCGCGCACTTGCGAAATCCATCACTCGGCATCGTCAATTGTTGCGCGCTCGTTGTCGCTCTGCAGATCGCCCACTTGTCCGCGTCATTGGCGCTCATTCCGTTGCTCGGTTGTCAACTCGAAGCGCTGGCCTTTTCCATTCGACTATAGCCATCCGAACAGATCAAGTACAAGGTCGATCGAGCGCCGTCGGCAGCGTGGCTCGCTGCAGGTGATTTCGTAAAGCCCAGCGTTGTAGCGAAACCGCCGAAAAGAAGCGAGCGGATTGCGTAAGCTGCTCCATCCGCGATTATCCAAGCGGACTCTCCGTTTCGGAGTAGCGTCCGGTCGCGCGTGATTTCTCGGGCTTTTGCGTAATTGGATTTGTTCGCTTTCGTTAGCGGCGCGCTCGCGGTCGACGAGGCTTATTGACCGCGCGGCACGGAGCTGTCGCGAGCGATCGAAAAATCTACGCGATCGTGAATTACCGACGATTACAAGACTGTCCGTGGCGCTCGCTATCATTTGATTAAATCGCCGCTACGCTTCCTCCGCGAGTGAATCTCGCAAGCTCTTCTCCGCGCGTCGAGCTGCTCGATTTGCGCTTTATTTGCTTTACGATGCGTATCGCGCTGGTAATAATTATTTCGCGAAATTGATTGCGAACGGCAACGATGTAGAGAAATTCATATACTTATCGGACTGCGCAGTCCGTGCGAAATTGAACGATTAGTATGTCAGTATACAAGTACGTATTGGCTATCTGGCGTACGCGCGAAAATCCGAGCCAAGCAAATGGCGAAAGAAACGAGCGAGAGATATATAAGACGAATATAAGCTATGCTAATAACGAATGTAGTAATTCTCGGCTGGCGCGCGGGGAGAAAGTGACGGTGTGCCGCTGTGAGAGTCTCTCGATTACGTTACGAGCGCGCTGCGCCTTATATCCTTATATGATGCTCAGCTGTCCGCAAACAGTTGTGCAAATCTGCACTTGTCCGTCGCGCAAACGCCTGCGAAAATTGCGACTGCTCGGCGGCGCCGAAAAAGCGCACTGTCGAACGTCGGCCGGAGGTCGCGGAAGTCGTCGAGTCGATTTGTCGCTGGACGAGCGGTCCAGGCGGAAGCCGACCGAGAAAGCGCACTTCCGAAATTGCGCGCTAATCGCCGCCAGGTCGATCTCTGTTCGCGCGAGCGCGCGCGGGCCATGATTTATGGGTCTAATGGTCGAACAGTTGAAACGGTCCGAACAGCGAAATCCGGTTGCCAGGCAGAACCCATTCGCCGACTGTAACGTATGCACGCCAGACTCGAAGAAAATCAATTGTTTTTTTCTCTTTCTCTTTCTTTTCCTTGACTCCTATCGCTATGGCAATCGCGCATTACAAATATTGATCTTGACGATAAAATCAGTCCATTATCGAGCCCACGCAGATAAGTATTATTCGGGGCCGTAAATTGCTTTGTACGAACTGTGAAAGTTCGATATGCATCTTAATGGCGTTTAATGTTGCAAAAAAGGATCGCACTGAGAGATCGCGCGGATAAATCATAAGCTCTGCGCGAATCCGTGATCGTAAGCGTCCGTGCATTCACAGTCCATGAGACTGTTGCGCGGCGAAGATGTAGCCCACACTGCGCCTGAACAATCTGCAAACGAAAAGTTCTGACAACGTGAATTAAGTTTTTCATTTCAAAAATACGTTATTTGTGGCTCATCGAAATACAATTTTTAAAATAATAGGTCAAGTCCTTTACGAAACAAGTTAATTTTAATATTTTCAATAACATCATGAAGATAAAAATTAATAAAACACTCTTTGACGATCTTTATTAACATTATAAATCAATCAATATGGCTAAATCACATAAACATCACATTTTTTTAAATCTGTAATGTATTGTAACTGCACGTGACAAGTGTCGACCCAGGCGTGAGCTTCATTTCCACACTCTTTAAACACGCGTAGTATTGACTACACCGAGCATGAGATGTAGTTCTGGTGATGGAATAATGTCCAACAATGTTCGACATAACGTAGTAACGAATGAGAAATCGATAGAATTGAAATATCTGTTCGACGTCCGTTTTGAGCCTTTTCTATCAGCAAACCACTTTTCAGAATTTTATAGGTTTGAGGCAGATCTTAGCTCACCAGAGGTGTAAATCTCAGTATTCCTTGTATTGCAGTAAGTGCACGGGTATGCGCTGTTGTATGACATAATGCCGACGAAAATGTTGGCCAACTTAAAATCCGTCGATATCGTGCCATTGAAAGGATTAATACGTATTCATTCATAATACTCTCGAGCATTTGGGACAGCTGCTGGTATAAACAACTTTTTTACCGCGGAGTCTTTAAATTTATTTGCAGCAATGCCTACGTAAAAAGAAATTATGTCAAGGACAGAATTATAAGTACTTGAAAAAAGATGATTTTATGGGAAGAAAAGGTATAGCATATTTGTTTTAAATGATACCTTCAATATATTTGATACACTTCTTGCCCTTTTCTACCAGCTTAAACTCCATATTAGATGTTGACTGCATAGACACATTTTCAAAAATCCACTTTCACCATCAATGATTAATTTTAAGTGGTCTTCTGATAGGTTTTATTCTCGTTTTACATGCTGTATAAAAGCCGACATGTTTTTTCAATAAATGCAGACTATAGAAGCACTTGAAGCTTCATTGGCATTTATATTAACGGGAGGACATTCTTTGTAAGAAAAACATTCATCCAAGGAATGACCTTTGAAACTGAGTTTTCTTTTTAATTCTGGCTCAACCGCTGTTACATTTTTTCTACCTCTGCGAATGAAAGCAGCCACTTGGAGAGTTTTACGGTCACTTATAGTTAACAAATCATCAAGAGATAATATTGAACTTTTTGAAAGTAGCCCGTTCGTTGTTTTACCTACTGTAATATCGATAGGCCGACTATACATCTGTGATAATTTTTAATGGGACGAATTATTCTTTTCACTATCGTTCAATTTGTTATTGATCTTATTTTTTATCAGGTACGAAAAGATATGGCTTTGTGCTTTGGAAGTAGACATAAAGGCTAATTCAGTCAAATTAACAACGAACTGAGAGTTACATTCACGTAATTTTCTGTTTCCGATGACATTACAGCACGAATTATACAATTTTGTAGCAGAAGCTCCAATAACCTGATTTGAAATAGTAAAGAAAAACAATCGCACCAATAATATTGATTAAAAAAATTGGACGAAAGTAATTAACTTACCAACAATTACATTTAGCGTGTATTCCGCGGGTTATTTTACAAACCTCGTATTCGCTTTTTTACCTGTACTTCTGAACAATGAAAATTTCGACAAATTTGACGTAAATACTAAGTAATTTCTATCTAGTCTACAGAATGTAAACTGAAGAAGTATTATATGTATTTACAATATAAAATTTATTGTTTTAAATGATCTAATGTGCTTCAGCCATGGAGGTCGCCAAAAAGTATTATATATATTTAAAAATGTTTAAATTGACTTAATAAATTAATTATTGAAAATATAGTATTTCGATGAGCCACAAATGATATATTTTCGAAATCGAAAAGCAAATGGAAGATGTTAGAAGTTTTCATATAAATATCGATGAGACAGACGGTGAGTCGTTTTCGGTGGCGCTACAGAGCGCAAGTCTATGCTCGAAAAAGGGCAAATGTCGAAAGCCCGATCAGATGCGAGACTGCCGACATCACCGGTTGCTCCGTCGTCGACTCTACTGTCGGAATGCAATCGGCGGAGGCTGCTTAACGAAATGCCGCCTCCGTGCGTCGCACCGCGAGAGGAGTAGGCGCGCGCGAGTGCGGGGGATCGGCCTACTTGGCCAAGGTCGCAAGATCGAGTGATTGGCGCGATTGAACTATAGAAACGACAGCGGTCGCTCTCCGTTTCTGACTCGCGACGAAGGTTCTAATTGCGCGTAATTGACCGTAATTGCGCGTTCGGCGCATCTTTGCCAAGCTCAGGAACTAACAATAATTGTGCTTTCTGTTGTTCTGTTGCAGGTGAGTGGCATCGTCTATTTGGGAAAGCGATCGGCGCAGGCGCACTTACGCGACAGTAAGTAGTGGAGCAAGTGCAACGACGACGTGTGCAGTTGAAAAATTCGGCGGGCTTGAATTCGCGCGCGTGTACGGCGTGTGAACGGCGCCGAAGCACGGACTTACGTAAGGAGAGCATTAGGAAAGCCGTTTCCGCGGCGAAGCGAGCGAGAGCGCGGGAGAGAGAGAGAGAGAGAGAGAGAGAGACAATCGCAAGCCGAGACACGAATTTTCCGTGAAAAGAAGCGCGAAAGGGGGCCCGGATCGGCGGCGGCGCGGGAAAAAGAAAAGAACGGCGAGGAGGCAGAAGAGCGATCGACGGAGGATCGCTGTCGCGTAGCGTGCAGACGAGGCTCGGTTGCGTCAGCAGCACTCTCGCTGAATAACTCGCGGGAGCTCGAAGGATAGAGATAGAGTCGGAGCCGCGGCTCGTTGCGAAAGTCAAACAATCGTTCGCTGCCGGCTCTCTCTATATATAGCTCGGCACGTACTCGTACACGAGTAGTACACGAGCCGAGCAGGCCGGGCAGCGCGAGCGCGCGCGCGCGCGCGCCAGCGGGCGAGGACGGGAAAAGAAGGTGGCCTCGCAAGGTGTCTGCTCTCCACGTGTACCCAGCGCCGCCTGTAATGCGACCGCTCGCCGCGCCGCCCCGTCAAATCATAAAACAAAGCTCGCGCCGTTATGCGCACCTCGCGCCGGTACCTACACACTCGGCCGATCGACCTATTGTTTTGACGGACCGCGCGCCCGAGCTTATCCACGTTATACGCTGAATATCGTTGGCAATGCCTTTCACCCGCTCCGCCGCGTCTCCTCTCCTGGCGCTCGTTCGCGGCTTCTTCTCGGGCCGCGGCGGCGATCGAATTCCGTCCGACGCCCCCGCGGCCTGGCCAATTGGCGCGCGCTCTGTTACGCGAGGCACGTAAACGGCAGGCGCTGATTTTAAAGTCAACGCAGCGTCGCCCGGAGATAGCTGCGAAATATTCTTTTGTCCGCGGCCAGCTGGAACGAGGCACGGAGGCCGACGTACGTAGGCAGCTCTTTTGTGCGCGGAATCGCTGCGCCACGATCGGAAATTGTATGCAAAGGCGCGCGCAAAGCTCGCGCTTGTGGACGGCGCGCCGAGGCAGGTCGCGCGAGGCAGGCCCGCCGCCGAAATACGCGGCTCTGCGCGAGCTGGCCGCTCGCGCTTCCGCTTCCCATGGAATCTGGAGCGCATACTCGACACACTTGCCGGATGGCCGATTGTAACGTCGATCAGGCCTCCTAACTGGCAGCTTGCCCGGGCCCGCTTCGCCGCGGCGCTTATCGTTCAACGCTCCTGCCTCATTGTCTATTGAATTCCGCTACTCGATAATGATTTATAATTACGGCCGCTAAATACGGTTGATTTACGAGCTCGCGGCCGATATTAACGAGAGGCGCAGTGGCTTCGCTTTCCTCGGCCAAGTCTGGCCGAACAATTGGCAGCGATTGTCACCTCGACCGATCAATTATTAATGGCGCTCGGCTGGCCGGCGAGGTGCAGTAGCTCGGCCGCTGCCGTACAAGTCCCGAAGAATGTTGATTTGTCAGGGAGAGCGAGCGCGCATCGCCCGCGCCGCGGCTGCCCGCGCGGCTCGTGCGGCTCATTGTATGCCCGAGCGCGCCGCAAAATGATGAATCGACTGTCCGCGCTGGCGCTCGGAAGGCTCGGCGCGGCGGAGATTTGGCGCAGCGGAAAGCCCGGCCTGCGAGGGCCAGAGGGACACAATGAAAAGCTCGGAGCGCCTATAAACGGACCTGTAAATCGGATGAAGATATAGCGGCTCATTGTTCGCGCGCGCGATTTGGCGTTCCGGCAGCGCACGACAACTCTTATAAGGTTAGGGCTCTGGCGCTTAGCCGTCCGGACAGGCAGACCACTGAATTTCCGCCGAAAGCCGGGTCCGCTTAATTGAGCGTGCTCGCGTACTCGCGGCCGGACGGACAGCGGATCAGCCGCGAGGGAGAACAATGCGTGTGCCGGCGTGGCGCCGACGCGCCGCTGGAAGGAGAAGCGAGCTGCCGTACGATTGTGCTGGGCGCGAAGAAAGACGATACGCCGCTGAGCCGTGGCAAGAGAGAGAAAGGCTTTGCACGAAAGAATTCGCGCGTTCCAACGGCCGCCGCCGCCGCCGCCGCCGCGCTGAGTTACGACACACCTGTAACGCTGCAGTGCGCGGCCCTCGTAAGTCCACATCAGCGCTAGACGCGACAGGCATCTCCGTTGCCGCTCGCTGTCCTTTGTCGAGCCGCGGACATCGAGACCGCATTAGCTCGCAATAGGCTTATTCGGCGCGTGCGCTACGTAACGCTGGCGGAGTAGAGCGCCGACTGGGCCACGCGATGCGTGCCCGCGAGTCCATTCCGTCCCGGCAGCCGGTGCAACGCACGAGCCACTTTGTCCGTCGAGTGCGGCGCTTTTTTTCCCCGAGCTCCGGGCAATTCCGCGCACGAGGAAAAACCGAGCGGCCGATAAGATCGCCGCTGCGCTCCGGCCGTGCGCGAGCGCGTATTAGAATGCACGCTATATCGTCCGCGCGCTGGGCCAAGTTTGAGCAACAGCCGCGGCTTCGGCGCTTCAGCGGCCGGCTAATCTCGCGGCAGTATCGCCCAGCGAGAATGAGAAATCTCCGTGACGTTATAATAGCCGGGGAGTCTAGCTGCTCGCATGGGTATGGGTATCGCGTAAAAATCCCGACTAAACTTGGTTCCTACGTGTGCGCCCGTGTGTGTTCGCGTTGGAAAGGCGATCGTGATAAGGGCGGCCGCAGAAAACTAGCTCGTCGGCATAAATTTGCGTTATGGTCACGACGCCGTCGTCGCAGCTGTGTGGGTGCGCGCGACGCTGTATTTGCTGTATTCCTTTTTAACGAAAGAGACATCTCCAAGATCCCATCTAAGGCTGCTTCCCCGCTTAGCTCTTTCTGCTCTACGTCTAAGCTGTTCCCGCAGCCTCCGATGCTCCGTAGCTCGGCTTTTCTTGCTCGGCTCGCTGCTCTGCTCCGCTTAGTTAGTCCTGCTCCGCGTTGGTGGTCCGCCCGCCTCGCGCACTGCTCATCAGCCTTTTCTACTAGACTACGTCCTATCAATATGCTTGTGCAATTATTTATTCTAGTAGCAAATGGTACGTGACTGTGGTTGTGGCGGCGGCGACCCGAATATTATACATGCTAATTACGCAAGAGTCGCGCGCCGCGCATGATGCAACTTTGTTTGTGCATGCTGCATGAGCTAGCCGCGGAACAGAAAAACAAAAACGCCAAACTATTTTCAATAAACAGCTAATGCTTGCCGCACACGGTTGTAAATGGCGAAAATAAAGCACCCGCAGCTCGATGAAATCGAGATTTTCCTGTGATATACCGACACGCGTGCCTATAATTCGCGACTTTGTGCTTGGATTAAAGGCTTTTTTGTAGAAAGGCCCCCGAGTCGCGCCATAAGCCCCGTAAATATCGCTGTGCCCTCTGTGCGCGCGAGTCTTTAACGAGCTATCAAGTTGATTTGAGCGAGAGAAAAAGGCGGAGCGCGATTATTCGCCCGGTATGTATCCAACGCTGTGCACTTTCGAGTGCCGAGAGTTACGTAAAAAAGAAGGCGGGCGGAGTGCGGATTTTTGTTCGCACGACGTACATGCAGATTTGGCGCGATACCGCAGTATGCATATGCATACGAGGGGAAACAAGAGAGACGATATGCCTTGGCTCGTATCCGTGCGCCAACGCGACGGCAGCTTTCCCTAAAACGCGCGGCCCCATTATTATGTCGGACTGCGAGAAAACTCGCGGTACACGTCGATGTGCTATGGCGCATTCTGTCGCTCCTTTCTGCTCTCTTTCTCGCAGCCGTTTCGCCCGTCGTTTGCGCAATAGCCAGCCACTGCAGGAAAAGATGCGCCGAATAACCGCCTCCGACAGCGCTCGAGTGTAGGTCGACGGAGTTGCTTGGTCGTTGCTCGATCGTTGCTCGATCGTTGCTCGATCGTTGCTCGATCGGCCGGCTATTCCCGTTCTGCGCCGCAGTCGGCGAGTCTCGTCTCAACGCACTCTCGCTTTGTTGCTCGTAGCGATTCCTTTCCGAGCTGCAGAGCCCGCGTCTTTCGATTCGATCCGCCATGCCATTGTTTTTTTATCAATTTTAGGAATCGTGGCTCTCGCGAGACAAGCGACCGCCGACACGACTCTACCGGGCTGTGTCAGAGCCAAGTTACACGGACTGTTGCGCGGATCACGCCGACGCGTCCGTACGATCTACGTTCCGACGCGCGGATGGCTGGCTGGGGCACGTTTCCGTGGGCTCGCCGCTCGTCGACGCGAGGTCCGAAGAGCTTGCAGCGGACGCGCGCGCGCAAGCTCCGCCGGGCGCGCTCCGAGAAGCAAATCACGACTTATAACAGTACCGAGGCGCAGAGCGGCGGAAGTGAGCGACGGCCGGTGAGTTTTTGCGCGCGCTGCGAGTGTCATTGGAGACGCGCGAGAGAGGCGATAAAACGAAATTGGCACTGGCAAGCTCCCGGCCAGCATTGGCTCCGGCGAGCTAACAGGACCTTGGTCGTCTTGGAAATGGCTTCCTGTGGTGGCGCGGGGCAAAAACGCCCGGCCGAAAGAAAGGCGCGACGGCGAGGCGATTTTCAGGCGAGGCGAGGAAACAGGGGATTTTCCGCTAGGCGCCCGAGGAGGGAGAGAAAGCGGTGGACGCGCGGTGCGATGCGTAGGCTCTCGGGGCAGCGCGCGCACCGGCTCTCACTTTCACGGAGTCACCGTGACCGAGATCGAGACGCCAGCGCCGGAGCGGCTCGGCTCCGCTGGGCCTTACATGGACGCGCGCTCGAGCCGCAGCCCCGACGCAACCCGTGTGTCGGACGTTTATTTGCAGCTTCTATTATGTGCTCTCTGTCCGGCGCTGCGCGTCACGAGCTCCGCTCTCTCCGCGCGCACCGCTGCCGGCGTGTCTCTCCGCTCTTTCCGCCTCTTCTTTTTGCCCGCCCGCCTGCCTGCCTGCCGACTTGTTCTTCGCGCCTCTTTTGCCAACTTCATTCGGTGTCTCGCCGCCGCATCTCATTGAATCGCCATTTTTTGGCGCGCGCGCGCACCGCCGCCATGCTAATTGACTGATTTGCCCGAGCCACGTCGGCGTGCCACGCGGACGCAGCATGCTCCGCGTCGCAGCAGGTACGCGGCCTTTGCAGAGAGAGAGAGAGAGAGAGAGAGAGAGCGCGCGCGGTGTGGCCGCCACGTCGCGCGTATCCGTTAATTGCCGGCCGATAGCGGCTGTTCCCTTGCGAGCGCGCTCGTCGGAGCTCGCAGCGGCTTTGTGCGCCGTGGCACGAGAAAGTGCCGTCTATCAACGCCCGCCGATATTTGTTGGCTGCACTCGCAGCGGCAGACCGCCACTTGCTCTTATTCCCCAAGCCCCCCGCGTGGCTGCTCTCGCTTATTACGCAGCGCGCTCCGCTTGGCGGTCCAATCTCTAATTGAATAATAATTTCTCTCGCCGCGAGTCATTAAGCAGCCGGAAAAAATAAGTGGAGCTGGCAGTCGCGCGGGCGAGCGCTTCTCTCGATGAAGACCTCTTCGGCAATTTGGTATATGGGTATATGGTAATTGGCGTGCCAGCGGCAGCGAGTAGTGCTGCCCGGCGGAAACGTCGGCAGCTGTCAGAGGGAGTTTTTTGTTGGCCCTTCGGCGGCTCATTATTGATGGGCTGCGCGCGCGCGAACCAGCTATTATATATAGTTTAGCCGCTTATTTGTAGAGCGCTCGAATATCTGTCATGCTGTACAAGATTGATGCGTGAATTTCGTCCAAATAGCATACAATCAGAGGCGCTGGCTGCTCCTACTCGGAACTCTGATCTTTGCGCGGCAACGCTTTTTTCGGCGCTCGCGGCTCCGCTGGGCTGCCCACACTTTCGCCCGGGAAAAAATTCTCGGCGCCAGCCGTCGCTGATTATCCGAACTCGGCTCCGCGTTCCACGTGGCCGCGACAACGAGACGAAGCGGCCGAGCGAAAAAGTGGGAGCGAGACGCGCAATGCCGCGTCACGAGCTGTAAATACGCGAGTCGGTAGCCGCGCGTCCGCAGACGAAAGCGAGCGCGGCGCGCACGCAGCGCCGCAGCACAATACGAGGCGGCTATCGATTAACGGGACAAGTGGCGCGACGATCGGAAAACGAAAGTGGATCCTCGGCGATTCGGGATTTGCCTCGAGCCTGCATGCAGGCGACGCGCGGCTGCCGCGGCCGGCCGCTCGGCGGGCGCGTGTGAATTTTCCCGAGCCGCGAGCGGCCTCGTAATCGCGATTTTCCGAGGCACGAGCTGCGCCCGCCGACTCTCCTTCCTCCCTCGTCCTCGCTTGCGCAATCGCTCGCGCGCCCCGACCAACGATCATCGGCCGGCGGAGCGTGGCTCGGAGCCGATTAATTGACTCATCTGGCGATTCGGCGGCGCGCACTCTCGCTCGCGCGCGCGAGCCAGCCGGACGGAACGCCGATGCGAGTCGTGCAGGCTGACGCGCGGCTCGATTTCCGATTCGCTCGGGATCCTCTTCTGCAAATACCTTGATTATTCCACGATCCCCGCTGCTCGGCAGCCAAGTAGTGCGCGGCTCTATTGTGTGGTCGCGCTCGCTCGCGACTCGCGACACGGCCGATACCCCCGTCCGATAAGCTCCGACAGGGAAGAGTGCCTCGAGCCGCGTAGCGCCGATGCAAAGTACTCAATTAGATGAGCGAGCGAAGCCGCCGTGGACACTGGAAACGCGCTCGCACGGCCAAGTTTGGGCCGCGATGCCTCGTATCGTCGATGCTGCACCTTCACCTGTGCTCCGCTATCGGCATCTCGCTCGCCGTGGCCGACCTCCTCCGCGGCTCGTCCGGCAACGTTCGGCACACTGACGACGACAACAATTCGATGAATTTGCATGCAGGTTCGACGGCTAAGAGGCTTATCTGCGGGACTTTTCCATCGCTGCGAGGACCTGTTATTATAATCGAGCCGCTCGGGTCTGCCTTTTGCTTTTTGCCTCGGCGGCGGTTGTCACATTTTCCTTCTCTCCTTGTGTGTGTGTGTGTGTGTGTGTGTGTGTGTGTGTGTGTGTGTGTGTGTGTGTGTGTGTGTGTGTGTGTGTGTGTGTGTGTGTGTGTGTGTGTGTGTGTGTGTGTGTGTGTGTGTGTGTGTGTGGTTTCTTTCTCTCACGGCGCGACCGGCGGCGGCGGTGGCGGCGAGGCCGCGTGTCTGCGCGGCAAGGGCTGCTGATAATCGGGCGACAGGCTCTCTCTCGCTCTCGTGTACCACGAGGCTTTTACATTAGCGGAATGTCGATAAGTTCGCGGATGTTATTTATCGCGCTTGCGAGTGCGCGGGAAACCTTGCGCGGGGTTGCCGCGCCGCGGACATACTTGTGCGCGGCAGCGGAGAGACTCGTTGCGCAATGGGCCTAACTGCTCTGGAACAAATTTGAAATTCGAACTCGTTCTCCAAATCGTGCCGCCGTCGCGCCGTCGCCCCGTCGCCCCGCCGCCGCGCACACTTTCCTTCTCCTCCGCGAGGTATATCGCTACAAATTGTTAGTTGCGCTAAGCGACAATACCCGTAGGCTTGCATCGCATTTGGAGCCCAGTCTCACGCCGCACTCGGCATAACAAAGGCTATCTGATCTGGCGCCGCGGGACTCGCGCTCGTGCTCGCCGAGGCAACAAATTTTAATAATTAAACGACAGACTCTTTTGAACTCGATACAGCCGAGATTGCCGAGTCGCGGAACGGTGGCGGCGCGAGCGCGCGACGAGAGCCCGCCTCGACAGGGCTGCCCCGGCTCGCGAGGTCGTCCAGCGCGCGGGCGACTCGGGAGCCGCTCGGCGCGACGGGGCACTCGGGGTCCGGGAGCCGACGCGCGTCGGCGTGGCGCTAGGCAAACACGGCGCGCAAATCGTTGCGCGTGCAGCTCCGGCTTGACGTCTGCTTGCGCAATAGGCGCGAGCCCCGCAGCGGCGCGCGGCTCGCTACGATTATTGCTTTATTTAATAAGCGAGGAGCCGCGCTCGGCGCAGAGCGATCGCGCGCTTGGCCAATGCACCTCTCCCCGGGGCCGGCTCGTCGCCCCGCGCGCTCCGACCGCAGGTATAAATAGTGCGCCTTATTGAAAAAAGATGCGGCCGCGAGTCTGCGGCCGATCTAGCGGCGCTGGCGATTTATTGCTCGCGGCTCGATGGGCTCCGCCTGCTGTCCGCGCCGCGGATGAGCGCGCTCAAATAACAATCTGGCTTAATTGGATCTAGCAGCCGGCGCAGATGCTGCGCTACCGATAGACGCGCGCTCGCGAGTCCGGCCAGTTCCGTTGGCTTCGACAAAGGAGCGCAAAGGTGCGCGGGCCGGCGGTCTCGCGATTGTCCCCGCCAAATTTCCTCGCGCCCCGTCCTGCGCGCGGCAGAGCGAACTATAAATCTCGGCTCTCGGTTAGACCCGGCGCGCGCCTATATTTCAAGCGGCCACTCTCCTCGGCGACATTTCATTTGCCTGGCGCGTAACTCGCTTTTGATGGCTCGCCCGGCAGCGGGCGCACAATGGCGTCAATTAGAGCGCTTGCCCACCGCGCTCCTCCCACCCCTTCCCCCGAATCAATTAAGCCGCAGCACGTGCGTGTGCCCGACTGTGCGGTTCGTTGTAAACTACGCGAGCGCACGCCAGTCTGCGGGAAATTATGGCACTTGCTCTGCTCGACTCGCTCCCCTCCTCTCTCTCTCTCTCTCTCTCGCTCGAGCTCGAGCTCGAGCCTGTCAACGGCGTGCAGTTCAAAAGCCAGAATATTACGTGTGAAATCTGCTCTCGAATCGACACCCACGAAACGCCACGTGGGTCGCGCTTGGAGGCGAGAGCGAAGAGGCGTCGCCTACGTCGGAGCTGCATTATGTAGCCTCTGCTTTGATCCGCTGCTATTTCCTAATCGCGCGTGTACGCAGAGCTCGGCGACGAAGAAAAAAGACCGCGCAACGCGAGATAATTTAGTACTCTGGACAAACAATTAGCGGCGAAGGTGTTAACGACGCTCGGCTTTCGCAATGGCCTGGCTCTTACTTTTGCAGCCGCACGCGAGTGTGCGGCGCGACTCTTGGCCAAAGCTCATTTTGCGCGCGACCAACGAGATGCATTCCGCCGACGAGAGAGAAGCTTCGAACTTGCGAAAGGCACACGTACGCACGCACACGCGAAGGCGAAAGGTCAATACTCAAGGGGGTATTAGCTGCAGTGGCCGCGCGCGATCGAGCCGATCTGCCGACCGACTTGATAAGAGTCTATAAGCGAGTCATTGCGGATGATGGTACAGAGAGCTGCGATCGATCTCGAGCAGATAACAGAGAGAAAGAGAGAGAGAGAGAGAGAGAGAGAGAGAGAGATCTAGCTGGAGATTGGTGCTCGGCTTCGTGCCCTGAATGTGTACGTGCAGTTGTATATGTAGGCGCTACATGCTATATCTGAGAGCGAGCCGATTGAAAAACTCCATGCGCACGTGTAAGCTGTCAATTACATAAGCGGCGCGCCAACGTGTATCGAGTATGTGCGGCCTCGACAAGCGCGCGCGCGCGCGCGCACGGCTGTGAGTGCGCAGAAGAAGCAGGAAAAGCAGCTTCATAAATTCAACTGCAGAGACTGGCGCGAGAGCGACTCTCTTTATTGCAGCCTCGCGTGATCCCGCAACAACAACAAATCGCCGATCGCATTTTATCGATCGCCGACCGCCCGGCAACAATGATAACACAAACTGCCAGCAGCTGCTCCCAGCGCTCCTTTCTTGTGGTCGTACCACGGCTTTTCCTGCTGGGCCACCTGCTGCGAGCCGCGCGTTTCTTAATCGCCGCGCGACCATCGGAAAACTTGCTTCTTGCGGCTCCCCGGCAAACAATTTATCACGACGCAGCGCACGGCTCAATTGCGTCCGCCGCTCCGCACGCAAATCCTATAATCTCTCTCTCTCTCTCTCTCTCTCTCTCTCAACGTGTCGTCCGTTAGAATGCGGCGCGTTGCAGCCGAGCATCGGAGCAGCCATCTAGCGCTAATGTCCACCTACGGGCAGGCCCAGCGAGTTTGACGCTTGTTTGATCGGCAAACGAGCTTTCGATCGCGAGGCGATGAAAGCGCCAAAGAGGTGCACGCAGCCAGTTCTAATGCGCTTTCTATTGCTTAATCCGCTGGATCTTTGATGCCGAGAGGCATCCTTCTCGGAAGGCAGCTGTCGCGCCACTGAATGGCTAGCATTTTCGCATTTTTCCGCGCTCGCGCCCCGAGCGATAATCACTTTATCGTGCATCCATCTATTAATCTACGTGCTTTGCCCGTCGTCCTTTCATTATCCGCCAGCGGTTTTTCGCCCTTCTCATCGGCGAGTGAAGCCCGCTCGCGGAATCCGCCGCGCCGGAATTATTCGCGCGTAGAACCACGCGAATCCCGCCGGGCAGCGGAGAATGCAAGTCGAGCTGGCCGACGTGGCGCACGCTGCGGAATTTAACGGGCCACGCTGCACACAATGGGCCGAGAGCCCACGCGCGCGACTGCGCGCACCTTGCCAATCGCCAAGCGACTTCTGGCGACGAGGAGCGACGACGAGTCGCCACGGGTCCAGCTGCCAGCGGCGCCTGCTGCGACGAGCAGCCCACGTCGGCCGTCGATTATTTCTTCCGGGATTACCGTTGCGGCCGATTCAATGGGCTGCCGCTCGCCATTTTCCACGGCATCAAAAAAGGACTATAGGCGCGCTCCGTACATCTGCAATGATGCGCAGTGCACAGCTGTACGTCGCCTCGGCTCTACAAATCAATCGGGCAGGCTTGAAAAACAAACACGCACGCAGGCCTGTAGGCGAGAGTGCAGTGCACGACACCCGTAGCGATCCTCTAATTAAGCAGCTAATAGAGAAAGAAGCGCTGCCGCCGCGGCTGCTGCTGCTGCTGCTGCTGCTGCTGCTGCTACGGCGCCGATTGATTTACAATGGGCACGGGTGAGAACGCAGAGCCCGCAATCAAGCATTGGTATTTACTCGGCTGGCGTGCGTATATGGTTTTTAGTGCCCCATGGGAACGTTTCTAAGCGCAGTCTCCAAGTCTGCGCAAAAAGAAGAGCAAACCTGGCGACGGCAATTATTCGCGATTATTCGCGATTATTCGCGATTATTCGCGATTATACGCGGCTTGGCTCATTTGCCTCGTTCTTCGTTATCGACTGGCCGCGCGAGCTCCTGCCCCTCTAGTCGTGGAAAGTAGCCGTCCCCGTGTCCGTGCTTTTCCTGATTTAGTGCTAGTTTGGCCGTTTTTCCATCTTTACACGTGCCTTCGGGCTGTTGCCTTGAAAAATGTTATTGCCCCGTCCGCCAAAGCTTAGGAGCCATGTCGGCAGTTGTCTGCACAAGCGCAGGCGGCATTATCGCCTGCTTACATCGTTCTATCTCGCAGAAAATATCTTGTTTTTGCCGATCGCAATTAGCTGAACTGCGCGTTCGTATGCGCGCGCCAGTAATGATATTTATGAGCGCCGATCCTATCGATAGCTCGTTGTTGCTCGTTGTTGCTTGTTGCTGCTTGTTCTCCGGCAATAACGCAACCAAATTAGCGCAGCTCCAAGTTGCGGGGAGCCGCCAGTCCCGGGCCGCGACCGGCCCGACACCGGGCCTCGGTGAATCGATCAAGGTAGCGCTTGGTACAACTGCAAGCGGCGATCGTGACGAAAGTGCACGAATCGGCCACTCGGTCATCGGTAATGAGCCCAGCCTCAATCCATTGCCGCTGATTATTAGTCATTTGCAGAGACGGTCTTCTCTCGTCGTGGTCCCGGCAACTTTGCAGAGCCCGCGTCCTGAGCTAACCCGTACCGACGGATTCAACGCGGAAGTAACAACACTCGAGCCATTACGCGAGCCGACGCTTTTCGCCCAAACAAAATATCGCGGTGAATCATCGAAGGTGCAGAAAGAATATAAGTATTCAATGTTCCGTTGCAAGTTAATTGGCAAACGAGAAAATTGTCTAGAATTAGCTAATTGGCGGCAGGCGCTCTAACAACGAGGCGAATGAGCAGTCGAGCGCGCCGCAGCTGGCCATTGGGAAAGGCAGTAGCGCGAATGTGGAAGAAAAGGGACAAAGATGCACGCAGACTCGGAATGGCGAGCGACAAGGTGCGCGAGGACGCACGATAAGTTGCTGGCCTGGTCGCGATCGCCAGGGCTGTCGGTAGGCCGATTCGCGATCAGCTGCGAGCGAACAATCGGCGCCGCCGAGCCAGGCGGGCGTTGCGCAATCACGCGGCCCATTATCAACGATGGTGCAGGTCAAAAGACGTACTTTTGACTTTGTTGCCCAGCACTCTCGGACGAATTCTCTTGCGCAACACGGCCACTCGCAGCTTTACGCCTTTTCGCGCCTCTTCTCGGTGTCCGAAATCACATCAGTTCGAGAGGCTCGAAGACGAGGTGTTACGTGCAGAGTAGAGCAAAGCTGCGCACCTAATCGCAAACGATATTTCCTGACGGTTAGGTGACAAGGCACCAAGCGCTTTTCTCGGCGTATTTATTTATTTATTTATTTTTATGCGCGAGCACGAGAGTAGAGCAGAGTAAAGGCGAGCGTTCGCGCATTAGTAGATAGTCGACAATTGAGCAGGTTTTCCGCGCGATAACTCGCGCTGGCGGCACGTTTTTCTGGCCAGTGCTACCGCTGGCAGCCAAGGACAACTTCATGCTCGACCGATCGTCCCCAGCAGTGCGGCCGCGCCGTGCGTCGCTCTCGCGAGGACCTATCCGCGGCTAATCAGATCGAGGCTTTTCTTGCGATTGTCGCGCGCGCGCGAGCTCGGAAAAACCTGCCGGCAGAAGTGACACGCTCGGCTGAGCCGTCTGCCGCTCGCACACCTCCGTATCTCCTTTCTTTTCGCTTGCTCGGCGCGACCTTCGCCTCTCGCGCTGATTTATCACTCCGTGTCGCGCACTTGCAAATATTGTCTAGCCGTGAGATTAGTCCCGTGTTCAGCACGGAGCTGCGCGATAACGATTCTTACCGAGAGCTCAGTTCGAATCTGCGCTAATGGACAGATCGAGTCTCGATTCTCCGCAAATTGATACATCTGGCATCTGCTTGTACGCGCCGTTGATAAAGCAAACAAATAGAAAAAAACGAAAACAAAGCCGCGTTGCGCAAGATAATTTGCATTCATCCGAGCGCAGGACACAAGTCCAGCTCGCACTGTCCTCGTCCGCGGCGTACAATTGATTTTTGCCAAATAAAAGTTCCATTGACGAGGCTAAGTAAACAGAGAGTCATGCGCGCGCTTGCGAGTAACAAGCGGCAGAGCCAAAGCCGTCAATTACGCGCAGCAGCCGCAGTAGATCGACTCTCATCGTCGGCGGCAGCTCTCTCTCTCTCTCTCTCTCTCGCGTGTCTGCCTGCTCTCCACGCGGTAATGACTTTACTACTCTGCACGCGGCGGCGCGTTCTTGAAAATCGGCGGCACGAGATATACACACACACACACACACACACTACACTCCACTTAGCAGAGCAATGCGTGCCGATTCCGCGAAAGCTACTGCATCGCGCGCTGGCTGCCATTATGATATTTTTGCGAGCGTTTAATCGGCACGCCCGAGTTGCCCGCGGTAACGAGCCGCATTCAGCCTCGCAGGCAATCAGCCTTGCTTATTCCCATGGAAAGAGAGGCAATTCCTGCTGCAAGATGGGCCAGCAACAAAACCAACCACGTAGCCACCGATTTCAACTGGTTTTTCGTGTAATCCTGCCCCCCCCCTTCCCTCAGCTTTATACATAACGAACGATCATTCGACGCTAATTGCTGTTGTTCGCATCGTCAACCATCGCTCTGTCCACCTCGCCGCTGATCAATTTCAAAGTCAAACATCCTCCGCTTATGTGTATATTCGTTTATTCGATGAAAAAAGATCCGAGTACTAGCGCGTTTTTCTCGCGTACGTTGACGAGGTGTGAAGAGAACCGTGCCTGCGTACATTCTCATTATGCAAATACCGGCCAGCAGCCGCAGCGGCCCGACAACTGTCGTGGGTCTGCGAAGGTTTGACGCTCGCGCGACCACGAGGTCGGCACTTACGTGCGTGCAGCTGGCCGTGGCGTCAGACCGCGACTGACTGAATGACTGAGTTTTATCGGCCAATCGACGCGTCGGATTCGCAAGACAATCAAGCCGAAAGAAACAGGTTCTGAGCTTGGAATACGTCTCTATCAGCAAACTTCTTTGGCGCACTCCGTTTCTCTCGTTGCCGTCTATTCGCGATCGCGAGGAACCCCGATGAGGCTTGCCTGCGCGAGCATTCAAGTCTCCGGCGGCGGCTTGCAAAAGCCTCGGGCCACCCGTTTCAAAATGCAACTCAGCGCGGATATAAAAAAAGGAAAGAAAAGCGTAAGGGCAACGGTGCCGAAAAGGAGCCTGTCCAACATATACGCGCGCTTTCGCAAGATGCACATGCAGAGATCGTTCGGACAGATATTATCTGCTCAACTTTGATACATCATGCTCTAGAGCCGGGCTGTGTGTGTGTGTGTGTATAGTGGAGACCTTTGATGCGTCACTGTCCGTTCCCGCGCGATAAAGTTGCCCGCTCTCGTTCTCGCGCTGGGCCGAGCACACGGTGTTTTTTCTGCGCGCACGCCGCTAAAACTCGTGTTCCGCCGGCTCGCGCGCGCCTGTTTTTCTGCATTTAACTCCGCCACCTATAAAACCTGATTTACGAGCGTTTGTTTACACTTTCTTGCTCGCTTTTCGATATTCCCTGCAACTTGCTCCTGCCCACGCTCTGCCTCACGCGTGCACCGCGCTCGCCTTTGACCAGTTTACTGACGAACGTCGGGGGACCATTGGACGCCCCCAATCGTGCGGCAGGTCGTACCTGTGCGAATGTCGCTCGCCTGGCCGTTCCGCGTGATCGACGCGCCGCGGCCTCGCAGCTTGACACCGATCCGACGCCGTACTCGATACGCCGCCGTCGCCGCCGCCGCCGCCGCTCTTGCATAACTCTGCGGCATATTTTTTCAACGACGCGCTATCTTCTGAATTAGCCGCACGTACAATTACAGCCGCTGCAGGGATACTTCCAATGAAACAATAATAACGTTCGTCTTTGGAAATGATATATTTCGAGGTGTACACTCGTAAAGCCGACAGGTTTACGAGACAGATAGTCATTGAAGGTCGTTCAAGGCGATCGCTCTATTGATGAAATCGGCGTTGCGGTAAACGCTGGTGTAAATGTCGGGAGCGCCGTTGATGCAGCCTTCGCTCTTGGAGGCGATGCCGACGAGCTTGGCATTCTGCACCAGGGGGCTGCCGTCGTTTTTCTGCCAACAATACAAAACAAAGGCCATGGGCGTTGAATTTCGGGTGGTTCGGGGGGGGGGGGGGGGGGGATAGCGAAAGGCGCTGGCGTTACCAAACAGAAACCGCGTCCTGCCCTTGTGTAGCCGCAGATCTTTTTCTCGTGCTCGCCGAGGAATTTCTCCTTCAGTCGCTCCTTGCATTTGCCGTGCGAGATTAGATAGACCTCGGTGATCTGAAGCAACTCTACCGGCGAGCTCCAGATGCTCGTTTGCGCCCTCGCGGCCTCGCTCGAGTCGCTGTCCGCCAACTCGATCGGCTGCTCCAGTGGCGAGTACGCTATCTCCGTCCGCAGCTGAAACGCGAGGCGAACGTCAGCGGGGCCGAGGCCAACGTCGAGCGCGGACGACTCACGGTCACCAGAGCGATGTCGCTGATCCAAAACTCCCTGGTCGCCTTGCTCAGCTCTTGGTGCGTGGTCACGTTCTTGATCCTGTGGGCGTGCCCCTCCTCCGACAAGTTCCCGTTGATCCCCGTGACCACGGACATGTAGGCGAGCATCGGCTCCGGGTACTTCTTGCCGTTCTGCTGGAAGCAGTGGGCCGCCGTGAGGACGCGCTTCGGGTCTATGATCGCGCCCGCGCAGACGTGTCGTCCCAGCAGCCTCACCGATGCCTCGTACGAGTGGGGCAGCAGCGGCCGCGTCTCCCGAGCGCCCACTGCAATCGCAATCGCACGCCCCTCCCCGGTTAGCACCCCGGTTAGCACCCCGGTGGCATACCGATCATCCTCGATTTGCCGCGCAATCTCGTGTCGCTCACCGTTCGGCAGCAGCGCCAGCACCATCAACACCACCAGCGGGCCAATCTCCGAGCGCCTGCCCGACATACTGCTGCTCGTCCTGTGGCAGCGCTGCAGACGCGCGCGAATTCCGACCTTCCGAATTATTATTCACCTCGCGCTTGCCGATGAATTATTCGGTTGGCGCGACGCGCAACAGCAGCAGCAGCAACGCGTAGCGAACGCGTTTAGAATGAAGACGCGACTGGCCAAAGGCCGAGGCTATGGCGCACAGTCACGGCTTATCTTCCAGCTTTGGGTGATTCATAGCCGAATAGGTCCAACGCACCATGAAAGCATCCGCTGGACGCCGTCGCGTCATCGATCAACTTTCCGCCGAGGCGCGTCCAAGAGCCGAGCGCCGCGAGCGCCACGAGCCAAGCAGCGTACACGTGTACGCGTGTAAATATCTATTGTTCGCTGAATAATGCAGTCTTGGCGGCCAGGTTCCGACGTCTATTCGGCCTGGCGCGGCGAAACAATTGCACTCGCTGCACGACACAGGTATCCCGGCTATGCGAGCTCGCTCGCTCGGCGCGGAATCAAGGCTGCGTTGGCTGGTTGGTTGGTTGGCTGGTTGGCTAGGCACGGACGAGCCCGCAGCTGCGCTCGATTTATCGAGACGCGTGGCCCGCCTGGAATAGACTCGTCAGAGTTGATACAGCCGACGCTGCGCTTTCGATTTTTGCGAAGTGTCCTGGATCGGTCTGGGGCCAGCAGCAGCAGCAGCAGCAGCAGCAGCAGCAGCAGCCTCGCGAGCGAGAGTGAATTCGAAAGCAAGAGTGAATCTGGTGGGTTGCGTTTTACGGCGCGAGCACGGGCTTGATAAATAGCTTACTTGTGTTATGGACAGAGAAAGAGAGAGAGAGAGAGAGAGAGAGAGAGAGAGAGACGCCTCTTCCCTCTGCCTCCTTAGGACTCGACTCTCGACTCTCGACTCTCGACTCGCCAGCACTGCATCGATCGCCGACCTGCTCCAGATCGACCGTCTTCGCCTGGCAAACTTTCTATTCGCGTGCCGAGAGGTTTTTTCAAGCCTCGCATCCTTTCATGCGCCAGCCGATATCTCGGTCTGCGCATGCGATTGTCGCCGCAGCCCCATCGCTAATTTAGCGCTTTCACCTTCTCTCGCTGCGTATATGTAACTTGCACGCACGAGCGAGAGGGGGGGCCCAACCGAAATCCGGTTGCGCGTTATTGCTCCGAGCTTGCCGCTTCTGCCGCTCGTTTGCCGCGCAAGCCCCAACGAAAGCGTGCGTGGGCGCGTGGGTGTGCAGCGCGATGCACCTGCCGCGACTGCGAGACGCGTACGAGAGAGCGCGCCGGCGGCACAATGACTGCGCGGGTGAAAGTGCGCCGATGGAAAATAATTAATCCGGCGTAGCGAGCGAGCGAGCAAGAAAGTGGCGGAGCTGCTTTGTGAGCAAATTTATCAATGTTCGCTCGCACGTAGGAGCGTTGCGCGCGCGCTCGAGAGAGAGAGAGAGAGAGAGAGAGAGAGAGAGAGAGAGAGAGAGAGAGAGAGAGAGAGAGAGAGAGAGAGAGAGAGAGAGAGAGAGAGAGATGAGGCGCACGCTCCTGGCCAGTCGTGCGCCACACTGCCGACTGCGCCGACTGCGCCGACTGCGCCGACTGCGCGGCGCGCGCACCGTGCCGCATTAAAATGCCCGGTTTACGCTGTGAAATCCACGTGCGAATTGTCTACTTTCTAGCTTGTATACCTCACGTAACACTTCCGCGAGCCTCCATTCTCTCGTATGCTCGCGCGCAGCGCGGCACACCAGAAATATTACACGCTGCGCTAATCCGCTTACCTCCCCAGCTCTGCCGTGCTCGTCGCTTCTTCTTCTTCGATCATTAGCATGAGCACGCGTGTAACGAGCAGCGCGCGAGGACGGATGAAAAGTGCGCTCGATGATTTACGGCGGACGGATAAACGCCGTAAAGATGCTCGCTTAGCCAGTGCCACTTTCAATTTATCTCTAATGAAGAGATAGCCACGTCGACCTTTTATTTAGATTGATGCGGCGACAATCCATCAAAGAAAATAAATAAGTCCCCCCTCCCTTCGGCCTGGCGGCTGTAAACAATTATAAAAAGGCCTGCGGACCATTTCGACAGCTCTCGGCTCTTTTTTTTGCGCGGCGGATCAGGTGGCGATGTGTCGGCGGATTAGCAATTCTCTCCTCGGCGCGCTGCGCGAGCGCACGGCTAATCGCCGGAATCTCGCGCGCGCAAGTGGACTAAACTCGCTGCTTGCGCAATTCCTCTCTCTCTCTCTCTCGCTGCTATACACGGCTTCGTAGTTAATCTCGATCGCTTAAAATGCTTAAAATTTCCGCGCGACATTGCCAGCCGTTCGCATTAAGAACGTGTATTGCTTGTTTCTTTTCGTCGCGTCACCTTATTATACGTTATGAATCGCACTGTTTCATCTCTTGTATCGGCCGCGAGTATATGTACGGACTTAGGAAATCGATTAATACGAGCGTTACGAGCCCTCGGGAACGATCGTATCCAGAATCGTGGAAACAATTGTGGATGAAAGCACGAAGCGGCTATCGGTGTGAGAATCTGACGAGTGTGCGAAATGATGGCAGAAAGGCATTGGCGAGGCATCCGTTATTCAGTTGGAAAGCAGCATTGCGGTGTGGGACGGCGATCAGGACAAGGCATTGTTGTTTTGGCAAATGAAAAAGCCGCGAGCGCGAGCCGAAGGCGGCACGTGCTATCGCGCGCGCGCAACAGGTGGCTGCGCGAGCAAAGGAGAGAGAGAGAGAGAGAGAGAGAGAGAAAGCCTGGCGGAACGCGCGTGCATATCCTCGGGAAATTCTCGACACAGCTAGCTTCGAGGCTCATGCGCTGCTGCAGTGTGTCAAGAATCTGCCGATATCGTCTTCCGCATCGCTTTGCATCCGTCCGCGCGGCCAGAGCGCGGAGTCGCGGTCCATTCGGCTTTGTACGTATGAATTATGCATTCGAACGGTCCTCTCCTCTCTCTCTCTCTCTATGTCTTGCGGAACTTTGCGCTATGTCCCTCTGATTTCTCCAGGCCCGCAAATCTCAAACGTACACGACGAGCCGCGCTTATACATGTCCGCTTTGTTGCAATCTTTTTCTCATCCCGCGAGCGCTCTTGGTCCCCGTGAGCTCGACCAGGTTGTATCGGACCATTTTGCTTTTCAGCACTCTCTGCCATTACTGCATGACTCGAGCGCGTACGACGAATGCCGGTTGTCGTAACTATTCGGAAAGAGGGAAGGCGGCTCGTCCAGGCAACTTACGGCAGATATCAGTCAGTGGAATGTACAGTTGGCAAGAAAACGCGGATGCAGATTGCATAAAGGAACGAGGCTGCTCGTAAAAAAAGGCAACATCTCTATACCGACAGGCCGCGGCGCAGCGCAGTCGGCTCGCACAATGAAGCGCTTGTGTGAAAAAGATATGTAAAGCAGGACGTCCGAAAGAGGGAAAAACCGGCGAGTGTAATAATAAAGCGCAGGCGGTGTGCACAACGAAGGAGGAAGCCGGCACGGCGACAAGGTCGTCGACGCGCAGCCTCCGCGACTTGGACTCTCGCCGCTGTCTTTGTTTGTTTTGCCGCGCAGGCCGGTCATTAAAGAGCGCGTGGTCGGCGTGGCGCGAGGCAAGGTCGCGAAAGGGAACCAGCCAGTCGCGCCCGTGCTTTCGGCTGCGCTCGGCGCCGCTTCGGAGGATCGCAGGTGCCAGCGAGTCGAAAGCATCGAAAGCATCGAAAGCATCGAAAGCATCGAAAGCATCGAAAGCATCGAAAGGAGGGATTTGCAAGTCAGATCCGAGGGCGAATCCTCGAGTGGGCGGGCCACGCTGGAAATGCGCCGGGAATTTTTTCCGGGCCCCTTGATCGTTGCTCTTGTGGGCGTTTTGCGTCTCTCTCCTCGGCGCTCGCTGATCGATATCGCGCGTGACTCCAATTTATATAGACTCGTCAAGAGCTTTGTTCGGTCCGCGCGGATCGGAGTGGGCTTTGGCTGTCCGTCGCGCGGCGGTAGCTCGATATTATTACGCGGCGATGGCAGCGGCAAAGGGACCCGCTCGCGCGCTCCTCGCCGGTACTCGATCGAATAATCCATAAGAATATGTATCTATTGAAAAGCAAGATAGCTCTTTGGCGTATATCGATGTTGTTTTATTCGATTCCCCGGCTGGCTCTCGCTGGCTGGCGCTCTTTCTCCCGCTGTGGCTCTCTCGCTGCGGAATGCCGAGATTAGATTTAACATGTACACGAGAGCTGCCGCGCTGTAAACATCAATGGACTCGCGGCCGGAGAGGCACCGTTATCTCGCTGCACGGCCAGCGGCAGCGAGCACAAGTCGCGCTGCTTCTGCTTCTTCCGCGGCCGCCGCGTCCATTGCACACGGCTCTCGAGTCCGCTCGCACCGAGTCGGTTTTTACGGCTGCTCGCGCGGCTTTTCGGCCGACAAAGCCGTCCACGGCCGCGGACGGAGAGGCAGAGGCCTATCGGCGGCCGGCGTCTCGTAAATGCGACGCGGCGGCTCGACGCGCGCGGATCGGGCGCTTCTCTCTCCGCTCATTTGCTTGGCCGCCGCTCGCGGGCCGTCCTCCTCGAGCGCGCCTTTCCGCGAAAAGCCCGACAATTATCGCTGCCGAGCTTTTTCTGCTTTCCAACGCTCCGCTGCCAATTACACCGGCGTTGCGTTTCTCCGTATGCGCGGACGGCCAGGGAGCACGCGTCGCCGCCGTCGCCGCCGTCGCCGAGATGACTTTCATTCTTTTTTAATTGATTTCTCTGAATTGATGGTTGGAGGCCTTCCCTTGTTGGGAAAGGACATAGGCGCGCGCCCGATGACTCATCGCACGGCAGCTAGTCGCTCGAGACTTATCCGGGGCTAGGCAAAGGAGGCACGAAACCGAGCTGGAAATAAGCCGTCGAAAGTCGGCGATAAAATGCGCAATTGAGCGATGAAAGGGGCGCGCTCGGCTGGAGAGCGGCAGAGCGTGTAGGCTGGAAAGTGCAGCTTTAACGGCATTTCGTCGCGTGCGCACGTAGAGCCGCGCACGAGCAGCAGCAGCAGCAGCAGCAGCAGCAGCGGCAGCAGCAGCCGGCGCTCTCGCCCACTCGGTCGCTCGCCCACTCGCCACATCAAATCGCATATCGTAAAATCGGGATTGGCGATCAGCCGTGTCGCGAGGCGAGAGAGTACATTAGACCGCTACCTGCGCCTCGGCTTTCCAAAGTAAATATCAATTTTCGCGAAACACTGTTGCAGCTCGGCCGCCGACGCCCACTTGATATAAGCGGCATAATAAGCGGCCTCGCGTAAGAGCAACGCACGCGCGATAATATACCGTGAAAGAGGCAGGGAGCAGCGCGGCGGCGTGTCAAGCGGCCGATCTCGTAAACTTGGCGCTCGCCGGGCCCGCTGGGCTATCCTTGCAGCGTCCTTGCCGCGCCACCCGAGCCCCGGCTCCTCTCACGGGCTGATTCGCGGCCGAAGACGAGGGCCAAGCTGCCGCCCTAGTCTCTCCGCTCGAATTCGCGCGCCTCTTTTTCCGATTTCCTCCGGCGACCTCGCGAGAAAACAGCTTCCAAGAGCGCATTCAAATGGGCGCATTATGTCAGCGTTACACAACGCCAGCACGCACACACGGACGCCGGGCGCGCAACCGAAGCATTCATCCGTAATTAGAAGATAATGCTATCGGTCCTTTCGATCGCGCGCCAGCGCTTCGCCCTTTCCATTGCTCAATTCCAAGCGGGAAGTTGTGCTGCTTTGCCGCGCACAATTCGGATTACTAATTAAATTATTGACTCGTCGTCCTCCGTCTCTGGCGCTTTATTCGCCGTCGTGTATCCGGCGCGGTTCCACTGAGAAAGCAGCGAGCCCCGCAGCGGACACAGCCTCGCAAATCATTGAAAAGTTCGGCGAGACGACGATTAATCAACGCTCGCGAATGAAAGAAATAATCTAAGCGATAAAGATGAATGCGTTATTGTGTGTCGGAGTGAATTGGAACGGGCCAAGCTAATGATTTTCCTTTTGTTTTGTCTGCTTTCAGGTGAGTTGATGAGCCGCGGCGCACATTAGAATAGCACAAAGGGTTCCATTGAGAGCAGAGCGCAGCTGACGTAAGTGTTGCCATTGCGCGCGAGGATGGCCGATAATAGGCGAGAGGCGGAGCCGATTTTCTCGCGCCGACTGTGTATTTCGCGAATATGACCATATACGAAATGAGCTGGCCGGTCGCGCAGCGCCGCGCCGCCACCGCTGCGCCGTCGCGCCGCCGCCAAGTGTAACGTGGGAAAAGGCGCGCTCTGGCCCGTGCGCCATATAAATTATCAATTAACAATGAACAAAGGCCTTGCCAATTATCCGGCCAAGAGCCGAAAAGCGGCCGACTCGTTCCTCTAGGAGCGCGGAAGCCCGGCCAACGTCTACGCGAGGTTCGGCGGATAAGCCTCGGCGCGCTCGGCTCGGCCATTGTGCGCGCCACCGACACAGAGACACGCGCAGCGAGTGGAGCGGCGCGCCGGAGGATGACTCGCGGCGCTCGGCAGAAGCAAGCCGAGGAAAAGCAGAAAAAACCAGAGGAAGCCAGGCGGCGTCGGCGTTGTGCAAGAAATTTGCGTTCGAGTCGAATGGAAAATAGCCTAGCCGCAAGGCCGCCGTCGCCGTCGCCGCCGCCGCCGCCGCCGCCGCCGAGCTACGGCGCGAGCTCGTTCGAGCGAATCGCCGCGCGACTCTGTCGCGCTCTCGGTCGCTCCGCGCAGTCGAAGGCCGCTCCCCATAGATCCGCGTAGACGGCCGCTCTTTTATGCTGATTCGGCGTAAATCTGTATTTCATGCGCCATAATGGGATGCTCAGGGCTGCGTTGAGCCGACCGCACAGCTGCTTATTTATTCAATTAATATGGAGTCGATGATCGTAAAACTTGAGTACTCGCTGCAGTCTGCTTACCCGCGCGCGATCATACGAGAAAGCGTATCGTTAAGCCACAACAAAGTTTCATGCTGCCCGCGGCAACGCTGCTGACTCGACTCATTACATAAACCATTTTTCCGCGAAGCGCTACTCGGCAAACCGACAGAGAGCGAGAGAGAGAAAAGAATCGGCCAGCGGCAAAAAGACAGCAGCCGGCAGATTTCATGTTGCCGTAGCCACTACAAAAATTGCTCGCTGCCAAGGGGGCTGCTGCTGCTGCTGTTGCTGGTGCGCGAAAAAGCGAAGCCGACACAATGGGGCAGAGATCGGTCATGAGCAACGTTAGCATAAATTGAATCCAGGGCTCGGACGGTCTCGAAAGGGCTTAGAAGGGGACGTGCCGGTGACGAAAGAGAAAATCAGGCAAGCCCGGCCGCAGGGTTCGCGTACGTATCGAGGCCAGTCGATCAACGACACCGCTCGCGCGCTCTCCGCTGCGAGCTTAGCCCGCGCGACAGCGCAGGTGAGATAATGACTGTGGCAGCGTGAAAGGGAAGGTTGCCGGCCCGAGCAGGCAAATAAGTCGATTGCGGCCGCGGCCACTTGCGCAACCAGCGTTAAGCGTCAAAATCGTAAAAATGATAAAACTTATCGGCGATAGCTCGCGTTACGAATGGCCGGCGGCCGATCGAGAGTGCGCCGCGGTTCGCCTATTTGCTGCCAGTCTGCAGCTCGGCTCGTCTATTTTTCATGGCCAAGTGCGTGCTACCACCTCTCGCCGCTCGCGCCAAGGTCGGCCCGATCTTGGCTTTTCGCGGCGACGCGACCTTTCGGTTCGCCGAGCGGACTCTGGCCAAGTTATTACGCCGGACGATCGAGCGCGAGCGCGCCGCAAAAAGGACGCGATCGATAATCCAAGAGGTAGCTGCGAAAATTCGCGAACATTATGACGCCGGCGACGCCAGCGACGCCGCTACAAATTGGCGCGCGCCCGCTCGTCGGCAGAGCCAGCTCCGTGTGTCTACATATTTCCAGAACGACCTTCGCCATTATACTCGTTTCTCCCGTTCCTCTGTTCCGAAGCCCTGCAGTAGTGGCCTTTCGGCCGCTGCTTTTCTTGCGGCAGTGGCGTAGGGCGGCAGGCTGCCGCGGCGGCGGCGGCGGCGGCGGCGGCGGCGGCGGCAGCGGCGAGTGGAGTTTGCGCGAGCGCGCAAAAAAGGCCAGCAAAGAAAGCCGGACTCGTGTTTATCGCGTAAATACCGCAATTAAATCCCCTGTTCGCAGACAAATTACAGAAAGATCCCATTAAACATCGTGGAAAGCAAGCGAGCGAGCGGAGGCTGCTGCCGCCGTGGCGCGGAGCTTACTCAGCTAAAAATAGCGATCTCTTTCACCAGCCTGGCTCCGCGCGGCGAGCACGGCCTCGCGCGCCGTATCGAATGCTCGAACAATATCGCGGCTCGCGTCCCGCGTTCCGTCGGCCCGCGGCGGCCGCTGCCTCTCGGCTCTTCCTTGTCGGCCGACCGCACTCGAGCGTCGCTACTGGGGCGCTGTCGCCGAGGAGGACCGCGCGAGCAGCGGACGGCAGCGGCTGGCGAGCCTGTCATCCCGCGCGGACAAGCAGGCTGGACGCGCTCGCAGGCGCGCCAGCGAAGGTCCTTCGACGGCAGATAAGGAAGATCGATGCCGCGCGCGCTTCTCGCGTGCGCCGATAATCCGATTAAGGCCGCCGAGTGCGGATGGGCTTGTTAATTATGGCAACTCTGCCGCGGAATCCGGCAAAAAATAACCAACGCGCTTCTTGCTGGTGGTGGTGGTGGTGGTGGTGGTGGTGGTGGTGGTGCTGCTGCTGCTGCCGCTGCTGCTGCCGATG
The DNA here is from genome assembly GCF_024137745.1 of Phymastichus coffea. Taxonomy (NCBI): domain Eukaryota; kingdom Metazoa; phylum Arthropoda; class Insecta; order Hymenoptera; family Eulophidae; genus Phymastichus; species Phymastichus coffea. The sequence goes on from NW_026706827.1 coordinate 1,132,695, forward strand.
CTGCTGCCAATGAGGAAAAAACAATAAAGCACTAAAACGCCGCCGCGAGCCTGTTTCCCCTCCGCTCATAAATAGCCGCGGGCCGGAGAACGCGAGGGGGAACATCGCTATTTCGAATATTTTGACTGACATTCCGAAATGGCCGCGAGCAAAATGCGCCGCGCCGCGACCCGATAAGACCGACGATAAGCGGCTACTTTAACGCACTTTAACGCTGCCAATATATTGCCAAGCTGCTTATAAATAGGCGCGAGCGAACAAAGAGCCGCGGCTCTCCATCAGCCAAACTGTCCGAGAGGCCGAGCGAACGAGCTCGAGCATCGAGTCTCGTTCCTTTGTCGTTGTCGTCGACAGGCGAGTGTCGCGAACCGAAATCGTTCGGCGGAGCAGCGATCGCGATCCGCGAGACGCGGGCACGTTGCGCTGCGTTGACGAGCCGCCACGAGCCTTCCGACAACGCGGGCTCGCGCGGCACGAGCGGCCGTCTCGTGAAAAAGCACGGCACGCCGAAAAAGGGTAGAAGGCTGTGTCACGCGAGCGACTTTCGCGTCTGCACGGCGGCCTCGTGCCGGCGAACACAGCTTCTTATTCGCTGACCCGGTCTTTTTAACGTTTTACAGCCGCCCCCGGTAAGGCCGCCACTCGGCGATGCAGGCCTGCGAATGCGCGTCGAGCGGCGTTTCACAGTTAGGCCGCACAGCATTGTCCGGGAGAATCTGGAGGAATCTGCAAGCCAGCGCGAAAAGGCGACGACAAGCCGTTGTTCTCGCGCGCTTGCCTCGCTACGCGCACGCACTTGCTCGCACCTCCGGGCGGAGAGAAAGGGCGCGCGGCCTTTCGCCTGCGTTTCTCTCTCTTCTCACGGTTTCGTTAGCCGCGAGATTAAACGGGTCCGACGACGACAGGCGGCGCGACGAGCAGAACGGGAGCGGACCGAGGTCCGGCCGAGAGCACGTCGGAGAGCTTATCGCGCTGCAGCGAAGGTCGCCGGGCCAGTCGGGCCGACGTGGCTCGCTCGCATCGCTCGCAGGCGCAACAGTTCGGTCGACGCGCTACACCGAGCGCCAAGGCGAGAGCCGAGATTGGGCAAGGAGATCGGAACGCTGGCGAGATGGCCAAGATGTAACTGTAAAGGCGCGCGGCTCGTCATGAGGAGAAGCGGCACGCGGGGATGGCGCATCGGCGACGCTGGTGGAAGCCACCAATCTCGCGCTTGGCTGCCGACTGAAATGGCCAGCTGCTGCTCGACGCGCCAGCGAAAGCAGCAGCAGCAGCAGCAGCAGCGGATCGCGCGCGTTCGCAAAGCGAGAATCGGACGGACGGTCATGGTCTAGGCCTCTCTCACTCTCTCACGGCTGGCCGTGGATCCGACGGGAATGTTAATCCGAGGCGGAAAGAGGCGGCGGCTAGTTCTGCAGCGCGCTAACAGCCGCACATTCGCGCCGGTGTCGCACGCGCGCGGCCGCTGCTGGCGGCGGCGGCGCCGACTCATTTCACGCTGAATTTATCCATCCGGCAGCGCGGGCAGCTCCGCGCCGCCGCAGCGTCTGTTTGCCGTCGGCTGCTGCTGCTGCTGCTGCTGCTGCTGCCCGCGCTGCCGGCGCTCGACCATGCGAGACCTAAGTGTCCGCTGGCTCGCGCGCACTCCGTGGCTCTCCGCCACGGGCAGGCGGCGCGCGAGGACGAGTCGAGGCGTCGAGGCGTCGAGGCGTCGAGGCGTCGAGGCGTCGAGACGTCGGGGCCTCGGCGCGCTCGGCGAGCCTTGAAAACAGCCATCGAGAGAAAGAGCCAAGCCGAGGCAGGGATCCGGGGAAGGGTACCGCCCACGCGACATGAAAATCATGCAGATGCATTTATAGAGAGAGGCGCATGTATGTATAAACTCGGCCGTCCCTTATCCCACAACTCCATCTCGATTTTTGCGCGCACGGCCTTGTAATTACACATGGAAAGGGAAGGAAGGAAGAGTCCCATCCCCAGCCTCGGGCCCAAGCTCAATGCGATATTAATAAATAGCACTATTTATTTCGGTATTATGCTCGACTTTTTTACCTCTCCATCTTTTTCTCCGGAGCCCTAATTATTGTGTTTACGGGCCAATCTCTCTCTCCCTCTCTCGCAGCAACAACAAAACGACCACCGGTTATAATAATTCTCATCCTAGCGCTCTCAGCTTTATCTGCATCTCGCATCGCTCGCGCTGCAGACCTATGCGTTCTCCGCTCTCCGTCCTCCGTTCTTCAGCTCGCAGCTGGCAGCGCACAGCTGCAGCCCCGTATCTGCGGCCAATTATCTGCGACGTCGCTTCCCGCGGTGACAAATTCATCTTCGCCGGCTACTCGGGCGCTCGCCTTGGCGCACTTGTTACGGCCGAGTGTGGCATTGCGCAAGTGTACTCTTGCTCGGGCGCCTTGTCCTTTTGCGCGTATCGCGCGTTGCGCAATCGTTGATCGCTTGCGCAACTGTAACAGCGAGGGCCTCCTTGGGCCCAAGGAGCGCTCGAGAGCGCCGAAAGCGCGCGCGGAGACACGAGGCGAGGCCTCGATCGGCGATCGGTGCGAGCGGCTTTCTTCGCTGCACTGTTGCGTATCTTGCATTGATACTCGAAAGCAAGCCGGCTTTCGCGGCTTCAAGGCCGACGAGTAGGCTTTAACTTTGAAACCGCCGAAAATCCGCCTTTCGTCCGAGTTCTCATTGGAGACGCGCGCGAGAATTATCAGCGCGCTCGCGGTGCGCGTGCTCGAGCGAGCGAGACCGAACGGATTTCTCCTGGAATGTCGCGAAGCGCGATGTCGCAACGATCGGAGGAGCTATCCCGCTCGATCAATATTCACGTTAGCCAACGCGTGGATCGGAGTGTTTTGCTCGAGAAGAGAAACTGGTTGGTTAGCGACGGGCGCTGGCAATTTTTATTCCACGCAAAGCCGATTCGTTGTCGCAAGAGCGCGGGCAAAAAACGGGCCGACGGGCCGACGGGCTCGAGGAAAAAGAATGCTGCCGGGAAGCAACTGTAGCGCGCGCGCGCGGGTCGGCCCACGCGCGAGTTTTCGAGCAAGGCCGCGCGCCGTGGAAAAGCTCGGTGGATTAATCGGCGCGTCAAAGCGGCGGCTCGAGCGGTGCAGGCTTGATTGGAGCCCGCTTTTTGCCGGCACATTGTTCGGGGCCGAGGCTACGGCTGCGGCGCTGGCGCCGGCAGATTGCTTCATTGGGGGCGCGATTCCGCGAAGCAATTACTCGGCCGGTCTAATTGTAATTAGATGCGCGCTCGCCTATCTTTGGGCGGCTAGCCGGAAGCTTATTACTGCGCGACGGCCAAGCAAGTGCATCAAGTGTTTTTTCACGAGCGGCCTGTTGCCGAGTTAATCCAGCTGATCGAGTCGCCATTGTGCGGATGAGCGTTGGTGCCGTGATGGGCAGTGATCCGCGGCAGATAATGCGCGCGTGCGCGAGAGACGAGCGGACGAGCGGACGAGCGGACGAGCGGACGAGCAGACCAGCAGCGGGAAGCTGCGACGCGAAAACCAGCTGCAAGAGGGAAAGTGGAATCTGCGGCTAACAAGCCAGCGAGCGAGCGGCTTTTCTCGCTCTAGTTGCATCGATATATGCCTGGCTCGGCTCGGCGGCTAATTACGCGACGGCGGCGCTCGCAATCAGCCGGCTGATTGCGATTATTCGCCCGCCGGCCGTCACAGGCTCCGAGCGCCAGCTCGCTCGTTACACGGCTCGAGCTTTTCCATTATTTGCCTGCTTCCGCTGCTCGTCCGCGTGGCTCTTGGGCGCCGCATTTTCACTTTTACAAGCTGCAGCCAACGGTCCTTTTTTGCTCGCGGGCGTGTTTACGCAAACGCGCCGATCGCGCAGACGATAAGCGCGCGCCCCGAGAGAGATTAGCCTGCCTATACGTTGGAAGCTCACGGCCGCGGAGTGCTCCTTTTGCAGGCGTTCGCACTTGATGGCAGAATTTATTAGCGGGATATTTCATTGGCGAGCAGCTCGCCGCCGCGGCAAAGCGCAGCCCGGAGTTTCAAATGCTCGTGAAACTCGAGCGCGCGCGGAGTTATTTAATTAGGCCATTTTTCTTGGCCGAGCGTTGCGCGGCGAATTACGAGAAATGACAGGACGAAATTGGCGAACGTGAGAAAGTAATCGGCGGAGAGAGATGCGACAACAATGGAGGCGAGAGAGGCCGCGCAGACGTGAGGAGCAGTGCAGCGCGGATCATTAAGCGAGCGACACGCTCTCCTTTGTGATAGTTGCACTCGCGCGCGCGCGCGCGCGCGCGGGGCTCGGGGATATACGCGCGCCGATCGAATTGCCGGCGAAAATAGCTCATTAAAGTTCTCTCGCGGCTTATACGTCACCGCGCGCGAGCGAGAGCGCCTCGGCCGCGATAAGAGTGCACTTAGCCGATGCTCGCTCGGCGCGGGGAGCGCGACTGCAGCTGTGTAGCACGTCCGGCGCGCATTACGCTCATCGGCTTGATCGCTTTGACGGGACAAGGCCGCTCGCCTGGAAAAGGAAAAGGAAAAGGAAAAGGAAAAGCGGCCGGCTGCCATGCAATCGATTGTGCGCGCGCGCGCTTGCGCCAATTAAAATTATTATCGACACTCCCCGCGCGAGAAAGTGCAGCCGATCAAGAGTCGCTACAAGCTTGCCGAGCGAATTCCGTGAATTTGTCGGTGCGACTTAGCCTCGGCGAGGAGAGCGCCGGAGAAAAGGATCGATCGCGCGCGCGCTCCGCGGAGGGCCGAGGGTTTTCGAGCGAGCGCGCGGCTCGTAGGCTCGGCGCGGCGCGGCGCGGCGGCCAGGGGGGAAGGAGTTATTGATGCAGCGCCGGTTAATTTAGCGAGATAAAATAGTGGTGCGCGAGCGGCCGGGAGAGCGGCTGCAAGCGCGCGGAAGGGAAGGAGGCGAGCGAGCAGCGCCGGACCACACGTGCGGCGCGGCTCGGCTCGGCTCGGCTCGCCGCATTTTTGCAGGCGGCAAGTAGATCATCTAGGCAGCGAGTTGCGCCTTAATAAACGTCGATTGTTGAATTTCGCGGGGGCCCCGTTGATAAACGGGGCCGCGGCGCTGCGGGGTGTGTTTGGTCGTCCGAGAGGCTACCATTAACTGCGAGCGTGATTGATAATGCGCTCGCTCGCCGCGGCAGGCACGGACGCGTGCGCGCGCCCAGCCGCGCCGCGGCGCACCGGCTACGCCCCGCTTCTCCTGGCAAGCCCTTCATTACCGCGAAGCGGCTGGGACGCGCTCGCAGCACGCGAGCGCCGCGGCGGTAGCGGCCGGCTTCCGACCTGGTGCGCTGCCGCGGCCTCCTCGTCGCCGCCTCGGCCGGTGCCCCGTCGACCGCGCGCTCGCGGCGCCAGTGTCCTCCCTGCGCTTTGTTCGCCTGCGTCTCCTCCTCTCCTCCTCTCCTCCTTCTCCTTCTCCCGCCGCACGCGTCTTTGCGCCTCGCTCTCGGACGGCCCGCGCGCACGCAACTTTATTGATATGAATGCTGGCAGCTCGAGTGTTCCCCGAGTAAGTCATTATTTCGCCACACGCCGCATTATGACATTGCCGCGCGCTTGCTCTTCTTCCTTTTTCCTTGGTCGCGCAATCGGCCCGCTAATTATCCGACTTGACGCACCGTTTCGCGGCAAGCTTACGAGTTCGCCTCTCTCCAGATGTGTCGAAACAGCGTGGAATTCGAATGAGCGCGTCGAAACTTGCTTGGCTTTCTACCGTTGTTCGCTTGGAGAGCGCGTCAGCCAACGAGTATCGTTGCGCCAATAATGCGCTGCTAACGAAGCCAAATAGCTAAAGGTCTTCCAGTTGGAAAGTAGCGATGAAAAAAGCGAGCGTGTAGCGGTCTTCTGGCGCTCCTACTACGGCAGACCAAAGCTCGGCTAGGAGTATAAGCAGCCACGGCTCGCTTTTAAATGGTAGCCTCGAGCCGCACGGCCGGCAGCGGCGTAATCGCGCGAAAGCACACACCTACGCACGCACCTATCCGTCTATCTATCTATCTGCGCGCGCGCGTTGGGAGCTGCTCTGCAGAGCCGAACTGGGCCATCGCGCGCTCGCGCGGAGGTGCGATCCCGCGTCGGGCATTGTTCGCGCGGATCGCGGCGCGCCTCACCTCGGCGGTAATAGCAGCCGCGAATTCCTTGAGAGCTGCGCGTGTGCATTGTGTGTGTACGCGCAACATTGCTCGGAGCACCGCTTCCGATCGTTCGCTCGACGATCGCTGCTCGTTATCGGCCGAACGCTCGTCCGACGCAGCCGACGCAGACGTCGACGGAACGCGCTCGTCTCTCGCTGACCGCGGCTGATAAGATTGCGGTGGGTCGATCGACGGACTGGCGCGACGGACTCCAGCGTGGACGCGACGGGGCCGCGTCGGCGCAGCTGGCAATGGGCGAGTAACCAGGGGACAAATCGACGAAGACGACGACACACCTCGAACCGACGAGGTACCGCTCGAGGCAGGCTTTGCCAGAGCGCGCCGCGTAATGACGCACGTCCAGCCGCTTGTCATTGTTTCCCGTTACGAAACCAGCCAGCCAGCCCTACTGACATTTTGTCCGCGCCGCTAGTTCTCTCCCATTCTGCTATTTTGCCTTTTTCAATTACCGAATAGCCCGTTACGGAATGAAGCTCTGGCCGCCGTGTATTTATTTATACCGCTAGCGAGCATCCTCCCCCTCTCTCTCTCTCTCTCTCTCTCTCTCAGGGCGCTGTTGCCGAGGGTACGCAGACAACGTTGGCACGGCATGTAATTATAAGCTTCGACCAAGATCAATGTGCGATAAGGCGGCGAAATCCGGCGACGCCGAGCGCCGCGTATACTCGCTTGGCTCGCTTAATCCGTCGAGCGATTCGGAGCTGGCGCGCCTCTCCGAAAGTTCCGTTGCGAACGAGGTCGCATATCTGCTGCTGACGCGAGTCGCTCAAGGACCGCCGAACGCGACTAGGACGTCGAAAGGCCGGAGCGAAACGAGCTGCAGAGGAGAGGCGGCGGAGAGGCGGCGGAGAGTCGGCGGAGGAGGAGAAGGATGTCGCCGTGTCGCCTGCGCTCGCGCGTGGATTAAACGTCAACGGCAAGTGGCTGGGCCAGCATCGAGTCGCTTGTCGGGACGCAGGGGGGCGACGAACGTGGAGCGGAGCTGCCGACAACAGGCGGAGCTCCGCGAAAGCTCGCGACGGCGAGGCCGCGAGATTCCCCAAATAGTGACCATTAGCAGGTATGCGCAGAACTCGAGGCGCGCTCGGTCGCAGCCGCGGCAGCAGCAGCAGCAGCAGCAGCAGCAGCAGCAGCAGCAGCAGCAGCAGCAGCAGCAGCAGCAGCTCCGATCGTTTTCTAAAATCTCCGGTCGACCGTGCGTTCGTGTGCGCGATGTAGATACAAGCGGAGTGCGTGGCCGCGCGCAGCTCCGCGACAGAGGCGGAGGACGTATCTTGGCGATCGTGAATCGTTCGGATTTCCGAGCGCCGCGGCAGCGCAAATGAGAACCGAGGGACAGCTCGACGAGCCTTTGTACGAGCGGCTAAATGACAAGCGCGCCTACTCAGGCTTGACCATGCCACTCGTCGCGCCCGTCGCGCCCGTCGCGGCCACTGCAGATTGCAGCCGCAGCTCGCGGAAGTGCGCGGCGCCGAGCTCGACATAATGGCTAAGAAGCCGCGCCACTTGCGGAGCACACTGCCACGCACGTCCATTCTCAATTCCAAGCTCACGGCCGCCTGACCTTTCCGCCTATCTCGCGGCCACTTGCCATTAAAGCGCCAAGAGAACATGCCGACCACTGGCGCGTCGCTCGGTCGAGCCCCGAGCCAACGTCCAATAAGCGTCCTTTGAATTATCGACGGCTTCGCGCTCGGCCAAGCTAATGCACGAACGCGAGAGCCTCCTCCGCCTTTCGCGCTTAATCAACGAGCCGACTGCCACGCATACATTTGGCGTCGCCACACTGGGACTAATAAAGGAGTCGCGGAGCGCGCGGCGCTCTGGGAAAAAGGAAGAAGATCGGCAAGTGGAGGCAGAGTCGCGAGCGCGAAATGGGTTAATTACGAGAGCTAACGGAATAAAAATTGCAGAGCAGCGTGCTCGCGGCGAGGATGTCGGGCAGGAATGTAGACTCGTCGGCGAGCCTTTAATATGCAGGCGCTCGCGTGGCGGACGTGGCAGCCTCCGTGGCGCTCTCTGCCCGGCTCCGCGCTGATTGACAAAGCGTTGGCCGCGAGCTGCCGATAACACTGCGCGGTCGGCCGGGGCTGCGGGGCGCGCGGCGCTATCGGACCTCCGCCGGCTCCGTAACAAGCAGGAGCGAGCGCGAAAAATCGGAGGCAGCCCGTTACGCGCATAAATCAAAAGCCCTCCCCGAGGAAACAAGCAAAAATAGCGGGCTGCAGGTGATTTGCATGGAATAATGTCGTGCCGATCATCCTGCGTCTCGTTACTCGGGCCCGCGATCAGCAGCGATCCTCGGCGCAGAGCCACTTCCGCGCCGCGAAGCCGACGCGACGACTCGGCGGGGGAGGGGGGGGGGCGCTAAATCCCTAATGGACGCCGCACTCGTTCGCCGCGTCGGCGGCCTCTGACGATTATCCGTTTGTCTTCTCGTGACGGCCAGTGCCACCTCGAGCGCCATCAGTTGGCCGATCGCCGCGAGCGCCCGGCGGCGAGAGCATCAAGAGCAGCGGAGAGGGGCAAAAAGGACGCGCGCGCCGACTGCAAGTTTTTCCGCATTGACAGCGAGAGCAAAGGGAGCGGAGCGAGAGCTGTTGGGCGTTGCGTTATTAATGGCGCGGCGCGACTCGCGCGCTCGCGCGCTCGCGCACGCAGCTCAACTCGGCAAGCGAGCGCGCGCCGCTCGGTCCGGTTTTCTGCGGGACACTCCCGCGCACTCTGCATTTTCCTGCCGGCACTAGCCGCGCCGCCGCGTCCTTTTGCTCGCTGCTGCTCGCCGCTCGCGGCTCTCTTTTTAGGCCCGTTCCAGTGCCTTGGCGCTTTTTGCGTGGCGGCGCTCCTTTGCCGCCTCGCTGGCCTGCCCTCGCACGAGAGCTCAATGAGAGAGAGAGAGGGAGGGAGCGAGAGAGCGAGAGAGCGAGAGAGCGCGCCTCGGAGCTAGCTGTGCCGAACCGACTCTTCAATGAACTCGTAAATTCCCATCTCTAATCTTCCATCGTCTCCCTCTCGCGCAGCGGCGGCGCTGATTTTTTCGCGCGCGAGCAAAAATCCGCCGCTGGAATGTTACGAGCAAAAAGCTTTTTCAGCGGCAATTTGTCCGAATGCCAATTGCGGCCTTTGCAAATGCAAGGCCATTTCAGATGCATAGGTGGTACATGCTCGTGCACTTGAGTAATGAACGCTGAAATTATATCTCGGCGGAGTTTTTCAGGCCCGTGCGGTTCGCGAGGAGCGCAATGGAGCGCCCGGGGGATGCCGAGCTTGCGAGCGACAGATCGATCGGCCGGATGTGCCGCGCGGACCAGGCGAACCGAGCAGCTTTCGGCGCCGGCAGCGACAAAGAAGTAGAGCCATGAAAGCCGGCGCTGCCCTTGGCCGTAGGTCGGAGCGTCGGGGCGATGCATCAAAGCCGCGGCCGCAACTGCAACTCGATAATTCCTTAATTCGCCGCAAATTTATTCTTCGGTCTTCGTAACTCGCGCACGCCGAGAGCCCGAGCGGCGCGCAATTGCTGTTGCGCGCTACCAGGCTCGGCGCTCTCGGGGTCTCGGGCCCGCCGATATTATTTATGTCCGCGAGGCGGCAACGACTAGCTGCTCGCTCGCTTCCCCCGAGAGCCGCGCGCTCGACAAAGAAAATCGTGAAACACGCTCTATCCGCTCTCTCGCTGGCTCTTATGCATCTTATCCGGCCGCCCGCACATGGCGCGCCTCGACTCATCTTCTCCGCCGCGCCCTCGGCCCGATCGGTCCGATTGCCGGGGCCAATTAAGCGCGGCGGGCAGCAACGCCGTTCGACCACCTGGACATCGCGACAGCGGCTGCGGGGCTCTCCGAAAACCATAGTGCGAGCGCGCGCTCTCGCGGCTCGCCAGTGCGCTGATTTACGAGGGCCGCTCGCGGACCACGCACACTCGTCACGGCGATTCGCGTCGACGCGTGAATTTCGCGCGCACCGCGCCGCAGCCGAGCTCGCAGCGCAATGGCGGCGGGCCTGCGCCGGCGAACGCGACCGAGCTACCGGCGTGCATTGAAACCGCCGCTGCGTTCTGATTGCAGGACGAGTACAGACAGCGCAGGCGCTTGTCGACGCCGAGCGGCAGCCCAAGTCCGCCGCGGCCCTCGAGGCTGTCGCGATCCACGGGCACGCTGACGAGGCCGGAGCAGCAGTTCCGCGAGGGCAAGGGCTCGCGCGACTCGCAGCCCCAGGAAGCGGCCGAGAGGAGGGGCTGGTTCAAGTCGCTCTCCCGCAAAGCCAAGTCCAGCGCCAAGGTGAGCAGCCGGCCGAGCGGCCAGTGGCACGCGATTACCGCAGCGACGCGCCACGAGAGCCACCGAGTGGAGAGCGCGTGGGCGACACGGGGAACGGGACTCGCGGCGCGCCGCGATCGAGATCGGAGGTCGCGATCGGCGAGACGCGTCGCCGTTTGCGTTGCCGATCGCACACCGGGCCCCTCGGGCGCGCCTAAAAAACGCTCGTCGCACTTTGCAGCCGCTGGACAAGAAGCCGAGGATACCCGAGAGCGAGATCTTGACGACCGGCACCGAGGACGAGGAGGCGTCGTCCGCGCCGGAGCGCGCGTCCGTGCAGAAGAACCTGCGCTTCTTCGGCGACACCGACCAGGAGTCGCTCTCGTCGAGCCGCGAGCGCAGGTGAGTGCCTCGGAGCGGCGGAGGACCGCGGCCGGCCCGCGCGACTAACCGGCGGCCCTGCTGCCCCACAGGAACAAGCGCGGGGAGGAGCACGCCCAGGCGAGGCGCGAGCCGCCGAGCCCGAGCCGCCAGCCCATGGGCCGGAAGTCGTCGCGGCTGGCCGAGAGCGCGCTGTCGTCCGGCGAGAGCACCACCGGCGACAGCAGCCAGCAGAGCCAGAACTCGCAGCGCTCGCAGCGATCCGTGGTGTACCTGCACGCGGCCACAGGCACGGGGCTCCGTTCCGACGCCAGCCCGCGAGGCGAGGCGAGCGCGCCGCCGTCACTGACCGCACCGCGCTTGCTTTGCAGTCGGCGAGATCCCGGGGCCGAACGAGAGACGGCGCGCGGCCAGCCGGGAGGAGCTGAGCCGGCCGCTGGCGGCGCACACGCGCACCGTCTCGCGCAGCGTGAGCGTGCTGGCGCCGTGGCGGCCGCGCCACTACCGCGAGCCCTACGAGATCAACTACGACCAGGAGCAGCAGCACGTCAAGCCGCTGGCCACCACGAGGCGCCGGCAGCGCAGCCGCGAGACCCTCGGCCGCCGTCCCGCCAAGGAGCCGCGCCGCGCCAAGGACCTCAACTCCAAGTCGAGTGAGTGCCGCTGAGCCGTCCAGCTCGGCTTCTGCTCACTCCCTCCCTCTCTCTCTCTCTCTCTCTTCTCTCGTTCCTTGTTGCAGGCACCATCAACCGCGGCAGCTTGAAGCCAAAAGACAGCAGGAAGGTGGGCAGAACCGTGTCGACCGAGTCGTTGGCCAGCAAGTCCCGGAGCGTGAGCTCCAGGCCGGAGCAGCTGAGCAGATCCACCTCGGTGCCGCGCGACCCCAACAAGAGCGCCGGATGGTTCAAGCTCAAAAGCAAAAAGTCCCGGGCCTGACCATCCCGGCCCACTGACCAATGCTAGTCTTGACTCTTATTAAGCATCTTCTCTCTACCCCTTCCCCCTCTCTTCATTCTCCATTACTATTGCTACTATTGTCGTTATTATTACTTTTCACTGTAACGATTCTCCCGTCCAGTCCGTGCGCCTTCTTACTCATCGTCGTTCATCCGTCCCTTCGTCCCTTCGGTCTTCCATTCTGACGTTTAACACTTCCAACATTGGTCTTCCTCGATTCATCCTTAATCCCTGCTAATTGCCCACCTACATCCGTCCATGCCGCGTCTTAATCAAACGCATACACATTCCATCGGCGACATCGTAACGAAAGTCATGCGCTTATCAATTTACTGCCGCCAAGTACTTACAGAAGATTGTATTTACATTGAAATAACAATCATGTACATGCACGCATGCACGTGAACACACACACACACACACACACACACACACACACACACAACGATCGAAATTTTTGGTCATCGAATCATTCATGTAACCTTCTCTCTACCGGATTTACTCGGTTAAATTTCTGGCGATAGATGAGAATGCGTTCAGTGTCGAGCCGGCGCTGTGCGACGAACAAACCTTTGTGATTGTCGATTTAACAAAGACGGTTTTTCAAGTCTATTTTGTCAAATTTTCAGAGAGGACTTTCAAACTATTATAGGAACTGAAACAAGCTAATTTCATTCTGCGTCTGACTTTTGTTACTTTACCGTGAATTAGCGTGCCATTCTGTGTTTTACTGTGTCCTTATTATTTGTCTGCTATTATCCTCCTCGAAATTACAAACGAAAAACAAAAGGCAAAAGAAACAATCAAAATCAGCGGTAATTTGAAATCGAAACGATTGTCGAAAGTAAGGTAAATGGAAGAGCGCAATAAAAAAAAGCGAACGCATTTTCTACGGTTATCTATTATCAATTAATTTGACACGACCTCAAGTATCTTTGTAGTCTTTGCTCGAGTTTGTCGCTGTAAATAGTTGTACTAATTGTATCGTATTGAGCTATTTTTACAATCTCTCGCTTCTATTAAATATTGTCGTCGCGTATGCGGTTATCGTTATGTAATTATGTCGTTCAAGGAATCGTTTCATGCATTTACCCTTCAATTAGATATTTGTTCAATTGTTCGATTTTTGACCTTAATTATTTCGATTCATTTTGTTGAACAAAAAAAACCCTAAAGATGGAATGTTCATTTAACGACTTGGTTAATACCGGTACTGTGAAAAAATTAATTCCTACCTGGTGCTAATATATACAAGTGTGAGTGTGTATATATGACAATCATGTGGTTAGTGTAAATACCATAGAATTTATGTCGCTACATTAAAAACTTATCCTTAAAATAAAATCATCATTAACCTATAGCTCTTACCTTGCTAAATATAGGTTGAAATTGTCCACTGATGGGACGGTACATAGTTGCGGATCAAGTTATATTTTGTAACACGATTAAACAATTTGAAATAAATATAATTCAATACTAATAACGCTTTTTTTTCAAAGATTATATTTTTCCACTGCTATAACTTTTATTTACAAGACTTTCTTAACCGATACAGCATAAAAATGTTCCCATCAAGATGAGGAAAGCTCCAATACATGTCTCTGCAAAAAAAATAGTTTTCTCAATTTCAATTTATAATTTACATGTCAAATTGTTAAAAATTGATGTTTAACTTTCTGTAAAATAAATATGTGTACCTACGAGAATCAACTCTTTCTTCTCCTAAAAGTTTGCCAGTCAAAGCTGTGATGACAAATGTTAAGGAATTTACAGACACAACAGTCAATGATAAGTTTGATTGCTGAAGTAACACAATGTTAAGTATAGAGCCAATTTGATTTATTAGAAAGGGTATAAAATACTGGAAAAGCAATATTTTTTTTCAATTTTACATCAAAGCAGTTTTCATTGATGATAAAATACAAACCTCAAGATTGGTCACTAAGAAATATACATCTTTTAAAAATTGATCAATAACAGATGTTGATTTGACGGTCTCTATTCCTTGTGTGCCTTTTTTCATAAAAGGATTCGTTATGCCCCAAAATAAAGCTACTATCAAGTAACCAAAAACAGTGCCTGCAAAAGAAAACACCATAAAAATTAATCAATTTTTTTATATTGACAAATTTTATTTTTTCAAAATCAATGTTTCTATTGTTGTCTGTGTTTTTATTAGCATTGAAATTGCTCTGTCCAAAATAATATCAAAAACAAAAGATGTATTTTTCATTGACATTTAATGATTAATTTTTTTTACTTCTGAAAATTATATATATTGATAGATAGGATATTGAGTACTATATTAGGTTTAATATGTACATTGTCTTAAATTTATAAAATTTAAAAGAACAACAGAAAGTTAGTCAGTATTTATTCAGTTAATATACTTCACAAATTTATGAACAAACAAATCCTTCCGATTCTTAAATGAGGACAATTTTAATTTAAAAAACTGTACAAATTATCTCTTTCATCTATTCACTTAATATGGATAGTACTTTATGAGGAATGCTTATAAAAACAACCATTTTCTTTTTTGAAAATTTGAAGGAAAGTAAAACAATAAACAGAGTTTAATTTCCTTAAAATTCCATGTACACAAATAGAGCAGAATCAGAAAGGAGTGAAGAGATTATTATTGCTACTTAACGATATTCATTAGATTTGTTACCTTGCAACATACATTTGTCAAGGAAATAAAAAAATTGAAAACAGCTATAAAACAATTTAATGTAAGTGTGTATTTTTAAGAAAGCAAATATTCATTATTTGAGTTGAATTACATAATTATTTTATAAATTAAGTATATCAACTTGATATTTATGCATGACTGAATATGCAGATACAATGTTGCATATTACTTATACTTAAATAATAATGAATGAGTGGTATGTCAATGGCTTTAAATACACCTTACCGCAAATTTAATATTTCATTCTCCTAACACGATTAGAGTTGTTTTGAATTGATACAAAGGAAACTAGAATCATAATTATAGATATGAAGAAAATACATCATTAATAATCTTATTGAAGAGAGTGTATGTAGTTTTTTCTTTTAATAAGATCCTCTTTTTCAATATAATTAAAAAAATACTAACCTAGTGTGATATTCATCTTAAAGTTCTATACATATTCTTTTTTGACAATACAGATTATTCACAAATAAGTTTCCTGTGCATGATACTTTCATGTCAACATTTTTTTCTTTAAAATGTCACTCGTGAAAATAACGGAGTTCTATTACCCCGCACTATAAATGTAAACATAGCAACTACAGATGTCAGTGGACCTCAGACTTGAGACGCCGTGCAAAACGTATGAATAAGTATGTACGTACATATTTTGAGGACGTGGAAGTTATAGCTTCCAAAAATCACTTATTTCGACTTTTTGAAAAGATGATTCATGCAATTGATTCCGCGTCAATTCATTAAGAGAAAGTGAACAGGTATTTGATTGCTCGTCGCCAGTTTGATTGAGATTATATCAATTAGGGCAAAATTATTGAAAATTATTTGTTGCGTTAGTAAAGCTCCGAAGTTTTCTAGAACGGCGGAAAATTTATTTTGAACACGACATATTCAAACAAATATTTTACAAATTTTTATTTAATAGCTCAAATCAAGCATATCTGCAACCGTTCTAATGCTGTCCATTAGATCCTCTTCGAGATAGTCGAGCACGGCTTCTTTATTTTTAACGTTTCTCACGACTCGAGGAGCACCGATTACTTCATGATTAGTACCATGGTGTGCCACAGAAATTAGATTTCCATCCTCACGACCGCATCGAACTCCATCTAATATGATATTTGGATTTGGATGCCTTCATTTAGGAAAATTCAATGCGTACAATTCTGCTGCAGCATTGGCATTACAACCAGCCTGATCGTATGCAATCAATATCTCTGTTTACTCAGCGCCAGTATAAGGCATACACGACCTCTTCCACAACCACCAACTCAACCACCAACTCGACCATCAGCTCAACCTTCACCTCGCCCACGATCACCCATATACGTAACGCAATAAAAATTGAATGCAAAACGATAAAATGCGAACCGCGAAAAAACCTTGTGAAAACAACGAAAATAGTGCCACCACATATTTGTAAAGAAACATTGATGACAAAAGCAAATCAAATTTTTTAATTTAGAATTGAATTTTGTTTAAACGTTGTAATTGATATTGGCAATATCAATTGTATTGCTATCTTGGCAAGAAAATGTTGCAGTTCCGAACAAAAAACAACTCAAACGTATACTTGAAAATTTATGTTAAATTAAAAAATAAAAATTTTAATTTGTACCATCCTCTGATGATAAATAAATCCTTATTTCGTGGCAGTATGAGAATTCAAATTAACAATACCTCTTGCGCATGCGTCAGTACAGTATGACTATTCTGGCGCCAAAGTATTTGAAAATTGTAGAGAACTAAGTTTGCATTATATAAAAAAATATTGATATGGCCACATTTTTTCTGAGTTGAGTGTTAGGAATCAAAGTCATTTCTAAAATAGACACAAACAGATCTTCTAGATCAGTATACCTATGACGAAATGATTGACTCGATAATACTTATATGAAATAAATAACAAGTTCATTTGATTTTTTAGCGTGCTATGGGTATTAAAAAATAAAACAAATCTTGTATCTTTGGATATTTTTATTTTAGAAGTATTACTTTTTTTTAAGTTCTGGACACATCATCTTCTAAGCTGCCATATAGTTATTCAAATTCGAAAACACATTTTATTGACACGATGCATGTGTAATGACTAAGAAAAATCAAAAGAAAGAATTTAGATTAGTATAAAATTTGGAACTGTGTATTTCAAAGATAATTCCGTAGAACAATGTTTTCCGATATTACTGATTAGAGCGAAGCAAGTGGTACCACTTTTTTAGAGTAAATACGTGTATTTAGCGTCAAATTAATTGGAAATGCTCAAGAAACAAATTAGAATAATATATACCTAGAATATAACCTAATATATAATATATAACATGTGCAGACAATGCAGTGATAAAGAATACAAACAATAAAAATGACAAAAATCTAAATAGAAAAAATTGGATACCTAAGGCTATCATGATGTCATGCTAAAAAAAAACTATTATATAATTTATAGAAAAAAAATTCAAAAATCATGATACTTAAGGGCGAATATAAAAAATATACCAAAGCTATAGATAAAGTAATAAAAGGTGACAAAATGAAATTCGAAAAACAACAAGTTCAATTCAATAGTATCAACCCAAAAAAACTATGGAACTATTTAAATACTAAATTAGGAAATAATAAAAAAAGGAAATGACTGGCTAATATTTAAAGATAACAACACAGAGATGAAAACCGCATCAGAAATAGCAAATCATATGAATAACAATTTTTGTAAAATAGGACCAGAGCTTGGCTCGAAAATTCAAAAACGAAATAAGGAAAACCTACATGTACCAAAAAGAAATAGGGTATCTGTATATTTATCTAATATAACTAGTGAGAAAATTCAAAACATTGTTATAAAAATGAAAAACAAGGCAGGTGAAGTTGACGGAATAAATATAAGCACATTGAAAACGATTATACATTATCTAAAAGAACCTTTATAATACATATTTAATTTAAGCATAGAAAAAGCAATCTGGCCAGATCAACTTAAAACTGCAGAATTGGTTCCGATTTATAAAGCAGGAGTGAAATCGGACGCATCAAATTATAGGCACATCGCTAATATCGAACATTGCAAAAATACTAGAGAAGATTATTTATGAAAGACTTTTTTCTTTTGTTGCAAAACATAAAATAATATCGAACAAACAATTTGGATTTGTAAAAACTAGGGGTACAACTGATGCATTACCATACATTTCTGATATTATATACAGGAACCTAGACAAAAGTAGACTACTTTGCTATTAGATCTATCTAAGGCATTTGATACCGTTGATCATCCTGCTGGAGAAATTGGAAAGACATGGAATAAGGGAACATGCTCTGGAACTAATGAAAAGCTACCAATAGACATCAATTTGTTAAAATTAATAATGACATGAGCGTCATGAAAATAATTACCACTAAAGTTCCATAAGGAACAATATTAGGACCACTATTTTTCATTTCATATGTCAATGATCTATTGGAAGACATATTGAACATAATATGCTGATGACACCGGAATGATCACAAGTAATAATATGTCGAGTAAAGTAGCTGATGCAGTAAATAAGAATTTACAAAAGGTAGCTGACTGGTTAACATTAAACAAATTGTTACTAAATATAAATAAAGCCGTATATATACCGTATATATAAAAGTCATATATATATATATATATGACTTTTGAAAAGTACTGCGATAGCGTGCCCGAAATAATAGACATTAAAATAAATAATAATATATTAATTAGAGTAACAGAGAACAAGTACCTAAGTATATTATATTTGATTACAATATGAAATGGGATAAGCATATTAAATATTTAATAAATAAAACAAAGTATTTGCTGTTTATATTTGCAAAATTGAAAAATATTATGGATTGAAAGACACTTATTATAATATATTATGCTTTCTTTCATAGTACTGTCAAATATGGAATAATTGCTTGGAGTTGAGTATATGCAAGTAATCTAACTCTAATACAAAAAATACAAAACAAAATATTAAAAGTCATAAATAAAAATCGTTTTCGAAAGATAATATTCTTACAATCAAGCAATTGTTCCAACTAGAAGAAATAAATTACCATTATGATAGCCTACATAATACTTACATGAAAATGAAAAGTATAACGAGAAATATACCCCAACATCTACCTAAATTTAGTAAAAGAATTAGTGATAAAAATAGCTACCTAGAAGTAAGCGAGACAATACCTGATTAGTAAATAAGAATATTAGAAAACTGTTAAAAATTAAAATATATGTACTCTATAAATAATTATAATTTAGTTTGTTGTCCGTAGTGTGTAAGTTTTGTTTATGTATCCAGCCTATGTACAGGTAACTTGTTTACTTCTTTAGGCAATTACAAATATAGGTGGAATAATCCATGAATTTTGTATTTTTCGATCAATAAATTAAAAAAAATCAATTTTTTAAAGTTATAGCTAGCCGATTAAATTTTCGATCCCGTCTGATAAAAAAAAATCTATTTTGTTTTATAACAGTAGTATATCTTCTAAAGATATACTATTGTCATCATATATTATTGCTAAAAGACAGCCTGAATATATTTTCAAGGTAAGTGCTAAAATTTAACTGACAAAGAGTGACCGTACAAACACCACTTTTTGCCTGTTTTTGCGCATTCGACACAGTCAAGAGAAAAAATCGTAAAAATATTTCAAAAATACCAATGTGCTCGACTTGGAAAATAAAAATGAGCATCACTTTTAGTTTTTTCAAAATTGTCAAAAACCACCCCTATTTAGAGGTTGAAAGAATAATATGATTATTTCATGTACTTTCAAGTAGTTGAATGGAATTGTTTTGATTTATTCGCTTTTGAGGGCTGATTACATCCCCTTAAAGATTCAGGGGTTTGTTTTTCAAGCCTAAAAAAAGGCTTATTTTTCTTGAAATCACTTAATTTTTATTTGAATAGATTTATTCAATAAAAAAATCAAAATCTGGATTCGCTATACATTTTCCGAAATTTTTTCTTCTTATACTGGTACCCACCCTTCATCTTAAAGGTTGATTTTTCATCAAAAATGAAAATAAAACGTAGCTCAATTTTTATTAAGATCTGAAACCTCTCTATGATTTTTTATTGAATTTTTAAACCTGATGTAGTCTCTATTTATGTTCAAGGGATGATTTTACTCCTTAACAGATTTTAGGGGTTGATTTTCACATTCAACAGGTGGTTATTTTATTATTATTACTTTATTATTTTGTTACTTTATTATTTGTAATATTTATAGCTCTCTAAAAGTATTTAATAATTTTTTATCGTTTTTTAAACTATTCTGGTTTTTCTTGATATTTAAGGAATTATTACCCCCTTTAAAAATTTTAGGGTTCGGTTTTTCAACTCCAGTAAGATCTTATCTATATTGAACTTACTTATTTTCAATTTGACAACAATAATTGAATAGGAAAAGTAGATCGTTGGTTAAATTCATAGATGCTGATGATGCTTTTATCATTAACAATTATTATCCTTATATTATAAATTTATATTATAAATTTTATATTATAAATATATTATTATAAATATATATTTATAATAATATTATATTATAAATTTATATCTAAATAAGCTTGGTTTTCGACAATTTTAAAAAAACTAAAAGTGATGCTTATTTTCATTTTTGAAGACAAGCCATTAGTATTTTCGAAATATTTTTACAATTTTTGTATTTTATTTTTCATATTTTCGACAGAATAAATTAATAATTACCTTTGCGATGCTTCTGAATATATTCAATATATTATTGCCTTGCCATCCGAAAAACCGGAGTGTTACGCTGAATTTGTTGCTGCAAAATTCACTGTAAAGCAATCACTTACACCATTTACATCAATTGGCGAAAATGTGGATTTAGAATCAGAAATAAATCTCCCTGTACAAGGTCCTGTAAAAGTGTACGTTACAGTTTCGAATTATCGTACGTTTCATGATTTTCTCGCAATAAAAAATTTATTCTCCGAAATCATTTATGTATCATCAAAGAATAACGAATTACCAATGAATCATAATTTCAATCAATTTATTACATGTAGAATTTACTGAAGAGTTAGTTGATAAAATAATGCCTTATATCAATTCTCACTGTAATTCCTTCAAAAGTGCCAATGGGCCTTTGAAAAATATTGGTACGCAAGAGATAGCAACGGCTGAATGCACTGAGGCTCTATTAAACATTTTTAAGAACAGATGCAAATTCTACCAGGAATTCTTTATTAAACGATTTGTCGAAAAATCAAGATCTATCTGACACAATTCCAAAAATGAAGCTTACGACATTTATGTCTCCTTCACAAGAAAACAATCTTTCAGAAAAATATTTATATGTGACAGAACAAAATCAAAATGCGTAAAGAAATATTAATATAGCAAAGGAGTGGAAATCTTATTTAGAAATGTTGTTTTGTTTCAAACTGACAGAGATCAATCCATTATTTAAAGAAGATGGATCGATGGAAAAAAGAATCAAATAAATGTGATTTAGTGACTGAACTCGAAAAGCTCGCTACAGATCATTCATCTGATAAATTATCCTATACCACTCTCATAGTTGATGTAATGTTAAAATGTAGACAAATTAACCGGAAAGGTCTGAAAACTTTCAGTGATTTTGCTGCTGCTTTTTGCAACTCGGTAAAAACAATTAAACGGTAAAAAAAGGTAAAAACAAGAACAGCTAGATACAAAGAACCACCGATTGAAAAGCACGTAATAAATGAGAATGTTCCTTTGCCGATACGACACAAGCAAATTCATTCTGGGCATTTGTAAAAAACAAAATACGATTGCAAACTTTTCTTCGAGAATTTATTTTAAATCAAAGTTCTCAATTTTGGCTTAATACGACTATAATATGTCGTGGAACCAATGAACCCAGCCAGCAAGGTTTGTTTCCAAAATGTTGCTACAACATTGATTTCCAAACACGGCAACTTAATCGGCAACCAAAAAAAAGGTTTCGGAAATGTTGGAGCAATATTGAAATGTCCGCTTTTATTTGAACCAAAATGTTGCCAAAATGTTATCTCAACAAGTTGCCTCGATGTTTCCACAATGTTGCCACAACAAATATTTGAGAAAATTTGACGCGATCGATGGCTTTGTTGTAGTAATGTTACTGCAATGTTGCAAAAGCGCGGTCACGCAACATTGTCATAACGACGATACAACACGTTGACAACAATCTCCCTGTTCCAGAAGATGTTAGTTCCAACTTGTTAGCAACCTTCTTGAAACATTGTGGCAACATATCGATCTACAGGAATCAACTGCGAAACATTGTAGCAACATTTCCTCAATGTTCCAGCAACGGCTCCAGGACATCACCAAAACATTAATGAAAAAAATATAAAAAAAATCATTTTTCGTTTATGCATATGTAATGAGTATAATTTTGAATTTTTTTTTCAAAATCTTGTTTTATTTTTCGATGAACAAAATGTTACATTATTTAGTTTACAAACAACTTATAATCTTAATAATACGTACAAAGCAGAACAATTTGATAATATCGTCTTATTCTTAATATCAACATTTTCATTAATCTCGCAAGGCAACAATCTTAGGCTTTTTTTTTTGGTTACGCTTTTTCATTATATTAAGCTCTACACAAAATTAAAATTGCGCAAAGTGGCTTTATGCACTTGGATTTCTTACGCAAAAAATCACATTCAGTCTGATATACGTTCGTCGATTTTTTTTTGTCAACGCAGCGGTGTGAAACAAATTTTTTTTTTCATATTCATCGAGATGAGATACACCTTTTTTAGTATTTTATATTTTTTTCGGATAGGGTGGTACTTTTTTTACAAAAAAAAAACGTTTCAAAATCAAAATATCTACGAAATAATATTGACCATTATAGGAAAAAAACACATAGTTTCTCTCGAACGTGTGTTTTTTTTTCAAGTAAAAAGTACAATAATTTTTTTGTCAAGCATGAATGTAGAGCTAATTTGAAGGAATGTGTCATCTATAAAGTGAAACTATTTTTATAATCATCTTATATGTAAGAAGAATTCAATTTTAATCGGACTTTTTTTTCATGATTATTGGTCGAACAGTTTGAAAAAAAATCCGCGGCCGCAAATAAACTACTAAAGATTTTTTTGTTCAGCTTGTAATGAAAAAACACGGCAATTAAAAGCTAAATTTTGTTGAAAACACATTCATTATTTTATATTATTGAAACCCACCATCGTAAACATTGAAAACAAAGTTTTTTTTCAAACTCGTTCAACGGAAGAATAAAACATTTTGATCGCCTCCTGTACGAAAATATTCCAACACAGTCAGATACGGTCAAAACAAATTTGTTTTTTTTTCTTATCACGCAGTAGTTCAATTATAATATGTATTACGAATCCGATATTTCGATATATTTATACAGCCGTCATTGACAATCTTTGAGATCTTAAATTTAATTATAATATAAGTACAGCGATGTATAACTGATTTTTTTTCATATTCATCGAGATGAGATAAACCTTGTTTTATACTTTATATTTTTTTCGGACATTGTAATGAAGTGTTTTTTTTTTCAAATAAATTTTGCAAATCAAAATATCTGCGAGATAATATTGACCGTTATAGGAAAAAAAAATAGCTTCTGCCGAACATGTATTTTTTTAAAATTAAAACTTTTTGAAAATCTCGCGCATGAAAGCATTCCAACAAAGTCAAATACGCGCGAAACAAATTGGTTTTTTTCTTATCGTACAGTAGTGTAAGAAAAAAAAGAGGCTTTGGCAATAGCATTCTGCCTGGAATATCTTTATATTTTTTTTTGTTAACGCAGCGATTTTTCTTTTCATATTCATCGAGATGAGATAAACCTTTTTTTATACTTTATATTTTTTTTCGTTTGCAAATCAAAAGATTTACAAGGTAATAATGACCGTTGTAGGAAAAAAGTATATATAGTTTATCTCGACGATTTTTTCTTTAGTGCGAATTTAGCGCAAATTTGAAAGAATGTATCATCTACAGAGTGAAACTATTTTTATAATTATCTTATAAGTATATAAGAAAAATTCCATCTCAATCGGACTTTTTTTCAAGATTATTTGAAAAAGAGTTTCAAAAAAGCACAGAAAAAAGAAAAAATAAATTATTTTGAACATTTCAAGCATGAAAGCAGAACAGCCACATGTAATTTTCGTTGCACAAATGCAATATGAAGTAAGATGGCATTTACTACGCTAAAACGTCTCGATTTTTCTGTTGTAACGTTTCAGTCTTCATTTTCTTCTTCATGAATCATATCTTCAAGGGTCAGCTTTTTTTTTCTAAAATGAAAAAAATAATCGCGATAAAAATATCTTCATATTGCGCTTATTCGACAATAATTAAAAATGTATATACTTTGCATTTCTTTTCCTTTTTTTCTCCAAATTAAATGGTGCTTGTCTCAACCATGCGCCACAGCTTGTACCTGCTGCATCGAATGTATAGCCCTGATGTTTGTGTGCTTCCACAGCAATATCTTCAAGAGCATAAGGTAAAAGATAAATGCTGTAGATGTTTGATGCACAATATTCTAATAAATACATACCTCTGATAATTTTCCAGATTTTCTGTGCAGAAAAATTAATTTTCGTGTTGCTCATGCCGAGAAATGTAAAGTAAGAGCCAACTTTGTCACTCACAGTTCGACTGAGCATGGTGTGAACACGCCTATGCCCGGTAGGTCCGCCAAGATCGCGCAAAAATTCGGTCTAGAAATATAAGATAAAAATGTATTCACTTAAAAATTGAAGTATACTTCAATATTACTTTAAGTGAAAATACGTTGAAAGACTTACAACTGCGGCAGCGTATGCTTCATTCTCTAATTTGGTTTCATTTTCTTTGAAGTGTCTCAAAGATGTGGCTGGAAAATCTTCTCTAACTTTATCTAGTTTGTAGGCTGAAGACGCCGGAGAAGATGTATATGCAAGTGCAGAATTATTTCCTGCAATTGCTTGAAATTTTAAATCCTCCGAAATACGATGATGATTACGACAAACCTCTTGGACACCAACTGCAAGCATATAATTTTTCGTTATTGTTTATAAATTATAAATCAAGACACCAAGACACTCTGACGAGTGAAAAGTACACCTCGTCTATAGTAATCAATATATATAAAATTGGAACATAAAACTTACGCAAAGTACACTTAAACATCTCGTCTGAATTCATAGCATTGAGATCGTTTTCGTCTATGTTTAAAAAATCTTTCGGCGAAAAGTCCTCCTTTACTGTTGAGTTGGCCATGTGAATATCACTTGAAATCCTTAGTGAGTTCTTATCTTTTTCAAGATCTTTTTCTTTCTTGTCAATAAACTCGCATGCCAAGGCATATGTTTCTGAAAAATATTGAAAATGTTTATAAGCATTGGTAATTATTTGCAATCAACATTTCTGTGGCTTCCCGGCATAACCAGACATCTGGTTTTTCGCGATTTCAAGTTGTCCCTTTTTCAAATACGAATAAAATATTAATGATTGGCGAATTGCATTCAGAAAGTTTTTCTAAGGGTTCCTATTATTAGTAATTAAGACTAAAAATCAATTCCATAAACGAAATGTTAATTATAGATGTTCTATTCGTACTTAAAAATGAGATAACTTGAAATCGCGAAAAACCAGATGTCCGGTTATGCCAGGAAACCACAGATTTTTATTTCTCAATTGTAATTTTCAAAAGTAGAAAATAAGTTGAAAAAAAGTTTATTGTAGCTAATTCAAATTGAGGAAATGAAATCAATTGATTTGTTCAAGTGGATTACCTGCAGAATCGATGAATTGCTTGATACTTATGGTTCTCCAGTCGTCACAAGGTTTTACACGTTGAACAATGTAATTGCGTACAAGATTTTTTGATTCATCGGGAGGCCAACGGGTAGTCGTTTTATCTTTGGATACCCAGATGGATGGAACCACCGTTAGATCGCGCCACTTCAACAATTGAACAATGTTCTAAGGTTTGCCTTAAAAAAAAGACGTTTTATAAATAAATGTTATAAAAGCAAAGAATAAATGATTCTTTTCATAACATTATTAAAAACGGGAGCAATTAGAGAAGATAGTAGTTGTGAGAAATGAACGTGTACATACCTTCAGTGGTACTTTCACTTTTGGATAAATCCTCGTTACTTGTAGATTTTTGTTGACCCGATGGTGCTTGAGATGTATGAAAAGCTTCTTCATTTTCAAGTGTTTCAAGTGGTCCTTTGGGTGAATCTTGAGTCTCAGCCAGAACATTGGTAATTTCATCCATATTTTCCTCTTCAAGCGCAATGGTACCATCACCAACAGCGTTGTCCTGTATGTTATCAAATTCATCTTTCTTCTTGTGCAAGAGATCATCTAAACATTGGAATACATGCATTGCAATATGAAAAATTATTAAGAACTTTGTTGTTAAAAACATGCAATACAATTTACACAAAAGATTTTTTAGAATTTAGTGAAATATTCTAAAGTTGAGTTGAATATTAGAAAATGGTTATATACAATTTTCAACATTATTTTTATAATTGTACGTCATCAAAATTATTTATTTCTTAATAGAGAACAATTTCCAACTTATACCTTCATTCATCGAGTCGCCATCCTCCATCGATTCATTGTTAGTTGCAAAGCTTGCCTCTACAGAATTAGAATTTGTTGAAGAATTAAGTGTATCTAAATATCTAAATAAATATCATGATTAAAGATTATATTCTAGAAGGCAAACAATAAAAAAAAATTTTATTTCAAGGCATATATTCTAATGTGAACATTAAAAAATTACTCGATTACTAAATCGTTGATGTATTTTATCAATCTTCAATTTTTATTTAGCATATATTATTTTGGAGAATTATGATAATTAATTTAAAAAAAAATAGTTTTAACGATGAGACTTATGAAAAAAGCGATTATAGAAATAACATTATTTTGGAATATTATCAAGTGTTGATAAATAAATATTATGTAAACTCACGAGGTTTAAAGATTTGGTCTTGCGGCACGCGGGGCGGCGTCTCCTCAGGCACGTTTGATCCATCATTTTCGCCGGTACGGTCACTTGATTCGTCTGATTCAGAATCGGACGAATCAACTTCAGCATCGTATACGTAATCGTCGTGCTTCTTTCGTTTTCGATTCCTCTTGGACTTCAATGTCAACCTTTCTTGCGCTTCCTTCATTTGACGATCGTACTTTGCGTCAATATCAGTGCAGTTTTCATCCGAAGAAGCTATTTTTTCTTTGGCTTTAGCTTCTAGCAATGTGTCTATGAAAGAAATAAATATTGAATTAAGTACATTTACGAGAAGGTGAGAAATAAAAATGCAGTTACAATATTCTCATTTCATGGTCTCTCGCGTTGAAAACTCCACTCTTTGATGGCGATATGTTATCGGTAGTTAATGAGTGTTAAACTTTGTTTGCAACGCGTTTACGAAGTTTTATCAAAATAATCCTTATGGGGCGACTATATACCTATGCTATTGAGAAGTTAAATTGAACTTTATTGGTATACAATGTTAATCATTTGCGAGAATAAAAAAATTTGATTTCAATGACATCGAAGAAAAGCTTATATCTTTGATTTTAAATTCTCGAGTTTTGAAAATTACGTTACACGGACTTACAATTCATTGCACTCGAGTGAGTGTGTGTGTAAGCCAAACGGCATGTAAATTTAATTTGAGTTACTCGACACGAAGGAGAAAGAGATAGAGAAAGAGAGAAGCACGAGAGTATTTGTTTTCCTCTGAGAGCAATAAACATACAAAAACACGTAAATGAAGTGAGAATTATCCGAACAAAATCGGGTGAAAAACGAGATAATATACATTTTGTACAAACCTTGTTTATTTCATTAAAATTGTTTAAATCGAATCGCATTTATCAAATGATAAGCATTTTATGCTCATTGAACGGTAAAAACATATAAGTGCATTGATAATTTTTTTATTTTATTCGGTATTTTTTTTCAATTGAACTAAATACAATATTCGAATAAAATTATTAAAAAAAATTCACATCGTAAACGAAAGTAACTTACAGTAAAAAAAATTTTATTATAAAATATTCAAAAACCGGATATTGTTGACGTTCCGCGTACATAAAAAAATTGCAAAATTTTTAACAATCCTTTTAGGTTTTTCGCACGTCCAGAGACGTGTGGCTATATAGAAAAATATGAGCATCTCTTTTCTTTTTTTTTTGCTTTTTTTTTCTGCGTAAATAGTCGCAGACACGCGACACTTATATATACGTGGAAAAAATCGTAAAGCTTTGGCCACGCGAGGCGACTCCACGTGTTGCAAGCAAGCGTTATATGCGTCCTGTTAGACGAGAGAGAAATAAAAAAATCGACTTTTGAAATGAGGGTGAAGGAAGTTGATTTTCCCTTTTTTTTCTTCTTTTCTTATTTAAACATTTTTGTATCCTAGCTTACAAATGATTTATAATACATCGTCCAACGAATTCGACTCTTTTCAAATTATTTATATAAAAAGTTTTTATGTCGACTATCCATTTTTCTTAAAAAAAAATAAAAATAAAGTATATTTGTTAAACAATGAAAACTTCTAAATCACTATCGCGTACTCCCAAAAGACTTAAGATTGCAGCTAGTCGTATGTGCAACGATCGATTTCCCACTCAACTCACGAAAAAGCATCGCGCATCGGATACTGAATTTCATTCGACAGCGTAAAGCATAGATAACAAACTCCAAACAGCCGAAAAAAAAAATAATAAACTCACCGGCAGTTCCAAGAATTTCCACACAGTACGTAGGCCATGAATTCTTGCTTGCTGACCTTTTCTCTATCATCGCCTGTATTTCATACTCGCTTTTCTTGTTTGGCCACGAGCATTTAACAATTTGTTCACTCTCTTCTGCATCTTCATCTTGTTCTTTTAACCAATTTTCTGGTACTGTGGTGATTTCCGATGATTTGACAAATTTCACTACTTTCAGTTTGATTTTTTTCTTCATACCACTTTCCCTTTCACTTTCCATCTTTCACACGTTACCACTACCGTTTTATTTATAGAAATAAGTTCTTTAACAATTAAGAGCGAATTAAGCGAAGAAACTTTTACTTGGCTGACTAGGTATATACGACAAAACGCGATTGAAGACCGGTAGGCGCAAGCACGCTGGCACGCACGCTGCTACATCGCTGAGAGATATATGAGAGACAAACACAACCGGCAGGCGGCAAAAATGGCGGTGAGTGATCCCCTCTTTCTTCCCGTTGCTCCGGTACATACATCGACTATCTGAGTCTGAGCTCCGTATACACACCAGCACCAGTATAGCGGCTGCCGTTGTGTTGCGATGTCTCACTGCCTTGCTCTGATCGGCGTTGACTAGCTCGCTTCTCGCTTAGCTTAGATTTTGTGAAGCACGTAAACTTGGCAACAACGCAAGTTACGTTTAGATTCGCCTATGCATGGATTTGCCTAACTGGTGCGGTTGCCAAATCTCGTACCACGCACGCACAAGAGTATTACTCGGAATTGTTGGCATGTGAAATCCACCACAAAAAACTTTTTTCATTTTGGCCTTTGTGTATGTACGTACCTCCGGAGTGATTTTTGGAAGTATCGGAGCAGTACATATCATACGACTTCGTTAAATTCTATGGTTCTCGGACCTGTGTCATCTGTGCAAGCCTTTTTGCAAAATAAAAATCTTAGGGTAATAGTATAAAATTACAACACTTTCTTATTTGATTCAATAGCATTCATAACCTACAAATGTGCGTAATTTTATAATTGGTGTTTGCACTGACATTCTATTTTGAATTACATGCTGGAACGAAGCAAGGTGTTTTGAATTGACTCAGTATTGAGTATTAGTATCAATGAGATTTATATGTGATACCTAAAAAGATATTCAGATAATAACATTAGATATTTTTCAACTACAAATTCAGTGACAATTTCAATGAATTTATTTCTTTATTGCTTTTTCAACCATAATTTTAAGCTATAACGATAGTTATATCAGTTATTTATATGAAATGCTTATACTATGATCCATCATTAGTTATTTTATTCAATTTTTTTTATAGTTGACAAGACATATTGATTAATATGTGAGGTTTCAACTACTTGTGGAAGAAATGTTGATATAATATGCTAGGAGTCCTGATACAATAACAGAGTGTCACATTTTGGACTTTGAACCAAGGGAGTCAAGAAGTTGAAGATCCAGCTGAAAGACCATGGTACTTATAAATTTATAAGTAAGAAATAACTTGATCTCACGATTGTTTCAAAGGCAATCAGTAAGTTTGATACTTGCACGATGAATTTTTTAATTATATTAGATTATGTTGACCTGCATACGTCATTATAACATTAGTCATTTATCTTTACTAATACTATGTTTTGGGTTTCACATTACATATGGATATATAACATAAAACATACAAACTTATATTGATCCATAGTTCAATCAATAATATTATATTTTCAGTTATGAATTGACTCTATTAAGCAACTAACGACCTTTGCCTTGGCTTTGGGCATGAGAAGAACTCAATACGAGCTCATTTCTTTCTCGACAGAGACAGTCTAGCACAATGATCATGAAGTTCTTCTATGTGGTGGACTGCTGTATAGTTAGGATAATTTTCATCGCTTGGTGATAGACCAGAATATATGCATTATTTCTAAGTAAGTAATCATACCAAAAATTCATTGAAAAATTTTCAATGATAGCTCAATCTCATTTTCAAGTATCTTATTAATTTGTTTTTTTTTGCATACTCCACAGGGACATCTTCAATTGAAACTGCTATCAATTACGCAATTAATTTACACACAAGATGAACAAGGTATTTATTAATTTTTTTCTGAGAGATAGGCAATTAATATGATGGGTTTTTAGTTATAATTTCTACATTATTTTCTCACATTGAAGGATGGAAATTGAAGTCCTTCATGTAGGATTATCAAATTTGTACACTGATTCTATTTTATACTGCAAAGTCAATTGTACCAATATATTTCTGTTCAACTTTATCATATTAATTTGACTGTCTTTTTTTATTGAAAATGTTCCATGCGTATACTACTTTGACCATAGTAGTTGTTTGAGTGCTCATTTTCATCGATGAAATTAAGCTTATAAAGCCACCTAAAATTTGTCACCGAAACCAACCTTCAATTAAAATAAGCCATTAAATGTTCAAATGAGGTTGACTATTTATCAAACTTTCAGATTAAAATTATATTTGATGGTTTATTTTAGTGGGAGATAGGTGTCGATGACAATTTTTATTTGAATTTAGTAAGGTTGGTTTGATCGAACAAAATGAGCCTTTAATAAAATATTTTGGTCAAAGTAGTATGCGGATGGAACTTTTATAACAAACTGAAAAAAAGCAGTTTGATCTGTTTATTAGGTGAACATAAACTAAGAAAAAATTATAGCAAAAACACAAAATTATCGTTTTTTTATGTACAATATGTAGACAAAGTTTCAAAATCTTTGGTCTAAAAAGAAAAAAATTAAATTTACTCTGGATATCCACCTTATAAGTTTCATATTTATATCAGTCATTGAATTCTGAACATATTATATTAAAATTGAAGAGTATTCAAAAATCACCATCGCGATTTGTTTGCCAAAGAACTTTTTTTGCTGCTACATATAGAGAACGTCGAAAGTGTTATTACAGAAAAAAGTGGTGGCGTTTCTTTCTATTAAATATCCATAAGGATATTTAATAGTGTGTGTGTGTGTGTGTATGTATGTAAATGACTTTCGCATCATCTTGGCGAACCTATTAGAGTAATTGCTTCATTTGTTTTTCTAATCTATTGGATTGTGTGGTGGGTCGGTGGGAAAAAAGATTTATCGTGTTATAGTGAGTAGAAAAAATTTTATAGTCATTTTTCGACAATGAAGTATCGCAAAAAATTTTCGGGTTTTGGTGACTCAAATTTGGTTGTACCTTGTAGCGATTATTTTTGCTTTTATTCTTCCAATTTTTTGTTTATTATTTGAATTTTCATTTAAGTAATCGGGAGACACAAGAATCATCCAGTTTGACTGATTAGAAAATTTTTTAGAGTCACTCAACTGGAACGTCGTTTTTTTCTGAATTTCTTGTTTTTCGTTCAATTTTGTACCAGTCACCGTTGCGAATCTATGCTTGCTAGGGATTTGAAACATTTTCCATTCTCTTCTTTGAATGCTGAAAGTAGCCCGGAAAACAGCCAAATTTAAAATAACTGCATTTGTCAACATTGAAGTTATTTGAAAAATGGGTAGCAACGATTATAAAAGAGTACCGTTTTTGACGCTTTACCAGGAAGCACTCCGCCAATGCAGTGAATCCTACAAAGCCTGTCAATGTTTGATACTCTATAAACCCTTAAAAATAGTAAAATTTCGAGGTGTTTGCACATTTGAGTGAGATTTACGTGTTCAAAGAGCTCTGCGAAGGTCAAATTGTGATGAAAAATAAAACTGAATATGTTTTTCGATGTATTTTGAGCCGTAGAATTCAAATCTGAAATCAGATTTACGCTATCTTTTTTTAGTTTTTCTGTAAATTTGAAAAAACGACGAAAATTCATAAAAAGTTGATTTTACTTGAATTTATTCAATAAGAAATTTTGTATTTTACGGAGTTTCCGACTTTGATAGGCTCTGTAGGGCTCAAAATTAGGAATAAAAAATAAATGAGGTATGGTTTTTGATGTATTTTGAGTCATAGAATTCGAATCTGAAGTCAGATTTTCGCTATCGTTTTTTTGTTTTTCATATAATTTAAAAAAACCATGAAAAGTTAAGTTTTTCTTTGGTCTTTTTTTTTAACTTTTATTAAGGAAAAAAGGTTGTCACACGGGCGAGCCGTTGTGGGCACATGGATTTTCTGGTTCCATATTTGATGTAGAATAAGAAAATCATATTTGTAAGGCGTGCACTCGATTTGACTTTTTTCAAAAACTGTCCCGAATTATGAGGCATTTTTTGTGGAATTGCTCATATGTGCGCTAAAAAAATCTGAAATTGCCTAAAGATTTCTTTTTTTTTATGTACTAACATAGAAAAAATCGCCGGCGAAATTGGTGAACTCACCTGCGCACCGATTATTAAAAAATTGGTGGAATTGCTCACTATATAAATTTTATATTATGTTTACGAGAACACATCTCGTGAAGCGAACCACACAGAATATTGTGATTTGGCCAAAGAATAGCTTATTAGTCTAAAAACAACATGTTTAAGTTTTGTGCATATCGAGAATGGCCTTTTAGAAAATTATGTTTTTTTTTTTCAATTTTTCCGGTCTTTCGGAAAATTTAGCAAAGATATTGGAACTTCGAAAACAGCATCTTGAAGCTGATTGGAATTCCGACATTGTGAAAAAAAATCTACCCGATACAATGAATGCGCCGAAATGGCGGCCAACCGAATAAACTGCATAGTCTTAAAAACGATTCTTAACAATCAGATCTTAAAAACGATTTTACGATGTATACTTTGAAATGACACTATAGGGCTAAAAGGGAAAATCACACGTATCTCAGAATTATACATAGAATGTGATATAATAGTTGTATGAAAATCGAAATCCACTTCATTAAGAGGATGGCGTATCAAACCCTAACCTCAAAATTTCGTAGATTCCATTATACGTAATTAATTTACAATTTTCTTGAATTGTTGGAATTTAATAATAATCTATAGATTATTCGTCATCCGGGATGACTTTAATAATCAATCCGAAGTGAATATTGGTGGAATAACAGCGATTTCAAAATTACGCAGCGTAGAGAGCCCTCCGAAATAGGTCTCCGTCGATTTTGTTTTTCTCGCTCAATTTTTACTTTTTGACAAATTTGAAAGTCATCCCGGATAGTTTATGACCTTGAGAATACAGAAAGACCAATTTTTTAAATCTAAATTACAAACTGTTGATGTATAACGACTTCCTGCAAAGCTTAAATTGGTTACGCCATCCTCTTAATAAATACATAGATGATATTGTGTACAATTAAACAAGATTATACTTTGGCATTTCAGGTGGCTCAATAACGGAGTAAGCGCTCGATTAACGATAGGATGTACACAAAAAGGCACAAAAGAAGACTCGTACAAAATAGAACTGAGAAGAATATGGAAGTAATAAAGAAATTCATCAAGAAATGTGTTGATAATAGAAATGATTATAGCAATGTAGCTGATACTCAGTCATCAACTACGCAGATACAAGAAAAAACTGATGAAGTTTACTTGATTAGCAACGAAATCATTGACCCTATCAAGAATAGTAATGAAACTCTAACTAGCAATTTTCATACGAAGATACTCGGCTGTGAAACCATTGCTGACAAATTTACAAATGATGAATGGTACGACTGTATCGACGAAGATATAATAATGAAAGACACTGAATTTGAATACCGGTATAGCGATTGTGAGGATAGCGGGTACAGCGATTGCGAATCGAGTGATGTTTGTGAGGCCGACGATCCTAGTAGTTCAGTTAATTATAAATTTAATGTCACGAATACTTTATCTGATAATAATTCAAAGAGCGAAAATATCGGTAATGTGTCTGATCAATTAAAAACTCTACTTCCTGAATGGGTCATTGACAATAATATAACACAAACAGCTTTCACAGACCTTTTGCACCGACTGCGTCGAGATGTTCCTTCACTGAAATTACCATTAGATTCAAGAACTTTACTTAAAACTCCTGAACATACAGAAATTTACAAAATAAATGGAGGCGAATACTGCCATTTTGGATTATCTTCATGTTTAGAAAAAATTGCACTAGATAGAAGATTATTAAAGATTGAACAAAAAACCATAGATCTATTAATCAACGTCGACGGAGCTCCAATGGGAAAAAGTACTGCAAAAACGTTATGGCCTATATTGTGCTCGGATAAGCTAGGAAAAAATGTTTATATTGTAGGCATCTTTAATGGATGTTCCAAACCTGAAGATTCTGATGAATTCTTGAAATTTTTTATAGAAGAAGCGAAGAATTTTGTTAATAATGGTATCACCATATTGAAAACGCATTATAATGTAATCATTGATGGCATAATTTGCGACGCCCCCGCAAAAGCCTATATATTGGGAGTGAAATGCCATTCAGGCTATTCTAGTTGCACGAAATGTGAAATTGTTGGTCAAATGAAGAAATGCGTTTGTTTTCCAGGAGGGATTTCGACTTTAAGAGAAGATGCCAAATTCAATGAGTTTGCCTATTCCGATGAAGACAAAAAAAAAATTATCAATTAAAAAAATCAAGTTTATCAAAAATACCTAAACTAGGTCTAGTATCTCAAGTCCCTTTGGACCCGATGGACTTGGTATTTTTGGGTGTCTGTCGCAAATTATTTTTGATTTGGTTGTTCGCGCGACTTTCTTGTAAACTTCCAGCATATGTAATTAATCGCATTTCTGCTGCAATGATCACATTAGCCGATTATATTCCATACGAGTTCGCCAGGAAACCACGAAGTTTCAAAGATATTAAATTCTTTAAAGCCACAGAATGGAGACAAATCTTGTTATACATTGGTATAATTGTTTTGAAAGATAATGTATCTCCTGCTATCTACAACCATTTTGTAGTTCTACACGTTGCTATAAGTATATTCAGTAATCCATTGATGTGTAAATATAATTCTTGGATCGATTATGGTGAAAAATTGCTGTGTATGTTTGTTCCTACATTTCAAAAGCTTTATGGTCGCCGTTATGTATCTCATAATGTGCATGGTTTGTATCACTTAGCTAATGACGTACGAAGATACGGAGAATTGGATACATTTTCAGCCTTCAGGTTTGAAAACTTTATTGGACGAATAAAAAATCTAATCCGCAATGGGAATCGGCCCTTACAACAAATATCGCGCAGAATAACTGAAATCGAAAATCGAAAGAGTAAAGAATTTTACATGTG
The DNA here is from genome assembly GCF_024137745.1 of Phymastichus coffea. NCBI lineage: Eukaryota > Metazoa > Arthropoda > Insecta > Hymenoptera > Eulophidae > Phymastichus > Phymastichus coffea. The sequence goes on from NW_026706827.1 coordinate 1,168,097, forward strand.
CAATGACAATATTCCGATTTTTAAACAACAACATCATACAGGTCCTGTAGCAGACCAACCTACAGATGTATTACAGTACAAAGTTGGGATATTCGACACATTCAAGATAAATTGTGATGATGATAAAAACAGCTACGTCTATGTCAATCATCAGCACGTAGTTAAAGTTTTGAATATTGTATGCAACAACAAAGATTACTGCATCGTTGGAAAGAAATTGGATATTCTAGGGCCTGTATATACGCAGCCTCTGTCTTCTAGTCAACTAGGAATTAATGTTGTACAGAAAAACGACAGCGCGTCTCCTGAATGTTGGAAAATTGATGATATTACAGCCAAAGTGTTAATATTACCATACAAGCAAGTTAAAGTAGTTTTTCCGATTCTACACACACTACGCAATAAAAAGGAATAAAATTTCTTTGACTGTTACAGTGATTTGATTGTATAAAGCTGCTGCTATTTGTAAAATCATACCGCGCGACTTATAGAGAAAAACATCCGCGTTCTTGTACTTGTATTATAATTAATCTCGATGAATATGAAAAAAAATCAGTCATACATCGCTGTACTTGTATTATAATTAAATTTAAGATCTTAAAGATTGTCAATGACGGCTGTATAAATATATCGAAATATCGGATTCGTAATACATATTATAATTGAACTACTGCGTGATAAGAAAAAAAAACAAATTTGTTTTGACCGTATCTGACTGTGTTGGAATATTTTCGTACAGGAGGCGATCAAAATGTTTTATTCTTCCGTTGAACGAGTTTGAAAAAAAACTTTGTTTTCAATGTTTACGATGGTGGGTTTCAATAATATAAAATAATGAATGTGTTTTCAACAAAATTTAGCTTTTAATTGCCGTGTTTTTTCATTACAAGCTGAACAAAAAAATCTTTAGTAGTTTATTTGCGGCCGCGGATTTTTTTTCAAACTGTTCGGCCAATAATCATGAAAAAAAAGTCCGATTAAAATTGAATTCTTCTTACATATAAGATGATTATAAAAATAGTTTCACTTTATAGATGACACATTCCTTCAAATTAGCTCTACATTCATGCTTGACAAAAAAATTATTGTACTTTTTACTTGAAAAAAAAACACGTTCGAGAGAAACTATGTGTTTTTTTCCTATAATGGTCAATATTATTTCGTAGATATTTTGATTTTGAAACGTTTTTTTTTTGTAAAAAAAGTACCACCCTATCCGAAAAAAATATAAAATACTAAAAAAGGTGTATCTCATCTCGATGAATATGAAAAAAAAAATTTGTTTCACACCGCTGCGTTGACAAAAAAAAATCGACGAACGTATATCAGACTCAATGTGATTTTTTGCGTAAGAAATCCAAGTGCATAAAGCCACTTTGCGCAATTTTAATTTTGTGTAGAGCTTAATATAATGAAAAAGCGTAACCAAAAAAAAAAGCCTAAGATTGTTGCCTTGCGAGATTAATGAAAATGTTGATATTAAGAATAAGACGATATTATCAAATTGTTCTGCTTTGTACGTATTATTAAGATTATAAGTTGTTTGTAAACTAAATAATGTAACATTTTGTTCATCGAAAAATAAAACAAGATTTTGAAAAAAAAATTCAAAATTATACTCATTACATATGCATAAACGAAAAATGATTTTTTTATATTTTTTTCATTAATGTTTTGGTGATGTCCTGGAGCCGTTGCTGGAACATTGAGGAAATGTTGCTACAATGTTTCGCAGTTGATTCCTGTAGATCGATATGTTGCCACAATGTTTCAAGAAGGTTGCTAACAAGTTGGAACTAACATCTTCTGGAACAGGGAGATTGTTGTCAACGTGTTGTATCGTCGTTATGACAATGTTGCGTGACCGCGCTTTTGCAACATTGCAGTAACATTACTACAACAAAGCCATCGATCGCGTCAAATTTTCTCAAATATTTGTTGTGGCAACATTGTGGAAACATCGAGGCAACTTGTTGAGATAACATTTTGGCAACATTTTGGTTCAAATAAAAGCGGACATTTCAATATTGCTCCAACATTTCCGAAACCTTTTTTTTGGTTGCCGATTAAGTTGCCGTGTTTGGAAATCAATGTTGTAGCAACATTTTGGTAAAAAACCTTGCTGGCTGGGAAGCGCCTTGTCAATCAAATTTAATGACTGATTCAGAGACTTTTGTTTTATTATAACAACTTACTATTAAAAAGGCAAATTCTCGAATAATTGTACACATTCATCAATCACATGTATGGAGGGAATAACTGAATCGGATACAGATGTGTTTGGATTACTGGACAACATTCAAAACAATAAACTTACAGGTCAGTTACGATTTGCTTCTAAATTGAAAATTTATTCTAAATTTATATTACTTTTTAGAATTTATTTATTTTTTAGAAACTTTGGATTCAAGTTGGAGTAAAGATAACAATAAGGATAATAGAAATACATCAGTTAGTCGAAAACTATGGTGTTAAGTTATCGATAATTCCAGTCTTGCATCATTTCACTGAGGCAGATTACACCAGTAACATAGAAACTAAATACAGTTCTACGTAGTAAACCATGAGCTTTGCTCATGGTATTGAATTGCAAAAAAAACTTGAACTTGACAAAACCAATCAAATGATATGTAATTTTTTATACTTTTTTTCTTATAGATATCTCAGATGCAGATATTGACTATCAATTCAGTCTGTTTAACAGTTATTGTTAAAAATACTAAAGAAAACTGATAAATTCGCGTCATTCGATATACTTAGGTTTGAAACATACCCAAAATTTGTTTTAATATCAGAGCTACCACCTATCAGTGCTACTATATTACTGCATATACTTCGAGCGTTTTACACTACATGTCAACAAATTAATTTATTAAATCCACTAACTGAAATAATTGATCCAGTAAAGTTTGGTTATTGCTTCAATAATGAATATTTAGTTCCACAAAAAGTAAATAATTTACTTCCATCTATCGATGGGCTTTTACCAAGTTGTAATTGTAAAGTTTACTCTACAGAAGCATTTTGCTGTCATAAAGCTAAATTAACATGCACTTTTTTTGCAAATGTCGCATAGATGGCACATACAAAAATTCTTACGAAAATAAATAATTATACATGAATAATATTATTTATTTATAAACAATTCTCATGTAAAACAATAATAGAGAATAGCATTGGAATAGGGCACATCTGTTCAACGATACCGCACCGCGACTCTAGACACAAGCCGCTGCGCTGCGAATTACTGTTGTTGTTAATGTTAATAACGAAACTAAATGGGAAAAAATATGCTGTAGACATTTCTTATTGTATTTTTTCCCGTAGAATCGAATTCCGATGTCATATCTTAACTAAATAATTATTTTCTTATCGAAAAAGCAAAAAAACATAATTTTTCCACTTAATTCGTTAATAACAAACATTTAACCAGGAATTTGGCCCGATACTCTCAATCTTTAGATTCAGAGACCCAAAAACATAAAGGAAGCCAAAGGTACCGAAGGCACCTGTCAAAAACACTTTAGGGTCACCAGCGGCTGGACTATTAGTAATGGAACGGCAGCCTGCAGGCTGCCTCCAGTATTATTTGTTTGAAATTTCAAGCTATGTACGATGTTTTTACTAAGCGACCGATCGCAAAAGAACCGGTGTTTTATAGTTTTATTATAATTAAGATACAACTAAATTAATAAAGTGTAATTATTCAAATACATTACAGAATTACTTTACAAATACATTATGGGATTTGAGAAAGTTTATATTCTGTGTTGACTTGTTTTTGCAGCCTGCATATGTTTTCAGTTTAGTACATTGTAAGTCTAAGTGAAATAATGGTGAATAGTTGAGAAATTTTAATGAAACTATTCTCAATGTTAACAAGGGCTTTTTATGTATTTAATATTCAAAGTAAACGGAGTTGTGAATATGATATAAGCTCTAATATACTTTGTGGAGCAATCATAAATCAATTTGATTATAAAATTAATAACAGAAAGACTTTGATGAGGACAACGTTTACTTTACACCATTAAAAAAAAAATTTACGATATCGTTATATTGTATTAACAAACTTAAAGGATTATCATACATGTTATTTTATGTTCGTTTATGTATTTCATATTTTCAATTAAAGCTGGTGAAATAATTCTTCACTATTTTTTATGGAAAAAGTTTCTTTTTTTTATTTAAATAAAGTAATATGATTGATTTCGTATTTATTTATCATTGTATATATTCTACATGTGATTTACATTTAAGAATTATGTGAAATAATATGAAAAAAAATTCTGACACCATGTGATTAATCATATGATCATGTAATTGATCATGTGATTTATCATGTGTTTATTCCAGTCGAAATAAATATATGATGAATCATGTCATCACTCTGGATGGTAACATCTTTTTTATCCAATAGGATTTTCAGTGTCATGTACAGTTTAGTTTTTAAACCCTTAGACTGACAGGTCGTTCTTAAATTAATATTAATGATATTATATCTAGTTAAACGAAAATCACACCATTTAACATCGCCAGTTAAACTATTAAAAATTTTTTCTGGCTTGATATCTTTGTGAATTATTGGATTTTATTACGAATGTAAATGTCTAAACACTTCTTAACTAGTATTACGAGGGTTGCTACTTATATTTTGAGCCTTGGCAATACTAAGTGTTTAGAGGCGCCATCTGACGTTTCCAGTGGAAAGTTTGACATTTTTAACCATAACTTTCTTCAGAACATTTTTTCATTTGAGTGCAATTTGTGTTGTTCACAGTAACTTGAAAAATTCATCTCGGGCAAAAAATGGAATTAACTCGTGAGCATTTTCGTGCGATGATTTTCTACGACTTTCGACGTGAGCTATCAAGACAGGAGTGCATCGATCAACTTACTTCGACTTTTGGCGATGAAGCCCCATCCCTTGCCACTGTGAAACGCTGGTATAACGAATTTAATCGTGGCCGCAGTTCGCTCGGGGATGAAAGTCGTGAAGGTCGACCAAAATCAGTTGTTGTGCCAGAAAACATTGATGCTGTGCACGAACTAATAAAGCAAGATCGGCATGTAACATATCGTGAGATTGAGGCATCCTTGGGCATTAGTATGACGAGCATCAATAAGATATTGCATGAACATTTAGCTGTAAAAAAGATTTGTTCGCGTTGGATCCCCCATAATTTAACAAAAGCTCAAAAAGATGCTCGCATCAATTGGTGCAAAGAAATGCTCAAAAAATACAATCGCAGTGCATCAAACGCTGTGTATAACATCTACACAGGTGATGAATCTTGGATCTATGCATATGAGCCCGAAACAAAACAGCAATCCACTGTATGGGTTTTCCAAGACGAGCCGAATCCAACAAAAGTGATTCGTGCGCGAAGCACTTCGAAGCAAATGATCGCCTGTTTCTTTGGAATAACTGGACATGTGGCAACTGTACCGTTAGAGCATCGTAGAACAGTGAATTCTGAATGGTACACAACCATTTGTTTGCCATTTGGTGAAATACGAAAAAAGAAGCGACAACGAAGGATCATTCTTCATCATGACAATGCAAGCTCTCACACATCAGCTAAAATAACCTCCTATTTAACTGGCCAAAACGTTGAATTGATGGGTCATCCTCCATACAGCCCTGATTTAGCACCAAATGATTTCTTTTTATTCCCGCATATCAAGAATAAATTGCGTGGACAACGTTTTTCGGCGCCTGAAGAAGCCGTTGATGCATTCAAAAACCATGTTTTGGAGGTACCTCAATCAGAGTGGAAAAAGTGTTACGAAAATTGGTTCGAGCGCATGCAAAAGTGCATTTATTATCATGGAGAATACTTTGAAAAACAATAAAGCCATTTTAGATAATAAAGTACTGTCTTTTCATTATTAGGCTCAAAATATAAGTAGCAACCCTCGTATATACTGTACTTTTAGCATAAATATCAAAAGTGAATGTAGCATTTAACTTTTCATCATAGAAAATATCTCGTAAATATTTTGTTTCAAAATATTCCATCAACAAATGAATTTACTTAGGTCCAGTGGGATATCCTAACAATATTATGATATTTTCATGTTTTACTTTTTTCAAAATTTCAATTTCAAAATTTGTTATATCTTGGACATACTACAACTTTTTTTTACAGCAACAACGTAATTTTTAAATATTTTTTTATACGCAACCCGCTGCTACCAGACCCTATACAAGTATCACTGATAGAAAATTCTGAGCTTTCGACTTCTTTTACTTCAGTTATTGGTTTCAAGCGTTTTAATAACTGGAATACATACTATTTCAGATATCAGAAAACTTTGTCTTTGCAACTCAGTATACATTTTTATACCATGTGGATATGGGTTAATTTGTATATATCCAAACATGAAAAAATGGCAGCAATGCCAAGCCTATCGTCAGATGTACCGTAATTTGCTGATGGACCATAAGCTATCTCGTGCTCCTCAATTCCTTGTTTAATGGAAAGAATGTATTGAGCATGTAAATTATCATTTTTATGTTTAGGCTTAGGATACTAGCTCTTGAATAGAATTTCAGAATTAAGTTATAACATATTTCAACAAATGTCATAATCAATAACGTCAAATTCATCATAATCTGAAAATTGAGTAATAAAATCTTTATCTAACGAAAGGTTTTCATAACAACCACGTTTGCTTAATCTTGAATAACGTTTACTGACTTTGCATGTATTGCGATGTTTGAATGGAAGTATAATCAACAATAACTTTGTTTTTACAATAGATGTCCACTACTGGATACTTTTACTTGTACTTTCATCTTTTCCGAAAGTCGTTTTAGAATTTTGTGCTAAATCACTTGACTGTTGTGTACGATCAATTAAAGCCAGCTCTTCGCGGACTGAGCAGAAGTCTATTTTTACCGTAGCATTTCTCTCATTCAATGTGATACCACAGTTAATCATTTTCGATGAGTTCTCCTTGTTTTCATCTAAAACAATAACGATTTTAAAAATAATAATACTTTAGTTTTTTAAAACAGATTGAGGTGTAACTAATACAAACTTTTATAAAATAAAATATTCTCACCTGGTGTGGGAAAGACTATATCGACTCATTCATTCCAGTCATAAATTTTGTTTTATTTGTCACATTAATATTAATTAGCGCGCTTCGCGCGCTCTTTCTTTTGTATTTTTCTGTTATTTATTACATTATTTGAATCTTTTACATGCCAACTTGTAGATTCTAATGGGTATGAATAAGTTATGTTGTTTAAAATAGACTATATACATCAATATTCATTTATAAATAAAAATAGAACTTGCACCCATTTTTTCACAAAAACTGATGAACTTTAACTCATTTCAAGATATATCGGAAAAATAATTCAAAAGATTAATTTATCTCAAGATCAATAAAGCTATTATACTATTATACAACACTAAACTTACATATTCAATAGTAGTGATTATAGCTTCAATTTTATATTAGTATGAGTAATACATTTAATATCGTATACTTTTTGTTGCCTCTATGAAAACATTTGTGAATATTTTTTCTGGTTTAATATTGTAATAATTAGTTTCCGCTGTTTGCATACGTCTTAATTTATATGGTATTAAAAATAAATAGTATTCTCTATTTTATTCTATTCATTTTCTTTCACTTTCTACCAAATTTTAACATGACGATATTTATTTCAGTATTACAGATAGTTATAAAATTAACGATTCGTACAAATAATTTCAAAATATAACGTATTACGTTCTTAAACCTATTTATTATCGGCATATTTCCATTCCCTCAGTTTATTATACATGTTAATTATTAAAAAATTGAATTTACTGGTGTAATATACATCTTACACTCCTAAATATATAATAATAATATTTCAAAGTATAGGAAAATACGAAATTTCGCGCTATTTATTAGCATCAACCAATCACAACGCAGACTTGTGAATCTGACGCCCAAAAAAATTTTTTAATCATATTTTTGAGCTTTCATGAGCTAAAACGTTTTCTCCCTTTTTCCGGATTATGTCTCCGCTTGAAATTTTATTTCCGGATTTTCCGTTTTTCAGAAAATTGCGAAAAAAAATCGGGCGTTCGTACAGCGCGCAAAATGCATTAAACATTTTTCTCCTGTTTAAAAAGAAATAATATCGATAGCGGATGATAGCTCCTTATTCCCGGATTACGAAACAATTTTCCTTTTGTCGATTTTCTATCAAAAATTAAGGAAAATGTAAAAATTAGTAATATGCGGCAGTTAGTCGATAAAACAGGTAAAACGTTTGCTAATCACCAGATATCCCTATATGAGTTCTACATTGCGTAATTATAATAATAAGTAATTTAAATTTTACTCAATTAACCATTCACATTTTATGTACATATACATAAATAATTTTTTCTAAGGTTTTCTATAAGTTTATCAACATGTCAATTTTATAATTAATATTTTAACTATATAAAATAACATAATTTTGAACAAAGTAATAAAAAAAGTGAATTCACTAGTTAAAATTGAAAAAAACAATCATTGATCAAAAACTCATATCTTAGTTTTATATTTGTTGAATTATTTAATAACGAACTTAATTTTACTTCCATTCTTCTTAACAATATAAAGTAAAAATCCATTGTAGCATATTATAAAAATACTTCAATATACAGGTCAAGTTAAAATAAACTATATTTGTTTTGTCAAAAATATATTTGTTTCAACGTAGTAACACTTTTGCTAATATTGTGGATAATGATTACGATTAGGTATTTGCATAAAAAAATATAAATAATCCAATCTTATTGTTTTATAGTTTTTAATATATTTTATAATACGACATATTGTTCACAATGTTTATCAATAAATATTGTATATATAACATAAGCAAGGAAAAATAAATTATATATTTTTGACAAAACAAATATAGTTTATTTTAACCTGACCTGTATATTGAAGTATTTTTATAATATGCTACAATGGATTATTACTTTAAATTGTTAAGAAGAATGGAAATAAAATTAAGTTCGTTATTAAATAATTCTACAAATATAAAATTAAGCTATAAGTTTTTAATCAATGATTGTTTTTTTCAATTTTAACTAGTCAATTCAATTTTTTTATTACTTTGTTCAGAATTATGTTATTTTATATAGTTAAAATATTAATTATAAAATTGACATGTCGACAAACTTATAGAAAACCTTAGAAAAAATTATTTATGTATATGTACATAAAATGTGAATGGTTAATTGAGTAGAATTTAAATTACTTATTATTATAATTACGCAATGTAGAACTCATATAGGGATATCTGGTGATTAGCAAACGTTTTACCTGTTTTATCGACTAACTGCCGCATATTACTAATTTTTACATTTTCCTTAATTTTTGATAGAAAATCGACAAAAGGAAAATTGTTTCGTAATCCGGGAATAAGGAGCTATCATCTGCTATCGATATTATTTCTTTTTAAACAGGAGAAAAATGTTTAATGCATTTTGCGCGCTGTACGAACGCCCGATTTTTTTTCGCAATTATCTTAAAAACGGAAAATCCGGAAATAAAATTTCAAGCGGAGACATAATCCGGAAAAAGGGAGAAAACGTTTTAGCTCATGAAAACTCAAAATATGATTAAAAAATTTTTTTGGGCGTCAGATTCACAAGTCTTCACAACGCTGGATGTTTGCGACTCATCTTTTTTAAGATAAAAAAAAATAAATAAAAATAAAAAAAAAGATAAAATAAATTACATCGAATTCATGTCATTCTTTCATTCTTACTTCATATATTATCCATTTACATGATATATTTTTTGTTTTCTATTTAAAAAAATATAAAAATTTGATCAATGATACACTAAAATAAAAACCATTTGTACTTTCGCGCTTTTTCAACGCTCGATCAATCATGACGCTGGATGTCGGCGACGAAATTCTGTTCATCATTTTTCAATGAAGAACTATTATTTTCTATGTTTATTACATCGATCAACATTTTTTTTCCTTTCATCAGATCAATGTCTTCAAAAATATCTTCATCGTAATCAAAGTTTTTATATAATTCTAACCTTATTTGCAAATACTTGTCTTTTTTTTTATAAAAATATTCGTTTGCAGTAGTATACTGCATTGATTTGACCATATGGATCGGACTTGTATTTTTGGTATTGTATAACAAGTGAAGTAATCCAATAACTCGAATAACACAAAAACGGTTTGAAAACGTTTTTTGGAAAATTTCAAAACGTTTTCTCATTTCCGTAAAAAAATTTTTTTAAAACGTAGGATAAGTCCAACCATTTTTTTTTAATTTTCAGAGTATATTAACCCATTAAGGCCCATGCCAAAATAGCATAAGATAGCGCTAAACTAACTATGCCTTTCATAGCATAAGTGAAAAAAACAGTACCCGTGGTTTTTCTTTTGCCATTTGTATTTATATTAAACAAATTACCAAAAAAGTTAAAATATTCATTCAGTTTCTTTCATGTGTTCATCTTGATGTTTTCTACACAGAGCTATAGAACATTTTTGGCAAAAAAATGCAGTTCTTGTTACACACGCTGCTGATAAACATTTCTTGTACAGACCTTGTATCATATTGTGTGCATTAGATGATAGATTACTGGACTTCTTTCGCTTGTTAGAACGTTTACTCATAAACTTCTGAAGATAGTATTCATATTCGCTAATTTGCTTAGAACCTTTTGGCAAGTTTGGATGGAGCTTGTTGTATATTTTTTTGCCAAAAATGTTCTATAGCTCCGTGTAGAAAACATCAAGATGAACACATGAAAGAAACTGAATGAATATTTTAACTTTTTTGGTAATTTGTTTAAATAATTTTTTATAAACAATTGCAAATGGCAAAAGTAAAAACACGGGTACTTTTTTTCACTTATGCTATGAATGGCATAGTTTAGCGCTATCTCATGCTGTTTTGGTATGGGCCTTAATGGGTTAACATTTGCAATACGTTTTTAAAGCGGTTTTTTCAATACAATTTTTTGTAGTCTGTATATATCGTAAATAAATATAATTCAGATATTTGATATTTTCATGCGGCCGTCTAGCAAACTTTTCACTTTTACAATACTTCTCTGCTAAAAAAATCACGTGATGTCACCTAACAAATCACTTCGAAAAAATAATATTCGAAACTACGTGTTTTCACGAAAATTTAGAACCTAAAGATAGTGATTTACACGAGCTCCACACTCAATAAAGATTATTCATAAATAAAAGAGTAACGATTTTATAATTCGAATTATAGAATTGAATCTGAATATAGCTTTAAGGCTAATTTAACCGAAGAGATGGGGTTATGGTCAGTCGAGTCGATCCTCCGATCAACGCAACACTATATTCACACTTCCATCATCGTGAGTACCTTTTTAAATATTTCCCTCCTAGGATAAAAATATACAAGCGTTATCAAACATCTGAATTATATATATTATCGATATATACAGGCTGCAAAAAATTGTATGGAAAAAACCATTTTGAAAACGTTTTGCAAAATGTTAGTATATACTCTGAAAATTAAAAAAATAGGTGGATTTATCCTACGTTTTAAAAACACTTTTTTACTAAAATGAGAAAACCTTTTGAAGTTTCCCGAAAAACGTTTCCAAACTGTTTTTGTGTTATTCGGAAATCCACAAGCAATACCGTTTAGTAAAATAGTCATCTATTAGCTGTCCAGTGTACCCAATCGAATTATATAATTTTCAACGATATATTTTGCTAATAAATCTGTGAATTGATCGAAGTTTAATCTTATAATATCTTCAACCTTATAAATATTGTTAAAATCTAGATTGATTTCCTTTGAATACGTAATTTTCTTTCTTGCACTTCTTTGCTGCTGAAATTTTCTAGTATTTACATTTTTTCGATGTTTCTATCCTATTTTTAAAATCTAAATTAGTTTTAGGCATGGAATGTAATGATTTTCTTAATTTTCTAATATTGTTTATTTTTAATTCTAATAATTAGGTATAAGTATAAGCCTCTAGTAATGTTTTCAATTATATCCTGTAATTCTACATTATGCGCTGAACATCCCTTAGATTTTCTATTGTCATTTGATGAAATTATTTCAGGCTTTTCAGTCAGTTTTTTCACCAGCAAGTAGTTTTCTTAGTGCAACAATACGTTCTGACTTTATTTTATCAACAACGTGCACTTTGTTAGAAGTTTCAATATGCCCATCTAAAAAATACAATTATTTTTATATGTATTGCGCTTACATTTTTACTAAAATTATATATTTATATGTTACTTTTCAGAAATTTGACGAACTAAGTAAACATGAATATTAAGATTGAGAATAATTATGACTTTTTAAACTGAAGCCATGAATACTCAACTTGTCATTATATATTAGCTCATTAATCTTTGGGAAGTATTCTTTCTAAACCTTCAAACTCAAAGTATCATGTTCAAATTTTAATATTTTCTCATTATGAGAGATTATTGTTATTTTACGCTAGTAAATTTAAATGTTTTTCTATACTTTTAGTCATTTCCTAATCAACAATGAAATATTTATGTAACCACGTACTCTATGAATATTATAATTTAATGATGATTATTTTCAAATAATTTATTTCTAAAAGTATAAGAATAATAAATATTTGTTTATTGTAATAAAAGACATAATTAAAACAGCATGTTATATATAAAAATTTTCATGTCATATAACTGGTCATGTATATTGTCATCAAAAATTGTTAATGAAAATAAATGCAGTCGAACCTCGATAATTTGAACTTATGCGCCGGTCCCTTGAAATTCCTATACTAATACATGTAAAAAAAAACCTCGATAATTCGAACTTTTTCATTCCGAATAATCGAAAAATTCCTCACAAATTTTCCCTAAAAACCTTACTGTTTATCTCAACTGGGATTTCCCCAGAAACAGATTATCGCTGCCATTGCTCATAAAACAAAGTACATTTAGGCGAGACTACATACATGCATATGTACATATCATAAAGTATCGGACGTGCCTTGGAAAAAAGCCCTTATATCTCCTCCACTGATAGTTACAAGACATCTTTATAATCATATTTTCGATACTCTGTGCGCAAAGTGCGTCTTTCCTAAATGCTCGGCAGAAAACGTGCGTTGAATATCTCACTTTCCACACGTCGTATAAAAAAGTACGGCTCATGTTCAGGAAAAAAGTTTCTCGTCTCGTGTATCTTTCCACCCTCGCTTCGCTCGGACGTCAACACAAGAATATACTTTCCCGTAATTGTATCGTAATGTACTAATTTATGTCTCGACTTATTTTCAGTGTATGTATGTACTTCTCATCTTTGTAAAGGTTTTACATACATATATATTTTCGGTTTGATATCATTCTTCAAGTTTCTATGTCTGGTTCATGTAAAACCTACAAAACTCTCACTCTCGAGGGAATCTCTCACAAATCGCTAGGGAGTTACAGATTCCCCCGAACACTTTTTCTACTTTTTTAAAGAGTAAGAAGAATATTATTGCGGAATTTTCTCTGTCGAGTCAAAGTAGAAAAAAATGCAGGGGGGGGGGGCAGAAAATGAAAATATGGAAAGTTGCATAAAAAAGTGGCTCAAGCAAGCCCGGGATAAGGAGATACCTGTGTTCCATCTACCGGGACCAAGAGATTAATTATATGATATCATTAAATCACGTGATATCACATACCATTTCTGTTTTCCTGAACTCCGCTAATAATCATGTGATATCATGTAACAAATAACATGATTTATCATGCAAAAATGACATGTGATAAATCACGTAACAAATCATGTGATTTTTTTCAGTAGGGTTCGTAAATGCGATTAATATAGAATGCGATATTTATACCACGTGGCAAATCAAAAGCATTAAATTTTATTTTTGAGGTCATATATTGAGTTACGAGTTTTAAGTTAACAGACGAGACAGTCGTTTTTACAATTTCTTTTAGCTCCTTTTTCTTAACATTAACATTGCGATTATAATTTTAAGAAATCTGATCTTAATCTGTTGTAGTAGCTTTTTATTTATATTGCATACTTGTTTCTTAATTTTTCAGTGCGAATATTTTACAATTTTATATTTAAACCATACAATGAAAAAGCGTCAAGTCCTATTTTTGTATCTTAGAGCTTGTAATAGAGACAGTGGTTTTTTCAACTGAACTGAAAATTGAACAATCATATATTTATCTATAAGTGACGATAACGAGGCAGATTTCTCGCGTATTCAATTTTGTAATCTTTTAGTATTCGAGTGTTTTCGACTTTTAGTTTTTTATTGACAACGTTTTTATCAACATGTCAATAAAAGCTTATTTTTCATAGGCAATGTTTATTTCTTACTTTCAATAAATAATCCACATATATAATAGTATAATAGTTTGCTGTCACAAGTGGTTTCTTGATAAGTTTACGTGAAAAAGTTACTACAATTTTCTAAGTTTTTTAGCAAACGCTAAATTTGTTAGTCCTTGTATAGTTGCTCAGACTTTAAAAGCCTCGATTCCTAATGTTGCAAATCAATTTAATTAATGAAACTGTAGCATATCTTTCAAATTTGAAGGATTCCGAACGTCGGACAATACAATTGTGAAAGCTGTTGTTGAAAAGTTCTATTGGGTGTTGGAATTCAGCAAAATACCGGATCACGTACAAGTATGTTAACTATGAATTAAATAATGCGTTGAAATTGTTGGTGACCCCTGACATTGAGCATTAAATTTCGTACTATTTTAAAAATAACGATGACTTCATCGTGAATTTTTGATTGCGACTGTAATGAGTAGTTGTATTTTGCCACTACGGTACATTTATCGACAGAATGTTTATCGAACAACCCCTCCATGGTTTTATCGATTGCAATATTTATGACGAGATTATCTAAGAAAAACCAGAGATAGAAATAGAAGCGTAAAATTATTGGTACGCTTAAAATGGCAAGGCACATAGTCAAGCTTTTGTAAGTAAGCGCGTGGATTTCACCAGATTGAAAACTAATGCTAAAATCGATCAAAATGTATTTTATTTCGCTGTACTGTTGTCGTTGTCGATAGATTTTTTAAGGCATAAAGTCGGACAAGCGTATCAAAGCTATTCGTAATGCAGCTAACATCTGAAGAGTACGGATTATTTATTGGCAAATTAGCTACCTACTACATTGACAACAAGTGTTTGTTTGTTCCGAGATATGCTTTTTGTTAAAGATTTTAAATTGAGTTGCGAAGCTAATAAATCGTACGAAGAATTGAATTTTGCATTTTGAAAAATCTCTACTTATTCTGCGTAATAGTCGAATGGCTAATTATGTTGATTACTTAATGCATCTTGAGGTTATATTGAGACTTGGATGAGTGTGGACGTGTCTTGTGTGAGTGCTGAGTATAAGTCAATTTTAGAGAAAAGGAGAGCGGGAAGTGAAGAGAAAAGTGGAGAAAAGGTACAGGAGGAGTGGAAAGGGGTTTGGAGAAGAGAAAAAGAGAGGGAAACAAAGGGCGAAGGAAGTAAAGTGAGAAAAAATAAAGGGAGAAAGGATAGGTTAGGTTAGATAAGACAGAAGGCGGGAAAAGAGGAGCGTAGGAGAGGGGTATAAAGGCGAAGACAAAGGGAATAAGAGAGAGAGTTAAGGCGGGAGCAAGGTGGGGAATTGGAATAGGAAACAGGAACGAGATGTTTACAACGCCAGGAACAGCGAAAGAGAGGGATGGTAAAGGGGATAAGAGGAAGGCAAAGGGGGTGAGAGGTAGAGAGAGCGAAGAGGGCCTGAGAGGAGGAAACAAGGAAGAAGTGAGGCAGATGAAAAGGTACAAAAGTGAAAACGAGGGGAGTGAAACAGATGGGGATGAAGGAAATGAAATGGACAGAACATTGATAGGGGTGGGTGAGAGTAAAGGAGAAGATAATGCAATTGAAAGAGTACTAGCAGAAATGAGAGAACTGAGAAGAGAGGGGAAGAAAGAAAAAGAGGAACTGCTAAATGAAATGATGAGGCGAATGGAAGAGGCGGAGAAAAAAAGGGAGGCAAAATGGGAGAGAGGGTTAGAAAAACTTAGAGAAGAATTAGAGAAAGATAGAGAGGAAAGGAAAAAAGAGAAAAGAGAAGAAAAAAGAAGACAAGAGAAGTGGGAAGAAAGAATGAATGGATTGGAAGAAGAGGTGAATAAGATGAAAAAACGCATGGAAGGAAGAGAGACAAGGGCAGAAGAAAAAGGAGTAGATAATAGGGATGAAATGGATCACATGAAGGAGAGAATGGATAGAGAAAGTAGGGTAAATAATATAATTGTAACGGATCTGGAGAGAGAACTGAAATGGGAAAAAAGGAGATGCAGAGGAATGGTTAAAGGACAGAATGGAAATTAAGGGGGAAATAATAAGCCTAAAGAGTATAGGAGGACCAGAAATAAAACAGAGACAGGAAGGGATAGAGTATAGAATGGATGAAATTGAAAGGAAAATAACGAAGATAGAAAGAGACAGAAGAGTAGAAAAAGAAGGCCTGGAAGAATGGATGGAAATAGAAAGAAAAAAAAGAAGGGACGTGGAAAATAAGGTAAAAGAGTTGGAAAGAGAGGCTAGGAACCAGGAAATAAGACTAAGAACAATTGAGGAAAACCTAAAAGAAAGCAGAAAAGAAAGAGATGATAAAGGAGCAGAAGAGGAAGTAGAGAGAAAAAAAGAGAAAAACAAAAGAAAAAAAAGGAAAATGGAATGTGAGAGTGACGAATCACCAGGAGAAGAATGGGACGAGTGGAAAAAAAGAATACTGGTAGTGAAAAAAGGACCTAATGGGAAGAAGGTGTAAAAATAGAAGAATGGTTTGAAAATGTTTATAAAGTGAAAGTGAATCACGTAAAGGAATTGGGAGAAAGGCTGAAAGTAGAGTTTAATAGCAGAGAAGACAGAGACAAGATATGGGACTTGGAAAGAGAAATATATAGAAGAGAAGGAAAAATGAGCTTAGACGAGTGGCTGTCCTTTGAAGAAAGAAAAGAGAGGGACGAAATGGTAAGGGCAGCAAAGAAGGTCCTCAGTGCTTGCCAGGAAGCAGGAGTAGTAATGGACATCGTGGTAGAAAACAGAAGGATGATTATAAATGGGATGACATACAGAAAGAGGGGAGGTAAGTATAGGAGGGAGAGAGAAAGAGAGAGGATGGGATAGAAGATGGAATGAAAGAGTGAGAAGAAGACGAAAAAGGGAAGGCTAATGGAAAAGAAGATGAGAAGGAAATACAAAATACATTAACACAAACAAAAACACAGTCACACACATATACAACATAATCACACAAAACACAAGCAAAAAGAAACAAGGCACGTCACACAATAAAAAATGAAATATACTTTGTAAAAAACCAAAATTGTAACATTTAAGTTGAATAAATTCTATATACTTAATGCATCTTTATTTCGATCTACAATTTGAACTTACCAAAGCTAATGTCGAAGGAGACTATTGTTCAAGAGCTCTATTAACAACTATCTTTAAATCACATAGATAAGATTTAGTTTCCTAGCATAAGAAAAACTAAAATCGACGAATTTGACTGCTTCATTATTAATCAAATAAATCAACTCCCTGTAAGTGCAACATTAACTGTAAAAGAAACTAGTAAAGATCGGTTTTTTACCAAGATTCTGTGACTTCTCTATGAAGGAAAAATTCTTGATGACTGCATGAGCATTTCAAATTGTTGAATTATTTTAAATAGGAAGTGTATTTGGTAATTTGTAATTTTCCTTATAACAGTTTTGATTTGATTCAAGCATCAAACTGTATATTAAATATATAAACAAGAAATGAGTGCGTTAGATAAAACTAGTTGAAAAAAATATAAAAAAATGTATACTTGTTGCAATGTCGAAACTATGAAACCATTTCTACAAGAACATCACTATGTGGACTTTGATTATCTACTTATAAATTCTATATTGATATATTAGTTCAGAATTACATAAATCTAGTTTGAAACATACAATTTCATACACATAATTCAAGCATGTAATACTATCAACTGATTTGGATACATGTTTTTTTAAATAAAACTATTAAACATTAGGTATTATTAGTGCATAGTTTACAGTCTTAGCTGTTCTAATTTCTCTCAATCTTTTGCAGTGTCTAAGTGCTATAATTAAATTTAATTTTGTTTTATCAAGTTTCGTTTTTACATATTTTTCATAATCTTCTGATGTAAAGAAATAAGTATTTTCTAAAACAAAAAATATAGTTCAGTTTGTATTGAATGAGCCAGCTAAAATATCACAACTTAAGAAATTACCTTCTCCTGTTCCTAGACTCATTTGTTCCTTTTTATAATGTAAGTATACGTCTAATTCTCCTTTTTTTCTGGCACCATTTTTGCCTAAATTAATAATTGAATATTTACTTTTGATAATTTGATTGATACTTGATATCAAATTATTCAGAGCTTCTAGTGTATAGCGTCCAATAATATATTTAGGTATCTTGCTGAATTCATCCTCGATAACTGGGAGTATAGATGGAATATCTGGTTCATTGAATAATATTTTCTTACAATTTTTCATGCCTTCAGTCATATGGTTGGAACTAGTAGTATTGCCATTATTAATCGTATTATTAATTAATGTATTATTTAGGTAATCAGAGGCCAGTTTTGATTCATCAGTATGAATTGGCATTTCTGAGTTAACATATTCCTGTATTGTTAATGGTATATTATTTTCCATATGTTTAATTTGTTGATCCAAAGCTAATAAGATGGTTAATAATTCCTTCAAACAAGTAATTTCTAAGTACAATTAAGTTATATTTAAAAAGTATTATTTATGAATATTGATATATTTACCTTACAGCGTTCATTGTTGGTTTTCATTGTTTGAATGCTTTTCTTTAAATCTTTAATTCCTGAAGAGATATTATTTACATCTTGAAAAGCTGTGACCAATTCATCTTGAATGAAACTTTTACCTTCAATTATTTAAAAATTAATAATGAATTTTTAAGAAGTTAGCTGATAGTTTTGAATTTATATATAACATATATTATATATATAATTAGATTTAAACTTATTAGTTTTTCAGACTTATTAGTATTTAAAACATATTTGTATATCAAAAGTATTGTAGTAAATATATTTTATATCTATAGATTATGGTAGTAATAACTTACTTTGAATCAGTGTTGTGGCATTTCCCAGATCTTGTAATTTTTGTGTTTGCTGTATTAAAAGATCTTCTAGTGATTGAAATGCCATGGTTTCAGATAAACATATCTAAATTGATTCTAAAATGTTAATTTTACTATTACATGCATAGAATAGAATAATATTTAGAACAATATTTTCTAAAATAATATGTAGATTAATAGTAATCTTTAAAACAATAGTAACAAAGGTAACCGGTCTAAAACGATAAACTTTTAAAATATTTATAGGTTACAGATTTACCGGAACGACTAAAATATATATTTAATTAGGAAAACAATTGAATTAATTAGATAACTTATACTTCATAATTTTATACACTCTCAATTTAAAAGATTTTTATTTTACTTAAATTTTCATACTAAAAACATTTGAAAAAAGATTACTTTATGATTTTGGCTCAACCGTTTGTTTAATTTCAAATTTATCCCTAACCGAATTGAATATATTGCTACCAACATTCAAAAACGTGTTGCCACTTAAAAATTTTTTCTCAGAGTCCCTAGAAATTATTACATTTATTTTAAATGTAATAATTTCTAGGGTCCCTTAAAAAAAAATTTTCCAGCGGCAACGTTGCTTGAGTGCTTGTCGATTTGGATTTCTGCTACTTGGCGCATTTGTGCTCATAAGCTGCAGTTATTTAATTAAGCAATTATGTAAATAATTTTGATCAAAATCGAAGATAAAACTGCAAAAAATCTGTCCCGTACTCCGGCTACTTAGATACAGCAGTTCGAACAGAGTCGAGCTCGTGAAAACCATTAAATTTTTCAGTCATAAAGATTAATAAATACGATCAATAAACTTTGAAGCATTCCTCCAATCAACTTCAAATAATAGCAAATAATATATTATACTAAAAATAAAAAATCCCGCTTTATAGCGCAGGTATAACGACGAACGTACAAGATCGAGAGTCTGTCCCATCAATCCCAATAATTTTCAATAGAATGGCATATAAATAAGGTTCTCAATTGTGAATTTACTGTAATACTAATACTATAGGTTAACATAGTTTACATGTTGAAATTTGTAAATATAAAACTGAAAGTTTAAATTTCTATTTAAAAAAACTCAAATATGTCAAAAGCCGCGTCAAGAATTAAATTTGCTAAAAAGATAACTGGAAAAATAGATCATTCATCAAAGTTAAAAACTAATATACCAGCAGGAATGGCAATGCCAGGACCGCCTCTAGGTCCCCAACTTGGCCAGGTTGAGAATAACATTAAATTATAATTACAAACATGTTTGGATAATTATAGAATCTACTAGAATTACTAATTCCTAGTGTAGAGTATTTAACGAATAAGGTTACTGGGATTTATAACAATTTAACATACACCTTAATTTGGTCTTTTTACTTTTTTCTCATTAACATGTGTACTTTGTAATATTTATATAATTATCTTTATTTGTCAAAATAAATATTTTAAATAAGTTTGTTTTTTACAGAGAAATATTAATATAGCAACATTTGTTAAAGAATTTAATGAAAAAACAGCTCATATCAAAGAAGGAATTCCTATTCCATGTAGAATCAAACCAAATCTTGATAGATCTTACACATTAACAACTCACCTACCTCCTGCTGTTTACTACTTAAAACAAGCTGCTGGAATACAGAGAGGACGAATGCATGGTATGTGATATTACCACTGTTATTTGAAATATCTAAAAGAGCCACATATAGTTATGAACATTTTATATGGACTATGTTATAATTTGATTTATGGTATAGATATGAAAAGTAATTTTTTTATAGATTTATTTTGAGCAAATTATCTCCTTTATACATTGACATTTTTGTATCAAAAATAAAATCAGTAAATCATAAAGGTAAAATTCATTATATGATTATATCTATACAAATTTATTGTATTGTGACATAAATCTAAGCATATAGAAAATGGCTTAACAAAATTTTAAGATACTTGTTTTCCATTTTAAACCATATACTTTGGTGATGTAATAACATCTTACAATATTTATAAAGAAATTCAACTAATTAAAAAAAAATTCAGAATATAAATTAAATATTTATTTTTATGTATTGCAGCCAATGAAATAGCTGGTAAAATAACTCTAAAACATTTATATGAAATAGCAAAAATAAAGTCTGAAGATCCTCCTCTAGCTTTAATGAGTCTCCAGCAAATTACAAATATGTTAGTTGGTACTGCCAAAACCATAGGAATTGAAATAGTACGGGACTTAGATCCTGAAGAATATAAAGAATTTTTAGCCGAAAGAAAAGTAATAGTAGAAGAACAATTAAAAGTAATAAGAGAAGAAAAAGAAGCAAAGATGCTTCGTACTGGTTAAAGTTTTATAAACAAAATTAAACTTCACAATAACTTTGTATATTCATATAAATAAATTAGTTAACTATAAATTTTTAATTGATTTTTTCAAATATTTTTTTTAATAGGTAGATATAACTTTATGTTGAAATATCTATTAATAATTAATAAATTATATTGTGATTTATTAACATGTATAGTTGCTGGTAGAATCTGGGATACTTTCATGAGTGGTATACAAAAAACAAAATATACCAAGGTAGAGAAAGAGTTATTTCACAAAGAAATTCTTGATTTATTAACCAAAATTACTAAAGGACTAAAAAGAGATACGTGTTATTAGTTCTAAAAACTAATGATTTAATTCGTAGTATCGAATATAATTTGAATACCCAAGCTCGCATGTCTGCTTTTTTGCAAATGTCTATGTTGTATAAAATCAGTTTATGGAGAAAAATTCAGAAATTGTAATTCTAAGTGGTTAAGATGCTTAATATCTTTACAGGAGCATTGGTTTCTATTTAAAGTTGTTATATATTATACATATTTAGGAATGATTAACTTTAGTTTAAAAAATTTTATATTTTCATTTTATAAAGCAAAAATTGAGTTAGTTTGATAATAACTCAAACTAGGATGTTGAAATTATCATTGGAAAACTTGAGATTGACAAGAAATATAAGATTAATTCATGTTAAATGGATTGGGAAAATAGAAAATTAATTCATGGAAAATATTATATTAGATTTTTATTTTATTTTACTTGAAAAAATATTAACAGTAGTAACAATTTTTTAATGCTTTACTGATGATAAAATTTGAATTTATATTTGAAGGTATTTAAACTAATTTTATGGCAATATAAAAATTTGTATGAAGTTTTAAATTTTGATTCAAATTTTATCTTTAAAAAAATAGATAACAATGATTATATGTATATCGAAAAAAAAATATTTAGATCACACCACCTAATTAACTTAGAAGTTTTCTAAATTGTTAGTGCATCATCTTGGTTTACAAATTTCTGTTCATTCCAGACTGCTGTTTCTACTTAAATTTTTGAAGTTCTATGCTACTGTCAATTTCTTCATATTCATGAAGTCTCATGTTACCGTCTTTGTCCATATAGATCTTGGTCTACACTTGGTCTCTTACACTTCCATGTTGTTTTGCAATACTTGTAGGTTTATTAAAAAATTATTCTAATAAATCACATTGCATTTATAGACCTTGCAATGCAAGTGGTTTCTTGTATTTCACTATCCTGCAAATGGAAAAAATTAAATATTAAAATTTCTTATCATGATTGTTAGGTTTTATAGCTGGTTACCTACTTTTTAAATTTGACATCAAATTTGGCTATAAAAATGCAGAATGAAAATATTTTGTTTTTTTTGCTGTTCTGTGTTGTCATTTCCCTATGCCTAGTAGACTATAGCTCCATGTCCTATCACTAAATTGGATAAATCCGCTTCCGTATCCTTGTAATCCCCATGATCTGCTTGGTGTTGTTTATTTTTTTGTTTTTTGTAATATACATCTATTTCTTTCTTTTAATGATTTTTTTCCTTTTTTTATTCTAATTGCAATTTTAATCTTTATTTCAATGTTTTTGTCGATTGTTTTCTTTTCATACAATTCTTATTTTGAACATTTGTATTATTTATTTTATGAAAATAAGATATTTCATTTAAATAAAAATCTACAAAAATGATAAGAATTATAACTTATACATAAAAATCGTTTTCAATTAAATAATAACCTGGAAACCCTTAGAAACTTACATATGGTTAAAAAAAAATGCTTTTTTGCTGGAATTCTGCTTTTATACCCACAATTGCTCTGTAATGGACTTCGAAACAATAAAATCCGTCTTTTGTTCTGACAAAAATGGATGAACATCTTAAGGGAAGAATGTAAAATAGTAATGACAACACTCAATTGCTAGACTATAACTCAGAAAGTGATTTATCTTCAAAAGATATTCAAATACCAAACTCCATAAGCCCTCTCTTATTTTCCAAAGGACCCTGAAGATCTGACAATGAAAGTGGACTTCAGTATAAACACTCTAGAGTTAATACCCAAGATATCTTCTAAAGGAAATGCAAGGGGCAAACAAATATGTGCGAATGAAAATTTCCTGAATAATTTGATATCCAAACCAATGTCTCAAAGTGGGCAAATGATTTAGTAAATCCTATTAAACCAATTAAAATTCTGCCAAAAAAAAGTCTGTCTTAGATGTCATTCTACCAAAACATTCCCCTAAGTAATGGTGCCCAACAATGCAGTGGTTGACAGGTTGATAAGCTTCCTAAGCTTTTGTTTTTGTGTTCTATAACAATTTAATAATAGGGATAGAAATATTGTTAAAAAAAAACTACACTCACGTTCTAAGATCATGAAAGATGTCAAATTATAGTATTTTGTTCCTCTTTGTTTTGCTGCATGCATTTGTGAAGAGTTTTAACTAATGACATGTATAAAAGAAGTAGTAAATTGGTATTATTTTTCTATCCTATCCAGATTCCATACATCCAATAACCATCCATTTACAGCTATATAATGATTCTAAATACTTTACATTTTCAAGGCCAATGTTCATGTGGACTAATAGATTTTGAAGCTGCATTAAAACATTTGTTGAATTGTTGTTTATCCAAGTCAATCTTTCTATTTTTTAAATTAAACTAAGACATTAGCTATTGATATTTAACATAAACTGGATCCTTTACCAATTTCATTACAAATACCTATAATTTTTAGAAGTAAATTAGTTGTACCCAATTTTCCCCCCTAAGAAATATATTGGAAAAAAAATTTATATCTTAGAAAATGAAATAACAAGTATTTATGCAAGTTCTTCACCAAACTAACTATACACTCACCACTTCATAATTGCATAACTGAACTGAATTACAACTTAATAAAAATCATACTTATTAGATATTCTTGCACAACATAAAAATTTAATTGCATAAGCCACAACTGTTATAAAAAACAAATGTATCAAACTTATTATTATGCCAATAACAATCACTTACTGCAATGACTAATTAAAATGTAAACCACTAATTTTGTATATCATTTTGTATAGCTGAAGAGCAAAAAATATTGTAAGCAATTTTCATTGATGTTATTTTGGTAATTTATACTTATCAACTTGTACTCAAATTTTTTTTCTTGTATTAATTAAGTATAATTTTAATTGAACTTGATATCTAAACTTATATGCAATACAATATTGTATAAGTACAATGTATTTTGCTAAATAAACTAATAAATTTGTAATATTCATTCATATATTATTTATCTTCTTTATGAATATTAGTTTTGTTGACCATATACTTGATTTATTTCTTTTTTTGCCCATATCTTGCATAACACTGAAAATATTCTTTTAAAATGAAGATGAACTGTTGAAAAATGACTTACTTGTATGTTTTAATAATGGTTAGGCTTCGACTATATTTCTTATATAAAAATAAAACTGACCACTGTTTCATTTATGAATCTAATAAATTGAAAAATAAATATAAAAATCTTAATTCTAAATTTCATTTTTATATAAGACAAAATAAGGCATTCATAAATAATACTTAAGTATTGCACACTATCTAAAAACTTAGTCAAATTGTTAATTACAATGTTAACATTCAAAATTATATCATGAACTTGAATTTAAAAATTCTATATTTTTATATAATAAAAATATTACCTTTCAGTACAAAGCAATATTCCAAATTTATAGAATCTAATAAATTACTTCTTCCATCATATTTTCATCAGCATTCCAAACTCATTAAATAATATATTTTATTTAACAAAACTTGGTTACCTTGCATGCAATTATAAAAAAAATTGTCAAGTTTCTCATTGTTATACTCTTATGGCCAAGGCATTAATATTTTTCAAACTTTGATTCAGATTTCTAGCCATCCAGTGTTTTCTTTCTGAACCTTTTAAATTAAACACTTTTGTTTCCCACAAAATGATAACTTCTTCATACTCACATTCTACTTGATATATCGCGGATTGTACAGGACTAATGTTTCCTTATGTAGTTTTTTTTGAAAACTATTTACGTCAATTATACAGAGTAAAAAATAGCAATTTACACTGATTAACTTTAAACAAATTTAAAAAAGTTATACAAGTAACTTTATAAATTATGTATATACTGCAAATTTGTATTTACATATTCACATAATCTCTATAAGATTGAATATTAAACTTTTCTGATCTGAAGATTAATTATTTAGACTTCCTGGAGCATAAAACAAACATCTGCCTTCTTTATACAAAAATATATTGAAAAAATTCATACCTTAATTTAGATTACATAACATATTAAAAACTCCTTGCCACTTCTCATTTGTGTTTGGCTTTGAAAAGTGGGAAATGAATTCAGTGTATTGGATTTCCTGAAGCTCAAAAAAATCCCTAACCTTCCCATTTTTATAATACAATAAAAATATGAAATTACCAATTATGAATCTGAAATGTACTTTTGTGATCGGTGTACATTGATCATCCAAATTCCATGGAAACATGGGGAGTAGCAAATTCTCAGCCAACCGCATAGTTTTATTGAGCTAAAGTGTAAACAGATTGTTTTTTTTAATCCCCCCCCCCTACTCCCTATATAGAAAAACTATTTTCAAGAATTGTTATTAAATCATTTATAAAAGGGAATGGATATACGTATTTACCATAACATACAATCTTACAGATCATGGCAGAATGATATCTAGTTTTCTGAATTATATTACAGCAGTAACTTGTGTTTTGGATACCGGGTGAACTATTAATGGGCAGTCTGTAAAAATAGTTATTTTTTGGCTCACTTAGAGCTTAAATACAATAAATGGTTGATAAATTATCAACTGAAGAATCTAACTTTTTCCAATTATTTCTTAAAACAAATTTTTGTACTGAAAATAAGTAACTTACATAATAGAGCAAACCTTCAATTTATAGTTTATTCTTTGACTATAAAATATAATTATATGGCACTAAACCTGAAAAAAGTTTATTAACTTTTTTCTTTATAAAAACAGGTTATCAATAATAACACAATGAGTAAAGAAATTATGTTTTGATACAATACCACAAACTACTTATTTAACGAACAAATTATTGTTCTGCTTTTGGTATTAATTGAGTACTGAAATTTTCCAATTATTAATATTTTATATAAATATTAAATTCATTTATACCTTAATAGTAAAGTTTTGCTCTTCATACGTGGACTAATAAAAAAAAAAAATAATTATTGCTATAATACTTATAAACATGAATAATTAAACATGTGTTATATTATTAAATAGAATATCCATATTAACAATTAATTATTGAAGTTTATATTAAAAAAACCATATTAAAAACTCACAACTTTAATTTTGGTTTGATTAACTGTTTAATTAAATTCTCGAGATGATAATATCATTTCTTCAGTAAACGATCTGTGAAGACATTATTGGGCCCTAATATGGAGAAAAATATATGTGATAATTCCATTGTAAGAAAAGAAAATTTTATGAACTTATCCATTTTATCCTGTGTGTTCACAGTAAATCGTTATTCTAATATAGAAACATACTAATGGAAAGATTATATATTTTTTTCTTTAAATCAATGTAATGAAAACTCAAAACTTGTAAAACAAATATCAATTTTGAAATTATCTACACATTCTCATTATTTATGTGTGATCTTTACTGCTGTGAAATTGGCATTATTTTTCTTATATCGTTTCATTAATAGATAAATTATATTTCATATTTCTCTATGAATGCTTCATGTATTGTTACAATTACTTAAAATTTTAATTGCTGACACATATGCTCTTGTAGAAATTATGACATAACTATTTTCCTACTATGCTATACATTTAGAAAACAGGTAAATTAGATGATTTATTACAAGCTTTCACCATTAAACAAAAGTTTTTCAAATGAAACCATATCATAGAGTAGAAAAACTAAGTGAAACTATCAGTATTTTTGCAATTATAAAATACTGTTTACTTGAGATCATAAAATTTTCGAATACCTGACAATACAAATAGAAGACTATTGATTATTCTTCCTCAGAATTGTCCTTTGTATATACCCTAACCCTTTGATGCCTGAAGAGCAAATGTTGGTGTCTGTTCAAAAATGGTCTGCGAAAACACATTAATCGAGCTCCATAAGAGCAAAACTTATGTATACACACAACAATACTACTTAATTTAAAGATAATATGACTTTTCACGGTAATTTCAATGTATTTGTTTAGTTTTCTGAATAAACTATTTCAAATGCCATGCAAATACCTCCGTACCTGGAGAAATTTTGCCAAGTACTTGTAAGCTCTCATAAATGATTAAAATGACGCGTGTAGTTGTGGACTGTAGATTAAAGGATGCTCTATGATCCATAGTTGATTTAAACACTCCATGAATATTAGTCTCTGCTAAACCTGGGAAAACATACTTTTTCGGGGAATTTGTTATAGATTGACCCGCTCACCCTTTCAATAGCTTCCAAATTTTTCATCTTTTGCTCTCTTTGTATGTGGTAGGACGCATTATTGATGAAGCTAGTGCACCATACATGAATGTGCGAAGTTGTATGTGTACAACAACCATTGTGAAAATGGACCGGGCTGTACCGCGTTTGGCCATGTCTAAAAAACAAACTTTCCCATTCTTTCACAAGACAAACATTCCGCTCACCACAATCATTTTGAGAATGTATAGGCCAACGATGCTGCTGATAACCCAGACTGCTTTCTTTTGCTGCTCTAGCAATGATATCGCAAGACGAATGCCATACTGAAAAGCAGTGAGGTAATTAATAGATTAAGAATGAACATATTATGTGGAAAATCAGTAGCCTTTTTAATTTTTTTTATAATGTATTTATTCTTTAACAATTTATTTTGTTTGGTAATTTGGTTTTATAAATATAGTTTGAATATTATACACTTACAATAAGAATCACGCTTCGAGTTTAATAAAAAAAAAAAATATTCTACAACAAAATAATTCAACGCGTACATGTATTCCAAATTTGATAAAATAAAACTGTAAAAAAAGTTTGTAAACACCTACTATTGACACAACTTTTATACAAAAGAAATAAAAATGTTTTTGATACGATTTACAAACCACACCGGTGACAGGCACACACAGGCCATCAAGCGCGAGGTCGTGGCTCCCGAGGTTCCTCGTGCCCAAGGCCACCAGAGTCAGCCACGCCTGACGCCCTTCCCATTTCCATCTCAAACAGCGAGACTGCAAGTAAAAAATATCCAGATATACAGGATGGCATAGAGGTGACTACAATGTCCTCATGGCATCTGATGTACCGCGTTCTCCCTAACGCGGTGGAATAACGTTGGACAGGCGTTGATGTTATGGCTTCTCATCAGTTGCTGCGTCATTATCTTCTCACGACAAACAGATAAGCCGTTCCATGGCGCTCCGTTTTTGTTTAGTTCAATGCTCAACTTCGAAAACATGTTGTTCATCGTTCGAGTGAAACTTTTATTTCGTTAAGTTGTGACATAAACGAGTCAAGACTTTGGAGTTCCGGAAACAATTCCCATGCGTTGCACTCCTCTTTCGTGTCGGTTCCGCCATAATTGTTGGACTGCTTCTGGCCGCCATCTTTGTCTTTACCACTTTGATGCTCGGCCTGTTTGCATTTGATATCTTCGAGTAGCCGATCCTTCATTTGCTGCCATTTTACTATTCTTGAAATTTGTTTGGTACGTAGTTCCAGTTCCGCTTTGCTTAACACTGATGTTAAAACAGCCTCTACTCTTAAATCACGTTTACGATTTCTACGACACATGATTTTTTTTGTTCGTACTCTATGTATCCAATTAACGAGTTGTTCCGTGTGACCTGGATGATCTTCGTTGAATTCTCTCGGTTTGAGTGAGGCAACCATTGTCCTTGTGGTTACGTCAGATTTCTGATAAACTCTAAACGTCACTAATACGTTTACTCGAGATAATGAGAGTTTGTGTACTTTAACATATGCCGTATAAAGATCACGCCGAATACGAACAATTACTTTAATTTCAATTGCAAAAGTGCAGAACTTACTAACAAAACTTCCTGGAGTGGCGATGATTTTTTTCTTCTTAATTATCGACAAATAATCAAGAATAAACACAAACCAACCTGTATCTGCTCGTATTTCCCTTCGTGTAGAATCTCCAACTTCACATACCGAGAAACGGGTCTTTTGAGTCCGACCACTGAGCGAGACACAGTGCACACCGTATGAAAGTAAAAACGGGAATGCTTACAGCTACCTCTCAACAGTCCTATTTATAACCGCAGCTCACAGCGCGTACTGGTATTCTTACGCGCACTTTCCGCAAAAAATAGTTCCAACTTCAAGATCAGTAATATCAATTGAAAACCTATAAATCGTTTTATAATAAGTGTTGTATACTGTTCTGTTTTTAGGTAAAATAAAAAAATAATTAATTCGATATTAAACTATGTATTCCAAGAAATATGCTTGTTCTGGCAAAATCGATATGGCGTAGTAATGTGTAGCGTGTCATCCCTACTCTTGTCTTTTATTTTATAAGGAGAAGTAAAGCTGACGCCAACCTGACGCCAAGCTCTTAATTAACTATTCTGATTGGTTCTGATGTAAAGAAAAGGCTTCTCGTCTTTTCTACGTTTAGCGTTGTCATTCTTATCTTAATATTTTAATAGATGTTTTTAAGACTTTTGATTGGCCGAATGAGGTTTTCCATCAGTATTTCCGCTGGAGAAATTGCACATAGTATTTATAGTTCTGAAAATATTTGACCGTCTCAAATATTTCCATTTCGAATTCGTTTACTACTTCTAATCAAATGAAAACTGCAACAACAAACTTTGAATGGGAGAAACATGCATTTAACTTGACCAAATATTTTCAGGATTTTAGACGCGAATTCTAGACGAATCTAGACGCCACCGGAAACGCTATTGTCAAAGTGGAATAATTGCTAAAGGCTTTGATAGAAACTTTGTACTTTTTTTATCGAATATTTCTTTGTCTAATTTCATTATTTGTGTTTATTCGAGCGAGCCATTTTTTATTTGAATAACCGATAGTCAAGTTTCGACACTACCTTTTTTCCTGAATGCATATATATTCACGTAGTCATCATACGATATTTTTTATTTATATACGAAAGTTTTTATGCAAATTAATCATCGTAGAAAGCATTAGTAGAGTGAGTGCAAATAATACTTTCACCGTTAAAAAATGTTGAAATAGTACATTTCGATGCTAGTGCGATAAAGTAATTTAATCAAGCGTCATGTGGATGTTTGCGCTCAATCGAGCGAAGCGAGGGTGAAGAGTGTAAGTTTACGCCCGATTGAGCGAATTGAAGGTGATATACTTTCTCGCACTAGTTAGATAATGTATCTACATATTATATTCTCACATTATATACAGTATCGAAATATGTTACATCTCTAAAGAAGTGAAATAATTACCTTTTATTAATTAATTTTGTGCCAAATTTATATTTTATAGAATTCTATTAATTTTTATTTAATAGTTAATTAGAAAATATTAGTTTGCACGAAATCTAAACAAACATGATTTTTAAGATATTGCATGCGGAAATGGAAGACTCACGTCACACGTGAAACAAAGAAGTTCCTAATATGTGACGTGTATACTATTTGGTTCATTCGCGTGTGAGTGTGCTAAAAGAAAGAGATATCACGTGGTAATGATTCATGCACACATACATATGCGAAGATTTGTTGATTTAGTTAAGAAATTATGATCAATGCAAAGGAAATTTCAAGAAAAATAACTAATTATAGTCATGTATTTTTTCAATTTAATTTTGATACGACTAATTATTTAAGAAATTGACTATAAACATCAATTTATCAAGGAGTACTTTATATATGCATATATTATTACTTATAATCATAAATATTAAAATAAAAATAAATTCGAAATTTCAATGTAAATAAACAAATAAATTAAATTTAATATGAATAAATTCCGCTATATAAAGCATTCATATCTATTATATGCATTCATTTTAACCATGTTTTATAATATTATTTTATATCTAATTTTTTATTATAATAAAAAAAGTTTTGCAGGATATAAAGTATAAGATATACACCTAACATAATTTTATATATAAAAACATATATATTTTAGAAACAATAAACAACAAAATATGTTATTGTTTAAAGTTGAATCTAACAATTGAAGTTTAGATAAAATCATTTTTATTGAAACAAAAAACAGTTTTTAAATCTTATATAAAAATAGTTTTTAAATTTCTATATAAAATTAACATGTTATATATATATATATATATATATATATATATATATATATATATATATATATATATACATATATACATATATAATCAAATATACGTTGATTTGATTTACAAGTTTCTAGGTAAGAAACTATAAAAATATAAATCTTTATTATTTGTATAGTAATATTCCATTTGAAATTAAAGATATAACAAGTGATACAATTACATTCAATAATTGATTTTTTACGTATGCACATGAATTAAACTTATACTTTTTGTCAATCTCAAGTTTTCCAATGATAATTTTAACATCCTAGTTTGAGTTATAATCAAACTAACTCAATTTCTTCTTTATAAAATGAAAATATAAAATCTTTTAAACTAAAGTTAATCATTCCTAAATACGTATAATATATAACAACTTTAAATAGAGACCAATGCTCCTGTAAAGATATTAAGCATCTTGACCACTTAGAATTACAATTTCTGAATTTTTCTCCATAAACTGATTTTATACAACATGTAGACATTTGCAAAAAAGCAGACATGCGAGCTTGGGTATTCAAATTATATTCGATACTACGAATTAAATCATTAGTTTTTAGAACTAATAACATGTGTCTATTTACTCTTTCTAGTACTTCAGTAATTTTGGGTAATAGATCAGGAATTTCTTTTTGAAATAACTCTTTCTCTCCCTTGGTATATTTTGTTTTTTGTATACCACTCATTAAAGTATCCCAGGTTCTACCAGCAACCATACATGCTAATAAACCATACATATCACCAACACCTAACTTATCACAATGCCTTTGCATGGCAATTTTATCACTGTTCAAAATTGCAAGCCATAATTTTGAATATTCCCATCGAAATTCATTTGACAATTCAGCATATAAACCATGATCGAGAAGTACAACTTGAACTTCATTATTTTTCTTTCTAACAATTATATTTCCAGGATGTGGATCAGAGTGAACAAATCCAGTAATAAATATCATATGACTGTAAAGACTACCTATTTTGTTACTAATATCATAAGGGTTAATTTTATGTTCACGGTAATATTTCAGGTCGTTAACTTGACCTCCTTCTATAAATTCCATGGTAAGTACTCGATTAGATGAGATATTCCAATAGATTTTTGGTATATGTAGCCATTTGTAATCTTTAAATAATTGGCTGACTTTTTCTGCATTTTTTCCTTCTTGTGTAAAGTTGAGTTCTTGAGGAATGTTTTTTTTGGTTTCATCTACTAACCAATCAAATTTGAAATCTGGGAAGATCCAGGATGTTATTTTTACCAAAGCTGACATAGTTTTTATATCTACATATGAATTAGTTTTTACAGCTCGGTGTTGAACTTTTACAGCTACTTCAATACCATTTTTTAAAGTAGCTCTGTGTACCTGTGCTAAACTTGCAGTACCAAGAGGAGTTTGTTCAATGGATTCAAAAATTTCATAAGGATTTTTCTTGAAGTCTTCTTTGAGTACAGTAAGAACATCATTGAATGAAGATTGAGGTGCAGAACTATGCAAAATTTTCAAAGTTTGAACATACTCTTTAGGAAGTAAATAGTCTAATGCTCCAATATGTTGACCAACTTTGATATATACACCTTTATTTGCACTGCAAAGTTCTAGTAATTTCTGTGCTCCAAAGGCATGTGCCTCTGATTTTCTCAATTGATATTCTTCAGAATTTCTGTCAAAACCACTTCTATACAAATGTTTTTCATAATGACTACCAATAACAAAAGCAGTACTTGCAGCACGACTTAGCCGTACAATTCCAATTGCTCCAAAATCATATTCATTTGCTCTCAGTGAAGCTAATGTTCCTAATCCCACAGCAGTTGCCGAAACAATTTTCAAAGTTCTTTTTGATACAAACATTTTTGATGCTGCATAAAACTAAACAAGTTAAACATTTCATTGTATAATTGCTGAATTGCTTCAATTATTTTTAAAATAAATTACAAACCTGGTTACTATAACTATCAATTCTCATATATATCCTTTGGTATTCAATAACGTATAATAATCTATGAAAATAGTATTCACAGTTAGAATATTATCAAATTAAATAAATAAGAATGATACTTTTAAGTAAAATTAATTTTTTTACTTGATGTGAAGATAAACTATCTAGAATTTTATGAAAATTTGAAATTCTTAATTTTATACTTTTTAGAGCAACATTTGGCAGAAACATAACTAACCTATAAAATTCAAATAACTTTAACTATGATCTAGAAAAGTAACAATCAGCTTCTTATTTTACAAATTTTATATTCTTGAATAATTATTGATCTGTTTATTCCGAAAATTATTCACTTACTGAGTGGATAAGACTACGTCAAGAATTTGAAAGAATTTGAGAATTCACTTTCACTTAAGAGAAACGATGAGACAGTATGTAGTCTCCATGGATGAAACTCATTTTTCGAAATGTAAAAAGTATGTGTATATTCAGTTAGGAGAAACTATATAATTGCTTCACGTCACGTGTTACGTACACAGCAGCTGACTAAGTGTATATACTTATATGGGATTAATTGACCGTTATTCGGACATGATGGTGTGGTATGAACATAGGAAAAAAATTTAGATTCTACTGCGTATGTCATGTTATATACATATAATTTAATACTCTAAATCAGGATAGATATTTATATTAAGATCATTGCATTCAGGAACAATCTGTTATGTGATTATTCATGCTTTATTAAATATGGATAAAAAAGCGTTTAGAAGTGTAGAGATGAAAATTACTATAAGATACGAACATTGCGTTTATATCTTTAAAATTGCATTAAGTGAGATTTCGAAATTTTCATATAAAAGATAAACGTACTCATTATTCAAATGTATATTTTACATTCGCCGCTCTTTTAGAAATTGAGTACGCATGCGTTGAGACTTATCTGCCAATGTTGTCGCTGCAAGCTGCAATGCCACTGCCACTTGCTAATTTATGCAGTTGCTATCTAGTATCTTGTGCTGTAATAACCTCAGAATAGTCGGAATCGTGCTTGGAATTGAAAGTATATATAAATGAGTATCAAGGAAGTCCGACAAGCATGAAGAAGCATATTTGACATATCTTATCAGAACTTAACGCGATAATTGCTTTAGTTCATATTTGTAACGTTAATTTAGTTTGAAATATACACTAAAAACAGTGTTAAATGTGAGAATTACCGGAAATTCCAATATTAATCTGCAATAATTATAAAAGGTTGGGTAAATTAACATAAATATATTCCCATCAAAATTTGATAAAAAAAATGACTACTGAAGAAAAATTTAACGCTGCTGTTAATGTGATCAGAAATTTGCCAAAAAATGGAAGTTATCAGCCAAGTAATGAATTGATGTTAAAGTTTTATAGTTATTTTAAACAAGCAACTGAAGGTCCATGCAAATCTCCCAAACCAGGTTTTTGGGATGTTGTTAGTAGAGCAAAGTGGTCAGCATGGAATAGTTTAGGTAATATGAGCAAAGAAGAAGCTATGAATAATTATGTTGAAGAATTGAAAAAGATTGTTGAAACTATGTCATACACAGAAAATGTTGCTACGTTTCTGAGTAGTCTTAATTCATTTTATGAAACTGTTCCTGCAGAAGATTTAGAATTAGTATGTGGATCAGTTTTAGAACGTATTCGTTCACAACAAAATCTTGAATCAGATTCATCTAAAAAGATAACTGAAACCTGTTCAAATGAGAATAATAAACTTTTTTACAATGTCAATAATTCTGTATCAACTTCAGGAAATGGAACTGCATTATATTCACAAGAAAATGAAACAGATGAAGAATTTGCTGATACTATTGAGTTTACA
Source organism: Phymastichus coffea (assembly GCF_024137745.1). Taxonomy (NCBI): domain Eukaryota; kingdom Metazoa; phylum Arthropoda; class Insecta; order Hymenoptera; family Eulophidae; genus Phymastichus; species Phymastichus coffea. Next base: position 1,203,755 of record NW_026706827.1, read on the forward strand.
ACATCTAATTTCCAGAAACAGTTTGTAGAACCATCTACTTGTGAAAATTCACCTTATCTTTATAGTACATCTGAAAACAGTGATAAGATAGTTTCAGATATGAATGGCATGCCAATAAATATAGAACTTCAATCAAAAATAAATAGAGATCAAATTATTTATAATGCATTGAATAATACTGATTCTGAATTTTCTCATGCCATTTTAGTGTCTCTCAAATCTCTTCAAAATGATTTGGACAAAATAATTGTTAGACTGAATTGTATAGAAAAACAAATACATTCTTCAATACAACTTCACTCAAATTTTATAAAAAAACAGAGTAAAAACAACCGATGGTTTTTTGACAAAAATACTTTAATGTTAATGTCTATAGCTGTATTATGGCCATTTTTAGCACAGTTTTTTATTTTTTTATTAAAACGTCGACAACGGTGCAAATCATGAATTAATTTATACTAAATTTAATGTTTTTATTGGGCTGATGTAAACTTGGGAGTTATGGGAATTGTTTTGCATTCATGTAAATTTTGTATCTATAATTTATAACAAGACATCGTATACATAAGCTATTGGGTGCAATTGTAAATAAAAAAAAGTTTAATAAAATATATTTACAAGAATTTTGAAAATGTATTTTATTCCAACAATTTATAAAATTGTCGATTATATAACAAGTATTGATTTTAGTATTTATTACATCTAATTTTTAGGGTGTAGAGTATAATAGTCTATTTGAGTTAATGTGTTATTATCTTAACACAGCAATATACTTTTACCATTTTTGTATGTGACCTCTATCAGCTGCGTGTTCCATTATAAATTTCTAAAATAACAAAAAAGTGAACTGTCAATCATGTTAATGAGTTTTCAAATATGATAAAAACAATTCTCTTTTATATAAATAATTTTCAGATATACAAATGACTTTTTTCTTAACTTTTTACATGTTATATTTGATAAAATTGAGAATTAGTTTTTGTTAGTTAGATTGTGTAGCAACAATATGCTGTTTTTGCAAAATATACAAAATGACAGTGTCTTTTTAATTTTAAGGAATAATATGAGTTTATTGAACTACCATAAGTGGTAACTAGCAAATTATTTTTGTTTAAAAAAATTTTTGTGATGATTATTTAGAAGCGTTTGAAATTATCATTGAAAAAATGACAAAACATGTAAGTTCAAAAATTTGCCGTAAACTTACTTTTAATGGTTTAATTGCATTGGCCATTTGTAAGCCTAAACTTCTTGCAAGAACTATCGGTGGTGCCGTTCCTTTATACAATCTATGTAGAGCATCGATTGTGAGCATTGTTGGAATATTATGCCACTGCCTTATACTTTCATATTGGTGCAAATATGTTATGTCTCCAATTAATGCACCATTACCTATTGCTTCTGCAAGTACTTGAACTAAAGCTGATATATCCCCAAAACCTAAATTTACACCCTGTCCTGCTAATGGATGAACCCTATGAGCTGCATCTCTAAAATGGAAAATATTGATTTTGCCGTCAAATATTTTAATATTTTAAAAAACTCATAACGTAAATCATATTAACAAAATAAGCTACTTACCCCACTAAAGCAACACCTGGTTGAACATAATGTACAGCATGTCCAAAACCTAATGGAAATGCCGCTCGCGATCCTTCGACAATACTAGCAATAGATGGCTGTAACTGCCTTGAGACTCCAGTTTGCAATTGAAACGTTTCCAGCAATTGCTGCAGCGCTTTCATGCCTCCTTCCACTATGCCATTTTTAGGATGTACTTTCCATAAAGCATCGTTCAAAATATCTACAAACTCTTCCTCGGAAACTTTCAATAATCTTTTAGCCTCAGCAGTTGTCATCGACCACACCAAGGAACTCAGTGAATTTGTCAACTAAAAGAACAATTAACTTTTTTATTGGCTTATTATGTTAATTTGAAGAATACATATACGTACACGGTAAATGCAATACATTATAAAAATAAAGAAAATTGGCTACAATTTCGGGAAGACATTTGGTTTGCCTAGGCAAACAAAAATTGAAACTGAATAAATATCATAATTTATTAATACAGATCTTCAATACTATAATCATTTAATATGATTATCTTGAATGGTTCGCATATGAAATCTGTGTAATTATAAGCGAGGCATCAAAGCTGCTTTTCTTTACGTTGATTATGCGTTGATTATAATTGCAAATATGTATTAATAAAACTGACAGTGTCAGCTCATTAGAGCAGCGGAAAATGTTTGTCACATTTGGCTACTATAACAAGTAAGGTGGGGTTAAAGTGATCTCCTAAAAAGAAGTGTAAGCCTTCGTATTATATGATTTAATATTTATTCTTACCGGTAAGAGTGCAACAGGACCAGTAGGTAAAAATCTTTGCCATGCAACAATGTTTTCTGTAGGCTGGAAAAGAAAGAATATTATTAATAATTGTTGATCACAATTTTGACAATACGCGAAAAAAAAAATGTCTCGTAAAACTTACAATGATCGTCGCACTAAAACTAAGACACTTCCTGCTGAAACGAGGACATTTAATTGGATTGAAAATTCAATCTTCTTCGAGTCTATTTCTAAATCCTACAAATAACATTTTAAGTTCACTAAAGTGGAATTTAATGAATCCCCTTTAATATTTTTCTATCCTGAAATTAATTATTATAATATGTAAAATTGTCATTTGTATATTATTATAGTACGTACAATTATCATTTGTAGGATTCAGAAATAGACTCAAAGTGAATTAGATTTTCAATCCGGTTAAATGTCCTTGTTTTAGCAGGAGCTCAAACAGTACGTGAATTTTTATAATAACTTGCCTCGAATTAGTAAAAATTAAGTTATATATTTCAACTTTTATGTCACTAGCGACATCGGACGCGCTTCTATATACTTTTTCATTTTTTATCATATCAATTAACATATTTAACGGTTACAAAACATATATCATGGTGGAAAACTTGTATTAGTAAAACAGTTCCGCGTATTCAAAATTTATGAATTATTATATCGAAAACGGACATAAACAATCTATAGTTCTTTTCAGCCATATAGGTCAAATTACTATTGAACGTTCATCCTACTCTTTTAATTATTATTGATATTATCTATTGATTACGATATTACAAATTTTTTTTCAATCTTACACGTTCAAATATCAGATTATCAGAATAATTCAAAAGCATAATAACCTCTTGCTTTTATCAAACGATTTACTCGCTGCTAGTTTTATAAAATGAGTGTAAAAATAATAACAATGCAGCGTATTTTTTTATTTTCATTATCTTCAAAATTATTCGTGTCAATCACATTGATATGCATATTTGCTGCCATAACAGCATATCACGTGACTATATCTCAGCCAATTAGATCACGAATAAAATGCTTGAATATGGCATCCATCACTTTTTTTATAATACTAGTGTTATTTAGCGCGCTTCGCGCGTTTTCTTTTTTAATGTTTTACTATTATTTATTACATTATTTGAACCTTTTATATATCAACTTCAAGATTTCAATGGACACGAATAAGTCATGCTGTTTAAAATAACTACATACGTCAATATTTATTGATGAATAAAAATAGAACATGCACCCATTTTTTCTCAAAAATCGATGAACTTTTACTCATTTCAAGATATATCGGAAAAATTATTCAAAAGATTAATTCGACCTAAGATCAATAATGCTATTATACTATTACACTATTATACAATACTAAACTTACATATTCAATAGTAGTGATTATGGCTCCAATCTTATATTAGTATGAGTAATACATTTAACATCGTGTACTTTTTGCTGCCACTATGAAAACACCCGTGAATATTCTTCTAATTTAACGGGTTTAATATTTTGATAATTAATTTCCTTTGTTCGCATACGTTTTAATTTAAAATATACAAAAGATAAATATGTAGTCTCTATTTTATTTTTATTCATTCTCTTTTTCTTTCTACCAAATTTTAACACAACGATATTGATTGTAGTATCGGAAATGGTTATAAAATTAACAATTTGTACAAATAATTTCAAAACATAACGTATTGTGTTCTTGTACCAATTTACTAACATATTTCCATTCTTGCAGTTTATTATCCATGTTAATTATTCATAAATTGAATATATCGCTAAAATAGAAATCTTACACTCTTTGATATATAATAATAATAATATTTCAAAGTATAGGAAAATTCAAAATTTCGCGTTCTATTTTTGCATCAACAAATCACAACGCTGGATGTCAGTGACTCATTTTTTTTTAAAGATAAGATAGGAACAAAATATGTAAAAAGTATAAAAATAAAAAATAAAAATAAATATAAGGCATAGGATAAGGATAGGATAGAACCATCAGTTGCGTCTAACAATTTAATTTTGTTTCTTTTTTAACGTATTGGTTCATGGTATCAAGCTTTCCATAGGATTTCTCTATATCAACAGATATATTATTTTAATTTAACTCTTTTTTCCATTGTTTATCTGAAACCATTTGGAGAGTTTGTTTACATTTATAAATTAAATTTCAAAATTTATTTAAAATACATTAACGGTGCCGACTGCACCGAAATAAATTCGCAGAATTTCATATAAAATATCTATTTACCATTCTTCTCAATATTGATTATATTTATCCGAAGCTAAACTTTACAATAAAGATATATTCAATTAATTTATATGTCCAATAAATAAATGCAATTGAAGTGCATTAAGATTACTTTATCGTACTTTTTTAAGGTTAGGCCAGTGAGAGAATGTGGAAGTCATTTACAGTTTAATGCCTACAAATTATTATACTTATTTGTATTGATAGATGTAAAGTACTTCGATTTATTATTATAACCGATTTACTCATAATTGTGACACACGTGACGAAATTCAGTCAATCAGGTCATAAATAAAATTACTTCACTCAGCATCACTTTTTCATACAGGAAAATAAAAATATATAAGTTTAGATAAACTTTACGCGTTTTTACCTTCTTTTTTATTTCTTATTGTTATATCAATATTAACATATTTAACAAATTACTTTTTTCAAAGGTAGATTTTTCAATTTTTTTTAAAAACCCATATCACAGCGGAAAATGTGTATTAGTGATGAAACACGTTTTCAAATTTATGATTTATTTTATCAAAAACTGCAATAAATATAATCTTATACTATTTTTTTCTCAACGGGTTAATTTATTATTAAACTTTTATTCTACTTTTTGAATAAAGATTGCAACATTACAACTTTTATTTTACACATTCAAAAACAAAATTTTCGATTACTGATAAAAAATATTTAGAGCAATTTCAACCTATATTATTTGTATGAAACGATTTCTTCGTTGTTAGTTTCATATATTAGTGTATAAACAATATTACAGTCTACTTTTTTACTTCCTTATCTTCAAAATGATCCGTATGATAAATTATGATGATTTGAATTTTTATTAGTAAAATCTCAACTCAAAACCACATCTATATGCTTATTTTCCGCCACATAAGTATATCACGCAATTATATCTCAGCCATCAGATCACTATATACTTCAACGTGGCATCCATCACTTTTTTATAAGGGATAAAACTGATAAACAATGAACTACATTATGATCATAAATGATGAATAAAAAATTATATTTTTTATATTTTATTTTTTTGCTAAAAACAAATTAAATTAAATCTGAAATAAAAAATCAACTGAAATCAATTTGAATTCTCGCGGTTTCTTTCATTTGGGTCAATCAGGTCACGAATAAAATGCTTCAATATGGCTTCCATCACTTTTTTACAAAGGGATTATAATAAAAAAAAAGTAACAATATTATATTACTGTTTACCTAAACTTCTACTTTATATTATATCAATGTAGATTGAAATGCATATATAATATTTATAATGCTTACGTAAATTTTCCTGTTTTTTTTTGGTTTTTTAGTGACAGCAAATTAGTCGTGTGTATGATTTTGTTTCGTATATTTAATTTATGTACACCCAACGTGGATTGAATCGCGACCCCCCCCAGTTAGGTTGGTATGAGAATTCCGTCGTTGCATCGGAACGAAGAAACCGCGGGAAAATTCAAAAATGAAAATTCGTTTTAAGATACGATAAAAAGCTAAAACGTTACTAATTTGTTTTTAGGTTTAAAATTAATTGTTTACCGAACAATGAATTTAGATGCATGATTATTTGATTTTAGGTTTTAATTATATAATTTAAGAACGAGCGTTATACTATGGCCGATCTGAAAACCACCGTTACCGACTGAAAGTAGCAGTCAAAATCAAAGCTCGAATAGCAGATCTGAAAAAGCCTGTTTACACGTGTATATGTCTATTTTAAATGTTTCTTCCGAGTTTCTTATGCTTTTACCTGCTTTTGCTTCAGCAAGGATTTATCGTTATGCTGGCATTTAGATAAGTTATTATTTATTTATTTATTTACTATCTACAATAGAATTTTCCCGCGGTTTCTTCGTTCCGATGCAACGACGGAATTCTTATACCAACCTAACTGGGGGGGGTCGCGATTCAATCCACGTTGGGTGTACATGTATTTGATTTACGTTTAGCTCGATATACAGTTCTATTAACATGAAATTATTTTTTAATATACCTGTCGGTTGGCCTTTACGGTGTGAAGCGAATGTAAATATTTTTTATTAAAAATTATTTAAAAAATGTTGATAATTTCTCAGTAAACAGAAATTTGTTAATAATTTTCCAGCCTATTTATGCGGTTTTAAATGACACAGCAGATGAGAAAACGTTTTTGCATTTTTCAAATCTAATACACGTTTGGTAAAGAATGTCAAATGAAAAATGAAAAATGAAAAAAAGAGAACATTAAAAAAAGAGAACAGAAAAAAAGAGAACAAAATGAAAAAGAATGTAAAAACCTCATTAACTAAAAACTTTTAAATTAGCCTATCACAGTTATTTTTCAAACAAGAAATTGTTAAAGAAATTAGTTTAATTAAAATCTTTTGTTGCAGTATAAATCCAAATAGGTTACTTCATATGTGTTCTGAATGGAAGTCCTTAAAGAATTTTTGCCGTAAAGTTAGCTACGTTGCTATGACAACTTGTATACTTGTTGAAACTTGTACCGCCGAGAAGCTAATTCGATTCTGTTTTCTTTATTTCTGTTTTATTAATTTGTTAATTGTCAATTCTCTTATGATTACAATGGTAATGAATCTCACAATCACGACCATTTTCATCATCAGAATCTGCAGATTCACTATCACTACTTGAAGATGATGCAATATTTTCTAGTATCCCAATAATCATTGCATTTGGTGCTTCCATTATCCTTTTTCAAAATCAATTAAACTCACTCAGTACTATTTATTTGTGGACATACAGTTCAAACTGTAGGCAAATCATCATCTATAGTCCGGTCATTCTAGTATATTGATCTATATTTTTTGCGAACAGCGAGATTTTTTTTTATTTCGACGCGGAATAACACGTAGATAATGGGAAAAATAGTTTTGATTTCCAAAAGTTTTCGGAACATTATTTCATTAACGATTTATTGCAAAAAAAGGCACTTTTTTGTTATTCGCTTATATCTTTTTTCCTAATTACCCTATCGATATAAGCTCAACGGAATTCGATTTCTGAGATAATTTTACATAAGGATAAGCTTGTTCGAAAACTAAATTTTTTTTATTAATAATAATATCTTGGGTTGTTTCCGAGATTGCAAAAAAAAAATCGCTTATATCTTCTTTAATTTTCAATAAATTTTGTCTAAACTTTCAGGGCTGATACATCTTTAAAAAATGTATTATAGGAAGCCGGTCCGATTTTTCAAAAGTTAATTGTTTACGAGCTAGAGCGCGACAAAGTTTCAACTTTGACGGTGTACCGCTGCCGTCCTGACCAGATTTCGGAAAAAAAACCAAATGTAACCTTAGAAGGACGATGAAATCTATTGATAGAAAAAATTTGATAATTTTTCGATAATTAGTTTCCGAGAAAAAGACCATTTTCTCCGTGTATGCATTTTTCTATATTATATTACTTTATTATATTGTATTTCAATTTTTTTATATTCCATAAAATACTTATTTTATTGCGCAAGAATTTTATTTTATATAAGTAATAATATATTTTAGTAAATTTTTATTTTATCTTTGAATATTTTTAATGGAAATTTTAGTTTAGAACTACTTCTACATTGCATTCAAACACGTAGTGAAATAAGCGATGTTTCGAGTATTTGCGCTGTAGTTGCTTAACTAAGCGAAAACTTAAGCAAAAACTGAATTTTTTACTGAAGCCAGTTCTTTTCAAGTTACAGAGGTTTACGTAAGATAAATTGGAATTTACTTATGCTATCTACTTCTTGTAATTTGGATTTCTTAAAAAAAGGAACAAAGTCTCAATCTAATATAGTCAAATTACCGTGATGTAAATACACGCCTGTGAAATCGATTAAATCCTAGTATATTTCAGAGACTACTTATTCATCTTGTAAAAAAGAATTCTATTTTCAAAAAAAATCGATACTCCGGAGTGGCAATCCGTTATAGTCTTGCAGAAATTGCACATTGTCGAAGAAGTGGATGAATACTCAAATCGAAAAGTGGCGCTTGAAAGACAATAAATAAAATTTGGTATATACTCACTTCAGATAGTTGAACAGTAGCCACAATGCCCATTTGATCGTAATCCCAATCGACGTATTTGACCCCCATTGCCTCGCGAACTCGAGATCGGTGTCCATCCGCTCCGACCTAATAAATGCAAAGTGATTAGAGGATATGGATATTGGCTATGATAAAAGAAGGATACAAGAAAAAATAAAATAGGTACGAGCCGAGCTGGATTAAGAAAGCGCGGGAGTAAGCAGTGGCAAGCTAATAAATATACGTGGGATCAAGTTGTCCGTTAGACTTGGCATTGTTTCACATGTAAATTGCTGAATGTTGGATTTATTGCATATTCACAAGCGCGAAATGCGAAATGTGCTGGAGCACGCTGTCATCGCGCTGACAGGATTTGCGATAATTTATATAGCTCGGCACGTGTTAGCGAGGATGAGCTTGCGTTGAAAGAACGAGGATTAAGCCGAGCACATAACGCTCCGAAAATAACTTCGATTCGAATTGAAGCTTGCCCACCACTCCAACTCGTCAGACTAACATAGTTTTAGCCTTGCTCTTTCCTATCACGCTTATCTGGCTTTTTACTCTTTGGTAATTCAAGCGCGCCAACTCGTCGTCATAATTTCTGCAGTCGTCTGACAAGTTTCGAGTGAACTTGGCTACTGAAAGGATGGCGATCGTTCAATTTTTAAAACACGCGAGTGTTAGTTAATCGGAGCATACATATATTTGTAACGCACTGGAGAATCAAGAGCGAGATTAAGCTTTGGATCGAGAATGTGCGTGGGTATTGTGCAAAACCAGCAGCGGATGTGCAGCCGCCACGATAAATACGTTCGGCAGATCGACCGCGCTGACAGCCGCTTGAAAGCTAGCTGAAGAGTCTAGGTAGCGGACTGGCCTCTTCATCCGATCCTCGTTTGCGTGATCTGTTTTATAAACATCCGAGAACATGTACAGTCTTTCAAGTATACATCGCCCGCGAGAACTTTATTATTTTAGCGTATTACGAAGCGAAGGGAGGCGCATCGAGTACCGTATACTTGTGGCTGCTCGCTGTGCAACAGTCAGCTCACAGCGGCCAGGCTGAGTCATAGTTCGCAAGAGCTTTCGATCGCGTTGTTGCTCACATTGACCGATAAACTGACCGTTCCCATCTAATCGAGGTTCTCCTCCAAGCGTACCGCATTCAAGATGTCTAGTAAAGCTGGATTCTGGGATAGTCTGACGAGAACGTTCCAGCAGGCAGCTAAGGATATCGACGAGGAGAAGCACGCGACACCGGCGATATTGGCGAGAAACCAAAAACAGTGCGCCAATAATAACGATCCGCGCCTCACGTAGAATTGCGTGGTCGGGCTGTTGGTAACAAAACCTGGTTGAGGATATCTGGACAGGCCAAATGGACGACATGAAGACGATCTCGATATCCCCGAAGACCAATAACGACTCGACTACTTGTCGCAAGCACCGAGTAAGTGTTTGCCAACAGCCACTGTGGAAGAAAGAGGATATCATCGCCTCGCTGACTTGTCTGCCAGCGGGAGGGGCTACACTCGACTCGACTTATTCCGACTCTGTAGTGCGGGACACTCGACAAGTTTGTCCATGAGATCAGACAAGACAGAAACGTTTCTCAACATGAGTCTGAAGTTTGGATCGTTCACAGTGAACGAAAATTTCAAAATTTCAAGTTTCAATTTTCAATACGACATATTGATTCTCAGCAATACTATATTGATATGAACAATGATTTTACATCAAAAGTTAATTACAACCGCTATAAACTACCCTTACAGTAACTGGCGTAATGAATGTTAAATAACGTTGACACTTGTTATTACCAATAAATGAGAGGGAGCATAATGCTTTTCCGTCAAAGTATAATTGTAAGGAGAATGCGAAAACATTTTTCCGGTCGGCGCCCTCGCGAACTACCCCTACAGCCCGTCAAACAACAACTAAACGTAGAATTTAATCGTTTTTTTGTTGAAACATCGAACCACCAAGACATATAATGTTGAACAATGGGTTATTACGTAAGTATTGCTCCTAGGAAAGAGCTCAGAAAATATCTCCGGTCGGCGCCCTCGTGAAATACCCCTACAGCCCGTCAAACAACCACTAAACACAGAATTTAATCGTTTTTTTGTTGAAACATCGAATCACCAGGATATATAATGTTGAGAAATGGTTTTTTATATAATTATTGCTCTAAGAAAAGAGCTCTCAAAATATCTCCGGTTGGCGCCCTCGCGAACTACCCTTACAGCCTGTCAAACAACCACTAAACACAGAATTTAATCGTTTTTTTGTTGAAACATCGAATCACCAAGACATATAATGCTGAACAATAAGTTATTACGTAAGTATTGCTCCTAGGAAAGGGCTCAGAAATTATCTCCGGTCGGCGCCCTCGCGAACTACCCCTAGAGCCCGTCAAACAACCACCAAACGCAGAATTTAATCGTTTTTTTGTTGAAACATCGAATCACCAAGACAGATAATGCTGAACAATGGGTTATTACGTAAGTATTGCTCCTAGGAAAGGGCTCCGAAAATATCTCCGGTCGGCGCCCTCGCGAACTACCCCTACAGCCCGTCAAACAACCACTAAACACAGAATTTAATCGTTTTTTTGTTGAAACATCGAATCACCAAAACATATAATGCTGAACAATGGTTTATTACATAATTATTGCTCTAAGGAAAGAGCTCGAAAAATATCTCCGGTCGGCGCCCTCGCGAACTACCTCTAGAGCCCGTCAAACAACCACTAAAAACAGAATTTAATCGTTTTTTTGTTGAAACATCGAATGACCAGGACAGATAATGCTGAACAATGGTTTATTACATAAATATTGCTCTAAGGAAAGAGCTCGAAAAATATCTCCGGTCGGCGCCCTCGCGAACTACCTCTAGAGCCCGTCAAACAACCACTAAACACAGAATTTAATCGTTTTTTTGTTGAAACATCGAATCACCAAGACAGATAATGCTGAACAATGGGTTATTACGTAAGTATTGCTCCTAGGAAAGGGCTCCGAAAATATCTCCGGTCGGCGCCCTCGCGAACTACCCCTACAGCCCGTCAAACAACCACTAAAGACCGAATTTAATCGTTTTTTTGTTGAAACATCGAATCACCAAAACATATAATGCTGAACAATGATTTATTACATAATTATTGCTCTAAGGAAAGAGCTCGAAAAATATCTCCGGTCGGCGCCCTCGCGAACTACCTCTAGAGCCCGTCAAACAACCACTAAAAACAGAATTTAATCGTTTTTTTGTTGAAACATCGAATGACCAGGACAGATAATGCTGAACAATGGGTTATTACGTAAGTATTGCTCCTAGGAAAGGGCTCGGAAATTATCTCCGGTCGGCGCCCTCGCGAACTACCCCTACAGCCCGTCAAACAACCACTAAACACAGAATTTAATCGTTTTTTTGTTGAAACATCGAATCACCAAGACAGATAATGCTGAACAATGGGTTATTACGTAAGTATTGCTCCTAGGAAAGGGCTCAGAAAATATCTCTGGTCGGCGTCCTCGCAAACCATCCTTAAAGTTAATTAAATGACAGCTAAATTATGAATTCTATTATATATACGTTTTAATTTGTAATTACCACGAAAAAAATGCCAAATGATTTATTACATAAGATTTCCAATAAGAAGGTGGCTGAAAAAGTTTCCTTCTTGTCAATTTACCCTACATCTCATTAAATGATCACTGAACGTAGGCTTTTATTATCTTTTGTTGTACGATCAAATTACCATGAAATAATATAAATGATTTCGCTAGTGGACAGTTTCACAAACCGTCATGACAGATACTTATAAATTCCCTTTTTAATATTGCGTTTCTTTCATTGTTACGTATAATAACTTTAAGTTACTATATTCGAATGGGAATTCTTGTTGTTATATTTCTAACATTTATGTATATAATTCTTTCATTATAAGATTTATATGCATTAAACTTCGTGGGTTTTCTCTGTCGTTCTCATAAAGAACCATACCTTTAGTTATTTGCAATAAACAATTCTGAGGACATTCAATGTTTTTTGTCTGATTTTTTATTAATGGAACGTTACGGAATAATCGCAGGTTTGTATTCATTATACTTATTATTATTGATTATACTTATTAACAGTGTAATATACGCCTGTCGCACACTATAATAACCACCCCTACATCCGTTCCAAATAATCTATATACATAAATATTAAACTTTTTATTGTAATGTTTATTTTAATAATCATACAATATATCTTATAATGTAAATTTTTTAAGCTTTCTCTCTGCATTTTTTAGGGCTTGAGACCTACACGTTTATGTATAAACCTCTTTTCTAATAAAATTAATATCCATATAACGTGGCTGCATTACAAGCTGAACAACTGTACCGAAGTCGATTGACTGACTTCAACTTTAGTTTATCAACTTTCTGCATGTTTCTGCATTCATTTAATACGGCATTTTTGCATTAATGTATTATTATTGTTAGCCACTTACGGCAAATGCGCGTGGCAGAGAAATATATTGATTTTTATTTTTATGTTTAGTCGGGTAACGATATTTTACAAACGATTAATTTTAATAATTTTGTATTATTAAAAGTCTAGAGACTTAATGAACATTACTGCCAATACCCACTGCTCGAGGCAAAGAAAAATTGTCTTTCGTTGTTGCATTGAAAAGTCCTCTGACTTATTTTTTCGCTACTGCAAATACCAACTGTGCGGAGCAAAGAAAAATAGTTTTTTATTGTTGCATGGAAGTCCTCTGACTTATTTTTTCGCTACTGCGAATACCGACTGCTCGAGTAAAAAAATTATTGTCTTTCGTTGTTGCATTGAAAAGTCCACTGACTTATATTTTCGCTACTGCGAATACCGACTGCACGAGGATAAGAAAAATTGTTTTTCATTGTTGCATTGAAAAGTCCTCTGACTTATTTTTTCGCTACTACGAATACCGACTGCTCGAGTAAAAAAATTGTTGTCTTTCGTTGTTGCATTGAAAAGTACATTGACTTATTTTTTCGCTACTGCGAATACCGACTGCTCGAGTAATAAAATTGTTGTCTTTCGTTGTTGCATTGAAAAGTCCACTGACTTATATTTTCGCTACTGCGAATACTGACTGTGCGGAGCAAAGAAAAATTGTTTTTCTTTATTAGATTGAAAAGTCCACTGACTTATTTTTTCACTACTGCGAATACCGACTGCGCGAGGCAAAGAAAAATTGTTTTTCATCGTTACATTGAAAAGTCCATTGACTCATATTTTCGCTAATACGAATACCGACTGCGCGAGGCAAAGAAAAATTGTTTTTCTTTATTAGATTGAAAAGTCCACTGACTTATTTTTTCGCTCCTGCGAATACCGACTGCGCGAGGCAAAGAAAAATTGTTTTTCATTGTTGCATTGAGGTCCTCTGAATTATTTTTTCGCTACTGCGAATAACGACTGCGCGAGCCAAAGAAAAATTGTTTTTCATTGTTGCATTGAAAAGTCCTCTGACTTATTTTTTCGCTACTGCGAATACCAACTGTGCGGAGCAAAGAAAAATAGTTTTTCATTGTTGCATGGAAGTCCTCTGACTTATTTTTTCGCTACTGCGAATACCGACTGCTCGAGTAAAAAAATTGTTGTCTTTCGTTGTTGCATTGAAAAGTCCTCTGACTTATTTTTTCGCTACTGCGAATACCGACTGTGCGGAGCAAAGAAAAATTGTTTTTCATTGTTGCATTGAAAAGTCCTCTGACTTATTTTTTCGCTACTGCGAATACCAACTGTGCGGAGCAAAGAAAAATAGTTTTTCATTGTTGCATGGAAGTCCTCTGACTTATTTTTTCGCTACTGCGAATACCGACTGCTCGAGTAAAAAAATTGTTGTCTTTCGTTGTTGCATTGAAAAGTCCTCTGACTTATTTTTTCGCTACTGCGAATACCATCTGTGCGGAGCAAAGAAAAATAGTTTTTCGTTGTTGCATTGTAAAGTCCACTGACTTATATTTTCGCTACTGCGAATACCGACTGCACGAGGATAAGAAAAATTATTTTTCATTGTTGCATTGAAAAGTCCTCTGACTTATTTTTTCGCTACTGCGAATACCGACTGCGCGAGGCAAAGAAAAATTGTTTTTCATTGTTGCATTGAAGTCCTCTGACTTATTTTTTCGCTACTGCGAATACCGACTGCTCGAGTAAAAAAATTGTTGTCTTTCGTTGTTGCATTGTAAAGTCCACTGACTTATTTTTTCGCTACTGCGAATACCGACTGTGCGGAGCAAAGAAAAATTGTTTTTCATTGTTGCATTGAAAAGTCCTCTGACTTATTTTTTCGCTACTGCGAATACCAACTGTGCGGAGCAAAGAAAAATAGTTTTTCATTGTTGCATGGAAGTCCTCTGACTTTTTTTTTCGCTACTGCGAATACCGACTGCTCGAGTAAAAAAATTGTTGTCTTTCGTTGTTGCATTGTAAAGTCCACTGACTTCTATTTTCGCTACTGCGAATACCGACTGCACGAGGCTAAGAAAAATTGTTTTTCATTGTTGCATTGAAAAGTCCTCTGACTTATTTTTTCGCTACTGCGAATACCGACTGCGCGAGGCAAAGAAAAATTGTTTTTCATTGTTGCATTGAAGTCCTCTGACTTATTTTTTCGCTACTGCGAATACCAACTGTGCGGAGCAAAGAAAAATAGTTTTTCATTGTTGCATGGTAGTCCTCTGACTTATTTTTTCGCTACTGCGAATACCGACTGCTCGAGTAAAAAAATTGTTGTCTTTCGTTGTTGCATTGAAAAGTCCTCTGACTTATTTTTTCGCTACTACGAATACCAACTGTGCGGAGCAAAGAAAAATAGTTTTTCGTTGTTGCATTGAAAAGTCCTCTGACTTATTTTTTCGCTACTGCGAATAGCGACTGCTCGAGTAAAAAAATTGTTGTCTTTCGTTGTTGCATTGTAAAGTCCACTGACTTATTTTTTCGCTACTGCGAATACTGACTGTGCGGAGCAAAGAAAAATTGTTTTTCTTTATTAGATTGAAAAGTCCACTAACTTATTTTTTCGCTCCTGCGAATACCGACTGCGCGAGGCAAAGAAAAATTGTTTTTCGTTGTTGCATTGAAGTCCTCTGAATTATTTTTTCGCTACTGCGAATAACGACTGCGCGAGGCAAAGAAAAATTGTTTTTCATTGTTGCATTGAAAAGTCCTCTGACTTATTTTTTCGCTACTGCGAATACCAACTGTGCGGAGCAAAGAAAAATTGTTTTTCATTGTTGCATTGAAAAGTCCTCTGACTTATTTTTTCGCTCCTACGAATACCGACTGCGCGAGGCAAAGAAAAATTGTTTTTCATTGTTGCATTGAAGTCCTCCGACTTATTTTTTCGCTCCTGCGAATACCGACTGCGCGAGGCAAAGAAAAATTGTTTTTCATTGTTGCATTGAAGTCCTCTGAATTATTTTTTCGCTACTGCGAATAACGACTGCGCGAGGCAAAGAAAAATTGTTTTTCATTGTTGCATTGAAGTCCTCTGACTTATTTTTTCGCTACTGCGAATACCGACTGTGCGGAGCAAAGAAAAATTGTTTTTCATTGTTGCATTGAAAAGTCCTCTGACTTATTTTTTCGCTACTGCGAATACCAACTGTGCGGAGCAAAGAAAAATAGTTTTTCATTGTTGCATGGAAGTCCTCTGACTTATTTTTTCGCTACTGCGAATACCGACTGCTCGAGTAAAAAAATTGTTGTCTTTCGTTGTTGCATTGAAAAGTCCTCTGACTTATTTTTTCGCTACTGCGAATACCAACTGTGCGGAGCAAAGAAAAATAGTTTTTCATTGTTGCATGGAAGTCCTCTGACTTATTTTTTCGCTCCTGCGAATACCGACTGCGCGAGGCAAAGAAAAATTGTTTTTCATTGTTGCATTGAAGTCCTCTGACTTATTTTTTCGCTACTGCGAATACCGACTGTGCGGAGCAAAGAAAAATTGTTTTTCATTGTTGCATTGAAAAGTCCTCTGACTTATTTTTTCGCTACTGCGAATACCAACTGTGCGGAGCAAAGAAAAATAGTTTTTCATTGTTGCATGGAAGTCCTCTGACTTATTTTTTCGCTACTGCGAATACCGACTGCTCGAGTAAAAAAATTGTTGTCTCTCGTTGTTCCATTGAAAAGTCCTCTGACTTATTTTTTCGCTACTGCGAATACCGACTGCTCGAGTAATAAAATTGTTGTTGCATTGAAAAGACCTCTGACTTATTTTTTCACTACTGCGAATACCGACTGTGCGGAGCAAAGAAAAATTGTTTTTCATTGTTGCATTGAAAAGTCCTCTGACTTATTTTTTCGCTACTGCGAATACCAACTGTGCGGAGCAAAGAAAAATAGTTTTTCATTGTTGCATGGAAGTCCTCTGACTTATTTTTTCGCTACTGCGAATACCGACTGCTCGAGTAAAAAAATTGTTGTCTTTCGTTGTTGCATTGAAAAGTCCTCTGACTTATTTTTTCGCTACTGCGAATACCAACTGTGCGGAGCAAAGAAAAATAGTTTTTCATTGTTGCATTGAGGTCCTCTGAATTATTTTTTCGCTACTGCGAATAACGACTGCGCGAGCCAAAGAAAAATTGTTTTTCATTGTTGCATTGAAAAGTCCTCTGACTTATTTTTTCGCTACTGCGAATACCAACTGTGCGGAGCAAAGAAAAATAGTTTTTCATTGTTGCATGGAAGTCCTCTGACTTATTTTTTCGCTACTGCGAATACCAACTGTGCGGAGCAAAGAAAAATAGTTTTTCATTGTTGCATGGAAGTCCTCTGACTTATTTTTTCGCTACTACGAATACCGACTGCTCGAGTAAAAAAATTGTTGTCTTTCGTTGTTGCATTGTAAAGTCCACTGACTTCTATTTTCGCTACTGCGAATACCGACTGCACGAGGCTAAGAAAAATTGTTTTTCATTGTTGCATTGAAAAGTCCTCTGACTTATTTTTTCGCTACTACGAATACCGACTGCGCGAGGCAAAGAAAAATTGTTTTTCATTGTTGCATTGAAGTCCTCTGACTTATTTTTTCGCTACTGCGAATACCGACTGTGCGGAGCAAAGAAAAATTGTTTTTCATTGTTGCATTGAAAAGTCCTCTGACTTATTTTTTCGCTACTGCGAATACCAACTGTGCGGAGCAAAGAAAAATAGTTTTTCATTGTTGCATGGAAGTCCTCTGACTTATTTTTTCGCTACTGCGAATACCGACTGCTCGAGTAAAAAAATTGTTGTCTTTCGTTGTTGCATTGAAAAGTCCTCTGACTTATTTTTTCGCTACTGCGAATACCAACTGTGCGGAGCAAAGAAAAATAGTTTTTCATTGTTGCATTGAGGTCCTCTGAATTATTTTTTCGCTACTGCGAATAACGACTGCGCGAGCCAAAGAAAAATTGTTTTTCATTGTTGCATTGAAGTCCTCTGACTTATTTTTTCGCTACTGCGAATACCGACTGCTCGAGTAATAAAATTGTTGTTGCATTGAAAAGTCCTCTGACTTATTTTTTCGCTACTGCGAATACCAACTGTGCGGAGCAAAGAAAAATAGTTTTTCATTGTTGCATTGAAGTCCTCTGACTTATTTTTTCGCTACTGCGAATACCGACTGTGCGGAGCAAAGAAAAATTGTTTTTCATTGTTGCATTGAAAAGTCCTCTGACTTATTTTTTCGCTACTGCGAATACCGACTGCTCGAGTAATAAAATTGTTGTTGCATTGAAAAGACCTCTGACTTATTTTTTCACTACTGCGAATACCGACTGCGCGAGGCAAAGAAAAATTGTTTTTCATCGTTACATTGAAAAGTCCATTGACTCATATTTTCGCTAATACGAATACCGACTGCGCGAGGCAAAGAAAAATTGTTTTTCTTTATTAGATTGAAAAGTCCACTGACTTATTTTTTCGCTACTGCGAATACCAACTGTGCGGAGCAAAGAAAAATAGTTTTTCATTGTTGCTTGGAAGTCCTCTGACTTATTTTTTCGCTCCTGCGAATACCGACTGCGCGAGGCAAAGAAAAATTGTTTTTCATTGTTGCATTGAGGTCCTCTGAATTATTTTTTCGCTACTGCGAATAACGACTGCGCGAGGCAAAGAAAAATTGTTTTTCATTGTTGCATTGAAGTCCTCTGACTTATTTTTTCGCTACTGCGAATACCAACTGTGCGGAGCAAAGAAAAATAGTTTTTCATTGTTGCATGGAAGTCCTCTGACTTATTTTTTCGCTACTACGAATACCGACTGCTCGAGTAAAAAAATTGTTGTCTTTCGTTGTTGCATTGTAAAGTCCACTGACTTCTATTTTCGCTACTGCGAATACCGACTGCACGAGGCTAAGAAAAATTGTTTTTCATTGTTGAATTGAAAAGTCCTCTGACTTATTTTTTCGCTACTACGAATACCGACTGCGCGAGGCAAAGAAAAATTGTTTTTCATTGTTGCATTGAAGTCCTCTGACTTATTTTTTCGCTACTGCGAATACCGACTGTGCGGAGCAAAGAAAAATTGTTTTTCATTGTTGCATTGAAGTCCTCTGACTTATTTTTTCGCTACTGCGAATAACGACTGCGCGAGGCAAAGAAAAATTGTTTTTCATTGTTGCATTGAAAAGTCCTCTGACTTATTTTTTCGCTACTGCGAATACCGACTGCTCGAGTAATAAAATTGTTGTTGCATTGAAAAGACCTCTGACTTATTTTTTCACTACTGCGAATACCGACTGCGCGAGGCAAAGAAAAATTGTTTTTCATCGTTACATTGAAAAGTCCATTGACTCATATTTTCGCTAATACGAATACCGACTGCGCGAGGCAAAGAAAAATGGTTTTTCTTTATTAGATTGAAAAGTCCACTGACTTATTTTTTCGCTACTGCGAATACCAACTGTGCGGAGCAAAGAAAAATAGTTTTTCATTGTTGCATGGAAGTCCTCTGACTTATTTTTTCGCTACTGCGAATACCGACTGCGCGAGGCAAAGAAAAATTGTTTTTCATTGTTGCATTGAAGTCCTCCGACTTATTTTTTCGCTACTGCGAATACCGACTGTGCGGAGCAAAGAAAAATTGTTTTTCATTGTTGCATTGAAAAGTCCTCTGACTTATTTTTTCGCTACTGCGAATACCAACTGTGAGGAGCAAAGAAAAATAGTTTTTCATTGTTGCATGGAAGTCCTCTGTCTTATTTTTTCACTACTGCGAATACCGACTGCGCGAGGCAAAGAAAACTTGTTTTTCATCGTTACATTGAAAAGTCCATTGACTCATATTTTCGCTAATACGAATACCGACTGCGCGAGGCAAAGAAAAATTGTTTTTCATTGTTGCATTGAAGTCCTCCGACTTATTTTTTCGCTACTGCGAATACCGACTGTGCGGAGCAAAGAAAAATTGTTTTTCATTGTTGCATTGAAAAGTCCTCTGACTTATTTTTTCGCTACTGCGAATACCAACTGTGCGGAGCAAAGAAAAATAGTTTTTCATTGTTGCATGGAAGTCCTCTGACTTATTTTTTCGCTACTGCGAATACCGACTGCTCGAGTAAAAAAATTGTTGTCTTTCGTTGTTGCATTGAAAAGTCCTCTGACTTATTTTTTCGCTACTGCGAATACCAACTGTGCGGAGCAAAGAAAAATAGTTTTTCATTGTTGCATTGAGGTCCTCTGAATTATTTTATCGCTACTGCGAATAACGACTGCGCGAGCCAAAGAAAAATTGTTTTTCATTGTTGCATTGAAGTCCTCTGACTTATTTTTTCGCTACTGCGAATACCGACTGCTCGAGTAATAAAATTGTTGTTGGATTGAAAAGTCCTCTGACTTATTTTTTCGCTACTGCGAATACCAACTGTGCGGAGCAAAGAAAAATAGTTTTTCATTGTTGCATTGAAGTCCTCTGACTTATTTTTTCGCTACTGCGAATACCGACTGTGCGGAGCAAAGAAAAATTGTTTTTCATTGTTGCATTGAAAAGTCCTCTGACTTATTTTTTCGCTACTGCGAATACCAACTGTGCGGAGCAAAGAAAAATAGTTTTTCATTGTTGCATGGAAGTCCTCTGACTTATTTTTTCGCTACTGCGAATACCAACTGTGCGGAGCAAAGAAAAATAGTTTTTCATTGTTGCATGGAAGTCCTCTGACTTATTTTTTCGCTACTGCGAATACCGACTGCTCGAGTAATAAAATTGTTGTTGCATTGAAAAGTCCTCTGACTTATTTTTTCGCTACTGCGAATACCAACTGTGCGGAGCAAAGAAAAATAGTTTTTCATTGTTGCATTGAAGTCCTCTGACTTATTTTTTCGCTACTGCGAATACCGACTGTGCGGAGCAAAGAAAAATTGTTTTTCATTGTTGCATTGAAAAGTCCTCTGACTTATTTTTTCGCTACTGCGAATACCGACTGCTCGAGTAATAAAATTGTTGTTGCATTGAAAAGACCTCTGACTTATTTTTTCACTACTGCGAATACCGACTGCGCGAGGCAAAGAAAAATTGTTTTTCATCGTTACATTGAAAAGTCCATTGACTCATATTTTCGCTAATACGAATACCGACTGCGCGAGGCAAAGAAAAATTGTTTTTCTTTATTAGATTGAAAAGTCCACTGACTTATTTTTTCGCTACTGCGAATACCAACTGTGCGGAGCAAAGAAAAATAGTTTTTCATTGTTGCTTGGAAGTCCTCTGACTTATTTTTTCGCTCCTGCGAATACCGACTGCGCGAGGCAAAGAAAAATTGTTTTTCATTGTTGCATTGAGGTCCTCTGAATTATTTTTTCGCTACTGCGAATAACGACTGCGCGAGGCAAAGAAAAATTGTTTTTCATTGTTGCATTGAAGTCCTCTGACTTATTTTTTCGCTACTGCGAATACCAACTGTGCGGAGCAAAGAAAAATAGTTTTTCATTGTTGCATGGAAGTCCTCTGACTTATTTTTTCGCTACTACGAATACCGACTGCTCGAGTAAAAAAATTGTTGTCTTTCGTTGTTGCATTGTAAAGTCCACTGACTTCTATTTTCGCTACTGCGAATACCGACTGCACGAGGCTAAGAAAAATTGTTTTTCATTGTTGAATTGAAAAGTCCTCTGACTTATTTTTTCGCTACTACGAATACCGACTGCGCGAGGCAAAGAAAAATTGTTTTTCATTGTTGCATTGAAGTCCTCTGACTTATTTTTTCGCTACTGCGAATACCGACTGTGCGGAGCAAAGAAAAATTGTTTTTCATTGTTGCATTGAAGTCCTCTGACTTATTTTTTCGCTACTGCGAATAACGACTGCGCGAGGCAAAGAAAAATTGTTTTTCATTGTTGCATTGAAGTCCTCTGACTTATTTTTTCGCTACTGCGAATACCGACTGCTCGAGTAAAAAAATTATTGTCTTTCGTTGTTGCATTGAAGTCCTCTGACTTATTTTTTCGCTACTGCGAATACCGACTGTGCGGAGCAAAGAAAAATTGTTTTTCATTGTTGCATTGAAGTCCTCCGACTTATTTTTTCGCTACTGCGAATACCGACTGTGCGGAGCAAAGAAAAATTGTTTTTCATTGTTGCATTGAAAAGTCCTCTGACTTATTTTTTCGCTACTGCGAATACCGACTGCTCGAGTAATAAAATTGTTGTTGCATTGAAAAGACCTCTGACTTATTTTTTCACTACTGCGAATACCGACTGCGCGAGGCAAAGAAAAATTGTTTTTCATCGTTACATTGAAAAGTCCATTGACTCATATTTTCGCTAATACGAATACCGACTGCGCGAGGCAAAGAAAAATGGTTTTTCTTTATTAGATTGAAAAGTCCACTGACTTATTTTTTCGCTACTGCGAATACCAACTGTGCGGAGCAAAGAAAAATAGTTTTTCATTGTTGCATGGAAGTCCTCTGACTTATTTTTTCGCTACTGCGAATACCGACTGCGCGAGGCAAAGAAAAATTGTTTTTCATTGTTGCATTGAAGTCCTCCGACTTATTTTTTCGCTACTGCGAATACCGACTGTGCGGAGCAAAGAAAAATTGTTTTTCATTGTTGCATTGAAAAGTCCTCTGACTTATTTTTTCGCTACTGCGAATACCAACTGTGAGGAGCAAAGAAAAATAGTTTTTCATTGTTGCATGGAAGTCCTCTGTCTTATTTTTTCACTACTGCGAATACCGACTGCGCGAGGCAAAGAAAACTTGTTTTTCATCGTTACATTGAAAAGTCCATTGACTCATATTTTCGCTAATACGAATACCGACTGCGCGAGGCAAAGAAAAATTGTTTTTCTTTATTAGATTGAAAAGTCCACTGACTTATTTTTTCGCTCCTGTGAATACCGACTGCGCGAGGCAAAGAAAAATTGTTTTTCATTGTTGCATGGAAGTCCTCTGACTTATTTTTTCGCTCCTGCGAATACCGACTGCGCGAGGCAAAGAAAAATTGTTTTTCATTGTTGCATTGAGGTCCTCTGAATTATTTTTTCGCTACTGCGAATAACGACTGCGCGAGGCAAAGAAAAATTGTTTTTCATTGTTGCATTGAAGTCCTCTGACTTATTTTTTCGCTACTGCGAATACCAACTGTGCGGAGCAAAGAAAAATAGTTTTTCATTGTTGCATTGAAAAGTCCATTGACTCATATTTTCGCTAATACGAATACCGACTGCGCGAGGCAAAGAAAAATTGTTTTTCTTTATTAGATTGAAAAGTCCACTGACTTATTTTTTCGCTACTGCGAATACCAACTGTGAGGAGCAAAGAAAAATAGTTTTTCATTGTTGCATGGAAGTCCTCTGTCTTATTTTTTCACTACTGCGAATACCGACTGCGCGAGGCAAAGAAAACTTGTTTTTCATCGTTACATTGAAAAGTTCATTGACTCATATTTTCGCTAATACGAATACCGACTGCGCGAGGCAAAGAAAAATTGTTTTTCTTTATTAGATTGAAAAGTCCACTGACTTATTTTTTCGCTCCTGTGAATACCGACTGCGCGAGGCAAAGAAAAATTGTTTTTCATTGTTGCATGGAAGTCCTCTGACTTATTTTTTCGCTCCTGCGAATACCGACTGCGCGAGGCAAAGAAAAATTGTTTTTCATTGTTGCATTGAGGTCCTCTGAATTATTTTTTCGCTACTGCGAATAACGACTGCGCGAGGCAAAGAAAAATTGTTTTTCATTGTTGCATTGAAGTCCTCTGACTTATTTTTTCGCTACTGCGAATACCAACTGTGCGGAGCAAAGAAAAATAGTTTTTCATTGTTGCATTGAAAAGTCCATTGACTCATATTTTCGCTAATACGAATACCGACTGCGCGAGGCAAAGAAAAATTGTTTTTCTTTATTAGATTGAAAAGTCCACTGACTTATTTTTTCGCTACTGCGAATACCAACTGTGCGGAGCAAAGAAAAATAGTTTTTCATTGTTGCATGGAAGTCCTCTGACTTATTTTTTCGCTCCTGCGAATACCGACTGCGCGAGGCAAAGAAAAATTGTTTTTCATTGTTGCATTGAGGTCCTCTGAATTATTTTTTCGCTACTGCGAATAACGACTGCGCGAGGCAAAGAAAAATTGTTTTTCATTGTTGCATTGAAGTCCTCTGACTTATTTTTTCGCTACTGCGAATACCAACTGTGCGGAGCAAAGAAAAATAGTTTTTCATTGTTGCATGGAAGTCCTCTGACTTATTTTTTCGCTACTGCGAATACCGACTGCTCGAGTAAAAAAAATGTTGTCTTTCGTTGTTGCATTGTAAAGTCCACTGACTTCTATTTTCGCTACTGCGAATACCGACTGCACGAGGCTAAGAAAAATTGTTTTTCATTGTTGCATTGAAAAGTCCTCTGACTTATTTTTTCGCTACTACGAATACCGACTGCGCGAGGCAAAGAAAAATTGTTTTTCATTGTTGCATTGAAGTCCTCTGACTTATTTTTTCGCTACTGCGAATACCGACTGCTCGAGTAAAAAAATTGTTGTCTTTCGTTGTTGCATTGTAAAGTCCACTGACTTATTTTTTCGCTACTACGAATACCGACTGCGCGAGGCAAAGAAAAATTGTTTTTCATTGTTGCATTGAAGTCCTCTGACTTATTTTTTCGCTACTGCGAATACCGACTGCTCGAGCAAAAAAATTGTTGTCTTTCGTTGTTGCATTGAAAAGTCCTCTGACTTATTTTTTCGCTACTGCGAATACCAACTGTGCGGAGCAAAGAAAAATAGTTTTTCATTGTTGCATTGAGGTCCTCTGAATTATTTTTTCGCTACTGCGAATAACGACTGCGCGAGCCAAAGAAAAATTGTTTTTCATTGTTGCATTGAAGTCCTCTGACTTATTTTTTCGCTACTGCGAATACCGACTGCTCGAGTAAAAAAATTGTTGTCTTTCGTTGTTGCATTGAAAAGTTCTCTGACTTATTTTTTCGCTACTGCGAATACCAACTGTGCGGAGCAACGAAAAATAGTTTTTCGTTGTTGCATTGTAAAGTCCACTGACTTATATTTTCGCTACTGCGAATACCGACTGCACGAGGCTAAGAAAAATTGTTTTTCATTGTTGCATTGAAAAGTCCTCTGACTTATTTTTTCGCTACTGCGAATACCGACTGCGCGAGGCAAAGAAAAATTGTTTTTCTTTATTAGATTGAAAAGTCCACTGACTTATTTTTTCGCTCCTGTGAATACCGACTGCGCGAGGCAAAGAAAAATTGTTTTTCATTGTTGCATTGTAAAGTCCACTGACTTATATTTTCGCTACTGCGAATACCGACTGCACGAGGCTAAGAAAAATTGTTTTTCATTGTTGCATTGAAAAGTCCTCTGACTTATTTTTTCGCTACTGCGAATACCGACTGCGCGAGGCAACGAAAAATAGTTTTTCGTTGTTGCATTGTAAAGTCCACTGACTTATATTTTCGCTACTGCGAATACCGACTGCACGAGGCTAAGAAAAATTGTTTTTCATTGTTGCATTGAAAAGTCCTCTGACTTATTTTTTCGCTACTGCGAATACCGACTGCGCGAGGCAAAGAAAAATTGTTTTTCTTTATTAGATTGAAAAGTCCACTGACTTATTTTTTCGCTCCTGCGAATACCGACTGCTCGAGTAAAAAAATTGTTGTCTTTCGTTGTTGCATTGAAAAGTTCTCTGACTTATTTTTTCGCTACTGCGAATACCGACTGTGCGGAGCAAAGAAAAATTGTTTTTCATTGTTGCATTGAAAAGTCCGCTGACTTATTTTTTCGCTACTGCGAATACCGACTGCTCGAGTAAAAAAATTGTTGTCTTTCGTTGTTGCATTGAAAAGTCCTCTGACTTATTTTTTCGCTACTGCGAATACCAACTGTGAGGAGCAAAGAAAAATAGTTTTTCATTGTTGCATGGAAGTCCTCTGACTTATTTTTTCACTACTGCGAATACCGACTGCGCGAGGCAAAGAAAAATTGTTTTTCATCGTTACATTGAAAAGTCCATTGACTCATATTTTCGCTAATACGAATACCGACTGCGCGAGGCAAAGAAAAATTGTTTTTCTTTATTAGATTGAAAAGTCCACTGACTTATTTTTTCGCTCCTGTGAATACCGACTGCGCGAGGCAAAGAAAAATTGTTTTTCATTGTTGCATTGAGGTCCTCTGAATTATTTTTTCGCTACTGCGAATAACGACTGCGCGAGGCAAAGAAAAATTGTTTTTCATTGTTGCATTGAAGTCCTCTGAATTATTTTTTCGCTACTGCGAATAACGACTGTGAGGAGCAAAGAAAAATAGTTTTTCATTGTTGCATGGAAGTCCTCTGACTTATTTTTTCACTACTGCGAATACCGACTGCGCGAGGCAAAGAAAAATTGTTTTTCATCGTTACATTGAAAAGTCCATTGACTCATATTTTCGCTAATACGAATACCGACTGCGCGAGGCAAAGAAAAATTGTTTTTTTTTATTAGATTGAAAAGTCCACTGACTTATTTTTTCGCTACTGCGAATACCAACTGTGCGGAGCAAAGAAAAATAGTTTTTCATTGTTGCATGGAAGTCCTCTGACTTATTTTTTCGCTACTGCGAATACCGACTGCTCGAGTAAAAAAATTGTTGTCTTTCGTTGTTGCATTGTAAAGTCCACTGACTTATATTTTCGCTACTGCGAATACCGACTGCACGAGGCTAAGAAAAATTGTTTTTCATTGTTGCATTGAAGTCCTCTGACTTATTTTTTCGCTACTGCGAATACCGACTGTGCGGAGCAAAGAAAAATTGTTTTTCATTGTTGCATTGAAAAGTCCTCTGACTTATTTTTTCGCTACTGCGAATACCGACTGCTCGAGTAAAAAAATTGTTGTCTCTCGTTGTTCCATTGAAAAGTCGTCTGACTTATTTTTTCGCTACTGCGAATACCGACTGCTCGAGTAATAAAATTGTTGTTGCATTGAAAAGACCTCTGACTTATTTTTTCACTACTGCGAATACCGACTGCGCGAGGCAAAGAAAAATTGTTTTTCATCGTTACATTGAAAAGTCCATTGACTCATATTTTCGCTAATACGAATACCGACTGCGCGAGGCAAAGAAAAATTGTTTTTCTTTATTAGATTGAAAAGTCCACTGACTTATTTTTTCGCTACTGCGAATACCAACTGTGCGGAGCAAAGAAAAATAGTTTTTCATTGTTGCATGGAAGTCCTCTGACTTATTTTTTCGCTACTGCGAATACCGACTGCTCGAGTAAAAAAATTGTTGTCTTTCGTTGTTGCATTGTAAAGTCCACTGACTTATATTTTCGCTACTGCGAATACCGACTGCACGAGGCTAAGAAAAATTGTTTTTCATTGTTACATTGAAAAGTCCATTGACTCATATTTTCGCTAATACGAATACCGACTGCGCGAGGCAAAGAAAAATTGTTTTTCTTTATTAGATTGAAAAGTCCACTGACTTATTTTTTCGCTACTGCGAATACCAACTGTGCGGAGCAAAGAAAAATAGTTTTTCATTGTTGCATGGAAGTCCTCTGACTTATTTTTTCGCTACTGCGAATACCGACTGCTCGAGTAAAAAAATTGTTGTCTTTCGTTGTTGCATTGTAAAGTCCACTGACTTATATTTTCGCTACTGCGAATACCGACTGCACGAGGCAAAGAAAAATTGTTTTTCTTTATTAGATTGAAAAGTCCACTGACTTATTTTTTCGCTACTGCGAATACTGACTGTGCGGAGCAAAGAAAAATTGTTTTTCTTTATTAGTTTAAAAATCCACTGACTTATTTTTTCGCTCCTGCGAATACCGACTGCGCGAGGCAAAGAAAAATTGTCTTTCATTGTTGCATTGAAAAGTCCTCTGACTTATTTTTTCGCTACTGCGAATACCGACTGCGCGAGACAAAGAAAAATTGTTTTTCATTGTTGCATTGAAAAGTCCTCTGACTTATTTTTTCGCTACTGCGAATACCAACTGTGCGGAGCAAAGAAAAATAGTTTTTCATTGTTGCATGGAAGTCCTCTGACTTATTTTTTCGCTACTGCGAATACCGACTGCACGAGGATAAGAAAAATTGTTTTTCATTGTTGCATTGAAAAGTCCTCTGACTTATTTTTTCGCTACTGCGAATACCGACTGCGCGAGGCAAAGAAAAATTGTTTTTCATTGTTGCATTGAAGTCCTCTGACTTATTTTTTCGCTACTGCGAATACCGACTGTGCGGAGCAAAGAAAAATTGTTTTTCATTGTTGCATTGAAAAGTCCTCTGACTTATTTTTTCGCTACTGCGAAGACTGACTGTGCGGAGCAAAGAAAAATTGTTTTTCTTTATTAGTTTAAAAATCCACTGACTTATTTTTTCGCTCCTGCGAATACTGACTGCGCGAGGCAAAGAAAAATTGTTTTTCATTGTTGCATTGAAAAGTCCTCTGACTTATTTTTTCGCTACTGCGAATACCAACTGTGCGGAGCAAAGAAAAATAGTTTTTCATTGTTGCATGGAAGTCCTCTGACTTATTTTTTCACTACTGCGAATACCGACTGCGCGAGACAAAGAAAAATTGTTTTTCATTGTTGCATTGAAAAGTCCTCTGACTTATTTTTTCGCTACTGCGAATACCAACTGTGCGGAGCAAAGAAAAATAGTTTTTCATTGTTGCATGGAAGTCCTCTGACTTATTTTTTCGCTACTCCGAATACCGACTGCTCGAGTAAAAAAATTGTTGTCTTTCGTTGTTGCATTGAAAAGTCCTCTGACTTATTTTTTCGCTACTGCGAATACCAACTGTGCGGAGCAAAGAAAAATAGTTTTTCATTGTTGCATGGAAGTCCTCTGACTTATTTTTTCGCTACTGCGAATACTGACTGCTCGAGTAAAAAAATTGTTGTCTTTCGTTGTTGCATTGAAAAGTCCTCTGACTTATTTTTTCGCTACTGCGAATACCAACTGTGCGGAGCAAAGAAAAATAGTTTTTCGTTGTTGCATTGTAAAGTCCACTGACTTATATTTTCGCTACTGCGAATACCGACTGCACGAGGATAAGAAAAATTGTTTTTCATTGTTGCATTGAAAAGTCCTCTGACTTATTTTTTCGCTACTGCGAATACCGACTGCGCGAGGCAAAGAAAAATTGTTTTTCATTGTTGCATTGAAGTCCTCTGACTTATTTTTTCGCTACTGCGAATACCGACTGTGCGGAGCAAAGAAAAATTGTTTTTCATTGTTGCATTGAAAAGTCCTCTGACTTATTTTTTCGCTACTGCGAATACTGACTGTGCGGAGCAAAGAAAAATTGTTTTTCTTTATTAGTTTAAAAATCCACTGACTTATTTTTTCGCTCCTGCGAATACTGACTGCGCGAGGCAAAGAAAAATTGTTTTTCATTGTTGCATTGAAAAGTCCTCTGACTTATTTTTTCGCTACTGCGAATACCAACTGTGCGGAGCAAAGAAAAATAGTTTTTCATTGTTGCATGGAAGTCCTCTGACTTATTTTTTCACTACTGCGAATACCGACTGCGCGAGACAAAGAAAAATTGTTTTTCATTGTTGCATTGAAAAGTCCTCTGACTTATTTTTTCGCTACTGCGAATACCAACTGTGCGGAGCAAAGAAAAATAGTTTTTCATTGTTGCATGGAAGTCCTCTGACTTATTTTTTCGCTACTCCGAATACCGACTGCTCGAGTAAAAAAATTGTTGTCTTTCGTTGTTGCATTGAAAAGTCCTCTGACTTATTTTTTCGCTACTGCGAATACCAACTGTGCGGAGCAAAGAAAAATAGTTTTTCATTGTTGCATGGAAGTCCTCTGACTTATTTTTTCGCTACTGCGAATACCAACTGTGCGGAGCAAAGAAAATTAGTTTTTCGTTGTTGCATTGTAAAGTCCACTGACTTATATTTTCGCTACTGCGAATACCGACTGCACGAGGATAAGAAAAATTGTTTTTCATTGTTGCATTGAAAAGTCCTCTGACTTATTTTTTCGCTACTGCGAATACCGACTGCGCGAGGAAAAGAAAAATTGTTTTTCATTGTTGCATTGAAGTCCTCTGACTTATTTTTTCGCTACTGCGAATACCAACTGTGCGGAGCAAAGAAAAATAGTTTTTCATTGTTGCATGGAAGTCCTCTGACTTATTTTTTCGCTACTGCGAATACCGACTGTGTGGAGCAAAGAAAAATCGTTTTTCATTGTTGCATTGAAAAGTCCTCTGACTTATTTTTTCGCTCCTACGAATACCGACTGTGCGGAGCAAAGAAAAATAGTTTTTCATTGTTGCATGGAAGTCCTCTGACTTATTTTTTCGCTACTCCGAATACCGACTGCGCGAGGCAAAGAAAAATTGTTTTTCATCGTTACATTGAAAAGTCCATTGACTCATATTTTCGCTAATACGAATACCGACTGCGCGAGGCAAAGAAAAATTGTTTTTCTTTATTAGATTGAAAAGTCCACTGACTTATTTTTTCGCTACTGCGAATACCAACTGTGCGGAGCAAAGAAAAATAGTTTTTCATTGTTGCATGGAAGTCCTCTGACTTATTTTTTCGCTACTGCGAATACCGACTGCTCGAGTAAAAAAATTGTTGTCTTTCGTTGTTGCATTGTAAAGTCCACTGACTTATATTTTCGCTACTGCGAATACCGACTGCACGAGGCTAAGAAAAATTGTTTTTCATTGTTACATTGAAAAGTCCATTGACTCATATTTTCGCTAATACGAATACCGACTGCGCGAGGCAAAGAAAAATTGTTTTTCTTTATTAGATTGAAAAGTCCACTGACTTATTTTTTCGCTACTGCGAATACCAACTGTGCGGAGCAAAGAAAAATAGTTTTTCATTGTTGCATGGAAGTCCTCTGACTTATTTTTTCGCTACTGCGAATACCGACTGCTCGAGTAAAAAAATTGTTGTCTTTCGTTGTTGCATTGTAAAGTCCACTGACTTATATTTTCGCTACTGCGAATACCGACTGCACGAGGCTAAGAAAAATTGTTTTTCTTTATTAGATTGAAAAGTCCACTGACTTATTTTTTTGCTCCTGCGAATACCAACTGTGCGGAGCAAAGAAAAATAGTTTTTCATTGTTGCATGGAAGTACTCTGACATATTTTTTCGCTACTCCGAATACCGACTGCTCGAGTAAAAAAATTGTTGTCTTTCGTTGTTGCATTGAAAAGTCCTCTGACTTATTTTTTCGCTACTGCGAATACCAACTGTGCGGAGCAAAGAAAAATAGTTTTTCATTGTTGCATGGAAGTCCTCTGACTTATTTTTTCGCTACTGCGAATACCGACTGTGTGGAGCAAAGAAAAATCGTTTTTCATTGTTGCATTGAAAAGTCCTCTGACTTATTTTTTCGCTACTGCGAATACCGACTGCGCGAGACAAAGAAAAATTGTTTTTCTTTATTAGATTGAAAAGTCCACTGACTTATTTTTTCGCTACTGCGAATACTGACTGTGCGGAGCAAAGAAAAATTGTTTTTCTTTATTAGTTTAAAAATCCACTGACTTATTTTTTCGCTCCTGCGAATACCGACTGCGCGAGGCAAAGAAAAATTGTCTTTCATTGTTGCATTGAAAAGTCCTCTGACTTATTTTTTCGCTACTGCGAATACCAACTGTGCGGAGCAAAGAAAAATAGTTTTTCATTGTTGCATGGAAGTCCTCTGACTTATTTTTTCGCTACTGCGAATACCGACTGCTCGAGTAAAAAAATTGTTGTCTTTCGTTGTTGCATTGAAAAGTCCTCTGACTTATTTTTTCGCTACTGCGAATACCAACTGTGCGGAGCAAAGAAAAATAGTTTTTCGTTGTTGCATTGTAAAGTCCACTGACTTATATTTTCGCTACTGCGAATACCGACTGCACGAGGATAAGAAAAATTGTTTTTCATTGTTGCATTGAAAAGTCCTCTGACTTATTTTTTCGCTACTGCGAATACCGACTGCGCGAGGCAAAGAAAAATTGTTTTTCATTGTTGCATTGAAGTCCTCTGACTTATTTTTTCGCTACTGCGAATACCGACTGTGCGGAGCAAAGAAAAATTGTTTTTCATTGTTGCATTGAAAAGTCCTCTGACTTATTTTTTCGCTACTGCGAATACTGACTGTGCGGAGCAAAGAAAAATTGTTTTTCTTTATTAGTTTAAAAATCCACTGACTTATTTTTTCGCTCCTGCGAATACTGACTGCGCGAGGCAAAGAAAAATTGTTTTTCATTGTTGCATTGAAAAGTCCTCTGACTTATTTTTTCGCTACTGCGAATACCAACTGTGCGGAGCAAAGAAAAATAGTTTTTCATTGTTGCATGGAAGTCCTCTGACTTATTTTTTCACTACTGCGAATACCGACTGCGCGAGACAAAGAAAAATTGTTTTTCATTGTTGCATTGAAAAGTCCTCTGACTTATTTTTTCGCTACTGCGAATACCAACTGTGCGGAGCAAAGAAAAATAGTTTTTCATTGTTGCATGGAAGTCCTCTGACTTATTTTTTCGCTACTCCGAATACCGACTGCTCGAGTAAAAAAATTGTTGTCTTTCGTTGTTGCATTGAAAAGTCCTCTGACTTATTTTTTCGCTACTGCGAATACCAACTGTGCGGAGCAAAGAAAAATAGTTTTTCATTGTTGCATGGAAGTCCTCTGACTTATTTTTTCGCTACTGCGAATACCAACTGTGCGGAGCAAAGAAAATTAGTTTTTCGTTGTTGCATTGTAAAGTCCACTGACTTATATTTTCGCTACTGCGAATACCGACTGCACGAGGATAAGAAAAATTGTTTTTCATTGTTGCATTGAAAAGTCCTCTGACTTATTTTTTCGCTACTGCGAATACCGACTGCGCGAGGAAAAGAAAAATTGTTTTTCATTGTTGCATTGAAGTCCTCTGACTTATTTTTTCGCTACTGCGAATACCAACTGTGCGGAGCAAAGAAAAATAGTTTTTCATTGTTGCATGGAAGTCCTCTGACTTATTTTTTCGCTACTGCGAATACCGACTGTGTGGAGCAAAGAAAAATCGTTTTTCATTGTTGCATTGAAAAGTCCTCTGACTTATTTTTTCGCTCCTACGAATACCGACTGTGCGGAGCAAAGAAAAATAGTTTTTCATTGTTGCATGGAAGTCCTCTGACTTATTTTTTCGCTACTCCGAATACCGACTGCGCGAGGCAAAGAAAAATTGTTTTTCATCGTTACATTGAAAAGTCCATTGACTCATATTTTCGCTAATACGAATACCGACTGCGCGAGGCAAAGAAAAATTGTTTTTCTTTATTAGATTGAAAAGTCCACTGACTTATTTTTTCGCTACTGCGAATACCAACTGTGCGGAGCAAAGAAAAATAGTTTTTCATTGTTGCATGGAAATCCTCTGACTTATTTTTTCGCTACTGCGAATACCGACTGCTCGAGTAAAAAAATTGTTGTCTTTCGTTGTTGCATTGTAAAGTCCACTGACTTATATTTTCGCTACTGCGAATACCGACTGCACGAGGCTAAGAAAAATTGTTTTTCATTGTTACATTGAAAAGTCCATTGACTCATATTTTCGCTAATACGAATACCGACTGCGCGAGGCAAAGAAAAATTGTTTTTCTTTATTAGATTGAAAAGTCCACTGACTTATTTTTTCGCTACTGCGAATACCAACTGTGCGGAGCAAAGAAAAATAGTTTTTCATTGTTGCATGGAAGTCCTCTGACTTATTTTTTCGCTACTGCGAATACCGACTGCTCGAGTAAAAAAATTGTTGTCTTTCGTTGTTGCATTGTAAAGTCCACTGACTTATATTTTCGCTACTGCGAATACCGACTGCACGAGGCTAAGAAAAATTGTTTTTCTTTATTAGATTGAAAAGTCCACTGACTTATTTTTTTGCTCCTGCGAATACCAACTGTGCGGAGCAAAGAAAAATAGTTTTTCATTGTTGCATGGAAGTACTCTGACATATTTTTTCGCTACTCCGAATACCGACTGCTCGAGTAAAAAAATTGTTGTCTTTCGTTGTTGCATTGAAAAGTCCTCTGACTTATTTTTTCGCTACTGCGAATACCAACTGTGCGGAGCAAAGAAAAATAGTTTTTCATTGTTGCATGGAAGTCCTCTGACTTATTTTTTCGCTACTGCGAATACCGACTGTGTGGAGCAAAGAAAAATCGTTTTTCATTGTTGCATTGAAAAGTCCTCTGACTTATTTTTTCGCTACTGCGAATACCGACTGCGCGAGACAAAGAAAAATTGTTTTTCTTTATTAGATTGAAAAGTCCACTGACTTATTTTTTCGCTACTGCGAATACTGACTGTGCGGAGCAAAGAAAAATTGTTTTTCTTTATTAGTTTAAAAATCCACTGACTTATTTTTTCGCTCCTGCGAATACCGACTGCGCGAGGCAAAGAAAAATTGTCTTTCATTGTTGCATTGAAAAGTCCTCTGACTTATTTTTTCGCTACTGCGAATACCAACTGTGCGGAGCAAAGAAAAATAGTTTTTCATTGTTGCATGGAAGTCCTCTGACTTATTTTTTCGCTACTGCGAATACCGACTGCTCGAGTAAAAAAATTGTTGTCTTTCGTTGTTGCATTGAAAAGTCCTCTGACTTATTTTTTCGCTACTGCGAATACCAACTGTGCGGAGCAAAGAAAAATAGTTTTTCGTTGTTGCATTGTAAAGTCCACTGACTTATATTTTCGCTACTGCGAATACCGACTGCACGAGGATAAGAAAAATTGTTTTTCATTGTTGCATTGAAAAGTCCTCTGACTTATTTTTTCGCTACTGCGAATACCGACTGCGCGAGGCAAAGAAAAATTGTTTTTCATTGTTGCATTGAAGTCCTCTGACTTATTTTTTCGCTACTGCGAATACCGACTGTGCGGAGCAAAGAAAAATTGTTTTTCATTGTTGCATTGAAAAGTCCTCTGACTTATTTTTTCGCTACTGCGAATACTGACTGTGCGGAGCAAAGAAAAATTGTTTTTCTTTATTAGTTTAAAAATCCACTGACTTATTTTTTCGCTCCTGCGAATACTGACTGCGCGAGGCAAAGAAAAATTGTTTTTCATTGTTGCATTGAAAAGTCCTCTGACTTATTATTTCGCTACTGCGAATACCAACTGTGCGGAGCAAAGAAAAATAGTTTTTCATTGTTGCATGGAAGTCCTCTGACTTATTTTTTCACTACTGCGAATACCGACTGCGCGAGACAAAGAAAAATTGTTTTTCATTGTTGCATTGAAAAGTCCTCTGACTTATTTTTTCGCTACTGCGAATACCAACTGTGCGGAGCAAAGAAAAATAGTTTTTCATTGTTGCATGGAAGTCCTCTGACTTATTTTTTCGCTACTCCGAATACCGACTGCTCGAGTAAAAAAATTGTTGTCTTTCGTTGTTGCATTGAAAAGTCCTCTGACTTATTTTTTCGCTACTGCGAATACCAACTGTGCGGAGCAAAGAAAAATAGTTTTTCATTGTTGCATGGAAGTCCTCTGACTTATTTTTTCGCTACTGCGAATACCGACTGCTCGAGTAAAAAAATTGTTGTCTTTCGTTGTTGCATTGAAAAGTCCTCTGACTTATTTTTTCGCTACTGCGAATACCAACTGTGCGGAGCAAAGAAAAATAGTTTTTCGTTGTTGCATTGTAAAGTCCACTGACTTATATTTTCGCTACTGCGAATACCGACTGCACGAGGATAAGAAAAATTGTTTTTCATTGTTGCATTGAAAAGTCCTCTGACTTATTTTTTCGCTACTGCGAATACCGACTGCGCGAGGAAAAGAAAAATTGTTTTTCATTGTTGCATTGAAGTCCTCTGACTTATTTTTTCGCTACTGCGAATACCAACTGTGCGGAGCAAAGAGAAATAGTTTTTCATTGTTGCATGGAAGTCCTCTGAATTATTTTTTCGCTACTGCGAATAACGACTGCGCGAGGCAAAGAAAAATTGTTGTCTTTCGTTGTTGCATTGAAAAGTCCTCTGACTTATTTTTTCGCTCCTACGAATACCGACTGCGCGAGGCAAAGAAAAATTGTTGTCTTTCGTTGTTGCATTGAAAAGTCCTCTGACTTATTTTTTCGCTACTGCGAATACCAACTGTGCGGAGCAAAGAGAAATAGTTTTTCATTGTTGCATGGAAGGCCTCTGACTTATTTTTTCGCTACTGCGAATACCAACTGTGCGGAGCAAAGAAAAATAGTTTTTCATTGTTGCATGGAAGTCCTCTGACTTATTTTTTCACTACTGCGAATACCGACTGCGCGAGACAAAGAAAAATTGTTTTTCATTGTTGCATTGAAAAGTCCTCTGACTTATTTTTTCGCTACTGCGAATACCAACTGTGCGGAGCAAAGAAAAATAGTTTTTCATTGTTGCATGGAAGTCCTCTGACTTATTTTTTCGCTACTCCGAATACCGACTGCTCGAGTAAAAAAATTGTTGTCTTTCGTTGTTGCATTGAAAAGTCCTCTGACTTATTTTTTCGCTACTGCGAATACCAACTGTGCGGAGCAAAGAAAAATAGTTTTTCATTGTTGCATGGAAGTCCTCTGACTTATTTTTTCGCTACTGCGAATACTGACTGCTCGAGTAAAAAAATTGTTGTCTTTCGTTGTTGCATTGAAAAGTCCTCTGACTTATTTTTTCGCTACTGCGAATACCAACTGTGCGGAGCAAAGAAAAATAGTTTTTCGTTGTTGCATTGTAAAGTCCACTGACTTATATTTTCGCTACTGCGAATACCGACTGCACGAGGATAAGAAAAATTGTTTTTCATTGTTGCATTGAAAAGTCCTCTGACTTATTTTTTCGCTACTGCGAATACCGACTGCGCGAGGCAAAGAAAAATTGTTTTTCATTGTTGCATTGAAGTCCTCTGACTTATTTTTTCGCTACTGCGAATACCGACTGTGCGGAGCAAAGAAAAATTGTTTTTCATTGTTGCATTGAAAAGTCCTCTGACTTATTTTTTCGCTACTGCGAATACTGACTGTGCGGAGCAAAGAAAAATTGTTTTTCTTTATTAGTTTAAAAATCCACTGACTTATTTTTTCGCTCCTGCGAATACTGACTGCGCGAGGCAAAGAAAAATTGTTTTTCATTGTTGCATTGAAAAGTCCTCTGACTTATTTTTTCGCTACTGCGAATACCAACTGTGCGGAGCAAAGAAAAATAGTTTTTCATTGTTGCATGGAAGTCCTCTGACTTATTTTTTCACTACTGCGAATACCGACTGCGCGAGACAAAGAAAAATTGTTTTTCATTGTTGCATTGAAAAGTCCTCTGACTTATTTTTTCGCTACTGCGAATACCAACTGTGCGGAGCAAAGAAAAATAGTTTTTCATTGTTGCATGGAAGTCCTCTGACTTATTTTTTCGCTACTCCGAATACCGACTGCTCGAGTAAAAAAATTGTTGTCTTTCGTTGTTGCATTGAAAAGTCCTCTGACTTATTTTTTCGCTACTGCGAATACCAACTGTGCGGAGCAAAGAAAAATAGTTTTTCATTGTTGCATGGAAGTCCACTGACTTATTTTTTCGCTACTGCGAATACCGACTGCTCGAGTAAAAAAATTGTTGTCTTTCGTTGTTGCATTGAAAAGTCCTCTGACTTATTTTTTCGCTACTGCGAATACCAACTGTGCGGAGCAAAGAAAAATAGTTTTTCGTTGTTGCATTGTAAAGTCCACTGACTTATATTTTCGCTACTGCGAATACCGACTGCACGAGGATAAGAAAAATTGTTTTTCATTGTTGCATTGAAAAGTCCTCTGACTTATTTTTTCGCTACTGCGAATACCGACTGCGCGAGGAAAAGAAAAATTGTTTTTCATTGTTGCATTGAAGTCCTCTGACTTATTTTTTCGCTACTGCGAATACCAACTGTGCGGAGCAAAGAGAAATAGTTTTTCATTGTTGCATGGAAGTCCTCTGAATTATTTTTTCGCTACTGCGAATAACGACTGCGCGAGGCAAAGAAAAATTGTTGTCTTTCGTTGTTGCATTGAAAAGTCCTCTGACTTATTTTTTCGCTCCTACGAATACCGACTGCGCGAGGCAAAGAAAAATTGTTGTCTTTCGTTGTTGCATTGAAAAGTCCTCTGACTTATTTTTTCGCTACTGCGAATACCAACTGTGCGGAGCAAAGAGAAATAGTTTTTCATTGTTGCATGGAAGGCCTCTGACTTATTTTTTCACTACTGCGAATACCGACTGCGCGAGGCAAAGAAAAATTGTTTTTCATCGTTACATTGAAAAGTCCATTGACTCATATTTTCGCTAATACGAATACCGACTGCGCGAGGCAAAGAAAAATTGTTTTTCTTTATTAGATTGAAAAGTCCACTGACTTATTTTTTCGCTCCTGTGAATACCGACTGCGCGAGGCAAAGAAAAATTGTTTTTCATTGTTGCATTGAGGTCCTCTGAATTATTTTTTCGCTACTGCGAATAACGACTGCGCGAGGCAAAGAAAAATTGTTTTTCATTGTTGCATTGAAGTCCTCTGAATTATTTTTTCGCTACTGCGAATAACGACTGTGAGGAGCAAAGAAAAATAGTTTTTCATTGTTGCATGGAAGTCCTCTGACTTATTTTTTCACTACTGCGAATACCGACTGCGCGAGGCAAAGAAAAATTGTTTTTCATCGTTACATTGAAAAGTCCATTGACTCATATTTTCGCTAATACGAATACCGACTGCGCGAGGCAAAGAAAAATTGTTTTTCTTTATTAGATTGAAAAGTCCACTGACTTATTTTTTCGCTACTGCGAATACCAACTGTGCGGAGCAAAGAAAAATAGTTTTTCATTGTTGCATGGAAGTCCTCTGACTTATTTTTTCGCTACTGCGAATACCGACTGCTCGAGTAAAAAAATTGTTGTCTTTCGTTGTTGCATTGTAAAGTCCACTGACTTATATTTTCGCTACTGCGAATACCGACTGCACGAGGCTAAGAAAAATTGTTTTTCATTGTTGCATTGAAGTCCTCTGACTTATTTTTTCGCTACTGCGAATACCGACTGTGCGGAGCAAAGAAAAATTGTTTTTCATTGTTGCATTGAAAAGTCCTCTGACTTATTTTTTCGCTACTGCGAATACCGACTGCTCGAGTAAAAAAATTGTTGTCTCTCGTTGTTCCATTGAAAAGTCCTCTGACTTATTTTTTCGCTACTGCGAATACCGACTGCTCGAGTAATAAAATTGTTGTTGCATTGAAAAGACCTCTGACTTATTTTTTCACTACTGCGAATACCGATTGCGCGAGGCAAAGAAAAATTGTTTTTCATCGTTACATTGAAAAGTCCATTGACTCATATTTTCGCTAATACGAATACCGACTGCGCGAGGCAAAGAAAAATTGTTTTTCTTTATTAGATTGAAAAGTCCACTGACTTATTTTTTCGCTACTGCGAATACCAACTGTGCGGAGCAAAGAAAAATAGTTTTTCATTGTTGCATGGAAGTCCTCTGACTTATTTTTTCGCTACTGCGAATACCGACTGCTCGAGTAAAAAAATTGTTGTCTTTCGTTGTTGCATTGTAAAGTCCACTGACTTATATTTTCGCTACTGCGAATACCGACTGCACGAGGCTAAGAAAAATTGTTTTTCATTGTTGCATTGAAGTCCTCTGACTTATTTTTTCGCTACTGCGAATACCGACTGTGCGGAGCAAAGAAAAATTGTTTTTCATTGTTGCATTGAAAAGTCCTCTGACTTATTTTTTCGCTACTGCGAATACCGACTGCTCGAGTAAAAAAATTGTTGTCTCTCGTTGTTCCATTGAAAAGTCCTCTGACTTATTTTTTCGCTACTGCGAATACCGACTGCTCGAGTAATAAAATTGTTGTTGCATTGAAAAGACCTCTGACTTATTTTTTCACTACTGCGAATACCGACTGCGCGAGGCAAAGAAAAATTGTTTTTCATCGTTACATTGAAAAGTCCATTGACTCATATTTTCGCTAATACGAATACCGACTGCGCGAGGCAAAGAAAAATTGTTTTTCTTTATTAGATTGAAAAGTCCACTGACTTATTTTTTTGCTCCTGCGAATACCGACTGCGCGAGGCAAAGAAAAATTGTTTTTCATTGTTGCATTGAAAAGTCCTCTGACTTATTTTTTCGCTACTGCGAATACCAACTGTGCGGAGCAAAGAAAAATAGTTTTTCATTGTTGCATGGAAGTACTCTGACATATTTTTTCGCTACTCCGAATACCGACTGCTCGAGTAAAAAAATTGTTGTCTTTCGTTGTTGCATTGAAAAGTCCTCTGACTTATTTTTTCGCTACTGCGAATACCAACTGTGAGGAGCAAAGAAAAATAGTTTTTCATTGTTGCATGGAAGTCCTCTGACTTATTTTTTCACTACTGCGAATACCGACTGCGCGAGGCAAAGAAAAATTGTTTTTCATCGTTACATTGAAAAGTCCATTGACTCATATTTTCGCTAATACGAATACCGACTGCGCGAGGCAAAGAAAAATTGTTTTTCTTTATTAGATTGAAAAGTCCACTGACTTATTTTTTCGCTCCTGTGAATACCGACTGCGCGAGGCAAAGAAAAATTGTTTTTCATTGTTGCATTGAGGTCCTCTGAATTATTTTTTCGATACTGCGAATAACGACTGCGCGAGGCAAAGAAAAATTGTTTTTCATTGTTGCATTGAAGTCCTCTGAATTATTTTTTCGCTACTGCGAATAACGACTGTGAGGAGCAAAGAAAAATAGTTTTTCATTGTTGCATGGAAGTCCTCTGACTTATTTTTTCACTACTGCGAATACCGACTGCGCGAGGCAAAGAAAAATTGTTTTTCATCGTTACATTGAAAAGTCCATTGACTCATATTTTCGCTAATACGAATACCGACTGCGCGAGGCAAAGAAAAATTGTTTTTCTTTATTAGATTGAAAAGTCCACTGACTTATTTTTTCGCTACTGCGAATACCAACTGTGCGGAGCAAAGAAAAATAGTTTTTCATTGTTGCATGGAAGTCCTCTGACTTATTTTTTCGCTACTGCGAATACCGACTGCTCGAGTAAAAAAATTGTTGTCTTTCGTTGTTGCATTGTAAAGTCCACTGACTTATATTTTCGCTACTGCGAATACCGACTGCACGAGGCTAAGAAAAATTGTTTTTCATTGTTGCATTGAAGTCCTCTGACTTATTTTTTCGCTACTGCGAATACCGACTGTGCGGAGCAAAGAAAAATTGTTTTTCATTGTTGCATTGAAAAGTCCTCTGACTTATTTTTTCGCTACTGCGAATACCGACTGCTCGAGTAATAAAATTGTTGTTGCATTGAAAAGACCTCTGACTTATTTTTTCACTACTGCGAATACCGACTGCTCGAGTAAAAAAATTGTTGTCTCTCGTTGTTCCATTGAAAAGTCCTCTGACTTATTTTTTCGCTACTGCGAATACCGACTGCTCGAGTAATAAAATTGTTGTTGCATTGAAAAGACCTCTGACTTATTTTTTCACTACTGCGAATACCGACTGCGCGAGGCAAAGAAAAATTGTTTTTTATCGTTACATTGAAAAGTCCATTGACTCATATTTTCGCTAATACGAATACCGACTGCGCGAGGCAAAGAAAAATTGTTTTTCTTTATTAGATTGAAAAGTCCACTGACTTATTTTTTCGCTACTGCGAATACCGACTGCTCGAGTAATAAAATTGTTGTCTTTCGTTGTTGCATTGAAAAGACCTCTGACTTATTTTTTCTCTACTGCGAATACCGACTGCGCGAGGCAAAGAAAAATTGTTTTTCATCGTTACATTGAAAAGTCCATTGACTCATATTTTCACTACTGCGATAACCGACTGCGAGTGGCAAAGAAAAATTGTTTTTCTTTATTAGATTGAAAAGTCCACTGACTTATTTTTTTGCTCCTGCGAATACCGACTGCGCGAGGCAAAGAAAAATTGTTTTTCATTGTTGCATTGAAAAGTCCTCTGACTTATTTTTTCGCTACTGCGAATACCAACTGTGCGGAGCAAAGAAAAATAGTTTTTCATTGTTGCATGGAAGTCCTCTGACTTATTTTTTCGCTACTGCGAATACCGACTGCTCGAGTAAAAAAATTGTTGTCTCTCGTTGTTCCATTGAAAAGACCTCTGACTTATTTTTTCTCTACTGCGAATACCGACTGCGCGAGGCAAAGAAAAATTGTTTTTCATCGTTACATTGAAGTCCTCTGACTTATTTTTTCGCTACTGCGAATACCGACTGTGCGGAGCAAAGAAAAATTGTTTTTCATTGTTGCATTGAAAAGTCCTCTGACTTATTTTTTCGCTACTGCGAATACCGACTGCTCGAGTAAAAAAATTGTTGTCTCTCGTTGTTCCATTGAAAAGTCCTCTGACTTATTTTTTCGCTACTGCGAATACCGACTGCTCGAGTAATAAAATTGTTGTTGCATTGAAAAGACCTCTGACTTATTTTTTCACTACTGCGAATACCGACTGCGCGAGGCAAAGAAAAATTGTTTTTTATCGTTACATTGAAAAGTCCATTGACTCATATTTTCGCTAATACGAATACCGACTGCGCGAGGCAAAGAAAAATTGTTTTTCTTTATTAGATTGAAAAGTCCACTGACTTATTTTTTCGCTACTGCGAATACCAACTGTGCGGAGCAAAGAAAAATAGTTTTTCATTGTTGCATGGAAGTCCTCTGACTTATTTTTTCGCTACTGCGAATACCGACTGCTCGAGTAATAAAATTGTTGTCTTTCGTTGTTGCATTGAAAAGACCTCTGACTTATTTTTTCTCTACTGCGAATACCGACTGCGCGAGGCAAAGAAAAATTGTTTTTCATCGTTACATTGAAAAGTCCATTGACTCATATTTTCACTACTGCGAATACCGACTGCGAGTGGCAAAGAAAAATTGTTTTTCTTTATTAGATTGAAAAGTCCACTGACTTATTTTTTTGCTCCTGCGAATACCGACTGTGTGGAGCAAAGAAAAATCGTTTTTCATTGTTGCATTGAAAAGACCTCTGACTTATTTTTTCTCTACTGCGAATACCGACTGCGCGAGGCAAAGAAAAATTGTTTTTCATCGTTACATTGAAAAGTCCATTGACTCATATTTTCACTACTGCGAATACCGACTGCGAGTGGCAAAGAAAAATTGTTTTTCTTTATTAGATTGAAAAGTCCACTGACTTATTTTTTTGCTCCTGCGAATACCGACTGCGCGAGGCAAAGAAAAATTGTTTTTCATTGTTGCATTGAAAAGTCCTCTGACTTATTTTTTCGCTACTGCGAATACCAACTGTGCGGAGCAAAGAAAAATAGTTTTTCATTGTTGCATGGAAGTACTCTGACATATTTTTTCGCTACTCCGAATACCGACTGCTCGAGTAAAAAAATTGTTGTCTTTCGTTGTTGCATTGAAAAGTCCTCTGACTTATTTTTTCGCTACTGCGAATACCAACTGTGCGGAGCAAAGAAAAATAGTTTTTCATTGTTGCATGGAAGTCCTCTGACTTATTTTTTCGCTACTCCGAATACCGACTGCTCGAGTAAAAAAATTGTTGTCTTTCGTTGTTGCATTGAAAAGTCCTCTGACTTATTTTTTCGCTACTGCGAATACCGACTGTGCGGAGCAAAGAAAAATTGTTTTTCATTGTTGCATTGAAAAGTCCTCTGACTTATTTTTTCGCTACTGCGAATACTGACTGTGCGGAGCAAAGAAAAATTGTTTTTCTTTATTAGTTTAAAAATCCACTGACTTATTTTTTCGCTCCTGCGAATACTGACTGCGCGAGGCAAAGAAAAATTGTTTTTCATTGTTGCATTGAAAAGTCCTCTGACTTATTTTTTCGCTACTGCGAATACCAACTGTGCGGAGCAAAGAAAAATAGTTTTTCATTGTTGCATGGAAGTCCTCTGACTTATTTTTTCACTACTGCGAATACCGACTGCGCGAGACAAAGAAAAATTGTTTTTCATTGTTGCATTGAAAAGTCCTCTGACTTATTTTTTCGCTACTGCGAATACCAACTGTGCGGAGCAAAGAAAAATAGTTTTTCATTGTTGCATGGAAGTCCTCTGACTTATTTTTTCGCTACTCCGAATACCGACTGCTCGAGTAAAAAAATTGTTGTCTTTCGTTGTTGCATTGAAAAGTCCTCTGACTTATTTTTTCGCTACTGCGAATACCGACTGCGCGAGGCAAAGAAAAATTGTTTTTCATTGTTGCATTGAAAAGTCCTCTGACTTATTTTTTCGCTACTACGAATACCGACTGCGCGAGGAAAGAAAAATTGTTTTTCATTGTTGCATTGAAGTCCTCTGACTTATTTTTTCGCTACTGCGAATACCGACTGTGCGGAGCA
Source organism: Phymastichus coffea (assembly GCF_024137745.1). Classification (NCBI taxonomy): domain Eukaryota; kingdom Metazoa; phylum Arthropoda; class Insecta; order Hymenoptera; family Eulophidae; genus Phymastichus; species Phymastichus coffea. Next base: position 1,248,278 of record NW_026706827.1, read on the forward strand.
AAGAAAAATTGTTTTTCATTGTTGCATTGAAAAGTCCTCTGACTTATTTTTTCGCTACTGCGAATACCAACTGTGCGGAGCAAAGAAAAATAGTTTTTCATTGTTGCATGGAAGTCCTCTGACTTATTTTTTCGCTACTGCGAATACCGACTGCTCGAGTAAAAAAATTGTTGTCTTTCGTTGTTGCATTGAAAAGTCCTCTGACTTATTTTTTCGCTACTGCGAATACCAACTGTGCGGAGCAAAGAAAAATAGTTTTTCATTGTTGCATGGAAGTCCTCTGACTTATTTTTTCACTACTGCGAATACCGACTGCGCGAGGCAAAGAAAAATTGTTTTTCTTTATTAGATTGAAAAGTCCACTGACTTATTCTTTCGCTCCTGCGAATACCGACTGCGCGAGGCAAAGAAAAATTGTTTTTCATTGTTGCATTGAAGTCCTCTGAATTATTTTTTCGCTACTGCGAATAACGACTGCGCGAGGCAAAGAAAAATTGTTTTTCATTGTTGCATTGAAGTCCTCTGACTTATTTTTTCGCTACTGCGAATACCGACTGTGCGGAGCAAAGAAAAATTGTTTTTCATTGTTGCATTGAAAAGTCCTCTGACTTATTTTTTCGCTACTGCGAATACCAACTGTGCGGAGCAAAGAAAAATAGTTTTTCATTGTTGCATGGAAGTCCTCTGACTTATTTTTTCGCTACTGCGAATACCGACTGCTCGAGTAAAAAAATTGTTGTCTTTCGTTGTTGCATTGAAAAGTCCTCTGACTTATTTTTTCGCTACTGCGAATACCATCTGTGCGAAGCAAAGAAAAATAGTTTTTCGTTGTTGCATTGTAAAGTCCACTGACTTATATTTTCGCTACTGCGAATACCGACTGCACGAGGATAAGAAAAATTATTTTTCATTGTTGCATTGAAAAGTCCTCTGACTTATTTTTTCGCTACTGCGAATACCGACTGCGCGAGGCAAAGAAAAATTGTTTTTCATTGTTGCATTGAAGTCCTCTGACTTATTTTTTCGCTACTGCGAATACCGACTGCTCGAGTAAAAAAATTGTTGTCTTTCGTTGTTGCATTGTAAAGTCCACTGACTTATTTTTTCGCTACTGCGAATACCGACTGCTCGAGTAAAAAAATTGTTGTCTTTCGTTGTTGCATTGTAAAGTCCACTGACTTCTATTTTCGCTACTGCGAATACCGACTGCACGAGGCTAAGAAAAATTGTTTTTCATTGTTGCATTGAAAAGTCCTCTGACTTATTTTTTCGCTACTGCGAATACCGACTGCGCGAGGCAAAGAAAAATTGTTTTTCATTGTTGCATTGAAGTCCTCTGACTTATTTTTTCGCTACTGCGAATACCAACTGTGCGGAGCAAAGAAAAATAGTTTTTCATTGTTGCATGGAAGTCCTCTGACTTATTTTTTCGCTACTGCGAATACCGACTGCTCGAGTAAAAAAATTGTTGTCTTTCGTTGTTGCATTGAAAAGTCCTCTGACTTATTTTTTCGCTACTACGAATACCAACTGTGCGGAGCAAAGAAAAATAGTTTTTCGTTGTTGCATTGAAAAGTCCTCTGACTTATTTTTTCGCTACTGCGAATAGCGACTGCTCGAGTAAAAAAATTGTTGTCTTTCGTTGTTGCATTGTAAAGTCCACTGACTTATTTTTTCGCTACTGCGAATACTGACTGTGCGGAGCAAAGAAAAATTGTTTTTCTTTATTAGATTGAAAAGTCCACTAACTTATTTTTTCGCTCCTGCGAATACCGACTGCGCGAGGCAAAGAAAAATTGTTTTTCGTTGTTGCATTGAAGTCCTCTGAATTATTTTTTCGCTACTGCGAATAACGACTGCGCGAGGCAAAGAAAAATTGTTTTTCATTGTTGCATTGAAAAGTCCTCTGACTTATTTTTTCGCTACTGCGAATACCAACTGTGCGGAGCAAAGAAAAATTGTTTTTCATTGTTGCATTGAAAAGTCCTCTGACTTATTTTTTCGCTCCTACGAATACCGACTGCGCGAGGCAAAGAAAAATTGTTTTTCATTGTTGCATTGAAGTCCTCCGACTTATTTTTTCGCTCCTGCGAATACCGACTGCGCGAGGCAAAGAAAAATTGTTTTTCATTGTTGCATTGAAGTCCTCTGAATTATTTTTTCGCTACTGCGAATAACGACTGCGCGAGGCAAAGAAAAATTGTTTTTCATTGTTGCATTGAAGTCCTCTGACTTATTTTTTCGCTACTGCGAATACCGACTGTGCGGAGCAAAGAAAAATTGTTTTTCATTGTTGCATTGAAAAGTCCTCTGACTTATTTTTTCGCTACTGCGAATACCAACTGTGCGGAGCAAAGAAAAATAGTTTTTCATTGTTGCATGGAAGTCCTCTGACTTATTTTTTCGCTACTGCGAATACCGACTGCTCGAGTAAAAAAATTGTTGTCTTTCGTTGTTGCATTGAAAAGTCCTCTGACTTATTTTTTCGCTACTGCGAATACCAACTGTGCGGAGCAAAGAAAAATAGTTTTTCATTGTTGCATGGAAGTCCTCTGACTTATTTTTTCGCTCCTGCGAATACCGACTGCGCGAGGCAAAGAAAAATTGTTTTTCATTGTTGCATTGAAGTCCTCTGACTTATTTTTTCGCTACTGCGAATACCGACTGTGCGGAGCAAAGAAAAATTGTTTTTCATTGTTGCATTGAAAAGTCCTCTGACTTATTTTTTCGCTACTGCGAATACCAACTGTGCGGAGCAAAGAAAAATAGTTTTTCATTGTTGCATTGAAGTCCTCTGACTTATTTTTTCGCTACTGCGAATACCGACTGCTCGAGTAAAAAAATTGTTGTCTCTCGTTGTTCCATTGAAAAGTCCTCTGACTTATTTTTTCGCTACTGCGAATACCGACTGCTCGAGTAATAAAATTGTTGTTGCATTGAAAAGACCTCTGACTTATTTTTTCACTACTGCGAATACCGACTGTGCGGAGCAAAGAAAAATTGTTTTTCATTGTTGCATTGAAAAGTCCTCTGACTTATTTTTTCGCTACTGCGAATACCAACTGTGCGGAGCAAAGAAAAATAGTTTTTCATTGTTGCATGGAAGTCCTCTGACTTATTTTTTCGCTACTGCGAATACCGACTGCTCGAGTAAAAAAATTGTTGTCTTTCGTTGTTGCATTGAAAAGTCCTCTGACTTATTTTTTCGCTACTGCGAATACCAACTGTGCGGAGCAAAGAAAAATAGTTTTTCATTGTTGCATTGAGGTCCTCTGAATTATTTTTTCGCTACTGCGAATAACGACTGCGCGAGCCAAAGAAAAATTGTTTTTCATTGTTGCATTGAAGTCCTCTGACTTATTTTTTCGCTACTGCGAATACCGACTGCTCGAGTAATAAAATTGTTGTTGCATTGAAAAGTCCTCTGACTTATTTTTTCGCTACTGCGAATACCAACTGTGAGGAGCAAAGAAAAATAGTTTTTCATTGTTGCATTGAAGTCCTCTGACTTATTTTTTCGCTACTGCGAATACCGACTGTGCGGAGCAAAGAAAAATTGTTTTTCATTGTTGCATTGAAAAGTCCTCTGACTTATTTTTTCGCTACTGCGAATACCGACTGCTCGAGTAATAAAATTGTTGTTGCATTGAAAAGACCTCTGACTTATTTTTTCACTACTGCGAATACCGACTGCGCGAGGCAAAGAAAAATTGTTTTTCATCGTTACATTGAAAAGTCCATTGACTCATATTTTCGCTAATACGAATACCGACTGCGCGAGGCAAAGAAAAATTGTTTTTCTTTATTAGATTGAAAAGTCCACTGACTTATTTTTTCGCTACTGCGAATACCAACTGTGCGGAGCAAAGAAAAATAGTTTTTCATTGTTGCTTGGAAGTCCTCTGACTTATTTTTTCGCTCCTGCGAATACCGACTGCGCGAGGCAAAGAAAAATTGTTTTTCATTGTTGCATTGAGGTCCTCTGAATTATTTTTTCGCTACTGCGAATAACGACTGCGCGAGGCAAAGAAAAATTGTTTTTCATTGTTGCATTGAAGTCCTCTGACTTATTTTTTCGCTACTGCGAATACCGACTGTGCGGAGCAAAGAAAAATTGTTTTTCATTGTTGCATTGAAGTCCTCTGACTTATTTTTTCGCTACTGCGAATAACGACTGCGCGGAGCAAAGAAAAATTGTTTTTCATTGTTGCATTGAAGTCCTCTGACTTATTTTTTCGCTACTGCGAATAACGACTGCGCGAGGCAAAGAAAAATTGTTTTTCATTGTTGCATTGAAGTCCTCTGACTTATTTTTTCGCTACTGCGAATACCGACTGCTCGAGTAAAAAAATTGTTGTCTTTCGTTGTTGCATTGTAAAGTCCACTGACTTCTATTTTCGCTACTGCGAATACCGACTGCACGAGGCTAAGAAAAATTGTTTTTCATTGTTGAATTGAAAAGTCCTCTGACTTATTTTTTCGCTACTACGAATACCGACTGCGCGAGGCAAAGAAAAATTGTTTTTCATTGTTGCATTGAAGTCCTCTGACTTATTTTTTCGCTACTGCGAATACCGACTGTGCGGAGCAAAGAAAAATTGTTTTTCATTGTTGCATTGAAGTCCTCTGACTTATTTTTTCGCTACTGCGAATAACGACTGCGCGAGGCAAAGAAAAATTGTTTTTCATTGTTGCATTGAAGTCCTCTGACTTATTTTTTCGCTACTGCGAATACCGACTGCTCGAGTAAAAAAATTATTGTCTTTCGTTGTTGCATTGAAGTCCTCTGACTTATTTTTTCGCTACTGCGAATACCGACTGTGCGGAGCAAAGAAAAATTGTTTTTCAATGTTGCATTGAAAAGTCCTCTGACTTATTTTTTCGCTACTGCGAATACCGACTGCTCGAGTAATAAAATTGTTGTTGCATTGAAAAGACCTCTGACTTATTTTTTCACTACTGCGAATACCGACTGCGCGAGGCAAAGAAAAATTGTTTTTCATCGTTACATTGAAAAGTCCATTGACTCATATTTTCGCTAATACGAATACCGACTGCGCGAGGCAAAGAAAAATGGTTTTTCTTTATTAGATTGAAAAGTCCACTGACTTATTTTTTCGCTACTTCGAATACCAACTGTGCGGAGCAAAGAAAAATAGTTTTTCATTGTTGCATGGAAGTCCTCTGACTTATTTTTTCGCTACTGCGAATACCGACTGCGCGAGGCAAAGAAAAATTGTTTTTCATTGTTGCATTGAAGTCCTCCGACTTATTTTTTCGCTACTGCGAATACCGACTGTGCGGAGCAAAGAAAAATTGTTTTTCATTGTTGCATTGAAAAGTCCTCTGACTTATTTTTTCGCTACTGCGAATACCAACTGTGAGGAGCAAAGAAAAATAGTTTTTCATTGTTGCATGGAAGTCCTCTGTCTTATTTTTTCACTACTGCGAATACCGACTGCGCGAGGCAAAGAAAACTTGTTTTTCATCGTTACATTGAAAAGTCCATTGACTCATATTTTCGCTAATACGAATACCGACTGCGCGAGGCAAAGAAAAATTGTTTTTCTTTATTAGATTGAAAAGTCCACTGACTTATTTTTTCGCTCCTGTGAATACCGACTGCGCGAGGCAAAGAAAAATTGTTTTTCATTGTTGCATGGAAGTCCTCTGACTTATTTTTTCGCTCCTGCGAATACCGACTGCGCGAGGCAAAGAAAAATTGTTTTTCATTGTTGCATTGAGGTCCTCTGAATTATTTTTTCGCTACTGCGAATAACGACTGCGCGAGGCAAAGAAAAATTGTTTTTCATTGTTGCATTGAAGTCCTCTGACTTATTTTTTCGCTACTGCGAATACCAACTGTGCGGAGCAAAGAAAAATAGTTTTTCATTGTTGCATTGAAAAGTCCATTGACTCATATTTTCGCTAATACGAATACCGACTGCGCGAGGCAAAGAAAAATTGTTTTTCTTTATTAGATTGAAAAGTCCACTGACTTATTTTTTCGCTACTGCGAATACCAACTGTGCGGAGCAAAGAAAAATAGTTTTTCATTGTTGCATGGAAGTCCTCTGACTTATTTTTTCGCTCCTGCGAATACCGACTGCGCGAGGCAAAGAAAAATTGTTTTTCATTGTTGCATTGAGGTCCTCTGAATTATTTTTTCGCTACTGCGAATAACGACTGCGCGAGGCAAAGAAAAATTGTTTTTCATTGTTGCATTGAAGTCCTCTGACTTATTTTTTCGCTACTGCGAATACCAACTGTGCGGAGCAAAGAAAAATAGTTTTTCATTGTTGCATGGAAGTCCTCTGACTTATTTTTTCGCTACTGCGAATACCGACTGCTCGAGTAAAAAAAATGTTGTCTTTCGTTGTTGCATTGTAAAGTCCACTGACTTCTATTTTCGCTACTGCGAATACCGACTGCACGAGGCTAAGAAAAATTGTTTTTCATTGTTGCATTGAAAAGTCCTCTGACTTATTTTTTCGCTACTACGAATACCGACTGCGCGAGGCAAAGAAAAATTGTTTTTCATTGTTGCATTGAAGTCCTCTGACTTATTTTTTCGCTACTGCGAATACCGACTGCTCGAGCAAAAAAATTGTTGTCTTTCGTTGTTGCATTGAAAAGTCCTCTGACTTATTTTTTCGCTACTGCGAATACCAACTGTGCGGAGCAAAGAAAAATAGTTTTTCATTGTTGCATTGAGGTCCTCTGAATTATTTTTTCGCTACTGCGAATACCGACTGCTCGAGTAAAAAAATTGTTGTCTTTCGTTGTTGCATTGTAAAGTCCACTGACTTATTTTTTCGCTACTACGAATACCGACTGCGCGAGGCAAAGAAAAATTGTTTTTCATTGTTGCATTGAAGTCCTCTGACTTATTTTTTCGCTACTGCGAATACCGACTGCTTGAGCAAAAAAATTGTTGTCTTTCGTTGTTGCATTGAAAAGTCCTCTGACTTATTTTTTCGCTACTGCGAATACCAACTGTGCGGAGCAAAGAAAAATAGTTTTTCGTTGTTGCATTGTAAAGTCCACTGACTTATATTTTCGCTACTGCGAATACCGACTGCACGAGGCTAAGAAAAATTGTTTTTCATTGTTGCATTGAAAAGTCCTCTGACTTATTTTTTCGCTACTGCGAATACCGACTGCGCGAGGCAAAGAAAAATTGTTTTTCATTGTTGCATTGAAGTCCTCCGACTTATTTTTTCGCTACTGCGAATACCGACTGTGCGGAGCAAAGAAAAATTGTTTTTCATTGTTGCATTGAAAAGTCCGCTGACTTATTTTTTCGCTACTGCGAATACCGACTGCTCGAGTAAAAAAATTGTTGTCTTTCGTTGTTGCATTGAAAAGTCCTCTGACTTATTTTTTCGCTACTGCGAATACCGACTGCGCGAGGCAAAGAAAAATTGTTTTTCATTGTTGCATTGAAGTCCTCCGACTTATTTTTTCGCTACTGCGAATACCGACTGCGCGAGGCAAAGAAAAATTGTTTTTCATTGTTGCATTGAAGTCCTCCGACTTATTTTTTCGCTACTGCGAATACCGACTGTGCGGAGCAAAGAAAAATTGTTTTTCATTGTTGCATTGAAAAGTCCTCTGACTTATTTTTTCGCTCCTGCGAATACCGACTGCGCGAGGCAAAGAAAAATTGTTTTTCATTGTTGCATTGAGGTCCTCTGAATTATTTTTTCGCTACTGCGAATAACGACTGCGCGAGGCAAAGAAAAATTGTTTTTCATTGTTGCATTGAAGTCCTCTGACTTATTTTTTCGCTACTGCGAATACCAACTGTGCGGAGCAAAGAAAAATAGTTTTTCATTGTTGCATGGAAGTCCTCTGACTTATTTTTTCGCTACTGCGAATACCGACTGCTCGAGTAAAAAAAATGTTGTCTTTCGTTGTTGCATTGTAAAGTCCACTGACTTCTATTTTCGCTACTGCGAATACCGACTGCACGAGGCTAAGAAAAATTGTTTTTCATTGTTGCATTGAAAAGTCCTCTGACTTATTTTTTCGCTACTACGAATACCGACTGCGCGAGGCAAAGAAAAATTGTTTTTCATTGTTGCATTGAAGTCCTCTGACTTATTTTTTCGCTACTGCGAATACCGACTGCTCGAGCAAAAAAATTGTTGTCTTTCGTTGTTGCATTGAAAAGTCCTCTGACTTATTTTTTCGCTACTGCGAATACCAACTGTGCGGAGCAAAGAAAAATAGTTTTTCATTGTTGCATTGAGGTCCTCTGAATTATTTTTTCGCTACTGCGAATACCGACTGCTCGAGTAAAAAAATTGTTGTCTTTCGTTGTTGCATTGTAAAGTCCACTGACTTATTTTTTCGCTACTACGAATACCGACTGCGCGAGGCAAAGAAAAATTGTTTTTCATTGTTGCATTGAAGTCCTCTGACTTATTTTTTCGCTACTGCGAATACCGACTGCTCGAGCAAAAAAATTGTTGTCTTTCGTTGTTGCATTGAAAAGTCCTCTGACTTATTTTTTCGCTACTGCGAATACCAACTGTGCGGAGCAAAGAAAAATAGTTTTTCATTGTTGCATTGAGGTCCTCTGAATTATTTTTTCGCTACTGCGAATAACGACTGCGCGAGCCAAAGAAAAATTGTTTTTCATTGTTGCATTGAAGTCCTCTGACTTATTTTTTCGCTACTGCGAATACCGACTGCTCGAGTAAAAAAATTGTTGTCTTTCGTTGTTGCATTGAAAAGTTCTCTGACTTATTTTTTCGCTACTGCGAATACCAACTGTGCGGAGCAAAGAAAAATAGTTTTTCGTTGTTGCATTGTAAAGTCCACTGACTTATATTTTCGCTACTGCGAATACCGACTGCACGAGGCTAAGAAAAATTGTTTTTCATTGTTGCATTGAAAAGTCCTCTGACTTATTTTTTCGCTACTGCGAATACCGACTGCGCGAGGCAAAGAAAAATTGTTTTTCATTGTTGCATTGAAGTCCTCCGACTTATTTTTTCGCTACTGCGAATACCGACTGTGCGGAGCAAAGAAAAATTGTTTTTCATTGTTGCATTGAAAAGTCCGCTGACTTATTTTTTCGCTACTGCGAATACCGACTGCTCGAGTAAAAAAATTGTTGTCTTTCGTTGTTGCATTGAAAAGTCCTCTGACTTATTTTTTCGCTACTGCGAATACCAACTGTGAGGAGCAAAGAAAAATAGTTTTTCATTGTTGCATGGAAGTCCTCTGACTTATTTTTTCACTACTGCGAATACCGACTGCGCGAGGCAAAGAAAAATTGTTTTTCATCGTTACATTGAAAAGTCCATTGACTCATATTTTCGCTAATACGAATACCGACTGCGCGAGGCAAAGAAAAATTGTTTTTCATTGTTGCATTGAAGTCCTCCGACTTATTTTTTCGCTCCTGTGAATACCGACTGCGCGAGGCAAAGAAAAATTGTTTTTCATTGTTGCATTGAGGTCCTCTGAATTATTTTTTCGCTACTGCGAATAACGACTGCGCGAGGCAAAGAAAAATTGTTTTTCATTGTTGCATTGAAGTCCTCTGAATTATTTTTTCGCTACTGCGAATAACGACTGTGAGGAGCAAAGAAAAATAGTTTTTCATTGTTGCATGGAAGTCCTCTGACTTATTTTTTCACTACTGCGAATACCGACTGCGCGAGGCAAAGAAAAATTGTTTTTCATCGTTACATTGAAAAGTCCATTGACTCATATTTTCGCTAATACGAATACCGACTGCGCGAGGCAAAGAAAAATTGTTTTTCTTTATTAGATTGAAAAGTCCACTGACTTATTTTTTCGCTACTGCGAATACCAACTGTGCGGAGCAAAGAAAAATAGTTTTTCATTGTTGCATGGAAGTCCTCTGACTTATTTTTTCGCTACTGCGAATACCGACTGCTCGAGTAAAAAAATTGTTGTCTTTCGTTGTTGCATTGTAAAGTCCACTGACTTATATTTTCGCTACTGCGAATACCGACTGCACGAGGCTAAGAAAAATTGTTTTTCATTGTTGCATTGAAGTCCTCTGACTTATTTTTTCGCTACTGCGAATACCGACTGTGCGGAGCAAAGAAAAATTGTTTTTCATTGTTGCATTGAAAAGTCCTCTGACTTATTTTTTCGCTACTGCGAATACCGACTGCTCGAGTAAAAAAATTGTTGTCTCTCGTTGTTCCATTGAAAAGTCCTCTGACTTATTTTTTCGCTACTGCGAATACCGACTGCTCGAGTAATAAAATTGTTGTTGCATTGAAAAGACCTCTGACTTATTTTTTCACTACTGCGAATACCGACTGCGCGAGGCAAAGAAAAATTGTTTTTCATCGTTACATTGAAAAGTCCATTGACTCATATTTTCGCTAATACGAATACCGACTGCGCGAGGCAAAGAAAAATTGTTTTTCTTTATTAGATTGAAAAGTCCACTGACTTATTTTTTCGCTACTGCGAATACCAACTGTGCGGAGCAAAGAAAAATAGTTTTTCATTGTTGCATGGAAGTCCTCTGACTTATTTTTTCGCTACTGCGAATACCGACTGCTCGAGTAAAAAAATTGTTGTCTTTCGTTGTTGCATTGTAAAGTCCACTGACTTATATTTTCGCTACTGCGAATACCGACTGCACGAGGCTAAGAAAAATTGTTTTTCATTGTTGCATTGAAATGTCCTCTGACTTATTTTTTCGCTACTGCGAATACCAACTGTGCGGAGCAAAGAAAAATAGTTTTTCATTGTTGCATGGAAGTCCTCTGACTTATTTTTTCGCTACTGCGAATACCGACTGCTCGAGTAAAAAAATTGTTGTCTTTCGTTGTTGCATTGTAAAGTCCACTGACTTATATTTTCGCTACTGCGAATACCGACTGCACGAGGCTAAGAAAAATTGTTTTTCTTTATTAGATTGAAAAGTCCACTGACTTATTTTTTTGCTCCTGCGAATACCAACTGTGCGGAGCAAAGAAAAATAGTTTTTCATTGTTGCATGGAAGTACTCTGACATATTTTTTCGCTACTCCGAATACCGACTGCTCGAGTAAAAAAATTGTTGTCTTTCGTTGTTGCATTGAAAAGTCCTCTGACTTATTTTTTCGCTACTGCGAATACCAACTGTGCGGAGCAAAGAAAAATAGTTTTTCATTGTTGCATGGAAGTCCTCTGACTTATTTTTTCGCTACTGCGAATACCAACTGTGCGGAGCAAAGAAAAATAGTTTTTCATTGTTGCATTGAAGTCCTCTGACTTATTTTTTCGCTACTGCGAATACCGACTGTGCGGAGCAAAGAAAAATTGTTTTTCATTGTTGCATTGAAAAGTCCTCTGACTTATTTTTTCGCTACTGCGAATACTGACTGTGCGGAGCAAAGAAAAATTGTTTTTCTTTATTAGTTTAAAAATCCACTGACTTATTTTTTCGCTCCTGCGAATACTGACTGCGCGAGGCAAAGAAAAATTGTTTTTCATTGTTGCATTGAAAAGTCCTCTGACTTATTTTTTCGCTACTGCGAATACCAACTGTGCGGAGCAAAGAAAAATAGTTTTTCATTGTTGCATGGAAGTCCTCTGACTTATTTTTTCACTACTGCGAATACCGACTGCGCGAGACAAAGAAAAATTGTTTTTCATTGTTGCATTGAAAAGTCCTCTGACTTATTTTTTCGCTACTGCGAATACCAACTGTGCGGAGCAAAGAAAAATAGTTTTTCATTGTTGCATGGAAGTCCTCTGACTTATTTTTTCACTACTGCGAATACTGACTGCTCGAGTAAAAAAATTGTTGTCTTTCGTTGTTGCATTGAAAAGTCCTCTGACTTATTTTTTCGCTACTGCGAATACCAACTGTGCGGAGCAAAGAAAAATAGTTTTTCGTTGTTGCATTGTAAAGTCCACTGACTTATATTTTCGCTACTGCGAATACCGACTGCACGAGGATAAGAAAAATTGTTTTTCATTGTTGCATTGAAAAGTCCTCTGACTTATTTTTTCGCTACTGCGAATACCGACTGCGCGAGGCAAAGAAAAATTGTTTTTCATTGTTGCATTGAAGTCCTCTGACTTATTTTTTCGCTACTGCGAATACCGACTGTGCGGAGCAAAGAAAAATTGTTTTTCATTGTTGCATTGAAAAGTCCTCTGACTTATTTTTTCGCTACTGCGAATACTGACTGTGCGGAGCAAAGAAAAATTGTTTTTCTTTATTAGTTTAAAAATCCACTGACTTATTTTTTCGCTCCTGCGAATACTGACTGCGCGAGGCAAAGAAAAATTGTTTTTCATTGTTGCATTGAAAAGTCCTCTGACTTATTTTTTCGCTACTGCGAATACCAACTGTGCGGAGCAAAGAAAAATAGTTTTTCATTGTTGCATGGAAGTCCTCTGACTTATTTTTTCACTACTGCGAATACCGACTGCGCGAGACAAAGAAAAATTGTTTTTCATTGTTGCATTGAAAAGTCCTCTGACTTATTTTTTCGCTACTGCGAATACCAACTGTGCGGAGCAAAGAAAAATAGTTTTTCATTGTTGCATGGAAGTCCTCTGACTTATTTTTTCGCTACTCCGAATACCGACTGCTCGAGTAAAAAAATTGTTGTCTTTCGTTGTTGCATTGAAAAGTCCTCTGACTTATTTTTTCGCTACTGCGAATACCAACTGTGCGGAGCAAAGAAAAATAGTTTTTCATTGTTGCATGGAAGTCCTCTGACTTATTTTTTCGCTACTGCGAATACCGACTGCTCGAGTAAAAAAATTGTTGTCTTTCGTTGTTGCATTGAAAAGTCCTCTGACTTATTTTTTCGCTACTGCGAATACCAACTGTGCGGAGCAAAGAAAAATAGTTTTTCGTTGTTGCATTGTAAAGTCCACTGACTTATATTTTCGCTACTGCGAATACCGACTGCACGAGGATAAGAAAAATTGTTTTTCATTGTTGCATTGAAAAGTCCTCTGACTTATTTTTTCGCTACTGCGAATACCGACTGCGCGAGGAAAAGAAAAATTGTTTTTCATTGTTGCATTGAAGTCCTCTGACTTATTTTTTCGCTACTGCGAATACCAACTGTGCGGAGCAAAGAGAAATAGTTTTTCATTGTTGCATGGAAGTCCTCTGAATTATTTTTTCGCTACTGCGAATACCGACTGCTCGAGTAAAAAAATTGTTGTCTCTCGTTGTTCCATTGAAAAGTCCTCTGACTTATTTTTTCGCTACTGCGAATACCGACTGCTCGAGTAATAAAATTGTTGTTGCATTGAAAAGACCTCTGACTTATTTTTTCACTACTGCGAATACCGACTGCGCGAGGCAAAGAAAAATTGTTTTTCATCGTTACATTGAAAAGTCCATTGACTCATATTTTCGCTACTACGAATACCGACTGCGCGAGGCAAAGAAAAATTGTTTTTCTTTATTAGATTGAAAAGTCCACTGACTTATTTTTTCGCTACTGCGAATACCAACTGTGCGGAGCAAAGAAAAATAGTTTTTCATTGTTGCATGGAAGTCCTCTGACTTATTTTTTCGCTACTGCGAATACCGACTGCTCGAGTAAAAAAATTGTTGTCTTTCGTTGTTGCATTGTAAAGTCCACTGACTTATATTTTCGCTACTGCGAATACCGACTGCACGAGGCTAAGAAAAATTGTTTTTCATTGTTACATTGAAAAGTCCATTGACTCATATTTTCGCTAATACGAATACCGACTGCGCGAGGCAAAGAAAAATTGTTTTTCTTTATTAGATTGAAAAGTCCACTGACTTATTTTTTCGCTACTGCGAATACCAACTGTGCGGAGCAAAGAAAAATAGTTTTTCATTGTTGCATGGAAGTCCTCTGACTTATTTTTTCGCTACTGCGAATACCGACTGCTCGAGTAAAAAAATTGTTGTCTTTCGTTGTTGCATTGTAAAGTCCACTGACTTATATTTTCGCTACTGCGAATACCGACTGCACGAGGCTAAGAAAAATTGTTTTTCTTTATTAGATTGAAAAGTCCACTGACTTATTTTTTTGCTCCTGCGAATACCAACTGTGCGGAGCAAAGAAAAATAGTTTTTCATTGTTGCATGGAAGTACTCTGACATATTTTTTCGCTACTCCGAATACCAACTGCTCGAGTAAAAAAATTGTTGTCTTTCGTTGTTGCATTGAAAAGTCCTCTGACTTATTTTTTCGCTACTGCGAATACCAACTGTGCGGAGCAAAGAAAAATAGTTTTTCATTGTTGCATGGAAGTCCTCTGACTTATTTTTTCGCTACTGCGAATACCGACTGTGTGGAGCAAAGAAAAATCGTTTTTCATTGTTGCATTGAAAAGTCCTCTGACTTATTTTTTCGCTACTGCGAATACCGACTGCGCGAGACAAAGAAAAATTGTTTTTCTTTATTAGATTGAAAAGTCCACTGACTTATTTTTTCGCTACTGCGAATACTGACTGTGCGGAGCAAAGAAAAATTGTTTTTCTTTATTAGTTTAAAAATCCACTGACTTATTTTTTCGCTCCTGCGAATACCGACTGCGCGAGGCAAAGAAAAATTGTCTTTCATTGTTGCATTGAAAAGTCCTCTGACTTATTTTTTCGCTACTGCGAATACCGACTGCGCGAGACAAAGAAAAATTGTTTTTCATTGTTGCATTGAAAAGTCCTCTGACTTATTTTTTCGCTACTGCGAATACCAACTGTGCGGAGCAAAGAAAAATAGTTTTTCATTGTTGCATGGAAGTCCTCTGCCTTATTTTTTCGCTACTGCGAATACCGACTGCTCGAGTAAAAAAATTGTTGTCTTTCGTTGTTGCATTGAAAAGTCCTCTGACTTATTTTTTCGCTACTGCGAATACCAACTGTGCGGAGCAAAGAAAAATAGTTTTTCGTTGTTGCATTGTAAAGTCCACTGACTTATATTTTCGCTACTGCGAATACCGACTGCACGAGGATAAGAAAAATTGTTTTTCATTGTTGCATTGAAAAGTCCTCTGACTTATTTTTTCGCTACTGCGAATACCGACTGCGCGAGGCAAAGAAAAATTGTTTTTCATTGTTGCATTGAAGTCCTCTGACTTATTTTTTCGCTACTGCGAATACCGACTGTGCGGAGCAAAGAAAAATTGTTTTTCATTGTTGCATTGAAAAGTCCTCTGACTTATTTTTTCGCTACTGCGAATACTGACTGTGCGGAGCAAAGAAAAATTGTTTTTCTTTATTAGTTTAAAAATCCACTGACTTATTTTTTCGCTCCTGCGAATACTGACTGCGCGAGGCAAAGAAAAATTGTTTTTCATTGTTGCATTGAAAAGTCCTCTGACTTATTTTTTCGCTACTGCGAATACCAACTGTGCGGAGCAAAGAAAAATAGTTTTTCATTGTTGCATGGAAGTCCTCTGACTTATTTTTTCGCTACTGCGAATACTGACTGCTCGAGTAAAAAAATTGTTGTCTTTCGTTGTTGCATTGAAAAGTCCTCTGACTTATTTTTTCGCTACTGCGAATACCGACTGCGCGAGGAAAAGAAAAATTGTTTTTCATTGTTGCATTGAAGTCCTCTGACTTATTTTTTCGCTACTGCGAATACCAACTGTGCGGAGCAAAGAGAAATAGTTTTTCATTGTTGCATGGAAGTCCTCTGAATTATTTTTTCGCTACTGCGAATACCGACTGCTCGAGTAAAAAAATTGTTGTCTCTCGTTGTTCCATTGAAAAGTCCTCTGACTTATTTTTTCGCTACTGCGAATACCGACTGCTCGAGTAATAAAATTGTTGTTGCATTGAAAAGTCCACTGACTTATATTTTCGCTACTGCGAATACCGACTGCACGAGGCTAAGAAAAATTGTTTTTCATTGTTACATTGAAAAGTCCATTGACTCATATTTTCGCTAATACGAATACCGACTGCGCGAGGCAAAGAAAAATTGTTTTTCTTTATTAGATTGAAAAGTCCACTGACTTATTTTTTCGCTACTGCGAATACCAACTGTGCGGAGCAAAGAAAAATAGTTTTTCATTGTTGCATGGAAGTCCTCTGACTTATTTTTTCGCTACTGCGAATACCGACTGCTCGAGTAAAAAAATTGTTGTCTTTCGTTGTTGCATTGTAAAGTCCACTGACTTATATTTTCGCTACTGCGAATACCGACTGCACGAGGCTAAGAAAAATTGTTTTTCTTTATTAGATTGAAAAGTCCACTGACTTATTTTTTTGCTCCTGCGAATACCAACTGTGCGGAGCAAAGAAAAATAGTTTTTCATTGTTGCATGGAAGTACTCTGACATATTTTTTCGCTACTCCGAATACCAACTGCTCGAGTAAAAAAATTGTTGTCTTTCGTTGTTGCATTGAAAAGTCCTCTGACTTATTTTTTCGCTACTGCGAATACCAACTGTGCGGAGCAAAGAAAAATAGTTTTTCATTGTTGCATGGAAGTCCTCTGACTTATTTTTTCGCTACTGCGAATACCGACTGTGTGGAGCAAAGAAAAATCGTTTTTCATTGTTGCATTGAAAAGTCCTCTGACTTATTTTTTCGCTACTGCGAATACCGACTGCGCGAGACAAAGAAAAATTGTTTTTCTTTATTAGATTGAAAAGTCCACTGACTTATTTTTTCGCTACTGCGAATACTGACTGTGCGGAGCAAAGAAAAATTGTTTTTCTTTATTAGTTTAAAAATCCACTGACTTATTTTTTCGCTCCTGCGAATACCGACTGCGCGAGGCAAAGAAAAATTGTCTTTCATTGTTGCATTGAAAAGTCCTCTGACTTATTTTTTCGCTACTGCGAATACCGACTGCGCGAGACAAAGAAAAATTGTTTTTCATTGTTGCATTGAAAAGTCCTCTGACTTATTTTTTCGCTACTGCGAATACCAACTGTGCGGAGCAAAGAAAAATAGTTTTTCATTGTTGCATGGAAGTCCTCTGACTTATTTTTTCGCTACTGCGAATACCGACTGCTCGAGTAAAAAAATTGTTGTCTTTCGTTGTTGCATTGAAAAGTCCTCTGACTTATTTTTTCGCTACTGCGAATACCAACTGTGCGGAGCAAAGAAAAATAGTTTTTTGTTGTTGCATTGTAAAGTCCACTGACTTATATTTTCGCTACTGCGAATACCGACTGCACGAGGATAAGAAAAATTGTTTTTCATTGTTGCATTGAAAAGTCCTCTGACTTATTTTTTCGCTACTGCGAATACCGACTGCGCGAGGCAAAGAAAAATTGTTTTTCATTGTTGCATTGAAGTCCTCTGACTTATTTTTTCGCTACTGCGAATACCGACTGTGCGGAGCAAAGAAAAATTGTTTTTCATTGTTGCATTGAAAAGTCCTCTGACTTATTTTTTCGCTACTGCGAATACTGACTGTGCGGAGCAAAGAAAAATTGTTTTTCTTTATTAGTTTAAAAATCCACTGACTTATTTTTTCGCTCCTGCGAATACTGACTGCGCGAGGCAAAGAAAAATTGTTTTTCATTGTTGCATTGAAAAGTCCTCTGACTTATTTTTTCGCTACTGCGAATACCAACTGTGCGGAGCAAAGAAAAATAGTTTTTCATTGTTGCATGGAAGTCCTCTGACTTATTTTTTCACTACTGCGAATACCGACTGCGCGAGACAAAGAAAAATTGTTTTTCATTGTTGCATTGAAAAGTCCTCTGACTTATTTTTTCGCTACTGCGAATACCAACTGTGCGGAGCAAAGAAAAATAGTTTTTCATTGTTGCATGGAAGTCCTCTGACTTATTTTTTCGCTACTCCGAATACCGACTGCTCGAGTAAAAAAATTGTTGTCTTTCGTTGTTGCATTGAAAAGTCCTCTGACTTATTTTTTCGCTACTGCGAATACCAACTGTGCGGAGCAAAGAAAAATAGTTTTTCATTGTTGCATGGAAGTCCTCTGACTTATTTTTTCGCTACTGCGAATACTGACTGCTCGAGTAAAAAAATTGTTGTCTTTCGTTGTTGCATTGAAAAGTCCTCTGACTTATTTTTTCGCTACTGCGAATACCAACTGTGCGGAGCAAAGAAAAATAGTTTTTCGTTGTTGCATTGTAAAGTCCACTGACTTATATTTTCGCTACTGCGAATACCGACTGCACGAGGATAAGAAAAATTGTTTTTCATTGTTGCATTGAAAAGTCCTCTGACTTATTTTTTCGCTACTGCGAATACCGACTGCGCGAGGCAAAGAAAAATTGTTTTTCATTGTTGCATTGAAGTCCTCTGACTTATTTTTTCGCTACTGCGAATACCGACTGTGCGGAGCAAAGAAAAATTGTTTTTCATTGTTGCATTGAAAAGTCCTCTGACTTATTTTTTCGCTACTGCGAATACTGACTGTGCGGAGCAAAGAAAAATTGTTTTTCTTTATTAGTTTAAAAATCCACTGACTTATTTTTTCGCTCCTGCGAATACTGACTGCGCGAGGCAAAGAAAAATTGTTTTTCATTGTTGCATTGAAAAGTCCTCTGACTTATTTTTTCGCTACTGCGAATACCAACTGTGCGGAGCAAAGAAAAATAGTTTTTCATTGTTGCATGGAAGTCCTCTGACTTATTTTATCACTACTGCGAATACCGACTGCGCGAGACAAAGAAAAATTGTTTTTCATTGTTGCATTGAAAAGTCCTCTGACTTATTTTTTCGCTACTGCGAATACCAACTGTGCGGAGCAAAGAAAAATAGTTTTTCATTGTTGCATGGAAGTCCTCTGACTTATTTTTTCGCTACTGCGAATACTGACTGCTCGAGTAAAAAAATTGTTGTCTTTCGTTGTTGCATTGAAAAGTCCTCTGACTTATTTTTTCGCTACTGCGAATACCAACTGTGCGGAGCAAAGAAAAATAGTTTTTCGTTGTTGCATTGTAAAGTCCACTGACTTATATTTTCGCTACTGCGAATACCGACTGCACGAGGATAAGAAAAATTGTTTTTCATTGTTGCATTGAAAAGTCCTCTGACTTATTTTTTCGCTACTGCGAATACCGACTGCGCGAGGCAAAGAAAAATTGTTTTTCATTGTTGCATTGAAGTCCTCTGACTTATTTTTTCGCTACTGCGAATACCGACTGTGCGGAGCAAAGAAAAATTGTTTTTCATTGTTGCATTGAAAAGTCCTCTGACTTATTTTTTCGCTACTGCGAATACTGACTGTGCGGAGCAAAGAAAAATTGTTTTTCTTTATTAGTTTAAAAATCCACTGACTTATTTTTTCGCTCCTGCGAATACTGACTGCGCGAGGCAAAGAAAAATTGTTTTTCATTGTTGCATTGAAAAGTCCTCTGACTTATTTTTTCGCTACTGCGAATACCAACTGTGCGGAGCAAAGAAAAATAGTTTTTCATTGTTGCATGGAAGTCCTCTGACTTATTTTTTCACTACTGCGAATACCGACTGCGCGAGACAAAGAAAAATTGTTTTTCATTGTTGCATTGAAAAGTCCTCTGACTTATTTTTTCGCTACTGCGAATACCAACTGTACGGAGCAAAGAAAAATAGTTTTTCATTGTTGCATGGAAGTCCTCTGACTTATTTTTTCGCTACTCCGAATACCGACTGCTCGAGTAAAAAAATTGTTGTCTTTCGTTGTTGCATTGAAAAGTCCTCTGACTTATTTTTTCGCTACTGCGAATACCAACTGTGCGGAGCAAAGAAAAATAGTTTTTCATTGTTGCATGGAAGTCCTCTGACTTATTTTTTCGCTACTGCGAATACCGACTGCTCGAGTAAAAAAATTGTTGTCTTTCGTTGTTGCATTGAAAAGTCCTCTGACTTATTTTTTCGCTACTGCGAATACCAACTGTGCGGAGCAAAGAAAAATAGTTTTTCGTTGTTGCATTGTAAAGTCCACTGACTTATATTTTCGCTACTGCGAATACCGACTGCACGAGGATAAGAAAAATTGTTTTTCATTGTTGCATTGAAAAGTCCTCTGACTTATTTTTTCGCTACTGCGAATACCGACTGCGCGAGGAAAAGAAAAATTGTTTTTCATTGTTGCATTGAAGTCCTCTGACTTATTTTTTCGCTACTGCGAATACCAACTGTGCGGAGCAAAGAGAAATAGTTTTTCATTGTTGCATGGAAGTCCTCTGAATTATTTTTTCGCTACTGCGAATAACGACTGCGCGAGGCAAAGAAAAATTGTTGTCTTTCGTTGTTGCATTGAAAAGTCCTCTGACTTATTTTTTCGCTCCTACGAATACCGACTGCGCGAGGCAAAGAAAAATTGTTGTCTTTCGTTGTTGCATTGAAAAGTCCTCTGACTTATTTTTTCGCTACTGCGAATACCAACTGTGCGGAGCAAAGAGAAATAGTTTTTCATTGTTGCATGGAAGGCCTCTGACTTATTTTTTCACTACTGCGAATACCGACTGCGCGAGGCAAAGAAAAATTGTTTTTCATCGTTACATTGAAAAGTCCATTGACTCATATTTTCGCTAATACGAATACCGACTGCGCGAGGCAAAGAAAAATTGTTTTTCTTTATTAGATTGAAAAGTCCACTGACTTATTTTTTCGCTCCTGTGAATACCGACTGCGCGAGGCAAAGAAAAATTGTTTTTCATTGTTGCATTGAGGTCCTCTGAATTATTTTTTCGCTACTGCGAATAACGACTGCGCGAGGCAAAGAAAAATTGTTTTTCATTGTTGCATTGAAGTCCTCTGAATTATTTTTTCGCTACTGCGAATAACGACTGTGAGGAGCAAAGAAAAATAGTTTTTCATTGTTGCATGGAAGTCCTCTGACTTATTTTTTCACTACTGCGAATACCGACTGCGCGAGGCAAAGAAAAATTGTTTTTCATCGTTACATTGAAAAGTCCATTGACTCATATTTTCGCTAATACGAATACCGACTGCGCGAGGCAAAGAAAAATTGTTTTTCTTTATTAGATTGAAAAGTCCACTGACTTATTTTTTCGCTACTGCGAATACCAACTGTGCGGAGCAAAGAAAAATAGTTTTTCATTGTTGCATGGAAGTCCTCTGACTTATTTTTTCGCTACTGCGAATACCGACTGCTCGAGTAAAAAAATTGTTGTCTTTCGTTGTTGCATTGTAAAGTCCTCTGACTTATATTTTCGCTACTGCGAATACCGACTGTGCGGAGCAAAGAAAAATTGTTTTTCATTGTTGCATTGAAAAGTCCTCTGACTTATTTTCTCGCTACTGCGAATACCAACTGTGCGGAGCAAAGAAAAATAGTTTTTCATTGTTGCATGGAAGTCCTCTGACTTATTTTTTCGCTACTGCGAATACCGACTGCTCGAGTAAAAAAATTGTTGTCTTTCGTTGTTGCATTGAAAAGTCCTCTGACTTATTTTTTCGCTACTGCGAATACCAACTGTGCGGAGCAAAGAAAAATAGTTTTTCGTTGTTGCATTGTAAAGTCCACTGACTTATATTTTCGCTACTGCGAATACCGACTGCACGAGGATAAGAAAAATTGTTTTTCATTGTTGCATTGAAAAGTCCTCTGACTTATTTTTTCGCTACTGCGAATACCGACTGCGCGAGGCATAGAAAAATTGTTTTTCATTGTTGCATTGAAGTCCTCTGACTTATTTTTTCGCTACTGCGAATACCGACTGTGCGGAGCAAAGAAAAATTGTTTTTCATTGTTGCATTGAAAAGTCATCTGACTTATTTTTTCGCTACTGCGAATACTGACTGTGCGGAGCAAAGAAAAATTGTTTTTCTTTATTAGTTTAAAAATCCACTGACTTATTTTTTCGCTCCTGCGAATACTGACTGCGCGAGGCAAAGAAAAATTGTTTTTCATTGTTGCATTGAAAAGTCCTCTGACTTATTTTTTCGCTACTGCGAATACCAACTGTGCGGAGCAAAGAAAAATAGTTTTTCATTGTTGCATGGAAGTCCTCTGACTTATTTTTTCACTACTGCGAATACCGACTGCGCGAGACAAAGAAAAATTGTTTTTCATTGTTGCATTGAAAAGTCCTCTGACTTATTTTTTCGCTACTGCGAATACCAACTGTGCGGAGCAAAGAAAAATAGTTTTTCATTGTTGCATGGAAGTCCTCTGACTTATTTTTTCGCTACTCCGAATACCGACTGCTCGAGTAAAAAAATTGTTGTCTTTCGTTGTTGCATTGAAAAGTCCTCTGACTTATTTTTTCGCTACTGCGAATACCAACTGTGCGGAGCAAAGAAAAATAGTTTTTCATTGTTGCATGGAAGTCCTCTGACTTATTTTTTCGCTACTGCGAATACTGACTGCTCGAGTAAAAAAATTGTTGTCTTTCGTTGTTGCATTGAAAAGTCCTCTGACTTATTTTTTCGCTACTGCGAATACCAACTGTGCGGAGCAAAGAAAAATAGTTTTTCGTTGTTGCATTGTAAAGTCCACTGACTTATATTTTCGCTACTGCGAATACCGACTGCACGAGGATAAGAAAAATTGTTTTTCATTGTTGCATTGAAAAGTCCTCTGACTTATTTTTTCGCTACTGCGAATACCGACTGCGCGAGGCAAAGAAAAATTGTTTTTCATTGTTGCATTGAAGTCCTCTGACTTATTTTTTCGCTACTGCGAATACCGACTGTGCGGAGCAAAGAAAAATTGTTTTTCATTGTTGCATTGAAAAGTCCTCTGACTTATTTTTTCGCTACTGCGAATACTGACTGTGCGGAGCAAAGAAAAATTGTTTTTCTTTATTAGTTTAAAAATCCACTGACTTATTTTTTCGCTCCTGCGAATACTGACTGCGCGAGGCAAAGAAAAATTGTTTTTCATTGTTGCATTGAAAAGTCCTCTGACTTATTTTTTCGCTACTGCGAATACCAACTGTGCGGAGCAAAGAAAAATAGTTTTTCATTGTTGCATGGAAGTCCTCTGACTTATTTTTTCACTACTGCGAATACCGACTGCGCGAGACAAAGAAAAATTGTTTTTCATTGTTGCATTGAAAAGTCCTCTGACTTATTTTTTCGCTACTGCGAATACCAACTGTGCGGAGCAAAGAAAAATAGTTTTTCATTGTTGCATGGAAGTCCTCTGACTTATTTTTTCGCTACTCCGAATACCGACTGCTCGAGTAAAAAAATTGTTGTCTTTCGTTGTTGCATTGAAAAGTCCTCTGACTTATTTTTTCGCTACTGCGAATACCAACTGTGCGGAGCAAAGAAAAATAGTTTTTCATTGTTGCATGGAAGTCCTCTGACTTATTTTTTCGCTACTGCGAATACCGACTGCTCGAGTAAAAAAATTGTTGTCTTTCGTTGTTGCATTGAAAAGTCCTCTGACTTATTTTTTCGCTACTGCGAATACCAACTGTGCGGAGCAAAGAAAAATAGTTTTTCGTTGTTGCATTGTAAAGTCCACTGACTTATATTTTCGCTACTGCGAATACCGACTGCACGAGGATAAGAAAAAATGTTTTTCATTGTTGCATTGAAAAGTCCTCTGACTTATTTTTTCGCTACTGCGAATACCGACTGCGCGAGGAAAAGAAAAATTGTTTTTCATTGTTGCATTGAAGTCCTCTGACTTATTTTTTCGCTACTGCGAATACCAACTGTGCGGAGCAAAGAGAAATAGTTTTTCATTGTTGCATGGAAGTCCTCTGAATTATTTTTTCGCTACTGCGAATAACGACTGCGCGAGGCAAAGAAAAATTGTTGTCTTTCGTTGTTGCATTGAAAAGTCCTCTGACTTATTTTTTCGCTCCTACGAATACCGACTGCGCGAGGCAAAGAAAAATTGTTGTCTTTCGTTGTTGCATTGAAAAGTCCTCTGACTTATTTTTTCGCTACTGCGAATACCAACTGTGCGGAGCAAAGAGAAATAGTTTTTCATTGTTGCATGGAAGGCCTCTGACTTATTTTTTCACTACTGCGAATACCGACTGCGCGAGGCAAAGAAAAATTGTTTTTCATCGTTACATTGAAAAGTCCATTGACTCATATTTTCGCTAATACGAATACCGACTGCGCGAGGCAAAGAAAAATTGTTTTTCTTTATTAGATTGAAAAGTCCACTGACTTATTTTTTCGCTCCTGTGAATACCGACTGCGCGAGGCAAAGAAAAATTGTTTTTCATTGTTGCATTGAGGTCCTCTGAATTATTTTTTCGCTACTGCGAATAACGACTGCGCGAGGCAAAGAAAAATTGTTTTTCATTGTTGCATTGAAGTCCTCTGAATTATTTTTTCGCTACTGCGAATAACGACTGTGAGGAGCAAAGAAAAATAGTTTTTCATTGTTGCATGGAAGTCCTCTGACTTATTTTTTCACTACTGCGAATACCGACTGCGCGAGGCAAAGAAAAATTGTTTTTCATCGTTACATTGAAAAGTCCATTGACTCATATTTTCGCTAATACGAATACCGACTGCGCGAGGCAAAGAAAAATTGTTTTTCTTTATTAGATTGAAAAGTCCACTGACTTATTTTTTCGCTACTGCGAATACCAACTGTGCGGAGCAAAGAAAAATAGTTTTTCATTGTTGCATGGAAGTCCTCTGACTTATTTTTTCGCTACTGCGAATACCGACTGCTCGAGTAAAAAAATTGTTGTCTTTCGTTGTTGCATTGTAAAGTCCACTGACTTATATTTTCGCTAATACGAATACCGACTGCGCGAGGCAAAGAAAAATTGTTTTTCTTTATTAGATTGAAAAGTCCACTGACTTATTTTTTCGCTCCTGTGAATACCGACTGCGCGAGGCAAAGAAAAATTGTTTTTCATTGTTGCATTGAGGTCCTCTGAATTATTTTTTCGCTACTGCGAATAACGACTGCGCGAGGCAAAGAAAAATTGTTTTTCATTGTTGCATTGAAGTCCTCTGAATTATTTTTTCGCTACTGCGAATACCGACTGCTCGAGTAATAAAATTGTTGTTGCATTGAAAAGACGTCTGACTTATTTTTTCACTACTGCGAATACCGACTGCGCGAGGCAAAGAAAAATTGTTTTTCATCGTTACATTGAAAAGTCCATTGACTCATATTTTCGCTAATACGAATACCGACTGCGCGAGGCAAAGAAAAATTGTTTTTCTTTATTAGATTGAAAAGTCCACTGACTTATTTTTTCGCTACTGCGAATACCAACTGTGCGGAGCAAAGAAAAATAGTTTTTCATTGTTGCATGGAAGTCCTCTGACTTATTTTTTCGCTACTGCGAATACCGACTGCTCGAGTAAAAAAATTGTTGTCTTTCGTTGTTGCATTGTAAAGTCCACTGACTTATATTTTCGCTACTGCGAATACCGACTGCACGAGGCTAAGAAAAATTGTTTTTCATTGTTGCATTGAAGTCCTCTGACTTATTTTTTCGCTACTGCGAATACCGACTGTGCGGAGCAAAGAAAAATTGTTTTTCATTGTTGCATTGAAAAGTCCTCTGACTTATTTTTTCGCTACTGCGAATACCGACTGCTCGAGTAAAAAAATTGTTGTCTCTCGTTGTTCCATTGAAAAGTCCTCTGACTTATTTTTTCGCTACTGCGAATACCGACTGCTCGAGTAATAAAATTGTTGTTGCATTGAAAAGACCTCTGACTTATTTTTTCACTACTGCGAATACCGACTGCGCGAGGCAAAGAAAAATTGTTTTTCATCGTTACATTGAAAAGTCCATTGACTCATATTTTCGCTAATACGAATACCGACTGCGCGAGGCAAAGAAAAATTGTTTTTCTTTATTAGATTGAAAAGTCCACTGACTTATTTTTTTGCTCCTGCGAATACCGACTGCGCGAGGCAAAGAAAAATTGTTTTTCATTGTTGCATTGAAAAGTCCTCTGACTTATTTTTTCGCTACTGCGAATACCAACTGTGCGGAGCAAAGAAAAATAGTTTTTCATTGTTGCATGGAAGTACTCTGACATATTTTTTCGCTACTCCGAATACCGACTGCTCGAGTAAAAAAATTGTTGTCTCTTGTTGTTCCATTGAAAAGACCTCTGACTTATTTTTTCTCTACTGCGAATACCGACTGCGCGAGGCAAAGAAAAATTGTTTTTCATCGTTACATTGAAGTCCTCTGACTTATTTTTTCGCTACTGCGAATACCGACTGTGCGGAGCAAAGAAAAATTGTTTTTCATTGTTACATTGAAAAGTCCTCTGACTTATTTTTTCGCTACTGCGAATACCGACTGCTCGAGTAAAAAAATTGTTGTCTCTCGTTGTTCCATTGAAAAGTCCTCTGACTTATTTTTTCGCTACTGCGAATACCGACTGCTCGAGTAATAAAATTGTTGTTGCATTGAAAAGACCTCTGACTTATTTTTTCACTACTGCGAATACCGACTGCGCGAGGCAAAGAAAAATTGTTTTTCATCGTTACATTGAAAAGTCCATTGACTCATATTTTCGCTAATACGAATACCGACTGCGCGAGGCAAAGAAAAATTGTTTTTCTTTATTAGATTGAAAAGTCCACTGACTTATTTTTTCGCTCCTGTGAATACCGACTGCGCGAGGCAAAGAAAAATTGTTTTTCATTGTTGCATTGAGGTCCTCTGAATTATTTTTTCGCTACTGCGAATAACGACTGCGCGAGGCAAAGAAAAATTGTTTTTCATTGTTGCATTGAAGTCCTCTGAATTATTTTTTCGCTACTGCGAATAACGACTGTGAGGAGCAAAGAAAAATAGTTTTTCATTGTTGCATGGAAGTCCTCTGACTTATTTTTTCACTACTGCGAATACCGACTGCGCGAGGCAAAGAAAAATTGTTTTTCATCGTTACATTGAAAAGTCCATTGACTCATATTTTCGCTAATACGAATACCGACTGCGCGAGGCAAAGAAAAATTGTTTTTCTTTATTAGATTGAAAAGTCCACTGACTTATTTTTTCGCTACTGCGAATACCAACTGTGCGGAGCAAAGAAAAATAGTTTTTCATTGTTGCATGGAAGTCCTCTGACTTATTTTTTCGCTACTGCGAATACCGACTGCTCGAGTAAAAAAATTGTTGTCTTTCGTTGTTGCATTGTAAAGTCCACTGACTTATATTTTCGCTACTGCGAATACCGACTGCACGAGGCTAAGAAAAATTGTTTTTCATTGTTGCATTGAAGTCCTCTGACTTATTTTTTCGCTACTGCGAATACCGACTGTGCGGAGCAAAGAAAAATTGTTTTTCATTGTTGCATTGAAAAGTCCTCTGACTTATTTTTTCGCTACTGCGAATACCGACTGCTCGAGTAATAAAATTGTTGTTGCATTGAAAAGACCTCTGACTTATTTTTTCACTACTGCGAATACCGACTGCTCGAGTAAAAAAATTGTTGTCTCTCGTTGTTCCATTGAAAAGTCCTCTGACTTATTTTTTCGCTACTGCGAATACCGACTGCTCGAGTAATAAAATTGTTGTTGCATTGAAAAGACCTCTGACTTATTTTTTCACTACTGCGAATACCGACTGCGCGAGGCAAAGAAAAATTGTTTTTTATCGTTACATTGAAAAGTCCATTGACTCATATTTTCGCTAATACGAATACCGACTGCGCGAGGCAAAGAAAAATTGTTTTTCTTTATTAGATTGAAAAGTCCACTGACTTATTTTTTCGCTACTGCGAATACCAACTGTGCGGAGCAAAGAAAAATAGTTTTTCATTGTTGCATGGAAGTCCTCTGACTTATTTTTTCGCTACTGCGAATACCGACTGCGCGAGGCAAAGAAAAATTGTTTTTCATCGTTACATTGAAAAGTCCATTGACTCATATTTTCACTACTGCGAATACCGACTGCGAGTGGCAAAGAAAAATTGTTTTTCTTTATTAGATTGAAAAGTCCACTGACTTATTTTTTTGCTCCTGCGAATACCGACTGCGCGAGGCAAAGAAAAATTGTTTTTCATTGTTGCATTGAAAAGTCCTCTGACTTATTTTTTCGCTACTGCGAATACCAACTGTGCGGAGCAAAGAAAAATAGTTTTTCATTGTTGCATGGAAGTCCTCTGACTTATTTTTTCGCTACTGCGAATACCGACTGCTCGAGTAAAAAAATTGTTGTCTCTCGTTGTTCCATTGAAAAGACCTCTGACTTATTTTTTCTCTACTGCGAATACCGACTGCGCGAGGCAAAGAAAAATTGTTTTTCATCGTTACATTGAAGTCCTCTGACTTATTTTTTCGCTACTGCGAATACCGACTGTGCGGAGCAAAGAAAAATTGTTTTTCATTGTTACATTGAAAAGTCCTCTGACTTATTTTTTCGCTACTGCGAATACCGACTGCTCGAGTAAAAAAATTGTTGTCTCTCGTTGTTCCATTGAAAAGTCCTCTGACTTATTTTTTCGCTACTGCGAATACCGACTGCTCGAGTAATAAAATTGTTGTTGCATTGAAAAGACCTCTGACTTATTTTTTCACTACTGCGAATACCGACTGCGCGAGGCAAAGAAAAATTGTTTTTTATCGTTACATTGAAAAGTCCATTGACTCATATTTTCGCTAATACGAATACCGACTGCGCGAGGCAAAGAAAAATTGTTTTTCTTTATTAGATTGAAAAGTCCACTGACTTATTTTTTCGCTACTGCGAATACCTACTGTGCGGAGCAAAGTAAAATTGTTTTTTTTTTAATAGATTGTAAAGTCCACTAACTTATATTTTCGCTACTGCGAATACCGACTGCACGAGGCTAAGAAAAATTGTTTTTCATTGTTGCATTGAAATGTCCTCTGACTTATTTTTTCGCTACTGCGAATACCGACTGTGCGGAGCAAAGAAAAATTGTTTTTCGTTGTTGCATTGAAAAGTCCACTGACTTATTTTTTCGCTACTGCGAATACCGACTGCGCGATGCAAAGAAAAATTGTTTTTTTTTTAATAGATTGTAAAGTCCATTGACTCATATTTTCGCTAATACGAATACCGACTGCGCGAGGCAAAGAAAAATTGTTTTTCTTTATTAGATTGAAAAGTCCACTGACTTATATTTTCGCTACTGCGAATACCGACTGTGCGGAGCAATGAAAAATAGTTTTCCATTGTTGCATTGAAGTCCTCTGCCTTATTTTTTCGCTACTGCGAATACCGACTATGCGAGGCAAAGAAAAATTGTTTTTTTTTTTAATAGATTGAAAAGTCCACTGACTTATATTTTCGCTACTGCGAATACCGACTGTGCGGAGCAATGAAAAGTAGTTTTCCATTGTTGCATTGAAGTCCTCTGACTTATTTTTTCGCTACTGCGAATACCGCCTGTGCGGAGCAAAGAAAAATTGTTTTTCATTGTTGCATTGAAAAGTCCTCTGATTTATTTTTTCGTTCCTGCGAATACCGACTGCGCGAGGCAAAGAAAAATTGTTTTTCATTATTGCATTGAAGTCCTCTGACTTATTTTTTCGCTACTGCGAATACCGGCTGCACGAGGCTAAGAAAAATTGTTTTTCATTGTTGCATTGAAAAGTCCTCTGACTTATTTTTTCGCTACTGCGAATACCGACTGTGCGGAGCAAAGAAAAATTGTTTTTCATTGTTGCATTGAAAAGTCCTCTGACTTATTTTTTCGCTACTGCGAATACCGACTGCTCGAGTAATAAAATTGTTGTCTTTCGTTGTTGCATTGAAAAGACCTCTGAATTATTTTTTCGCTACTGCGAATACCTACTGTGCGGAGCAAAGAAAAATTGTTTTTTTTTTAATAGATTGAAAAGTCCACTGACTTATTTTTTCGCTCCTGCGAATACCGACTGCGCGAGGCAAAGAAAAATTGTTTTTCATTGTTTCATTGAAGTCCTCTGATATATTTTTTCGCTACTGCGTATACCTACTGTGCGGAGCAAAGAAAAATTGTTTTTTTTTTAATAGATTGTAAAGTCCACTAACTTATATTTTCGCTACTGCGAATACCGACTGCACGAGGCTAAGAAAAATTGTTTTTCATTGTTGCATTGAAAAGTCCTCTGACTTATTTTTTCGCTACTGCGAATACCTACTGTGCGGAGCAAAGAAAAATTGTTTTTCATTGTTGCATTGAAAAGTCCACTGACTTATTTTTTCGCTACTGCGAATACCCACTGCGCGAGGCAAAGAAAAATTGTTTTTCATTGTTGCATTGAAGTCCTCTGACTTATTTTTTCGCTACTGCGAATACCGACTGTGCGGAGCAAAGAAAAATTGTTTTTCATTGTTGCATTGAAAAGTCCACTGACTTATTTTTTCGCTACTGCGAATACCGACTGCGCGAGGCAAAGAAAAATTGTTTTTCATTGTTGCATTGAAGTCCTCTGACTTATTTTTTCGCTACGGCGAATACCGACTGTGCGGAGCAAAGAAAAATTGTTTTTCATTGTTGCATTGAAAAGTCCACTGACTTATTTTTTTGCTACTGCGAATACCGACTGCGTGAGGCAAAGAAAAATTGTTTTTCATTGTTGCATTGAAAAGTCCTCTGACTTATTTTTTCGCTACTGCGAATACCAACTGTGCGGAGCAAAGAAAAATTGTTTTTCATTGTTGCATTGAAAAGTCCACTGACTTATATTTTCGCTACTGCGAATACCGACTGCACGAGGCTAAGAAAAATTGTTTTTCATTGTTGCATTGAAAAGTCCTCTGAATTATTTTTTCGCTACTGCGAATACCGACTGTGCGGAGCAAAGAAAAATTGTTTTTCATTGTTGCATTGAAAAGTCCTCTGACTTATTTTTTCGCTACTGCGAATACCGACTGTGCGGAGCAAAGAAAAATTGTTTTTCTTTATTAGATTGAAAAGTCCACTGACTTATATTTTCGCTACTGCGAATACCGACTGCGCGAGGCAAAGAAAAATTGTTTTTCATTGTTGCATTGAAAAGTCCTCTGACTTATTTTTTCGCTACTGCGAATACCGACTGCGCGAGGCAAAGAAAAATTGTTTTTCATTGTTGCATTGAAAAGTCCTCTGACTTATTTTTTCGCTACTGCGAATACCGACTGCGCGAGGCAAAGAAAAATTGTTTTTCATTGTTGCATTGAAGTCCTCTGACTTATTTTTTCGGTACTGCGAATACCTACTGTGCGGAGCAAAGAAAAATTGTTTTTCATTGTTGCATTGAAAAGTCCTCTGACTTATTTTTTCGCTACTGCGAATACCTACTGTGCGGAGCAAAGAAAAATAGTTTTTCATTGTTGCATGGAAGTCCTCTGACTTATTTTTTCGCTACTGCGAATACCGACTGCTCGAGTAAAAAAATTGTTGTCTTTCGTTGTTGCATTGAAAAGTCCTCTGACTTATTTTTTCGCTACTGCGAATACCAACTGTGCGGAGCAAAGAAAAATAGTTTTTCGTTGTTGCATTGTAAAGTCCACTGACTTATATTTTCGCTACTGCGAATACCGACTGCACGAGGATAAGAAAAATTGTTTTTCATTGTTGCATTGAAAAGTCCTCTGACTTATTTTTTCGCTACTGCGAATACCGACTGCACAAGGCTAAGAAAAATTGTTTTTCATTGTTGCATTGAAAAGTCCTCTGAATTATTTTTTCGCTACTGCGAATACCGACTGCACAAGGCTAAGAAAAATTGTTTTTCATTGTTGCATTGAAAAGTCCTCTGAATTATTTTTTCGCTACTGCGAATACCTACTGTGCGGAGCAAAGAAAAATTGTTTTTCATTGTTGCATTGAAAAGACCTCTGACTTATATTTTCGCTACTGCGAATACCGACTGCACGAGGCTAAGAAAAATTGTTTTTCATTGTTGCATTCAAAAGTCCTCTGACTTATTTTTTCGCTACTGCGAATACCGACTGCGCGAGGCAAAGAAAAATTGTTTTTCATTGTTGCATTGAAGTCCTCTAACTTATTTT
This sequence comes from Phymastichus coffea, assembly GCF_024137745.1. NCBI lineage: Eukaryota > Metazoa > Arthropoda > Insecta > Hymenoptera > Eulophidae > Phymastichus > Phymastichus coffea. The sequence continues at coordinate 1,280,060 of NW_026706827.1, forward strand.
TTCGCTACTGCGAATACCGACTGTACGGAGCAAAGAAAAATTGTTTTTCATTGTTGCATTGAAAAGTCCTCTGACTTATTTTTTCGCTACTGCGAATACCTACTGTGCGGAGCAAAGTAAAATTGTTTTTTTTTTAATAGATTGTAAAGTCCACTAACTTATATTTTCGCTACTGCGAATACCGACTGCACGAGGCTAAGAAAAATTGTTTTTCATTGTTGCATTGAAATGTCCTCTGACTTATTTTTTCGCTACTGCGAATACCGACTGTGCGGAGCAAAGAAAAATTGTTTTTCGTTGTTGCATTGAAAAGTCCACTGACTTATTTTTTCGCTACTGCGAATACCGACTGCGCGATGCAAAGAAAAATTGTTTTTTTTTTAATAGATTGTAAAGTCCATTGACTCATATTTTCGCTAATACGAATACCGACTGTGCGAGGCAAAGAAAAATTGTTTTTCTTTATTAGATTGAAAAGTCCACTGACTTATATTTTCGCTACTGCGAATACCGACTGTGCGGAGCAATAAAAATAGTTTTCCATTGTTGCATTGAAGTCCTCTGCCTTATTTTTTCGCTACTGCGAATACCGACTGCTCGAGTAAAAAAATTGTTGTCTTTCGTTGTTGCATTGAAAAGTACATTGACTTATTTTTTCGCTACTGCGAATACCAACTGTGCGGAGCAAAGAAAAATAGTTTTTCATTGTTGCATTGAAGTCCTCTGACTTATTTTTTCGCTACTGCGAATACCGACTGCGCGAGGTAAAGAAAAATTGTTTTTCATTGTTGCATTGAAGTCCTCTGACTTATTTTTTCGCTACTGCGAATACCGACTGCGCGAGGCAAAGAAAAATTGTTTTTCATTGTTGCATTGAAGTCCTCTAACTTATTTTTTCGCTACTGCGAATACCGACTGTACGGAGCAAAGAAAAATTGTTTTTCATTGTTGCATTGAAAAGTCCTCTGACTTATTTTTTCGCTACTGCGAATACCTACTGTGCGGAGCAAAGTAAAATTGTTTTTTTTTTAATAGATTGTAAAGTCCACTAACTTATATTTTCGCTACTGCGAATACCGACTGCACGAGGCTAAGAAAAATTGTTTTTCATTGTTGCATTGAAATGTCCTCTGACTTATTTTTTCGCTACTGCGAATACCGACTGTGCGGAGCAAAGAAAAATTGTTTTTCGTTGTTGCATTGAAAAGTCCACTGACTTATTTTTTCGCTACTGCGAATACCGACTGCGCGATGCAAAGAAAAATTGTTTTTTTTTTAATAGATTGTAAAGTCCATTGACTCATATTTTCGCTAATACGAATACCGACTGTGCGAGGCAAAGAAAAATTGTTTTTCTTTATTAGATTGAAAAGTCCACTGACTTATATTTTCGCTACTGCGAATACCGACTGTGCGGAGCAATGAAAAATAGTTTTCCATTGTTGCATTGAAGTCCTCTGCCTTATTTTTTCGCTACTGCGAATACCGACTGCTCGAGTAAAAAAATTGTTGTCTTTCGTTGTTGCATTGAAAAGTACATTGACTTATTTTTTCGCTACTGCGAATACCAACTGTGCGGAGCAAAGAAAAATAGTTTTTCATTGTTGCATTGAAGTCCTCTGACTTATTTTTTCGCTACTGCGAATACCGACTGCGCGAGGTAAAGAAAAATTGTTTTTCATTGTTGCATTGAAGTCCTCTGACTTATTTTTTCGCTACTGCGAATACCGACTGTACGGAGCAAAGAAAAATTGTTTTTCATTGTTGCATTGAAAAGTCCTCTGACTTATTTTTTCGCTACTGCGAATACCGACTGTGCGGAGCAAAGAAAAATTGTTTTTCATTGTTGCATTGAAAAGTCCTCTGACTTATTTTTTCGCTACTGCGAATACCGACTACTCGAGTAATAAAATTGTTGTCTTTCGTTGTTGCATCGAAAAGTCCACTGACTTATATTTTCGCTACTGGGAATACCGACTGCTCAGGTAAAAAAATTGTTGTCTTTCGTTGTTGCATTGAAAAGTCCATTGACTTATTTTTTCGCTACTGCGAATACCGACTGCGCGAGGCAAAGAAAAATTGTTTTTCATTGTTGCATTGAAAAGTCCTCTGACTTATTTTTTCGCTACTGCGAATACCAACTGTGCGGAGCAAAGAAAAATTGTTTTTCATTGTTGCATTGAAAAGTCCTCTGACTTATTTTTTCGTTCCTGCGAATACCGACTGCGCGAGGCAAAGAAAAATTGTTTTTCATTATTGCATTGAAGTCCTCTGACTTATTTTTTCGCTACTGCGAATACCGGCTGCACGAGGCTAAGAAAAATTGTTTTTCATTGTTGCATTGAAAAGTCCTCTGACTTATTTTTTCGCTACTGCGAATACCGACTGTGCGGAGCAAAGAAAAATTGTTTTTCATTGTTGAATTGAAGTCCGCTGACTTATTTTTTCGCTACTGCGAATACCGACTGTGCGGAGCAAAGAAAAATTGTTTTTCATTGTTGCATTGAAAAGTCCTCTGACTTATTTTTTCGCTACTGCGAATACCGACTGTGCGGAGCAAAGAAAAATTGTTTTTCATTGTTGCATTGAAAAGTCCTCTGACTTATTTTTTCGCTACTGCGAATACCGACTGTGCGGAGCAAAGAAAAATTGTTTTTCATTGTTGCATTGAAAAGTCCTCTGACTTATTTTTTCGCTACTGCGAATACCGACTGTGCGGAGCAAAGAAAAATTGTTTTTCATTGTTGCATTGAAAAGTCCTCTGACTTATTTTTTCGCTACTGCGAATACCGACTGCTCGAGTAATAAAATTGTTGTCTTTCGTTGTTGCATTGAAAAGACCTCTGAATTATTTTTTCGCTACTGCGAATACCTACTGTGCGGAGCAAAGAAAAATTGTTTTTTTTTTAATAGATTGAAAAGTCCACTGACTTATTTTTTCGCTCCTGCGAATACCGACTGCGCGTGGCAAAGAAAAATTGTTTTTCATTGTTTCATTGAAAAGTCCATTGACTTATTTTTTCGCTACTGCGAATACCGACTGCGCGAGGCAAAGAAAAATTGTTTTTCATTGTTGCATTGAAAAGTCCTCTGACTTATTTTTTCGCTACTGCGAATACCAACTGTGCGGAGCAAAGAAAAATTGTTTTTCATTGTTGCATTGAAAAGTCCTCTGACTTATTTTTTCGCTACTGCGAATACCAACTGTGCGGAGCAAAGAAAAATTGTTTTTCATTGTTGCATTGAAAAGTCCTCTGACTTATTTTTTCGTTCCTGCGAATACCGACTGCGCGAGGCAAAGAAAAATTGTTTTTCATTATTGCATTGAAGTCCTCTGACTTATTTTTTCGCTACTGCGAATACCGGCTGCACGAGGCTAAGAAAAATTGTTTTTCATTGTTGCATTGAAAAGTCCTCTGACTTATTTTTTCGCTACTGCGAATACCGACTGTGCGGAGCAAAGAAAAATTGTTTTTCATTGTTGAATTGAAGTCCTCTGACTTATTTTTTCGCTACTGCGAATACCGACTGTGCGGAGCAAAGAAAAATTGTTTTTCATTGTTGCATTGAAAAGTCCTCTGACTTATTTTTTCGCTACTGCGAATACCGACTGTGCGGAGCAAAGAAAAATTGTTTTTCATTGTTTCATTGAAGTCCTCTGAATTATTTTTTCGCTACTGCGAATACCTACTGTGCGGAGCAAAGTAAAATTGTTTTTTTTTTAATAGATTGTAAAGTCCACTAACTTATATTTTCGCTACTGCGAATACCGACTGCACGAGGCTAAGAAAAATTGTTTTTCATAGTTGCATTGAAAAGTCCTCTGACTTATTTTTTCGCTACTGCGAATACCGACTGCGCGAGGCAAAGAAAAATTGTTTTTCATTCTTTCATTGAAGTCCTCTGAATTATTTTTTCGCTACTGCGAATACCTACTGTGCGGAGCAAAGAAAAATTGTTTTTCATAGTTGCATTGAAAAGTCCTCTGACTTATTTTTTCGTTCCTGCGAATACCGACTGCGCGAGGCAAAGAAAAATGGTTTTTCATTATTGCATTGAAGTCCTCTGACTTATTTTTTCGCTACTGCGAATACCTACTGTGCGGAGCAAAGAAAAATTGTTTTTCATTGTTGCATTGAAAAGTCCACTGACTTATTTTTTCGCTACTGCGAATACCCACTGCGCGAGGCAAAGAAAAATTGTTTTTCATTGTTGCATTGAAGTCCTCTGACTTATTTTTTCGCTACTGCGAATACCGACTGTGCGGAGCAAAGAAAAATTGTTTTTCATTGTTGCATTGAAAAGTCCACTGACTTATTTTTTCGCTACTGCGAATACCGACTGCGCGAGGCAAAGAAAAATTGTTTTTCATTGTTGCATTGAAGTCCTCTGACTTATTTTTTCGCTACTGCGAATACCGACTGTGCGGAGCAAAGAAAAATTGTTTTTCATTGTTGCATTGAAAAGTCCACTGACTTATTTTTTTGCTACTGCGAATACCGACTGCGTGAGGCAAAGAAAAATTGTTTTTCATTGTTGCATTGAAGTCCTCTGACTTATTTTTTCGCTACTGCGAATACCTACTGTGCGGAGCAAAGTAAAATTGTTTTTTTTTTAATAGATTGTAAAGTCCACTAACTTATATTTTCGCTACTGCGAATACCGACTGCACGAGGCTAAGAAAAATTGTTTTTCATTGTTGCATTGAAATGTCCTCTGACTTATTTTTTCGCTACTGCGAATACCGACTGTGCGGAGCAAAGAAAAATTGTTTTTCGTTGTTGCATTGAAAAGTCCACTGACTTATTTTTTCGCTACTGCGAATACCGACTGCGCGATGCAAAGAAAAATTGTTTTTTTTTTAATAGATTGTAAAGTCCATTGACTCATATTTTCGCTAATACGAATACCGACTGCGCGAGGCAAAGAAAAATTGTTTTTCTTTATTAGATTGAAAAGTCCACTGACTTATATTTTCGCTACTGCGAATACCGACTGTGCGGAGCAATGAAAAATAGTTTTCCATTGTTGCATTGAAGTCCTCTGCCTTATTTTTTCGCTACTGCGAATACCGACTATGCGGAGCAAAGAAAAATTGTTTTTTTTTTTAATAGATTGAAAAGTCCACTGACTTATATTTTCGCTACTGCGAATACCGACTGTGCGGAGCAATGAAAAGTAGTTTTCCATTGTTGCATTGAAGTCCTCTGACTTATTTTTTCGCTACTGCGAATACCGCCTGTGCGGAGCAAAGAAAAATTGTTTTTCATTGTTGCATTGAAAAGTCCTCTGACTTATTTTTTCGTTCCTGCGAATACCGACTGCGCGAGGCAAAGAAAAATTGTTTTTCATTATTGCATTGAAGTCCTCTGACTTATTTTTTCGCTACTGCGAATACCGGCTGCACGAGGCTATGAAAAATTGTTTTTCATTGTTGCATTGAAAAGTCCTCTGACTTATTTTTTCGCTACTGCGAATACCGACTGTGCGGAGCAAAGAAAAATTGTTTTTCATTGTTGCATTGAAGTCCTCTGACTTATTTTTTCGCTACTGCGAATACCGACTGTGCGGAGCAAAGAAAAATTGTTTTTCATTGTTGCATTGAAAAGTCCTCTGACTTATTTTTTCGCTACTGCGAATACCGACTGTGCGGAGCAAAGAAAAATTGTTTTTCATTGTTGCATTGAAAAGTCCTCTGACTTATTTTTTCGCTACTGCGAATACCGACTGCTCGAGTAATAAAATTGTTGTCTTTCGTTGGTGCATTGAAAAGACCTCTGAATTATTTTTTCGCTACTGCGAATACCTACTGTGCGGAGCAAAGAAAAATTGTTTTTTTTTTAATAGATTGAAAAGTCCACTGACTTATTTTTTCGCTCCTGCGAATACCGACTGCGCGAGGCAAAGAAAAATTGTTTTTCATTGTTTCATTGAAGTCCTCTGATATATTTTTTCGCTACTGCGTATACCTACTGTGCGGAGCAAAGAAAAATTGTTTTTTTTTTAATAGATTGTAAAGTCCACTAACTTATATTTTCGCTACTGCGAATACCGACTGCACGAGGCTAAGAAAAATTGTTTTTCATTGTTGCATTGAAAAGTCCTCTGACTTATTTTTTCGCTACTGCGAATACCGACTGCTCGAGTAAAAAAATTGTTGTCTTTCGTTGTTGCATTGAAAAGTCCTCTGACTTATTTTTTCGCTAGTGCGAATACCGACTGTGCGGAGCAAAGAAAAATTGTTTTTCATTGTTTCATTGAAGTCCTCTGAATTATTTTTTCGCTACTGCGAATACCTACTGTGCGGAGCAAAGTAAAATTGTTTTTTTTTTAATAGATTGTAAAGTCCACTAACTTATATTTTCGCTACTGCGAATACCGACTGCACGAGGCTAAGAAAAATTGTTTTTCATAGTTGCATTGAAAAGTCCTCTGACTTATTTTTTCGCTACTGCGAATACCGACTGCGCGAGGCAAAGAAAAATGGTTTTTCATTATTGCATTGAAGTCCTCTGACTTATTTTTTCGCTACTGCGAATACCGACTGTGCGGAGCAAAGAAAAATTGTTTTTCATTGTTGCATTGAAAAGTCCACTGACTTATTTTTTCGCTACTGCGAATACCGACTGCGCGAGGCAAAGAAAAATTGTTTTTCATTGTTGCATTGAAGTCCTCTGACTTATTTTTTCACTACTGCGAATACCGACTGCGCGAGGCAAAGAAAAATTGTTTTTTATCGTTACATTGAAAAGTCCATTGACTCATATTTTCGCTAATACGAATACCGACTGCGCGAGGCAAAGAAAAATTGTTTTTCTTTATTAGATTGAAAAGTCCACTGACTTATTTTTTCGCTACTGCGAATACCAACTGTGCGGAGCAAAGAAAAATAGTTTTTCATTGTTGCATGGAAGTCCTCTGACTTATTTTTTCGCTACTGCGAATACCGACTGCTCGAGTAATAAAATTGTTGTCTTTCGTTGTTGCATTGAAAAGACCTCTGACTTATTTTTTCTCTACTGCGAATACCGACTGCGCGAGGCAAAGAAAAATTGTTTTTCATCGTTACATTGAAAAGTCCATTGACTCATATTTTCACTACTGCGAATACCGACTGCGAGTGGCAAAGAAAAATTGTTTTTCTTTATTAGATTGAAAAGTCCACTGACTTATTTTTTTGCTCCTGCGAATACCGACTGTGTGGAGCAAAGAAAAATCGTTTTTCATTGTTGCATTGAAAAGACCTCTGACTTATTTTTTCTCTACTGCGAATACCGACTGCGCGAGGCAAAGAAAAATTGTTTTTCATCGTTACATTGAAAAGTCCATTGACTCATATTTTCACTACTGCGAATACCGACTGCGAGTGGCAAAGAAAAATTGTTTTTCTTTATTAGATTGAAAAGTCCACTGACTTATTTTTTTGCTCCTGCGAATACCGACTGCGCGAGGCAAAGAAAAATTGTTTTTCATTGTTGCATTGAAAAGTCCTCTGACTTATTTTTTCGCTACTGCGAATACCAACTGTGCGGAGCAAAGAAAAATAGTTTTTCATTGTTGCATGGAAGTCCTCTGACTTATTTTTTCGCTACTGCGAATACCGACTGCTCGAGTAAAAAAATTGTTGTCTCTCGTTGTTCCATTGAAAAGACCTCTGACTTATTTTTTCTCTACTGCGAATACCGACTGCGCGAGGCAAAGAAAAATTGTTTTTCATCGTTACATTGAAGTCCTCTGACTTATTTTTTCGCTACTGCGAATACCGACTGTGCGGAGCAAAGAAAAATTGTTTTTCATTGTTGCATTGAAAAGTCCTCTGACTTATTTTTTCGCTACTGCGAATACCGACTGCTCGAGTAAAAAAATTGTTGTCTCTCGTTGTTCCATTGAAAAGTCCTCTGACTTATTTTTTCGCTACTGCGAATACCGACTGCTCGAGTAATAAAATTGTTGTTGCATTGAAAAGACCTCTGACTTATTTTTTCACTACTGCGAATACCGACTGCGCGAGGCAAAGAAAAATTGTTTTTTATCGTTACATTGAAAAGTCCATTGACTCATATTTTCGCTAATACGAATACCGACTGCGCGAGGCAAAGAAAAATTGTTTTTCTTTATTAGATTGAAAAGTCCACTGACTTATTTTTTCGCTACTGCGAATACCAACTGTGCGGAGCAAAGAAAAATAGTTTTTCATTGTTGCATGGAAGTCCTCTGACTTATTTTTTCGCTACTGCGAATACCGACTGCTCGAGTAATAAAATTGTTGTCTTTCGTTGTTGCATTGAAAAGACCTCTGACTTATTTTTTCTCTACTGCGAATACCGACTGCGCGAGGCAAAGAAAAATTGTTTTTCATCGTTACATTGAAAAGTCCATTGACTCATATTTTCACTACTGCGAATACCGACTGCGAGTGGCAAAGAAAAATTGTTTTTCTTTATTAGATTGAAAAGTCCACTGACTTATTTTTTTGCTCCTGCGAATACCGACTGTGTGGAGCAAAGAAAAATCGTTTTTCATTGTTGCATTGAAAAGACCTCTGACTTATTTTTTCTCTACTGCGAATACCGACTGCGCGAGGCAAAGAAAAATTGTTTTTCATCGTTACATTGAAAAGTCCATTGACTCATATTTTCACTACTGCGAATACCGACTGCGAGTGGCAAAGAAAAATTGTTTTTCTTTATTAGATTGAAAAGTCCACTGACTTATTTTTTTGCTCCTGCGAATACCGACTGCGCGAGGCAAAGAAAAATTGTTTTTCATTGTTGCATTGAAAAGTCCTCTGACTTATTTTTTCGCTACTGCGAATACCAACTGTGCGGAGCAAAGAAAAATAGTTTTTCATTGTTGCATGGAAGTACTCTGACATATTTTTTCGCTACTCCGAATACCGACTGCTCGAGTAAAAAAATTGTTGTCTTTCGTTGTTGCATTGAAAAGTCCTCTGACTTATTTTTTCGCTACTGCGAATACCAACTGTGCGGAGCAAAGAAAAATAGTTTTTCATTGTTGCATGGAAGTCCTCTGACTTATTTTTTCGCTACTCCGAATACCGACTCCTCGAGTAAAAAAATTGTTGTCTTTCGTTGTTGCATTGAAAAGTCCTCTGACTTATTTTTTCGCTACTGCGAATACCGACTGTGCGGAGCAAAGAAAAATTGTTTTTCATTGTTGCATTGAAAAGTCCTCTGACTTATTTTTTCGCTACTGCGAATACTGACTGTGCGGAGCAAAGAAAAATTGTTTTTCTTTATTAGTTTAAAAATCCACTGACTTATTTTTTCGCTCCTGCGAATACTGACTGCGCGAGGCAAAGAAAAATTGTTTTTCATTGTTGCATTGAAAAGTCCTCTGACTTATTTTTTCGCTACTGCGAATACCAACTGTGCGGAGCAAAGAAAAATAGTTTTTCATTGTTGCATGGAAGTCCTCTGACTTATTTTTTCACTACTGCGAATACCGACTGCGCGAGACAAAGAAAAATTGTTTTTCATTGTTGCATTGAAAAGTCCTCTGACTTATTTTTTCGCTACTGCGAATACCAACTGTGCGGAGCAAAGAAAAATAGTTTTTCATTGTTGCATGGAAGTCCTCTGACTTATTTTTTCGCTACTCCGAATACCGACTGCTCGAGTAAAAAAATTGTTGTCTTTCGTTGTTGCATTGAAAAGTCCTCTGACTTATTTTTTCGCTACTGCGAATACCAACTGTGCGGAGCAAAGAAAAATAGTTTTTCATTGTTGCATGGAAGTCCTCTGACTTATTTTTTCGCTACTGCGAATACCGACTGCTCGAGTAAAAAAATTGTTGTCTTTCGTTGTTGCATTGAAAAGTCCTCTGACTTATTTTTTCGCTACTGCGAATACCAACTGTGCGGAGCAAAGAAAAATAGTTTTTCGTTGTTGCATTGTAAAGTCCACTGACTTATATTTTCGCTACTGCGAATACCGACTGCACGAGGATAAGAAAAATTGTTTTTCATTGTTGCATTGAAAAGTCCTCTGACTTATTTTTTCGCTACTGCGAATACCGACTGCGCGAGGAAAAGAAAAATTGTTTTTCATTGTTGCATTGAAGTCCTCTGACTTATTTTTTCGCTACTGCGAATACCAACTGTGCGGAGCAAAGAGAAATAGTTTTTCATTGTTGCATGGAAGTCCTCTGAATTATTTTTTCGCTACTGCGAATAACGACTGCGCGAGGCAAAGAAAAATTGTTGTCTTTCGTTGTTGCATTGAAAAGTCCTCTGACTTATTTTTTCGCTACTGCGAATACCAACTGTGCGGAGCAAAGAAAAATAGTTTTTCATTGTTGCATGGAAGTACTCTGACATATTTTTTCGCTACTCCGAATACCGACTGCTCGAGTAAAAAAATTGTTGTCTTTCGTTGTTGCATTGAAAAGTCCTCTGACTTATTTTTTCGCTACTGCGAATACCAACTGTGCGGAGCAAAGAGAAATAGTTTTTCATTGTTGCATGGAAGGCCTCTGACTTATTTTTTCACTACTGCGAATACCGACTGCGCGAGGCAAAGAAAAATTGTTTTTCATCATTACATTGAAAAGTCCATTGACTCATATTTTCGCTAATACGAATACCGACTGTGCGAGGCAAAGAAAAATTGTTTTTCTTTATTAGATTGAAAAGTCCTCTGACTTATTTTTTCGCTACTGCGAATACCGACTGCTCGAGTAATAAAATTGTTGTTGCATTGAAAAGACCTCTGACTTATTTTTTCACTACTGCGAATACCGACTGCGCGAGGCAAAGAAAAATTGTTTTTCTTTATTAGATTGAAAAGTCCACTGACTTATTTTTTCGCTACTGCGAATACCAACTGTGCGGAGCAAAGAAAAATAGTTTTTCATTGTTGCATGGAAGTCCTATGACTTATTTTTTCGCTCCTGCGAATACCGACTGCGCGAGGCAAAGAAAAATTGTTTTTCATTGTTGCATTGAGGTCCTCTGAATTATTTTTTCGCTACTGCGAATACCGACTGTGCGGAGCAAAGAAAAATTGTTTTTCTTTATTAGATTGAAAAGTCCACTGACTTATTTTTTCGCTACTGAGAATACCGACTGTGCGGAGCAAAGAAAAATAGTTTTTCATTGTTGCATGGAAGTCCTCTGACTTATTTTTTCGCTACTGCGAATACCGACTGTGCGGAGCAAAGAAAAATTGTTTTTCATTGTTGCATTGAAAAGTCCACTGACTTATTTTTTCGCTACTGCGAATACCGACTGCGTGAGGCAAAGAAAAATTGTTTTTCATTGTTGCATTGAAGTCCTCTGACTTATTTTTTCGCTACTGCGAATACCTACTGTGCGGAGCAAAGTAAAATTGTTTTTTTTTTAATAGATTGTAAAGTCCACTAACTTATATTTTCGCTACTGCGAATACCGACTGCACGAGGCTATGAAAAATTGTTTTTCATTGTTGCATTGAAAAGTCCTCTGACTTATTTTTTCGCTACTGCGAATACCGACTGTGCGGAGCAAAGAAAAATTGTTTTTCATTGTTGCATTGAAGTCCTCTGACTTATTTTTTCGCTACTGCGAATACCGACTGTGCGGAGCAAAGAAAAATTGTTTTTCATTGTTGCATTGAAAAGTCCTCTGACTTATTTTTTCGCTACTGCGAATACCGACTGTGCGGAGCAAAGAAAAATTGTTTTTCATTGTTGCATTGAAAAGTCCTCTGACTTATTTTTTCGCTACTGCGAATACCGACTGCTCGAGTAATAAAATTGTTGTCTTTCGTTGGTGCATTGAAAAGACCTCTGAATTATTTTTTCGCTACTGCGAATACCTACTGTGCGGAGCAAAGAAAAATTGTTTTTTTTTTAATAGATTGAAAAGTCCACTGACTTATTTTTTCGCTCCTGCGAATACCGACTGCGCGAGGCAAAGAAAAATTGTTTTTCATTGTTTCATTGAAGTCCTCTGATATATTTTTTCGCTACTGCGTATACCTACTGTGCGGAGCAAAGAAAAATTGTTTTTTTTTTAATAGATTGTAAAGTCCACTAACTTATATTTTCGCTACTGCGAATACCGACTGCACGAGGCTAAGAAAAATTGTTTTTCATTGTTGCATTGAAAAGTCCTCTGACTTATTTTTTCGCTACTGCGAATACCGACTGCTCGAGTAAAAAAATTGTTGTCTTTCGTTGTTGCATTGAAAAGTCCTCTGACTTATTTTTTCGCTAGTGCGAATACCGACTGTGCGGAGCAAAGAAAAATTGTTTTTCATTGTTTCATTGAAGTCCTCTGAATTATTTTTTCGCTACTGCGAATACCTACTGTGCGGAGCAAAGTAAAATTGTTTTTTTTTTAATAGATTGTAAAGTCCACTAACTTATATTTTCGCTACTGCGAATACCGACTGCACGAGGCTAAGAAAAATTGTTTTTCATAGTTGCATTGAAAAGTCCTCTGACTTATTTTTTCGCTACTGCGAATACCGACTGCGCGAGGCAAAGAAAAATGGTTTTTCATTATTGCATTGAAGTCCTCTGACTTATTTTTTCGCTACTGCGAATACCGACTGTGCGGAGCAAAGAAAAATTGTTTTTCATTGTTGCATTGAAAAGTCCACTGACTTATTTTTTCGCTACTGCGAATACCGACTGCGCGAGGCAAAGAAAAATTGTTTTTCATTGTTGCATTGAAGTCCTCTGACTTATTTTTTCACTACTGCGAATACCGACTGCGCGAGGCAAAGAAAAATTGTTTTTTATCGTTACATTGAAAAGTCCATTGACTCATATTTTCGCTAATACGAATACCGACTGCGCGAGGCAAAGAAAAATTGTTTTTCTTTATTAGATTGAAAAGTCCACTGACTTATTTTTTCGCTACTGCGAATACCAACTGTGCGGAGCAAAGAAAAATAGTTTTTCATTGTTGCATGGAAGTCCTCTGACTTATTTTTTCGCTACTGCGAATACCGACTGCTCGAGTAATAAAATTGTTGTCTTTCGTTGTTGCATTGAAAAGACCTCTGACTTATTTTTTCTCTACTGCGAATACCGACTGCGCGAGGCAAAGAAAAATTGTTTTTCATCGTTACATTGAAAAGTCCATTGACTCATATTTTCACTACTGCGAATACCGACTGCGAGTGGCAAAGAAAAATTGTTTTTCTTTATTAGATTGAAAAGTCCACTGACTTATTTTTTTGCTCCTGCGAATACCGACTGTGTGGAGCAAAGAAAAATCGTTTTTCATTGTTGCATTGAAAAGACCTCTGACTTATTTTTTCTCTACTGCGAATACCGACTGCGCGAGGCAAAGAAAAATTGTTTTTCATCGTTACATTGAAAAGTCCATTGACTCATATTTTCACTACTGCGAATACCGACTGCGAGTGGCAAAGAAAAATTGTTTTTCTTTATTAGATTGAAAAGTCCACTGACTTATTTTTTTGCTCCTGCGAATACCGACTGCGCGAGGCAAAGAAAAATTGTTTTTCATTGTTGCATTGAAAAGTCCTCTGACTTATTTTTTCGCTACTGCGAATACCAACTGTGCGGAGCAAAGAAAAATAGTTTTTCATTGTTGCATGGAAGTCCTCTGACTTATTTTTTCGCTACTGCGAATACCGACTGCTCGAGTAAAAAAATTGTTGTCTCTCGTTGTTCCATTGAAAAGACCTCTGACTTATTTTTTCTCTACTGCGAATACCGACTGCGCGAGGCAAAGAAAAATTGTTTTTCATCGTTACATTGAAGTCCTCTGACTTATTTTTTCGCTACTGCGAATACCGACTGTGCGGAGCAAAGAAAAATTGTTTTTCATTGTTGCATTGAAAAGTCCTCTGACTTATTTTTTCGCTACTGCGAATACCGACTGCTCGAGTAAAAAAATTGTTGTCTCTCGTTGTTCCATTGAAAAGTCCTCTGACTTATTTTTTCGCTACTGCGAATACCGACTGCTCGAGTAATAAAATTGTTGTTGCATTGAAAAGACCTCTGACTTATTTTTTCACTACTGCGAATACCGACTGCGCGAGGCAAAGAAAAATTGTTTTTTATCGTTACATTGAAAAGTCCATTGACTCATATTTTCGCTAATACGAATACCGACTGCGCGAGGCAAAGAAAAATTGTTTTTCTTTATTAGATTGAAAAGTCCACTGACTTATTTTTTCGCTACTGCGAATACCAACTGTGCGGAGCAAAGAAAAATAGTTTTTCATTGTTGCATGGAAGTCCTCTGACTTATTTTTTCGCTACTGCGAATACCGACTGCTCGAGTAATAAAATTGTTGTCTTTCGTTGTTGCATTGAAAAGACCTCTGACTTATTTTTTCTCTACTGCGAATACCGACTGCGCGAGGCAAAGAAAAATTGTTTTTCATCGTTACATTGAAAAGTCCATTGACTCATATTTTCACTACTGCGAATACCGACTGCGAGTGGCAAAGAAAAATTGTTTTTCTTTATTAGATTGAAAAGTCCACTGACTTATTTTTTTGCTCCTGCGAATACCGACTGTGTGGAGCAAAGAAAAATCGTTTTTCATTGTTGCATTGAAAAGACCTCTGACTTATTTTTTCTCTACTGCGAATACCGACTGCGCGAGGCAAAGAAAAATTGTTTTTCATCGTTACATTGAAAAGTCCATTGACTCATATTTTCACTACTGCGAATACCGACTGCGAGTGGCAAAGAAAAATTGTTTTTCTTTATTAGATTGAAAAGTCCACTGACTTATTTTTTTGCTCCTGCGAATACCGACTGCGCGAGGCAAAGAAAAATTGTTTTTCATTGTTGCATTGAAAAGTCCTCTGACTTATTTTTTCGCTACTGCGAATACCAACTGTGCGGAGCAAAGAAAAATAGTTTTTCATTGTTGCATGGAAGTACTCTGACATATTTTTTCGCTACTCCGAATACCGACTGCTCGAGTAAAAAAATTGTTGTCTTTCGTTGTTGCATTGAAAAGTCCTCTGACTTATTTTTTCGCTACTGCGAATACCAACTGTGCGGAGCAAAGAAAAATAGTTTTTCATTGTTGCATGGAAGTCCTCTGACTTATTTTTTCGCTACTCCGAATACCGACTCCTCGAGTAAAAAAATTGTTGTCTTTCGTTGTTGCATTGAAAAGTCCTCTGACTTATTTTTTCGCTACTGCGAATACCGACTGTGCGGAGCAAAGAAAAATTGTTTTTCATTGTTGCATTGAAAAGTCCTCTGACTTATTTTTTCGCTACTGCGAATACTGACTGTGCGGAGCAAAGAAAAATTGTTTTTCTTTATTAGTTTAAAAATCCACTGACTTATTTTTTCGCTCCTGCGAATACTGACTGCGCGAGGCAAAGAAAAATTGTTTTTCATTGTTGCATTGAAAAGTCCTCTGACTTATTTTTTCGCTACTGCGAATACCAACTGTGCGGAGCAAAGAAAAATAGTTTTTCATTGTTGCATGGAAGTCCTCTGACTTATTTTTTCACTACTGCGAATACCGACTGCGCGAGACAAAGAAAAATTGTTTTTCATTGTTGCATTGAAAAGTCCTCTGACTTATTTTTTCGCTACTGCGAATACCAACTGTGCGGAGCAAAGAAAAATAGTTTTTCATTGTTGCATGGAAGTCCTCTGACTTATTTTTTCGCTACTCCGAATACCGACTGCTCGAGTAAAAAAATTGTTGTCTTTCGTTGTTGCATTGAAAAGTCCTCTGACTTATTTTTTCGCTACTGCGAATACCAACTGTGCGGAGCAAAGAAAAATAGTTTTTCATTGTTGCATGGAAGTCCTCTGACTTATTTTTTCGCTACTGCGAATACCGACTGCTCGAGTAAAAAAATTGTTGTCTTTCGTTGTTGCATTGAAAAGTCCTCTGACTTATTTTTTCGCTACTGCGAATACCAACTGTGCGGAGCAAAGAAAAATAGTTTTTCGTTGTTGCATTGTAAAGTCCACTGACTTATATTTTCGCTACTGCGAATACCGACTGCACGAGGATAAGAAAAATTGTTTTTCATTGTTGCATTGAAAAGTCCTCTGACTTATTTTTTCGCTACTGCGAATACCGACTGCGCGAGGAAAAGAAAAATTGTTTTTCATTGTTGCATTGAAGTCCTCTGACTTATTTTTTCGCTACTGCGAATACCAACTGTGCGGAGCAAAGAGAAATAGTTTTTCATTGTTGCATGGAAGTCCTCTGAATTATTTTTTCGCTACTGCGAATAACGACTGCGCGAGGCAAAGAAAAATTGTTGTCTTTCGTTGTTGCATTGAAAAGTCCTCTGACTTATTTTTTCGCTACTGCGAATACCAACTGTGCGGAGCAAAGAAAAATAGTTTTTCATTGTTGCATGGAAGTACTCTGACATATTTTTTCGCTACTCCGAATACCGACTGCTCGAGTAAAAAAATTGTTGTCTTTCGTTGTTGCATTGAAAAGTCCTCTGACTTATTTTTTCGCTACTGCGAATACCAACTGTGCGGAGCAAAGAGAAATAGTTTTTCATTGTTGCATGGAAGGCCTCTGACTTATTTTTTCACTACTGCGAATACCGACTGCGCGAGGCAAAGAAAAATTGTTTTTCATCATTACATTGAAAAGTCCATTGACTCATATTTTCGCTAATACGAATACCGACTGTGCGAGGCAAAGAAAAATTGTTTTTCTTTATTAGATTGAAAAGTCCTCTGACTTATTTTTTCGCTACTGCGAATACCGACTGCTCGAGTAATAAAATTGTTGTTGCATTGAAAAGACCTCTGACTTATTTTTTCACTACTGCGAATACCGACTGCGCGAGGCAAAGAAAAATTGTTTTTCTTTATTAGATTGAAAAGTCCACTGACTTATTTTTTCGCTACTGCGAATACCAACTGTGCGGAGCAAAGAAAAATAGTTTTTCATTGTTGCATGGAAGTCCTATGACTTATTTTTTCGCTCCTGCGAATACCGACTGCGCGAGGCAAAGAAAAATTGTTTTTCATTGTTGCATTGAGGTCCTCTGAATTATTTTTTCGCTACTGCGAATACCGACTGTGCGGAGCAAAGAAAAATTGTTTTTCTTTATTAGATTGAAAAGTCCACTGACTTATTTTTTCGCTACTGAGAATACCGACTGTGCGGAGCAAAGAAAAATAGTTTTTCATTGTTGCATGGAAGTCCTCTGACTTATTTTTTCGCTACTGCGAATACCGACTGTGCGGAGCAAAGAAAAATTGTTTTTCATTGTTGCATTGAAAAGTCCACTGACTTATTTTTTCGCTACTGCGAATACCGACTGCGTGAGGCAAAGAAAAATTGTTTTTCATTGTTGCATTGAAGTCCTCTGACTTATTTTTTCGCTACTGCGAATACCTACTGTGCGGAGCAAAGTAAAATTGTTTTTTTTTTAATAGATTGTAAAGTCCACTAACTTATATTTTCGCTACTGCGAATACCGACTGCACGAGGCTAAGAAAAATTGTTTTTCATTGTTGCATTGAAATGTCCTCTGACTTATTTTTTCGCTACTGCGAATACCGACTGTGCGGAGCAAAGAAAAATTGTTTTTCGTTGTTGCATTGAAAAGTCCACTGACTTATTTTTTCGCTACTGCGAATACCGACTGCGCGATGCAAAGAAAAATTGTTTTTTTTTTAATAGATTGTAAAGTCCATTGACTCATATTTTCGCTAATACGAATACCGACTGCGCGAGGCAAAGAAAAATTGTTTTTCTTTATTAGATTGAAAAGTCCACTGACTTATATTTTCGCTACTGCGAATACCGACTGTGCGGAGCAATGAAAAATAGTTTTCCATTGTTGCATTGAAGTCCTCTGCCTTATTTTTTCGCTACTGCGAATACCGACTATGCGGAGCAAAGAAAAATTGTTTTTTTTTTTTAATAGATTGAAAAGTCCACTGACTTATATTTTCGCTACTGCGAATACCGACTGTGCGGAGCAATGAAAAGTAGTTTTCCATTGTTGCATTGAAGTCCTCTGACTTATTTTTTCGCTACTGCGAATACCGCCTGTGCGGAGCAAAGAAAAATTGTTTTTCATTGTTGCATTGAAAAGTCCTCTGACTTATTTTTTCGTTCCTGCGAATACCGACTGCGCGAGGCAAAGAAAAATTGTTTTTCATTATTGCATTGAAGTCCTCTGACTTATTTTTTCGCTACTGCGAATACCGGCTGCACGAGGCTAAGAAAAATTGTTTTTCATTGTTGCATTGAAAAGTCCTCTGACTTATTTTTTCGCTACTGCGAATACCGACTGTGCGGAGCAAAGAAAAATTGTTTTTCATTGTTGCATTGAAAAGTCCTCTGACTTATTTTTTCGCTACTGCGAATACCGACTGCTCGAGTAATAAAATTGTTGTCTTTCGTTGTTGCATTGAAAAGACCTCTGAATTATTTTTTCGCTACTGCGAATACCTACTGTGCGGAGCAAAGAAAAATTGTTTTTTTTTTAATAGATTGTAAAGTCCACTAACTTATATTTTCGCTACTGCGAATACCGACTGTGCGGAGCAAAGAAAAATTGTTTTTCGTTGTTGCATTGAAAAGTCCACTGACTTATTTTTTCGCTACTGCGAATACCGACTGCGCGATGCAAAGAAAAATTGTTTTTTTTTTAATAGATTGTAAAGTCCATTGACTCATATTTTCGCTAATACGAATACCGACTGCGCGAGGCAAAGAAAAATTGTTTTTCTTTATTAGATTGAAAAGTCCACTGACTTATATTTTCGCTACTGCGAATACCGACTGTGCGGAGCAATGAAAAATAGTTTTCCATTGTTGCATTGAAGTCCTCTGCCTTATTTTTTCGCTACTGCGAATACCGACTATGCGGAGCAAAGAAAAATTGTTTTTTTTTTTAATAGATTGAAAAGTCCACTGACTTATATTTTCGCTACTGCGAATACCGACTGTGCGGAGCAATGAAAAGTAGTTTTCCATTGTTGCATTGAAGTCCTCTGACTTATTTTTTCGCTACTGCGAATACCGCCTGTGCGGAGCAAAGAAAAATTGTTTTTCATTGTTGCATTGAAAAGTCCTCTGACTTATTTTTTCGTTCCTGCGAATACCGACTGCGCGAGGCAAAGAAAAATTGTTTTTCATTATTGCATTGAAGTCCTCTGACTTATTTTTTCGCTACTGCGAATACCGGCTGCACGAGGCTAAGAAAAATTGTTTTTCATTGTTGCATTGAAAAGTCCTCTGACTTATTTTTTCGCTACTGCGAATACCGACTGTGCGGAGCAAAGAAAAATTGTTTTTCATTGTTGCATTGAAAAGTCCTCTGACTTATTTTTTCGCTACTGCGAATACCGACTGCTCGAGTAATAAAATTGTTGTCTTTCGTTGTTGCATTGTAAAGTCCACTGACTTATTTTTTCGCTACTGCGAATACCGACTGCGCGAGGCAAAGAAAAATTGTTTTTCATTGTTTCATTGAAGTCCTCTGATATATTTTTTCGCTACTGCGTATACCTACTGTGCGGAGCAAAGAAAAATTGTTTTTTTTTTAATAGATTGTAAAGTCCACTAACTTATATTTTCGCTACTGCGAATACCGACTGCACGAGGCTAAGAAAAATTGTTTTTCATTGTTGCATTGAAAAGTCCTCTGACTTATTTTTTCGCTACTGCGAATACCGACTGCTCGAGTAAAAAAATTGTTGTCTTTCGTTGTTGCATTGAAAAGTCCTCTGACTTATTTTTTCGCTAGTGCGAATACCGACTGTGCGGAGCAAAGAAAAATTGTTTTTCATTGTTTCATTGAAGTCCTCTGAATTATTTTTTCGCTACTGCGAATACCTACTGTGCGGAGCAAAGTAAAATTGTTTTTTTTTTAATAGATTGTAAAGTCCACTAACTTATATTTTCGCTACTGCGAATACCGACTGCACGAGGCTAAGAAAAATTGTTTTTCATAGTTGCATTGAAAAGTCCTCTGACTTATTTTTTCGCTACTGCGAATACCGACTGCGCGAGGCAAAGAAAAATGGTTTTTCATTATTGCATTGAAGTCCTCTGACTTATTTTTTCGCTACTGCGAATACCTACTGTGCGGAGCAAAGAAAAATTGTTTTTCATTGTTGCATTGAAAAGTCCACTGACTTATTTTTTCGCTACTGCGAATACCCACTGCGCGAGGCAAAGAAAAATTGTTTTTCATTGTTGCATTGAAGTCCTCTGACTTATTTTTTCGCTACTGCGAATACCGACTGTGCGGAGCAAAGAAAAATTGTTTTTCATTGTTGCATTGAAAAGTCCACTGACTTATTTTTTCGCTACTGCGAATACCGACTGCGCGAGGCAAAGAAAAATTGTTTTTCATTGTTGCATTGAAGTCCTCTGACTTATTTTTTCGCTACTGCGAATACCGACTGTGCGGAGCAAAGAAAAATTGTTTTTCATTGTTGCATTGAAAAGTCCACTGACTTATTTTTTTGCTACTGCGAATACCGACTGCGTGAGGCAAAGAAAAATTGTTTTTCATTGTTGCATTGAAAAGTCCTCTGACTTATTTTTTCGCTACTGCGAATACCAACTGTGCGGAGCAAAGAAAAATTGTTTTTCATTGTTGCATTGAAAAGTCCACTGACTTATATTTTCGCTACTGCGAATACCGACTGCACGAGGCTAAGAAAAATTGTTTTTCATTGTTGCATTGAAAAGTCCTCTGAATTATTTTTTCGCTACTGCGAATACCGACTGTGCGGAGCAAAGAAAAATTGTTTTTCATTGTTGCATTGAAAAGTCCTCTGACTTATTTTTTCGCTACTGCGAATACCGACTGTGCGGAGCAAAGAAAAATTGTTTTTCTTTATTAGATTGAAAAGTCCACTGACTTATATTTTCGCTACTGCGAATACCGACTGCGCGAGGCAAAGAAAAATTGTTTTTCATTGTTGCATTGAAAAGTCCTCTGACTTATTTTTTCGCTACTGCGAATACCGACTGCGCGAGGCAAAGAAAAATAGTTTTTCATTGTTGCATGGAAGTCCTCTGACTTATTTTTTCGCTACTGCGAATACCGACTGCTCGAGTAAAAAAATTGTTGTCTTTCGTTGTTGCATTGAAAAGTCCTCTAACTTATTTTTTCGCTACTGCGAATACCAACTGTGCGGAGCAAAGAAAAATAGTTTTTCGTTGTTGCATTGTAAAGTCCACTGACTTATATTTTCGCTACTGCGAATACCGACTGCACGAGGATAAGAAAAATTGTTTTTCATTGTTGCATTGAAAAGTCCTCTGACTTATTTTTTCGCTACTGCGAATACCGACTGCACAAGGCTAAGAAAAATTGTTTTTCATTGTTGCATTGAAAAGTCCTCTGAATTATTTTTTCGCTACTGCGAATACCGACTGCACAAGGCTAAGAAAAATTGTTTTTCATTGTTGCATTGAAAAGTCCTCTGAATTATTTTTTCGCTACTGCGAATACCTACTGTGCGGAGCAAAGAAAAATTGTTTTTCATTGTTGCATTGAAAAGACCTCTGACTTATATTTTCGCTACTGCGAATACCGACTGCACGAGGCTAAGAAAAATTGTTTTTCATTGTTGCATTCAAAAGTCCTCTGACTTATTTTTTCGCTACTGCGAATACCGACTGCGCGAGGCAAAGAAAAATTGTTTTTCATTGTTGCATTGAAGTCCTCTAACTTATTTTTTCGCTACTGCGAATACCGACTGTACGGAGCAAAGAAAAATTGTTTTTCATTGTTGCATTGAAAAGTCCTCTGACTTATTTTTTCGCTACTGCGAATACCTACTGTGCGGAGCAAAGTAAAATTGTTTTTTTTTTAATAGATTGTAAAGTCCACTAACTTATATTTTCGCTACTGCGAATACCGACTGCACGAGGCTAAGAAAAATTGTTTTTCATTGTTGCATTGAAATGTCCTCTGACTTATTTTTTCGCTACTGCGAATACCGACTGTGCGGAGCAAAGAAAAATTGTTTTTCGTTGTTGCATTGAAAAGTCCACTGACTTATTTTTTCGCTACTGCGAATACCGACTGCGCGATGCAAAGAAAAATTGTTTTTTTTTTAATAGATTGTAAAGTCCATTGACTCATATTTTCGCTAATACGAATACCGACTGTGCGAGGCAAAGAAAAATTGTTTTTCTTTATTAGATTGAAAAGTCCACTGACTTATATTTTCGCTACTGCGAATACCGACTGTGCGGAGCAATGAAAAATAGTTTTCCATTGTTGCATTGAAGTCCTCTGCCTTATTTTTTCGCTACTGCGAATACCGACTGCTCGAGTAAAAAAATTGTTGTCTTTCGTTGTTGCATTGAAAAGTACATTGACTTATTTTTTCGCTACTGCGAATACCAACTGTGCGGAGCAAAGAAAAATAGTTTTTCATTGTTGCATTGAAGTCCTCTGACTTATTTTTTCGCTACTGCGAATACCGACTGCGCGAGGTAAAGAAAAATTGTTTTTCATTGTTGCATTGAAGTCCTCTGACTTATTTTTTCGCTACTGCGAATACCGACTGTACGGAGCAAAGAAAAATTGTTTTTCATTGTTGCATTGAAAAGTCCTCTGACTTATTTTTTCGCTACTGCGAATACCGACTGTGCGGAGCAAAGAAAAATTGTTTTTCATTGTTGCATTGAAAAGTCCTCTGACTTATTTTTTCGCTACTGCGAATACCGACTACTCGAGTAATAAAATTGTTGTCTTTCGTTGTTGCATCGAAAAGTCCACTGACTTATATTTTCGCTACTGGGAATACCGACTGCTCAGGTAAAAAAATTGTTGTCTTTCGTTGTTGCATTGAAAAGTCCATTGACTTATTTTTTCGCTACTGCGAATACCGACTGCGCGAGGCAAAGAAAAATTGTTTTTCATTGTTGCATTGAAAAGTCCTCTGACTTATTTTTTCGCTACTGCGAATACCAACTGTGCGGAGCAAAGAAAAATTGTTTTTCATTGTTGCATTGAAAAGTCCTCTGACTTATTTTTTCGTTCCTGCGAATACCGACTGCGCGAGGCAAAGAAAAATTGTTTTTCATTATTGCATTGAAGTCCTCTGACTTATTTTTTCGCTACTGCGAATACCGGCTGCACGAGGCTAAGAAAAATTGTTTTTCATTGTTGCATTGAAAAGTCCTCTGACTTATTTTTTCGCTACTGCGAATACCGACTGCGCGAGGCAAAGAAAAATTGTTTTTCATTGTTGCATTGAAGTCCTCTGACTTATTTTTTCGCTACTGCGAATACCGACTGTGCGGAGCAAAGAAAAATTGTTTTTCATTGTTGCATTGAAGTCCTCTGACTTATTTTTTCGCTACTGCGAATACCGACTGTGCGGAGCAAAGAAAAATTGTTTTTCATTGTTGCATTGAAAAGTCCTCTGACTTATTTTTTCGCTACTGCGAATACCGACTGCTCGAGTAATAAAATTGTTGTCTTTCGTTGTTGCATTGAAAAGACCTCTGAATTATTTTTTCGCTACTGCGAATACCTACTGTGCGGAGCAAAGAAAAATTGTTTTTTTTTTAATAGATTGAAAAGTCCACTGACTTATTTTTTCGCTCCTGCGAATACCGACTGCGCGAGGCAAAGAAAAATTGTTTTTCATTGTTTCATTGAAGTCCTCTGATATATTTTTTCGCTACTGCGTATACCTACTGTGCGGAGCAAAGAAAAATTGTTTTTTTTTTAATAGATTGTAAAGTCCACTAACTTATATTTTCGCTACTGCGAATACCGACTGCACGAGGCTAAGAAAAATTGTTTTTCATTGTTGCATTGAAAAGTCCTCTGACTTATTTTTTCGCTACTGCGAATACCGACTGCTCGAGTAAAAAAATTGTTGTCTTTCGTTGTTGCATTGAAAAGTCCTCTGACTTATTTTTTCGCTAGTGCGAATACCGACTGTGCGGAGCAAAGAAAAATTGTTTTTCATTGTTTCATTGAAGTCCTCTGAATTATTTTTTCGCTACTGCGAATACCTACTGTGCGGAGCAAAGTAAAATTGTTTTTTTTTTAATAGATTGTAAAGTCCACTAACTTATATTTTCGCTACTGCGAATACCGACTGCACGAGGCTAAGAAAAATTGTTTTTCATAGTTGCATTGAAAAGTCCTCTGACTTATTTTTTCGCTACTGCGAATACCGACTGCGCGAGGCAAAGAAAAATTGTTTTTCATTCTTTCATTGAAGTCCTCTGAATTATTTTTTCGCTACTGCGAATACCTACTGTGCGGAGCAAAGAAAAATTGTTTTTCATAGTTGCATTGAAAAGTCCTCTGACTTATTTTTTCGTTCCTGCGAATACCGACTGCGCGAGGCAAAGAAAAATGGTTTTTCATTATTGCATTGAAGTCCTCTGACTTATTTTTTCGCTACTGCGAATACCTACTGTGCGGAGCAAAGAAAAATTGTTTTTCATTGTTGCATTGAAAAGTCCACTGACTTATTTTTTCGCTACTGCGAATACCCACTGCGCGAGGCAAAGAAAAATTGTTTTTCATTGTTGCATTGAAGTCCTCTGACTTATTTTTTCGCTACTGCGAATACCGACTGTGCGGAGCAAAGAAAAATTGTTTTTCATTGTTGCATTGAAAAGTCCACTGACTTATTTTTTCGCTACTGCGAATACCGACTGCGCGAGGCAAAGAAAAATTGTTTTTCATTGTTGCATTGAAGTCCTCTGACTTATTTTTTCGCTACTGCGAATACCGACTGTGCGGAGCAAAGAAAAATTGTTTTTCATTGTTGCATTGAAAAGTCCACTGACTTATTTTTTTGCTACTGCGAATACCGACTGCGTGAGGCAAAGAAAAATTGTTTTTCATTGTTGCATTGAAGTCCTCTGACTTATTTTTTCGCTACTGCGAATACCTACTGTGCGGAGCAAAGTAAAATTGTTTTTTTTTTAATAGATTGTAAAGTCCACTAACTTATATTTTCGCTACTGCGAATACCGACTGCACGAGGCTAAGAAAAATTGTTTTTCATTGTTGCATTGAAATGTCCTCTGACTTATTTTTTCGCTACTGCGAATACCGACTGTGCGGAGCAAAGAAAAATTGTTTTTCGTTGTTGCATTGAAAAGTCCACTGACTTATTTTTTCGCTACTGCGAATACCGACTGCGCGATGCAAAGAAAAATTGTTTTTTTTTTAATAGATTGTAAAGTCCATTGACTCATATTTTCGCTAATACGAATACCGACTGCGCGAGGCAAAGAAAAATTGTTTTTCTTTATTAGATTGAAAAGTCCACTGACTTATATTTTCGCTACTGCGAATACCGACTGTGCGGAGCAATGAAAAATAGTTTTCCATTGTTGCATTGAAGTCCTCTGCCTTATTTTTTCGCTACTGCGAATACCGACTATGCGGAGCAAAGAAAAATTGTTTTTTTTTTTAATAGATTGAAAAGTCCACTGACTTATATTTTCGCTACTGCGAATACCGACTGTGCGGAGCAATGAAAAGTAGTTTTCCATTGTTGCATTGAAGTCCTCTGACTTATTTTTTCGCTACTGCGAATACCGCCTGTGCGGAGCAAAGAAAAATTGTTTTTCATTGTTGCATTGAAAAGTCCTCTGACTTATTTTTTCGTTCCTGCGAATACCGACTGCGCGAGGCAAAGAAAAATTGTTTTTCATTATTGCATTGAAGTCCTCTGACTTATTTTTTCGCTACTGCGAATACCGGCTGCACGAGGCTAAGAAAAATTGTTTTTCATTGTTGCATTGAAAAGTCCTCTGACTTATTTTTTCGCTACTGCGAATACCGACTGCGCGAGGCAAAGAAAAATTGTTTTTCATTGTTGCATTGAAGTCCTCTGACTTATTTTTTCGCTACTGCGAATACCGACTGTGCGGAGCAAAGAAAAATTGTTTTTCATTGTTGCATTGAAGTCCTCTGACTTATTTTTTCGCTACTGCGAATACCGACTGTGCGGAGCAAAGAAAAATTGTTTTTCATTGTTGCATTGAAAAGTCCTCTGACTTATTTTTTCGCTACTGCGAATACCGACTGCTCGAGTAATAAAATTGTTGTCTTTCGTTGTTGCATTGAAAAGACCTCTGAATTATTTTTTCGCTACTGCGAATACCTACTGTGCGGAGCAAAGAAAAATTGTTTTTTTTTTAATAGATTGAAAAGTCCACTGACTTATTTTTTCGCTCCTGCGAATACCGACTGCGCGAGGCAAAGAAAAATTGTTTTTCATTGTTTCATTGAAGTCCTCTGATATATTTTTTCGCTACTGCGTATACCTACTGTGCGGAGCAAAGAAAAATTGTTTTTTTTTTAATAGATTGTAAAGTCCACTAACTTATATTTTCGCTACTGCGAATACCGACTGCACGAGGCTAAGAAAAATTGTTTTTCATTGTTGCATTGAAAAGTCCTCTGACTTATTTTTTCGCTACTGCGAATACCGACTGCTCGAGTAAAAAAATTGTTGTCTTTCGTTGTTGCATTGAAAAGTCCTCTGACTTATTTTTTCGCTAGTGCGAATACCGACTGTGCGGAGCAAAGAAAAATTGTTTTTCATTGTTTCATTGAAGTCCTCTGAATTATTTTTTCGCTACTGCGAATACCTACTGTGCGGAGCAAAGTAAAATTGTTTTTTTTTTAATAGATTGTAAAGTCCACTAACTTATATTTTCGCTACTGCGAATACCGACTGCACGAGGCTAAGAAAAATTGTTTTTCATAGTTGCATTGAAAAGTCCTCTGACTTATTTTTTCGCTACTGCGAATACCGACTGCGCGAGGCAAAGAAAAATGGTTTTTCATTATTGCATTGAAGTCCTCTGACTTATTTTTTCGCTACTGCGAATACCGACTGTGCGGAGCAAAGAAAAATTGTTTTTCATTGTTGCATTGAAAAGTCCACTGACTTATTTTTTCGCTACTGCGAATACCGACTGCGCGAGGCAAAGAAAAATTGTTTTTCATTGTTGCATTGAAGTCCTCTGACTTATTTTTTCGCTACTGCGAATACCGACTGTGCGGAGCAAAGAAAAATTGTTTTTCATTGTTGCATTGAAAAGTCCACTGACTTATTTTTTTGCTACTGCGAATACCGACTGCGTGAGGCAAAGAAAAATTGTTTTTCATTGTTGCATTGAAGTCCTCTGACTTATTTTTTCGCTACTGCGAATACCTACTGTGCGGAGCAAAGTAAAATTGTTTTTTTTTTAATAGATTGTAAAGTCCACTAACTTATATTTTCGCTACTGCGAATACCGACTGCACGAGGCTAAGAAAAATTGTTTTTCATTGTTGCATTGAAATGTCCTCTGACTTATTTTTTCGCTACTGCGAATACCGACTGTGCGGAGCAAAGAAAAATTGTTTTTCGTTGTTGCATTGAAAAGTCCACTGACTTATTTTTTCGCTACTGCGAATACCGACTGCGCGATGCAAAGAAAAATTGTTTTTTTTTTAATAGATTGTAAAGTCCATTGACTCATATTTTCGCTAATACGAATACCGACTGCGCGAGGCAAAGAAAAATTGTTTTTCTTTATTAGATTGAAAAGTCCACTGACTTATATTTTCGCTACTGCGAATACCGACTGTGCGGAGCAATGAAAAATAGTTTTCCATTGTTGCATTGAAGTCCTCTGCCTTATTTTTTCGCTACTGCGAATACCGACTATGCGGAGCAAAGAAAAATTGTTTTTTTTTTAATAGATTGAAAAGTCCACTGACTTATATTTTCGCTACTGCGAATACCGACTGTGCGGAGCAATGAAAAGTAGTTTTCCATTGTTGCATTGAAGTCCTCTGCCTTATTTTTTCGCTACTGCGAATACCGACTGTGCGGAGCAAAGAAAAATTTTTTGTCGTTATTAGATTGAAAAGTCCACTGACTTATTTTTTCGCTACTGCGAATACCGACTGCTCGAGTAAAAAAATTGTTGTCTTTCGTTATTGCATTGAAAAGTCCTCTGACTTATTTTTTCGCTACTGCGAATACCGACTGCTCGAGTAAAAAAATTGTTGTCTTTCGTTGTTGCATTGAAAAGTCCTCTGACTTATTTTTTCGCTACTGCGAATACCGACTGCTCGAGTAAAAAAATTGTTGTCTTTCGTTGTTGCATTGAAAAGTCCTCTGACTTATTTTTTCGCTACTGCGAATACGGACTGTGCGGAGCAAAGAAAAATTGTTTTTTTTTTTAATAGATTGAAAAGTCCACTGACTTATTTTTTCACTACTGCGAATACCGACTGCGCAAGGCTAAGAAATAATTATTTTTATTGTTAGGGTTATTTTGCTACCGAATAATTTTAAGAATTTTGTATTATTAAAAGTTTAGATACTTATTCAATGCTACTACGCGATAATAAATATAATTAATATTTTTCAATAATAAAAGTTGATATCTTCTGATTTGTGGTAATTTAAAGTATTTTCTAGAAAGGAAAAATATTTTGCTTATATTTAACGGAGTAATTTCCCGTATAAAATAATATTTTAGCTAAAGTGATTTATAACACTATTATATTTAGTACAGTGTCTCTATTTAGACATTATTATACTGTAATAACAGTGAAATGTAAAAGAAAATTTTCTGTTATATTAAATTTTGGTTTTATAAGATTTAGAATCGGCTGATCTTTCTGATAATATATTTTAAGAGCTTCGTATTGGAAAAAGTACTAAAAGATATTTATATTTATTAACTACTTTTATATAATCTCTCTCGATCCAATACTGTCGTAACATTGTATCGTTGGCAAAGTCTACATATGAATGTATGACATTCATCTACTTTTTCTTCTAATTTTCTCTTTTTAGAATGCTCGTTTAATGGTATGTCTTCTTCTTCATCACTATTTACATCATTGTATTTCAAGCATCGTATATCACTTTTACGATTACAGCGTTTACATTTTATTGGCATAGATCTAATTTCTGAAAAACAATACATGCAAATGTTTTCCATATTTTGAGAGTGTAATAGTAGATCGTGAGCTACTTTTATCCTATATTCTTCAGGGTCGAATTTTAAATCAAATTCTTTATTGGACCCTAAGCAATGTAAGTAATACATTACGTACGGGCCGCAACTGTGTCCATCATTTACTGATTGATAAGGTCGGTTATCAATCCTCCATTTTTTCCAGCTTTTATTTTTCAGCTGTCTCAAAAAGCTATTTGAATTGTGAATAAAGGACTCAAACGCTTTCACAGCTCGATCTTCATCTGCATTTCCACCATATGGATCGATTACGCAAATTTTCTCTTCTTTGACATTTGCGGCTAATAACTGCCAGTGACTGCCTATCAAGTATGGCATTAATAATAAATTACAAATAGGGAAATCTAACTTGATTAATTGTCTATTTGTACATGTCCTCTTTACGCTGTACTCTCCTAATATCGTCGATGTAATGTCAGTAGGCACATATGTTACATTATCCCATTTATCTATACATGTAGCTATGTATGCATCTATGATCAATCCATTGATCCATATCTTTTTCCGAAGTGTGTGAAATTCTCGAGCTCTCAATTCACATACTTACAATTTAACAATTTTTTGGCTTTGGTATTTACTGACAGCGATATTGCAAGACCGGGAATTGAAATAATAATTAACATCTTTTATTACTTTATTTGGAAATATGTCTAAAATTTCTGCTTGCCCTTCCTTATGGTTTTCTTTCATCCCCGAGCTTTGTTGATTTTCTTCGATATCTATTGAACCTTGAATTATAATATCATCCGGTGCTGCTGTCGTTGGTTCAATGCAGTCATCGATGGGAACTATTGTTCTTTCATCTATTAATTTTTCTCCCAAGTCATCTAGACTACGTATTTCTAATTTTGGCATTATCAATTCAATCATGCTATCAGCGCTTTGACGTTCTTCAATTTCTACTTTTTCAATAGTTCTCTTCTTTTTAAGCTAAATATCATGATTTTCTTTTCTTTTTCTTTTATTGGTTGTAGATTTCAAAGTATTTGCTATACACTTATTTTTTATTTTATAATTTCTTCCGTCAGTCCATTCTTCGTTTCTTTATACACTGTTGAATTTAAATTTTCATTCATTTCATTTGAAAATCCTTTTTCTATATTATTTTCTAATTTTTCAGGTAGTAGACGGCAAATTGTTGATGCTTCTAAATGACTTTTCTTTTCCTTCTTTTTTTTTGCCTACTTTTACATCCATGGCAGATTTTCTGTTCCACCTCTCAATAAGATTTGGATTAGCAAGAGCTTCTGGGTATTTAGGTTTTTGGCTAGATGATTTTGTTCCTTTGATGGGAACACCCATCTTTACCAAACCAGCTGTTATTTGTCGATCATTGTTAAGGATACGAACTACATCACCTATACACGATCTAGTGTTTCCTTTCAAGAGTTTTTCTTTCATTACTCTAGTTGAACTTTCAATGTAAGCATTGCTGAGTCTTGATATATTTGGATCTACGAGGTGTGTTCAAAAAGTAACGAGAATTTTTAAATTTCGCGGGTTTGGAGAGTCCGTTTGTATAAAATTTTTTTTATTATGTTGGTACACATGCCCCTGAAGTACGATAAAATTTTCAGCAATATTCATTGCTTACTTTTTAAGTGGCAGCCGCTAACGTTAGACGTGTTTTTCGAGCTCGGCGATTTTCGTTTGTGAAAAAAAATGGATCAAAGAATTTGTATTAAATTTTGCGTAAAAAATGAAATAAAGTGTAGTAAAGTTTGTCAAATGTTAACAAAGGCATATAGTGTTTACGCTTTTCTCCTTTCAATAACTTGTAATAAGAACTTGTTTTAGTATCTTCGTGTACGACCCTTATTTTTTCTGTAGATAGTACGTTTATAAATGCAATCGGCTCATTGGCATGGTGAATTAGGAATTTAAATCTTGATTGGTGATGTTCATTAATACGTGCGCATTTGGCATACGTTACAATATCTTTACGATTGTAACGAACACCCCCATAAAATCGCAAAGTACAAGTACATCTCAAGTCATACAAAAGGCAATTTTCTATGGTTGCTCTTATTTTGTCTTCATCGAACTGCCCAAACTCGTCTTTAAATTCAGTTGATGGCAGTTTTACTTTGCCGATGTCATGATTAAATGCTATTTTATCTTTTTTTGCCGTCGAACTTTTTTCAATTTTCTTACACAATTTATCACACTCTTCATCTTCGCTTGTGGATAAATAAGACTTCGGTGGTTCGCTATCACTTCTTGAATCTACATGAAAATATTTGTATGATGTTAATTTAGATGTTGGTCGGTATGGTCTACTTTTACTAGAAAAATTTACAATTTTGCCGGCATCTATCTTATTATTTTTATACTCAAATGAGTACACATCCTCGGCTTCCTCTACAGTAATTTTTTTTTGGTAACAAATTATTTTATCACTATTTGGTTTCGTTAAATTTCTGTTGGTTTTGAGCTGTTGGATATTGTTTTGATTGTTATTGGTAAATTCTTCTTCATACTTTTCTTGTGTCGACGTCGAATTATTGTTACCATAAGAAGATGAATCATTTTCTTTCGTTGCAATATCTTCATAAATTGCCTCTTTTACTGTATTTTCAGGTGTTTTTACACTGACTCTTTCTATAAGTTGCCAGTGACCATTAGTACGTTTTCCAGAGAATAAAATACAGGCACTAATATGATGGGTTACATCACCATTTTCATCTTCTTTTTCTATTTTCCCTGTCTCATCTCCTTCGAATAACTTAGCAAACACTCCTATTTCATATAATGTTCCGAACTCTCTTAATCTTCCCATAACATTTTTATAATCTTCCGAATTTTTGTATTCGTGCACTACATTTGA
Organism: Phymastichus coffea; assembly: GCF_024137745.1. Taxonomy (NCBI): domain Eukaryota; kingdom Metazoa; phylum Arthropoda; class Insecta; order Hymenoptera; family Eulophidae; genus Phymastichus; species Phymastichus coffea. The sequence continues at coordinate 1,311,838 of NW_026706827.1, forward strand.
ATACTTGACGGCTGACAATTCTTCGTTCCAGGGTCTGATGTATAATCAACCACGCATTTTCTTAACAGGTTATGGTGAGTCTCAGCATTAAAAAGTATTACGGAAAAACATCTAAATAAGCAATTACCATCACCGACTATTGGTTTTTTTTCTGTAATAGTTTGTCTTATCATAAACTATGTTAGAATCTGTCAACAAATTTGTATTAATGCAATCGACTGTTATTTCATTACTAATATTTGCACTTTTATTTTTTTTATAACGTTCGAGCATCGACAAAACAATTTCTAATGGTTTTAATTCAATTGTTTTCTCTGATTCAAACATTGAATACGAGTCGTGCTCGTTGATTTCACGATCGAATACTATACTTGGATTGCAGGAATTTTCTTTAATGAAATTGTCATTGCAGTTTGCTTCAATTTTTGAACTTTGTCCGTTATTTATATCGTTATCTATTAATTTCTTGAAAGTGTTTTTATCCGGTTTATTTATATGTCTGGGATTTTCGATCATGCTTTTTTTCAATGAATACTCTCCTTCATCAATCTGTGATTAGTTCATACTTTTTTTGTCTTCTTTAATTTTAGCATCTAAACCATTATTATATATATTATTTGATGTATTTAAATCAATTTTATCACAAATAATATTAATTTTACCTTTTATTGTTTGAACCTTACTCACTAAAGCTGAATTTTGAACATTCCAAAGGTTTCTCAGCTTTAGTCTTACATCCTTTATACTTTTTTTCCATATTTTACTCACCTATAGTCAGACAGTAGTATAAATAATAAATGAAAATTTCCAAATAAACACTAAATCATGCAATTAAACATCGAATTTAAAAGTTATGAACTTCAAAAAATGAATTTCATGTTACTTATTTAAAAATGGCGCAATGTCAAATTAAACTTCCATTATTTTTTAACTCACGGAGGATTAATTTTACCATGATAATGAATCCAAACATTAAATGTCTACTTTACAGTACAATAACGGTAAAAATAAAAAAATGATAAAAAAAAGAAAGAAGAACAAAAAAAAACCAAAAAAAGTAATTCTAGATAAGCACCTACCTTCATGTGGTTAGAATTGGAAACATTTTTATAGGTTGAAAAATGGCTAAAAGGTCTTATAAGCATATATTAAATAATAATATTCAATATTAATCACATTTATATAGTAATTGCTAATTTTCTATATTTATGACATTTTCAAAAGATAATAATCAGCTTCAGGAAAAAATTTTATAGAACAAAAATTGCTTAAAATTATTCAAAGAGTAAGTGTTTATTTTTTCAATATTTTTTTAGAGCTTTGGATTTGGCCGTTTTTTTGAAAAACTCAAAAACATCTCCAAAAATTTCGAAAATATTCATACATATTTTTTACATGAACGTTCTATAATATTTTTTGTTCTATAAAATTTTTTTCTAAAATTGACCCTCCGTCAGTTAAAAAATAATGAAAGTTTAACTTGATATTGCACCATTTTGGACGCTATTTTGAATTAGGAAACATGAAATTAATTTTTTGAAGTTCATAATTTTCAAGTTCGAGATTCAATTACAAGATTTTGATAGGTTTTATACCAAAAGAACAGGTGTTTCAAGGTGAAAATAACGTTTGAAATATATCTAAAAAAATCGTGTTTTATTTATTTAAATCTAAATATTTAGTGTTTTTTTAAAAATTTTTGAAATTTTCGATTACACTAACCGAAAGAGCATACCCAAAAATAGTCGGGTATGAATTTTGAGTTAATTTCATCTTGTTTTCGTCAATCGGCACTTTCTTAAATATGGAGTACTCAAAAACTGCAATTGTAGCTTTAACCCATTAAAGCCCACGCTAAGACTGGTTGAGATAGCGACAAACAAACTGTGCTATCTTTTGCATAAGTGAAAAATAAAATATACGTATTTTTTTTTATGTTATTTTCAATTGTTTATAACAAATTATTTAAACAAATTACAAAAAAATTCATAATTATCAAAATCTAAATGCGGGAATCGATTCTGGAGGTGAAATCAAGACGAAAACCTATATAACACTTTTTTGTCAGAATTCAATTTGTTAGTGTAACGTAGGAATAAACAATTGCATGTTGGGGAGAAAAAGTGACCATGTCAAGTCCCAAGCAAAATCTATCTGGAATAGCAAAAAATAAACTGTGCTATCCTTTGCATAAGTGAAAAATAAAATATATATATTTTTTCTTATGTCATTTGCAATTGTTTATAACAAATTATTTAAACAAATTACAAAAAAATTCATAATTTTCAAAATCTGAATGCGGAAATCGATTCGGGGGATAAAATTGAGATGAAAACCTATATAACACTTTTTTGTCAGAGTTCAATTTGATATCTTTATGTAGAAATAAACTATTGACAAATAAGTGTTTTCATTCTCACACATGGTATCTGGAATCATATCAGTATTTTTTACTGATAAATTTTGAGATCTTATACTGTAATTGGATAAGTTTATTTCATTTCGTAAATCCTTCCGTGTTAGAGATCACGTTTGAGTGGCGGGCTAACGGTTGAAAACATTTATACATTGGATCTATTCTTTGAAATAATAATTTCGGAAAACTTTTAGTTTTTATTTTGTTCTAAATTGGTAACGTTACTGATAATGCCGAGACGGAGAATTAGCGATCTACCAAATTTAGTTGAAGATTCTGATAGTGATGAAGGTCAACATATTGATATAGCATTCATTCCTAATGAATATGAAAGTTCAGATGGAGATTCGGACGGTGATCCAAATGAAGATACATTATCAAATGAATTACCATCAGGTTCTTACGAACATGTTAAAAGTACATACACAAGTACTCAGAAATTGTTGGAACCGAATCATAAGTACAGTTGGAAAAATGATGCTTTGAATGATATTTCTCCGCATGTCGAGAGCAACTTCAATATTTCACCTATTTCATCATTGCAATCCAAAAATGCTTTTGAGTTGTTTGAGGTTTTCTTTTCGAAATCAATGAAAAACCATATCATTGAAGCCACTTCTGAAAATCATTTTGATTTATGTATGGATGATCTAGAAAAATTTATTACAATCATAATGATTACTATCTTCAATTCTAGAAAAAGTATTCGTGATTACTGATCAAAAAAGCGAATACTTCAGTGTCCAGTAATTGCGGAACTTATGTCTAGAAATAATTTCGTTGCCATAAAAAAGAACATACGATTCTATAAACTTCAAGAAACTGATCAAAATGATAAAGTCTGGAAGGTTAGAACTCTGTATGATATGTTTCGTGAGAATTGTATGCAATTTGGTTTCTTTGACTATAATTTATCAATAGATGAGATAATGGTAAAATACTTTGGTAGGTTTGGTATCAAGCAATGTATAAGGAATAAACCCATTAGATTTGGAATAAAAGAATGGGCAGTCTGTTCTTCTGATGGGTATATATATGATCTTGATATTTACACTGGTAAATCAGGAATCGATGAACGAAATCCTTTAGTTGCCGTTGGTTTAGGGTCTAGAGTGGTGATAAAGTTACTTTCGAATTTATTAGAAAAAACACAGAGAGAAGAACTGAAAAAGTATCATATTTATTTTGACAACTTTTTCACAAACCCAGATCTTATGATTCATTTGAAAAAAAATGGTTTATCGGCGACAGGAACTGTTCGGCATAATCGTGTGAAAGTGAAAGTCGAAATGCCAAAAAAAGCTAAAAGAGGATACACTATTTCAATGCATGAAGTGAATTCAAAATTGAATTATATTACAGTTATGGACTCAAAGCCAGTATCGATTCTCTCTTCGAAATATGGAAATGAACCAAAAGTTGAAATGCAGAGATGGCAGGAATCATCGAAAAAATCTATTCTTTTTCCTCATTGTTTCTCTATGTATAATGAACACATGGGTGGCGTCGATCTACATGATCAACACTGTAATGCTTTGATGCCTACAATTCGAAGTAAGAAATGGACATGGTGCCTTGTATTACGGCTCATCCAAGCATCCTTAGCAAACGCTACAGTGATTTACAATAAGTTACATCCAGACGAAAGAAAAGGTTCCAAAGATTTTGTTCAAGAAGTTTGTGAATATTATATTGACAAGTTATCTTCCAAACGTCCCCCCAAACGACAGAAACAGAGTGAAACTTCATCCCAAGAACACGTGATGAAACATGGGAGTCTTAGGAAATGTGGAATTTCAACATGTCGGACAAGAACGGAATGGTATTGTGAGAAATGTTCTATGCCTGTTTGCAAAAGTCATAAAGAAGGACATGGCAATGAACAATAATTCAATCCCACCGATTATATTTACAATAATTCATGCCAATATTGATGGATAAATACAATAATTAGCTTCATTTTATACGATTTTTTGAAACACTCTCAGGAGGCCGAATGTTTCTTCCTTCATTACAATAACTAATTGGCCTCTGACAGAAAAGTGTTATATAGGTTTTCGTCTAAACTTTACCCCCAGAATCGATTTCCGCATTCAGATTTTGAAAATTATAAATTTTTTTATAATTTGTTTAAATAGTATGTTATAAACAATTGCAAATGACATAAGAAAAAATATATATATTTTATTTTTCACTTATGCAAAGGATAGCACAGTTTATTTTTTGCTATTCCAGATAGATTTTGCTTGGGACTTGACATGGTCACTTTTTCTCCCCAACATGCAATTGTTTATTCCTACGTTACACTAACAAATTGAATTCTGACAAAAAAGTGTTATATAGGTTTTCGTCTTGATTTCATCTCCAGAATCGATTCCCGCATTTAGATTTTGATAATTATGAATTTTTTTGTAATTTGTTTAAATAATTTGTTATAAACAATTGAAAATAACATAAAAAAATACGTATATTTTATTTTTCACTTATGCAAAAGATAGCACAGTTTGTTTGTCGCTATCTCAACCAGTCTTAGCGTGGGCTTTAATGGGTTAAAAGGAAAGAGTGAAAAATTTGGAATTTTACGTATACTTTGAAAAATTTGTATTATATATCTAAAAGTATGAGATTTCTATTTTAGTAGTAAATTTAATTTTTATTAATACATAATATTGATTATATAATGCAAAATTAAAAAAAATGCTGTTAATAAATCATTTTGAAAGGATAAGAGATTGTACTTTGAAATTATTAGTACAAATCGATAATTTTATAACCATCTGTGATACTTTTGTCTTGTTAAAATTTCATTGAAAGAGAAAGTGAATAAACTGGATGAAAATACATTTTATCTTTTGTACATTGTAAATAAATACATTGTAATAGAACTGCGGACAACCGAATGATATAAACAGAATATTAAACTCGTTAAATATGCAGAATATTCACGGTATTTTTAACAAACAAATATACGATGTTAAATGTATTACCCATACTAATATATAAGATTGAGACTGTAATCATGACTATTAAGTATGTGGTTTGGTATTGCATAATAGTTTGATACATCGCTTAGTACATTTTATTAATTATAGGTTAAATTCATTTTTCGAATATTTTTTCCAATACATCTTGAACTTAGTAAAAGTTGATTGATTTATATTAAAGATTTTCAGCGCACCCGGTCTACGATTTCTATACTAAATAAACGTTCGAAAATTGTTTTTGTTTATATCTCGCGAACGGCTTGGAAAACGTTAAAATAATATGGACTAATTGAAAGAATGTTAAATTTTACCTAAGAAACAATACTTTGCGCAATTTCGATAAAAATGACATTGCGCAGAAAAAATTAAAATGAGATATCGCCCGTCAAAATCAATCCATAAAATAATTAGTTATTAACAAAAAACCGTTAAACAACACCATTTTTGGAATAGTATTTTCTTTTGCAATAAATATGAAAAATAATACTAAGTAGTCTGAAATTATGCGCTTTCATGTTCAAAACGTGCTTCATTTTTTTTTACGAAACTTGGATAGTTGGTTAAATATACAATTTATTACATTGCGATCGCTTCATTGTCAATTGCTTTAATTACATGCAAAAAAAGTCGCACGATTGTCTGCGTCATGTCATATGATTTTTGACTTCTAGCACAAGAATCATCCATAATATTTCGTTATTTTTATGACATTGTTACTGCAAAACACAATTGTATATTGCATAAATATGACACGATGTATAAAATGTAATATCAAAACGTGATTTTTTCGTACATATTTGTATTATTTATTTTTGAATTCCTGGTAATTTTTTCTACCATTTGAAAAAATGGACTCTCCAATTTTATTTAGAGCTGGGATAATTTTTGTTTTTATTTAAATCGCAGCTCCTTTAATTATTAAAATTAAGTAACTAATTTTATTTTAACTTACAAATAGAGTGTTGTACTTTATTATTCAACACTAAGAATTGCTTCAATTACCCGAGTAAGCTTGTCCTTCATTCGAAGACCGACGTGACCGCGAACTAGTCGCGCAAGGATCCGACGTGGAGGAAAGCGCTCGAAAACAGCCGGCGCGGTTAACAATTCACCCCGGTGAAAAATGTCGTATTTTCTCCAAAACTTTTAGACAGATTATAAATATTTTTTTTAATTGAAGATTTTACTAAAATATTAATAATCGATGAACTTTCGCGTGTAGAATATGCATGCTTGATTTTACAAAACGACTTTACTACTAACTTTGTTAACGCGCGCAGTTAATTTGTAATTTATAGTAATTATAATATATAAGTTCATTATTGTTAAGATATTCATGTAAGAGAGTAAGTAAATTCTTATTAATTATCTATATAAAACATCGTGAAAATATTATTATATACTGAAATGAAAACGATTAAAAATTATAACATAAACTTTTTTCACGTTTACTGGCAATTTCTGTAATATTTACACGATAATGCGAATATATATGTAGCGAGTACATGCCTAATAATTTTTGTAAATAATAATTTTTGAAATGTGGAATAATAAATTACTGATCATAATTCAAATAATTATAATTTTCGTTTTTGAATGATAAAAATCGGATAAGTTTGAGAAAATGTTGGTTGATTCAAATTATATCAAAAACAAATCAGCCTTAGAAACCGTTATCACTGAATAGCTGTATTGCGGTCAACACATACACACACACACGGGCGCGCGCGCGCGCACGTATACTATGAACGACATATGAACTACGCGCGTTAACAAAGTTATTAGTAAAGTTGTTTTGTAAAATGAAGCATGCATGTTCTACACGCGAAAGTTCATCGATTGTAAATTTTATTGTAAAATCTTCAATTTAAAACAAAATGGTCCAAATCCGTGAAAAAGTTTGTTTTGCAATTCTTAGTGTTGAATAATAAAGTTCAACTCTTTATCTATAAGTTAAAACAAAATTAGTCTCTTAATCTTAATAATATTGAAGGAGGTACGATTTAAATAAAAACTAAAATTATCTCAGCTCTAAATAAAGTTAGAGAGTCCATTTTGTTTAAATGGTAGGACAAATGACCAGAAACTCAAAAATAAATAATACAATTATGTACGAAAAAATCCAGTTATGATATAACATTTTATACATCGTGTGATATTTATGCAATAAACAATTGTGTTTTGCAGTAACAATTTCATAAAAATAACGAAATGCCATGAATGATTCTTATACTAGAAATCTAGACGAATCAAATGACATGTCGTAGACAATCGTACGACATATTTTCATCTAATTAGAGCAAAATCAAGAAAACTGATGTTACCATGCAATTACTTGGCGGCTGAAACAATCATAAATAAATAATTTGATAAATAAATTAAATGAATAATTGAAACAATGTCTCATCTTAGAACATCTTTTCATTATCGATGTCACCTTTTATTAATTTTGTTAATAATCTCTGAAATTGTAATTAATTTTTAAAATAAATTATTACAGAAATGGTGCGCGAGAAAATGAAGTGAGTGAGAAAGAGAAAAAGTGAGTGAAAGAGAAACATCGAGAAGGCGCGCTGAATAAAAAATCAATTTGAGCGAAAGAGCGAAAGTTTTGAAATAATTGTGGTTTTCCTCAAGTTGGATTAGTATCAAAGAGTACTTGAGATATATGAATTGAGGATGCATGTGTGAACTTTCACGTTTTTATTTTTTTAACTAAGGTGCCGGATGCAATAAGGGGCTTAGAGCTTGACCTTTTCGAATCGAGATCATCAATTATCGATTTACAAAAATTAAAAAACGGAATAATAAAATGTTTCGTTACGTTTACATATGCTATATTTTTTACATTCACCATTTCGTTGTGAATAGTCAAATTTCCGAGGAAAAAATAATAACTATTAAATTTCAAAACGGAATTTTTATTTATTTTTTTATAATAAACTCGCTGTTACTCGGTCAATTTTCATCCGATTATATTGATTTCTTTTTTTAAATACGTGTATTGTCTCGCGTACACGTTGAATCTATACAAAAATGACTGTAGAATATGGTTAATTATTTATTTCAATGTAAGTGAACAAATTCGGGTGTCATGGTTTTCGTGCATTCAACGACGAAATGTGTGTGGGGAAGTTTAAAACTTGAATAACGTTCAGCGAGACATTTGTTGGTTAACAATCAAGGAAGATTTCTGGAAAGTTTCAGATCAATTGATGCGCTTAGTAGTCAAATAATAAATCGTCGAGGACAGTAAATGCAATATGAAAATTATATTGACTGTTATCAAATTAATATTTTAATATTATTCATATAACGAAATTAGGATAGAACATTTTTTTTTTTCATACCAACTTGCAATTTAAAACATATGCTAAAAATAAATTACGAGTTTGTATTAATAAAAATATATTCTATCAAAATTTTGTACTTTTAGTAATATTGAAATATTAAATTTATAACAGTCAGTATAATGTTTATATTGCATTTGCTGTTATCGATGATGACCTGGCTGCTAAGTGACGAGTCTGAACTTCTTAACGTTAAATGTTCGAACGAAAATATCAAAATTCGAAATTAAGATATATATTAATGGATTTATTGATTAAATATAAGCTAATGATGATAATTAATACAAATTTACACGTATCAAAGAATTACGACCCTTAAAAACTCTTCTTAGTACATGTAAATGCACTTTAACATTATGGCTTTGATAGTACAGTACGATACAACTGTCTTAAATGATGTATTCTGGCACGGCGAGTGAGCTAAACGCCATGCAGATTACGTCGTTTAAAACACACATATCGTATACTATTTTGTAGCATGTGTGTCTTAAATGCCCCAATAGAGTCGGTATTAAAATGAGTTCTATAAAAAAATTCAATTTAGTTAAATCAATATTTTAAATTTAATAAGAGTATTATTTTTTAGTATTTTGAGATACTCAATGCGCAAATTGCGTCTTTCCCGCACGCTCAACAGAAAACGTGTGTTGAAAATCGCACTTCACACGTCGCATCGAAAAATATGGTACGGCACATGTTCGGGAAAAAGTTTCTCGTCCCGTATTTCTTTTCATCCTCGCTTCGCTCGGGCGTAAACGCCACACGAATTTTTTATGATCCTGACGTTGGTTTGTATTGACAAGGCGTTGTTAATCAGTTAATCAACAAAAAATAATTATACTTAATAATTGTAGTGTGACAATACAAGGTTCTGCGAACGATAAAATAATAATGAATAACTGCACTATTACTTATGAAAAGTAGTCAAAGAGCTTCATCACCCTGATAATTCTAAATAAGAAAATAATTTTTATCAAAATTTCTGAATAATAATTTAGCTATATCAATTTTATTTTGTTGAAGTGTTACTGATGTGTTACATTATTATTCACAGCTTCAATCAGACAAAAACAATAGTTTTATTAAATGAGTGATTTTTCTAGTTTGGGCTTCATCGGCCTTTTTACAGATAATATGATAAAACCTTCCAGAAGTTGAAATTTCATAAAATTTGCTATGTCGCTCAGAAAAACATTATTTTGATATTGTATACAAGAGAGAGAGAGAGAGAGAGAGAGAGAGAGAAATTGTAATCGCAAAACAAAAGTAAACACAAAATGGCTTTAAAATTAATTCTGAAAAATTAGTGTTGCTATACTTATTATAGCACATAAATATAATAATTAGAGAACATAAATGTTAATATTTAATTAACCTTTTTCATGATGGAAATAGAACTTCCTGTCTTAAAGTTGATATTCTCAATATCATTAATATCGTTTGCAATAATTATATTATATTATATTATAATAATTATAATAATTATATTATAGCACATAAATATAATAATTAGAGAACATAAATGTTAATATTTAATTAACCTTTTTCATGATGGAAATAGAACTTCCTGTCTTAAAGTTGATATTCTAAATATCATTAATATCGTTTGCAATAATTGCAGCAGCACAATTAATAAATTCATCGGTATTCATTTTCAAGACTATAATCTGATATTGTTAACACAATATTAACTGTTAATGCTGTTATACACTCACACAATTTTACTGTTGATATACGCTATTATACCTCGCACAATGTTAATAAACTCGAAAATATATATACTGTTATCTGCTATTGTTAACGCAATATTAATTGTTATTGTTAATATACACTGTTAATATACACTAATAACTCAATGCAATAGTTAATATAGACTTTTATTGTTAACACAATGCAATTGTTAATGTAGACTGTATTGTTAACAGAATATTAACTGTTAATGCTGTTATACACTCACACAATGTTAATAAACTCGAAAATATATATACTGTTATCTGCTATTTTTAACGCAATATTAATTGTTATTGTTAATATACACTGTTAATATATACACTGATAACACAATGCAATAGTTAATATAGACTATTATGTAACGGCCCGTAAAATAATTAGATTATTTTCACAGCCCGTTAAAGATTTTACTTTCACCGGTCGGTGCGGGGCTCACCGCCGCCCCGATCAGCTAGCCGCTTCCTGGCGTTCCGCCGAATACGGGCGGGCACGCGCTGCCCTGAAAAGGGATCGCGAAAGCACGGCTAATGCACGAGAGCGTGCGTGAGTTCTAATCACGGGCGTGGGAAGGGACAGAGGTGCCTTCCCGGGTACGCCCAACACAACGTCAACACTTAAACAAATTAAACCAAGCTTTATTTATTCACATGGACTTTTCTTCATACAACATCGCATGCCGAGATTTCGCTTCGCGTATCAATCCAGAGAGAGAGAGAGAGAGACGCTCGCTCGCGTAACTAAACGCACGCCGAGTTATCACTTGTCAAAAGAAAGGAACTCACCGGGAAGTAGCTGCTGCAGACAGACTACCCTTTACTCGTCGCCCGCGTTATCGCCCTCGTTTGGGCGGGCAAGTTCTGCCCCTGGTGATCGCCCACTCAAGACGACAGCCCACAAGTTACGGTGATCTTTGAGGATAGTCCACAATTTGCTCACGCACTCGCACTTTTATCTATCTCCAGGTCACTTTCCTTTTCTTCCTATTTTCTTTTCCTTTGTCCACGCGCGCACGTGACGATCCCTCTAGCTCGCCGGTCTCAGTCCAAGTGTCGAAAATCGTCTCCCCACCCCAGTCCGCCGCTGCGGCACGCGCCTGCCCTAGTCTCACTCTCTCTCTCTCTCTCTTCCTTCTTCGCTCGCTTGCCCGCTCGGCCATGCTCGGCCTCGCGCGCGGACAATCTTCCGCGAAAACGGTCCCGGCCGTTATAATTATTGTTAACACAATGCAATTGTTAATGTAGACTATATTGTTAGCACAATGTTAATATAATGGAATACAAGGCACACGAAAAAAACTTCGGTTGCACGAAATAGTAGCGGTTACTTCGAAGATCACAACTACAATGAACTCGATAAGCCGAATGTCAAGCATTCGCCGCTCGAAAACATATGAAAGGCGCGAAGGGGTGTTGTTTTAATTCTACTGGACGAGTGCATCCGATTTCACGAAAAACGCCATCGACACTTATAAAGTATAGAAAATAACTCTTCCGATAAATGCTCTATTTCATTGCAAAATTGTTATATTGTATTTGATGTTATCAATGATTTATTATACCTGGCTGCTGAGCGCAGCAAAGCACCGCGCCGCTACTCGTTTTCTGCAACTCCGCGCGGCTATTGTCGCGAGCGCGCCGTTTTGGTGAAATCGTTATATTTCACTGATTATTAATGGAATCGATCAGAAACTTTCCAAAAATCTTCCTTGTTTGTTAACCAACAAATGTCTCGCTGAATGTTATTCAAGTCTCAAACTTCCCCGCACACATTTCGTCGTTAAATGCACGAAAACCATGACACCCGAATTTGTTAACTTACATTGAAATAAATAGTTAACCATATTTCACAGTTATTTTTGTATAAAATCAACGTATACGCGAGATAATTACACGTATTTAAAACAAGAAATCGATATTATCGGATGAAAATTGACCGAGTAACAGCGAGTTTATTCTAAAAAAATTAATAAAATTACGTTTTGAAATTCGACAGTTATTATTTTATCCTTGGAAACTTGACAATTCCCAACGAAATGGTAAATGTAAAAAATAGAGCATTTACCATTCTAAACGTAACGATATATTTTATTATTCCGTTTTTCAATTTTTGAAAATCGATAATCTATGAGTCTCGATTCAAAAAGGTCAAGCTCTAAGCTCCTTATTGCATCCGGCACCTCAGTTAAAAAATTAAAAACGTGAAAGTTCACACATGCATCCTCAATTTATATATCAAAAGTACTTTTTGATACTAATAAGAGTTGAGGAAAACCACAATTATTTCAAAACTTTCGCTCAAATTGATTTTTTATTAAGCGCGCCTTTTCGATGTTTCTCTTTCGCTGACTTCATTTTCTCGCGCAGCGTTTCTGTAATAATTTATTTTAAAAATTAATTATAATTTCAGAAATTATTAACAAAATTAATAAAAGGTGACATCGATAATGAAAAGATGTTCTAAGATGAGACATTGTTTTAATTATTTATTTAATTTATTCATCTAATTATTTATTTATGGTTGTTTCAGCCGCAAAGTAATTGGTAGCATAAATTTCTTTGATTTTGCTCTAATTAGATGAAAAAATGTCGATGCACAAACGACAAATACTGCGGAAGGATACTTCATTGCGGTACACGAAACTTAAGGTTTCCTACTGCCAGGGTTCTCAACTACGGCTCCCGTGCATTGAAAAAGCTTTTCTTGTGATTAACTTGGTAGTAAAGAGAATCATTGATATTTTGAAGCAAAAGAATTTTCAATTATACCTAGGATGGCCAGTTTTCTAATAGTCTTTGTTGAAATCCGATATGTACATTTGTTTATCTGGAAAAAATTATAACCACAAAAATTACAAAATACATAACTTCAATCGACGAAAGTTTGTTATGAAATTTGAAATAATCAAATTTTATCAATACCACAGTATTTATTAAGATTTCAAGAATGCGAGTATCCATTTTGAAGTCTTAATAATAATTAGAAAAAGTTAGAACATCGATTTAATGACTACACTGAAAATTTGTATTGGTCGATTTGACCAATAGTCCGTTTAATTAACTACACTTCTGTGCAGTTAACCGTACTTCGCTTGATTCAACTACGCGTCGCTTGATTCAACTATTAAACAGTTGAAAAAACGACTCTACGGTCAAGTCAACGAAACAGCTGTTCATTTTACGGAAAGTTTCAATTGAAATGTGCTAACCGATAGTTCTGTCATTTCGATATCTCGTTTTGTAAAAATACCCGTGGTTTACTTTTAATTTTACAAAACAATCATTTGAATTACTGAAATACAATCTCTTGAATTACTAAAATATTTCATTAAATCAATAAAAACTTTCATTAAATCAGTAAAAAAATTCGATGGTATAACTATGTTTTCAGTTGATGCAATCATAATAACTTTTTTTTTAATATGTGCATACATTGACATTATTATATTTTAACAATTCAACATTTTTCTTCTTGATCGTCGCCGGTTGCTGAATATAGTACTTGGGGACGTTGTAATACCGACATACAACACAGACAGCAGTATACGTATGTACATTTCAGGGCACTACATTCCGATCACCAATACTAGTTTTATTATTATTACATATAATATATAGTTTGGTATAGCCACATGTAGCATAAGCTATATGCTGCGTCAAGTGCACTGTGACCTCTGGCATATGGAGTGTTGACATTCCGCACGCGCTCTTTGCGTTGTTCACACTTCACGATTTCAAATGCCGGTCTTTATCGTAACCTTAAAAAAGTGTAACTACCACATGCTCGAATATGTTTAAAGCAGGCTTTGAATAGTTTATAATATTAAGAAAGACAGTGATTGTGTACTATTAAAAAAAATAGTGATTGTGTACTATTAAGAATAACAAGTTTGTTTTATTTTTTACTACGACTGAGTGTACAAAAGCCATCATGCCTGCAGATAATTTATTGACGCTGCTCATGAACTTGGAATGTGACAATTTACTGTTTGTATTTGAGGGTAATTCTTATTTTATATTAAAATTCTAGTAAATTGAGTATACTTGTAAGAATATATTTGTAGAAAACGGAATTACATATGAAAAAGTGAAAAGCTTGACATACTCTGACGCAACAAGACTTGTACCACCTTATCTAGTTGGTCAATTTTGGAAAAAGCATCAAGAGATATTTTCTGGAAAAGCTGTAAGTACTACTGAGTTTTTGTATAGCTATTTATCAGATAGAGCTAAGAAAATCAAAGTTTAATTAAAAAACGTATTAAATATTTTACCAATGATTACAGTTTATCAAACTTTTACTGGTTCAATTTGGGTAAAATATTCTGAAAAATATATACTATTCTTTTTTAGAATAATCAACCTCATTCAGCAAAGAGCCAAACAAATGCTATATCTACTTCTCAAAGAAATTATTCACCTTGCACACGAGATATAGTCGATAAAGAAAACAATTTATCTAATGAAGCTGTAAGTATGGAAACTATATTTATTATTTTTTATTTTTTATTATTAAATAGCAATAAAAACATTTTCATTTAAAATTTTAATTTAAAAAGTTAGAAAAATTCTACTAACAAGCAAAATTATAAAACTTTTATTAGTACTATTTACTTTCTGTAAAAAAATTGTAATCCTATCTTATGAAAAATATTATAAATTATTAGAGCAGTCAACCTCAGCCAGCAACGAGTCAATCAAATCAAACTAGCCAACAAAGGAACTCTTTATCTCCTCCAAGAGCTGTTCTCCAACAAATTAATAATAACCAGCCAAGGATTAATGATATTTTTATAACTGAAAATGTTGATATATCAGAGATACTAAACAAATCATTCGAAGGAAAGTTCATAATTGATACATATGCTGCTAAGAGTCAATTGACGGTATCACAAAGAAAAAAAGTTGTACACCTCATCATTTGTGCTGTTCTAAGAGATTGTAAAAGGTAACTTAACGCGCGGGCGCGTGTGTGTGTAATTGTGTTTTAAATAAATATGCGCTTCTAAAAAGTTGTTTAATTGTAATTTTTTTAGAGACTTACAGGAGAGTGATTTTATGATACTACGAAATAAAATTGTTGATGTATTTCCGACGGAATTGCGCAGTATTTATTACTCACCAGCTGTAACAAAAAGAAAATCAGTTTCTGGAAAAGCTCAGAAAGCTTGCGGTAAATTATTAAATAAATATCAGAATTTGAAGAAACTTCCTATTGCAGTATATCAATCAAACCAAAGAAATTTAGAAGATTCAGAAGATATTATAATTTCATTAGAAGAACAAGAGAGTCTGGATTGGCTTAATATGCACGAAGAGCCATGGGACATAGCAAAAGTTCATTGGGAAAATACCTTCAATTATAGACACCGCCAAAGCGAGTGTGATCGCAATAAACTAGTCAGTAGTTTTTACTTGGATTGGCCAATTTTAAAGAGCTGTAAAGGATACGAGCTTATAAAGATTGATTTTATTAAAAGTGGCATATGCATTAAAAAGAATGCAATAGAAAATATTGATATTTTTTTTTCAAAAGTTTATTTGAAAAAACCATTTCCAAGAGATGAGATATGTAAAAACTTGAAAGATTTATGTGATGATGAGAATGTAAATGCGGGTATGTTCAATTTTATTTGAATGAAATATTATTATTTAAAAATAAAATTTTATAAACTAAGAATGTTTTTTTAGACACAAAAATATTTATCAAGCTCTTATTACTATCTTTTATGGTTCCATCAACTGTCAAAATTTCGCAAGGTTCAAAAAAATTTTGGAAACCTTCTTGTTTAGAAAGTTTTGAGGGTATGATTACTCACGTCAAGGTTTGTAAGCTTGATTTGTAAGCTTGTTTAAGCTTATCTAAAAAATAATTTTGAATTATATTATTACTAAATATTAATCAATTTGACGACTTTTCCAATTTTTGTAAAATAAATTTACAGACTTATGGTGATATTGAAAGGGCCAAAGAAAATAAGAAAACATATTCAATTATTAAAAACATCAGATTACAACCATATGTAATCGCTGTAGGTGAAGAAGACTACGAAGTCGAATCAGCGTATTTGATTATTGATGACTACGAATACAAAGTGTCGTCGTTAACTGAAGCTATAGATATTTGTTTTCAATCGTTTCACGTCTTCAGAGCTTAATACCTACCGCAAAGTGATCACCTTTGGTTGTTACTGCAATATGGAATTTATGAGATACGCACTCGATGGGATCGGTTAGCTTTAAATGTGGAGGAAACCTTGAATGATGCAGGTTATCTTGTGCCAGTTTTAAATGCTAGTTAATTATTAAATCTTATATCCTTATATAAATGGTTTTATTTTAAATTAAAGTTTATATTTATTCTTACTCTTTAGTTTCTTGTGCAAGATAATTTAAATAATTTTTTCAGTATGGTTTTACTGGAATGTCCATCTTGTGATTTAACTTTTAGTTGTTTAAACAGTTTTTCAACTCATTTGAAGGTATGGCACAAGAACTGTGTTACATTTAAGTGTAAAATTCCTAATTGCATGAGAGTATTTAGTAGAAATAGTGCGTTTATTAAACATTCAAAAGAGCATTTTAATGTTAATTCACAAAATATAGTAACAGTTGAACCCTTAACTAAAAAGTTAAAACTAGATATTGAAAAACCATTCTGTTTAGAAAAAATCGATTCAGTAAGTGGAAAAGTATGTTTAGAAATACAAAACGAGTTACAGCAACCATTAAATTTATCAAAAAGTAGTGATGATATGGAAAGAAATAAAAAAGATTTTGAAAGGCAAATTGCAAAAGAAACGGATCTTTTTGTATCTCAATTATATGCGAAAAATGGCTTATCGATAAATTTAATTACGTTTTTAAATGCAGCTTTTTCAAATTTTTATAACAAAAATTTTGTTGCAGAGATTGAATCTCTTAATGATAAGACATTTAATTCTAAACCTTTAACAAACATTTTAAACTATATGAAAAATACATTTAATAATTATTCGAATCATCGCAAAGCTTTGAAAAATTTACAGAATCTGTATTATATTGAACCAAAAGTGTTGCGTGTCGCTAATGTTTTAAGATCAAAACGATTTGGTAGAAAGAAAAAATATACATCAGTTGAAATTTCTGTTGTAAGCATACCTATAAAAAATGTTTTAAAACATTTTTTAGAATTACCGCAGGTATTTTCGTCCATAGTTAATTATATTAAAGATAAAGAGAATTGTCATTGCATTTGTTCGATATTTCAAAGTAAAAGGTGGAGAAATATAAAAGAACGATTTTCAAACAAAATTGTATTCCCATTATCATTGTTCGGTGATGATTTTGAAATAAATAATCCTCTCGGCTCACGAAAGGGATACAACAAGCTGCATAGTTTTTATTGCAATATCATTGCAATACCGCCTGAGTACGCTAGTCAACTCGACAATATATTTTTATTACAAATTTTTCGTTCTCAGCACAAAAAAATTGTTCAGCATAGTAAACTTTATTTTCCAGTAGTTCGACAACTAATAGATTTACAGAAAAATGGCGTGACTATAAATGTAGATAGTAAGAGATTCACAGTCTATTTTGATATTTTTAACATAAGTGGTGATAATCTAGAGTTACACAATCTATTAGGTTTTAACGAAAGTTTTAATTCTAATTTTCCATGTAGAATGTGTTACATGGATAAATATCGTTGTAAGATAGCAATTAAAGAAGATTTGAATCTTTTGCGCTCTACTGAAAAACATAGGAACGACATTAAACAAAAAGTAAATGGTGTAAAAACTCATTGCGTATTTAGTAGTATCCCTGGATTTGATATATTTGAATGTGTCTCTTTCGACCCTATGCATGATGTCCTGGAAGGGATTTGCCGATATGAAGTTGCTGAAGTATTGTATCAATTAATTTTTATTGATAAATTACTCACGTTTAATGTACTTGAAAAAAGAATGGCCAATTATTTGAATATTCACGCGTCAAATGTTTGTCCACCGCTCTTGTTAGATCACATAAGAAATAAATGCTTGGTAATGAGTGCTGCTGAGATCAAATTCTTGATATTCAACTTAACTTTTATAATTGGCGATCTCGTACCGACAAAAAATAAAGCGTGGAAGTTATATTTGTCATTGCGGAAAATAACATTTCTTTTATTTGATTCAACCTTAACCGATCAAAAAATTATTATTCTAAAAAATGAAATAGCGAATCATCATAAAATTTATCGTAAAGATTTTAGTGGTACTTTGAAACCGAAGCACCATCACTTATTACATTATATCACAATTATTATATTTTTAGGTTTGCCACGTTTGTTTTCATGTATGCGTTTCGAGGGCAGACATAGGCCGTTAAAAAATATAGCAAATGCAACGAAATCAAGAAAAAACTCTGCTTTAACTTTAGCTATAAGAAATCAGTTGCAATTAAATTATAAATTTTTATCACGTCAAGGATTTAGCAAAACGATTGATTGCGGTATGCAGTTATTCGCTACAGCTGATCTGTTATCTAATTTTCAATTATTTAAAGTTACGTCATTGGACATTGGCTTTGATTATGTCCCGGTTTCTTGGATTTCAATTAATAGTATTAAATATTATACAAGTTCTGTATTAATAACAGCTGTGTTAAAGAAGAGAATTGATTTAGGAAAAATAGTCAATTTGTTAATAAAAAAAGAATCTAATGATGTTATTTTTATTTTAAAAAAATTAAAAGTTTTAGATTATTCTAATCATTTATGTGCGTACGAAATCAACGAAACCAAACAATATGTTGTTATTTTTGAAAAACATTTAGTTAATAAAAAAGTTTATAATTTGCAAAAAATAGGAAATTCTAAACTATATGTATCATACGACATGTAAGTGTATTTGAACAATAAAAGTGACTTTATAAATATTTCATATGATTTAATGAATTAATACTAACCTAAATTAAACATTCTTAATATTATTAAACTATTAATTAAACAATTATTGTCAATTATCTTAACTATCTTCATTTCACACTATCATCATAATTTAAATAAATTATTTCTTCATTGCCCACTAGATGGCTTGAATTCCTTTTCTCGCAAGTGGCTAAGGTATATTGTAGTTAGTATATAAGAGAATCTTACTGGTATATTAAGTAAGATAGCGAAATAAGCGAGATGTTTGTGAGCGATATACATATATACATATACATATAAGCGTTGCGTATACTATAGCTATTTAATTATAGGTTATAAGCGAGCGTCGATATAAAAGTAAACTGCGCTTCATCTACTACAATATAAACTTTGTAAAAACAAAAATAGCTTTCAATCATCAAACTCATAAATCATTATTTGTATAAAATATCGTAAATCATAAACAATATAAAAGTAAATTCTATTTTATCAAAAATTTATCCTTTCATGTTAATTCAACTTAAATATTTATTAAAATAACTTAATTAGTATAGTTGTTTTCAACGAACAAGTAGTCAATTTGATAGAAACTTTCCTTAAAATTAACCATCTGGGTGTCAATTTAACAAAATAGTATAGTTGTTTTCAACGAACAAGTAGTCAATTTTATAGAAACTTTCCTTAAAATAAACTATCAAGGTGTCGATTCAACAGAATCGGGGTGTGTATTCAATAGAATAGGGGTGTCGATTCACAGAATCGGGGTGTCGATTCAACAGAACTTGTCAGTAAAATAAACTAACATCATCTTTGAATAAACCGTAGTATCGGTTAGCGCATTTCAATTGAAAAAATTCCGTTGAATCAATCGAAATCGGTTTTCAGTGTAGGCGTTCCGCCGTAGAACTAATTTCTATCGATATTTTTGTCAATAACTTTTGATGCACGTTCTGACCTATTCTTTTTAACGCGGTAGTCGCTTTAATATTTAATGAGCTTTATTTGTTCAAAAACTATTGAAATTATAATCATTGGTTCTATCTTATTTTTTAGTTAGAAAGTAAGAAAATACTAATTTCAACGTATTGTCTCATAAAATGCAACATTTTCAATTTATTTTTATTAAAATAATATAGAACCAACGATAAAAATTACATGAGCTTTTGACAAAATCAAGCTTAGTATATACTAATGTGACTGCTATGTTAAAAAGAATAAGTCAGTACCTGCATCAAAAGTTATTAAAAAAAATATTAATAAAAATCGTTGCCGCGGCGCAACGCCTACGTACTAAATTAACGTTCTATTTTTTTCTAATCAATATCAAGACTTGGCAATAGATAGATGCATTCTTTAAGTCGTAATAAATAATGTGTAATTGATAACATTTAAATATTTAAAATTTCATAACACACTTTCGTTAAATGAAGTTATAAATTTTTGCAAGTTTTGAAGTTATATATTTTTTCAGATAAACAAAAGTACATTTCGAATTCCGACAGAGGCTATTAGAAAGCTGGCCATCCAAGGTATAATTCAAAATTTTCTTGCTTCGAAATATCAATAATTCTCTTAATACGAGCGAGTAAATTACGAAAATCGCTTTTTCAATGCGCTGGAACTGCAGTTGAGGACCCTGACAATAGGGAATTTCCTTAAGACACGCCGACACGTGAGAGAAAGAGAGAGAGAGAGAGAGCAAGAGAGAGAGTAAGAGAGAGCGAGAGGGAGAGTAAGAGAGAGAGCAAGAGAGAGAGCGAGAGAAATGACGATCGCAACACCGCCAACACGCGATATGGCATAGTTCGAGAGTGCTCGATTTTCATTTCTTTTCAAACTCTGACAACAGACGCACGGACAGAAAAATAAAAATGAGCCAGAAGAATTCAAAAGTCGAGGTAATTATACGATTTCTTTATTTTAATAAATATTAAATAATAAAATTATATAATATGATAATTATATGTATTTGCAGGAAAACGAGCGCAAAAAGGACGATGGGCAAAAAAATCCACAGCAGCCTCCATCACACGGTGGACAACCGCCGCAGCAGCTCTTAGCGCAAGCTCAACAGCCGCCGCAGTATCCACCGATAATTTTTACACAGGAGAATGGGCAACTTTTTAGAGGAGCACGGTGGAATCCGAATAGAAAGTGAGTTGATTATTATTAAAGAGATACAGTGCGTGTAAAAATGAAATAAGTAAAAAAGAAAAAAAGTGAACGAAACGGAAACACATTATTTATTTTTTTATAATAAACTCACTGTTACTCGGTCAATTTTCATCCGATAATATCGATTTCTTGTTTTAAATACGTGTAATTATCTCGCGTATACGTTGATTCTATACAAAAATAACTGTGGAATACGGTCAACTATTTATTTCAATGTAAGTGAACAAATTCGGGTGTCATGGTTTTCGTGCATTCAACGACGAAATGTGTGCGGGAAAGTTTGAGACTTGAATAACGTTCAGCGAGACATTTGTTGGTTAACAGTCAAGAAAGATTTTTGGAAAGTTTCAGATCGATTCTAGTAATAATCAGTGAAATATAACGATTTTACCAAAAGGGCGCGTTCGCGACAATAGCCGCGCAGAGTTGCAGAAAACGAGTAGCGGCGCGGCGCCTTGCTGCGTTTACCAATCAGATAATAAATCATCGAAAACAGTAAATGCAATATGAAAATTATACTGACTGTTATAGAATTTGATATTTCAATATTACTGAAAGCATGAAATCGTGATAGAACATGTTTTTATTAATACATACTTGTAATTTGTTTTAAGCGTTTGTTTTAAATTGCAAGTAGGTATGAAAAAAAATGTTTTATCATTTGATAATAAACCATTGTTCAGCATTATATGTCTTGGTGGTTCGATGTTTCAACAAAAAAACGATTAAATTCTGTGTTTAGTGGTTGTTTGACGGGCTGTAGGGGTAGTTCGCGAGTGCGCCGACCGGAAATAATTTCTGAGCTCTTTCCTTAGAGCAATATTTATATAAAAAACCATTTCTCAACATTATATATCTTGGTGGTTCGATGTTTCAACAAAAAAACGATTAAATTCTACGTTTAGTGGTTGTTTGACGGGCTGTAGGGGTAGTTCGCGAGGGCGCCGACCGGAGATATTTTTCGAGCTCTTTCCTTAGAGCAATATTTATATAAAAAACCATTTCTCAACATTATATATCTTGGTGGTTCGATGTTTCAACAAAAAAACGATTAAATTCTGTGTTTAGTGGTTGTTTGACGAGCTGTAGGGGTAGTTCGCGAGGGCGCCGACCGGAGATAATTTCCGAGCCCTTTCCTAGGAGCAATACTTACGTAATAACCCATTGTTCAGCATTATCTGTCCTGGTCATTCGATGTTTCAACAAAAAAACGATTAAATTCTGTTTTTAGTGGTTGTTTGACGGGCTGTAGGGGTAGTTCGCGAGGGCGCCGATCGGAAAAATGTTTTCGCATTCTCCTTACAATTATACTTTGACGGAAAAGCATTATGCTGCCTCTCATTTATTGGTAATAACAAGTGTCAACGTTATTTAACATTCATTACGCCAGTTACTGTAAGGGTAGTTTATAGGGGTTGTAATTAAATTTTCATGTAAAATCATTGTTCATATCAATATAGTATTGCTGAGAATCAATATGTCGTATTGAAAATTGAAACTTGAAATTTTCGTTCACTGTGAACGATCCAAACTTCAGACTCATTTCTCAACCGGACAATCCGTCGCTGCTCATACCGCGATTCGCAAATGGGTATTCAGTTTACAGTGTGAAAATATTTCCATCTGTGAATAAAGTACCTAACTCTTTTCTAACCTAATTTCATCTCCAAATTTACACTATGCAATTATTCGCAAAGTCGTGCCTTAATCCTATCGAACGAATCCATTCCCATTGAAATCAGTCGAAGCTCTAGACAAATCAGCTTCAATGCATAACTTCCCCCTCTTGAAAGTCGGCACAAAGAAAGAATTAAACTGGCTGGGATGTCATTGAAAACCTCGCTTGATTTGCAATTTGATGAAGCGGTGCATTCTATCACGAGCATACAAACATCGAAAGCTCTTGGCACCAAATCAAGCGCGAACGCGTCGAAGACGGAACAAAGCTAATGAACGATGTTACAGATGCCTGCGCAAGGCGTCGCTGATAGCCGAGAACTAGGCGGCCCTGGTGGTGTAGCCGAGTGAATTGCTGACCAGGTGGCCGAACACATATCTGCTGTTGGTCCGCTGGCTTGGCTTAATGGAGCTCGAGAAGGACGCGCAGACGAGCAAGAGTAGGCGAGTAGCGAGGTCGACCAGCGCTACCTCCTCAAGCTTTTTTTCTTCAGCCTCATATACCCTACCATCTTCGTGGCTTTCTTTACGGCCTACACGTCTACCACCTTCCCCTGGCATCTACAAATCCTTTCAAAATCCACTGGAAGGTTTGTTCAAAAACAATCCTCATATTATTCGGAGAACTTGAGCTCGAGGATGTTTTCTTCGATGAAGATTCACCGATTCTATTCCTTAGCACCACGCACTTAATGTTGTTAGCTTTCGTTGTACTGGTAACGGTTATTCTCGCCAATCTGATGATAGGTTTGACCGTTTCGGACATTTAAGAACTTCGTCAATGTACCGATCTCGATAGACTGGTGAGGACAGTCGAACTAATTGCACACTAGAAAAGCTTTATATTTTCCAAACTACTCGATTATGCACTAAAAAAGATAGTTCAAGCTTGCAGAATCTTGGCTTTGCTTTTACGCTTGCCGCACCATTGTATTATTCACATTCGTCTTAACGATCCTAGGGAAAGTTGATTACCCAAGAAACTTATTAAATCTATTTATAGACTTGTCAGTGAAAGAGAAACTTCAAAAACTTTCTTTTGAAAGAAAAGTTAAGTCATATCAAAACACCTCAATATACAGCTTAACGATAATCGCTTTGGGTCCAATAGGTTGAGTAAACTATACAGTAATTCCTTAGCTAGCGACAATAATAAACAGCAATTCACTGATTTGGCAATAAAACAAATGAGAATTAAATAAATACTCTACAGCTGTAAGCTTAAGACTAGATGCTCTGACATTAAAAGTAGAAGTTATTGCTAACCAAATTAATCTATCTTCTCAGCTGCAAGATTCCATTAGTTAGCAATTCAGAAAATTCAAACAAATCCAAATACCACCTTTTGATTTTAATGTAATTTCAAAATAGTTAGTTTATGAAAAAGTAACTTTGTTTCTTTCAAATCTTATTAAATAAAATTTTGTTAATTTAGATTTGAAAAAAGAATGGAAAGTGATAAAATACACATTTCTTACAAATAATAAACTTACCAACAGCTTAGTTCTAAAAGTTTGTCCGCTTTGCAGGCGTACATTTGAATGAATGCCCAATCCATCTGGTAAACTGATATCTTCAACCTTTGCATTTGTAATTACTTTTACAAACTTTTTCTCTGACAGTACAGTTTCTACAGCATGTAATAGTAGATCATTTTCTACAATATATGCCAATTCTTCTGCTAAATGATCTTCATTGAAAGTTATCATAGCATCTGAGCAAGCATCCCATACCTAGGTAATAAATTTATCCATGAAAATAGATTTTAAATTAATAATTATTGTGACTAAAACTCTAAAGCTCTTATATACATATGAAGCTAAAACATAAGTCTCTTGATATATTTTTGTACAAATATCAAATAAAGAACATTTTAACTAATTTATATCTTATAATTCAATTTTTTATTAACATTATTAACAACACCTAAGTTATACTACTTGTGTCAGATATCAATTACTGATAGGACAAAAAAATTATTTCAATTATTCATAGCACTGATAACAGCATTGTAAAACTTGATTTTATGTAATTTATGACAAATTAGTTGCATTGTAAAATTATTCGCTATGCCAATAGTTATTTAAATATTACCTGCATTTTTCGCACAGGTGTAACTCTCACGGCCTCTATATGTTTCCATGCTTGAATACTAGATAATAATACGCGTGTATGTTTATTTAAAGCAACTACTCTATTAGAATACTGTTCCCTTGGCTCATATTTATGTTTGTTTCCTTCTTCGAGCAACAAAATTTTTCTAGATTCAAGTCGTCGGTTATTGGCTATTAAAATTCAATATCAATTATATTTCATCAAATTTCTGCATCCTTTTGTTCATTTCGCACTTACTACTTTTGGAAAACAATTTTTTAATTCTAGTACCCACATGAAAGAAATGAATAATTGACATATAAAAATAAGTAAAATGTCGTAATATTATAAATGTTTGAAAAAAATTGTTTTGTTAAACAACATATTAATGAATAAACATTGTATATTCCAAAAATAGTATGTAATTACAAAGATACTTTTTATAAACCCCAATACAAAAAGTAAGTCACTTTAACCTAAAGCACACGCCAGTGATGTGCCGACTATGCCACCTCCTGTGATGATCACATCGTAGGTATCATCACTCACACTTTCAGTATGATTATTTCTAGTTAATATCTCACAATTCGAAAATAAAATTCGTTTGCATTTTCTTGACAGGAGCGTTAAAGCACTGCGAGATACCGAACTTGCTTCAACAATCGCAGCCATGTTGTTATGCTAAAACTAGCATGTTGCTGACAACACAATAACAACACTTATGATCAATTACTTGATGTCTCAAACTCATGCAATAAAAATCTATTTTTATTTTTGGTATGCTACTAAGTTTTTAAAGTATCTAATTTAAATTTACTAATTTAATGTTTAAAAAGTTAAAAAAAATTGTTTTTCATTACTTTATTCAAACTAATAATGAATTCATTCTAGGCTTTAGAATGATTAATTTAATTTATGCCCATTGGTTTCCTTTGGCATCGCAAGGCAACATCTACTCTCTTACTACTCTTCAATGTCAAAAAGGATTTAACAAAGTTTTAGTATCGTCATTAAAAAGAAAAATTTATTCTTTTGAATATAATCAACATTCTAAGTGGCGATTAAAACCATTGGTTAAGGAACTTCTATTTACTTATATTCCAAGTAAGTATTTTCAATTTTACAGATTTAAATGTTGAATCGTAGGATTCTTGACAACATATTTTTTTTTATTTTGAGATGGTGCAGAAATCATTGCAATTGATGCTTTCAATAAATCAACTTCCGGAGATGAATTTGTAATAGGAATAACGATAACTAAACCTAGCGGAGAAACTTCTATTGAAAGATATCTAAACATTTATACAGAAGGAGTTGGTGAAGAAGAAAATAATTCTCTTGAAGCCATTGCACAAAATTGTTTGATGGTTGAATTGTCATATACTCCATATTTATTATACCATACTTTGATTCCACATTCAACTGGACACGAGGTAAGAAATTATGTTTTCAAATGATTTTTTGAATAAAGATAGAATTTGTTGCAGATTGTATGGCTTATATCAGGGAATGATAGTAAAATTCATATGATTCGAGAAGATAAACAAAATCACAGTTACAATGAATCACAAATAGAAAAATATTTTCCTGAATTAGATCAATTAAAAGTCATTGCACTCTGGATTGACATTTATTATTATGAAGACTTCCAGTGGTAAAAATTCTTTGCTCAAAATAATTTTATATAAAATGTAAATTGAAAAAAGAAATTCTAAAATCAATAACATTTCATTTAAATTTTTAGGAGGCTAACTGCAGTTTCTTGTGAATGTGGATTGTTTAAATTATCTAAAGTCAATGTGAAAGAGTTGGAAATTGCGCAAACTTGGATTCTGAGATATGATAATTCAGTTTGCAGTGTGAAAATTTTTCCATCTGTGAATAAAGTACCTAAACCTGATTTTCTTGACATTAAATATGGTACGTCAATATTTTTTTTTACAGTACCCTTGCAATTATTCTTAACTAATGATTATTTAAAAATATTTAGATAATAAACAGGATACCAAGTTGAACATTCTTTTAACTACAGGAAATCTAGCAGTCATATTTCAGTAAGTATGGAATAAAATTTTTGTGTTAAATACGATTAATCAATTTTTTTATCACAACAGAGATGTCCTGAAAGAAGAAATGAATTCAGACATAACTTTGAGTGGTAATGAATTAACATCAGATTGTATATTATGCTCATGTATAGCAGATATAAACATGGATGGCCAAAATGAAATTTTGTTAGGTACTTACAAGCAAGAAGTATTAATATTTGCTTTTAAAGATGGATTGTGGAAATTGATTGATAAAAAGCTTTTTGATGCTCCAATTTATTCTATGACTTACATAGATTTAGCTGGTGATGGAGTTAAAGTTTTAGTTGTTCTTACTCAACGAAGTGTTCATATTATGCAGGTAAAGATCCATTAATTCTTTTAAATAATGTTAAAATGTTTATTGAAATATATTTTTATTTTTAGCATGATACTAAAGAAGTTATGAAAAAATGGAAAGAAAGATTTGCTAAGTTAGGATTATTAATGGATAAGAATCTTATTGGCAAGAGATAACTTCACATGCAATTTCAATTAAAATATTTGTGACTTAAACAGAAATATTTATATTTATATACTTACAACAAAAATAAAAGTACATATAAATTTATATATATTTATAAATAATATTTTCTTTGTTTTCTATAGTCTGTATTTCTATTTTAACAGGACAATGTAAATAATAACTAAGAAGTTCTTCAGTATAACCAGTTAAAAAATAAATTTTTCTTGGGTCAAAGCCCTGTCTTATAACACCAGCTATTCTAACTAAATTATGATGTCGTTTAATTAATATTTCACTAAGAAAAAGTGAATGCCAAGTTCCAATCATGAATCTTCTTATGAACATGTCTTCTATGGCACTTTCCATAGGCCTATTTCCATTATCAATATTTGCTGCGAATTTTCATATAACTTATTGAATAATTGAGAGCTTATAATTTTATGTTTAAAATAATATACATTTAAAATTATAGTCTTACATGTATTCCAAGAGTTCCATGATTTTTTGCTTGCTATTTCATTTGGTTTGTATGCCATTTCATATGTTAATGGTCTGTTCTTTTTTAAAGTTACTCTGTATCGACCTGATTGAACTCTATTTATTGTTGAGCTAACATGAATACATCGTTGTATAATGAATGACTTTAAAATTTCTTGGAGTATCTTGACCTGAAAAAAAATCGTAAAATAATGCCAATTTATAAAAAAGTTAAACTGTTTTAAAATACAAAATTCATAGTATTTTCGAAAACTTATTCTAAATTTTAGATGAGGTTATGAAAAATATATAAAAGCACTTATTTGCGACATATACTTACATTATTTAAATTAGTGAATAAAGTCATTTTCGTACACTGTTTATTGTAACAATTTTATTCGCAAATCATTTAATTTTCAGTGTTTAAAAATACAAGTATATAAATTATAAACACTCAGATTGTAATCGGGCGGAATTGAAGAGCTTGCTTCAAGTCCTTCAAGATCGTTTTTTAACTATCTTCAGATCATCTACCCTGGCTCCGGCGCATGGAAACTATATACATTTGACTACATGCGCGTCGTTCGCGCATGCTTGGATGCGTTCGAGGAGTCTCGAAAAAAGGTTGGTCGCAGTGTGGGCTTGCCAGGCTCACACTCAGGCGGTCGGTAAGGAAGTAAGCGTTTCGCGTCCCGATGTTACCGGCTGGACTCGTCAGTGAGGCTCGACGGCCGGTAACATCTGCCTCATACGCTCGAAGTGCGCGAGTCGCTATGCGGACTTATATGTTCAACGAGCGTACTTCTTGCCGCTCGTGGCTAGCCGATGCCATCTAGATGTGGATGGCCGAATCGTGGAACCGCCACATACAGTCTCCATGCTCCGGCGACTTAAAATTCTTTGATTCAAAAGGGATCGATGCGAAAACAGCCCGATACAAATATCATTTTATAAAAAAAAATGTTCACATCTCACGTATGTCTAATTGTACTTCTCGAAAAAATAATTATTTGTTATTGTACCATTATATTTCTCATAAAAAATAAAAAATATCGTTATCGATCATTCACCTCCTATTTATTCACATACAAGACATAATTAAGCAAAAATAAATTCACAGAAAAATTGTACCTTCTGTAGTTTAAATTGTACCATCAGTACAATTCTATAAATTTGTTTCTAAAAGAAATAATAGGACAATTAGAAAGCTCTACGCCTGCGCAAAGTGCATTTTCGGATGACATCCTTGCAAGTTGTAACAATTAATGGTAATTTGTAATTGTCCTATTATTTCTTTTAGAAACAAATTTATAGAATTGTACTGATGGTACAATTTAGACTACAGAAGGTACAATTTTTCTGTGAATTTATTTTTGCTTAATTATGTCTTTATGTGAGTAAATAGGAGGTGAATTATCGATAACGATATTTTTTATTTTTTATGAGAAATATAATGGTACAATAACAAATAATTATTTTTTCGAGAAGTATAATTAGACGTACATGAGATGTGATCATTTTTTTTTATAAAATGTTATTTATGTCGGGCTGTTTTCGCATCGGTATTCAAAGGTCACATTCACTAAACTTTCTCTACGTTCTACCTTTAAATATATAGCATATAATACATAAAGTTTCCGACATAAACATAAATGACGGTCATGGAACCTTTTTTTAATTTTTCTCCTCTAAATGAATTTCAGTATGAATCTTAAATTTGAAAAATCATTAATTTTGAAGTTATAACTACAAAGATGTTTTTTTATTCAAGGAGCACTTCATGAGAAAAATAAAAAGGGGTTATATGATTGTCACCTAGGAATACACGTACATACGTATATGTTTTACCTGCTATTGTAGACGCAGCATTACTAATACGTTTACGTGGCCTCAAACCATAACCTTTTGACAATTCAACAGCTGATATAATTAATTTTAGTGGATTAGTAACAAATATTTGTTTATTCATATTTACAAAGAATATTCAATTTCATCGTGGATACTAAATCTTCAAAAATGAGAAGAGCTCACTCTGGTAATTGTGCTTCATAAAAATATCGACGTCTTAAGTTATTAATTAATTTTATTTTATAATGATTTATTTCGACTAGGTTACGGGTATGAACCATTACCAAGTACTTCTCATGTAGAAGAAGAAAATGATCAAATGGCTAATGAATTGAAAGATAAAATCCATGCATTGAAATCATTATCCATCGACATTAGTACTGAAGTAAAATATCAAGATAAAATGCTTCGAGACATGGTTAACAATGATTATTGATTATTTATTTTTTGTTTTATCAATAAGTATGTACCTGATTATCACTTAATTGGTTTGTTCCTTGTAGGATGATGATTTTGAAAGAACAAGTGGATCACTTTCAAATTCAGTTGCTCGTGTTTTAAGGATGGCTAAAGGAAGTCACAATTATTACATATTATATTTATTCTTATTCTCAATAGCAGTGTTCTTCTTTTTATGGATTTTTTTGAAATTGAAATGACATATATGATGATTATTAAATTGGAATTTTTCATTCCCATTTTCACGAAATTGTCATTTGTTTAATTCAAAAAAACTTGTTGGGTTATTGGAATGCCTTGAGCAATGTATATAGAGTAGTCTTATAATTATTATTTATTTATACAATTTTAGTATTGTAGATATTTTGATTTACATAAAATTGTATTACGTAAGTTGAAATTGGACAGTTTTTTGAGTAAAATTAGAATTGATTTAGAGCATTTTTTTGTAAAATTCATTTAGCAGAGCCTGTAATGCAACTCTCTGTATATATTAAGTAATAAAAATTTATACCTGTAATCTCTTTTTTCCTTTATAAATAATTTCTTTCTTATTGTAACTTTGATCAAATAGTATTATTATTTATTCTTTTGGTGACAATATGTTTGTCAATGTTTAATTTCATTACTTGTGTGTTATAAAATAATTACTAGAGATAAATTTATTAATTAAGATACTGTCAATTATGAATTATTATTCTGAAGTACAATTTGAAATTTTAACGATAAAATAATGTGATCGTATATATAGATACATGTATCTCTGGTGTCAGTTAACTGTCAATAAGTCAGGTATATGACGTGTACCATTTTCTATTTTTGTTATCGTCAGCTTTTAAATCAGCTGTTTAATTGTGCTTAATCAAATAATGTGAATTTTTAACATAGATATTGTACAAACTGCAGTAAAGGTTACATTGTGTACACTTAAATAATCGAAGAAATGTCTAAATATTCGCAACAAGATAAATATTGGACGTTACCAGCTCAGAATCAGTACAACTTTGATAACAGTGGTTTTGGTCAACCTAACCAACAATTTGAATTCACAAGTTATAACGACCAACAATCTGGAGATTATAGTTACAATACACAACAAGAATATTTAAATCCAAGTCAGAGTTCATATGCTGGTGATTTGTATACACCAGAAAATTACAATCAAGGTATGTTAATAAGTTTTAATTGCTCTTTAATGTGGTATAAATTAAGCTAATTGACTGTCCTGCATGTAATTTTATTTTTTAACTGTAACTTCATTGTTTTAGGAAGTTCTAACTTTAATGATGAAGAAGATGAACCACCGTTGTTAGAAGAATTAGGAATAGACCCAGATAGAATTTTACAAAAAACATTGGCTGTTCTTAATCCATTTCACAGACGGGGTCAAACAGATGATGCTAATTATCTCTTACAAGATTCAGATCTAGCGGGACCTTTAGCATTTTGCCTTATGCTTGCAGCAGCATTGCTCTTAGCTGGATCTAAAGCACACTTTGGCTATGTATATGGATTAGCAACAACATCTTGTCTTTTGATGTATTTACTATTAACTTTGATGAGCACTACTGGAAATATAACTTTAGCATCAGTCGCATCAGTATTGGGCTACTGTATACTTCCTGTTGTTGGACTTGCTGGATTAGGCATTTTTACTAGTCTTCGTGGAACTGGTGGATTGATTCTTGCTGTACTTGCAGTTACATGGGCTACTTTGTCATCTTCACGACTTTTTGTAGCAATGTCAGGTGACGAAAAGCAACGGCTTTTAATAGCATACCCGTGTCTTTTATTATATGGTGTTTTTACATTGATTGTGATTTTTTGAAGATAATAATTTTGTATCTTTTTTACAACCGAATGCTAAAATGAATAATAACTTAATAATGTTAGCTTAAATATTTTTCAATAAAACTGAGAGTAGTCCAATAAAATTTATTGTAACTCTTTTAAACTAATTGTTTACTGATTTTGAATTAAAAATGAGGCTTATTTCATTAATCTCATTCTTAGCTATTAAAAAAATATCTTATTTCTGTTAACTTCTATATGTGTTCTGTGAGCATCTTAATCAATTTTTTTGTTTTACGAGGAACACGTTGAACTTTGAAAATTGCAAAAATTGGAATTAGAAACAAAAATATTATGATTTAAGTAACAACAAATATTGAAATTTCTAAAAATTTAATTTATTAAATCATTTTACTTTTTTTACTTGGGAAAATGACAAGAGTTATGCATATTTCAAATGGTAGTATACTTTATTAGGAACATTCCTATATTTCTAAAATATAAAAGTATTGATTACAACGAAAAATACAGAAATAAAAAAAAAAAGAGTCTGCTGCCGTATGCAATATCCCTTCCAACTACCTATTAATTGCATTTTTTTAATAGAAAATTGTCAGCATTAAATATAGACATAAATATTTACAAAGAAATGATTATCAATAATAATAAATATAATATTGAATAACACTATAACATCATTGAATTAAAATTTAAAAAAATACATAAACATATTGTACATTGTGAGAATTTTGTCACACTTTTTCTAGCATTCATAAAATTAACGAGTTTAATACCTCATTATATCTTCAGCTATAACCAATAATTTTACATTTTACAGGCATGTTTCTAAGCAAAGATTATCATTTCAGATTGTTAAAAATGTACAGCTCCTCTCATTTTTCTAAGTAAGAAAATAGAACAATTTAATAAAATAAATTTTTTGAAATTTTGATATTTGTTCTTACTTTAATTGCAATATTGTAATTTTTAATTCGAATTTCTGCAATATTCAAAGTGCTCCTGATAAAACAAAAAATCGATTAAGATGCTCCCAGAACCTACAATTTTGTAAACAAAAAAGATATAGCTGATCAAACTAATACATTTCTCGCTATTAGGTTTTTTTTGTAATCTGCAATTTTTTAGGAATTAATGAATATATTTTCAATTTTTAAAATCGAGTTTATTTATTACAAA
Source organism: Phymastichus coffea (assembly GCF_024137745.1). Classification (NCBI taxonomy): domain Eukaryota; kingdom Metazoa; phylum Arthropoda; class Insecta; order Hymenoptera; family Eulophidae; genus Phymastichus; species Phymastichus coffea. Next base: position 1,345,482 of record NW_026706827.1, read on the forward strand.
TTAAGGAATCGTTTGACATGCTAATAGGAGCTGTATCTTTGTTAAACAAAGAGTTATGATTGTTTGAACAATTAAATTGTTAATAAATAATTAATGACCAGGTTTTAAGTTTTCCACCTTGGTAATTTGGAATCAGAAAATCAGAATACAATTTCCGATCAGCAAGTGAGATCGATTTTGCGCGATGGATGCAAATGGTTTAAAATAGTCGATAAAGAAACCTCTTTCTCTTTTGCAAACATTTTTATACCGGTATCTTATTTAAGTATCAATCTTTATTAAAAGATAACGATCAAAATGATTTTTATTGAAAGAATTATATTATATATTATTTTTAACAATTAGAAAATGAAAACAAACCTATAATGCTATTTATTCATATTTCATTTGTACGCATGGTATAGCGGTACGGCGTGGTGATATTCTGTTTATACTATTACGTAATGAAAATTCTAATGATTTCAATCAACTATTCTAATAAATTTAAACATAAAAGTACGTCGTATCACTCGATCCCTAATGCTTAATTACACTTTCAAAAGCACTGGTCAGAAATTTCTTGAGCTTAAGTAAGCCAAATACAGTCCTGATTCATATTTTCATTAAATCTTATAACTTCACTTCTGAAAATGCCAAATAAACGATGGATATAAATTTAATGGAAAAATATGATTAACATATTTTTCTTTACCAAATAACGAAAAACGAATGTGCAGAAAGGAAAAATTCAGTTTAACTAGTTATTAATAGATAATTAATAAGTTTTAGATAATTTTCTACATTAAGTTTTATTAAAAATAAATAAGACATTATGATATATCTTATCATAAAAAATAATATATTTCATAATAAATTTTGATGTATAAGCTTCAGTATTCAACATTATTTTTATCTGTAAAATATTTGATCTATAAAGTGAAATTATAAGGTATATTTATTTTTGTATAATGAAAAAAGTAGTTTGCTTTAAAGTGTGATAATTTTAGTCAATATCTATCAAACTGATAGATATTGTGCAGAACCTCATTGAAAGAATATGCGCAGCTTCAAAATGAAACCGAATGTATCTACGTTGAAATTCGTTATGATGAAATTCGTTAGTAGTGTAAAAAATATGTAGACTTGCCTTACATATATACACATGTAACATGCTTAGGAAACATGATAACTGACTTCATTTCTAAAATACATTAAATGTGTGTGTGTGTGTGTGTGTGTGTGCGCGCGTGTGTGTGTGTGTGTGCGCGCGCGCGCGCGTGTGTGTAAAGTGATAAATCGTTATTTGAGAATTAAATTCTTTATTATCCTAAAAAGCTTATGTAAATGAGGATTTACCACTGTCATTGACCTCTTCAAGTTAATGGAGTTTCCGTGATGATGCCTTTGTTACTGACTCAAAAAAATGACAAAGTATACTAGAGTAAATCCGCTTAAAGAAGATAAATTTATGATTTGTTTGAAAGTACAGCAATAAAATCGATATTATTGCATAATTAAAATATAAAAAAATCTGATATGTTTGAATAACAAAATCTAATCCAAAAATTTTTAATTTTATTTAAATATTTATAGTAGAGCTATTAGATATTGTATACAATATATTATAACTTAACCGGATGAAAGAATCCAGCGGGAAATCAACGAAAATTAATCTGGGAAACTGCACTAGTGATTGGCAAAGGTAGAAAAACTCAATAATTTTATACAATTATGATTTCGTTAATAAAAAAATTACAAAAGTTGATTAGTCACCAGATTAGTAAAAATTAAGTCTACGTAGCGTTTCTATTCTGTTTTTATAGAAATGAATGTGTTGAATCGTTAGCAATAAACACGCGCAATTTTTCTATCCAATCAAAATATCATTATAACCATCCGTTATAAAAAAATAAACATTATTTCTCATTATAGAGATACCTGCACCTGAAAGATCAGTAGATAATGTAGTAGATTTAACAAGTAACGCGCTTTGAAAAAGGTTGTATCCATATAAGCATGTTATTTTTAAAATGCCAGCAATGTCAACTTCTTTAACATAGAAAATACTTTTTCAAGAATTCCAGTATAACAGCTGTGCTAATAGGGATGGTTCATTTTTTAACCAATCCAAAACTTATCTAGGTTAAAAAATCCACTTCTAAAAATTAGCTAACATTTACTGTTATTCTAAAAAATAATTTATTGCTATTAATAGAACTTTTATTTTAAGGGCGTAATTTCTTTTATTATTATTTTTTTCTTGAGAGGGAATCTTGCCACAAAAGTGAAGATATTTTACCGCCTATTATTTTTCAGATGTACATATCGCTGTAATAATGAGGAATAATATTTATTCTTAATAATATTTTGATTGTATAGAAAAAGTGCGCGTGATTTTTGTTAAAGAATCAACATATTCATTTCCGTAAGAACCTTATCACAACGCTACACAGATTCAATTTCTGTTGGTGTAGCGAGTGTTTAACTTTTGGAACTTTTTTGTTAATGAATCTTAATTGCACAAAATTATTATTATTAATTAATTAATAAATAATTAATTTTTATTAATAAGTTTTGCTATTTTTGCCAATCACGTGCATTTTTTTCTATAATTTTCCAGGTAGATTTTCGTCGATTTCGTGCCGAGATCCTTCATCCCGTAAGAATCATTTAGTTTCATTTATATTCATTTCTCGTGTCAGATCTTCCGTGAGAATAAATTACGAGTCATTTTTATATATTTCTTACATTTGATCTGCATAAGAACAGGTTTCGACGTAAGAAAGAGGACAAAAACATCCTTCAGGATCCAGCTGTGTTTCTTATATCAGAAATCACGTAAGAATTTTTAATAGGGAAAAGCCATTACTATCTCAACAACAATTCTCAATTTTCTATGTATCATCCGGATCGCAAGTAAGTAAATCAACCCAATATACGAGACATTTCAATTGAAAATAAAACGTTATTCAAAACCGGTATGACTTTAAATATGAAAATTAAATAATTAGTTATCCAAAATAAAAACATCACGAGGTACGATTTTACGGTACTCAAGGATAGGATGATCTCACCTTTTTGTATTTTTTCATGTGGCGGAATGTGGCAGAGCTGCTTGACGACTGTGTAGGTATAAAAGATTCGAAAACTAAAGAACAGGATCCAACTCGATCTTTCAGTTCTACGAGGCACTTTCATCAAATATAGTCAAAAATATATTCGAAGTAAACTTTTTGTATACAGATCAATAGAAGTAGTCAACACGTACTTAAATAAACCTTGTTTATAAAAGAAATGGCCCAATTAATATTTAATTTGTTGTTTTTAATTACCTTCGCAGCATTTATAGAAGGTAATTTTTACTTTTTAGACATAACCAAACATTCAATAGATTCAACTTTATTTATTTTCGAATGTGCTCAAACAATCTGTATATTTTTTAATTCTTTACAGTTACAAATCACTATAGATTTGCATAACGGCTCTCGAATAATTCCCTTTTTTTTTATGATTTTGTTAAGTCACATAGCTTGTCAAATGATACTAACAATCTTAACAAGAAAAGTATAAAAATATATTTTAAAATTTATTTTAACACTGATACAACTCACATAAATTTAAATAGGTAGTTCGCGAGTACGGAGATTAGCCGGTGGAGCTGATGCGCAAAACGGACAATTTCCCTACATGGCCGCTTTAAAATATAATGACCATTTTGCTTGTGCTGGTACTATTATCAGCTCGAATAAAATTTTAACAGCTGCCAACTGTTTCTGGTGTAGAAATCAACCACTTGAAGAATGCGTTAAGAATTTTACTGTACAAACAGGTTCTGCGGATTTATCCATAGATGGAAATTTGCATCGTGTAAAAGAAATTAAAATTTTTGATGGCTATACTGGAAAATTTGCTAATGATATTGCAGTTGTTACCGTAAGTAGAATAATATTTTTTCACTTGTATTTAACGAATAATGAATCAACAATATTAAATGATATATATCGTAAGATTTTCATATTTAAATGTATATTATGAGTTTGATTCGATTCTTCCGCTGGTAATATTTAACATTTCTTTCGATATTTCTCTCAATACGTAGCTTCAATCAGAAATAATGTTTTCTGCAAACGAAAAAGCTGCCAGCTTGCCGGATACAGATATCACTGAAAATACAGTTGCCATAAGTAGTGGATGGGGAATTAAAACAGAAGATAGTAAAATAGACAATAAACTTGCTAGTATTGAAGAAAAAATCCTCTCAGCAAGTAAATGCAACGAATTTTTTCTTAAAAATGGCCCCAACATAGATGTAGATGATAACGATTTTTGCGCAATTGCTGCCAGTGGCAACAACAATACTGGACTTTGTGTTGTAAGTTAATCTTATATATATACTGAAAATTTAATGTAGTTAATTAATAAGTTGACAGCAATATTTTTTTAATTATATTTGTTAGACATAATGTAAATTGAAATTAACAGGGAGACACCGGCAACCCTTCGGTAGTAGGTGGAACAGTAATAGGCGTTGCAACATATGGTGTTGGTTGCGGCAAAGGATTCCCTGATGTTTTTACAAATGTTTATAGATTCCTCAAATTCATAAAAAGTCAATTGTAAAATGAATCTTCTTGCAATAAATTCAACTGGAAAGGGTTTCTAAAATGAGTACACTGTTTATTATACATTAAATTCAACTATACTAAAAAAAAAAAAAAAAGATTAACCCATTAAAGCCCACGCTAAGACTGGTTGAGATAGCGACAAACAAACTGTGCTATCTTTTGCATAAGTGAAAAATAAAATATACGTATTTTTTTTATGTTATTTTCAATTGTTTATAACAAATTATTTAAACAAATTACAAAAAAATTCATAATTATCAAAATCTAAATGCGGGAATCGATTCTGGAGGTGAAATCAAGACGAAAACCTATATAACACTTTTTTGTCAGAATTCAATTTGTTAGTGTAACGTAGGAATAAACAATTGCATGTTGGGGAGAAAAAGTGACCATGTCAAGTCCCAAGCAAAATCTATCTGGAATAGCAAAAAATAAACTGTGCTATCCTTTGCATAAGTGAAAAATAAAATATATATATTTTTTCTTATGTCATTTGCAATTGTTTATAACAAACTATTTAAATAAATTATAAAAAAATTTATAATTTTCAAAATCTGAATGCGGAAATCGATTCTGGGGGTAAAGTTTAGACGAAAACCTATATAACACTTTTCTGTCAGAGGCCAATTAGTTATTGTAATGAAGGAAGAAACATTCGGCCTCCTGAGAGTGTTTCAAAAAATCGTATAAAATGAAGCTAATTATTGTATTTATCCATCAATATTGGCATGAATTATTGTAAATATAATCGGTGGGATTGAATTATTGTTCATTGCCATGTCCTTCTTTATGACTTTTGCAAACAGGCATAGAACATTTCTCACAATACCATTCCGTTCTTGTCCGACATGTTGAAATTCCACATTTCCTAAGACTCCCATGTTTCATCACGTGTTCTTGGGATGAAGTTTCACTCTGTTTCTGTCGTTTGGGGGGACGTTTGGAAGATAACTTGTCAATATAATATTCACAAACTTCTTGAACAATATCTTTGGAACCTTTTCTTTCGTCTGGATGTAACTTATTGTAAATCACTGTAGCGTTTGCTAAGGATGCTTGGATGAGCCGTAATACAAGGCACCATGTCCATTTCTTACTTCGAATTGTAGGCATCAAAGCATTACAGTGTTGATCATGTAGATCGACGCCACCCATGTGTTCATTATACATAGAGAAACAATGAGGAAAAAGAATAGATTTTTTCGATGATTCCTGCCATCTCTGCATTTCAACTTTTGGTTCATTTCCATATTTCGAAGAGAGAATCGATACTGGCTTTGAGTCCATAACTGTAATATAATTCAATTTTGAATTCACTTCATGCATTGAAATAGTGTATCCTCTTTTAGCTTTTTTTGGCATTTCGACTTTCACTTTCACACGATTATGCCGAACAGTTCCTGTCGCCGATAAACCATTTTTTTTCAAATGAATCATAAGATCTGGGTTTGTGAAAAAGTTGTCAAAATAAATATGATACTTTTTCAGTTCTTCTCTCTGTGTTTTTTCTAATAAATTCGAAAGTAACTTTATCACCACTCTAGACCCTAAACCAACGGCAACTAAAGGATTTCGTTCATCGATTCCTGATTTACCAGTGTAAATATCAAGATCATATATATACCCATCAGAAGAACAGACTGCCCATTCTTTTATTCCAAATCTAATGGGTTTATTCCTTATACATTGCTTGATACCAAACCTACCAAAGTATTTTACCATTATCTCATCTATTGATAAATTATAGTCAAAGAAACCAAATTGCATACAATTCTCACGAAACATATCATACAGAGTTCTAACCTTCCAGACTTTATCATTTTGATCAGTTTCTTGAAGTTTATAGAATCGTATGTTCTTTTTTATGGCAACGAAATTATTTCTAGACATAAGTTCCGCAATTACTGGACACTGAAGTATTCGCTTTTTTGATCAGTAATCACGAATACTTTTTCTAGAATTGAAGATAGTAATCATTATGATTGTAATAAATTTTTCTAGATCATCCATACATAAATCAAAATGATTTTCAGAAGTGGCTTCAATGATATGGTTTTTCATTGATTTCGAAAAGAAAACCTCAAACAACTCAAAAGCATTTTTGGATTGCAATGATGAAATAGGTGAAATATTGAAGTTGCTCTCGACATGCGGAGAAATATCATTCAAAGCATCATTTTTCCAACTGTACTTATGATTCGGTTCCAACAATTTCTGAGTACTTGTGTATGTACTTTTAACATGTTCGTAAGAACCTGATGGTAATTCATTTGATAATGTATCTTCATTTGGATCACCGTCCGAATCTCCATCTGAACTTTCATATTCATTAGGAATGAATGCTATATCAATATGTTGACCTTCATCACTATCAGAATCTTCAACTAAATTTGGTAGATCGCTAATTCTCCGTCTCGGCATTATCAGTAACGTTACCAATTTAGAACAAAATAAAAACTAAAAGTTTTCCGAAATTATTATTTCAAAGAATAGATCCAATGTATAAATGTTTTCAACCGTTAGCCCGCCACTCAAACGTGATCTCTAACACGGAAGGATTTACGAAATGAAATAAACTTATCCAATTACAGTATAAGATCTCAAAATTTATCAGTAAAAAATACTGATATGATTCCAGATACCATGTGTGAGAATGAAAACACTTATTTGTCAATAGTTTATTTCTACATAAAGATATCAAATTGAACTCTGACAAAAAAGTGTTATATAGGTTTTCATCTCAATTTTATCCCCCGAATCGATTTCCGCATTCAGATTTTGAAAATTATGAATTTTTTTGTAATTTGTTTAAATAATTTGTTATAAACAATTGCAAATGACATAAGAAAAAATATATATATTTTATTTTTCACTTATGCAAAGGATAGCACAGTTTATTTTTTGCTATTCCAGATAGATTTTGCTTGGGACTTGACATGGTCACTTTTTCTCCCCAACATGCAATTGTTTATTCCTACGTTACACTAACAAATTGAATTCTGACAAAAAAGTGTTATATAGGTTTTCGTCTTGATTTCACCTCCAGAATCGATTCCCGCATTTAGATTTTGATAATTATGAATTTTTTTGTAATTTGTTTAAATAATTTGTTATAAACAATTGAAAATAACATAAAAAAAAATACGTATATTTTATTTTTCACTTATGCAAAAGATAGCACAGTTTGTGTGTCGCTATCTCAACCAGTCTTAGCGTGGGCTTTAATGGGTTAAACTCTTTTAAATCAAACCATGATTTAGAAATGTCGTCAATTTTATCAGCATGTTTTTCAATGTGGTCATTTTTTTCGTATAAATTAAAAAGAATGTCCAAAGATATTTATTGACGAATGAATAAAAATAAATTCTAAAGTTATATATTTTGGCAAAATGTGGTACAGGCAAATAATAATTAATGGTTGGAAACAACACTTCAAATGTAATAGTGAGCATAATTTATTACATTTTATCAGAAAATATTTATAATTTGTTGCGTTCTTGTGCCTCATTTTGTGATCAATATCACAAATTAAACATACTCTGCAAAATGCTTACTTCGTATTCGTTATAATTCTCAAAACGTGCTCTATTGTATCTTTCATTTTTAATCTCTTTCACTCTCTTCTTTTACGTAAGATTTCTGGCAATCAAAACCTTTACCTTGCCATCTATACATTAAATCGATATATGTATGCAATGAATACTTATAATCAAATTCATTTCTAAATTACATCATAACTTTAAGCACTGCGCAATGAAAGTGATCAATATATTTTTATGATATTCTATAAACATATTAGTACATTTACAGATTTCAATATTTTGTTATATACATTCACCTGCCGTGAAAACCGCCTGTTATATATTCTTTCTATCATATTTTGTACAATATCCTCTCTCTATCTTATTACTGCAACGGTTTCTCCTTACCTAGTATGTTTCTATTATTTCACTGTTATTCAGATAACATTGCCTATATATATCCATATAACGTACAGCACATAGGAAAAATAACACAAAAACAAACGAATCTTCCATTCAATATTTTACACAAGGTTGACAAACGGATTTAAGTATCTACAATATTATATATTACTTATAATTTCCAGCTTCAATTACACTTCAACTATACGTGTAATTTGTAATATTTACAATTACAAATGACGCGTTAACTAAAATAATATGTGCGCAGCAGTAATTTATAGAATGCACTCCACATTAGACAGATCCAATTGAGTGGATTTTACTTCAAGATTTAGACTCTTATTGAAATGAGTGCTTTCGCGTAATTTAATATCTCTTGTTAAATTATAGTTCGGTGTACAGATTTTGTGCATTGATTACAGCTATGTATAAAAAATATAGTTTAAGAAAGAAATCGAGTTACCAAGTATTAAATAAATGACTTAATTTTTGATTTTAAACTAAAAATGTTTTTTTTTTTAATTTGATTGCGAAATTCTTTATATAAATGACATATGCCTATGTATGTTGAAACGCCATCTCAAACATTTGTTGTTTGTTGTTACTTGAGAAGTACACTGTTGTTATTTGGCAACTCGGATTCTTTCATTCTTTTGCATAAACTCTATAAATATATTCTTAAACTCTAGAAGTATGTACATTTACACTTGAATAAATATTTTTCCAGTATTGCCAAATTTATTTTCTTGACTTGTGAAATTATACAACAAAATATGTAATAAACAGTTTCCCATACAAGATTAATTAAATTTTCTTAAACATTTAATCTCAATCATTCTTTTATTTCTTTTATTAACGGGTTCGCTATTTTTATTGGGGCGTCTAAACGAAAGGTTTTTATTCTTAATTGAATTCAATTACAATTGAATTCCAACAGATAAACGTCGAGGACATTGTTTTTGTAGTATTTAAAGATTGTTGTTTCTTGAAGTGGTTCATAAATAACGTGAAAATTGTAAGCAAATTAGGTTAAAAATAATATTTTAATCTGTTTGAAGATCAAAAACCGAAACAATAATCTTATTTTATTAAAATCTATTATAATTTGCATGCTTATAATCACATTTATAGAAGTTTAAACCACATAAATAGGTTTACGCGATAATATAACGTTACTTTAGTCGCATTATTATACTTATTTGTTCAATTTGTACGTTGCTCGTTTCAAACACTACCGCGATACGTATACTGAAGTGCATTATAAATTATACTGAATGTATAACATGTGGATGAAAATTGGAAGTTGTATACAATGAAGGAAACAATGATGCTTGATTGTTAAAGGAAACGAAATATACTTTGTCTTATATAAATAATTTTTAGGACGTAGAAATATTTTCTAGAAAATAGATTAGAAATAGTACATAGTAAAGCTTATACGATTCAATTGTACGATCCCAAATTTCATTACGCTGTATATACATTTAGACAATGTGGATATGACTGGAATGTACATAAGCTGCATAAATACTTTATTATAAATTTACTTTTCTCATTTAAGTTAAAAAATTCGTTACAAGCTTATATAATCTCATTAGATATTTCAACCTTCCTATTCTGTACAAAATTCTTACGAAAATAATATCTACTCCATACAACTTTGTCTGTACGTGTTTTTCTATTACCGTCGTCTTCGTCGTATCAAATATAGTAATAAATATATCTCTTATATGTCTGTACTGTTGAAATTGCAATCTTTGACGCACATGCAGAATGCTCTTTCTCTTTCTATATATCGTTTCCGATCGACGATTGCTGAAATAGAAACGTCTTATTTAAAATAATCCACGGAAGCAAATTTTGTATTACATGTGGTTTTTAAAAAATTTTTGTCGTTAATGATTGTCGACATGAGTAATATGTAACATGATTTTCTTTCCAAATAGTAGAAATAGAATGTCTTGCATTTTGACAACGTTATTTCCGTAATATACTGACATATTCGAATTATTTTTTAATAGAATGTTTCATATCACGAGATGGAAATAAGACTGGCACATAAATAAAATAGGCTTACTTGCAGACCGCACGCAGTTATCTGCATCAATTCTTGTGTACTGAATCTGAATTCAGATACAGAATTGTCAATTGTCTTATCGCACTTCACGTGGTTTGAATCGCAAAATACACTCGAAGATCAATTAACCAGTTGGAGTATTTCTGCGATAGAAAATAGGGTTATTCGATGGCTTTGGATTCAAATTCAACGATTTACTTTTATAAATTTGACAAGCAATGTCCTTATTTGCCTATTTTTTTATGTGCATGTATATAATATAATTAATATAACGAGAACACTATTGTAAATGCATTAATAGTGAAATAAGCTACTCACGCATCAACAGTTAATTTACCTCGTAATTCACTGAAAAGCAATCAATGATTTTTTCAAGAGCATTGCAATTTGTCGTGCGTTTATTACTAAATGAAATAATTTGCAAAGTAACTATCATAATTTCCATATCATATCATTTGAATTAATGTTTGTTTGCATTCATCAACTATTATTAAACTTGGCAAACGCAATTGATAGACATTTCTCCATAACTGGCTATTTATACGATTATATCCTCTGTCCCATTTATAAATTATTGTTCGACATCAAACGAAAGAACCATTGTTATTTTACTTTTGCCTTTGAAGTTATCTGAAGCAAATAAATTACTTTCCTGAACTTGAAGGACGGAACACAATATTGATGTACTCAATTATTTATAACACCACATTAGATTCATAGAAAAAGCTGCTTCAGAAACTAATGCTGGATGTTTCTCTTGGAATTCGGTTACTTGCCTTACAACCTAGACAGACACAGATCAAGATTAGTCAAAAACTTGTACGAATTCCCAAGAAAATGCGGATATATTTTTAAAAACTTCAAAGGAAAAAGATTATATTACTGACGTAGTTTAGCTTTCACTTAATAATTTATCGGTATTACGCCTATCTTTTCCTGTCTTCTTTACAATACGTTAATTTTTTTGTGTAAACATTCGTGAATACAATGCTCTGAAAGGCCTAATAATTAAATACATTTTATATTCAATACCAACGTATTTTCGATGTTTATATAACTAACACTATATGTTGTTAGAAACGTGCATTTTCATGTAAATCGGTTGCAAAAATAGTTAAGCAAATTTCTAGTTGGTTTTGTAAAAAAATAATTCATCAATTTTTAATGTGTCATTTTTACATGTATCTCATCGCAGAAAAAATGTGTTCCCCAGTGATTAATTTTTTTTAATGTATATTTGAAATGTCTTCCAAAATATATAAAGTATATCAAAGAGAACGATGGATAATTATACCGAGAACACACGTATTTTGTGATAAGGATTATCCGAAATCTGAAATAAGGAGCATGATGTATGACAATTTGTGGAATTCCCCATCGCGGCTATTTCATTTTAATATTACATCATTCTACTATTATAACTTTGACTTTTGCTTGTGACAAATAAGGATGTTGATTTTTTATCAATTGAAAATTATAAAGTAGGCATGATATAGATTAGATGAGCACGTATGGTATGACAAATCAATAATTAGCTGGTATAATACATTCAAAGTATGTAATTGAAATAACCTATCAGTGAAAATTCCTAGTGAGATTTCGATATATTGAAATTATTGAAAGTATATTTCCAAATATCAGTGTTAACTTGTAGTAATTAAATTGTGTATTATTTTTATGCGATGTAATGTTTCTGCAAGATATTCTTTTCCTCTCGCATCGAAATCCATCAGCATATTTACAGATTATTTTGCAATACATTTTTATAGAATGTTGAAGAGTTCTCAGAACGCTAAGTGTTTATAAAACGATACAAAAGTGTATGAGTTTCATTGGAGGAATTGTGAAATAGTGGTTTTCACGACAGCACACATCAAAAACGAAGCCCAAGTATGTCATACCCAGCCCGTAGCGAAAAGTTTCTCGTCAACAGCAGACATAAAATGCTCGAAAAGTTTTTCTAACCCTACACTTGCCACATTATTTCCTCTTAATAATCTCTCAATAATTAGTATCACTGGCACGTTGGAACTAAATTTGGTTCCAATACACGTAATATCCTCAAATCAATAGCGACTTAATAATGTTGCAGCTTCGTTATAACGATCGTACATTCACAAATCTTAATTTTTTTATATTGTTTAATGAATAACTCGAAATTGCTATATTTTAGATTGACATGTTTAGATAATATTAATATAGGTTATTAAATAATAAAACCTATTTTTTATAACATTGAATGTTTTCATCATCCAAGTGATATCATAAAGTGATCACGTGAACATTCATTATTGTCCCTAAAAATATATGTGTTTGACATTATGTAATGCTTTATTTCTTTTTTCATTTTTTTTGTATTTTGTTTGCATTTCAACAGATTTTTTTTCATAATATTAACGTCAGATAAACAGCATTATTTTTATTTTACTTATATATTATAATGCATTGGAGTTACTTATTTGAAAAATTGAAAGCTAACACAACAACGTCGTTACTTTAATTCTATTCTGCCCTATTTCTTTTCTTTTTTTGTAAAATGGACATTAAAAAATGATGAAAAATCTTCGAGATTACTTCCATGATTCACGAACTTTACCTTACTACCGAATTCACACGTTTTGTACTTTACCCGAAATGATTTTCAGTTTATAATATCTGCAATAAAATAAATTCAAAGTATTTCTGGAAATTCAAGGTATTTGAAGTCATAGTCAACATTATGTTTAGTATGCTATTACAGTTTTTTAAACGTTATTGCGAAAAACTGTTTGCAAACCATTATTTGCTGTGCAGTAGAAATCAATAAATTTACAATGATAATATTTTTAGTGCATACAACGCAGTGTGAATTTGAAAAATTGTTGTACTTGTTCACATGAAAAATTAGTACAAAATTGTAAATTCCTTGACGATCGCAATTTTATTTTCAACACGAATTTAAAAAATAATGTCTGATACATTGCTTATGTTCCATCATATCAAATGTATTTGCCACTATTCTATTTATTTTGCCTGTTAGAAAAATACAAGAAAAAAATTGTTATTTTTCTAAATAGTACAAGCGATGCTGTTATTTAGGTAAATGCAAGTAGCTGTATGTGACATTTGTAAAAATCAAAGATTAAAAGCATGTAATATTATTGGAAACGTATCGAAATAAAGAAATAGGCAGTGCAAAAATATCGAAATGACAGAGCCAGTAGTTTGCTCAACAAGTTTGTTAAAGTTAATCAAAGTGAATAAGTTCTCAACACCATTTGTTTTTACTTCTGAAAAGTATTTAACGCACTGTTGAAGTGAGAGATAAATCCATTGACTTGCAAGCAGCGGTATCTTTCAAAACCAATGGCACAATTAAGTACTCATTTTATATTTATCGATTATAAAACTTTTAAAATTTCATACAAATATACGATAAAATGTTTAAGTAAATTTTACTTTTCAGGCTTCACAATTTACTCGCAAAAATTTTCTTAAGCTTTTTCACAACGCTGTTTCGATTCAAAATTCATGTTTTTTTATATATTTAGCGATTTTCATATTGCTAGTAGAGATATTATTTTCTACAAATATCTCTCCATATTTGTTGGTATATACTTTTCTGTTAACAAAGTCTCGAATGCTATGCTTATTCCGAGGTAATATTAGGATTTCGAAAAATAGATGATACGTAAACGTATAAGTTCAAAAATTAGAGAATCAATTGCAAAAAAAAATAAGCTTGAGTTGTATGCATTTTATTAATCTAAAAAAGATGTTTGACTGAAGGAAGATTCTGAATTTGGTAAAAAAAATATATAGTTATCAATTTGTCATAGGTGCAGCCAACGCGTAAGATGCTAACGACATTATGATAAAACGTATAATTAAAACTTCAACTATCTTTGTACGTACAAAGTCTTGGTAGGCTATGATGTATGACGATTAGAAAAATGTCAAGCAATTTTCAATGGATTTTCCTCTCCTAGTGTGTAATTGCAATGTATTTATCAGAATTGGAAATAAGCAAGCAATCAGCACTATGCGTTCACACTTGTGGTGTCAAGATATACGCACCGTAGTTAGAGAGCGACAGGGAGGGGGAGAGAGAGAGAGAGAGAGAGAGAGAGAGAGAGAGAGAGAGACAGACAGACAGAGAAGAAAATAAAAAGAAGATTGAGGGAGTTGTGGCCTCCGCCATGAAGACTTACATATTTTTTTACCCTCGTCATTGTCTTTGTTTTTAGTTCGAGTTATAATGTCTCTTGTAAGCTTTCGGATATACTTGTGCTCGAATATTGGTCCGTGTGTTGTTTTATGGGGGCATAGCATCGAAATTCGTTCTCGTGCAACACTGATCGACAACAATAACAGAGTGAGACTCGAGTCGCGCATTTACTTTGCGTGGCTATGCGTTGTTCATTGGTTCGCGTTTTCACTCTCTCTCTCTCTCTCTCTCTCTCTCTCTCTCTCTCTCTCTCTCTCTCTCTCTCTCTCTCTCTTTTGCTCTCGGAGCTTCTCTAACGCGAAGAGCGCTTGCGCGATAGACAAGCGAGAAGTAGCACAAGCTTAATTATGTACGGCTTAACAAGGTCCATCAAAAATATCGAAATAAATGACTGATATCCGTTTTTCAGGCGTGCCTTATGATCATATAATTTTCTAGTCGTGACTATAGCTCGTTAACAGCATTCTAGCATATCAATGTATTGCCGTTAAAGTCAAAGCTTCTTGAGACTTCACAGCCGCGCACCGATCGTTGAATCGAAACATTATGATCCTTGATTATAAGTTTAAAGGTTTGATGAGCAAGGGCTTTTTCGTTTTGTCTATATAATATGTAGATACGGGTTTTTTATGTATGTCTGTGCGTCAATTGCGACCGCACGCCGATCGTTCTCAAAGCAACGATCGTCGGAAAATAGTTTATTTCGTCACATAGCTTTATGTGTATATAATATACATGTATATACACATATATTTATGCATATATATATAATATATCCCTTAGGTGTAGCTCTTAAACGAGTGGGGATTTGACATCATCATGTTTTCCGGAAATTCGCGTGAATGTTACATATACAACGTATATTAAGCGATTATAGGGCTGATCACAGCAGCGTGCAGCCACATGCGAACATTGCTTCTTGCGATCGTAGGGTGCACGCGCTTTGACGCTCCCTATCGTAGGCAGGTTCCTTTCAAATAGCAATGGCAGAAACCTGCACTTGCACTGTCTTGTATTTGTACGATTAAAAACGCGGCCACGCATTCGTTCACAACAAAATCCAACGCTTTCATCGTCAGTTAACAAGTTTAGAAGGTAGCGCGAACCCAATGAAACTGCTCGCCTCCGTGTCTGTTTGCTTTAGTTATTTGTGTTTATTTTTTATTGTTATCTTTTTTTCTTTTGCAGTTGTGTGCTTGGAAACGGCAGTAAAATAGGTATATAACATCTACACGTCACGCACTCGCATCGGCGTTAAGTCAACAACGAAAACAACGATCTCAAAGAAATAGTATAACAACGACGAGTGTCTAGCGTAAAGTAGAAAAAAACGGCAGGATGATAAATATTGCGGGGATCATGTAGATTTGACAAAGGTCGAGGAAATAGTTGTCGGCGGAGGACTCCGCTATCGGCGGGGCGCGTACATTATAAATAGCGGATACGGTCACGGGGGCAAAATCGAGAGGTAGCTGGAACTAGGGGGAGCTGCGAGTAGCCGAGAGCAGAGTTTGAGGCGCCGATGCTTGGAGCATCGAGTCGATCGAACATCAATAAAGTGTGTGTGTATGTGTGTGTGTGTGTGTGTGTGTGTGTGCGCGTATGTGTGTGCGTGCGTGTGTGTGCGTGCCCACGCTGCGCGGCTACAGGCTGCACGGTGTGTTATGGAGCCTGCGATAGGGTTCGCGAGCGTGTTTAGCCAGGCCAACCACGGCCGAAAACGACGACATGTACACCTTAGAGAGAGACTTGGAGAGAGGCGGTCGCTTGGCGCTGCTCTCCGTTGAGATGGCTCTCGCTGCAACGAGGTGTCAGCGCAGTAGTTTGCTCGCGCGCAAGGCGAGCAGTGGACAAAGCTATTTTTGGTAATTGCGCCGGCTGGGCCGCCTTAGACGCCGGTGTGATTGAAGATGTAGGAGACGTTGCTGTCCTGGTGCATGGGCGGCTGGTGGAAGACGCGCTTGGTCGACGAGTTGTTGTTGTTGACGTAGTACGAAGACTTGCGCATCGAGGTGGAGCTGGACATCATGGCCACGGTCTCGTAGTAGCGTAGTTTGCCGCAGCACTCGCCCGACTTGAGGATCGCCATGAAGCCGCGTCGGTACTTCTTGTTGAAGAAGGCGTACAGGATCGGATTGATGCTCGAGTTGGAGGCCCCCAGCCACTGGGCGATCGGCGTGGCGATCGCCCAGTACTCCTCCTCCCAGTCGGCCACTCGTCCTGCAAGCGCAAGCTCGTCGTTTGGCTCTGGCGGGGGGGGGGGGGGGGCGAGAACGCTCACAGCTCGCGGACTGTCGGCGGGCTTACCTCCGAACTTCATGCGGGCGAAGATGACGTAGAGTGGCAGCCAGGACAGCACGAAGAGGATGACCACGACGATGAGCATCTTGACGACCTTTACCTTGGACTTCTGCTGCAGCCTCTCCATCTGGTCGTCCTTGGTGTCGCTGGGGATGTTGCGCCGCCAGACCTTGATCCAGATCAGCACGTAGCACAGGCTGATGAGGAACATCGGAAGCAGGTAGCAGAGCATCAGGTTGCCCACGAGGAAGAAGAGCGCGCCGTAGCGGGGCTGCGGCCAGACCTCCAGGCAGAGCTTCAGGCCGGGGTCGTCGGGGTAGATGGACACCAGGTCGAAGTAGATCAGCCAGGGCAGCGTGGCCGTGAGGGCGACGAACCAGATGAACACTATCATCACTCGGGCCCGGTGCTTCGTGATCTGACACTTGAGCGGCCACCAGATCGCCAAGAACCTGCGAATGAAATCGTCACGCTTCGTTAGCCACGGCTCTCTGCTTTAGCTCGACGATCCGTTCATCCGTTCGCTTGCTCTCCCTCGGCGAGAGCCGCGCGCGCTTATGCAACGGCGGACACACCGGCTAGTGGTGCCCGATCGTTAGCTCGCGGGCCGGGCTCGCGTGCGGTGCTGCAACGCTGTCAAAATTACTGGCCCGTGCTTGGCCGTACGCCTGGCAAATGGCCATTGGGCTGTGCGTGCGCGCCGCGCGAACGACATTTCTCACCGATTCAACGCGCGTTTCGAAATTCATCCGTAGGTGGCGCATACTCGCCGATCGGACGACTTCAACTTTCAAATCTTCTAAACAATTCACCGAGCCGCGAATAATTTTCCGCTCTGATTGACATTATGCTTGGAGTGCTAATGAGAGGCCATTTTTTTCGCGCTCGCAATGTTTTTTCCGTCGTTCCTTTTACGTAGACTGCGATCGTCAATCAGCGCGCTAATTAGCATCTCAAGTATATGGCCTACATAATAGAAAATTAGAAGGAAATCGGTTGGAAACGCAGAGGCGAATAAAAGGGCCTTCCTTTGTTTTGTAAATTGCGCGGAAAGCGAGAAACGATCCCGCATACTGGCGCGCGTCTTGTTGTTCGCAGCAAAACAGTCATTCTAGGGTGAGAAAAAAGGCACATTGTTGAAGCAATTGAATAGTAAAGAATCAAGGTAGAAACACACACACGGACGCGCTCGGACACGCTCTGACACGCGTGTGACACATATGCAAAGTGTCGGTGGATTACGTATCGTGCATATTGTGCACTTGTACGACGAGTATTTCAGGGTCAATTACGGTTATTTAGCGCTGCTGCACTGCCGAGCAATGATATTACAATCGCATCAAGTCAGTCTTGCAACGGGTAAGATTGCAAGTGTGCCATATGCATTTACTTTTCTTGTGCGCGGAGATAATGAAGCGCGCACATATTAAACGGGCTAATTATAGGAGTGCAGCCGCGACGGTAGCGAGCTTGTATCATTGTGATACGCCCCACGCCGATCGCAATGAGATCGCCGCAGCACGATGGCTTCCCTGTCTCGATATCCGCGGCAATGACGTAACGGGGCTGGCGCGCCCGATTGTGCGTGCGCCGGTCGCGATCGCAGAGCGATTGCATAAGCCGCGAGCAGCCGATTCGCACGGGGAAAGTAGACGAAGTTCGGAGCAGCGGCGGCCGATGCCGAGAGGACGTCGGTCCCGCGCGCGCGCGACGTTGAAAGTGCGCTGCGCTTATGTAAATGCGAGGCGATCGTGCAGCTCGGCCGGAGAAATTGGAATATCGACACGGCTGCGGCCGGTGCGATTAGCGCGGAGCCTGTCCTCGGAGTCGGACGCGGGCCGCTTCCCACCGCTCCACCATACGCTGCAGCCGAGTTCTCGTTCATCTCTCTCTCTCTCTCTCTCTCTCTCGTCTTGTCCTTGGCAGGAGCGCGGCGCATTATTATCGGAGAGATCGCGCGGCGGCAGCCAGGCGGATTAACGCCGGGCTCGTTCCATTTCCGCGGATAATTGCTGCGCCAACAGCTAAGCAGCTATGGGACGCTCGCGCCTATAACCCACTGCCGCGGCGTCCTAATCGCCCATGCATCTCGCGCGATCTTGCCATCGTTAACTCGGTCGCGTATAAATCGCCGATCGATAGCCGACACTTAATCGCCGCCATGCCGGCTCCGCTGTATACTGCACTCAAGGTAAACAATGAAATATTACGCGCTCTCTCTCTCTCTCTCTCTCTCTCTCCCGGCTCATCCCTGCTCGGCTATAAAAGAGTTACGACGCCGAGCCGGGGATTCGAGTTCGACTCGGACTTTGCTGCCGGCTGAGCTGCCGCTGCTGCGCGCTGACATTCGTCTCTACATTTTTTCTGCAGACTTGTCGACGATTGTTCTCTTGTGAGAGATATACGACGTACGAGCCAGGATGCTCCTCAAACTGGTCGGTACTATATACCACTTTTCAAATACCTTTCCCTTCGCTCTTTACGTTCTTGCTTTTTAACGACGCGCTCGTGCTGCTCGGGCTTTTACAACGCGCTACTCACTCTCCGTCGCTCGATAACGGGCCTTTCCGCTATCTTGCAGAGAAATAAGTGCCAATACGAATAAATCATATACATTCGCGGCGCCGTTTTGGCAGCTTTTAACCAAACCTTCCAGTGATTACAAGTTGTTTGTCACGCAGTTGCTGATCGCGCTGGCCGGAGTGGCGTTGGTCGAAGCCGCACCCGCACCTGCGCCTGCACCTGCACCGGGACCCGCGCCCGGACCCTCGCCCTATCCACCGAGCTACCTGCACTCGCCGCTGCTGCCGGCCTACTCGTACTCCTCCGTCCTGCATTATCCGTCCTACGCCTACAAGTACCCTTACTACTCCAGCCTTTATCCTTACTCTTACTACGGCTACGGGTATCCCTACTACAAGGGCTACTACGGCTATGGATATCCCGGATCTATCTACTCCATCTATTAGATGCATTTCCCCACTGCAAGCTCACTCAACGCCTCCTGCCAATTTTACGTGCTACAGTTTGACTGCGATCTAGCGAACGTTCATCTGCACTTTTCGGAGCAACGCCCCATTACTACCGACCTACACGAACGGTACTCTACATCAGTTGACACCTGAACCAAACACCAATCGATCGCGACAAATATTCTCTGTACTCGGAAATGTCCAACTAATGTGATACTTGGTCAAATAAAGTCATCGATTTATATTACTTTTTTGGTTTCTTCGAAGAGCGCACATGCATACCTCTCGCTTCCTCGGCCTTTCTCGCACGTCCAACCGAACGAACTCGGAAAGGCTGTGCGCCGTTATAATTCCATGTTAACGTACCATCGCGATCGCAAATTTCGCAACGATAACTAATTGCGAAATATAAGTGCACGCGTACTCCGCTTGAATAAACTAATTCGCTGACATTTCTATATCGCGTCGACCGTCATTTTATTGATTAAAAGCAACGGCGAACTCTTGTCACGAAAAACGATTAGTGTACGCATGTTATATTCCTCCGAGATGACAAAAATTGAGAAATTTCGTTAGTACGAGCACGACGAAGGTTTTCTCTTTGTTCGCAGTTCTTTCGCACGATTTTCACATTAATCATATTAAATGCAAAATTCCAATATCCGCACGGAGCGAGTTTCCGTGTTGGTCGTTTTATCTATCTGCTGAGCTTCCGTTGGCGGCGCGCCTGCGCTTGATACAAAATGATGAAATTTCGCGCCCGGAATACAATGGAATTGGCGCATCATTACAATTTGGCCCGATAAATGGGAAAAGAAATGAGGCTGCAAGCTCGGCGCGAGCTCGGCGCAAGCTCGGCGCAAGCTGCGAGAGGGGAACGGAGCGGAGAGGACTTTTCAATTTCATCGCCATTATATGCTCGAGCGGGCGCCTCGAGTGCTTTTCTCATCCCCCCCCCCCTCCCCTAAAAGAAAAAAAAGAGAAAAGGCAACTATACGGACCGGAGGAGCACCGCGACGACGACGACGACGACGGCAGCGCCGAAGAGAAGTTCGAAACTCCTTTAAGGAACTTAAGTTTGGAGTGCACAAGCGTTCGGCGGCGCAGCCTCTCGAGAGTTTCGCGGCAGCCCCGCTAAAGCGCAGCGCAATCTGCCAATTAGCTTAATCATTTAATTAGGATGAAATTGCAGCTGCAAGCCGAAACAGCGAATGGTCCTCTGGTAAAGTCGATCGTGGCGCTTGGCGCTCGGTACCGCGCACAGCCACGGATACGCAGTCAGCAAACAGCGTCCAACCGGCATTCTCGAATGGCGCGTTTCAATGGATCGTCTGTCTCTCGCTCGATATTTTTATATTTTCAGCCTTGTTGCATTTCTTTGGCGGCAGCGGCAGGCTCGCAGCTATACGGCGCCTGCGTCTGCAACGTCAAATCCCGACCCCAACGGGCCGCAATGTCAATTCAAACTGCTCATTCTTCCCTTTTCTTTTGCGCTGTTTCGGACTCCCCGTATGCACTGCATCTGGCGCCATTCCGTTCGCGTTATTACTACATTATGACCACTTATATTGCGTCGACTTTTTTAATATACCCACCGTCAGCTCGCCTGTGTAAACGTTATACGTGTACGTTTCAAAGGAACATCATTCGGGGAAAATGGCGTGGCGTTAAAACTGCATTGGACAATAGTAAAGCTATCGAAAATCGATATCAGAGCATTACTTTTTTTTACCCTCGAGGGAGACAAGGTCTAATTCGTGCTCGACGGATGATTTTAAATGCTCGGTAAAGCTATCATGGCATTTAATGTACTATGATAAAAGCTAGACAAGTATATAAATGGGATATACGGGAAAAAGGAGCGCAGATCGAGAAGTTGTTTCACGCCGTACTTTGGGAATTCGGAGCTGACGTTGAGGTTCGAATAAAAACGTTTTGCCGTGAAAACGCGGAGCGAGCGCATAAAAATGAAATTAAAGGAAACTAGAAAAACAATGAGTGCAATAGATTTGTGCAATAGAGAGCGAAAAATTTGCAAAAATGAATATTTCATTAGAGTCTTAAGACTGAGGTGCGGGCTTGGATGCACAAAGTTGAAAGCTTGGTATTCGGAAAGTTTCGGAACGGAACGCGAGTGAAACCGCAGGATAGCAAACGCGTAGTTGGACTTTGGAACAGCTTTTGTGCAGCGAAGGGATCGATAGTGGTTGCACCACCAACTTGACTGCAATGCAAAATCAGCGCCGTCGGCTACTTGTCTTTTCCTGAAAAAAATGGAGCTTTCTGTCCGCACAGCTCCGCGGAATGCCGTGCAGCAGCTGGAGAGAACAGTCGTTGATTCGCAAATACGCGCGTCGGCCGTTTAACCGGGTATTTTTAGAAGCAGTCTGGATAAGGTCGATATATAATGCATTATTAGCGTGTCGCCCTTGAGCAAGGTGCGGACTCTGGCGGACTAAATATAGCGTTGCGTAGTGTTCGCTCGGACGAGGGAGATGATGGATAAGGAGGTGTCGTGCCGAGGGATGAAAGTGTGGCGTAAACGAGACACGAGTCACAGTATAAAAATCTTTATTTTGTTTTCTGCATATATAGGCAACGACCAACAATGTGTGTGCGCGTGTGTTGGGGCGGCGAGGGACGAGGATTAATAATGTACAGAGTAAGTATGCAGATGGATGGATGCAGGATGGGGTGGCGGCGTTTGGAATGGCGAGCACACCTCTCGCGCGCGCGCAACAAACGAGAAAGAAGTGAGTGAAAAATGCGCCTGGAACAATGGAAAAAAACCGTCTCCGCTGAAAGTTAATTGGACGTTTCTGGCATGTGGGCGTAGGCCCTAATGGATGGCGTGGTGATGCACGGGCACATAGTGGTCGTGGCTGGGCAGCACGGTCTTGGTGACGATCGGGTGGACGTGGACGTGGGGCGCCGGCGGCTGGTGGTGCGGCGCGTGGATCTCCTCGTGGCCGTGTCCGAGCTCGAGGTGGCCGTGGAGAGGAGCGTGCACGACCGGGGCCGGGTAGTGGATGACGGGCACCGAGTGGTGGTGCTCGACGTGGAGCGGAGCTGCGTGCAGGGCCGGCGCGTGCACCGGCTCCGGCTGGGCGATCACCGACACGTGGTGCGGGTGTCCGTGGTCGACCACGTTGGGCGCGTGGATGTGGCCCAGTCCGTGGTCGACGATGTGGCCGGTCAGGCCTCCGGGCGCCGCGCACGCCACGCCCAACAGACTCAGCACTGTAACCTGCGCGCGTACCGTCATAACGGACACCTCGTTACCGGCTCTCAGTCAGCTGTAGCGCCTGCCTCATCGACTAAGCCTCCACCGGTCTTGTGCAAATTACCGATGCCTCCTTCTTATTGTTTATTTTACTCTTCATTACCAGTCCTCGACTACTCTTTCAGCGCACGATTGTACTTTATGCTCGACATTCGTCTTCGTTAGCTTGTCGCGTCTTCTTGAAAAAGTTACTCGACTCACCCCGCCTGTCCCATTTGTTTCGATCGATAAATCCAATTCATATCAATGATTTCGAATCATTCCTCCAACGTCGTTTAATGTACAAAAAGTCAAGCAGCAAGATTTACTCTATTTTTATCTCGAAAAATCTATCGAGCTAACGAGAAAACTTATTCAATCTATTAACAGGACGACAATATTTTTCTAGTCTTCAATGAAATCGCCGTAGCTATACCGTCGAAATGCATTATTGCGCGTTAGCGTGTTGTAAAGAATGCAATCGCGATGAGCATAAATAGTTCGCTGGTGTGTATTAATTTCTAGAGAGAACGTTTCGTTTGAAAACAATTCGACTGATCGTGTTAAAATAGTAGGAAGTGCACCGGGGAAATGAAAAATAGAGGAATGGTATTAAACTGCATTGCGTCACGGTGAGACAGACTTTCGAAAAAGGAACCAACACAATGCAGGCTACTGCATTCACATTTTTGCCACTCAAGTCGGCAGTCTTTCGCGTGTAGGCAACTGCGGACTCGTAGACCGGCCCCTCTAGCTGATACGCGCAGCGAAAAACGGCTTCCGGATAAAAACGACACCAAAAGCTAAATTTCGTAATGCTACGTATCTGGACTTTCTTGCCCCTTCCCCGCTAACTGGTTTCACCGCACATTTTCGAACTCTCAATATCGTTTCAAATCTTCACTGTCTCTTTCGATTGCAAACCTTCTCGGACAAGTCCTAAAAAGACCAATTTTTTAAACAAGGTAACTATCTCTTTTTCAATTATTCATGTGGTATTGACATTTTGACGCGTATAGCTACAGCAATTATCGCAAGTCAATTATTCGCTTGTGCAAACAGCGGCAATTGTATCGAACTCAATTAGGGCATTATCTGTAATTCATCGATGGAACAACAGTAAGTACACTCTTTCAAGAAAGACACGGGAAAAATATTTACATTTCTCACGGTTATTATCGGCGATGACGTAATTTCGGTAATTGATACAAGACTAATTAGGCTGATGTAGATGAGGCAAATTGAAAAAAAAAACAAAAAAAAACAAAAACAATGACGGAGACTTACCAGCTTGAACATTTTGCTAAGGTGAGAGAGGGAGTCAGTTCACTACGCGAAAGTCAGATGAACTATGAGTTGGGCAGCACGGAGTCATTGCCATTTTATACGGGGGCCGAAATAAAAAATGGAAAGTGGTCACGTGACTGTGTCTGACGCTAAGGGAAGCGTCATTGAGTCAGCCGCGAATCGCCAGAAGGGTGGGAAAGGCGATCGCCCAATCGACGCGTAGCTTTTCCACCGCTACGTGGATGCCGATGATCGTCCAATCAACTATCGCGTACTGACGATCGGCTATGGCAATTGTGCGTTTCGAAATTAGAATTGCAACTTGCAGCTGGCCTATCATTATACGACCCGACACGATCACAGCAGGTCGCTCAGCATTTCCATTTTTACATTGATTTTGTTAAGATTTTCGCCAGCGTTATATTTCCTTGCAGTTAGTTTACTGTTTCATTTGCATCTTCCTCGGTTCCCCCTGTCGCGCAACGTTCAACGATTCTAGACTGAAAAATTGGACTCGAACGTTATCCCTTTTTTACCTGAAGCTAGGCTTTCTGATTAATTAAAATGCATTCCACTTTGTCAATGTTTGAAGAAACTATGGAAACCCGATTGAATAAAGGCAAAGATCTTAATTTGGTGATGCAACGAAACGTACGTTGCCAATGTATATTGGTAATGTACTGTTCAGGAATGTTAATTTGAACGTCACGAAGGTGTAATTATAATAACTTGAAATACATCAAGGATTGCATTATTCAATTCATACTTCTAAATTCGAATTCCTTCACTGCAATAAATTATGAAAGTGAACAGAATAAACTGCTTATAGCTTAATCCTCGTTAGCTGAAAGGAATTCAAGGATCGAAGATTGTTGGTGAAAAGAGCTTTGCACCGCCGTACGCCTGAGAATCAATGAGTCGACTGAGTGGCGCGAGCGATGTCGAGAGCTCGCAAATCACGGGCTGCGCGCCCGCCGCGCGGCAAATTGTCCACGGCGACGGAACCCGAGGATGTGTCAACAGAAGATGGCGAACGACAGAGGCTCGAGAGCGCGCGCAACCTCGCTGCCCCCTGTGATTTTCAGTAAACAAAAGCTGCTCATAATTAGGCAGTGCGCCACTGCGAGAAAGTATATAATTACTGGCAGAGACGTTGGCGAGCGCCTGGATAATTTTGTCGTTGCGTTATCGGAGAAAAGCTCGACGAAAAAATGGAAAGATATTAAGCTATTGTTTATAGGAGTTATAGCCGCGGAGCGTTGCGCCACGCCAATCGCAATTCGCAGCTATTAAGTGATTTCGTAATGGCGTGTTTATAAAATGTGCGTGGTGGCGGCGCTGCGCTAACGAGTGTGAAAACAAGAAGAGGCCGACAGGCGCGGCGTCGGACGCATCGCCGGGAAAAAACGCGCGGTGGCCCGCAGGGGTCTAGCAGCAGCAGCAGCAGCGGCAGCAGCGGCAGCCAGCAAGTCAAAGCTGCCGAGATCGAGACGCACAATTACGCGGCGAGCGCGCGGCGCTAGATTTTTTTCGACAGGCAACGCGGCATAGAAAGTGCACGGCGAACAATCGCGGCGCGGCTGCAGGCTGCAGGCGCGGGCCCGATTATAGCTCGCTCGGCTCGTTACGAAGCCGCCGGTACGTTGCAGCTTGTGTTGGATTGCAGCTTAGCTACTACGCCAATCGATCGAAGCCCAGATTGCCGAACCGATAGCGCGAGCTGGCGCGCCGGCATAATTGATGCTCGTGCCGCAACCTGCTGCGGACCCAACTTTGCCGTGCAGCCTCCTGCTTCGACACCTATTGTTCGGCTGCGACCACTCTTTGCGACTTGCACCTGCACATCTTCGATATTGCAACGATAAGCCGTTCACGCCGCGCGCGCTCGCGTGGATCATTGTGCAATCGCCACTTCCGATTTTCGTCTTTCCGACGACGGGGTGCATGCGATATTTTCTCTCTCGGAATCGCGTCTAAGGCAGTTGCGTAACCGCGTAACCGGAAAGGAATGGGAGAAAGAGGAGTGACACTGAGAAAAATAATATCACATAACTACGCCAAGTCAGCTGATCTATCGACTTATCAACGGTCTTTCTGTTAGACGATCCTTTTTTATATTGTGTAATGCATCTGCAGCGTGGTCTCGTAACTGATTTTTAAATATTAACTTGACCAAAGTCCCATCAACATCGACACCTTTTTATCAAGCACATTAATGTCAATCAGAATTCACTACAAACACGTTAACTCGGATATTATGTACTTATTTCTTTGAAATACTTCCGCATGTATGCATCATATTTACATCTCATAAAAATATACGGATCGACAATTTATTTATACTTGAATTTTACAACTTGACGAATTCCGATTTATATGTTCTGTAGAATATTGCACTTTATTTGCACTCATGAATGAATCTTTTCAGGTAAACTTTATTATGTAAGAAGCTTTAGTAGGACGTCGCTAAAATAAGTCTTTGTAAATATAAAAGTTTGTATAAATACTACCAGTTAAAAGTAACGTTAACATTTGCCAATATCACCGAAAATGTCAATGTCATTATTTTATTACGTAAACGTACCTGTCTAACGATACTGCAACCAAACTGTAAACAGATGCAGCTACAGAGACGCCTTGGATGTATGGTACAGTTTTGCACATAAACCAGCCCAAAACCCAAGCTGCAACAATAAATAACAAACGAAGGTCACCAATGATATCAAAGGGTTTTACATTATTACGTGTCGTTCATATACTAGATGCACGGAGGTATATGGTTATTTCAAAAATTATCGGGATTTAGTCAGGAGTCCTATTATATGAATAAATCAGTGAAACAATTTTAACTGAAGCTCTTTAATCCAGGAAGTGAATTTTGACTTGAGCAAGATTTTGATAAGCGTAGCATTATGAAAGACTTGATGACACAGTTCTCCTTTCATATGGCATTAACATTAAGCTTCTGCTATTGACTAACGAACTAGCTATTGTCAGGCAAGAAAACGGCTAAGCTGGAGAGAAGTAGAGGAGAGAAGGGGAGGGAAGTATTAGTAAGAGGTGTTGCATAGCTGCTATCTTATAAAAAAGAGTAATGCAAATGAGAAAACTTTATAAAGTTAAGAATGATCGATTATAAATTTCATGCAAGCTGATTAGATGACTTTCCTTTCAAATGAAGTGACAGTTTTGAAAGACTATTGTAAAACGCTCGCTACTGGATAACAAACCTATAGGTTATATAGCAATAAATATATTTATTTATTATAATAAAGCACGTGATATGTGATTGGATCGAACGTAGGAGTTGACGATAAGGAAATAGTTAAGCAAAGCTTTGATCGGTAGTATGGTGATTATCAGTGCGAGCACAAAGCCTTCACAAAGCATCACTTTCTCTCTCACATACGAGCTCTCTTTATCAACCAATTCAGGAACATTCCTTAAATCACGAGGAGAAAGATTCCGATTTAATTGGATGATCGTGAGCGCTGGTATGCCTATCGCAGGAGTGGGCAAATATGTCAGCTTTCTGTAATATGCACTCATTCGCACCATTCTTTCCCATACTATTTCTATTCTGTTACTACTTTAACTTCATTATCCGATACTCCATTCGTCAAGGTCGTTTGCTGTCACATCTTTACGTTTAATCTGCTTGTATGCTTCTTATAACGGTTCTTTTCATAAGCCCTCCCTTTTCTATTTGTATTAGCTCCTTTACTTTGCTCTCTCTCTCTCTCTCAACAAGCTTTTTATTTCTTTTCTTGCCTTTTGCTTTGCGTCCTTGTACTTTTAGTCTGCTTTTTACTTTTGCGATCCAAATGCTCTCAATTTTTTTATGTATCATTGATATATTACTAATATTAGAATTCTTTTCATTCGCATACATTCTAGTAGAACTGGAATGAAAAGTTTATGAAATTTCGAGGTTATTTCAACCAAGTTTTGCAAGATTTTCATTTGCATATACAACAAAATGATCCAGCTAGATGATTTTATATACAACCAATGGGTATTGCTTACGAATTATTTATGATCGAGTTTGTACACGCTTTGCATTTTACTTTCACTGTGGGTTCTACATATTTACATTCAAGTGTACGTAGTCATTTTACAGGTTTTGCATGTGGTTATACCCACGATGCAATTCGATATAGAGCATGCATAATAATGCCAATAAAGAAAAATTCAAAAAATAGTTTAAGTCAATTCTCAATCAATAATATTACATATGTTCATAGTGATACAATTCCTGGACTCTATTGTTGCCATCTCAAAATTGAAAAAAAATCATATGAGAACAATGCATGAAATAAGTAACTGATTATGATCATATGTAACTGCATATTTAGTAGATGAATGAAGACTCCAAATAAACATGACTGTTCAACGGTTTTTAGAATTTTTCGAAATAAGTTTATACGACCAAACTATTATTACTAAAAAAGTTCAGAGTCACATCCCAATATAATAATTATTAACATTTGCAACTCAATAAATAAACTTACATAAAGATCAATGGATTAACAATGATGATTAAATTTAGATTAAAAGTATCTTCGGTAAAAATAATTGTAAGCACTGTATCAAATATGTAAATTGCTTTGCTCTTTTAATATCTGGTGAATTGATGACAATAAAAAATATTTACATTGATTCTTGATCGAATATCATTAAAGTACTATTTTTGAAGTGTATGTTGCAGTAGCTATCAAGCTGAAATTGATTTATTATATAAATTAAGGAATATTACAATATAATAATTGAATTAAAAATGTTGAGAATAGATTATGAAGAGAAATTTGTTTTTGTCGTTTATTGATCTATTGAAGTGGAAAGAAGTAGAGAAACATGGATATAATTGAATAATAAAGATCTAGCTTACGTAGATTATCAGCGAGTGAGAGCCAAGCGTTATTAAGGAGAATTGATTTCTGTTTGAAATCAGATGTTCCGTATGACCTTGACTAATCCAACATCGCATTTGGATGAATTTTTTATGAATTATGCAGATTGAGCAGCCTTTGCCGATGATATTCAATCGGTATAATTGTCAGATTTACAAAGTTGCTCTGTAATATCTGTAATATTGAGCACGCTTTCACGTTCGGTAATAAATGCAGGAGGCTAACAATGTGTGTGTGTCTGTGTGTGTGAGTATATATATAAAGGTTTCACAGACGCGCATCAAGGGCTCTCGTGTACATCAATATTGCTGCACTGTATATCAAAGTAAAGAGCGATCGGGAGACATGACAATGGCTCTGATAAGTTACTGCCTGTAGCTCAACAGAAACAGTACTGTACTTGTGTACGTAGCTGTCGCTTGTGATACGCCAAACTATAACTACTATAATTAAATATGCCTGTTTGCTGGTGTATCGAAATCTTGTAGTGAAGTTTTGCATAATTAACATAGCATTGCAATAGCCGAGGCAGCGCTTTTTAAGTGCGAAACTTCAGCACTTGAATGTCTGACCTGTGCCCTCGCAAAACGCGTTCCTGTTCCGACTTTGTCCATTGATAACTGATCGTAAAAATGGGGTAGGTTGAGTGGTAGCTGATATCTTGCAAGCTTTTAGCCGTGCAACAGTCCGAATGTTGCCAAAATGGAAACAAAGACAAGCAAAAATATGCTTTGAGCTTGCCCAAGAAGGACGTTTGATGTTCTTCAACACCGTTACATATACGTAATCACGCATCTTTTGACTTGAGTAGCTTGATTAAAGTAACAGCATAGCAAATCTTTGAAGCTCGCGACTTGCGAAGAATGTGCGTTTGTCAGCACTCGCTAAAGCTCGTCGCCGTCGCGAGCATCGCAAGCTTCGGCGTGCGAGAATTTTATTTACTTACATTCCGCTCATTCTTCCCTTCTGTATCTTTCCGTAGGTTAAACGTTTAAAAGTATAAGAGGCTTTTTCCGTTGTTACACCAATATCAAAGAGATCTTTTTATTGGGCCTGTTTCCTTTTACGAGTAGCGCACTCCTCCCAAAACGTGCCATTTTGGGAGGAGTGCGCTTCTCGTAGAATCGAGGCTAGATTTACAGCTCGGATGCACTATAATAACCTTTTACAAGTCTTCAACTTGCACATGAATGTGAATGTGTATAATAGGTGCATTGTTGCGACGACAGTGATGTACCTAAAACGAGAGCTGGAAACACATAAGACGGCAGAAATGGTATAGGGGCAGACGAGCGAAGAGCTATGAGTGGCACGGAATTCCGAGAGGCACGTCTTAGCGTGTATAAATCTGCTTCGTTACTCTTAAAAGCACGACGAGCCCTTCAGTCTTTCTCTGGCTTGCTTTCAAAATCCCTCGATGTAAAAGCGCAGCTCTCTTTCGTTGCCGCTTTCTCTGTCTTTATCATACAATATTATATGCTTGGTCGCCTTGCCGAGAAAGAGAGAGAGAGAGAGGAATAAGGATTCAAGCGCGAAAGGACTTTTCAAGAGGCGTGAGCCCAAGGTTGCGCGCCCCCCTGATTCTCGGTTGCTCGTAAAATGTTGCTTCGTTTGGCAAAGAGGATAGGACGCACCGAGCACGCGCTCGCGCCACCCAGAGATGGCATTGGCAAAAGGAAATCATCACTGTCAAATCTTAAAATCCCAGCGAGTGCACACGACACTCGGCTTCGGCACTTTGCAATTTATACGACGCGAGCGCGCGTTCAGGAGCTCCTCTTTCTCCACTAAAGACCGCTATTGTATTCTCAAATCTTATAGCTTCTTCATTTTTATACGCGCTTCGTGTCGTCAGCTCTTGCTCTGTGACATGATTCTCCGTATTTCGCAGCCGTCTTAAGCAGCTCCAAATTTTATTTCTATTGCTGAAATTAATCAGATGGTAGATCAAACAACAATCTTCATTGCTTCATGCACATCTTCAAAATTAATAAAGATACGAGATCTTAAAATTGTATACGGTTTCAGTTAAATTAGGTTACACTGCTTTATCGTAGTAAAGTTTCAAACGTCATTTGAATAAGAAAAAGATCTTCATAGCAAAGTCGCTTGACAGCGTCTTAACTGAGTCTGCGAAATTACTAAGAGGATAGACTTGGTCGCACACTGGTTTCAACGCTGGTATCAAATATAAAGATATAGTCTTGAATTTTTTTTTGAAAATAAGAATCTCTATTAAGGAAGAAACAGATTTCTTGGGTTCTTATTAATAACAAAACCTGAACGTCGCTAAAGAGTTACATATAACTGAATTATACAACAATTATTATCAAGATGCCTAGAAAACAATGTCTGAACATTGAGCGGCAGAACGCGTACAGGAATTAGTTAATTGAAACAGAGAAATCCTCCTAAAAACTAATAACAACAAATTAAAAGGTAGACTCCGCATCATAATATCAGTTCGTAAAATACGGTAAAGAATCAAAATCCACTGCCACTTGACTAATTCTTACGCGATTATTAATTATGAATTATATTAAATTTTCATATTACGCGCATACTTTTCATTTGACAAACGACTTCTTAAATTTAAATAAATTGTACATTATAATATTTAACATTTATTGTCTAACAACATAATTGAAAAAGATCATTCGTGAGCATCTAATTGATCGTGTGAAGGCTGATTGAAAAGCTGCTGATATAAGCTTCAATATCGTATGATGAATAATTGTAATTTAATCAAAATAGAAAACTGTTTGTACAACCAAGTCCTATATCAGGTATATTCACATTACGTACGATATCTTGGGTACTAATAAACTGAATGATACAACGAACTTGGTTTTCAGCAATGAACACCTGTACTCCGTTTAAAAAGCTATGATGCCGTCTCATAATCTCGATTATACTGTAAACAATGCACAAGTTTCGTGTGGCTGCACTTCAAGTTTTTTCACTGATATCTGCTTATGCGCGTTGTTTGAAGTAAAGGAAATTACTTTGTTTCATAAACGTACTTATGTGGGTATGCGATGACGGAGGAATATTATCTTAAAAATATGTGGTGATATTTTGGCTATTCCCGGTTGCTGTGCAATACCCCGCTCAGCTTTTGTTTTTGATTCCGTCCTTGTCCAGTCATAATCTTTTGATCGGTATGTTCGATTCCTACCGAATAAACTCTTCGTTACCGCAGACCTTCCAATTTCATACAAATATTTGCGGATAAGTAGCCTAACTTTATATTTATTTATATTTATTAATTCTAGAAATTTGCAAAATTATACAATACAAAGTATTATTATACAATATTGTACTTAAAACTACATAGATTTTATCATAAATATTGTATTTTCATTAAAAAACTGATTTCACATCCCCATACACATAGCCGTATCGATTACTATGACTAAGGTATTCTTCATGCAAGTCGATATTTGTAAGCAACGTTATCTAACAATACAAAATAAATCCATTTTGTACAATCTTAAGTAATAATTCGCATGTACTAACTAATAAATAATGAGTTGGTAATCATGCTTTGTGATTTTTTCCAATACTGTGTACGATTTTCGTTTGCTGATTTTTTGGCACTGGCGTGCGGTGATGAGTGAGAGTAATTACCATATCCTAGTTTTGAAACAAAGCTTTCGAACGATGCTTTTAAGAAATAATGTGTGCACGATACGTGATCCTAGATGGCTGAGATTGAAACGGATCTACCAACGGTTTCTAGTACTGCTGCCAAAACAATAGAAAACCTCGCTGCATACAAATGGAACAATTTCACGTTTTTTTTCTAATAGCAAATTTATCGAATTTTATCCAGGTGATTTTATGATTCATTGACAAGAATTTTTCATTCTTCGACTCTTAGCTTACCTTCAGTATTAATATAGTGGCAACTAAATAAACTTGAACAATTAAAAATTTTTCAAATGAAACAAAGTAAAAACATGAACCGTTCCATCTATCGGGAGACATTAATTTTTTTAATTTTATCGTTTTCTTCTAATAACTACAAGTATACGGAATATAACGTTCCGGATACAAATAAAAACATAATTCAATTAAAGAATTATAAAAAAAAAAGTAATAAACAAAGTAATTAATGTACTTTTTCATATATTTTAAATAGATCAAATATCTTTATAAAAATTCATTAAATAACAAAAATATTACGTTTCAGAGAAACTTACATGGCATGAAGGGACAACAAATAAACCTGAATTTCCTGTATTTTCATAACTTTTGATCTTTTTCCAATAAGAAAAAAACGCTTAAAAGTACGCAATATAAAAACAAAATAATATATAAAAAATAACAGCGAATAGTACTACATTAGCACGTATTTGCATATGCCAAAAAAGAGGATTATTTTGAAGTAATAACACCGAGTTCTTCGTTCGATAATCTATTTAAAAACTGTTATCATGAGCTTTATAACAAGTCATTGCACGTCAGAAAATGTTGAATTATCGTGCATGGTAGTACTATACGAATCACCTTCATTACTCATCTAAAATAATTGTCAAAAAACTTTTAAGCCTATAAATTTTCTCGAAAACAATGTTCTCAGCTATCTACATTTCTATTAAGAACAAAAAAACATAAAAATCAACGAAGTAAAAAAGTTATAGCTGTAGATAGAACATACAGATAGATAGCCCGAGGATAGATGTTATAAGTACAAAGCCTTACTTTGCCCTCCATGATATCGAACGAAAATTATAACAAACAACATTTCATTGACTATTGGCAACTTCGTACATACACAGTGACGGACACGTCCACAGATACATATACAATACAGATATTTCTCATTAATCGTTAAAATGTATCGCTACAATGATTCGAAGAAAACATTTTTTTACCGTGACAAAGATCAATGGTATAAAAGGAGGTGAAAAAATGTCGAATGTTCTTGCGAGTGATAAAGGACATTGAGAGGAAATAAGCTAAGGATGGCGAGGGGTGGATTGCACAGCCAGCCTGCCAACTAGACAACGACAGACAGGAAAAAGAAGAAAATAAAATCCTCCTAGAGAGAGAGAGAGGAAAGACGTTTGTTAGACCGAAAGCCTAAAGGCAATGCTTTTAGAAGCGGAAATAGAATGAGAACGTTAATATTCTAGCTCGGATTAAATGCGCCCACCGCTGTACCCACTCTCCGTGATTCTCCTTCACGAGCTTCGTCATCGCTTGGCTCTTTGGCGTCTATTTCGACTATTCTAATCAAGATCGTCGCAACCTTTACGAAATTAAGAAATAGCAATAAATGTTGGATTGTCGACTACTCTTTATCGAATCGATCGTAGCTCGAGAGCAACTAGAATAGATATTCGAAAACCAAAAGGATAATAGGCTATAGTAAAAAAATGGTTTCGGTCGGGAAACCTATACCGTCAAAACTGTTTGTACGCATGGATGACTTTACCATTGGGCCTGCTAATTAATGTCACCTAGTTCTAAGCTGCTAGAGCAGAAAATAAATTTAGCTTTTATCAAAAGAACGTCGATAAAAAGTAAATGCATCGACGATGCGTGCGTCGACTGGGCGTTTACATACGCTTTTCTTCGTCGTTATGTACGCTTGGAAAAGGTAGCGGATGAAAGTGTAATGGCGAGATAATTGATTTGGCGTTTGGTGTGTCGAACAGATTGGCGTTGCAGCAATGGCAAATGGGTCACTAGAAAGGATTGAGGAGCGGCAATCAAACGTTTGAAGCGCGCACGTTGGAAATCTTTTGAAGGCAGCAAGCTTGCCGAGTAGTTTTTCGCCTCGAAAAAAAAATCTGGTTTTTTCTGATTTCCTGCTCTCAGAACGAAACGAGTGGCAGCTCGGAGTGTTGGACGGGCCAAGGATGAAGGAGGGAGGCAGAACTAGTTGCACCGGTAAAAGAGCGAAAGAGCGTGAGGCGGTAGCGCGGCGGGAGGGGGGGGGGGGGGGGAGTGCATCGAGTCGGCGCTAAGCCCGGAAAGTAGGGCAACCCGGCTTGCCGGTCGGTGTAGACGGCTGGGTGTTGCGCCGGCGCGAAACTGAGCGGACACTGCCCCGGTTTCGAATGCCTTCAAGGTCTCGCCGGCTCGATACAAAGCCCGCTGTCCTCGCGCCAGCTACCTCTGCTCGCCACCTCGAGCCGCCCTGCCTGCATCCACTTATTCCCCTTATCAGCGGCAGCTCGTTGGCTCGTCTAGTCTCCGATTCGCTGATTTTGCCAAAGCAAACGATCGCATCGAGAGAGCTGCAAGGGGGAAAAAGAGAAGAGAAAGCGACAACGGGAGGCGCGTGCGAGGGGAGGCGCGCACCACCAACTCACCAACTAGTTTAAACGGCAGCGCAGCAGCGTTGCACTTTCGACTGACCGGGTTCTGCCCAAGGTCGCTCACGTGTACACACTGCGGCGGGAGATGGGCGGCGAGGGACGGGAGGCGGGAGGCGCGAGGCAGCTGTGAAATTTCGCGAGCTCGATGCTTATAGCGAATTAGGACGCGAGCAAGGACTCTTAATCAATTGTTCTATAAATGTGTCAAATGCAACTAGCGCCGCGCGGCCGCGACCAGCCTCGCTAGCGCGACTGTCCCTTTAAACTGGCCACCTATCGATAGCTCGTTGCCGTTAGCTTCAGCAATGGAGCCCCGAAAAAATTCACGAGTACGACCTTCGGACGATAGGAGCCCGGACTGTTCGCAGGCTGTACGACGAGTCGACGTTCGAGGCGTAAACAGAAGAGCGCGTTGCTGCCCTGCCGCTGTCTGTCTGCGCACTCGCTGCTCGGGAAATGAGGCGGCGAAATCAATAGGACTAGCGCAGCGATGACATTGACGGGCGATCCGCTGCGCAACTCGCGCCCAGCGCTCTCTTGCCTCTTTTTTCCTACAGCCGTCTGATTTTTTAGCTACTTGGTGCTCGCTTCGCGTTACGTGCGGATGTCGTAGAGTTATTAGGAGCAACGAACCGCGGATAACGATCCAATGCTGCAGTCCTACCGATTCCTTAATGACTCAGCTATCGCCCTTAATTAAGCCCGACTAATGCCGCGTTAGATCTCGCAATTACTACGAGCCAAGTAGATGAGACGAGGCAAAGGAGGCTGCAAGACAATTGGCTGGCTAAAGTTGAGATGCACAAGTCAGCAGATATAGCTGCGATCGCAGTCGCCTAGGTAAACCAACTATGCAAGCTATTCGAGGGATGAATGTGCGGCCGGGGGTACGAGGACAGCTCGACTTAATAATTCGTGCGGAGGCGGGGCGATCATGGGCGAGCTGCATTTCTCGGTATTTCTATACAAGCGCGCAAATACTGTACGATATCTAGGCTCGAGCGAAGAGGGGTCGGCTGCTTGACGACCATCGAAAAGCGCGACTGCCTCGCTGACCTGGTTTTTTCCTTGGCGCTCATAAAAATTAAAATATAGGACGATCTTGGAATTCGAAATTTGACGTTTTTCCCATTTGCGGAACTGAGTTCAATTTCTTGCTGCTGTAGCGGGGTAGCCGAGAGGTAGGGAGGGAGAGAGGGAGGGAGGGAGGGAGAAAGAGAGACAGAGAGAGAGAGAGAAAGAGAGAGGAAGGTATAGGCTGCAGGATTATAGGGGTCGGGGGCGTCGAGAGCGAGAGCGAGTGACCTAGTACAAGTGGCCGAGATGCATGACCTGAATTCCGGTTCCCCTCGCTCACTGTGCACAGGTGTCCCACTGGCCTCTGCCTCAGCAGCTATAACTGCCAACTCTCAGCGTCCACCGACTCTTTCTTCATCTCGACTTCCCGAGGGATGGTGGCAGTAGCCACGAAGAGGGCGCATCCGTGCTGGCCCGTGTCAAGGGGAGAGGCGGCTCAGCTTTGATTAGCGAGCCGCTCGTTCGCTCGCTCGCTCGGTCGCTCTCTCACTCGAGCGCGCATGCACAGCCAGAGTTCATTAACGCTCTAGCTTTCAAGGTTGGCCAGCTTCGCTGCCCAGCTCCCTTCGACTTGCCTGTGTGCCTGCGGTCCAACCCGCTTCGAGATTTGGCTCTCGCTCTCGCTCTCGCTTTGCCTCGCGTGGCAAGCTTGTAGTTCTCGGGACTAGTGTGCATGCGGATTGCTGCACCTATAGAAGCCGCGTGCGTCCCGAAACTAGGTGACGCTCCGCCAGAAGTAGACGTGCATGTCAAGATCTGTGCCGCGTCGACTCTCTGGTTCAAGATCAAAAATACTAACAAGATTTGCTGCATTCTTTATAGCTTCCGTCGAGCCTGCCTGCCGCGCGCCACGACTGCTTTTGCTACGCAGCCTGCCAAGGTCGCCGAATTCGACATTACCTCTCTCGCTGTACTGTTATCCTTTACTGCTTGTTATAGCGTATATCCACTACTATTTTCTCGGCCTTCTTTATCTCATGTTCGCAGGTTTTTTATCAATAGCAAGTTTACGGTACGATCGGAGCGGAGAGACAACTGAAATGGCCGAATACGGCGTACGAATTCAACTGGATTATGCGCAGGGGATCGGAGCAATCGATCATGGGCTGGCAGAGACGATATCAGTGACAGCGATTGTGCTCGGTCCGCTGTGGCTGCAGAAGCATTCATCAGTGGACACATAGCTACTTCCGCGGGTGTACAAGTTCGCCTCTCTGCGGTCGTTTGCAATCGCTGGTCCGTCTCCCAGCCTCTCTCTCTCTCTCTTTCAAAGCCTACCTCGTTCAACCATTCACCTTCCAATTTGCCAATCCACTCTCTTAGTGCTCTGTGTTTGCTTTTCATTTGAAGGGCAATCGAGCGACTGAGCAAACTTTTGCAGCCAGGCGCGTTTGCCAACTATACGCGGAACTATACTTTGCCCTCTTCTCTACGAGACTGTCTGCCCGTATTATTAACGACTGATTGGGTTTTCCCTTTTAAATCGACTCTTCCAAAACTTCGATCCGATCCTGTTCTCTTGTTTATTAGCAACATCCATCCTTTTCTTCGACTGTAATTCTCGCAAATTGGAAGGATCTTGATCGCTGTACGCCGACTGCCTTCTAATTTTCCTTAGAAACGCATTTGGTACAGATAAATCTCGCTTGTTGGCAAACATTTACCGACGAGCTGAGAAATTGATGATTCCGCAAGCGATCAATCTAATCGACGAATGCGTAGCACTCGACACGCGTCGAGCAACCAAAATGCAGACCGAAGATCAACTATATGTGTATGGCGCTGCATAGCAAAGATTGATACGAGGCTTGGTTCTTCGATGCGTAGGCGTACGTGCGAAGTCGATCACAGACGCGATGAGTCTGATGGGCGATCGAGGATTGCAAAGTGTAGCGCGATGATGTGGCAGTGAGCTATAGGTATAACTAACTGCGGCGCGCGCGTGGCCGCGTCGGACCAAATCGATTTTCACTACTTAAGAGCGGTCCGCGAGCCAGAGCCGCAGAGATTTGTCGCCGCGCGCCAGAGAGACAAAGCTTAGCCATCTTTTCAGTGTCGAGGCGGCGCGGCGATGCGCGTGACGAGGGACCGACACTTTTATCGAGGATCACGTTTTTCTCTCAATTTCGATCTTAGCTCAAATGGCCAATCCATACTTCCTTTCTTCCTTCGGTGGTGTTTGGCTCTGTAAACGCAGTTCTTAGACGTCGCTTTGCTGATCTTTGTCTTTTCCGTCTGCCCGTGGGGTGCGAGCTCGGGTATCCGATCCTCGGGAGATGAGACCGACGATGGACAAAAATCGCCGTTGTCATAAACACACATCGATATATTTCACTGCGATGGAAGCACATCGAATACATCGACGAGGAAGCAGAAATCAATGCTCGTATTTTATCCGGTCGTATTGCTTACATTAGCGCCGGCGTCCTGTCAGATTTTCGCGAAAAATAGATGTCGTTGTGAGCGGAGCGCATAGATGAATACAAAAGAGGCAAAATAATAAGGGTCCAATACAGGGGAACAATGGAAGAGAAAAGGCGCCATACGTATTACGTCGTAGTGAACACGCGTGAAATGGCAGCGGACACGCTGGGATCTTTAATAACGGCGATATACGATCGAGGCAGAGAGTAGCAATTTCTCGATGTATGGATATTTTTGCGTGGACAACTTGTAGCTAAGCCTGCAGTCTGACGGCAGCTCGTTATTAGCGTTGCGGGTGGTTCCATAATAAGTTAGCGGGGAGTTAGCGCTGAATAAAGAACGATTCTCGGGATCGTTCGCAAGTGGTCGGCGTCGAGAAGCGAGTGTGATTTAGAGAAATCGACCGAAGCAGCCTCGAGCTGCACGCTGCAATGCAATGCAAGGGAGACGCGGCGGCACACGTAGCGGCGATTTATAAAAGCTGGCGGCGCGCGACTCGGCGATCGACACGGCTATGTAGCCAGCGAGTCGGAAAGGGGGAGGTGGTGCTAGGGAGTTCGCCGCGTGCTACATAAAAAGGCGCCTCCACAGGTGAACTAACTAGGTCAGCGACCTACTTGATTGGAGCGGCCTCTAGCGCCCGGTCAGCACGCTGTGCAGCGCACCTGCTCACTGCTGCCGCCGTTGACCCCCTATACTGCCACCCACACAACACCCGTATAGCTATGTTATAGCGCTCATAGTCGGCGGAAGCCCGCCCGCCAAATGCATGTCTTGGCCTTCAGCCCTCTGCTCGCTCGCATTTTTCTTTCTTCTCTCCGTCCCTCCCCCCTTTCTCATCGACTTTTCCACCTTACGGCTTTTTCGGCCTTTCTAAGTGTTCCACTCGGATGTTTTGCTTCTACGTGTTTTCCTTTCTGCCTTGTCTTCTCCGTTGTTGTCGTACGTCATGCAGGTACAACGTTTGCCAGTGAATCGTCTGAGAATTATCCGACCAGCAGCAACGAGGCGAACGTTCAGAATTTGATCCAAGTGTCGATCACCGCATCGCGTGAAAGTCCGAGGTTGCATACCTAAGCTCGAAAGTGCATCCAGGTCAACTTTGAATCGACGAATGGAGAGTGCATTGATTAGCGAAGCTCATTGGCATCGAGAGAGCAAAGACAAAGACAGCGGTAAAGGTAGGAAAACGCAGTCTGGACTGTTGAGGCGAGAGCTGCTGGCCGCTAGTGGTCGGTCGGTCGCGCATCAAACTCCCGGCCGAATATCTTCCGCTTGACGGACGAGCTCGGCAAGCCGTGTACTCCGACGATAAAGTTGTTGATGTTGGCCTTACTGCCGGCGGCGGCCGGGGTTAGAGCCGCGCGCGAGCTCGCGCTCAGCGGAGATAGCGCGCGCCCTATTATACTCCTCCCGCGAGCAGCGCGCTTTTGTCGCCTTTCACTTTTATTACTGTTTTATCGGGCGCAAGCGTGGCGGCGCGATTCTCTACTTTCTTTTCTTCCCTCCGAAAATCTCTGCGGCCCATTGTCGACCGAGAAATCGCAGAGGCCGCGGCGCTGTCTCGGCACGAAAACATTACCATGTATACGAGTCTTGTTTGTTCCCCACAATCTTTTCCCCATTCAACTATTTTATTATCCCGATAAAGTACGCGAAATCGCCGACGTTTGCTCGTGCCTCGTCAGCCAACTCGACTTAAATAATCGTGCACCTTGTGTCTTTGCGAACATTAATACTTTTCAATGGACACATTCGAGCGAGCGAACACAGGATTCATTCCATTTTTTCGCAAAAATGATAAGAGCCAGAGCAGCGCCGCCGCTCGGCTCTATAAAAGACTTGCCGAAGAGAAGGCTATTTATTCTCTTTTATTTATTTTACTTTTTCCTACGTGTTAGGGTCGCTGTAGTGCTACGCAATCGCTGCACGAGATCAAATTCAAATCGGTTGTTTTCTTTTTTCCTCGGTTCTTTCAATGCACCGTTGATGAAAAACTAAAGCAATTTAAACATCGTCTCGCGTCACTGTTCAAATACAACAAATATACAGGGACTAGACAAGCGTATAGAATACGATTGCAAAGCACACGTGTGCGTCTATACGTGTGTGTCGAGCGAGTGGCAAACCATGATAAACGACGTTTTTTTCCTTTTTTTTTCTTCAATGCAAATCGACAGATTAGCTGCGTTTTTTGAGCGATACGCAGATGAATAATTTGAGGATAAAGAGAGAATATAAAAATGCATCTTCGAGATGGAAGGTTAAAAAGTCTTAAGATGTTATAAAAGCGAGCTCATGAGAATTGCAAATGAGGCATTGTAGAGAATGAAAGAAGGCGAGAGTAGTTCAGTTCCAAATGGGGATTCGAGGTGGGCATTCGCTTATATATAGTTTGGAGAGAGTCGCGTGG
This sequence comes from Phymastichus coffea, assembly GCF_024137745.1. Lineage (NCBI taxonomy): Eukaryota > Metazoa > Arthropoda > Insecta > Hymenoptera > Eulophidae > Phymastichus > Phymastichus coffea. The sequence goes on from NW_026706827.1 coordinate 1,387,271, forward strand.
ATATATAAAAGATCCATAAAAATGTTTGCTGAAAACTTACTGGAATAAGTGGGTGCAATCTGTCAGAGGAGGAAAATAAAAGTGCGATAAAAGCATGATATACGTGTGCTTATATATATATGTATGAGAGATGAAAATTCGTACGAGTCGCGTGTGCCGAATGGAGATCAATGGCGCTTCGGCGCGCTTTCACGAAGATGTGGGCGCGCAGGTGAAATGAAGCTGGTAGAGGAGGGCCTCCTTTCAGCTTTTCGAACCCGTCATCCCGGTAAAAAGTTGATCAAGCAGCTGCCATCCCGGATAATCGGGATTGGAATTGATACTTTCCGGAGAGACGCATTTGACGAATTTCGCCACTGACTATTTTTGGCCGTCGCTCGTCACATCATTTCGCCCTCGCTCTCTTCCTCCTTCTTCATCTTCTTCTTTTGGCCGCCGCGTGATCGACAGCTTAGAATAACATTCTCCAAGGTCGAGGCTTTTCACTTAATGCGAACTGTTTTTGAATAAACATCCGCCAAAGTGCTCGCGCTTTTTTCCACGTTTCGCTCTATTTGCGCACGCTCTCTTCGCATGCTGCGCTCAAACTAGCTCTCATCTTTACGGTCAATCGCAGACAGACTTTATCGCCAATCGCTCTTGGATATTTCCATCGGCCTCGCTGAGATGTCGTCGACTCGTTGAAAATGATAAACACGTATGCCTTTCTTCGGGCATTTCAGGCAGCACACCTCTCATGAGCTTCCAATTTCTTAAAACTAACTACTACTCCACGCCGCTTTTGCATTCGCAAATCTATAAGTACTCGCTTCTTTTTTCCCGAGCGCAAAGCTTGAGCAGTGCGGACGATCAACTGCTACGCGTCGAGAGCAAAGTCTCACGTTCATCTCGAGTTCTCAAGAGATTACCGTCGCTGATAATGCACCAAGGATTTTTACAGGTACGTGACTGAAAATTAAAAAAAGTCGGTGACCGCGAGCCCACGCGCAATTGGATTTGGTTGAGGCTGCGGCAGTGCAATGCACGCCGCGCGGCGTTATTGATGCACGGCACTCACAATGAGGCCGTTGGAGCACAATGAGCGAGATTAAGCGGAATCAAGGCAACGAGCGAACGAGCGATTAAATGCCCAAAAGCACGACATCCCGCGCTTAATGCATGCGCATTAACGGCTATTTGCATCGATTGCTCTGCTATTGCAGTAGCGTCCGAGCCAATCCCTTCGTTTCCGATTCGAGCGCGCGAATCGATCGACTTTTGTCTGCAAGTACTTGAATCTCAGCTGGGAAAAGCAGGCTGCAAATTTGCTGGAGGCCGGCAGGTGTCGATGCGGATCGCCGATAGCTTGGGCGCGCTTTGCCAGGAGAGCGGCGACGACGATGGTCGCGAGCCAGGTTCAGTGGGGGCACGCGAGCGCGAGCACGTGAGCCGCAAGCTGCACGTACACCCCCCGAGCGCCCGAGCGGCGAAGCACGACGACGGGGAAGAGCGCAGCAGTGAGCGGCCGCGCGCTTCCCCTCTCGGTTGTTATGTAGGTCAGCCGAGAGTGTTGCCCGCGCTGCTATCACCCTGACACCGATCCGCAGGTTATCATCTGCTTTCCTTTCTCGCTGGCTACTGCGCGCCTCCTCTTCAATTTTTCCCGCGTCTCTTTCCGCCGTGGCGAGTGTGCACCTTGCAGCTCGCTTGGCAGCTCGCTGACAGCTGCATCAACATTCTTCGCGCGCTAATTGTATTCGCTCGTCGCCTACTTCCACTTGCGAGCTGCCTCGCCCGGCGCGACCTATAGCCAAACCGCCGGCAAACTTTTCAACTTCCTGCTTACTTACACCGCCTCGATTCTCAATTTCATAACAACTTTCGCACTTTTTCCAAAAGTCCCTTCTAGTTTTGGACCAGCTCTGAATGACCGCGCGACGCTGCATCTTTTAACTTACATTGAAGAACCGGAGTTGGTTTTGGCTCTTCGCCTCGAAAAATGACAAGACTCGTGCAAAGTGACACACGGCGCATAAATTGCGGAAATGCCGCGTCGTTTAGCAGTGACATATGTTCTCCTTGTTTTCTCGCTAGAGTGTACACGTGTTCTTTGATGCCAACAAGGCAATTGATTTCAAGTGCATTTACCACTTGTGCAAACCTATAGACGAAGTGCGCATATTTACGGCTCTGCGCGCACAAGTCAAGTGACGCGTCTGCTCATCTGTGGCAACCGCGCGTTCGCTTGCCACGTTTTCTTTCGCAAGCAAGTTTATCAAATGTTGACAAACTGTTGGCATTTTATCATACCTCGCTAGCCAGCTCCTTCTGGATATTTTTCGCGGCAAATTATTTGAGCGATTGTGCACATTGTTATGTCTAAAGAAGAAAATCCGATTTGCAAATCCAGCGTTGCACGGACGCTTCATTTGCAAGAAAAGAAAGTAGAGGGCGTGTGCAAGCTCGTTGAATAAAAGGAAGCCGAGAGTCGGAGAGAGCGTGCGCGAGTAATTAAGAAAATTAGCAGAGGGAATTGAAAATTACCGAGGGTTTCTGGAAGTAGGGAATGTGTCCAGGCAACGCTCAAAGAATAACGGAGTCAGCGACAATCTGTAATGGCACTGGTGGACATTTCCTTCCTCCGTTTTCTCGCAAGAGGATGCAGCAAATAAGTGAAAGAAGCTCTTATACCTCCCGGCCGTTCTACCGGTTTTCTAGCAATAAGCGTCAGCTGTGTCGCGCGCGCGTGTGTGTGTCTTTGTTCGTCTTTCATTTAGCCGGGACTATCATCGTCTCTAGAGGCTTCGCGTGTGCGTCCGTGTGCGAGAGAAGGAAGATCGCACGATAAGCGCCGCCCGCGCCGGGGAAGAAACGTGACGAGGGACTTAAGCGGCGCATAGCGCAAATTAGAACGTAGGCGTTTTTATCTATTTTCTTGCTCGCTAAACTAATGGACGCCGAAAAAAGCCTCCACGAAATGCTCTACCGACTTGATCCACCACCACTCGCTAATTGATTCCAATAACAACTCTTCCTTTCTCTGCCCAATTAATGCTCACACTCCGCGGGAAAAGATATTTCCAGAAACAATTCATAGAGCAGAACGAAAGTGGTTTACCTTCGAAACGCAAAGGAAAGCACCGCAGCCATTGCACAAGGGCGAAGAAGGTGTAGGCATATCAACGATACTTCACGCGCAAGCAAAGACAAAGTTTGCACAAGCTTGTGAGCAAAGGGAACGGCGGCTGAACGTCGCGCGAGAATGATTGCGCACACAAGCGCCAAGCCGAGCACGGTAGGTTTACCTCTCTCTCCGCCCCCCCCCCCTCCGCCCACTCGTGCGTGACTGCTGAAATTCAGCGGTGCTCGTATGCGCGCCGCGCAGCGAATTTCTGCAGTGCGTATCGCATGCAGCAGGCGGCGACGTGATTGTGAAAGAGGCGCGAGGACGCGTCCGCAGACCGGCGCGGCCAACCTCACCCTCGCTCCTTTTTTTGACGGCGACGAAGACGAGAGCAAGCGCGCGCAGCCTCGTTTGCCCTCTTTCGCGCGCCCTCCCTGTCTCTGGCACTTTCTTGACTGCGTCGAGAGCGAGCGAGAGACAGCGCCGGCAGGCGACGACAGATATTGCTTGGCGTTGCTGTGGCGCTCTTTGACCGAGGCCTTGAAAACACTCGCGACCTCTGCGCTTGCTTTTATTTTTATATATACATCTCGAGAGCTCTGGCTAAACAAGCCTCCCTCGCACGGATGTGCGTGAATGCCGAGGCGAATGCGGGCATGTATGAAGGCTGCCGACGCGTCGAGCACGCAAGCTCATCCTATCCCACAAAAGACTCCACGGTAAGCTCGCCGAGTAATCAGCGGCACCTCAATTTCTGCATGGTTAATGCATGCTGACGCATATTACCAATTGCTCTCGTCATTGATGCCTGGCTTTGTACGCGTACGTTTGCGCCTCGCTCGAAGATCCACTCTACTCGGAATAGCCTAAACTGACCTCCACGATAGTTGTGATGCAGCTTAATATTTGTATCGAGCTCGGTACACTGTCGAAGCATCGAATACCGCAGATCTCTTCTCGCATGCTAACCACGCTCGTTGTTCCCTCGACGCAAATAGTAAGACATCGGTCGAGTTGTGCAATCGATGAGCTGTTCGTGATCTTCTCCTCGATCTCCTGCTTCGATAATTAACTTGGCGTTATTACAGAATTTGTTGGCTTAACCAACACCTGCACCGCACGCCTAAATTGTCCATCGTTCAATTTCTTCTTACAGTGACTTTCTTATATTTGCGCTTTTCATTTTTTAATTGCACTACTAATAATCAGGTTTTTCGGTCGATCAGCGTAGGCGTAATTTCTTTTCGTCTTTGATAACAATAGAAAGTACTTGATTGTAATCTAGTCTAAATTATGATATACTCTGCAACAGTAAACTTTCTATTTTTTAACTTGAATAGTTTTTAAATGAGAAATCAATATGGAAAGTGCACCTGATATCTGGTTCCACTTTAGTACAACGCCAGCTGCAACGTCGTCAAATTACAACTGTTAACCCATTAAAGCCCACGCTAAGACTGGTTGAGATAGCGACAAACAAACTGTGCTATCTTTTGCATAAGTGAAAAATAAAATATACGTATTTTTTTTTATGTTATTTTCAATTGTTTATAACAAATTATTTAAACAAATTACAAAAAAATTCATAATTATCAAAATCTAAATGCGGGAATCGATTCTGGAGGTGAAATCAAGACGAAAACCTATATAACACTTTTTTGTCAGAATTCAATTTGTTAGTGTAACGTAGGAATAAACAATTGCATGTTGGGGAGAAAAAGTGACCATGTCAAGTCCCAAGCAAAATCTATCTGGAATAGCAAAAAATAAACTGTGCTATCCTTTGCATAAGTGAAAAATAAAATATATATATTTTTTCTTATGTCATTTGCAATTGTTTATAACAAATTATTTAAACAAATTACAAAAAAATTCATAATTTTCAAAATCTGAATGCGGAAATCGATTCGGGGGATAAAATTGAGATGAAAACCTATATAACACTTTTTTGTCAGAGTTCAATTTGATATCTTTATGTAGAAATAAACTATTGACAAATAAGTGTTTTCATTCTCACACATGGTATCTGGAATCATATCAGTATTTTTTACTGATAAATTTTGAGATCTTATACTGTAATTGGATAAGTTTATTTCATTTCGTAAATCCTTCCGTGTTAGAGATCACGTTTGAGTGGCGGGCTAACGGTTGAAAACATTTATACATTGGATCTATTCTTTGAAATAATAATTTCGGAAAACTTTTAGTTTTTATTTTGTTCTAAATTGGTAACGTTACTGATAATGCCGAGACGGAGAATTAGCGATCTACCAAATTTAGTTGAAGATTCTGATAGTGATGAAGGTCAACATATTGATATAGCATTCATTCCTAATGAATATGAAAGTTCAGATGGAGATTCGGACGGTGATCCAAATGAAGATACATTATCAAATGAATTACCATCAGGTTCTTACGAACATGTTAAAAGTACATACACAAGTACTCAGAAATTGTTGGAACCGAATCATAAGTACAGTTGGAAAAATGATGCTTTGAATGATATTTCTCCGCATGTCGAGAGCAACTTCAATATTTCACCTATTTCATCATTGCAATCCAAAAATGCTTTTGAGTTGTTTGAGGTTTTCTTTTCGAAATCAATGAAAAACCATATCATTGAAGCCACTTCTGAAAATCATTTTGATTTATGTATGGATGATCTAGAAAAATTTATTACAATCATAATGATTACTATCTTCAATTCTAGAAAAAGTATTCGTGATTACTGGTCAAAAAAGCGAATACTTCAGTGTCCAGTAATTGCGGAACTTATGTCTAGAAATAATTTCGTTGCCATAAAAAAGAACATACGATTCTATAAACTTCAAGAAACTGATCAAAATGATAAAGTCTGGAAGGTTAGAACTCTGTATGATATGTTTCGTGAGAATTGTATGCAATTTGGTTTCTTTGACTATAATTTATCAATAGATGAGATAATGGTAAAATACTTTGGTAGGTTTGGTATCAAGCAATGTATAAGGAATAAACCCATTAGATTTGGAATAAAAGAATGGGCAGTCTGTTCTTCTGATGGGTATATATATGATCTTGATATTTACACTGGTAAATCAGGAATCGATGAACGAAATCCTTTAGTTGCCGTTGGTTTAGGGTCTAGAGTGGTGATAAAGTTACTTTCGAATTTATTAGAAAAAACACAGAGAGAAGAACTGAAAAAGTATCATATTTATTTTGACAACTTTTTCACAAACCCAGATCTTATGATTCATTTGAAAAAAAATGGTTTATCGGCGACAGGAACTGTTCGGCATAATCGTGTGAAAGTGAAAGTCGAAATGCCAAAAAAAGCTAAAAGAGGATACACTATTTCAATGCATGAAGTGAATTCAAAATTGAATTATATTACAGTTATGGACTCAAAGCCAGTATCGATTCTCTCTTCGAAATATGGAAATGAACCAAAAGTTGAAATGCAGAGATGGCAGGAATCATCGAAAAAATCTATTCTTTTTCCTCATTGTTTCTCTATGTATAATGAACACATGGGTGGCGTCGATCTACATGATCAACACTGTAATGCTTTGATGCCTACAATTCGAAGTAAGAAATGGACATGGTGCCTTGTATTACGGCTCATCCAAGCATCCTTAGCAAACGCTACAGTGATTTACAATAAGTTACATCCAGACGAAAGAAAAGGTTCCAAAGATTTTGTTCAAGAAGTTTGTGAATATTATATTGACAAGTTATCTTCCAAACGTCCCCCCAAACGACAGAAACAGAGTGAAACTTCATCCCAAGAACACGTGATGAAACATGGGAGTCTTAGGAAATGTGGAATTTCAACATGTCGGACAAGAACGGAATGGTATTGTGAGAAATGTTCTATGCCTGTTTGCAAAAGTCATAAAGAAGGACATGGCAATGAACAATAATTCAATCCCACCGATTATATTTACAATAATTCATGCCAATATTGATGGATAAATACAATAATTAGCTTCATTTTATACGATTTTTTGAAACACTCTCAGGAGGCCGAATGTTTCTTCCTTCATTACAATAACTAATTGGCCTCTGACAGAAAAGTGTTATATAGGTTTTCGTCTAAACTTTACCCCCAGAATCGATTTCCGCATTCAGATTTTGAAAATTATAAATTTTTTTATAATTTGTTTAAATAGTTTGTTATAAACAATTGCAAATGACATAAGAAAAAATATATATATTTTATTTTTCACTTATGCAAAGGATAGCACAGTTTATTTTTTGCTATTCCAGATAGATTTTGCTTGGGACTTGACATGGTCACTTTTTCTCCCCAACATGCAATTGTTTATTCCTACGTTACACTAACAAATTGAATACTGACAAAAAAGTGTTATATAGGTTTTCGTCTTGATTTCATCTCCAGAATCGATTCCCGCATTTAGATTTTGATAATTATGAATTTTTTTGTAATTTGTTTAAATAATTTGTTATAAACAATTGAAAATAACATAAAAAAATACGTATATTTTATTTTTCACTTATGCAAAAGATAGCACAGTTTGTTTGTCGCTATCTCAACCAGTCTTAGCGTGGGCTTTAATGGGTTAATCTCCATTACGGAACGAAATGGCCTAGAAATATTAGAATTTCCGGTTGTGTTAATTCTTACCATTGATTTTTAAGTGAGACTTAAAATACCTTTAACCATTACAACCTGGCTATACAACGACATGGTGTATTGAGCAGGTACTATTGATTTTCAAACGATGTCCAAAATAATCAACGCTGTCGAAATTCTATAATAATAGCACAAAAACATTAAGTTTTCCTCTACTAAAAATACGCAAGGAATTTGCATTCATTACACGTTAAATTGAGCTTAGAATAGTATGAATACAATATTCAAGAAACTCGTTGATTATTTAAGATGCTGATTCAAACATACAAATTCCAAACAAATAAAAGGCAATATTATACAGGTATTAACAACAGCAACATTGACGGAATCGAGCAAAGGTCTATTGTTAACGAAAGTCTGTGCTGACACGAATCCGTCAATCTCGGGTACTCGTGTTGATTTAACTGAAATCTTAGACTGGTGGCCGAGGCAAACTTATTTGCGTTGTTTTTTTAAATTTCAGCAAAATAGACTTAACACGCAGAGATAACGACGAGTTTGAAAAGCTCGTTTACAAAAATGGCCTGATTGATTAGCTGAATTTAAGGAATATCGGAATACGGAGGGGCGACGAGAAAATAAAAAATTGGTATTAAATGCGTTGAGGATCGAGAGGATAACAAATGATGGAAAAATTATTGAAGAATTTGAATGTCTCGGTGAGAAAGCTCTCGAAGCGTGATCGTGCAGGAATGGCATGGATGTCGCGCGTTTCATTGGAGTCTATCGGACGACCATAACGTCTTGAAGTTGGCCTTATTTCCTCAAGTTGTACCGAAAAAGAGGAGAGATACGTATTGTGTATGCGATTGAACGCAACGCATGGTTAATAACTAATAACCTGCTGAAAGAAAAGCTTTCTGTTCTCTACTCTTATCAAAAATAGTCCAGCTCCGATTCTTATTATCACGCGATTGGAATACGTCCGCTGTGTAAGCAAAGGATCGAAGCTCTGGCAAGCGTGTAAAACGCATGTACAGACTTAGCCAAGTAAGCGTTGATCGCTGCGAAAGCCGGCCGGCAGAGTTGAAATCGATTTACTTCTAGCGCGCACTTCTCCCTCTCTTCGTTCCAGCGTTCTTAGGCTCGGAAATCGATTGCCGTTTATCGCCACGGGAAATCGTCCCGTCTTTCTTTCCCTCGTTCGCTGTGTGGCGGCGGCTCCGCACTTTTCAAATATTCGTCCCGCAATGGCCCGTCGCTCGTTACTTCTATCGCGCAAAGAGACGCGGCAGCGAGCAACAAGCGCCTTTGCAGAGAGCCTTGTGGCCGGGAATGGCGGAGGAGGCGCGCGCGCTCCTCTTGGGCTTGTATTGGGCTTCGCAGACCGCGGACGGACAGCGAGGGGGAGAGGCGGGCTCTAGTTGCGCACGCTGGCCGAGTCTGCAGGCCGTTGAACCGCGCAGTTGGCGCTAGTTCGCTAGCTGACCAGCCTCGAGGAGGCAACGGTGCTAGCGAACGCGGAACCGATCAGAGCTCGATTGCGAGAAGGGCTCGGTCAAGTGGATTCGGCTCGGTTTGGAGTAGCCGACGCGCGGCAAATCCGACTGCCGCGAGGATTCCGCTTGATTGGTTCGGCTGCAGCGACGGCTGGGTTGGCGTGCGGGATGTGCGCGCGCTCGAGATTTGAGCGGCAGGCAGGCAGGCAATCGACCAACCCTGGCCCCCTGCGCGAGTGCATGCGTGCCGCGCTGCCGACGGTTTATTGCACGACGACTGTCCTAATTTCTCCCCCGCCCAGTTCGCGCTCACCGCTGTCCTTGACTCTTTTTTTCTCTAGCTGGTACAAACTCGCCTCGTTCTGCCTCTCTCTCACCTCGCGCATATGCGCGTTGCTGTTTTTCTAGCGCTGCTTTTCTGAGCCTCGGGCTGCTGAAAGCAATTCGCTTAGTTGGGTTCGTTTAGCTAGAATAATTTGACAATCAAGGCTGAAGCGGAGCATAATGAGTTTAGTGCCGAAATTCGGTTCTGCGCCCCAATCGATCGTTACCTTGGATAATGCTCCTGATGCAAATGGGACCTGATAAATTCAATCATTACAATCGCTATCGATCAGATCTGCCTGCCTCCGCTGGAATTACATGATAATGCGATCAAAGTACAACTAATGAGATAATGGAACTTTGACTGCGTTAGCGTGTTTTCGCGATATAGCAACTGGCTCGGCTCTTTTTATTCCTCGCAGTCGAGCCTTGTTTTATCGACAGCGGCACAACTTGACAACGAGCGACTTCCGATGAATAATTTGCAGCGGCCGCAATTAATTGTATAAGCCACGGATCTCGCCCGCACCACGATCGATCTCAACTCCCGATGTTTCCAATCCACATTCACACTCACACACACACACACACACATCGATATCAAATCGGGGGCGCTATCGGAACATACTTGCACATAAATATCTAACAAGTAGTTGTCTCTCTCCCTCTCTCTCTTACTTGGCCTTTTAGCTGTTATTTTCTGCTGCTTGCTATTCGCACCGATACTACGTTTATTATTCCTGAAATCCTCGTAATATTCAAATTAACTAGGACGTGACTACTGCAGTGCTCTCTTATACAGAATGACTATCTTACAATCGAATTTAAACGTTATACGTTCTTCTCGGCGACTATTTTCTAGGGGAAAAATTCGTTATCTTGCGCAATGATTGACATTTGTTTGTTCGGTTACGTCTTTATTTTGAGACGTTCTTTGCACGCGAGGCTTCTTGCTCGATTATTATCAACTGCGACTGTTATCAGCATGCAATTGTCATCCACGGAGAAGAGCAGAATCAAAAAGACGAGCAGAGTTCGCGAATGCAACTTGCAGTTTCTTGACTGACGTAGTATTTGAAATTTGAAAACTAGAGCCAGTGCACTTACGCATTCAGGGATTATGTAGAAACGAGGAATATATGCAGCTCGAAGCTTGATGACATTCTGAATGAGAGGCCCGGGTTTTTGTAGCTCATATACTGGTACGCGAATAGGCGTAAGCTAGAAGATTAGCGACACAAAGAATGAACATGTATATGCAAGGAGCTCGTCAGCAGGAAACCGGAACATGTAGGAAAGAGGATTAGCGTTGAGCAGTATATAACGGAAGAGGCGGGCAGGTAGCGCGAGTTGAGGCTAGTAGAGAAAGAGAGAGAGAGAGAGAGAGAGAGAGAGAAAGAGAGAGCAACACGCGATTCGGAGGAAATGTCGTTAACTTCTGTAGCTCCCGCTTTATACCGAAGATCAACCAAGGTCGGAGCGTGGTATGCTGAAATTTGACTTGCAACTACTTGACGACCGCTACGCGGACGTCTCGTGAGCTCCTCCTCGCCTCCGATTTGCATCTAAATATTCCTCGCACTGTATACCACATCGCGACGAACGACCAGAAGAGATTACGTAGGCGCAAAGATAGTTTAACGGATAAGCGCGTCGAATATACACATTGCAACTGCCACTCTATATTAGGCTCCGTTTCCTCTAACGTGAATAAACGAAATCAATAAACACTCGTGCTTCTACACGTTTACTTAATTAATATCGGTAGGCTACATTCGTACTGTTAATTGTATTTTAATTTTGTTGGAGGAGTGTGATCAAGTATTACAGTACACTAACGATGTCGTTTTGTCAAACCCATTTGTTTTACGAGACTATCTAGTACAAGTGATAAAAGTAAAGATTTTTGCTAAAGTGTTTTTATATTGCGTTTACAATACTAAAATTCATAAAAAAAATTATAAATTGACAATCGAAAATGCACAGCATGTAATCAAGTGGTGTTGCACATGTGAGAAAGGTAAGATGTAAGGATAATTGGAATGAGCAAGTCAAGTAAAGAGAAATCGTAACGATTGCGGTAAAAATTTATTGTACTCGCGGATACACATACGTGCGCGCGTACAAGAGTAACAGCGAGACAGAGAGAGAGAGAGAGAGAGAGAGAGAGAGAGAGAGAGAGAGAGAGAGGTTATTTCGTTAGCAGTCATAAAATCGCGGTAATTAAGCTTTGATAGGGTTGCTAGCCGCACGAAGGTAATCTCCAATGAGTCTTTTAATGCAAGTCTATCAATTGTTCCAGGAGTTGAGCCACAAAAAGCAGATGGGCGAAAAAATATATCTATAAATTACAGAGCGCACAATGCGTATACGTTTTATTGAGCAGAAAAATGCATTAATTGCGCATGTTCAAACAATCCTCTCAGCAAACTTTTAGGCTGCACACTTGATTTATCGATGTTACTATTCTATGTAAAAAAATTTAGCTCTTGAGCGCATATGCTTGTGACATTCTTTTTTGCCCATAAAAGTGGTAACGTCAATAAAAATGAGAATCTCAATGTTACAGGTTTTTTATAGCTTTTTGGAATTCAATAAAAAACGAAAAGTTTGAGCGTGGAAGTCAGATTTGAGTTTACTTATTGCGCAAAATGTTCACCATTGCCAAGCTTTGAAAAGACAAGTGTGCGTAAGTGCGGGAATTGAGCAGTATCCCGTAGCAATCAGCTCTTTATATACAGTGCTGCAATTAAGAAATCTCGGCAAGGCTAAAAATTTAGAGGCTGAGAATTGGAAGTCAGATGAGCGTTATATAATTGTTAAAAAGCCGCGTAAATTGGTCTGACGGAAGTGGCCGTATGCGACCTTGAACTGCACGGGAAAAGAGCTCGTGCGAGGAGCAAAGAGACACTGGCTGTGTGAATCGATCGGCCGCGGTGCACTAAATTTCGTGCCTTTCCGAGCGCGCGTACACGCGTCCGGAGCGTTTGTGCGTGGAGCGTGCAAACGGGTTGCGCGGCTGCCGCTTGTGTGCACTTTATCCGCGCTCCAATTTGAGTTTGCCGGGGTGGCGGCCGATCAAGCGTGGCCGAGGCTGCCGAAAAAAGGTAGGCGCGTCGCGCGCTCGACGACGGTTATAGGCTGGCCAGCCGTCGGCACGTCGGCCTGCCCGCCCCGCCAGCCGCTCTCCGATAAGGCCTTTGACTCGAGCCCTGTACGCGCGCCTGCCTGTGTACTGATATTGCGCGAGACTTTCGGCCCCGCTTCAGTTTCCCTTTGTGGCAAAGTTTCCTCTTTGCCCTCCGCGCTCCCGGCACACTTGCCTTTCATACCCAACGCTATTACAAAGTCTATTGACTTTTAATATTCTTTTATAGAAACAACAAACTGGTCACTGGTTTTTGCCACTTGAGCCCTCGCTTTTATTCGACTCTACACCTCGATTTCTTCGAACAGACCAGAGCCGAGTACATTTTTTTTTTTCAATTATTTTTGAAAATGCGTAATTCAAGGGTACATTCTGCAGTTGTATAAGAGCTTTGAAAAGTATGAAACTGTTTCGGAGCGAAGCTCTCGAATTGGCCGTGTGTATCGCGATTTCGGATGTTGAATAAATAAAGTCGTAAACGGTCAGTGTATACTCGGTATCGGTGGTCATTCCGAAATATTCCGAAATATTTCCGAATGCCAGTTGCAATTAGCATGCAGCCAAGTTGGAAAGCAACGCTGATGGCTATTGATTTACTGCTATAGTAATAGCATTCGATGCGTTAACGCTTCTTTATAAGTTTCTGTAAAGACACGCAGCCTTGAAGTGCGAACCTTGTACGAATGAATCTGCGCGAGGTGAAAAAAAAGATCCGTATTCGAAAAACTTGGCGCGTGATATTCTGGCAGCAGCGAGCTCAGACGCGAAAGTTTATTCTCGCAATAAAAGAGTTTGCCAATCAACGCCAGACGACTGCTCTGGAGCGGCAGCTTTTTACCGCGGCGAATATTTATCGAGTAATTATCGAGTGCGCAAGGAGGTTTATTTTCGCACGGGCCCTCTGCCTTTTGACGAGCGAATCGCGGACGCTGGAGTCTGCTGGCCTAACAGCCGAGTAGGCTGCAAAGCTGTATCCTCGAGGCTTTCGCGCTGCAGAGCCGCGTGCGGAATAGCAACTAGCGCGCGCGAGAAGCACTTGACGAGGCGTTCTGCTTTTTTAGCTTCTCTCGTTCGCTGATCCTATATGTTTGGCGGCCTGCCAGCCTCCGTCTCTCTCTCTCTCTCAGAACAATTCATTGGCGCTCTCCAGCTTCGCTGCAGCGCCAAAGACTTTTAATTAAATAGCCCAACTGTTTTATGCCCCTAGATAAATTACGCCAGCAGCAAGATGTTCGCGCTGCCTTAATTCACGCTCTCTTCACTTTCAACGCTGCTCTCGAGAGTAACCGAGCTCATTTTTCGCTCTCGCGCGCCAACTATCTTCGTCCCGCGCTTTCCGCCGAGATTTCAATACGAGCGCAGAGCGCGCTCGCGCAGACTAAGTCCAGCCAGAGACGTAAAAGCTCTTTGGTTTTTCAGCCCGCCTACCGCAATGATGTTTGCCGAGTATCTGTATTGACAGCGCCGCGACGCCCGAGGGCACCGACAAGTTGATTAAAGTGCACGAATAATCTCGTGTCGAGTGGAGCTCCGACTGTCGGTCTTTTCAATTCGTTATTGGAAATCGCGGCTCGGAGCGAGGGCCGCCTGCACCGCTAGCCAAATGTAAGGCCGCGTGCGCTCCGAGGCTTTCAACAATAGGAGCCGCCAGACTGAGCATTCGAAGGCTCGAACGTCGAGGTTGGCCTCCCTTTGCCGCGCCGCCGCCCCCGCAATCAATACCGCGTCCGAGATCCGAATGCGCTTTTCAGCCCGGCGCGGCCCGCCCGCGCGTGTCTGCATCCTCGTCTGTGGAGCGCAAATCAGCCGAAGCCCGTCGCCTTTCGCCGCGCGGCAACGATCGATACGCCCGGCCGTTCGCGGCGAACGTCCTGCAAAGCCGACGCGAGCCCAATTCGTCCGCCAAAGGATTTCTCAGCGCGGCTGCTCTCCCTTGCATCTCTGCTCTGCCCTGTCGCTGCCTCGAATGGTCATTTTCACACGGCGGACCAGTCGGCTGGCTGGCGACTTGTCTTCACGCGCTCAGCCCTACCGAACTCTCCGAGGTACGTCGTTACCGGGACTGATCATTTTCGCGTCTCCCCGGAGCTCGACGACCGTCCACGTGCTGGCCAAATTCGTGCCGAGCTGTCGCTTTTCCATTTGAATAACGCTGTGTTCGACATCTCCGATACATCCAGATTGTCCGAGCCAGTAATATATCACGTCTTTTCGGATCGCGGTGAGCGCGCAAGTTCATCGCGGCGCTTACGAACCTCGCAGCAATGGCTCGTCGTCGCTGCTATCTTCCGACGACTGCCAATATCAAGCTTGCGTGGTTTTCTTGCTAAATAATTAATGACGAGTACATTGTAAGGAGTAATTGAGCGGCTTGAAAATGACGCCAGCGAGGCCTGAAATACCTCGAGCTGCGTCGTTGAAAAACAAAGCTACAATTGGATATAGAGCTGTGATTAATGCTGGGACACGTACGTGCTCCATCAAGAGCTTGCACATCGTTTGTCGGCACTCCAATCGATAACATTATGAATTTTCCAACATTTTAATATTAGTGCACTCCTCGCTGCATTAAGTGTCATTTTTGTCGTTACATCTTCACGGCTATTCCACATATAGTTACCATCTAAATGAATAAACATCGTTGCACAAAAGATAACTATCTGCGAAATTACTCCGTGTCTTACTCCCTTATTTTTTAAACACGTTTTCATTATCTTACACGATGTGTGTGCAAACTCAATTACACGTTCAAGATTTATTCAATTTCAAAATACAGTTGAAATCTGATTTCGCCATTTGAATTGTGAATCAAAAGAAATAATTTTTGGCTAGGAAAACGAATAAATTGACGAGCTATCCTTAAAGCTGAGAGATTTCTTATTTGTTCAGGTACCCCGTTTGGTACAATTACATAGTTAGTAGAGTTAGTAGTCTACGGTTACCTCTCAAATGCGAACTGCGAGCGCGCTTTTACCAAAATTCACCAAATAATCGCTCACTTATTATTCGAAAACATATGGGTATTTAAAATAACGTTACTTAAAGTACGAAATTGCAGTTTTTGGAAATTTGAAAAATATTGATTAACATTTCAGATGCTGCATGCGATATATTTTAATTTTTTTTAATAATTTTTAAGCAGTTAATAAAACTGATTAATCGTATACATTTAGCAAACTTACCTAATTACTTTTATTTACGAATATTTACTTTTGCAGTCAATAATTAATATAAAATAGTTATCTTTTATTTAAAAAATATCTTCATTTGGGAAATATACATTGAAACATTAGATATTTTCAAATTTTCACGCTTTAAGAGATTCATTGATATTCCAATACAATTGTCACTTTTACTCAGCTTAACAAAACAAATCAGTTAAGTTGAAAAACTTTTTAATAAAATAGAAGTAAAAAGTGTTCTGTATAAGTAAAAGTTTTTGACACATTTCCGAAAGTAAACAATTAAATTGTTGAAAAAGAAGTTGCAATATTTTTGTTATTAAATTTCTACTAATTTTTCAAAAATGTTTCAAATTACGTCAATTTCAATTTGTTTTGAAGGAACGTGAATAAACGGAATGATAGCCATCATTGAGCAAGAGTGTAAATTCGTATAGACGAAGAAAGTATATAGTATCGTTAATTTAGTGAACAAACATATGTGCATACTGGAATGAGTATGTGCGCAAAAAATTATGTTACTTGTTGACCGACCGATAATCATGAAGAGTCGAGTGAACATGTATCGCCTATCTCGACTAACAGCACATCTCCAGGCGGCTGATAGCTTCACTTTTTCACCTCCTGCTGTTCAGGCGACTGCAATAAACTATAGACCCTGAAAGCCACCTGACGCAACGACAACCGCATGCTAATGATCTCATTAGTGCACTGGGATAATTTCGAAAAAAACAAAAAAAAAAAAAAAAATAACATCAGAGCAAGAATAATTACATAATACTTTAGTCTCGCGAAAGTTGTACGTTGCGGAAATGCGGACAAGAAAACGGCTTGCGAAGGTCGAAGGCCAAATATTATTGCCAGAAGCAATTATGAAGGGTCCTCGAGCTAGGTACTGCGCTACAAAAACATTTTCAACATTGATAGAGCTAAACATGTTTGTACGTACGCCAGTACTCTTGCTTTCTCCCTGTTGCGTAACTTTTCCACTTTTTTCCGATGGGCCTTTTTTAAGCAATCTCTTCTTCATCCTTTGCTGCCTGGCCGTATAGTTATCGAAGAAAACACATCTTACCTTATATATTAATGTTCATGCAATTACATCGCACACAATTATGAATTAAAAAGTTACAACAGTATCATCGTGTTTTGTTTGTCAAACAACTTATTGGTTGCGTTATTATCTTGTGTAACGTAATCAGGTAAGCATAATCTAACTTCGATATTCAAATGTTTATAGCCGTAATGGAGCACACATCCTTTCCAGCTTTGAGTCAAGGGATCGATATTTCGTTACCTATGCAACAACTATTTAAAAAAAAAACGTGTATTATCCAGCAGCAGAGTGCATGAAAAAGAGATCAAGATATAGTATACGTGGATCGTATTAAAAAAAAAGATAAGGGATTCTTTTCTTGATCGGAAAATTAAAACTCAACATCAATTTTTCAGCGCTTTACATCAAAGTTCTTGGGGGAAAATCACTACAGCAGGAATTCTCGTTAAAAAGTTGCTTCGAACTGTTTGAGTCGGTCAAAGATTGATGATAACTTTTAAAAGATCGCGGTAATAGATGGAGAGTACTGGACTTTAAATTAGTAATCTTATCTTATAAGTACTTGCTCAGTCTTTTAAAAACAATGTTGATCACGTTAAAGTTTAAAAATATGAACATGAAAAGTCTGGAGATCAAATGGAGGAATCGATATTGATACATCAAAAGCTCTTATACTGCAAAGGAATCTGGGCTAATGTGCTTGAAAAACGTAAGTACATGTATACGCGAAAGTTGGAGGCATCAATCGATAAGCCATAAAGGCGAATTAATGATCGAGAAAAAAATAGTTTTCACCTTTCAATATGCACTAGTAGTTGAAAATGGTTATTTGGATAAAATGTTGACTATTATCGAGCTGTAAGATCGAACGTGCTTACAAGGGCTTTAGTATTGAAAAAGCGAAGGGGCGATTTCACAGATGAAAGATCGCGCCTAGAAATGGTACGAAAGAGCTGGCTTGTCGCGGAGATGAAACAAGAGCGGAGGCAGGTTTTCGAGGGGAGCTTTGCCGCGAGAATCCGCAAAGAGCCCGCAGAGAGCGCAGTGCGCTGTGGCGCGGAATTCGAACGAGCTCCCTCGGCAAGGAGGCGCGTCGTCGCAGGCAGGACCAAGGAGAACAGAAGCGTACTCACGGACGAAAATGTTGCTCATGAGGGTGGCGGGCAGGCAGAAGACGATCACGAGGATGTCGGCGACCGCGAGGTTGACGATGAAGAAGTTGGTGACCGTCCTCATCCTGGGCGAGCGGTAGACGACGGCAATGACGAAGCTGTTGCCGATAAGGCCGACGACGAAGACGAGGCAGTAGGCGACGAAGTAGACGACGGACATGGCGACGCTGTGCCTGTAGAGGCGGTCGGTGACCTGCTCGACGGAGAGGTTGGCGTCCGGCCCGGTGGCGTTGAGCAGGTGGGTGGGGCCCACCACGCCGGCCGCGAGCAGGTGCGGCTGGTGGGGCTGCTGCTCGGCGAACGGCGAGCCGGCGATCACGAGCAGGTCCTGCATCGAGCCGTTGACGTACTCGGCGAACAGCTCGGCCCGACTGCTGCCGCCGCCGCCGCCGCCGCCGCCGCCACCGCCGCCGCCGCGGTTGCGCAGCTCCAGGTAGCCGCCGAGCTGGCCGCTGGGGCTGGTGGGCAGCTGCTGGTGGTGGTGGTGGTGGTGGTGGTGCTGCTGCTGCTGCTGCTGCAGGTCACCGTGCCTACGCTCCAGCTCGAAGTCGTCCGAGTCGGGCAGCCTGAGCGAGGCCATCTCCAGCAGGTTCGAGGGCGGCTGTAGCATCGACGAGGCGGCCGCCGCCGCGGCGGCGCTCAGGCCCAGGCTGCTGCCGCGCTTCTGCAACTGCTGCTGCCGGGTCCGGCGCGGCGCTCGGTCCTGCTGCTGGCGCTGGCGGTGGTGCTGCTGCTGGCGACAGTGGTGGAGCTGGTGGTGGTGCTGGTGTCGTTGCGAGTGTAACGCCGGCTGAGCTAGGCCTAGCTCGTGCAGCATGGGCGCGGGCGGTGGGGCCGCTGCCGGGGTGGCGCATCCGATCTGCAGTCCGGACTCGCCTGCGCCGCGCCGCTTTCCGGGCCAAGTGCCGCAGCACAGCTGACGCGGCAGCTAGCGAGCTTCGAGTTCGCTGGGCGGCTTTGGCGCCGAGCTCGACAGCGCAGAAGAGGACTCGTCGCTGGCACTCGAGCACGAGCGCGGGCCGCCGGCGGCGATGCCGGAGGAGCTTTCGCTGACTGCGGGCTTCGCTCGGCCGCCTGCTCTCGACTGCGGCTCGCTAGATCGGGAAATCAGGCCGAGTAGTCGTGGGTCTCGTAGTCGCGAGCGGCTCTCGAGCTTGTTGGGCTGTCGGGCGCCGGGCACTGGCTGCGGCCGGGCTGCTTGACCGAGAGAGCCTCGGCACGTCGCTGGAGATAAGCCGTGGCTGGGCGAATTGGAGCGTCGAGATGATTCTCGTTGATGATCGAGGAGCTGCTGGCTGAGAGCTGGTGGCGCGCCGCGCAGCAATGAGGCTGCCCGGAGCGGTGACGGCGGACAACTGGCTCGCGAGCGGAGATGCCTCGCACGGTTCGTGCCTCCCTGCCTGCTTGCCTGCCCGACTCCTCAGTCCTCGCCAACTGCACACCGAGCGCCACGCGTTTCCACGACTGCGCAAGCGTCGCCTCTCTCTCTCTCTCTCTCTCTCGCTCTCTCGCTCCACTACTTACGCGCCCGCGTGTGTACTACGAGCCAAAGCGATACACAGCCGGTCCGCGATAGCCAACCACACGTACACCTGCACTTGCGCCAAAATCTCAAGAGCGACTTCCCCGTGTTTTCTCCTCGCCTTGCCTCGCTAGCGGCAGCTTAGGCCCGCACGCAAATATTCGAATATTTATGAAATATTCCTCAAATTCTAGGTCGCGTTCGAGCGATCGCTCGAGTTATTTATCGATACATGCCTATGGAAAACGAGTCCAATGCCAGCGTACGTCAGAGCATACGAGTTTTTCATTACCATTTAGTTGACAGACTCCGGCGACGAGTCGCGCGTCTGTCAAACGCACAACAACCGGCGTCTCTGTGATCGAGCGCGCCAATTAATTCGATATATTGACATGCAAATTTGATGCGGCAGTCAGCGAAAATTTTCCGATATTTCAATTTATAATAGGAGCGCCCCTTGAGTTAAAGACCGCCGATGATTCGCTCGGAATGGAGAGAGAGCCAGAGGTGGCAGCGATCAAAATCATTTTTCCAATGAAAAGGGAGCAGATAGAGTCATGAATATTAAAAGCTCTAAAAGCTAAAACGCTGCTGCGGATAATATCGAGCTTTCTCGTGGAAATCAAACGAAAGGAAGAGAGATGGAGAGAGAGAGAGAGAGAGAGAGAGAGAGTGCGCGTGAAATAACGAAATGTGTCCGAATAAGCCCAAAAGAAATGCACAGTGTTGCGAGGTCGTGAACGCGAAATAACGAGAAAGGGAGGGAGTAAAAAAGCCGTCGAACGAGTGGACACGTCTAGTTTGCGGTTTTTCAGTAGCCTATAACGCATACCTCGGGCAAATTGAATTTTCGAGCAAGTCGCTCTGTTTGCACACGGCTAATTGGATTTTTGCTTTCGCCGCGGCGCTCATCCTTGATCCGAGCGTCTCTTTCGCTCGGCGCGGCGCATTGTTTGGCGCGCCGTTCGCGCTCGTGCCCAGCGCTTATTGCACTATACCTGTGTGTGCGTGTCGGGTGCGCTATCCATCTGTGTGTAACGCTGATCGTTCGATTGTTTCTCTTTTATCTCGCGTTTCCTTTTTTTGCCGTCACAATACTGCGCCAGACGCTCCTGATAAACACTCGTAAAAGCTTTTAATTTGTGGCTGTTTACTGCGATCATTTCTCGCTTGTTCTCCCGTTAATGACATTTTTGCCAAAAGAATACCGAAACTCTATATCTGCAATGCTGTCTTGGCTCAATCAACAAATAATCATAACGTTTACTTTATGAATGGCTGCGACGATCGAGTTATCGAATAATCGAGACGAGTACACAATTTCATAGCTAAATCAATAGCAAGTCGAGATCTATCTATCGTTGTTTGTTCGCTCGGATAACTTCTGAAATAACAACGTTTGCACTTCAAACTTTTCCAATTTCAGTTTATTGCTTATTCGACTGAAGGCGCTAGAGAGCATTTCTTATTCATGTATGAATTAATCGACGCCAATCTATTAGGCTCCATGAGAAAATAATTTACATTCTTGTACGGAAACTGTGTCTTCTACAAGTTGCAATGCTCACGTAATCCTATCACCTACTTACTGATCTAATAGTGATTTTCACTAATTTGTAAGTAAAACTGATTCACTCGCTGGTTTGTCATTGGGACTTGCTGAGTTTCTCGCGGAAAATGCGCCTGTTTAACTAAATATCAAGAACGTTTGTTCCTGTTTGCATCAAAGAACAAGAGCATCTTTCGTTGTCTTATTATATTTAAGGAAGTAATTGTAATTTAGTGGCTATTTGGGTTGTTATATACTGCGTATACATCTGGAGCAACTCTTGATCATTTTCATGCAAATTGTGCGGTTGCATCTACCCAAAGTAAAAAAAGTTTTGCTTTGACAAGTTGTTCAAACACTAGCGAATAAGCCAGCTGCGAGTAGTTTTGATTGTGCGGCATTGTCAATAAAAAGGATCCGCAAGGCGGACAATAGCAAGGGTGGATAATAATTGGTATTCAAGGGATAAAGCAGCATTTCCCTTGGGTTGCTTGCCGTAGCCATGGGCGCCTTTGTGATGCAATCGTAAGGCCGGAATCAGTGGCTTGACTTTGAAAAAGTTAGTCAAGGGCCATGGAGGTTTGGGAAGCGCGTGAGGCGTTTATCAAGTGGAGCTACGCACTCGTACATTCGGGTGTACTCGGAAAAGCAATTTTCGGCGCTTTAGAATGAGTTGAGTATGGAGGCGGAAGGGCGCAGGCTCTGGCCCTCGTCTTCAGCAGTCGAAACGTGGCCGTTGCGCGGTGTCTGCAACCTTGACATATGACAAAGACGTGTACGCGGAAAAGGCGCTTGCAGTTACTCTACGTATACAAATACTGCCGTCGCTACAAAAAGTGCGTCGAGCCGTGAAGTTTATCGCACTTTTTCCACGCACCGCTTAGCTCGACCTTGACACAGTAGTGCTTTCGATGCACCTTCAATACTTTTCCATTTTACTTACTTTTATACACGGCCTGTGCGCTTTTCACTGCGCATCTTCTTTCATCTTCTTATCATCCTTTTTCTCTTAATAAATTCGCCTTAAAATTATCTTGTACGCGGAATCTTCAATCCTCCGTTTGTTTCATCATCCATTACTGTTCTTCAGAGCACATCAGTACTCTCGAAAAGATTTTTTCAAAACTATGTTCGAATTGCTTTTAACGTGAGCATTGCGGAGGGGCTGATGTAATATACAGTAGAGTAAAATTATCCATTTTTATTGGAATCAATGTCCTTATGTAAAATGTACATGTTGAAATAAATTACAATGAAGAAATATAAAAATATACTATAAAATATTTTTACAATTTATCATTATGTAATACTGCTAATCGATCGAATGAAATTGAAGAGAGACAGTCGTGTAAGCGACGAAAGTACGCGCTATTTCGGGCACGTGCAATTTGATAAAATATTGATTAGAGAGTGGTTAGTTTGAAAAACAGTGGCTAATGAAGACGAAGCGCATGACCAGAAAGGACGTGGCAGTTGTGCCAATTGATCGTCGTCGCACTTGTGTATGTGTCTAGAGGCGTTTACGTGACGTTTCTTCTTGGTCTGGCGTAAATAACGCGCTCGCTGTCAGCACTTCGAAGTGTCGTGGCAAGACCACCCGCTGCCGCGGCCGTCCCCGTCAACTTGCCCTTGCCGCCGTGTAGAAAAGACGAGGTAGCAGTGGGTAGAGTTCCGATTGGACCAAGGGAACGTGGAGGCATTGGATGCTCTTGGATCACGGTCTCCGTGATGTTGTTCAGATTCTCTGCTTCGGAAAATGTGCGTCGGTGCGCCGTTGAATACAGTGCCATCGTATTACTTACTCCATTGTTACTGTACGCCAAACAGTCGTTCATTGCATCGTGTTAATTCGACACTGCTGTTGCCCTCCGCGCACCAGAGATTTTTTCTACTCACCCTACGCGTTGTTTTTGATCAAGTAGCATCGTCTGGAAACGCCTCTCACATTGAAGATTGCTATTAGCGGGCTCTAGCTGGTATATCGACTCCAAATTTGTAAACGAATGGAATCTATGTCGTTTGTGAGACAACTGCGATGGATTTTCGTTGTGACTTGTGTTGCCCTTAGCATTCTTATTAGAATGATTGGTACTGGCACGCCGAGCGTCGTGGCCGCGACTGCGATGTTGATGGTGATGACGATGTTGATGGTGCAAAGATTTCAGCGAATCTTCGTAACCACTGCAATATTTCAGATATCAGTGAACCAAAATATTTCATATCAGACTCATTTCATTACAATCCGTACATCTGTCACATGATTTCCAATTTAAAACTTTTCTGTTTACTTTGTTTGCGTTTCGTATGATAATATTTTTTAATCTGAATCACTCGGGAACATTCAATTTTATCATTATGAATGACAGTCGGAAATAACGGAAATAGCCAGAGTATGCGTCATTTAATAAAAAAGATAATTATTGCGTGTCTGTTAATAAAATCATTGAGCGCTCAATTAAGTTTCATTGCTTGACTTATTTAACATGCCGTTGATAATTTTCCAACGTAAATTTTCAAACTCAATATGGTACTCGCGGAAGATGATACATGTAGCAAGCACGTCAATCGTGCGAAATCTTGGTCTGAGTTATACTAAGCTACATGTTTCTACAGTCCAATCGTTTTCGAGTCGAAGAACAAAAGTATTGCATCAGTTGGG
The DNA here is from genome assembly GCF_024137745.1 of Phymastichus coffea. NCBI lineage: Eukaryota > Metazoa > Arthropoda > Insecta > Hymenoptera > Eulophidae > Phymastichus > Phymastichus coffea. Next base: position 1,411,062 of record NW_026706827.1, read on the forward strand.
CATCCAACTTATTCATATTAGTAAGGTTTTCCTTAAAATTTTTAAGGAAACCAAGCGATCTCTCTAGTAATCAGCTGCTAAACACATAAATAACGTACAATAAAAGATTAACGCGAATAAAATTAAAACAATAAACGCGATCGTGCGCGCGCATGTGTATAAATGTGTGCTTGCAAATAGTGATTTGCGATGAGATTGAAAGAAGATCCTCGACTGGAGAATTGAATAATGAAAAAAAGGGGGCTTTGTTAATTATAATTTGAGAAAGTGTAAGCAAGTACAATGATAAAACTGAGTGAGAAAGGAGTGCAAGAAGCGAGCATTTGTGCTGATTGAAAGCGAAGGGGCGAGTTACTTTTGTGAGTTCCGGTAAAAGACTGACTTGCTACTTTCGCCGCTGGACGGAGTGGAGGAGTTGCTGCAGTGGCAGGCGCGCAAGCCGCCGGTGACGATACCCGAGTCCTGTCCACTGGAGTGTAGCGAGGTAGCCGACGTCTCTAAGGCCGCTGCCGCTCGAGTTGTGCCCGCTCGTTTTCCGCCAGCTCCGCTGCCCGCGTTCACATTGTTGCAGCTGATGATTGCAAGCAAGCAGCGTTGAGAGTCAGTTTGGCGCACAGCTCGCAATGACGAGCAACGTGTACGCAGGTAGGATGGCTACCTGTGAAAGCGGACGCAATTGGGCTCGTGCTCGCAGAAGCTGTGCTGGCGCATCTCGCCGGAAAAGGAGGCTGCCGGGTCGTAATGATGAAGTCCTCCGACGTAAGAGGGAAAGAGCGAGGGCTTCTGCAGCGTGCCGCCGCTGCCTCCAGGCTCGGCCAAGGCGAAACCCAGAGGGGCGCTCGTGTGGAATACGCTCGATCCGTAACGCTCGCGACTGTATAACACACACACACACACACACATGAGCATCCACGCTGATCGTTAAATCTCTCTGCTGCTTCCTCGCGGCACTTGTGTTTACGCTAATTCTTCGATTTTAATTGACGATCATTTTGAACGATCTTGGCGAGGCTTGCGCGCGCCCTATTCTAGCACCGCCTTGAAAATCCGTTGCTCCGCGACATAAACTCTTCAAGCGTGCAGTATTAGAGTTCAAGGCTGCGCGGCGACGATGTGCAGCGAGAACGAAATTACCAAGCACTCGCGTGAAAACTAGCGCAGGGCTGCTTATTTTTTTTTTTTTTTTTTTTTTTTAAGTTTAACTAGTTTACTCGCGATTAATCAGCGCATGCTATTGGATTATAGCTCTAATCGAAGGCCAACCAAACGCCAGCTGCCTATCGAATTTCATTGCAAATTAGTTAGTAATACCTAGCCACTTGTTTTAATGCTACGTGCTTCTGCCAGATCCTTCATTACTCTCATTCAATTGCATTCAACTAGCGACACAATTAATACTTGCTAATTATAAATTAGCCGTTATTTTTTTATTCATAACTACAAGTAGATGCACTCTGCATATAGTCAGGCAGGCATATTAGTCAAATAGATATTCGATTGATTTCTCTACGGTATTCGTATTTTTATATAATGTTCATGAAATATTCCAACGTCCGATAAATGAGAAAAGGTTTTGTTGCGGTCTCAATTAGTAAATAAGAAAATAAGATGCGAAAGTATTATTTGCTGATGACACCATGGCTCTAAGAAAATTACGTAGGTGACGATAGTTATCGTCATTGAATAAGCGTGTAGATAAGAAAGTAGAATAATGTAAATAAATTACTATAAGCATTTTATTGAACAAACTGATCTACAAAATATTAATATTAGTGAAATACTTTTTTTTCCGTGACTGTAACGGACTAAAAAATACATTTAAAAATTACAGATAGTCTGGCATTTTACTTGGTAATTTTGTTAGACGCTAGAAAAAAGCTGTTAAGCAAAAGTAAAATAAAAAAAAAAACCAGAAAAGTTAGCCAAAGCGCAAACAGAGAAGAATCGACAAGTGTAGGGTATCCTGATGAATTGTGCAAAAAATTGGAAGTAGCAAGCTCTAATGGATGTGCGGCTGTTTGTTTACCTACCGTTTATTTCGTCGAACGCACGTGATGCAGAGAGCCGTGACCAAGGCACCGACGAAGACCACGCAGCCCAACACGACGACTGCAACCTCGAGAGTTGACAGCAAGTAGTGTTGATTCGCGCGTCGGGGCTTGCCGTTGGCGATGTCCAACATTTTGTAGCGCTCTAACTCGCGCTTGATCTCTGACTTTTTGTTTCGGAAAACACTGAAAAATTGCATAATTTAATTAATTTCGCCGAATTATACACACACATACATACTGTGTTTCGGGTTCTACCTTTGGAGTGTATCAGTATCCACCATGACATTCATATTTGGATCGACAGCGTACAAATACACGTCACTCCTGAAAGTTATGAAATAAAATATCGCTCTGCAGAATCGCGAGGTTCGCACGAGTTGTCACAATTAACTAAATACTTACGAAGACACATCTACGAGATTTTTTTCGAGATGAGGTTCTATCTTTCGAACTCGAACATTCAATCCGGTGATATTTTGCAAAGCGCTGACAAGTAATAATGTTCGATTTGAATAGTTTTGCTATTGCCAAAAAGAAGAATGGCGTTCTTACCTGGTGATATTTTCGAGTTCCGTTTGGACTTCCACGGGCTTCATGCCCATTATCATGACTAATTGTTTATTATCATCAAGAACGTAGACCTAGGAGAAATATAAAACGATGCGATTGAAGTAAAAAAGCTTTGACTCGAAGAAACGTAATATGGCGAAGGTCTCGGAGGAAAAAATGGTTCGTCCTCGAGAGCGACTAAGCGAATTTCCGAAAAATTAATCACGGAATTGCCGTTGGAGCGAGAGTGGTCGAGATCTAGGACAATTTATCGGAGGAAAGGAAACAAGCTGAGAGAGCAATAATCAGTTGTAATTCGCGCTTGGCTTGGGCTGCACTGGTGATAAATAACGTAAAGCGAACTAACAGCTGTCTCGCGCGCGTGCCGCTGGCAATGGGAGTTGGTTGGCTGCAAAGACTTACAAAGACGTTGGCGATGCTGCTGCGTCCGTCTTCGGCACCCGCCATGTCTATGGCCTTGACATCGAATCCGAACACGCGGTCCGCGTCTTTGGCGAAGCTGCCTGCCGTCTGCACTTGACCACTCACTGGGTCAATGGCAAATTTGGCTGCCCCGGCCGAGTGCTCCCGGCCGGCTAGAATCTGATAGCGCACTTGTCCATTCGCTCCCTCATCCGGGTCCTCCGCCTTCAAAGCGCATTCAATTATTATTCTCGCTGCCCGAGCTTACTCGTTAATGCTCTACAGCGTCTACAGTTATGCGTCGCGGTGATCGTTAGTCAGCGCGACGATTAAACATTCGGCTACTTCGACACTTGGCGGGATATCGCAAAGGGCCGAAGTATAGCTCACCTCGACTTTAATGACGTTGTAGCCGTAAGGCGCGGAGGTGGACACAGCTGCCACAAATGGCCTGCCGTCTGTCTTGAATTTTGGCGCATTGTCATTCGCGTCTTTTACCTTTATTATGATCTTAGCTTCGTTTGGCCCCAGTCCATTGAGCCTCTCGCCCGTCACTGGATAAATCATCACCGGCATGCCCCGTGCAGTCTTCACTTTGTCCACCCTGACTTTGAGCTCGTATCTCTGCCTAGTTTCATAATCTGGGCTCGTTAACAAATAAAGCGAGCCATTTTTTGGCTCCAGAGAGAAATGATCTCTGACGTCGCTGCCGTCCACCACGATACTGTAGCGCATTTGTTCGTCTTTGTGTACGTCCGATACATTGAGATCGAGAATCTTCATCGGGACGGCTGAATTTTCCTCGACTTCCACTTCGTAGTACTTGTGCTGGAACACTGGCCTTTTCACCTCGGCCGGGCCTTCGTCCACGTCCAAGACTCTGACGATCAATAGGGCCGTGGACGTCAGACTCGGGGATCCTAAGTCGCTGGCCGTCACCGTGACGGTGTGCACGTTCTGCTCAAAAAACAATCGGTCAATCGAGCATACGGTGTGCGAACGCAAACGAGCGCTCATAATTACCAGCGTCTCGTAGTCGAGGTTGCCGATAGTGGTAACGAGGCCTTCCTTGCTATCAATGGCAAAGTACTGCATGTGGCCTCTAACGTGCGGAAGGTCGTAGAGGATAACGCCGTTTCCGTTGCCGCTGAAATCCGAGTCGTTAGCATGGATCTTGATGACGGAGGTGCCCATTTGGCTGTTTTCCGGTAGCGAGGCGTAATAAATCGGAACTAATCGCTGCTTGGCGTCCTTTCGATGCACGTCCACCAGCGAGCTCGGCAATTTTCCGAGTTCTTGGTAACCGTAGAAAGTTGGCGGATTATCGTTCACGTCCTGCACGTGTATTTCCACTTCGGCGCTCGACGACATGCGAACCGTGCCGTTATCACGGGCAACCACTTTGAAATTGTACAGCCCGCGCGTTTCCCTGTCGAGGCTGCCAGTGACCAGCAGTGACCCTCGATACCTATGCAAATGGTGCGCGTTACGTTCGGGCGCTTCAAGGCAGCCGAGTGCTTTGCTGGCTCACCTGGCTATCTCGAACTTTGCCGATTTGTCCAAGCTGCCAGGCATTATTTCGTAAGTGACGTTGGCGTTGTCGCCGTAATCGGCGTCGACGGCCTCCACTCTGCCGATTTCGAACCTCTTGAAGGTGCCCTCGGGCACGTCGAACGAGTACCAGTCCTGCTTGAAGACGGGCGCGTGGTCGTTAACGTCGAACACGCGGATGCGAATGGTGACGTTATCCGTGAGTCCACCCGAATCGCTGGCGACAATCTCGAGCACGATGTCGGTCTCGGCGGGCAGCGTGCCGGCCACCGAAATCTCACCGGATCTCGAATCCATGACGAAGTAACGCTTCACTGTCGCGCTCGATTTGGATTTCGTGTCGAAGAATGTCCTCGAGCCCATCTCCGACATAATGCCGTAGGTGATTTCGGAATTGCGAGCCTCGTCGGGATCGCGCGCCAGCAATCGGACGATGGGAGCTCCGATCGTCACGTTCTCGGGTACGTACAGCAGCGGCGATCGGTGATCGATGCCACCGGACGCCAGCTTCGTCGGAGCGGCTTCGTCCAGCCACGACGACGACGACGACGATTGGCGCACGTTCGATAAATCGTCCTTTGATACTCGTATGCCCTGATCCGGCAGAATGACCATCTGGGTGAAGCTCGGCGGATTGTCGTTTTCGTCGGTAACGCGAACGCTCAGCGAGACGTTCGACGACTTCTTATCTGGAATATCAAAAATACATTTCCAGTGAGTAGCTCCAGCGAGTGCAATAGTCTGACTAGAGTCAAGTGATTTTCAATGGAAATTTGAGTGAGCTCTGTCTTTTGTAATAGGATTGGAGAGAGACGCCTTATTGACGAGGACGACGGGGCGACGGGGCGGAGGACGTCGAAATTTCCACTTACTTCCCTCGCCGGCGACGATGGCAAGGTTGTAAAGAGGCTTTTCCTCGCGATCAAGTAAATCCGAGGAGTTACCGATGAAAAAGAGCCGTCCAGTCGGCTGATCGATCCGGAATAGATGGCTACCCTCGCCTTTCAGATTGAACGTGAAGTTGGCGCTCTCATCCGGATCTCGCGCCGATATGTGATTTGTCATGAGCACCTCCGCGCCAGGCGGACTATTTTCAGAGATGCGTCCTTCGTAAGTACTCGCTGAAAATATTGGCGCGTTGTCGTCCTCGTCGTCGACGATTACCAGCACCTGAATGTTATATGTATTTCAATTGATTAGCCGTAGCCTACAAGATTATTTGATTGTTTGTTGGTGTTAAAAGTGAGAGCTTGAGGAAGAGAGCCGAGCTTTGCTTTGGAAAAGCCCTTGAAATTACTTGAAAAACGCCAACTCCTCGTGGACTCTCGGCAATGGCTGTGAGACTGTAATTTTGTCGCTTCTCCCTGTCAAGGCCGCTAGGAGTGTAGAGAGCTCCGGTGTCCGTGATGGCAATCTCGGAAACGTCCTGCTGATTAGCGATGAGAAAACGCAAGTTTTTGAGTGTGCTGCTGCTGGCGTTGACTGGCACTACTTGTCCGATAAACGCCCCAGCGGCATTCTCTCGCACGTGAAAAACCAGCGGCGCCTTCGTCCTTCCTCTGCAAGTGTGATGCAGACGTGATTAACGATGCCAGCGGCTTATTATCTCATTTTGTTGCTGTCTATTTTTAGGCACTCATAGAGCAACGATAAATGAACCGCGGATAACTGCACTCCAGACGATTTCTTTGCAGTTGTTGGCACACTGAATAAATTGATTATTCCAAGTGTCGGCAAGGCAAAAACTTTTCCGAAGATAAACTTTGGTACAGCATGAAAGATAGCGCTTCTCTATCCTACATATTCAATTATTAATGAGAATTGCTTGAGAAGGTGCACGTGCCGTCTTAAATGTTGATCAATAATACACAGCCTCTCTTGCATCAGAGACAGACGGAGCTTTCGTAGATCAGCTCTATCGGTTCACAATGCACATTAAGCTACAGTGAGCCAGTTCAATTGCCAATGCGGATTACTGCTTGCTTGGCAAAGTAAGCATGTTTTCTTGACCTAAGCTCTCTTGTTCCAATTGGAAAATGATGTAAAATCAATAATTTTCAGGTACTGGCTAGTATCTAATATGAACGTATTAGAATAATGAATGTCTACTTAATGGCTTTGTCCTTGGATATCAATATCCAATAAGTATAAAATCAATAGAATGAAACGAGCAAGCTGCCAACAGGAAGCTCAAAATAATTGCTTCAGTCACAGTATGCAATGAGCCTGACGAATTAATATACAATCATTTGTTGTTAGCAAACGAACAAAGGTGTTGTGTCGAGGTGTTGAGAGAAAAGAGAAGTGAAATTTCCGTTGGTAAATCGAGCGAGAAGGGCGAGAAGGTTATCGGTTGTGGCTTGCCAGCGAAAGAATACAAGGAAAAGCTCCAATGTGGCGTTCGCCGACCTCGGGAGAAACGAGCTATAAAAGACTAGAAGGATCCAGCTCGCGCGTAAATGGGAGCAGAGAGCTTCGAAAGAAAGGAAATAGTGTTGACTGTCATAACAACCGAGCTTATTAGCCACCGAAGGCGTAATGGGCTGTCGCCGAACGAGCGCGAACGAGCGGAAGTTTTCTGCGCACTTACTTGCTGAAAATGCCGCTGTCGTCGTTGGGATTGACCACGTGAATGGAAACGTTGGTCACGAGGCTCAGACTCTTCTCGTTCGTTACCACAGCCTCGAAGTCATAGGACGATTGCTTGTAACGGTCGATCTCGTCGACCACTGTTATCGTACCCGAGCGCTCCTCCACGGCGAACGGCACTAGGCAGAGACAGCGTTTTCGTCAGTGTTTTCGCAACTCGCCCCCACTGTCATTAAAACTCCGGTGCCATTATGCAAACTTATATCGTAATTGTCATTCGCTCGTGACGAGTCTGATTATTCTACGCTTTGGCTAACTAAGCGCTTGCCGCATCCAATTCTTTCGGAATAACACGTATTTTCCGCGCGTCTTTGTGCAAATCTTTCCGAAAAGATCCATTACGACGTGTCGCAACGAGAGCCGCGGTGAATTTCAAAAATAGGCGATGGGCCACGTCAGAGCCGAACAACGAATGGCGCGGCTAATTCAGCGGCGTTGGCAATAACTTACCTCCCTCGTGGTAGCTGTGCAGCAGATCGTAGATTATATCGTTACCCTGCACGGCCTCGTTCGTTCTGATCTGGCCGACGCTAGTGCCCACCGGCACGTTCGCCCCGACCCAGAACTCGTAAGGCGCTCCTATGAAATCCGGGGCCTTGGATCCTTTGCCTTTGGAGCACAAGTCATAAGAAAATAACGTGCGTCAGATGAAACGGAAACAAATGAATGGCACTTGTACGTCGATAACAATGTGCGTTGTACTCGAATGAGGACGGAGCATTACGCGGGGCTTAATGGTTTATCGGATCGCGGAGCGAAAGTGAGAGCGAAAGAAGAAAAAAATTGATCCGACAATGGGCGCTACCGCGCTATTTATAGATCGACGTATACATCGAGTCCACTGACCGTCTGGCTGGAAAACGTCTACAGTGACGACAGCGAGGGAGGAGCGCCTCTCGCTGGGGTTGGCTGGTTGATCGAAAGCCTCGACGAAGATGGCGTGCCGGCCCACGGTGATCGGGCTCTCGGAGACTGTGATCACTCCGGTCTCGGGGTTCACCGCGAATGGCATTGTCCCACTAAAATTTCCTGGACGCTGCAACCGGTAGCGTACCAGTCCGTTCGTACCCTGGTCTTTGTCCACCGCGTGCACCTGTACAGTCACAGACCAGCTCAAGCCAATAGCTTCAAATTCATAAAATCAATCGCTACGGTAAACGTTAGTCGCTCGGAAGCGCACAGCTTTTCAAACAAAGAGTATCCAGCAAAAATCCCACGCGCATAACTCGGCATTAGGGCGTGACACGGGGGGACTAGGCAGTTGGACCGTTGTTTCTCGGAATATACTGTTATTGCAAGCAACGCGAGCATCTCTCTCTCTCTCTCTCTCTCTCTCTCTCTGTCGCAGCACGTGGGCGTTATTGCAATGGCTCGTGCGTGCAAATTTATGCGACAGACAGCGCCAACTACGTACATTTAGCACTTTCCTCTTTTTCTCTTTACTGCAATCAGTTGCAGCAGATTCTAATTGAATAAGTGCGCACAGCATTGAGAGTTGTGAGACGCGTGCGCTTGGTCAAAGTTTCTTTGTAGGCTCTTTGGAATAGTCAAGTCTGGTGCTGCGCCTTGAATCGCAGTAAAAACTTGAAAAAGTAAAATGGGTTGGAGCTTGCAGCAACTGCACCCTTGGCACATTTTCCTAGGCCGCAAATCGATGGCATCTACTCCGGCGAGAGGGAGAGTGAGCGTGCGAGTGCGAGAGAGAGGGACAGAGGGGGGCCTTGCGCCGCTGCCGGCGGCCGTGCCGACTTGGACTGACCTGTCCGACAATGGTGCCGACTGCAAAGTCGCTGTGTGCCACGAGCTCGAGCAAATTGGCGGGCACGAAGACGGGATTGTTGTCGTTGGCGTCGAGCAGAGTGACCTCCACATCGACGGACGACGAGCCGTTGAAGGGCTTGACCACGCTCGGCTGCTTCTCCACTGCCAACACCTTCATCTGTAGGAAGGACTTGCTCTCCCGGTCGAGGACGCTCTGGTCCTGCACCGTCAGCCAGCCCGTCAGCGGATCCACCGAGAACGCGCCCGATGGATCGCTCAGCTCGTAGCGGAACTCGTTGTTCTCTCCTTCGTCGCGGTCGTACGCTATCACCTGTTGGCCAGCCGAGTCACGCCTGTCGTTTATCACCGGCTCTGCCATGATAGTTAGTCTTTCCTTCGTTATGCTAACAAACCTGCAGCACGCTAAACCCATTGGGGAGGTTCTCGACGATACTGATGTTGTAAAAGTCGACTTCGAATTCGGGCAAGTTGTCGTTGAGATCGAGAACTTGAATCTCCACTCTGGCAACGGCGAGCTTCAGCGGATTGTCAATCTGACTGGCGTGAACTTGCAGAACGAACGTGTTGCGGGCCAAATTGCGCTCTGCGTCGAGGTCGATCGCGCGCTCGAGGAAGAGTGTGCCGTTGCGCGGATCCAGATGGAACAGCCCACGCTCGTTGCCGGATATTATGTCGTAGCGCACCGGAACGTCGATGTCGCGGTCCTGGTCTATCGCCCGTACAGGCGTCGCGAATTCGATTTCCTTGTGAACCCCTCCGCTCTGCAAAGTTTAAATAATCGTGGCCATTCGAACGAGAGCTAGAGTTAAGTCAATTTGCTTCGTTTTTCAGTGGCCGTTAACAATTGAACGCGTGACGTTTTACCGGCACAGGGTAGAACTCGAAGATCTGCGTGTGATAAACGTCCTGAGTGAATTTTGGATCCAGATCGTCGTTGTCGACTACTCTTATCGTGACCGTCGTATTTGCACTCTTCGCTGGTGTCCCGCGATCCTGCCATTCGACATTTATTTTATAAAGAACACATTAAATACATCGTTATGAAATTGTTTAAGCTCTTACGCTAGCAGTAATTTCAAGAATATATTCTCGATCACCGGCGTCATAATCTAACGGCTTTTTCAGAATTAGAGCAGTTCTGTGTCCTGATTCTAAAGCAAACTTTCCTTCTTCGTTGCCTTTTATAACAGCATAATGTACATCGCTATTTGGCGTATTTGGTTTGTCTTTGTCAAAAGCGTGAATTCCTCGGAATACCGTAAGACCTGCAACGTAACGGATTACTAATGATTTTCACGTTTCGGTGCGAAATGCAAACTGACAAAAATCAATATCTATCAAATCTATTTCCAGAATTATGTATATGCAACTGCTTTAAGATTTGAAAATGTAATATTTTTACGAACTTTCAGTCAGGCTGAAGAGATCAATTGAAAAAATAAGGTTCAGGCGTGACAATTGCATTGTCAAGAGAAGGTAGTCTTAGGTGGGTTATTAAAAAGCAGACGTACCTGTAGGAGAAAGCTCATCGACGGTAACGTGATATGGGGCATCGACAAATTGTGGCGCGTGATCATTAACGTCCTCCACATAGACTGTCACAGACAAGTGCGACGAGACCTGAAATAACGGCAAACAGCTGTGAGTTAAGGCGACTTAAAAGTAAAAACTAGTATCGATGGGCGTATTTGAGAAAGTACGCGCAGGCTCTAGGCCAGCAACATTTACTAATCCCGGGTAATTGAAAGAGTTTTTAAGATACTTCGGACGGAAGGTATAGGCAAAGATTTTATCCTTGAAAAGTTGTCGCAGATCTGCCGGCTATTCAGCAGCAGCTCCTTCAATTTTCTCCTTTCACGCTCCCTTTTCACTCCTCATATTCACGACTTGTTTTTACTGCTTTTAATTTAAGACTTTTTTTTTACTTGACTACTTTCAAGTTCTCCGGTTATTGATATTCATCACGTGCGGAGGCCCCTTTGTCGTGCGCACAATTTTCTACGACTTCATTCTCGGAAATGATAGTTATTAGGTAATTCATTCTAATTTTTCAGTTTTTATGAATGAAACGCAAATATGACAAACCTGCAGCTTTTCATTTGGCGGAGAGAAAGCATTGGAGATACAAGAAGGAATTGATTTGTTTATAGTGCTATAAAAGCGAGAGGGGGGGGGGAGAGTGGGAGAGAAGCAGCAGTAAGAATTGGAAGAAATAAGTTGAGGCAGATCACGCAGGGCACACAAGTGTTGGCGCGTAGCTAATATAAATAAGCCGAGGGTCGTGTCGTATCGCAAGGATGCGTCCTCGCGTAGCCGCGCTGGAGCCTTGAGGAGGCTGCTGACGATTTAATTAATTAACCACAGTTGCAGCCTCGGTCTGTTGTGCGCCAGTATATCGTCGAAAAAGCCGAGCTAGCGAGCCCTGCGCCCGCAAGGCCGCAATATTAGCTGCAGCGGCATGCGCGCGCTCCGCGAGTTTTACGCGATGAGCCGCCGCGACGTCGAGTGTAGTGTGCGTGCCGCTCGTTACTCCGCGCGAATTAAAGCCGACGAGTTTATTAAAATTGCGATTCGCCAGAGAGAGAGAGAGAGAGAGAGAGTGCTACTTACCAGCGAGTTGGTGCCGTCCGAGTAATCGCAGCTCAAGCGAAACTTTAACAGATTACGAGGCGCGTCCGCGTCCACCAGATCCTCCAGCGACTGAGCCAACACCACCGACACGTGCGTTTTGTTTACGTCCTTGTAAGCGAAGTACTTCGAGTCTTCTTCCTGCAACACCAACCACGTTTCTTTCTCTTTTTATTGCTTCGCCAAAATCCATTCTCGCACATCACGTTTCAAGCACTCGTCGACCAGTCAACTAATTGATTAGGCCTCATCATTTACCCTGTCCACTGGCATAATGTTGAGGTTGCTCCTCGGGTGAACCTCCAAAGTTACTACGTCCGATCCTACTTCTAAGCTTTCCGGAAGCCTCACGAACTTCAAGTATTCTCCGGCAGGATAAAATTGGCATCCTGAAATAAGCCAATATTCATTTAATAAATAAAATAAGGAAAAGTAATTTGGCAATCGAGCGATGTAATGTGGGAGCTCTTAACCAAATTATCTTACTTCCGGGCTAATTACACCAATTTAATTATTTTTATTACTTTCTTTCTACATAAATCACTGGCTAAAGAACTATGGAACGGGCTATGCTTCTACGAACGGAACATAAAAGTAAAACTCTCCAAGTTCGCCAGTCGACTCGTAAAAACACAAGAATACGTTTGACTTTCTCCGCGTGTATTTTATTCCAGATTTTATCGCGATAAAAATATGGATAGCTGTTGCTTGAAATTGAGCTATTGCAATTAAGCGATCTCACAATCAGTGTGTCAGTGGCGATTCTGTGCGTCTCACTTCATTTTCCCAAGTAACCACTTCGTAAAGACCTGACTAGATTGAAACTAATTCGCTAACTGCTCTCACTAACAATTTCTGAGTACCATGTACACAGCGTTCTGCGTAATTGCATACCACCACTGCAAACAATCTCTTAAAAATATTTCGAATATCTTTCACTTTATAGTCATTACGCGTGCTTGAGTCAATGCCTTTCTCTTTAGCGAGGTTTTCAAACTTTAAAGAAATTTTAGTTTCATTTATTACTTTTAGAAATCAAGTTATATTGCACGTCTTGATAAGTGTAATTGTTAAATACTATTGTTTGTCCGATTTCAAGTGAATCCGTGAAATCGAAAATCCTAAACAAACGTTATAGTAAGTGTAGAGCTTGAAACAAAGTTGCGTAAGACGATAAAATGCAAAATAATCAGCAGGCTATATCGTTCTAATTTTCAAATTCCAGCATCATGTTCTCACCATCTAAACTCTATTATCCAAAGGCAAACAATCGTGGCTGCGTATAATCGCGCGCAAAAGTTCTCTTTCCAGTTTGCCCGGTCCATTATTCACATTGTTCAACTAGACGTTGCATGCCTACGGGATCAATTTTAGCGTTATACGTAAAATTCGAATTAAACGTTACATTGTAGTGATGAATGTGCACTCTGTTGAGATGTTTTGCATCGGTCCGGTAAATTGAATAGATGAATTAATCTTCCAGGAAGAGCAGGCTACGACAATCAAATTGTAAGTTAACGAGGCCCCGATATACATACTTGTAAAACGTCGAATGTGCATAATCTGTCAGGATTGCCGTTACAAAGCGACGACCGTGCCAGGTGACGTAGCATTGTTTACTCGTTTACGCGGAGAGGAGGAACTGAAATGGAATGCCGGTTAGAGAGCCCAGTAGCAGGGACAGGCAAACTTTGGCTGCTACTGCGTGCAACGGGCCGACTTTTGCAGTCCGGCGCGGAGCGAACGACGCTGCAGCACGTGCATGGGCGCGCCAGCCGAGTGGCTTAGATAGTGAAAGGGGGGGCATCGTCCGTTGTTTTTTCGCTCGGAGCTCCTTCCCCTCGCGCCCTCGTGGCCCGCCAAGCCGGCGCCGTGGCCGCTGCCACCGCGAACGCGGCAACCTTTCCATCGCTCGTTCACCTCTGCCTGCTCACGGCAGTGCTCTATGCTTCCTTAAACTCCTGATTGATCCGGTTCCCCTCGGACGAATGCCAGTATCAAGAGCTGCGATTTCGCACGATTTGCTGCGGCTACACGGACAACGCGCGTGCACGGTCACTTTGATCGGAGCAATATCTTGGAGCGCCAGCAGCGAAAAATGGGCTCGGGCCTTTTCGCTTCGGTTGCGGTCGATCTGTCGCGCGCGCGCGCGCGAGTCTACGCGCAGGCGCCACAAGTTTGCGCCGCGGCCGCGAGGATTTATTAGCCGGAGTCGGACGCTTGGCAGCGGTTTTTGGAAGCAGAACGCGGAAGCTCCGCAGCGCGATTATTGCCTTCGTTTTTTTATCGAAGCACGCGATAATCGCGTCGCGGCGCGCGCAATAATGACGAGTAATGGTTCTAAGAGGGGGCTAGTGCCACAACCTCGGCTGTACTGCTTCTGCTTGTGATCGTTGTCAGCTATTTTATTTGATAATCGGCGCGTCAGTTACAGACCACTGATTAAACTTTATGCGCTGGCCTATAATTTGGCGCGCGTAACACAGATAATCGCTTGATGGACTGCCTCGTTACTAAAATTCTTGCTCGCTGTGCTCGACTGTACGAGCCACGTAGTGTGCGCAAGCCAGTTACCAGTAGTTAATTCTTTTACATACTTATCTTGCTATTTACGTGGCATAAGAATGCCGAGAAAAAGCTTCGACAACTGATGATTATCAATTTTCAAGTCAACTGCAATATATGACTGATTGCGACGACCAATCATTTCTCAAGTAGCCAGCATTTGGAAAGTCAGATGACAACAGCGTAAGTAGTCTAGGCGCAGGGTACCTTCCCATAGCCGATTGATGGTCATGCTATACACTAGATTTACGACTTTTTTTCACTAAACACGCATATTATGCAACTCTGAAAACTTGTCAAGTGAAAATTATTGTTACAAAATTATCATTGATTAAACAAGCTATCGACACGTACGACAGACCAAATTTTTTGCTTTTCAATACCTATTAGGACCGTTTATTCCGATTTCGGTAAAGTCGATATGAACAAGAGTTATCGCAAAAGTAATGTTCGCAACCTTATTGTTCATGAAATGTGAGCAATATTTTAAAAATATCTTTAGCTCTATTTATCAGGCTCTGGAATGCCTTATTTTTAAGAATGTTCTATAGAGATTATGTAATGTTCTATAGAGGATCGGTTATTTTGTGCAATGAATGTTGACAAAAAAAGTAAATTCCATTTGTTTATGAGCTATTAAACCAAACTTAATGTTGACAATTACAAAGAAGAATGTATTCAAACTTATTCCTCGAATTAAAAGCTACATATCAATGTGTACTTTTATATCAATATCTTATTTAAATTGTGATAAAGCTGCACCATGCGTGCTCGTAAGTGCCGACGAACTTCTATGAATATCTAGTTATTCAATGTCAGTAAGTAATATTTCTGTATTTTTTACTTAATTAATAATGCGACATCCTGTTCCAAATGTTCCGTATTTTCTTTAAAAATGAGACATGGCAGACCTCAAGTGTGATAAATCGAGCCGGACATATCTTAAAAATGTTGCACGCAAGTGGTGAACAAAGTTACTTACACTATTTTAGCGATACCACCATATTGCCCATATGAATTTTTTCGAAATCGAAAAAACGGTCGTATTCATTGTTAAAAAAACGAATGGTTTAATGCACATCAATACATTATTTCGTTATATTATATTTTTAAAAAGTGATTATTTTGTTCCAACGGGCTTGAGAGTTGCATATTCGTGTTCAGCGGAAAAAACACGTAACAAACAACTACTCTATATCGCGGCCATTAATCCGCCACGGGAAGGTCTAGACTAAAGGACGTGTCGTTGCAGTAAGCGTGTAACAAGTAGCAGCAAGGTGTTGGGGCGATAGGCAGTGAGAAGACTGGGCATCGGTGGGGCCACCGCAGGTTGTTGCGCCTTTACTACGCCTGCTTAATATGGCTAGATTTTAATTGTACGGAACGGGCAGCAGGGAGAACGTTCTTAGCTCGGCATTATTATCCAGCGCGTGTCTGGCGCTGCATAACCTTTAATCAGTACTGATTTTCATTTTCGCATCTAGAATTTGTAGATTTCGCTAAGCCAACCGCAACAGAATGAGTCTGGCGCGTGCTCGACGCGGGTTCAGTGGGCAATAATTACTTAAGCTGTTGCTCTGATCCCACTGTGACTTGCGAGTATACATTTCGAGGAGCATTTTTTTGATAAGATTTATTACTGTGCGGACCGGGCGAGCAAGTGTAAACAAGATCGACACAGTTGTACGGACAGAGTGCTTCAGCTGATAAAGATTATTCGATACAACAAATACAACGACGCACGCCGCTTGACAAAGACAAAATAACACAAAATGCCCTTTACACTCCTCGAAACCCGAGCTCGGTCTTTCGTTCCTTCGCTCGTAGCTTTTCCACCGCTCGCCCCCTCCGCTGTCTGTTTCCTTGGCGATGCGCCGCTGCAGCCATAGGCGGAGCTTGCTGGTCCAAAGACAATCTGCACGGATTGCTTTTTCCGCGTTCGTTTGGTCTTTTTCCCTAGCTATTATCTTCGTTTTCTTCATACTTGCATCTCTCTCTCTCTCTCTCTCTCTCTTTCTAACTCCGCTTCGCTCGTGGGTCGCCGAACAATTTCAGCATACCGTTAGTTTATCATTGAACCGTGACCAAATTCGAGAGTGAGCATGGCACTTGCGCTGACTCTAGCTCTGGCGTACGGCCCTGGATCTACCCGGAGAGTAGCCATGCGCATTAAACAAGTGAAGTCACGGAAGAGAGGTGCCGATTATTGTTTTGAATGTCCGACTAGTCAACGTAACGATGGTTATTAATCAAGAACGGCTGATTGCCAACGACTGACTGACCTCATCTCCCGACTCATCTTACGGATCTTCGATGCTGTTGTACGGGAAGAGCAGGGTGGGAGGGGGGGGGGGGGGAGATCCCTCTCGCCGTGCACACGGCTCCGTTCCACGCATAACCTCCTCCCTGTATAATCTAGTGACTCAAGTTCTTCTGCACATTTCAATTTATGATTTTCAGCGGTGAGTTTAGATCAAACTTCGGAATCAGATTCTATAACATTTATGTTTCGTGTACATAGGTTTCAAAAACAATCCCTTTAACTATTTTAGATATTGCACTTGACGTGACTATCCTTTTGAGACTACTTTCCATAAGAGTCTATGTATAAGAGATGAACTTCGGAATTAATTTTCATCAGAATTTACTTAATGATAAATATTGAAAAAATTCATGCTGGTATATCGCGCTGTTGAGTTCAACAACGTGTACGCAAGCGATCCACGACCGATTCGTGGTTTCCAAAACCCAACCCAACTCTAAATCGCACAGCGACCGTCAAATTTGAGAGCACGCGATTCAGCCCCCATAAGCCACACCCCGCCGACAGAGAGCAATAAAAGCGTAAACAAAATAGGTAAGTGCGAATAAATTTTGGCCACACTTGGTCATCGGTGTACCGCTGTCATTTGACAGACGGGTTGGCCGCTCGGTCGTTCATTTATGCTGCGCTAATGTGAATTTCCCGACTCAGATAGGTAAAAGATATCCCGACGGTGTCGGCTTCAGCGTAGCCATGGCTGCGCGCCTGGTCGTCAGATGTACCGCGTGTCGATTTTCGCGCCTTATCGCTTGCCATCCGTAACAATGTCGTTGATCTTTCTATTCGAATGGTCGCTGCTGTGAACGTTTCCTCGTCTCAAATTCGACGCTTTTCCAGTTGAAAGTCGAATGAAGTAATCGGTAATAATCCCGGTGACTGCAACGCGTTAATTAGCGTTCGTTTCAAAAGAAAAATATGTAAGCGAGAAAGAAGTAAGAGCGACGAGGGACGATCGGCCAGCAACGTCGCGTACTCATCGACCCGTTCATCCGCGCTGATGTACGTAGTTGCAACACGGGCAGCGCGTAGCATGTCGGCTCGAACTCATAGCCATCAGGTGATATCATCGCGGACACCGAGCTCCGCCTGTTGTTAATTATTCGGGGAATCGGTAAAGCTATGCCCCGGGCGCATAATGAGGTGTGGCCTAGATAGCAGCCGCGAGAAGCACGCACACGCCGCGGATTTAGCAGCGCGCTTTCATAACGCGCGAGCCGATTCCCGGCGTTCGCTCGCTCGCTGGCGCGTAATCAGCGCGCCTGGGAACCTTGTCTTTGGCTCTGGGATGCAAATCGAGTGCAAACGGGCTATAGGATCGCTTCGTTATTTCCCTCTCTCGCGCTCGCTGTCAAATCGCTTTACCCTCTTTCGTCTGCACCCGTAGCTTTTCTTCACTCGCGATCGATCCTTTTCAGCTCCTCGTCTTTATTTGTTCACTCGACAAAATCATGTGACTATTATCGAGCACTTAAAACGAGTTCGATAAGCGCACAAAAAAATAGGGCCACTGAAATGCGCAGCGAGCGGATAGTGCAAGTTATAATGTTCGAGGACTGTTGGTTTTTTGTTTCTCGGAGAGGTGAACCTGTAGAAAGCGTGTGCGCAAAGCGGTCGCGCTACTTCACGCACGACTGCTATACTGCGACCATTAGCGCTGCTGCCATTTCTGATTCTATCTCCGTCGCTCGCATGTCTGCATTTGGTTTGGACTGTATAGTTATTTTATTTTTCATTTCTTTCCGTGCAAGTGACTGTGACATGTCGTTTGCCCGACTCAGTTAGTGCTGAATTCCTTTCACCTTATCACCACTCACAGGAGTTTATTGTCTTGCTCACAATTGCTTTCCTACTTTCTTCGCTCTTTTAACGCTACCGCTCGCGTAATCGATAATGCGATAATTATCACTAGCGGATTTCCCAAGTTTTGCATGTGTTTGTCGATGCTGCATGGTTTCATTGACGTTTCGTAACAAACTCGTAAACGCACGAGAGTTCATCAATCTTGTCGGCTAGTCATCTCTGTTTTTTTAAATCCCACAATTATCCGCGCAAAATTCAAGCGCTAGTAAACAATATTTAAGACTAATAAAGAGATGACTGGAAAAAAGCGTGTTTAGGGCAATGCACACATACACACACGCCGACCGCGCGTAGCCTACGAGAGATAACGACTTTTTGGTTTACGATCCATTATATGCATGCTATTGACGAATAACAACAGCGCCCATAACAATTAAAATACGGAGCAAATTTGGAGCCTGGAAAAATAAAATTAATAATGCGCGCGCTCTACCACAATTGAGCGACTTGCACTTCGCTTGGACCTGAATCTCACGATCCAAAATGGAAATTATGGGAAAAATTCCGTACAAATGTGTAGAGCAGCTGGCTCATTCGGATCCCATTTTTCTCCGGCTGCTGGACCTGCTTACGGCTAGTTCTATAAGCTGCTGCACTTTGCTGTTCTTTTCTAAGAGCGCTTTATAACTTCAATAAGAGAAAAATAATAATTTACCTCGGTTTCACTTCCTAATTAACTATATTTATTCTTCAACCTGCGGTACGACACACTGTTGGGTAGCTTTTTACATTAGCCCAAATTTCAACAGCTTTTGTTTCTATATTAAAATATTGCCGACTCATGCGAGTCACGCGGGCATTTCTTTTTCCGATTTTATCGCTTATTCTCCAGATATCTGTCGTTTCATACCTGGCTTATGCAGTCTAATTGAACGAATCATGTCAATTCGTAGTCCATTGCGAATACATAATAATAATTATTTTTTCTTAATCGATAATTATAGCAGTTCACTTTCGAGCAATTAAAATATCTATTAGTGAAGTAATTAGAAATATTGTGCGTAAATGAGTCAGTTTTATTTGTAGTTGCTAGTACATAATTTAATAGAGGATAAAAAAATGCTCTAGCCGGGATAGAACTGGCGACCTTCTGCGTATAAAGCCGATGTGATAACCGCTACACCACGGGACCATCATATTTTATTGAACTTTAGATATAAAATACCACTATCTTTCAAATTTGGCATAAAATTGTAGTAACACTTGCATGAAAATTGCTTACCTGTCGTTTTATCCGTAGCAATAATCAAAAATATAAGTAGGCTTAAAACAGCCGTACTCTCGTGGAGAATGCGACGTGCTAGTTTTAGCATTTTTCAAGCTCGTCTTCTTTATCTGCAGACATATCTGTAACAAATGCATGAAATTACTACGTGATAATGAATTGATAATAGATCAGTCGATGGTGAATGTTATCCGACGAGCGTTGTAAACTGCGAATCATTAATAATTGGTACTTGCACTAATAAATTATACCTGACGCTCTTTAATATCTCGAGTAATTAATTTGTTTCATTGCGCAATCAAACTAGAGTGTCTCTTTTTATTGTTAATACGTTTAGTAATGAATTTTATTTGCCTAATCTGGTACTGCTATTGAAAGATTGTACGGTGTGTAAGATATAAGAGAAACGAGTTAGTTGGTTAGAAGCATTTTTCAGACGTTTTCCGTATATTTTACCAGAAAATGGAAACTGATGAAAGTGTAATTGAGTGTAGGAGCGTGTTTGATTGGTGCGAGAGTAGCAAGCGAGGTGATTCTAAGAGCCCTGGGCTTGTTCTGCTCGAGCGAGCGAGCTAAGCGGCATGTTTCTCGGCACATACACACACACCCACGCGAGGTGGCTGCTGCAGTTGGGGTCCGTATCCGAAAATTTACGCATAAAATGCCAGTCGAGCGTTTGATAGATATAGATAGGAAAGTGATTGCCGGCATTCTTGGTTCGCGCCCGCAATTACTCGCTTCGGAAAGTATATCGGATCTTGAGGTCGCCTTCAGAAATCCAATCAATTTCTACTCTATATCGCTCCCTCCATGCCTTATACATACATATACCCACATGGTCGTGTGCTGCTTGCACACCCCCTGCAAATATTTTATACATCAGCGCATCCTGCACGTACATCTTTATAACTGCTACTGCTCGTTTTTGCAACCTTCGACTTTGCATTCGTTTCGAGTGTTTGCTCTACTACCACTGCATCATTTCTTGCTCGACTCGCCGATTATTGCTTTACAATATTTGCTTCTTCGATGCACATCGCCTAGCTAAACATCAACGATTTACCGTGGTCTCGCGCGTAATAACCAACATTGCACGATCTTAAACCAAGTTTCATAGTCGACCGAATGAATTGTCGCCTAAACAAGCACCATCATTTCCTACTGATACGTCATTCTTAACAAGTGTCGTGCAATTTGTCTACCAGACAAGCTTACCGCATAGCTGCAGTCCCCATCTTCTCGCGGTCCTTTAGCTATGTACTTGATTTCTTCTGTTGGCGGAGGTTCCTTCGACAGATCCGAGCCGCCTCTACCAATAGATTCCTTACTGCACAACTTTCTCGAGGCAAAACTTTCCACTGACTGTCGACTATTGTCAATCAGTCTGCACAACGATCCAGTGATCTGCGATGGTGCAATAAGCAACTGTCATTTGCTTGAACTTAGAGGCAATATGTGCGATGCCCGCTTAAATGTATAATTACAGGCGGCTCTTTTGCGACAGACTTTCGATTCGATTTTTTTTAATATGTAGCTGCGGACCTGTATTCCACTTTTATTCTAATCCGGACCGTAAGTACGATATACTTTCGATTAGTTTCACCATCGTAATTGACCAATCGACGTATTTTCACGATAATAAAGATGTTCTATACGCGCAAACGTCCATTACGGTCGACGGTAAAAGCGTGAAGCATGGCTGTTTCTTTCGTTGCTTTTTTTTCTTCTTCCACAAAAATTAATTCACAATGATCGGCTGATGGATATAGAACGCTTTGCGGGCGAAGAAAGGAATTCTGATTTACAGGTGGACTGGAGTCGCCCGAGAACTTTCGCGTGGTTTCGCGTTTCACGAGTGACTGCAGTTCCTTCGCGATAGCCGGTATTTTCATCGTAGCAGGTTATTACAGTTTCGGGGGGAAACGTGAAGCACAGTGAAAGATATTGCCATTGCAATGCTGGCCGACCGCGGATATACTTATTATTCCATCACGGCGCGCGCGACTGTCATTTTGAAATACATTTTGGCTAAGCCACCTCTTGCACCTACTGCAAGCATCAAATCACAGTCGCATTTCTAATTATTGTTGTTGTACATTAATGCCCTGTGTATTTCGATAAAATTAAATTCATGTTACTTCATTCCAGCATTTTCTTTCGAAAATACAAAAACTCAATGGTTAAGACTAGAATGTGAAAACTACGAGCGAGAGCAAAATCTGTGTTGAGTGAAGCGAATTATTATTTACCAGAAAATGCAAATTTATTGGTTCTAAATTATCTGCGATTATAAGTTGTGAAATATTCAAGAATATTTATTGCCGTAATTATATTTACGTTCTCACTTACATAAGCTTATTTACATTAGCATCGCTACTCTTATACGAAACTTACATTGTACACCATGATATTTTATACAAATCCGATGTAATATCATATGCTCGTACACGTTGAAGAAAGAATTATCTACATTGCAGCCTTAATTTATTTTTCACTGGATATTTTCGAGCGGTTTTCTAGTGATTATACCACGAGGGTCTACTAAATTCAATATAAATATTCGAAAGCAAAAGAACATCCTGTATTACAGTAGCTGAAACGCGAAAAGATACAAAGGAAGGAAAATAGAAGATGGAATTTAATAAATACCTTGTCTCTGCTTGACTCATTTTCCGAGTTCCCCGTTTGTGCTAATAAAACTCTCGTAAAATATATTGGTCGATTTGCTGCGCCACAGACTTTTATGACTCGGTCTACGAGAGGTCGATGCATTACTCTCTCAAGCTTTCCTCTATCTTCAGAACTTTTATCTTATTCAATCATATCAAAGTGAAGTTATACTTTATTGCAGACAGCTTTATGATAAATTAATTACCAACTGCCCATTATATTTCCATAATTAAGAATTATTCGTATTTGACAGATGAGATTGCGAACCATTAGGAATTTCGGTACTAATTAGGCTAAAGCTATTGATATTGCTTATTTTCGTACAACGCCGGACTTATACATTACTTACTCGTATTTGTACGAGGTGCTCGCTGGCGCTGGAAACTTCGTATTTCAATTGGTCGGTGACTTAGACTTTCCTTACGGCACGGCACGATCACATTCAAGCCTCACGATGTCGAGTTGATTTTCATAAAATTACGATCGCCGCGACGATGAAGGAAGGAGCGGACGAAGCAGTGACTTGCCAGCCGACACGGACGAGCAGCTCGAAACTCGCTTTCAGCTCTTCCTGGCACGCTATTGTCCGTTCGCGCAAGCGACGAATTGCCACAATTTTCACTTTTCGCATTAACGTCCTTTTTTCGGCTATTCCATAAAAAAAGCTGCGGTTGTTCGAAATGTTCATCGCGATGATCGCACGTCCGATCGATTTGTCCGATGGCGACTCGAAGACTCGACGAGACCTTGAACCCCACCCGTATAATTGATATCTTTTAATAAAGACCTTATTAGGCAACTCATTCCTACGATCATTTCTGTTGATCTTACTGCTGTCAGACCATTATACCAGTTTCGTCATAGCTAATGCAGATATTCATAGCCATTCGATTATGTATTACGTATATGACTGTCCCATTCAATGTTCACAATATTTTTTTTTATTCGTTACATATTTAAGAGTTTATTAAATTAAATAATTTAAATTGAAATTAGTTAAATTTAGACTGAAAAAGGTAATAGATAAGCTCATATGATCAACTGTAACAAACTTATCTGTTAATGTTTGATGAATTTCCTAATTACATAGTGTTTTTGTTATTTGGATTACCTTTTTACTAGCTATTAGAGGTCATAATTGGAGTCAGTTAGATAGCAGTTGACGTTTCGTTGGTGGATTTGCTAACCTCTTCAGAAAAATAAGTGCACTGCAGTGAGTGGCACCGTCTTGTCAGAACAGCGGTTCGCTGTCGACTTATAGCGATTTTTTGTTCTGTCTTTTTTTATTTTTGTTTTCGAACAGTTGCGAAATCTATCGATAAGTGTTTTCTGAAATCAATGTAAAAACCAGGTTCGTCAGCTGATGAAATTTGGTGAAAAAATAATAGATGTTTACACTTGACATCGTGACGCCTATACCAGCACGAAACGATCAAAGGGGACGACGACTGGAAATCCGTTAAACGAAAAAAATGAAAAAAAGAATGTTGGCAAAGTGAGTTTGTAGAAGCAGGGTGGCTGTTAGAAGGAAGCAGCACGCGCGGTCGAAAAGATTGTTTGGCGGGAGCAGCGGGAGCAGCAGCAACAGGACCGAAGTAACGGCGTAGTGCTGAGAGTGTCGCGCGGACTGCAATTTATCTGTGAGCAAGGCTCGTGGTGGTGATTAATGGAGGTGGCCATTACAATTTGGCAGCTTGTTCGTCCGTCAGCCGCAGGAGAGTTGCGCGCGCGCAGTCGACCGAGCGAACGGCAATGAGGCTATATTGGAATTTCAAGGACCGGCAGGCGCAGTCGGCGCTGCTGCTGCTGCTGGACGGGAAGGGAACCCTTGTGAGCGCGGCTAATTAACGACCATCGATTTCTGCGCACTTTTATCTATGACCTCTTGCTTTCTATTTACACCTTAACTCCCTACCGACTCTCGTATTTCTTTTCGAACAAGACTCGCTCTCTGCGCGATGCCTTCATTCCTTCCCTCGCTGTTTTTCCTTCACTCTCCGACGCGCGCACACCAGTCGACCAACTTCAATTACGCGCTCTCCCGATTATTTTTCACGGTTTTCGATCTTGTTACGAAATGCTATCTCGTTAGAGAGATCTGCTTGAGCGCCAAAACTGCAGAAAATCTAATAATTGAGCAATCCGTGTAATCTGGCCGGGTTTTCGTCATCGAACAGCAGTCAAATGAAAGAAAACAAGGAATATGACTTTCGAGCGGCGAGGCTTAGACGAAATAATTGAATAAGTTATGGGTAGTCGTATCAAGAATCAGTTGGAACAATGGCATTCGTAATCGCGATGATTCCGCGCTCAAGTCCGCAATGCCTAATGAATTCTTTATCGCGCGGCACATCCGTTCTATAACTTTCATTTTTTGCCTTGCAGCGCTGGCTGGCACGGAGAGGGAGCGTGTATCTATCGCGAGTGCGCGCCTCCCGAGAATTATCGCCTATTAAAATCAGAATTGCAAAGCCAGCCGTTTTTTCCCTTCCTGCAGGCCATACGTACATCGCCGGGCAATCTCCTTCTTATCATCGCTCGTGGCTCGTGTTCTGCTAAAGCTCTACTCGAGATCTGACGCAACGCGTATTTTTTTGCCCTCTCAGCTGAGCCCGCAAACCGATGGAAAAAAGCCACGCGATCGCCAAAACGACGAGCCAGTTGTCAAGCGGGGCGCCTTTTGGATTGAACCAAGGAGAAACGCGCGCGGCGCGACCTTGTCTGCCGAGAGCGGCGAGCAAATCTAATCAAACACGTATTCTGCATCGATTCGCCCACGTTCGTCTATCTTTGAAATGTGCGTTCGCGTGGATTTCAGCAGCCGCCCACACTTGCCGCTCGCCTCTGTAGCCGTAACAATGCCTTTCCTTCGCTGCAGTTTGGCTTTTACGGGCTTTCAAGGACCGCGCGAGCACGGCGTCGACTATTGCTTTTCTAGTACGGGAAACCCGTACAGCCGTGCGCGGTGATAAAACTTCCGCAAGAGTCTTTTCCCGCAACGCCTCGCCTTTGATAGCTGGAGCCCTCCCTCGCAGCTATTCCGCGAAGCTTCACAGCGACGTCCGCCCCTGCTGCCACTGCAACAATATTTGTCCGCTCGTGATGAGCTTTCCTTATGCAGATGCGCCAAGCAAGCGCGACAAAAGGCACTGGTGTGCGTTCAATAGGTGTGCAACTCGCTCCTCATTAGCCTCCCTTGTCGTTTGTTTCATTTTCCAAGTATCTACTGTAGACGAAGCCAAGCTCTTGAGAGGCAATCAACAAGCCAATGTATATATATATATAGAATAAGACATGGAAGCTTCGAGCGAAGAGCGAAGGCCTCCTACTCTCTCATCGTTCGGTCAAGAGCAATTTGGCGAGCGCGCAGGAGAAAGTGCATTAATTCAATAGTCTCGTCGTCGCCATACTGTCGCTTGCAAGTTAAGTGATTTCGAGATGGGCATGCTCTCTCTCTCTCTCTCTCTCTCTCTCTCACTCTCGGACGTGGGCATTTTGGCGAATGTTCTTCGCGGAAGTGTGTGCACGAGTTTTGCTAAGTTTAAACCTCATCTGGCGCTCAGTCGAACGCGTGCCAAGTCGAGCGTGCGCCATTCGCCGACGACGCGCGTACTTTCTTTTGCCGGCGATCGCTCTTCTCTGACAAACCACCGTCTTCTGCTCGCTTCTCGGGAATAATGCTTCGCGCCCCGGCAACTTTCTCCATTGCGTATCCTTCGCAGAAGCAGTCGTGCCGAGGAATCAGCGGCAAGCTCCAAGTTTGCGCGACGAGCTCAAGACATCGCACGCGTTGTCCATCTGTCAGCGGCACAAGCGAGCAACGCGCACTTGGTGTATCGTATTACTTTGCAAGTCCTGCGCCGGCACGATAGCGCTTGGCTGCGATTTCGCCGCGCGAGTGCACCTCAAGGCGAAGGCGAGCCAAAAGCAGCAGAGCAGACGCAGCACGCTACAGCGCATAGCCGTCTGTCAGAGCAGACAAGGTCTGGAGCACGAGTGCAAGGTCGCGAGCGCGCGGAGGTCAGCAAACCCTGGAGAGCATAGCTGCTGGATACTGCAGCGACAGCGGCAGCACGGGAGAGCAAGCGCGCGCGTGCAGCTTTACGCGACGCGTTTTCGAGCTTGGCTTGCCGGGTCTTGCATTAGCTGCTCTTTGGCTATTTGGCCGCCTTCCAACCGGTCGGATATTCGCAACCTAGACCTGCGCATTTGGGGGGGAGGGGGGGGGGGGAATGTCGCTGTCGAAGATGCGTCTCCAAACAGGTTTTTAGCGCGATGATCGCTGTGCCGCTGAAATGTCTGCACGTGTCTTACGTTTTTTACCACGCATCTACTAGAGTAACGGTTTCTCCGCAACAAAAAGGTCCCTTTAAGAATGTCGACGTTACATGGCTTCGAACAGTCGCGCGCTCCAACCGATTATCGTTGTACGGGGGTAAGTAGTAAGTAAATCGCTGGCCGAACAATCGGCACTGGCAAGGTGCAGCAGTAGGCCAGTGGCCTTTGCGCACGAGCATTTCTTATCGGACCGAGAGTGGTAATTTCTGCTTGTTCGCGTGCATCGACAACTGGCTTGGGCTCGAGCAACGGAATATAATTCTGTGAGAGCTAAGACTATGGAAGACGAGAGCTGTCACGCTCGAGAGCGCATAAATCGCTGTGGACGGGTGGCCGATGGTCTTGGATATGCCTGAACAGCGCCTCTGATCTGTAGTCGCGCGAAGGCACCGATAACAGAGTCAGCTCGCTGCGAGCGCAGCAGCCTCGCTGATGAGAAGAGGCGCTAGACGCGCTGCACTTTGAGGTTTACCGCATTGTCTTTAAAACGGTTTTTTCGCCGCGCACGCTAACTTCCTTGCCTGAACGTGGACGGAGAGCGCGGGACAGCCTCCAGTGATTACACGAATGAAAGTGTAATGATGAGAAAATGGCGAGGTTGGAAGAGGTGGTTGCGCGTCTCGTGGTGCTCGTCTGCGCTTGATCTTGATCCTGCTCGTGGCGCGGATGAGTGTTGCCGCATGGCGAACAAATTCTCCTTGTTACACACGAGCGACTGTTTTTTCCTGTTTTCCCATGGTTATCGGCCTCCTTATCGGCGGCCTGACACGCGCTTCGAATTTTCAGTCCAACTGCGATCCCAATGACAGCATTGCAAACTTTCGGTCGCGCGATTCAGCACCACTTGGACAACTCGTTGTCAAACAAGCAGCATATGGACACAGCTTCAATAAGCCCTAACAGACAAATGTACTTGTCACTTCCTGCAGCGACGAGCTCAATTTCGCTCATGTCAATCAGTGCTGCTTTCCATTCTAGTGAAAACAGTTCTTTTCTCATTTTCTTAAGGATCTTCGATGATTGAGCAAGTTAAGGGAACCGACCAATTTTTCACGAGCGGTCACAAAGTTCAGTGCTTATGGAGAGCGTCGTTAATATGTCATTTATTTATAGAGAAAATTGAATAGAGGTTAAGAGGTTGTAACAAAAACATGAATAAATTAAGAAGAAATATTGGTTAAACTAGTCTCGATGGACGTTTCCAGTAAAAGTCCCAAGTGATCGATCAAAACATCAACAAACGCTCGAGCTCGTTGCTTCGGCGCGGTGGTACACAGATTGCGGAGCAGCCTCTTTCTCTGCCCCTCCCGCATGACGACATTCGACATGCTCAAGCGCATGAGGCAGCAGCTTTAATCCATTCAACGACCAATGTCGATTGTTGCCGTCGGCCATTAGTCGAGTAACAATCTGTCTTAGCGTCGATGCGGATTTTGGCTTTCCACATTGACGACCGATTTCACCAAGTTAAGCTGCTCTGAAGAGGCGAGCAACGAAATCGACATTTTGCCGCAAGTGCAAACAATGCTTAGGCATTGCACCTATCTGCCAAGTGTCAGCAGCGCGCGCAATAAGGCAAACGCAGGCTGGCACGTAGGCTAATTATCGAATGCAGAAGAGCGTGCAGAACTGCGTCTGGCGTAGGTCAATCTTCGGCCGGGCGTTGCGCGCCCGCCGGCCGCCTTTTCCGACATTTCCGATGACGAAAATGTCGCCTCTGGAAGCGCAACTTTCACCAAATGAATAAGTTGCGAGGCTCGGCGCAGCGGCAAGAACGACTAAGGCGAAAGAGCGAGTGGCGAGAAGGCGAGTCTTCGTTCGAGGTGTACGAATGTGATCGAGCGCTGGGGCACGAGCCGGACAAGTGAGCGCTCGTTAACTGGAAAGCAGCGCAAAAGAAAGAGAGAAGGAGAGCGCGAGAGTAGTTGAAAAAAAGAGAACGAGCCACGGCGAAGTAGGCTAACCTCGAATTTCCGAATAAATTTGAAATTCAAGAGAGCAGCGAGGCAGCGAGAGCGACGGCTAGCTCGCCCGCGCTTATGAAAATTGAAAGCGATTATACAGAGCAAGTTTGCTGCGTCAGGAGTGCTCTCGCTCTTCGCCAAAAGAGCGAGAAGGCCAATTAAGTTTGGCCCTTATTCCATCTCTTTTCGCAGCTAATTTGGTTGTACTCGCTGCTCTCTATCTCGAAGCGACATTGCAACTGGATCAGCTTACGCGAACTCGCGCTCTCCCCTCCGATGCCTGCGTATATTAGCAACGCGCTCCTTGTTCACTGCGCTGCCCGCCTCGCGTCTCCTTGTCGCGCCGGACTAGCGCGCTACTTGCGCCAATTTTCTAGCTATTCAAACACAACGATGTGCCAGCGTGCACGCGCACGGCTTAACGGCTTCTGTACGCACACCACTTTCCATAATCCACACCTTAACAACTTGGCGCTTATATACTTCCAAGTAGCTCATTCGCTCAAGCTTCTGTATCAATCAACGTCGCTTGCGACTTGTCCTTTTCATTGTCCGCAACAACGTTATAATTAAAAATAAAACACACACACACACACACACGCGTTTAGCGAGAAAGATAGAGACGCGCGATAAAAATAATGGATTACAACACGATAGAACGTTGATGACCGAAAAGTGTGTAGTGAGTGCGTTTTTCTCATCGCCGATTATAATTTCCGGGAAACGTGAATTTTGTAACTATGTTTATAATTAACCTCTTATTCGTTCGCGAGTATAAGCTTGATGCGATGTATCGCGCAGAAGGAATACTTATGACTGGAAGAGCTTTCTTTCTCGAGCCACGAGCCATCGTATCGACTGCGAGCTGTCAAGCATGTACGTAACTTGCTCAACATTGTTTTCACGATTATTAATGCTGCTGTTGAGTAATTATGTAGCAAGCAATTATAGGGAGGACGATAAATTAAGACGAAGAAAGAAAGGATCTATCCAGCTGGAGCTCAACGAAAAAAGCTCCAACTTCTGTATGCATGCTCAACAATGCTCGCGAGAGAAAAAAATCAAGAATCGCAGCAATCTCCAAGTCGTGCATGGTCATTTTTTCGGACACGCGCGAATAAATGTTCCCACAGCGCTGCGCTTACGTTGTAGCGCGATCGATTGAAGCTGCAGCAGCCGCGCTCATACACACGTTCGCCGTCGTTGCGAAAGTAAGCGCGCACAGGTATATGCACTTTAATTGAGAGCGGAAGAAAGAAGAAATGCTGCTCCAGGCCAAACTGCTACGGACTCTATATTTACACTGTTATTCTTTTCTTTTTTTTTTATCGACTACTACTTTAATACATTCAAATTTCATACCGTGAAAGCGAGACTAGCTAATTTGAATTTTCGGAAAGGCAATTTTGATATTTATGGCTGCCCATATTAAAATTTCAATGAAAATCTGAAAAGTTTAATATATGGTAAAGTTTCCTTTGTTCCACTTTTTGTCTATAGTATTATTAGGTTTGGGTAACCGCAATTTTTCCATCAGAATAAAAGTTCAAATTTATTGGTTTTGCAGCTGTTAATACGATTCTTCAGTTTTGGCTTTCTAAAGAATTTCAATATTTTACATTTTAATGCAGTTTATATTTCGCTGTTACCGAAATATAAATTTTAAATAACGTAATCAACGTAGGTAAAGATGTTTACTTGCAATTGCATTGCAAAACGTTATTAGAATAAAACTGCAGGAATCAATTTGAGCAGTCCTGTAAGAAACAAAACAATCTCGCTCGACAAATTTCAGTATGTAGAGGAGATCAGAGAAATATATGGACTATCTAGACTTTTAATGAGCCTGGAAATTAGGAAACTATTTAAAAAATTTTGAAAATAAGCCGACGTATTTGTCAGTCTCCTGATTATAAAAGCCTGTGATTCATTATTAAAAAAATATTTGACAAAAAAATTCAAAAACGCCCTTTCGAAAAAGGTAGGGATAAGATCGAAAGACTTGAATAATAATTAAAAAATATTGGTAACAAATACGTGAAAAGTTTCAAAAGTCTGCAAAAATGCCGGAACTACGAACGATGACCTAAAACTTATGGAATACGACGTGGAGTAACTGATATACAGTAAAAAAACTCCAAGACTCAGGGTACTCATCTTCATGAAAAACAGGAGGTGGTCCACATAACCCCACAAAATGAACGATATAGGCCCGAAAGGACAAGGCGTAATACGTGTATTGCCCATCCGTGAAATGGAGTTTTGTTTTGTTATTCCGGATTATGGAGAAGATGACTTTGTCAGCATCAGCACGACACGCAGCATTAAACTTGTCTTTCACAGAATTTCCACATTATTAACCCTCGTTGGTGCTCTTTCGTGCTATTTATGAAAAAGACGCATGAAAACTGTAATTTTACTTTTTTTCCAATGACCGTTTTATAGCTCATCAAAGCGTAACAATAATTCTATCTCGTAAATCCAGTCTTGTTTGTCCTCCGTAGAAGAAAATAATGTAAAATTAACAGTACAAATAATCAAAGTAACGGATTCTTGTAAAATATCAGAGT
Organism: Phymastichus coffea; assembly: GCF_024137745.1. Lineage (NCBI taxonomy): Eukaryota > Metazoa > Arthropoda > Insecta > Hymenoptera > Eulophidae > Phymastichus > Phymastichus coffea. Next base: position 1,442,210 of record NW_026706827.1, read on the forward strand.
TTGCCAGCGAATAGTTTTCTCAGGCTCGAGTAAACCCTCCCCATTCAAAGAGTTGTTCATCGTAAAGTTGCAAATAAAAGGTATCCGATGATTTTTAGCGAGTTACATAATAATATTTGTCGTTTAAAGATTTCACAGTGAGAGGTAAAGACGATCTTAATTGTTGCCAAGAAGAGGCATCATTTTGTCATTTAGTTGAGAGAATGATAAAATTATGTACGGAATTGGAATGACTGTAGATGAAATAGAAGAGGGGGCGAAAAACACTTACCACGTACGTCGAACTAAAGCTGCAGTGTTTCAGGTGCATCGAATTCACGATAGCAGTAGATTATTTGTAAATCTAGTGTATATCCTTTGAAAGCGTGCGACAGTTCGCGGATATCAGACTTCTTCGAGCAAACCATCTTTCGACGAGATGCTGCATGTCTCTGAATAATTCATGCACCGGTGCAAAAGTGAACTACGACCGATCTGTAAGTGGGTAGCCAATCTTCCTACAGCGGAGTTGGAGCTGCGACAGCAAATTTCCCCGTCGTCTGTCTTTATCCTCTCACTCTCTGTTCACTTGCACTCGCCATACAAAGAAGCAGCCCAAGTCAGTTCGCGAGCATTAGCCGCGAGCCTAGCTCTGTACTTTGTTCGATTCACTTGCGCGCTGATTGGTTGCAAACGCACTGCGTGCCATGCTCGCGAGCCGAGGTGTAATAACCGTCGCTCTCTTATTGCTGCAGCGTCCACGCGAGTTGAACGCACTCTTCCTGCTTTTCTCAGCTCTCGACTCTCGGCTTACTTTGCTTCATCGTCATTGTTGCAAGTGATCGTTCAATTATATCTCTATAAACAGCTGCAAATCGACCGTTGCCCGAGTCTTTTAGAAGGCCAATGTCTAGTTTTTCTTGCAAAATTATTATAAAACTGGAAAATAATCTTACAAATGTACGTATTAACAAACTGACATTGGAGAGTTGATGCAAAGCATGCAAACGCAAACCAAGCTAACCGGAGCACAGACCGTTTGATCGGAAGCAGTGAAGCTGGCTGGATCGACCAAGTGGTTAGAGCACGCGAGATAAGTTGAGAGAGGTGCGAGCGAGCGCACGCGCTTGCGTTGAGGCTGACGCTGGACTGGCGGCGAGCGCAGGCACACTCACCTGCACTCACCTGCTCGGCAAGCTCTAAGGTGATTCGAAGGAAGAGAGAGGTAGAAAGGGTCGCGCGCGCGCGAACCGGCCCGGAGTCGAGCGCGAGCGCCAAGAAAACTTGTTCCTTCCGGGTCGCGCGAGTGCACGCGAAAGCGCGCGCCAGTAGTGCCCGTACATGCGCTCGCAGGAACAACGCACGGATGAGCTCCGGCAGCGCTGCCACCACGCCCGCGATCGCTTACGAGAACACCAGCATATCGCCGCTCTCCGCTACTTTTTTCCCTCGCTATCCCGCCCCATCAGTCGTGAAGCTTCGAGCTGAATCCTCGCGCTTCTTTCCGGCTTTGCAGATAAGCCAACGCCCGATCACATTCATTACCTACCGATTATCGCTTGCTTCTCCATACTTGATGCTTTCAACGCTGACACTGGACAATCGTAGATCCCTCGACTGCAGTTTGCCGAGGACAATTTTTTGGTCGCAAAGATTTTTTCTCACCAACAATCTAATCAAAGGATATTCAACAAAATTATAACGTATATTATTTGTGACGTAATATGTCTCGGTAGAATATCTAGTTTTTCATAATTTTATGACATCCTTCCTTTGCATGAATACCGTTGAAACATCTCTTCTCATGTTTCAAGGCTATTAAATAAAATGTCGGCACTCTTAAAAGTTTTCTAATATTTACCAATTATTTATTATATTTTATGTTGCATATTTTTCAACAATATCAACATAGAAAATATTCAATCAGTTTTCTTCGGAGAAAAAAATATAGTTAGAATTACTACACAGAATATAGTCAAAAATCATTCCAGCTCCATAAAATTTGTTTATTTTGTTATCTAGAATATGTATATTATCAGGTACTCCAAAAACGTTTGAATTAATGTATTATTAAACTCTACCAATACATAGTCTAATAGACTATTCCAATATACTTCATAACAATTGATTATAATGCGTCCTTTTCGTGAATTACATAAGAATGTTTGTGAAAAATAAGAGCTGTTGTAAGTTCAACTTTTAATAAATCTTGTACATTAATAAATTTACATGATCAAATAATTTATTATTCCTGAGCTTTTCGAGTTAATAGCATTATATTTAATAGTACCTTTCGGGAAAATAGGTCATTAAAATTTCGTTTTATTTTAATAATACATCTCATACCTACATTTAAAATTTTCTGTAAATTTATGTTCTTAAATAAATATTTAAACAATATTCATTATTTTAATAATATTATCAATTATACGGTACATGAGACTTTATTGCGAAATTTACATAATTTTGAAAATATATATATGTTCATCTATATTATAAGACATCCAAAGATATTAACGTTAATCCTTATACAATGCTTAAGTTTGAATCGTGATTTTAATATCTTTGTCACTAGTCAATCATTGAATATTTTATTTGAAATATTTAAGTTTTTTATGAAAATGAATTACCTTTTACAAGAAAATATATTATTCTTTTCTAAAAATAAAAACTTTAGAATTATAATGAATTTTTATCACTTCATTTATGGAACATATTCAAAAAATTAAAGAATACATTTGTTCTTTCAGAATTACCCTGCAATTTTATTGTTCCAATATAGAATTTTCATGCTATATACCAGATTTTCCGTAACTGATATGTTGTTGTTTCTCCATATAGTCAAATTCATGGTGATCTTTAACGCTCCATTGACCTCCATTGAGCATTTTTTGCATTTCTATGTAAATTTATATAAACATTTTTTATGTTTCTAGATTTTTTTTAAACAAAGTAACTATAGTCAACTTGAAACTTTTTCAAAACATCCAACATACATAAACAAAGAGCCGTAAAGAGCTCTTTTTTTATTTTACATTTTCTTGAAAATAAAGAAGGAAATTAAAACCGCATTTGCAGTTTTCATTTTTATTTTTTTTTGATTTCCAAGGCAACTGTTTAAGAAACGGCTCTTTACGGTTATTTGTTTATATACAATAGATGTTTGGAAAAGGTTATTCAAGTTGACTAATTCATTTGTTTAAGAAAAAATCTGGAGAAACTTCTTTTGCTTAGTAAGTAACACAAAAGAGCCTTAAGAATATTTAACTTTAAAAATACACATTTTACTAAAATTTGCAGAAATAAAAAAATTAATAGTATCCAGCTTCGAGAATGATTTTTTATTACGATCTTCTGTGTATTAAATTCAAGTTCAGTGTGAAAATAATAAGGATCTATAGATAGGATAATTATACAAATATTATAAATTTTCCCGATATAGGTATAAATGGAATCTCTATACTTAGCTTACGATAAGTCTGTAGCATATCATACAGTATAGCCGATAAGTAATAAAGTAGAAAACTGCATAACACAACCCATGCGTAGATAACATAGCGTGCTAGCCAGTACTGAAAATCCGATCACTTAATCAAAAAGTTATTTTTCTACAGTCGTAACGTTTATAAGTATGTTTCCAATCCATCGACTCAGCGATGAGCATTCGGTCACTCATCCCAAACTTCTTTTTCTCCTATTCATAACGCATCTAGGTCTGTTGTTATATACATTTGTGGCTGTTCTATTATTATACCGTGTCCGAATTCCGCGTTTTAAATTAGTTTTGTTTAAAAGGGGGAAGATAAGACAATTTTCAATTGTACAATATATAGCTATATTGAATACTTTTGAATATCATTTCTATATTTAATATTAATGAATCATTAATAACAATTAATAATTTTCAATATTTCTTTATCGAACACGTTATTTAATCTGATTGAATCAAGTAGGTATTAATATTTTCTAATAGTTTTGAATAAAAGGACTACTCAATCATATTTTATTTAACAGATTTTAGTAAATTTCTATGTATGTGAAAAGAATGAGCTGTTTCATCATAGAGTTTTCAATTATATTTTGTTGAGTACTCTTCTATAAGATTTAATGCGTTTTAATAGAACATTCTAATCTATCATACACTTAATACAATAGATATTAATTTGTTCGTACAGTTTCGAATTGATAATCTATTCAATTATCTTTGATTTAATAGATTTTAATAAATTTGAATACGTTTGACAAGAATTATTTATTTAACACTTTTAAATATTTTATAAATAGCTCATTTTTGTACTTTGACTCGCTTATCGTGCAAAATCATTTTGTTTTTATCATCAATCAACTTTTGGCGCATAATTCCTAGTACAACTTGGTTGCTCATAAATGCATAATTTTTTTTCCCGTGTTCCCGTACATAAGCTTAAATAATTGAAAAAAGTTGTTCATTTAAAGACATATATAAGTACTGCTTCCGTTTCTTTGTAGATATTTTTACCGTACCGACAATAGAATTCACAGCAAGTTCATAAAGGCCTGGTCTCGTTTCATGATCTACGCAAAGATTATTAGCGTTTTTATCCATTAAAGAGCAGCTACATAATGCTTCTAGTTTGAAAACTGCATCCATCAAAACTCGCGCCGAAAACAGGTGTCTTTAACATTTTTCAAATCTTAAGCATTGATGTACACGTAACAATTATTCGATAATTTGATAATCTGAAAAATATTTCTTTTATTTATAAAATCATCATGAATATTAAAAATGTTGATATTTACATATTTTGTTGAATCTTCTTCAAAATAATTCAAAGTCCAAAATCAATCACCAACATTAGCCTAAGTTTTAATTTTTTTTGCAGGCAGTCCAATACACTTACTTAATTCGTTTTCTACTTTTACTTTCTTAGATTCTATCATATTGGACTTCTTTATTAAACGTTCTTCAAGATTTGTCGGATAATATTAAATAGTTTTTTAAAATTTTACTTTCATTTTCATCAAAGCTATTCATCTCTGTGATAAAATTCAAAGGTATTTTAAAAGACTCGAACTGAGCGACCAAAAACCTTTCAGTATTACTACTCACATTACAGTGTACTCAATTACTCTGCCAAAATGAGTGACGTCGATGTTCTTAACATGAACACCGAAGACATGATGTTGCTGATACAGCAATTATTAGACAAAGTAGCCAAAGAATCAGGCCTTCAGAACCTAAATTTGACCACTCCAAAAGTCACCGCCCCTTCATCAGAAAAAGATCTGTCTTCCAAAACGCAACCGAAAGATTCGATCGCATTAACCAAAGAAGCAGACATCAAACCTGAAAAGAAGGAATTGCCAATTATAGCTTTAAAGAATATACTAATTTTAGAAAATTCATATTTCAGAAACGAAACCGCAATATGGCACCCATTACCATCCCGTGCCTACTTTAGCGCCTTATTTTACCTCCAAGGATTAAGAGCTGGACAATATGCCAAGCTTTACCTTCCCACAACCTCCGCTATCATTGACCAAATATTAAAGCAGACCATGTGTTGAGTTGAGCGGAAATATTTTTTTATCGAAATAAATATTCTTTTATTCCGCGAGCCGCACGTAAAATTAATGACGAACGGGCGAGATAGAGTATAAAATAAATAGAGCTGTGTTGACTTAAACTCTATTTAATTATAAAAGGAAAGTAAATACTTTAAGTGAAATATACAAGTGATTGTGACAAAGTATGAATAAGTATAAGAGAGCACAGCCAAGGCTGAGCTGTTGCTCTCTGAACGTTTTGCGAGAATCTGATTATAGTCAGACGTAACAGACGCGACGATATTTCGCAGGGTGTATACATTTTTTGAGAAATGAATTGTCATTGGATTAGGAGGTATGAGGCAAGGAAGTAGGAAGCTCGTGGGCGTTGACAAAATAAGATGCATTTTTGTGGAAAGGGTAGCGGTTAGTTTTGGAGAATAAAACTGCGTAGAGTCCCAAAGACCCTTTTTATATGAGGTTGTCATAAAATAATTAGAGCTCGAGGCGAGCACGGCGTAATAAAGCAATTGAGTGACATGCGTTGTACATGTATTTGGGCTTAGAATTTTCGAAATATTTTAAATGAGCTATTGAGTTTACAGTTTGCAAAAAAATTATATTACTTTTAAGATGAATGTGACTGATTTGAATTTTCGAAAGAGGGTTTTATGTTTTACAGGTCTCAACTCGTTTTGAGGACGAAACATGCTCCCGGCTTTGAACTCTCTGAGTTCAACGAATAAAATAAATTATAAGTTTGAATTAATACAGTGATGCCTTATAATAATATTGATTTGATATAATACATTACGATAAATGAACAATTTGAAACTTACGATATAATAAAAAAAAAAAAATTAAATTGAAATTCATCATTAAAGTTAATATGCATGAATCATATAAATAGTAGATCAAATTAAACGTAATTCAAGCAATGATTAAATACATATATATATATATATATAAATAATTCTAGTCTTCATCAATCGGCAAAGGTGTCAATTTTTTAACGCAACGCTTGTAATGTGCCACTGGCTGTCTTCACTGTTACGACTCGAATTATACCGTCGTCTCCGGGATGTACATCAATCACGCGACCAAGGCTCCATTGCATTGGCGGAAGATTATCTTCTTTTATTGTGACTAGCGTGTCAGTTTTGATTTGAGTGCCATTGCTAGTATGCCATTTGCTACGGGTGCGTATTTCGTTGAGGTACTCTTTGTGCCATCTTTTCCAAAAATGTTGCTTGATTTTTAGCGTTCGTTCCCACAATGTTATACGATTCGTGGGCTCATCTTCATAGTCGTATTCGGGTATAGTATCTAGAGTTTCTCTGACAAGGAAATGAGCAGGAGTAAGGGCAACAAAGTTATTTGGATTAGAGGAAATAGGAGTAAGAGGACGAGAATTCAATATTGCTTCGATTTCGATTATACATGTGTTGAACTGTTCTAATGTGAAAAGTATATTTCCTACTGTTCGATATAAGTGTCATTTGAAAGATTTTACTGCAGCTTCCCATAGCCGCCGAAATGCGGCGAACGCGGTGACGAAAAATGCCAAGTGATATCTCTCATTGCGAGTTTACGCGTAAATTCATTATTATTTTCTGCAGATAAAAGAAATGCTTTGATTTTTAAAATTTCATTTTTTGCACCTAAAAAACATGTAGCGTTATCAGAGTAAATATTTTTAGATTTACCGCGCCTTACAGAAAAACATCTTATTGCTTTCAAACAACATTCGGTAGTAAGCTCTGTTACAAGCTCAAGATGTGTGGCGCCTTTACCAGCCAGACAACTCGTGCCACCAGGAGGCAGCACTTCCCTGCCTCGTCGCCAACCGCGCAAGCAAGTGCTCGCACCGCGAGCGCCCAGCAAACAAAATGACGTCTAAAAGACGACTTTTAGATGTCTTTCCAAAGATTTAAGATGTCTTGTCAGACGTCAGAAATGACATCATTCCGACATCTGAGAGACATCTAATGTCCACCTAATTAGATGTCTTAGTGATGTCTGTCAAGATATCCTCGAGATATCTGTAAGACATTTTGTAAAGTCAACATAAAGACGTCTTATTATTACAGCTTTTAGAGGTATTCAAATATTTTAAAAAATAAACGTAAAAAATGTATTTTATAAGTTAGGTAATGAAAATTTTTATTAGATAGACACATTTTACTTCAGATACAGTTTTATCGCATCGTTCTTATTGAAATTTCAATACTATAGAACTATTTTTTCTCTTCAAAAATGTACATTATATGTTACAATCGCTTTATAATATTAAAACTAGTTAAGCTTTTATTCAAATATAGTTACACTTAAATTCAAACCCATTTTATATCGCATTTCGCTCTTAGAACAATCTTTATTTTTCAAAAATATATATTGTACATATGTACATACACACATTTATAAATTAAATATTTATACTGATCACTTTATATGAATCTAACAATCGCTAATTCTAATAATACTTTTTGTAACGAATAATCTATGACACACGAATGTATATCAAATATAAAAAAGTTTTTTTTCTATTAAAATATTTTAAAACAAAGTAATTATAGAAATAAATTCTTCATTAGCGTATTCGTGACAAAGTATAATTACTACTGTAACATGGCCCCCCCCATTAGAATGGCGAATCGAACGAGCCATTCTAATGTGATTAATGGTGTCTGATTTGTTGTTTTTTTTTTTTTTTTTTTTTCATTTTATTTACAATTTATTTTTACTCTTGGCGCTGGTGGTTGCTTACTCCCTTAGCCGCTTAATCTCCTCTTCTTTTTCTGCTATCCTTGCCCCTAGCTTGGCGATGCGTTTCCTCACCCTGCGGTGCTGTTGTTTGGAAGCCTTTTTTTCTTCCGCAACAGGCTCGGTGTTGGCAGGTCGGGGAACGCTGGAGGGCAGAAAAGGGATAGGGGTTTCCTTCACCCTTGGTTTTGGTGGCTTCACCATAGGGGAATCCACCTGGGGGAACCTGGCTGGAGTCGGCGTTCTCTTGCACTCCATCCAAGGCACCAGGTTGGATGAGGGCATAAAGGGCCGACCCTGCGGATGAGGAATAAAGTCCCTCAAATCCGAGAGATCGGTCTGGGTGCTCTTATGTTTTGTTAAAGAGGCCATGGCCAAAAATTGTTCAGAATTCTTCTCGATGAAGACTAGTATATAGGCATGAATTCGGAGAATCTATTTGCATATATTGAATCGACCTCTGGCGACTAATAGTGATACGGCTTTAATAACGAGGTGTGAAATTTTCCCTGAATTTTTCCATTCTTGTGACGGAGTAAGTATGTATCCATACCTATGATTGATTGCACTAAGTATGGTCCTTCGTATAGTCTTATAAATTTTTTGAAGCGTTCTTCGGATTTATCTGTCGCATTGTGACTTTTTAGTAACACAATGTCGTTTATTTTGTATGGTTTATGTTCGGAATTCATGTTGTGTTCTAGAGCTCTTTTGCTTAGCTTTTCATGAACCTTTTCGCGAATATCAGTGATTCTGTTCGATACTGTTGAATTATTTGGGGAAAACCAGCGATGCCAAAAGCGATCTGGCTTTCTTCCTAGGTGGATTTTCATAGGTGTATATTCGGTTGTATCATGGTAAACAGAATTCATTATATCTTGTATTTTTGGGACTAACGAGGCCCAGCCTTTTGGATTTTCATGGGCATACGCTCTTAAGAAGCGTCCCAACTCTCTATAGTATGTATACGCTCTACTGAGTTACTTTGCGGATGGCGTATACTGGAGAATATCAGATTTATGTTCGTAGATACCAGTTTTTCTTTCCAATTCTTTGATGTGAATTGAGTACCATGGTCGCTAATGATTGATTTTGGTTTCCCATATTTTGGCACATAATCTTCAAAGATCTTTTTGATGGTTGTATAGGTAGTAGCGCGTCTCATAGGATACATTACGACGTATTTACTAAAAATATCAATGGTAGTCAAAATGTACTTGACTTCTCCAGTTGAAGTTGGCAGGGGACCATAAAAATCAATCGACAATAGTTCTCCAGGTTCATTCACTAGAATTGGTTGCATTACTGTATCTATTTTCTGATTGTAGTACTTGGTACGTTGGCACAAGTCACAGCGTTTAATTATGCTGCTAACTTTTTTCCGTACTTTTGGGATGTAGAGGTCTTCTTCTATCATTTTGAAGATTTTCCGACATCCTACATGCCCGTACATTTCGTGAAGTTCAGTTATTAAATCATTAATCATGTGTTCTGGGAGCACAAGTTTGGTTTTACTTTTGTCCGTTTTGAACACTAAATTCTGCTGGACCATGAATCGGTTGTGAAAACTTCCTCGTTTCTTGATCCTATTTATGAAAGCGTCCTATTCTTGAAGATATTGAAGATTGATAAAGTTTTTTATAAGAGCTTGTGATGGTTTTTTCATCAAACTGGCTATACTAATCACGCCTTCTTTATCGTCGCTATCATTTAGTATATATCTGGATAAAAAATCTGCTGCTTTATTCTGACTTCCCGGCAAATACTCGCACGTCAAGTTGTAGTCTTGTAGGAATAGGCACCAACGCATCAATTGCGAGTTAGTGAACTTACAAGTAGACAAGAATTTAAAAGCTTCGTGATCAGTACGAACGACAATTTTCTTCGCGCCTCTTAAATATGTATCTAATTTTGAACAAGACCATGCGATGGCTAAAAGCTCCTTTTCGGTAGTAAAATAATTCAGCTCAGCTCCTTTTAATGTTCGCGAAATGAAAGTTATGACTTCTTCTTCGCCTTCCTGATTCAGTTGCGAGAGAGCTGCAGCTACAGTATGGTAACTGGCATCAGTGGTTAGGATATATGGTTTTTCAGGATCTGGATATATCAGAGTGATATTTTCAATGAATAACTTTTTTATTTCCTCAAAAGCCACTTGGTGCTCAGGTAGCCATTGGTAACCACTGCTTTTCCGCAGCAAATCCATTAGAGGTCTACAGACGGCCGCATAATTCTTAGCGAATTTTGTATAAAAATTGACAAAACCGAGAAAGCTTTGCAAGCTTTTCAGATTTTTAGGAGCTTTGAATTCTTTTAGAAGCTGTAATTTTTCCCTTTGGGGCTTGATGCCCGAGGGTGTAATGACATGACCTAAAAATTCTATCTCGTTTTGCACTAGCTTCGATTTTGAAAATTTCAAAGTATAATTGTCCCTACGGCAACAAGTGAATAACGCACGGAGGTGATACATATGTTCTGCGAATGTTTTTGAGATACAAAGAATGTCGTCTACAAACGGGATTACAAATTGTTTTAAATCGCCGATGGATAGATTCAAAGCCCTTACCAGAGCAGCTGTGCTAGTGCACGTTCCAAAAGGTACGACGTTAAATTCGTATGTATTTCCTTCAATTATAAAGGCTGTATACTTCTTACTCTTTTCGTCCAATGGGACTTGCCGAAAGCTACTCGTTAAATCAAAGCTCGACATATAGTTAATTCCAAAACATTGCTGAAAAATGTCTTCCATATGTAATGGAGTTTTATAATCTTTTATCAGTTTTTTGTTCAGTTGTCTAGCGTCGAGACAGAATCGAACGGATCCATCTTTCTTTACGCTGATAACAACTGGATTTATAAAGTTGCTTTTTGACCTACGGATGATACCATCTCTCAACATTTCTTTGATTGCAGTTCTCACGTTCTCGCGATGTTTCAAAGGCACCGGATACTGTTTAGAAAAGTAAGGTTTTTCGTCCTGGAGTACTAACTTATGAGTATAAATTTTCAATAGTCCGGGTTTTTTGCGGAATACGTCTTTGAATTCATATACCAATGCTGCTAATTCGTTTTTCTGACTCTCAGTTAAGCTTAAGCATACGCTAATTTTTTCGTTAATCTCCGTCCACGTTAGATTCGTATCGTCGTCTTTTGCGGCTCCTACGTCTATGTGGTTTTGGGTCAGATTTCCGAATAAGGATGCTTCTTCGCTAAAATTCTGGTCATACTCATGCCAAATCGACAGGCTCTGATATGTCTTTTCATCTAAAGACGTTTCATTATATTTCAAACAACCGATTGTATTATTTATTTGAAAAGTTACACTCTCTTGCTCAGTATCCATTTTCATCCTTATACTTCTCATAGTATCATAGCCAATGATGCAATCTTTTACTAAATGTGGAATAATGAGAAAGGTTAGATCTACGTAAAGGTCACCTAATCGAACATTTAAATAACTTTGCTTTTTCAACTTAACCGTTTTTTGTCCAGTGGCCACTTTAATTACATGTCCACTAATAGGCAAGGTCGGTTTTAGTTTAAAAATAGATGCATTTTGATTGTAAAATTCATCGGAGATTGCGGAAATCTCGCTACCCGAGTCAATTAACGCGTTAACCGAAATGTCTTCTATGATAACTTTAATTTCAGGGCATTTTCTTATATGAATGTTATCTTCATTGTTTTCGAGCTCATCCTTAATCTCATCCCGGGGATCATCAAATATAGTGCATAGTGATCTTTCTTTCGAATCTTTGTTCGAATCGTAAATTTTTACCGTTGCTACTCGCTGAGATTTTTCTTTCTTATCCGAGTTACGAGAAGCAACGCTTACTCGTTTCCCGAGGATGCAGTGTTTTCAAGTAGTTTTACTGAGTCTTCACTGATCTCCTCAAGGGAAGCTTTGGGCTTGCGCTCTCGCCGTTTACTTTGAGATTTTTGAACCGAGGAATTGATTGAAATGCTATTGACTTGGTGCTCATTAGCATTCTCTTTGGATGAGTTACGATTACTCACATAATCGTCGTTATCAAATGAAGAAAGTATTCTAATAAATTCAGATACTTTGCGTACACTTTTAGCTTGCACTAGTAAGCGTACATCTTTATCAAAATGACGTGAGAGTTTGTCGATGAGTTCTTCCTCCTCTAAGCTCTCGTTAATATCATAAGCTAAATTTATTTTGCGAATGGCATAGTTATACCTAGATATTTTACCACTAGGGTAATACTTTCCAAATTCAATTTCCCGCATAATGTTTCTACGGATTTCTGCATTCCAAAATTTTTCTCTAAACAAGCGTTCAAAATCATTAAAATTATTGATTTCTCGTTGTACTAGATCATACCAAGCAGAATTCACACCGGCTATTGATTGGGAAATTAAACAGAGCAACTGAGCCGTATTACAATTGCTTGCTTGTAAATATCTTTTGAAATCATTTAGATATTTAATGGGACGATATTTGTAGCTGTCATCAAACTTTGGACACGTCAACGTGGGCTGTTTGAAAGTCTCTACTATCGTCTCGTTAACCGTATGTTTACTGTTTTCATTTACTATTGATTTCTCTACTTCTACTCTAAGCTCTGAAATATTCTCTTTCATTTCGTTAATAATATTATCCTTAGCGCGGATAATATCATTTAAGTTTTCATCGCAACGTTCTTTCAATTGTTCGATAACTGCATTCGAGTCATTCAAATTTGATTTTAATGTAGAGATCAATGTCTCTTGTTCATTTACTTTGCATGTTAGTCTTTCGACTTTATTGCAAAGTTTGTTGATTGTTTCAGACATGGTAGCGAAATCATGAAATAGTTTCGTTTGTTCACAATCTAGTTGTTTTAACTCCCCTACAACCGCTTTTTCCCATTCTCGAGTTTTCTTATCATGATCGTTCAAATCATCATCCAGAACATCATTATTTAACTCGTTTAGGATCGCTTCTGAAGTGATTTCAGTTGACGTGAAAATAGAGCGTCGTTTATTTCCCGACATTTTGGAAATTAGCTTAAAACGTCGCCTTGATCAAAGAAATATTGAGAGAGTCAAAACATAAGAGATCGTGCCTTAATTACTCAAATTTAATTAACAATAAACCGATGAAAGATTATGCTATATTTTCTAACTACATGAATATATTTGAATAATAGAGTAAGAAGTAAAGCTTGTTTGTATCAAACGCTAGTCATTACGCTGCTGGAACGGGCAGCGAATCGACCATGAATGTACACATATTGTGTACAAACAACAGATCCTCGTGTAATGTGCGAATATTTGTTGCCGTTACATGACATACCGTTTCGAATCGCGATTCCAATAAACTAATTCGTTCTCGCAATTCCTGCACTTCTTTCCTCAACGCAGTATTTTTGCGTTTCGCTAACTTCAATTTTCGGCTATTCGTCATTATAAAGATTCGAATACGCACGCGACAAATCAAGAATCTTTCGCTCGAAAACTGTTAACAAACTTCTAAAGGGTCCCTGTTCGGGCGCCAAATGTAACGTTTGAATATACCTCGCGTTATTAAAATACTAGTTCGGACTCTTTACATTAAATTCGCAACAACGTCTCCGAGAAAAGCAAGAAGTTGACACGTGCGCAATCTAAATAATCAAAAGAAAATCTTTCAAGTGGCAAACCACGAGGCTTGCCAACTCGATGAGCTGCTTCGAAGTGCAATTGATAGCAATCGCATCTATCGGGGAGAGGCCCGACAGCGCCGCGATTACTACTCAATTTGACTTCTTAACAATCGATATGTTTCAGGTGGGAAGATATCTAAGGCTGCTTTTTTCTCATGAGAGAGATAGTCTCATGAGTTGAGCGCTTAGAGATCTGTAGGATGGGAGTTTAACAGGCTAACCACTGAACAAGAAATTTGTCTCAGGAAATAGCTGAGGCTTTATTCCTATAACAGTGCTCGCGCTGCTAAACAAGGTAGGAAAGTGAGTCCTCTTGCCGCAGCGATGAGCGAATTTATACATGAGAAATGGGCTCCTTTCTACGCTTGGTAGCCCCTACAACGCTATTTTTGTCATTGACGCAAATTTTGTACATGTTTTATCCCAAAATGGCTCGATCGAAATTACAATTACGCGATTTAAAAAATTAAACTGGAAAAGATGAATTTTTTAACATAAATTGCATCTCTAGGAAAAATCGCCTCTTAAAGTTATAAGCTATACAATTTAATAATCAAATTACGCCATTTTTACAATAAAATTATGGAAAATTTTTACATGGAAAAATCGCTTGTGGTTAGAAGATTGTTATCCATATAAAAGATGATTAATGTTGCTCTCTAATTTTGAATAATAATTAAAAAACAGATTTGCAATTTTCTTTTTTAGCGGTTTAAAAATCAGCAAATTAGTAACAATCATAATCATAAATTTTACAGATACTTATGATCGATTTTCTATCTAACCGTGTCATTTTAATTGTTTAAAAAAATTATAAATTGTTTATTTATTGATAACTTAATGGGTAATTAGTTATCAAAGTGTCAAATTCTTGCTTTTCTGTTTCAATACGTCGAGATTGTAATCGTATGCTCGAAATAACAATATCATTGTTTATTGCAAAATAAGTAACAATGTTAACTTGTAGATTAGATTTGACTAACAAATATCGATTTGAGAGTTATATCAACATGAAATTCAGAATCAGCGCATCAAATTTAACTAAGAAATACTTTTGTTCGTTTAAAAAACTTTATAATTAACGATTTTCTGTTGTAAACAATAAATTTTCCCACGGTCGTGACGTCACGTTCCTTATATGGTAATGTTTTCGCAGAGTTGCCCTAACACATTTGCATATACGTGTGAAAAGCGCCTACGCTCAATTACCGATTTTCTCTAATTGTCTCGTGTGTGACGGGTTGCCGTTTTGCAGAGGAAAATAGGAGACGAATCAGACAGGACCGTTACACTACGATTTGGTAAAATAAAATTCAAACGTGTTTTTTATAAAAACGTCGTAAAGCACAAACATTGTTTCTTTATGGAAGAATAAAAAAGCAAGATATCAATAACGTACGCCGGAGAACTCGAAGAGCGATTTTCGTTGGAACTTTAAAACCAACGTATGCAAATTACTACTAAAATTGACTACTACTTTAAGACTTATCTGATTTTCGCTTCGCTAAGCTAATGCGATCGGATGATCTACGTATCCACTCTTGCATTAATTTAGTAATTTTTTCAACATCTTTGAACTCAACATCAGGAATGGTTTGCAAGTAAGCTGAAAATAACAGTAAAAATTATTAGACTTTTTTAAATTCATTATTCATGATTATATTTACAATTTTTCTAGAATGAAATTTATATTGAATATTCTTACTGAAGATAGTTATCACGAATGTCCAGTTGCAAATTTTGAACTTATTTGATTTTTGAATTGACCAAGTTAGTTTATCAGCTACATCATTTGTGAGCCTGTCATAATTTCATCGATCGTTTTTTTCAATGAACTTCGTTTCATATGAGAAATTTTGATTTCCTGGGAAAAAACAATTAGTTAAAAAGCATGCAGCATTTAAAAATTTTTCGGTGGAAATTATGTACTTACAAATTCTCTTTTGACATCATTGTCTGTGTCAAGACTCTCACTAAAAGTCCGTAGCTCTTCAGCATTTTTGATAGGAAGTTGAGGTAAAAGATGTAAACTTGGAGCAGGTTTGTCTTCTTTAGACTTGCACGTGCACCCCTGATTACGATTTTCTATGTTCCTCAATATTCTGTTCGTTTCTTGAACTTCCAAGTAGATTTTATTAAGTTTAGTGTTTGTCATCAATAATTCATGTCTGCTTTGAGCTAAGAATATAAAAAAACATTTTTAATATTACTTGAAGCATTAATTATTACTGATATACGAATATATATTATGATTTCTCTGCTTACCACAGCATTTTTCGCTATCATGGAGCTTGTCGCAATGTGCAAGCAATTGATGTAAATTATTGGGGCGCTGCGGACTGTTGTTACTATTATTAATGTAATTGCTATTCATCCCAAAAGCATCTCCTTCTCGTTCTTCTTGATAAGTACTTTCCTCGTTGTTTTGATCTTGAGAGTGGTCGCTGCTATCCCCGCTGTTCTCATTTCTTGAAAAAGAACGATCTCCGCTCTCGTGCTCGTCCTCATCCTCGCCCTCGTCCTCGTCTTGCATTTTATTATTATCGTTAACAGAAGTATCATCTTCATTATTTATGCCATCTATAATAATATAAAAAAAGATTAAATTCAAATAACCATAATGATACTTTAGTAAAATATTGTAAATAATTACCGAATTGATTATCATCATCTACAACGTTTACAGTTTCTGATAAGTGCAATAACTTTGGATCTATACATTGCAGATTTTTAAAACCATTTCCATCACCGTTATTTCCTAAAAAAAAATAAGAAAAAAAGTATGTAAACAATCGATAAAACAAAAAATTCGTATCAACCTGTTTGCTTCTAACGTATGTACATACCTATTCCACTTGAAGTAGCAAAGTCGGAAATAGGGACAAATCCATCATCGAGATTAGTTCCCAGTGGCAGTGACATTACGGATGATGAACTGGCAATATGCAAATTTGATTGGCTTAAATAAGGCACCTGTGTGCCTGTTATTGAATTCCTATTAGCAGTCTTCAAAGATAGAAGATCTCCTAAAATAATTTCAATCAAAATAAATAGTTATAATAACTACTATTAGAAGACAAAATTAGTAGGAAAAGACTTTGTTACTCGAAGTCAATGAACGAAGTTTGATTCCTTCCAGTGGTTGTTGAATACTCAGAATCATCTTTGGATTTACCAGTGATGGCCTTTGTGATGGAAGTTTTTCTACAGCGTTCTTCAGAACTGAAGAGTTAGCATCACCTAATGGACTGCTTACTGGAACATTACTTGTAATTCTTGGTTTTGCAGTCGACCTCTCTGTACTTGTTGGAGGTACACTCCCGCCCAATAATCTTTGCCCACCTAAGAACAAAACGACTATAACTTTGAAACTCCATATCTCGGCTAGAAATACACCTACAGAGCTCTGCGGGGGCTCATTTGAAAGGGTTTTTCGAGCACTTTTCAATGGTGTATATTAAAAGCATGCTTAGATATTTCCCTTGTAGATAGAACGGCGAATATCAAAACAAAAATTACGAAATTTTTGCTTTTTCTTTAACCGTTTGCCATTTCGAGAAAAAAAATCGTAGAAAAATTCTAAACATAGCATTTTTTAGCTCTTTTTCTGCACTATCCAAAACACTCATTCAAAAATAATTTTCGTCTAAATTCAGCGATTATATGAGCATTTCATTCAAGAACAGCATCTATATTCATTGCTCTGTATCTCGGAAAATTCGAATTGTAGAAAAAAATTTTCTTGGAAGAAAATGCTCTATTTTGTAAGTAGAATACGTGAACGAAATTTCATAATCATATGAAAACATTTTTTTTCAGTCGTAATATCAAGTAGTCTAATTTTTTCAATATTTCACTTTGGAATAATAAAACAGATCATTTATACTCGAAGCTATTCTATTAATTGTAGACAAATTTTAATTGTATGCAAATCTCGATCAACGAAAAATCTAAGTAGAAAAATTAATCTAATCTACCAAAACTGACATAACTAATGATTAGTGAACAAAATTTTTTTTTAATGTTGTTCTAATCTTCTAAAAAATTGTTTACCATAGTAACATATTATTGAAGTATGGCACCGAGAGATTTTAGTAAACGTTATCAAGTTATTGGATTTCACATAAATGGTAAAAGCAATCGTCAGATTGCTAGTATTCTCAATATTCCTCGTCGAACCGTAGACTACAATGTAAATAAATTTAAAAGTAGCGGCAGTGTTGAAGACAAGAAGCGCTCTGGTAGACCGCGGAAACGATTGCTTTTACCATTCAACAGTTCTTGAGCGATGCTCATGCGACGGTTCTTTTGGTCAAAATTTAGCAATTTCGGAATAAACTTCGCTGACACACGTCTCATGCCCAAAACGTTAGAAAAAATTTCATGCCAAGAGCCAAGCGATATACCAACATCCTCAGCAACTTCTCTGATAGATTCGACGATTTTCCAGAACAATTTTCTTCACTGCTTGACGTGCTTGGGCGTCCAGAGCGAGGCTTGTCATTGGCATCTTCCCGGCCATCTTGGAAGAGTTT
Organism: Phymastichus coffea; assembly: GCF_024137745.1. Lineage (NCBI taxonomy): Eukaryota > Metazoa > Arthropoda > Insecta > Hymenoptera > Eulophidae > Phymastichus > Phymastichus coffea. The sequence continues at coordinate 1,460,664 of NW_026706827.1, forward strand.
ATACCACTTGTAAACATTTTTTTTTACTCAGAACAGTTTCACCGTATGCCACCGTCAACATTTCAAGTGTTTCGGAGCACTTTATTTTATTTTTTACACAAAATTTGATGCAAATCCTTTGATCCATATTTTTCGATAGCAAGAAATCGCCGAGCACGCAAAACACTTATAACCTTTACGCTTCTCACAACCAAACAAAAAATGCTATACACTTGAAACTTGGTACAGATGTTCGGAAAGAGTGTACCATCATAAAAAAACAAAAAAAAATCGATAAGCGAAAGTACGTTGCCCGTGAAATTTGAAAAGTCACCTTACTTTTTGAACACACCTCGTATTTAATTCTCCAAATAAACGTTTCATATCATCAACGTAGAATATTGCTTCATCTTTAGTAATTTGATTTAGCGGTATACATTTTTCAGGATCACTCAAGATACGACCGATTATATGCAAAGAATTAAGGGTACAACCCACTTTGAACGCTCAAAAAAAGCCTCTTTTTGCTAATTTTTTCAAAGAATAATATAAAATATATTGGTGATAAAGTTGATAGGTTTGACAAATAAAGTCTAAAAATGTAAGAAAAAAAATATTTTAATGATTTTTGTTCAGTTTTTATATACAAAAACTGTAGCTGAATGTAAGGCCTTGATTTGGAGGTAGGTCAACGGGCGGCATAGTATCTCAGCAATGGCTCATCTGAAACAAAAAAATCAAAGTGTTTTAGTTTCAGTATGACAGTAGCTATAAAATGAGCTACGAATATTGATTTTTATCGATAAATAACAAAATGGCGGTCGAAATTGGAAAAAAAAAAACGAGTTATTTTGCACTGATTTTATTGAAAAAAAATAGGTTAAACTTAGAATTATAATTCGTTCGTAGGTTATTTTACGTCTTTTTGTATGTAGAATATATGGTTAAATTTTTATAAGAATCGGTATATTCGTTTTACAAAAATCGTGCCGCCCGTTCTGAAAAACGTTGTTTTGAGAAAAACGCGTTTAAAGTTTTTTTAAATGAAATATCCTGAAAAAATCTTACCTAAATTTAATCAGCAGTGCCTGGACCGTACATACCGCCTTCTGCTTGTTCTTGAGCCTCAGTTTCTGCTAATCTTTCTTGTTGTCGTTTCGTTCTGGCCTCTTTAGAAGATTGTGAGCTGCGGCGGTTTGCATCTTTAATGCGCAACTTATCGCGCTTCTTAGCATATTCGATGACGGTCGGGCCGAGTTTTATGCCTAATACCTCCATTATCTTCATAACTGGCATGTAACCTTCATTGTAGATGCAAGCCGAAATTTTGCATGCGATCTCGACAATTTGTTTGCCGACACTATACAGAGCTATAGTTTCAAAGTTCGTTTGTGCTCCGAAATTCAAGAAAGATTAAATGTATTGACTATTATATACAGCACTACATGTGATTTATAATAAGAAGCAGCTGTTTGAATGAATAGAGGTAAGAGAAGGGTCTTACAACAAATGGGCCGGGTGAACGCGCTAATCCCTTAGGTAAGCCCGCTCAGGTAATAATATTCAGATTGTAGAAAAATATAGTTACACTGCTCGGATCTTCACAAAATTGTAGTATAATATTCTTAGATATATATACTTTCAAAAAATGTAAAAAAAAAAAAATCGATTTTTCAAAAGTGTCAAAGTGGGTTGTACCCATAAAATGAACCATACCTTCATTACTAATATAGTTTAGTTAGTTAGTTTATTTATTTACAACTTATATGTTACATTACTTTACATCATTTATATTACTATTTGTGTCTCGTATCCAGTTTGTGTAGTTGATTATGTATGTGTGTGTGTGTGTGTGTGTGTGTGTGTGTGTGTGTGTGTGTGTGTGTGTGTGTGTGTGTGTGTGTGTGTGTGTGTGTGTGTGTGTGTGTGTGTGTGTGTGTGTGTGTGTGCGTGCGTGCGTGTGTGTATGTGTATATGTTGTGTAAATATGTGCCTTTGTAGGTGTGTCTGCAACTCTTGTGGCCTCGTCTTCTACGCCTGCCTGTTCCTCTTTTCTTCTCATTTTTCTTCTGATTACTCTTCTCTTCCTCTTTCTCTCTCCAAGATCTGCCTTTTCCTCTCTTCTGTTTTTCTCTTTCTTGCATATTTTCTTTTGCCTTTTCACCTTTGCCTTTCCTTTGCTTTTGCTCTCATTCTTGCTAATCATTTCCTCTATCTTTCTCGTTATTAAGGCATTGACACCTTTTTCTTGTTTCCTATTGCTCCCTCTGCCTTTCCTTTCCTCAACCTCACTTATTTTTCCTTAGTATCTTATAATTTGCCTTTTTCTTTCTCTTCTTCGAATCTTCTTCTTTCCCATTTTGCTCCGTCCTCCAATACTGCTTTCTCTCGCTTATGTAGTTGCTGTTACTTGTGTCTTGTGTGTGTGTGTGTGTGCATGAGTATGTTTATGATTGCGCGTATGTTTGTGTTTTGTGTGTGTGTGTATGTGTGTGTGTGTGTGTCGATGTGTCTGCGAGTCTTGCTTCTCTGTCTTCTGTTTCCGTCTCTCCTTAGGGTCTTGTAGCTTCGTCTTCTTGCTTTTCTTTTTCTTTCTTCTCTTCATTTCTTCTTCTTTTCCATTTCAACTCCATCATCCACGCTATCTTTTCTTTGCTTTCTATTATTATTTTTTCCCATTCTTCCCCTTCCATTCTGCTTTTTTCACATTTTTCTACTATGTGCTTCCAATTTTCTTCCTCTTTCATACACATTCTGCATCTCTTATTTTCTTCTTTTTCCCAATACTTGCTTCCTCTCGTTTCATTACCTAGCCTAAACCTTTCCCTTATTTGCAGGCCTTTATTCTTCCCTCTCCTTGAATTTCCTTTAACCTATACCTTTTCATTTCTTCTTTCAGCTCTTTCCACTCGTTTATGTATCTTGATTTTTCTAGCTTTTCTTCTAGTTCTTTTTCATCTTTTTTCTTCAGCTCATCTCTTATTTCTTCCCAAAACTCTTCCCTCATTTCATCTCCCTCTTCTCTCTCTCTGTAAATTTTACTTTTTTCCAGCCTTTCCTCTCTCTCCTCCTTCTTACCCTTTTTATCTTTTTCATTTCTTTCCCTTTTCTTTAGTTCTCTCCATGCTTCTTTTCTTATTGAGCCATCTATTTCTTCTCTTATTTTGTTTTCATACTTCATTGCTCTTTCTAATGCTGTTTCTTTCATTTCTTGTCTTCCTGTTTCCCATCGTATTAGGTAACTTGGCGTGTTTCTATCTAATCCTAAAACCCACTTTATGTATTTTAGTTGTAGTCTTTCTATTTCATCATATCTCTTCCATCCCCAGATTTCTGCTCCATACATAATCACGCTTTTCGCCAGAGCATCGAACAGGTTCATCCTTAGCTCCCAGTTTTCTCTAAATAGCTTTTCTCCTAGCCCCCATAACTTTCCGAGTCCCATATTTATTTTCCCTTCTACCTTCTTTATCTGCTTTTTGTTTCCGTTATTTCTACTTATCACATATCCTAAGTAGTTGTACTCTTTCTTCTCTTCTTTTCCCCTCTGCCTCCATTCTTTCCATTTTTTCCATTATTTCTTTAAACATTTCTGTCCATTCTTTCCTTTCCTCCTCCCATACCTCTCTTAATTCCCTTATGTCTGTCCGTATCTTTTCCATTATTTCTTCTGCACCACTACTTTTTCCTTCTTCTCTTATCGTGTTGTCCAGTCCTTCTCCCCCCTCCCCGTCCATCTCGCTTCCCTCGCTCTCACTCTTGCATCTCTTTGCCTCCCTCATTTCTCCTCTAATATTCTCCCTCAGCCCCTCCCCGCTCTCTCTCCCCCTCGCCACCTTTACTCTTTTCTTCTTTTCCTCCTCTGGGCCTTTTTTATCCAACCTTCCACCTTTATCTCTTAATTTTTCTGTTGTCACAAATCTTTCCATCCTATCTTGTAGGCCTTAATTCGATTCTCTATAACTACCCGTGATCCCCCCGTGTCTTACCTTTTCTGTCTCTGCCTTTACTTCTTACCGCCCCTCCTCTCTGCTTGTCTTTCCCGCTTACTGGTTTTCTCTCTTAACCTCAACTTTATTTTTTTTTTATTCCTCTTTCTCTGCTTTTTCCTGCTCCTCTCCTGGCCTCTCTCTCTCCTCTCCACTTCTCCTCCACCTCCACGCTCTTTTCACCTCTATTTCTCTCCTCAAACACTTTTCCTCTTTGACTTTCTCGCCAAAACTCGCGCTCACATCCAAGACACGTCCACACTTCCCTCAAGTGAAATCTAACCTCTCCATTACTAATATATTTCGAAAAAATAATAGGTCCAGTGTACAAAGTTATCATTCTCATTTCGGACAATTTAAAGTATTTTAAATCATCAAAACTTCGAGGTTTTCGCGCAAAGTCATTAGGCACCAATTCTCGTAATTTACAGTAATCATTATTCAATATTAATTTCAGCCTACCAGTATCTATTTTAGCTATTTCTTCCACAAATAATTTAGTATGTTTTAAACCAATTCCGTAATGAAATAGATGCATACCATCCAGTGGCAATTGTGATGGTAAACTAACAACGCCTTCCAGAGGGGAAATTACATTTTTATATGCATGGGGAAGATTTTCGCGAAAATTTTCATCAGTGCGTGGCTCAGAAAAGTTGTCTAAGAAAAGTCTTCTTCTTTTCACTGTTTTACCTTCTTGCATGCATTTTCCACATCTACTATTGTGTGCTGGAAAACACACAATAAAATTTCTAGCTACCGTATCCGCTATTATGGCATTTATTAAAACTGTATGTACACGATTGTTATAGATAAATCCTTCATCATTCAAATGTAAATATTCTTCAATGAAATTCTGTAAATAAGTATTCGCGTTTTTCGGTTTGTCTATCCCATGATATGCTCCTATTACAAGAGGTTCACTAAATATTTTGAATTGATTACTTTGCCCAAAATAGGCCATACTTGGCTATTAGAGCTTTTAGAAACAGTCAATCCGTCAATATGGATATTTAGAATAATTTCCTCTGGAATATGTTTGTCATCAATGCATTTGAAATGATTAATAAGAGTTTTTTCTAAACCGTAGTAAGCATATGAGCCCGAACCAAGCTTCTCTACATTAAAATGATTAATTTTTTTAGCATCTGAATTTAAAGTTCTAGCATCAATTGGCAATTCATTGTGGCCAAATTTGTTCAATCCTTTCAAAAGACTAGAAAGAGTAGTTTCCGTTATATTATAATGGACATTCCAAAAAGTCAAAAAAGATTTTAAATCTTTGAATGTCTCAAAAAAATTGTATGACTTTTCAAAATCGACTTCACACATATTTTCATCAGTACTACTATCGTACGTGATGTTTGAATTAAAAGAAACGTCAGAAGAATCACTAATTGTAGAATAATTATCTAGATCGTCAGTGTCATCGATGGATTGGTCATTCGAATGTACATAGTCAGATTTGGTAATAATATAATTATCACGTATTTGATCAACATTTTGAATAGTTTGAACGAAACTATTAGCTATATATTCTGTAACGTCGTCAAAGTAATTTGTAGCATTGTCGAGAAAACAAGAATTTATATTTTCGCTTGAGATCGCAATATTTTGACAACTATTTTGTTTAGTGCCGATATTACTGCAACAATTATTCATATTTACACTACTAATAAGTGTTTTGCAATCATTTTCAAGAAGCTTGTCTAAGCGGCGTTTTTTTTGTTTGTTTGATAGGTTAGAAAATACTTTCCGATTGCTTATTTTTATATAAATTAAAGATTTCCGTACAATTGAAACTTAATCATGTACTTACGAATAAAGTAATAATACTTATTTATGCGAAAATACTCAGCTCAGGAACAATCAGTGCACCTATCAATTTTTCACAGCCTACTGCAACAATCCAGGACATCCTCATCCCACGGTGATATGATTGCACACTGACACTTCGCGGTTAAAATCCACGTGTCGTCTGCATTCAAGTCAAAAAAAGTCGTCTCGAAGACATCGATTGAATGTCATTTAAAAAAATTCTTCGAACATCTTAAAAAAGAAATCTTGAAGACGTCTCAAGTAGGCATTTTTAAATTGTCATATCAAAAGCTTGACAAAGACGTCTAAAAGAAGTCTGTGTGACGACATCTGGTCACCAGTCGTCTTGTAGATGACTAGAAGACATCTTTGAACTTGTCATGAAGACGTCTTCAAAAAGACAGAAATTAGATATCTTTTAAAACGTCTAATGTTTGCTGGGCGGACTGGGAGTAGCGTTCGGCGCGGAATATGAAGAGGATCGAGTAGTCACGGCTCGGTGCTCTAGCCACGCGCAGCTAGCCTATCTCCGCGCTCCTGCTAGCGAGGATTTGCTCTTCTGCGCCTTAGCCGTCTTTTTCTGTTTCGACTCGCTGCGCCCACAGCTGTGGCGTTCGGAGTTGTATTCTTATTACCCAACTACTGCAATAAACTGTAAATAAACAAGTGCATTTCGCAATCAGCGCATTTACTTCTCTCCGACTCGACCTTATTCAGCGATTTTGCCGGCGAGAATCTTACGGGCGCAAGGCGCATAAGGGACCTTGGGCTTAGCACGAGAAGCAGAGCGGGAATCCAGTTCCAGCCAGCGTTTCCCGCGCAGCAACTCAATCAATCTTACAGATGAACGGCTTTCGTTACAAAACAAACAAAGACGGCTACATAAGATTTCACCGATTTCGTATTTCTAAATTTTTTCTCTTTGATAAGAAATGGACCATAATAACCAACCCGTGTAGAAATTTCCTTGCTTGATCCTAAGGTTTAAGCGCGATTCTGGCTAGATTTCCCCAAGTTCTTTGTTTTTATATTAATCGTACAGGAATCGGATCAGAAAATCCTAAGATTATTAGAGAGATTAAAGGACACACGTTTTCCCCATCTGCATCTAATAAGACAATCGCACCGTAATTTTAAGCTTTGAGGACACACGTTATTTTTGCCCGAACCTGGCTGAGCATTCACATTTGCAATAGAGCGAAAAAATAATTTAAGGTTATGTTTTGATAACGATGTTTTCCTCACTGGAATCTGATCGAATTTTTCCTTTTTGGAATACGTATAACAAATCTTGTATTTTAACTGATGGATTAAATTTTCAAACGATAATCACGTAAGTACAACTTTATATTCATAATTCTGTAAATATTTACAAATAACATGTTTGTAACATATATAGAAATATACATATTAGGCTAGAAAAAGAAAAATATGCAATATCCAAGAATCAAACTCAGACGATGTTAAACAAAAAAATAGGGATAGGAAACGACGGTACCGATTGATAAATAATGAGGTAAATATTCACATCACTCGTGCTAAAGTAGCTTTTAACTATAAGTTATACGAAAATAATTAAAAAGTAGTAAATTGTAATTTAAATTTTGCACATAAAACGTTAATTTAATATCGTACACAGATGAACAAATTTAAAAAAAGGCTAAATGCGATAGACGACATCCAATCATTGACTCGACTTCAAAAAACTCAACTTTAAAAAGAAAATATGAGAACGTACGTCGTGACCACCACTGGAGGCGCCACCTTCCACTGTCTCGGTTTTGGCGCGGCTCGGAGGGAGAGAAGAAAATGCTCTCTCTCACTCTCTGATTAGCGCTCTTTGCGACAGCAACGTTTGGTTCTGAGAGGGCCTTTTGTTAAGACTTTCCCTTACTTGTTCAGATGTGACATAGCAGTGTGCGCAGTGTTCCTTCAGTCTACTTATATTTAAGTGTAAATAAAGAGTTCAATCAAAATCTTGTGTCCCTTAATTATCTACATATGTATAAGTGCCTATATACATAAACAAAGCTAATTCCTACAATAAAATACTTTATATCCATAAAAAAGTACTGTGAAAAAAAGAAAAGTGTAATTGTAATATTGTAAAAATTTACTTTTAGTATGGTAAAAATTTACTTTTTGTCATAATTCTTATAATGTTTGTATAGTTTTACCAGATAATATAGTAATTTTTCTTCGATTCTAAAGTAAAATTTAAAACATCTCCTGGCAGCAGTGCTTGCGCATGCGCAATAACAAACCGGCATAGTCAAATTTAATTTGTAACTGTCATTTAATTGAGAACAAAAGTACAATGCTAATCGTTATGGAGTAAAGTTTCAACAATTTATTATAACGATTGTTATTTTAGTCTCACGCAAAATTTAATAATTAACAGATTTTGTTTAAGCAATTAGTACCTAACAGTTGTAAATAAAGTGATTTTACTGAGCACGGCTAATGAGAGCTTAACATCTTTGGATAAATACGGTAAGTAGATATTTTCATTTTCAATTGCAAGAACGATACAACAAAGTATCGTCATTTAGATTTGGTTTGTGGAATTCTAGTGAATCATGGATAATAATAATAGGATATCAATGGTGAAGGTAATTTGTAAACCCCGTCGCATTAAACTAACTTTCCTATGATTTTAATCTTTGTTTTTTCCCACCTTCAGGTAACACTTTCTTTTTTTCCTCTCAATTTTTGATTCATTTCATTAAACTCATTTTTTTTACTATGACATAACCTGCAAAATCTTATTTTGAATTGCCACTGTAATATGCATTTTTATTTGTGATCTATTTTTTCCAGAGCAGTTGCAAAAATCAACATCGCTTGGAACCACAACAGGTTAAGCATTGCACATTGATGTTTTTTTACTATTATATATGCTAAATAAAAATACACGCAGTCTACTTGTAAGATTAGTTATTCAACGTGAAAAAGACTGGAAGTTTAGAAATGTTCCTCCTAACGAGTATCTTGAGAAATTTCAGTCAGTTTTTTAATATGTCTATGTGAAAACTATTTGATAGTATTTAATCTTTCTTTAATTTTTTTAGCATTTCCAATGAAAGATTTGATATTCTTGCTAATGAAATAGTTAGTATTTTTGAGAATGAATATAAGTCAACATATTATTCACCTTTTAAAAGTAATCCTAAGTACCGAATATCTACATCAGGTAAACTCTGGAATCATCTCTTATTTTGAAATCTTAGATGATGACAATCCTATCCATGTTGATATTAGTGAAATTTATGCCAGGGATATGGAGCACGTGAAAAGTCATTGTTTAGAAAAAATAAGTTTTTCTACGTGGCAAACTTATACAAATACAGAGATATCAATCGAAGTAGAGTTCAATCTATAATAAATGATACAAAAATGTTTTCAAAAAGCTTCTAAGTAATATGCAATCAGAAGTTATTAGTTTAAATTTAAACAATTCGATAAAAGTATTACGTAATTGTAAGATTTGCATTGGCCCATCATTACTAATTTTTCTAATAAAAATAATAAAATGCCGAAAAATATAAATCGTTTCAAAGACTATTCTCCTTTGATGCAATATCGCTTAGAAAAATATTTCAAGAATGACGTAGATGTCTCAGGCTACAATCAAAGTTTCGAATACGGGAGCCCGTATAATCACGTAAAAAAATATAGCGATATAATAGAATATTGGAAATCAATATTTTATATAAAATTATTTAAAAATTATGAAATCATTTTAGTATGATAGTACGTGTGGCTCTAAAGCACAAATCGGAGGAGATTATTTGCGAGACGATTTAAGTGCAGACTATCACGATTGCCACGACATGGACGTCGACGAAGTAGTTGACCCAACTACTCTCCTGAAATTTAATTACGGTATATCTTTATACTCACGCTTATTGTGCATTCGGATCGCTCCACCTTTATAAGTTTATACAGATATGCAAAATAATCGCGGAATGCGGAATGTAAAATTAACGCGAATTTGAGTGAAGAAAGATTGAAAAGGTGAGAGACCGATAAACGAAAAAAAACGAATCATTCTTCGCTCATTTTCTCGAATGCACGATATAACTGCGTGCATGCGCGATATTCTTCTCACCCTTTCAAGGGACCTCTTAGAACTACATAGATATTCAAAAGCAGATTTTTTTTGGTTGATCTGTTGATTCATAAATTCTCTGTGATGGAGTTTAGTTGGAGTGCAAGAAAATAACGATATATACATTTTAGCGTATAGACAATGCTAATGTTTTTTAAAAAGCTCTGTGCATTTCATATGAAAGAAGATTAAGTCACGAAGAAACAGAATTCAGATTGTAAAATTCAGGTTATGAAAACAACAACAAGCACATTTGTTTATTTACATCGATAACAGCTGGTATTAGTGCCTAACTTAGAATTTTTTTCTAATCAAACGGTTACAATGATTCATTCAAGATTATTACCGATACAAATGTTAAAATGTCTACTTTGCAAGGTCGCATATATATGCAAGTGTGAGGGTGGACTTGAGTCACAATATGCACACATGAACGTGACAGCGAAATCTCGTCTTCATCGATAATTATTTTAATTTTTTTCAAAAGGGTCCGTTTTCCAACTTGGGGAATGAACATGTGTATTTTTTATGTAGATAATTATGAAAGTAATGACAGAGAAAACGACTTTAGTGAAAGCAGCTCGGAAAATGGCAATGATACAAGCAATGCAGAAGTGAGACAAGAAAATGACGATGGACCTGATTCCAAAAAAGAGCTCTTCGAAGGGTCGCCAATCACGGTACTAGCGTTTATTATCGCTTTCGCTACCATAATTCTACAACACCATATTACTAAAACGTGTGCTACTGATCTTTTGAAATTATTTACGTAATGTTTTATAAAGCCACACAACTGTCCAACCTACTACAAATTTGAAAAACCCTTTAGAGAAGTGTTAAACGAGTTTAAAAAACATTATTATTGCACTAAATGTCAAGCGCCTTTAAATAATTCTGAAAATAATGTTGATACTGATGAGTCGATTGAAATTGATGATGTGCTCGACAACGAATATTGTAATTGCGACAATAATTTAGAGCAGATCTATTTCCTTGAAATTCCCATAATTCCACAGTTAGAAAGTTTTTATAACCGTAAGCAATTTTATAACAATCTCAATACAGATTCGCGAATCGCTCCGAATGGCGAATATCACGATATTTACGATGGTGAAATTTACAAAGAACTCGGTAAAGAAAGTCAAATTCTCTTATCTAAAAACAATATATCATTTCAATGGTATACTGATGGAGTAAAAATTTTCAACTCCTCAAAATACAGCATTTGAGGATTTTTTTTAATACTGTTGGAATTGCCGTATACCTTACGTTATAGAATTGAAAATGTTATATTAACTGGAGTGTGGTTTGGAGAAAAGAAACCGAATGCGAATTTATTCTTAAGGCCAATGAAAGAATCTATAAAAAAATTATATGTAGGCATTCAAATTTACGTAGAAGATTTACGAAATTACATGGAAATTCGAGGATTAATAATTTGCGGTACGGGTGACTTGCCTGCGCAAGCTCTGTTTTTATCAATGACCTAGTATAATTGTAGATTTGGATGTCTAGTGTGTTTAGAGCCCGGTCGAACTGTTGAAAAACCTCGTATTTATCCTTATAAAAAAGAAAATATTCTGCGAACCGATGCAGATACATTGCGTAACGCGAGACTAGCTGTTGAATCAAAGATGCCTGTATGTGGCGTAAAAGATCCAACTATTTTGTCACAAATAGTGCATAGACACCTTTCCTCAACAGCTTCGGACATAATGCACTTAGGATTTGAAGGTGTAGGAAAAGGAGTTACTGAATTATTGTTCGATTCTAAATTCGCAGGTGAAAAATTTTCGTTTTATTATTTAGTAGAAGTTATTGATTAGAAAGTATGTTTTATAAAGCCTCCTTGTACGGTACCACGTCGGCCACGCCCAATAAAAACTCATTTTTCTCACTGGAAAGCTTCGGGATTGAAAAATTGGGTTATTACTCACTTCCGGTTTTACATGGTATTTTACCACAAAATTATTTACATCATTTAATGTATTCGGTATGAGGACTTCATTTACTATGTCAAGCAAAAATTACGATACCAATGATTGATTTAGTGGATAAATGTTTTCGCGCTAGTTTTGCCGTGGGATTTCTCATATTGTCGAGCCATTTCAGGCAACTATGATCAGTAATGACCCTGAAGTGATGCCCTTCAATGTACGTACGACCGGAACTTTCCAATAGCCCATACCACTGCCAAACACTCTTTCTCGGAGACAGGTATAATTTCTCTCAGCGCTGTTGAGTGATCGGCTGGCGTATTCTATTACACGCTCTTCTCCATCGACATCCTGCGCGAGGACTGCCCCGATTCCACTGTCACTAGCATCAGTTTGCAGTATAAACTGACCGTTAGGATCGGGCGATTGCAGTATTGGGGCGGAAGTCATCGCCTCCTGCAACCTCGTGAAAGCTCGCTCTTGCTCCTCCTCCCAAGAGAAACGTACATTCTTCTTTGTCAGACGGTTTATAGGTTCACCGATCATGGCAAAGTCGGGTATAAAACGTCTATACCACGAGGTCATTCCCATGAATCGCTTCACCTGTTTGACAGTCCGGGGTGTTGGATATTCCAGTATCGGTCGTATCTTCTCGGGATCTGGTCTTACTCCGTCCTGGTTCACAAGAACTCTCAAGTACCTGATTTCCGTCTTGCAGAAGTGGCTTTAGGCTTTATTGATGGTTAGGCCCGCACTTAGAATTCTCTTTAATAACATTTCTAGGTGCCGCTTATGTTCCTCAAAGGACGACGAAATCACAATTACGTCGTCGAGGTAAGTAAAAGCAAATGGATCCATATCTAGGCCTATAATCTTGTCCATCAACCTCTGGAAGGTCGCTCCTGCATATGACAGTCCTAAGGGCATTTTCTTGAATTGAAAGTACCCTAATCCCGGTACTGTAAACGCTTATATCGGACGCAATTCTTCTTTTAGGGGAATTTGATGGTACGCACTGTTCAAGTCCAGTGTAAATATGAACTTTGCATCCCTTATCCGTCTTAGGATGTCGTTCATATATGGTAAAGGGTAGGCATCAGGTTTGGTAATAGCATTTACCTTTTGGTAATTCACGCAAAACCTATACTTTCCATCAGCCTTCTTTACCATTACTATTGGACTTGACCATCCACTGGCCGCTGGTTCGATTACATCTTTTTCCAGCATTTCTTTGACCAGCGCGTGCAATTCCTCTCGCACTCTATCAGAAACTGGGTAGTACTTCTGTTTAATGGATCGAGCATTTCCAACATCTATTTCGTACTCAACCCCCACGGCACAGCCTAAAGCCTGACCTCCGTCAGGAATCAATTCATTAACGAGGTCTTCTATTTCCTCCAGCTGTGTTTCCGTGGCCTCCCACAGTCCTATCGGTGCGAGAAATGCCGTACCATCAATTCCAGCCACTTCCATAGGTACTTTCACCTGGGCGTCCTTAAGCCATAATTCATCCTCCTCGGGATCCAAAACTGCGCGGAACTCTCTTATAAAGTTCGCGCCTACGTAGCAGTCATCCGTGAGCAGTGGCGTGATGGCCATTCTGATTTCCTTCGTGATTCCTCCTACTTTAAAGGGGAACATCACGTGACCAATTATAGGGCATGGGCGTCCATCAGCGTGCCTTGCATCGCCCGCCCTGGTCATATTCAATCCGAGTCCCATCTCCGATGCCAATCTTAGCCCTAACTGACCCATGACCGTGGATGAGGCGCCGGTATCGTGGACTGCTCTAATTTTAAAATCACCTATGTTTACCCGCAACCACCATCTGGTCTCATCCTCTGGGTCATATCCATGAGTCGCATCTTTGCCTCCCTTCGTCGTGCTTTTCAGCGGCTTTTTTCCTTCTGTTGCTGCGACGACAATGGGCTTGTTTCTACTCGTGGGTTACTTCGGTAGAGAAGCTTTTTGTGTGGAGAGGCCCGAACCTTTTAGGTCTTCGGGTTGTTCGATTCTCACACCAATCCAGTCTTCCCCCTCCTCCACAATTTATATGTGGCCATCTGGTCCCTCCAGAATGACCACTCCTCTATTCTGCCGAGGGCTGGCATCAGGTTCGATCGCCTTCTCCTCCAACGTACCGCTAGGTCCTGGGCTCCCTTGATGCCCTTCCAGGACCTGTTTTGGTCCCTGGGTCGCCGACGACTTGCTGTTTCCTATCGACGACCCGCAGTGAGAGGTCGAACCTACTGGAAGCGCGAAGATGACCTCTTCTCTTCGCTCTCCTTGCCGTTTCCCTTATTGTGTAATCTTTCAGAATTTACGACTAAATTCCAGTTTGCCACAAGCGGAACACTGGAGAGGCTGCAGTGGCTCGGTCAGTAGGGCAACGGACTCGCACCCGGTAGGCCCGAGTTCGATTCCCAGTCCTTGCTGATTGATACAAGCACCACTGAAAAAAGTTTCATGTGCTTTGTTCTCAAACACATTGCAAGCTTCCGTCGCTGATTAGCACTGTTGGAGCATAAATAGAGCGACGTTAAACAAAATAAAAAAAAAATAAAAAAAATAAGAAAATATATAAAATATACAAAGTATAATAAAATAAATTTTTAAATTTAGAAAAACATCACCAAGTTCCATGTTAATTCTCCAGATCCGCTATTTCGTCCAGATCGTTATCCGCTTCCATTATCTGATCCGCTATTATATTTGTAAATAAAAATTATTTATGATTAGGTACATTTTGTTTTTTAGATATATGATGTGACAGTAAACGTTCGGTTTACGTTACCGTTTCGATCGCGCGGCTACCTGCGAGGGCAACACCTACTGGTCCTAGTAAGTCGAAAACGGGAACTCGGTCCGAAATGGGAAGGAACGCACGCGAAGAGAAAAGGACCAGTAGAAGAGCGCCTTTGATACCGGTAAAAAAGTGCAGGAATCCAGGAGCACTAACACGAGAGTTGCGCAGCTACCCGAAGGTTGCGAATAACATGTTCGAATCCAGGAGTGCCTCTAGCACCAGCCGACGTACGTACATGTGAACGCCACAAGGAGCGTGAATGTTAAACGGCCGATCGTTCTTTGTTGTTGCTGTGAGTTCGAGTGGCTAGCCGAGACGCCATCGAAGACGACATCGAAGGCTCCCCTTGACAGCGCGACTAATCGCATAAGGTAAGCTGGCCAGCTTCGCGTTATTGTTTCGATAAGTGACCGCGCGTAACATCTTAGCTCTCCCTTCACACCTGCGAATACAAGAAAATCGGCGAGCGAGCATACAAGCGAATAACTCGACCGAACGATTGTAAATGACATGACGATACGTAAGACTGTCGCGCACGTAGTATAAGCGTAAATGGGCGGGCCAAGTGCGTTGTAGATTACGTGATGAATAAACTAGTCTGTGTATGATTGAAACTGTGACGAATCGATAAGTTGAATGTAATGATCTCGCTAAAAGTGCGATCGATGGCTCGCTCGACAATGTCTCGCGAGCAACTTCATGCCGAGGCTCGCTAGTGAGTTGCTCGGACCGCGGAGCGCGGACGACTCTGTTTCCCGCCGCCGAAGTGACAACACCTGAGAGGGCTCCATACTGTCTGCCTAGCGGATGAAGATGGGTAGTCCTGAGATGGCGTTTACTATTATAATTGGATCAGCGAAAACAATTGGACTGTGAGGCCTTTTGCTGCGTGGGAAGAAGACTTTCTCCGCTATCATCGTTTATGGGGATTTGACGAGTTCAGCCACCAAAACTAGCCTAATGTAGCGTGAGTCGCCTCAAATGTACAAACCGTTGAAATTCCGAACAATTTGAATTTAAATTATCGAACGAGAAACGAAAGGGCCGTTCGTGCGAAAGTAAAATAATCTAAAATAGAAATAGAGTGACCGATATTATTTTATAACGTATGAATAGCGGAACGAGTGATCGAATTTTATATAGTGTAAATCGCGTGTTTGACTTAGTTTTATAAAGTGTAACGGAGTGAGTGAGATGAATTTGGAATAAATGAATTTGTGAGAATGATTTAATGTTGTAAGTGAGAACGGAAACGAATGTATGGAAAGATGAATAGCGTGACTGATGTAATTTTATGACGTCTGTAAGGCATAATTGATTGGATTAAGTTGCGAGATCGCGAGATTAAAAATAGTGGATTATATAATAATTGTATAGAAAATGAAGTTGCTTAATGTCTCTGTGCTCTCGAGTAAATAAACACCGCATTGTTTATTTGCGGGGCTTTGATATTGGCTTTCTTGTTTTGTTACATTCCTAAGGCTTAAGTTATGCGATCATTTGAATAAATACCATAATATTTAAATTTAATATTTACAAAACGTTAATCTATTGTTGTCTTTTGTTATTAGTAAGTTGGTTGACTGACACCTGTCCTCTCCTGCTCTCCGGTTAGTTAATAGAATTGATTATTTCGATCTCGCCGCGCGCATTCCGGTAAGACTGCACATGGGGCGAGACAAAGAAATTAAAACGGAATTCACACTCCGTTACGATTATAATAAAGTTATAAAACACAGGCTCATAAAAAAAATGAAATTTAATGTTCATCGATAATTCCATAGAATTCCTAGATAATTTTTTCCACTGAATCTGAATCTGGTGCCCGTTTAACCCTAGCACGTCAGTTTAAGGGCATTTGAAGGTCAAATCCAGGAAAAATGGCCTAATCCATTCATATCATCTTTCTTTTACGTTTTTTAGGTCGCAAAATTCAAATCTAGTGTCCGTTTAATGAGAAAACGTTAAGGTCAAGTTCGTGTTAAGGTCAAATATATTTATTGTGCAAAAACTAAATTTTTGACTACAGGATCTCAAAAAACAGATAATTTTACGTCGTCTAGATATGATTTTTATTTATATTTTTATCATAACGCCGAACGTTACTTCAAGGTCACTATGTTATTTTATAAACTTTACATATAACAATCGCAAAAATGATAAAATATGACTCCGTGGGACTAGAATATATTAATATATTTTGGTGGTCACCGAATTCGAGGTTTGATTAACGCCACGAGGTCAAGGTCATTCTAAGGTCAAATCGCAAAAGAAATGCTTGAGTAGCATATGAAAATGTACTTTCAATTTTTTTTGGTCGCTGAATCTGATTCCGAGATCCATTTGGCCCATTAGGGTCAAGATTAAGGTCATTTTAAGGTTACATCTGTAATTTGAAATCACAAATTCTCTATAAACATAATAAAAAATTACAAATCTGCTGTCGCACCTAAATTTTTATGGTTTTGTCGATAGATATTAAACTTAATTTTTTTGTGGGCCTGTGTAATTAGAGGTTATATTCATTACCTTTTTCGTATTCAGCCGTTATATCTCAAAGATTACTGCTCAGCTTGCAACGTAAATGCTTCTTTCAAGATGCAAAAAAATTAATAATAATTAATTAAATTAACTAAATGAAATTATAGAAAATAAAATAAACAAAATGAAATTATAGAAAATAAAATAAACAAAATGAAATGAAACTAATAAAATAAAACTCGAAGAAAAAAGCTGAAAAATTGCATGAAAGATTATAACTTTTTTTAATATTTTTGTTTATAATTTTTTTTTATTTTTCTATTTTGTATTTTTTTTTGTTTTTTGTTTTAATTTTTTTACTATAAATAAAAGAAAATAATTAATAAAATAGATAATTTAAATGAAATAAAATAAATAAATAAATTTATTAATTAAAGCAAACAAAATGATCAAATAAATTAAAGTAATTATTGAAATTTATAATATCACCAAATTTGTTGGCTCTCGTCGAGAATGTCGTTGTCACTCAACTCTGCAGTTTCATCCGGATTCGCTTCTTCTTCAGTTTCCGCTATCAGATCTGCATTTACTTCTAAGTCCGTGTCCGCTTCTATTGAATCTTCGGCTTGTTCACCAGTAATAGATTTACCAGCCTAGACTTTAATAAATTCTTCAGCGTATGCAAGAAGATTTTCAGAAGAACCTGGACACAGAAAAAAAAGCATGGAGCAGCCTACAAGTAGAAAATGTAAATAAACGGCAGACTCGGTTAAACCCGAAAAAAATACGGGGCTGGAATATACAAGAATTTGTCGAAACTCGGTAGCCTTGAATTTACCATAAATTTTTATATTTACGGGTTTTCGTGAAAATTCCTCAGGACAATATTTTTTTACTAAAACCAGTCTTTTGTTTACATGTGAGATTGCGGTATTACTAAGTTTTGAATTAAGAGAGAATTTATCATCTATTATAGCTTCTAAGAATTTTTTTATCACTCCCATGATGACGAGATACATACAATCGAAAACTTGCGATAAGAATTGCAATGGAAGTCTGTCGAGTGGCCTCTCTCCCTCCTTATGATGTTCACCGTCAATTTTGGAAATGTACTCTTCGTTTTTTATGAGGCCGATGATTTACACCTCGATAAACCATAACTGAGCTTTGATGAATATATTAACGTTGTACCCAGCATCTCGAATAAGATACAAGATCATTATGACCTAATTATCCAAGAATGAAAGCTCGGGTAGGAGCATCCACAATAAAACAACTCAATTTAATCGGAATAATTTTACCGTTGAACTCAACGCCATTTATGCGAGTATAGCAAGAAGATCATCTACAAAACCTTCCATCATTTTTAAGGAATCAGTAGGTTTACGTAAACACTTTTATATGCAAACGAGCTCCGGTTTACTATCAACTATATTAGCGATTCGAATGCAAACAGGCCATATTCTGACCGGAGAAGATTTATGCAATGAAGCTTCATCTGTACTGAAATCAATTTCTAAAATTTCAGGATATTTTTAGATAAAGTTAATTTAAGGGTTGATACAATTGCATTTTCTACTCCTAAATGAAGATATTCGCCTCCAGCAATATTTGCAATAGGAGCTTTTCCACGAGGAGTATGCAAAATTGTACGAGGATCTTTGGGTAAATTAGCTAAGTAAGAGTGTGAACGTATAACATCCATGACAGCCCTAATCTGAGTTTGGTTCATATTAGTCTCTACAAATGCATCTCCAAGGCGTTCTTCAAAACTTTGCAAAGTATCACCATCATCTTCATTCGAAGATATTGATGATTCGGAAATAGAAGACGAAGAATCTACATCATTTAACTCATATTCATCGGATACATAATTATCTCTTATGTGTAACGTTTGAATCTATCTCGCGTTATGAAAACAATAGTTCGGACTCTTTATATTGAATTCGCAATTACGTCTCCAAGAAAAGCAAGAAGTTGACACGCGCGTAATCTAAGTAATAAAAGAAAATCTTTCGAGTAGCAAACCACGAGGCTTACCAACTCGATGAGTTGTTTCGAAATGCAATTGAGAGCAATCGCATCTATCGGGGAGAGGCCCGACAGCGCCGCGATCACTGCTCAATTTAATCTCTCAACAGCAAATATATTTCAGGTGGGAAGATATCTAAGGCTGCTTTTTTCTCATGAGAGAGATAGTCTCATGAGTTGAGCGCTTAGAGATCTGTAGGATGGGAGTTTAACAGGCTAACCACTGAACAAGAAATTTGTCTCAGGAAATAGCTGAGGCTTTATTCCTATAACAGTGCTCGCGCTGCTAAACAAGGTAGGAAAGTGAGTCCTCTTGCCGCAGCGATGAGCGAATTTATACATGAGAAATGGGCTCCTTTCTACGCTTGGTAGCCCCTACAACGCTATTTTTGTCATTGACGCAAATTTTGTACATGTTTTATCCCAAAATGGCTCGATCGAAATTGCAATTCAACGATTTAAAAAATTAAACTTGAAATGATGAATTTTTTAACATAAATTCCATCTCGAGGAAAAATCGCCTCTCAAAGTTATAAGCTATACAATTTAATAATCAAATTACGCCATTTTTACAATAAAATTATGGAAAATTTTTACATGAAAAAATCGCTTCTGGTTAGAAGAATGTTATTCAAATAAAAAATGATTAACGTTGCTCTCTAATTTTGAATAATAATTGAAAAACAGATTTGCAAATTTCTTTTTTAGCGGTTTAAAAATCAGCAAATTAGTGACAATCATAATCATCAATTTTACAGATACGTATGATCGATTTGCTATGTAACAGTGTTATTTTAATTGTTTAAAAAAATTATAAATTGTTTATTTATTGATAACTTAGTGAATAATTAGTTATCAAAGTGTCAAATTCTTGCTTTTCTGTTTCAATACGTCGAGGTTGTAATCGCATGCTCGAAATAACAATATCGTTGTTTATTGCAAAATAACTAACAATATTAACTTATAGATTAGATTTGACTAACAAATATCGACTTGAGAGTTATAACAACATGAAATTCAGGATCAGCGCATCAAATTTAACTAAGAAATACTTTTGTTCGTTTAAAAAACTTCATAATTGACGATTTTCTGTTGTAAACAATAAATTTTCCCACGGTCGTGACGTCACGCTCTTTATATGGTAATTTTTTCGCAGAGTTGCCCTAACACATTTGCATATACGTGTGAAAAGCGCCTACGCTCAATTACCGGTTTTCTTTAATAGTCTCGTGTGTGACGGGTTGCCGTTTTGCAGAGGAAAATAGGAGACAAATCAGACTGGACCGTTACATAGCCCCCCATTAGAATGGTGAATCGGACGAGCCATTCTAATGTGACTAATGGTGTCTGATTTGTTGTTTTTTTTTTTTTTTTTTTTTTTCATTTTATTTACAATTTATTTTTACTCTTGGCGGTGGTGGTTGCTTCCTCCCTTAGCCGCTTAATCTCCTCTTCTTTTTCTGCTATCCTTGCCCCTAGCTTGGCGATGCGTTTCCTCACCCTGCGGTGCTGTTGTTTGGAAGCCTTTTTTTCTTCCGCAACAGGCTCGGTGTTGGCAGGTCGGGGAACGCTGGAGGGCAGAAAAGGGATAGGGGTTTCCTTCACCCTTGGTTTTGGTGGTTTCACCATCGGAGAGTCCACCTGGGGAAACCTGGCTGGAGTTTGCGTTCTTTTGCATTCTAGCCAAGGTATCAGGTTATAGGAGGGCATGAAGGGCCGACCCTGAGGATGGGGAATGAAATCCCTCAGGTCCGAGAGATCGGTCTGGGTGCTTTGATCTTTAGTTAAAAAGGCCATGGCCAAAAATTGTCTGGATTTCTTCTCGGCGAAGGCTTGTATATAGGCATGAGTTCGGAGAATTTATTTGCATATTTTGAATCGACCTCTGACGACTAACAGTGATAAGGCTTTAATAACGAGGTGTGAAATTTTCCCCGAATTTTTCCATTCTTGTGACGGAGCAAGTATGTATCCATACCTATGATTGATTGTACTAAGTATGGTCCTTCGTACAGTCTTATAAATTTTTTGAAGCGTTCTTCGGATTTATCTGTTGCATTGTGACTTTTTAGTAACACAATGTCGTTTATTTCGTATGGTTTATGTTTGGAATTCATGTTGTGTGCTAGAGCTCTTTTGCTTAGCTTTTCATGAACCTTCTCGCAAATATCATTGATTCTGTTAGATACTGTTGAATTATTTGGGGAAAACCAGCGATGCCAAAAGGGATCTGGCTTCCTTCCTAGGTGGATTTCCATAGGTGTATATTCGGTTGTATCATGGTAAACAGAATTCATTATATCTTGTATCTTTAGGATTAACGAGACCCAGCCTTTTGGATTTTCATGGGCATACGCTCTTAAAAAGCGTCCCAACTCTCTATGTATACGCTCTACTGAGTTACTTTGCGGATGGCGTATACTAGAGAATATCAGATTTATGTTCATAGATACCAGCTTTTTTCTTCAACTCTTTGATGTAAATTAAGTACCGTGGTCGCTAATGATTGATTTTGGTTTCCCATATTTTGGCACATAGTCTTGATTCATGATATTCATCAAGAGTATCGGAAATGCTACCGCTGACATCATAATTGTCAGCTGGTTGATCAACGAGAGAATTAATTTCAGCTTGTTGGGAATATTTTTCTTCCTGTTCTAGCATACGCTTACGCGATTTGAAAATACTACGCTCAAGTTTGTTCACTTATAAATAATTCGTACTCTCGTATCTAGTTGCGCTAATGAGTAAGAATTCATTTCTAATAAATCTACTCTACTTGTCCATAAAGTAAATAGATAAAAGAAATATAAGTTAATAATAATAAATTAGAAAATCAAATATATGCGAATATGAATGAGGTTTCCAGGAAAGTCAGACTATGCCCTAGTTTCTTATGGTTCGAATTGTCCCAAAAGCAGAGCTAAAGTCTTCCTTAAATAGGATATAATTAGGCCCAAGTTTCTTATAGCGCGAGATGTTCTATAAGTTGAGCTCGAATTATAGGAAAGGAAAAGTCTTGCTCAGTTAATCACAATGAGAGAAAGAACTTAGGTATCAGCCAAGTTTATTCAGACTCATGCGCTCACTTTGCAAGGCTAGAAGTGAATGCCAGCCTGTGCAATAGAGGGCGTATTTATACACAAATTTTCCCGCCTATTTTCGCAGGAACGTTTTCTTCGAGAAGTTTTCGAATATTCGAGAAACATTCGCGAATTATAAGAAATGAGTTTTCTTAATTTACAAGTAAATAAACATTAATAATGAGCTTTCAACACATGTGAACTTTACAGAATTCATTATTTGTTGATTTAATGTAATTTACAATTATCGCAAATAGTGTGGTCAAAAGTTATTAACTTATAAAGTTAATTAATGTAATATTACAATATTTTGTGACGGGAAACGTCAAGTTAGCGCTAACTACTTAACCTTATTGTTGTCCGTGAGGGCAGCACCTCTCGGGGGGACAAAAATACGTAACGAAGGAATTCGGCACGCGAGCAGACGGAACGCACGCGGTAGAATTTGAACCAGTGAAGCATCGACCATCATAGTGTCCGTCCGCTTACGCTATCGTCCCTTCGATTCACGTGCCCTTGACATCCGTACGCTTTAGTAATAACAGTGACTAGAGATCCAGGAGTGCAGCCGCCAAGGAGCCGTCGAGTACCAGCCGGAGGCCAGAACGAGAAAGAGAGAGAGTGTGGAAGGTTTCGCCATCGAGGGCGAAACCAGTGCGTGCGCGCGTTCGCGACTCGCGAATACCAAAAACAACAATAAAACTGTGCTGTGCTGTGCGAAGTATTCGTTGTTTCTCCTCGATCGCCTGCGAGTAAAAGGTAAGCTGGCCAGCTTAATTTCGCGATCGCGATTACACAAATAATAATTTGATTCTAACATTTAATGCGTGCATGTAATGGCTCTCGTAACGAAGAGCGGCGAGCGTACCGGCAAAGCGTATTGTCGATGAGCGAGCGTGCATGTAAACAAACGTGCGGGCCGACCTTTTGTGAGTTTTGAGGGATAATAAAAGACCCGATTTACCTTACTAACAAGTGTTTTCATTAATTCTCTCATCTCACATAGCTTCCACTCAATTTAGCTTAGGTTATAAACGATTATCGGTTGACTGACGCATATTTTCTCGTGCTCCCCCGGAATAGTAGTGAGCTTTGACGATTTACGTGTGTCCTAGTAATATAACCACGCGATATATTCATTAAACGGTCATACCCCGTTACAATTTACAATAGATAATTATTAAATTTTTACATAACTTTATAGTTTATTAATTTTAGACGAATTTTCTAAAAAGAAATATTCATATTAGTTAATAATATTTGAATTATAACAAATTTTCATATTTGTAACGGTTTTTTCTATAATCTTATAATGTAATTACTAGATTAATTATCTAAGATTTATAAATTATAAAGCTATCATTATTAAGTATAAAATTAACGCTTTCGTTCTATATACAACTTATTGTTTAAATAAATTATTAATTGTTTATTTATTAATAACAGTTAGTATTAAGCTGTTATTAATGAAACCAATTCTTACTCATGTTCTTTGCTTATTCATTTTGCATATGGACTATTTACATTTTTCTAATAATTCATATTTTTAGTATGATAAATAAATTAACTTTGCATATTAAAATTCATTATTGTTTAATAATTAAACGCAATTCGTATTACTACATTCTAAATCTACGTACTAAAATCTATATAATAAATGCTTTTTTATATCAAAATTATCTCTAATTAACATATTCTTTTTTTTAAATAACAAAAATCACTATATCTATATCTATTACTTTGTGACGTCACGCTACTTATATTTTGGTTATAAGATTAGACTCTTGTACTAATACAATCGAATAATCGGTGAGGTGGCGCCGTTTAATGTGCTGATTTGAGTAAGCAGATACATGCGTTTGACGGGTTACAGTGATTCAGTAACATACTCAACTAGCTCATAGATAGGACCGTTACATGTTTTGGACGATACTGCGAACAGCAGTCTTCCAAATTTTTACAAGTTATTAATTGATTTATTTGAGCCATTTTTAATACATACGTTTTACTACTGAGGATAAATTATTAATTAATAGTGATTACTGTCTGCAAGTTAAATGTGCTTTCCTTTTTTTAATATTTAGTGTTGATGAATGTTTTCTGTTATAAAATTTATGAATATTTTCAAATTTATATTTGCCCACTTTTAGAGTGAACAGCAAATCTATAAAATGAATATAAAAATTAATTTTAGTTCATAAAAATAGTTGCTCGAGGATGATGAACGTAAATAGAAAGAGAGAAAGATAATGAGAGCACGCGCACGAAAGAGCGAAAGAAAATGAAACAATACTTATATATCATAGATAAAAATAAGAGAGCAGAGCTGCTCCAGCTCTACTCCAGCTCTGCTCCAGCTCTGCTCCAGCTCTGTTCCAGCTCTACTCCAGCTCTGCTCCAGCTCTGCTCCAGCTCTGCTCCAGCTCTGCTCCAGGTCCCCATGTAAAACAAAAGGTTCAACTCAGGCTTAGTCTAGGCTTGAACGATTAGGCATGGACCAGGCTCAGGAATGGACATGCATAATCCATGCCTGGCTTGAGCTGAATTATGAGCGAGTTATTAGCTATGCATGATTTATGCATGATATATACTTAAGAATATATCCACACAAAGAATTTTTAATTATTTCTCATTCAAAAGTCTTTTTTGAATGAAAAAATTTGCAAAATTGAGTAGTTACATAAATGAATATTAGAACACATTTTATTATAATATTAATTATGAATAACAAATTCACAACGGACAATCATAATACAAGTGTAAAGCTTACAATTTCTTTTCGTAAGGATTTGGTGGCACACAAACATAATTATTAAAAAATATCATTTTTCCTTCCAATTTTTTGAATGGTACAAACGAATAAACGTAAGATTGGCGAACAGGTACGAGAAATTGATACATATCGATTCGTATTTGAGGATGAATGAGCTGTGATACATTAAAATCTCTATAGATTTCGCGTACGAGTGCATAAATACAATTGTTGACGCTTATAAAAAAGCATATCTCGCCAAAATTTTGCTGTTGATTCCAGTAAACAATTGAGTTTCTTCTTGTCTTTTGCCGAAAATATATTTTTGAAGTATAAATTTCACCTTTATGTCTTACTTTACTTGTCGCCATTAATTTGTTTCGTTGAAAAATTAAATTACTTGTGATTTCCGAGCTACGAATGACTTCTATCTCGTTTTTGTTCAATTCAATGATCTTAAAAGTTCCTAGAGTATCTTGTTCATCATCTTTTTCAATAAATCTGTCGTGCAATATATTTTTCAAATTTTGAAATGCGTTTAGCATTTTAAGAGTATTAATTATTTCTGCATCAACTTTGTTTGGACCGTGGTTAATTTTCTTAAAGTAACCATTTGAATCCTCAAATGGGAAAGTCGACCATCTATATAAAGGCCCCCATAGTTTTACAAATAAAGAATAATGTCGCAAAACATGAACGTTAAATGAACATTTTTCGACACCATACAAGTATAATATTTCATCAGCAAAAATATTGATCATAGACTCTGCTGTACTTATGTCATGGTATTGAATTCTACATCGTAGATAAATTCGAAAAGCGTAAGATAAAAGCAAAAAATTTTCATAAAATCTTTTTGGCAAATATTCTTTCAGAATAACAGGGAAATAAAATAATAAAAAGTCTCTCTTTTCTGAAGCTTTAAAGTTTTTTCGATACTTTAGTATGCGGGGTTTTCTTGCGACATAGTCGTGAGGGGAAATTTCCGCAATCATCGCGTTAATTTGATTCTGTGATTGCTTTGATATGTAAAACGGCTTATTGTGGTTTTTTTCATCGAACCACAGTTCCATGAGCATGCCTAGTACTCCTATCATAACATGCAAGTATATATATTCCGGTGGAAATGATAGTGCCATGTGACAGCAAGGAATTAACGCCGCAATAGAAGGTTTTTTCACACCATGCACATACTCCACATTATTCTCAAGAGCAAGTCGAGCTTGCTCAATCATTTTTTCGTGTGTCCTCAACTCCGGCGGATTTTCCAGTGGCGGAAAAATCCAATTATGGCCTGATGCACAAGAGCACTCTTCTTGCTCACAGCTGGAACGTAAATTTGATGCTTACGTATAATATTAGGGCCAGGTGGCAACAACGTGAAAAGTAATTTTTTCAGCCTATGTAAGCTTTTCGATAAGTTGTTTGGTTTTGGCAAAAAGATGTTTAGTAGCAGTAGTAATTTGCTTAGACCTACTTTCGTAAGAGCAATATTTTTGAAGTAATCCATGATGTAGCAAACTGCATCACCAAGTGTCAACTCTCCTTTGTCGTATAACTTCATGCTCAGCCATTTAAAATTATTGTTCACTTCGTTCTCCTCTGCAGATATTACGTCGTCACTCACATCCGTATCACTCTCTGTCTCTGTGAAAAACGAATCCGTCTGTCGGAGGCCCCGCTGATGAGGAGTCCTAATGGCGATGCGTTACTAATAGGAACTACTCAGGTTCCCATCCTAATTACACTTTCTGCTTTCTAATCCATTAGTTTTATTACTGATTATTATCCTCACTTTCTATTCTTAACTCCACTTTCTAATCCTGATTTATATTCCAAGGGTCTATAATTCATTTTTAGAAAGCGAAAGCATCACCTCTAATTGTAGAAAGCGCCTGCGTCACTTTCTCCTAATAGACGCCCTCAAACGGGTATGTAAGGGCTGCGTTCCCTTAAGCGGGCAGTTCTGATTTTGTACCGAAGACGAGCAGTTCAGTCTTTTGAAATAAAACCTATCACTTAAACTCGTCGATTTACTCTAACTCATCCGCTCCTCAATCCTACGGCTGCGTCACAAGAATTCCGCGATACGACATTGGTGCTAAGTGTGGGGTGACGCAAGTGGACAACTTCGAAGAAGACGTGAACGTCTTGGCAACAACCTGCTGTACTACCTCTCGCGAGGACTTCGAAGCTCTGCAAGGCGGTGTGGAAGCTGTGAGCAGCTGGCAGAAAACTGCTGTATATTCTCTCACGAGAATCACATCGTCGATAATTAAGGCCCAAGGACGTGGAGAGAGTGAGAGAATTAGAGGTGAGTGCGGATATTGGGTCTCATAAGTAGCACTATATACCAATAAAGAAAAATGGAGAAGAAACTCGATGCGCTTACTAAGGCATTCGAAGATTTCATGACGAGAATCAGCAACCGAGTCACGGTTGTTGAGAAGTCTAAATACGCGCTTATGAACGCGAAAGAAAAAGATGAATACGCGCTAAACATAACTACAAGTTATTCTCAACTAATGGAAGAGGCGCGCGGCATCGCATCGAAGCTTGCCGATGTTAAGCCTGTAGAAGAAAACATAGAAATAGAACAAACCGAGGCAAAAAGACACCCGGCCTACGACGAACTAGTGCCGGCGTCCTACCGAATATTGACGCCGAAGGACGTCATTACATGGATAACCGAGTTTGACGGTTCGGGTAGTGTAAGAGTTTTTATACGCGAAATGGAGGATGCGATGAAGCAAATGAAAGACGGTTTAGATAAAAAATGCGTGTTTCAAATGGCAAAAACCAGTAAATTAAAGATGGGTGTGAAAGATTTAGTAGATTCGCAGGAAAGAGACACGTGGAAGGACATGAAGGAATTACTTATCTCCTATTACGCGATAACAGAGACTGAATTAAGCTCATCGAAAGAAGAGCGGAATAGGATCATTCAAGTTGAGCATCGAACGGGGTATGAAAGCGTACACGCGTATGCGCGGAAGTTTTTAGACAAACACCGGCTTGTGATGAAAGCCGCGGGCGTGAATGAGGATCCACAACGCGCAAAGTACGCGCAGGAAATGCAGGAAGAAGAAGAAGTTACGCGCTTCGTCATCGGACTATCGGACGAAATTAATGCGCGAGTCATAACGAAATCACCAAAAACTTTAAAAGAAGCAATCAGCCTCGCGAAGAACGCGGAAAATGAAATACAGGAGAGGCAATGGCTTCGAAAAATATCACAGGCACGCCAAGAGGAAAGAGGTAGGCGCAACGAACCACTACGCGATTTGAAGGTCGCCCACGCGGAGGTGAAAGCGACGTAAAGAGAGAGCTCAGGAGAGACCCCCGAAGGGAAGAAGGGACGCGGTCGTACGGTACCGTTAATCGTCGAGAAAGGTATGACAATAATCATTACGGGCGAAGGGACAATGTTGACAGAGGCCAACATTTTCATCGAAACGAGAAAAGAAAAAATTTCCAGAGGGATACACCTTCACGTCCACCGTCGGTGAGGTTTCTGGAGGAAAAGGGCACAGAAAATATAACGAACGATCCGTACGAGTATACAACATCGACGGAGGAAACCGACAAATCATCTACTTACGACCCACAGGAGTGCGACGAACCATACAATTATTAGTGGATTCGGGCGCAGAGGCCTCCATAATAAAACATAAGGTTCTCGATTTTGCAACTTGCAAACCACACAAAGACGACAATACGCGTAAAGTTGTAATGGGTCACAGTATAATAAGTATGTTAGGAACTGCGAAGCTAACTCTATTCAACAAGGACAACGAGTATCTTGTTGCACCCAATGATTTTCCCATAGACGTGGGCGGAATATTAGGGTTTGACGTTATGCGAACACACGACGCGGTAAACGACATCGGAAGGAATTCTATCAAATTAAGCGGGATGTCTATACCTATCAACGAGATACCGTTAGAAACCGACGCGCGCTCCGCAAAAATTCATTTCGTCAAGACTACTATATTCAAAAACTCAACTCCAGTCATTATGGAAGAACAAGATGTTTCGGTTTTAGCAGAAATAAAAAATAATAGAGTACCAGTAGTTATTTCGAACCCTACAAGTAAGGTGAAATTAACCTATAGCAATGAAATTAAGATATACGAGTGTGACGAAGCAAGCCTAAATAGAATAGATAGTAAAGCGCCACGGATTTTTAACACTATTCCTACGACGAGGGAAGTGATCAACCGTGAGCGGTTGCTAAGCCAGGCAACACGTCTAGATCACGTACTCTCAGAGGAAAAGGATGAAATCATGAGAGTGCTGTATAAGTTCAGCGATCGATTCTTCCTACCCGGGGACGCGCTACCAGCAGTAAAAGGAGTGACATACGGCATCAAGCTGAACACAGACACTCCAATTTTCACCAAGCAGTATAGGTTTCCGCCTTTCCAAAAGGAAATAATCTAGGAACAAACGCGCGAAGTGTTGAAGAAGGACATCATCGAGGAATCAGATAGCCCTTATTCAGCTCCCCTGCTAGTGGTCCCTAAGAAGAAAGACGCAGCAGGCCAGCAAAAATGGCGAGTTGTTGTTGACTTTCGCAAGATAAATGAGCACACTCAGGAAAATAATTTTCCTCTGCCGCATATTGACGAAATAATCGAAAATATGAACGGAGCTCATTATTTCAGTGCTTTTGACGTGTACTCTGGATTCTACCACATCCTGATGGATCCACAATCAAAAAAATTAACGGCATTTTCCACTCCAGATGGCCTCTTCCACTTTAAGAGAATGCCGATGGGTTTGAAGAACGCGCCCGTCACTTTCCAGCGAGCGATGAACTACATACTGCGCGGTTTGATAGGCAAAATCTGCTATGTATTTCTCGACGATATTATCATCTTTGGAAGAACTTTAGATGAACACAACGAAAGGCTAGGGACACTACTACTTCGACTAAGAGAGTACGATTTGAAACTACAGCCCGACAAATGCGAGTATCTACGTCCCGAGTTAGAGTACCTCGGACACGTTATAACAAAAGATGGGGTTAAGCCTAACCCGAACAAGATCCAAGCGATCAGCGATTACAAGTCGCCCACCAACCCAACTGAAATAAAAGGCTTTCTTGGATTGTCTGGTTATTATCGGAAGTTCATTAAGGACTTCAGCAAAATAGCCAAACCGATGACAGATCTATTGAAGAAAGAGAGCGCATTTGCTTGGACTGAAAAACAAGAGAGAAGCCTTCAGCGCCTGAAGGAGGCCCTGATAAAAGAACCCGTTCTAGCGTATCCTGATCACAACAAGATGTTTATCCTCTGTACGGACGCTAGCGGCAAAGAATTAGGTGCCGTACTCTCACAGATGCATGGTAAGTTTGAAAGACCATGCGCTTACGCCTCTAGGACACTGAATGACGCAGAAACGTGTTACAGTACTACGGAACGAGAAATGCTAGGTATAGTATGGGCAGTCAAGCATTTTAGGCATTTCTTATATGGTAAACGCTTCAAGATTATAACAGATCATAAACCCTTAAAATGGTTGATGAGTGTCAAAGACCCTTCATCCTGTTTAATGCGCTGGAGACTAAAGCTGGAGGAGTATGATTACGAGATCGAATACAAGAAAGGATCCGTAATAACTCATGCGGACGCGCTGTCACGGAAAGTATACGCCGCGCACACGCGCAGCGATGAAAATCAAGATTTTGAAGAATACCTGCATACCTATAGGAGCACCGTATTGCGGCCGATACGTGAAGTAACGCACACTAAGTTGACGACAGTTGTCATAGGAATCGATCACGACATCGTTATTAAAAACGATGATGAGCCATGTGTGGCTTTTAATAAATTAAAAGGTCACATCATTAGCCTCACTGCCCTTACGTGTTACGACTTATCCTTGTTAGATAATAATATTAAGTATATCGTTACCCGGATGTTAAAATACCTATACACCAGGTTCGATGTACCTCATGAAGTCGTCCTGAAAACAACTACGACTACTGAGGTAAAATCGGAAGCGGAAAAGTTGGAGATTCTAAAGTTATATCACGGTCCGGAAAATGGTCACTTTGGCATCAATAAAACTTTCGATTTAATTTCGTCAAAGTACTTCTGGGTAAATTGCAGAAAGGATGTTGAGAGCTTTGTGAAGAAATGCAAGGATTGTCAAATAACGAAGCGAGCCCAATTTAACACACAGGCAGATGGTGTGCTGATACATCCTCCAAGATGCTTAGGTGAGAGGATTGCAATCGATCACGTCGGGCCATTACCAGCTTCTATAAACGGAAACCATTATATTCTCAGCATACAGGACCAATTGACTAAGTTCCTAACTCTTGTTCCGATTAAAACTGTTAGCGGCCGCGAGACTGCCAATGTTTTACTCAACAATTACGTTTATTTATACGGTGCGCCCCAAGAAATAATCATGGATAATGCACCAGGTCTTCAGTCGGAAATTATGAAGATTTTCATCAAACACCTCAAGATCAAGCCAATAATCATAGCTGCAGGACACCCTGCTTCTAATGGATCTTTAGAAAGAGCGCACGCCACCATAAAGGAGTAAATAAAAATATTAGTTGAAGATCATGTAGATACTTGGGACCAACAGCTGAAGAAAATACAGTTCATATTCAACAACATGACGAATAACGGAACCGGCTACGCACCCATGAAAGCTATGTACTTCAGAAAAACCCATCTACAAACACATCTTCCTACTCTTCAACTAAAATCCCAGGACGCAGCTAGATACGTAGATGAATTTCAACGAAATCACCTAGATAAATTAAAAGACATAAGGTCGAATCTGCTTAGAAGCAAGACCCGATACGAACAAGAAGTGTCGCAGCGAAGAAAAGGACCGACACCACTATATAAAGCAGGCGATAAAATCTTGGTGAACAGTTTGAGAAAGACGCCTTTATCCAATGTATGGGCAGGCCCATACTTAATCACAAATATTAACACCGATACACACACATTAACATATAAGGTTAAGAATATCGAACATAAAAGGCACATTAACGATACAAAGCCTTTTGTGGAATAATTTTATTTCCTCAGATGCTGG
This sequence comes from Phymastichus coffea, assembly GCF_024137745.1. NCBI lineage: Eukaryota > Metazoa > Arthropoda > Insecta > Hymenoptera > Eulophidae > Phymastichus > Phymastichus coffea. The sequence continues at coordinate 1,492,722 of NW_026706827.1, forward strand.
TGATACTTATACTCTCAGGGGTCAGTTTCGCATGGGGCCTTGACAAGCCCTATACGCTTATCCCCATGGACACACCCATATTAAGAGAGGAGCTGTTCAAGGCAAGATTTTATCATGAAGTTTGGACGACCATTCATTTTGTGGATCTTCAAGAAGCAGCCAGAGAAGGCGATCAACTTTTACGTTTCACCAGTGATCTCGAAAGGTATTGTGGCCAATATCCCGAATGTAACCATAGGATAAGTGTAGCAGCCTTGAAAAGGAAGATCAGTACGAGGATGTTTAACCTTGGCAGCTTAATCGATCTAGGCGGTAGGCAAAAAAGAGGCCTACTTAACGCAGTTGGATCAATTAGCAAGTTCCTATCAGGAACAATGTCTGCCGACGATGCGGAAGCAATAAATAAACAAATCGATGACGTAAATAAGTACACAACGGATGCAGTCACTCTACTGAAGAATCAGACGGTCATAGTGAAGTCAGTTCTAATGAACTTTGAGACATTCTCCAACTCTCAAAAACGCAATATAGAAACGCTAGAGCAGCTCGTAATCAATGGGAGTTCTCGGATAAACGCCAACGCGTTTAATTCAAATTTGATGGAAAGCATATCAGCCACAGAAATGCGGATTGATGAGTTCGATCAGTTGATCTCCACATTAAATAATGCCATCTATAACGGTAAAACAGGTACCGTACCACCACAGCTAGTAACTCTAACCAGTTTCTTAAATGAACTAAAGGCGATAAAAAGCAATTTATTCTTCAGAGAGCTTCCATTCCCGTTGGAATTACAGTATTACACCATGTACATACTAGTGAGTAAAGTGAAAATCATGCTGTCGCACAACAGGTTGACTTACGTTATTCACACGCCAATACCAATGGGGCCACCTTATGACGTCTATCAATTCACTCCGATTCCTATGAGCGGATGGACGAAGTTCTACATCTACGAAAACATCAATACCAATCCAGTGGCAATCAACGCTGAGGCAAGCGAATATACCACCGTGAATAAAGAATACTGCGTAGACCTGTACGATTTTAGACTATGCGAGCTACAGCATCTGATTCACAGATTCATCGAAGAACATGGATGCTACGCAAATTTAGTACGAAGAAAACAAGACGAAGGGTGTACAAAGAAGTACTTTTCTTTAAGTGACAGCTATATCTACTCGCTAACTAACGGATATTCGTGGTACATCTTGCCAGTAAAGCCTGAGATAATTACCATCACATGTAACACTTTCAGTGATACCACCATATCCGTCACACAAGCTTCGATATTGGAGATACACCCTCAATGTAGAGGTACATCACCAGACAGTATTTACTTGCCCAGGAGCCACATGAACGATACGATATCCAAGTCATATAAAATCAATGTGACATTCTCCAATATAGAGTTATTTTTGCTGAATTCAACAGAATTAAAAACGCCAATCTTGCATGGAAGGCACCTAGACTTAATCACCATACACAATACCGCCCAAAAACTAGACGACCTAGTGGAAAATTTGGACATCATAGTACAGGATCACAAACATCGTACCTGGATCAACACTGGATACAACATACTGCAATACGCCGGATACACCTCATTAGGCATTATACTGCTTACAATATTCTACAGACTTAATATATTTAGCTACATTTTTGATCAAATTGTAAAGCTTTGTAAATGGCTCTGTTCGCCATGCACCAATATCTTTATAAATTGTACTTCACCGATAATACAACCAAGCGCTCTGATCTACCCCAACACGGTCTACTACGCCCCTCAACAATTAACGCTAACGATTCGGCAAGTTTACGACCTAGAGAGTCGCAAACTTTTCTGATGTGGGAAGGTGTCGGAGGCCCCGCTGATGAGGAGTCCTAATGGCGATGCGTCACTAATAGGAACTATTCAGGTTCCCATCCTAATTGCACTTTCTACTTTCTAATCCATTAGTTTTATTGCTGATCCTAATCCTCACTTTCTATTCCTAACTCCACTTTCTAATCCTGATTTATATCCCAAGGGCCTATAATTCATTTTTAGAAAGCGAAAGCATCACCTCTAATTGTAGAAAGCGCCTGCGTCACTTTCTTCTAATACACGCCTTCAAACGGGTATATAAGGGCTGCGTTCCCTTAAGCGGGCAGTTCTGATTTTGTACCGAAGATGAGCAGTTCAGTTTTTTGAAATAAAACCTATCACTTAAACTCGTCGATTTACTCTAACTCATCCGCTCCTCAATCCTACGGCCGCGTCACAAGAATTCCGCGATACGACAGTCGATATCCAAGTAGAAGTTGAGAGAGAGCTGAGCACGGAGAGAATATGATCGCTATCCTGAAAAAAGTACTCATTTTCATTAGTCCATTCATTATACAATTCGTACTAATAAGTTTTCGAAACACTCATGATATAAATGATTTTATGGAAAAATAGACAAGTATACAAAGCGCCCGTAATGCACGTGATTTAAGAAAAAGACCTCATTGCTACTACGCACGAATAATTATTTTAACATGAAAAATAAGTAAAATAAATAAATAAAAGCTCATCTCGCGCGGTCGTTGCAAGTGATGGGCAAAGTATGCGCAAAACATCGTGCACTTTTCTTCAAATTTTCAACGAAATTATAAACTTGTTAAACTAGAAAACTTACGTCTTGATCTATGAAATCCATTTGTTCATCTTCGTCAGCACTCTCGGTTAATATTTCTTCTTCCCTGATGTAATCATTTTGATTCTGTACGACTTCTCTTTGATTCCACCTATTTCTCGTTATATGAGGAATACGCCCAGTCTGTATTAAATATCGAAATGAGCAATATATTTTTTTAAATTTAAGTACAGATAAAAAAATACTCACTCCATTTCCATGATAATTTTTATATGTACGACGTCGCATTTTTATTTAAACATTTAACAATTTACTATTTGAACCTATGAATAACCTGTGAGAAATTACATTCTTCGTTTGAATGACATTTTGAAAATAATTTATTGGAAAAATTATTGGAAAAGTAAGATCACAGAAATGAAGAGAATTAAAAAATGGAAATGTATTTAGAGAAAATTAATGCTTCCTAATAAAAAATAAAGCATAATTATACATTTGGATTTTACATCTAATAATCCAGACATTCAAGTCAGTTGGTTTAAAGGAAATGCAGGAATTGTCACTTCTATAAAAAACCTCGAAGGGAAAAATTAAGAATTATTAACTTTTCTAGATTATCAGAAACTAAACAAAAACCTTTTTATCGGAATATATACTACAAAGCTTTTGAAGAAGAACATTGAAACTTATGAAAAATTGGTGAGACTATCGACAATCACAATTTGTGTAAAAGCAAAATCAGCATTACATTATACACGAATAAAAATTTCCAAGGTATGTCCAACTTATCAGATAAATACTTATATTCAAATAGCATCTACCTGGTAAATTTTATTCCTTATCAACATTTCTCTATTTTGGTTGCAAACAAATTCTTCTTGTTAAAACAAACATGTCTTAAAACATAAGTACACGTTTGATGCTTGATCTAATTCTAAAATCTGCTGCCAATATCATTTAATAAATACAGCTTTAAAAAATTTGGCACGTCATGTATCTAATTTTTCAAAATTCACTAATACTAGAAAGAATGGCATTGGATTTTCACAGTAAATCAAGTACACTGCAATTAATAAATGATATTGCCAGCAGGTTTGTGAATTATATCAAGCATCTAAGTAACATCAGTTTTATCATCCAAACTAAACCAACGATATTTTTCTATTGGAAGTCTGAACATAATTTTACAGGAGCTTTAAAGTCCATAAACTATTACTTTCTTTATGTTCCAACTTTATGTTCCAACTTTATGTTCCAACAAACTTTATGTTCCAACGCGGCTTTACTATAGTTTCTATTGATCTCAAATAAAATTATAATAATTTCTAATTAAAGTTAAAACAGAAGTACACTTTTCATCAAAGTTCTAGTTTCTGTATTTTCTTTGATCAACTTCTTTGAATTATTGTCAAAAGCATTTGTTTAGGGGAAGGTTAATCGTCGAAGAACAGCTCTGGTTTTCCCTTTCAAAATCTGCTTTATTGGGTTGGCCGTTGAGACGTCCTTTATTGTACAAAAACTGAGGTCGTAGAAGTACAAGAGAAGACCGCGCGAAAAAAAAGGGGGGACGGTCAAACTGCTCGAGATGTCGCCACCACCGCCGGCCTCTGGCGCACAGACGGCGACGGCGCTCATGAGAATCACCCAAACATCCCGCCCGCCTCGTTCCAGGAACGAAGAAGACTAGTCGGTTGGTCTCTCTTCGATGGCGTCGTCTCTGATAGGGAGAGGGGCAATCTTGACGACTGGTCGAGTGTACTCGCCCCCAGCGGTCCGAACAGTAACGGTCCTCACCAGACCGTCTGACCCGGAGTGGGTGGCAATCACTCGGCCGAGAGGCCAGCGCCCATCCGGCCGTAGAAGCGAAGGATCTACAATGACAACTACATCGCCTGGTTTAAGGTTGGGCTGCGGCTTTCTCCACTTCGGTCTTTGAAGGAGCGTGTTCAAATACTTCCTGCTCCACCGGTCCCAAAAGTGTCCCCTCATCGCTTGGACAAGCTCCCAATGATGATGCTGGTTGATCTTGTCTGTAGAGGGATTGGGCTGCAGATAAGACGTGGACGACGTGCCAATCAGGAAGTGACTTGGTGTGAGGGCCTCCAAGTCTCCCAGGTCCCCAGCCGGTGGCACGAGAGGACGGCTGTTGAGAAGAGCCTCGACGGAAACCAAGAGAGTGGTGAATTCCTCATAGGTGAGGCGGCGTGAAGCGGCGATGCGAAGCAAGTGTCTTTTCATAGACTTCACGCCAGCCTCCCAAAGACCGCCGAAATGAGGTGCCGACGGTGGGATGAATCGCCAAGTAATTCCCTCTTGAGCGAGTTCGCCTTCCACTAGACCCCAATCGATCTCGGCTTCTCGTAGGAGGCGGCTCAGTTCCAGACTAGCACCGCGAAAGTTGGTCGCATTGTCGCTCCATATCTCTGCAGGGCGACCTCGGCGACCGACGAAGCGTGTCAGTGCCCCAAGAAAACTGGCGGTGGTCAAGTCTCCCACTAACTCAAGGTGAATGGCTTTCGTGCTCATGCACACGAATAGAGCTACGTAGCCCTTGATCGTAGGAACTCCTCTGCCCTTGCTGCGACAAAGCGAAAATGGACCTGCGTAATCCACCCCGCATTTGGCGAAAGGACGCGATGGTGTCACTCGGGCCGGGGGCAGCGGTGCCATCATTTGAGAAGCAGTGCGAGCGGAAAGGCGAGCACACACAGGGCACAGACGCAGAAATTTCTTCACGCGCGACTTGCCGCCGGTGATCCATGACTTTTGAAGCGCCCTGGCGTAGGTGGCTCTGAAGCTTCCGTGGAGACTGCGTTCGTGGGCCCACCGAACGACCAGCTGGGCAAGATGCGAGCGTCCGTCGAGAAGAACGGGATGTCGCTCGTCATATGGCAGAAGAGAGTGGTCCAGCCGTCCGCCCACTCTCAAAACTCCGTCATCGTCGAGGTAAGGCTCCAGTGGTTTTAAAGGGTTGTGCCCTCGGAGGGGGCGTCCAAGCCGAAGCTCCTTGATTTCCTCAGCGAAGGTCTAGCCTTGAGAAAGTCTGGCGCTCAAAATAAAAGCCCGTCGCAGCTCGGCGACCGTGACTGGCGCCACTGGCTTGGTTCCCTGCTTGCCGCGCAGTAATCTAATTGCACGGACTGTGCCTCTTAGTAGAGCCCCGAGGGAAGAGAAACGAGAGAGATGAGACTGCGGAGATCCGCGCTGCGCCTTCGCGACCAGAGATGTTGTGCAGGCCGTGGTGATCTCTTTGTCTGGCGGCGGGCTGCCAGCGTCTGACTCTTCTGGCCAATGGTGGGGAGGGGCCGAGAGCCAATCTGGTCCCTTCCACCAGAGTTGGTGGGAAGCTAGCTGAGACGCAACAGTGCCGCGCGAGGCGATGTCGGCCGGGTTACATTCGGTAGGCACGTGGTGGAAGGTGACACCGACAGTGAGCTCCTGAATATGAGCGACATAATTGTCGATCAAATCGTTGCCCACGGGGTCCTCCGACCGAATCCAATGGAGAGCGACCTGCGAGTCGCTCCAAAGATGACAGTTAGTCATGGGCACCTGTAGGGCGATTGCGACGTCCTGGAGCAGCAGTGCGGCGATGAGAGTTGCACGAAGCTCCAACCGCGGAATTGTCATTCTGGCACGGGTGCTGGTGGCTGGAAGTAGGCTTCGAATGGGCGATAATTTTGATTTTGCGCTGATGATGTTGATGCTGAATTCCGAGTTCGAGATGGAGGTGCGCGAGTACACGACGGCGGCTAGGGCTCGCCGACTGGCATCGGCGAATGCGTGAAGTTGCACCTCCCGCCCAGGTCCATGTCCGAGCCAGCGGGCGATGGTTACATTTGACGCCTCTTGCATACTAGTGCGAAAGTCGAGCCACTTTTCGCTCCACGATTTGGGTAGAGGCTCATCCCAGTCGAATTTAGCTCTCCAAAGATCCTGGATGATGAGCTTGGCGACTAAGGTGAGAGGCGTGAGCCAGCCGGCAGGATCAAAAATGCTGGCCAACTCTGCCAGGGCTGTCCTTTTCGTGAGCGGTCCGCTCGTAAGTGGAGGCATGGCTCGGAGTCTGAAGCAGTCGGCCAACGGATCCCAGGTGACTCCCAATTCGCTGACTGGACCACCCGTCGAAAAGTTGACCCAACTCGGTCTGAGCCTATCGTCCGTGGAGATGTCGACTAGTAACTCCGGGTCGTTAGCAACCCACTTTCGGAGGTGGAAGCCGCCCGCCTTAAGCAGCTCAACGAGTTGATCGCGGATTCGTTTGGCAGTCTCGAGATCATGACCTCCACTCAGGAAGTCATCCATATAGAGGTCCCTTTCTAACACCTTTCTGGCCAAAGGAAGGTTCTCTCCCTCGTCAGCACATAACTGCTGCATCGTTCGCAGTGCAAGGAACGGGGCACAGGCTGTCCCATAAGTGACTGTCTGCAGGGCAAAGTGACGAACGGGAGCCTCTGCAGAGGGACTCCAGACAATTCGTTGGAGGTGAATGTCCCTCTCGTCAACTCGGACTTGCCGGAACATCATCTGTACGTCAGCACAAAATACGACACGGTGGCGTCGCCATCTGGTAATGACGGACGAAATATGGCTTTGCAGCTTCGGTCCCGAATGAAGGGCGTCATTGAGGCTCGGCCCGGAGGTGGTGAGTCGAGAGGCGTTGAACACGACTCGAAGTTTGCGTCCCTTGTCACTGCGCTGCCATATTCCGTGGTGTAGGATATAGTAGGCTGGTCCCGAATTTCCACCGAGTTCCTCCGCGGTCAAGGCTCGCATGTGTCCGAGTCGAGCATACTCCTCCATGAACTCGCAGTAATTTTTGCGCAACTCTGGGTCTCGTTGCATACGTCGCTGCATCGATACGAGGGTTGATCGTGCTTGCGGCAAACTTTCTCCCAACAGGGCGACAACTTCGGGCTTCAGTGGTAGTCGTACGACGTATCTTCCGTCTTGGCCTCGACATACTCCCCGAGTGTAGATCTCCTCGCACTCCAGGTTTGCTGCAGAGACGCGTTTGGCTACGAGAATCTCCTCCAGTGCCCAGAATCTTTGGACGAGCGCCAGGAGCCTCTCATGGCTGAGCTCGTCGTTGACCTGCACAGTGGTCGCGCAGGCTTTAGAGGTGACGAGATGTTTCTGCGTTGCCGATACATCTATGCGTCCCGTTAGCGTCCATCCAAAGATGGTGTTCTGGGCGAGCAAAGAGCCGCAATGCTGAAGGCCCGTGCTCATAATGAAGTGATAAGCATCCGCCCCCATCACGGCGTCTACTTGGCCCGGTTGGTCAAAGGTCGGGTCGGCAAGGACCAGACTCCGTCGCAACTCGTCGAATCGACCACTGAACGGCTCCGAAGGGGTGACGATGCTTATGGCGCGCAGAACGAAAGCGTTCAACTTGATCAGTGCCTTTCTGGTAGGGTCATAAATGAAGACTGTAGTCTGATGCCTCGCTGAGTCCATGGCCGGCCCAGTGACGCTGGTGATCCCGACGTTGATGCGCTTGAGCCTGCAGCCGAGCCTTCGAGCGAGGTGCAAACTGAGGAGGGTGGCCTCTGCGCAGGGATCGAGAAGGACCCTCACTGTCGCCTCACAGGCTCCGCCGTCGCTGAGTGTCACTACGGCGGTGGGGAGGACTGCCAGTCATGCTGGCCCGGCGTCGTCGGTATGACTCGCCTGCGTCGCGACCGCTTGAATTCGGGGCGCCTTTGTGTCGCGCCGGACGGCTGGCTGGGGCTCTTCGTTCTCCTGGTGCTCTGATCGTCCTGCTCCATCGTGGATAAGGGTGTGATGCGCTCCTGCGCAACTTCGACAGGTACCACTGGAGAGGCAATTACGAGCAGTGTGGTTACTGCCCAAGCAGTTGTAACAGAGTCCTCGTGTAGCGACAAGTCGCCGGCGTTCCTCTGGGTCTAGACCTCGAAACGTGAGACAATGTCCAACGTAATGGGCTTCCTTACAGGCGGGGCAACCGCCCTTTCCGTGGTGGGCGCCCGTCGCGTGAGCCCGAATGGTCTTGGGGACGTTCGGCTGGGCCAACTTCCGTTTGTTAGTCCATGAAGATGATGAGCTGCTGGTGGAAACCGATGAAATGGACCGCAATGTGCGGTATCGTCGTTGCAGAAAATCAGCGAACCGTCGGAAGGTTACGTTGCTCTGGCTTGAATTACTCTCTGCCGCTGCATCTTGCTCGAGCTCCTCTTCCCAGGCTCGCCGAGTAAGAGGGTCCGTGGCCTGGCCGCCGAGGAAGACAAACCATGCGTCCCAATGAACTACCGGTTGTCCGAGTCTCTCGAGCTGTGACCAACGTTTGTTCAGCTCGTCGAGAAGCATCAAAAGTCCCTCCGGGGTCTCCTCCTCCAACGACTTCAGGTGAACGAGCGCGGCTAGATGGTCACGGGTCTGAAGCTTCGGCTGGTCAAAGCGCCGACAGAGGGCCTCCCAGGCTGAAATGTAGTCGTTGCCAACGGTGCGGAAGCTACGCAGTGCATCGGCGGCGGCACCTTCGACACTGGTTTTTAGAAACATGGCCTTCGTGGCGTCTCCAAGGGAGCCATTGTTGTGGACGAGGTCAACAAACAGGTCACGGAACGTTTCCCACTCTTCAGGTTGGCCGCTAAAAGTAGGCAGTGTCAAGCGAGGAAGTTTCGACAGCGGAACGTCCATATCTGTTGCCGATGCCGACGAGGCCGCCGCGGACATTCTGCCAGCCTCTAGTGAGGCGCAGCGGGACCGGCTGTCGAGCAAGACGCTTCGGCTCTCGAAGTATAATTCTTCTCCCGTGGTGAAGTCGTCGCCGGCGAGGTATCCGAGGGCCGATTCTTCTGTCGAGGAGAGAAGGATGCCATGGTTGTGGTTGAAATTTCGCCAATACCCCTCCAAGAGGTCAAGGCGCACTTGAATTGACCCCGGCGTCCAGCTGGTGGCCGGCGCCGCAGCTACCTTCTCCGCCGTGTTCTGGAGAGACTTCAGAAGTGCCTTCTGAATGACGACCAATTCCATCTGTGAAGAAAAGTCGGAGGAAGTAAGCATGTGGCCGGTTATCAGGAGCAGGATCGTGTAAGTTCGCCGACTGACCCCCGGGGCCGACCGCTCGGCGCTCGGGTTCAGCGCGCGAGCGAAGCACGCCTCTCCTGGCCTCAATCGGTCGAGCACAGCCGACCCGTCGCCTGGATTGGAAAGACCAACGGCCAGTCGAGTGCTCGACGACCGACTAACTGTGCGTGCCAATGAAGCACTTGAGAGAGCGCGCTCGACTCTCTCTCCTGGCTTGCCGGGCTTATCCGTCTTATCCTTAGCCATCTCGCACTGATTTTATAATGCTTGGGCGGTCGCCCCGTCGGTAGTGAGCAAGGGGGGAGAGAGAAAGAGAGCGGTGCTCGGGTACCTCGTAAAAGGCGCGAGTGCTTTCACTCTGAAGTATTTAGCAGTACGATGGCTGCGCGCTCGCAGCTGTAGTCTGGCTAATAGTTTGAGGTCCACCATGAGAGGGCGCCCCTCATCCAACCTCGTAGTGGTAATCATGGCCGCTGAAATGGCTTCCGGCTGCAACGGCAGCGACGTCCTTCCCTCAGTATTTTGCTAAATTGCAGCACTTGACCCATGTCTTTCTCTCTCATTCGACCCGACTGGACACCGACTCCGCCAATATCTTGCCTTCGAGTCGATCTTCGACAGTGGCCACCCGCCGTCGAAGCGCATAGCCGAAGGTGGCTGCCGTCGTCAATGGCGGCCATCCGCCATCGACGCCCGTAATGAGTCGTTGGCCGTCGTCGACCGCGGCCGCCCGCCGTCGACGCCTGTGCTGGGTACTTGCCGGCCGTCGGCCGCTGACGCTTGTGATGGCTTCATCGGGCGTCCCACATCGCCGGGCGCTGCGAAAGCCCACATCAGCCGACTCGCCAGCCGAGACTCGGCTGCTCGCTTTGCAATTACATATAAAAAGGAAATACTCGCCTTAAGAGGATGATCTCAGGTTGTCAATCTTAATCCGGCTCGAAGGACCAAATGTTTAGGGGAAGGTTAATCGTCGAAGAACAGCTCTGGTTTTCCCTTTCAAAATCTGCTTTATTGGGTTGGCCGTTGAGACGTCCTTTATTGTACAAAAACTGAGGTCGAAGAAGTACAAGAGAAGACCGCGCGAAAAAAAAGGGGGGACGGTCAAACTGCTCGAGATGTCGCCACTACCGCCGGCCTCTGGCGCACAGACGGCGACGGCGCTCATGAGAATCACCCAAACAGCATTGACATAAAAACATAAGAAATTTGACTTCTGTTTTAACTTTAATTAGAAATTATTAATTGTATTTGAGGTTAACAGAAACTAAAAAAAAGCCACACTGGAATATAAAGTTAACAGTTCTATGGACTATAAAGGTCCTGTAAAATAAGGTTTACACTTCCAATAGAAAAATATCGTTAGTTTTGTTTGGATGATAAAACTGATGCTTCTTTGATGCTGAATATAATTCACAAACCTGCTGCCAATAATATTTAATAATTTTAGTGTACTTGATTCATTGAGAAATTCCTATGCCATTCTTTCTCATAATAATGAACTTTGAAAATCCTGCTGAAAAAAATTTATTGGTTTCTATTAAGAATGGTTTATATTGAATAGTAATCAATTGTGTTCAATGGAATTAATGTTTAAGCGGCGATTGAAAATGCATTATTTTCAATGGTAATTAATGGCATTAGTAATGAAAAGTAAAATTCCAATTAATTTAAATCGTAATAAATCATTATAAACAATACTTTTAATAAAAATCGATTCAATGGTATTTTATTGAATCGCATTTAATGAGTTTCAAAAGACTTATGTCGAAAAAATTCCCCAATCGTACTTAATCGAGCAGTTTTTTATAGATTTCAATGTATGATGAAAGCGTACTGTAACCAATCGTACCTAGTGGAACCATATTCTATAGATAATAATAATCGTTTAAAAAATAATTTCCCAATTAGACTCAACCGAACAGTTTTCAATAGGTTTCAACGTATGATGAATGGCTACTATATATAATCATACTTAACGTAACTATATTCTATAAATTCTAACGATTATTTGAAAAATAAATACTCAATTGGTCTCAATCTAACAATTTTCAATCGGTTTCAATGTATGATGAACGGGTGATACATGTAATCGTATTCAATGTTATGATTTTCTATTATACATTTTAATAATAGTTTCAAGAATAAATTCTCAATTGTATTCAATGGAATAGTTTTATGTCGATTCCAATGTAAGGCAAATGGGTGCTGTATAGATTTTTTTAGTTTTAATACATTTCATACATTTTATTGATTGTTTTAAAAATAATGTTCTTATTGAATCTATTTTAATGGTTTTTTTTATATAATTCAATAAATGACAATTGTAGAGAATAAACAATCATAATGATGGAATTAATTCATTCTTTACGAATCACAATGTTATACTTACGATATACCAGTTAGAAAAGTTGCGTCATTTGAATCTATTCAATAGTGATTACATAGTAGTAAAATAAATTGTTAAATATTTTTACTATTGATTCAAACTTGGCAATGAGTACAGAATTGTTAAGTATCATAGAATCTCATTCATTCCAATAGTCATCAAATATCCAAAGTTATTAAAAACTATTCAATGATAAAAATCTATTGATTCAATTGACTCATTTACCATTGAATATTGTTCACCATTCATTTCTATAGTCTGTGACGGAAACGTCAAATTAGCGCTGATAACCTAATTTAATTGCTGTCTGGGAGGGCAGCACCTGCCGGGGGGACGAAATTGGTAACGAAGGAATTCGGCACGCGGGCGGACGGAACGCGCGCGATTGAAACCGAACTAGTGAAGCTTCGACTATCATTGAGTCCGCCCGCTTTCGCTATCGCTATCGCCGATCCACGAGCCGTCAACATCAACACGCTAAAGCAGCAACAGCCAGTTATCCGTGATTGTAGCCGCCAAGGTGCCATCCAGCTACCAGTTCGAGGCCAGGACGAGAGTGTGTGTGTGAGGTTTCGCCATCGAGGGCGAAACCATAACGTGCGCGAATTCGCGACCGGCGACAAACAATCAAAAACTGTTCCGCTCTGTGCGATTTGTCTGTATTTCCTTCGATCGCCCGCAATAATAAGGTAAGCTGGCCAGCTTAATTTCGCGATCGCGGTTGCATGATTAATTATTAATTTCCGACATTCGAAGCGTGCATGCGACGACTCCAATAACAAAGAGCAGCGAGCGTCCCGGCAATACGGGTTGTCGATGAGCGTGCGCCAATGTAAAAAAACGCCGAACTTGTATAGTATTCGAGGAATAATAAAAGGTTTAGTTCGTATTGCTAACAAGTGTTTTTCGACTCACTTACACCTCATAGCTTCCACTCAATTTATTATAGGTTATTTACAATTACTGGTTGACTGGCGCCTGTCTTCACATGCTCTCCGGACCGCATTTTGAGCATAGATAATTACATTCGCCTCTTTTATTTAATTGCGCGAATAAAATATAATTAAACGGTTTTACCCCGTTACAAGTCGAATAAACTTCAATCCTCGATCTTGTTCGTAAAAATTACGATTAATGACAAATCAGTATGAAAGAGATATTAATATCATTCAATCTTATTAAGAATGTTACCGTGAATAGTATAATTCCCAATAGAAAACAATTCAACATAAATGTTTTGAATGGAAATCAATGGTAACGTATCGTTTCACACCTAATAAATTTCAATAAATTCCAATAATACAGTATTTCCTCGCTTAATTCCGAACGATTTCAATGGTTATTTTGACGAACAAGATAGAGGATTGAAATCCATTGACTTTTTTTTAATAGTTTCCAATGGATTTTTTTCAGCATGGAAATTACATATTTGAATATTTGACATGCCAAATTTTCTAAGGCTGTAATTATTAAATGATATTGGCAGTAGATTTTAAAATTACATGAAGCATTAAATGAGTAATTATATTTTAAGGTAAACTCATAAAAAGTTGATGAGGCAATCGACAAGAATAATTTCTTCGTCTAAAAAGCTCCTGGAAAATTATTTTCACATATTTTAAACAGAAGACTATATTCTAAATAGATTATTGGGTTATTAGGTTATTTGGAAAGAACATACAATAAAATTAAATTGTCGTTTTTGAAATATATATTAATAATTTTGAAAAAATAAGAGGGGTGCAATTAAAACGAGCAAGGGTTCAATTTTTTTGCCTTGTTTCTTTACAAGAATATTGTGACGTCGTGGCAACGACACAGCTTAGGTGCGCCTGAGGCTTAGCGCAATCTCAGGTTTCGTTGTCGCCAGAACTGCGATTTCTCGTCTAAATTGGCGTGGATCACTCGTTAAGAAATTGTCTAAATCGAGGGGGATAGTGCCACAGAGCCTATACTTCTGCTCTCAGATTCCGATCAAAAGTCGTAATCTTTGAGCTAGAAGCACCACGGGTCCTATCAATAGTAGTAACCGGATTTTCCTAATAATATTAATACCTGGAGCCTATCAAAAGTAGTCTCCAGATAATAAAAAAAAAAAGAAAGGGAAGCACGAGCTATTACTTCCCTAAAGGAAAGAGAGATAAAAGTAAAGAAATAAAGGATTTTTCTTATTCGCTTACTGTCTTTTTTTTATTAAGAAGTATTGTTGAGTTTAGTGTTGTATGATTTCTCCTTGTCCTATTCTAGGTTTTTTCTGTTACTTGGCTGCTTGGCTCTCTGCTTCTTCACTGATAGCACGATGTTGGATTTTCTTCTCCGTGATCCTTATTTTTCATTCTCTGATTTTTTTCTCCACTACTGTCGCTCGATGCCCGTACATCTCTTTTTATACACTGGGGGTTGTTGGGTGGTAAGTCCCTCTCCTAGCGTCTTGGTTTTGGGAGGAGTGGAGCAAGCAATGATGCGTTCATTGGCTCGTTCGTCTCTTCTCATTTTCCTCACTAAGTTTTCGGGCCTTAATTGGAGTGGGGGCGTGGAGAAAATCGGGGGAGCGGACGCAAAGGTACAGGCCTTGGCTCGCGAGATGGCTCCTCGAGTACCGTTCTCAACCACGATTTATCCAGTAAGCTGGTTTACAATAACTTAAAGATTATTTTTTTTGTATAAACTCGTTAACTTACAAGTTACTTAGTGCTAGGGACAATATTGTAGGTTTTTTCCGCAATTACAGTTGATTATAATTTGTATTGAAAATAAGTATTACAAATAATTATAAGTATATAATTTATATTGATAATAAGTAATAAAGTATAATCTTATTATTTCGTACGCTGTATTGTACAGATTTATGGGTGTTTTATTAAATTATTCACTAATCATACAATTCTATTTAAGTTTTAATCGGAGTATTAGTATAAGAAAAACTTATGTAACTTAACAAGGCGATTATTTCCTAATTTCTTACAATAAAAATCCGTTTAACAACATAGTGCACATATATAATAATTTTTTTCTTGGATTTTTCTCCGTTTTTCTTATTTTTTAGCTAATCCTAGCTTTGAAATGAGAACTCGATGAGAGGTTTGAGAAGTCATATTCATCCGGGATGTATTGCGATAGTTAAATAATTACATTTGGATAATTTTAAATTTTATTTCATTTCAATGGTAAATTTTTGAGCATCTTAACCCATTAACGCTCACAGGACGGTTTTTCGAGACCTGAGTTTGAACTATTCTCATGTCATGAATTCTCGTGGAAAAAATTCAGGAACCATTGTTTCTTATGTTTTCGAGTGTCCTCTTTCCAATGATGCTGGTTAAAATTGTCGCTGAAAAACTTTTACGGTCCAAAAATCAAAAATAAATAAAAAAAACATGATTTTCTGATTTAATTTTTTTTTTAAATCGACTTTTCGTTCCCTAAGCATTTTTTTTAATGCCTAAAACCCTTATAGATCGCGGCCTCAAGGTTTTAACTACAAATTACTATGGTTCTCCGGATATGAAAATTTTTCGTATAAACAAAATGGCGGCCGAAGTGAAAATATTTATCTAAAACTTTACAAATTTTTTTCTCGAATATTATAGATTTTCATGAAAATTTTTAAAGAACAAAAATGTCTTAGAATTAGTTATAAAATACTCTCAAATTTTTTCAGAATCATCCGAGAAAATTTTGGGATTTCGAAAAAGTCTCTGAATTGAAAATTTAAAAATTATGTCGGAAAATTTTGAAATAATTTGAGAGCGTTCTTTGTTTGTTTTTAAGATATTTCTATTCTCAGAAAAACTTTCGTAAAGTGCATGGTTTTTGGTAAACAAAATATTTGTTTAGCAAACTTTAACATTTTTTTTCTCGAAAAGTATACTCTTTAGGAACATTTTTCTGAGAATAGAAATGTCTTAAAAACAAACAAAGAACGCTCTCAAATTATTTCAAAATTTTCCGACATAATTTTTAAATTTTCAATTGAGAGACTTTTCCGAAATCCCAAAATTTTCTCGGATGATTCTGAAAAAATTTGAGAGTATTTTATAACTAATTCTAAGACATTTTTGTTCTTTAAAAATTTTCATGAAACTCTATAGTATTCGAGAAAAAAATTTGTAAAGTTTTAGATAAATATTTTCACTTCGGCCGCCATTTTGTTTATACGAAAAATTTTCATATCCGGAGAACCATAGTAACTTGTAGTTAAAACCTCGAGGCCGCGATCTATAAGGGTTTTAGGCATTAAAAAAAATGCTTAGGGAACGAAAAGTCGATTTAAAAAAAAAATTAAATCAGAAAATCATGTTTTTTTTATTTATTTTTGATTTTTGGACCGTAAAAGTTTTTCAGCGACAATTTTAACCAGCATCATTGGAAAGAGGACACTCGAAAACATAAGAAACAATGGTTCCTGAAATTTTTCCACGAGAATTCATGACATGAGAATAGTTCAAACTCAGGTCTCGAAAAACCGTCCTGTGAGCGTTAATGGGTTAAATGGAGGAAAAATCCGTTGGGAAAAGTAGCATAGAGGATGCAGTCGCGGTTTTAGGACTCTCTCCTCTCATCGACATGTTGACGCCTGTTAAACACGTGCAAGGGAGCTACGCGCTCTTTGCATGCGTTAGAGAACGCTGGCTCGGATGTAGTACGGATTTTATTGCTTTTCGAGGGAAATTCTTATCGCGACACTCATCGCGGCCGTCCTCGCTATTGAGTAACTGTTTTCATTTCGTGCTTGCCTTAGATGCTATACAAAAAAAATATTCTTACGAAAAATTAAAATTTTAAAAATGATCCGCCGTTACAATATTAAGTATTATTAAAGATATCGCAGTTGTAAAAAACGAACATTATCAGTTTTTTTTTTGGGACAACTGAAGGGATTCAATTAAAATAATGAACATTTTTGGAGGGTTCAATTAGAGATATTTCGAATGGTATTTTTTTTTCACTGTCCATTACACTTTGCAGGCTAGGGTAAGGGCGGTCGCGCGTGCTCGTCACGGCGTGCAGTTATACAGCAGGTATTGTAACGTTCGAGTCTATCTCACGTTATCAAAACAATAGTTCGGACTCTTTCTATTGAATTCGCAATCACGTCTCCGAGAAAAGAAGTTGACACGCGTGTAATCTAAATGATATATAAAATTCTTTCGAGTAGCAAACCACAAGGCTTTCTAACTCGATGAATAGTCTCGAAATGCAATTGAGCGTGATCGCATCTATCGGGGAGAGGCCCGACAGCGCCGCAACCATTACTCAACTTAATTTCAACAGTAATTGTATTTTAGGTTGTGACGGGCGAATCGATCGTTGAGTTCGATCGCCCTGTTCGCCTCTCTCTCTCTCTCTTTCGCGTGCCTTCCCCAGAGCCGCTGCCACATCGGTCTTGGTTGATTAAAACCGAGTATCGACGCACGATGTGGCTTTGTTGCAGGTTTGATTCCTGATCGACGGAGATGCCTGGTGTTGGAGGGATAGGGCAAGAGCGGAGAGCAGAGGAGGAGAGAGAGAAGTAGTGTCGCCGGCATGAGTCGCACATGCGTGCGTAGCCGGCGGCGCTCGGCCGTTTTGGGTGCCTGTGGGAAGGGGCGCGTAAGACGTCGCGGAAGGCCCGAGATCGGACAGTAGTAGGGTTTTGACCGGCAACTAATTACTAGCTAGTTGAGCCTCGCGACAAAAACCAGTGTGTGTGCAGTTGATTGCCATCGAGCGACCATCATCAAGGAGGAAGACCAGCTACATCCATCTAAATCCGCCTTTGAGGACGACATCGTTGGCCCAGTGGACGCGGACCTCCGCAGTAGCGCTCCCTCCCAAGGTCAGGTACCCTTTTTGTTTTCGGTACGCGCCTCGATTTCTCTCTCTCTAAGCATCGTATCGGCCGGACGCAGATGAGTGGCTGTATGCGTGAATTCGCATCACCCTCGTGGAATTCGCGGGATAGCTGTAAGGCGACGGTCTGTTTCCTGTGCGTTAATTCGCACGGAATGGACTTAGCCCGGACTTGGCACACGTCAACGCCATATGTATATTGTTATTTTAATAAAGTGTAAAATATCCGAACTGATAAGTTTATTTATGCAACCTGTCTCTCTCGTAACTAGTCAAACCGCGATTATCGATATTACTGGACGACATAGCCCTCGTTAATTTTCCGCGACGAAGCGAGTGCGCCTTCCGAGCCTTTCCCCTTAAATAATTTGTGATGCAACGTTGTTCGGGCTTAAATTATTAACGTACGTGTTACAAGGTAGGAAGATATCTAAGGCTACTTTTTTCTCATGAGAGAGGTAGTCTCATGAGTTGAACGCTTAGATATCTATAGGATAGGAGTTAGCAGGCTAACCACTGAATAAGAAAATTATCTCAGGAAATTGCTGAGGCTTTATTTCTCTAACAGTGCTCGCGCTGCTAAGCAAGGTAGAATAGTGAATCCTCTTGCCGCAGCGACGAGCGAATTTATACTTGCGAAATGGGCTCCTTTCTACGCTTGGTAGCCCCTACAATGCTATTTTCTAAATTGATACAAACTTTGCACATGTTTTGTCGCAAAATGGCTCGATCGAAATTGCAATCTTATGATTTAAAAAATTAAATATGAAATGACGAATTTTTTAACATAAATCGCTTCTCGAGGAAAAATCGCCTTTTATAGTTATAAGTTATACAATTCAATGATCAAATTACGCCAATTTTACAATAAATTTATGGAAAATTTTTACATGAAAAAATCGTTTGTAATTAGAGGAACGTTATTCAAGTTAAAAATGATTAATGTAGCTATCTAATTTTGAATAATAATTAAAAAACGGATTTGCAAATCTCTTTTTTAACGATTTAAAAATCAGCAAATTAGTAACAATCATAATCATTAATTTTACAGATACATACGATCGATTCGCTATCTAACAGTGCAATTTTAATTGTTTAAAAAAATTATAAATTTTTTATTTATTGATAACTTGGTGAATAATTAGTTATCAAAGTGTCAAATTCTTGCTTCTCTGTTTTAATATGTCGCGGACGTAATCGCATACTCGAATTAACAATATAATCATTTATTGCAAAATAATTAACACTATCTACTTGTAAATTAAATTTGACTAATAAATACTGACTTGAGAGTTATAACAACATGAAATTCAGGATCAGCGCATCAAAATTGACTAAAAAATACTTTAGATTATTCGAAAAACTTTATAATTGTCGATTTTCTATTGTAAACAATAAATTTCCAACGGTCGTGACGTCTTGCTCCTTATATGGTAATGTTTTCGCAGAGTTGCCCTAACACGTTTGCATATATGTGAGAAAAGCGCCTTCGCTCAATTACCGCTTTTCTTTGATTGTCTTGTGTATGACGGGTTGCTACTTTGCAGAAGGAAATAAGAGACAAATCAGACTGGCCCGTTACAGTATAGTGCGAACATGAGAAGCTACGCACGCCGTGCCGTCAGAATGCCATCCCGCGAAATATAATTTGAAATGAAAGCATATTGCCTTCATTATGAAAGCACAGCGTGCATTGAATCATAATAAAATAAATTTATATTATTCTGTATTTGAGATGCAATAAACATATTTCAGGGAGGGAAGGTCGTTGGAAGAGTGTGGACGTGTCTTGGCTGTGAGTGCGAGTTTTGGTGAGAAAGTTAAAGAGGAAAAGTGTTTGAGGAGAGAAATAGAGGTGAAAAGAGCGTGGAGGCGGAAGAGGAGTGGAGTAGAGAGAGAGAGAGGCTAGGAGAAGAGCAGGAAAAAGCAGAGAGAGAGGAATAAAGAAAAAAAGAAAAGTTGAGGTTAAGAGAGAAAATCAGGAAGCGGAAAAGGCAGGTAGAGAGGAGGGGCGGTAAGAAGTAAAGGCGGAGACAGAAAAGGTAAGACAGGGAATAAAGGTGGGATCACGAGTAGAATTAGAGTCAAATTAAGGCGTACGGGATAGTGATGGAAAGATTTGTGACAACAGAAAAATTAAGAGATAAAGGTGGAAGGATGGATAAGAAAGGCCCAGAGGAGGAAAAGAAGAAAAGAATAAAGGTGGCAAGGGGGTGAGAGAGCGGAGAGGGGCTGAGCGAGAATAATAGAGGAGAAATGAGAGCGGCAAAGAGATGCAAGAGTGAAAGCGAGGGGAACGAGATGGAAGGGGAGGGGGGAGAAGGATTGGACAACACGATAAGAAAAGTGGGAAAAAGTAGTGGTGCAGAAGATATAAGGAAAAGATACGGGTAGATATAAGGGATTTAAGAGAGGAATGGGAGGATGAAAGGAAAGAATGGACAGAAATGTTTAAAGAAATAATGGGAAAAATGGAAAGAATGGAGGTAGAGGGGAAAAGAAGAGAAGAAAGATAGGAGAAAGAAATAGGAAAAGTTAGGAGAGAACAAGAGAGAGAGAGAGAGAAGAAAGAAAGAAAGAGACGAAAGAAGAAAGGGCAAAAGCAGAACGTGGAGAAAAGAAACTGCAGGAAAAATGGGAAGAGAGGATGAACCAGTTGGAAGAGGAGTGCGTGAAACTAAAAGAAAGTATAGAAGGAGGAAATAAGAAGCAAAGAGGAACAGAAGTAGGTAATAAGGAAGATTTAGAGTATATGAGAGAAAAAATGGATAGAGAAAGTAGGATAAACAATATAATAGTGACAGACTTAGAGGGTGAGTTAAGATGGGAAAAGAAGGGAGAGGCAGAGGACTGACTAATGGTGGAACTAGAAATGAAAGGAGAGATAGTGAATCTGAGAAGAATAGGAGGGACAGCGGGAAAGGGTGATCGGAGAGAAAAAGGAAAAAATATGTGGCAAATTAGATGCGCTTCATGGGAACAAAAAGAAGGAATTATGAAGAAGAAAAAGAAGCTGGGACAGAAAAAGATATATATTGATCAGGACTGGACGTGGAAGCAGAGGAAGATAAGAGAGGAAGTAAGAAGGAAAGCGAGAGAAATAAAAAGTAAAGGTAAAGAGGTAAAGATGTGGCATATCGGGGTGAAGTCAGAGGAAGAAGAATGGTGGTGGAGCGAGAAAGAAGGATAAATGGTAGGAAAAAGGGCGGAAGGGTTTCGAAAACAATAGGAATAAAAGAGAGAGAGAGGACGGAAGGGAGAGAGAGGGAAGAAAGGCAATAAAGATACTATTCTGGAACGTGGCGGGGATGAGGAGCATGGAGGAAGATGACTAAGAATATGTTAGGGAATTCGATATAATAGGGCTAACGGAAACCTGGGTGAAGAGACAAGGGTCAAGAACTGGTGTGGAGAAACAACTGAAAGCGTATAACATAGAGTGGAGAGACTCAAGAAGGGAAGGAACAAGGGGGAGAGAAATAGGGGGAGGAATAATGGCGGTAAGAGAGAGGAAAGGGATAAGTATGGTTGAATGGAAGAAAGAAAGGACAAGTGAGGTAATAGTAGGAGAAATAAAGATCGGAGGGAGGAAATACATGATAGCATCGGTGTATATGCAACATGAGAAGAACGAAAACTATGAATACCTAAGCGAAGAGATAGAGAACAGAGAAAAAACAATAATTATAGGAGAAGACTTCAACGCAAGAACAGGAAATGAAGGGAGAAAATGGGAGGCAGAAGAAAACTTAAAAGAAATAAAGGCCAAGGATAAAGTGTTAAACGCAGAGGGAGAAGAAATGATAAAATGGCTAGGAGAAAGGGGCTTAGTGATAACGAATGGGAGAAAAGAAGAAGATGAAGAGGGAGAAATAACATATATAGGAGCGAGCGGAATATCAACGATAGACTATGTAGTAGGTAACGAGGAAGGTGATGAGGCAATAAAAAGGGTTCAAATAAAAGAGAGGGTAAAGTCGGACCACTTATCAATAGAGGTGGAATTGGGAGACGAAATAGCGGAAGAAAGAAAAGAAGAGGAAGAAAGAATGATAGACGACTGGAGCGAAGAAGGTATAAGGGAGTATGAAAGATGGAGAAACGCAACAGAGGAAACAGAAAAATGGAAAGAGATAAAAAATAGAGTGAAGAACGTAGTTGTAAAAAAGAAGATAAGAAAAAAAAAGAATCGAAAAAAAGCTGGTGGAGAAAAGAATGTAAGATAAAAAGGGCTAGGGTGATGGCAGAGTTAAATAAGGTAAGAAAAAGGGAAGGAGACAAAGGCAAATACCTAGAAGCAAAGAGAGAATACAGAGATGAAATAAGAAAAGTAAAAGAAGATGAGGAGAAAAGAGTGACAGAAGAAATAAGATAAGACGGGAAGAAAATTCTGGGATAAAGTGAATGGCAATAGGAAGAAAAGTATTGGATTAGATGAAAATATAGGAAAAGAAGAATGGTCAAAGCACTTCAAGGAACAACTGGGAGAGAAAGAAAAGGATGAAAGCAAAGGGGAAGAAACCGAAGATAGCGAAGGAGAGGAAGGTGAAGAAATCAAAGAAAGAGAAGTAAAAGATGTAATAAGAAAAATGAAAAAGAAAAAGGCGACAGGAGAAGATGGTATAGCAAATGAAGCGTGGATGGAAGGCACGGAAGGCTTGATAAAAGATATGACAAAATGCTTAAACGGAATATGGAACGGAGAAGGATATTCGGAAGAATGGAGGAAAGGAATAATAGTACCAATATATAAGAAAGGGAGGAAAGAAGAAGTAGAAAACTATAGAGGAATAACGCTGATGGACACGGGATATAAAATATATGCGGAAATACTGAGGAAAAAGCTGGAAAGAGAACTAGAAGCTAAAGAAACGCTAAGCGATACGCAGATGGGATTTAGGAAGAAAAGAAGAACAATGGACGCAATATATATATTAAAAACAATAATAGAGAAGGAAATAAGGAAAAAAGGAGGAAAACTGTTTGTATTCTTTGCCGACATGAAGGCCGCTTTTCACAAGATAAAGAGGAAGAAAATATGGGAAACAATGAAAGAGAAAGGGATAAATAGAAAAATTAGGAAAAGAAAAGAAGAAATATACAAGAAAACAGGGAGTAAGGTAAAAGTTGGAGAAGAAATAATTGGGGAGTTTGAGACTTCCAAAGGCGTAAGGCAAGGGTGCCCTTTGAGCACCACGCTATTTAATCTTGCCTTCACCGACCTGGAAATGAAGATCAAGCAGGTGCAGGAAGAAGGGGTAGTGATAGGAAGGAAGAAAATATGGACATTAGGATATGTAGATGATATAGTGATGAAAAAGTGAAAGTGGAATGAAAGCAATGCTGAAAAAATTAAAAAGATACCTGGAAGAAAGGAGATTAGAGTTAAATGTAGGAAAATCAAAGATGATGAAATGCAGAAGAGGAGGAGGAAGAGGGAAGGAAGAAGAATTCAAATGGGAAGGTGAGAGGATAGAGATGGTTAAAGAGTACAACTACTTGGGATATGAGATAAGCAGAAATAACGGAAATAAAAAGCAGATAAAGAAGGTAGAAGGAAAAATAAATATGGGACTCAGAAGACTATGGGGGCTAGGAGAAAAGCTATTTAGAGAAAATTGGGAGCTAAGGATGAACCTGTTCGATGCACTGGCGAAAAGCGTGATTATGTATGGAGCAGAAATCTGGGGATGGAAGAGATATAAAGAAATAGAGAGACTACAACTAAAATACATAAAGTGGGTATTAGGATTAGATAGAAACACGCCAAGTTACTTAATACGATAGGAAACAGGAAGACAAGAAATGAAAGAAACAGCATTAGAAAGAGCAATGAGGTATGAAAACAAAATAAGAGAAGAAAGAGATGGCTCAATAAAAAAAGAAGCATGGAGAGAACTAAAGAAAAGGGAAAGAAATGAAAAAGATAAAGATGGTAAAAAGGAGGAGAGAGAGTAAAGGCTAGAAAAAAGTAAAATATACAGAGAGAGGGAAGAGGAAGATGAAATGAGGGAAGAGTTTTGGGAAGAAATAAGAGATGAGCTAAAGAAAAAAGAAGAAAAAGAACTAGAAGAAAAACTAGAAAAATCAAATTACATAAACGAGTGGAAAAAACTGAAAGAAGAAATGAAAAGATATAGGTTAAAGGAAATTCAAGGAGAGGGAAGAATAAAAGGCCTACAAATAAGGGAAAGGTTTAGGTTAGGTAATGAAACGAGAGGAAGTAGATATTGGGAAAAAGAAGAAAATAAGAGATACAGAATGTGTATGAAAGAGGAAGAAAATTGGAAGCACATGGTAGAAAAATGTGAAAAAAGCAGAAAGGAAGGGGAAGAATGGGAAAAAATAATAATAGGAAGCAAAGAAAAGATAGCGTGGATGATGGAGATAAAATGGAAAAGAAGAAGAAACGAAGAGAAGAAAGAAAAAGAAAAACAAGAGGACAAAACTGCAAGACCCTAAGGAGAGACGGAAACAGAAGACAGAGAAGCAAGATTCGCAGACACATCTACATACACACACATGCACACACACACACACATACACACACACACAACACGCACACACGCGCAAACCTAAACATACACATGCACACACACATACACAAAACACAAGTACTAGCAACTACACAAGCGAGAGGAAACAGGTATTGGAGGATGGAGCAAAATGGAAAAGAAGAAGAATCGAAGAAGAGAAAGAAAAAGGTAAATTAGAAGACAAATTATAAGATACAATTATAAATTAGTAAGGATGAGGAAAGGAAAGGCAGAGGGAGCAATAGGAATTAAGAAAAAGGTGTCAAAGCCCTAATAAGGAAAAAGATAGATCAAATGATTAGCAAGAATGAGAGCAAAAGTAAAGGAAAGGAAAGGTGAAAAGGCAAAAGAAAGTAACAAAGGAAATAGTTGAAAAGAAAATATGCAAGAAAGAGAAAAATAGAAGAAGAGAAGATTAATCAACAGAAAAATAGGAAGAAGAGCTGAACAGACAGAAGAAGAAGACGGGAACGCAAGAGTTGCAGCACACCTACATACGTACACATATACACAAAACACATACACATACATTAGCAATTACACAAACTGGACACGAGACACAATTGTAATATAAGAAATGAAAACCAAATGTAACATATAAGTTGTAAATAAATAAACTAGCTAACATATTTCAGTATTAATTTTTGACATTTTTTATTTTTTGGCCGATTCCATTTCAACTCAGGCAGGTATGTAGCACTCATGTCACCAAATGCTACGAAACTCAAAGGACTTTTTATAGATATAGAATGAGCCAGAAAACTTTTATTTTTACCTCCATATTGTTAAAATTGCATATTTTATGCACTAAGAAGTAAGCTATGCATTTTTCGATTTCTAGAAAAATTGTATTTTTATTTTGTAAATCTTTTATATCTCGCTCAATTTTTGAACTTTTTTCACCGCTCCGGTTCCATTTGGTAGCTTTTTACCCCCAATTCAAATCCTTTTTCCAAAAATAAAAAATATGCATAAACAAAAAAGTTTATTTACTTTTTTAAAAAAACAAAAAATGCATTTATCTCGAAAATCCCATTTTTTTCTGGGCTGAAGGAAATCCACATGATTCTTCGTCCCTCGAGATAACTAATCCCATTATCAGGTATGTGCATACATTTTTTTAAAAACATAAAAAAGATAAAAATGAAAAAAAAACTCGGAGTCGAAGTTGTATCACGTATTAATATTTTTTATTACTTTTTTTTTGTTCTTACATGATTTTTTCGACTGTCTACCACGTTTTTTGTTGCTAAGTTTACCTGCAAGCACCTTTGGTCCTTTCGAGCTTTTAGAATGTTTGAGTTTTTTAAAGGGTTGATTGCCAGTACGAGCGATGTAACTTTCCCTTCCATTCTCGCTGACAATGCATCTCCACATGTGGCACTTTTGAATCCCTGCCTCTTTCTTAGCTTTTTTCCATTCTGCCAATTTTTTCTGCCTAAAATCTTCTAACCGCTTACTGTTTAACAATATCAACTTTATAGCTGTTGTGTAATTTTGCACAGTCGTAACAAATCCATTTGCATTTTGAATGACATTGGTTGAATCACTTTTCAAATTGTGGATAGTTGCATAGTGTTTTACTAATCCACCTATACCGTCAACTGCACCTTTCCCATGCCCTGTGGCCAAGAATATCCAATTTTTATTACGCAAAGACTTTTTCAGTTCATGAAGCTGGAAACGATTTTTGAAATGGGCAGCAGCTCCATCAGATAAAACGGTTATACTCTCAAAAGTACCAATAGAGTTTTTCAAATATTCAACGACTTTATTCATAGCTAATAAAGCGTGCGCTGAATCATGCTTACTGTCTTCGGACACGACAGCAAAACTTCTCACTCCATCACCAAAGTAGCACACAACGGTAAAAATAGAAACTTGTTTATTTATCCAATGATTACCTTGAACTGCATGATTGAGTATAACTGTCCAATTTTCAGCAAAGTCAACGTGCATGAGTAAATTTCGAGAAGATGTCAAGATTTTTTGTTTCATTACTTTGACATTTCTTTGAATGTCGCGAACGTGTATGTGAACACTTGTAGATAAAGCACATTTAGCTAACTCTTTGATGAAAGTAGATACTGTAACCACTTTTTTTATCAGTTCTCCTTTCACCCACTGAGCAAAATAAATTTCTTCTGAAGCATCAGTATCTTGCAAATTCAAGGATGCTAAAGTAATACCTTTATCCCGTGGACACGACTTACATTCTTGAAAACGACATGCTTCGTTCGGAACGGAACACAACAAAGCTCATATAACTTCATTACGAACATTGTCCAAGTCTGTACAACTCTTTTCTCGAAACGCAATCAATGCTCTCAAATATAATTCAAAATTGGCGCAATAGATGCAAAGGCAAAAGTCCTTCATAGGATTTGTCATGACATGCTTTGGTTTCAGCGTGTAGAATTTCGATTTTCCTAACTTTAAATCTGGATTTTCTTTTTTACACAATGAGTAAGTTTCCTTTATGCTTCGAGTCATAAAACGCTTGACTTTCTTCTCTTTATCACCATTAATCTTCACGGATATTACGTCGTTTTTATTAGGTCTCTGAATTGAGCAATTCAAGTCATCATTCAAAAAATATTCAGTTGCTATTTTTACGTGATTTTCATCTACAGAATGTCCTACATAAACATCTGGTTTTGTATAAATTCCTTTTTCGATTACAAGTTTTTTTGCCTTTTCAATCATATGTTTCGTAACTCCAGGAAAAAGAAGCAGTATGTCACTTTTTGAATAACAAGACGGTAGTAGTGTCAATAGGCGAATTTTTTCCAAATAGAATGAACAATTTTCCAGAGCTATTTTATAATTCATAATCTAATCTTTGTTATGTGGGGTGTTTAAAATAGACTCGTTTTTTGTTTCTACAATATCATATAATTTGCGTAACTTTGTACTGGTGGCTTCCGAATATGCAGAAACTATTTCACTTGTTTTCCTGTTTACATAAGACGTTAAACAGGATTGATTGATGTTTCTTTTTAATTTTAAAGGTGGCATCATTTGTGGAAAATTGAATGAAATATCTTCGTTCATTTTATCTACGTCCTCTGGAGTAGTTGGTTCAAAATTTACATCATTTAATACTGTTTCATTAATATCGGAGCTAGAAGAGTCACTTTCGACATTTTTAACATCGCTATTTTCCTCATTTGCATCAAATTTAGCCAACATTTTTGAGATGAATGCATAACAGTTACCACACACATTATCAGTTTCCAAAAATATTTTTTCATGATATAACAATTTCATTGATGCTGCCAATTCTTTTAATGGTCGAAACTTAGTTCTACTACTACTGTATACGCTTTTCGTATGTCTATTCAGAATTTCTGGGCATTTTATGCGATCTTTAGAAAAAATATTCATTTTTGTGGATGATAGAGTAGAAATGTCGACTGGAAAATGTTTGACTGCGCGGATCAGCACAAATGATTAATCACTATCACAATTTAAAATACTGCACGTAGAGAGAACAAAAGAAATGTGTGTGATCACTCATAATTGATTAAAACAAAAGGTTAGATTGCGGTGAAAAGCGCGCCATCTAATATACTAGTATCATTACTATAATTTATACATAAGAAATTCTATCTCTGAGAAAATTAAAGTGGTACGATTTCATTTTATACACTAATTTTAAGTATTTTTTGAAAAAAAAAATTTTTTTTCCTTTTTTATTTTTTTTATGATTTTAAAAAAATATATGTACATACCTGATAATGGGATTAGTTATCTCGAGGGACGAAGAATCATGTGGATTTTTTTCAGCCCAGAAAAAAATGGGGTTTTCGAGATAAATGCATTTTTTGTTTTTTTAAAAAAGTGCATAAACTTTTTTATTTATGCATATTTTTTATTTTTGGAAAAAGGGTTTGAATTGGGGGTAAAAAGCTACCAAATGGAACCGGAGCGGTGAAAAAAGTTCAAAAATTGAGCGAGATATAAAAGATTTACAAAATAAAAATACAATTTTTCTAGAAATCGAAAAATGCATAGCTTACTTCTCAAGTGCATAAAATATGCAATTTTCACAATATGGAGGTAAAAATAAAAGTTTTCCGGCTCATTCTATATCTAAAAAAAGTCCTTTGAGTTTTGTAGCATTTGGTGACATGAGTACTACATACCTGCCTGAGTTGAAATGGAATCGGCCTTATAGTGAATTTTATTCTTGCCTCATTGCTTATTGATGTAACACAATCTAGCGGACTGCCTTGAACGGTTGGATTGTCAATGGAATAGCTTGTTCTATCTGCTGATAAATTAGATTTATGTCGTGGTATTTTGTTGTTTAGTTTAGTATTTTCTTTTTCTTGTTTACTTTGTAATGCGGTACATTACAAGGCCTTTCCTGAGTGCTGCATTATTTGCAACACCTCAGAAAGGCCATCCCCGTCCCTTGCCGCCCCGTAACCGGTTGAATAAAATAAAAACAAACGCGCCCTATATAAAACAATTACTCCTTTTCATGTCCGAACAACCACACCGGAGATATGAATTGCGTCAAGGTGGATGGCGAATATCGAAGGAAGAAAACACAGACCGATTAGAACTACTGCGATGGGTAATTCGAGAACAAAGATTATCAGCTAATCTGTCCATGACCCGCAGTCAGAGAATTGACAGTTTTCCACCGTTCGCTAGAATATTATGGAATAAAGAACATGAAACTGACTCTAACAAAACTGCTAACCAGCCTCCAAAAACAAATACGGCAGATGCAATGTCAACAGGAGGCGAGGAGTTAGAAACAGACGAGCGATAGACAACAGAGACGAATCAACTAATTGACTTACCATTCGATGTAGATACCGTTCGTCGACAAGCTACGCCACCAAAACAATTCCATACAACCTCACCAATATTGACATGGAATCAGATTAATGAAACGGAACCAAACAATACCAATAGACAAATACCCAGAAATAGAGAAATGGAAATAGCACAAATCACATCAGATGATGACTATTCCCGTGCTCAAGCACCACGTTCGCCGACATACAATAGACCTCGTAAAATGTGTACTAGACAGTCAAATTGGTCCGATAGCAACTCTGAATCACCATCAGAAATTGAAAGAAAAACACGCAGGCGTTCGAAACCACTACTCAAGGAGCGAGTAACCTGGGGTGTAACCAGAGAAATACATG
Organism: Phymastichus coffea; assembly: GCF_024137745.1. NCBI lineage: Eukaryota > Metazoa > Arthropoda > Insecta > Hymenoptera > Eulophidae > Phymastichus > Phymastichus coffea. Next base: position 1,522,324 of record NW_026706827.1, read on the forward strand.
GTCCGTCAAATATTGACCAAAACGGATACAGACCAGACCTTGACAGTTACGCCGCCCAGGACAAAGCTCGCAACCACAGATGAGCTTGTAAAAAGGACCAGACCAAACAATCCATTAAAAACAAATTTAGATAAAAATTATACTTTTAATGTGAAACCTACAAAAGACCCTGGAGAAATAAACAGAGCTAAACCAGCCCGACATAAGAAACAGTATTCAAAGGAAGAGGAATCTTCCGATGACAATCAACAACGAGAAATATTACGACCAGACAGAATAGATGAGATACAAAAAATTAAAAGAATTGACAGAGTAAAAGAACGCCACAATAATTGCTCTCGTCGACCATCTAGTTCCTTCAGCTCATCAAGGGAAATTCATAGTGATAAAGATAACCACAGACGTAATAAATAATTAGAAAAAAGAAGACGCGTTAATAAATATTCAGATAGTGAAGACGATATATCCGTTACAATCGTTACAGTAGAAAATCACAACGACCCGACCACTCTGACCGGATCCGATCACGACATATCCATCGACATAGAAGGAACAAAAGATATTCATCGGAAAGCGAATCTGACATTGAACAACAGAACAGACGCTCAAAACATCGAACAGATTATCGCTCTCGATCAAGATCACGGTCACAATCCAAAAACAGAAATAAACATACAGGTTATCACTATTCTCGTGAACAATGGCGAGAACCGACTAGATATTACTCTGACACTGAAAGCTCGACCTCATCTTCGGAAACAGAATATGAATCGAGACATCGTTCAAACAGACTAAGAGAACATGACTATGACACTGCCGACGAGATCTCCGTAACATTAAGTTACTAGAAAGCCGTAAAATAAGATTTAATGGCACAGACGGCCCAGAAGAATTTATTAACCAAATCGAAGACCAGAAAAGACGTGTTAGAATGTCGAGTGATGACCTGCTGCAAGCGATAACGGCCGTGTTCTCCAAACAAGTTAATTCGTGGTACCGGGGGATATCAAAGGAAATCTACTCATGGCGAGACCTGAAAAGAGCCCTACAAGACCACTACGGCAGACGAATGACCGATGATGACATTGAAGAAGAACTCAGACGGCGAACACAAAATGAAGGTGAATCAATAACAGACTACCTGAACGCCTTCCGATATATAGCCAGCCATTTGAAACGTCCTATTTCCTTGCGACAACAAATTAAAATCGCTAGACGAGGACTCCTTCCGGCATACCGAAAATACATGTCTGACAAACGGATAGAAAGATTCAGTGATTTGACATATTACGGCCGAAAATGGGAAGATTTGGAGGAAATGGATGAAAAATACCATCCACCTTCGACCAAGACACATTTTCCAGCAGCAGCACCAAAAACCAATAAGAGGATAGCAAAAACCTCAGCGGTACAGAAAATTGGAACAAAACCTGACAATACACGAGAAAACCCTTAAAATAATAATAGAAAAGACTATACAAATAAAACAAAACAAAATAATATACAACAACAGACCAAGCAAGAAAATATATATGCTGCACCCATGATGGCACAAATTGCAGCATACCAAGGACCTCACCAATACTTGGGCTTTCCACCAGCCAAACAAGAACGGACATGGACAAGCCAAGAAAAATTACATACAGCAAATAACAATCAGACTAATGACAGAAAGAACAACTGGAACCAACAGAGACAAAATTACAGCCAAGGTCAACAAATACTGACATCGAATGGTGTGGAAACAACATGGAATTTGCCCTCACTGATACCATTTCAAAACAATCAAACAGATAACGATGAAACAATGAATAACGATAATCAGACCGACAGACAAAACAGAGAACCATGCAAATGCTGCCAAAGTGATCATAACTACCGACAATGCCCAAAGAATCCTCGTTTCTTCTGTTACCAACCAGGTCATTATGCAGCATCTTGCTCAAAAAGAGAATCTTTATTCCTAAAAACAGGACCGAAAATAAGACAGACACACTGACAAGTTTGTAAAAATATAGGCTCGCCCTTTGACTTTTGCAAATGTTACTAACATATTCGTTCTGAGTTGTTGGGAAACGCGCTAGGTGGGGAGCAGACGAGCCCACTGCTTCCCCCCGATTCCCAATAATGGGCCAACATGATAACATAGGGGAAATAACAATGAAAATGGCCTCCCATATAGAAATCGATACAGACTCGGAAGAAAATACTCGCCCATTATGGGAAATATTATCAGAGGACGATAAAAGGATAAATGACCAGACATCAGATGAAGATGAAAATTTCACCGACAGACATACCACTCCAATAAATGGACAGGAACTATCATGGATTGATGAAGAACCACTCAATAAGTTGCTAAAACTCCTTAAGGATCAAGAAACTTTACTATTCGACATGGATGGGGAAATATAAAACAGTGAACAGTCAACAACTAGCTGAAAAAGTGACAGTAATGAACGACATTGACCATCAGATCCCAACAATAACAGACCAAATAATAAAAATGCCAGACAAAATAGATACTGTCACACCCGAAACACAACCTGTAAGAATGCATACAGGAATGCCTAAAGGAATATTAAAAACCGTAAAATTTCTAGACAAGGAAGAGATGATACAAACAAAAGATGAACTGACAATACCATCACAATCAGACCTAAAAACAGATAAAAAACCTGATAAAAAACACCAAGAAGCCATAGATGAGATTAAAAACGAAATCAAGACAGTGATATTAACCGCACCCCCATAGTCGATAGGAGGGTTAAGCTCAGACAGTAGGTGCTTCATACCGATTATTATTGGTAATATAGCATATGACGCCTTAGTTGACTCGGGAGCGGAACTCTCACTGGTAGGACCGGAAATAACAGATAGATTCAAAGAAAGACTAACGCCTAGTTCCACTACAATACAAGAAATTACGGGAAAAACCGAGAAAACCATAGGCGAACTTCCCCTATAAATTAATTTCGATGGACATACACAGAAATTCAGATTAAAGGCAATGAAAAACCTACCGGAACCGCCAATTATCTTAGGTCTAGACTTTCTGACACAATGGAATATGCTCATACTTTTCCGAGAAAGGAAATGGAGAGTACATAATGGTAAATGGCATCACCTACAACCTAGACAACTGACAGAACGAGAAGCCTTCTACGCAGAATGCGCTGGCCTCACGGAAATTACACCTGACCAGACTAAACGAATAAAAGAAATAACGGACCGTTTAATACCACCTATGACTGACAAACTAGGTAGGACACCGATAGTAAAGCACATAATCGATGTAGGTGATAATCAACCAATAAGACAAGGACTACGACGAATGTCACCCGCAATACAAAAAATAGTACGAACTGAAATAAGGAAAATGTACGAAATGGGCATTATCCGACCGTCCAAAAGTGCATGGCGTAGTGCTCCAGTAATGATAAGGAAGCCTGATGGTTCCTGGAGATTCTGCATTGATTTTCGCGACTTGAATAACGTTACAAGGAAAGACGCATATCCACTACCTAACATGGATTCAATACTAAACAAATTACGACACGCCAAATATATTAGTAAAATTAACCTTAAAGAGGCCTAATTCCAAGTAGCCCTAGATGAAAACAGCTGTGAATATACAGCTTTTGCAAGCCTAGGTGAAGGATTGTGAGAGTTTATAGTTATGCCATTCGAATTTGTCAATGCCCCAGCAACCTTTCAACGATTAGCTAACGCATTATTTGGACCTGACTGGGAACCTCAAGTATTTCCATACCTTCATGACATTATTATAGCAACCGAGACCTTCGATGAACATACAAAATACTTAGAATTAGTACTACGTCGAATTAATGAAGCTGGACTGCAGATAAATGCGAAAAAATGCGAATTCGGCTGTACTCGTTTAAATTATTTAGGTTTTCTGCTAGACCAAGAAGGATTACCGCCTGACCCAGACCGGACTAAAACAGTACTAGAATTTCCAGTACCCAAAACGGTAAAACAACTACGTAGCTTCCTGGGAATGGTTGAATGGTACTCGAGATTCATAAAAAATTGTTCGGAAATAAAAGTACCGTTTCAAAAACTTCTAAAGAAACATCAAGTATTCAACTGGGAAACTGACCAACAAGAAGCATTTGACAAGCTGAAACGAGCATTAACAGAAGCTCCAGTATTAGCAAGACCAGACTACACGTTTCAGACAGATGTAAGCGATTTTGCAATTGGTGCCGTATTGACTCAAAACTTTGATGATGGTGAACACCCAATAGCATACATTAGCAAAACACTGACAGGACCAGAAAGGAATTACTCAGTAACAGAGAAAGAATTATTATCAATAGTATATGCCATCAAGAAACTAAGACCGTACCTTGAAGGATATGACTATACAGTTATTACTGACCACTCAGCACTGATATACCTGTTTAATATTAAAGAACCAAAAGGTAGATTAGGAAGATGGATATGCGACCTGATGCAAGAACGCCTGACCTTTAAACATCGTAAAGGCACGATGCATAAAGTACCTGATGCCCTGTCACGAATGGACGAAGAGGCTAACAAAATCGCAGCCTTCAGCACAGTACAAGACAACTGGTACCTGAAAAAACGTAAAGACGTAAAAGAAAAACCAGACAAATATCCTGACTGGAAAATCGAAGACGACATGCTATACTATAACAGACCAGACCCGATTATGGACCCGTTAACAAATGGAGAAACGGAATGGAAACTGGTAGTACCTGACGAATACCAAATGGAAATCATGAAAAACGCACACTGCCTTCCGGTAGCGGGACATTTGGGTATAGAAAAAACGTATATGAGAATTAGTACCGAATATTACTGGCGAGGAATGTACACTGACACTTACAACTTCGTCACAAGATGTCCGCTATGTCAAAGATATAAATCCAGCCAACTAGGCCAACAAGGCCTTATGAAACCACGGAAAATAGACCGACTATGGGCAGTAGTAGCGGTTGACACGATGGAATTTCCTCGAAGCAAAACACAAAATAAATACCTCTTAGTTTTCCAAGACCTCTTCACACGTTGGGTAGAAATGAAACCAGTACGCTCTGCTGACGGAAAGACCGTTGCGAGAGCATTAGAAGAACTCATCATATTCAGATGGGAAACACCCGACTACTTACTGACCGATAATAGGAAAGAGTACGTCAATAAACACTTAGACGGCATGTTACAAGAATATGGCATCAGACACAACACGACAGTCCCATATCATCCACAAGCCAACCCCGTCGAAAGAAATAATAGAACGATAAAAACTATGATAGCAATGTTCGTTGATAATGACCACAGGAATTGGGATAAACACATTAATGAGTTCCGACACGCCATGAACACGGCAATACAATCAGCCACTCAAACATCCCCAGCATTCCTGAATTACGGCAGACAACCGAAACTAATAAAAAGTTTACGGAGAAAAGTAGAATCAACCGAACTAGAACTGACACTAAAACCAGAGGAATGGACAGAAAGGCTTAAAAGATTAAAAGACCTATATGAACTAGTTGAAAGGAACCTAGAGATAAAGAAAATGGCTGACCGATTTAATATTGGGAGAAAGTTGACCGAATATAAAACCGGAGACCTAGTATTGATAAAAACACATCACCTATCAAATGCAGTAAATAAATTCTCGACCAAATTAAGCGAAAAATATGAAGGACCTTTCAAATTGCTAGATAGACTCTCAGACACAGTATTTACCATCGAAACACTGACGAAGAAGAAAGTTGGTAAAGTTCATATTGAACAACTGAAACCATTTAAGAACCCTGACAAAAATAATTATAACCTTAAATCTAAAGAAAGAGAACATAGATAACCTGACCAATCTGACCATACCCTGTATTGTCCGACTCATGGGGTTTAACTCGCGTACTAACACGGTTGCGGCGTGGGGAATAATTACGCGAACATTGGTGATTGACCTCCAGATGTGCTGTCCTACGCCTGGACAGGCTAGCCTCTCCAGGCTTAGTGGGGGGGTGTAGTGTAGTTGCTGTCTGAGCTACACCTCTCAGCTGATAAGTTCATGCACTGTGCTGTCCCGATACTGACCTAAAGACCTTTGCACTAACCTGATTTACTTTCAGATCTACCATAGCCCCAAGGATCCTTATCGCGAAGAAAAAGGGCCTGAGCCTAACGGTGAAGATCCCGCTGTCCACCGTCCCCAGGACCATCACGGGGCCCAGGAAGCGGGAGGCCAGACCAGCTCAGGCCCCTGAACACGACCGCCAAGTAGGAGAATTAAGGAGGGCGCTATATCCTTCTAATTTACATACGGACCAATGATAAAATATTCGGAGGGCGCTACCGATATCCGGATTAGCATACCGACCAATAATAACATTTCTTCACGGAAAGAGGAGAAGAAAAGCGATCTTTGAAAAGCCGATTCTCGTCTATTTTGCCACCGATCTTCTAGCTAGAAGGAGTGATTGAGCCAGATAATTTCGTCACAGGATTAATTACGAAGATATTCTGTGATCTGAATGCAGCAATCCGAAATTAGCTAATTTTGTTCGCCGAAACAGTAAGGAAGAATCGTAAGCAGGCAAAGTGCCACTCATTTATATTAATCGCAGAGTACGGGAATAAAATTATCAGTGTCGTAGGTCGTCGCGACGCGTAGATCCGTCGATGCCGGTGCCTATCGAATCGCGCTGACCTTTCCGCCATTTCCTAGATCTAAAGTGAGTGTTAGGTTTATACGAATTAAAGGTCGTGATTAATTATCCGCGGTGACCTTTTGCCGTATAGAATTTTTTTGCGTACGCAGGAGTAGGCGAATAACATTATTGAATTAATTTATTCGCGCTGACCTGCTCGCCATTTAGCCGAATAGAATTGTCGTGCTTATTTAATTGCGCTGATCTTACCGCCATTTCGCAAACCGAACGTGAGCGTTAAGATCAACCAAAGAAAATTCGTGATTTAGGAGATTCGCGCTGACCTTTCGCTAATAATTTATTGCGAACGCAGAATTAGCCGAATAAACTTACCGCGCTTATTTAATTGTGCTGACCTTTCCGCCATTTCGCAAACCGAACATGAGCATTAAGATCAGACAAAGAAAATTCGTGATTTAGTTATTTGCGCTGATCATTCCACCATCTTTGTTAATTGATGATCGGCCGGAAAATAATTCAATTTCGATTAATTTGTACCCTTGCTATTTCATAATTATTCAGAGTTGTACTGTCCCTAATCACTCCGACTTCTTGCTTATAAATTAATAAATACGTCAATAAAGTGATTAATTGTTCTTTTACATATAATTTACTTCTGTTATCGTGCCTCAATTGCATGCTGGTGATTTTCAGCCGCGTGCGGTTATAATCGGGTAACGCCTATTTGCTATATTTTCGGGTCCCACGATAGGTAACATACGCGCGAATTCGAACGAATTTACGACCTGGATTAAGGAGCCATCATCTGAGCTGCCGGCTTACCATACTTGGGGAGGAAAAATTTGTAATCGAGTAGTTGGACACCGAGGCCTGAACTGAGGAAATCGCGAGAACTCACCCGCTTGCTTACCCTGCGCAGTCGCCGTGAAGGCAAACCGGGATACCCGCGACGAAACTCCATTTTGGCCCTACCCCCGACGATCGCCCTAATTAGCCGGCGGTCTGGCGCCCTAAATAATCGGGGGTAGTGAGTCAAACAGGTCTTGTGGCGGAAGAAACTCGTAGCGCGGATAAAACCCCCGAAATTCCCTGCCACATCTTGCATTCAGTTATAAACTTACATTATAATTTGCAAGGATGACTGTATAAAATTTAATCAATCAATTTTATCAAGCAATACAATTTCATTTCTCTAATAACATTTTTTTTCAAAAAAGAGGCCTTGTAATATTTGGCATTTATCCTGAGATATATTTTTATTTTATCTAAAGTTATTGTTAGGTATGAATTTCATTCAAATCTCATAATAACAATACTATTTTATTTGTATTCTTGCAATCAGTTATAAACTTATATTATAATTCGCAAGGATGACTGTATAAAATTTAATCAATCCCCCTAGATAAATTTAATAGAAATATGACAATTTTATTGATAACATTTTTATTAACAATAAGTGAAACACAAGTTACATTTTGTTAGCGAGCAATACAATTTCATTTCTCTAATAACATTTTTTTCAAAAAAGAGGCCTTGTAATATTTGGCTTTTATTTTGTGCTATATTTTCATTTTATCTAAAGTTATTCTTAGGTATGAATTTCATTCAAATCTCATAATAAGTATACTATTTTATTTGAATTCTTGCAATCAGTTATAAACTTACATTATAATTAGCAAGAATGACTGTATAAAATTTAATCAATCCCCCCTGATAAATGTGATAGAAATATGACAATTTTATTGATAACATTTTTATTAACAATAAGTGAAATACAAGTTACATTTTGTTATCAAGCAATACAATTTCATTTCTCTATTAACATTTTTTTTCAAAAAAGAGGCCTTGTAATATTTGGCTTTTATTTTGTGCTATATTTTCATTTTATCTAAAGTTATTCTTAGGTATGAATTTCATTCAAATCTCATAATAAGTATACTATTTTATTTGAATTCTTGCAATCAGTTATAAACCTACATTATAATTTACAAGGATGACTGTATAAAATTTAATCAATTCCCCCTGATAAATGTAATAGAAATATGATAATTTTTATTTTTTTTAATATTCATCAGTCACTAATAGATAATGAATTGAATGTTATGTCATTTTGATATTTTTGTCTTTTCCATGGTCACCGCTAATTGACTTAGTTTATAAATTTAATAGTTTAGAGTCGGTATAATCCAATTTCAACATTTAATTAGTTCGTTTTGCTGATGGCAATTACAGTAGAATACGAAATATGAATGCGACTTTAGATTGTAGCTTTAGAAATTTATTGATCGTCACATAACACCCAAAGTGTAATTTACCATGTTAAAATTAAATTGAATTTTTGGTTTTTTTAATTGAATTTCTACTTGCGGTGGTCCAAGAAATTTTGAAATAATTTGGAATGTTAGTGAACAAAGCAAGATAAGACATTGTTCTTTCCTGACTATAACGGTTAAGCGAGATATGTTAAGTCACTGCGATTATTTTCCAGTAAGCGAAGTAAGAAATTTGAATTTGACTCGTAATCTGGCAATTTTATGCGCTCTTTGGATTTGACTTTATTTTGATTCAATTGAATTTGACTATGACTGCGTTGGTCGAAAATTTCTTGAACTATTATATTCATTTTTGTGTTTAGCTGTATTTGCTGAGTTACAATTTTGTTTTATTGCAGGACTATCATGTTTAATAAATAATTTTGATTGTTAATTAAATGTGAATAAGAATTTTTACTAAACTTTGTAACGAGTAGGCTCGTTAAGGGGTAGATGAGCGAGATTTGAAGTAGCGCGCCATGCGCAAAAGACCCGCGCAGCGAGAGAGAGAGAGAGAGGCAGCTACGACACGCGGATTAGAGGAGAACACGTGAAACCGGCGAGCAGATAGCACGCGTCCGAAGACCTATTGTCCTTTTTTCTGGTTTTTGTGTGTGAAACAATCGAGTGAGGTGGAACAGTTGTCGAAAAGAGGAAGCGCTGTGATTGAGGTTGGTGTTTTGCGGCGACTAACGTGTCAGGGCGACCGAATTGGAAGACACGATCCGAGCGAGGGGACCCGGCTCGTCGCCCACAATACACGGGAAACGAATCATAGTTCTTCCGGCCTCGACGATCCTGGGCGACGACCTTCGGACAATCAGGCTCGAATTATAAGGCGAAGCTGTCTGCAGCAGCGTTCGTCCGAGTAAGTCCATCTAGATGTAATAATATTTGCGTGCGGAAGACTGCGCAGGCTACGCGCCACCCGAACTTGTATCGTCCGTCTCTCTCTCACGCGTACGTTTGAGTAGGCCGTGCATCGCGAATCTCTCGGTCAACGTGGGACGTACGCTATTATGGAAACAAATAACAAATAAAATCCGCTGTAATTGCCTTGAATAAGCCGGTGAATTCATTTGATAATACCAGATTTTCTCTACGTTCCCTTCTCCTTCGCAACGTTTTCTGAGAACCTACAACCATCGCTCTTCTTTGTTGTTTCGTGCTTTCGCGCTCGTTTTCAGGCTGCGCGTCCAGCACCGAGCTAGCCAAAAGAGGGAAATAGCGGTGACAGAAATTTTGTTAACGGACGGCGATTCATCTACGAAGAAATCAACAACCGTTACAACTTTGAATTGATTATCTTAATTTATAGACGTATTTTCTTTTTATTTTTATATGCCAATGTGTTACTTAGTGAATTGTTATATTTAGGCTTAAGTAAGTGAGAGCATAGTTGCTGTCAAGCAATACAATCCTAATTTGTTTTATTATTATTTTGTGAATCATTTTAATATTGCGATGTCTGTTTTTTTGATCTGGGTAACCCGAAATACTCTACTAGATTAAAAAATGTAGAGAAGAAAGATTTACGGGACGTATTTTTCGTCCGAAAATATAGAAACTCGAAGGCACGTGTATATGATACGGGTGTAGATAACAATTTGCATAGAGTTGGATCGTAGAAACGCCTCAGTCATATTAGAACAAGATGGAAATAGTTACCAATAAATTCAGCACAATAGACTTGTACAGCTATCGAAAAGAATCGGGAATCACTCGTGAATAGACAAAGATCGAGATTCGCTTGAAAAAAATCTAGAGGTAGTTCATTATATAAATGGATAACCAATGAATGTAGTAATGTTTCAGTAGAATTAGGATTCGGCATGTATGTAGCGCCGACCTGTGATTTTACTTTTGCGATCAGTCCAGAATATGGTATTATTTGACAATTTTGAGTTCCGCATGTGAGCAATCTTGAGCTTTTTGTATAGTAAATGTTGAAATAAAGAAAACGCAAAAATTGGACTTTTTTTGTCTCTCTTTTGCGTTTTACTTGGAAAGTATCAATTTCATAACAAAAGTGTATGAAAAGAAATTGTAGAACGTTTAATTTTCTACCGAAATCTATGGTTCAGATACAAAATTCGATTGCCGCGGCTGCAGGAGTCGTCAAATTAAAAAAAGAAGTAAAAAACTAGCTATATTCCGTATGTTTAAATATCATGAACAACTTTAACAAATCGATTTATGAATAAACTCATTAGAAATTTTTATTCTTGAAAAAATCGATTGCAGCAAACCCGGTCTCAATAGCTTTTGTAATTAATAAGTTGTAACGGTCCGGAAAATAATTAAATTATTCTCGCGGCCTGTCAACAAATTTATCTTCGCTGCTCGGTGCGAGGCTTATCGCCGCCCCGATCAGCTAGGCGCTTCCTGGTGTTCCGCCGCGTACGGGCGGACACGTGCTGCCCTGAAAAGGGATCGCGAAAGCGCGGCTAGCACGAGAGCGTGCGTGGATTTTAACCACGGGCGTGGGAAGGGACAAAGGTGCCTTCCTGGGTACGCCCAACACAATGGCAACACTTGAGCAGGTCAAACTGCGCTTTATTTACTTAATCAGATTCTTTTTTACACAATACCGCATGCCGAGATTTCGCTTCGAGTACTATTTTAGAGAGAGAGAGACGCTCGCTCGCGCAACTAACGCACGCTAGGTAATCGCTTACGAACGCAAAGAAACTCACCGGAAAGTAGCTGCTGCAGACAGACTACTCCTTCTCGCTAATCGCCCTCGCTATCGCCCTTGCTCGGGCGGACAAGCTCTGCTCCTCGAATCGCCCACCGGAGATGACGGTCCACGGGCTCTGGCGATCCTCGGGGATAGCGTCAAACTTTCTCGCGCACTTACACTTTTCTTTTTCCTGATCGCTTTCCTTTTCTTCGCGCGCGCACGTGACAACAGCTCGAGCTCCCAGGTATCAGTGCCCGAAAATCGTCTCCTCTCCCCACTCTACCGCCGCGGCACGCGCCTCGACGAGTCTCGCTCTGTCTCCCTCTCTGCTTCGCTTCGCGCTCGCTTGCCCGCTTGGCCATGCTCGGCCTCGTGCGCGGGCAACTTTCCGCGAAAACGGCCCCGGCCGTTATAAAGTAATGTAAATGTTGATTAAGTTTTTACGAATGAGATACACTCCTTTTGCAATCAACTAAAAGCAAAAAAAAGATTTTTCACACTTGCTGCTATTTTTTACGCAATCTATGTGAAGGCTATCAGAAGGCAAAATCGCGGTGGAGTAGAAAATGCAGCCTACTGAGAAACAAATAAATCGGTGAGGTCTAATTCATCACGCGCTCATTACTTCGATTTATGTAATCTTCTAATCAACCAATTTTGACGTTTTTTAAAATCGATATAATACATTTTAGAAAAATTGAATATCGAATTATTTCATTATTATTGTTATTCCTTAATTGATTAATATTATTACCTGATATTTGATGATACTTTTTTTCATAACACCTATATTAATTTATTATATAAATTCAAGGTAAGTGAAACACAATCATATTTGTTAAGATATAAAGGCACTTTTTATTTTTCAACATGAATAAAGATGAAACATTTAATTATTATGTAATAAAAACTAACAAATAATAATACAATAATTATGAAAATGGTATCAGTTTACCGAAAAATTTAATACATATCGTTTTTCGCTCAATTACTATCTAATAAACCGCTATCGGGATCTAAATCTTCATTCGCTCGTTCCTCACTTTTATTATAAGTAATAAAATTATTACCGCCGTGATCATAGTCATCATTAGCATCATTAGCATAATTATCATCATCATCATCATTATCATTATAGATTGTTTTATTATCTTCATCATTGTCAACGTCGTTTTCGATACTGTTCAATGTTTTGTTATTTTTTCAACTTTCGTCAACGTCTTTGTTGCCGTCATGCATATCGATGTTATCAATTGTATGAATGTTATTACAGCTTGTCTATCATACGTCCCACAGTACTCTGAACATTTCAAACCGTCTTTAACGCAACTACATCTTCTATGACGTCCGCTTTTACACTGGACACTAATATCTTTTAACCCATTAAGGACGGGACGGACACTTTTTCGTGTCCAACTTCAAGCTACCACCAAGCCAATAATTTAATTGCAAAAAAATTCGCGAACCACCGTTTCCTATGTTTTTAAGTATGCTCTTTCCGATTATTACACTTAATTTTTTCTAAAATGAGTTTTTTCATGTAAAATTATAAGATTAAAAAAAAAGCACTAAGTTTTTGGAAAAAAAAATTTTTGTGATCGAAATTTGTTTGCCTTTCGTTTTTTTTATGGGCTTAAAATTCATAAAAAAGGTGTCCATGATACCTTAACTAAAAAATATCGGCCCTACGAAAACCCAAATATATATTTTTTTTAATAAATTTACGTAAATAAACAAAAATTTCATTCACTAACTTCACCGATTTTTATCTCGAAAACTATCGACTTTCATGAAAAGTTTATAAGAACAAAAAATACTTAGAATCAGTCAAGGAACACGTCTGAATTTTTTCAACAAAGCCATTTTCGAAAAAACCAAAAATGGTCCCCAAAAATTTAAAAAAATTCAGACGTGTTCCTTAACTGATTCTAAGTATTTTTTGTTCTTATAAACTTTTCATGAAAGTCGATAGTTTTCGAGATTGTTCCGGCCGGAATGAGCGTCGCAGGGTCAGTTTTGGCCAAATTTGTTTTGACTCATTGCATAGCAGGAGGTCGTGATGTCACTCGAGGAAGGTTTACACCGGTTTCACCTAAGGGTCAACTATTGTCCATTAACTTGTTTTCTGTTTTGCTTCCTGTTTTTTGAATGAATTAATAACACTTTTGTTTTCTTTCTTTGTATTCTTAATTTTGCTACCTGTTACAACTTGCTTGGTGACGTCAGCAAACAGGCTACTACGTTCTCTGCAGACTTCAAGGGGGTAGCACTTCTCGGCGAGCTTGATGGTGGAGTGGGAGACGGCGTCGAGGCACTCACTAGAGTTGATACCAGAGACAAGCGAGCTGGCGAACCAGTTCTGTTCCTGCTCACCAGCGGATCGGTCATCTTCACTTCCGGCTCTCGCCAATACCTCCGTGCGGTCTCACGAGTTTGTAAAAACGTTCTCATTTTTTTTTTGATTATACTGTGCGGTAATTTATCTCTCCTTACTATGTAAAAGTAAAAGTGAATAAAATAGTTATTTGGAACAACGGTGATATTCCTCAAATCAACGACCCTATCACCCCCCTCCATCAAACCGGCCCTTCTTAGCGAGCGTGATTTCCCTAGAAGAGGCCACTCGACTAAAATCATCTCGCGAACAGAGATAAAAATCGGTGAAGTTAGTAAATGAAATTTTTGTTTATTTACGCAAATTTATTAAAAAATATATATATTTGGGTTTTCGTAGGGCCGATATTTTTTAGTTAAGGTATCATGGACACCTTTTTTATGAATTTTAAGCCCATAAAAAAATCGAAAGGCAAACAAATTTCGATCACAAAAATTTTTTTTTCCAAAAAATCAGTGCTTTTTTTTTTAATCTTCAAATTTTACATGAAAAAACTCATTTTAGAAAAAATTAAGTGTCATAATCGGAAAGAGCATATTTAAAAACATAGGAAACGGTGGTTCGCGAATTTTTTTGCAATTAAATTATTGGCTTGGTGGTAGCTTGAAGTTGGACACGAAAAAGTGTCCGTCCCGTCCTTAATGGGTTAAGAAGTTATTCGGCACTACTGCTATCGGACTACATACTGGCTGAAATTGTCTTCCGCTCACGGCCCACCCCAGTCTGTAGGATTAATATTATTCCCAAACCATCTCTGAATTTAACAGTAAATGCGATATAAATGCTAGATAACAGCAGCTTCTTTTGACGGCAATTACATTAACTTCACGAGATTTTTTAAATTGAAATAGCCGGTATCGCAATTCATTTAAACTTAATTTTCTAAACTGTTTTCAGTACATCGCCGCTATAATCGAAAAATCTGCTCTTTTGATGTCGGTTTTACTACTTTCACTATTATTGAAAACTAATGCTATCACTAAGCACTCCACATTATCGTTGAGTATTTTAATAATTTTTTTCCCTGATTATAAAATGCTGAGGTAGTATAACAACCGCTAAGCGCGTGAATAAATCCTAAGTTTTAATGTTTTAATGTTTTAATTTAATTTAATGTTTTAACATTGTCGAAGCTATTGGGACCGTATGATTTATTGGGAACGTTACCTTTACCCGTTTTCAATAGAAAAATATTTTTATCGCTAGGCTCAAGTAATTATAAAAACCAATATGTCTATGTCTTTGGCTTCTATAACAGCTGGTTTTTTATCGGTTGTTATACTAATAGCAATTTTTATAATTAAGGAATTCGCATCTTCGTTAGCCTGCATTGTTTGATAGCATGCCTACTCTAATTTTATACGCAATTTATCTATAAATCTACTTTTGTTATGTTCATTAAAAAAGAATTTTTCCTAGGGCAGTGTTGCTTGCATTTGCAATTCAAATTAACCATCGTAGATTACTGCGATTGTCTGCACTTTCCGCTCAACACTTTTTGTTGATTTATCTTTACTTGGACAACCGTCGAAAACTGTAAAGCTCTCTTCTGCTTTCTATCTCTTTAATTTCGAATTTTTTGTTTTCCTCATGTGTCATTTATGTTAGGTTCAGAAATGACCTTGGTTAGGTTACAATTAGAATATTTATTCAATACAAATTTGAAGTTACAGACATGAAATAATATCAATAACGCTCGCAATTACAAAAGGTACTTATCTTAACGAAAGTAGACGGTAGTTAGCTCGGCGGTCTGCAGAAGAGAGCTAGCATACAGATTCTCTCCTCATATATATACATTTTTACCTCTCTTTATTCGGAGCACAGGATAAGTGAAGCTTATTCAACCTATAAAATGGACTCTTCTCTCATGTTAGATCCTCTGAAGTGTTAAATATCAATACGAAATAATTGTGCACATCATATTATCATTACACTCAAGATACCTTTATCAAAAATGGACAAGGTATAAAAAGCTAATTCGTATTGAAAATAACTTGTCAACTCGATCTAACCCTTTATATAATAATTATTTGAAAAATTGTGGCAGGGAATTTCGGGGGTGTTGACCGTGCTCCGAGTTCTTCCGCCACAAGGCCTGTTTGGCTCTACCCTCGATTATTTAGGGCGCCAGACCGTCGGCTGATTACGGCGATCGTCGGGGGTAAGGCCAGTAGGTTATCGCGTATCCCGGTCTGCCTAACGGCGACTGCGCAGAGTGGGCAAACGGGGATACGCGTTGTATCCTCACTTCAGGTCTTGGTGTCCAACTCTCCTTCTATTTCTCCTTGACTTGGGTATGCTGGCAGCTCAGGTGATGGCTCCTTGATTCAGGTCGTGAATACGTTCGAAATCGCGCGTATGTTACCTATCGAGTGACCCGAAAATATAGCGAATTAGTGATACCCGTATGTAACCGCTCACGGCTGAAAATCACTAGCACACAGTCGAGGGGGGATATCAAAGTAAATTATATATACATAGATAATTAATCACTTTATTGATATATTAATAATTTACAAGTAAGAGGTCGGAGTGAATAGGGTAGGTAAAATCTGAATAACTGTAAATCCGTAAGGATACAATTTAATTGGAACGTTAATGATTTTCCGGTCGGTTTTCGATTAACAAAGAGAGAGGGTCAGCGGAAATAACTCAGTCGCGAATTTCCTTTGTCTGATCTTACCGCTCCCACTCGGTTTACGAAATGGCGGAAAGATCAGCACAAAATCGAATAAGCACGGTATCTTTATTCGGCTAAATCTACGTTCGTAACGAACTATTAACAAAAAGGTCAGCGCGAATAATTTAACTACTGCTTCGAATTCGTATGAACCTAATACACTCTTTAAATCTAGGAAATGGCGGAAAGGTCAGCGCAAATCCTAAATCACAATTTTCCTTGATTAGTCTTAACGTTCACGTTCAATTTGTGGAATAGCGGGAAAATCAACAACTATATAAGCACGACAATTTTATTCAATTAAACCTATGTTCGCAATAAATAATTAGCGAAAGGTCAGCGCGAATATCCTCGATCTCAATTTTCATGGGTTAATCCTAACGCTCACATTCGGTTTGCGAAATGGCGGGAAGGTCAACACAAATAACTAATCAGGACAATTTTTATTCGATTAAACCTACGTTCGTAATAAATAATTAACGAAAGGTCAGCTCGAATCCTAAATTGCAATTTTTATTCGTAACATCTAACACTTAATGAATAGTTAACGAAAGGTCAGCGCGAATCCTAAATCGCAATTTTCTTTCGTAAACCGAACACTCACTTTATATCTACGGAATGGCGGACAGGTCAGCACGATCCGATAGGCACCGGCGCCGACGGATCCACGCGTCGCGACGACCTACGGCACTGAACGATTTATTCCCGCACTCCGCGATTAAATAAAAATAAGTAGCACTTTGCCTACTTACAATTTTTCTCTTGCGGTATTGGCAAACAAAATTGGCAAAAATATCTGAAAGGCGTCTAGCGCTAATAATTCGGCAGCGAGATTATCTGATAGAGAGGCTCCTTCTATCTAGATATCCAGTGGCAAAATGGACGAGAATCGGCTTCTCGCGGTCAAAGATCGCTTTTCTTCTCCTCTTTCCGAGAAGAAATGTTATTATTGGTCGGTATGCTAATTCGGATATCGGTAGCGCCCTCCGAATATTTTATTATTGGTCCGTATATAAATTAGAAGGATACAGCGCTCTCCTTAACTCTCCTACTTTCGTCATTATTTACCCTCTCTCACCCCCCACTAAGGTAGCTATCGTTAGTTGTTGGAAAAGATCTACCCCTACTCTTATCTATTTGTCTATCCGGACGGAAATCAAATTTTATTCTAATTTGTTCATTGGTCGTGACGTCACTAGCGAATTTTGTCAGAGGTTCAAATTCGGTCAGTTAAATTATTATTTAAACCTAAAGGGGGTAGTTGTCGTTCGCTATCATAATAGGGGTGTCGGTCGCGTGCGAATTTTACACTTCGATTTTTGTTCCATGTTCATTCTTTTCCAATTTATAATTTTAATTTTATTGTCAGAGATACGTATATAATATACGCCGTTTCATTTGTAGCGCCCTCATCTTCGCATTTGCATATTATTCTATCTATTATTTTATATCGTCTGTCTCGCTCGCTCTTGTTTCGTCTATTTCGCTCGCTCTGTATCGCTCGCTCTGTCTCAGTCTGTCTCGCTCGCTCTTGCTTAGTCTGCTTCGCTCGCTCTGTCTCGCTTGCTCTGTCTCAGTCTGTCTCGCTCGCTCGCTCTCAGTCTATATCGGCGCTTCAAGATGGCCGCTCAGTTCCTAGCGCGTACGCCTCGTGTCCTTGTGCCGGTTGTTGGAGCGCCTCCTGGGGCGCTCCCGTGTCGGTTCTGTGATGTTCCCCCGGGTGTTTGTGTGTGGTTGCTGGTATTCGTGTGTGTGGCGCTCAGGATGTCGCCGATGGTGTTCGGCAGCCCGACACAGCTGATTGCCGGCTGCCACTTCATCGGCGATTTTCTGCTCGCCCCAGGAGTGTCAGTGCCTCGGGAGTGTTAGTGTTGGTGTCTGGGAGTGTAACGGATCTGCATGTGTCGTCAACATGCATTTCTGTTGCATTTCCCAGTCAAGTTTTGCATTTTTCTTTTGCCGGTCGGCAACACGTGGTCGGGAGTGTATGTGAGTGAGTGTGTGCGTGCGCTCTCTTTTTATGTGGTGCGCTCCTTTTTTTCTGTCTGCTCTTTGAGCGTCCGTCGGATAGCGTTAGACAAGTTTGTTTCATCCATATCTCCGGCGTGGTCGTTCGGACATAAAAAAGAGTAATTGTTCGGTATAGGGCGCGTTTAACTTTATTTTATACAACCGGTTACGGGGCGGCAAGGGACGGGGATGGCCTTTCTGAGGTGTTGCAAATAATGCAGCACTCAGGAAAGGCCTTGTAATGTACCGCATTACAAAATATTTTTAAAAAATTGAAATCTATAACGATTGGTGGCGTGCACTTTCTCTCCAAGTGTTGGCCAGAAGTTTACCGTTTTATGCAAAAAAACTTCATAATTCTGAAATGAATTGCTGGAGAATTTATGGCCATCTGCAATAAACACATTAAACGTCGACAGTCGCGCGTCAGCGTTAATGAGTTTATTTAAGGGAAAACGCGCGCCCAACTTTCGTTTTTTTTTAATGTCAACCCGCGGTCCCAGCTACCCTTTCCACGGACCTCGTGGGAGGGACTTGCCCTTTTGACTGGATTCTTCCGAGGATAAACGCGAGGTAGTTGGGGCGAGCCCTGGCACTCTAGCCCGAACCCGAGACCAGCTAACAGCTCGGCCTTCTGCCAGCTTCGCGGTTTACGTTCTGCCGAGTCGCGTTACATTTGTAAGTCTTGTTTTGAATTAAATAAAGTTATCCTCACACCAACTAAAAGTTTATTTCACCCTGCGCCCACGGCGACAAATTGGTGACCCCGACGTGATCTGGGTGAAAAAGTGTAACGTGTGGAGTGAATCGCCATTCAAATCAGTGCTACATAAATTCTTTTAAACATCTACAACCATGACGGACGACGTTGCCGTCGCCGCTACTGTTGCTCCGATCGTCAACGTACAAACGCCACGACATTTCCGTGCTCCACCGTTCACGGAAAGCAACGTGAAATTATGGTTTCGGCTCATGGAGGTTGCATTCAAGAATGCCAGCATCACAGATGACGAGGCCAAATACTGCCAATCTGTCGCAGCTTTGACGCCATGTGCCATCGCGAAAGTGGAAGATGTCCTCGTCAACGCACCGAACCAAGGCTTATACGACGATCTGAAGGTGAAGCTGATCGAGCGTTTCACCGAATCAGATAGCGCGCGCGTACGCAAGTTGCTCGAAGGCGAGGAGATGGGAGACCGCAGTCCTTTCGAATTTTACCGGAGCATGAAGACGCACGCGACGTCGTCAACGACTGACGAGTTCATTCTTCAGGTATGGAAGACTCGTCTACCCTTGCAAGTGCAAGCTGTCATGGCAGCTTCCAACGAGTGTAACATGTGCCGCTGACTCGAGCGCGAGAGCGACCGATCCTGCTGGTAGCGCTCGTGAGCCATGTGTTCGGTTGCGAGCGGGCTCGCGAGGCCGTCGTAGGGGGGTGTTGCTTGCGTGACGAAGTAGAGATGTATTTGGAGAAAATGTGTCAAGCAGGAATCATTGAACCAGCTATAAGTCAGTACTGTAATCCCTTTCGAATCGTACGTAAAAGCGACGGTGCGATACGGGTGTGTCTCGATGCAAGAAACCTAAACAAATATTTAGAAGAGGACCACGAAGCACCACCAATAATAACAGACATCATGCAAGTGTTTTTCAAATGTAAATATTTCTCGAAGATAGACATGACGATGGGCTACTGGCAAATTTTACTTGATAAAGAATCACGACCACTGACTGCATTCGTCTTTAAGGGTCGAATGTATCAATTCATACGCGTACCTTTCGGTATAAGCACAGCGAGTAGTGCTTTCATTCGAGCTTTTACAATGGCGTTATCGAACCAGGCTCCCATCATGAACATTTTCGAAAGACAACCAGAGGGAGAAAGCAATACTGAGAAAGAAAACAATCAAGTCAGTGTTCCAAACGGAATAAATATACATAAATACTCAGCAACTTATGTCGATGATTGCGCAATCGGTACTCAAACATTCGAAGAACATATTTTGGTTTTGCAAGTCATTTTCTCAAAATTGATGGCAAATGGTTTTACAATAAATTTAAAAAAATGCAAATTTTTATTAGATAAAATAAAATTCCTAGGATTTATCGTGTCATATAACGGGATAATTCTTGAGCCAGAACGTGTCGCGATAATAACTAATTTTGAAAATCCTAAAAACAAACAACAATTACAGCACATACTTGGAGTATGTAATTATTACCAACGTTTCGCAATAAAACACAACAATTTTATATCACTGTTTCGAGATTTATTAAAAGATAATTCAGAATGGTTATGGACCGAACAACATACTCGCGCCTTTGACGCACTAAAGCGAAATTTTACTCATACTGTTTGCTTGAGTCATGTTATTCCGAACATCCCATTTAAAGTTCAAACAGATGCAAGCAATAGTGGTATAGCAGGTATTTTATATCAAATAGATGAAAATAAGGAACATGGCATAATTTCTCTTGCCAGTAGATGTTTAACACAAACTGGAACAAAATATACAACGACAGAATTAGAGCTTCTAAGCATCGTGTATAGTATTGCGAAATTCAGAAGGTTTTTAGTGGGCCGGACTTTTGAGATCGTAACGGATCATAAAGCGTTAACATTTCTGAATTCGACCGTATTTCACAATTCACGGCTGATAAGATGGTCTCTGTATTTACAGCAATACTTATACACCGTAGTACACTGTAGAGGCAAGGACAATACAGTAGCTGATCTTTTGAGTCGTAATCCCGAAAGTAAATTCAAGGAGTATACACAGGAAACTCTCATGATTTCATCCCTTTATAATTATAGTTTACCAATGATAAAGAGTGACGAAGTATCTTCATTGATAATAATGGCATTGTTTAATGCAGATACCTCATTAAAAAAAATCATGAAGAATACAGCAGAAAAGCAAAATCAAGACCCAGCTTGCCAAAAT
The DNA here is from genome assembly GCF_024137745.1 of Phymastichus coffea. Lineage (NCBI taxonomy): Eukaryota > Metazoa > Arthropoda > Insecta > Hymenoptera > Eulophidae > Phymastichus > Phymastichus coffea. The sequence goes on from NW_026706827.1 coordinate 1,544,023, forward strand.
TTTCTTAAACAACTAAATAATAAAAATAGAAAACACGAACATTTACAGGTTTACGACAATGTATTATTCATGAAAGAGCATAAATCGGAAACATGGCGTATCGTAATACCAAAGGAAATAAAAGACGAAATAGTGAAGCTCACCCATTTTCAATTAGGTCACCCTGGAGTATTCAAAACAGTGTCATATCTAAAAAGATACTATTATTGGCGTACTATTGTTACGTCTCGTGCATCAACTACGAATAGCTAATGAATGAGACGTTCCAATATGTTGACTAGTGGTCGGATATGTCTCACTTATAATAAATATATGTGGAAATGTATGTCTGATAATTGTACTACCTTGATAATCGTAGCCTTTAATTGTTGATAAAATGTAGCAGGCTCTAACTGCTTGTTGAATTGTATGAATGTAGCAGGCTCTAACTGCTTGTTGAATTGAATAAATGTAGCAGGCTCTAACTGCTTGTTGAATTGAATAAATGTAGCAGGCTCTAACTGCTTGTTGAATTGAATAGGATAGGTTGTGAATAATACTTGCACGATATTACTTGTAACAGTCGCGAGTTTATTAAGAAAAATGATCACCAATTGTCGGACCGGTGTGTACGGAGTAAAGATAATTTCTGCTCACCTTTCGGGTGGTTCGTCTTATATACATAAATTTGTGCTTAATAAATCGCTGATGTTTCTTGTGTAGTTGAGTAATTTTCTTTTTGAGTTCATTGTGTGTTGTGTAATGCTGAGTATGGTCTTTGTGTTTTGCTGCTGTATCGTTTTCTGGTGGACGTGTATATAGTTTTGATTTTACGAAATTCGGGATTGCACTTTTAAAGAATGTAAATGAGTAAAGATACGTCTTGAGACGTAACACCTCGGGGCATAAGATATTGCAATTAATGTATTGATTGCAATGGTTGTTTTTCGGTGAAAAGATTATTTCGTTATGTGCATTTCCGAGTTTCGGAAGTGTTGGAATTTGATTGCGTCGGTGGAATCATTTTTCTGCAAGGTGTACAAATTATTTGGTATATAAAGGCTGCGTCGCTTTGATAGTTTACAAAGTGTTCTCTGCGCTTGTGACCAGAATTCAACATGTATGGTTTCTCGAGAAAACGCCGTTCGATGGTTTGCGTAAGTATTTTACAATTTGATTTCTTATTCATTTTTATTATTATCATTATATTTCTTTGTTCTAGTTTGTGGATTGGCAGCATTCTCGTGCAGTAAAGAAGGCCAGACGGGAGGGCTTGCCTTTACCGGTCGCACCTAAGCCTGGGACCCGAAAATATGTGAGAATAGATGTAAGTGTTTTACAATGTATGTTTGTATATTGGTATATTGATATGTCTGATTAATTTGTTTCCTATTTGTTAGTTTCAAAGATGGCAGTTGGTGCGTACTCTGAGGCATTGCGATCGAGTGACGCAGACGGCCTTCTTCTTGGGAGAGTATGGTCCAGACGAGGACACTTGGAATCTGCGCGAATTATTTTTTTATGATTTATTAGTGTATTGCAATGGTTTTCGTCGAGTATGCGTGGAGGTGTTTAGTGAGTTTTATAATGTAATCATAGGTCCTAGTGTAGATCATCGATACAATTGTAATTGTATATAAGTGTAAATGTAAACATAATTGTAATTTTGTAAAAATATATTTTTCTTTTGTTTTTTAGATAAGGAATTTGTTTTTAATTTAGATTCCTAAAGCGGATATCTCGCTTCCCTCCCCGCTTAAAATGTGGCCATGACGTAAAGCATTTGGGGTACTGAACGACATGACAATTAGATTTTTGTTGAAAATAGGTCATGTTTGTATTTGATTATTGTTGATTCGAGAGGTAAGTTTTGTTGAGGAATAGGACAGTGGGTATCAGAGTAGATTTGTATCTTGACGTCTGTGTCGTTCAGGTTTGTGTGTATTGTGTCTAGTTCAATTTCTGCATTTTGTTTATTAATTTTTGTCATACTGTTGTGGTTTTGTCGTCCTAGTATCATTAGCAGGTGGGTTATTGAGCTGAAGAAGGCCCATAGTAGGTTCATAGACCAGCCATAAACCATGTGCAGCGTATATCCTCTGATGATGGTGTCAATCGTCAGTTTTATTATTTGCAGTAATATTAATATCATTATGATTACTGATGAGATTGATCCGCACGTGATTAGTTTGTTGAATATGTGATTCCACGTGCTTTCAGCCAATTTTGTAAGTGTATTTTCTGTAAAGATGTCCTTTGTTGTTCCTTCTCCTGATATTTCTTTAGCTATAATATTTAACAGAGATGCTTTTTCCATGGGGAACATTATTTGTTGTTGTAATTGGTCTAATTCTTGTTGTGAGTATATGCCGCTAGTTGCTAATGAATCTATGGATTCAAATTTCCATTTTATGTTTGTGTTAGGTTTGAGTGCTTGTGGTGGTATTGTTTCCATTGGTTTGGGTGTTAGTTTTATCCATTTGCTGTTTACTTTGTAGTATGTAGGTATTATGGAGTTGCAGTTCATTGGAGTACCTCTTCTTTTGAGGATATGAGTTTTTGGAGTAAGAAACCAGGTTTCGTTGCCTGAAATTACTGGTAATTCATTGTAGCATTCGTTAAGGTGCTGTGCCTTCACTACAGTAGGGGTGCATTTTATGACATGAACTGCTTCTCCTGCGATCCTGGCAATGTATCCAGGTTTCTTCATGATGTTGTATGCGAATTCGTCAGGGGAGAGGGTTGTAAGAGATAGGGAGTTTTGTATTGTTTTCCTCTCTACTTCACACCTATCTGTAATGATTTTTCTGTAAAGATTGTTCAGTTGTCTGCCCAAATGCTTTTCGACATATACAAATTTAGAATTTACGTATGTGAATAAATCTATGTTGACCTTGTTTTTGCTAGTAACAGTGTCTTTATTGAATTTGTATTTGTTGAAATTATTGTTTTCTTCCGCGATAAAGAGTTTTGGGTGTTCTGTTCTTATGAACTCTCTGTAGCATTTCAATATTTTATCTTTGGCTGTTAAAGCAAAGGTCGTGTCGCTAGTATTTACCATGTATATTATGTCGTCATTGTGTGTGTTAAAGTATTTTGTTACTGGACCTTTATATAAAATATCGTAAGTGTTAGTAAAACATTCTTCCTGAGGTAAAATGTCCCAAAATGTATAACCCCCGTCAGTCTACGCAAGTTGTGTCTGAAAATTTACATATCGTTCTTGAGCTTAAATGTAATTTATCGTTACTCAGACAAATTTTCGCATAGGCTTGTATTAATGTGATTTTAATTGTGCCTTGAACAAGTACCTTACTCCATGATCCGAACCTGTCTACGTAGGCTACGCCGCTGCAGCTTCCTGCATCGCCAGCGAAGTCTATGCCTTTGGTTGTTGTGGCGTTTATTTTTAAATCAGCAATCGTATGAAAATTGTCATACTTAAAAATTCTCGTTTCGTGGCATTGTTCATGGCTCAATTCATACAAGTATTCCTGTTCTCCGTTTTGTTCAGGTTCAAGGCGTCCGAATAGTCCGCATTGGTATACTGTCCGATGGATTTCAATTTTGCATTGATGTACTGGAATATTTCTAAATTCGGCTGCTTGGATAAGTTCTATATTTGCTATTGTTGAGTTTCTGGTTTCGGTTTTAAAGTCGCATTCGTCAGCGTCCAGTAGAGAGAATGTTGTGATGTTTGTGTTTGTGGTGCCGCAGTGATATCCAATGTATGCATAAGTAATTTGAAAAAATGTAATGAATAACGTTATTTTTGAATACATGATTTGTTTGTCCTAAAACAGAGAAAGGTTTATCATTTTATATACTTTTGTGTAATATTAATTTATTTGCATGAACTGTATTCGGTTTTCCACCCTTATTTATTGTTACATTATATTTGTCTGTGATGTTTAATATTTCAAAAGGACCCAGGTTTTGATTCTTTTCTAATTTTCCTGGTTTAGGTTCTTTAATGAGCCACACTTGATCTTCTATTTTGAAATTGCAAGGGTTTATGTGGCGATCATAATATTTTTTTGATTTTTCTTTTGCTATTATGAGGTTTTCCCGCGCTAAGCATGCAATATCCTGCATGTTTTGTATAAGTGTGGATAGATAATTATTAAATGTTGGTAATTGTTCTGAAGTTTTTAACGGTTCACTAGATGGTAACCATGGTGGATAAGCGAAGACCAGTTCATGCGGAGTGAATCTATGTGCGCTGTGAACGCTTGTATTGTAATGAAATTGGGCTAATTCTAATAAATTGTCCCATTCAATTTTTTTACTAGAAAAATTTTTTAAATATTCACAAAGGGGGTGATGTGCTCTTTCTAGGGAGCCGTTTGATTGTGGTGAAAATGCGGTGGTTTCTATTTTTGCAAATTTAAATCTACGAGCAATGGCTTTTAAAATTTTACTTGTAAAGTTTTCTCCTCTGTCGGTGAGGACTACTTTTGGTGAACTGAAAATACATATAAATTTTTTAATTAGGGCATCTGCAATTGTTTCTGCCATTTGATCACTGAGTGGAACAACTATTATGAATTTTGAGAGGAGGTCTTGTATAGAAAGAATGTATTTGTTCTGATTATTAGTAACGTTTAGAGGTCCTACTATGTCCATTGCGATTTTGTCGAATGTTTTCATCATTGGCTGTCTAATTTTTATTCTTTTTAGTTTGTTTCTTTGACAAATTTCACAATTTTTAATACGGTTCTCTATATCAGTTTTCAGATTTTCCCAATAGTATTTGTTCTTTATTCTGTTCCATGTTCTGTTGATTCCCGAATGTCCTCCTAGTGCGCTTGAGTGATATTGGTCGAATATATTGTCTCGGTCTGTGAGTTTTACGTAGTCGATGTAATTTAGGCAAATGATAATTTTAGTTTTAGAATTTTTGAATGTTGTTGCTAGAATGTTTTCTATTTCGATCCAGTGTATGTTTTTTAATATTAGGTCTTTTGACTTGCTGAATGTTTTTATTCTCTTGCGAATTATTAATGTTCTTAATAATTTGAAGAGGCTTTTGAGATTTTCCTTTATCCTCATAGCGGACTGTCTCGTGTCAAGACAGGCTATGAAGATGTTTTTTGTTCTTGACTGTATTATTTCAATTTCTTGGGGCTGTAGATTTTTGTCTGCTTGTATATGTTTGATTTTCATTAGACTTTCTGTTGTGTTATCTAATGATTGATGTTTGTAATCGATAAAATGTATAATGTTGTCTTTTCTTGATTCGATGGGTTTTTTCGTAAATCTTATGTTATATTGTTTCTGTGTTGTATTTTCGTCATTTTCCATATGTACTTGTGTTTGTGTAATATTTTTATTTCTATTTCTTTTTTCTTTGTCTTGTTTTCTTATTATTTTGATTTGTTCCTCTTGTTTTTCTTGTTCATTTGTTACTATTTCTTTTGATTCTTGTTTTGCTTTTTGTGCTCTGGTAACTGCGTTTATTTTTATATTTTCTATCGGATTTCGTGAGAGTGCATCGGCATTTGTATTTATTTTGCCAGGTTTGTAGATAATGTCATAATCATAATCTGCCAGTTTTAGTCTCCATTTTTGTACTCTTGAATTGTTGTCTGCTGATTTAAAGGATAACAATGGTTTGTGATCACTAACGACGGTAAATTTGTTTCCATATATGTAATTCTTAAATGTTTTTATTGCGAATACTATGCCAAGTGCTTCTTTTTCGTATGTATGGTATTTTTTCTCTGCTGATTTTAAGATTCTTGATGCGAATGCTATTGGTTTGTCGTCACCGATCTCTCCTTGAGAGAGTACACAACCCAGCGCGTAGTTTGAAGCGTCTGTTGTAATGATGAATGGTTTTTCCATATCTGGGTATTGAAGAACTGGAGTTGTGCATAGGGCGTTTTTTAATTTTTCAAAAGCTTCTTGTCTTTCTTCAGTCCAAATAAATGGTTGTTCTTTTTGTAGTAAATCTATGATAGGTTTTGCTATTTGTGAAAAGTGTCCAATAAAGCGTCTATAATAGCTTGTTAGGCCTAAAAATTCTCTGATATTTTTGATAGTTTTCGGGATAGGAAATTTCTTTATTGCTTCTATTTTCTTTGGGTCTGTTTTGATACCTTCTTCACTTATAATGTGGCCTAAGAATTCTACTTCCTTTTGGAAAAATTTGCATTTACTCGTTTCAATTTTTAATCCTGCTATTCTTAATTTTTCTGCTATGAATTTGAATCTTTCATTATGTTCTTCAACTGTATTTGCAACGATAATTATATCATCGATGTACAAGTAGCAGAACCCTTTTTCCAATAGGTCTCCGAGTACTTTTGTTAGTGCTCTTTGGAAGACTCTAGGTGAGTTTATTAGTCCGAAAGGTAATACTTTGAATTCAAAACGTCCCATGCCAGGGATACTAAATGCCGTTTTATGTATATCTGACTCTTTCATTTTTAGTTGATGAAATCCGGAAACCATATCGATGGTGGTAAAAACTTTGTTTTTTCCTATGCAGTCGAAAATTTCCAATATATTGGGTATAAGATATGGATCTGGAATAGTTTTTGCATTCAATTTTCGATAATCTATCACCATTCTCCATTTTTTCTTTCCGTCTTTTGTTAATCCCTTTTTTGGCACAATCTAATGTTAAGGGTCTAATTAAGTTATTTATAATTAGCTTTTTTGTCTCATCACATGCGATTTGCTTGAGTGTATATGGCAGAGGAAATTGTTTAACATATACTGGTTTATCATCAGTTAAATTGATTTCGTGTTCTTCTATGTTGCATTGGCCAAGTTTATCTCCTTCTAACCAGCATATGTCTTCAATGTTCTTCTTGTGTCTCTTTTTGTGTAATTTCGTTGTGCGTTGTTGTAAATATATTTGTCGATTTTAAATTAGTGAATTTTTCATTGATATTTTTGAAGTTATTTTCTATATCATTTATAATGTGAAGGTTCGTCATTTTGTCATATTTTTTGTCGATCTCTCCTGCAACGTTATCTCTCAATGTGTCGCAAAAGTTTGAATAATCGTTAATAGTATAGTGCTCCTTGGTTTCATTAGATTCGTCTTCCAGGGCTTTATTAATGTTTCCAATAAATTGTGTCAAGCTTGAGTTATAGTTAGGTTGAGATATTTTTGTTTCTGGATTCCCATATATTTGATCATTCGTACTATTTTTCGTTTCTTCTTGTATGTCGCTTATTATATTTAGGATTTGAATTACATCTTTATGTATTGATACTTCTTTGCTGTGTGTAATCGTATTTATTTCAATATCATTTTTGCTTACTATGTATCTTTTATCAAATGTTATGGGTTTCCATGTGTCATGATGTTCATTAATTTCTTTTGAGGTTTGTATTGTAAATGTGTTTGTTTGATTTCTGCTAGTGATTTCTTTTAATGGCACTTTTTGATTATTTATTTCCAAGTATCCTCTGTCTAATCTTAATTTGTGTTTGGATAAGGCATTTATTCCTATTATTCCATCGTAAGGAATAGAGAAGTTATCTGGTGCTACATGGAAATCAAATGGTTCATCTGCAATATACATTTGTGTTGAACCTATTGTTCTTATTGCGTCTTCTGTGATTCCTGATATAGATATTTGTTCATTTCTATTTAACTGCTTTTGTGGAATGCTACTATTTTTGATAATATTTAGTTGTGCTCCACTGTCTACTAGTAGTTGCAGTTTATTATTCGAATTTGGTTCGACTATTTCTATGTACTTGAGCAGGTTTTTTAATTTGATAATGTATATTTTGGTATAATCATTTGTAATTTGTTGGTTAATATCAGTACTATTTTTAGCTATATCTGTCTGTAGCATGGTACTCTCTATTTCCTTTACATTTTCTTTGAATTTGCTGTATGTATCTATGTGATGTTTTGTTTGTGTTGGGAGAGTGAGTGTTTTGTCGTGGAACGTTTTTGTCTGCTCTTTCTTTAGGCGTTCCTTCCCAAAGGAGCTCCAGAGTTTTCCGAGTTTGTCCCATGTTTGCGACATTGTTCTGTTGTATGACCGACACCTTTACAGATTCTGCAAAATATTCTTTCTTCTTGTAATCTTTTAATTTTTTCACAGTTATCTATGTTATGTCCAGTTTCGTTGCAACCTTCGCATGTGATTGAAATATTTTAAGGTGGATAATTTTTTAGTGCTTGTAGTTTCCTACATTCACTTGCTGTGTGACCTATATTTTTGCAATAAGCACAGAATTTTTTTCTTTGATCATTGTTAAAATTGTTTCTATATCCGTTGTTGTGGTTTCTATTGTAAGTGTTATAGTTTTGCTGATTTTGCTGAGGGTTTGCAGATTGTTGTGTATTCGCGATTTTTCTGCAGAATTTTGCTGTGTGACCTAATTGATCACATAATTGGCATTTGTAACTTGATTTATTTCTTTGTTCTGTGAAATATATTCGTGCTTCTTCACAATCTTGTTCTTCGTGTCCCTGTTCTTGGCATAGGGTGCATATTCTATAAGGTGATCTATTTTTACCTGTTGTGCAAAATTTGATAGGGTGACCTTTTTTATTGCATTTTTTACAAAAGACCTCAGGGCATTCTTACGTTGAATGACTTCCTTCGTCACAAATATCGCATTTGTTTACCTTTTGTGTGATCTTATTTTTACACTTAATGGCTTCATGTCCTGTTTCTCCACATTTCCAGCATTTTATGTAGTCAGCAATGTAGGGGCATTGACCTACCTCATGTCCTAATTCTTGACAGTATTGGCAATGGATATTTCTTCGTTTATTTAGTGGGCAAGCGCTTATTGAGTGTCCTTTTTGGCTGCAGTATTTGCATATCAAATTGATTTTGTCTACTGAATTTTTACAATTATTAGAAAAGTGATCTGATCCTTTACCATAGACGCATGCTGTAGAATGGCAAAATAGTGCTTCGTGTTGAGGGTCATGGCAAATTTGACATATCATGATTTTTTTTGGTAATTCAGGTCTATAATAATCATTGTATTCTGCATATGTGTTATTAATTGTTATACTATCTGTTGTTTTTCTAATATTTATGTCATTTTCAATTTCTATGGCTTTTTTGGACATTTCTTGTAATGTTGTCTCATTGCCCAGTTCGTATTTTATTTCCGTTCGCATTCCTTTTTTAAAACATTTTGCTGCGTCCGCATCTAATTCTTCGTAGAAATTCTTCCTGGCTATTTCATTTTTTTCTTGTATTCTATATATTTCTTTTATTTCTAATACCAATTGACATAATCTATTTGTGTATTGGATAACTGATTCTGTAGTTCCTTGTGTTATTTTGCGTATCCTAGCACGCAGTTCGTGTATGTCTTCTTGAATTGGGTACAGACTTCGTATTGCTGTAATTAATTCGTCTATTGTTTCTACACAGCTGTTTCCTAAAGCTTCTTCTGCCTCTCCCTTCATTCTCACTATCAATAATTCTACTACATTATGTTCATCTTGGTCATCTACTAAATTTTTTACTCGTCGTAGTCTTCTGATGTACTTTGCGGGTGGCATATTTTTGCCATCGAAGTCCGGAACATAATTTACCAATTCTTTGAGTGATAATTTGATTGGGTGTGAATTTGCCATGTTTATTGGGTTTGTTGCTGGACTTGTGATACGTTGGTTTTCTTGAATTTGTCTTTGAATTTGCTGAGTGTTTCTTTCACTCTCCTTTTTGTTTATGTATTGTGTTTTGTTTATTTTTCTAATGTCTTTTTTTGAATCTTCGATGTTCTGTTGTTGGTTAATAGGTTCGTCAGAGTTTTTTGGTAATGCGTATTTTGTGTAGACAGATTCTTCGTTTGTGTTTATGCTAAATAATATATCTTTTGGTGTCCCTAATATTAGGCTTTGTTCACCTAAAAATCCTCCAATGTCTGAATATCTATCGTGTTTTTCTGAGTCAAATGTGTCAAACGTCTGGTCTAATAGTGAATATTTGTCTGAATCAGTGCAGTCGGTTTTATTTGTTTGTTTTTCTGTTAAATCAACTAATTGGTCAACTGTTGGTATGATTTTCTTTATTGCTCCTGTGTTTTTTTCTTTTCTTACGATTTCTTCTTGAGTCTTGGTCTTAATCGGCGATCTTTGTAGCTTGTTACTCTTTTTGAAAGCTATCTCATCCAGTCCTTTTTCTAAAAGGTCTTCTAATTTTGGATTCTTGTCGATTTGTGATCGCGTAAGTTTCCTAATTATGGAGGATGTGTCCTTCGTTGTATTGGACTTCTTGCTCATTTATCGCACTTTCGTAATAAACGGAATAAACAAAGGTAATTCGACAAAATCAAAATAGAGTGAAGCAGGGAAAATATATAAAATAAGAAAAATTATTGTTAGCAAAAAAAAAAAAAAATTATGGTAGAAGTATATGGAAACACAATTGCTTATTGAGATGGCAAAAATAAAAGGGGAAAAAGAAAAGAAAAAAAAAAGGAAATTCTATCTACGTATGGTATTTGACCTACTGGCTGAAAATTATTTCTCGGTCACTTATTTCTGCTGTTGTCTTAGTTTCATAATTTTGCAAGATTGCAATTTTTGAAATTCGGTCACTATGAAAGAAAGTGACGTGTGCTGTTTACTTCTGTAATACAACACCTACTCGTATATCCGCGGTTTTCGAACTCTCTTTTTTCCGTTTGATGCGTTAATTCATTAATAAGTTTTAATATGTATAAAAATAATTTTCTTTATCTCAATCGAATGTATTTTTCGTACCGGAACCAATTGTTACGTCTCGTGCATCAACTACGAATACTAATGAATGAGACGTTCCAATATGTTGACTAGTGGTCGGATATGTCTCACTTATAATAAATATATGTGGAAATGTATGTCTGATAATTGTACTACCTTGATAATCGTAGTCTTTAATTGTTGATAAAATGTAGCAGTCTCTAACTGCTTGTTGAATTGTATGAATGTAGCAGGCTCTAACTGCTTGTTGAATTGAATAAATGTAGCAGGCTCTAACTGCTTGTTGAATTGAATAAATGTAGCAGGCTCTAACTGCTTGTTGAATTGAATAGGATAGGTTGTGAATAATACTTGCACGATATTACTTGTAACGGTCGCGAGTTTATTAAGAAAAATGATCACCAATTGTCGGACCGGTGTGTACGGAGTAAAGATAATTTCTGCTCACCTTTTGGGTGGTTCGTCTTATATACATAAATTTGTGCTTAATAAATCGCTGATGTTTCGTGTGTAGTTGAGTAATTTTCTTTTTGAATTCATTGTGTGTTGTGTAATGCTGAGTATGGTCTTTGTGTTTTGCTGCTGTATCGTTTTCTGGTGGACGTGTATATAGTTTTGATTTTACGAAATTCGGGATTGCACTTTTAAAGAATGTAAATGAGTAAAGATACGTCTTGAGACGTAACACTATGACGAAAGACGTGAAGACACATGTGTTAAGTTGCGACCTTTGCCAGCGCGTTAAATATCTCACGATCACGATGGAGGGGCCATATCAGCTCGTCGGGGCCGAAAAGCCATCAGATCTGGTGACGGTTGATTTTTATGGCCCTCTCCCTCGCGGTCGGGGGGGAGTACACATATTCGTGGTATTGGACGCGTTTTCAAGGTTAATTCGTATTTACCCCATGAGGAAAGCCACGAAAGGCGCCGCACTTAGGAGACTTATCGAAGAATATATTCCGGAATGCGGAAAATTCGAAAGAATTTTGAGTGACAACGGTAGTCAATTTACGTCCATTAAGTGGAAAATCGAATTGGAAAAGCTCGGAATAAAAGTTGTATATAGTTCAGTTAGACATCCCCAATCCAATCCCACCGAACGGGTAATGAGAGAAATAGGCCGATTTTTCAGAACATATTGCGAAAATAAACATACTTCCTGGCCATTATATTTATCTAAAATGCAGGAACTATTCAATATAACGACTCATCATAGTACAGGCTGTGCACCTAATGAATTGCATTTTGGACAAAAAATTCAAGATAAAATAACTACGTTTTTAAAGTTTCCACAATCAAATCCCATTAACCATAAATACCTTATAACCTTTGCAAAGAAAAACATTGAAAAAAGTCATGCGGCTCGTACCAAGCATCAAAAGCCATCTAAGGTTGTGATAAAAGAAGGAGACCTGGTACTTTTGAGAGTGAGACATTTGTCTAATGCGTTGGATAAGGTTACCAAGAAGTTTTTCCATTTGTTTGAAGAGCCTTTCAAAGTCGCGAGGGACCTGGGTCGCAATGCTTACGTTTTAGTTGATCCGAACGATCATGGTGTTGAGAGAGGCGTCTATAATCGTGCAAATCTAAGAAAATATTATAAGGCTTAGTTTAAAGCGTTTCGGTGTTGGTGAAAATAAGAGTGATCCTTCAGGAAGGATGTGCTTTAATCAGAGATTAAAGTAATACCAAACGGAATTTGAAGGACGCGCGTGTAAGACATGGACTTACTTAGTTATGTGAGAATTAGTTTAAATTGTAAGCGAATCGAATAATTTAGGTGCACCTATATGTATAAAGCGTACGAAGATTTGCGAATTAATTGAATTGTAAAAAACAAGTAAGCGTGAAATGCGTGTGTGAATGTGTTTGATTGCGTGATTTTGGCGTGGTGTGAATGTTTTGCGTGAGCGTGCATATCGGGTGTTCCGATTGGCATGGCTCGGAGAGTGTACGGGGTTGCGGCCTCCATTTTCGGTCTGGATGGTTGTTTGATTTTCTGGGAACGATTGCGGATTTCCTGCTTAGTTTTTTTTTTTTTGTTTTTGAGCGGTTGACTCCAACCACTAAAAAGGGGAGAGAGTTGTAACATGTGCCGCTGACTCGAGCGCGAGAGCGACCGATCCTGCTGGTAACGCTCGTGAGCCATGTGTTCGGTTGCGAGCGGGCTCGCGAGGCCGTCGTAGGGGGGTGTTGCTTGCGCGCGTTTGCCGACGGCACGATTGGTTTCGAGTACTCTTCGATCAGCGCTCGCCGGGCACGGACCTTCCCTGGATAGAGTGACATTTTCCTCGGACCTTCTCTGGATAGAGTGACGTTTTCCTTTCATCAGGAGAACACTTTCTGTGTGCGACGATCTCAACATCGAGGTGCTTGTCCTGCCCGGGAAGCCGTTCTTTCTTCTAAGTGACACACGACTCTTCCTTTCGATTGTATCGATGGAATCATCCGACAGAAGTACTCACTGGAGCTCGGGTGGTGACCTTTTGGATGGATGATCATCCCCTGGATATCCACGTTGACATGGTGCGTTTAGGAAAGAGGCGATATCAGGTTCTATCCTCGTTATCATGTAAGTGAGCGTGTGAACCGAGAAAATTGACGACATAGCGAATAAATTCGATATAAAGACTCGTGCGAATAAGAGAAGACGAATTATGATGAATAATTTAATATACGAGATGAATTAGATTTATAGACTTTTGCGAGTGAAATTGAATTTAAGTTGTATATATCTATGATAGCGATTTTGAAAATGTAAATAGTAGCCGTTTGGTCTGTGCGGATACGCGTATGTAAATTAAGCCGACAGCGACGTTTAGACTGTAACGACAGTACAAAATAAACAAGCTTAGTATAATAAATTTGAATAAGATGACAACGTATCGGGAATGAACTTGTATATCCCGAATTATTTCACATATCGTCCTCTTCCTATCTACTCATACGAAATTATATTTACATATTTGTATTTCTCTCGAGTCCATGGTTGGATTTGATAAAGTACAATTACACGAGACAGAACTGGATAAAGTTCTGAAGTTGGCCGACACGGTTCACGCCGTAAACCCTCAACAGTCTAAGCAGCAGATCAGTGAAATTTCTGATTTCGCTGTTCTCGTCGAACAGATGCGCAAGCTGACGGCGAAAATCGACGCGATCACTAGTCAGCAAAGCCGCTCACCTCGTTCTCGCCGAGGATTTGAAAAACGTGGTCGCGGTATGACTCCTGCACCGACGCCGAACAACAACTCTCCGGATGGGTACCTTTGTTTTTACCATAAGAGGTTTCAGGAGCGTGCGGAAAAGTGCCGTGGACCATGTACCTGGTCGGGAAACGACGCGTGCCGTCAGTAAACGCGGCGAGTTCTGACGACTTCGGGCATCGCCGAATTCATGTGAAAGACTTAAATTCAAATAAATCTTTCCTCGTGGATACTGGTGCTCATTTGTGCGTATACCCGCGAAAGTGGCTGGCCAAGGAAACGAAGAAAAGTGCTTACGAACTCTTTGCTGCTAACGGATCTACAATTAGCACCTACGGAATCGTGTCCTTAAGCCTTAACCTATCGCTACGCCGCGAGTTTAACTGGCCGTTCGTCATCGCCGACGTGAGTTCCGCGATTATCGGAATGGATTTCCTCTCGCATTATGGCCTGCTAATCGATCCAAAAAGAAAAACCTTGATCGATAATACCACAGGTTTGTCAGTGCGTGGAATTCGAAGGAGGGAAGACGTCAGTCAAAACAGTGATCGGTGCCTCTGCGTATCACGAACTTTTGGCCAAGTACCCGGACCTCACGCGCCCGCCAAGTTTTCGGAAAGGCGAAATCAAGCACCGAGTACAGCACCACATCAAGACGATGCCTGGTCCGCCTATACGTGCGAAGCCTCATCGCCTTAGACCTGATCGGTTGAAGATAGTAAAAGCCGAATTTGACATGCTGTTACGGCAAGGCGTCATGCGGCCATCAAAGAGCCCATGGTCGACGCCACTCCACGTTGCTGCTAAGAAGGACGGAAGCCCTCGTCCATGCGGCGATTATCGCGCCCTCAACGAACGCACCGTCGCAGACAACTACACTCCGCCACACATCGAAGATTTTACGTTTAATCTACACGGCAGAAAGGTATTTTCGAAAATCGACATTGTGCGCGCGTTTCATCAAATTCCCATCGCCCCGGAAGACACCGAAAAAGCAGCGCTTACAACGCCTTTCGGATTATTCGAGCCGCTTATGATGATGTTCGGTCTAAGAAACGCTGCGCAGACGTGCCAACGTTTTGTTGACGAGATTGTACGCGGTTTAGATTTTGTATTCGCGTACATCGACGATTTTTTGATCGCATCGGATGATGAGAAGCAACATCTCGAGCACTTGAAGATTTTGTTTGATCGTTTTTCTGAGTATGGCGTGGTGGTTAATCCCGGAAAATATGTGTTCGGTCAAAGCGAAATAACTTTTCTCGGGTACAAAGTTAATGCCGACGGCATCGCTCCTATGGAAGAACGCGTCGAGTCGATCATTAAGTATTCGTTGCCATCTACGATTAAAAGTCTCCGCGGTTATCTCGGCATGTTTAACTTTTACCGTAGATTCGTACCTCACGCCGCTGCTATTCTGCAACCATTGAACAATTTGCTAACTGGCGCGAGGAAAAGCAAAGAACCCATAGATTGGACAGACGAAGCTCGTGACGCTTTTAATAAATCAAAAAGCGCTCTTGCTAAAGCAACAATGCTTGCGCACCCTGCCCCTGGCGCGCCTATCAGCATTGTTATAGATGCTTCGGATTTTGCCGTTGGTGGTGTTTTACAACAACGCGTGATTAACGCATGGCAACCTTTAGCTTTTTACACAAAGTCTTTAACGCAGACCGAACGTAAATACAGCGCATATGATAGAGAACTTTACGCGATTTATAAATCGGTCAAACGTTTCAGACATATGGTGGAAGGTAGAAATTTTACAATTTTTACGGGTCATAAGCCTATTACTTACGCTTTCCAGCAGAATTTAGATAAGTGTTCACCACGTCAATTCAGATATCTGGATTACATTTCGCAATTCACTACTGATATTAGGCATATTAAAGGTTCCGAAAATTGTGTTGCCGATGCATTGTCTCGCGTCGAAGCAATCGCCTCATCCGTCGATCACGATTCTCTCGCTTCTGCTCAGAAAAGCGATCTCGAGTTGCGCGAATTGCTCTCATCAAAAATTTCGTCACTTAAACTGAAAAAGGTTTATTTTCCGGATTACAACGTGCATTTATATTGTGATACGACAAGCGACGTTGTACGACCATATGTGCCCTTACCTTTACGTCGCGCCGTTTTTAACTCACTACATTACCTTTCGCACCCTGGCACACGCGCATCTCAACAACTGGTAACTTCGCGTTTCGTTTAGCCTAATATTAACAAAAATTGTAAAGAGTGGACGCGAGCGTGCATTTCATGCCAGCGATGCAAAGTTACTCGACACATGTACTCTCCAGTCGCGCAATTTAAGAAATTAGCCAATCGATTCGAACATATACACATTGAC
Source organism: Phymastichus coffea (assembly GCF_024137745.1). Lineage (NCBI taxonomy): Eukaryota > Metazoa > Arthropoda > Insecta > Hymenoptera > Eulophidae > Phymastichus > Phymastichus coffea. The sequence goes on from NW_026706827.1 coordinate 1,560,245, forward strand.
ATTATAACCATGAGTTATTGTCAAGGGTTCCGTTATTGTTTAACATGCGTCGATCGTTTTTCTCGCTGGCCTGAAGTAGTCCCTCTTAGCGACATGGAAGCTAACACCGTTGCTAAAGCTTTATTCTCGACTTGGATTGCTCGATTCGGCGTGCCCGCGCGTATAACTACCGACCAAGGCCGTCAATTCGAATCAGCTCTTTTTGCAGAATTATGTAATTTGTTAGGTACAAAGCGAATTCGTACGACAAGTTACCATCCACAAGTAAACGGCCAAGTAGAAAGAGTGCACAGGCAACTTAAGGCAGCAATAAAATGTCACGACGGTAACGATTGGATATCCGTACTACCAGTAGTTCTTTTAGGTATGCGTAGTGCATTAAAGGAGGATCTTGGAGCGACGGCAGCCGAACTTGTATACGGCGCCGGATTGCGTTTACCCGCGGAATTTTTCCACGCAAGCAACCAAAATCCGACTTCAGACTCCGTTGAAGCTTTCAAAAAGCGCATCAATAACCTGAAGCCATCACCTACACAACGACACGGCGAAAAAAACGTCTTTATTTTTAAGGATTTAGCTACTACTCCTTACGTTTTTTTGCGCCACGATGCCATACGAGGTCCATCCGACCCTCCGTACGACGGGCCTTATAAAGTCCTCGAACGCAACGACAAATCTTTCGTTATCGATATAAACGGTAAAAAGGTCCGCGTTTCTATCGATAGACTCAAGCCCGCATTTATTGTATCCGATAACATCGAAAACAATGTAAATAACAAATGCAATCGTGAATGTTACGACGAAGTGGACTACGATATCGTAGTACAACGTAATTGTGATAAAGATACGCCTCCTTTTGAAATAGTCCCTGCACATGATAATGCCAAGCAGTTTGGACCACACAACATCAATTGTAATAACGAAGCGCATGTTAATGTTCAACAGCCATGTCCTGCTAACAAGAACCGCTTTACCACTCGTTCTGGACGAAATGTTCATTTCCCAGACCGTTACCAAGCTGGTTTTTCATAGTTTGTTCTTTTGCGTACCTGGATGATAGAACAGTCTTAACTCTAGTTCAGCGTTACCACTGGTAAGGGGGTGATGTGGCGTGCACTTTCTCTCCACGTGTTGGCCAGAAGTTTACCGTTTTATGCAAAAAAACTTTATAATTCTCGAACGAATTGCTGGAGAATTTATGGCAATCTGCAATAAACACATTAAACGTCGACGGTCGCGCGTCAGCGTTAATGAGTTTATTTAAGGGAAAACGCGCGCCTAACTTTCGTTTTTTTTTAATGTCAACCCGCGGTCCCAGCTACCCTTTCCACGGACCTCGTGGGAGGGACTTGCCTTTTTGACTGGATTCTTCCGAGGAGAAACGCGAGGTAGTTGGGGCGAGCCCTGGCACTCTAGCCCGAACCCGAGACCAGCTAACAGCTCGGCCTTCTGCCAGCTTCGCGGTTTACGTTCTGCCGAGTCGCGTTACATTTGTAAGTCTTGTTTAGAATTAAATAAAGTTATCCTCACACCAACTAAAAGTTTATTTCACCCTGCGCCCACGGCGACAGATTTCTTTACTATTTACTTTGACTGTGTTTGAATATTGAAGCGAGACTATACGGATGGCTCTTTTAGATTTCAAATTATCAAATGTATTTCTTACAATACCTTCCATCAATCCAATGCCTATTTCAGCTGAATCTTGAACATTTAACCTATTGTTACCCTCTACGCCTGACCTTATATACCTAATTTTGTATGTCAATAAAAAGGATCATACGTAAAAAATTGACATTTAAATTGCAAAAACCGTATTCTATTTTATTAGGACGGGTATTAATGCGCTGCTATGATGAGTTAAATAAAATATTATAAAATCTCTGCACGGTTTCGGCAAGAGTAGTTAAAGATGGTATATTTTGTATCCGCCGTGCAAGCACGCTGTCGCTGATACCCCGTCTGCGAGTCAAACTTCCTCTTGTCTTCGTGCACCGCATCAGGACTTATTCTATTGCCATATCGAATCAGATTCCACCGTAGAATTTATTCGTTTTTCTAATAGTGAAACATCCCTCTGAAAAATTGTTCATATTCAACCGCATTCATTTTCTTTGTCAACTATGCATATCTTGCAAATAAATTTAAGCCAATTCGGCATATCTAAAATTCCCCGTACATGATAATATGGCAACATTTTTCATAATGTGTCGAGGTATAATTCCCAGATTTTAGATAGCTCTGATTCGATAAATTATTTAACTAAGGTAACTAAATTATAATAAAGAACCTATAGTTTTGCCTTTGGCTCTCTAGTTTTCAAAGATTTCAAATTATTACAAAATTTCTTTGTATTTTGATAAAATCATCATAATTAATCACTAAACTATGAAATTTTATAGAACACCTGTACGTTGTACAAGATAAAATCTTGTCCGAAGAATTTTCTGCATGAATTTGATTATAAACATCTCTAAGGCCATTACCGTCCATAATAAATTCTATAGATTTTATAAACGAAAATAATGTATGTAGCCCAATCGAATAAGCACGAATAAAAGTTCATCCTTCTCCCACCAAGCTTATTAGATATGACGAGTTTTACAAAATGAGGTTCGTTAAAAGTTACAAATATCATTTCTTGATCTAAGAGTATCTGTTTATCGTCACTGATTCGGACAACAGTATATAGTGTACCATAATCGATTCGTGGATTGTTAATAAAAGATAATAATCGAACTTCGCAAGTTTTGTAATTTTTTTTTCAGTTATAATTTCCATAAAACCGTTACACTCTTTAAAATCTGTAGGGCACTTTATCTTGCCTACTAGCCATAGAAAATAAGTTCTACTTATTTATATTACATGATCTACTTTACGATATTTATTCAAATTTAACACTTGAACTTTTTTAATTATATTTTTTACATGAGCTTTATCTTGAAACTGATGTAAAACGACTTTCTCGCATTGGCCTTGAAATGATAAATTTGGAATTTCCTTCAATCGTGAAACCTGTTCGGCCGAGAAAACAACGTTTCTAGGGGCTGGAATTTCTGTGCTGCCTTTCACGTGAAAATTGTTACGACTTTCGTCATTGTACACGTTCGCTATAGATTCCGAACGAGATAGCAGTGACGCTTCAAACAATCGAACTTTATTGTACAAAGCACAATTTGCATCATTCAACGATTGCACAGTTCTCGCTAAAAGATAGACAATTATTTTGATATAATTATGATGATACCCGCCCCCGAGTTCTATTAAATCTTTAACGCCATCTATTCTAAATAATATTCCTACAAACATTTTATTTTTTAGTAAACCGAATCTATCTATTGTCAATTGATTAAAATCAACTACCTTATTAACAAGTATTTGTTATCAGATGATTTTTTCGTTGTTTTTTCATGAAATCTTCTGACTTATTCTACCGCAAAAAATACAAAGTTTACAAAAATAGAACGTTACCGGATCAGTTGATAAGCGGGTTGCATGCGAGGAATGGGCTTTTAATTTTTCTTCCTCCCTTTATCGTTTACAACTGTCGATTCTTCCTTAAGTTGTGTAACTTTTTGCACAATTCGTGTGAACGTTGATCTTTTCTTGTTTGATCTTTGAGTACCTTCCATCATTTCGTTCCTTGAAGACAGAAATCACTCTATTCAATGTGTCACTCTTGCTTTGGTAAACGTCAATGGAACTTGTTATTGGCTTATCACATAGAAGACAAGTCTCTATGTCGTCAGTCATTGTATAACTAAAAATTTGAATTCTTACAAACATGTAAATAATCGCCAAAACTGATATAGTTTGTGCTTATATAGTCGCAATCAAAAATTAATTATGTTTCGCAGCCATTGTACAAACGTTTAATGATCTATTTAAATGCCATTTGAGTTGAAATATAATTGAAATCATCTATTATGCGATAGCAATTAGTAATCGGGATTGAAATTATTATTCATTGATGCAAAACTTACATTTGAAGCAAGCGAAAAACAGACGAGGAAACTTTCTTAATGGTTTCTGTATTGACAGGCCTCTAACGGTGTGTTGAGTTCAAGTGTAAGCAAGCCTCTGAATTTTGCTGGCTTAGCTTGGTTGAGTTTGTCTTGGCTTGACTTGGCTTAGCTAGTTTTATTGCTAAAAATTAAAATCAACGAATTAAATAGAGAATGTATAATTTGAAGGCTCACAGAAAAAATCGATTTTGTATAACAAATAATAATGTCAGTTTTATAGTGAGCGGATACTATAATTTTCTTGCAATTATTTCAAGATAAATGTAAAATTAATTTTTCATAGCGTCCGTATAAAAATGCAAATTCTATTTTATTTTGAATAAATGTTAAGCTTGTTTCAAAGTTAGTAAAATTAATCTACTTACTATTCATACAGAATCGAAACGTTCCTTGTCCAGAATACACCGCACAGAACAATAACAAACTATAAATACGCTGCTACTAATGATGAAATGAAGTCTCAATTAAGATAAATTTAAGCAACACTGTCTCTCACAAAATCTAAGACTCTAATGACCCTAATGCTCTACATCTGCACATCTAACAACTATAGCAAGCTTGTACTTGTATAGTCTCTATACTGTAGCCTCTATACAATTCTGTAGGTATCCGTTTTCACCTGGCAAACTGAGGCGACATCTTGCCTCATCTTTACTGTATACTTAATATACTGTACGAGGTGTGATCAAAAAGTAAGGTGAATTTTTATTTTTCTCAAAAAATATTTATTTATTCATCAATTTTTATTTTATCTCCTTCAAAGTAATCCCCCTCGGATATAATGCACTGTAACGGTCCTGTCTGATTTGTCTCCTATTTTCCTCTGCAAAACGGCAACCCGTCACACACGAGACAATTAGAGAAAATCGGTAATTGAGCGTAGGCGCTTTTCACACGTATATGCAAATGTGTTAGGGCAACTCTGCGAAAACATTACCATATAAGGAGAGTGACGTCACGACCGTGGGAAAATTTATTGTTTACAACAGAAAATCGTTAATTATAAAGTTTTTTAAACGAACAAAAGTATTTCTTAGTTAAATTTGATGCGCTGATCCTGAATTTCATATTAATTTAACTCTCAAATAGATATTTATTAGTCAAATCTAATTTACAAGTTAACATTGTTAGTTATTTTGCAATAAACAACGATATTGTTATTTCAAGTATGCGATCACAATCTCGACATATTAAAACAGAAAAGCAAGAATTTGACACTTTGATAACCCATTATTAACTGAGTTATCAATAAATAAACAATTTATAATTTTTTTAAACAATTAAAATGACACAGTTAGATAGAAAATCGATCATAAGTATATGTAAAATTGATGATTATGATTGTTGCTAATTTGCTGATTTTTAAACCGCTAAAAAAGAAAATTGCAAATCTGTTTTTTGATTATTATTCAAAATTAGAGAGCAACATTAATCATCTTTTATATGGATAATAATCTTCTAACCACAAGCAATTTTTCCATGTAAAAATTTTCCATAATTTTATTGTAAAAATGGCGTAATTTGATTATTAAATTGTATAGCTTATAACTTTAAGAGGCGATTTTTCCTAGAGATGCAATTTATATTAAAAAATTCATCTTTTCGAGTTTAATTTTTTAAATCGCACAATTGTAAATTCGTTCGAGCCATTTTGCAATAAAACGTGTACAAAATTTGCGTCAAAGACAAAAATAGCGTTGTAGGGGCTACCAAGCGTAGAAAGGAGCCCATTTCGCATGTATAAATTCGCTCGTCGCTGCGGCAACAGGACTCACTTTCCTACCTTGCTTAGCAGCGCGAGCACTGTTGTTGAAATAAAGCCTCAGCTATTTCCTGAGACGAATTTCTTTTCAGTGGTTAGCCTGTTAAACTCCTTCCCTAACGATCTCTAAGAGCTCAACTCATGAGACTATTTCTCTCATGAGAAAAAAGCAGCCTTAGAGATCTTCCCTTCCGAAATACATTTGCTGTTAAGAGATCGGATTGAGCAGTAATTGCGGCGCTGTCGGTCGTTTCCCCGATAGATGCAATTGCTCTCAATCGCATCTCTAAAACGACTCATCAAGTTGAGAAGCCTCGTGGTTTTCCACTCGAAAGACTTTCTTTTGATCATTTAGATTGCGCGCGTGTCAAATTCTTGCTTTTTTCGGAAACGTTATTGCGAATTTACTGCAAAGAGTCCGAACTTTTATTTTCATAACGCGAGAAACACTCAAACGTTACATTTGGCGCCCGAACAGGGACTCTTAAGAGTTTGTAAACAGTTTTCGAGCGAAAGATCTTTTATTTGTCGCGTGCGTATTCGAATCTTTATTATGACGAATAGCCGAAAATTGAAGTCAGCAAAACGCAAAAATGCTGCGTTGCGAAAAGAAGTGCAGGAATTGCGAGAACGAATTAATATATTGGAATCGCGATTCGAAACGGTGTGCCATGTAACGGCGACATATATTCGTACCTTACACGAGGACCTGTTGTTTGTACACAATATGTGTACATTCATGGTCGATTCGTTGCCCGTTCCAGCAGCCTAATGACTAGTGCTTGATATAAACATGCTTTACTTCTTACTCTATTATTCAAATGTATTCATGTAGTTAGAAAATATAGCATAGTCTTTCATCGGTTTGTTGTTTATTAAATTTGAGTAATTAAAGCACGATCTCTTATGTTTTGACTCTCTTATTATTTCTTTGATCAAGGCGACGTTTTAAGCTAATTTCCCAAAATGTCGGGAAATAAACGACGCTCTATTTTCACGTCAACTGAAATCACTTCAGAAGCGATCCTAAACGAGTTAAATAATGACGTTCTGGATGATGATTTGAACGATCATGATAAGAAAACTCGAGAATGGGAAAAAGCGGTTGTAGGGGAGTTAAAACAACTAGATTGTGAACAAACAAAACTATTTCATGATTTTGCTACAATGTCTGAAACTATCAGCAAACTTTGCAACAAAATCGAAAGACTAACATGCAAAGTAAATGAACAGGAGACATTGATCTCTACCTTGAAATCAAATTTAAATGACTCAAATGCAATTATCGAACAATTGAAAGAACGTTGCGATGAAAACTTAAATGATATTATCCGCGCTAAGGATAATATTATTGACGAAATGAAAGAGAATATTTCAGAGCTTAGAGTAGAAGTAGAGAAATCAATAGTAAATGAAAACAGTAAACATACGGTTAACGAGACGATAGTAGAGACTTTCAAACAGCCCACGTTGACGTGTCCAAAGTTTGATGACAGCTACAAATATCGTCCCATTAAATATCTAAATGATTTCAAAAGATATTTACAAGCAAGCAATTGTAATACGGCTCAGTTGCTCTGTTTAATTTCCCAATCAATAGCCGGTGTGAACTCTGCTTGGTACGATCTAGTGCAACGGGAAATCAATAATTTTAATGATTTTGAACGCTTGTTTAGAGAAAAATTTTGGAATGCAGAAATCCGTAGAAACATTATGCGGGAAATTGAATTTGGAAAGTATTACCCTAGTGGTAAAATATCTAGGTATAACTATGCCATTCGCAAAATAAATTTAGCTTATGATATTAACGAGAGCTTAGAGGAGGAAGAACTCATCGACAAACTCTCACGTCATTTTGATAAAGATGTACGCTTACTAGTGCAAGCTAAAAGTGTACGCAAAGTATCTGAATTTATTAGAATCCTCTCTTCATTTGATAACGACGATTATGTGAGTAATCGCAACTCATCCACAGAGAACGCTAATGAACACCAAGTCAATAGCATTTCAATCAACTCCTCGGTTCAAAAATTTCAAAGTAAACGGCGAGAGCGCAAGCCCAAAGCTTCCTTTGAGGAGATCAGTGAAGACTCAGTAAAACTAGAAAACACTGCATCCTCGGGAAACGAGTAAGCGTTGCTTCTCGCAACTCGGATAAGAAAAACAAATCTCAGCGAGTAGCAACGGTAAATAATTGCGATTTGAGCAAAGATTCGAAGGAAGTATCACTATGTACGATATTTGATGATCCTCGGGATGAGACTAAGAATGAGCTTGAAAACAACGAAGATAACACTCACATTAGAAAATTCCCTGAAATTAAAGTTATCATAGAAGGCATTTCGGTTAACGCGTTGATTGACTCGGGTAGCGAGATTTCCGCAATCTCCGATGAATTTTACAATCAAAATGCATCCATTTTCAATCTAAAACCGACCTTGCCTATTAGTGGACATGTAATTAAAGTGGCCGCTGGACAAAAAACGGTTAAGTTGAAAAAGCAAAGTTATTTAAATGTTAAATTAGGTGACCTTTACGTAGATCTGACCTTTCTCATTATTCCACATTTAGTCAAGGATTGCATCATAGGCTATGATACTATGAGAAGTATGAGGATGAAAATGGATACTGAGCAGGAGAGTGTAACTTTTGAAATAAATAATGTAGTGAGTTGTTTGAAATATAATGATACGTCTTTAGATGAAAATACATATCAGAGCCTGTCGATTTGGCATGAGTATGACCAGAATTTTAGCGAAGAAGCATCCTTGTTCGGAAATCTAACCCAAAACCACATAGACGTAGGACCCGCAAAAGACGACGATACGAATCTAACATGGACGGAGATTAACGAAAAAATTAGCGTATGCTCAAGCTTAACTGATAGTCAGAAAAACGAATTAGCAGCATTAGTATTTGAATTCAAAGATGTATTCCGCAAAAAACCCGGACTATTGAAAATTTACACTCATAAGTTAGTACTCCAGGATGAAAAACCTTACTTTTCGAAACAGTATCCGGTGCCTTTGAAACATCGCGAAAACGTGAGAACTGCGATCAAAGAAATGTTGAGAGATGGTATCATACGTAGGTCAAAAAGTAATTTTATAAATCCAGTTGTCATCAGCGTGAAGAAAGATGGATCCGTTCGATTCTGTCTCGACGCTAGACAACTGAACAAAAAACTGATTAAAGATTATGAAACTCCACTACGTATGGAAGACATTTTTCAGCGATGTTTTGGAATTAATTATATGTCGAGCTTTGATTTAACGAGTAGCTTTTGGCAAGTCCCATTGGACGAAAAGAGTAAGAAGTATACAGCCTTTATAATTGAAGGAAATACATACGAATTTAAGGTCGTTCCTTTTGGAACGTGCACTAGCACAGCTGCTCTGGTAAGGGCTTTGAATCTATCCATCGGCGATTTAAAACAATTTGTAATCCCGTTTGTAGACGACATTCTTTGTATCTCAAAAACATTCGCAGAACATATGTATCACCTCCGTGCGTTATTCACTTGTTGCTGTAGGGACAATTATACTTTGAAATTTTCGAAATCGAAGCTAGTGCAAAACGAGATGAAATTTTTAGGTCATGTCATTACACCCTCGGGCATCAAGCCCCAAAGGGAAAAATTACAGCTTTTAAAAGAATTCAAAGTTCCTAAAAATCTTAAAAGCTTGCAAAGCTTTCTCGGTTTTGTCAATTTTTATACTAAATTCGCTAAAAATTATGCGGCCGTCTGTAGACCTCTAATGGATTTGTTGCGGAAAAGCAGTGGTTACCAATGGTTACCTGAGCACCAAGTGGCTTTTGAGAAAATTAAAGAGTTATTCATTGAAAATATCACTCTGATATATCCAGATCCTGAAAAACCATATATCCTAACCACTAATGCCAGTTACCATACTGTAGCTGCAGCTCTTTCGCAACTGAATCAGGAAGGCGAAGAAGAAGTCATAACTTTCATTTCACGAACATTAAAAGGAGCTGAGCTGAATTATTTTACTACCGAAAAGGAGCTTTTAGCCATCGCATGGTCTTGTTCAAAATTAGATACATATTTAAGAGGCGCGAAGAAAATTGTAGTTCGTACTGATCACGAAGCTCTTAAATTCTTGTCTACTTGTAAGTTCACTAACTCGCGATTGATGCGTTGGTGCCTATTCCTACAAGACTACAACTTGACGTGCGAGTATTTGCCGGGAAGTCAGAATAAAGCAGCAGATTTTTTATCCAGATATATACTAAACGATAGCGACGATGAAGAAGGCGTGATTAGTATAGCCAGTTTGATGAAAAAACCATCACAAGCTCTTATAAAAAACTTTATCAATCTTCAATATCTTCAAGAACAGGACGCTTTCATAAATAGGATCAAGAAACGAGGAAGTTTTCACAACCGATTCGTGGTCTAGCAGAATTTAGTGTTCAAAAGGGAAAAAAGTAAAACCAAACTTGTGCTCCCAGAACTCATGATCAGTGATTTAATAACTGAACTTCACGAGATGTACGGACATGTAGGATGTCGGAAAATCTTCAAGATGCTAGAAGAAGACTTCTACATCCCAAAAGTACGGAAAAAAGTTAGCAGCATAATTAAACGCTGTGACTTGTGCCAACGTACCAAGTACTACAATCAGAGAATAGATACAGTGATGCAATCAATTCTAGTGAACGAACCTAGAGAACTATTGTCGATTGATTTTTATGGTCCCCTGCCTACTTCAATTGGAGGAGTCAAGTATATTTTGACTACCATTGATGTTTTTAGTAAATACGTCGTAATGTATCCTATGAGACGTGCTACTACCCATACAACCATCAAAAAGATTTTTGAAGACTATGTGCCAAAATATGGGAAACCAAAATCAATCATTAGCGACCATGGTACTCAATTCACATCAAAGAATTGGAAAGAAAAACTGGTATCTACGAACATAAATCTGATTTTCTCCAGTATACGCCATCCGCAAAGTAACTCAGTAGAGCGTATACATAGAGAGTTGGGACGCTTCTTAAGAGCATATGCCCATGAAAATCCAAAAGGCTGGGCCTCGTTGGTCTCAAAAATACAAGATATAATGAATTCTGTTTACCATGATACAACCGAATATACACCTATGGAAATCCACCTAGGAAGGAAACCAGATCGCTTTTGGCATCGCTGGTTTTCCCCGAATAATTCAACAGTATCTAACAGAATCACTAATATTCGCGAAAAGGTTCATGAAAAGCTAAGCAAAAGAGCTCTAGAACACAATATGAATTCCGAACATAAACCATACAAAATAAACGACATTATGTTACTAAAAAGTCACAATGCGACAGATAAATCCGAAGAACGCTTCAAAAAATTTATGAGACTGTACGAAGGACCATACTTAGTACAATCAATCATAGGTATGGATACATACGTACTCCGTCACAAGAATGGAAAATTTCGGGGAAAATTTCACAGCTCGTTATGAAAGCCTTATCACTGTTAGTCGCCAGAGGTCGATTCAATATATGCAAATAGATTCTCCGAACTCATGCCTATATACTAGCCTTCACCGAGAAGATTTCTGAATAATTTTTGGCTATGGCCCTCTGTAATAAAAATCAGAGCACCCAGACCGACCTCTCGGATTTGAGGGACTTTATCCCTCATCCGCAGGGTCGGCCCTTTATACCTTCTTCTAACCTGGTACCTTGGCTGGAGTGCAAGAGAACGCAAACTCCAGCCAGGTTCCCCAAGGTGGATTCGCCTATGGTGAGAGCACCAAAACAAAGGGTGAAGGATGCCCCCATCCCCTTCCTGCCCTCCAGCGTTCCCCGACCTGCCAACATCGAGCCTGTTGTGGAAGAGAAGAAAGCTTCCAAACAACAGCTCCGCAGAGTAAGGAAACGAATCGCTAAACTAGGCGCAAGGATAGCGGAAAAGGAGGAAGAAATTAAGCAGCTACGGGAGGAAGCAACCACCAGCGCAAAAAATAAAAATAAATTGTAAATAAAATAAAAAAAAAAAAAAAAAAACAACAACAAATCAGACACCATTAATCACATTAGAATGGCTCGTTCGATTCGCCATTCTAATGGGGGGGGATATGTAACGGTCCTGTCTGATTTGTCTCCTATTTTCCTCTGCAAAACGGCAACCCGTCTTACACGAGACAATTAGAGAAAATCGGTAATTGAGCGTAGGCGCTTTTCAAACGTATATGCAAATGTGTTAGGGCAACTCTGCGAAAACATTACCATATAAGGAGCGTGACGTCACGACCATGGGAAAATTTATTGTTTACAACCGAAAATCGTTAATTATAAAGTTTTTTAAACGAACAAAAGTATTTCTTAGTTAAATTTGATGCGATGATCTTGAATTTCATGTTAATTTAACTCTCAAATAGATATTTATTAGTCAAATCTAATTTACAAGTTAACATTGTTAGTTATTTTGCAATAAACAACGATATTGTTATTTCAAGTATGCGATCACAATCTCGACATATTAAAACAGAAAAGCAAGAATTTGACACTTTGATAACCCAATATTAACTGAGTTATCAATAAATAAATAATTTATAATTTTTTTAAACAATTAAAATGACACAGTTAGATAGAAAATCGATCATAAGTATATGTAAAATTGATGATTATGATTGTTGCTAATTTGCTGATTTTTAAACCGCTAAAAAAGAAAATTGCAAATCTGTTTTTTGATTATTATTCAAAATTAGAGAGCAACATTAATCATCTTTTATATGGATAATAATCTTCTAACCACAAGCGATTTTTCCATGTAAAAATTTTCCATTGTAAAAATGGCGTAATTTGATTATTAAATTGTATAGCTTATAACTTTAAGAGGCGATTTTTCCTAGAGATGCAATTTATATTAAAAAATTCATCTTTTCGAGTTTAATTTTTTAAATCGCACAATTGTAAATTCGTTCGAGCCATTTTGCAATAAAACGTGTACAAAATTTGCGTCAAAGACAAAAATAGCGTTGTAGGGGCTACCAAGCGTAGAAAGGAGCCCATTTCGCATGTATAAATTCGCTCGTCGCTGCGGCAACAGGACTCACTTTCCTACCTTGCTTAGCAGCGCGAGCACTGTTGTTGAAATAAAGCCTCAGCTATTTCCTGAGACGAATTTCTTTTCAGTGGTTAGCCTGTTAAACTCCTTCCCTAACGATCTCTAAGAGCTCAACTCATGAGACTATTTCTCTCATGAGAAAAAAGCAGCCTTAGAGATCTTCCCTTCCGAAATACATTTGCTGTTAAGAGATCGGATTGAGCAGTAATTGCGGCGCTGTCGGGCGTTTCCCCGATAGATTACACCAGCTTACACCACATAATGCCATCATTGAAAAATTTAAATACGAGACTGCGCATCTTTTTCTGGGAATGGTTCATGACGTAAAGGTGCTGCAAGGACCGGGTGTCATCATTGGCAGATTTCCCGTAGCTGAGGGAGGGGGGGGGGGGGGGAGTACCGTTGATGTGAATGGTCATAAGTCGGAACTTGGTGAAACTTCGCCAGAGAGAGGATGTCGAGTTTAATATGACAAAGGTGCTTTCTAATTCACGGATACTACTGGCATATTTGGATTTGGGAATTGTAAAGAATCGTCCGCTCCTGGTCATACAGATTGCTTATGGAAGTATTCAGTGCTCTAAATAATACAGGTGGGCAGATGTCACTAGTTGATAAGCGAGTAATTATAAGGAGTTTAACCCATTATGTCCCAAATGGACGATTTTTTTTTACTGTTTTCAATTGATTTTCTAAATGTGAAGTCGGTGTTAAAAAAAATAGGGAAAAGACATTTCCGACATAAAATTGTCTGAACTTTCGATCTACGTTGTCAGAATTTTGAAAAAATGCATATTAATAAATTTATAATTGTTTATTTAACAAAAAATGCGAAATTTTGAGTGGTAAAAATTTTTAAATCCTTGTTTTCGAGTTGAATCTAAATGTAGATCTTTATGAATAGCACATAAAAGGCGTCCTCGCATCCTGGACTTTAAGTTATAGTGGTAGGTTTTTCGAAATTCAACATGGCGGCATCCAATATGGCGGTTCAAAGAAGGACATTTTTTGCTACTTTGCGTAATTTTTTGAAAAATAATATTTTTTTACCAATATTTATGAAACTTCGTATAAAGGGGTTTTTTGGACCGCTGATTACGAACTAATTATCAGATTTTTAAAATTCAAGATGGCGGATCCAATATGGCGGTTGAAAAACGAAAAATGATGGCAAGATGGCAGATTCAATATGGCGTCGAAAAATTCAAAAATTTTCTTAGGTTTTAGTTAGTTTTTGAGGATTTTCCGGGTTTTAAATGTTTTATCGAAATAAAGTACGTTACTTAGCCGTCAAAAAATATGCCGTTGCCCAGCTCTCACCACGAGGAGGTGAACGCAAAACAGGGAGCCTTTTTTTTAATTTTTTAATTTATTTTTTTTTTATTTTTTTTTTATTTTTTTATTTATTTATTTTTTTTTATTTCTTTTTTTTTTATTTTTATTTTTAAATATTTTGCAATAGTGGAAAGAGAAGTACAGAAATGTTCAAGTAATATTTTAATTTTCATGTAATAGAGAAAAGCAAGATAAACATGAATAAACGTTGCAGGGTTTACACATTTTATTAGATCTTTTACCACAGTTTTTAACATTACTACAATTCTTTTTTGATTGTACTGTAATCAGTTCGTGTAATTTACATTTTTCAGCCATTCCAAGATAATGTTCTGCGACTTCTAAGATAATTTCTTTGGTTCCTATTTTTTTATCACATACTGAATTTCGCAAAACAGTTGCATTAGCAATTGATGATCGAATAAACCACTTGAACATTGGCCACGTCCATTTCTTTGCTGTGATACATGGCATAGCATTACTGCAATGTTCATTCTGTTTGTCTATTCCACCCATGAACAAGTTATAAAGTTTGAATGTTATAGGAAAATCTAAATTCACCCTAGAACATTCAGTTGCTGAAAATCGTTTCATATGCTAAAGAGGAGTAATTCCTGCTGCAGTCGAAAAAATAGATACTTCCTTTGAATCTTTAACTGTTATAAAATCATACCACTATTTTTTTCATGCTGAACAATGAATGTGCCGCGTTCTGCTTTCTTATCAAGATTATTTTTTACTTTTACTCGATTTACTCTAACTGTACCTGTAGCCTTCAAACCAAGATTATGCAAATGAACTAAAAGATCTGGGCTTGTAAAATAATTATCAAACCATACGTGGTATTGCATAATTTTTCTAGGAACGACTGAAGTAAGCAACTTCTGTACCATTAACATTACGAAACAACTTCCTAAAGAACATTTAGATAGTTTTAATTTTTTATCTGCGGAATAAACTTGTGAGCCTTGACCGCAATAGATGTCACAATCAAATAAATATCCTGCTGGACTAGCAATCCCAATAATTTTTAGTCCAAACCGATCTGGTTTATTAGGCAAAAACTGTAACAAGTTTGTTCTTCCGTAAAACTTCACCATCATCTCGTCGATAGCCAACGCTGTAGAAAAAAAACCAAATTGTAAGCAATTTTTTCTATAAATTTCAAGAACTTTTCTTACTTTCCAAGCTTTATCATTGCTATTTTGATCTTCGGCTTTAGATAATTTTATTTTACATTTTATTTTTAAGAACTTATTTCTACTCATCGCTGATTTCACAAGATTACATCCTAGTAATAGTTTATTGGACCAATAATCTTTTTGCGATTTTCTTATATTGATGATTGATAATAGTATAATTCCAAGGAAAACATGCAATTCTTGTAATGTTAGAGGATAACCATTTTCTTGTGTACACTCTACAATATAATTTTTGATTTCTGTAGAGTAATATAATTCATATAATTGAACATATGACATACTTTGAATCATATTCTTTGTTTTATCAGAATGCAAATTTTTATCTTCGAGAATGTCAGTGTACTTCTTTTCTCCACTTACCCAACTATACTCATGGTTTGGCTCTAATATTGATTGATTTTCTTCATACTCATGTAGTACCTTATGATATGAAACATTTGGAATTTTATTAGGACTGTTTGAAGGATCTTGTTCATCAGAATCTGATTCAGAATCAGAGCTTCCAGAATCATTTTCATTAGGAATGTAAACTGCACTAATACCTCCATCTTCATCACTGTCAATTTCAAGTACTTCGGTAACTCGTTTTGTCCGTTTTTTTGTGGTTTGCCAGACATAATAAATGGAAAATCGTACAAAATAAGAATTCGCTGTGATTAGTTTTAATATTTACTAATATATAAATAAGCTAACACCAATAAAATAGAGTAGGTAAAATACTGTAAATAAAGTACAGAACAAGAATATAGTGAAATGAAATTATGTATTACCGATAGATATTTTTCAAAAAATACTTTATGAAGGATTACAAAAACTTAACGAAAATCGTTACGCAAATAACTGTTATGATACATAAAAAATAACTTGATGTAATTTTTTATTGCGAGCAGAAGTTTTATAAAATATGGAATATAATAATTCTAGTAGTCAAAAGCTTGAAAATAATGATCAATCTAGCTTTTGACCATATTTTTAACCGACAATTCAAAACTTTGAAAACTGTTAGTATATACATGACATAAGCTCAAGACACCCTTATACATGCATTTTCTTAGGTTAGAATATTGTTACAGGATAGAAAACTTTGAATTAGCTATGTAAAGTTTTAAAAATTTGCCTATAAATTGTTAATTAGTGATTTAAAAGACCTACAGGTACCAATTTTTATAAAAAATGAGACAATTTTTAAATTTTTAGCCGCCATATTAAATCCGCCATCTTAAATATTAAAAATCCGATAATTAATTCGTAATCAGCGACCCAAAAAACCTCTGTACACCAATTTTCATAAAAATCTGACTTTTTTCAAAATTTTATGCCGCCATGTTGGATCCGCCATCTTGAATTTTGAAAATCTGATTCTAAATTCGTAATCAGCGACCCAAAAAACCCCTGTACACGAAGTTTCATAAATATTGGTAAAAAAATATTGTTTTTCAAAAAATTACGCAAAGTAGCAAAAAATGTCCTTCTTTGAACCGCCATATTGGATGCCGCCATATTGGATGCCGCCATGTTGAATTTCGAAAAACCTACCACTATAACTTAAAGTCCAGGATGCGAGGACGCCTTTTATGTGCTATTCATAAAGATCTACATTTAGATTCAACTCGAAAACAAGGATTTAAAAATTTTTACCACTCAAAATTTCGCATTTTTTGTTAAATAAACAATTATAAATTTGTTAATATGCATTTTTTCAAAATTCTGACAACGTAGATCGAAAGTACAGACAATTTTACGTCGGAAATGTCCTTTTCCGATTTTTTTTAACATCGATTTCACATTTAGAAAATTAATTGAAAACAGTAGAAAAAAAAAATCGTTCATTTGGGACTTAATGGGTTAAGGATCTAGTGGAGTCCGAGTTCTCGGTGGTTTGTGAATTTCGGGCAAAAGTACGAATATCAACAGCAGACTTCAGCTTTCGATCCGGATTATACACAGAGCACTTCAGTTTAATCAAAAGCCGTGGCTTAAAACTTATGTAGATTTGAATAAGGAATAAAGAAAACAAGCTAAAAATGAATTTGAAAAGTTATTTTATAAACTCATGATTAATGCAGTATACGGAAAGACTATGGAGGATGAAAGGAAACGAAAAGACGTTAAATTAATTAGTGCATGGAGTGGCAGATATGGAGCAGAAGCACGGATCGCCCAACCCAACTTTTATAGTAGTTCAATCTTTGATGAAAATTTAGTAGCAATACAGTTATCATGGACATCTATTAGTATTAAAAAACAAATATTTATTGGATAAATAAATAACGCTCTCCATCTCTCAAAAACATTAGTATATGACTTTCACTATGGCTACATAATAGAAAGACTAGAGGCCTGCAATGGCTCGGTCGGTAGGGCGACGGACTCGTACTCGGTAGGCCCGGGTTCGATTCCCAGTTCCTGCTGATTGATACAAGCACCACTGAAAAAAGTTTCATGTGCTTTGTTCTCAAACACATTGCGAGCCTCCGTCGCTGATTAGCACTGATGGAGCATAAATAGAGCGACGTTAAATAAAAAAAAAAAAAAAATAAAAAAAAAAAAAAAAAAAAATAGAAAGACTAGCTCATAAAGCAAAATTACTTTATACTGATACAGATAACCTCGTATATGAATTTCAAGATGTTGATATATATGAAATAATGAAAGAATATATCAATAAATTTGATACATCAGATTACTCAGAAAATAATCAGTTTAATATGCCGTTAGTTAATAAAAAAGTTCTCGGTATTATGAAAGATGAATGCAATGGTAATATTATGAGAGAATTCATTGGACTTCGAAGTAAAATGTATAGTATACTAATAGAAAACCATCAAGCAATAAAGAAAGCAAAAGGCGTAAAAACACATACTGTCATAAAAACATTAGATCATGAAGATTATCGAAACTATTTATTGGATTTAGAAATTATTAGGCGTGAGCAATGCAATATACGAAGTGTATTGCATCAAGTAAGAACAGAAAGAGTGCAGAAAAGAGCACTAAGTCCATATGATGATAAACGATGTATATTCGATAAAAATCCTGATACACTTCCATGGGGTCATTACAAAACTATTGAAACGTCAAAGCTTAAAATCAAAAGTGCGGAACAACGAAGGAAAAGAAAGATCATAGAAATGGAAGAAAATCCTCAAGAAAGTTGTAAGCTTCCTCCAACCTCCGATAGAAGTCGCTTAGAACAGAGTAGTAATAGTGGGGAGAAAGAAGGTTTAGTTAGGAAAAGACTAAGGATAGAATAGTGAGAAAGTGGGGATAACGGTAGAGTGGGGGATAACGGCAGACATGGCGACTGAAGACGGAAGAGTAGGGAAATGGAATCATATGAGAAATTACTCAAGTGGGGATAACTCGAAAAAAGAGGGAAATTACGGCGGGTCGAGTTCTCAGAGAGAGAACGCATGGTACAAAACGGAGAACACACCTCAGTCCGTCGCAGTTATTCAGCAGTAGGTTGAAGCAACAGCAGTAGTCTCTCTTCCTAGTTCTTCTATTCGACTTCTAGATTTTCTCTTAAAAGTAAGTTTCTTATATACGAGTAGCTCTTTAACTATATCCTAGTAGTATTAATTATTGATTGATTTTTTTTATTGTAGAATGGATTTTTCAACAATCAATAAAATAGCAAAATCGGTATTCTTACCTAGAAAGACAATGTCGCAATTAGAAAATAACTGTACCTATATGATAATGAAATTAAGATGGCTGAATACTCGCTATGGATTCAGTGTAGTAATAACCGTAGACAACGAATATGAAATTTTTCTACCAAAGCGAGTATGCTTAGCGTTAGAAAAAGACGAAGATATGTTAAAGAAATTATACGAGACCATGGAGAAAAAAGAATTGTTTATTCATCATCGAGAAGGCTCGAATTTTGAATATAAAAATTAAATTAGTATAATGTGTAAATGTATACAAAGTAAATAAATTAATATTTAAAATTTTAATTATGTCTTTAATCCTAATTTAATTATTCCTTCAAATCCTTTTTTTAGAGAGGTTGAAGTAATTACTTACGCGTTCTTTCTGCTGAGTTTCGACTTAGTGTAAAGGTCTTATAACGACTAAGAAGGATATTAGTAAAACAAGTTGATATATAGACAAATAATGATTACTTGGTGAGAGGCTTATCCCTTTATTTATTCTTAAGATCGTGACGTAATATCAATTAGTCTGACGGTAAGCAAGAATTCTAAACATTTCGGATTCGGAGTTGGACGCTCGATAATCGAAATAACACGAAAGGATTTATATTAGTTCAACAATGCGTGTCGCAGCCAGAAGCCCGTTTATCGGTACTTATCTCCTAGACGCAGGGAAGGTGTACGTTAGCTCCTCGCTGGGGGCTTCCTCGTTTTGGCTCTCCTTGAACCAAGGCGTGGGGCGTGCTGACCCACAATCTCCTTTGCAGCTCGTCAGGACGAGGAAGTACCTGTTACTTCACCTGGCGGCGCGGGAAGTTGAAGCTGAGCTGCACGTGGCGAAGCGGAGAGCACGACGACCTCAGGCAAAGCGAGGTCTTGTGCCGGTGGTGGACCCCAAGCAAAAGCTAAAGCGCTCGCCACGCTGTCCGCGAAGCCCGCTCTTGATTATCACGATTCGGCGCAGTATCAGGCCATTTAGTTGTTACAACTAGCCAGCAGGAGCTCCACATCATTGGAACAGTCGGGAGCGTCAGTACTTCGCGCGTCGCTTGAATGCGTAATTTTAACGCGTTACAGTCTCATGAGCAATGTTATATAAATGGAAATTTAATTTAAAGTAGAGGGAGGCGGTTGTGGCGGCTTGAAAACTAAAATAGTGGGGAGAGGTTTTAAAAGATCTGTGAGCCTCGAAGAACTTCATTCTGTTTCAAGAATCGAGTTGTAGCTATTATAGTAGAAGCAGCAGCAGCACCAGCACCAATAGCAGTGGTAGCAGTAGTAGTAGAAGTAGTAGTAGAAGTAGTAGTAGAAGTAGTATTAGAAGAAGAAGAAGAAGAATACGTAACATTCTAGATCTCTTTACCTACAGCAAGATAAATTTTGAAATGTTGAATAACATTGGAATGAAGCTTTTCAATATACTTCCTGAAAAAAGTTATTATAAATTGCATGAAGATCAGAATTATCTAATAACATTCATGAGACAAGATGAATCTCGAATTATTCTTGAACTCAATTATGAGTTCGAAATTGTTTTACCGGACCGAATATCAAGAGCGATAATTCATCATTTTGATCTTTTTATTGATCTTTCTGATAGAGTACAAAAATATGCACTATTTATTCAATATCAGGGATGTGATCGATTTCAATTTATTATTTAAATGTATTTGTATATCTTATTATATCTCAATAAAAATTGTATTATATAAATTTATTTTCTGGAGAGGTAAATGAGTCATTAGTATTAAAGCAGGTTTCGACTTGTCTTAATTCACTAGTGTCAAATATAAAAAATGGAAGTACCTCACAGGTAAGAGCGAAGGTTGGGGCTCTTTTCCTTAAAATAATAAAAACAATGTAATATTTATAAATGAAAACAACACTATTTATTTAAATACAAGCTAGATACATATAAATTTATATTTGTAATTCATTGTTGTATAGTCTCCTTATTTATCCAAGAATTGTGAGTATAATCAAAGCCAAGCCATTTTACGAAGACTTCATTACCCCGTCTTCTGAGAATTTTTTCTACAAGATAGATATCAGGATACATAGCTTTCTGTAGTTCTTGCTCATAAAAACCACCAACAATGGGATTTTCTTGATAATCTAGTAGGTGATATATTACAGATTTAGTTCTCGAAATACGACGAATAGTAAAAACTTCTGTAGACCAATTAGGCGTATATCCTTTCTCAAAAACGTGTTTAGACTTGCTCACTCGCACTTTATCTCCTACCTGGAATTTCGGTTTTTTGAAAAGACGATGATCGTAAGAGAATCGTGTCAAGACCTGCATTTCATTTTCTTTAGTCACGTCTTTAGGCTTCATATTTATTGTGCGATGTTTTCGATTATTATAAGATTCTATTAAACTGGGGAGAAAGTCAATCCACTTTGAATTTCCTATTAAACTGAATTTTTCCCACGTAATATTTTTAGTGTTCGATTGAAACGTTCACAAATTGATGCTTTAAGATTGCTATAAGTAAAATAAAGGTTTATTTTATATTTTTGATTTAGACTTTGAAAATTTGTATTGTAGAACTCTTTGTCTCTATCCACTTGGATATTTTTAGGAATGCGTCCCTTTTTTAATACAGACTCCATTGCGTTAGTGACATCTGTAGCAGTTTTCTGTTTTACTGGAACTTCCCAAGCATATTTAGAGAACGTATCTATAATAGTTAATAGATAGCGAAAACTTTTATTCTCTCTAGAATAGCTTTGCATCTCAACAAGATCAGCTTGCCACGTCTTATCTATTCCACGTATATCGACTTTTCGACAAGGATAGTTTCGACGTACTAGTTTGTGTAACTCATCCACCACTCTTTGATGTTTCATTTTTTCAATCTATTTGTTATAATTGATGTGAAAAGTCAGACGGCGTAATCTTTATTTCTTTCTTCTTATTATTATCATTATTATTATTATTTGCTTGTAAATATTGAATCGCTTCTCCATACGATCGTAATTGTATTCTTATTGTATTTAAAGATTTTTTAAGATTATTTATTGTAGACGTAAGCGTAGCGACGTTAGCTCCACTAGTTTTTTGCAGATTATTTATTGTAGTCGTAAGCATAGCCACGTTAGCTTCACTAGTTTTTTGCAACATTCGTAAGTTTACAGCATCGTTACTCTCCTGAGGATCATCTATATTAGAAATTCTTTTGTTATCCACGTCGTATTGTCCGTCTTTAGTGATTTTATACCCTACACCAGGAGGATCTCGATTACCCTCCTTTTTATTCAATATACATCCAAACACATCAATACTTATTTTATTACTGAGGAATATTTAAGATTCTCTTAATATATATAGCCAGCTTCACGTAATTCTTCAATGATTGAATAAATTTCATTAATATGACTAGGATTACCAGCGGTTTGTTCGGCGATAAGCAATCTCAATCGATCAACGAGCTCGTTTGGATCACCCCAATATACATAATCAAATAATGTTCCTTTTCTTGCTGTTTTATAGTTAGGAAGAAGACCTCTTTCATCAATAGTCAATTTTCACTTCTTAGCACTACCACCACTTAAAGATAAATTTGGACCAATATACTTTTTGAATTTATTTACATGCTTATTGCGATATTCTCCATTTGTTTTATATCTTTTACGATAAGCGTTAGTGATTTCAAGAATTTTTATATATATTCAATATTCGTTGAACTGATTAATTTAGAATTAGGTTCTTTACGAAAGAGAAGTTCCATTAATCCAGGCGTCTTGCTGAATGCTTTATCATTCACAGTCACATTATCGTTTTTAAAAAAAATTGGAGAATTGCCTATGACATATGTATTTTCATGCAAAAGAACGCCAAATGTCTTGTCTAAATTACTTTTCTGTTGCGGTTCATGCAATAGTCGAATATAGTTTCCTACAATCGAGTCATCCAATTTTTGTTATTTTGTAGTTACATTTGAACTAACATTGTCTAAATTTATTGCAGTTCTATCAAATGACAATTCACTAGTCTTACTAAATTCGTCTTTATCAGCATTATCATCACCATCATCAGCAGCATCAGCAATAGACATATCGGATTAAAATGTAGAATCTAGCGGATGTAATGTAGAATTTAAGTAATTAACAGTACTATTGAAATATCGAGATTTATAGGGAGTGTCAGTTGTTGTTTTTCACTTGAAAACTTTATCCAATGTAATTTTCTTCTCCTTGTTCGTTTCCTGTTCAGTATTATCGTTAGTTTTATCAATAGCTACCTCCACAAGTTTCTTCAATGGATCAACCATAGGTTTAAAAGTTTCATTCAATGTATTTTCTAAATTCACGTTTTATTAGTTGATACTTACGTCTGATGGTATCACGAGCCTCAGATAATTGCTCGAGCATCTTCTTTTTTTTTTCAAAATTAGCCATGTTGACGCTTGTAATTTCTAAAGTTAAATAATCTTCACTCGTTCATTCGGCTATATTTATAGCAAACGAATCGAATCCTTTTCTATACCGTCCATGATTGATTGGTCTATCTCTATCAATAACTATAAATCCATGATTATCGTCTCTCCAACATTTTGAACAAATTGCTTTAAACTTCTCAAAAGTCATATCTGAGTTAACATGATCGTTGTAAATATGTTTAATATTCACGTCATCTTGTCGAAACAAAACTAGTAAATTCACATTATCTCGAATGAGATGCTTCGGTATGCGAGCGTATTATTAACAGAGATAGAAACTATCTACTTTTTTATATCTTCCCATACAGAAGAATGCTCTCACGTTGTTATCGTCAAAAATCATGATGGAAGTTCGATTAGCTTTATCCGGTGAAACAACTGCCTCATGCTCGCTGAATGCATAATACTGTATACCATCAATCTGTTCCAATAAATCTTTTAAAAACTTATACTTTGGTTGATTGAGGGACTTTGAATAAACATAAACGTTTTCGAATCTAAGTCCATTAGAATGTGTGATTAGTGTTAGCAAACAGTTAGTTTTCCCATAGTTACTAGGACCACAGAAAACTGCTCGTATACTGTCAGGTAGTAGTTCACCAAGTGGTTGCTCTTTGAAGTCCATATTGTTTTCTAGTCACCGATCGAACGACGAATGAGACTACTAACTATAAAAAGACTATTTATATATTTTTAGTTTCATTAAGACTTTGTCTTTTGATGAGGTATGATCATTTGTCACAAAAGAAAGACTGGTGGTGCTGGCTTGGTGAATAAGATCATTGGTAACTTACCATTCGAAGCTCATTTGCCTGGTTATCAGTATTGCGAGCCGGGAACTAAATTGAAAAAACGACTTGGTGATCCTGGAAAAAATCCGCTAGACGCTGCTTGTAAAGATCACGATATTGCTTATTCTCAGAATCGACAGAACATTGAGGCGAGAAACGAAACCGACAAAATTCTAGCTAAACAGGCCTGGGATAGAGTGCAAGCGAAAGATAGTAGCTTTGGTGAGAAATTTGCTGCGTTTGCTGTAGCCAACATTATGAAAGTTAAAAGTAAACTTGATATGGGTGTTAAAATTTTTAAACGAGGAAAGAAACGAGGTAAGGAATTAAAAAATCGTCAACAACAACGACAGCGACGAAAGACACATGTAAAAAGTAAAAATCTATCAATTTCATTGAAAAAAATTATTAACGTTGCCTCGAGAAGTGTTGAACCTAGTAATAAATCACTCTTTGTCATTCGTTCGGCTATAAAAGGCGCTAAAGAAGCTGTGAAGAAAGCTGGAGGAAGAAGAAAAATAAATATGCCTCATATTCTACCAATTCCTTGTAAAGTGGATGGAGCTCTTCCTTTTTTAATTCCATTATTTGCCGCTTTGAGCGCCACTGGAGCTTTAGCTGGAGGAGTTGCTTCAATAGCGAAAGCCGTTAACAGTGCTGAGGCCACTCAAAATTAATTGAAAGAAGCTCATAGACACAATAAAACTATGGAAGCTATTGCTATTGGTAAAGGACTTTATTTGAAACCACATCGTAAAGGTTATGGTCTTCATCTGAAACCATATTCAAGTGGAAAAGGTTTAAAAATAAAGCTCGAAGTAACTTTACCTAATCGAGCACTGATAGATTATGATATAAGAAAATATGCTAAAATACTAAAAATTGCAAATTTTCGAGGTCTTTTCATGCGTGATGCTCTACCGACCGATGGACCTTGATATCAAGAGACAGCTATTGTAAATTTAGATGATAAACGTGGACCAGGTACTCAATGGGTAGCATATAAATAGAAAGGTGATGAGATTATGTATTTTGATAGTATTGGTAATCTACAGCCGCCTATTTCTATTGCTATATATATCTATTGCTTTATCTCAAAGTTAGTAGAATCATGTATACGAGGTCTGTTCGGAAAGTATCGGGCCTACGTTTATATCTTCGCGCCATAGTGTTCGAGCGACCTCTACCGGACAGAAACGTCAACAGTAAAGCCTCACGAATCTATTAGTTACTTACTGACACCTACCGGACGTATAGTTCATGCGCAGCGTGTCTTTGTTTACAATGCCTTTTTCACGTTCGTCGGATTTTGATATTATCAAAAATGACTGAAAAACAAGATCAACGAATTTGCATCAAATTTTTCTTTCAACTCGGAAAAACGAGTTCGGAAACTATTCAAATGATGCAAAAGCCCTTCGGAAGTGAGTGTATGAGATAAACACGAATAAAAGAGTGGTATAAACGGTTCAAGGATGGTCGCACTTCTGTTGATAGTAATTCTCGTTCCGGCCGACCTTCGATGACAAAAACCGCAGATAATATTGAGAGGGTGCGACTTGCAATCGAACAAGATCGTCGTATGACTGTGCGAGAACTAGAAGAAGACCTTGGAATATCAAAAACTATAATTTCAGAAATTTTAACTGAAAATTTAGGAATGAAACGCGTGTGTGCGAAATTCATTCCAAAATTGCTCACAGCAGAGCAGAAGAACATTCGCTTAGAAATCGCTCTGGACAATCTGGAAATGGTCAATAATGATGATAATGTGCTTAGAAAAGTTATTACAGGTGATGAATCATGGGTTTATGGTTGTGATCCTGAAATAAAACAATAATCTTCACAGTGGAAGCATTCTGAATCGCCAAGACCAAAAAAAGCACGTCAAAGTCGGAGCAATGTTAAGTCAATGTTGATTGTTTTTTTCGATTGTGAAGGTGTTGTACATCACTAATATGCACCAACAGGTCAGACAATCAATAAAGCATACTACGTTCAAATTTTGAAACGTTTGCCTGATGCAGTAAGAAGAAAATGGCCGCACTTTTGGGAAAGTGGTGACTGGCTTCTCCATCACGATAATGCGCCAGCGCATTCATTCAATCTTGTGCAGCAGTTTTTGAGCAATTGCATTGCTTCGACAACCTCCATACAGTCCCGACATATCCCCTTGTGACTTTTGGCTATTTCCAAAACTAAAAAAACCACTCGAAGGACACCGATTCGATGACAAAACAACGGTTGAAAACAATGTGACGAGTGTACTTAAGGCTATCCCTAAAAGTGAGTTCCAGGACTGTTTTGAAAAGTGGAAACATCGATGGAACCGTGTTATTCAATCAAGTGGGGATTACTTTGAAGGATGCCACCCGCCAGATGATAAAGAATAACGCTAGCACGAAAATATAAAGGTAGGCCCGATACTTTCCGGACAGACCTCGTAATTATATTAGATATCAAGATTTTAATACATATAATTGCGGCCATCTTTGTCTCAAATTTCTTTTAAACAAACTATAGAAAAGACAACTATTATAAAAAATACTCATTCGACGAATAACTATCATTTGATATGAATCTGTTATGGAGAATACACTGACATTGAGTCTCGGGAACATTATCCGTATTCGAATCATATTATTTTCCACCGATCGAATTGATACCAAACAAAAAATACGTTCTTGGTTTAGTTCAGCTATTAACATTTAATTCAATACCAAACATTGACGTTGGTTATATTAAATTTTACATTGAAGGTCAAGAAGCTATCACTTTACCGACTGGTAGCAACGAAATAGAAGATATTGAAAGCTTTCTCAAAGAAGCATTAGCACCTAAAGGTATATCGTTTAGCCTGAAACCAAATAATAATACTTTACGTAGTGTCATTCAGTGCAGTCAAAAAGTATATTTTGAACCAGAAGATTCTATTGGATCAATTTTAGGCTTCACTAAACGCACGCTCGTTGAAAACGAAACACATAGTTCTGACTTACTTGTCACTATACTCAAAGTCAACGCTTTACGTGTAGAGTGTAATATTACTACAGGCTCTTACATAAACGATCGCAAAGTACATACTATATATGAATTTTTCCTAGCAGTCCCACCTGGATATAAGATTATAGAAGTTTCCTCTCATGTCATTTACCTTCCAGTCGCTGTGAGGAGAATTGATCATTTTCAAATTCGTATAGTTGATCAAGACGGAAACCTGGTTAACTTTCGAGAAGTCATCACAGTGCGAGTACATATAAAGACCATATCTTAGTAATGGGTATCATTTACAATATAAAGAGTGGCCGAGGATATATTAAAAGGCAAAAATGTCAATCAACAGTCTGTCAACAGCGAGCTATCAGACCGCTCACACCTCAGAACATTCAATTCCTGAAAAGCTTGAGATTAAAAGTCGTCGAATATCGTGGAAGAAAATATTGTGCATATTAGTGTGTTGTATAAAACAACAACAACAATATGGAGGGAATTCTAGACATTCATTCAGCTGTCGCTTTCGATGAGTCTATAGCTCATTAAGAAGTTCATGACATCAGCCTTATTTATTATCATATTTCAATAATAGCGATGAAATCCATATAGCAATTCAACATCAAGATTTATCTCTGCTTCCATCACGTAGTATGATTTATATTTGTGGTAGGTTGACCAAGCCGGACGGTACTACGCCAGTGGAGAACACTTTATTAGTCAACAAGGCCCTCTGTTATTTGTTCGAGGAAATACGATATGAAATAAATGCTATTGAAATTGATAAAGTGAAAAATGTAGGCTAAAGACCCTCGTGAAAAATTGGCTTTCACTCAATCCATGTCAGAGCTCTATCGCTGAAAATGCCAGATGAAATGGTGATAACAATGAAGTTTTAATATGTAATGCTCTAGGTTATTTTGTTGTTACTATCCCTCTTAGTATGTTGATGGGCTTTGCTGAAGATTATCGGAAAATTGTAGTCAATGTCAAGCATGAACTTATTCTTACAAGATTAAGAGATGATTTGAATGCTATTTTAAGTATTCCATTAAGAAATCCTGATGCTTCAGAAAAATAAAAAATTACTGTAACGGTCCTGTCTGATTTGTCTCCTATTTTCCTCTGCAAAACGGCAACCCGTCACACACGAGACAATTAGAGAAAATCGGTAATTGAGCGTAGGCGCTTTTCACACGTATATGCAAATGTGTTAGGGCAACACTGCGAAAACATTACCATATAAGGAGCGTGACGTCACGACCGTGGGAAAACTTATTGTTTACAACAGAAAATCGTTAATTATAAAGTTTTTTGAACGAACAAAAGTATTTCTTAGTTAAATTTGATGTGCTGATCCTGAATTTCATGTTAATTTAACTCTCAAGTCAGTATTTGTTAGTCAAATCTAATTTACAAGTTAACATTGTTAGTTATTTTGCAGTAAACAACGATATTGTTATTTCAAGTATGCGAATACAATCTCGACGTATTAAAACAGAAAAGCAAGAATTTGACACTTTGATAACCCATTATTAACTGAGTTATCAATAAATAAACAATTTATAATTTTTTTAAACAATTAAAATGACACAGTTAGATAGAAAATCGATCATAAGTATCTGTAAAATTGATGATTATGATTGTTACTAATTTGCTGATTTTTAAACCGCTAAAAAAGAAAATTGCAAATCTGTTTTTTAATTATTATTCAAAATTAGAGAGCAACATTAATCATCTTTTATATGGATAACAATCTTCTAACCACAAGCGATTTTTCCATGTAAAAATTTTCCATAATTTTATTGTAAAAATGGCGTAATTTGATTATTAAATTGTATAGCTTATAACTTTAAGAGGCGATTTTTCCTAGAGATGCAATTTATGTTAAAAAATTCATCTTTTCCAGTTTAATTTTTTAAATCGTATAATTGTAATTTCGATCGAGTCATTTTGCGATAAAACGTGTACAAAATTTGCGTCAAAGACAAAAATAGCGTTATAGGGGCTACCAAGCGTAGAAAGGAGCCCATTTCGCATGTATAAATTCGCTCGTCGCTGCGGCAAGAGGACTAACTTTCCTACCTTGCTTAGCAGCGCGAGCACTGTTGTTGAAATAAAGCCTCAGCTATCTCCTGAGACGAATTTCTTGATCAGTGGTTAGCCTGTTAAACTCCCATCCTAAAAATCTCTAAGCGCTCAACTCATGAGACCATCTCTCTCATGAGAAAAAAGCAGCCTTAGAGATCTTCTCTTCTGAAATATACTTGCTGTTGAGAGATCAGATTGAGCAGTAATTACGGCGCTGTCGGGCCTTTCCCCGATAGATGCAATTGCTCTCAATCGCATCTCGAAAACAACTCATCGAGTTGGGAAACCTCGTGGTTTGCCACTCGAAAGACTTTCTTTTGATCATTTAGATTGCGCGCGTGTCAAATTCTTGCTTTTTTCGGAAACGTTATTGCGAATTTACTGTAAAGAGTCCGAACTTTTATTTTCATAACGCGAGAAACACTCAAACGTTACATTACTTTAGCTAAGGTTGAATGGTTGATGCCATATGTGATGGTTGCAGACAAAGAAAAAATCAAATTACCCAATCAGTTTGGACGAGATCGTGCAGTTACAATGAGTTATCGTACTTGGGAAATGTATGAGTATCCAAAATTACCACGTACATCAAAGCATGTTTGGACTTCCAATCAATTGGATAAGCCTCGCTTTGTTATTTTAGCTTTTCAAACTAAACGTAAAAGTTCAGCCAGTGTTAATTCTAGTAATTTTGATCATTGTAATATTAGGGCAATTCTTAACTATTTCAAACAGTTTAAAACTTCAAATCACCAATTTTGTTCAAAGTTGGTAGACTTGTTATCTATACAGAGGTCAACATCTGTGCAGAGTTTTAGATCAAAATATTGATGAGGGGCTGACTTATCAACTGTTGAAAAAATATTGGATTTTTTTTTATTAACCCGATTTCTCGGAGACTAATAAAGATATGGATATGATTCTTTTTTTAAAAGACGCGGAAAGAGTTTTATTTTTAAAATGTAAATAATAAAATACGAAATCATTTATTTATGCCATTGTTATAAACAATTTTTTCAAAAAATCGACAATATCTCAAAAAACGATATTTTTTTTTAAATTTTTGCACCATTGTGTTCCTTGTCATTTTATACATAAGAAACCGTTGAGAAAATCGAGTGCCCGCTATTAGGATTAAGATAGCACTAAAATGAAACGAACCGCGCGCTAGCCGCTCGGCCGTCTGCTACTCGTGCGGTTCCAACGTTATTTGCTGCAATTGCCTTCTTTAAAGAATAAATAATTTCATATTCTAACAGTTTATATGTATTTATTTAAATAATATATAAATTAATTAATTAAATAAGTAATTAAATTTAAATTAAATTTAATGACTTATTTACTTAATATAACGTAATATAAAGTAATATAAGTAAAGTAATATAAGTAATATAAATGAACTATTATTTCGTACAATCTGAAACAACATGGAATGAAACATTTGCTCTGTGCGTTTGATTGGGCGTGAGAATGACGTATATGCAAAAATATATGGTAGAAAATATAAACACCAATTTGTAATAACTTCTAGAAGTCTTTAAAAGTCTTTGAACTTCTTACGAAAAAGAATTTATGCTAAATGTGAGACTTACTTTTACTTTCTTACTTTTATTACTTACTTTTACTTTCGACTACCTGAGTCACAGCGAAGGGATCAACAATCAGTGAACGGATTAGCTTTAAAAGTTTATATGGTAGAAATTATAAACACCAATTTGTAATAGCTTCTAGAAGTCTTTATTAATTCTAAATGTGAGGCTTACTTTTACTTTGCTCGACTACCTGAGTCACGGCGAAGGGGTCAACAAGGAGCGAAGGGATTAGCTATAAAATATTCTAGATTTAGTAGACTTTGACCTGAAACTGCGATTATTTGTGTTTCTCTAAGCTGAGTCAGTATGCATTCACCATCTGCCTGTGCCACGTAGCAGTTGCATCTGGAAGAAGCAACATTTTGAAAAACTGCGATTTTGAAGTTATTTGCGTGTTTTCGTGTTACGATTCAAATAACTTAATTATGAATTTTAATTATTCTGTATGTAAAAACATTTTTCAACTTCATAATAATAGTCGTAAAGGTTGTTTTAAGCCACCTCCAAACTGTATTTATGTAGAATTTCGCTCGTATCTGGAAAAAGGAGATGTTTTGTGTCTAACTTGTAAAAGAAAATGTTATAAAGTAATAGCTAATCGAAAATTGGAAGGTAGTGTGCAAAGTTCAACTACAGATGTTGGATTGCATCATGGAAATGACCATGAAGTGGAGTACATGGAAACAGAAATGGTATGTTCAGAGAAGTACAATTTTAATATAGACGATGAATTCAAACTTGAAGGAAATAATAAACGTGATTATGTACTAAAAGCATTAAATGAATTGTTCGTACTATCTGCGTTTCTCTCATAGAGAGAAGAATATTTATCTAGGTGTTTTTTCTTTAATAGATGTGCACTTCATGCCGAAGGTGTGTAGTTGGGGGAAACCCCAGATCGTTATCACTATTAGTGTAGTTTGGGGAAAACCAGATGGTTGTCATTAGCAGTGCTGTCTGGGAAAACCCAAGTTTCTAAGAAAATAGAAATGACTGCGTTTTTCTTTAGTCCGAATACTTGAAGAACAGTCAGTTCGCCATAGAACATCGTCGTGTTCAGCTCGCTAGGAAACCGAGATACTATTCGTGCGTGCGACTGCGTTCGCGATCTGAAGTTGCTGTGTGTGTGTGTGCAATCTGTGTGGGTGCGAGAGTGCAGACGTGCACTTATTACCAGTGACATCTACACCAGGGCTAAGGACAGGATTGCCTGCTGCCTTAGCAGAGGAAGATTCTATCTTCCTCTGGAGTGTCTCCGCACTTGCGGCATTACGCCCAGTTAGGATCCACCTTCGCGGAACGAGTCAACGGCAAATTAATTTAAGCGTATGTCAGGTTGGTAAATGCGTATTTATTTTATTTTATTTGAGTGGCCATTCAATCGTATTGAGCGTATGCGAATTTAGCGTCAATCGGTACCTTCGTGTTTGTTACACTGTTCCGTCATTTAGTTGCGTCTAATTATTAATAATTCTATATCTGCGTTTAGTTTGATCTTCGTTTGTTCGTGTTAATTTATTTGTATTTTATTTGTAAGTCTCAATATTCAAATGGCTTTTCCCCTACTTGTGACTAGGGTTTTTTATGCCGGCTGAATTTTCTTTCTTTTGATTTATATTTCAATAAAATTAAGTCTTAGCATTAAATTCAGTTCTGTTTTTTTTATTCGCATAATACACGCAATCATCAGAGATCCTCAACCTTTAGTTTTTAACTTTTTTTACCAGTATTTCTTTCTTTCTTTCTTTCTTAATTTACTAGCTAAATTAATCATGAATTGAATGATAAATTACATTTAAATAATATAAGTTTGATTGATCTGAAAAATCCTCGTATAGTTGAAGACAAAATTAATGCTCTCGTTGATTATTTGAAAGCTGCGATTCTAAGGGAACATAAAAATAATGATCAATAGCATGAAAATAAAGATACCAGTGTGTTAGATTCTAATTTTATCGATGAATTGAAAGAAAAGTATAAAAAAGCTACTACTCGGTTTGAAAAAATTCACATTTTAACAATTATTCCACTTTCATGGAGTATACGTAAAATTCAAAAAGAAATAGGGTGCTCTCTTTATATTGCTTTAACCACTAAAAAACTTCGTGTAAACGAAGGACTTCTATCTTATCCGCCGACGCGAACAAGAAAACATATCATAACTGATAAGACAATAGAAAATGTAAAATCATTTTTTTGCAAGATGATATCAGTCGAATCTGCCCTGGGATGAAAGACTGTAAAAGTGTAAAAACTAATGAGAAACGAGAAAATATTAGAAAAAGATTATTACTCCATAGTCTTAAAGAAGCATACGCACTATTTAAAGAATAGTTTCCAGAAGATAAGATTGGATTCTCTACATTCTGTCAGTATCGACCAAAACAATGCGTTCTAGTAAGATTTACATGGGTTTCATAATGTTTGTCTTTGTATTATAACGAATCGTTTGTATATTCGTTATGTCTCTCTCTCCCCAAGAAGCCAGTAACTAATATATTTAATAATCATTATAAATTACCATATTGTTTGAATAGTTACAGCATTACGGACGTCAGCGAACTGGTAAGCGACGCGACTTGCGTACGATAATCGATTTCGACTCGCGGCGCGGACCTCGCGGAGAGACGCTTCCTTGCGAGGAGAGAGAGAGAGTTTCGAATATTGATATAGTCCGTTTTCGACGATCGACGGGTTAACGTCCCTCGCGCGAGTCGTCAGGAATATTCTTCAATTTCCTTCTGGCGAGCCGAGGCCTACCGCGGACATCCAGTCTACGTACGCGGCCTACACAATAAGAGAGGCGTCGTTGCGAGTCAGCCGACCAGCGGAAGCGAGTGCGCGGCAGAAGCGAGCCCGCTATTGTGTGCCCTCGGTTTGCGGGTTAGAGTAGGCGTACAAGCGACTATACTGTAAGTACCAGATCTAGTACCTGGCTCCTCTCTCTCTATACCGCTCTCTCCCTTTTTGCGTTAACTAAGCCGCGCATTTACGCTCGCCTTTTCTTTTGTCACTTCCACGTTCGAACGGTGCGCGCCGGTTCGCTGTCGCCAGTGTGCACAACTCACAACAGAGCGGGTGCTTGCGCGACCTTAACCGCGTAGCGCGTGCGCAGTTCCGATCGCTTCACTGTCAAACTATTGCGAGTTTGTTGCGTTGCGATTAATATTGTTTATATCGACGCGTTTCGATACTATGTATTCCTTTGTTGCTAATTAAAATTTATACGCCTCTACTTTTAATTCTATTCGAGTGCTTATTGTCCGCCGACTCCCCGTTCCCTGAATTGCGATTGTGTATGCGACTGTACACGCGCGAATCTCTCTTTTCGGACGTCGCGCATCTTCACGCGTAGCCTACGACACTCTCCGCGGGCCAAGCTTTCTGACCGAAAAGGAGGCAACTGAGCTGCTGGACCCAGGACACCCAGTGCAGGAGCACCGTGCTGCTCTGGAGAGCAACCTAATTTATTTCCCGCGACTTATAAATTATATAACTGTTTCTGTCCAGGCGAAGCTGAGCAGAAACCCCGTTATAGTATATATCATTAAAATAATAAGTTAATGTTGGATGGGGCTTATAAGTTTTTAAAAGATAATGATACAATTCCGATAAATCAAAAGGAAATTTTTGAACATATACTATGTAATAATCTAACTGAGGCATGTAGCTATAATGCATGTTTTGAAAGTCCTGGCTTTGGTTTCTTAGCTAATAAATTACTAACTTTTTTCATAAACAATTCAATTAGAAGTATCAAATTCAAACAATGGAAGAATGTGAATGGCAGACATCAATTAATATTACACGATCGTATTGTACAATATAATCCAATTAGTGGTGATGTTAAAAAATTAGTTTGAAATAAACAAGACATTATGTAATCAATGTATACAATGCTTTTCAATAAAAAAGAAAATAAAATATATATGTTGTTGGAATTTAATACAACCTACCTATAATCATACTATATAGTGACTATGACGCCCTATACTTTCGAATGGTGAGGTATGGTGACTATGACGCCCTCTACTTTCGAATGGTGATATAAGCTTGTGACGGAGAATCACGGCTCGACCGTTGCTCTCCGCCGGGCTCTCACTGGTTCCCCGTGTGCCTCGCCGAGCTGGGAGAGTGCGTCAGTTGAGCACACTCTAATGGCTCCGTCTTGCTCTTTCTTTCGAGGTGCGACGGCAACGGCGGTGATTGGAGGGAGCCAACGTGGAGAGCGCAGCGAGAGAGAGAGAGAGAGAGAGACAGAAGATAGGGGAAAGCCGGCGAGTCGTCGGCAGACCTGCGCGCGCATCTCGCCGGCTTGAAGAAAGAAGATCGGCAGTATCTGCTAGAGAGTCGCACGGTCCGCCGCGCGCACACAATTTTCTTCAATTACCCTGGTTGTGTTTGTGAGTTCCCGCGCCCTCGCCGAAGACTTAAGTTATATGTGATACGTGCCCGGTGCGCGGAGTGATCGCTTAGAGTTTGGTGTAAACTGCGGAGCCGGCACCGGTGCACGTGGGCGACCGGCGAGGTGACGCGGGCGTGTGCGCGCGTGCGGCCATCTTAGTGAGCCTGGTGAGTGCGAGTTTCGTGCCGATCTGCTTCCCTGGGCGGAACGAGGCACGGCACGACACATATATACACACACACACACACTCTAACAACAGCAGACGAATCTACCCGACACGTATTAACAACAACCACGACAACAGAGATAACAGTAGCAGTAACAACAGCAACAACAACAACAATAACACCGACATAACAACCACAACAACAACACCACAGCAAGGAACAAGAGAGAAGCGAGGCTACGAAAGAGAGCGATCACCTAGATATCCCGCCTTTATTTTGCAGAGCATTTTGGAGGTTGACGGGCACAGTAGCATCGAAGCGGACAACGGAGTCGATACGAGGCAAGGTCGGTGTGGTGTTTTCTCTTTCTCTCTCTCTCTCTCTCTGTCCAAGGCGTCGAGTAAACACCTCGCAGTTCGGCAGCCCTGCCGATTTCGAGGTCGTTCACTATTGTGTTCGGGTGAATATTACTTTGTATACGAGCGTCTCTATTTCGATTCTCTCGCTATCGTTCGGATAATTAACGGTTCGGCGCGCAGACCTGCCGCTGACTCATTATTATCGTGAGACGATAGGTAATTACCACGACGTGAGAATATCGGATTTACTTTTTTAGTTTGTGAACTACGATTATTTTGTATTTTCCCTTTTCTTTATTATTTTGTATTTCTTTTTACTATTATTTTATATCTTTCCGTTTTCAGTTATCACTTAGTGATCTAATATTAATGTGTAGTTTATTCGCGGCTTTGCTCAATTGTTAATTTTCCTCGCTTTCCTTTTAGTATTAAAGATTGTTGTTAATTCAGACTCAATTCCGATTATTATTCCCTAAGTCACTCCTGATCCCAAGTATCAATCCGCCTACGGTTAACGCGTGTGCTCGACGCGTTATTTAGCCGCGGGAACGGTTTTCGCTTCCCGAATCCCCGAGAAATAATTTGTACGGACAGTCACGAGCCATCCACTGAAGGACGACTGGATTTCACCGTTACATGGCATCCCTTGTGGGGAACAGCGGTGCGTACGCGTGATTGGGTATTCTTGTGTGTCTTTTCGGACGTTTGTTCAGGAGTGACTAGCGGCGACCTGATATTGTTGTTACCTATTGTTCCTGTTGCGTCCGCGTTTTAAAGTGAGGTCTCTTTGAACGGCAGATCTCACAAGTGCCAACTGCTCCGCCTCAACGGGGTGACGCGGTGAACACCCAGAAGGGTGGCCAAATGGCGGCTCTGGCTAAACTTTGAACGCGATGAACCCTGTTTTGACCCATCGACAGAGTTTTGAAAGATCTGACTTTGGGACGGAACGGGGTAAAAACAACCTTTCGAATGACGGATACCCACCAGCGTGAGCGGGTTGGACCGAAACGCAATGGGGAGACATGCCCCGGCATGTCGAAGCGATGAACCTGTGAGTCGTGGGAGAAATCCCTTAATACAGGAACGCAGGGTGGGATGTATATTGAACGCGAGCCCAGGAGGGAGGCTTAGTTGGTTGATCGTCTAAGGAATCTTCCTCTGGCTGTCCTGACTGAGTCACTCCTCTGACATCCCAATTTGGGTTGGCCTCTGCGGGGTAGTGGTACCAGGTCAAGCAAATCTCGTAAGATTTGTATGCTGCGTGCTTCCGACGCAGTAGACGTTGGGGCAACTAGAGTCCCGTCGCGCCCAAACCGAGGGTCAAGCCTTTAGTTCCGCTCTCCTTGAGCGTTGAACCTTGAAAAGATCGGTACTCCTCTCGAGGAGGTCGCCGCCTTAGATGAAAAAAGGTTCCGCCTCGCTGTGTGCGTCAGGGATGTCGCAGCAAACTTGACTTCCGGATCTCCAAAATATTTGAACGCGAAGGAGTGAAAGACAGTGGGCTATGCCAACCTGATTGGTGCCCAGCGAGAAGGGTGGTAATGTTTGATTACGCTGTGCCACCCTCAAATCGGAAAAGTGTGACAACACACAAACACTAACTGTTCCTGTTGCGTGTGCGCCGTGTTTGCCATTAGATAGGCGTGAGTTGCTTTGTGGTTGGGGAATTTAAGCAAAACGCCTGAGAACTTTTGGACTTCCCTGAACAGGTGGGAGTCTCCTTTTTTTTTTACGAACGCATCGGTTGGGGTGCTCGAGTCGCGTGGTGGCAGTACTGCCGACGGGGCTTACGCGCATTGTTGCCTCGAGATCAAAACCTGGTAACGATGCCATCCATCCCAGGTAAACAAGAATTGTTTATCCGGCGCCTTAAGAGGCAGCCTGAACTGCAGCAGCTGCGGGCGCGCATTCTGCGTATGCCCCCACAGCAACTCACTGAACTGATGCTTCAGGAGGGCTTGAGCGCCGAGGGGGAGACGACCGTCCTTCAGGATCGATTTTTCCGGGCTTTCATTATGGCCGCACGGCCAGAGACGGATGCTCCCCTTTTCCCTGAGGATTTCCTATCGGGACGTCTACCGGAGCCAGGTCAGGCCGGTCAGGCCGGAGACCGGGACTCGGGAGTCGATCAGAGCCTGGCTACGCTGTTGGAGCAGGCATTGACACGGGAGGCGAATGTTAACCCGCCGGGAGGAGGGGACACCTCTCTCCTTCATCCCTCTGGACGAAAGAAAGTCCAGCACTCCCCCCCCCCCCCCCGCGGCGGGGGTGGCGGAGCCGTTTGACTTGGCTAATCGTACCCTGATCGGCGCGGGGGACGCGAGTAGTTCGTCGGACACCGAAAGAGGGGAAAGACATGAAGTCTCCGTGTTAGGTCCGCTGGATTCGCGGGTGACTGCGACGCACGTGAATAGGAAGGACGGGTTGGGAGCAGCGACAATACCGCGAGTGGTACCCTTGGGTCCTGTACCACCGGCCTCTGAACAGTCGAACCCTGTTTTGCCCCCCAGTCTCGCCATGATCGACCCAGCGATCCTGGATCAGCTGATTTTGGTGCTGCAGGCGTTTGGGTTTGGCGCAGGGGGTCAGGTCCCAACAACGCGTGAGGCCCCACCGCTTCAGGCCCCCTTTGACATGCCGGTTTCTCGGACACTGCCAACGCGCGCAGCGACCGGTATAGGGCAGGGGGAGACCCGGGGGCGGTCCCCCGGACGTTCGAGCTCCGGCGGCCTTGCGGACCGACTTGAGCGAATGATAGCCACTTCCGGCGCAAGTGGGGGGGAACGCCGACCCAGGCCGACACCAACCCACGGTCTCCCAGCGTCGTCGCCAAAGTCATCTAGCGAGTCGGATCGAGAGCGGCTACGCCGGGGAAAGCGGCTCGGCAGAAGGCGACGAGAAGCGCGGGTGAGCTTTTCGGAGTCGAGTGAGGAGAGCACTCGGAGCTCCATGAGCGGCCCTGAGGAACCGCGTTCCCGTCGCCGATGCCAGTCTCGTCGGGGTGGTCAGGCCGGGTCGATTTCCTGCGACTCCAGGCGGGGCACATCCAGGGGACGTTTGAACGGGAAGCGAGCCGATGCCGTAACAGCATTCCGCACATGGAATCTAAAATTCAACGGGGCATTGGGTTCAGCTGCGGAACGTTTCCTGGAGAAACTTGAGCGTTGCGTGCGGATGTACAAACTCCCGGACCGCGAGGTGTTGCCGGCCCTGGATGTGATCTTCTTAGACCGTGCGGAAGTATGGCTGGCCAACAAACTTGGAACGTGGCGGACGTTCCGAGATTTTACAGACAGCTTCCGCCGGCACTACTGCCGAGCTTTGTCGAGGGAGGAGCTATATGACGTGTTGGCCCGCCGAACGCAAGCCCAAGACGAATCCATCGGAGACTACCTGACCGCGTTTGAGAGCGTCATCAGAAGGATGAGACCCCTCCCTCGGAAAGGAAGCAAGTCCGATTGGCCAAAGCGGGTCTCAACCCCGAATACGGAAGGTATATCAGGGAAAAGTCCGTACATACCCTGCGCGACCTGGAGTACTACGGCGAGAAGTTAGAGAAACACCGGGAATGCGAGAAGAGATGGCACCCTCCATCTGTCAAGGACAACCTGCCAGTGGAAGACGCCGCTTACCGGGGAAAAGGAAAGAGGGCGCACGTAGCAGCCAATGCCGTGGCCACCCCGACGAAGGTGTCTGTGACAGATAAGGCCAAAGCCAAGAAGAAGAAGAGAAAGGGGAAAACCTCCGGTACTGCCACAACCGGACGTTCATCCGGTAGCGAATCGGGGGGGCAGTGTGCGGCGAGCAGCCCAGTGCAGCCCACACTGCGGAAAGGCCCCAACAACCAGGCTCAGAGGAACACCGGGGGCGCGGGTGATAACCCGCGAACTGCCCCATCGTTGCAGGCGTCAACGCAGGCTGCGAAGCGCCAGCAAAACTCAAGGACCGGGCAGGATCGGGCCAACTTCCAGGGGAGGTGTTATGGCTGCAATGGAGAAGGCCATCGAATCTCTGAATGCCCAAGCCCCAGCCGAAACCAGACTAACCCAGTGCAGGGAAACCCAATTTGCTTCCGATGTCATCAGCCAGGACACTACGCCCCGGGTTGCCCTCTGAGTAGGTCGAAAGAATCGTGCCAGAACTGCCAGGCGCCTAACTGCACATTCCGCACCTGCGCAAATTGCGAGCCAATACGGAGGCTGGCGGAAAACCGGCCTGCGGGGAGTGGTGGCCCAACGCTCTCGGCAATGACCCGCAGTGGGCTGCAGAACTCGGGCACGATGAATTCGACCTAAAGGTACGAGTTCAAGGTCGAGAGGAGACAGGGACGGACGGGGATTATTGGGTAGAGCTCGAAGAACGTCTTGAGAGCCGTTGGCGAGTGACAGACGATGAGAAATACCAGGACTCGTGTGAGGCACCGGGGAGCAGTCGGCCGAGGGCGGCAGTGCCCGCCGGCGAGCCATCGCCACGGGTTGCCCCCTCGTCTGAGACGTCGGTGGACACCGATGAACAATCGGGATCCTTTGGGTCACCATCGGATGCAGCGTGTGTTCCAGTTGGTGAGAACTCGACGAAGGAACTGGAAGCTTCGTCGGTTCCGGTGGGGGCTGTGGTCGTGGAGGTCACGACTGACTGTTCGGCTGCATCTAATGGTGAGAACCCCGTGCTAGAAGCAATCGTGGAAAACCGTCCACTACTCATACTGCTCATTGGCGGCAAAGCGTACAGTGCCCTGTTCGATACAGGGGCACAAGTATCAGTTGTGGGTCGCCGGTTCACACAAGACTTTCGAGCTCGAGTGCAAAGAATCCCTGGCGCGGTGAATGGTTTCTCGGGCACATCAGTCAGTATGCTGGGGAAGCTGCGACTGACGATCGAGATCGACACGGTGGTCCGGTCAATTGAGGCATATGCGTACGAGCAGGATTTGCAGTACGATATGTTTCTGGGACAGGATTTCATCCGTGCGTTCGGATTTCGGTTAGATGCCAAGGAGGACACATGGAGTGTCGAGGGTCGGGAGATGTGGTACCACTTTGCGCAGAGAGTAGGAAACCGCATATACTTTCCCGACCGACCGAGGAACCTAAGCTTGGCTGCGGAAGTTGGAGGGCTTTCGACACTGCAGGAACCCCAGCGACTACAGATCGAGACGCTGGTGCGGCGAGTGGTACCGAAGGAATCACCGGCGCAGACGGACTTGATCGAACACGCCATCGACGTACAGGGTGCGAGGCCGATCAAGACACCGATGCGCAGGTACTCCCCGCAGGTCACCGAATTCATCCGCCAGGAGATTGCGGACTGGCACAGAAAGGGGTTAATCCGTCCGTCCCAGAGCGAGTGGTGTAGCGCACCGGTGGTCGTTAAAAAGCACGACGGAAGCTACCGCCTGTGCATCGACCTGTGACCGGTGAACAAAACCACTCGCATCGACGCTTATCCGATGCCGGGGGTAGATGTGATACTCGATCGGTTGCGAGGGGCCCGGTACATTTCCAAAATTGACCTTAAGAGCGCTTATCTTCAAGTACCGTTGCAAGAAGACAGCAAAAAGTACACAGCCTTTGGAGCGCCGGGTTGCGGTCTTTGGGAATGTAACCGGATGATCTTCGGATTGGTCAATGCCCCTGCAACCTTCATGCGCTTGATGGACGCACTGTTCGGACCAGACTTCGAACCACACGTGTTCAAGTACCTCGACGACGTGATTATAGTCACGGAAACGTTCGAGGACCACTTGGTGTGGCTCGAGAAGGCGCTGAAGCGCATGGTTCAGGCGGGACTGGAGATTAACGTCGAGAAGAGTGAGTTTGGTTGCTCGAGTGTGACGTTTTTGGGGTATCTTCTCGACGAGAGCGGGCTGCGGCCAGACCCCGACCGCGTGAAACCCGTTCTGGACTTTCCAGCCCCGCGGAACATCAAACAGTTGCGCCGGTTCCTGGGAATGTGCGGGTGGTACTCCAGGTTCGTCAAGCACGAGTCACATCTCAAAGTACCCCTAACGAAGCTGTTGCGCAGGAACCAGGCCTGGCGCTGGGACTTCGAACAACAACAAGCGTTTGATTCGCTAAAACAAGCGTTGACCGAGGCCCCAGTGCTAGTGCGTCCGGATTTTACCCGGATGTTCTATGTGCACTGCGACGCGTCGTCCTATGCACTCGGAGCATGTCTGATGCAGAAGGACGACGAGGGGTATGACCACCCGGTATGTTACGCGAGCCGCATACTGAATGAACACGAGAGGAACTACACCGTGTCAGAGCTCGAATGCCTCGCCTTGCTATTCGGCATTCACAAGTTCAGACCGTATATCGAGGGCGCGCATTTTACTGCAGTCACCGACCATACGGCTCTGACTTGGTTGAAAAATAAGAAAGATCCTTCGGGGCGGTTGGCCCGCTGGATCCTTGAGCTACAGCAATGGGACTTCGAGCTGGTGTATCGCAAAGGGGCATTCCACCATGTCCCGGATGCGTTATCTCGTGGGACAGGGGTCCAGGAGGACATCGCAGCATTCGACAATATTGTCGATTCGTGGTACTTTCAACGGTTGAAGGACGTGGAGTCAAAACCACAGAAGTTCCAGCATTGGAAAATCGAAGACGGAATGCTGTACAGATAAGGTACCAACGAACTCCTGGACCCAGTAACCCATAAGGAGCAGTGTTGGCGACTCGTCGTACCGGAGGAGCGTCGATCACGCGTCATGCAAGACGCTCATTGCGAACCGTCGGTGGGACATCTTGGTCGCGAGAAAACGTACGACCGCATCGCTCGCGAGTATTTCTGGCCAGGTATGTGGTACGATGTGCAGAAGTTTGTGCAGGCATGCCAACTATGCCAACGTTACAAAGGTGAACAGGACGTACCGAAGGGCTTAATGAGCAAGCGAGTGGTCGAGCGTCCGTGGGCAGTCATTGCCACGGACGTAATCGAACTACCCCGTAGTAAGAATCGGTATAAATACCTGGCGGTATTTCAAGACCTGTTCACCAAATGGGTGGAGTTCAAGCCACTCACTGTCGCTACGGGAAAGACCCTGGGGAATGCCCTCGAGGAACTAATCCTTTTCAGATGGGAGATTCCCGATTACTTAGTGAGCAACAGTGGTAAGAACTATTGCGGGGCCGAATTCAGGGGCATCCTCAAGGAATACGGGATTGAGCATGTACCCTATCCACCCTACCACCAACAGGCCGATTTTTGCGAGCGGGCGATCAAGACGCTAAAGACCATGATCTCGATCTTCGTAGACCATGATCATCGCGACTGGGATAAGCACCTGCACGAGTTTCGGCACGCGATAAACACGGCTGTACAATCGACTACGAGGGTATCGCCCGCGTTCCTGAACTTCGGAAGAGAGCCACGCCCAGCCAAAAGCTTACGAAGAGAAGTGGAAAAAAGAGGACCGTTCGTGCGTCTTTCTCCTGAAGAATGGGCCGACCGGATGAAGCGCCTGAACGCACTGCGGAGCCTCGTGCTTAGGCACATTGAACAGGCGCAGAACAAACAAAAGAGGCATTATGACCGTAGCCGTCGGTTTGCCCAGTTCCGGGAGGGTGACATGGTGTGGCGAAGGTCGCACACCCTCTCTAACGCGGCGAAGGGTAGGAACGCGAAGTTAGACCCCTCGTACATCGGGCCGTACAAAGTACTAGAGGTGCTGTCCCCGGAATTATATATCCTGACGACGGACAGCAAGAAACAGGTAGATCGCGTGCACGTGAAGGAGCAGAAGCGGTATGTCCCGCCGCGAAGAGAACCCTAGAACATAAGAGGGAGGAAGGGCACTAGTTAGGGAACTCTTGCGGATCACGGCGCGCGTTCCACTCCCTTCCCCCTTTCCCGAGAAGTACCCTTTCTCGCCTTGATAGGTCGTTGACGGTCAAGCGGTTTGAGTCGTCGATCTGTTCAGTGTTGCATGCCAACTTCTGTACTAATCTGGTGGAGGGTCACTCCAGTCCTACTAACCCAGTTGCGAAAGGGGTACGGTGTGGGAGATTTACTTGTCTTTGTCTGTTTACAGGAGGTTCTTGACATGAGCTTGGAGGAGGAGATTGGCCACCTTCAAGCGCTGGTGGGCCCGACTCAGGGGCGGAAGGCGACGGCCCCCGTAGAGTCTCAGGGGGGGGGGGTAACCGCAGCTGGCAGCCATGCCGCTGCGGACCTACAACCCGCGGACCCTCCAAGGTGCGGGGGCTCGCCCCTCGCCCCGGGCCTGATGGGCAAAACCCTGAGGGGGAGTCCGACTCTACTCTCGGGCCGGCCGCGGATGCGATGGGCGAGGCCAGTGGTGGCGCGCCTTCGGCGCCGCCAGCCGCTGCTCCTCTCCCGCCGCATCTGGAACGGCAGGCTCGGGAGCAGCGGGAGAAGGAGGCTCTCAAAGCCAACTTCGTCCCGCTGGAGTCGGTTCCCCATCCGGGTCGGGCCGAGTGGGACAACCACCTTAACATCGGCCCAGCTCGTCAGGCGCTTCCGCTCCAGCAGGCGCTGGCCAACTTGGCCTCCCGGGCACCGCGGGCCCGCGCTCGGATTGGGCGCGCCTACGCGGGGGTGGCCATGGGCCTCCAACCTGCCCGCACCCGGGGTCTACAAACCCGCATACAACCGGGCACCCCGGGTTTGCGATTTGGAGCGGCCAGGGAGGGGGACCATGGCCCCCCACCGACGGTCCGGGAGGAACTAAAGATTCCAACACGCGCCCCGAGGCGGGAAGTAAAAATCCCCCTCGGGGTGCAGTTCCTCCCGGCGTCGGGCGAACCAGAGGAAAGGCCACGCAGGGTGCTCCCACCGATGCGGCCCGGCGGACGGGGTCTCTTCCCCCTCGAGGGGTACCAGGATGAGGACGTCCCCGAACCCTCGAGGAAGAAGAAAGCTGGGCGGCTCCCCAACTTCTCCACGGACGTAGAGTTCCGCTACGTCGGCGACAGCC
Organism: Phymastichus coffea; assembly: GCF_024137745.1. NCBI lineage: Eukaryota > Metazoa > Arthropoda > Insecta > Hymenoptera > Eulophidae > Phymastichus > Phymastichus coffea. The sequence continues at coordinate 1,605,097 of NW_026706827.1, forward strand.
CGCCCGCGCAGAAAATCCCGACTGCGAGAGTAGAGGCGACAAGCCGGCGTGAGGCGGACCGAGACGCGTCCGGAGGGGTTGGGCAAACCCAGACTTCGGGGGCGGAGCCGGTTCTCCCCGAAGGGGTGAACCTGGACAAACCTGACCCCATGGAGGTGGAGGGCCCTGGGTCGAGTTCACCCCCGGGACCGGGGTTGGCTGGTGATGGACCTGCGGTTGGAGGGGAGGCGTCAGGCCAGACGCGTTTGTGGCGCCCGTTCATCGACGACGACGGCGTTTTCTGGAAGGTGTACCCGGATGGCCGTCGTCGCCGAAGGACACGGGCTGGAGCCAGGCGCGTTCCGGCCAAGAAGAGGGCCCTTCTCGCCGCCAACTCGGGTGCGTCGGGAGCACCCCCTCCCCCCCGCGTCGACGCAGGAATCCGCCACCCAACGGCCGGGGCTCCAGTCGGAAGCCACGGCAGCGGCAAAGGCCGAACCGGTACCAGGCCGACAGGCCGGGACCGGATCAGGCCGAATGCCGTGCCGGGCTCCACCACGCTGGCAAGCGCTGGAGCGTTACGCCGACGGGATGGCGGAAGCCACCCCCTCCACATCGCCGTCACCGGCGTCGATGGGGACGTCGCCGGTGCCCTCGGCAGTCATGCCGGCAGTGGCGTCGGTAACTTTACCATCTTTGGCGCCACCGGAGCCATCGACACCATCGCCGCCCTCCCCTCGATCGATCGCCCTGGCATACCTTGCCGGGCTGTCAATTGGGGACCGGCTGCGGTTCGTCGCTGAGGCGAGCGAGCTCTCGCAGCCTCCACCCCGTCAGGAAGATCGGTAAGACGGGGAAGCGACGAGGTAAGTTATGTTTGACTCTGCTTATCGTTCCTTTTTCTTTTGGTTTATTTGTATTCAATTTGTTTCCCCTCTGGCTTATTTCAAGTTGACCCCCTTCTTTTACCATTGTTTTCTCGAAGGTGGTGGGTTTCTCCGATGACGGTGCGAGATACGTTCCTACGTTGATTTCTCGATTCCCACTCGCTCCCTTTCCCATTCCCACCACCATCATAATCCTTTAATATTATTTTATTTTATTTGATTTAATTTGGTATCCTCCCAGCTCGAGTACGGCGCCCGGACGGTGAGAGCGAGGGAAACAGCCCCCGATCCTGGTAAAAGGATCGGTTGCTTCGGGGGGGCTGTGACGGAGAATCACGGCTCGACCGTTGTTCTCCGCCGAGCTCTCACTGATTCCCCGTGTGCCTCGCCGAGCTGGGAGAGTGCGTTAGTTGAGCACACTCTAATTGCTCCGTCTTGCTCTTTCTTTCGAGGTGCGACGGCAACGGCGGTGATTGGAGGGAGCCAACGTGGAGAGCGCAGCGAGAGAGAGAGAGAGACAGAAGATAGGGGAAAGCCGGCGAGTCGTTGGCAGACCTGCGCGCGCATCTCACCGGCTTGAAAAGAGAGGATCGGTAGTATCTGCTGAGGAGTCGCACGGTCCGCCGCGCGCACACATTTTTCTTCGATTGCCTTTGTTGCGTTTGTGAGTTCCCGCGCCCTCGCCGAAGACTTAAGTTGTGTGTGATACGTGCCCGGTGCGCGGAGTGCTTGCTTGGAATTTGGTGTAAATTGCGGAACCGGCACCGGTACGCGTGGGCGACCGGCGAGGTGACGTGGGCGTGTGTGCGCGCGCGGCCATCTTAGTGAGCCTGGTGAGTGCGAATTTCGTGCCGATCTGCTTCCTTGGGCGGAACGAGGCACGGCACGACACATATATATATACGCACACACACACACACCCACTCCTCTAACAACAGCAGACGTATACACTCGAAACGTATTCACAACAATAACCACGACAACAGAAATAACAGCGGCAGTAACAAGAACAACAACAACAATAATCATCGCAATAATCACAACAATAACACCAACATAACAACCACAACAACAACACCACAGCAAGGAACAAGAGAGAAGCAAGGCTACAAGAGAGAGCGGTCACCTAGACATCCCGCCTTTATTTTACAGAGTATTTTGGAGGCTGGCGAACACAGGAGCATCGGAGCGGACAGCGGAATTGACGCGAGGCAAGGTCGGTGCGGTGTTTTCTCTTTCTCTCTCTCTCTCTGTCCGAGGCGTCGAGTAAACACCTCGCAGTTCGGCAGCTCTGCCGATTGCGAGGTCGTTCACTATTGTGTTCGGGAGAATATTAATTTGTACACAAGCGTCCCTACTCTGATTCTTTCGCTATTGTTCGGATAATCAACGGTTCGGCGCGCAGACCTGCCGCCGACTCATTATTACCGTGAGCCGATACGTGATTACCACGACGTGAGAGTATCGTATTTGCTTTGAGTTTGTGAGCTACGATTATTTGGTATTTTCCTCTTTTTATTATTTTGTATTTCTTTTCACTATTATTTTGTATCCTCTCTTTTTGATAACCTTGTATTTCTCCTCTTTCATAATATTGTATTTTTCTCTTTCCTCTTTAAGTATTTTATAATCCCGTGTTATTTTATATCTTTTCCGTTTTCAGTTATCATTTAGTAATTTAATATTAACGTGTATTTTACGCCGTTCCGATTAATTACTCGCGGTTTTGCTCAACTGTTAATTTTCCCTTTTTCTTTGTTTTCCTTTTAGCATTAAAGATTATTGTTGATTCAGACTCAGTTTCGATTATTATCCCCTCAGTCACTCCTGATCCCAAGTATCAATCCGCCTACGGTTGACGCGTGTGCTCGACGCGTTATTTAGCCGCGGGAACGATTTTCGCTTCCCGAATCCCCGAAAAATAATTTGTACGGACAGTCACGAGCCATCCATTGAAGGACGACTGGATTTCTCCGTTACAACTTAAAGACATTTAGTAATAACAAAAAGAAACACTAGATTAAATAAATCTTGAGTTATGAATAACGATGAAGAAATACTTCGGGCGTAATTATTACATCTTTAAAAACAGCAAAAAAATAATTTACGTACTGAATATATCATATTGATCATGGCTAAAATAAACAAACTAATTGTACTTCTAAGTTTTAAGGCAGGTCAATTCTACAAAATCCTTTAACAATTACAACATATAAACTGAAATGAGGGAATACATCTATATCTAAGCATAATAAAATAGAACATTTTCTGATCCATGTATAAAAATAATCATTAGGTATCTATTCAAAATATTCATTGCGATCTGCGTAGGCACAAAGGTATATAATTTGACCAATTGGCTACATTTGCAATGAGAAAACCATTTGAAAATTATTGAATCTAAAAGTATGAGATGATTGTTTGATTATTATTTTTTTCACAACGGGTTGGCTCTAAAATTGGTTTAAAAGAATTTTGCTTAACATAATGGAGAGTGTCAAGAATAACAAAACTAAAAGTATGAAATTAGTATTAAGAATATTTTCTATTCACGACCGAAATCCGTAAAATCAATTATGCATATCTCTAGCTAGAAATTAAAGAAAATAGTTAATATAACGACATCTAATTTTTGAATAAGATAATAATCTAATTTTTGAAGCAGCAACTATAAAAATAATTAACGACGATTTCAATTTCATTATATTAAGTGATTTGAATGAAAAAATTTCCCTATTATTATAATGCTTACAATTATGACTCGAAAAGTTGGAATCAAATGCATAACTTGCATTGAGAAAGCCACAAATTAAAATCTGATAAAAAAACTATTCGAATTGCAGACTCTACAGAAAAACTATACAAAATATTAGAAATACGGCATCTACAAATGTTACTAAGAGGAAAAAAAATGACTAGCTGTTTAGAAATATATTGAAAAATTGATTAATTTATTATATACTTTTGAATATAAAAATAAAAAAATAAAAACATGACCCCAAAACCGGATTATCATGACGAGACTCAGACATGCTAAAATACAGTACTTCTAGCGGACAGCTAATAAGATCATTTATATCTCATGAGTAGTCTTGAGATGTGTCAATTCGTCCTAAAATGTGATAAAAAAAATTAGAAAAGGAGGAATGCTCGAAAGCAAGTTTCAGGTGCAGTTTGGTAATAAATTTTGCTATTAATATATCAATAATATGATATCAATCGTTCTAATTTTGATTTGATCGCAGCAAATATGAGCAACACCGGATTATCACGACACGAACTTAGAGTTTATAAAAAAGCCAATACCTGTAGTGAATGCTTCGTAAAATGTTTTTCCAGCTCATGATAAGCCTTGAAATAGATATAATTATTGATCCGTATGAAATTCATGTGCATCACCTAGAAAAGCAGGAGTATGCTTTGAAGCAAGTTTCGGGTGTCGTTAGGTAATAAAGTTTGCTACTACTAAAACCTGTTTCTCAATCATAAGTAATGCTCTCAAACAAGTCCTAACTGTTCTCTCCGATACATACTACCGGAATTCCCGGACACACTGATGAGGTAGTGTCACAGTGACGTTTTAGAATGTAAATATATTTACGTCTCCTAAATTAGAGTGGTGATGTGATTTATGATTTTTGAAAGCGGAAAATGATATCAATCGTTCTAATTTTGATTTGATCGCGGCAGATATGAGCAGCACCGGATTATCACGACACGAACCTAAACTTATTAAAAAAACTAATACCTGTAGTGAATGCTTCATAAAATCTTTTATTCAGGTCATGATAAGCCTGGAGATAACACGAACAGCATACGGTTCTCTCTCATAGATACTACCGGAATTCCCGGACACACAGATGAGGTAGTGTCACAGTGACGTTTTACGATGTAAATATATTTACGTCTCCTAAATTAGAGTGGTGATGTGATTTATGATTTTTGAAAACGGAAAATGATATCAATCGTTCTAATTTTGATTTGATCGCGGCAGATATGAGCAACACCGGATAATCACGACACGAAATGAGAGTTTATAAAAAAGCCAATACCTGTAGTGAATGCTTCATAAAATCTTCTTCCAGCTCATGATAAGCCTTGAAATAGATATAATTGTCGATCCGTATGAAATTCATGTGCATCACCTAGAAAAGCAGGAGTATGTTTTGAAACAAGTTTCGGGTGTCGTTAGGTAATAAATTTTGCTACTACCAAAACCTGGTACTGAATCATAAGAAATGCTCTCAAACAAGTCCTAACTGTTCTATCTGATACATACTAACGGAATTTCCGGATACAATGTTGACGCAGTATCATAGTGAATGTCTACAAATAAATACTGCTATGTTTTCTACACTAGAGTGGTGATGTGATTTCTGATTTATCACAGCGGAAAAAGATATCAATCGTTCTAATTTTCAATTTTACACGGCATATATTAGCCACATCGGATTATCACGACACGAACTTAAACTTATTAAAAAAACTAATACCTGTAGTGAATGCTTCGTAAAATCTTTTATTCAGGTCATGATAAGCCTTGAGATAACACGAACAACACCATACGGTTCTCTCTGATAGATACTACCGGAATTCCCGAACATAAGGATGAGGCAGTATCACAGTGACATTTTTCGATGTAAATATATTTACGTCTCCTAAATTAGAGTGGTGATGTGATTTATGATTTTTTAAAGCGGAAAATGATATTAATCGTTCTAGTTGTGATTTGATCGCGGCAGATATGAGCAACACCGGATTATCACGACACGAAATTAGAGTTTATAAAAAAGCCAATACCTGTAGTGAATGGTTCGTAAAATCCTTTTCCAGCTCATGATAAGCCTTAAGATAGATATAATTGTCGATCCGTATGAAATTAATGTGCATCACCTAGAAGAGCAGGAGTAAGCTTTGAAGTAAGTTTCGGGTGTCGTTAGGTAATAAATTTTGCTACTACCAAAACCTGGTACTGAATCATAAGAAATGCTCTCAAACAAGTCCTAACTGTTCTATCTGATACATACTAACGGAATTTCCGGATACAATGTTGACGCAGTATCATAGTGAATGTCTACAAATAAATACTGCTATGTTTTCTACACTAGAGTGGTGATGTGATTTCTGATTTATCACAGCGGAAAAAGATATCAATCGTTCTAATTTTCAATTTTACACGGCATATATTAGCCACATCGGATTATCACGACACGAACTTAAACTTATTAAAAAAACTAATACCTGTAGTGAATGCTTCGTAAAATCTTTTATTCAGGTCATGATAAGCCTTGAGATAACACGAACAACACCATACGGTTCTCTCTGATAGATACTACCGGAATTCCCGAACATAAGGATGAGGCAGTATCACAGTGACATTTTTCGATGTAAATATATTTACGTCTCCTAAATTAGAGTGGTGATGTGATTTATGATTTTTTAAAGCGGAAAATGATATTAATCGTTCTAGTTGTGATTTGATCGCGGCAGATATGAGCAACACCGGATTATCACGACACGAAATTAGAGTTTATAAAAAAGCCAATACCTGTAGTGAATGGTTCGTAAAATCCTTTTCCAGCTCATGATAAGCCTTAAGATAGATATAATTGTCGATCCGTATGAAATTAATGTGCATCACCTAGAAGAGCAGGAGTAAGCTTTGAAGCAAGTTTCGGGTGTCGTTAGGTAATAAATTTTGCTACTACCAAAACCTGGTACTGAATCATAAGAAATGCTCTCAAACAAGTCCTAACTGTTCTATCTGATACATACTAACGGAATTTCCGGATACAATGTTGACGCAGTATCATAGTGAATGTCTACAAATAAATACTGCTATGTTTTCTACACTAGAGTGGTGATGTGATTTATGATTTATCACAGCGGAAAAAGATATCAATCGTTCTAATTTTCAATTTTACACGGCATATATTAGCCACATCGGATTATCACGACACGAACTTAAACTTATTAAAAAAACTAATACCTGTAGTGAATGCTTCGTAAAATCTTTTATTCAGGTCATGATAAGCCTTGAGATAACACGAACAACACCATACGGTTCTCTCTGATAGATACTACCGGAATTCCCGAACATAAGGATGAGGCAGTATCACAGTGACATTTTTCGATGTAAATATATTTACGTCTCCTAAATTAGAGTGGTGATGTGATTTATGATTTTTTAAAGCGGAAAATGATATTAATCGTTCTAGTTGTGATTTGATCGCGGCAGATATGAGCAACACCGGATTATCACGACACGAAATTAGAGTTTATAAAAAAGCCAATACCTGTAGTGAATGGTTCGTAAAATCCTTTTCCAGCTCATGATAAGCCTTAAGATAGATATAATTGTCGATCCGTATGAAATTAATGTGCATCACCTAGAAGAGCAGGAGTAAGCTTTGAAGTAAGTTTCGGGTGTCGTTAGGTAATAAATTTTGCTACTACCAAAACCTGGTACTGAATCATAAGAAATGCTCTCAAACAAGTCCTAACTGTTCTATCTGATACATACTAACGGAATTTCCGGATACAATGTTGACGCAGTATCATAGTGAATGTCTACAAATAAATACTGCTATGTTTTCTACACTAGAGTGGTGATGTGATTTCTGATTTATCACAGCGGAAAAAGATATCAATCGTTCTAATTTTCAATTTTACACGGCATATATTAGCCACATCGGATTATCACGACACGAACTTAAACTTATTAAAAAAACTAATACCTGTAGTGAATGCTTCGTAAAATCTTTTATTCAGGTCATGATAAGCCTTGAGATAACACGAACAACACCATACGGTTCTCTCTGATAGATACTACCGGAATTCCCGAACATAAGGATGAGGCAGTATCACAGTGACATTTTTCGATGTAAATATATTTACGTCTCCTAAATTAGAGTGGTGATGTGATTTATGATTTTTTAAAGCGGAAAATGATATTAATCGTTCTAGTTGTGATTTGATCGCGGCAGATATGAGCAACACCGGATTATCACGACACGAAATTAGAGTTTATAAAAAAGCCAATACCTGTAGTGAATGGTTCGTAAAATCCTTTTCCAGCTCATGATAAGCCTTAAGATAGATATAATTGTCGATCCGTATGAAATTAATGTGCATCACCTAGAAGAGCAGGAGTAAGCTTTGAAGCAAGTTTCGGGTGTCGTTAGGTAATAAATTTTGCTACTACCAAAACCTGGTACTGAATCATAAGAAATGCTCTCAAACAAGTCCTAACTGTTCTATCTGATACATACTAACGGAATTTCCGGATACAATGTTGACGCAGTATCATAGTGAATGTCTACAAATAAATACTGCTATGTTTTCTACACTAGAGTGGTGATGTGATTTATGATTTATCACAGCGGAAAAAGATATCAATCGTTCTAATTTTCAATTTTACACGGCATATATTAGCCACATCGGATTATCACGACACGAACTTAAACTTATTAAAAAAACTAATACCTGTAGTGAATGCTTCGTAAAATCTTTTATTCAGGTCATGATAAGCCTTGAGATAACACGAACAACACCATACGGTTCTCTCTGATAGATACTACCGGAATTCCCGAACATAAGGATGAGGCAGTATCACAGTGACATTTTTCGATGTAAATATATTTACGTCTCCTAAATTAGAGTGGTGATGTGATTTATGATTTTTTAAAGCGGAAAATGATATTAATCGTTCTAGTTGTGATTTGATCGCGGCAGATATGAGCAACACCGGATTATCACGACACGAAATTAGAGTTTATAAAAAAGCCAATACCTGTAGTGAATGGTTCGTAAAATCCTTTTCCAGCTCATGATAAGCCTTAAGATAGATATAATTGTCGATCCGTATGAAATTAATGTGCATCACCTAGAAGAGCAGGAGTAAGCTTTGAAGCAAGTTTCGGGTGTCGTTAGGTAATAAATTTTGCTATTACCAAAACCTGGTTATGAATCACAAGAAATGCTCTCAAACAAGTCCTAACTGTTCTCTCTGATACATACTACCGGAATTTCCGGATACAATGTTGAGGCAGTATCATAGTGAATGTCTACAAATAATTGATGCTATGTTTTCTACACTAGAGTGGTGATGTGATTTATGATTTTTTAAAGAGGAAAATGAAATCAATAATTCTAAATTTCAATTTTACATGGCATATATGAGCCGCTCCGGATTATAACGACATGAACTTAAACTTATTAAAAAAACTAATACCTGTAGTGAATGCTTCGTAAAATCTTTTTCCAGCTCATGATAAGCCTTGAAATAGATATAATTGTCGATCCGTACGAAATTCATGTGCATCACCTAGAAAAGCAGGAGTATGTTTTGAAGCAAGTTTCGGGTGTCGTTAGGTAATAAATTTTGCTACTACCGAAACCTGGTTCTGAATCATAAGAAATGCTCTCAAACAAGACCAAACTATTCTTTCTGATGTACTCGTATTTTTAGTGCATTCCTACAATTTAAATAATCTTATGTCTTATGTACTAAAGCGGTGATATCGTCTTATGTTTTTATGATTAATATGTCTCATCCATATGAAATCATCAGATACATGTATCCGACAACATTCCCAAGTTATGAATTATAAAATAGGTAATCATTCACATACAATTTGACTGATTACTATTCGTTAGTAATTTATTAAGGTTTCTTTTTTCTCATAATAGTTAGTTTTTCAGTCAAATTGATTTATTGTTATTTGTAAATTACGTTAATTTTTTGAGGATAAGGTAAATAATTTCTGATTTATTTGATTGACAACAAATTAATGAGTAAATAGCCTATCGTTTAGTTTATTGTATTTTTATTTTCTCCTTAGATTTGTTCAACTCTTGTATGGAGCGTATATCACTATTCGTTATTTCAATTACGATACGTTTATTTATCGCTCATTCAAGTTGATCACATTTACTCGGTTCAAGACATTTGTGCAAAATTACTCGCATAACGCTACGTTTTGTTGCTAATTATATTTTTCAATAGTTATCAACTATTCACGTTGTCATTTATACATTATCGTAAATAATAATTTATATCGTTCTATGAAGTTCCATACCGTTCATATAATATTATATTCTTGTTTAGTAATTCTAGCCATATGAAAAATAGTTGATTGTTACGGTCATTGTAATCATAAATTTATTTGCGCACGTCATAAAACATTCAGTTTTTATAAGACATTCTATTGAAATCGTTGATATTTGATTTTACTTTAATTAAAATGTAGTACTAACAAACTCTCCAAACTGCCTATGGCAACAAGGATTCTCCCCAAACTGACCTATTCCGTAATGGCACTTTGAGGAGTACGTCGAACTGCCAAAGATCTCCTCGAACTGACCAATACTACGAAAAATTCTCGCCAAAGTGACCGATTCCAATATATATATATATATATATACTTTCATGTCTAGGATAAGTGCAGCAGAAAAATGTGCACCTGAAGGGTTAACGGGGCACAGAGAAAAAGACTCGCACTCGGACTACCTTTTCACGGGGCACAGGAATAGACTCATGTAGAACGGAAATCAAGCGATATTCGTTACAGGAATGAATTATGACATTTTATTCGAACGAAATATCTAATTGACGTCAAATCGAAAGTTAAACGAGCAAAGTGACATGCGGATATCAATCGCTAGACTCTAAAAAAGTATTGAACCATTATTATATAGCTGAAGTTTAGCGTCACCGGCGATATCGTTGAAGTGGGGAGAAGAAAGCAAACACGCTCCGCCCTCCCAGCTATTTTCGTAGAGTGGGGATGTTGAAAGTCCAAAGACTCGATATATATTCTCAGTCGTCAGTCGTGTCGTGACTAGCCTACCGGACACCCCCTTACCCTAGCCTGCAAAGTGTAATGAACAGTGAAAAAAAAAAACCATTCGAAATATCTCTAATTGAACCCTCCAAAAATGCTAATTGTTTTAATTGAACCCCTTCAGTTGTCCCAAAAAAAATTAAAAACTATGATGATTTTTTCGTTTTTTGCAACTGCGATATCTTTAGTAATACTTAATATTTTTGTAAAAGAAACAAGGCGAAAAAATTGAACCCTTGCTCGTTTTAATTGCACCCCTCTTACTTTTTCAAAATTATTAATATATATGTCAAAAACAACAATCTAATTTTATTGTATGTTCTTTCCAAATAGATGGGTTAACGCGCGTGCGCGATAAATCATATCAACCAAAGAAATTCCGATTCCAAATTCCACGTGATATGCTCGTTATGAATCTGTCGATTTATACATAGTATATCAGGGGTAAAATTATAATGATTATAAATACAACAATCGATACGGAAATTTAAAAGACGTATTTTCTTTGATTAATTTTATGATATTTTACATCCATTTATTATCTTTATAATCTTTGCTTAAAATTACAATTATAATGGCAAAAAAATTTACTATTATGTTTAAAATAAACAAACATATTTTTATCGTATTCATTATGTATGATTTAGGACGTTTAATTGGCATATTCGATGAGCCAGAAAACTACAGTATGCCCCGTTATCGACTGCGAATCTGCATTCATTGTTCGGATTTTTGCAATCGGTTTCATTTTTCAAATACTTAATACTTTTCCAAACTACCAGGACGATAAAATTGAACTCAGGCTTGTTTAAATTGCTCCCCCCTTACTTTTCCAAAATTATTAATATATGTTACTAAAACAATAATCGTAATTTCATTGTATCCTGTTATCAAAACAGTATTCCCCGTTACCAACTGAGCCTGTATTCGCGTCACGTGCTTATATATTTTACCTACTATTACAGACGTAGCCTTAGACAGTATGTACGCAATAGCGATTCCGTTTAATGGCGGTAGCAAAAAGATCGTCACACGTTAAAAAGAATATTTGCCATTATTTGCCATTTGGAAAGGTATGTCTGATTTTGCACAGTTATGTTAATTTACTAATGTTTATTACAATAAATAATTTACATATTTAATTCATTATACATATTTTGCATAAAATATCAGACTGATTTTTATTTTCAGGTTTTTAGATTGAGAGTCTGTAATTGGCTTTTTACAAGAGATTAGATCATTTCTTCCATGCCAGGTGCCATTTACCTTTCTGCAGTAAGCAATATAGTGACCAATGCCATCTTTAAACATTGGAGGAACGTATCTGGCAATACCACACAGAGCAAAGTTTTCACTTTTTATATTTAATGTTATTGGTAAATGATCTAAAGAAGAAACAATATCATATTCATTGCAATCAGATGTCAGAAAGCTCTTGTAAGCATCTTCAATATCTATACATAAGTAAGCCCCCATTGTATATGAAATAGAAGCATTGTTGTTATTACAATTTAAACAAAAAACGAACTGTTTTTTATTATGTAAGCTCTGTTAGTGTATAATGTATTTGTTATTGAAGATGTTGCATAATTTATAATTGTGCTTGGATAGCACAAGTTTTGTGTCGAAAGCACTTAATCGATATTATTTTTTATGAATTGCTTGAAAGATGGCAATCAAAGCAAGCATGTGTTAATATTTCTGTTATTGTGTCAAATGCACATGTATTGGTGCAGATCTTTCCTATAATTTATTGGCGCATTGGATGACTTTTTGACCTCTACTTTTTTGTTTTTCTTTCTGCAATATTAAATTAAAATCGGACTCAGCAGACACATATTTACCACGTGTTTTATTTACTGAATTTCTTTGTATAGTCTGTTGAAAATCTAAAATTATTTCTTTCAATTCTTTATTATTGTTAATTGAATAATTCGTCTCTGCATCTATAATGCAGTAGCTATGGTCACTGTGAGAATAACTATTGTTAGATTTGTTAATCTTTATTAATTAGAACTTTCTTTTTTCTAGCGAATCAATTCTGTCTGTTTTGTAGTCGGCGGACAATTTTAAAAAGAATAAATTCAAAAATATAACTATGTACTTTCTAATATGTTATTATTATTGTGTAAAATAAATCTACAATTATTCTTAAAAATTGTGTTTAAATATATTTAAAAAATAATCTGCAATCTTTCTTTTAAAAAAATATGCATTCATTTACAATTTCATAATTATTATCCATGCTCATGAAACGTTATTGCGTACATACTGTCTAAGGCTACGTCTGTAATAGTAGGTAAAATATATAAGCACGTGACGCGAATACAGGCTCAGTTGGTAACGGGGAATACTGTTTTGATAACAGGATACAATGAAATTACGATTATTGTTTTAGTAACATATATTAATAATTTTGGAAAAGTAAGAGGGGAGCAATTTAAACAAGCCTGAGTTCAATTTTATCGTCCTGGTAGTTTGGAAAAGTATTAAGTATTTGAAAAATGAAACCGATTGCAAAAATCCGAACAATGAATGCAGATTCGCAGTCGATAACGGGGCATACTGTAGTTTTCTGGCTCATCGAATATGCCAATTAAACGTCCTAAATCATACATAATGAATACGATAAAAATATGTTTGTTTATTTTAAACATAATAGTAAATTTTTTTGCCATTATAATTGTAATTTTAAGCAAAGATTATAAAGATAATAAATGGATGTAAAATATCATAAAATTAATCAAAGAAAATACGTCTTTTAAATTTCCGTATCGATTGTTGTATTTATAATCATTATAATTTTACCCCTGATATACTATGTATAAATCGACAGATTCATAACGAGCATATCACGTGGAATTTGGAATCGGAATTTCTTTGGTTGATATGATTTATCGCGCACGCGCGTTAACCCATCTATTTGGAAAGAACATACAATAAAATTAGATTGTTGTTTTTGACATATATATTAATAATTTTGAAAAAGTAAGAGGGGTGCAATTAAAACGAGCAAGGGTTCAATTTTTTCGCCTTGTTTCTTTTACAAAAATATTAAGTATTACTAAAGATATCGCAGTTGCAAAAAACGAAAAAATCATCATAGTTTTTAATTTTTTTTGGGACAACTGAAGGGGTTCAATTAAAACAATTAGCATTTTTGGAGGGTTCAATTAGAGATATTTCGAATGGTATTTTTTTTTTCACTGTCCATTACACTTTGCAGGCTAGGGTAAGGGGGGTCTACCGGACACACATCATGAGTGACAACAGAAAATATATCAAGGTGTGGGATCAGAGGGAAAGAAGGCCAACAAAAAACAGCTTGCCATTATTCTTACACGCGTCTTCGCGGTATAGCGAGTTCGCGTGCGTCGAGGATGACGGTGATCTGCGGGTGCTACCTCTTGTTAATCTGGATCCAGTAGCTCTCGATGGACAGCGACCTTTCAGAATAGTAAGACATGTAAAAATTTTTAAAATGTCGTGTGAAATGTTCGTTATAAGGAAGTTAATTGTTAAGATAATAATTAATAATTAAATGATGAGAGAGTTGTTCGTAATCATTTTATTTCATGGATGTCATTACCTTACAGCCTACATTGGATCAGCTTGACCAGCACTAGAGAGAAATGGTCCAATGCATCGTATGCTACGAAACAGTCGCACCGCAGCCATTTCAGTGCCTCAACAAGCACTGCCTGTGTAGGCCATGTGCAATTCGCGTGAAAAAGTCTGCCCACTATGCAGATCTTGAGAGCAATTGATGTTTCCGACAAGCATAGTGTCGGCAATATTACGTTCGTACTCTCACGAATGCTGTAGGTGCAAAAATATATATAATTACAAACAATTCTGCGAGCATTATAAAGTATAGTATGCACAGCGAGGACTGAAGAAACATTTGGCGATGAAGCGAAGGACGTCGTAATTCAGGTGGTGAATTATGGTGGTATCATTTTTCACCAACACGTCTACACGCAAAATTTAGACGAGGAAGTCGTCCCCGCGTCGGAACAACCATATTAGCTAGACTTTTATCACCAACGAACGCGCCAGCTCAATGTAAATTAATAATAATGTATATTATTATTAATGTATATTATTAATGTAAATTAATAGTAATGTAAATTAATAATATTTTTTTGTCTAAATAAATATGAATCTGTTAACTTTATATCGTCGAGATCATTGCAGCTATCCTTAACAATGTCCTTCTCAAGATATAATCAAGTGAAGCATTTTGAATAACTGAAAAAATAACTTTTAAGAAAATAAAAAGTTGCATGAATGCTTCATTTGATATATTATTACCTTATTTAATTGGCTTTTTATATGAAATATTCAATGGGATTCATTAATGAAATTAAATTAACGAAGATTGCATTTTCATCGATTGGTTAATCGGAAATAATTCATTCGATTACAAGCGATTTCATTTTATTTTCAATAACTATCAAACGAAGATTTCTAAATCCATCGTAATAGCTAAGAACCGCAACAACATGCACGTTAATCATTTCGTGCTAGAGCCATAATTTCGTAGGGTAAATTGGCGTATGCTAGACCACCTCGACTTTTACAGGGCACACGGAGAGATTCGTACTCATCAAGATCACCGTACAAAACCGAAGCAAATGTGTGGATAAATCACACTCATTTGACACACCGTGCCATCAGCTTATTTCAGCGCATCTAGGGAAACCGAATTCCGATAAAAATATTTACGGGAGATCGAGTTTTCTTTATTTATGTAACGAAAAATGAGAGCGCGAAGGTTCATATCGTCATCTCTTTCTTGTATTTGGGTAATTCTTGGCTATTTCGATTGACTTGTAATCCTTAGGTTACGGATTTTTTTTAATTTGACACAATTTTTGTATATAAAAGTGAGATTTTTCCCAAATTTTGAAGACGACACATTAATTATATCAAAAGTTATTAACAATTAAAGAAAAATGATAAAACATTTTCAAACGGCTGTATTTCAAAAACTAATAAAGATATTGAAGTCGGATTTTTTTCAAAATACTTATAATGCCTTAAAATTTCCAAATAATTATAACAAAAAACAATAAAAATTTTTTTTCGAAAGTTATTAACTTTTTGTTTAAAAATTTTCCAATATCTCAAAAAGTATATATATATTTTTTTAATTCTTGCTCCTGCGTGTTCCTAAGGATTTTTGCTATCTAAATCAATTATAAAATTCAAGGGCCCGACATATCGGAAGGCAGCCCTCCATGGGAGAATTTTCCGCTTTTTCTGAATCCGGAGTTGAAAATAGGGGTTCCTGTTTAAAAAAACAAAGTTGACCTTCAAATGACTTTGAAAATGACCCTCAAGATCAAAGTCAAGGTCACCATAATATGTCCCCCACGAAGACGGGTAACTTTTATTCGAAACATTTTTCGCTAGCTCTCATAGTTTTTGGGTTATCTTGGTGCGTAAGTTAAAATGGGACACCCTGTATATATACATAACAAGTACAGAGTTTGATAAAGCTGCATTTTGATCTCGAAAAAACACAGATATCTCCTTTTGAGCAACATTTTTTAAATGATCAATAATTAGACTAATAATTTTTTTATCTTTCGTAACACGAGCTTTTTTATTTTCCTGCTCACTTAAAAACGATACGATTGCATTTTCTCCGTCTTTTTCGAAGAACCAAAAGATTAGGTCGACTAGTAAATACAAAGCACCGTGCAGCGTTGTCAAATCTCTAGCAACTACGACAGATAAATACGAGTCGAACGCGATGACTAGTGTAGTAGGGGGATAACTACCTTAAATGTCAGTATGTACTTCAATTATAACTATATTAAATAATCAAATTTAAATTAAATAATCAAATTTAAATTATATAATCAAATAAATATAACATAAATATCAATCAAATAAATATAAATAAATAATATATATTAAATAAAAATCAACATACTTTAAAAATATCTCCACTGATTGCAGCAACCGGTTGAGCAACTGATTGAGCACGTTTATCATAATTGGTAGCACAACGACCACTTAATTATGAAATTAATTTTTAGGTAATTAATAATTATTTCATTATCAAGCACTAATATATCAACTAATATGAATTTCTGCAGCACACACAGTATAAAGGCGGACTTCGCCAATCGAAAAATGGTTATTGACAAAAGGCGATCTGGATCATGCGCATGTGTATGTGCGTATATAAATTTTAAGTTTGTATCTTAATGTTGTAACGGGGAACTGTCCCATTAACATAACAATTGATAATAAATGATGGAAATAAACGAATTCAGGCTCGGTTAGGCTGGAACGGCTCGGCTTGTCTCTAGTTGGGGATTCTCGTCCACCAGGTGTTGTCGGGGCGTCGTGGCTCCAATGCTAGGTCGCGGTGCTAGACCCGCACGCCTAGACGCGAAATTGAAGGTTCGACAGGATAGGTGGAAGGACGGATTAATATAAACGCGCGTAAAGAACAATCGTGATATTTATTAGTAATATGCGGATAAATAATAACAGAAAATAAATATGAGAGCGGCGAAGCAAAAGGAGAGAGAGAGAGAAAGCAAGAAGCTGAATTGAGAGAAAGATGAGGTACGCAACAGTACTTACAAATCGCTGCCCCGTAGAAGTCGGTTCACAGTAGGCGCTCGGTTTACAAAGTTATAGGCTCTAATAGACAGGCGCCGGTGGCAGAAGGCTGTCACTTCACACACTCAACACTCGCATGCTTTCTCAGTTTGTTAACTCTCTAAACTGCACTCTCTTAATTCACGTTGACAAGGATTTTGTGTTTTTGAAGCAAAGGTGTTGTGTTGCTAACCGGACACGTGCGCTCACGTCGAAGACTAATCGCCGAATCTGTCGCGCCAAGAAGCCTTCCTCGCGGTCCGCGCGTTCGATAATCGACCGTCTCTCTCTTTGTCCGACTCTCTCACTCTTACCTACCTTGCTTCAGCCCACTGAAACTTAAATGACATATGTTATATACATTTAACTTAAACAAATATATCAGAACATGGGAGAGAGAGACATAACGAGTAGCATTCGCACTCGTTATAATGTATATAGTTTATTATTTATTGTATGAATAAATAAAAAAAGTAAAAAATTATTACTGAAATATGTTTATTGCATCTCAAATACAAAATAATATAAATTTATTTTATTATGATTCAATGCACGTCGTGCTTTCATAATGCGGGCAATATGCTTTCATTTCAAATTATATTTCGCGGGACGGCAAAATGACAGCATTCTGACGGCACGACGTGCAGGACTTCGTGACAGCATTAAGCCTGCGTGCGTAGCTGTTCGTGCTCGTACTATGCCTGCATTATGACGTCACGCCGTGACGAGCACACGCGTGCCAGACCGTGCCTACACGTTATATTATCTGGGCAGCCGCCATACCCAGATAACATAACGTTGACATCACTGTGTAGTGCATCGTCTTTTGCGACGTAGAACAAAGATCTCTTTTTGCCGCATTAAATTGTGCTCATAATAATTTTGAAAAAATGAGTCAATCTTTAGAAGAACATTGGCGCGAATTGGACGCGATCAGGGCTAAAGGAGCAGCAGTTATGAATCAAATTAATCAAATCAATTTACCGCAATATCCACCTCCGGCAGGTCCTCCATTTAATGGCAACGTAATTCATCCTCCTGTAAATCCTCATAACATTAAGTATGGAATTTGTGACTTTTTGTCAAGAGGAAACACTGTTGCAGATGTTTCTCAACAAAAGTAAACTTGGATGCATGTGTTGTAGGTGCGCGCTCCATTTGATAAAACACCTTGTTTCTTGTAAAATTATATAACAAATTTCGTTGTGATATATCATTAAAAATTCAACTTGTTTTATTCTTTTTTTTTTTTAGAATCATTAAAAATGAATATTCTACGTTCAAAGTAGTGATGGTTTGATGACTACGCATTCTATTATATAGGAACGTATGTACCACATCAATCCAAAATAAAATACATTAATTAATAAATTTTGTTTCGATGTTATTTAAAATTCCTTTTTCCTATAATTTACTTCTTGGCTAGAAGCTCAACAAGCGCGCGTGGATTTTTTTTTGCATGGTCATTGATTTGTAAATTTTTATGAAACGATAAAAAAAATGTATTTATGAAATGTTTTCAGCAAATGTATTAAATAATTCTTTATAAACATAATTTTTAATACTATCTTTATCAGAACAATCTACATATATTTTTAATGAATTCCAAGAACGAACACGTGATCAAGCAACATATAACTGTCCATGGTTAAAAACATCGTTTCTGAAATCCACTTCAATTTTTTCAAAAGTTTGACTTTGAGCTTTTTCAATTGTCATTGCAAACGCTAATTTAATAGGAAATTGCTGACGTTTAAAAACAAATGCATAATCATTCTCAGATGAATATAACGTTATACGATTTATAAAAACTACTTAACCTTTTTTATCACCAGATAATATTTTACATCTTAATAAATTGTCAGAAAGATCTAAAATCAGTAATCTAGTACCGTTACATAAACCTTCATGAATACTAAGATTTTAGATAAGCATACCAACACAATATAATCTCAATTTCAATTGGTACGAGGTTAGCGATGGAGGGGAAAGAATATTTAATTAAATCTTCTTGCAATAAAATACCTTCAAAGCCTTGATTATCGCAATTTTGCTGTGTTATCTGGGTAGTAAGAGGTGGAGAGAGAAGTTCAGGCTCGACTCAGGCGAAAGATAATGACTCACAGCAGATAGCTGCACTTACATATTTTGAGATGTTTGTTTTCTTTTCTCGAAACCCAAATGGATATTTTAGTTCAACATCTGCATTGACTCCAACTATTCTCATGTATTTTGAAACGCTAAATCCGAATCCACAGTTAGATGTTGCTAAAATTGTGAAGAAATTTGTTTAAAATGCATTTGCTTAGGCCCCGGTCCCATAGCTACGTATGAATGCGGACGGATACGGACGCGAATCGCAACTCTAGTAACATCACTAAAAATATCTAGTTCGATTATTTAGTACCAACACTACCGGTAGTGAGCAAAAGTAACTGTTGTTTAAAACTGTAGCGCCGAACGTACCACATTTAATGAACGCTTATCTAACCTTTACATTATTGCAGTCTATAAGATGGCAAATAATAGAGAATTGATAGACTTTCAACTACAATTAGTGAAATTAGACCTTAATTTTATGGAAGTACTTGAATATATGAGAAGAAGAAGAAAATATATATAAACGATATGTATTAATCATCCCAAAAGCTTTTTATACATTAGCATACTCATCAATAAGCAATATTCATGAGAATTTGAAAAGTAAATTGTAGACCTGACATTTGAACATTAAATGTGGTACGTTCGGCGATACAGTTTTAAACAACAGTTACTTTTGCTCACTACCGGTAGTGTTATAGTCCAAGCGTTATAGACTCGAACTCAATGTTGGCTCGGGACAGGCTGGAACTTTGTGTGTGGGTCGTACATAGTATGTACAATAACCAAAAAAAATTCGTGGTAATTCGTAGAATGTGTTCATTGTTTATAGCCCGTTAATTTGACGAATTTTTGTGAAATTTCACGTTATTTGCTAATAACTTCGAAGCTATTGATTCTACAGGAAAAAACCTTTATACTTTTTTGTTTGTCTTGAAATACCGAACAGAAGTAGCTGTTGCACGAAAAAAACAATCAATTTGTTGGAAAGTTACACGCAAAAAACCAATCAATAATTAATTATAAATAAACTATCGGGAGACGATTATATTTGTATTGTAACGCCTCGTAATTGACATAAATTACTCTCTTCTAACTAGAGAACACGTGTGCGAAATCTGTACTCGGTAAGTGAAATAGTTTACGACTAATAGCGTTATAAACAAATTAACGAAAGTTCACTCTGTACAAACCTGAGTTGAATTCGTGGTGACGGTGATTTTTTCATCGGTAGATTTCGTTATTATATATGGAAAACCGTTATTACTTGGCAAAAAAATGCAATTTTGCGACTAAGAGAATTTTTTGTTTGAATTTCCTTAGTTGCAAAATGCAATTTACACTGTTTGCAACTTTTATTTTAAACTTTTGATTACACACGTTGATGACAAATTCAAAGAGCTTTCATTTAAAAAAAGAAAATTTCAATTATCTTGAAAATTGAAGGAGCTACGGCCCGATAAACATTATAACCAGCTATTCAACAATTTTAGTATTTAGCGAGAAACAAAAAATATAACTATGATCGGTAGCTTTTCCAATATCATTACTTCAAAGATCGTATGCACGATGTAAAGGTAAGTTGAAAAAAGAAATTAATTAACATCGGCGGAACACGGATGCTTTTGTTGCGCAGCTGCCTGGCGGCAGGGTGGGGGAAGCTGCTGCGAGTCCGAGCGAAAGTCGACTCGGACGTTCAAATTCAACTGCGCGACTTTAATAACTTATTACTCGGGAACTAGTTGAGATAAATTGATGTTTTTTTTTAATTTGATACCTCGCAACGAGAGGAATTCGTTCGCGTTTAGGTAAATTGTATAATATTAATGTCCAAGAGGTTATTAAGAGGTGATTTGCACGTTGAAAAATTTCTTTCGACAAAAAGTGAAGTTAAAGTTCACAATAGTTGCCAGAAGTCGTATAGTTCGAAAGAAAATTTAAAATACATTTCAACTCAAGTCAAAAGCGAAGGTACAGTGCCGCTCAGCCACTTTTACCCCCCCACGGGCAAAATCAGTCTAACTTCAAAGTTTTATATCTCTGGTAGAAATTAACGTACAGAGACGCGCGTGGGTGCGTTTGAAAGGTCTTTCGGAGAGCTTTCAAATGGTATGAGTCACGGTTGCCATGGATTGTTTTTTAAAATTTTGCAACAATTATGCAAAATTGAAAATTCTGAAATTTTTTTATTATTTTTGACAATTAGCCAATTTTGGAAAAAAAATCGTACGAAAATTTGAAGTACACCATTTTTTAGCTATTACCAAGCCCTATCTGAATCACTCATCAAAAATTTATTTTCGTCAAATATGACGCGCGCACGGGCATTTTTTCCTGGAAGTGACAGTTTTTTTCAACATTTTTTATCTCCGTCAAATTGTAACAATCGAAAAAATTTTATAGGAGAAAAAATGTTTGTTTTTTCACGTAGAATACTGCAATAATTTTTTTTTCGGTTTTTCGAAAAATTTTTTTTTTTTCGGTTATTTTCAATTTTTTTTTCTCACAGTCGGTACGCTAAAAAGATGAGAAACCACAAAAAAAAATTTTTTTCCACCCATTCAATAATACTACATAACAAGTATCGTAAATTACATAAAAAAAAAATCTTTCGACCTTGAAAAAAAAATTATTGCAGTATTCTACGTGAAAAAACAAACATTTTTTCTCCTATAAAATTTTTTCGATTGTTACAATTTGACGGAGATAAAAAATGTTGAAAAAAACTGTCACTTCCAGGAAAAAATGCCCGTGCGCGCGTCATATATGACGAAAATAAATTTTTGATGAGTGATTCAGATAGGGCTTGGTAATAGCTAAAAATGGTGTACTTCAAATTTTCGTACGATTTTTTTTCCAAAATTGGCTAATTGTCAAAAATAATAAAAAAATTTCAGAATTTTCAATTTTGCATAATTGTTGCAAAATTTTAAAAAACAATCAATGGCAACCGTAAGTCATATCATTTGAAAGCTCTCCGAAAGACCTTTCAAACGCACCCACGCGCGTCTCTGTACGTTAATTTCTACCAGAGATATAAAACTTTGAAGTTAGACTGATTTTGCCCGTGGGGGGGTAAAAGTGGCTGAGCGGCACTGTATACCGCAGGCAAAAATTACGAGACGTGCTACGATCGCTCATTTTGATTTTCCAAACAATTGTTTATTTTGTGGCAAGAAGTTCTTACAATCGCGAGTACAAGTATCACAAATATGCAATACTAATTTGAAAAATTCATTATTAAAAAAATATGGTCAATTAAATACTACAGAAGCAATAACATTTATAAATCGTATGTCGTTAGTCGAATGTTTAGTCAAGGCTGGTACTGCGTATCACAAAAAGTGTATGAAACATCCTCCATTCACGAAAGTAATTGTAAATTTCTCTGAATCAGCCGAGGTAGACGTAGCAGACTTTGTTTGTAATTACATCTCAATGCAAGATCAAAGTCAATTTTCACTTAAAAGTATAATAAGTACGAACAAAGATATTCAAGAATGGCCTACTTTTCCACACTTGAAGAGCAAATTGCAAGAAAGAGTTGGGTCAGAATTTATCTTTTAAATATTAAATGACGATATTATTATCTCAAAATTGAGTTTGGCACGTTCGTTACTCGCGGTTAATTTTACAAGTAATAAACCAAATGACGTTGACGCCGAGAGAACGAGAAAACTTGACGAATGTTCTACAATACTGTTCAATGATATTATGAACATGAAATACGATTTGCTTAATCATCCGGCACAAGATAAGTTTTTGGAAAACCGTCATCGAATTGTTCCCGAATCATTGAGAAGAGTTTTGAAAAATATTATTTCTACTCATAAAACGAAGCCGGACGATTAGAAAGATCTTATAAATTCAATAGCACATTCAATCATTGGAGCAATAAGACCCAAGTCATTCGTATCACCTGTGCTGCTAAATGTTGCAAACGTGCTGCACCGCATGTATGGTTCTAAAGAATTAATTCAATTATTGCACGCTAATAGTCCAATCAACAGAGACAAAAAAGGCCTGTTTCAAATAAAAATTCCGGGATGGGTTTTCTCGACGAAAATCGCTTCAGTACAATGTAAATAGGAACTCTTGATAAAATGCAACTCCTAATTTATTGTCAGATTTTTTTTATGAGCGCTCAAAGTTGGCGAAATATGGTTTTTTCAAACTGCAAGCCACGGTATGCATTTTAGCTGAAAAAGTTTCGTATAAAAGTTGTAGGCTATTGCAAAAGCTACAATTTGAGCTGTCGTGCAATTTTTTTCGTTTGTTAGTTATTGCAAAAAGCCCCAAAAGCCCTTAAAAATGGCCATTTTTACTATATCGAATATTTATTGCAAAAAGAACTTTTTTTAATGTTTATGACTCTTAAAAGAAAGCTCTTGTGATTCTAAAAAAAATGAATCGTCGCACGACTATTTATTTTTATTAGTTACTGATATATTCTAATTAGTTAATTAAGAGACGTCCAAATAAAATTTTTTTGGCCGAAGATATCGAGTTGTAAAACAACTCAATCTCTTTGTCAAAACGTCAATTTTAATAAATGATTGGGAACGAATCAAAAAATTAATTTGCAACCCCTAAATTTTGACTTTAAAAAAGTGCGCCTTTTTTCTTTTATAAACAATTAGAATTGCGGCTTCCCTATGCATTATAGAGATTTCTTTTTTAGAAATTCACATATCTGAGATCGAGGTGCATATTTTGAAAAAAAAAAATTGTTTTTCGACCAATAGGAGCCGAGATAATTTTTTTTTGTTTAAATCGCCATTGTTGTAATAATGAAAATTAACAAATCGGTCCAAGGGCATTCGATCGTTATTAAGTTATATTTTCTCATTACGATACAAGGCTTTACATATTTTGGCTTTTTAACGATTAAAATGACGTTTCATTTCCAGCACGAGAAAAGCCAAAGGCCGATGGCGGTGGTGGGGGGCCTCCCTCGCGCGCTTAAAAATACTGAAAGTCCACGTTCAAATCGACGCGCTTCGCAAAAATCAGGCTTATCTCGCGAACTATTGCATCAAATTCGATCATTTTTTTTTAATTTGGGGTAGCTTCAAAATTTATTGAGATTGGTGTAGTTGTAATTACTATATTTAGTGCCAATCGTTTATTATTAACTTAATTGAATTCATACATATCAGTGTATGTATAAATTCTAATTAATTATTACTTGCTATCCGTAAATATGGATAAGGATAAATAATAATCAATATATTTTCAATTATTAATAACAATATTTTAATTTATATGCATACGTAGGCTATAGTTTACATGATTTCTTATATTCTAATCGTGCCTAGTTCTTTTCGACGCAGACTCATTTATTTCGTTTTCATTGCATTCTTCATTCAACATTACTTCTACAAGACTACTTAAATTATACTCTTCGTTGTCAATATCTTTTACATTCGTACAGCAAAATACACACAAGCGAGAACATTTGAGGCCATGTTTGCTGCACAAAGCTTTACAGCCTTTTTGGAATATACATATATATTATTATAATCTTTATTTTCCGTATTTTCTAAGTTTGTACTTAACTGAAATCGCAAGGCTATAGTTTACTTTCGGGGACCCAGGTATACAAGATAGCTCATAACGGTGGGCATTTATAGACAAAGGAAAAAATCCAGATAAATTTTATCATAGCAATAGTTTCAAATTTCCGCAATTGAAAAAAATCATCTCCTTCTTATATATTTTTACGGGCTGTGATACTACATCTGCATTTTTTAATCTTGGAAAAAATTGTATTTTACAAAAAGTCGATCACAATTCTTTAATACATTTAGCGTCAATTTTTTATAATTCATCTGCTGATGATATAACACTCATTAATAGTGGTATCAATATTACAATATTATTAAAAGCATGTATTCCAGTAATGCTGATAAAATTGTAGAAACAAAGCAAGGGCACGAATTAACATTAAGTGAGTTACGTTTTGTACATTTCGATAGAAAAACCAGCAAATCTGCAATGAAACTAGAAAGTTTGCCGCCAACTGAAGCAGCAGCTGCCGAACATTGCAAACGGGCTTATTTGCAAATACAATCGTGGCTTGGTAATGATTTGAATCCTTTGAAGTATGGGTGGCATAAAGTCGAAAATACTTTGGAACCCACTCATTCTTCAGAGCCAATGATACCTCCCGAAGTATCAGAAAAAATATCTTGTAGATGCCAAAAAGGCTGTAAAGCTGCGTGCAGCTGCCGCAAACATGGCCTCAAATGTTCTCGCTTGTGTGGATTTTGCTACGGGGATAATTGTACGAACGTAGAAGAAATACATGAATATGATCATATTGATAACGAAGAGTATAATTTAAGTAGTCTTGTAGAAGTAATGTTGAATGAAGAATGCAATGAAAACGAAATAAATGAGTCTGCGCCGAAAAAAACTAGGCACGATTAGAATATAAGAAATCATGTAAACTATAGCCTACGTATGCATATAAATTAAAATATTGTTATTAATAATTGAAAATATATTGATTATTATTTATCCTTATCCATATTTACGGATAGCAAGTAATAATTAATTGGAATTTATACATACACTGATATGTATGAATTCAATTAAGTTAATAATAAACGATTGGCACTAAATATAGTAATTACAACTACACCAATCTCAATAAATTTTGAAGCTACCCCAAATTAAAAAAAAAATGATCAAATTTGGTCGAAAAACAATTTTTTTTTTTCAAAATATGCACCTCGATCTCAGATATGTGAATTTCTAAAAAAGAAATCTCTATAATGCATAGGGAAGCCGCAATTCTAATTGTTTATAAAAGAAAAAAGGCGCACTTTTTTAAAGTCAAAATTTAGGGGTTGCAAATTAATTTTTTGATTCGTTCCCAATCATTTATTAAAATTGACGTTTTGACAAAGAGATTGAGTTGTTTTACAACTCGATATCTTCGGCCAAAAAAATTTTATCTGGACGTCTCTTAATTAACTAATTAGAATATATCAGTAACTAATAAAAATAAATAGTCGTGCGACGATTCATTTTTTTTAGAATCACAAGAGCTTTCTTTTAAGAGTCATAAACATTAAAAAAAGTTCTTTTTGCAATAAATATTCGATATAGTAAAAATGGCCATTTTTAAGGGCTTTTGGGGCTTTTTGCAATAACTAACAAACGAAAAAAATTGCACGACAGCTCAAATTGTAGCTTTTGCTATTGCTTACAACTTTTATACCAAACTTTTTCAGCTAAAATGCATATCGTGGCTTGCAGTTTGAAAAAACCATATTTCGCTAACTTTGAGCGCTCATAAAAAAAATCTGACAATAAATTAGGAGTTGCATTTTATCAAGAGTTCCTATTTACATTGTACTGAAGCGATTTTCGTCGAGAAAACCCATCCCGGAATTTTTGTCTGAAAATTTTTCTGTTGATTGGACTATAATGGATTTTGCGAGTCCTACGAGGAAGTACGGCGATATCTATCGTCAGTGATCTCGCACAATAGTGACCACGAATATAGCGAAGGTGCATTCACTCAACTCGTTCTAGATAACGCTGATCATAATTCTGAAACTGCTGATGGCAAAAACACGTTGCACGTGTTGGGTCGGATACAAATAACTACACCCAAAAGTGCTGTATCCGATAGTCAGCCAATCGTACGGTTGAGAAATCCATTGAGTGCAGAAGAACTTGCAAAATTAGGTCAAATAGATCTTCGAAGTTTTCGTAAGACAAACGACGGTGGCTTCAAGAATATTGAAGTAAAAGATTTAGATGAAATCCATAAAATTTCAAGAGACGTTCGATTATCAAAACAAGATTTTTTTTGGATGTATGACCGGAGTATTTCACAAAATGAACAATATCCGGGGTTTAACGGGTTTATGGAAAAGTTAACTAAAAATGAGCCTTATCTAATAAGCAAGATTAAAATCTTGCCATTTATCAATGCCCCAGCAAGTAATCACAATACAATATATACAGCACTTATAGAGGCAGAAAAATTGCGACAAACGCTTAACCAGGAGTACATGTTTATAACATTCGATTCGCCACTTTTTTGGAAAGCTCAAGAAGTTCTTACACACAGTCGAGCTCAAGCTGTAGATGATCAAAGTCAAAAACATTTTGACAAAATAATATTGCGATTAGGCGGCTTCCATTTATGGTTTTCATTTACTAGCTCTGTACACTTTATTATGAACGGCAGCGGTTTGAGAGTTATTTTGCGAGCTCTTCGCCGAGAACTCTTGAGAAGTACTGAATGGAACGGCCTACTCAAGATCAGTCAGAGCTCATTTAATGGTACACGCAGTCTTGGGTAAGCTAATAATGGATAGTTGCGATTTTAGCCAACAAGAATAACAAATTATGAATAATGTTTTGGTGAAAGAAGGCCCAGAATTGAATCAATATTTAGATAATCTCAACTTCCATTCAGCTTACCTGAAATTCCACGATCGATTAAACAATCTCGAAGCTCGGGGGCCGACGGCTCGGCTGTGGATTTTATACTTTAAACTGCTGACAATAATGAAATTATTTATTCAAGCTGAAAAAAGTGGAGATTTTGATATGCACTTAGAAAGTTGCCATCAAATGCTACCTATTTTTATAGCAACTGGGCACTTTCACTACGCTAAATGTCTTTGGTTATATTTACAGCAAATGATCGATCTTTATACAAAATTCACAGAGCATAAACTTGAAGGTAAAGTTGCAGAGGAAATAGAACAATTTACCAAACTAGGTTATTTTACGATCAGGCGCACGGATAAATTTTGGTCCGGGGTCTGGTCCGATATGGTTATAGAGCAGTCGTTGATGCGACTGATGAAAACCAAAGGAGGTCTTACACGTGATCGTGGTGTCACGCCGAGTGTTCAAGACCAGTGGACTTTATCTACCCCAGCTATGGTAGATTTGAGCAAAGAATTACAATCATATTCCAACGTGAATTTTACCTCGCGTGAGCAACACAAAGATTCTCGACAAATACGCATGAAAAGAGACTACGCAGAACTGCAAAAGATTCTTGCTTTTTTTCACAAGAATAATCCTTTCCCAGTTGCGTCAGTCCCAGTATCTCTTAGTACTGGCATAATGGGAGATTCTAGTATCACATGTCATTTCGCCATGCAGGTAGGAACAGAACTTTTGCGAAATGTAGTCGCACCGGCGCCAACGTTTGATAAAATGAAATTCACAAAAAAAAATCTAGTCGTATCATTACAAGCCGCGGTAGGAAAAGTTATTGTAGACAGCGTGGAAATCATAACAATTAATCCAACGTTGATATTCCAACGCATTTCATAGGCTGTGAGAAATGAAGCTACTTTAATGCAATATCTTGCATACGAGCTTGCACCTTACCCAGTAACAATATTTGAAAACGGAATGCTGCGAAAAACTGACAAATCTAAATTTGCTAGTAATTTCGAAAAAAATTCTGTACCACCTTCAACAGCTTATCACGTTATTGATGGTGGATATTTATTAAAAAAATTAATTTGGAATATCCCGACAGAGAAGGATTTGACATTCGGTGACCTGGTTCAACAATACGTCAATCATTTGAAAAAATATGAATGCGAAGACTGCAAGTTGGTTATAGTGTTTGATGGATATGATAAAGTAGGAACAAAATCAGCAGAACGGATGCGTCGCAAGGCTAAGAGAATTTGTTCACAAGTTGAGTTTAGTGCACAAACGCCGCTGATTCAAAAGCAAGCCGACTTTTTAGATAATGAAGTCAATAAAAAAAATTTTATTGCATTCTTGGCGAGCGAATTACCAACAGCAATTGAAGTCAGACAAGCTGAAGAAGATGCTGATCTTTTAATCGTACAAACTGCCATAGAACTCAGCTCGAGTGTAAAGCCCCCTCAGTGATAATAGGTTCTGATACGGATCTTTTAGTAATTATGGCGCAACTTACTCCGAGCGACAAATTAGTATATCTAAAAAAAGAGACGAAAGGTGTTATTAGTCTCTATGATTCGAACAGCTTCAAGCATAAACAATTAAAATCATTAGTTTTGTTGTTGCACGCTTTTACAGGCTGCGATGCAACCTCCGCTTTTTTCAATCAAGGAAAAAATAAATTATTGAAAGCTGCAGAATCAAATGAGCAATTAACTGCAAAACTAGCTATATTTAATAACCCTGAAGCATCGAAAATTGAAATAACTGCTGCTGCTAACGAGGCAATAATAGCAATATACGGAGGTAAGCAAAACCAAAATATGACATTGAACCAATTTAGGTATCATTGTTATGAAAAGGGCGTGCGTAACAAGTCATTTTCTTTGAAATGCTTACCTCCGAGTGAATCGTCAGCCGTGTATCACGCATACCGTGTATATTATCAAGTGCAAACTTGGTTTGGTCGGAAAGATGACTCCGATCAAAATATTGTAGAATCCGACAATAGTTTTCAACCATTGAACTGGGGCTGGAAACTAGAAAATAATATTTATAAACCAATTTTTACTGAAGGAAATCTAGTACCCAATGATATTTTAAAAAATATTAAATGCAGCTGCAAAAAAGACTGCACGAAATCTTGTGGTTGCGTCAAAAATGGTTTGAAATGTTCGGATTTCTGCAAAATATGTAGGGGACACAGCTGCTCCAATAAAAAAGCATCTACTGATTTGCCACCAATAAATTATAATAAAGAACAAGACGAAGAGTAAGAAGATGAATATGAAGACAATGAAGAACTGTACGATGATGAAAATACATTTACTACCGGAATCACTTACGATATTCCTGCGACAAGTGAATTAACCGATAACGAAGGGTCAGAAAGTGATGAAAGTGATAATATAAATAGCCCGCCTACTAAAAAATAAAAAAAAAATTAATACTGTAACGAATATTAATAATAAATACGTATTATATGTACATAATAAGCGTAATCTATTTTCTGTAAAACGCTTTTCATTATTTTTCACCCGATTATATTCAATAAAACAAATATAAAATAATACATAGTAAATTTTACGAATTTCAGGAGTAAATTTACGATATCACAGAATTTATATCAACAGAAATGAATTCTTCTCGTTGCGAAGTATCAAATTAAAAAAAAACATCAATTTATCTCAACTAGTTCCCGAGTAATAAGTTATTAAAGTCGCGCAGTTGAATTTGAACGTCCGAGTCGACTTTCGCTCGGACTCGCAGCAGCTTCCCCCACCCTGCCGCCAGGCAGCTGCGCAACAAAAGCATCCGTGTTCCGCCGATGTTAATTAATTCCTTTTTTCAACTTACCTTTACATCTTGCATACGATCTTTGGAGTAATGATATTGGAAAAGCTACCGATCATAGTTATATTTTTTGTTTCTCGCTAAATACTAAAATTGTTGAATAGCTGGTTATAATGTTTATCGGGCCGTAGCTCCTTCAATTTTCAAGATAATTGAAATTTTCTTTTTTTAAATGAAAGCTCTTTGAATTTGTCATCAACGTGTGTAATCAAAAGTTTAAAATAAAAGTTGCAAACAGTGTAAATTGCATTTTGCAACTAAGGAAATTCAAACAAAAAATTCTCTTAGTCGCAAAATTGCATTTTTTTGCCAAGTAATAACGGTTTTCCATATATAATAACGAAATCTACCGATGAAAAAATCACCGTCACCACGAATTCAACTCAGGTTTGTACAGAGTGAACTTTCGTTAATTTGTTTATAACGCTATTAGTCGTAAACTATTTCACTTACCGAGTACAGATTTCGCACACGTGTTCTCTAGTTAGAAGAGAGTAATTTATGTCAATTACGAGGCGTTACAATACAAATATAATCGTCTCCCGATAGTTTATTTATAATTAATTATTGATTGGTTTTTTGCGTGTAACTTTCCAACAAATTGATTGTTTTTTTCGTGCAACAGCTACTTCTGTTCGGTATTTCAAGACAAACAAAAAAGTATAAAGGTTTTTTCCTGTAGAATCAATAGCTTCGAAGTTATTAGCAAATAACGTGAAATTTCACAAAAATTCGTCAAATTAACGGGCTATAAACAATGAACACATTCTACGAATTACCACGAATTTTTTTTGGTTATTGTACATACTATGTACGACCCACACACAAAGTTCCAGCCTGTCCCGAGCCAACATTGCGAAATGCTCATTTTCGGGCTATAACGCCTGGACTATTGGTACTAAATAATCGAACTAGATATTTTTAGTGACGTTACTAGAGTTGCGATTCGCGTCCGTATCCGTCCGCATTCATACGTAGCTATGGGAACGGGGTCTTAAAGAAACCATCAAACAATGGTTTTTTCGAAATGAATCAATTTTTTTTAGAAAATATGGCTTAATTTAAGATAAAAAGATCTTTTGCAACTTTTTCATAAATTGGATATTTCAAAAGTTATAAATTTTGCAAGGTCAAATATTTAACATTTTTCGTTAACTTTGAGCGTTAATAACTTCTGATCAAATAAATATTTCTAAAAGACCCACTTTTTCAGTAAGTCTTTGTACAGATTGATATAATTAAAAATTAAGAAGACAGCCTACAATTTTTAGAACAATTTTAAGAAAAAAATTTTTTTTTTCAAAATAGTCTAAAAAAATTAAAACATCGTTTTTTGAAAAAGTGCTCGCCTTAAGTGGAAATACAGATCATAACGAATAAAATGAGCTTTCCCAAAATAATTTTCGTTCACTCCAACGTTCAGAAAAAGGTGGCAAAGTCAATTTTTTTTAAAATAAGGCGTGACGGTTAACGGAGCTTTCTGATGCTACTAATCATAATTTTGGAGCTTGAAACAGAGAAAATAAAAGCTTACACCGAGCACTTGGAGATAAAAAAAGTTTTATATATTGATATCTTCAATAAAGTGGTTTTTACAAGGCTATGAATTTTATCCATTTAACACAGGCTGTCTTCTTAATTTTTAATTATATCAACCTGTAGACAAAGACTTATTGAAAAAGTGATATTTCTTTTAGAAATATTTATTTGATCAGAAATTATTAACGCTCAAAGTTAACGAAAAATGTTAAATATTTGACCTTGCAAAATTTATAACTTTTGAAATATCCATTTTTTGAAAAAGTTGCAAAAGATCTTTTTATCTAAAAATAAGCCATATTTTCTAAAAAAATTGATTCATTGCGGAAAAACCATTGTTTGATGGTTTCTTTAAACAAATACATTTTAAACAAATTTCTTCGCAATTTTAGCAACATCTAATTGAATTCGGATTCAGCGATTCAAAATACAAGCTCAGAATTAAACTCAAAGCGGATTTAACTTTTTTGCAATGAATGTTCTCATTTTAGCATGATGATCGAATCACTAATTTTTTTCATAATATTAATATTTTTGAAGGTATTAAAATAATAATTTCACAAAAGCAAAGTTTTCATAAATAATTATAATCAAAATCGATCTGGATAGTATCTGGAAATCCAGGTCAAATCTATATAGAATTCATACGAATCTACATGGATATCCAGGTGGATATCCATGTGCAAATTTAATCTAGATTTCCAGATGGATTTTTTTAATAAGTTAATTTTTATCTTTTTTAATGTGCACTGTAATTTAAATTTATTATAATGAAAACTTGATTTACTCGATTCGATTCTTTTGAAAAAAAAAATCGATTTTAAAGAATCTAATTTTATTATTAATTTAATTAAATAGTAAGCCTTGTGAGTAAATGTAAAAATGTTGGTTATCAGCTTTATTAAAATCATCTTGCTTTGTAATTATGCTACTCATAATTTTACTTGTTTCTGAAATATATTAAAAAGAAACATGTACAAACAGTAAAATATTTACTGTATACGAAAAATGTAATTTGTTACATTTTTTATAAAGATATCATAGCTCTTTTTAAAGACATTTCCTTATTCTTTCTTTTACTGCTCTTTTTTTTCTGATTTTTCGTAGCTTCTTTAAACAAATAAATTCCTTGTTTTTCTTCAATTTCTTTCTGTATATAAGCCATTCCGTATAGATTAAATCCAAGAGTATCCTAAAAAGAAAAGTATATATATGTATACCTAATAAATTATTAAAAATAAAAATGAAATATTCATACTCTCAATGTAGATATCTGCTGTAAAGCCAAAGATTTGATTATTTCTATTTCAGGCAACAATTCTTGACTAGCAATAATTGGTCCATGATGTGCTTGAATTAAACTCAATGTTAATTTTACTACTAATTCTGATTCATATTGGCTCTTCAGTAGATTTGGTAATATTTTTAAAATATCACATGCAGCCGAATATGGTAACAGTAATAGTGCTTCATCAAAATCGCTAGAAAGTGAAGAAAAACATGCAAATATAATAATTATGTTTATTATAACGATGAACGATTGATTATTTGTAATTTTGTTAATTATTTTTAATTTATTCCACTTAAACAATAAAATCAAATACGCTGCGAAAAAACATACATTACCTTGGCTTCACTCGTTTAATGGTTTCTAATAAAAATTCTTCGACATTTTTACATTTATAAGCTTGCATTAATGGTGGTAAAGCTGGCATAGTTTTTGACGAAGTAATAAACGAACACTCTTCTTTATATTTTTTACATACATCAAGACATTCTAGTATTAATTCAGCCTAAAATTTGAAATTTTAATTATACTTATTTATTTAAAAACACGAAAGAAAAAGAAAAATTATAATTATTAATAACCGATTGATAATTTTATTTATTTTTTTTTTAAACTATTATGAATTATTAGGATAGGGTAGTATATTAAATAATTCATTCAGTGTGAAAATATCTTAGTCAACTTATTACATTAAAATATTTTATACGACACGCAGAAATTTCTTTCTTATTACTTACGTAAGATTTCGGACAAGATAGCACTCATGTATATGTTCTATTGAGATGATAGTAGCTAAAGAAAATGTCGATATAAAATATCATATATCATGAAAATGTACTACCACCTACTTAATAAGTTTATGAGAACTCCTGTCACTCATGCGCGCGTTTCTTAGTTTTATCAACCGCCTGGTAGTAGGTGTAATTGATAAAAATGTGAGAATTGAAAAATCATTAAATAAAAATTGTTGCATCTGATGCATATATCGAATTGTAAATTTAGCGAAAAACTTGAAAATTCAATAGTTTAAAAATGCATGAAATGTAGAAATCATAATTTTTCACGCATGTTTGCTATAAATTAAGTCCCGAATTTCTATTTCATTTGAACAGTTACGACCTCTCAAATCGACTCGAAACTTTATATCAAGACCGGATTTTCGTGCAAGATCAATACATTACACGTATATAATCATCGAAAATTTTTCTCATAGCAAAAATTTCTCTATGAAATGGTATCACAAAAATATTAAAAACACTAAGACGGTCCTAATGCATATGATACTAATTTTTAAGTAAATAGAGTCAAAATTAAACTTTTAATATTGGCAGAGTATAAATATATCATACCAAAACCTGTAAAACATAAAATAATGAAAGTATAGAAAAAAATAAATAAAAAAAGAAAGCATATAATAATAAAATTATGATATAAACAATAATAGATAATACTACAACACGTTACATTATTTATTATTGTTTGCAGTTCTCGAGATTTTCGAGCATTTAAACTATTTAAATTTTTAAGGTTTTCCTAAATTCTTAACTAAACGCAGTAGTATCTAAAATATCAAAAATCTAAAATTTTTTGAAGAGTTAGAGAACTAGAATAAATAAGAATTATCGTAAAAGATTTTATAGTTAACAATTAATTCATTGTGAATATTTAAATTAAATTGTAAACTTATAAAATACATCATTTTTTAGATAATTCGTGAATTTTATCAGGAATAGAATTTAAGTTCAAAATAATAAAAAAGTTATGAAGTAAAAGCTTACTGCTTTTTCGCTATTCACTGTTTTGCGAGTTGGTAATATCTGATTCTTTAGCCCTTGAACTGCTGTCGTTTCGCTAGTTGCTAAATCATTTTCTTGTCTTTCTCTCTCTTCTTCAGCTTCATCTTCAAGAACCAATATTTCTGAGCTTTTTTCATAAATACGAACAACTTTATCAGAACCACATGAAGCAACAAAATGTCCATTTGGCGATACTGCACAACCGTATGCCTGTCCTGCATGACCCTTTATACAAAATATTAGTTGAAATATTTTTATAAATCTCAAATTGAGCTAGGAAAAAAGTTATATATTTACTTTAAGTGTAACAATTTTTTGAAAATTGTCAGCATCCCATTCTTTAACTTGACCATCTTTTCCGCACGTGAATAAATAATGAGTATTAGGTACGAAAGCAAGTCCCGTAACTGAATCATCATGAGCAAATAAAGATTTATGGCAATCTCCAAAATCCATTCCAAAAATTTTAATATTTCGATCACCAGATCCTGTTGCAATCAGTGTAGAATCACTAGAAATATCCATGGTCAAAACTGGTAATTTATGTCCATAAAGTGACATGAAAAACTATAAATAAATTGATTAATCGCACAACTGTATGAAAAAGTATCAATGTTTTGAAAAATTGAAGGCTTACTTTAAATGTGTCTAAGAAGAAGATTTTTACTGTAGAATCCATAAGTGCAACAGCAATAAATCGATTGTTTGGAGTCACCCTCACACAAAGAACAGATTCATCTAATTTTAATGTTTTTTTATGTACAACGGAGAGAACTTTGGCTTTATTATCACTTTCTTGATCCACAATAAGTTCAAAATGCCAAAACTTGACACATTTATCTCCACCACCACTAACAACTCCTTGCTACAAACATACATTATTTTATAATAATTAATAAAACAGTAATGATAATATCTTCAATAACAGCAATAAATAAGTATATTCAAAACACTAAAAGTAACATTTTTGCTTACCAATGTGGGTAACAATGTAACACTCCATAATTCCGCTTGATGCGCTGTAATTTCTTCCAAAATGTCACCAGATGCAATGTCAATGATCAACATTTTTCCGTTTTTCAAACCTACTATTAAATTTCTATCACCAGGTACAAATGTAACACATAAACCATATCCACATTCAACAGTTCGTAAACATGTTAATGTAGGCCTACAACATTAAAAATATATAAAATAAATTTTGGTTTTTAATCTCATTGTTCAATAAATTGTTCAAATGTACCTGTTCCATAATTTTACTGAATCTCCACTTACAGTAGCAAACGCCAAATTATCAGAACTAAAACAAACAGCTCGTACATCAGTACGATGACCATGAGAACTTACTGTTCTCAATTTGTGTGGTTCTTTATTTTTTTCTGTTAATACTAAAGAATGGAGTTCAATACTATTATTACTCACAACTGTAGATATCTGTAACAGTGGTTGATTTAAATAAATCGTGAAAAAATGAAAATTTCATTAATCGATATTTGAAATGTCTATTTGAAAAATCTATATCACGTATACTACATGTCACAACTGAACAAGTCATTTTTTAGTGCACTTTTCGATCTGAATTTTATAAAAAAAAATGCTTTTTGTTGAAAATGAAAATAACTAATGTAACTTTCTTGCGGATTTCCCAGAGAAGCCACCAAACATGACATTTTTTAGAATTTCTGTTAAATTAAATCTTGGTTTACGCACGTTGTATCATAAAATATCGAACGACGTTAGGAGCATAAAACAATTTCACGCTCCTGTGAACGTTTTTTCTCATATGAAATTACATTATTTCATTAATATCATTACATATTGTTATGAACAGAAATTGTAGTTCTCCAATAATATTGAAGATTATATTTTTGAAAATATTTCTATAATAAGAAGCATTCGAAAATAATACTATTTAAATTAAATTTATTAACTTACTCTAAGCTCTCCTTCTCGTCCTATTATCAAGTCTAATGATTTTGCTGCTTTTGATAACTTTATTAGTGGAAGACGATTAACTTGATCCTTTAAAATTGTATTCATTTCTGCCTCGTGCAGTTTTTCTTTTGTTTCTTCATTCCTAATTAAAAATTTTTAAATAAATTTTATGTAAATTAGATATACCAAATTTTGGAAGGAAATTGCAATACCACATGATACAATAAATCACATACTTTGCCATTTTTTTCTTTAATTTTTCCAGACGTTTTGACTTTTTTGTTTTTATTTGATCCTCAGATAGAAAATGAAATAATTCCACTGATTCATCACTGCCATGACATCCAATGACTTGTCTACTATAATCAGAAATTAATGAGTTTATACGTCCTTTTCCAATTCTTGCAATACTGCCTAATTTGATACAGCGCAATGGATATTTCTAGAAAAAAATTATTTTGTTTATTCCTTGAAGGAACAGAACCAACTTGTTTACTAATGATTGTTTACCATACTGCTGTCATCATCTTCATCATCTTCCAATGTTAAATTAGTGATTTCTTTATTATGGTTTGCTGTATCTGAAGTAGCATAGTAAATTTTATAGATATGCAATTCTCTGTCATTACAACCTGTGACTAAATAATGATCATCTTGAACTAATGTGAATCCCCAAATCTAAACAAAGGATATAATTAAAATTAACACAAACATCAAATAAGCGAAATTTAATAACAGTATACCTCAGATCTGTGACCAACAAGAGTTTTAAAATTATATTCGTTGTCTAGATCATAGAATTTTATAAATGTATCTTTGCTAGAACTAATTAAAATATTTTGGTCCTTCATAAAAGCAACTTGAGTAATAACACCTTTATGATCAACTAATCTGCAAATACCAGTTTCTGCAACTACATCCCATACAATTATATCTGTATCCTTGAATCATAAAAGTTGATATTTTTTTCAAGTTCAAAATTAGAAATAAAAATTTAATAACTTACTTTTGATCCAGATACTAATCGGTGGCCTAAATTATCATAAGCTAAACAAGTAACTTCACAATGATGCCCAATAAAAACACTTATGTTTTCAGCAGAACGCAAGTCAAATGTTTTCACTGATCCATCATCGTATCCAGCAGCAATTTGTCTTTTATTTGGAGATGCTGCTAAATATGTGACATTTGCTTTTTCTCCAGATAAAACTTGAATCTATACATAAAAATTACTTCATATAACAAACATAATTTTTATCTTGTTATATAGTTTTGCTAACACTTTTGTAATACATACTTTTTCACCTAAACGAAGGTCCCAAATGTAGATGTGTTCACAAGCACCTACAGCTACAAATCTTCCTTCTTGACCTTCTAATGTAACAAATATTATGTTACATTTTGGATTGGCAATGATATTTAAATTTCCTCCGGCAATATATTTCATATATTGTTTTGTAACCCCCATGATAATATTATTAAAAATCAAAATCGCAGTTAAAATTTATACAGAAAAATAGCACAAATGTCCTAATGAAACATTCATGTGTGTAGCATTTAAAACTATATATTTTTAACTGTTCACAATAAATAATTACTTTTGTCATTTAAACCTAAATGAGTGACTTTTCTATTAACATTTTATTCAATTCAATGAAAACAATTGAAAACCTTTTATTAAATAAATATAAAAACACATTCAATTCACGGAACACGTGTTGATACTGTAGTGAGTGTAGTGTTTCTGTTCTGTTCTGTTGGTTAGTGATGTTCGATTATATTCGATTAATCGATAAGCATTCGATTATTTAACAAAATATTCGATTTTTTTTCTCGATTATTTTGAAACTTGATTATTACAGCTTCGATTATTTTTTGGCCAATAATCGAATCGATCTGCACTTTGTGCAATTTGTGTTTTGCGCATGCGTGGATATTATTCTCTCTATTTACATACGTTCGAATAGAAAAGAAATTTGTGACGGTTGAATGTGAGGTGAGCGTGAGACGTGAGCTGAGGTGCAATAGGTAGAATCGAGAATGGATAACAATGATCATGATGTTTTCAACCCATTCGTCGAAGACAGACAAAATCAAGGTGCATAAAAAAATTTTATTTACATATTTACTACATTTAAGTTTAAAAATTTTATTGTTGTAGTAGCAATTCAAAGTTTATTTAAATCATTGGACGATGTTGAATATTTGCCTGTTAAATTGTAAATGATTGAAATAAGCAATGACCTTTTAATAAATACCATCAGAACGTAATTTGCATTGTTTAATTTATCAGTAGTTCTTATTTCCTATTTATTTTTCTTATTATAATATTGTTTCCATATATTTATAAGCACTTTATTCTTTTTTTTTAATTAAAACAACCATCGATTATTCATTTGATTAATCGATTATTTTCAAATAAAATTATGTAACGGTCCTATTTATGAGCTATTTATTAAATCACTGAATTACTGCAACTAGTCTAACGTATCTATCTGTTTATTCCAATCAATACATTAAGCGGCGCTACCTCACTGTTTACACGATTGTATACAAATAAGAGTCGAATCAAAATAAACAGCGTGACGTCACAAAGTAATAGACATAGATATAATGATTTAGGATATTAAGAAAAATATGTTAATTAGAGATAATTTTAATATAACAAAGTATTGATTATATAGATTTTAGCATGTAGATTCATAATATTATAACAAAAATCACATTCAATTATGAAATAATAATGAATATCAATATGCAAAGTTGATTTATTTATTACGTTAACATATGAAATATTAGAAAAATGTAAATAATTCATATGCAAAGTGAATAAGCATAGAACATGAGTAAGAATTGGTTTCGTTAATAACAGCTAAATAATAACTGTTATTAGTAAATAAACAATTAATAATTTATTTAAACAATAAGCTATATATAGAACGAAAATATTAAGTTTATACTTGATAATGATAAATTTATGATTTAGAAATCTTAGATAATTAATCTAATAATTGCATATTAAGATTAGAAAAAACCGTTACAAATATGAAAAATTAGTCATAATTCAAATGTTATTAATTAATTTAAATAATTAATTTTGGAGAATACTTCCAAAATTAATCAACTATAAAGTTATATGAAAATTTAAGAATTTTCTATTGTAAATATTGTAATATCACGTTAATTAACTTTATTAGTTAATAACTTTTGACGACACTATTGGCGATAATTGTATATTGTATAAAATCAACAAATAACAAATTCTGTAAAGTTTACATGTGTTAAAAACTTAATATTAATGGTTATTTACTTGTAAATTAAGAAAACTCATTTCTCAAAATTCGCGAATGCCTCTCGAATTTTCGATGACATCTCTCCTGCAAAAATAAGCGGGAAAATCTATGTATAAATAGGCCCACCTCTGCACAGGCTAGCATTCACTTCTAGCCTTGCAAGGTGAGCGCATGAGTCTGAATAAACTTGGATTATACCTAAGTTCTTTCTCTCATTGTGATTAACTGAGCAAGACTGTCCCTTCCTTATAATTTGAGCTCGACTTATAGAACATCTCGCGCTATAAGAAACTTGGGCCGAATTATATCTGTGGCGACGCGCGTACGGCATATTTTCAATGTTCGATGTTCGATTGTGAAGTTGCCGTCGTAGAGCTGATTTTGTTATATTCGACGCGCCAATGTTTCTACATGATTTTTCTTCAGTCGTTATTATGACAGCTAATCATAATCACATATAATAAAGCTATTTGCTATATATTGTCTCTACACATTCATTCTCTTCATTGGTGACCCCGAATTAAAGTATATTTAAAAAAAAAAAGAAAGTTAACTTTTGAGAGTGAAGTATGGTGTTACCCCGAGACAACCAGCAAGAAGAGCTCCTTGCACAACTCGAACAGTTTCGCCTCGACAACGAGCGACTCACTCGGGAACTGGCTCAGCAGCAGGAGCAACAACTGCAACAACAGCGACAGCAGAACAATGATGGCCTTGCAGCAGGCGGCGCACCCGCCCCAGTTACCCCCATCCCTGCACCGGCAGTTCATCGTGTTGCTGTCAAGCTGCCGCCCTTTTGGTCGGACCGGCCTAGCATGTGGTTCGCGCAGGCGGATTCGCAATTCATTATCTCCAACATCACAAACGAAGTAACAAAATTCCATTACGTCGTTTCACAATTGGATACTCGTATAGCTGTCGAAGTTGAGGATGTCATCGTCAATCCGCCCGCCGATAATCCGTATACTTTTTTGCGCACCAAACTGATTGAGCGTTTGTCTGCCTCAGAGGAACAACGCGTGAGGCGCCTGATTAGTGAGGAGGAACTAGGTGATCACAAACCCTCGCAGTTCCTTCGCCACCTTCGCACGCTTATTGGCACGACAGTCATCCCGGATAACCTCTTGCGTTAGTTTTGGCTCCAGCGTCTTCCGTCTCACGTTCAAGCCATCATCACTGCGCAAATGACGGCTCAACCGACCTTGACCCTCGATAATCAGTCCGAAATCGCTGACAAAATCATCGAGGTGTCTCCAGCAACGCCTTTATCCGTCCGAGCCACCTCTGTTTCAACGTCCGCCGAACAAGAAGTATCAAACAACGCGCTGATTTGTGCCATCGAATCGTTGTCAAAGGAAGTCGTAGAGCTTCGTAGAAATCGAAGCAACAGCCGAGGACGTCAACGCAGCCAATATAAGCAAGATTTCAGTCCTGATTCATCTCGTCTGTGTTGGTACCATCGCAAATTCCAGGATAAAGCTACGAAGTGCACCAAGCCGTGTGCTTACAAACCGGGAAACGACTACGGCAGTTCGTAAGGACGGCGTCGAACTGTTTGTCTCCGGGCAGCCGTCTCTTCGTGACCGATCAGACCTCCAAGCGCAATTTTCTTGTTGACACAGGGTCTGATATTTGTTGTTATCCTCGTCGTTTTCTTCGTCAGCGTTCTTCTCCTACTAATTTTAACTTGGTTGCAGCGAACGGCAGTGCAATTAAGACGTACGGCTATCTCCCGCTTAATCTTAATTTTGGTTTGCGGAGGGAGTTCAAATGGAAGTTTGTCATCGCTGACGTTGATGTCCCAATCATCGGTTCGGATTTTATGTCGCACTTCCATTTGCTACCTGATTGTCATATGAAACTTCTCGTTGATGGTACCACTAATTTACGAACAAACGCTCAGGTAAAAAAAGTTTTTCAGCTCAGTGTGAAAACCGTCGCAATGTTTTCTTTGCCCGAATTTTCTCATATTCTCGCTGAATTTCCTGATTTGACTCATCCTTGTGGTAAAGATCGTGAGATTAAACACAATACTGTTCATTACATTCACACTACTCCAGGTCCTCCAGTCTCTAGTACTCCTCGTCGATTAGCTCCGGACAAACTCAACGTCGCCAAGAAACAATTTAAGGACATGGTCGAGGCTGGCACAGCCCGCCCTTCTTCAAGTTGTTGGTCGTCACCGTTGCATTTAGCTCCAAAAGGCGAGTCGGACTGGAGACCCTGTGGTGATTATCGTCATCTCAATAGCCGTACTATTCCGGATCGTTATCCTGTTCGGCACATCCACGATTTCACAAGTAATTTAGATGGTTGCACGATCTTTTCAAAAATCGACCTTGTCAAAGCGTATAACCAAATTCCTGTTTTCGTTGACATTTGCAAAACTGACATTACTACACCATTCGGTCTTTTCGAATTTCCTTATATGACGTTCGGTCTTCGTAACGCAGGTCAAACTTTCCAACGCTTTATGGATGAAGTTCTGTTCGGTTTAGATTTTTGCTACGCTTATATTGACGACATATTAATTTTCTCTCGTTCTATTGATGAGCATAAAAAGCACCTCAGAATTGTTTTCGAGCGTCTTTCTCGATACGGTGTCATAGTTAATGCGTCAAAATGTGTTTTCGGTGTTCCGGAACTCAATTTTCTTGGATATATGGTATCTTCGAGCGGTATTCAAGCTCCGCATGAGCGTATCACGGCAATTCAAAATTTTTCTTTGCCTCAAACTGCGCAGGGCTTACGTCGTTTTCTCGGTATGATGGATTTCTATCGACGATTTATTCCGCACGCTTCTGAGTTTGAAGCACCACTTCACGACGCACTAAGTAACCCACCTTTGAAAGGTAAGCAAAAGGTACCATGGACTCAAGAGCTTGAAAAAGCTTTTCAAGCTTGCAAAGATTGTCTTTCCTCGGCTACTCTTTTAGTTCATCCACGAATTGGTGTACCTCTCGGTATATTCGCTGACGTTTCGGGCTTTGCTGCTGGCGGAAGTTTTCAGCAGTTTGTTAGTGGTTCTTGGCAGCCGCTCGCATTTTTCTCAAAAAAGTTGACTCCTAAACAAGCGCAGTTACCGGCATATTACCGGGAACTTCTTGGTACATATATGACAGTCCACCATTTTCGTCATTTTCTCGAAGGACATCACTTCACTATTTTCACCGATCACAAACCTTTAATTTATGTTTTCGGACAAAAGCGTGACAATTTACCTCCTGTGCAAAGAAATCAGGTTGCATTTATTTCTGAATATACTACAGATATTCAACATATCAGCGGGGCAGATAACGTAGTTGCAGACGCTCTTTCCCGCATTGAGGCAATTTCAAAACCATTGAACTGCGAGTCATTGGCAAGATTTCAAGAAGCCGATGAAAAACTCAAGACTTTTCTGAATCAACCTACGTCTCTTCAGCTTAAGAAGATCAAAGTTTCTGGATGTCAAGGATCAGTGTACTGTGACGTTTCATCTGGTAAGGCAAGACCTTTTATCTCTGCTCCATTTCGTCGTCAAGTTTTTGAACAGCTCCACAGCCTCAGTCATCCTGGAGTCAAAACGACCGTGAAACTTATTAGCGATCGTTTTGTTTGGCCTTCCATGCGGAAGGATTGCCGTATTTGGGCTCGAGCTTGCTTGGATTGTCAACGTTCTAAAATTTCACGTCATGTGAAATCATCTATTGGCATTTTCGATCTTCCAGCTCATCGTTTTTCGCATGTTCACGTCGATATCATTGGTCCTCTGCCTTCCGTTCGCTCTTTTAGGTATTGTCTGACTGTTGTCGATCGTTTCACTCGTTGGCCGGAAGTTTTCCCACTTGAGAACATCACTGCAGAATCTGTCGCTCAAGCATTCCTCAGCGGTTGGATTTCTCGTTTTGGTTGTCCTCAAATCGTTACAACTGATCGAGGTTCTCAATTTACTTCATTTTTGTTTCGTGTACTCGACGATTATTTCAGCATCAAGCACAAATATACCACTAGTTGGCACCCTCCACCTAATGGCCTCGTCGAGTGTCTTCATCGACCTCTTAAGGCTGCTATTATGGCTCATTCTGATGTAAACTGGGTTGAAGCTCTTCCTCTCGTTCTTCTTGGTATTCGCTCTGCTTTCAAAGCCGATATTAATTCATCATCGGCTGAATTAGTCTACGGCGAACCTCTACGTCTCCCAGGCGAGTTTATTTCAGCCAACGCTCAGACTGCTGAAGATCATCCGACTTTCCTGGCCGCTCTTCGTGATCGCATGGCTCGCCTAAGACTAACGCCAGCATCAAGACATTCAAAGCCTGGAGTTTTCGTTTACAAGGAACTTCGAGACTGCACGCACGTATTTTTACGTGAAGGGCCAGAACGACGATCTCTGCAACAACCATACAGAGGCCCTT
The DNA here is from genome assembly GCF_024137745.1 of Phymastichus coffea. Lineage (NCBI taxonomy): Eukaryota > Metazoa > Arthropoda > Insecta > Hymenoptera > Eulophidae > Phymastichus > Phymastichus coffea. The sequence continues at coordinate 1,650,054 of NW_026706827.1, forward strand.
TCGAAATTATTGACCGCAACGATAAAACTATGACTCTAAAAATTAACAACAAACCAAACCAAGTTACGATTGACAGATGTGTACCAGCGTTTATTTTAAATGAACCACCACCAGTTTTCTCATCACCATCGAAGCCTACGCCCTCATCTTCACCACCAGATGAGAAGCTTTTACCTCCACCTGCACCATCACCAGTGAAACCTTTGCCTCCACCTGCATCACTATTTAAAAAGCCAGAGCGGACAACTCGTTCCGGAAGACGTGTGCATTTCCCGGACCGTTTCCAACCCTGACCTTTTTCACTCCGCAGGGGGGTAGTGTGGCGACGCGCGTACGGCATATTTTCAATGTTCGATGTTCGATTGTGAAGTTGCCGTCGTAGAGCTGATTTTGTTATATTCGACGCGCCAATGTTTCTACATGATTTTTCTTCAGTCGTTATCATGACAGCTAATCATAATCACATATAATAAAGCTATTTGCTATATATTGTCTCTACACATTCATTCTCTTCATATCCTATCAAAGAAAGACTTTAGCTCTGCTTATGGGACAATTCGCACCATAAGAAACTAGGGCATTGTCTGACTTTCCTCGAAACATTGTACTTATTTATGTATATTTGATTTACTTATTGATTACATTTGATTTATTTATCTATTTTATTGACAATTAGAGTAAAATCATTGGAAACAAATTCTTACTCATTAGCTAGATACGAGAGTTCGAATTATTTTATTTATAAGTGATATAACATCACAATGGATTATCAAGAATCGATTATTTTGGTAATTCGATTATTAGGAATCGAATACTTTTTCGAATAATCGAACATCACTACTGTTGGTATTCGTTGGCTCTGGTGTTGACTCACAATATAGCGAGTCTGTGTCCCATGTGACGAACGGACACGTCACGTTGCGTCTATAACATATGTATATGACAGGTACGAAATAAGGCGCAAGCGCAAACAGCATACGTACACCCGCGAGATTTATGAACGTCGATAATATAAGCGTAAACGTGTAAATGGTCACTTGAAAATGCAACGCTTAGTAAGAATATTCAAAGGGAAAAACAAACGAATAAAGAAAGATTTATTGCACTACAATCTCGACTACGGCATCTACTCGAGCGCGCCGACGTCTGCGCTACACATGTTGCTCACCTGGACAAATTGCGAGCGCAAGATTGGCATCGGAGCAAACAGCAGAAAAAATGCTCTAATCCGGCAATAAAGGATGAAGCACGTAGGTCCGAACGTGCCGCGAAAACTTTCCCTTCCTTCGAGGCCTTTCTCGAAGAAAGGATGACGCCCACTTCATCAAATGATTGGATGCCGAAAAAACTCTCACTCTTCCCTCTCTTTGGAGGTGTTGATGCTAAACCTACCCCTTTGGGAGTGACAGAGGGGAGCGCCGAGGAGGACGCTGCAGGACAATGACAAGTCAGTCAGAGCAGAGCCCTCACGAGAGAAACTTGTTAAATTTTTCTTGTATTTTACGTCATTAAAAAGCAATTGGCAGTTTGAAGCATAACTGATCTCTGTTTTCATTTGAATTTTCCACGCTACCCAAATTATAAAGTCGGTCAATGAACGCTCTCATTCCTTATTTATCGAGTCACGTTCAAATTCATCACGCGCTTACAACTAAATACAAATTATTCATTGTTCGCGCCAACGGTAAGAGTGGGGTTATTACACTGGTGGCAGCGGTCGTGGATACGAAATTTTAACAAAAATAAAATATAAACCAGTAAACGATCATACGCTATCAACATCTATAGCAAGTATCTTTGAGATTACAAGTTTTCAAAAGGAAAGAAGAGTCCTCCAGATGCACTGGCCAGGACACGCTACATAGAAATATCAAGATTTGTGTGTGTAATTGTGACTGTACGTGATCTGTGCATATAAACTTTGACTGCGTTATATTATAGTGCACATTGACTGTGAGTGAGCGTGCAATTTTGTGCACAAGTGCCAACTGCCCTCTCCCCGGTTTTAGGCGTGTTTCCCGTGGAGTACAGAGTGAATACCAGGGTAGGCGATTTTTGTGGCCACGCCACGGCTTCTTGCTCAAAAATCGCAGGCTGCGGCTGTCCTCACCAGCATTGTAAGTTTTGTTGCAATTACCGTTTTCAAGTGACCATCGTGATATCGTGGGAAAATATAATCAATTATTTTAGAAGTAAGAATTTCTATAATGTATGAATAATGTATTTAGTATAGTTTGCTTTTGGTAGTCTTACATCAACTTGCGCTGACAGTGTACGATATATTCAACATTTTTTTTTTATATTTATTATTGATTCAATATTCGAAATTTCCGTTGATATTAAACTTGATAATAAGACTCAATTTTGTACTTATACTGATTTAATTAACAATAATAATCGTTCTTTTTATTAATAATATTTCATAAATAAAATTAGTCAAGTTGTTGACTAGCTTTTCAAATTTTCAAATCATTTTTCAATTTTTCAAAAAAAAAAAAAAAAAAAAACAAACAAAACAAAATTACCACGGATTTTTAAATTTAATTTAGCTCAACGATAATTGCTAGCAATTTACTTTTACAAAGAAGTAGCGCACGTTGATTTCAGACTATTAACAGTAAAAATTACACGATCGTCTTATATAATTAAGTGGCGGAGAAAATTTGCCGGAAAGTGTAGATGATTTGTTTAGATTTTCTGCGATCCATATTGCTCTAGTTGTCAGCTGTTAAGTCTTCTTATCGGTATCTGAAATTCAAACGAACACAAGCTGAATGTTCTATAATTAATGCTATTAGTGGTGTATACGGATTCATACTCATCTGATTTCAAACCGGTGTCCCTTCAGTATTGCTTTCATTTGGCCTAATCTCACTCCCCTTGCTGTAAAACACGATAATGTCGGGGCGCGGTAAACGTAGCAACCGCGGTGCAGCCGGTGGCCCGCCTGCTAAAAGAAGCACTAGGAGTGCAACCACCCTCGCCCAAAGGAGCGATGGCGCGGGTAATGTGGGCGAAGCACGAGTTCGCGGAGGGCAAGTGAGTCGAGGTAGGGGCCGTGGAAAAACGTCTAGTAGATCGGCGGTACGAACCGTAAACATTGAAAGTATCGATATGGACGCTGAGAACTCGGGCGCAGACGATAGCGATTCAGAAAATCTGCCGTTAGTTCCAAACACGATGAACGCGGAAACATTGAGCTTACCTCGGGTAATCCCTAACGAGATTATGGTTGCCTCTCCCACTTACTACGAAGCGCGAGCAGGCTACAGCGGTAGCGAAGCCAGGCCTTATTACGTCGAACCTAAGACTGCATTAACTCTCATACCGGTGTTCAAGGGGGAGGGTGATTGCGTCGAGGGGTTTGCGGAGAAGTGCGAGGAAGCCAACGGGTTTGTTGAGCCGCGTGCACGTTCGCTCTTTTTGCAGATGATGCGTAACAAATGCGAAGGGGATGCAAAAAATTCTGTTAGCAACAAAACATAGCGACTTAACGAGTTTTCTAAGTGCACTCAAGGATAGATATCGTCCGCCGGAAAGCTTTTCAGATCTGAATGCTCAGCTCAATCGAGTAATACAAAAGCAAGGCGAGTCGATGCGAGATTACGGTACGCGCGTTAGCCTTCTGTTAAACAAGCTCATCCGTGTGGCGCGGTACACCTACCCGGATGGCGCCGCCGCGATCATACAATACGCGCAGGACACAGCACGCGATAGCTTCATAACGGGTATTTGGAGAAACGATTGTACGACTAGAGTTGAGGCTAAGAAACCAAGTACCTTGGAAGGAGCGATCTGCGCTGCTATTGAGGCCGAGATGAAGATTCAACAGAAAGAAGCGCTAAAGGAGCAGAACGGGGCGAACAGGCCCTTCAACAACAGGAAAAGTGTGTACCAAGTAGCCTACGTAGCTAATCAGGTGCGTGCAGACTCGCCGCGCTGCGATCGAAATCAAAACTCGGGAGGCGCGCCGGGCAGCAATTCAAAGCAGGCCGAGGGAGAAAACGGAGGCTCATTGTCAGCCGACGCTACTCCAACTTATGATAGGGAAAGGCGAGGGGAGCGCACTTGTTATCGGTGTTACCTTCCGGGACACATCGCAAGATTCTGCCCATCGAACTCTGCTGGAAACAACTATGACAACGGACCGACGAGAGGAAGGCCGTCGTGGCGCGGAAGGCCGTTTCAAAATCGTAACGCGCAAAATTCGTATCGTAGCAACCAACAATCAAGCAATTTAAACGAGGACGCGGCCCGATCGACCGAGACGCGACCGGGCGCAGCGAACAAACCGTCTCCTGCGACATTCGTGTCCACTACGCCGCCGAACGAATAAACCCGTCGAAATCTCCCTTTGTCGAGCTTTTTTGCGAAACACGGCACGAAAAGTTCACATTCCTCGTAGATACCGGCTGCGGGTTGAACCTCATAAAATCTAAATGCCTCGGCAGGGGAGCATCCGTCGACGAGAGCGTTCGATTTAATTTAACCGGTATCGGCAATGGGCTTGTGAGAACGCTGGGCCAAACAGCGCTCACGCTCGGCGACATTCAGATCGTATTCCAAGTTGTCCCGGACGGTTTTCCTGTGAAAGGAGACGGTATATTAGGAGTAGAATTTTTAGAAAGGGAGGAAGTCGATCTTGTTTTTCGCAAAGACGGAGGGGAAATAAAAGTAAACTCGAGATCGTATCAATTTAAGCAAAATAACACGATTCACTTACCAGCGCGATCGAGGACTTTCGTCGAGTTTGCGGTGCAAGCGAGCAAGGAAATGAAGGAAGTAATTCTTCCGCGGATTAATTTCGGGCCAGATGTATATATCGGGGAAGCATTAGTGGCCCTCACCAACGGCAAGGCCAGGGTGTGCGCCATTAACTCTTCTAGTCGAGATATCACGGCTATCTTCCCAATACCGAGCGCAGAGCCAGTTCCTGAAATTAAATCGAACGATGCGTTACCCGACAAGCGCGATGAGGCTGAACGGATTGCCAAACTTTTACGATGTATTCACACAGAGCATCTCAATTCTTTAGAACGACATAAACTCGTAACTTTGATAGCTAAATACCCGTATCAGTTCTTTTTACCTGGAGATAAATTAAAGGCCACCGATGTATTAAATCACAAAATCGAAACTGTCGATGAGATTCCAGTCCATGTTAGGCAATTCCGATTATCTCAATCCCAAGCCAGCGAGTTAGAAAAACAGGTACAAGCGATGGCTGATGAAGGCATAATTCGCCCTTCGATTTCTCCTTACAATGCTCCATGTTTTCTGGTTCCAAAAAAACCTGATGCCTCCGGCAACCCTCGGTGGCGTTTGGTGGTCTATTATCGAGCCTTGAACGAAAAGATTATTAATATTTCATACCCAATGCCTAACATCACCGAAGTCTTAGATAAATTAGGAAGGTCCCAGTATTTTTCATCATGTGATCTCCATACGGGCTTTTTCCAAATTCCTTTGGATCCCTCTTCGAGCCATAAAACAGCTTTCTCGACTCAGTACGCTCACTAGGAGTATACGAGAAGTCCCATGGGCCTACGTACGAGCCCAGCCGTGTTCCAGTACATGATGAACAAAATTTGTTCGGGCCTCCAAGGGGTAGAAATGCTCATCTATATGGATGATGCTATTATCTTCTCTGATAGCCTAGATCTTCACATAGCAAAATTAGACAAATTTTTCAAAATCATAAAAAATGCTAACCTTACCTTAGAACCAGAGAAATGTTCATTTTTGTGCCAGCAGTTGCCCTACTTGGGGCACATAATATCCAAAGATGGTATTAGGCCTGACCCAAAGAAAGTAGAAGCAGTGCGCTCGTCCCCAACTCCCAAAAATAAAAAGAATGTAAAGCAGTTCCTAGGATTGATAGGGTACTATAGGAGGTTCATCAAAAATCTGACGGGTATTGGCAAACCCCTCTATGCCCTGCTCAAGAAAAATGTCGAATTTCACTGGGGATCTGATCAGCAAAAGGCCTTCGAGACCGTAACAAATGTTCTCTGTGAATCACCAATACTCCAGTACCCAGACTTCACCAAGGAATTTCGCATTACGGTTGACGCTTCTACTAAGGGTTGCGGGGCTATACTTAGTCAGGAACCGAACGATCTTCCAATCGCGTTTGCTTCTCGAGCATTTGGCCCTGCTGAACAGAATTATTCCGCAATTGAAATGGAATTAAATGCCATGATTTTCGGTATCGAACATTTCAAGCCTTACATTTATGGCAGAAAGTTCACTCTAGTCACCGACCATCGTCCTTTGATGTGGCTCCAAAACTTAAAGGATCCTACGTCCAGGCTTGTTAGGTGGAGATTACGCCTTATGGATTACACTTTTAAAGTGGTGTATAAGGCTGGGCGGGTGAATTCCAATGCTGACTCTCTCTCTCGTAATCCGATCCTTCCTAATCCAGTAGACGGCAGTGAAGTGGTGAGTTGTGAAAAGATGGATGTCTGCGCAGACTCCTGATTCACAGGCCGACCTGCTCGTCCTTGAAGACTCCCCGCTAATCCAGGTGTCACCGGCTGAAGTACTAGCCCTTGAGGACTCTATTGCCCAAGTTTTTATAACCTCCTGTGAACCAATAGATGTTTTGAGTATAAATGAAATGCAAAAAGAAAAAGAGAAAAGAGATGAAGTGACCTCATCAGAGGCAGAGATAGTTGAAGACACTGAAATGTCCTACCGGGCCAGGGCTGAGAACCCTGGATGGCCGCAGGTCTCATCAGAAGTTGGAATGAAAGATGACGCGGTCTTACGGCCCAGGGATGAGACCTCTGGGTGTCTGCAGGCCCGAGTGAATGGAACCCGTGTGAGTGGAGAGGGAGATATCAGCATAATGGAATCTACTGCGAGTGAATGTGTGTTTTTGATGGCCTGTGATATGTTTGAACACACCAATGATCCCTTACTCATGGAGAGCGACCATTTAATACATTTTATTCCAGCAGACTGTGATTTGACTTCAGAGATTAATAAGGAATTCATTGATAGAGGTATGCTAACAGTAGAATCACTGAAAGCAGTAAATCCAAGCTTAGGTACTGTCATCACTTTTAAAACAGAAAAGGGTCACTATGTCTTCAATCTTGTAGTGAAGGAATCAATTGAAAAGGAATCGTCAATCACTGTTATTCAGACTTGTTTAGTTAGTCTTCAACGGGCCATGAACGATTTTCAAGTCAGAACTGCTCGCATATCAAGCTCTGGAAATGGTCTAGACGATATATCATGGAATGAAATTGAGAATAAAATGTTCGAAATCTTCACAGGACATGATTATCAATTTAAAATCTGCTCGAATGACCTACATTTCCCAGATGAGGCAGAGGTAGAGATTTTGTTACAGGAGTATCATGATTCGATAACAGGGGGACATCAAGGATGTAGCAAAATGTACAAGACAATTCGCAAACACTTTTACTGGGATAACATGAGGTCCGATATTAAAGGTTATATAAGATCATGTAAAAGTTGCCAGGAAAGTAAACTCAATCGTGTAAAAGTCAGACAACCTATAGTCATCACTGACACCCCTAAAGCCGCTTTAGATAAGATTCAAATGGACATAGTCGGGCCACTGCCTATCACACACTCAAATAATCGATATTTACTTACCATCCAATGCGCTCTAAGTAAATATGCAGACGCAATCCCCATTTCCAACATGGAAACAGCCACAGTAGCAGGAGCCTTAGCTGAAGAGTTCATCTCTCGACATGGTTGCCGAAAGGTCATTCACACTGACCAGGGTAGTAATTTTTGTAGTCAATTGATGTCTGCACTTTGCAAAATTTTCAAAATTGAACGTATACGATCCACAGCCTTTCATCCTGAATCTTTAGGCTCCTTAGAACGAGCACATCACACATTTGTTGAATATCTCCGACACTTTTGCACTATGGAGAACTGGGATCAGTGGATTCGCTTTGCAATGATTTCTTACAACACTCACATTCATGAAGCTCATGGTTTCACTCCCCACGAAGTCTTTTTTGGCAGAAAAGCGAGAATACCCTCCTCATTTGCAAAACAGAACATTCCCACTACTTATAATGACCTGGTTGACAATCTTCTTCAACGTTTGAGTTATACTCAAACAAAAGCAGCAGAAAATCTAAACAGAGCAAAAGAAAAGTATAAACAGATTTATGATAGGCGTATGAATGCAAAGACCTTTCAAGTAGGTGACAAAGTATACTTACTGAAAGAGCCACGCAAGAACAAGTTCGATAAACTTTATATAGGTCCATTTTTAATTATAGAGGATTATGATCAAATTAACTATAAGATAAAACTGAATGCCGGTCATAAGATTGTGCACGCCAATAAATTAAAACCTGCCTCGATAAGAATAACATAATATGAGCAAGATAAGTTTTTTATAAGCATCGAACCTGAAGTTTTCTCTCTTACAACAAATTCACTAATGTAAGCATTCATAACTTTGTAGGGTTAAGTCACTATCAATTATTTTTATTTTTCTAGATAACTATATACTATTTTGGACTTTTGAGACAGGTTAGAAAAACGTGATGCCTCACAATAGTCTTGCACTCAAGTTACACTGATAATGTCGAGAATTTTAATTGAGCATAATTATATCGATATAAAGGCGTAAGTTTATAAACTGCGTTCACTAAAATGAAATTACAAGGACTCTGGGTACTACTAACCCGCTGTTTTTTTTTGTGTTGTAACGTTGGATAAAAAAAACAGCTTTATGTTATGGGGGGAGATGTGACGAACGGACACGTCACGTTGCGTCTATAACATATGTATATGACAGGTATGAAATAAGGCGCAAGCGCAAACAGCATATGTACACCCGCGAGATTTATGAACGTCGATAATATAAGCGTAAACGTGTAAATGGTCACTTGAAAATGCAACGCTTAGTAAGAATATTCAAAGGGAAAAACAAACGAATAAAGAAAGATTTATTGCACTACAATCTCGACTACGGCATCTACTCGAGCGCGCCGACGTCTGCGCTACACATGTTGCTCACCTGGACAAATTGCGAGCGCAAGATTGGCATCGGAGCAAACAGCAGAAAAAATGCTCTAATCCGGCAATAAAGGATGAAGCACGTAGGTCCGAACGTGCTGCGAAAACTTTCCCTTCCTTCGAGGCCTTTCTCGAAGAAAGGATGACGCCCACTTCATCAAATGATTGGATGCCGAAAAAACTCTCACTCTTCCCTCTCTTTGGAGGTGTTGATGCTAAACCTACCCCTTTGGGAGTGACAGAGGGGAGCGCCGAGGAGGACGCTGCAGGACAATGACAAGTCAGTCAGAGCAGAGCCCTCACGAGAGAAGCTTGTTAAATTTTTCTTGTATTTTACGTCATTAAAAAGCAATTGGCAGTTTGAAGCATAACTGATCTCTGTTTTCATTTGAATTTTCCACGCTACCCAAATTATAAAGTCGGTCAATGAACGCTCTCATTCCTTATTTATCGAGTCACGTTCAAATTCATCACGCGCTTACAACTAAATACAAATTATTCATTGTTCGCGCCAACGGTAAGAGTGGGGTTATTACACCCATACGGCCATCAACTGACTTGATGCTTTTGCGCGCGTGATTCAAATTGGCATTTTATTTGGGTAGAGTAAAGCGAAAGAAAAGAAAAGGCAAGTAAGTAAGTAAGTAAGTGTTATGAAATAAAGTAAAAAAAAGAATAAAATAAATACATACAATAATTATATAAAATTATTATATATTTAAAATAATAATAAGTATGGTGTTCAACTGAACTATATATATTTAAATTTCGCAGCACAGTGCCTTAAAACAAAAACGCTTTCGTCGACTAGCGACCTTCTCACTCAAGTACTAAAACTCAACTCTCTTTCTTGAACAGCGCTACCACCTAACTTATAGTTAACGCCATATAGTTTTCTTTTTAAAAATTAATCTTGATTAAACATAACATAAGTATCTAATGTGTTGAAGAAAGGCGAGAATAGATGAACTGACCATAGAAGTAGAAGTAAATGTTATTTAATAGAGAAAGTAAAGAAAAAGTTAAAGAAATATTTCTGAATTTTTAAGGAATTTACATAGAAGGTCAATGACATGCGGTTTAGGATCTGCAAGAAATTGGAAGATAGTGTAAGGGGGATAGATTTTCAATTTGTTAAGTTTGAGTAGTAATATTTTACGTTGTTTGGCAAAGCGTTCACATGACCAAAAAACATGATTAAGGTCTTCTACATCTGATTCACAGGCACAAATGGGCGAATCTACCAAATGATTTCTATGAAGGCTAAAAGCTAAATTATAATGATTTGTTCTCATACGAGTGATGGAATCTATCTGTGTTCTACAATGGTAATTGTTAAAAAACCAAAGTTTTCAAGTTTTATTAAAGTAGTTTTGGAAATATTGTAACCCCTTGTTAGTATCGGTGTTCAATAAATATTCAAAGAAGTAATCTTTACAGCGCTCATTGGTGAACTGTTGGAAGTCGGTGTATGGCAAGAGAATTGATGAGGAAAAGCCTGTACTTATCGCTTTTTTAGCAGAGTCATCTACTATTTCATTACCAGAAATACTTTTGTGGCTCGGGACCCATGCAAGGATGACCTCTTGATTATTTTCTAGTAATTCTAAAAGTCGAAGTTTTATTCTAAAAATTGTGATGTGAGATGACTTGACCATGCATCCATTTTGGGAAATGGACGTAAGATAGCTTAAAGAATCAGTAAAAATTATGGCTTTATTTATTTTTTTCAAAAAGATGAATTCTAGTGTCAGTTGGATTGCAAAAGCTTCGGCGGAGAATATAGAAGTATAAGGGTCTATTGTTCCGTCGTCTTTGTCGTAACCGATCTTACCGACTGAGTTTGGCGAGGGCGCATGGGAACTATTAAGCGTTGGCAGCAATGCGGCTGCCGTTTCCGGCTCTCCATGGGTTCCCGCCAAATTCGTCACTCTACTTGTTCCTGCTTGACGACGAACGTTGTCTAGAAGCTACACAACAGTTTTCTACGCCTTTTTTTGTATTGTAAGACACGAGAAAACGTATCGCGCAGCCTCCAGCGTTCAACAGGACCAGCAGCAGCAGCAGAGCTGAATTGTGTAATTGTTTGTGTCTATCAGTCTTGTTCGGCGTGCTTTGTTCTGTGTGTCGTCTCGTCAGTCTAGGTGTCGTATGATCTTGTGCTTGTGTATCGTTATATCGTGGTGTGCATGATCAGCCACGCGTGCATGTGAGGCTATTGCAGCCTATAAATAAACATTGTCATTGCCCACCGCGGGCCTTATCTGGCTGTACAAAGTCACGGTAATTCTCTTTTGAGACACCAAAAACATTGTCGGCGATCTCCATTGTGGTGCGCCTCAAAACGTGCATGTGAGTGTTGCATGCGTCTGTGTGCATAGTGGGTGAGTGAGAGATTTCGAGGTCGGGTATTTCGAATGCACCTCGTTTTCCGCCAGTGCGTATTTATACATCGTCAGTGCGCCTGCGCATACGTGCGCTCAGTGTGACATCGTCGTACATTATTCACCAATAAGACCTTTAAGTTTAGATTTTGTTTACGATTCATTTTCTCATTTTTACATTTATTCTACTTAATCCCTTTGTATATCAATAAATTGGGGGTTGGGTTGGGTTGGGTATCCTCGTATAGATCGATCAAAAAATCGCTTTTTTTTACATGAATCGATTGTATATAGTTTCAAAAATATACTGTGAAAATTTCAGAGCGGTATTTGAAGTGGTTTTGCAGCTATGACTATTTTCGCTCACCTGCTCCGAATACGGTGCCGCGCGGAGCAGGTAAACGGATGCGTGCTCGAATACAAAGACGCCCTGCGGTGATGGGATTAGTAGAAATTGAAAAGGGACTTACGTTTAGGGTCAGGAACAAATATTTCTCGAGTTTTCACTATACTGTTTCGTATACACAGGTATATTTTTGTAGTGTCAGTGCTGCTATAGTCAAATGCCAAGATTCTTTTTGAAGACTACAATTGAGCCACTTTCACTGTAACTATCGAGCAGTACACAAGTATTTCAAAGCAAAATGTCGTCGACCAACTATCCAAAAGGCAATTCTACTAGCCCTTATCGTGCATCGCAACGAAAGAGGAAGTTTTATGGAAATCAGTTTTCAACGCAGAAAGGCGAGCCGATAAGTCTCAGCGCTAGTACTCGAAAATTGGCAGCAGCTTCTTCTTATGATATTCCAGTAAATTATTCGCGCCGTTACTGAATAATTGAGTTTGTCACAGTTTTTTCTATGCTCTTTGAGTTATTGTGTTGTAAATCGTGTCGTGGTGCAGTGAAATTTGAAGAGTCTGGACAGCGCGGCTTGGGTTGGAAACTCATAGTGTCGTGCAAGTGTGGCGTAAATTTCGTGAACTCGGGCCCGTTTATTAACAATGGATTTGAAGTGAATCGCAGAATTGTATTCGCAATGAGACTTTTAGGCATCGGCATGAAAGGAATGAACTTATTCTGAAATATCATGGATCTATGTGAAGGGCTTAGTAAGAAAGCATCCGATGGGATACTCGAACACATCCATGACGCTGGAAAGATTATTTTCCAAAACAGTTGTGCGAACGCCGTTGCAGAAGAGAAAACAATTAATAAAAAACATTCAAGGCCATTACTTCAATTAAAAGCATCCGGTGACGGTTCCTGGAAGAAACGCGACTTCTTGTCGAAAATTGGAGTGACAACTTTAATCGGATATGAATCGGGAAAGATTATCGATTTAATGGTAAAAAGCTCGCTGTGTCAAGCTTGTGCTATGTGTCCGTATAAAAAAGATTCGCAAGTGTATGCTGAATGGTTTGAGAATCACGCCGACGAGTGTACAGCGAACCATGAAGGCTCGGCTGGCAAAATGGAGGTTGATGCTGTGATTGAAATGTTCAAGAGATTGCGTGAGTTACATGACGTTATGTATACAACTTATATCGGCGATGGAGACTCAAAAACATTTATAGCGATTTTAAAAGAAAATCCTTATGGAGAAGAGTATCCCGTTGTAAAATGTGAATGCGTTGGACACGTGCAAAAACGCAATGCGAATGAAAGTTTCAACACGCTCATCTGGCCTTTAGCACCGAAGCATTTGCACTGTGGCCCAAGAACTGTCGAAATAGCAACTTATATAGCTGGTTCAATATTTAATGATGGATTTCCGTCAGTATTGAAGATGATTAAGTGCTTGGAGTTCACCATCGGACCGTCGGCGATTAATTATTTAAAGAATATAGATAAAGATAGAGTAAATCGACAGAACCACCGCTCTGAAAGCTGTACGAAGGAAGCTCGTTTGGCAAAAAAAATGAATGTAACTGAAGAAAACGAGGGAGAAGAATAGTTATATGACCCAGGGATTGCTGATTAGCAAAAAAATTGGATCTATAGGCGGTGAGTTAAAAATAAAATCAATTTTTTTTAACCGGAAACTTTAAACGCGGTTTTCTCGACATGAGATTTTTTCGATTTTTCGAATTTACGTAAGAGATTGCTCAGCGAGTTTTCAAGTTATCGGAAAAAAAGCAATTTAAAGGGAATTAAATTTTGTAGTCGATGAACCTATTGGTTTTTATGAAAAATTATTTTTTAATTACTTTTATGCAATAACAATAAAAAATTTTTTTCAAAAATATGCTATTTTGTCAAAAAATTTTTTTAATTTTGTAGATTAGGTTCATCGACAATATTTTATTATAATAATAGTAAAAACAATCGATTTTTATGTTTCAGGACGATGTAGCAGCCGTGAGCCCTTACATAAATTAGGGTAAAAAAAGGTTCCCAAGTTGATGACGTCACTGCGTGAAAGTTATTAAATTGTTTATTGTACAAAATTTTTTTTTGTATTTTCAAACCAAAAATAAATTACTGTCAAAATTTCAGATCAAAATATCCATTAATTTCCTAAAAAAAATTCTTAAAGTTTCCTTACATTTTTGGCCATCTATACGAGGATACCCCCTTAAGGCTTTTTCCCAATAATTTAATTATTATCTTTATTAATCAAGCGTCAATTCACCTTTGTCCTATCCTAATCCCTAGCTCGCGTGTGTGCTCTTAAGTTCTTAACCCTAAGCTTGACTCTCATGTCACCTAGGGCATGAAAGGTCCCTTTCACTTCATTTCATCTATCCTAAATTATAAATTAACATTAAGAGGTTCAGGACTATAAATTGCTAATCCGACATAAAGCCCAGGACCTTTTTTTGATCCATTAGTGTAGAAGGGTGTATGAGAGTTTAAAAGGTCATGAAATTGTACATTGAATTCATTGTCGGGATTGTCAGCCTTAGCAATAACAGAACCTTTATCAAAGATAATGGATGCTTGGACTTGTTGAGCTTCAAGAGAGAAAGCGTAACAAGGAGGGATGGGGCTTGAATATAACTTATTTCGGAATGGTTTTAGCTCTAGGTATGCTGTAAGAAGAGGAAGAGTGCGTAGATATTTAGGGGAGCTATTGTTTGTACAATCAGCTAACTGGCATATAGTAGAAATAGAAGGACGGTTGGTAATTGAGAGCGAGCGGAAAATATAGTTGAAGGAGAGTTTATTTTGTCTCTGATGTACGGGATGAATTCGAGATTCAGCATAGACAATCCTGTTGGGGGTTGAATTCCTCATACCTAGCGGAAACCTAAAAGCACGTCTTTGAATAATGTTAATTTTTTTGAAAAAATTCGATAAGCTGCGGGGAATGCAACAAAGACCAAAATCAATAGTAGCAGAAATAATTGCGTTGTAAATCAATAGTAGCCATCTTGAAGCCATCCCACCAAGTGGTGCGCAGCGATCTGATTATATTTATACCTAAGGAGGTTTTTCCAATCAAATAATTTAGATAAGCAGTCCATGAAAGGCTTTTGTCTAACGTCATTTCGAGGAACTTAGCGCTGGAAGAGACCGGTATTTTTGTGAGTTTATTGTTAATGATAAGTCTGAGATATCCTCGACTTTGTTGGTGTGAATGACTATTTTGATTTTTTCAAGCGATAAAGATAGACCAATTTTTTTGAGAAATATATTGATTCTAGATAAATTACGTTCTAAGATCTTCAGGGCAATATTAGGATCGGGGGCGGTTGCAATTAATGCAATATCATCAACAAATTGAAGACATTCACAGTTTGTAAGAATAAGAATTAGTTGGCTAACACTAATACTATATAAAGTTGGACTAGAAACGCTACCTTGCGGAACGCCTTTCCTTGTTAAGAAGGGACCAATAATCTTTCCATTAATTTTAAAGTAGATGCGCCTTTCTAATGTGAGGTTAAAATAAAATTTACATAATAACTTTGGAATGCCTATGTAACTCAATAGATGAACTAGAGAGGTAGGATCGACGTCGTCGAAAGCGGATTTTATGTCTAGGTATGCTACAGCAGTGTAAAGGCCTTTTGCAAAGCCAGTATAGATTTTGGTGGATAGGATAGATAAATTATCTAAGCAGGATCTTGATTTACGGAAACCAAATTACGAAAGTGGAAGCTTATGTTCAAGCCACCACGATAAGAGAGTGAGAATCATTTTCTCAAAAAGTTTTAAAGGGGCCGAGGCGAGAGAAATTGGTCTGAACTTGTTATTAGCCGATTTGGGGATAAAGAAGATTAAGTATTCTTTCCACGCTTGAGGAAAGGTGGCCGAAAAATAAATTTCATTGAAGGAATTTAACAACTCTTCAATTACATTGTCAGGTATATTGGATAGTATTCGATAATCTATCTTATCGAGGCCTGGGGCAGAGTTTAACTTATGTGAGCATGATTTTATTGCGGATTTGATCTCCAGAAGAGTAAATGGTTTATTAAAATGAGCATTAGTTGAATCATCATTGATAAAAGTTTGAGGAAAGTCGTTAGGAGTACAAGAACTTGGACAGATTGAATATATCATAGCTTCTTGAGCTTGAATATTTTTGATATTAGTATGAGCTTGGTTTGCTCCTAAAGAGCGGTGTCGGAATTTTTTAATAGTTTGAAATATGGTTGCGATTGGGGTTGATGGGTTTCTCAGAATTTTAAGGAGGTCGAAGCTTTTTCCTGTTTGAAAACCTGTTTAGCGTGTCTTTCTGCAATTATAAGTTCGTTAATTAATCTTGGGTGATGACGAAAGTTCTTTAATGCGTCTTTTCTTAATTTATTGGCTTCATCACACTCAGTATCCCACCTTGGTTGATATTGAGCATCGGGATTTCTGGTGCCTAATTTCTTTCTTTTATTGTCTATAGTTAGTAAATAGAGCTGAAAATATTTACATCAATTAACGTTGTGTATCTTGTGTTATAATCTTAAAACATATAATTTTTCTTACCAATCATAAGTTGCCATTTGTCTTCTTCAAAAGGCAGTCGAGGGCCTTTAATCCCAGGCGCAACAGCTCGACACAATTTGACGTCCTCATCACGAGTTCCTGTGGTGACCAAATTAATACTGCTAATTCTCGTAAAAATATCGTAGGTTTCTTTTTCTTTTTTGATGTCATCTTTGCCCAAACATCCGAATCTACGTAGATGTCCAATCCAAGATAAATTTAACAGAAAAAAATAAATGTTGTAATGCAATGATTGAATTATTTTATAAAATCACACTGGTTATGTACCTGGTTTCCGTCGTTGACCATTGAATACATTTGACCGTTAGGAGTGAGATCTAATTTATCTAAAGATACATAAACATTTGATATGAAAATCCTCAAATATGTTTCATATACGCTGATGTGCAATTTCTTTGAACAAGTGCATTAATTCGGTACAATTTGCGGGTATGATTTGGACATAAATACCCCGATTGTAAAAATTCGCCGGGAATTTTCGCCCGATAATTATGGTCGTAAATTTCGGGCGCAAATTTGTTTCAAATTTTCACCCAGAATTTTCAGGCACAATTTTCGGATAAATTTTGCGGGAAAAATTTTTGGGTAAAATTTTCAGGTGAAATATTCGGATAAAATTTTCAGGTAAAATTTTTGAATGGAATTTTCGGGCATCATTTGTAAGGGCATTAGTTGTTCCGTAATTTGTGATATAAAAATGATAGAGAAAGCCAGTTCTTGTTGTCATAAAAAAATCAAAACAGGGTACAACAAACTAATGCTGCACGGTTCCTAAAAAAATTATCTCACCCGGCATCCTATATTTTGCTGTTGGAAAAACAAGAAATTAATTGCAATTGTATTTAAGGTTTTATATATTTATCTTACACTTTATTATTGCGGAAACGTTTTATCCTTTATTAATCATCTTACAGTACATAGAATATGCTACTTAAATACCTAAATACATAATGTACTTATCAAGTCTTTGGAGTGACTATCAAACTAGTACACGGTGGGTCTAAGCGACATTTAAATAAAAGTGAAAGCAGGTTCCAATTTTTTTACATATTTCGGTAAAAATACTAATAATTAGAAGATCCCAGAAAGAATTAAAAAAAATCCCTGAGCCCTTATTGAAAAAATCGATTTTTAAAAATTTTTATCAAACAAAAAAAATAAAAAAATAATTTTGGTTGTGGTTGATGGCATTAATAAATAAATCAATATTTTTTCGATATTTCCACAGATGCACATTTAATAATAAAAAATTCAACACCAGCATTTTGAAAATTAATTTTTTTTTATTTATTGACTGTTTTTACTAATTTTTATCTCTCTATTCTCCCATACACAATCATATTAATGGAGAAACACATGTATATATAAATATCAGTGTTTATTAATAGTATACATACGATAAGGACATAGCAGTATTGTAAACATGTGTGTTTACAGCGCGCACCTGTATCTAAGGAAGTAGTAGCTAGAATAGCGTGCTCAAAAGTTTTCACATTTGTCCCAGCTTGATTGACCGATCAACAATGAAATCTGCCAGTAATAGTGTTCTCGTGATAAGAAATACAATAAGAATTTTGTTGTAGTTAACGTTCTGTGTTTCTTCAAAATAATTGAATTAGCAACATGAAGCGACGTGCACTAACGTACTCTGAGAATCGTTCGAAAATTTGTTTTGTTTGTCAGAAAAAGAAGGCTAAACTGAAAAAAATTTGTGGAAAGTTTCTTGAGAAATTGGAGAATTTAGTGAGTTACAACATTGAAGATGATTGGTTACCGAATGCTGTGTGTAGTACTAGCCTTCTTTTTCTGACAAACCAAACAAATTTTCGAACGATTCTCAGGGTGCGTTAGTGCACGTCGCTTCATGTTGCTAATTCAATTATTTTGAAGAAACACAGAACGTTAACTACAACAAAATTCTTATTGTATTTCTTATCACGAGAACACTATTACTGGCAGATTTCATTGTTGATCGGTCAATCAAGCTGGGACAACTGTGAAAACTTTTGAGCACGCTATTCTAGCTACTACTTCCTTAGATACAGGTGCGCGCTGTAAACACACATGTTTACAATACTGCTATGTCCTTATCGTATGTATACTATTAATAAACACTGATATTTATATATACATGTGTTTCTCCATTAATATGATTGTGTATGGGAGAATAGAGAGATAAAAATTAGTAAAAACAGTCAATAAATAAAAAAAAATTAATTTTCAAAATGCTGGTGTTGAATTTTTTATTATTAAATGTGCATCTGTGGAAATATCGAAAAAATATTGATTTATTTATTAATACCATCAACCACAACCAAAATTATTTTTTTATTTTTTTTGTTTGATAAAAATTTTTAAAAATCGATTTTTTCAAAAAGGGCTCAGGGATTTTTTTAAATTCTTTCTGGGATCTTCTAATTATTAGTATTTTTACCGAAATATGCAAAAAAATTGGAACCTGCTTTCACTTTTATTTAAATGTCGCTCAGACCCACCGTGAGTATCACTAACTAATTAATGAATTATTAAAACTGTAACATTATTTTGTAATCATACAAATATTTGAACACTTATCAATATTACCATGTATTATTTTATTAACTAATGAACAATAATAATATTATTAACTATAGGTGTTTTTGCTTTCGTTACGATTCATTTGATTTCGTTACGAATTATTATCATTATTTTGATAATAGATAATTTATGAGGATCATAGAATCTAATCTGAGAAAAAAACGAGTATAAAAAACTCTTGAAAAGATGAAAAACAAAGAACGGTATAATGTGATGCGTTTGATTACTGAAGTAGTGTATACAAGCGTTATCATTCAATTAAACATTTTATAAATTAACTAGTATATGTACTTTGTTTTTGATGACTAAACATTTTCTGAATCATCCGAGGATGAACTCGACTGTTGTCTAGCAGCGTGCTTGGCATTCTTTTTCAGTATCATAGCTTTCTCGCGTTTTTTACCTAGACAATTTAATATTTAACATATTGCAAGAATATTTTTATATAATAATTTTAAACAGATAATTACGTTCAAATTTTTCTCTGTTAATTAATGAGTTGATGTGTTCGCTTATATATGATTTCCAATTATTTTTGTGCATCTTTGCTTCTTTTTTGTTTTTTACTACGTTATCTATTCTGCAGAAAAATGTTGCTAGAAAAATTAAATTATTTTGTACATATTTATGTTAATATAATGATATAAATATGAATAGTACTATGTACTTCTTATAACTGATTTTTCTTCGAGAGTAAATTCTGATCTAGTTCTTCCTGGAAGACGTTCTCTTTTACAACTTGCAAGGTTAAATACTTTATCGATCAATTCGTCTTCTTTGAACATTGCATGAATCAGAATTCGAATCCACTCTGTTATGTCAAAAGTTTTTTTTAATTTGTCCCAGATGTTGTATTTAATACTGATGTCATGCTTGAGGTGGAACATTAATCTCTAAAAAAAATCTTATTAATGTCCATACTGAATTACCACAGGCGTAATGTTCATCTCATTACCTTTTTTTCTGTTTCTTCACGATAAGACGTATAATTCTTGTTCTCTGATATGCGTAAATCGTCAGACAGATAATCATCATCACTTTGACGGGAAAACCGTCTTTTATTTCCATCTGACTCTGAATCGGATGTGCTATGCATATCTCCGTATTTTGCAGTGGGAACGTAATAACTTTTACACTTCTTCTTCTTGCCTGAAAAGTTGCACGAATTTTTGTGCAAATTTACACTCTTTTATAAAGATTCTTATAAATATTTTATTAAAATTTAATTTTTTTAAATTTTATATACAATATATAATATATAATATGATGTATATATGTGCATAAGTCATTTATTTTGCAAATTATTCAATGATACACTGCCGGCCAAAAGTTTGGAAACACTTCGTTCGGATTTCGAAATATGTATTTTTCCAGGAGTTTTGCCTCGAAAAAAGTATTTTTTGCTCATAATGACACAGAATCAAGCCTTTCCAGGTAACTTGAGGGTTAAGGTTTTAGATAAAAGTAGTATGAACTTAGAATTTTTGCCAGTCCGTTTGTTTTCATAATATTGACGATATGAGAGTTTATTATCGATGAGAAATTTATTGTGATGTTCTACTTTTGTTTCCTTTTTTGGCTTTAAACTTTTATCCATATTACTTTGGTTTGTCAGTATTGTTTTTTTATAAGTCTTGTATTTGATTTCCCTCATTTGAGTCAAAACTGTAAGCGTCTTTAAGTTGTCTCGAATATTTTTTTTTATTTAGGAATTTGTAAAAGTTTTGGCTTACATATTTATATTATACGGCTCAGTCATGGGAAAACGTAAAGAAATTCCACTTGAAAAAAGGGGAGCTGTATTGGCATTACATAATGAAGGTATCTCATATCGTGAAATTGCCAAAAAATTGAAAATTTCATTGAAAGGTGTGAATTCAACGATCAAAAGATTTGAAGACACGGGTAATCATCACGATCGTCCTCGAACCGGACGTCCAAAAGTAACTACTTCTCGCGAAGGTAAGCATATAGTGGTTACCAGTAAACGGAATAGACGGTTAACAGCTCCCGAAATATGCGCAGACATCAACAGAAGTCGTGAAAAACCGGTTTCACTAACAACTGTAAAAAGAAGATTAAACGCTGCCGGACTCAAAGGATGTGTTGCAGTGAAAAAACCATTACTACGTAAAGAGAATAAAAAGAAAAGACTACAATGGGCTAAAAGGCATCGAAACTGGACGATGGATCAATGGAAAAATGTGCTCTGGAGTGACGAATCCAAGTATGAAATATTTGGCTCTCGACGTAGAATTTATGTGAGAAGAAGTGCGTCCGAAAAAATGACACCTCAGTGTATAGTGCCTACTGTGAAGCATGGAGGTGGCTCAGTGATGGTGTGGGGATGTTTTTCTGGCCATGGAACCGGAGATTTAGTGAAAATTGATGGAATAATGAGAAAAGAGCAATATAAAAATATTCTCGTTCGTCATGCGATTCCCTCTGGATTAAGAGGACCCGGCCGTGGTTTTGTCTTCCAGCAAGACAACGACCCAAAACATACGTCGATCCTCTGCCGCAGTTATTTAGAGCAAAAAAAAGCTGATGGTGTCTTGGAAAATATGACATGGCCGCCGCAATCGCCAGACCTCAACCCGATCGAACTTCTGTGGGAAGATCTCGATCGAAAAATAAGAACATGTTGTCCAACATCCGCTGGAGACTTATGGGAGAAGCTAAGAGAGACGTGGGCTTCTCTGGAACAGGAAACTATGGACAAACTTATCGAAAGAATGCCACGGTTGGTGAGAGCAGTCATCAAAAGCAAGGGTGGATTTTTTGATGAAAAAAAAATCTGATATATTAATACCTTTTCTTTATAGACTTTTGTATTTTTCTTTTTATGTCTAGATACACTTTTTCTTGTTGTCTAGATATATTTTTTCTTGTTGTAAAATATACATTTTTTGTTGTTATACTATGTTTCAAACAAGTGAATCAATAAATTTCCTAATTAATTCATGAATACATATTTTTTCAACACTGTTTCCAAACTTTTGGCCGGCAGTGTATATATAAATTATTTATTACTTTATCATTTAAAAATTTGCAAAATAGATAAATAAATAAAATATGTATAAATTATTGTTCATTAGTTTATCATTTAGTAATTCGCAAAATAATTGACTTATGCATATTCAAAATAACTTACGAGAAGACTGCCTTTCGTAATTATTATCATTTTCATCAGTGTCACTTTTTTCTTCCTTTCGTTTCGCAATTTTTCTCTTTTTATTCTTTACTCTCTTGTCCTGTCTGGACATCATGTCAGAATTCTTTATCTCATCCCCACTGCTTTCTTCGTGCTTCCTTCTTATATTTCCTTTTTTTGTCTTTTTCTTCTCAGTCTGCTCTAAATCAGTTTCAAGATCACTTTCCTGGTTATCACTATTCTGAAGTTGCCTTTCACCAACAGTTTTGCCTCTATCTTATTATTGACATTTTTTTACAGACATGGAAGCATTTTCTTTATCTAAACATGCAGAAAGTTAAAATTATTTCAATGTTTAGTATTATATTTTTATATTATATTTACAATAAATACCAGAAGCAGCGTATCCTATATCTTGAGGAACTTCCGCTGCATAGTCATCAAATTTGTTATCTAAAAAATGGTACTATATGTATCAAATGTTTATCTAAAAAAGTTATACTTCAGACCTTTGGAAGTGCTTGATTCATTTTTTTCATTCGAGCTTCTTGAATCATAATCACAAACCAAACCAGACATCAAATTAAAGTTTGTATTATCAAATAACGGGGGAGGTTATATTGTGACTTGGAAGAGAGTAGACGTGTCTTGTGTGAGTGCAGAATATAAGCCGATTCTGGAGTGAAGGAGAGCAGGAAGTGAAGAGAAAAGCGGAGAAAAGGTGCAGGAGGAGTGGAAGGACGTTCGGAGAAAAGAAAAATTGAACGAGATAAAGAGTGAAGGAAGAAAGGTGAAAAAGAAATAAAGAGAGAAAGGATAGGTTAGGGGGGATAAATTAGAAGGCGGGAAAAGAGGAGCGTAGGAGAGGGGCATAAAGGCGAAGATAGAGGAAATAAGACAGAAAGTTAAGGCGGGAGCAAGACGGGGAATAGGAATAGGAAACAGGAACGAGATGTTTACAACACCAGGAACAGCGAGAGAGAGAGACGTTAAAGGGGATAAGAGGAAGGCAAAGGGGGTGAGGGGTAGAGAGAGCGAAGAGGGCATGAGAGGGGGAAACAAGGAAGAAGTGAGACAGGCGAAAAGGTACAAAAGTGAAAGCGAGGGGAGTGAGACAGAGGGGGACGAAGGGAATGAAATGGACAGAACATTGATAGGGGTGGGGGAGAGTAAAGGAGAAGACAATGTATTTGAAAAAGTTCTAGCAGAAATGAGAGAGTTGAGAAGAGAGGGGAAGAGAGAGAGAGAGGAAATGATGAGACGAATGGAAGAGGCGGAGAAAAAAAGAGAGGCAAAATGGGAGAGAGGTTTGGAAAAACTTAGAGAAGAATTAGAGAAAGATAGAGAGGAAAGGAAAAAAGAGAAAAGAGAAGAAAAAAGAAGACAAGAGAAGTGGGAAGAAAAAATGAAAGGATGGGAAGAAGAGATGAATAAGATGAAAGAATACATAGAAGGAAGAGAGACAAGGGTAGAAGTAAAAGGAGTAGATAATAGGGAAGAAATAGATTACATGAAGGAGAGGATGGATAGAGAAAATAGGGTAAATAATATAATTGTTACAGATCTGGAGAGAGAACTAAAATGGGAAAAAAAAGGAGACGCAGAGGAATGGTTAAAGGACAAAATGGGAATAAAGGGAGAAATAATAAGCCTAAGGAGCATAGGAGGCTCAGAAACAAAACAGAACCAAGAAGGGATGGAATATAGAAGGAAGAGGATGTGGCAAATAAAGTGTGCCTCATGGGAGCAAAAAGAGGGAATAATGAAGAAAAAAAGTAAATTAGGGGAGAAAAAAATATATATAGATCACGACTGGACGTGGAAACAAAGGAAAATAAGAGAGGAGGTAAGAAGAAAAGCAAGGGAATTGAAAAATAAGGGTAAGGAAGTTAAAATATGGCACAATGGGCTAAGAGCAGGGGAGGAAGAGTGGAGGTGGAACGAGAGAGAGGAGAGAATGACAAAGAAAGGAAGGGAGGGGTTTCGGAATTAAAGGGGGGAGAGGAGAGAGGAGAGAAGAGGTGAAGGGAAGGAAGGCAGTAAAAATGTTATTTTGGAATGTGGCGGGAATAAAGAGCTTGGAAGAAGAGGACTGGAAATATATTAGAAATTTTGATATAGTAGGACTTACGGAGACATGGGTGAAAAGAGAAGAAGCAGAAATAGGAATAGGAAGAAATCTGAATGGGTATAACATTGAATGGAGGGATTCGAGAAGGGAAGGAAAAAGGGGTAGGGAGATAGGGGGGGGACTGATGGCAGTAAGAGAAAGACAAGGGAGAATAAAGGTAAAATGGAAGGAAGAAAGGACAGAAGAAGTCATAGTAGGGGAAATAGAGATAGAGAGAGAGAAATGCACGGTTGCATCAGTCTACATGCAGCACAAGAAAAAAGAAAATTATGAGTACCTAACCGAAGAAATAGAGGAAAATAGAGGAAAAATATTAAAAATAGGAGGAGACTTTAACGCTAGAACAGGAGGCGAAGGAAGAGAGTGGGACAGCGAAGAACAGATAGGAGAAATAAAAACAAAGGATAGTAGGATAAACGCAGAAGGGGAAGAGATGGTGAAATGGCTAGGAGCGACGGGATTAGTGATTATGAGTGGGAAAAAAGAAGGAGATGAAGAAGGAGAAATTACATATATAGGAGCGAGAGGGATATCGTCAATTGACTACATAGTAGGAAACATAGGAGGGAAAGAGAGAGTGAAGAAAATGCAAATGGGAGAGAGAACTAAATCGGATCACCTACCAGTAGAAGTGGAACTAGTAAACAGGAGTGAAGAAGAAAAAAACAGAGAAGAAGAAAGGTTAAGAGAAGACTGGAGCGAAGAAGGAATAAAAGAGTATCACAGATGGATAGGAGCAATAGAAGGAACGGAAAAGTGGGAAGAGATAAAAATCAGAGTGCAGAACGCTGTAACAAAAAAGAAAATAAGAAATAAAAAAGGAACAAGGAAAAGCTGGTGGAGAAAAGAATGTAGAGTAAAAAGAGACAAGGTAATGAATGCTCTGAAAGAGCTAAGGAGAGGAACTGGGGATAGAAGCAGATACTTGGAAGCAAAGAGGGAATACAGAGAAGAAATAAGAAAGGCAAAAGAAGAGGAAGGAAGGAAAGTGGTGGAGGAAATAAGCAAGGAGAGAACGAGAAGGAAATTTTGGGAAAAAGTGAGCGGAGGAAAGAAAAAAAGAACAAAAATAGACAAAAAGATAAGTAATGAGGAATGGCTAAATCACTTCAAGAAGCAGCTGGGAGAAAAAGAAAAGGACTACAATCAAAAAGAAGAAAGAGAAGAATGGGATAAAGGTGAAAAAGAAGAGGGAGGGGAAATAAAAGTAGGGGAGGTAGTAGAAGTGATAAAGAGAATGAAAAAGAAAAAAGCATCAGGAGAAGATGGGATTGTAAATGAAGCGTGGATGGCAGGGACAGAAAGCCTAATAAAAGACCTGACAAAATGTCTAAATGGAGTATGGAACGGAGAAGGATTCCCGAAGGATTGGAGAAAGGGAATAATAGTACCAGTCTACAAGAAAGGGAAAAAAGAAGAAGTAAGTAATTACAGGGGCATAACGCTGATGGACACAGGTTACAAGATATATGCAGAAATAGTAAGGAAAAGACTAGATAGAGAGATAGAAGAAAAAGGAATACTAAGCGATACGCAAATGGGTTTCAGAATAAAAAGAGGAACAACAGATGCAATACGAGGTGTGGCTATTAAGTAACGAGACTAGCGCTGCTACAGAAAAAGTACGCATGCGCCAAAGGTTAATGACTGTCAGCTGTTTAGCCTGAAGCCTACTCTTTCGAATGCGATGTCTACCGTGTCTGTAGACAAACCAGTGTAGCCGTGGCCTTCGTTTCTATACGAGCTGTTTTTTTGTTTTGCCGGAA
Organism: Phymastichus coffea; assembly: GCF_024137745.1. NCBI lineage: Eukaryota > Metazoa > Arthropoda > Insecta > Hymenoptera > Eulophidae > Phymastichus > Phymastichus coffea. Next base: position 1,676,038 of record NW_026706827.1, read on the forward strand.
AAATGATCGACGTAAAAATAGAGCAACGGATTGTTGTGAAATTTCACATGAAACTTGGAAAAACTGCAACTGAAACTTATAATTTATTGAAACAAGTGTATGGCAATGAATGTTTGTCGCGTCCACGTGTTTTTGAGTGGTTTAAGCGTTTTCAAGATGGCCGAGAAGGTGTTGAAGATGATTCACGTTCGGGTCGCCCTTCCACGTCAAAAACGGATGAAAATATTGAAAAAGTCGGTAATCTTGTTCGATCTGACCGTCGGCTAAGTATTCGTGCGATTGCTGAATCTATAGGAATTGACAAAGAATGTGTGCAGCAAATTTTACCTGAAAATTTTAACATGAGAAAAGTGTGTGCAAAACTGGTGCCTAAAATCCTCACGTTTGAACAACTAGAAGCTCGCAAAAATATTTGTATTGACACTTTGAATGCGATTGAAAAAGACTCAGACTTATTAGAAAAGATAATAACGTGTGACGAATCTTGGTTTTTTACCTATGATCCTGAAACAAAGCGCCAATCCATGCACTGGAAGAGTCCAACTTCGCCAAGAGCCAAAAAAGCGAAAATGAGCAAATCAAAATTCAAAGCAATGATGATTGTTTTTTTCGATATTCATGGAATTATATACCTTCACTGGGTTCCTGAAGGTGAAACAGTTAACCAACATTATTATCTTCACGTTCTTACTGAACTCCGTGAAAGAATAAGAAAAAAACGACCCAAACTGTGGAAGGAGAAGTCATGGCTTCTTCATCAAGACAATGCGCCAGCTCATTCCGCACTGTCCGTCAAGAAGTTTCTAGCCAAGTACAACATCCCAGTGTTAGACCATCCACCTTATTCGCCGGATCTTGCACCGTGCGACTTCTATCTCTTTCCTAAGGTGAAATCTGCATTAAAAGGAACAAGATTTGAGTCTGTTGAAGCTGTGAAAGAAAAAGCGGCGCGCGTCCTGAAGGAACTAACAGAAAAAGACTTTCTGCACTGTTTCGAACAATGGAAGATTCGCATGGAGCGATGTAGGCATAGAGGAGGGGTATATATTGAAGGTGATAATAAATAAATATACATAATATCAAAATAAAATGTTTTATATCACCAGTCTCGTTATTTAATAGCCACACCTCGTATACGTGCTAAAAACGGCAATAGGAAAAGAAATCAGAGAAAAAGGTGGGAAATTGTTTGTCTTCTTCGCTGATATGAAAGCAGCGTTTGACAGGATAAGAAGAAAGAAGATATGGGAAACAATGAAGGAAAAAAAAATAGATAAAAGAATCAGAAGAAGCATAGAAGAAAGATACAAGGAAACAGGATGCAGAATAAAAATTAGAGGAGAGATAATAGGTGAATTCGACACAGAAAAGGGAGTAAGGCAAGGGTGCCCGCTGAGCACCACGCTATTTAATCTTGCCTTTGCGGAGTTAGAAGAGAAAATGAGTAAAATTCAGGAAGGAGGAGTGGTAATAGGAAGAAAGAAAATTTGGACGATAGGATACGCGGATGATATAGTAATGATGGCAAAAAATGAAAATGGGATGAAAGAGATGCTGAAAAAACTAAAGAGATTCTTAGAGGAAAGAGGGTTGGAATTAAACGTAGAAAAGTCAAAAATGATGAAATGTAAGAAAGGAGGAGGAAGAGGAAAGGAAGAAAGTTTTGAGTGGATAGGAAAGAAAATTGAAATGGTAAAAGAATATAACTATCTGGGATTCACAATAAACAAAAATAATGGGAATAAGAGACATATAAAGAAAACAGAAGGTAAAATAAACATGGGACTAGGAAAAGTATGGGGGTTGGGAGAAAGATTATTTAAAGAAAATTGGAAGCTAAGGATGATGTTATTTGATGCGTTAATGAAAAGCGTGATAATGTATGGAGCAGAAATATGGGGATGGAAAAGATACGAGGAAATAGAAAGACTACAAATGAAATATATAAAATGGATACTGGGTTTGGACAGAAACACACCGAGTTATCTGATAAAATGGGAAACAGGAAGGAAAGAAATAAAAGAAAAAGCAATAGAGAGAGCGATGAGATATGAAAATAAAATAAAAGAAGAGAGGGATGGAACAATAAAGAAAGAAGCATGGAGAGAAATGAAGAGAAACGAAAAGAAAAGAGAAGAAAGAAATGAAAAAAAAGGAGAGAGAGAAGAAAGACTAGGGGAAAGTAAAAAATACAGAGAGAGAGAAGAAGGAGACGATGAAAGAGAAGAGTTCTGGGAAGAAGTAAGAGAAGAACTGAAGAAAAAAGAAGAAAAAGAAATGGAAGACAAGATGGAAGAATCAAGATATATAAGAGAGTGGAAGGGGATAAGGGAGGAAATGAAGAAGAGTAGACTAATAGAAATACAAAATGAAGGGAAAATAAGAGGGCTACAGATAAGAGAGAGGTTTAGATTAGGGAATGAGACAAGAGGGTGTAGATACTGGGAAAAAGAGGAAAATAGGAAATGTAGATTATGCCAAAAAGAAGAGGAAGACTAGAAACACATAGTTGAAAAATGCGAAATGACAAGAAAAGAAGGAGAAAAGTGGGAAGAAATAATGGTTGGGAGCAAAGAAAAAATAGCATGGATGAGGGAACTAAAGTGGAAAAGAAGAAGAAAAGAAGAAGAAAAAGAGAAAGAAAAAGAAAAGTGAAAAGAGAGAAGAGAGAAAACGGTAAGAGAGAACCGTAGTAAGCATGAGTGAAAGCAGAGGGAGCGGAGGATATCGCAGTAAAGGTGCAAAAGCCCTAATACGGACAGAGGAAAGAAGAGGAAAAGGAAGCACAAAGAAAAAGAAAAAAAACACCAACTCATCAAAGCACAATCACACACAAATACAACACAAAACACTAACAAGAAACAAGACACGTCACTCAACAAAATTGAAATGTATATTGTAAATATCATTGTAACATTAAGTTGAATAAACTCAATATATATATTATCAAATAACGGTGTTTTGGGAGCAGGCAAACTCAATTGTGAATCAGGAGAAATAAATGATTCCAAGTCGAATGATCCTTCTGTGGCTTTTTCTGTAGGGAGATTTAATAATTAAAAAAAATCTATTTTTTTATTAGTTGAAAAAAATTACATTCTTACCGACAGAACATTCATTAGTATTTTCTTTGATAGCAGTATATTTATGTTGACTGTGTAAAGATAGAATCATTTCCTTAGACTTTTTCAACATTTCTTGTTGTTTTTCGTGTTTGGCTGGCCAAGTTTTAATCTCTTCTTCATGTTACGCTTTCATTGCCTCTAAATTTTGGTGTTCAGCTTTTCTTGCTTCTAACTCTTCATTTTCCATAGAAATAACCATTTGTAGGTCGTTTACTTCTTTCTATTTATTTTCCGTGTCAGTCTGTATAACTCAATTTATTTTTTTTCATTTTTGCTACTTTTTCCATGATTATTTCTTTGTCAACAGATTTTGCAAAGGCTTTAGCATCCTCTTTTATTTTCTAAATAAAATTTACAAACATAATGTTAATGACTTTTTGTAATATACTTATTGACTGTTGATAAAAAAAAACCTTTTCAATCTCTTTCATCCGTACAGCATTTGTTGGTTTGCCAGACAGTGGAACATTTGTAGATATTTCTGTTTCAATTGAGACCTTATCATCATCACCACCCTGTTTCTTTTTCTTTTTTTCTTTTTTATCTTGGCTCCCTAAAATTTCTTCCATAACATCACTTATTCTTTTTTTATCAAAAATTTTTCTTTTTGGAGGATTCAAGAGTTCTTCTTCGTTCTCTGCTCGGCAATGTGAATGTAGGAATTATAATACATTATATCACGTAAATAGCTGAACTTATATTCAAATGAACGACTATTTCATTATATAAAATAATTAAATAAGTATCACAATATTTTTCTCGCTGTTGTTGCATTAAAAATATATCTCACCAGAAATAGCAAACACTTGTGTAGGCTTTTCAATTCTCTCACCACCATCAATTTAATGAATATTAAAGTTGAATGTTTCCACGGATACAAAATCATGTATCAAGGCTGGATCAACCAAATGTATTGTATTCGTCTCATCGCCAAAATACCGAACAGCTGCCTGCAATTTTTTTCTGTGCCCTTGGGCCACAGCCATGGCTACTGAACCTATATACAATAATAAAGAAAAAAGAATTAAGACAGTAAATATCAATTCCAAACGTTAAGCTCTATACAATTCATAAAATTTCACTGTTACATTTTCTTTTTGTAGGTAAGTATTTTTATTATTTTACATAACTAGAAAAATGTTAGTGCACAAGTCCATTGTATATAGACGCAAGTTTTGAAACACATAAACCTAACGTGATAACTGTTTGGTTTTTCATAAAATTTTGCGTACTTACACTTAACAAGAATTCTTTCCTAACATGTGGATCCATGTGAAAAAATTATTATATTACAATTTGCAATTACAATTTAACCAATTGTAATTGCATTTTTTGTCTGTACATACCTTATCACAAATTATTTAACCTGGCTATTCGTAGAAAATCAAAGAGAATATAGTTGAGGGCTGCGAAATAAAATATCACATGGAAGAACGTGTAAATTAAATTGAAAACAGCGTTATCGAAAATTGGCACGTTTCCAAGCAAGAATACATTAATATGTTTCCATGGAAATCAAGGAGGTGAAAATCGACAAGAATGAGCTGCGCCAATAGATTCAATCAAAGCAAGTGATGTACTTCAGGCCATACAATTTTCAAGCGTACAGAACATAAGGTCTGTTCGTTGGTTCCCGTTTATAAAATTTTATTTTATCAAACTAGTTTTTAGGCTAATAATTATGCGAATAATAGCTGTGGAGACCTGTCGAACGAGATTAGTTGGATGAATTGCTGCGTCGTAGTTACATAGCAACAGCATATTTTTAAATTAACAATTAGATTGATAAAAGAAAATCTTATACATGGGAAGCAACGAACAAACCTTATGTTCTACGCGCTTCAAAATTGTATGATCTGAAGTGCATCACGTGCTTTTCTCAAATCTATCGTCCCACCGCTAAGAGCTGACGTACTACATAGGGTTGAGGTCGACTCGATGCAATTCACACTGGGTTATTGTAATTTAATTTGAATGTAATTTTTTATTAATATAAAAATACTTTCTGATTTGCTCATCAAAACAAGAACTCAATGCAGAAATAAGTTGCAGAGAACATAAACAAATTTTTCTTAATGTTAACAGGTAGAAACAAGGAAAGGAGGGCGAACGGAGTGAACGGTTGTTTTTCAATTTGGATTTGAACTTTGCTGTTGAAATCACAATGAATATTTTATGATAATTTTGCTTGCGGATTCTCCAAACGTATCAGGAACGATTGATGCAAGATGAAAAGATCCAGAACTTTGGAGTGGCGGCATAAAAAAAGATTACGTGTACACGATTACGAAGCCAGCAATAATGAAAATGAGGATAGATTGTATAGGGTGAGAGATTATGTTTTCATATATTATTTTGATTATTTTGTTGCTAGGATTAATTACAACTCGATTATGTTATCTGTTCCAAAACTTTCATAAAATTTATATGCATGCAAGTGTAATCTAGATATGATTTCAATATTTCACTTTAGTACTGGTACATTTTAATTTTAAAGTGATATATTTTATGATTTCCTGTAGTGATACGTAAATATAAATATATTGTGTTATAAACATTTTGATAGGACAAAGTATTATAATATAAAATTTTGTATCTTGAGAAACATATAACTTTTTATTAACAAGAGATACGAAAGATTATTCATTAAGAGGCATTTGCACTAATTTACACATTAAATTCATGTAGATATAGTATTTCATGTAAATATAGTTATATTGTATTGTAACGAGCCGGCTCGTTACAGGGAAAAATCCGCTGAATATAGAGCCAGCGCGTGCCATGCGCGGGCCAGCTGCGCAGAAAAACCGTGCGCGAGCGGAGAATAGAGAGAGAGGACGGTGAGGGGTGGGGGTAGTGAGGAGAGACATTCACGTGTGAACCGGCTTGCCGAACGGAAGTAGACAAAGGAAGAACACTGCTCATTAGACGATAAAGGAAAAAGTGGAATTGAAGAGGAATACCGCAGCAAGTACGCCAAGAGTGAGTGTCGTCGCCCAGGTGATACAGGATTTGAGGAGTGTCGAGAAGACCAAGAGGAGGAAACGCCTCCCGGGCAACGAGAACCGTCACGTGAGCTCGGCAACTGAAGAATCGGCAGCTAAATTTTCCGTGGAATTATAGCGAAGAGAAGTGAGTAACTTCTCCGATACGTAATTAACTGCGAAAAGATCACGTTAAATTAGGCACGCGAGAGTAAATTCGTATACCTCTCTCTCTCTCTCTCTCTTACGGCAAGACATCGCGCGTTGTAAATGCGCGACTGAGCAGTGTGTCATTCGGAAAAGCTCTCGGCCTTTTTCTTCATAAAACGTGTATCAAATGTCAAGTGAATAAAGGGTGTATGTAGTTGATCGGCCGCTTTGCTTATTGACGTGGGCAGAAGCGCACGTACCTCCTCTGCCCAGCCACCCGAACCCACCGACTTCCCCGCGTGAGCAGTACGCCGAGCCCGCATTCGACGAAGCAGCCGGCACAACAGCCGGGAGGTAAGTCCTCCTTCGACGAAGCGGCGGTTAGCTTCGCAACGTGGAAACGACGGTGACTGATTTTTGTTAACGGATACCGATTTATTCTCTCGGGTAAATCACAACCGTTACAGTATATTATTATTTTTTTCAAACAAAAAATAAATTGTTCTTTTTCCAATGCATGGGAATGTATTTATGACATTCAGTTTGAATGCTTTCTAACAATTATCGGACAATTGCAATATTGGAATTCAACTTTTAACGAGTATCGCATTTATCATTACACATATGTTGCAAACAATATTGTAATACTTTTATCTGTTTGGTACATACTACATAAACAAAAACATTGTAATGCCAGTATCTACATATTTATAACAAGAAGAAAAATTCCACACAAATGTATAAATATAAGAAAACTAAATAACTATTTTTATGGTGTTGTACATGTGTAGATAAAAAAATATTTGTTAGTTCTGATAGTAAAGTATGCATATTTTTATGATGTTTAGGAATATTATCATGCACCTGCAACCTATACATCTACATCTAAGGAATCTGAAAGTATTTATTCCAATAATCGAGATTCTACGTCGACATCAACCAATCTTTCTATGATACTTGAGTCTTCAAACGAATCCATTAACCACGATGTAATCCAAGATTCGTCAGAAGAGGTAATGCCCTCAATATCATTTCTTTTCTTGCGTAAGTTAAAAATCAATCAATTAATATAGACATATCTGTGTGTATATGTGACCGCAACCTGACGTGAATGTGCATATATATATTGTAACGTACATATATAAAATGGAACATTCGCTCCCTCTCTGCGCTCGATCTGCCGTCAATAGTTTCCAATCTCAGCAAGGAAAACTTTAGCGTTGATTGATTATAATAATTCGAACGAATTAATAAAAGCTATTGTAAGTTTGGATAATTTATTCGGAGAAAAAGCAAGAAACTATGATAACGAAAGAAATAATTTTGGCTATAATAATCATGAAAATGTACAGATAAACCAATTCAAAATGCAAAATGAACATAATAATTCAAACTATAGAGGGAAAGCGAATTATCGTAAACACGGGAATCGTGGTCGAGGCTGTGGCGCGAATGGGTATCAAAACATCCCAAATGATAATAAGCAATCTAATGAAAATTATAATAACTCACAACAAACACAAATATCAATGCCTGATACTCGCTTTCCCCCACCGTCAGTAGGTAACAGCGAAAGACAGTCTAGTACAAATACCAATGACCATTTAAACTCAAACTAGGCGCGTTGGAATATGGTCCGTCAACGCGTCAACATAATAACGATATAGTAGAGGAGCTTAGTCAAGATTTAAAAAATAAGGGCCAAAACGATGAAAGTATATTCAAAGGAGTTCCGCCTTCTCCTCACATATTATGTAAAATAAGTAATAAAAACATATGGTCATTGATAGATACAGGTAGTCAAATTAGTGCCATATCAGAAAATTTTTATAATGAAGTTAATATAAAACAAAATTTATTAGAATTGCCTGTTACAAATATGATGGTCACAGTGGCAATTGGCAAAAAATCAACAACAATTAAAAAACAAACATTACTTCAAATTAGCATAGATGGACAAGCCTTTGAATTTGTTTTCTTCATAGTCCATACTTAACCACGAAATTAATTTTGGGAAACGATTTCAACTTGAGTGTAGGCTTGATAATCAATTATTGGCGTATATCAATCCATATAAAAAATAAAATAATATCTTCATCAGCAATATTGTTTGAGCCAGGTAGTTCGGAGAAGTTGATTTTTATTAAAAAAAATGATCAAACATGCATTTATATAATAAAATATAATAAAAGAGATATAAATAATGATAAAATAAATGATGTGATCGAAAGTGAATCTCATATTCCTCATGTAAATTATAAAATAATCGAAAACGAAAGTAATATACAAATGTGTAGTATTGACTTAATGGAGGATATAAAAAAGGAAATAATTGAGGGTAATGAAATATTTAATATAGAAGATTATTTGAATGGAAATGATAAGACAATTATGAATGCATGCTCAATAAATAATCAAGAAAGATCAAATCTTGCCGAACAGCTTGATTCAGTCGGGGTAAACCTGACAATGCTCGATGAGGGTAAGCGAAACGTATTCATGTCAATGTTGAGACAATTTCGAAACTTGTTCTCTGACAAACCCGGGTGCGTCACCAATTATGTACATCGACTTAAATTAAAATCTTCAAATCCTACAATAAAACAAACATATCCTGTGCCATACGCGATCCGTGACGAGATCGAAATTTGTATTAATAAAATGGTAGAAGCTAAAATCATTGAACCCGCTATTAGTCAATATTGCAATCCGTTGCGCATTGTTAGAAAAGGCGATGGTTCCGTTAGAGTTTGCCTAGACGCGAGAAATTTAAGCCAACACATAGAGGATGATCATGAGTCACCACCTATAATAGCCGATATTATGCAAATTTTTTACAAGTGTAAATTTTTCTCTAAGATAGACATGACCATGGGGTACTGGCAGATTCTTTTAGATAGAGAATCTCATCCACTAACAGCCTTTATTTTCAAGGGAAGAATGTACCAGTACATACGTGTGCCATTCGGTATCAAAACTGCAGGTAGTGGCTTCATTCGAGCGTTCACGTTGGCTTTGATGAGTGAAGTACACATATTAGATATATTTCAAATACATCCAGAGTTTGAAGAAATAGCCAGTGAGGGCGAATATGAGATTACTCCCTTTGTAGAAATTAACATCCATAAACAAATAGCAACATATATCGATGACTGCGCAATTGCAACCACTACTTTTAAAAAACATATATTAGTACTCCAAATAATTTTTTCAAAATTAATGACTAACGGATTTACAATTAATTTGGCAAAATGTAAATTTTTGTTATTAGAAATATTATTCTTGGGATTCGAATTATCCTATTATGGAATTCGTCCAGATCCTCAGCGCATAAAAGTAATAGCAGAGTTTGAAAACCCAAAGAATAAACAACAACTACTGCACTGCAACGGTAGTCGATTCAATTAATCGAACCGTTCGCGATTCTGAATTTCGCGCGTTAGTTCTAAGTATTGAGAGAGAGAGGGGGCGCGCGATCTTTCAAATTAGCAGTTACGTCTCAGCTGTTGTGACAAGTAGATATCGCCGAATTTATTTGCACTGTTTTTCTGGCCGACTAATAGTTATTGGTCCATATTAATTACGCGCGTGAGTGCATCAACGAGACCTACAGATTGCAGCGTTTTGGTAGCAGCAGATTTGCAGCTGATAGGTGGTACGAGGCAGCACAGCTGATAACCTAGGACCGGAGGCAGTTGATATTTTGCTGACATCAACAATTACGGCTGATCACCGTAATTGCACCGCAGGGTAGGTGCACCTCCCTTTATTATCGCGTGTCAAAATATATTTATTATTTTGCTCAGCCGCGTTAGCGTTGTTAATTTTGTATTCGCGCCGAACGTTAGATCGCGCCAATTTTCATATCTTCTCTCTCTCTCTCTCTTTTCTCACGGAAAATTATTTAATTGTAAATCCTATTCGCGTGCGTCAGTCTTTCGGCCCGACAAAGACTGTATAGATTTTTTATGAATAAACTTTGTTAAACTTATTCGCCGATTTCGTCATACGATTTTCCTAATAGTTTAAGAAATTGAAATAGGCTTAGGTGTTAATCCTATTACGACTAGGGGATTAAGCGGAGAAGGAGTAAAGTCGCTCACACTTCAAACTCATCGTGTGTCACAAGGCACGTGACTTAAGGTGAGTTCAACTCTGCTTGATCGAAGACAACCAAGTTAAGTCAGCTGACGTTAAGGCGAATACACGTACTAACATACGTGTTAACGGAGCGGCGGTTTGCTCTGCATCGTGGGAGTTTGCTCTTATATAAATTTCCCATTTTTGCAGGATAATCCCCCCGTTACATGGCGCCCAACTGGTATTAAGACCCGTGTCGTGCGAATAGGATTGTGCGTCGAAGGTAATCGACGCACGAGAGAGAGAGACGATTGCGCGAGCGCTTAGGAAGGTTTGAGCGGGTGGTAGAGCGAGATCGTGAGCGGTACGCCCTCTGCTGGGGAAAAAACGAAACCACTTCGAACCTTTGGTTAAAAATTGTTAAGATTATTGTAAAAAGGGCCGAAAGCGATAATTATTGATAGGTCGAAGTGATTTCAGATCGTACGGGAGAATCAGGTGTTAACCCATTTCAACCATAGTTTGGTGTATAAAGGGGGGTTGGTAACACCTGATCAACGATAAAGCAGAGAGCGCGACCCAAGCGTGCAGTCCAAACATTAGCCAGGCGGGGCAAGCAAACAGCAGGCTCCGACCTTAGGTAGGATAATTTTATAATATTTATAGAAAGTTTGCGGAGACTGCACGCGCTCATAATCTCCTTTTAAAAGGCCTTATAAAAGGAGGCATTAAAAGTAGTGACACTAAATAGTGTACACCCCGCTCATACCTTGGGTGATAGGAAGCGGTAGTGGTCGATTAGGCCGAAATTTTAAACCTCAACCGCATCCTACACCCGTGCGGAGGCGAAATGGCTCTGTTGTCAGCTCAAATCGACAATTGGGCATTAGAGCTGACCACCGCACAGCGCGAACATTATTTAGCGGATTTGGAGCTGCGCAAGGATGGAAGCGTCATCCAACAGGCGGCTAGGCTTGGGAGATGGTTGCTGGGTGAGTACACCGCCACAGATTTCCAAGAGACCACGCACAGCAAAGAGGTAGCGGGACGCAGGAGGCGATCCCGACAAGCGTGGCTCGACACAGTCTGTGACGAGTTGGAAAACTCCACCACGGATGATAACAGCGACCATCCCCTCAGGATCATCAATAGGGGGGGAATATCATTGACTGACATGTCAAGGACATTCACCTGCCCGGATGAGGACTCTGAGGGTGAAGCCAGCCGCCAAGAAGAGGATGAACTCATCCAGAAGGCCCTTAGTACGCAAGAGCAGGAGAAGGAGGAGAGGAGACGGAGCAATCCGGACCCCAGGGCGCAGGAATCCTGCACTCGGAAGGAACCTCAGGAAGAATTATCCTTGAGTGAAGCCTTCCGAGAGATAGAGTATCTGAAGGAGGGAATAGACCATAACCAAAAGTTGGTAGGTCGAATCCTAGAAACCCTTCAGACTCTGCAGGGATTACAGGTGTGTGCGGAGCGCGAGGCGCAGGACATGCGCATACGAATTCGAGAGCTGGAAGACGCAATGCATGATATGGCCAGTGCTAACCGTTCTTCTCAGCGTGACTCGGTTCAACCGCGCTCCGGACGTAATGTGGACTTTCAGGACACATACACCTGTCACTACGACTCGGGGATTCCGGGGAGTACACCGGCTCCTCCAAGACCAACACCTAGGAGAAGGGACGTCACCACACCGGAAGTCCTCCAACGAAGAGGAGGTGAAGAGGATTCTGAAGTCTATGGGAGATCCGCACCCGTTCGACAGAGGAGTCGAAGCGGATCATCTGGCACCGGACATCAGATATTCTCAGGGCTCTCCACAACCCGAGATGTTGGGAAAATTGTCCGCGGATGGAAATTGAGGTTTGCGGGCAGTAGGGCACAGAGCGTAGATACGTTTCTGTCGAGGTTGGAGGATCTGCGCGTAGGTGCAGGACTAACTGACGACGAAGTGCTTTGTTCCGTATCAGAGATCCTCGAAGGTAACGCGAGGACCTGGTACGATAACAACAAGTACCAGTGGCTCAGTTATGACGAGTTCGTCGCGGACGCCCGGGATTGGTTTGGCACAAGTACGCAACAGCAACAAAGGCTGTTGCAGGAAGCCCAGAACCGGTTCCAGGGTGAGGACGAACTAGTGCGAGACTACGTGTCCAACCTGGTGGCTCTTGTCAATCGACTAGAACCACCCATGCCCTTGGAGAGGTTATTAGACCTACTCCATGCAAACCTCCTTCCAACCATCCAAATCCAGCTGCGTCGGAGCGAGATGACGTCAATACGCGAATTCAACAGGAGGGCGACCGAGGTACAGAACACCTTATCTTATGGTCGCCGTCCACGTGTATTCGCTGACCCCAACTCGACGATCTTCCCTCAGCACGCCTACCAGCCGAGCAAAAGAACGGCTGGTAGTAAATCCCAAACCGCTGCAATGGCCAGCGAAGGGAAGGGGCGTGCGAAGAAGGAGGCAGATCCGCAGCGCGGACTGGGCGTGGAGAACCCCGTCAGGAGGCCTACCGAACAAGCATCGGTATCGGCTACGCAAGTTCCTACTTCTGATAAGAAGATGGAAGAACGCCTGGAGGGCATCGAGCGGATATTGCCCAAGTTGGCCGCTGACAAGCAAGCCAGCCCTCCAGAACAGCGTAAGAGCCGATGGCGTGGAGGAAGAAAAAATTCTCCTTCTTCCAGGTCTCCTGGCGAGCGGCGAGAAGGTCAGAGGCGGAAGATAGACTTTACTAAGCCTCTCCAGTGTTCCGCTTGTGGCAAACTGGGTTTTAGTCGCAAGTTCTGCCCAGATTGCAACAAGGGAAACGACAAGGAGAGCGAAGAGAAGAGGTCATCTTCGCGCCTCCAGTAAATTCGACCTCTCGCTGCGGGTCGCCGAAGGGAAACAGCAAGTTGTCGGCGACCCAGGGATCCAAACAAGTCCTGGGAGGGCATCAAGAGAGCCCAGGACATAGCAGTATATTAGAGCGGAAGGCAATTGAACTCGATGTCAGCCCTCGGCAGCATAGGGGAGTGGTTATCCTGAAAGGACCAGATGGCCACATACAGGTTGTGGAGGAGGGGGAAGACTCCAGGGAGAGCCCCTCCACACAAGAAGCTCTTCTGCCGAAGGGATCCACGAGTATAAGCCAGCCCAACATCGTCGCGGCCGCGGAAGGAAAAAAGCCGCTGAAAAGCACGATGAAAGGAGGCGAAGATGGGACTCGTGGATATGACCCAGAGGATGAGACCAGGTGGTGGTTGCGGGTAGACATAGGTGACTTTAAAATCAGAGCACTCTATGATACCGGCGCCTCATCCACGGTCATGGGTCAATTAGGGCTAAGATTGGCATCGGAGATGGGACTCGGGTTGAATGTGACCAGGGCGGGCGATGCAAGGCTTGCTGATGGACGCCCGTGCCCTATAATTGGTCACGTGATGTTCCCTTTTAAAGTAGGGGGAATCACGAAGACAATCAGAGTCGCCATTACGCCGCTGCTCACAGATGACTGCTATGTAGGCGCGAACTTTATAAGAGAGTTCCGCGCAATTTTGGATCCCGATGAGGATGAATTATGGCTTAAGGACGCCCAAGTGAAAGTACCAATGGAAGTGGCTGGAATTGATGGTACGGCATTTCTCGCACCGGTAGGACTATAGGAAGCCACGGAGTCACAGCTTGAAGAAATTGAAGACCTCGTCAGAAGATTAATTCCTGACGGGGGTCAGGCTTTAGGTTGTGCCGTGGGGGTTGAGCATGAAATAGATGTTGGAAATGCTCGACCCATCAAACAGAAATACTACCCAGTCTCAGATAGAGTGCGAGAGGAAATGCACACGCTGGTCAAAGATATGCTGGAAAAGGATGTTATCGAACCAGCGACCAGCGGATGGTCAAGTCCAGTAGTAATGGAAAAAAGGCAGATGGAAAGTATAGGTTTTGTGTGAATTATCAAAAGGTAAATGCAATTACCAAACCTGATGCCTATCCTTTACCATATATGAACGACATCCTAAGACGAATAAGGGATGCAAAGTTCATATCTACTTTGGACTTGAGCAGTGCGTACCATCAAATTCCCTTAAAGGAAGAATCGCGTCCAATATCAGCGTTTACAGTTCCTGGATTAGGTCATTTTCAATTTAAGAGAATGCCCTTCGGACTGTCATACGCAGGAGCGACCTTCCAGAGGTTGATGGACAAGGTAATAGGCCCGGATATGGATCCATTCGCTTTTGCCTACCTTGACGACGTAATCGTGGTTTCGTCGTCCTTTGAGGAGCATAAGCGGCACCTAGAAAGGGTATTAAAAAGAATTCTAGGTGCGGGCCTAACCATCAACAAAGAGAAAAGTCACTTCTGTAAGACGGAAGTCAGGTACTTGAGAGTTCTTGTGAACCAGGACGGAGTAAGACCAGATCCCGAGAAAATACGCCCGATATTAGAGTATCCAACACCCCGGACTGTCAAACAGGTGAAGCGATTCATGGGAATGACTTCGTGGTATAGACGTTTTATACCCGACTTTGCCATGATCGCTGAACCTATAAACCGCCTGACAAAGAAGAATGTACGTTTCTCTTGGGAGGAGGAGCAAGAGCGAGCTTTCACGAGATTGCAGGAGGCGATGACTTCCGCCCCAATACTGCAATCACCCGATCCGAACGGTCAGTTTGTACTGCAAACTGATGCTAGTGACAGTGGAATCGGGGCAGTTCTCGCACAGGATGTCGAGGGAGAGGAGCGTGTAATAGAATACGCCAGCCGATCACTCAACAGTGCTGAGAGAAATTATACGGTCTCCAAGAAAGAGTGCTTGGCAGTGGTATGGGCCATTGGAAAGTTCCGGCCGTATATTGAAGGGCATCACTTCAAGGTCATCACTGATCATAGTTGCCTGAAATGGCTC
Organism: Phymastichus coffea; assembly: GCF_024137745.1. Lineage (NCBI taxonomy): Eukaryota > Metazoa > Arthropoda > Insecta > Hymenoptera > Eulophidae > Phymastichus > Phymastichus coffea. The sequence continues at coordinate 1,691,287 of NW_026706827.1, forward strand.
CACAATATGAGAAATCCCACAGGAAGATTAGCGCGATGGGCGCTAGCATTACAAGGCAATGTCTTCGATATCGAATATCGAAGAGGGGATCTCAATGTGGTGCCAGACGCTTTATCTAGGGCCTATGAGGAGGAGGGGATTGAAGTGAGTGCTATAAATAGTCGGCCGGAGACCACTGACGCCTGGTATTTGCAACAATACCAGGAAGTATGCCAGGACCCACACTCTCATCCCACTTGGAAGGTGGTGGGAGGGAGACTGTATCATTATCAGCCTGATGAGGATGGTGAAGGGTCCATCGACAACGATGAAGCGTGGAAGCTTGCGGTGCCTAGGGAGAAAAGGTACCAGGTGCTCCAGGAAGTCCATGATGCTCCTACTGCAGGACATCAAGGACGAGAGCGTACGTTCTCCAGGGCTAGGCGCTTGTACTACTGGCCTAAAATGTATGATCAGGTCAGGGAGTACGTAAAGAGTTGCCCGGTATGTCAGCAATGCAAGGTGGAACAAAGAGCACCTTGCGGGCTGATGGGTCGTAGACAAGTATCACGACCCTGGCAGGTGGTGGCCGGTGATATCACTGGTCCATTTCCTAAAAGCTCTCGAGGTTTTGAGTATATCTTAGTCTTTATAGACTTGTTTACTCGCTGGGTAGAGTGTGTTGCGATACGCAAGGCCAATGGGAAGACAATCGCAAGGGAATTACACGAGAGGATCGTCACTACGTTTGGTGCGCCAGAGGTATTCTTGTCGGATAATGGAACCGCATTTAAGAATCAGGAGGTCGATTCATACCTGCAGATGAACGGCATCCAGCGCGCTTTGACTCCCGTGTATCATCCCCAAGCGAATCTCACAGAGCGAGTAAACAGGACTCTCAAGACCATGATCACGTCTTACGTAAGCCGTGATCATAAGAGCTGGGATGAACACCTGTCAGAGTTCAACTTCGCGTTGAACTTGGCAACTCATAGCGCCACCGGATATAGTCCTGCGATGCTCATGTTTGGGCGTCAGCCGGTACCTCCTTTGACGTTCAGAAGAACCCAAGATCAGCAGGCCCTTGAATGTTCGGAGGGTCAGGCTGTGGAAGATTGGGCTGAACATATGGAGAAGCTTCCTAATTTGTGGGAGAGAGCTAACTCCAAGTCAAAGGAGGAAGCTGCGCGTCAGGCGGCTTATTATGACCGGAAGAGACGGCAACCCGAGTTTAAGGTCGGAGATTGGGTTTGGAAGAGGAACAGGATTCTATCTTCAGCTGCTCAAGGTATTTGAGATAAATTAGCGCCGAAATACAGTACCGTCCATTAATTTTGGATGGGGAATCCATTTTTTGCTCTGACTTCTCACGCGCATATCTTCTTCAATATTTGTCGGAAATTTTTTTTAAAAATATTATTGGAAAGTACTCCTTAAAAGCTTCCTTTTTGTGTTATTAATTATTTTTTATGCCGTTTTTGAGACTGTGAGACCCTTAAGCAATTTTACAATTTTTACAATTTTTTGATTTTTGTTCAACCAGCTACAGTTTTTTTAGTAATAAAGTTGGAAAAAAACGGAAAGCAGATATGAAAAGTACTTGCGAAATGCCATATGCAAGTATTTTTCAAAAAAATTTTAAGTCTTTTTGTTGTTAAATTTTTACTACGACAAGTCAATCGCTGCCTTTTTTTTATTACGGAGTATTAAATAAAAAAAAACATTTTTGTTTCAAGCATATTTATTAAAATTATAATTTTAGCATTATAACATTTGGATTAACGTAATCAATGTCGTATGGTACGTATATAATTACATTTTAAATATAGTTTGCACAACAAAATATACAATGAAATCACAACTCTTAGAAATCTTTGAACATTCAACAAAAATATGAAACTAGACTCAATAATAGAACAATAAATTATATATTTACAAGCAAACAAAAAAAAATATTAAACTTTTGATTCGTCGAAAAATTCTCCTTTGGCTTTAATCACAGCTTTACAGATTCTTGGCATTCTTAACACTAATTTTTCAAGCACAGTACGGTCAAGAGAGTTCCAGCTGCTTTCAAGGGCATTCCATAATTCGGAAAGGTTTTGTTTTGCTTTCTGCTTTTTCCGTATTCGTCTATCTAGCTCGTCCCACAATAATTCAATTGGATTTAAGTCTGGCGACTGAGGAGGCCATATCATTCTTTTTAATACTCCATTCTCTTCTTTTTTACTTAAATAATTTCTACACAGTTTTGAAGAGTGTTTGGGATCGTTATCTTCTTGAAAATGGAACCCATCACCAATTAAACGTAATGCAGACGGGATAGCGTGTCGCTGCAAGATGCTGTGATACATTTTCTTATCCATAATACCTTCTATTTTCTTCAAATCTCCCACTTGATTACACGCAAAACAACCCCACACCATAATACTTCCTCCACCGTGCTTGACTGTCGGTATAAGACACTGTTTAGAAAACCGTTCGCCAGGTCTACGCCGTACGTACTGTTGACGTTTGCTGCCAAATAACTCGAATTTTGATTCGTCTGTCCACAAAACTTTTTTCCAATCTTCGATTGTCCAATCTACATGTTCTTTTGCCCATGCAAGACGTTTTTTACGATTAATCGGTCGAAGGAGAGGCTTCTTAGCAGCAATGCGTCCGTTTAAGTTTGCTTCGTGTAAGCGGCGTTTCACTGTTGTTAAACTAACTGGTTTATTCTTCGATGCATTAATATTTGCTGTTATTTCAGGAGCAGTTACTCTTCTATCACGTTTACTCGATACAACAATGAACTCGTCTTCTTTGCTTGACGTTTTTCGAGGCTGTCCTTTGCGTGGGCGATCAGCATTATTTTTGAAATCTCGGTATCTTTGACATGCTCTGTATACTGAGCCATATGACATCCCAAGTTTTTTTGAAATTTCAGAATATGATAAATCTTCATTTCGTAAAGCTACAGCTTGTGCACGCTTTTCTTTTTTCGATAAAGCACTAGTTTTGAGTTTGTCTTGTTTGGTTTCACGTTTTCTTGATCTTTTCGACAACACTTTGCACACTCGATAGTAAGGGACGCGTAATTTTTTTGCAATTGCATGGAAAGAAACACCTAATTTTCGTAAATTTCGAATTTGAGATTGCTCTTCTCTCAATGTCCTCACCCGCTGGAAACCCATTTTCAACTGATGTGTGATATAAACATATCGAGCATTTTCACCTTTAGTACCTCGAAACCAAAGACAGGAGTTGAAAACGTAAACAAACATTACGTGTACTCAAGCGTCGGAGTTCTCATGATCGATTGTTATGTTAGAGAAATAAACCTATAGCTTTCTCTAATTATAACTTAAAACAAAATGACTTAAAATTTTTTTGAAAAATACTTGCATATGGCATTTCGCAAGTACTTTCCATATCTGCTTTCCGTTTTTTTCCAACTTTATTACTAAAAAAACTGTAGCTGGTTGAACAAAAATCAAAAAATTGTAAAAATTGTAAAATTGCTTAAGGGTCTCACAGTCTCAAAAACGGCATAAAAAAATATTTAATAACACAAAAAGGAAGCTTTTAAGGAGTACTTTCCAATAATATTTTAAAAAAAAATTTCCGACAAATATTGAAGAAGATATGCGCGTGAGAAGTCAGAGCAAAAAATGGATTCCCCATCCAAAATTAATGGCCGGTACTGTATGCCGGTCCGTACGTGATTGAAGAGGTTTGTGGTTCCAACACGTACAGGCTAGGCAATCAGCTGGAGATCCTGTCTGAGCTCTTCCATGCCAAAGACCTTAAACCATATTACGGTCCGGGTGAGGATGAGGAAAGCGAGGAGGTCATCGAACCTCGCGAGCCGCCAGAAGAACTGCCGTCGGAGGATGCGAACGATTCCGCGGATGCGCGCGAAAATCCGGGAGGGGATTTATCGGATAGCGAGCGGGTCCAATTAGTAGCCCCCACGGTCGTAGATAAAGTTCCCACCGAGATGTCGGAGTTACCGGTATCTGCCCCAACTAAGAGAGGTCGAGGTCGACCTCGAAAGGTTCCAGAGACGGTCACCGGTCCAGCGAGGGGCAACAACTCTCCCGTGAAGGTGAATAGAGGGAGAGGTAGGCCTCGAAGGACCGTGCCCGTCGTACAAAGGACGGTTGGGCCGATAAAACCGAGCGGTAACCGACGAGGGCCAAGACGTTCCCACAAAGAATCGCGAGGGAGCGTATAACTCGGTGGGATGCGGCTATTATTAGGATTGTTTCTTCGCGCAGGGAGATTCATCCGAAATTTGTTGTTTTTTGGATGTTTCAGATGGACCGGAGAATCGTCGTCGAAGAGGAGACCTTCGAGGTGGTCACGCAGATGTTGTTAGATCTGCAACTGGGCTCTGATGCGACGCAGCTTATTGAAAATCTGCGGAGCTTCGCCAGGGTCCAGTTAGAAGGGACCACCCGAAGGGATCGGCGCAATGCCTCGGTGGCAGAGGTTCTCCGGGATTCGTCGTGGGTCGCCCCGAAGAAGGCTTCTCGGGACGCTTCGACACAGACCGAGGACCAGGACAGTGTCGAACGTCCCAAGTCTACAGTGGACCAGGGGGTGCAGACCCTCAAGTCCGGCGTAACCCTTACGTCGGACAGTGCGAGCCAATGCCCAGGACCCAGGGAAACCTGTGGGGCCTCGCACTGGGTCTGCAATCATCCCCGGATCCCTGAGCAGCCTACTCTCCTCCTCGACTTCAGACACGTGCGTCTGGGGATCAACGAGGTGGGGAGTGCCTGGCGGTTCGCTCAAGAACTCCAGTCTCAGGTGCAGGAGCACCTGAGACGCTTTTTGAGCCGCCAGGGCGCAGAAGAGTTGCTCGGGGAGTGGGCAGGGATGGCTCAGCGTCAGAGGGCCTATGGAGAGGCCCTGCTGCGGGTGGATAACGGACAAGAGTCCTTCGCAGCGCTCCCGGCGCCGGCTCAAGAGAAGAGAGCCCCGGGAGCTACTGACGCTGGACCGACGCTCACGGTCCATGTGGACGGGCGCATGGCTCCTGATACCACCATCGTGGTCAGGTCGAAGGATGGACGTGCGACCGCCACGGTGGGAGGCGTGACCATCACCGCCTCACAGGGAGTCAGTGCCCAGCAGTCCCCTCTGGCTGCTGAGCAGCCATCACAAGGACGGGAGGCTGCTCAATCTCGGTCGCAGCTGAGGGGCTGCTACATCTGTGGAGAGCCTGGGGTGACCAACTCCCAGCGGTGCCCGAAGAAGGCTACACACTGGCGCTACCCGAAACATCGCGCGCCAGGTGTAGCCAAACAATGATGTAGGCCCTGGAGGGCAAATAAATTAGCCGAAGTAAAGAAGGGAGTGTTTATTTTGTTTCCTTTCCTTCTTTATTACTTTCAGGTTCCTGATGGCAGCGAATCGCGGGTATTCGTCCTGCCCGGGTAGTCAGGACTTGGAGGGGGCTGCAACGGTAGTCGATTCAATTAATCGAACCGTTCGCGATTCTGAATTTCGCGCGTTAGTTCTAAGTATTGAGAGAGAGAGGAGGCGCGCGATCTTTCAAATTAGCAGTTACGTCTCAGCTGTTGTGACAAGTAGATATCGCCGAATTTATTTGCACTGTTTTTCTCGCCGACTAATAGTTATTGTTCCATATTAATTACGCGCGTGAGTGCATCAACGAGACCTACTGATTGCAGCGTTTTGGTAGCAGCAGATTTGCAGCTGATAGGTGGTACGAGGCAGCACAGCTGATAACCTAGGACCGGAGGCAGTTGATATTTTGCTGACATCAACAATTACGGCTGATCACCGTAATTGCACCGCAGGGTAGGTGCACCTCCCTTTATTATCGCGTGTCAAAATATATTTATTATTTTGCTCAGCCGCGTTAGCGTTGTTAATTTTGTATTCGCGCCGAACGTTAGATCGCGCCAATTTTCGTATCTTCTCTCTCTCTCTCTCTCTCTTTTTCTCACGGAAAATTATTTAATTGTAAATCCTATTCGCGTGCGTCAGTCTTTCGGCCCGACAAAGACTGTATAGATTTTTTATGAATAAACTTTGTTAAACTTATTCGCCGATTTCGTCATACGATTTTCCTAATAGTTTAAGAAATTGAAATAGGCTTAGGTGTTAATCCTATTACGACTAGGGGATTAAGCGGAGAAGGAGTAAAGTCGCTCACACTTCAAACTCTTCGTGTGTCACAAGGCACGTGACTTAAGGTGAGTTCAACTCTGCTTGATCGAAGACAACCAAGTTAAGTCAGCTGACGTTAAGGCGAATACACGTACTAACATACGTGTTAACGGAGCGGCGGTTTGCTCTGCATCGTGGGAGTTTGCTCTTATATAAATTTCCCATTTTTGCAGGATAATCCCCCCGTTACACACTACGTGACCTAAATGCGCACTTTAGCAATGCTTCTCCGTGACTTAAGTTGACCATCATTATTACGCCGTGGATTAGTAAATTTACTTGAGTCATGGCTTTGATATAACAATAAGAATAAAAATACTAAAAATATTCAATTTTATTGATTAACATGTACAGGAGAAGTGAACAATTTCTTTAAATACTCAAAAAATTAATCCATTTATAAACCAAGTGAGAGCATGACGGATTGAAAATTGAAGTTTCGCGGATGCACGAGGTATCTCAAAACACCTTGCTCCCCAGTTCAATTCTGCAGATTTGTCCAACAATAAGTTGTAATTAATTGATTTTTATTTGCTCAATTCAAATATGTAATCAAATAGAATTGCACGTAATAGTTTTTTCATAATAAGTTAATAACAATATTATGCTATCACTAAAGATTCCAAAAAACTCCAATTGGCCAATTAAATAACATAAGCAACGTTGAATATTTTTTTGTTAACATTTTTTTAACTTATATGTTCTCTAAGTGTGCCATCCCGACTCATTGATCGCATTTAACGTTTTCATTTAACAAAGCCTTAATGAATTTGCTCCGCAACATAATTCTCTATTCTGTATAGGTTTTAAAAGATAGCACTCAGATGTGCCTTTTCTAGAAAATCGATAAACTAATTATGTCACCAGATAGTTAATTAAAAAAGCAACAACTTTGTCTTCTACCATTTGTTGGTTTGCCCTCGAAAACTACCTTAAAAAATAAAATAGGTTTTACATGTTCCAGCACCCAGATTCGATGTGCGGTAAAATCTAGAAAAATTTGTTAAAAAAGAATAATTTACCACTAATCGTTAGTTCGTGAGATGAACTAACGGTATCCATAGTAAAATCGTTGATGAATTAATTATTTAAGTAATTAAAAATAAAAAATTGCTTCGATCTATGACGATCATTTTGATTTATTATAAGTATCATTTTTGTTTTATTTAACAATATTTTACATTTTAGCCGATAGTTAATTTTATGAGGTCATGTCATTTTAGAAACAAAGTTATGTATGATACCAGTGATTTACAAATCAATGTTAATAAGTACCACCTTTCTTCATGGTTTGGCCACGAATATTGATTGAACTCTGCAAACAAAATCACATGAAGTCATAGTATTTTACCTCCCCCGGTCTAGCCTGCAAATTAAACCAAAAAAAATATTTAGGTGTGTAAACTTATAGTTTTTTAATTGCCCAATTCAACTGCGTTATTTATTTTATTTGCCCACTTTCACTTTACTTACAAAAATTAATAATTATATCCGGTATCACTGCAAACTTCAAGCGTCAATATCTCGATAATTAAGTAATACTTCTTAATTCTTGAAAATGCAAAAAATTGCTTTTGCAATGATTTAATTTTCCCAGTCGATTGCAATGACAATTCATCAATTTTTCATATGAAAAATATAAAAAACTAAAGTATGTGTACGATTCGCGCATTGCGCATGCGCAATCAAATTAAATCTCATCGGATTTTATAATGCCACTATCATTACCTATAATAAAAAGTAACTAATCATAAAATATTTTTCTTTATTATATGTAAACGATTTTTAACTATTTCTTCCACTACAATAAAGGTCATTTTATTTGATTTGAAAATTATTACAGAAGTTTCATTGGACAGTGACATATGAGGTTAATTAATGTTCTTATTTTATAGAATTAGAATAATTATAATTTAATAGCTACATATTTAGGCATTGGTTTCTTTGATAAAAAATACCATCCAATATGATATAAAAAATAGAGGCGCTGTCCAATATTTCCGGTACGATACAGACTTGATTTGATTGCGCCTGCGCAATACGAGAATCGTATAAATGTTATTGCTATTTAATAATTTTCACATGAAAAATTGATGAATTGTCATTGTAATCGACTGAGCAAATTAAATTATCTCAAGAGAAATTTTTTGAATTTTCAGGAATTAAGAAGTATTACTTAGAGATATTGACGCTTGAAGTTTGCAGTGATATCGGATATTATTATTAATTTTTGTAAGTAAAGTGAAAGAGGACAAAAAAAATAAATATCGCAGTTGAATTGGGCAATTAAAAAACTATAGGTTTACATGTTTAAATATTTTTTTTGCATTAATTTACAGGCTGGATCGGGGGAGGTTAGTATTTTTACTGATAGAAGTTCTGTGAATTAATTCTGGTTCTTCCGGTTCGCTAATAAAGAATATTTATATAATTAGATATTTTAGATACAAACATTTCTCTCTCTCATCAATATCACAATTAAAATGTTGCTGTTACAAATTTTACAAAAATATGGATGAATCCAATTTTCCTGATTTGCTGCGTTTATACAAACAATAGATTGTTTTCATATATCAAGTGTAGTGTGACGTCGGGGTCACTCTCAGGTACGTCTGAGGAAGACGTGTTTCTCAGGTTGCTCTGATTTGGCTTGCGCACAGCGCATAAGCCGGGACGAGCAATATTGCTACGAGAGAAAACTCCTGTCAGGACTGTGATAACCAAGTGTTATCACGAACACATCAGACACTCGCTTAATGTGTTCTTTAGGAGGGTAGAGAAGTTCGCCAGACGCTCGCATAATGAACTTCTTAAAACGGGGAAGAGGTTCACCAGACACAAGCTTAATGAAACTCTGACTATTGGAAACGGACAGAAAGAAAGTGAGAGACAGAAACTAAAAATTTTTTACTTACTTTACTTTTATTTTTTCCTTCTTGTTTCTTTATTTTACGGTTGAGTACCACACACACACACACACTGTAAGATTCGTCCGGTTGTCCTTTGTCGATCCGTTGTCGGGTATTTTGCTCCTGGAGTTATTGGCTTGCTAACTTCTACTACTGTTGTCCTCGGATAACTGGGGTGGAACTCCTCTAATTTTCAAGGGATCCTCCTTTTATGCCCTTTCGCACCAGCATCCCACTCTTAAATTTTGATCCTTTTAGGCAGGAGGAACTTAAAATTTTCCTTACTTAATTGGCCGGAAAATTTAGGGAGTGTCCCAAGCGTGAGTGAAATTCGGGGCCTCATTTAAGCGCTTTGGGCCCTCTTCACATAGATGGCCCTCTATGTACTATTTTGACCTTTTATTATTTAACTAATTCTATTTAAAATTAATTGTGTGTGTGGTACTCTAATTTTACAAAAATATCTCTTAATCTTGTGACGAGAGCAGGCCATGTGCCGGTCTCTCGTCTGCGTTCTCCCTCCCCCACTCGGCAAGGCGTGTTGGCCAACGTTAGGCGCATTAAAGTATGCGCCTAACACTTGGCCTTTTTGTTTCAGCGCCAAGGACGAGCCAGCGCAGTTGAGCGCAAAGAAAAGTTGAAGAGCGCGGAGAGAGAGTGAGAAAGAGAGAGAGAGAGAGAGAGTATTAGGCCCATGCAGGGATTGGCAGGCGCGCAACGCGTGACCGATAAGCGGCGCGTCGCGTGCCGCCTAACTAATAGGTCAAGGTAGGGAGAGGAGCGAGCGCCGCTGAGCGGCTGCAAGACGAGCGCAAGAATTAGTGCGTGAGGGAGTCGAAGTCTAGTCCTACTAGAGTGAGGGAGTCGAAGCCCAGTCCTGCTAGAGTGCAGTAGTCCTAGAGAGAGTGCAGTTTGGGATAGCCGGAAGGAAGATCAACCCTACCGGCAACGGCTTTGTCAGCAACTGCAGCCAACCCACCTGCTAGGAGAGTCAACGTCGCCTGCGGATACCTGGATCAGCGATAGCAGCCAGCAGCTACCAGCGATCTGACCAGCGACGACGCCCGGTACTTCTTGCGGCAGCGTATCGCTCAGGATTCTCGACGTTGCGAGGAACAGGAGATAAAAGGTCAAGCCTTCCTTTTCTTCTTTCTCTCTACACTCTCTCTCTCTGTTGATGCGACGGCCGGTGCGCGTTGAAAAAGATAGCCTGGCACTCACGTGCCGGCTATCTGAAGGTTCGCGCTAAGTTTAACTTATAGTGATGTAAGTTGCGACCGGTGAATTGTCCAGACGCCCACGTGCCGGGCAGTTTACCCGGTATTAGTTCGCGTAGTTTTTAAATAAGTTTGTAATAGGTTAAGTACGCGATTAGGTATTAGGATGAAATGCGAAATGTTCATTTGTGATTATCTTAAGTAGTTTATTGTTCTATTTGTAGTTTGTTCGTCGGTAATTTAGATTATGTTATGCGCGCGTATGTTTAGTGTGAATAATTATTAATAATAATAGGTTGTAAGTGAGATTTGATTTCTGTCTTTCTATATTTTATTTATCATCCTCTCCTCGTTCTCTTCCCTCAATTGCCTTGTGCGAAAGTGCCTCACTTACCCCGCAAAGAATTGGTAACAAAGGACTGAGTTTTGTTACAATCTATAATAAAACTAAACTACAGAACAAAAGTCAAGAACTATATTCATCGGAAAACAACCAGTCTATCAATAGTTTTAACTATTAATTAACTATTAAAAACCTTAAGAAATCCTGAAAAATCAGAGTTAATTATTATCAATATAGTCATTAACCTTCGTTCAAACCACTCTTAAATTTTCTAAAACAAAGTTGAGCGCATTCGACAATTAATCATACAAAATTCGTAATAAACAGAGAATCCTAATAAATACGGAAAGATAATAAATTGTTCCCATATTTATATTTAGGTATAAAATTAAAACATATCCGAGCAATAAACAAAAACTAATAATTAAAATAGTCCTTGTTGATTATTCGAATGTTATTCACAATAGATAAATTTAGCGATTTGTTAAGAGACCTGCAAGCAAATGTGCTTCCTTTAATTTAAAAGAAATTAGCAATAATGAGAATAAATTATTTAAAATAAAATAATAATACTGTTGGCAGGATGCACATGTGCACTGCAGATCTCTACATTCTAAACATGCGCGCAATCTGGCTACTCCGGATGACGCTATCGTAAAATCGCTCTGATTGTCTTCAGCATCCGAAAATTGCCAGATGCGCGAGCCGAAAATTGCCGTTCACAGGAAAAATCGTCTTTATTCAGCCGTACGCAGTTTTTCATCTTAATTTACGAGCTAAATGTGTGGTCGGTATTTTTTTGTCTTATTCCTTTTTTTGACCCGCCGTTACAGTAGTATTGTAGTATAGTATAAAAAATATAGTAAGTATGTAGATGTAAATAGATTTTTTTAATTATTACTACAGATGGCTTGGTTATGGAGAAGGTAAGATTTATCAAATAACTTTATATAGTTGATGATAAATAACCTTTCAATTATAATTATTTCAAATTTCAGAACTTATCTTTGTTCGCAAGTAGTTTTTTTTATACTCAGGGATGATATTTATATTCAGTATTGATGATTTAAACAATTTAAGGATTTATTAAAAAATGAAATTAAAAGGCTTTGTCCTTACAATTGAAATAGATATATGGATATATGGAGCTGTCTACAATGTTCTGTAAGCATTGAAAATCAATTGATATTTAATGTTGCAAAGAAGATCATTTATTGTATTTCTCTTAATATATTTAATAGATCATCAGACAGAAGGAGAGAGTTGAAATTTGAACCAATCCAAAGAGAACTTGTTTTTGATATTGATCATATGACTGATTATGACTAGATTAGGACATGATGTAATGGAGCAGATGTTTGTAACAAATGTTGGAAATATGTAGTGATAGCTGTAAGGATTTTGGATGTTACATTGAGAGGTACATGATTTCATTTTGTATAAACAAAGTCTGAAATCAAATTTATAACTTTTGCTTAATTTTTAATAGATGACTTTCTTTTTGCGCATATATTATAGGTATTTTTCTGGAAGAAGAGTTATTCATTGGATAAGTGATAAACCAGCTTGTTTTTTAACCATTAATGGAAAAAAGAGCTATAGCATATTATTTTTAATTAATTATGGGAGGATAATTCATTAAGAAAAAAGTAAAATTTACTGAAAAGATCCATCATTCTACCAAGTATGTACTGAGAACCAATTATTCAAAAGTTATGTTAATGTTTATAACGGGGTTTTGATCCAGCGCGGGTCACTCGTTATATAAATTACGAGGGGATTAAAACAGCTCGGTGTGGGCCTCGTAATAGGCTGCGCAAAGCCTAGCCCAGCAGCAACAGGAACGTTGTGGTGCAGCGTCTGTTACCTTGGCCCGCGGAGAGCGTCGTGTAGTCCTATGGGCGCTTTGGAACAATCACGAAATTCAGGTGCGAAAGCCGGACGGAACGGGATTGTTTACGATAGGTAAAAGGAAGCGCAAAAGAAGAAAACAGATATACGAGTAACATCGAGTTTACTACGGAGAGTAATACAAAATTAATACGCAGCGTAAGCGGGAGAGAGAGCGGCGAAAGCTAGCGAGAGAGACACGTATTCGAGAAGGTACTTACAATAATGTCTCGGCGTTAGCCCTGCAGGCGATATCCTCAGCCTCGCACGTGGCTCGCGATGACGCGCAGTGTACAGCTCGGGTGCAGTCAAGAGGCGGGCGGCCTTAAAGGCTCGCACGCGTGGTCGCAGGAACTAGCCCGCCAAAGGCACTAGGGGCAATCTCGGCACCGATATCTTACACCGAGTGGACACTCGCGTATTCGCAGACAACCGAAAAGTCAGTCACAAGAGGTTAGTCACGGAAAGTCGGATAACAAAAGATCGCAAGCACGTGTATAGCCGCTCATCACACACCCACGTGCTTCGAAGTCGCCGGTACAAGAGCGAGTCCTTATCGCGCGCCTCTCCTCTACTCTCCTACTCGCGCGCGTCGCGCCGGCCTCCCGAATTCTTGTAGGGATCTACACAGTCGACCGATGCTAAGCGAGCATTTCCATTCGACTACTAACGCCGCCGCGTTGCTGCGACCGACTTGGATATTCAACCAGTACCGCTCTACCCGCCTGTTCGGCAGGTTGCTCCTTCCTACGCTCGTGTACCTGTGTTAAATAAAGTGTTAACCTTTTTCTGATCAAGTACTGGCTGTGGCTACATTCATTCCTCTCCGGAACACCTCAATCTCTATCTCTGGACGACGCTACCCAACATTGGTGACCCCGATTTAGAACAAAAAACAAAAAAAGAAGGAGCGGGAGAATCGTACATTCTCTCTGAGCGAGGCGAGCACGAACAGGTTCATGCTCGCTTTTCCGATCGCCGGCGCGCACAAAGCCACGATCGCGTGAAGAAAGCTCGAGTGTTACGGAGCAACGGTGGAAGGCCGGCGCGAAGCCACTTCCCGAAGTGGGTGTCCTGACGCGAAGTCAACACCCGAAAAAGGTATTCACGGCGCGAACCCGATACCCGAAGACATAGACGACGTAACGTCATCGACTCGTTTTCTGCAATCACTCACCGACGCAGCTACATTAGCTATTTTCGTCGAGTATCATCTACAACAAGGTGGCCATTGGAATATAATCTTCGAGGACAACGGCAGCAGCTCCGAGAAAATCACAGAAGAGCAAGCGTCAAATTACAGACAAGCGAGTGCAGTGCGCGGAATTGAGAAAGCGCGCGCAAACTTGTTCAGAGGCGCGCGTAAACAATTCGGCGAACCAAACGACGGTTACGCTCAGGTTGAATCTCTTTCAACGCGATAACTATAAAAAACTAGTGCATTCGATTTCACCACATTTTTTCTCTTACGATTTACATTTTTTCGATTAAGCGAAATCGAGGACTCATTTCTTTTTCATTTTTTTTTAATTCATACAAAAGGAGAGAATAGTTCGCGATCGCGGCGGCGTGTGTTGGATAAGATTTAGTTTTGCGCTATTGTGAGGCGTCTGTGAGCGCAGTAAGGGCAACTTGTGAGCCACACACACGCATCGGCGTCCAATAGGTCGCGGGCCCACTGACAGTCCCCGGGCTACCCCGAACCACGATTTTCTCTCTCTCCTTTTCGACATGGGCGAGACACCATCCATCGAACAATTTCGAGCTCTCGAAGCGCAACTGACCGCGGCTCAAAATGCCATCGAAGGTTTGCGTAACGTCCAACCGCAACAACCACCACCGCCAACTACGAACAATACTAACGCACCAGCGATCTACGCGAGTTACCGCCAACCGAACATTCCCGCTTTTTCGCGAGAAGATCCAAACACGTGGTTCTTGCAAGCCGAGATAACGTTACGAAACGCCGGCATCACCGCGTCTGCTACTAAGGCCGATTTTATAGCGGAAAAGCTTGACATCGAGGCTCTCCAAGTAGTCTCCGAACTCCTACAACGCGACCCACGACCAGGCGATCTTTATACGCTAATGAAAGAAAAACTCGTAGGAGCTTACAGCTCGTTCGCTGAAACGCGTTTACGACGCATGATGAAAGGCCAGGTTCCCACGACCGGCAAACCATCACTCATCATCACTCGACTAAAAGCACTAAATACGGGAGCTAACGACGATATTATTCGCTCCGTTTTTCTCGAGCAACTTCTGCCCCCTTGTCGTGCAGCGCTAGCTGTCTCTAACGTAACCGATCTTGATACTTTGGGCACCATGGCCGACAAATACGCGGAATCGGCAGAATCTGATCCGGGCTTTATCTCAGCAGTCAACAGCTCAAAAACCCCGTCGCCCACCAACAATCTCGAAAGCCAAATCGCTAAATTAAAAGAGCAATTCGCGAAACTTCAGGCTGCCTTCGATCGCTCGAATCGCAGTCGATCTCGCTCTCAGCGGAATGCGAACAATCAGAAGCCTCTGAGTTCGGAACAGGCTGCAGGAGCATGTCGTATCCATAAAAAATATGGAGCTGAAGCCCGCAAGTGCATTCAGCCGTGCTCATGGAAACCGGAAAACTAAAACGGCCTCCCCGCGCGGAAGCTGCGGGCGAGAATGTTCCTTCCAAACGCTTCCACATACAGGATCGCGCTTCACGTTTACAATTCCTTGTCGACACTGGCGCCGAGTTATCGCTCATCCCGGTCACGAATCCAGGTGCGAGACCTGCAGCATTGCAGCTGTTCGCAGCAAACAACACACCTATCAAAACCTATGGAAAAAAAAACTCACACTCGACCTTCGACTTAAACGACCCATTGTTTGGAGTTTTTGCGTCGCGGCAGTATCCACTCCCATCATCGGAGCAGGCCTGCTCGATCATTACGGTATTGTCGTCGATGTGCGTCGCCGTAGGTTGATTGACCCAGCTACAGGTTCGTCTAGTGTTGGTTACTTTAAACCATCGGACACAATAGCCTGTCTCAAGATTCTCGACCCCAATTGTAGATTTTCCAAAATTGTTGCCGAATACCCAGAAGTTTGCGGTTCCAAACCAGCGAAACCCATTACCTTACACGACGTATTCCACCACATCGAGACTTCTGGCCCACCGGTCGCCGAGCGAACCAGACGTCTCGACCCCGAAAAATACAAAATTGCCCAAGCCGAATTCGACGAGCTTGTCAAACAGGGCATCTGCCGTCAGTCTAAAAGCCCGTGGGCGAGCCCTATTCACATGGTGCGGAAGCCAGGTGGGAAATGGCGTATTTGTGGTGACTACCGCCGACTTAACACTATTACCCAGCCCGACAAATTTCCCATACCCCATTTACACGATTATTCCGTGAATCTTCATGGAAAAACAATATTCACAAAGCTCGATCTTCATCGGGCATACTACCAAATCCCCGTCGCTCCCGTTGACGTGATAAAAACAGCGGTGATTACGCCTTTCGGCTTATTCGAATTCATTTTCATGCCGTTCGGTCTTCGCAACGCCGCGCAATCGTTCCAACGATATATCAAGCAGGTACTCCAGGGTT
Organism: Phymastichus coffea; assembly: GCF_024137745.1. Taxonomy (NCBI): domain Eukaryota; kingdom Metazoa; phylum Arthropoda; class Insecta; order Hymenoptera; family Eulophidae; genus Phymastichus; species Phymastichus coffea. The sequence continues at coordinate 1,707,404 of NW_026706827.1, forward strand.
TAGACTTCGTCTTTCCTTACATCGACGATATCCTTATCTCCTCTGTTGACGCCGAAGAACATGAGAGACACTTGCGTATCGTACTAGAGCGATTGAAGCTTGCGGGCCTAAGACTCAATCTTACCAAATGCGAATTCGGAAAGGACGAGATTATATTTCTTTCGAACTTGATCAACAGGAAAGGCTCGAAGCCTACCGATGAGATGGTTCGTGCCATCACCGAGATACCAAAACCACAAACAATAGCGTCACTTCGTTCGTTTTTGAGCCTCATCAATTTTTATCGCCGTAACCTCCCGCACGCGGCCGCCGAGCAATCGCTTTTGTACGCATATACGCACAACGCGCGTAAGAACGACCAAAGGCCCATCGCATGGACCCCTGAAGCGGAGCGTGCTTTTGAGAAAACAAAGTCTGACCTAACCACCGCCACATTGTTGAGCCACCCCTCAACAGACGCGGAAACACGCATAGTTACAGATGCATCCGATATAGCCATGGGTGCAGCCCTCGAGCAATTTCTCGACGGATCGTGGAAACCCTTAGCGTTTTTTTCGCGCAAATTTAGTAAAACCCAACTTAATTACGACACGTACGATCGCGAATTAACAGCGATATACGAAACAATTAAGTATTTCAAGGATTTCCTCGAGGGAAGAGAGTTTGAAATTGTGACAGACCACAAAGCGCTGATTTTCGCTTTCGCTCAACGCTCCGATAAAGCGTCACCGCGTCGACGACGGCAACTCGGTTATATCTCGCAATTCACAACCAAAATCAAACACCTACCAGGCTCCCAGAACGTCGTGGCCGACTGTCTCTCCCGAGTCGAATCAGTCCGTCTACCCCTCGAGATTGACATGCTCGAACTAGCAAAAGCTCAGGCTGACGATCCCGAACTTAAGGACCTGCGTCATAATGCACAGAAACACTCCCTAAAACTGGTTTTTCTGGAGTGGGGTCAAGACGACAACCGCGTCTGTGTCGACCAGACCGGTACCGCCCTTCGACCCTACATTCCCAAGCCCTTGCGTAAGCGCGTGTTCAACCTCTTTCATTCACTTGCTCACGGCGGCCCGAAGGTCACCGACCAGGTCATAAGACAACGTTACGTCTGGCCTGGTATGCACAAAGACGTAAAGCTTTGGTGCAAAACGTGCTTAGATTGCCAAGCGTCAAAAGTGTCACGTCACGTTAAAAATAACCCTTCACCGTTCGTTGCACCGGACGCTCGTTTCCAACACGTCCACCTGGACCTCGTTGGCGAGCTCAAACCATCGGAAGGCTTCGTTTACTGTCTTACGATGATCGATCGATTCTCGCGTTGGATAGAAAGCGGTACCAATCCGCGACAAAACAGCGCAAACAGTCGGTCGAGCTTTTTACGACCACTGGGTATCCAGATTCGGAGCCCCTGAACTGGTCACTACCGACCAAGGCTCCGAATTTGAGGCACAACTCACTAAAGCACTACTCTCACTAATCGGTTGTCAGCGCGTACGTACCACAGCCTGGCATCCAAAAGCGAACGGCATGATTGAACGGTGGCATCGCACCGTTAAAACGGCTATTATGTGCCACAACGATGCGAATTGGGTTCGCACACTCTCGACCGTCCTCCTTGAATTACGCACACATGTTCGCGAGGAAACAGGCGCTTCTCTCGCGGAATATGTGTACGGCACAGCACTACGCCTACCCGGCGAATTTTTCCTCGAAGGAGAATTCACACCCGATCCGCAAGTATTCCTCGAAGAATTCCGCGACCACATGCGCAAAGTAAGGCCTATACCAGTCGCTCAAAAGTACAAGCCCCGCGCGTTTTTCTTCAAAGACTTGCACACCTGTACGCATGTGTTTTTGCGTACTGCGTCAGTCAAGAAACCTCTTGAACGCCCATACACTGGTCCCTACAAAATTCTCGAGCGTATCAGCGACCTTGACTTTAAAATAGAAGTGAAGGGCGCTCCCAAAGTCGTGTCAACAGAATTACTGAAACCAGCACATTTCCTCGCTGAACCTGAAACTCCACCGACACCTGCGTTTTTACAGCGCCCGACTACTACTACGACACAACCCTCCTCCACTGACGATTCCCATATCACCCGATCACTGCTAATCCACCCGCTTCCGAGTGCTTCAAACTCACCTGCCACACAGCGTCCTGTAATAGGTCAAACAAAACCGCCTCAAAGTGAGGAACCGGCACAGAATCTCGCTACCGAACCCGCCGCCCCAGGCAGCCAACCCGCGCGAGCTCCTACGCCACCGCTACAACCAGCCCTAAAAACCTACCCTTCAAAGAAAACATCACATAAAACCGTCACCTTTAACCCCGCGGCGAACGAGATTTACTTAGTACCAAAGCGTAATTTTAGAGACTCTAGTTTTTAAGACTACTCCTAAGTTTGTTAGTAAGGTACATACATACATAAATTTCGTATTATGAAACTATCTCCTCCGTGCGATTCAATAAGGGGGGAAACGTGTAGGGATCTACACAGTCGACCGATGCTAAGCAAGCATTTCCATTCGACTACTAACGCCGCCGCGTTGCTGCGACCGACTTGGATATTCAACCAGTACCGCTCTACCCGCCTGTTCGGCAGGTTGCTCCTTCCTACGCTCGTGTACCTGTGTTAAATAAAGTGTTAACCTTTTTCTGATCAAGTACTGGCTGTGGCTACATTCATTCCTCTCCGGAACACCTCAATCTCTATCTCTGGACGACGCTACCCAACATTCTCTCTCTCTAGCTCGCCCTCTATTAGCGCTCTCTCTGACTTACCTTTGGCTGCCATACATGTGGGATAATTATAAGACAATTATATATATAAGAATAATTATAATTATGTATGGGGAGAGAGAGACATAACGAGGGTCTGGCCGCTCGTTATATGTTTTAAAAAAGTTTATCAAGTTTTGTAACTGAAAAATGAAATTATAGACGAGGAGTTAGTATCATAGAGCCAATGTTCGCCGATATGTATGTTGAAGAACAAGGAATGCTAGACATAGAAGAAAGGGAAAACAAATTTTTAGATATTATTCTTGAAGAAAATATGAGGATAGAAATTGAAGAAATATTTTATCAGTATGTAACACGTTCGTTAATAATTTTGAATTCCGTATGGGAAATAAGCACGAACAACGTCGCGTCACAAATTATTTTAAGGGAGAAGGCTCGGAAGGCACATTTGCTTCGTCGCGGAAAATTAACGAGGGCTCATGTCGTCCAGTAGTATCGACCATCGCGATTTACCTAATTACGAGAGAGACAGTTTTCACAAATAAACTCATCATTTCGAATATATTTACACTTTATTAAAAACAGCAATTACATACGGCATTTGACGTGTGCGTCGGCCAAGTCCGGGTTAGTCCGTTCTGTGCGAATTAACGCACAAGAAACAGAACATCGCCTTACAACTGTTTCGCGAATTCCCGCGAGTGCGATGCGAATTTACGCATGCAGCCACTCGTCCGTGTCCGGCCGATACGATGCTCGGAGAGAGAGAAATCGAGGCGCGCACCGAGAAACGAAAAAGGGTACCTGACCTTAGGAGGGAGCGCTGCTGTGGAAGTCCACGTCTGCTGGGCCCACTATGTAGTCCTCCAACGGTGGATCTCTAGGTGGATGCAGCTGGTCTTCCTCTTTGATGCTGGTCACTCTATGGCAATCAACTATTCACACACTTGTTTTTGTCGCGAGGCTCAACTAGCTCGGAATTCGTTGCTGGTCAAAGCCCTACTACTCCCGCAATCTCGCGCTTTCCGCGACGTCTTACGCGCCCCTCCCTATAGGTACCCAAAACGGCCGAGCGCCGCCGGCTACGCACACACATGCGACTCATGCCGGCGACACTACTTCTCTCTCTCCTCCGTTCCCGCTCTCACTCCATCCCTCCAACGCCAAGCATCTCCGCCGATCAGGAATCAAACCTGCATCAAAGCCACATCGTGCGTCGATACTCGGTTTTCATCAACCGAAACCGATGTGGCAGCGGCTCAGGGGAAGGCACGCGGAAGAGAGAGAGAGGCGAACAGGGCGATCGAACTCAATGATCGATTTGCCCGTCACAAGTATTTAATAGCTGTTAAAAAATGGAACACTTTTGTGAACTTTTTCAAAAATAAAATTTAGTTAGTATGTAATTGTTTTTCCGGGTTTGAATAAATTATTATTAATTGAAAGATATGAATAAATAAATTATGTGCTCATTACAGGGATCATAAAAGTGGTGTAATACTCCTTTTCTTATTGATGAGATAATGATTCAATATGCTTATCCTAGATCAGATATAAATGTACCAACAATAATAACAATGATAAGAAGCGGTAAGATAATCAAGTATATGGTTACAACTCTTAAAAATTATTTTTATGTAATTAATAATTGTCATAACACATTTTTTATATATAAAAATAGAGTTTTGAGCTCAGTTTTCGAAACATAAATATTTTAGAGTTTACTTAAATTTTTATATTTGTTCATTTATAACGAACTCAAATTTTTTGTCATTCTAAAATCAAGATAACAGTATTTTATAGTCGAACAATTATTTTATTATAGAAAAAGGTGATCAAGAGTATCATTGAACAACACGCTAAAATATCTTTGTTGTTTGTCTGGTAAGTTCTGTTTTGTATAAATAGTGAACTGATTCTTTGATTGAACATGAGGGTTTTTCAATTAGATTTTTTTTAATTGTAGTGTTTTTCTTAGAGAACAAAAAATAAAATACTATTTTCTTAATAATATGAAATATCTGACATTATAACACACAGTCTACACAAAATTAACAAATAATTAATTAATATCACATATTCAATAGGACATAATCGTACATTTGACCATTTTCTAATAATTGACAGAATATTAGACATATAATTCAAATATACTTTTCCTCGCTTTTAACTTTTTTACATGCCTTATGGTTTGAAATTCTTTTTGCTGATTTTCTCAACTTACCTTATTATCTAAATTCGAATCTTTCTCGTCATTCTGCAAGCTGCTCTTAGTTGTTCCAGAAATATCTGAAATATTGCTTTTGAAGTGAATTCTTTTGGATGCTACTTTGATTTTCAACTCCTCCTCAGTATCTATAACAAAAATTAAACATATTATATTTTTTCAATTAGAATATGTTATATGTAAAAATTTTTCAATGCTATTTTCTGTGTTAAAAAACATTTAACAATGGATACTTACAACCAAGATGTAAAATGACTGCTGGGTAGAAATCATAGTGCTCGTGCTTCACTTGACAGTTGTCAGTACAATACCACTTGACTCGATACATGGTATATAGATCAAAGTCACTGAGATTTTTTGGTTGAAATCTAATACGGAATGGTTGTCCATTATCATCAAGCACTTTTTGTCTAATGTCATTTATAGGTACTTGATAGATTTTTTCTTTCCTATCTTCACCTAACATTGGCAAAGCATGGCTGACCTGGTGAGTCAGGAACATTAATACTTAATGGTGTTACTTCATCAAAATTCTCAATATCAACATCACTTAATGAATCACTCATTATTTTTAAATTAACACACTAATGAATGAATGAATGAATTAATTAATTAATTTAAATTAATATTTTTTAATTTTCAAACTAATCTCGCCAAACTACCGTAGTACGACAAACGACGTTTGTGAACTAAGACAAAGGCCGCGATTGTTTCTTTGTTTTTGCTATGGTATCATTTGTTTAACATTTAAAAAAGTTACTAAAAAATTATTACTAAACACAAACTTTTATGAAAATTTATTCAAGTTTTGAGAATAATCACACAAACTCGACAAATTGTCGTTCTTGAACAAAAGCCCCGAGTGTACAAGTTTTGACAACTTTAATTTATAATTTCAAAAAATTTAAAATAGATGACGTCATGTGGGATTTTATTGTGCTGGCTACATGCCGTCCCACATGAAGTATACTGACTGTTGTCAGTAAGAGTGTATTTACCACTATTAGCAGTGTACATATGAATATTTTTTTTTTAATTTTTTATTGATATTAATATTTGTAGTAATGGATAACGTGTTTCTCACTAAATACAAGAGATACTTGGTAACGAGAAGTTCAAAAGATTTTTCCGATTATGCTAAAGGGCAAATGAAAAAAGCGAAAGTGTGCGAGACTGATGATGCGTAAATTGTTGAACAAAAGGTGAGTTAATTTACAATAATAAAAATACTTTTCTTAATGTTCCAGTCTCAAACAATTATATACGTGTAATTAATGTTATTTTATTTATAACTTTTAATATTGAATTGAGGTTAACAGAAACTGTTATAACGAGTGTGTTATCACTCCTCTCTCTCTCCTACATAACAATAAATGTATCATTTAGTTACATAATTTATCTCATTATTGTGTGACCCTACTTTCAGCAGCCAGGAGCAGGTAAGTGGGACAGAGAACGCGAGCTAAGAAGTCCGCGAGGAAGAAAGAGAGAGAGAGAGAGCTACGCGCCCTTCGCGCGTCATTAGCCAATCACGCGTCGCGACATATCGTGGCACGCGTGAAGGCGCGAGAAAGCGCCGACCAGCCGAAAAGCCAAGAGGGGAGAGAGCGACCCTCCGGGCGAGTGCATGGGCCTGTCTCAAAAAAAAGCAGAGGACCTCGCCGACGCGCAACTGACCGCCTCGCGACCACGCCGCTACGCTCTCCCGCGTAAAAATAAAAATGATTGGCAATAGATTGCAGAGATATTGGCAAAAAGTATTGAGGATGTATTGAGAACATATTGGCAATTGCTATTGGAATACAATTGCCAACACTTGCCTTTAATACGATTAGCAGTATGTTGCCAACAGCTGCAAAGAAAAAAGAAAATTACTCGGCAATACGTTGGCAATATGTTGCTAATAGCTGGAAAGAAAACTACTCGGCATTACTTTGGCAATATGTTGCCAATAGTTGCAAATAAAACTACTAGGCAATACATTGGCAATATGTTGCCAATAGTTGCAAAGAAAACTACTCCGCAATACGTTGTCAATATGTTGCCAATAGTTGCAGATAAAAAAGAAAACTACTCGGCAATACGTTAGCAAAATGTTGTCAATAGCTGCCAAGAAATTTACTCGGCAATACGTTGGCAATATGTTGCTAACAGCTGCAAAGAAAACTACTTCGCAATACTTTGGCTATATGTTTCCAATAGTTGCAAAGAAAAAAATTACTCGGTAATACGTTGGTAATAGTTTATATCATAATTGCTCTATAAAGAATTTTCATACAACCATGATTTTAAAAGATTTTTATTATATTATAACTTATGACACACACACACACGCATATATATATATATATATATATATATACATTATATTAAATTACAACTGAGATTTTATAATTAGTGAGGTACTTGTAATATAAAAATTACTTATTCGTTTTCAAGATTATTAACCGGTTCTATAATGTAGTCGCGATTTTCGTTTTCCATTCTCACATGATAACAAACACTCCTCAAGCTTTTAATATCAATAGCATTCAATTGCGAATAAACTTTAGTTTGTAAGTACAAAAATGGTAGTGTGCCCGGTGGCAAATCTATTGAGAATGGATTAAGAACTTTTATATTCTTAATTATTGCATAATTTTCACCCTGACAATCACAAATTTTCCTACAATTGCAATTTGTAACTCGTATGAAATTTTGCGTTAAACCAAATTTTTTATGGTTATTTAATTCATATTTTATATAAGAGGAGTCTGTCTTTTTGCCTTTTCGATATTCTTCAGATGTATATAACATATTATTTATATACGCCATTGAAAATATGAAAATATTTTTTCCACACCAATAATTATTTATTATCAGTTCAGATACATAAGCAGGTCTTTTTCTTAAGGAACTACCGACAAAAAATATGTTATTTCCAATTTTCGTTAACTTTAATTTTCTCGTAGGTGATAAAATAGTGTCACAGAAATTAATTGCTTCCTCGTTACCCTCCAGCCGTTCATTTTTATATGTATATACAGCCAAATGAATACTTAAATTGGAAATAATTTGTAAGTGGGGAGCATTGCTACTTCGAACCATTCTTTTTAATTTTCCATTCAAGTCTTCAAGAGGAAAACACGTAGTGGTAAAAAGTGGACCAAACCGGCGAACCATCAAAGGTAAATGTCTTAAAATGTGAAAATTGCAAGTCATGAATTTTAAGGCATACAAATTTTCGAAATTTCCAATGAACTTATCAAAACACTTATCAGACAAGTCTATCATTTGTTCCGTCACTTTTTCTTGGCATAGTAAATAAAGCCCCAACCAAAAGTACATGTAATGATTTAAATATTCTTCCGGTAATATACCATTCAAAACGGGCAAAAAATAATACAACCCCCAATTTTTTAATTCAGATGCTTTCCAGTATGGGAAATGTGTTTTAATTGGTCTTGGTCGACGTGCAACAAAACAAGGTGGTTTTATTGAACATAGTCTATAATCTACTACATCGATCAAATAATGGAAGGAAAATTTCGCGCCAGCAAATTTTGAATCAAACAACAGAGAACCAAGACGTTTTATGACTCCTTCAAAAGCACAATGCATGACATCTATGCTTGTTGAAGTGAGATAATTATGACAAAATTTTGACAATATTGAAGGACCTTTTACCCCGCATACCGGTACATTAACTTCCAAAGCTAGTTTTGCGTTTTTTATTATATCTGCATCAGTTCGTAAACACATTTGTTTTCTATATGAATATACGCGAGTATTTTCAACAGTTTGTCCTTGTTCTAAGCAAGTGTTGCATCCAAATCTGCCGTTATACTGGTTTATGCAAAGAAAAAGAGCCTTTGCAGGTAAGTCCGCAGTACCACATATTATTCCTCGAATGTTAACAAATTTCATTATATCTTTCACGTAAATTTGTATACCTTGATAGACCCTTTGCAAAGACTTTTTCATTGGCATTAAAAACAAATTTGGGTTTGGTTTTTTTTCACCAAACCATAAACCAATCAAAAGCACATTCTCTACACGGTATCTTATTTTATACGGAAGCTCTAGAATGATTAAAATAAAACCCCAAATACTATACTTACTTGAATTAAAAATTTTAACACCGTCGGTATACCATTGAAACGATATAGAATTTTTTTGAGACAAAATTTCGTTCGGTCGACTGAGTTCTTTATATATACTCCCATCATAAATATCTCGATACGATTCGTCGTTACTCCTACGAGTACAGCTATTTTTCAGACTACTATAAAATCCTGGACGTTGATACAAATTTTCTAACTGTGGAACTAAAGGAATTTCTAAAAAATAATTTTTGTTATCTGAATCGGTACAATCGCAACATTCGTCCATATTTATAGTTTTGTCAATTTCAATCGACTCATCGTTATCAACGTTATCGTCAGTATTATTTACCGGAGCCTGACATTTTTGGCAGTAATGGTGTTTATAGAAACGTGTTTGTTCATCTGCAAAATATTGTTCAAACATATAATATGAATTAGGACAGTTATGGGGCGCAATACAGCATATTGCAACTAATTTCAAAATGTCAGCAATGCAAACTTTGCTCAAGCCATGACGTAATTTTAGGGCGGCTAGGCACGTTATGAATGCTAACAGAGTAATTGGCGATCCAGGGAATAATTTTTCATCGCGAACACATCGTTGCTGGCTATTTCGTTTGGTCTCGTCGTCACTCGAAAAGCTACTTGTATCACTAAAGTCATCACCATCGTCCTCGAAGTCACTATGGTAGTTTTCTGCATTAAAAAACGCAAATGACACTCTACCATTTAGTTCGCATAACAATAATAATTAGTTTAAGAAATAGCTTGGGCAGAAATGAACATGCAGTTTTGTCATTTAACTTGACTAATCATGCAACAAGTTTCCTGCTTTCCAATCATTTATTATGCGCTCATGTGACTTGAATAGTATAAAGAGCAAGTATAAAGTTTAAACAAAACGCTCCACACCCATTCCCGCTCCGGAAAATCAAATAAAAAGAATCTCGATCACAATTTACTTTGAAGAGTCCTTCATTGGTAATTATTGCCATCACTCACTCTTTATAATATTTCGCTGTCGTTTTTTCGTATACTTATGTAGAACAGCGTGTAAGCCTCAAGTATACGTACCATAATCAAACTTTAACAAATTCGACGAAGGCACATTGTCATCGTTAATATCCATATCACAACAATCAAAATATGTGTTGAAATCGGAACTTTCAATGTTAACAATGTTTCTGTTATTATTCTATAAAAGGTATACTGATTTATTATTTATTTGCAAAACTTATTAGTGATCAAAATCTATGGGGATTACTTCATGTAAGGTCGTTTCGCCTTCGAGTGTTCCTTCGCTTTCCGTAACACCGACATCACTTTTCAATAGTTTTTCCAAGCGATATTGCGTTTCGGAATTGTATTCTTCGAAAGAATTCCTCTGAATCGGCATTTGTTGTTATGGTATTTAGCAAAAGCAATTATCGATTCACACTCCAAACTTGAACCTTACTATTCACGATATTTCAGGTTATTGGTATTTTTCAGCTAATAACATTCTATTATCTTTATTATTAACGATGCTAAGCGGTTGTCAGGTGTTAGTTAACATAACCCACTAAGCAGTGACATTTTGCGCTATCAGTTTTTGAATGAAAAAAATATTGTAGCGGCAAAATGTACGCGCTGATCATTTGGACGAAGCATAAAACTAAGAGTGTAGTAAGCGTCGATAACTTGAAGCCTGAGAAAGATGAAGGCAAAGAGACTTTGGTTCGCTATTACGACGGTAAATTCTATAAGGCCAAAATCGTGAGAAAAAGTGGTGAGTATAGTATTAATAATCAATTAGTTTAAAACAAATTAAATATTTTTATAAAATGTAAGCAAACTTTATCGAGAAGTGGACGATTTTTATCTGTATGTATATTTGAACACTATATATAAATAAACCGTATAATTAACTTATATTTTTATATTTTATAGACGATGAAAAGTATTTAGACATGCTACATGTAACTACTGATGGAGAAATTTTGATGAAAAATGTAAATACGCATAAAAAAATGCTCAAGCAGAAAGGGACTATTTAAAAGGAAAAGACAAACTGGAAAAAAAGAAAAGAGAAGGTAAAATTAATACATTTAATAAAGTTTTATTAAATACGAAGACTATTTTTAACGATCATGGTGGGAAAGCAGCGAATGCAACTTCAGGGTTAGATAGGAATTTGAGCCAGCGAAGCTTATCAAACAAGATAAGTAAAAAATCTGCAGGTGTAAGTAAAAAGAAGCGTTGATGCTAATTACAACTGTTTGTAGTTTGTAAAAATATGTAATTTAAATTGTTTATTTATTGTAGAATATATATGATGACAACAGTTCAACAGAAAGTGAAGATTTTTCAGAAAAAGGATTCATAAGTAATGGTGAGGGCATTTAATACCGACGCCGGCGCAGCTGAAACGGTGCTACCATCAAAACGAAGGAGAACAAAGCACTGGGACAGCATGTATGAATGGAATACAAAAAAGGTAATAAATGCTATACACCTTAATATAAAATAGTAAGTCTTCTGTAAAAGCTTGGCTAGAGTCCTAAGCGTACTTGACCGTTTTTGTATAAATTTGTATATAATTTTGTATAAATAATCATCTCTTTACAGAAACAAAAAGATAATTTTGCAAAGAAAAGCAGCAGCAAATCATCAGCAAATAAAAAAACAAGTCTTATGGTCAATGAGACTACGCCTGCGACTAGCAGTACACCTTTGCATCACAGTCCAACTTTAAATAACAGTACACTTTTGCGTATCAGTCCATCTTTCTATGACAGCCCGCCAAGACAGTTTCTCAATAGCGGAAAATCAAGGAGTGCCACTGCAAATGATTTTGGGAAATCGCAAAATTATGGAGAGGAGGTTAGTGATAACAGCCAATCCCCCGGCCGTGCAGAAAATAGGAATAGTAGCCAATCCCCCGGGCGTGCAGAAAATCACGTGGAGAAAGAGAAAAGAGTGTTGGCAAGTTAAAAAAAATTATAAAAATAAAGTCATGAAGAATGAATTCATTTTGGATACTAATATTTTTTTAATAATATACGTACTCTCTATATTGTATTCTCTATTGTGGTTTTAGGAACGCAGGGAAATTCAGCAACAGGAAAGGGATTATCACAGAGAAAACTTAGTTGACGATCGATACGAGGTAAATTAACTGCAATAGGCTACCGATATTTTACGAAACTATACAAATTATAATATTAAATTTCGCAGGAAGATGAAGATCCATTAATTCAATGCCGACGACCAGCAGTTGATAAAGTTTTAATATGTGATGATTTTCCTGAAGTTTGGATTAAGAAGGCAGATTTGACGTGCGTGTATAGATGGAAAAGTAAGCCAAATGAAATGGCGCGTCGGTTGCTGAAATTGCTTGTAGGAGTTCAAAATTTAAAAAATATGTGCGCAAGAGGTCGTTCATCTAAACATATCGCAGTTCCAGAAGATATTTCAAATTGCGTCGAATGTAAGTATTCATTTTTGCATCTTAAAAAAATTGCTTTTCTTATTTTCCAATTCGATTCTTTAAATTTCAGACTATGTCAACAAAAAATGCGAAAAAGGACTCACTCCAGCTCAATTTTCCACGGTGGTTAATTTGATGTGCGGATCGTTACGTCATCCTAACTAATATTCTAATAATTTCCATTTTAACCTGAATGTTACTACTAAAATATTTCGAAATTTAATTTACATAGTTTAAAATAAAAAGTTATTAATTAATATATTCTAATGTGAATTGAGTTTCAACCAATGTATTAATGGAACATAGATGAATGATGTTCATATATGAATTATTGCCAAAATATTGCCGAGTAATTTTTTTTTCTTTGTAACTATTGGAAACATATTACCAAAGTATTGCTGAGTAGTTTTCTTTGCGACTATTGGCAAAATATTGCCAAAGTATTGCCGAATAGTTTTCTTTGTAACTGTTAGCAACATATTGTCAACGTATTGCTGAGTAAATTTCTTTGCAGCTATTGACAACATTTTGCTAAGGTATTGCCGAGTAGTTTTATTTTTTATCTGCACCCGCGTAAAAAAAGAAACTATTGGTCATACATTGCGCATATATTGGCAAAAACTATTGTGATTTTATTGCGGATATATTGGCGACTGCTATTGGGATACACTTGCCAATAGCTGTCTTGGGTGCTACCAGCAATAAGTTACCAATAGTTGCAAAATGAGCCCGGTTTTTAGCAACTATTGGCAATATGTTGTCAACGTTGATTTTTCCCATATTTCCCCCATACTTTGCCAATATGTTGGCAATTGTTGCAAAGAAAAATTTTCCGTAATGGCTTGACAATATCTTAGCAATATAAACTGAATTTATTCTTCTTCGTATTCAATTATATTTTTACAACATTTGTTTTTTAACAAAATATATTTTATTTGTATTCCAACTTTTTACAATTTTTTATTATTCTACAGGCTTACGCGTGAATCAGACAAAATACCTATACGTTCTCAAGAACGTTAACTGGCTCTATAATGTAGTCACAATTCTCATGTTCAATTCCGACGTGGTAACAAACACATTTCAATCTTTCAATATCAATAACTTTTAAACGTGACGAAACTCGAATAGTTTTATGCAAGCCTGAAAGCGTACCTTTCGGTAGGTCTACTGAAAATGGGTTTTCAACGTCGAGATTTTTTATAATTGCAAAATGTTCACCATTGCAATCACATATTTTTTTACAAGTACAGCTTGTGATCCGCATAAAATTTTGTACAATACCAAATCTGTAGTAATTATTAAATTCGTATTTAACATATGACGAGTCGGTTTTTGTTTTCTTTTGACTCTCTTCTGACGTATATAAAACATCGTTCTTGTACGCTTTTGAAAATACAAATATATTTTTTTCAGACCAATTCATTTCTACGATTATTCTATTTACATAGTTCGGTATGGCTTTTAGTAATGTACCGACTAAAAATATTTTATTCCCAATTTTTGTTAGTTTAAGCTTTCTTATAGGTGATAAAACATTATCACAGAATTTCTGAGCTCTCTCGTTATCATTTAGCCAATAATTTCTAAAAGTATACACAGCCATGTAAAGGCTTAAATTGGAGACGATTTGTAAGTGGGGTGAATTACTACTACGAACCATTGCTTTCAATTTCCCATTTAAATCTTCTAGCGGAAAGCATGAAAGTTGTAAAAAGGGGCCCAAATCGACGGACCATTAAAGGCAAATGTATCAATAGATGTAAGTTACATGTCATAAATTTCAAGTCGTAAAAATTTGGAAATTGTTTAATATACTTATCAAAACACTTTCCTGCTAGATCTATCATTTCGTTTGTGACTTTCTTCTGACACAATAAATGAAGCCCCAGCCAGAAAAGCATATAGTGATTTAAGTAATCATCTGGCATTATACCATGCATTACTGGTATAAAATAATAAATCGACCAATTTAATAACTCTGATGCTTTCCAGTAGCTTAAATGGGTTTTTATCGGTCTGGGTCGACGAGCGACAGAACAAGGAGGTTTAATTGAGCATAATCTATAATCCGCTACTTCAACGAAATTCTGGAGCGAAAATTTCTGGCCAGCAAATTTTGCGTCAAAATGTAATTGAGTGATCCTTTTCGCAATACCTTCAAAAGCACCGTGAAATATATCGATACCAGTAGATGTTATGTAATTTTTGCAAACTTTACACAAGGTAGATGGGCCTTTTACACCGCAAACAGGCATTCCTGATTCCACAGCTCGTTTTACGTTTTTGAGTGTTTCTTTATCGGTTCTAAGTTGCAATTCATTTCTGTATGGATAAACACGAGTATTTTGTACCGTTTGGCCTGGTTCTAAACATGTCATGCACCCAAACCTGCCGTTGTACTGATTCATGCAAAGGAAAAGAGCTTTTGCAGGTAAATCTGCGGTACCACAACATATTAATCCTCGAATAGTAATATACTTTGCTAGATCCCGAACGTAAACCTGAATACCTTTATAGAGCTTTTCTAGAGGTTCTTTTACTGGCTTTAAAAACAAATTCGGGTTAGGTTTTTTGTCTCCGAACCATAAAGCAATTAATAAAACATTTTTTATAAGATACCTCATATTTAATGGTAGTTCTAAAATAATTAAAAAAAAACCCTATATGTTGTATTTAGATGAGTTAAAAATTTTAACTCCATCGGTGTACCATAGAAAAGATATATTGTTTTTATCAGATAAAATACCGTTTGGCTGATTGTGTTGTTTATATATTTCACCATTGTAAATATCCTGATAACCGTCATTGTTCATACGAGCCGAATTATTTTTTATGCTATAATAAAAATCTTGACGTTGGTATAAATTTTCTAACTGCGGGAGCAATGGAATTTCCAAGAAATAACTTTGTTCGTTAGGATCATAACAATCACAATATTCACCCACGTCATTAACCTCGTCATTTTCGATGGATTCGTCGTTATCAATATTGTGATCGGTGTTATTAAAAGGAGCTTGACATTTTTTACAATAATGGTGCTTTATAAAATGTGTTTGTTGATCAGTGAAAAATTTTTCAAATTTGTAATAAGTAGTGGGGCATTTGTGTGGTATAACGCAGCACAATGCAATTAATTTCAAAATGTCAGAAATGCAAACTTTGGTCAAACCATGACGTAATTTGAGAGTAGCTACGCATATTAAGAATGCTAATACAGTAATGGATGATCCTGGGAACAATTTTTCATCCCGATCGCATCCTTCTTGATTTTTCTCTTCAGTCTCGTCGTTGCTCGAAACGCTGTTTGTGTCGCTGAAATCGTCGCCATCGTCGCCATCGTCGCTATCGTAGTTATCTGTATTAAAACATGAAAAATGGTGTAATATAATCTATATTAAAAAAAAAAGGCTCTATTTTTACTTCTCAAACATATAATTAAACAATCCTTACTCTAATAACACTTGTATAAAAAAAGCATTACGAATGCTTGCTTTGCGCACGCGTAAAACAACATGCAATTATGTTAGTCTTCCGAAGTCAAACTTACTATGAAATTTGTTGTACCTTCGAGCGACTATCGATTAATGCTTGCTTTTTCTACGTAAAATGGAATATGCAAACAAGCACATGTACATACATACCGTAATTGAAATTCGGCCAGCTTTTTTGAAGTACATTCACGTCAATATCCATGTCGTAGCAATCAAAATATTGATTTGAATTGGAACTTTCAATACCATCTCGGTTTTCAAGCTTATAAATAATATAATACAGGATTATTAATTATTCTTATTATTCATATCGTTGAGGGCAGTAGAAAATTTTACGGGTTACTTGATGTATTGTATTTTCGCCTGTGAGTGTACTTTCAGTTACTGTGTTATCGACATCATTTTTCAATAAATATTCCAAGCGATATTGTACTCGGGGATGGTATTGTTCAAAAGAATATCTTTGTTTCGGCATTGTCAATGATATTCGAAAGCACCATTTAAGTTGATTTTAAGCATAATTCTTACAACATTTTAGGTTACTGTTCAATAACAACAATTTTTATATTCGATTTTCGACTGTGTTGCGCAGCTAATATCAGATGTCATTAGTTGCCAAGACAAATTAGTGGCGTTTCGTGCATTTTTTAAATGTAATTCCTTATCTCTTTTAACAAAAAAAGATATTCTATCGGCAAAATGTACGCGTTAATCGTGTGGACTGGTTACAAAACCAAGAGTGTGATTGGCATCGATAAATTGGAGCCTGATAAAGACGAGGGCGAAGAGACGATGGCACGCTTTGATGATGGCCGATTATACAATGCGAAAATTGTGAGAAAAAGTGGTTAGTAAAGATTTTTACTGATTTGAAATTTATACCCTATCAAATCCATTAAATTGTGACACTTTATTTTAAGTACTTAAAAATATAATTATATAGAGTTTTGCTTACCATGATTTTGTAATTAATTGTTTTCCAGATGACGAGAAGTACTTAAATATGTTACCTATCACTACTGATGGTGAAGTGATGGTGAAAAATAAAAATACATACAAACAAATGGCCCACGCAGAAAAAGCTATATTGAAAAAGCAAGAAAAGCTTGCTAAAAAAGAGAGAGAAGCTAAAAATAATACAAAAAACAAAGCTTTGTTGGATAGCGATTCCATCTTCGATGACGGTTTTGGAAACTCAGGTGGTACTTCAAGCTCTGATTCGGAGAGTAATAAGAACCAGGAAAGCTGCAAAATCGATTTGGATCAACAAGTAATCGTAAATAAAAAAGCTCTATCTGAAATTCGAATATTTTCACGATACAAAAGTTTATGATATAAACTGTCGATATGTTGCAGGATCTAGACAACGATCCGAGGCGATTGAAAAAGATTCTGACGACATTGATGACGAGAAGAGCTCCAAAACGAAAACTTGTAAAGACGACGATAAGTTTCATGATCAAGTAAATTGAATACGTACTTTAATTATTTTTTCGATAAAAGATACGTTCTGGAAAATGGAAAATAGTCGAATTATTTATAAAAGATACGTTCTATTACAAAATCTTCGAGGCGCAGTTATATTTCCGCGAAATGTACGTGACTAATCTTCATTCATTTTTGTAGGAAATGTACCGGAGTTCTAATGAAACTGCGGTTCCGGAGGAGGTGGAACCGACAAGAAAAAGAATCAGGAAGAAGCGCAGAGACAGCAAGTTCGAGTGGGATGCCCTGGAAATTCGTCGAACGGTATATTAAAATTTTTAATTAATTATTTTCTATGCTTGCTCCAACTAACTTCCAGTTGGAGCAAATCGAATTTTATTGAGCTTTCAGTAAAAAAAAATACTAAAGAATAGTCCTTTTTTGTACTATTAGAAAAGAACAGAAACTAGTCAATCCAAGAAGAAAAATAGCAACAAGACACCAATTCGTCCTACATTTGGCTATGAAAATAACGCGGAGACATCACAAAAAAACAGCAGCAAAACATCGGCTAATACTGCAGGCACTTCTGGATTTTGCCGCAACGATAACGGAACCGATAGCGATACAGAAAATCAAGAACCTATCGGAAAAAGACAAGACTTTGGTTTACAGCAAAAGAAGAGAACAGTAGAAACTACGGCAAGTATTGTTGAAACCAATAGATGATATACAATTTCTTCAGCTTACATTTTATTTAAAAATTTTTTCATCCGGAAATTTAATTATATTTGTTGAATAAATAACTTTATTGAATCAGTTCAGCTTATTCAGCACTTAATTATATACACTTTAAGGTTCGAAATCGTGATGAGCATGCGCGGAAAAAAATACAAGAAAGGACTGCTGGCGAACTCGAAGTCTTTCCGGGGGTAATTTATTTTTCTTAAGTATATTTTCAAACTACATTCGAAACAATTTATTCAAAATTAATTTGCAGCAAAATCAGGTGAAAAATTTTTGGGGATGTGAACCACCTGACTACTCCGAAGATGATGTGAAATTATATTAAATAGGTCATAAATACCACATCATGAAAAGAGAAATATACTAAAATGAATTTTTCAGGAAAATGTTGAAGAAGATATACTTGTAGAATGCAGACGACCGGGACTTAAAAAAGTTTTGATATGTGAGGACTTTCCAGAGGTTTGGATCAAGAAGTCTGAATTGACGTGTCTGTACAGGTGGAAATCGAAACCACAAGAGATGGCTCGGCGACTGCTCAAACTCCTCGTAGGAACTAAAAAATTGAAAAACATGTGCGCGAGAGGCCGCTCATCTAGGCATGAACCAATTCCAGAAGATATTGCAAGCTGCGTTGAATGTAAATTCCAAATAGTAATTTTTATATTGCTAATCTCTTTTACAACTCTGTAACTTCCCCGCATAACAGTAACTCCATTTTCGTAATTTCGAGCTGTTTTTTTTTTCAATTCAAAGAGGGTACGTAAATTCATCTATTTTCTTGCGAAGAGTTAGTCTAAACGGTTCTAAGGACAGGTTATTTTTGCTCTACAACAAATTCGAAAATTGACTAGCCGTTTTTACGTATATTATTAAGACTTTAAAAACACATAACTCGAAGTTCCGAAAAAAGAGTTAGGCTGTTTGCCGGTAAGCTACAGAATTCATGCTTGCTAAAAATATTTTCAAGCACACGTTATTTTTCCTCATTTACTATTTATTTTTTTTAATATTTCAGACTACGTGAATAAAAAGTGCGAGAAAGGTCTTAGTCCAGCAGCATTCACGACAGTAGTGAATTTGATGTGCGGTTCGATTCGTCACCCCAAAAAATAAATTGACCTTCATTCGTTATCGAGTTTAAGTCAGAAGTTGAATGTTCCTCCAGTCATACTGAATCTTTGAAACAGCTCATTTTAATAAATTCGAATTTCACTCATAAACAATAAATATTACATTATCATACAATCTTTTTAAAAATGTTTAGTATTATATTCTTAAAGATTATTATTAATTTATGAAGAAATAAAATCTATTTAAAAAAAATAATGATGTACAAATTTAATTTACACGGAGAAAAGGAAATTTAGTTTTTATTGTCAAGATTAGCAAGCCATTGCGGAGAATTTTTTTTGGCAACAATTGCCAACATATTGGCAAAGTATGGGGGAAATATGGGAAAAATCAACGTTGACAACATATTGCCAATAGTTGCTAAAAACTAGGCTCATTTTGCAACTATTGGCAACATATTGCTGGTAGCACCCAAGACAGCTATTGGCAAGTGTATTCCAATAGCAGTCGCCAATATATCCGCAATAAAATCACAATAGTTTTTGCCAATATATGCGCAATATATTGGCAATATTTTCGATTTTTACGCGGGCAACTATTGACAATATATTGACAACGCATTGCTGAGTAGTTTTCTTTGCAGCTATTAGCAACATATTGCCAACGTATTGCCGAGTAAATTTCTTTGCAGCTATTGACAACATTTGGCTAACGTATTGCCGAGTAGTTTTCTTTTTTATCTGCAACTATTGGCAACATATTGACAACGTATTGCGGAGTAGTTTTCTTTGCAGCTATTGGCGACATATTGCCAATGTATTGCCGAGTAGTTGTCTTTGCAACTATTGGCAACATATTGCCAAAGTAATGCCGAGTAGTTTTCTTTGCAACTATTGGCAACATTCTGCCAACGTATTGCCGAGTAATTTTCTTTTTCTTTGCAGCTATTGGCAACATACTGCTAATCGTATCCAAGGCAAGTGTTGGCAATTGTATTCCAATAGCATTTGCCAATATGTTCCCAATACATCCTCAATACTTTTCGCCAATATCTCTGCAATCTATGGCCAATAATTTCTATTTTTACGCGGGCTCCTCGCGACCGAAAACCGAGCTTGTGCCGGCGCGGGTGTGTGTGTGAACGGTGACCGTGACGTGCTACCGCGGGCCAGCTTCTGCCGCCCGCTTCTCACCGGCGTCGCGCGTCCTAGAGCGAATGCCCCCGAGACTGACGAGCCGACACCCTCGTCGTCGATCGAGTCAAAGCCATCGAGCAACGCTTCGACCTGTAAGTGCTAGCTCGTACATCTCTCTCTCTCTCTCTCTCTGCAGCTCGCTGAATGCTTCTCTCTCTCTCTCTCGCTTACGCTGCGCGGCGCCTTTTGTACCCCATTTCTATTCGCTCATTAAAGCGTGTATTATTTAACGCGACAACTTTCCTTTGAGCTAAAATCTAGCCCTCAGCCTTTTCCCACGTATTCCCTCTGCGTGCGGCAGGGAACTTTCACGCTTTCAGCCCGGTCGTATCCACGACGCCGCCGCGGGCCCATCGGCCTTGACGTCGAGTAAGCCGCAGAAACTGCCCTATCGGGTCGGGCTTCGCACAGCCCTCAAGAAGCCCGCAACTTGCTGCTCGTCGCAGAAAGATTATTCGTTCGTCCTCCCTCTTCTTGGTTTAACGGGGAAACCGTGAAGGCGCATACAAACCCCCGTTATACTGTAATTAAATGGCATAAATAAAATTAACTATTTTTCAATAGTGATGTGTATTATGTGATTCATGTACATAATAGTTTGAGACTGAAAATTTATAAAAAGCATATATAGTCATAATATTTAATAATTTTACATTTGCCAGGATACTCAAATATATATTTATACATACATATGAGACATATATGTAAGGAATATAGTTTTCTTGTCCTCTCAATAATTATTAATAATGGCGTGAATTTTATTTTTCAGCATATAGATGAATCCAACAATTTTGCATCAATGAGCATCTGCAACACTGACAATGTTGCGCAAGATTTTATAATGATCTAAATGATTACAAGAATAATGATGTACCTGATCAGCGGACAGTAATAGATCAAATAGTTGAAAATAACCACCTCACTATTGTAAGTCAGTGTTGTAATATATACTAACTTTCAAATACCTTTCTTGCCGTTAAAACTTTTTATTTCTTAAAATTTGAACCAGCATTTGGTAAATTCAGAATTTCTATTTTCTAATTATTTCAATTTTCATCAAAACATACAAAAATTTGTCTATCCATACAGCTCATTCATATGTGAGATTAAAATGTTTTTCTTTCTATCAATATGTACAATTGTAAATATTTTTTGCTGTGTTAATATCTTGATAATTATTTTTGTTAACATCCATGGTTTATCTATACCAATAAGTAAAGAAAATACTTGCTAATATATAACCTGGAAAAGGATTTAATTCAAATCCATTAATTAATATATCATTTGTTTTTTTTTATGAAAAAATGATCAATTTGAATTCTTAAACCATGAAATGCTATTTTGAAAATTGCTTTTATTATAAATGAAAATATAAGATAGGTGTACTGCTTCACAAGATACGTCATATTAAATGACCAAAAATAAATGCAGTATTTAAAAGGACAAAAATTTGTCTATCCATACAGCTCATTCATATGTGGGATTAAAATGTTTTTCTTTGAAATATTCTATATTCTAAATATCTACAAATTAACGTTGTTATGTAATTGGTAATTTCATTGGAGAATGTCATTACTCGTTCAAAACATTTGTTTAATGAACCTACGTTATGGTAACTTTAACTTTCTTGTATTAAAAAAACTTTCTTTGACTATTCATTGTTGAATTGAAAATAAATTATGTAAATTTGATCGAATGTTTAATATTTTTGTTGTGGACAACAAATAGTAACGTTTGTACATATTTCATAATGTACTCTATATTTTGAAAATTATGGGAGAAAGAAAATTGCTAGATAAAGCTTTGTTTTGGATTTTGCACATCGTAGCAGAATTTTTCTGTGTGTATTCGTATTAGGTAGCTGTTTTAGTTAAGGAGAGAAATATTTAAACATTTTGTTTTATTTCACTGCAAATAAGTAAGAGAACAGAGGACTAAGTAAATAATAATTTTGTAATCATTTTTTGAGCTGAACATTTCTTAGGTAATATATTCTGAATACTCTATCGGTATTTCAATAATTATTGATATAATGTTACCAAAATTTGCTAATGTGTAATTGCCTGTTGAAAGAAATATTTCCATTGAACTTTATTTCTTTTATGTTCGTCATAGATAGTCCACTAGAAAAATTATTAGGATTATTTTTTCTTTATAGTTTTTTCTTTTTTTGTAATTTTAACTTATAAATATATTTGTATCATTCAGCCGTGATAGCTCTATTCGGATAATTGATCCAAATTTATTTTTGTTTTATAGAATATTGAGATAGATTTATAAAATTGCAATCATCCATGAAATTGAATTTTTTAATCGCTGGTTGGGTTGAAAATTTTTTTTTTAATATAAAAAACTCATTATCTTTGAAAGGATTGCGTATTTCTGAAAATATTCAGCTATACATTCATTGTGACAGATTCAGTCAAGGAATCGATTATTACTTTCGTATTATATTACATTTATTTGAGTTAAGAGCGGAAGGCAATTTATAATTATACTAAGTAAAAAATTTTCGAGTAAATTTGTAAAAAAGTGTTTATATTACAACAAATTGGATATTTAAATAAATTTTCTACCAGTTATTGTGGATCGGGTTAAGCAATTGATATATAATTTATTATTTTCAATTTTATTATATTAATATTTCAATCTGATCAATCGTTTTAATTAAACAAAAATTGTTAAAAATTAATTGTGAAGAAATACAAAAATATTAAACTTTTTCAGATTTCTCAAAATTGAAATTTTACTCAGAAAAATATTCATTAATGAAAATTAATAAATATTCATGAAAATTATTAAAATAAATTTAATCATTTTCGGTGAAACAATTAATTTTCAATCCACGATTTGATTTAAATGGAATCTTTTTTTATTAACTTTAATTGTAATCATCAC
Source organism: Phymastichus coffea (assembly GCF_024137745.1). NCBI lineage: Eukaryota > Metazoa > Arthropoda > Insecta > Hymenoptera > Eulophidae > Phymastichus > Phymastichus coffea. The sequence goes on from NW_026706827.1 coordinate 1,730,768, forward strand.
AAATATGGGAATATAGAATTAATTACACAGGACCACAAAATGAACAAGAAAAATTCCCTCAGCGAAATTGATACCCTATTATTTGGTGCACTGATTACAAATCCGAGGTCCCTACAAAACCCAGCACGTAAAGGTCAGGTCATTTGAAGGTCAAATGCATTTATTACAGGAAAACATGGAATTCGAAAAGGGCGGGAAATTTTACGTTCAAATATATATTTTTTACGTTTTCCAACATGAACCTCCAAGGTCATCTAAAGGTCAAACGACTCACCGATAGATCAAATTTATGTTTCACCCATACAGGATTACACTATAGACTTTTAAGTACATTCTGGTCATGTATCTATGTATCTGATCATGTATCTATAAACCGCAAAAAACTTACGAGTGACGTGTCCGTTTATTATGAAGAAATCTACGAAGAGACTTGCATTTATGTCGAATAGTAGTGTTTCTCTTAAGAGATCAACAATAGTTTGACATCATATTATATTCCAATAACCTTGATATCTTCTGTCGATGTCTTTGAAGTCTTGTTCAGATACAAAATCAGCGCCCAAAATACCTATAGGGTATCAATTTCGCCTAGAGACTTTTTCTTGTTCATTTTGTGGTCCTGTGTTATTGAATCTTTTTTAATAGCACTAATAATAAATAGACGTGTAATTACATTTTATCTAATATTTTGTAATATACTTTAATATGTTTCGATAGAACACATTATGCAATTACATGCAATTCAATAGTTTCAAATATAATATTCCAATAGATTTTAATAAATAGAACATTCAATTACGTTCAATTCAATAAATTTGAATATATTCGAATAAATTATCAATTTGCAATTTTTGAATCATATTCTATTAGATATTTTTTAATACACCTCAAAATGATTCGATAGAATACACTATTCAATCACATTGAATTTTCAACAGATCGAATTATATTTTATCAAATATTTCTTAATAATTTTGAATACCTCTTTGTAAAAGCTTTTTTGAATTATATTTTATTGAATGGTTTGAATATATTCCTATAAATTTAAGGGAGATTTTCGAAATTCCATATTATAAAATTCTAATGAAAAAAATAAAAGCAAATGTTCATTTGAAAACCTATTTGGATGGAAAATGTTTATATTATAGTACAAATTGATTTCAATCTTATTGAATAGTATCAAATGGATTTCACACAATTAATCTGTTCTTATCATATATATACGCGGTGACCCGTTTTAATCTACGGACCGAAATATTCTCTAAAATACTCTATCTACAAAAAAATGGTTCAGACAAAAGTTGTTGAAGATAAAAGGCGATATTTGAATATACCACTAGCTTTGACCTTAAGGTCCGTTTTGAAGGTAATTTCAAGGTCAAGATCATTTAAAAAAAATAGAAATCCCTATTTTTGACTGAAGATTTGAAAAGAGCGAAAAATTTTAAGTCAAAAATGTCTTATTCAGAATAAGCTGTTGTGACCTTGAAAAGGTCAAAAATGAAGGTCAAATGTCTGAATGACGATTTGGTGACTTATCCTTCAATGATCATGGTTTTATGGTAGAAAAAAAGTGAACTTTAAAAAGTCCATAACCTGCAAAAGTATAATCGACCTTAACCATTTTGACCTTGATGTCCACTTTGAAGGTAATTTCAAGGTCAAGGTCAATTTTTCAAATGGGTATCTCAAATTTTGATTGCAGATTTGAAAAGAGGGCAACATTGGACGTTGAAAAAATCAGACATGCCTTTTTCGCCATTAGGTTCTTACGTCAGATTTTCCCGATGATTGAGAATTTTTAAATTTGTCATGATTTTTTTAAAGACTTGTCAAAGTCAATTGCCCAAAAAGGGCTTTAGAATTTTTTTAAGTAGTGAAAATGCAAAAAATAGAAGTACCTTCACCTTACTTTTAGCGTTACCCGGAAACAACGACGTCGACTATTAAGTTCTGTTTTCTTCAGGGTGCTTTTTATCGTGAGTCCTCTTGCCTCTCACGTTCGATTAGCCACGGATTAACTGTTCGAAGTTTCCTCCGTTGGCTTGAAGGCATAAACGTACGCCTCTTACAAAACCGTTCACAGTTCTGAGTAAAATTTCTCGTGGGATAGCTGCGTAAACTGCATGAATTCTTTCCATGAGATTTTTTCGTGTCGTGAGCCGTTGAGCAAATTAAACAACATTATTTATGTACCCCCCACAAAAAGAAATCAGGTGATCTAAGATATAGCGAGAGAGAGCCATTCAATTGGACCACCCCTTTCAATCCCCCTACCATTATAATAGTTATTCAGAAATTCACGTACGAATAATATAATAATATAATAATAATGATACGATAATAATATAATAATATATTAATATAATAATTGTGACGGTAAACGTCAAATTAGCGCTGATAACCTAACTTAATCGCTGCCTGGGAGGGCAGCACCTACCGGGGGGACGAAAAACGTAACGAAGGAATTCAGCGCGCGAGCAGACGGAACGCGCGCGATTGAAACCGAACCAGTGAAGCTTTGACCGCCATCACGCTCATCCGCTTTTATTGTCCCGCTACTACCGATTTGCGTACCGCCGATACCGGAAGCCTACGAGAGAAACACGTGCCAGTGATCCAGAGAAGTGACCGCCGTTGTCAAAGGTGTCGTACAACTGGGAGTACAACCGCACGAGGGAGAGGCCTGAGCAGACGGAGAAGCGTCGCCCCAGACGAAATTAAGACAGTGTGTGTGAGGTTTCGCCATCGAGGGCAAAACCGCGTGTGCGCGAATTCGCGACCCGCGATAAATCAACAAAAACAGTTCCGCGCAGTGCGACTCTTTATCGTCCGCTTCGTACACAACCAATATCAAGGTAAGCTGGCCAGCTTAATCTCGCGATCGCGGTTGCATGTTTAATAATTAATTTCCGACATTCGAAGCGTGCATGTAGCGGCTCCAATAACAAAGAGCAGCGAGCGTCCCGACAATACGTGTTTTCGATGAGCGAGCGTCGATGTAAACAAACGCGCGGGCCGACCTTATGTAGTATTTGAGTAATAATAAAAGGTTCTGTTCGTGTTACTAACAAGTGTTTTTCGATTCGCTTACTTCTTATAGCTTCCACTCACTTTATTATAGGTTAATTAGAATTACTGGTTGACTGACGCCTGTCTCCCCATGCTCTCCGGATTGCGTTTTGAGTATAGATAATTACATTCGCCCTTTCAACAAAGCCGCGCGAATAAAAGTATAATTAAACGGTCCTACCCCGTTACATAATATAATAATAATAATAATTAATATAATAATACGATTAATATAATACGTGTATGAATGACGTATTACCATAGTAGTAGTAAAATATACGTCCCGCCCGTTCCAGGGCGCAATATAAATATCAAGGACGTATTCATAATGTCCTACCCGTAACCGATATTGTTTACTTTTGACGTATTTATACGTCCCGCTCGGTTAACAGGTTAAGGAACACTCAAATTTTTTCAAACATATTTTAGGTATTTTTGAAAAATTAGAATTATTGAAATTTGTAAAACTCAAAAATTGTCTCCAAAAATTGTAAAAAAATTTGAGTATTCTTTGACTAATTTTAAGACATTTTTGTTCTTAGAAATGTTCTTTTTAAAGTCTATAGTTTTTAAGAAAACGATAGATTAATATTTTTATAAAATTTTTTCATTCTCGCCGTCATTTTGAAAAAAACGCGTTTTTCTTAAAAAAATTGCTCTTAATGTTCGAGTGCCATGATCACTTGTGATTATCGTAAAAATTTGATACCTTTGCGGCATCATTGTGAAAAAAATTCGAAAAAAAATTGTTTTTAGCAAATTTTCACGTTTTTCACGTTTCAATTGACCATATTTTGTTTTCTCCGTGTCTAATCGAAATTTTGAGCTCAGCTTCTAAAAGAGCATCAAATTTTGCGTAAGAATAGAGGTTTGCATTATTTTTTTGGTACGATAACATAATAAATAAACACGTTGAAAAGTTAGTAAAAATTCTTTTCACCTGGATGTTAATGGGTTAAGTTAATAAATTATTAGTTTCGAAAAAAGTTATAAAATATGCATGGTTATTATCCACCCACTGAAATTGTTGATATGATGTTAGTTTTTGGCGAATATCACGTCAATTACGCCGCTGCATCGAGACTTTCTGCTGAACGGCTTACAGGCAGAAGACATCCTACTGATTTCTTAATAAGAAATCTAATTAACAAAACTAAAAAGGTTGCAATGGACATTTTGGTCTTAAATAGAACTAAAATAATCCACGAGCTTTAACAATTCTAGCAGCTGTTCACATGGATCTACAAAAGTGTAACTAAAAGGTCAATATGGTCAAGATCGCTTACAGTTTTGCAGGTTATAGACTTTTTAAAATTCACTTTTAACATTTTTTCTACTGTAACGGAGAATCTCGGCTAGGCTGATTTCGTCCGTTTGGCTCTCGCAAATGTCCGTGCGCCGCGCCAGGCTGAGAGTGTGTGCGTTTGGTACACACACTCACGCTTGGACCTTTTGTTTACGAGGTGCTGAACACGGGCTAAGCTGACGACTGGAGCAATGCAGATGGCGCAAAAGAAGAGAGATAGGAAGAGAGAGAGAGAGAGAGAGAGAGAGAGAGAGAGAGAGAGAGAGAGAGAGAGAGAGAGAGAGAGAGAGAGCGCTCGAATTGCGGATCGCCGCGAAAAATTCGGGAAGTCTCTGCTAAGCTATAGGCAGAGGAAGTCGCGCGCGCGGATAAAACCGAAGGTTACGGTTTTTCCAAGTTGGCCCCGTGACCTCGTCGACAATCATTCGTTTCGGATACACGCCGTGCGCGGACGAGTATTGGAGCGTGAAGCTGGGTCGCACCCAGCCGTGTCCCGAAGTATACCCGGCACCGGTGCGTGTGGGTAACTGGCGAGGTGCGCGGGTGCGCGCGCGAGCAATCTGGACGTGCTGCTGCTCCGAACAATAAAGAGGCGGCGAAGACAACAGCAACAACAACCAACGAGCGAGTTACGGGTTGAGGCAGCAGTACTGTGGAGTGAACGAGGGGATGAGAAGGTGGAAGATAGCAACGACAAAAAGAAAATACCAGCGAGAACGGTCAACGAGGAGCACACCAGTGACGTCACGGTGCAGAGCGCTCTAGCCATCGGAGAGGCTGAAGGTCGAGGTCGGTGCCGTGTTTTTCTCTTGTCTCTCTCTCTTGCATGTTTGGGCACCAGTTTATGGCTGGTAGCACGGCAGACCTGCTGGCTATCCGTTGATAGTCTATCGGCGAAAAGTGTTTGTCGGGCATTTGTTATAGTATTTAGTTTTCGCAAGGGAGTCGGCCGGCTGACCAGCCACCGATTCACCTTCGCGTTCGCGTTTGTTATTGTACCGCTCGTAGTGTATAAGTCCGAGGTCGCCGTATTGTAATCGATTGTTGACAATTAATTGACTAGTGTGTTAATTCGCTGTTGTGTTTATTCGCCGCTGTATCATTCCTTATCCCGACTTCGAATCTGTGCGTTTAATGTGTTTATGCTCGACGCGTTATTCAGTCGTGGGAACGTCTTTTGCTTCCCGAATCCCTGAATAAATAATTTGTGCGGACGGTCGCGAGCAACCCAGACGGGTACGGCCGGAATTCTCCGTTACACTACCATAAAACTATGATAAATGAAGGATAAGTGACCGAATCGTTATTCAGACATTTGATCTTCATTTTTTGACCTTTTCAAGGTTACAACAGCTTATTCTGCTGTGGGTCACTGTGTATATAAGAAGTAGATCTAGTTTAAGAATAAACAATCTGTGTAGAAAGGGTATCATTCTTTTTTATTTAAGATTTATATTTTCAAAAATAAAAAACAAAATGTATATGGCCAATTCTCTGACAAATCGCATGACCAAAAAATTTTTTTTCCCAAACTTTGGGAAATGGTTCTTCTTTATGTCCCCGACACTGATGAATTTTTCAGATTTTTTAAAGCATCCCTCTTTTTTTTTTTTTAATCATAGCTTTATTAACTTTAATTACGTAAGTTATTTAGCATATAGTACAGAAAGAAATAAATAAAAAAAAAAAGAAAATATATATATATAATATCGAAAGATAATAAGGGTACATAACTATCTGGTAGTTATGTACACTGTGAACATAACTCTTCGCATCTACATTGTCCTTTAGCAATTTGTGAACTGTGCACCTGTGCGCTTTAATGTACAATCTATGTTATATTCGAACTTTACAATTTTTCAGGAACTTAACAACTATGCTCATAACATCAATATTTGGTTGTCTTAAAAAGCATTTGATATCTAAAGTAAGGTATAATTTTATTTTTGTGAGAGCTTTAATTTAACTTTTTCTGTGTTGGTCATACAAAGAGCATTGCCATACAATGTGATTCAGATCTTGAACAGCGCACCCGCATTCGCATTTGGTGTCCGGTACAACTTTAATTTTTGCGAGCGATTCTCTCAGGCTATTATGATTGCTGCGGCACCTACATATTGTTACAATTAGTTCTCTGGATAACGTTTGTCTAACAAACCATGGCTTTGAGTTTTTTCTGTAATACATTTCAAAATATTTTTGTCCTTTGTGAAAGCCCTCATTTACGATAGTCTTGATAGTTTTATTGTTTGCTTATTTTTTAAAGGAAGGCTTGAAGTCATTATAAGGTATTCGTTTAATGAATGGTATATGTGTTGTAGCTTTTTTTGCATACTCATCTGCAAGCTCATTTCCAGTAATTCTCGTGTGTGCCGGTATCTAATAAACAGTAATCGTAGATTTATCAAAATATCTACCCGAAAATGTTAAAAATTTGTCTCTTATTTGAAGTACGAGATAGTTGGTGTTAACATTGTTTTTTGGATTGTTCAAAGATTGCACAACGCTAAGCGAGTCAGTGAAAATATCAATATTGTGGTTACTAAATTCTAATACGAAATCCATTGCATCCGAAAGAGCCATACATTCGGCAGTGAAAATCGAGGCCTTTCTAATTATACTTTTAGTTTTGTAGTAGTTCAATTCAGGGCATATGCAGGCAGTGCCTACAAATGGTCCTAACTCATTTTTACTGCCGTCTGTGAAGACTTTGAGGGATTCAATTTTGTCAAACTTTTCATTGAAAATTTCGTTAGGAGTATTGCTTTTTTGTAATTTCAAACCGAAATCGATATTAGTGTTGATATGAATTTTCATGATGTTATAATCATAGTTGTATATGTTGGGGTATTTGTCAACGTGTATTAAATGTTCAACGCTAATTACTCTTTTTATACATTCGTTGAGGATAGTAGTTTTTTTCCTTTTATCATCAATGATATCAGTGGAATATTTTTTAATAATTGTTCTCGTCAATGAGCCGTAGACGCTAAAAGTTTTGAGTAAAAAATTTCTACATAGTAGCTCAGCTCTGTGTTGTAGCATTATCATTGTGGCCTCGTCAAGTAAGACGTTGGTTGGGGTACTCATTCTTTCGCCAAGTGCCATTCTTATAGCAGAGTACTGTATTCTTTCAATCTTATCTTTTCTGGCTTTTTGTGTGGGATAGTAAATAAAGGAGCCATAATCGATTATGGCTCTGACATAGCTTTTATAAAAAGTGATGAGTGTGGAAGGATGAGCACCCCACCATACACCGGTCAAAAACCTTATGATATTTAATGCTCTATGTGTTTTTTCGAGTACATATCTTAAGTGTTTAGCGAAGTTTAATTCATAATCAAAATATAATCCGAGAAATTTGACATGTTTTTGCGAAACTAGATTTTGATCTGCTAGAGCGATCACAGTTTCACCCGGGCAGTGACCTTCTTTATTAAAATGCATGAAGTTTGTTTTTGTCGGAGTGACGTCTAGGCCAATCGGTCTTAATCTATTAATAACAATGTTTAGTGTCTTTTCAAGGAGGGTCTTCGAGTCGTCCAGTTTATCGGTCTTTATGTATAGAACAACGTCATCAGCAAATTGCAAGTCATTGATTGTCATGCCAAGGTCGATAAAGGCTAGAGCAACATATATTATATATAAAAGTGGACTGAGCACTCCTCCTTGCTGAACTCCTTTATAGCAATGTTTAGGTAAATTGATGTCAAGTTCAGAAAATAGTAATCTATGATAAGTCAAGAATTTGATAAATTTCAATACTTTATTCGAGCATCCGTAGTTGGCTAACTTTGAGAGGAGTATATGGCTATGCACATTATTGAAGGCATCGCTAACATCTAGGAAAACAGCAAGTACGTTTTCGTTATTTTTAAGCGCATTTTCGATATCAAGTTTGAAGGCAGTGAGATTATCCATACAGGACATTCCTTTTCTAAAACCTGACTGGCTCTTGGGCAATACATTCTCGTTTTCGACCCACCACCTTAGTCTGTGTGAAATCATAAGTTCGAAAATTTTGCATATACATGAGGTCAGAGCTAATGGTCGCAAACCTTTACCGTTAGGTTTATCTACAAAATGTATATATGTGTGTAGCCATATGTCCGGATAAACATCATTTAGGTAGCATTCGTTTAATATGTCGAGTAAGAGGAGATGATATTTGATAGGAAGATTATGCAAAACTTCATAATTGATACCATCAATTCCAGGAGAGGACTTATCACCCCTTGAGTTCAAGGCTGTATTAAATTCTACAAAGCTAAAAGGTTCGTCAAGTTTGTTGAATTTGGAATTCCGAGTGGATCAGTAGGAACCCATTCGAGGCACAGTTTTTCAAGCGCAGTTTTTATTTTGTGATTTCTATTTTTATATTCGTCTAGACTCTGCGGGTTGACTTTTATCCATTTGTTTTTAAATATTTTAGCCTGATTCCACGTATATTTCAAATTAACGTTCATATTAATTATTTCTGTGAGCTTACGAAAGGATTCTTTTTTTTTTAATTTGAAAGTTTTTTTTGCTAAAGCTCTACGTCTCTTGTATTCAATCAAATCCTCTATTTTGCTTGTGTATTCCCATTTTTTATAGGCGCACTGTCTAAGCCGTTTCGCTTTTTTGCAATCTTTATCCCACCAAACTACAGGATTTCTATGGTGTTTCTTATTATAGTTTCCTTTTTTAGGGGTGCTTTTCGTAACAGCATCATAAATAATTTTAACAAACATCTCGTATTTTTCTATTGTGTTTAAATTGTCATATTCTAAGCTGAGGAAAGATTGGTACTCAAGATTGAGTATTTCATTCACTTGTATCCAATTTGTGCGTTTAGATTGAATTTTGAAAGAAAGTTTTTGATATGAAATTTTTTCCGCGTCATAGGTAATTCGGATAGGAAAGTGATCTGAGCTGAGCGTGTCGTCAGTGACTTCCACGTTAAGTAAATGTGCTATGTTTGTTGTTGAAAATACTAAGTCTATATTAGATTTAGTCTTATTATTAGTATTTACGTGTGTATAAGTGTTGGTGTTGTGAAAAAACAGGTCAAATTTTTCGGATTGAAAATACAATTTTTCTCCATTCGCGTCAGTTTTATCGCAGTTCCAACATTCATTATGGGAGTTGAAATCACCAAGTAATATACAATTGTTTTTTAATTTGGAGTAACTGCAAAGTGTACTCCACTCAGTATCGTTCAAAAAATACATCAGGTGGTTTATAACAAGCGATGATTGCTATTGGTTCTTTAAGATTGGTGATTTCAATACCGCATAATTCGGTATACAAGTTAATATTAACATTATTTTTTATTTTGGCAAAGTTGTAAGATTTACGAATCAAAAAAACTATACCTCCGCCAGTAGAATATTCCCTATCTTTACGCAGAGTGTTGAAACCTGGGTACAAAAAAGAGTTGTTGTCTGTTAGCCAGGACTCGACGCAAACGAGAACATCAACGTCTTGGATTATTTTTGATATTTCTTCTTTCTTGTTACCGACGCTGCATGGATTCCAATAAAGTATTCGTAGTTTCGTCATTTTCAGAGTTAGCATTGCCGTCAATCATTTGTTCGTCTTCGGTGTGACTTTCGTGGGAGGATAATGTTTCTACTACATCCATGTCATCTTTTTCTATGGTGGCTCGAATGTGTTTACTGATATTGGTGATTCTTCTCTTGATGGATCATCCTTGGATATTTGAATGTAAATCCTTCAGCATAATTCTTATTCCTTTTAGATTATTGGAATACTTAGTCGCGATAGTTGGAGACTCTTTATATTCTTTTCCGTAGGTATCAATCAAAAATTTACATAATTCTGTGAGGGTCAAAGGGTAAGTTTCCATAGCGTCAACTTCGAATTTTTTGGCAGCCGTGTCGATAAGCGATTGTAGGTTTGGAGGAGGTAATTTATAGTTTGTAGTTTTCAATTTTTTCTTCTCCTGTTATAAGGTCTTTGTAATTTTAGATTCTGTAGTGCTATTGGTATTAGTGGAATTTACAGTAGATGATGAAGTAGTTGAAAGTGCTCTTTTAGGTGTATGCGGCTTGTTGAATAATTGTTGTCCTATAAATTTGTTAGTACTGTTGTCAGTGTCAGCTGTGTCGTTGAACTGATCTTCTTTTTTATTTTGTGTTACGGTCTCCTGAGGCTCGAGAAGATTATTATTTTCAATAGAGAGTGATACTGTGCTATTAGTGACTTGTTCAGATTCAACTATTTCGGCGGTCTTCATGGGTGCCTTAGACCATCTAGCGGTGTGCCCTTCTTCTTTACAGTTGTAACATAATATCTTGTCTGTTGTGAGATAAATGTGGTGAATGGAGTTGTCGTAGTTGATTGTGATTTCAGCTGGTAGCTTGGTTACGTCATCTGGATCGATAAGAAGTTGTATTCGAAAGCTCAAAATGTGCGAGAACCCCAGTTCAGAGAATCCGAGCCTGATGCTACTCATACTTGACTTCGGTGAAATGCCTTTGGAATTTAATACTGACATAATCTCAACGTTAGGTATGCTGGGATGTACGTTGGAAAAGATTACGCGCCGTGTTTTCGTGACGTATGGCCTAATTTTTAATTCATGATTCTTGTACATAATAATGTTATTGTTTTCTTTTGTTAGTGTTTCAACTAGTTTTTCGTCGTTAAGATAGCAGCAGAATCTGTTCTGTGAGATCTTCGATGCGGCAATGACATTAGCCGGCGTAGTTTTAGTAGCTATGGCCAGCAGATAGTCTTTGATTTCAAGGCCATCCACTGTGTCAATAATTATGGCTTGTTCTTTTTTGGGCAACATACTATTACTAAGTACTCTCGAAAAAGTTGGGCTTGATTTACATTCATATTTGCACTGTATTCAATTGTTGGGTTTTTTAAACTTATTGGGCTTTGGCTTGCACTTGAGCTTTGACTTTTCAGACCTTGCTCATCCCTACCACTCGCACTTTGTTGTTGTGAAAGCATTGCGCCTCCTTGCAAAAAAAATCAACTAAAACTATATAAAATTATGACAGTTTTCGTACGCAGAGACCGTTATACGTATGAAACAAATTACGCCGCGGTCAAGCCGCGGCGCACGCGAATTGTAAATAGTTGTCTCTCTAAGCAGAGCTCGAAATAAACACGTCCTACTCGTACGACTGTTCGGACTGTATTGTAAAGCATCCCTCTATGAGATATAAAATGTCAAAGTCGACAATTTTAGGGTTTTTTCAAAAATTGACCATTTTTCAATGGCTTCCATCTCAGTAAGGATGCATTTTTCACTATTGCACTATATAAGCTTTTTTCTCAAATTTCCTCAGCTTTCTGAAAAAAATATCAATTTGAGTCTAGGAGTTAGTTTTCAAAATAATATTTCCAAATTAAATCTTATTTACAAAAAAATTTTGCGACCGATTACCCCAATCATCATTAAAAAATTCACAAATGTAGCTTGTTATATGCCAAAAACAGCTATGATAGTTTGGTAACGAGAGAAGTAATCAGTACCTTCATAAAAACTCAAATATTTAGCAATTTACGATAAAATTGCATATAAATGATAATTTAATACGTGCTAATTAATCAAAAATTAATTAATTTATGTAAGTATCTTTCTTGAATAAGATTGTTCGCGCTGTCTGCGCTCGCGACGTGGTCCACGTGTTCTTGCTGTTCACACGTGTTTAGTAATATCCTTCTTTTTTCATTAATGTGTGAATATTGGGGAAAACCCAGACAGTTCCCGTAACCGAAACGAGTGGCATGTGCCACTTAAACTGTCAGTGGTCATAAATCACCGACACCTGAAAAAGGGGTTCCAACACACCTTCGCCAGATGTCCATCAGTCCAAGGAGAGTCCGCGGGGTCACTCTTCCCTCGCTCGCTAATTGGACCCCCTGCAAGGGGCCCAAAGATCCAAAGAGACGCCCACTTGGCAGACTTTCCAAAATAAGACGTCGGACTCAAAGATTTTTCCATTAACGTGCGAGAGTCCGACGCGTGCGGTAGCAGCCCGAGCTCTGCAATATTGTAGCGATCCGCGAATCTTCGTGTTGTTTGTTATTGCGATACCGTGTCGGGTTCTAGTGTATGGTTGTGTTTTATCATTATTGATCTGGGCGAAGCAATTGTAGCTTCGTGGAGTGCGCTCATTGTGCGCCACAGCGCGAAACAGCAGCGACTTCAAGGTCCCATCTTTGCGACAGCGCTGCTTGCACGCAGTAAGCCGTCCAACGCGGTCCTGGTGCAAAGGCTGTACCTGTCTCCAAGACGTTGGAGTACCAGGACGCGTAAGTGTTGGCCACCTTCTGCGATCAACGTTTTTGTTTATCATTTGGTATACCAGCGTAAGTAAGAGAGCTCTATATGCGCGCGTTTTCGGATGCATCCGCTAATAAATATGTGTTTTTTCGTAAGTCTCAACTTTAGTCGGCGAAAATTTATATTAACGTCACTGTAATTTTTCATAGTTTATAATTTATTTACGGCTTTCTTTTCACATGCAATTGGGTTTTATTTTTTAGGCTACTTTCAAAAATCACTTTGAATTTTGTTAATAAATGCACCGATATTTGTTTTTTCTTCTTCTTGATTATTGTATTTGTGATTTCAGGACCTTGCCCAGCTTTATCCAGTCAATCCCCCTCTTATTGAACTCACGCATTTTATATTATCAATTTCTTGGAAATTTTAGTATCATTATAAACAAAGATTTTGTGTAGATTTCTCGAATAAGATAGTGCAATAGTGAAAAATGCATCCCTACTGAGATGGAAGCCATTGAAAAATGGTTAATTTTTGAAAAAACCCTAAAATTGTCGACTTTGACATTTTATATCTCATAGAGGGATGCTTTAAAAAATCTGAAAAAATTCATCAGTGTCGGGGACTTAAAGAAGAACAATTTCCCAAAGTTTGGGAAAAAAATTTTTTGGTCATGCGATTTGTCAAAGAATCGGCCATATATATTAATTCAAAACAAAAATTTAATTGCATTGGAACATGCGATTACTTTACTGTGTTTAATTGTCCAAAATATATTTTTCAATTTTATAATACATTTTTTAAGAGTACACAAATTTACAAAATCTGGTTTCCATATAATTATTAAATTTCAAAATTGATAGGCATTTTACATAAGTGCACAATTTTCCACTTAAATCTATTGAGGATTATTGAATTGAAATAAATATTAATTATATTAATGAACTCAATCGATTCGAATACTTTTTATTATCTTCTTGCGTAAGAAATGTCATTAAATAATTTCCGTAGGATTTCATATACAGTACATATATCTTATTCGTAACTTCATGTTGAAGCTACATTTTCACTAACAATACTAAAAACTAAGATTATTTTATTTTCAAAAATAATAAATTTTACAGGAACAATGTAAACAAGACTATTGTACAGAAAATCACGATATCCTCCAGACTTTCTTTAATTCCGACGATGAAGATGACGGCCTTTATTTTACTCAGGTCAAATCGTTCAAAGAATTACTAGAGTCTAAAGAATTTTTACAGAAAATATCAACACCAGTAGCTATAAGCTCGAGTGAAATATTACTGATGGTTTTATCTCTTTGTCAAAGTCTTCATTTGTCAACCGTAGGGATGTCTAAGATACTGACTCTTATAAATTCTATATTTGAGAAACCTATTTTACCACAATCTAGATATAAATTAGATCAAATTTTCAACGATAAAAGTAACATTGAGTTTCATGCAATTTGCCCAATATGTACTGGATATTTAGGTAAAGCAAAAGATTTAGGCACTAGAGCGAACTGTAAAATATGCAACAAAGATGTAAAGTTGTCCAATTCAGCATGTGAAAATTTATTTGCTATAATTAATCCATCCGTAGCCATAGTAGAAATATTAGAAGCCCATGGAGATTATTATGATTACGTTGTAAGTGAAAGGCAGACCGATGGAAATACCATACAAGACGTTTATGATGGGAAAAAATATTGTGAATTTGTAAATTTATTGGCAAATGAAGACAAACACAGATACTTTACGACAACTTTTAACACTGATGGAGCTTCTCCTTTCAAATCTGCCCCTTCCCAGTTATATCCAATCTATTTAATGCTGAATGAAATACCAGTTCAAGAGAGGTTCAATAATTTGATCTCATGCGGCTTAGTTTAATAAAAAAAACCAAATATGATGATTTTTTTGGATCCGTTTGTTGAAATAATAACAATAAGCCAGGGAATCATATGTACTATTAAAGGAGAACAGCGCAAAATCAAAGGCTACACATTGATCAGCTGTGTAGATACCCCTGCCAGAGCACCCTTACAAGGTATTAAGCAATTCAACGGAATATTTGGGTGCGATTGGTGTTTATATCCAGGTAAATGGAAGGAGAGTATGAGATATCCTGTATTTGGCGAAGGTATTCCCGATGATATTCCAGAGAGAACTGTTAAAAGCACAGTAGACTGTATGATCCAATTAGTTGAAGACGGTTACAAACCTATTTATGGCATCAAATATCCTTCTCCTTTTATGTATTTAGAAAAATTCGACTTGATAGATGGATTCGTGATTGATTACTTCCATAATTGCTTAGAAGGAGTAGGCAAACAAGTAACAAATATTCTACTAAAAAATCAAGATTATGATATTTTTCAACCACTGTTACAACAAATAAAATGCCCACATCAAATTTCGCGTTTAACAAGAATCATTAGATGATTCTAAATTCTGAAAAGCTATTGAATGGGAAAGTTGGATCTTGTACATTAGTACACCATTTGAACTGTCGTGGCTACTTTGGGGGCGACACCAAAGCGCCTTGTTTAAATTTTCGAAAACTTTGCTGTCTCGGTTTGAAATTCTTCTGACTGGAATGCGTCGCTTCCTTTTGTCGTCTTGAATGCTGAGTTCCGAATCCACTGTTTTCAGTTTACTGGTTCTAGGAATTTCATCCCAAATAATTAAACTCGCAGTTTAGAGAAAAAGCCGATCAACGGTATAAAAAACCCTTTTACTTAAGAAGATAAATGAATTGAAATTCGATCAATTAATAATTAGATATAGAAAAGTAAGCTAAAACTCAAAACTAAAAGAGTAGAAAGAGAATTACACGTAAGAAATTTGATAATTAAAACGAGCAAAGAAAATTGATAAGCTAAAAGGAAAAAGCGAAAGATGCCGCGATGAACAAAGATCACGCATGCTCACACACGTACACGCTCAATGAACACCCACTCACTTTCACACGTTTAACAATAGATTATTTCACTTCGACTAGTGCAAGTATACACGCCGTGCACAGAGGACGGCCCGATTTCGATGAAACGATTGGTGCAAGCATACACGCCGTGCACCGAGGACGGCAGGTCGCGAGGGAGTTCCGCACGCTGGACGAAGTAGTCGACTACTGCCGGCTCGGCCGGAAGAGAGCAACGTGCTCAGCGATAGCGTCGAAGTATCGCCGTACGGTGCTGCCACCGCGCTAGGTGTTGTGGGTCCTAGCATCCATTGCGCACAGTCACTCCCGCATACAACATGACGCGCGCAGGCGCAAATTTAAATAATTCTGCTGTAATTGCGTACAAACTGTAGCGACGCTACACCATTGTTTTCGTTGATCTTATCGCTAACATTAATTGAGTATTGGACATTATTTGTTGAAAGTCTGTACATACTGCTGCAGCCAAAAATTAATCTTGAGGAAATAGATAAAGCAGATAAAATGCTCTTCGAGCTTGTATTCAAAACCCAAGAATATTTTGGAATTACTGCGATGACGTTTAATATTCATGCTCTCATCCACCTTGCAAAAAGCGTTTTGAATTGGGGTCCACTCTGGGCTCATTCTACTTTTGCGTTTGAAACTGAAAATCATCACTTATTGCAAGCAATACACTGTGCTCGAGGAGTTAACTTACAAATTTTAAGATATATTAGTGTT
Source organism: Phymastichus coffea (assembly GCF_024137745.1). Lineage (NCBI taxonomy): Eukaryota > Metazoa > Arthropoda > Insecta > Hymenoptera > Eulophidae > Phymastichus > Phymastichus coffea. The sequence continues at coordinate 1,747,072 of NW_026706827.1, forward strand.
AACCGAAGCGCATCAATCCTAAAAATGCAAGTATATCCTAACGTTTCAGAAACTGTTAAAATGTATATAAACAATACTCTCAAGTGTAAAGTTAAAAACGCAATCAAGATTAGTACAATAAGTTACTTTGGTAAAGCTTTTGAAATAGAAAGAGAAATGGCCCATGCATTTAATTTACCTCATACAAGTAAAATTTTTAAAAGAATGCTTAAAGATAATTGTCTATATGCATCGTGTTTAAAAGTTAATCAACGCACAGACAACTCCTTTGCTTAGTTGAAAGATGGACGTTTTATAAAAATTGATAAATTCATTGTTGATTTTAATAATAGACAGGAGTACACCACTTGCAACGTTGTTTGCACCATTCCTAATAAGTTGAGCAAAAATTATCAAGTGCTTCGTAAAATTACAGAGATTGAAGAAACCTTGACGTTTATAAAAACATCAGATATAAAGACAATTTGTATTTTTATAAAAACAGATTTAAATAGTTATATTTGTCCAATAGTGAATTTGTTATTCCATTGATCATCAAAGTTGGTGATATAGGTCTTGTAAAGAACATGTAAGTGTAAATATTTTATGGAAATAAAGGCATACGCAATTATAGGCAAATATTTTTTTTAATAAATCAATGTCAAACAATCCCTCACTCTATTTATTTAACTAGTACATCACACACATTTTAGTTTATATATTTCTATAATTTCAATTTTGGAATATTTTATAATTAAATCTATGATGAAAGTAATCAGGATTACACATATTTTATAATTATATATAATAAAAAACTTGAATCATCAATTTGAATTTTACAAATATTGTTAATAACTATAATGATAACATTAAATTTTCATGTGAATTGAAATGAAAAAATTTTTTTTTAATATAAAATAGTTGTCAAGATCTTACGCAATTTCTTATATAAGTTCTTGAACAAGTACTTATCCATCGTGGAAGCTTTGAAAAACGAAAAACACTTACCAGAACTTGCATAAGGACTTGGCTAAGTTCTTATAATATTTCTTATACAATTTCTTACTCTAGTTCTTATTCAAGATCTCGACTTCAAATTTTCACGAGGGACCTTTTATATAATGTACAATTTCCAAGCCCAAATATATTCTTTGCTTCCCCTTTGCTAGAATAAATAATACCTAATGGCCCTTGGCGAAAAGATTTATTAAATCTAATTGGATTGAATAATGCTGAACAAAATTCTGTGACTTGTTCAGAAGATGCAATTTCTCCAATATTTCCCGCCTTAAATAGTATGTACTGTAAATGTTTCCTTGAAATTTGTCTGTCCATACCTTTCGGACCATTTACATGCATTTTCAACGTATAAATGTTGTTCTCAAATGGGAAGGCTGAATTGTAACAAAGAGGTCCAGTTTTTCGTATACTAGAAACCAGGTGTCTTAGCGCATAGGTATTGAATGTCATTTTTGTCTTACCGTAATACTTCTCATAATCAAATTCGAATGATAAGAGATCTTGCTCACATTCATTTAACTCTTCATCAGATTGTGATGGTTTTAATGCCGTAAAAGCACTCTTTACCAATAAACTATAATGGTTTCAAGCATCTTCATGTAAAACATTTTTCAGACATGGTAAGCTGTAGTACAATAACCAAGATTTTAATTCAGAAGCTTTAGGTTTTGCGGTACCTTTGATGATGCCACTTCTTGGCATTCTGTGAATTTCTTGTGTAGGTGTTATTTTTAAAAATCTTTGCTCAATAAAATCGACTTGTTGCTTACTGATTTTAAATGAAGACTGTCCATTTTTCTACTCACTCCATATTCCAAGTGTTGTCCCGAGACATAAAGCATGTAGATATTCGTACGGGAACGACCAAACCGTATCAAAGTGAGCAAGTTTTGTCATAGCTGAATTCCCTCTTACTCCTTTAGTCATTTTTTTAGAGTTTTCAGCTATTATAACACCACCTTTGTGACTATGATCGGTTCTTTCTACACAGCTTTGATTTACTGGATAACAAACACCATGTACATCGGAAAAATATCCACCTAATTGGTAACACCAACTACATCCCTTGTAACCATTGAATTGTATTCGATTCTGTATTATAGGACGGCAGACCGAGTCCACAGGACAAGCATGTGTACAAAATTTAAACAACATATCTGTTCCATTAACTGATAATCGTACATCCTCTGTATACAACTCATCCATTTGCTTTACATAAACTTCATTTAGATACAGATTTAGCAATGGGCTTTTTGGTTCAACTTCTGTCAATAATAATCCGCTCAGTAATACATTTTTAAATCTCAATCGAGGAGACAAATCATTCAAGATTATTCGAGTTGGCCAAAACCCTCTTTTACCGCTTTTAGTCAGCGGCACTCCATCTGTATTCATATTAACAGTACACAAAATTTCAGATGCATTACTTGTCTTACGGAAATTTTTCATTATATTTTTATGAATTGATCCTGTTTTATCATCAGTATCGCAGTAATTGTTTTGAGACTCTATGTTCTTTAAAATATCGTCAACCACTGTAGGATCTGATAGTAAATTTTGTATTTGGTATTTAAGGTCAATACTTAAAAAATAATTGGATGAATGCGCAGTTATTTTCTGTTGAAAATTACAACTAGGACACGAAATTTTAATTTTTTTCTTTAGCGCTAATTGAGTAGATCATTGTGGCTGATTCGGTTTTGCACTTAATGCAATAATATTTGTAGGTTACGTATTCATCTTGTGATGAAAAACACTTGTCCATCTGGTATTTAGAAAGGTTTAAATTTTCGAAATTATCACCAGCAAGGACTTTTGCAAATTTTCCCAATTTCAATTTACCTTCGTCGGATGATTGTAAATCTAATGCTAATACCGTGGTCATTGATATAACATCACATACCTTCAGGTTCGACTCAGAAAACATAATTTGATGTAAAAAATCAATCTTCTAATTATTCAAACAATCATCATCATTGTCGCTACTATCACCATCTACTGCGAACTAAATATCATCAGCATCGCTTGTTTGCTCTAACATATCTGATTTGTATTCTTCTTCTGGTGTATTTGGCTCGTAGTCATGCGGCCTATCCATGGTAACCGAATTACGGTCAGAATCATTTCTTCGCTCTTCGGCCTCACTGTTCCGATGAGACGTTTGCGATGTATTTACATGTATCTTGCTATCATTTTCTGATTCAAGCGACGAACTGGAAATTCGAGAACGTCTTCTTGACATCTAAATAGGTATCCTAGACTCTGGAACATAAAATTAACAATGTTGTGAACGTGTAGTTTTACGAATAAAAATGGCATATAAAGTTTAACTGTCAGAAATTGATACCATAAAAGATTAATATTCAAAATTATTCCTGTGTATATAAAATAGCATTAGAAATTATAAAAATGTATAGAATATTATTGAATGACATTAAAATTTATAAAAAACCATTAGTAATAACGTCGAAATATTTGACGTCAACATTCTTCTTTTGTCAATACGAGTATATATGTGCATTTCAAATGAGAAATGATGAGATTTATCATACTTTTTGAAGGAAAGAAAATTTATTTCATTTAAATATTTGACATAACATTTAATTACTCTGTTATAAATACCTATATTTGAAACGATTGAATTTGGAAAATATACATATAAACTTTTATTTTAGGCATCATTTTGTGATTAAAGGAAACTTCTTAAGATTACTAGAATGTTTATTTTAATTAAAATTAATTATATAATCATAATTACATTTATAAAAACGATAATATGACTTAATTATTTTTTAATATCCTTTACTATTTTTCTTTCATAATTTTTCCCGTCAAATCTTATGCCGTGATTAATTTGAAAAAATAGTGACTTCTTCGGTAATTCGTTTAACTAACTTATTATAAACGATTTCAAAGGGCGAAAGAAAAATCACGGGTAACTTTTTTTTCGATATGCTATGAATAGCGTATATATAGTTATAAGTTTGACCTTTTTTTCTTAATGGGTTAAATACTGCAAATAAAATTATATAGGATGTATTTTACCATTTAGAGGGACAATTTTTTCTTTTACCAAGTAAATAAAAGGAATATAGTAAAAGGAATAGAAATAAAATATTACATCTTTCAAACATCGCAGTAACGACATTTTGTAAAATATAAATGAACAACTAATACGAAAGTTCTGCCTAATGAAATTGAATTTTCTAATTTTTTGTTAAAAGTTGGAGATAGAACATCATTAAGATTACATAAATATTATTTTACCTTTTATTATTTTACCTTTACCTCCAGTAAATTCGACGAGTATTTATTGAAAATATTTTTTGCAAACTCATTCATGTGAGTAAATGAACGTAGATGATATTAATGTACAAATTATCAATGTACTATAGATGCTACTATAAATAAAGAACATTTATATAAGCTGCTCTTAATTGATTATATATCGTCAAAAATAATAATAGTAAATGAAAATGACGAGTTATAACTGCAGAATATAAAACTCTCAAAGTTAACAAACTTAAAGTTATAAAACTCTTAACACATTAAATTTATAAATAAACTGAATTGTTATGTTGATAAGGAATACACGAGTATGAATATGAAGATTTATTAATAAATTATTATGCAATTGGTACCCGGCTATTACAAACAATCTGCACTATAATAAATAAATTTGAATGCAACATTTTAACGGGTGATTGAATTGAATTTAAAAAAATGTATATTTATCAAAAAAATTATTCACCATTATTTTTAGTGTTCTGTTCCCATCTCTTTTTTGTTTGTGAACTCACATTACTAGGGTTGTAATCTAAATGTGTAGGTAATTTGTATCTTTTGGGAGCTGCACAATCATCCTCATTATCGGAACTACTAGTGCTAAAGTTGCGTCTCCTACTGGACATTTTCTCTGTGTAATATATATTTTTAATAATAGTATAATTTTACAATTTTGTAATTATAACAGTCTATAGCTTGATCGATCTAATCAGTTTTTTATGTGTAGTATTAATTTTATAAGGAATACAACTGACTTACCAATATAAATTACTTTTCGAAGTTAAAATAATATACACTTGTTGATATCTATCCATTTCTGGTTTGGCTAACATAAGCTTCTCTGGTAGAGACCCCCTACCATTCAGTAAAACAGACTATCGTGCACATAGCGGGCCGGCTTAGCTTATACTAAGCCCCTAACAGAACAAGAACAGACTCGTATCGAGCCAGCTATTTCAGCTCAGTCTCGCGACGTTGAATTCCTATGTTAATTTTGCTTATATCTGCAATTCGTTGTTAAAGCGTTTGTATTAATTTATCAATAGATTATAAATCTTACACCACGATCTATGTCTGAATTAGAAACGACAAAGGATATGCCAAAGTTTATTCGAATAAAACATCTAACAGGCCAGTCGCGAAACTCTTATGAAAATATATCTTCTGATCGCATACACGGTCATAAATTTGAGGATGGCAAGTTCAATATTAACCATAAGTACAAGCAACTAGATGAAAATTATCCCACCATCTCGCCAGCTCTACTTCCTCGAGTGGTTATCCTGTGCATGGCAGGTAATTAATTCTTTAATTTTATATACTGGAATGTACTGTTTTATTTTATGAGTTTAGGGTATATGAGGTGTGTTCAAAAAGTAAGGTGACTTTGTATTTTTAAGAAAAAATATTTATTTATTTATAAATATTTATGTTGTCCCTTTCAACGTAATCCCCCTCAGATACTTATGCCAACGGTTTTTCCAATCCTCAAAGCACTTTTCCGTATAGCCTTGAGCTCTTCCAGCGATGCAGTCTTTATCTCTTCAATCGTTGCAAATCTCCGTCCTTTCATAGGTCTCTTTAGTTTTGAGAACAAGAAAAAGTCACATGGGGCCAAATCCGGTGAATATGGTGGCTGAGGCATGATTGTGGTGTTGTTTTTGGCCAAAAAATCTCTCACAAGCAAAGATAAGTGAGCAGGGGCATTATCGTGATGCAAAAGCCATGAATTGTTTTTCCACAATTCTGGGCATTTTCTTCGTATTGCTTCTCGCAAACGGCGCATAACTTCAAGATAATACTGTTTATTGACCGTACGTCCATATGGTAAGAACTCCTGATGCACCACGCCATGGTAATCGAAGAAAACAGTGAGCAAAACTTTGACATTTGATCGAACTTGGCGTGCTTTTTTCGGTCTTGGCTCATCTGGGCTCTTCCATTGGGACGATTGGACTTTGGTTTCGATATCATAACCATATACCCATGATTCGTCACCAGTTATGACCCTTTTGAGTAAATCAGGGTCGTCGTTGACGTCATTCAACAGTTCTTGAGCGATGCTCATGCGACGGTTCTTTTGGTCAAAATTTAGCAATTTCGGAACAAACTTCGCTGACACACGTCTCATGCCCAAAACGTTAGAAAAAATTCCATGGCACGAGCCAAGCGATATACCAACATCCTCAGCAACTTCTCTGATAGTGATTCGACGATTTTCCAGAACAATTTTCTTCACTGCTTGAACGTTTTCATCAGTTGTTGACGTGCTTGGGCGTCCAGAACGAGGCTCGTCATTGGCATCTTCCCGGTCATCTTGGAAGAGTTTGTACCACTTGTAAACATTTTTTTTACTCAGAACAGTTTCACCGTATGCTACTGTCAACATTTCAAGTGTTTCGGAGCACTTTATTTTATTTTTTACACAAAATTTGATGTAAATCCTTTGATTCATATTTTTCGATAGCAAGAAATCGCCGAGCACGCAAAACCCTTATAACCTTTACGCCTCTCACAACCAAACAAAAAATGCTATACACTTGAAACTTGGTACAGATGTTCGGGAAGAGTGTACCAACATAACAAAACAAAAAAATCGATAATCGAAAGTACGTTGCCCGTGAAATTTGAAAAGTCACCTTACTTTTTGAACACACCTCGTAACCTTAAAATTTTTCTTTTTTAATTAGATGGTGTCTACTACCTGTTGATATATAATAGCATTCAATTATAACATTTACTATACTATTTATCTAGCATATATAATAACAATACATATGATTATGTGTATTTGTTGAGGCTTGATTGTTGTGGACATGCTTCTACATATTAACTTATAATTAACTGAATTTCATTCAGCATTTATTTTACCAATTTATAAAAATTCTAATGCATGCATAATTTATTCATAGACTGAGAACGTACGTCGTGACCACCACTGGAGGCGCCACCTTCCACTGTCTCGGTTTTGGCGCGGCTCGGAGGGAGAGAGTAAAATGCTCTCTCTCACTCTCTGATTAACGCTCTTTGCGACAGCAACGTTTGGTTCTGAGAGGGCCTTTCTTTAAGACTTTCCCTTACTTGTTCAGATGTGACATAGCAGTGCGCAGTGTTTCCTTAATCTGATTTTACTTTTGTATTTAAGAGTTAATAAACTAGTGCTTACAAATAATACTTATAAGTGTATATATATAATAAAGCAAGTTACTACAACAGGTTGTGGGCATCCAGCCACGCTAAACTCTTTTCATTTTTTTAAGAGACGAGTGCAGAAGATTTCAGATTACACGTAAGTAAAGAGTAGTAATTAAAAAGTGAAGTGAAGTGAACGTGGTGTACTTTTAATAAATAAAAAATTGAAATAAGAATCCCACAAAAAGTGAAACAGGCTTTCGTGAACATAAAGAAAAGTTGATCGAAACGATTAACAGATATTTCTAGATTTTTCATAAAAACTCATTAATAATATAAAAGAAAGAAGTCAACATAAAAAGTCGTAACAAATTCAGAAAAATGTGTTAAAACCGGCACCACAAGGTGGGTCGAGACAAAAGCCGCTACGTGGAATTCGAAGCAAAACGCGCGCGGCAATGTTTACAGTTGCTGTGCAGTCTGTATAAGTGTAACGAAGGAGGTATGCACATGATTCTCTCTCAGTTTACGGGACGCTGTTCACTTGAGAGCCGATTTGTGTTGTACACAATCTGGTTAATGAAAATGTACAAATGCCGCTACACATAACAATTAATGCCGAGTAAATTTTTTTTTCTCTTTCTCTCTCTAGAATAAGTCTGCTTAAGAGGTAAATCTAGAAAAGCCAATTGTTTCACTTTGCGTGTGGAAAGTTTTGATCAAAGTGACATTCAAATAACAAAAGAATTACTGTTTATAAAGAAACAGTTTAGTCATTTTTTTTCAGACGAGTCATTTTTTTCAGACGAGTTATCTTTCAGACGAGTTATTTTTTTTCTTTTTCCAGACGCGTTATTCTTATTGTCACTAAAATCAAAACAAAATTTGCACGAACGTACTATTCTCACATATGCGGCCGCCTTCTTCTCCCTAAAAGTAACAACGAAACCTATATATGACTAGTTGGTTTGGGAGGGAGTACGTGTGATTAGGACACAGTGTAAATTTGAATGTTAAAATCGTAGTACCTTTTAACATTCAAAACAAACAAAATACTTATCTTATTAAAGAATGTCAGAGACATGTGAAGTGTTTGCTGAGGGCGACAACACCAACGCCTCGGGCGCACCAAAACAACTGCCGCCACCTCCACCTCTAACACCCATAGAACAGCAGGCAGGAACATCTGCGAGTGAAAGTGGCAGCAACGAATCACAACAGGTGTCAACATCAAAACCAAATTCAGAGGGTATTCAGATGAATGATGGTAAGACAATTCAGAATAATAAGATAATACTAAAAAGAGATGTAACAGAAGCTTGATCCACGTGTATGAGTCTGTTCTCAAAACGCAGAACAGACTTGTACAACGATAAAACTGGAGAGAATTTTTATAGTAAAATTAACATTTCAGAAGCACCACGTTCAAGTAATCCAGACAGGCTTCTACATGTACCAGAACGCCTAAACACCTCCATCAACCGCATGAACCAACAGCGGCAAAAGGAAGTAGCGACACAAAAACGGACCATAAGTCTAGTGAAAACGTGCCTTGCAGAGATTCGCACACTATCTGCACGAGTTTCGGAGGTACCAGATTCTGCTCTGATTCCACTACATAACTCTACCTCGGTCACACCCTCACAGAACATACAGAACGACACAAACGACGATATACAAATTAATTCAGAAGGTCAAACTTCAGACAATACTCAAACACTAACATAACTTAACAGAACAGTTGAAAATATCAACAAACAATTGACAATTCAAAGTAACCTCAATAACTCTCTGCAGAATACGTTGAACGTTTCAAAGATTCATGTAAAGAGAGAATATTTACTAACCAGCAAAGGCAGTCTAGACCTTTGGTATGACAGGCTTAAATTAGAGTTAGCGACAAATGGCTTAATAGATTATATAACAAATTCAGAACAATACAGAAATGACAATTCAGAGGCTGTTGTAAATAAAAAAAGCATAATAAGAGATATAATCATAAGCCATCTGGACGCTAACTACCATAAGAAAATCTTAAACATTTCAGAGCCAGTTGATATTTTAAATAAAATAAAAGAGATTAAGAGGATTGAAACAAATACTTCAGAAACGTTGATTCGACAACAAATCTACAATTTAAGACTGACTAATAAAGAAAAATACACAGACTTTATAGACAGGTTTGATTCATTAATCTCAAAACACGAAACATGCAATCCACTATCTCCTATTTCAGAAGAAGAAAAGAGAGCGGTATTTTACCAGGCTGTTGCCAACACATGCAAAGAACTTGCATCGGCATACCTGGTAAGATGCCAAACTAACTCCCTTATGACGATTGATGACATGAAAAAATGTCTATTGCAGATCGAACTGCAACAAAATGACAACCGTCAACCAAGGCAAGTCAAGCTCAACTTGAGAGGCAAGGCAGTAGAGACCAAGTTGACGCAGGTGCTGCAACCAACAAATGCTACCGCTGTAATGCACCAGGCCACATGCGCAAGGAGTGCCTAATGTGGTTCCACGGATTGTGGTTCTGCTACACCTGCAATACGCTCAGGGAACACGAAGGCAAAAATTGCCCGAATGCAATTCAGAGGTATGTTAATAACGATGACAATAAAAATAACACGATACACGATAAAAACACACACAGTAGAGGAAGAGGTAGAGGTAGAGGAAGGCGAGGGAAAGCACCTAGACGAGGCGGGAACAGCCGCAAAAATACGACCCCCTACACGAGAGTGTTCACAAACAAAAACAAAACAGGGGACAACCCACAAGCAAGACTAGCACAAGGTAAAGTAACAAATAAAATTGATTCAGATAACAATATTAAATTTATAGCAGATTCCGGGGCTACATATCATATAATAAATTCGGGATTATTATTGAAAGACTTTAGAAAGAGTAATTTAGGAGAAATTCAGAGCGCCAATAAAAATAAAGAAGCGAACATTAAGATAGATGGCAAAGGGAATCTGTATCTAAAATCGATACTACAAGGCAATGACATTTATTTGTCAAATGTACTGTTAGCAACAGATGCTTCAGACAATTTGTTGTCATTAAGAAAGTTCGCTGAAGCAGGTTATGATATCAACCTAAACGATTCAGAATTAACAATATATAATAAAAGACAAATGAGGTCCATTTAACAGGGTTTTACGAATCCCCCAATTGGATAGTCAGTTTAGACGTGAATGAATCGGAGAATTCAGAGTATAATTGCGGAAATTACACAATTAAGGCTTCCTTGGTGACTTGGGCGGATTTTCTGTCGCAGTCTCAAACTGACTGTCACGCAGAGGCAAGCGAGAACGAGGATTAGTCAGAGATTGGGAGGGAGAAGATAGAGAAAAACCAGCAGAGAAACCAAGCGAATTCAGAAGAAGAAATGGAAGAAAATAACGAACTAAAGAGGAAAATTTTGGACCTGAATCAAGAAGTTTCAGAAACTGAATTATAAAAACTACTCAGTTCATCAAACATGAATACAGGGATTCCAGCCCAGAAATCAAGTGATGGCATGCTCTGGCACCGACGATTAGGCCACATCTCATTAGAGTATATGCATCACCTGAAGAAAAATGAAGAAGCACTAAAAAATGTAAAGTTCAATAAAGAAGTAAAAGACTGTGAATCGTGTATTCTGGTAAAAATGGAGAAACTTCCCTTCAAAAATGATCGATCACGTGCTGACAGGCCTCTACACACTATACACGTAGATACGATGGGAAAGATTTCACCGCCCTCATTTCCAGGGCAGAATCTCCACATTATCGCATTTGTAGATGATTACACCAGATATGCAAAGGCATACAGTACAAAGACTAAACATGAATCAGGTAAATGTCTAAAAGGCTACCTTGAACATATGTCAGAAATGAACTTGGAAGGAATGAAAAAGTTTGCTTCATAAAAACAGATAACGGAACAGAGTTTACAAGTGGCGAGTTCGCAGAAATAATGAAGAATGAAAACATCACAGGAGAATTCGCACCTCCATACACTCCAGAGCTGAACGGAACTGCAGAAAGATTCAATAAGACAATTCAGAGACTGATAAGAGCAATACTGATTGACTCAGGAATACCTTCAACCATGTGGGTTTTTGCTGTAGAATCAGCAGTTCACACGTACAACAGAACACCACACAAAGCCAACAACTTCAGAACTCCGTTATCGATACTCAATCCAAACAGGAAGAGTCATATAGATGCACTAAAAAGATTTGGTTGTATCGCATACGTAAAAATTCCAAATCCAGAAACCAAGTTTTCAGAGAGAGCAATTAAGACGATTCTGGTAGGACACACACTTACAGGATACCTTCTATGGCATCCGCAAACACAGAGATTCATCAACTCCAGACATGTGAAGTTTAATGAAAAATTAACCTATAAAGAAGTAATGGGCAAGAAAGAAACCAAACCTACAGATCTAAGATTTGAAGAGTTCAGAGAAGAAAATACAGAAGTAAATGATGGCAAAGAGTCAACTAATTCAGAGTTAAACGAAAAGAACAATGAAAAAGAATCGGAAGAAAAGATCAAAAGAGGGAGAAAAAGGAAAAACGCTTCGAACCACAATGATACAGATAAATGTCCACCAGAAATAAGGAAAGGACCAAAGAGAAAAGCGAAAGAGAATCCAACAAGAAATCCAGACTTTGTACATAAAGTACAAATTAATACAGAAATTCCCAAGGTTCAAAGGGAAGATGAACAAGCATATGTGTGTCTAGCGCAAACATACAAAGATCCGTCAAGCTTTAAAGAAGCATTAAGTTTACCAGAAAAAGAAGACTGGATACAAGCCATGAATGAAGAATTAAACTCTATGATAGAAAAGGAAGTATGAGAAATAACTGATTACCCTGCCTCAACTTCAGAAGTATCCAAACTTAACTTAATAGATTCAAAATGGATATACAAATAGAAAATTTCAGATGGAAAAATTAAGGATAAAGCGAGACTGGTTATAAGAGGCTTTAAGGATAAGAATGAATACGAATTAAGAGAAACCTATGCACCAGTATCTCGCATAGCCATCATCAGATCTGCACTTGCCATAATAAATCAAGAAGACTTAGATGCAGTGCAACTTGATGTGAAAGTGGCTTTCTTAAATAGTACACTAGACGAAGAAATCTACATGGAAATTCCAGAAGGCTTAAACATTCCAGAAGAACTAAAGAAAAGAAAAATCTGCAAGCTTAAGCAAACACTGTATAGACTAAAAATCAGTCCAAAGAAATGGAATGATAAATTTACTAAAGAAGTTAAGAAATTAGGTCTAGAGAGATACATCAATGAAGCATGCCTATTTACGCGGAGAAAGGAAGGAAAAATGATTATACTTGTACTCTATGTCGATGACATAATCCTAGCAGGTAATAATCAAGAAAAGCTGCAGGAAATAAAATCCAGACTGTGTGAAGCATTTCAGATGACAGACCTGGGAGAACCAAACATGTACTTAGGAATGAAAATTCAGAGAGATAGATTAAATAAAGCCATGACCCTAACTTAGACAGATTATACAGAAAAGATATTAGAAAGATTTAACATGAAGGACTGCAAGGCACAGAATTCTCCAATGGTAACCAGACAAGCCAAAAGAAAAGAGATTGAATCTAATTCAGAAAGACACAAAGACGGAGAGATACCATGCACAGCACCATACAGAGAAGCAATAGGCAGCTTGCAATACTTGTCAGCAATGACAAGGCCAGATATTACTAATGCTGTAAACTTTATGGCCAGAAAGCAAGCTGCACCCACAGAGAATGACTGGAAAGAAGTCAAAAGGATCTTTAGATACCTGCAGAAAACTAAAGAAGTAGGGCTAACATACAGAAGAGAAGGAGACAAATTAGAGGCATTTACAGATTCAAGCTTCAGAGATCAAACAGACTCTACCTCCACAGGTGGATAAATAATCAAATTGTATGGAAATACAGTAGCGTGTAGAAGCTACAAACAAAATTATGTATCACTATCCACCTGCCAAGCAGAATATCTGACAATGAGTGAAGCATGTCAAGAAATAATATCACTTAACAAAGCCATAAGAGACATGACTGGAAAAACGTACTTTTCAGCCACCATCTGGTGTGACAACGACTCAGCTGGAAAATGCACGCAGAAGGATGGATTTCACAAGTTGAAAAACTTTGATGATGAAGTTCCAGAAATTCAGAGAAAATTGAAATTAAGAGAACAGACCGGAAGCAAGATTCACATGGCAGTAACTCATGGAGATTATGTTAAGAAGTGTGCCTTAGAAAATAGAGTAGTGGTCAAATGGGTAGAAAGTAAAGAGAACATAGCTGACATTATGACGAAACCTCTACCAGCACCACAACACATATACTTAAGAGAAAAAATAATTAATTCAGAGTCTACTCAAATAAGTTAATAAAATCTCATAAGTCTCTATTTTACAGGATCCCCTAACAAGGAAAATTCAGAGTGAGGCTTACGACGGGAGGGAGTGAGAACGTACGTCGTGACCACCACTGGAGGCGCCACCTTCCACCGTCTCGGTTTTGGCGCGGCTCGGAGGGAGAGAGTAAAATGCTCTCTCTCACTCTCTGATTAGCGCTCTTTGCGACAGCAACGTTTGGTTCTGAGAGGGCCTTTCTTTAAGACTTTCCCTTACTTGTTTAGATGTGACATAACAGTGTGCGCAGTGTTTCCTTAATCTGATTTTACTTTTGTATTTAAGAGTTAATAAACTAGTGCTTACAAATAATACTTATAAGTGTATATATATAATAAAGCAAGTTACTACAACATAGACACTCTGGAGGAATTGGAAGAACAAGTGACCAAAGGGCCTTACAGAGCACCACCGCTTAAAAACATGGAGACAGCCACAGACAGCTTTAGTTGTGAAACATTGTCCAAAGCTACCTCAAAGACTCTTGATTCAAAGAAGAGCAGTAAGCAACAGAAGTTTCAGGTATATACAGTTGTATTTGTTTTCCTCAGTGCAGTTAGTATTCTTATGACTGATCTAATTGTTCCTTTATTAATATTCTGTTGTATATATAGAAGAAAGTGCCATCGAATGCCATGAAAAATTATAAATTTATAAAAGAAGAACGCTTTCAAGAAAAAGAAGCTCAAAAAAGGCAGGCTCTGGTAATTGAATTTCGTTTATTATATCAGTAAAATAGAGTTATTGTGATTATTTTTTCATACGTATTTATTTATATTTTTAGAGAGAAAATGATGATGAAACCATGAATCTCAAACACTTGTTAAGAAGCCTAGATTTGCTAATGGAAATGAATCTATCGAAGAAGCTCAAAAAATGACTTATGTAAATTGAAACTCGAAACTACATTTTGTTTTTATTACATTGGTTAAAACAGAGTTATTGAAAACATTTTTTCATGCAAGTTTAACTAAACTAAAAAAATATAAATATATTTTTTAGGGAAAAAATGATGAATATGAATCCCCAAATCTAATTGAGACTAGATTAGCAAATGAAGGGAACAAAGCAAAGAATTATGAAAGTGAAATTGATGAGAATGTTGTTAGTTCTGTCTCACATGTACAAATCGACAAGCCATTCATCAAAGTATAAACATGATAAGCTTACATTCTGATATCGATTTACGCTTTGATGAGGAATAATTAATATTTTTTGTTAAATTTAGAGTAACACGATGGTAGATGCAGAAAACATTTTAAAACTTCAGGATAAAATAAAGAAGTTAAGTGGAGAACTCAACGTTCTTCAGAAAAAGTACAAGAACTTAAAGCAAGATTATAAAATATTAGAGACTGACTTTGCAGATATTAATAAGCGCTCTATGGTAATTCAAGATGTAATTAATGTAGATATAAAGAAAATGTTGGGTACGTAAATGAAAAAAAAATTATTCGAAATTTTAATTATTGTAAAAAAAATACTAGTAATATATGATTTCTGTACGTATACTAGTATTGCAACGTTTTAATTTTTTTATTATAAAAAAATACAATAAGTTTAAACGTATTGTTATAACGATCACAGAAATGTTGGCTTAAATTTTTTCTTTCAGTTTTAAATGTTTTTAATATTGCTAAATATTTAAAAAAAAATTTCAAAAACCAATAGTTTTAAAAATTCCAGCTGTACGTCTCCTAAGTAGGATATTCCACTATAAAACAAATATAGTAAGATATGTAATATATATATATTGCAACGGTAGTCGATTCAATTAATCGAACCGTCCGCGATTCTGATTTTCGCGCGTTAGTTCTAAGTATTGAGAGAGAGAGGGGGCGCGCGATCTTTCAAATTAGCAGTTACGTCTCAGCTGTTGTGACAAGTAGATATCGCCGAAGTTATTTGCACTGTTTTTTCTCGCCGAGTAATAGTTTTCCTGGGACAATTTCGTGCGTGAGTGTGATAGCGATATTACAGCAAGTACGGGGCTTCGGAAGCAGTTTGCAGCTGATAAGCAGAGTGAGGCAGCGCAGTCAATTATTCAAAGGACAGAGGCAGTTGATATTTTGCTGACATCAACAATTACGGCTGATCACCGTAATTGCACCGCAGGGTAGGTGTACCTCCCTTTATTATCGCGTGTCTAAATATATTTATTATTTTGTTCAGCCGCGTTAGCGTTGATAATTTAGTATTCGCGCCGAGCGTTAGATCGTGCCAATTTTCGTATCTTCTCTCTCTCTCTCTCTTTCTCACCGAAAGTTATTTAATTGTAAATCCTGTTCGCGTGCGTCAGTCTTTCGGCCCGATAAAGACTGTAGAGATTTTTATTAATAAAATCTATCAAAATTATTCGCCGATTTCGTCATATAATTTTTCCTAATAGATTAAACAATTGAAATAGGCTTAAGTTTTAATCCGATCATAGCTAGGGGATTAAGTGGATTAGGAGCAAAGTCAATTACACTTAAAACTCATCGTGTGTCACAGGGCACGTGACTTAAGGTGAGTTCAACTCCGCTTGATCGAAGACAACCAAGTTAAGTCAGCTGACGTTAAGGCGAATACACGTATTAACATACGTGTTAACGGAGCGGCGGTTTGCTCTGCATCGTGGGAGTTTGCTCTTATATAAATTTCTCATTTTGCAGGATTGCCCCCCCGTTACATGGCGCCCAACTGGTATTAAGACCCGTGTCGTGCGAATAGGATTGTGCGTCGAAGGTAATCGACGCACGAGAGAGAGAGACGATTGCGCGAGCGCTTAGGAAGGTTTGAGCGGGTGGTAGAGCGAGATCGTGAGCGGTACGCCCTCTGCTGGGGAAAAAACGAAACCACTTCGAACCTTTGGTTAAAAATTGTTAAGATTATTGTAAAAAGGGCCGAAAGCGACAATACTTGGTAGGTCGAAGTGATTTCAGATCATACGGGAGAATCAGGTGTTAACCCATTTCAACCACAGTTTGGTGTATAAAGGGGGGTTGGTAACACCTGATCAACGATAAAGCAGAGAGCGCGACCCAAGCGTGCAGTCCAAATATTAGCCAGGCGGGGCAAGCAAACAGCAGGCTCCGACCTTAGGTAGGATATTTTTATAATATTTATAGAAAGTTTGCGAAGACTGCACGCGCTCATAATCTCCTTTTAAAAGACCTCATAAAAGGAGGCATTAAAAGTAGTGACACTAAATAGTGTACACCCCGCTCATACCTTGGGTGATAGGAAGCGGTAGTGGTCGATTAGGCCGAAATTTTAAACCTCAACCGCATCCTACACCCGTGCGGAGGCAAGATGGCTCTGTTGTCAGCTCAAATCGACAATTGGGCATTAGAGCTAACCTCCGCACAGCGCGAACATTATTTAGCGGATTTGGAGCTGCGCAAGGATGGAAGTGTCATCCAACAGGCGGCTAGGCTTGGGAGATGGTTGCTGGGTGAGTACACCGCCACAGATTTTCAAGAGACCACGCACAGCAAAGAGGTAGCGGGGCGCAGGAGGCGATCCCGACAAGCGTGGCTCGACACAGTCTGTGACGAGTTGGAAAACTCCACCACGGATGATAACAGCGACCATCCCCTCAGGATCATCAATAGGGGGGGAATATCATTGACTGACATGTCAAGGACATTCACCTGCCCGGATGAGGACTCTGAGGGTGAAGCCAGCCGCCAAGAAGAGGATGAACTCATCCAGAAGGCCCTTAGTACGCAAGAGCAGGAGAAGGAGGAGAGGAGACGGAGCAATCCAGACCCCAGGTCGCAGGAATCCTGCACTCGGAAGGAACCTCAGGAAGAATAATCCTTGAGTAAAGCCTTCCGAGAGATAGAGTATCTGAAGGAGGGAATAGACCATAACCAAAAGTTGGTAGGTCGAATCCTAGAAACCCTTCAGACTCTGCAGGGATTACAGGTGTGTGCGGAGCGCGAGACGCAGGACATGCGCATACGAATTCGAGAGCTGGAAGACGCAATGCATGACATGGCCAGTGCTAACCGTTCTTCTCAGCGTGACTCGGTTCAACCGCGCTCCGGACGTAATGTGGACTTTCAGGACACATACACCTGTCACTACGACTCGGGGATTCCGGGGAGTACACCGGCTCCTCCCAGACCAATACCTAGGAGAAAGGACGTCACTACACCGGAAGTCCTCCAACGAAGAGGAGGTGAAGAGGATTCGGAAGTCTATGGGAGATCCGCACCCGTTCGACAGAGGAGTCGAAGCGGATCATCTGGCATCGGACATCAGATATTCTCAGGGCTCTCCACAACCCGAGATGTTGGGAAAATTGTCCGCGGATGGAAATTGAGGTTTGCGGGCAGTAGGGCACAGAGCGTAGATACGTTTCTGTCGAGGTTGGAGGATCTGCGCGTAGGTGCAGGACTAACTGACGACGAAGTGCTTTGTTCCGTATCAGAGATCCTCGAAGGTAACGCGAGGACCTGGTACGATAACAACAAGTACCAGTGGCTCAGTTATGACGAGTTCGTCGCGGACGCCCGGGATTGGTTTGGCACAAGTACGCAACAGCAACAAAGGCTGTTGCAGGAAGCCCAGAACCGGTTCCAGGGAGAGGACGAACTAGTGCGAGACTACGTGTCCAACCTGGTGGCTCTTGTCAATAGACTAGAACCGCCCATGCCCTTGGAGAGGTTATTAGACCTACTCCATGCAAACCTCCTTCCAACCATCCAAATCCAGCTGCGTCGGAGCGAGATGACGTCGATACGCGAATTCAACAGGAGGGCGACCGAGGTACAGAACACCTTATCTTATGGTCGCCGTCCACGTGTATTCGCTGACCCCAACTCGACGATCTTCCCTCAGCACGCCTACCAGCCGAGCAAAAGAACGGCTGGTAGTAAATCCCAAACCGCTGCAATGGCAAGCGAAGGGAAGGAGCGTGCGAAGAAGGAGGGAGATCCGCAGCGCGGACTGGGTGTGGAGAACCCCGTCAGGAGGCCTACCGAACAAGCATCGGTATCGGCTATGCAAGCTTCCACTTCTGATAAGAAGATGGAAGAACGTTTGGAGGGCATCGAGCGGATATTGCGCAAGTTGGCTGCTGACAAGCAAGCCAGCCCTCCAGAACAGCGTAAGAGCCGATGGCGTGGAGGAAGGAAAAATTCTCCTTCTTCCAGGTCTCCTGGCGAGCGGCGAGAAGGGCAGAGGCGGAAGATAGACTTTACTAAGCCTCTCCAGTGTTCCGCTTGTGGCAAACTGGGTTTTAGTCGCAAGTTCTGCCCAGATTGCAACAAGGGAAACGACAAGGAGAGCGAAGAGAAGAGGTCATCTTCGCGCCTCCAGTAAATTCGACCTCTCGCTGCGGGTCGCCGATGGGAAACAGCAAGTTGTCGGCGACCCAGGGATCCAAACGAGTCCTGGGAGGGCATCAAGATAGCCCAGGACATAGCAGTATATTAGAGCGGAAGGCAATTGAACCCGATGTCAGCCCTCGGCAGAATAGGGGAGTGGTTATCCTGAAAGGACCAGATGGCCACATACAGGTTGTGGAGGAAGGGGAAGACTCCAGGGAGAGCCCCTCCACACAAAAAGCTCCTCTGCCGAAGAGATCCACGAGTAGAAGCCAGCCCACCATCGTCGCGGCCGCGGATGGACAAAAGCCGCTGAAAAGCACGATGAAAGGAGGCGAAGATGGGACTCGTGGATATGACCCAGAGGATGAGACCAGGTGGTGGATGCGGGTAGACATAGGTGACTTTAAAATCAGAGCACTCTATGATACCAGCGCCTCATCCACGGTCATGGGTCAATTAGGGCTGAGATTGGCATCGGAGATGGGACTCGGGTTGAATGTGACCAGGGCGGGCGATGCAAGGCTTGCTGATGGACGCCCGTGCCCTATAATTGGTCACGTGATGTTCCCTTTTAAAGTAGGGGGAATCACGAAGACAATCAGAGTCGCCATTACGCCACTGCTCACAGATGACTGCTATGTAGGCGCGAACTTTATAAGAGAGTTCCGCGCAATTTTGGATCCCGATGAGGATGAATTATGGCTTAAGGACGCCCAAGTGAAAGTACCAATGGAAGTGGCTGGAATTGATGGTACGGCATTTCTCGCACCGGTAGGACTATGGGAAGCCACGGAGTCACAGCTTGAAGAAATTGAAGACCTCGTCAGAAGATTGATTCCTGACGGGCGTCAGGCTTTAGATTGTGCCGTGGGGGTTGAGCATGAAATAGATGTTGGAAATGCTCGACCCATCAAACAGAAGTACTACCCAGTCTCAGATAGAGTGCGAGAGGAAATGCACACGCTGGTCAAAGATATGCTGGAAAAGGATGTTATCGAACCAGCGACCAGCGGATGGTCAAGTCCAGTAGTAATGGTAAAGAAGGCAGATGGAAAGTATAGGTTTTGTGTGAACTATCAAAAGGTAAATGCAATTACCAAACCTGATGCCTATCCTTTACCATATATGAACGACATCCTAAGACGAATAAGGGATGCAAAGTTCATATCTACTTTGGACTTGAGCAGTGCGTACCATCAAATTCCCTTAAAGGAAGAATCGCGTCCAATATTAGCGTTTACAGTTCCTGGATTAGGGCACTTTCAATTTAAGAGAATGCCCTTCGGACTGTCATACGCAGGAGCGACCTTCCAGAGGTTGATGGACAAGGTGATAGGCCCGGATATGGATCCATTCGCTTTTGCTTACCTTGACGACGTAATTGTGGTTTCGTCGTCC
Organism: Phymastichus coffea; assembly: GCF_024137745.1. NCBI lineage: Eukaryota > Metazoa > Arthropoda > Insecta > Hymenoptera > Eulophidae > Phymastichus > Phymastichus coffea. Next base: position 1,767,657 of record NW_026706827.1, read on the forward strand.
TTTGAGGAGCATAAGCGGCTCCTAGAAAGGGTATTAAAAAGAATTCTAGGTGCGGGCCTAACCATCAACAAAGATAAAAGTCACTTCTGTAAGACGGAAGTCAGGTACTTGGGAGTTCTTGTGAACCAGGACGGAGTAAGACCAGATCCCGAGAAAATACGCCCGATATTAGAGTATCCAACACCCCGGACTGTCAAACAGGTGAAGCGATTCATGGGAATGACTTCGTGGTATAGACGTTTTATACCCGACTTTGCCATGATCGCTGAACCTATAAACCGCCTGACAAAGAAGAATGTACGTTTCTCTTGGGAGGAGGAGCAAGAGCGAGCTTTCACGAGATTGCAGGAGGCGATGACTTCCGCCCCAATACTGCAATCACCCGATCCGAACGGTCAGTTTGTACTGCAAACTGATACTAGTGACAGTGGGATCGGGGCAGTTCTCGCACAGGATGTCGATGGAGAGGAGCGTGTAATAGAATACGCCAGCCGATCACTCAACAGTGCTGAGAGAAATTATACGGTCTCCGAGAAAGAGTGCTTGGCAGTGGTATGGGCCATTGGAAAGTTCCGGCCGTATATTGAAGGGCATCACTTCAAGGTCATCACTGATCATAGTTGCCTGAAATGGCTCCACAATATGAGAAATCCCACAGGAAGATTAGCGCGATGGGCGCTAGCATTGCAAGGCAATGTCTTCGATATAGAATATCGAAGAGGGGATCTCAATGTGGTGCCAGACGCTTTATCTAGGGCCTATGAGGAGGAGGGGATTGAAGTGAGTGCTATAAATAGTCGGCCGGAGACCACTGACGCCTGGTATTTGCAACAATACCAGGAAGTATGCCAGGACCCACACTCTCATCCTACTTGGAAGGTGGTGGGAGGGAGACTGTATCATTATCAGCCTGATGAGGATGGTGAAAGGTCCATCGACAACGATGAAGCGTGGAAGCATGCGGTGCCTAGGGAGAAAAGGTACCAGGTGCTCCAGGAAGTCCATGATGCTCCTACTGCAGGACATCAAGGACGAGAGCGTACGTTCTCCAGAGCTAGGCGCTTGTACTACTGGCCTAAAATGTATGATCAGGTCAGGGAGTACGTAAAGAGTTGCCCGGTATGTCAGCAATGCAAGGTGGAACAAAGAGCACCTTGCGGGCTGATGGGTCGTAGACAAGTATCACGACCCTGGCAGGTGGTGGCCGGTGATATCACTGGTCCATTTCCCAAAAGCTCTCGAGGTTTTGAGTATATCTTAGTCTTTATAGACTTGTTTACTCGCTGGGTAGAGTGTGTTGCGATACGCAAGGCCAATGGGAAGACAATCGCAAGGGAAATACACGAGAGGATCGTCACTAGGTTTGGTGCGCCAGAGGTATTCTTGTCGGATAATGGAACCGAATTTAAGAATCAGGAGGTCGATTCATACCTGCAGATGAACGGCATCCAGCGCGCTTTGACTCTCGTGTATCATCCCCAAGCGAATCCCACAGAGCGAGTAAACAGGACACTCAAGACCATGATCACGTCTTACGTAAGCAGTGATCATAAGAGCTGGGATGAACACCTGTCAGAGTTCAACTTCGCGTTGAACTAGGCAACTCATAGCGCCACCGGATATAGTCCTGCGATGCTCATGTTTGGTCGTCAGCCGGTACCTCCTTTGACGTTCAGAAGAACCCAAGATCAACAGGCCCTTGAATGTTCAGAGGGTCAGGCTGTGGAAGATTGGGCTGAACATATGGAGAAGCTTCCTAATTTGTGGGAGAGAGCTAACTCCAAGTCAAAGGAGGAAGCTGCGCGTCAGGCGGCTTATTATGACCGGAAGAGACGGCAACCCGAGTTCAAGGTCGGAGATTGGGTTTGGAAGAGGAACAGGATACTATCTTCAGCTGCTCAAGGCATTTCAGCCAAATTTGCGCCGAAATATGCTGGTCCGTACGTGATTGAAGAGGTTTGTGGTTCCAACACGTACAGGCTAGGCAATCAGCTGGAGATCCTGTCTGAGCTCTTCCATGCCAAAGACCTTAAACCATATTACGGTCCGGGTGAGGATGAGGAAAGCGAGGAGGTCATCGAACCTCGCGACCCGCCTGAAGAACTGCCGTCGGAGGATGCGAACGATTCCGCAAATGCGCGCGAAAATCCGGGAGGGGATTTATCAGATAGCGAGCGGGTCCAGTTAGCAGCCCCCACGGTCGTAGATAAAGTTCCCACCGAGACGTCGGAGTTACCGGTATCTGCCCCAACTAAGAGAGGTCGAGGTCGACCTCGAAAGGTTCCAGAGACGGTCACCGGTCCAGCGAGGGGCAACAACTCTCCCGTGAAGGTGAATAGAGGGAGAGGTAGGCCTCGAAGGACCGTGCCCGTCGTACAAAGGACGGTTGGGCCGATAAAACCGAGCGGTAACCGACGAGGGCCAGGACGTTCCCACAAAGAATCGCGAGGGAGCGTATAACTCGGTGGGATGCGGCTATTATTAGGATTGTTTCTTCGCGCAGGGAGATTCATCCGAAATTTGTTGTTTTTCGGATGTTTCAGATGGACCGGAGAATCGTCGTCGAAGAGGAGACCTTCGAGGTGGTCACGCAGATGCTGTTAGATCTGCAACTGGGCCCTGATGCGACGCAGCTAATTGAAGATCTACGGAGCTTCGCCAGGGTCCAGTTGGAAGGGACCACCCGAAGGGATCGGCGCAATGCCTCGGTGGCAGAGGTTCTCCGGGATTCGTCGTGGGTCGCCCCGAAGAAGGCTTCTCGGGACGCTTCGACACAGACCGAGGACCAGGGCAGTGTCGAACGTCCTAAGTCTACAGTGGACCATGGGGTGCAGACCCTCAAGTCCGGCGTAACCCTTACGTCGGACAGTGCGAGCCAATGCCCAGGACCCAGGGAAACCTGTGGGGCCTCGCACTGGGTCTGCAATCATCCCCGGATCCCTGAGCAGCCTACTCTCCTTCTCGACTTCAGACACGTGCGTCTGGGGATCAACGAGGTGGGGAGTGCCTGGCGGTTCGCTCAAGAACTCCAGTCTCAGGTGCAGGAGCACCTGAGACGCTTTTTGAGCCGCCAGGGCGCAGAAGAGTTGCTCGGGGAGTGGGCAGGGATGGCTCAACGTCAGAGGGCCTATGGAGAGGCCCTGCTGCGGGTGGATAACGGACAAGAGTCCTCCGCAGCGCTCCCGGCGCCGGCTCAAGGGAAGAGAGCCCCGGGAGCTACTGACGCTGGACCGACGCTCACGGTCCATGTGGACGGGCACATGGCTCCTGATACCACCATCGTGGTCAGGTCGAAGGATGGACGTGCGACCGCCACGGTGGGAGGCGTGACCATCACCGCCTCACAGGGAGTCAGTGCCCAGCAGTCCCCTCTGGCTGCTGAGCAGCCATCACAAGGTCGGGAGGCTGCTCAATCTCGGTCGCAGCTGAGGGGCTGCTACATCTGTGGAGAGCCAGGGGTGATCAACTCCCAGCGGTGCCCGAAGAAGGCTACACACTGGCGCTACCCGAAACATCGCGCGCCAGGTGTAGCCAAACAATGATGTAGGCCCTGGAGGGCAAATAAATTAGCCGAAATAAAGAAGGGAGTGTTTATTTTGTTTCCTTTCCTTCTTTATTACTTTCAGGTTCCTGATGGCAGCGAATCGCGGGTATTCGTCCTGCCCGGGTAGTCAGGACTTGGAGGGGGCTGCAACGGTAGTCGATTCAATTAATCGAACCGTTCGCGATTCTGATTTTCGCGCGTTAGTTCTAAGTATGGAGAGAGAGAGGGGGCGCGCGATCTTTCAAATTAGCAGTTACGTCTCAGCTGTTGTGACAAGTAGATATCGCCGAAGTTATTTGCACTGTTTTTTCTCGCCGAGTAATAGTTTTCCTGGGACAATTTCGTGCGTGAGTGTGATAGCGATATTACAGCAAGTACGGGGCTTCGGAAGCAGTTTGCAGCTGATAAGCAGAGTGAGGCAGCGCAGTCAATTATTCAAAGGACAGAGGCAGTTGATATTTTGCTGACATCAACAATTACGGCTGATCACCGTAATTGCACCGCAGGGTAGGTGCACCTCCCTTTATTATCGCGTGTCTAAATATATTTATTATTTTGTTCAGCCGCGTTAGCGTTGATAATTTAGTATTCGCGCCGAGCGTTAGATCGCGCCAATTTTCGTATCTTCTCTCTCTCTCTCTCTTTCTCATCGAAAGTTATTTAATTGTAAATCCTGTTCGCGTGCGTCAATCTTTCGGCCCGATAAAGACTGTAGAGATTTTTATTAATAAAATCTATTAAAATTATTCGCCGATTTCGTCATATAATTTTTCCTAATAGATTAAACAATTGAAATAGGCTTAAGTTTTAATCCGATCATAGCTAGGGGATTAAGTGGATTAGGAGCAAAGTCGATTACACTTAAAACTCATCGTGTGTCACAGGGCACGTGACTTAAGGTGAGTTCAACTCCGCTTGATCGAAGACAACCAAGTTAAGTCAGCTGACGTTAAGGCGAATACACGTATTAACATACGTGTTAACGGAGCGGCGGTTTGCTCTGCATCGTGGGAGTTTGCTCTTATATAAATTTCTCATTTTGCAGGTTTGCCCCCCCGTTACAATATATATATTGTATATATATATATTGACGGTAAACGTCAAATTAGCGCTAATAAAATAACCTAATTGCTGCTCGCGGGGGCAGCACCGACCGGGGAGACGAAAAATGAAACGAAGGAATTGGGCGCGCGAGCAGACGGAACGCGCGCGATTGAAAACGAACCTTCTTTTTCTGTCATGAATTAATTATTGCACTGATTGCACTACTACTTTTAATTGCGTGTCTTCCTATACCCTCTCCTTTTAATTTATAACCAGATTTTATCAATTATTATTACTACTATTTCTTTAAAATAAATTGGTTTTTGAATAAAAGTAATACAATCGAAAATTACAAGATTTGCGAGAAGAGCATAAATTTAGTTTATTTTCATTTAGTCAAAATCATTTTTTTTTCACGGTTTGTATGAAATATAATATTTGTTACTGTTTGTGTGATATATATTGTTTTAAATTGTTTGGTATATTTGAAAATATGAGGATACGCATTAGGTGATCGATTGTCAGTTACGTACATGGGTTTTTTCGTTATTTACATTTTAAAATAAACAATCAGTATTTATTTGAATTTGATAAACTTCAGTAGTAGCGGTTCTTTCAAATCTGCTCTTCGACAAATTTTCTTATAATTTTTTTAACAGTAATACTTTCTTATTACCTATGGTTTCATCTACTATGGTTTCATTTCATGTTTATATCACTTATTATAGTTAATTGGCTATTGGTTGATAGTTATTTTAATTAATCTCATTATTGGAGCATATTGGTTATCATTATAAACTAGAACATTAAGGAGGTTTGACTTCAAGCACGATGAAAGTGATACTTCTCTTAGAGAATCGTTGATTCGTTTCCCGTGCCTTGTATAATCGACAAACTCGAGTTTTTGTGTATAATTCGGTTAATTTCTTACGTTTTGTAGTGGCAATCTAAGCTCAAACTTCGGAATCAGATTCGTTTGCATTTATTCTACATGTGGACATAATAATTTGAATTTTATGCATTTTAACTAAATTTGCACTTTAAGCCCATCGTCTTTAATATCCTAGTTCAAATATCTCGGGGATTCTAATTATATTCTAATCTATTGCTGTTTTTAATTTTACTGCTATCTGTTACATTTATCATTTAACTCCTGAACTTGCTTAAATTTCACGAGCATTATTCACGTTTATTTCAGTGTTTCATTAGATTGGAATGTTGATCTTTAATTTATTCTTTGCAACGATTGCCGAAAATCGTTAGGACTCGCGTGAACTGCTAAGCGTGGCTAAGCGTAATAGCCGTGATCGGTTTGGGTTAGAGAGAGAGAGAGAGGCGTGGCAATGACCGGGAGGGAAGAGCTAGCGAGCCAGTATGACTGTGTCCTTCAGTCCGGCGACATCGCAGCGTTTAACGTTCGAAGCGACAGCGTGTTTTCTTCCGAGTGATAAGCAAGGAGATCGAGTGGATAATTAGTGAGTAGAGTGTCGAGTGCGCACACTGCTCAACGTGTGCGGCGCCGGCAGCAGCAAGCTCAACCTCGTCAACATCTACGGCTGCGTAGCTTCGGCAACGAGAGGCGGTTGAAGAGGCAGTTGAGGAGGCAGCACGTACTTTTAGTATAGTCGGATACGGTTGGCCACCGTATCCCCAGCAATTCAGCGGTAGGTGCACAGCACTTCTTATTACATTTTGCGTGCGATCCCGCGCAGCGTGCGCGGTGAGTTTATAGGTAGCGTGCGTGCGATTAGTCCGCGACGTCCGCGAAATCTGCTCTCTCTCTCCCCATTCGAATTATTGTGTCGATATAGCGTGCGTTAGACTCTCGGCAAATCGTCCCTTGTACAGGTTTAGTTTTGGTTTAATAAAGTAGAGATCAATAAGAGACGTTCTTATTATTTCGTCTATCCTTTGTCCGGTGTCGGTGTTATTGTTTACATTTGATTCGAACGTGCCGGTAACCCAGCACGGATCGCGAAGGCATAGAAGGAGCTGTTCGTCGACCGAGTTGTCTGCAGCGGCCGACGGAGCGCTGGCAAGCAAGCGCATCAGCGCCCCCTTGCGGAGAGTTCGCGCACCTAAGTTAGATCACTGAGAGAACTCGGCGCATGCGTACACCGGAGCGAGGTGAGTGAGTGTGCTTGAAGCATACAGCTAACAGAGCACCGTTTGGTCGTATCCGTAACTACAATTACCCAGGATTTGCGACTAAGCGGTAGCCTGTTACATCTTTTAAAAACAAAATTCACAGTATCGCTAACATAAACATCAATATTTTTTTAGTTCTTCTGGAACAAAAAGAAGCCATTGCCCAGGCGGAAGGTTCGATAGACCAAAAATTAAATTATTTACCTTGTAGTTTTAAAGAAAAAGATGGGACCGTAAGTTTATTGGAAAAAAAATCGAATGTATAATTCTTCATTTTTCAAAAGGAATCTATTTTTTTGTAACAGATACATATCGGTCAAGGTATATACATAACCTCAGCTCAAAATGACAACATACTAGCTGATTCGGTTAGCCCAGCTATGTTTGTCGGATATATTTTGACCGCTGTTTTCGGTACGAGTGTACTACAGAAAAGCACTATCACTGGAAGAATAAGTAATAAGAAAAAAGGGCAACTGAAAAAGAATTATAATGAAGATAACACCGAAGAAATGCAAAAATTAGATCCACAGAAACTCAACACTTGCAAAGGTAACCAAATTTATATTTATATAGTAAAAAATTAATGCAGATCATACAAAATAAAAAAAATGTTACAAAATTGAATATGGGTAAAATGATTTTATAAATTAAGATAAATTATTAAGACTTGATAAAAACAGATGAAAAATAATTCAAATCTTTAAAAAATAATACAAATCGATTGAGTTGTATAAAAAATTATAAGAAAGTATTAAATTATTTAAAAAATAATTAGAATTTATTCAAATCTATGAAGATGACAACTAAATTTAATTAATTTTTTTATGCAATCTTTCAGAATTTTATGAATATTGGCTTCAATATGAGTATGAAAAAATACTGTCTAAAAATCAGTTAAAAATATATGATAGAGCAGTTGAATTAAATTACTTTCGCGACTATGTTACCAAGTAAATTGCCTATTTAAAGAAACCAAAAAGGCCTGCTAAAAGTTCCAAGGATGCATTGAAAGTAGAGTATGGCAGTACCAATGATATGATGGTAATGCAACCTTCAACTTCCAATTTGTTCGAGGCGGTTTTGATAACCGGAAACGTGCCGGAGGAAGGAAATGACAACCGGTCAGAAATTGCTAATCATGATGCTCTGAACGTGGGAGAGCAACTCGAAATAAATGTCTTTGACAAAGACCGGTCAGATATTGCTAATAATGCTCTGAACGATAAAGAAGCGCAGGACGAAACAAATGTTGATTTAGAAAATATCTTTGACGAAAACTTGCTTTTATCATCATCTGACGAAGACTAATTTATTGCTCTAACTATGCTCTAACCTGCTACTAACATATGCTCTTTGTATTATTCTATTTTTAACTTAACTTACTTTATTTATTATTTATTACTTTACTTTTGTACAAAAATTAAGATTTATTTAATATTAAATATTTTGCATTCAACGTTTGTTGTTCAATTGTATTATTTTATTTTATTACATTATTTGATTTTATTTTATTTATCAAAAGAGGAAGGGTAAGCAGGTGTGTCATACATTTTTTCAACATATGAATATTATCTATTCATGACGTTAAAAGTTATTAGAAGTTATTTAAAATAATCAATTACATAGGTATGAAGGCAATAATACAGATGCCATTAAATCTCATTAAAAGTAATTCATTTGAATACCATGTTTTTATTTAATGCTATTAAAGGCAATAATAGAAATTGCCATTAAATTTTATTAAAAGTAATTTATTTAAGTACCATTTTTTATTCAATTTTATCTAAATTTATTAGTTGAAAAAGAGTTTTTAGAATCTATTAAAAATAATTAGTTGATAACATTTTGTAATATTCAATGCTATTTATCCGAATATCGAAAAGTACCATTAAAATAAATAAGATGCTATTTAAAGAAAAAATTTATTATAATTTATAAAATATTATTTATAGAGCTGCTGCATTTCTTAGAAGTTATTCAATACTATTAGATTTGAATCACTTTTAATAACAATCAATTTTATATATTTTAATAATTTTTTATAAACTTCGTTCATCATATAGCTCTAATCGATGTAAATGGAATTTAATTGGATAATGAGGGATTCAGATACGATTAAAAATGATTGCTTTTTTTAAAATCATTTTCAATAGAACATTTTTAGCAGGGATTGTACGTAGCATAAAAGTTAGGAGAAAATGGACAGGAAGATGATTTTAGTGGTTGTAGACTGGGTGAGTTATAGTGAAGGGAAGGGAAATGAGCTGGTTTAGTGGGAGGAGGCATTGAGTTGTTAGCAATTTTCTTTTTTTTTTGAAGATTGCAAAAGATCTAGAAGAATAACGTGGAGGAGAGTCCCTAAATCGAATATTCAGAGCCTCTTGGATTGACAAGTTATTATCAGCTGCAAATTTTCTAACATCTTGTTGGTATAAGTATTCAGGACAATTGTTAGATGTGGGTGAGTGATCACCTTTACAATTAATGCAGACAGGGGTTAGGTTTAGTCGAGGACATATATCCTTTGGGTCGATCTTGGTGTTGTGTTGAAGTCTGCCACAATTACAGCAGAGAGAGCCTTTACATTCACTCTTGAGGTATCCAAATATGAAACAATTGAAGCAGATCTTGGAACGAAGAATATAAGTTGAAACTAGATGACTTGCAGAGTAGATGTATACATTTGGCGGTAGAGACTGACCATCAAATGTGAGTTTGACAGATTGAGTAGAAATAAGTCCAATAGTGCCATCAGGTTTAATCGCTTTACGATGAAGTCGCCTGACTTTAGTTATGAGAATGGGAGAATGGATTATGTTCAAAAGTTGCAAGGCTGAGAATTCAAGAGGAACATCCTTTATTCGACCTTGTTTATTACAACGGAAGAGAGGAATAGAAGCTCTGAGATTGTTAGAAGCCAATTTAGGATCATGAATAAGTTTATTTGCAGCTTGTCTAGTTTTAAGTGAAATATACATTTTCTGAGGACTAGAGGATTTGATACAGCCAGGAAAAAAAAGAATTACCGTATGAGTTAGCAAGAAGTTGACCAATTTTTGTGGCATTCAGTCTTGATTTTGTTAAAGTCTTGTCCAAAGGTTCAATAAAGACTATATATGGGCCAGTGTTTGTTGATGAGTATGTGTTCAATGAGTTTGCAAACTTATCTAATTTGGCAAAGTGAACTTCAGGATTGGGAATACTCATAACTTGTGTGGGAGAAATCAAACTGTTTTGGGAACTATCGACAAGCTTATCAGGCTCAATGGATTGGGAATTATTATTAGGTATCACAACACTAGATTTATCAGGTGGCATGCCACTAGTTAGCTCTGTAACTATAACTTCAGTAGTTAAATCCTCAACTAACATATTTTTACGCTGTGAATCATCATTATCTTCAGAGATATTTCCATCACTTCAAGACTTACATCTTTTTGAATGATTGTTATATTGAACTTCGTTCAATCTTTTATCCTTGAACTTACCACTAATTTTGTTGTTGTTAATATTTTTTCGCCTCATTTGTGAAATAATCATACTAGGATTAAACGAAGAAATCAAATCATAATCGTTAGAAAAAGATGTATGGTGGCCAGATCCCACCTATAAGAGGTTATCTTTGGATGACAGAATTGGAAATATACAGGGATTAGAGAAAAACAGAAAAGATAGTTAAAAATAGAAATATTATAAAGTAAGATAGTTGTTACTAATAAAGAAATAAAGAGTAAACAAAATTAGAGGGATAGATAGATAAATAAATAAAAAGAGAAAAACCAAATAATGCCTGAGTAGAATGTATGCAACGCAGCTGCCATCATCAGACTCCCTGAGTGTAGTGTAATCAACTGGTGCCATGTTGGTTGATTCATTGTTAACTTAGAGATAAAGGAACTCAGTAGGAAATCAACGAAAATCGTTACGAAAAAATTATAGAAAAATTGCTCTTGGTTAACAAGGATAGGAAAACTGTATATCAACTCCAAGCAAATTCGCTTTAATTAACAAAACAATTTATAAAGTTGCTAACTCCCAGCACATAATTAAACGTTTCTACGCCATGTGGGAACGTTGTATTCGTATAAACAAATATGTGTAATCGTTAACAAAAATCACGAGCAATTTTTTTACATAATTTTTTTGCGTTTCAATCTTTGATTTATTAACTATTCATCAAAATAATATTGCATTTTGAAGTAAGGAATGGGGAGACGAGAACGCGGCACTCGTAGCCGTTTGTTGCTAGTGATTTTTCGGAAATGAACATGCTGGCTTGTGAAGTCATTTGGCGCCAATATTTGAATATCGATATTTTAATTTCTTGATATTTTGATATTTGAAAAATTAAGATCTCTTCAGATTTCTTTATATAAAAGTGATGCTGATTAATTAAGTTAAACTAATTTCTTTGTAGTCAGATTAGTTGACACAAAAATTCAAATGTTATTGAGTTGAGATTTTGATTTAAAAATTATTTTTAAAGATATAATTTTATTTTAAAGTTGTAAGATAATAGTTCATTTTTATCGATAAATAATAGATAATCTAAATTAATATAAAATAAGATTTCAAATAATATTATGTTAGACAAAATGTGTATATATTATGAAGCGAATAACTCGTACATTAGCCTAACCTCAAAATAATTTATCGCAATATAGTTGCCCATGCCATCACATATACATTTTGAACATCAAGGTTACGACAGTGACCTATGCCTGAAAATTCATTAAAATTCTTAGCTATACATCTTATGGTCTAATAAATATTGTTAATAATAAGGATTAGAAATCAATGGAATATTTTCTACAACAATATGAAGTAATTTCGTTATATTCATGCATATATTTCTTAAAAAAATTCTTAAATAAACTGACTCTATAACATTTTTATTTGTACAGATGAAATTAAACAATTTTGTTGATTTCTCCAGATAAATACTGTGTATTTAGCCAATACAATTTTAGAGTAATTTTATCGAAGTAATATATACGTATGTACCAATATACACTATACAGGGTACACATATAAATTATGAAAGTAAAAGAAATTTGTAGAAAAATCAAATGCAGTCCGACACTTACAAAAACGGGAAGAAAAAATTACGTACAGCTTATATAATGTATATAAGCACCTGAGAAGTTGCACTTTTATTGAGTTAGAAAATATTAATGAATCTGAAATTAAAGTGTATTTAAATATTTATTTGTTAATTAAGTAAAATAGACGGATTTCAGTAGATTTCTATGGAATGTATATTTTAAATATTTAATTTACCTTTCTAAGTTTTGATTTGTCTCAATCATTGAACTAAATAATAAAATAAACAAAAGATTAGCACATGAAACACGCTTAACTAAACCATATAATAAAATAACCGATTTAAGTGGAAACCAAAAAGTTATTTATTTGCTTCTTATTTTCTTTATTTTTTGACGACTTGATTTTGCAGATTTCTAAATAAAGTTTTCACTTTTTATTATGTTAATTTATTAGCATAAATTTTAACTAAAATCAAAAATTTTAAAGCTTTAATTCCATGAACGTAACAAGCATGCTGTTTGTCGTAATTTGTAATAATATTCAGAAAATTATGAACTGTAGCAAATATAGCAAATAAGCGTCTGTATTCATTGAGATAAGCGATTAGAGCGACATTTGACCAGCATAACCTTCAAATCAAAGCTTTTGCCTACATTACTTGCAATACCATTAGTAACTAACTAGAATTGAATTTCCCTTCTTTAAACTTCAAATTCTAATTGCAGAATTAACCAATTAAAACAACTTGAATCTAATATTTTTAACATTATCGGTTATTTTAGTCTGTAATAAGTTATCGGTAAGAATATGTGAGCAGCATAATATTGCCCAAGGAAGAAAACTTAAGCCTTCAAATACGAAACTTAACGTAGCCTATCTTCGAAAGTGCTAGAATATTCTGTTATTTAATATTAATCAAATAGAATTTGTATTGAGACGATAGCTGAAAGACTAGAACTCTGAAAAATATAACATTTATTAGAAATGTCTGATGATAAAACTCTACTATATTGTTATAATCGAGGCTGTGGTCAAAAATTCGATCCTAACGACAACAAAGAAGGTATATTCAAGTATTGAAGTACATTTTTAGTTCTATGAACTTGTAATTTTGAAATTATCCTAAAAATCATGATAGTACGGAGAGCTTTAATTCTCTTTATTTCTTAGATATTTGTCAGCATCATCCTGGACATCCAGTTTTTCATGATGCATATAAAGGATGGTCTTGTTGTAATAAAAAATGCACTGATTTTTCAGAATTTTTGAATATTAAAGGATGTACTAAATCGTTTCATTCTAATGTAAAGCCATTAGAACCATCTAAACCAGTTGTAGATAAATTAAAAGATAATGAAGTAATAGAGTATATTCCACCATCGTTAAATAGTATTCCAGCAATAGAACGACCACCTTTTAATTCTCCACAAGTTATACTAAAACCAACTATTTCCCCAAGTCTTTTAGAACAGATTAAAGGAATCACAGTCATGGATAATCATAATAATGATGAAAACAAAATAGTTTTAGGTCAAAATTGTAAAAATAAATCTTGTAAAGCTGTTTATAAAGGTTTGCCTTCTGATGAAGAAGATTGTACATACCATCCTGGTGTTCCCATTTTTCATGAAGGATTAAAATATTGGTCCTGTTGTCGAAAAAAAACTACTGATTTTTCTGTATTTTTAGAACAACCAGGTTGTACAAAAGGTAGTCATTTGTGGGTGCAAAAGGTAAAACCATATAAAAAAAATTTCATTAAAAGACAAATAATATACAAGTGAGAAACATATTCTAAAAATAATATGGAAATTTAAATTTCCAGGATGCAAAAAATAAAAAAATCAAGTGTAGAGTAGATTGGCATCAAACTGGAACACATGTAATAATATCAATTTATGCTAAGAAGTATGATCCAACTGCATCATACGTGAAATTAAATCCAATTCATTTAACAGTAGATTTATATTTTCCAGAAGAAAATTCTAACTACAACTTTGATATTGAATTGAAAGGCGTATGTATTGAACTATAAATATTAATATTAATGTTCATACAAATAACATGATTGAAAGAATACTTATAGAATTGTTCACATTACTTAATGTATTATTATTATAATTTAGATTGTTGATGTAGAAGCCAGCTTCATAAACATGTTACCAACAAAAGTTGAAATTAACTTGAGAAAAAAGGAACCTGGCTCTTGGAGTAAATTGGACATTCCACATCAAACTCAAGATGAGGTGTTGGAAGAGCCTACTACAGAAGACAACATATCTTGTCAAATAGATGCTGTTGATCTTAGTGATATATAGGAATTTAATGTGAAACACTTATCTTAAAATTATAACAAAAACTGATGTGCTTTAAAAATCTAAAAAATTTTTATTTATATTTTGAAATACTTAAAAGAGAAAAAATATCACTTTTCGAAAATTAAAAAAATTTCTATTATTGAAAAATTATTATTAAAATTTATTTAATTTCTTAAAATCGAATATAAACAATCTAGGTATCACTTTACAACTTAACAAATAGAAATTTTGTAAATTTTCAAGTGATATTTTTCCATTTTTAGGTATTTCAAAAATATAAATAAAAATTTTTTATTTCTTTAAAATGTTAATTTTTCTTTCTTCTATTCATATAAACGTGTAAAAACAATTCTGTACTGGTTTGTTTTCTTTAAGCATCTACTGTACCGACAAGTATATCATACCTTGGAATAAATCGCATTCAACTCTTTAAAATAAAAATAAAATTTATGATAAACAATTGTTGAAGTATAAATAATGTATACATTAAGAATTCGATACGATTAAGATTCTTCAGATCCTTTTAAGTCAAAATATTTGTACATTTGCCCAAATTTTGAGTCAATTTAAACTACATAAAAATAGGAGGGCTTTATGCTTTCTTTATATATACGTTGATGACGTTAAATTTTGATTTATCTCTTCCGAAATGTTTAAAGGCTATCAAGTTTGTGATTCAATAACTCTTACATATAGGGAGTGAAACAAATACACAGCAGATATACATAATACAATATCCATGTTTGGGTGAGTGTCCCTATTACCCCCCCCCCCCCCCCCCCCCCGCTTAAAACCGAGCCATCACTTTAATTTAATGTAATAAGTTTAGGCAATCTATAAGCAAAATAATTAATTTGACGTTAATATATACATCATATATGCAATGGATTAGTACTTATTTCGTCACATAAAATTATAACATTTAATTATTTCACGAGAGTATTATACCCATAAAAGTGACCGGATAGTACGATACGTGTGGCGCCCTTGCCGACCAGCTCGTCACTCCCAACAGCGGGCAGCACCAGCAAACCGCGTGTGGGGCTCTGCCGCCTCGCACCCCTCTCTCCTCGCCCGCTGACTGCCAGCGCTAGCGGGGAAGACACGGCAGTCAGTCGAGTGTGGACTTGCCGAGCAACAGCAACCACTCTGCTTGCCCGTGCGTGTGCCTTAAACCCAATAAAGTCTGTTAACTTATATACGTGGTGATTGCTTACAGTGCTCCTTCCTCACCTGCATTCCCCACATTGGTGACCCCGACTAGTGAAAATTCAACGCAAAAACAATCGCAAAATTAACAAATTACTGCGACCGGTGATATACGACAAACCCGGCCGCCATGACAGTCGAACACTCGCCCATGCACACACGCTCCGGCGCGAAGCTCCAACCTGCACCGTAAAGTTCACAAGCCGGCACGGCAGCATCGTCTCCTCCAGCGGTTCATAGCACCGGCTCACCAGCCCTGCAATCTCCACCGCCCAGGCCACCCACACCGCCGTCAAGGCCACGAACGGCCTTACCAGACCCAAGGCCACCGACGCTACCGCCCAGATCGGCGCATGCGCAGAATCCAGCGAACATCTCGTCATCAATCGCCGGTGGAGAACACGACGTGCAGCACGTACTCAATTCAATCAATCCATTCTTCGAGGACGTCATGCTCAACAGCACTCCGCCTCCACTCGACCCTCACGCAAGCCAGCTTCACGTCAACGCCGGACTTCAACAACCACAACATCTCGACATCCAGCAAGGAGCCGCTCATGCTGCAAACTGGGACCTCTCGCCACCGCCACCCATGTCCGCCGCTCAAATGCGCCCGCCCAGCACGCTGAAGCCCTCGACGAACTACGACGGCTATGCCCAGCACACCGCCCAGGCGTTGCCACGTCACGGAGCCGACACACCAGCTGCTCATCTCTACGGCTACCAACTCGGCCCAGTACCAACAGCCAATGGTGTCCCAGGTTACAACTTGACACAAGCCGTCCACCAACCGCCCAGCTACGGCACCGCCTTAGCCGCCTTTGGTAACGCCCCGACTACTGCTCCGGCTTTCACTAACCAACCCGCAGCAGCACCCGCAGTTTACAACTCGTACGATGATGGCGACCGCAACCTGCGCAGCTACTTCTATCGCCAGAAGCCTCCGCAGTTTTGGCCAGAGAGACCCGAGATGTGGTTCAAAGTGCTCGAAGACCACTTTGTGCGCCTTAACATAACCAACACACAACAGAAGCTCGAGATTCTCCTCTCCAACTTCGGGGAAAAAGCTCTAACCATCGAAGTGGAACGTGCCATCAGTTCGCCAGCGTCAACTGATACGTACAGCGAAGTGAAGAAGGCTCTCTTGAAAAGCTTCACGCAGACACAGACGGAACGCTTCAGAAAACTGGTGTCGAACATCAAACTAGGCACGCAGAAACCTTCGCAGCTTCTCCTGGAAATGCAACGCTTAGCCAACAACCACCTGGACCTGAAGTTCGTGCGCACATTATGGGAAGATCGCCTGCCAAAAAACATAAGCTTCGCACTCACCGGCCTGACATTCCTGTCCGACGAAGAAGTAGCTAGAGCTGCCGACGATATGTGGATTTTGGACAAGTCCTCTCAACCGCAAGCATACAGCGTCGCGGCTCAGGAATCGCCGACACTACAACCACAAATAGCAGCCAGCGCTCCTCGCCAAGCTACGCAGCTTGACCAGCTTATCAACACCGTCGCAGAGCTCGCCGCATAAGTAAAAAAGCTCCAGGCCAGATCGCAAAGCCGCTCACCAGGCAGACGCTCGGGCTCACCACACCCAAAAGGGTCTCCCCACGCAAGCAGTCGCACGTCCACCAGCACAACAACGCCGGAAGTAGCAAACCAAAGCTCTGTTGGAACCACAAGAAGTTTGGCAGCGCTGCTAAAAAGTGCAACAACGAAACAAACTCCGAAAAGCACTGTCAGTGGTCGTCGGCATGACTAGCTGTCATCGCACCCTTGTCCAGCTGGAATCTACCACCTGCAACTAAGCGCGTCTTTCTTCGCAGCCAAAGCTCACCTATCAATTTCCTCGTAGATACGGGCGCCGAATTGTCTCTCCTCCCCGTTGGGAACAGAGAAGGTCTCACACCTGCTCCCCTGAAACTTTTCAGCGAACGGTGGTACAATAGACACCTTCGGCCGGAAGTCTGTCACCTTCGACTTCGGCTTCAGCAAGCCCATCGCGTGGGACTTCATCATCGCTGATGTACCCCATGGAATTATAGGAGCCGATATACTCGCACACTTTGAGCTGATTATCGACGTAGCTAGCTGCTCGTTAAAAGAAAAAAATTCCAGTTCGACATGCAAAGGATTCTTCACCTCACCTCAAGTCGCCTGCATCTCCACACACAACACCAATGACATCGCTACAAAAATTTTGGCTGATTTTCCGGAAGTGACAGGTCTGAAACTACCATCACCGCTTAAGGACGCCATTGTTCATCACCAGATCGTCACCGAGGGTCCACCTTGCGCCGAACGCTTTCGCAAGCTCTCAAAAGAAAGGCAAAAAATAGCCAAAACTCTGATCGATGACCTCGTCAAGAAAGGCATCATGAGGCCGTCAAAGAGTCCCTACGCTAGCCCTCTGCACCTCGCAGAAAAAGGCGACGGCTCTCTCCGTCCTTGCGGCGACTACCGTAAGTTAAACAAACAAACCGTGCCCGATCGCTACCCCATACCAAGGATCGAAGACTGTGTCCACATGCTTCAAGGAAAAAAGGTCTTCTCCAAAATCGACCTTGTTTTCGCCTTTTTCCAAATACAAATCGCCGCTAAGGACGTGGAAAAAACAGCGGTCATCACCCCATTCGGGCTCTTCGACTGCCTGTTCATGCCACCAGGTCTTAGGAATGCAGCACAAACCCTCCAAAGGAAGATGCACCAAGTCTTCAGAGGCCTCGACTTTGTCTTCCCGTACCTGGATGACGTCCTCATCGCTTCAACGTCGACTCAAGAGCACATCAACCACCTTCGCACAACCTTCCAGCGTCTTAAGGAGCACGGCCTCATCATCAACCCAAAGAAATGTCACTCCTTCCAAGAATCTGTTGTATTTCTCGGTTCAAAACTCTCAGCTGAAGGTACGACTCCGCTGCCTCACAAAGTAGAAGCCCTGCTCAACTTTCCGCTGCCGCGGACGAAGATGGACCTACGACGCTTCTTAGGCAAAACGAACTTTTACCGACGCCACATCAAGAACGCTTTAGAGGCGCAAGCACCTCTCAACCAAGTCATACATGGAGCCAAGAAGAACGACAAATCCCCCGTTCCTTGGGACGATCGCACTATAGCGGCGTTCAATCAATGTAAGCAAGACATTGCTAATGCCGCCCTTCTCGCTCATCCTCACTCAAACGCCAAACTCCGCATCGTCGCGGACGCATCCGATAAACGAATGGGAGGCAGTTGCGAACAGTACGTGAACGGAGCTTGGGTCCCCCTCGGCTTCTTCTTCAAAAAATTCACACCTGCAGAACGGCGATACAGTGCTTACGACAGGGAGTTAACTGCCCTCTTCTCAACCGTCAAATTTTTCCGAGGCACCATCGAAGGCTATAGTGACCTCACGCTCGTCACCGACCACAAACCACTCATCCATGCCTACGATCAAAAACTCGAAAAAGCCAGTCCGCGCCAAGCAAGACAACTGAATTACATCTCACAGTTCAGCACTAAACTCGAACACATCAAGGGCGAAGATAACGTCGTGGCCGACTGTCTCTCACGCATTGAAGCAATCAGGATGCCCACGGTAATTGACCTTGCAGCCTTGGCCAAGGCCCAAGCATCAGATCAAGAACTAACTACTCTTCTCAAGGACCCCAGCTCATCGTCCCTCTCTTTCAGGAAATTAACGTACGGCCAGGACGACTCCGGAATCTACTGCGACGTCTCGACCACGGATATCCGTCCCTACGTTCCAGCTACTTTTCGTAGGCAAATTTTTGACACGTTTCATGGCCTCGCACATCCTAGCGCACGATCCACTGTAAAACTCATTTGTCAACGCTACATTTGGCCTTCCATGAACCGAGACATACACCAGTGGACGCGAGCGTGCGAGCCTTGTCTGCGCTCCAAAATCGACCGCCACGTACACGCCCTGCCGAAAAGCTTCGACGTCCCGGAGCAACGATTTGACCATGTGCATATTGACCTAGTGGGTCCTCTAATTCCTTCGCAGGGTTACACGTACGTCCTGACGATGATAGATCGATTCTCACGCTGGCCCGATGCCGTTCCCCTACGTGACATCACAGCTGACACCGTCGCCCTCAACATATACATTCACTAGATCGCACGCTTCGGTACCCCAAAGACGATTACAACGGACCGGGGCAGTCAGTTCGAGGCACAGCTTTTTAAAGCTCTCTTCCTACTCGTAGCTAGCAAGCATATTCACACAACCCCGTACCATCCTAAAGGGAGCGAGTTAGTCGAACGTTGGCACCGAACTGTGAAAACCGCTATCCGCTGCCACGAGTCGCCGCACTAGGTCGCCAAGCTACCAGCAGTTATGCTCGGCCTACGCACAGTTTACAAAGAAGACTTAAAAGCTTCGGTAGCAGAATACGTCTACGGCACAGTCCTGCGCATCCCTGGCGAATTCTTCACGCACGAAGACCCTCCTAAAGATCCTCAAGTCTTCCTCAAGCCATTGAGACTACATATGCGAGAGAAAAAAGCTGTTCCCGCCGCACATCACTGTAAAAACAAAGTCTTCGTTTTCAAAACTCTCTACAACTGCAGCCACGTTTGTTTACGGAACCACGCAACGAAGCACTCTCTCGACCAGCCGTATACCGGTCCGCACCGTGTCCTCCAACGTATCGACGACCGTACTTTCAAGATCGATATCAACGGTCGAGTCGCCAACGTCAACGTGGAAAACCTCAAGCCGGTTCCGCAGATCGCTGAAGATGTCTCAATGCATGACGTGCCCACTCTGCAAAACGCTAACCCACCTTCGTCAGCAATAATCCAACCCACCTCTCTCCCCTCTGCAATGATCCCATCCACCACTCAGCCCCCTGTAATAGATATAAACCCACAACCTTCAGCCGTCCCTCAGCCCTCCCATACACGTCATGTCCTCTCTATCTTGCGACGTCCAGCCCAGCCTTCAGCGCCGAGCTTGCAAGCTCCTGGAAAACCATCGCATGCAGCAGAACCTCCCACTTTGACGTCGACGCCAGCTGCTCCAGTTCGAACATACCCAGCGCGACATAAGAAGAAATCGGTCACCTTCAATTTAGACCACACGTATGCTCGTACTTAACTCGCGATTTCTCACGTCTAACACCCTATCACTAGTTGCACGAATATTTTTTTTACCTGATCGTTCTACGAAGTACTCATTTTTCAATTTTACCTACTAGATTCTCGTGTAACTTTTCAATCACATCGTTATCATTTATAACACTTTCGATTTTAATACTCTTGTTATTATTATACTATATTAAATCTTACACTAGATTCATATCACTCGCCGTACTACTGTAATATCCCTCTATAATTATTTTCGTACTCCATATTTATAACTATTTTACATCTAATTATAAGTCTACGATTGTATTTTTATACTATAATTTATAAAAAAATCTCTCTGTATGCATCGACCAAAGTTAAAACCAACTTTTGTACTGGAAGGGGAGTGTGTGGGGCTCTGCCACCTCGCACCCCTCTCTCCTCGCCCGCTGACTGCCAGCGCTAGCGGGGAAGACACGGCAGTCAGTCGAGTGTGGACTTGCCGAGCAACAGCAACTACTCTGCTTACCCGTGCGTGTGCCTTAAACCCAATAAAGTCTGTTAACTTATATACGTGGTGATTGCTTACAGTGCTTCTTCCTCACCTGTATTCCCCACACGCGTGACCAGCGGCGTAAGCAGCTTCTCGTGCCGAAACCAGTATTCTAGCGACTACAAGTAGAGAGTTTTTCCTCGCGAGCTACGTACGTGTTGTCGCGTTCTCATAGCAGTGGCTCCTTCGAGTTTATCCCCATCGTCACGTGCCCATAGCAGTGGCGATTGGAGCTTGTACATAATTATTCCGCTTTAGCATTATCAATAAAAGTAACTTTTGCTTATTATCGAGGGATTGATATTATTTGGTGCCTACCCTACTGCGGTCGTTTCGCGAGCAGAAAGAAGCTCTCCGCATCAAGTGGACGACCTGTCTTAGCACAAGGTTTGCTGCGCCGATGCATCACCGAATCACTTTCGGTTCCTAACAAAGACCTTCTTCATACGTACAATTTTTGCTTAAGACTAATTGCCGGCCATAAAGCGAATGCAAATAAAGTACAGGCATTTTTTTCATTTTTCAGTTGTGTAACCGTTATGCAATATGGTAATTGTGCTTCAATATATATTGAACAATTTGATATTATATTTATATCTTATAGTAACTTTATCAATTGAATTGAATACAGTTTAAAAAGCCGATAGTAGAGATAGAACTCACCCTAGATCTAGATCCCTTCAATAAAAAATACCCCCCTTACCTTAGTCTGCAAAGTGTAATGGACAGTGAAAAAAAAATACCATTCGAAATATCTCTAATTGAACCCTCCAAAAATGCTCATTATTTTAATTGAACCCCTTCAGTTGTCCCAAAAAAAATTAAAAACTATGCTAATTTTTTCGTTTTTTGCCACTGCGATATCTTTAGTAATACGTAATATTTTTAATAACCCAATAATCTATTTGGAAAGAACATACAATAAAATTAGATTGTTGTTTTTGACATATATATTAATAATTTTGAAGAAGTAAGAGGGGTGCAATTAAAACGAGCAAGGGTTCAATTTTTTCGCCTTGTTTCTTTGCAAAAATATTACGTATTACTAAAGATATCGCAGTGGCAAAAAACGAAAAAATTAGCATAGCTTTTAATTTTTTTTGGGACAACTGAAGGGGTTCAATTAAAATAATGAGCATTTTTGGAGGGTTCAATTAGAGATATTTCGAATGGTATCTTTTTTTTCACTGTCCAATTCACTTTGCAGGCTGTGGTAAGGGGGGTATAAACATAGTCATAATCGCATCGCCAAGATAAACGCTATCCGATTGACTCATATATGTTTCTATTTTAATCTAACCTAATCTAATTTAAAAATGTTCCATCAAAATTATGTTAATTTCTGTTTTGGTTTAATTATACATATTTAAAATTATTTAAAACTTTTTAATTCAAATTATTTAATGCACCTACATTATATTTTCTTTAAAAAATTAATTTTTTCATTAATAAGTTTTGAGAAAAATGCTGTTTCCTCGGAAAGGAGAAAATTTAGAAGGTATATATCCTTCTGTATATATTAATTTTAATCTCTGACAAAAGTTCTGAAAATAGTCAAAAAGCCGCAGGTGTTATTTACTTTTAAAAAGTAGAGTTGACGCATCTTTTTCGTATAACTTTATATTATGAAAACGTATTTTCTTTCACTTGTTACATTAGCGTTTACGATCATAATAAATTAAGTATAAGGTTAAACTTTTGACAAAATTGGTACAAATCTACGGAGAAATGTTTTTAATTATGAATAGCTTAATATACGCGTAGCTCAGATTGGATCTCGAGATTTGATTTAATACAAGTATTAAAAATTATTTTCATAAAAAACTATGTTTATAATTATTAAATTTTTTAATTTTATTCTATTAATATTTTACAAATGTGAATTTTTTTTTACTGACAAAATATTTCATAACATCAATTAAACAATCAATTAACAATTATTAATTATGTTTAATTTTATTAACTTGATTGTGGAAAAATGTAATTTTTGGTGTGAGCGAAGCGCGCTGTTTAAATTCTATTATAGAATATTCCGCAATTCATGTGCTTTGAGCTTCGATTTAGGTTTTGGCTTGGCATAATTAGTGCAGCCGGCCGCATGACAATATTGTGGGTCAAGGCTCCTAGGCAGGCCTACTTCCTATCTGTAATTGATGACATCTGTAATTATTTTTACTTTTTTCTCTGAATAACTTTTTTGCTTCAATTTTTTTTTTGCTGATAGGTGAAGACCCTATAAAACTTAATCCTTGATTTAAATGTTCAACGCGAGCGGTCTGCAATGTTACACTTTCACCTGAAGGTCCAGAAGTCTCTCCACTGCCAATTTTAGCATCCGAGTCCTCATTTGACGATGCATTAATATTATCTGTCTGTAAAAATAATGATGTATGTAAGCAATATCTGAAATATATCTTGTAAATTTCTGAATATTTTTATTATAAATACATACCGTTCTTGCTGGCTCATTTTTTTCTTTTACTTTATAGATGCGCTGGCGGCAGGAATCACAAATTTTTTGTATCAATGAATCACTATTCACTGGAATCTTTAATGCATTTACTAGACTTGCATTCACTTTTCTCAATTTAAAATTTTTTTTTTCTTGAATGATTACTTAAATAAAAAGGGTTAAAACAAGCATCTTAACGAATTCTTTTGTCTTATGATTTTTTACACTGTTTTGCAGACATGGTGCCTTACTGATGAACTTGTTAACTCAAACTTACAGAACAGAATTGGCGCCAAATATTGTCATAAGCATATTTAGTAATTCTTCAAGCGGCGGGAACTAAATGAAGATAGGCGTGAACTGAGCAGAATTACAATTTATTTATTATTCGAGATTTCCAACAAGACGGAGCACAAAAATCAAGTCGACAACGAAGCGAAATTACAAACTGAATTGCCACGTGGCAATTGTAATAATCGACCCGATTGCGTGCGCGAGAGCGTGTTCGCTGGTTAGCGTCCGGAAGGAGAAGGAAGGTTTTGCTCCGATCAGCATCACGAGCTGTTATCTTCTCCTCCAGCACCTGAGCACTACCACAGCCATTTCCCCTCTGCGTGGATGTCAGCGCTGCTGAAGGCACAGGCGTCCGAGTGGTGTCAGTAGCGACCTCGCGTGAGACACCACATCCACTCCCCCCTCTGAACCAGCCGCGGAAAACGGGCGGAATCTGACCCTGCGTAGGATGTTGGGCTGGTGTCGTTGCCTGGGAAAATTGTCGTTGCTATTTTTAAGGCAAGATTGACGGGTGGTAGCCGCTGGAGGTGGTGGAGGGTCGACGCTTGGGTCCATGACTGGCGAGCTTAAGCTCGTCAATGATGTCGCAGTTGGTTGCACCTTAGACGTCGTGGGTGACGAAGCTTCTGCTGGCTTTTGTAGTGGACTCGGTGAAAGCACATCAGTTGTAGGTGCTGGCGGAGACTGCGGAGAAACTGGGCGTGCATCGGAGGTTGAGCGCGATGCTGGTACATCGGCAGTGGCCTTGCTGAGGTGCGCCGGTTTGAGAGCGTCGGTGGAGATTGCCCTATCGGTGCCGTTGACGTCAATGATGTACACTTTGTCATTGATGCGTTGAACGACTTTGTGCGGCCCAGTGTAAGGCGGCTCGAGTGGCTTCCGCACAGCATCAACTCGCTGGAACACGTGCGAGCAGGTGGTTAGGTCCTTGAAAACGAACGGTCGATGGAGCGAGTGGTCCGTGGCAGGCGCAGGAGCTAGAGCCCTCATAGTCGCACGTAATCGACCAACGAAGGAACAAGGATCTGCAGGCGGGTTATTGCAAATGAAAAAATCGCCAGGAAGACGAAGCGTGGTGCCGAAGGTCATCTCCGCTGGTGACGCTTGTAGATCTTCCTTGAGGGAGTTACGCAGCCCAAGAAGCACTAACGGCAAGGCTTTAGGCCAAGGAGTTGGTGCGCACCTTAATGCCGCTTTAAGAGTGTGATGAAATCTTTCCACCATGCCATTCGCCTGGGGGTGATATGGCGTGGTGTGTATTCTGGTCGTGCCCGAGATCTGAGTAAGCGCTGTGAAGAGAGCGGATTCGAACTGTGTCCCCTGATCCGAGGTGATCGTAGCAGGACAGCCCTTGCTGGCGATCCAGGAAGATAAGAAGGCCTTGGCGACGGTTGGCGCGGTCATGTCTTCGAGTGGGACTGTTTCAGGCCATCTGGTGAACCGGTCTATCATCGTGAGGCAGTACCGGTAATTCCCCATCAATGGCAGCGTAAGCAGGTTCACGTGGACGTACTCGAATCTGTTGTTGGGCTCCTGAAAAGTGGCAAGCTGCGCGCAATTGTGCCGGGAGACCTTGGCACGCTGGCATTGCAGGCAGCTGCGCGCCCAATGAGTGACGTCGCGTCGTATGCCAGGCCACACGAAGCGTTCCGCTGCGGAGCGGACTGTTGCGCGAACTCCTGGGTGGCTCAGACCATGCACCGCGTTGAAGGCAGCGGTGCGAAGCAAGCGTGGTAGAAACGGTCGGACCCGTCCATCGTGAACGTTGCACAGCAGCTCCACGTCATTGATGTGCAGGCGTTGGAGAATCAGAGAGCTGTTCTCGGCAATGCCCGGCAGCTCGTCGTCACAAGCTTGAGCCTTGGCTATAGCCTCTGGGCTGAGGGTGGTCGGCATGTCGACCGTGGCACAGACAGCGTCTTGCGTTGAGGGCGATAGAGAGAGGCAAGGTTCGGTAGGAGCGTCTAGCGGCATGGTGTCTTCGAGCGTCCTGGAAAGTGCATCTGCTACGACATTGTCCGAGCCGTTGACGTGTTGAAGCTGGACGTCAAATTGCAGCAGGAAGTCCAGTTGTCGTTACTGACGCGGAGACGCCTTCGTAGACGGTTGACGGGCGGCAAAGGTCAGCGGACGATGGTCCGTAAGTACCGTGAAGGGACGACCTTCCAGGATGCGTCGAAAATGCTGCACCGCACGGAAGACGGCAAGTAGTTCCCGGTCGTAGGTACTATACCGGGTCTCGGCAGGCGTGAGCTTCTGGGAAAAGAAGCCAATCGGTTGCCACTCCCCGCGCCCGTGGGGGCATTGTTCAAGTACGGCACCGGTGGCAAAGCTCGATGCATCCGTGGCGAGACGGAGAGACGCAGTCGGCGACAGGAAGGTGGTTTCGTCGGGCGTCTTCGAAGGCTTGCTCCGCTCCTGGATTCTAGGCCAAGGATCGTCGGCTTCCTTTGGGTAAGCCTCGAAGGAGCTCGTTCAGCGGAACCTGGATATGAGCAGCATGCGGTAGACTTCTACGGTAGAAATTGACGATGCCCAGGAACCGTCGCAAGGCTCTGGGCGACCTGGGCTTGGCGTAGTCGCGGATGGCCGCGACTTTCCTCTCTGGTGGCTTAATATCACCAGCAGAGACCTCATATCCGAGGACATTAACGCGGGGAAGTCCCAGCTGGCATTTTTCCAGTTTGAAGGACAGGCCGGCTTCCCTTAGTCGGTCATACAGAAGGCGTAGGTGCCGCTGGTGCTCCTCGTGGGACGAGGATCGCACGAACAAGTCGTCGAGGTAGCTCCGTACGAACGGCATGTCCCTCAGCAGCGAGTCCATGAACCGCTGGAAGGTTTGTGATGCATTCCTCAGGCCGGGAGGCATGCGCAGGAATTCGCACAGGCCGAAAGGAGTTGTGATTGCAGTCTTTGCAATATCCTCGGCAGCCATGGGTATATAAAAATAAGCCTCCTGCAGGTCGACAACGGAGAACACGGAGCATCCGTCGCATTCCTACAGGAGGTCCTCAATGACCGGCAGCGGGTATCGGTCCGGCATCGTGACGGCATTGAGGCGTCGAAAATCACCCGTGACTCGGAAGCCTCCAGTGGCCTTCGCCACAAGGTGTAAAGGGCTCGCCCATGGACTGGAAGATGGCCGGACGACACGTTGTCGCAGGAGGCGCTTAATGGTGTCCTTGGCAGCAGCCGAGCGTTCGCCCGTCAGCCGGCGTGGGCGTTCAAAGACTGGAGGGCCAGTCGTGACGATTCGGTGCACTACGGTAGTGCCTTGAAGTGAGGCGCCCTTCTCCGAGGGCTCGGCGAGATCGGCGTACTCGGCGAGCAGGCCATCGTAGGTGGCTCGGTATGGTAAGTCGGCAGTGTCGGCAATAGTAGCTACTCCGTGGATTATGGCCTTCCGCAACTGTGCAGCGGACTCCTGGGCGGTGCTCAGGTTGAATAAGCGGCGCCGGCGCACATCCACCAACAGTCCAAAGTGGTTTAGAAAGTCCACTCCCAGGATAGGTACGTCGGCAACGGTAAACGGCCACTGGAAGTCACGCTGAAGGCCCAGCGTGATGGTAAGTAATCGCCTGCCGTAGATTCCCATTCGCCGAGATCAGCTGCAAACCGCTGCGTGTCAACGGACCAGGAGTCGACAAGCATGGCACAGCCGAGCGAGCTTTCATAGACGTGCAGACGGACGTCGGAAGGCGGTAGAGAAGCGCTACCGTGTACCACCAAAACGTGCGGCAGCGCCTCTAGTTTGTCGACCTGTTGGCTGGATAGCCGCATGGCGGTCGACAACGCTCCGCGTTCGCCTGGAACCGCTGGTGGTAGTAGCACCAAGACGGATTTGCCGACGAAGCTGCAGCTGTTCCAGAAGTTCTCGAGCCTGTTGAGCGGGCACGTGTGCGGGATCTTGCTCGGCCACTGGCATTTGGCAGGCGATCCAGGATGCGACCACTCGTAATTACAAGCTGCGAAACAATGGCTTGCAAAGCGGCTAATTCGGCCGCGATGGCGTCGGGCGTAGCTTGCACGACATCTGGTGCTGGTGACGTTGGAACGGGCCGTTGAATTACGAGTACACAGACGTCAGGAATCGTCTCCCACAACTCATCGGCGGTCAGGGCCTGATCATCCAGCGTAGCGTTGGGCACCACGCGAAGCATTCTGGAGATAGTAGTAGGAAGCAAATCCAGCCAACGTACGCGAATGGCATCATCGCCGACGCTTCCTCCGGCGAGAGCGCGCATACGTCGGAGCAGTTGTGCCGGCGAGCGATCCGCCATGGTAAGTCCGGAGAAGAGCTTATGCAAGCGTTTGGTTGCCGTGTCACCGTAACGCCGAATGACCTGCTCCTTCAAATGGTTGTACGCACCTGTGCTCGGTGGATTTTGGAGCACGTCAAGCGAATCTTGCAGGGTTTCACTGTCTAGACCCGCGACGGCGGCATGGTATCGTTGAAGGTCAGAACGGATGTTGTGGCATTGAAAAACCGACTCCAA
Source organism: Phymastichus coffea (assembly GCF_024137745.1). Classification (NCBI taxonomy): domain Eukaryota; kingdom Metazoa; phylum Arthropoda; class Insecta; order Hymenoptera; family Eulophidae; genus Phymastichus; species Phymastichus coffea. Next base: position 1,795,840 of record NW_026706827.1, read on the forward strand.
TTGGATGAACCATGCCTCAGGATTGCCTTTCAAGAACGGCGGAGTGCGCACCGCCACGTGGCGAACAACCTCGACCTTGGCCGGATCTGACGGATTCAGATTAGCAACTGCGTTGCTGGGCCCTGCGGCTATATCGGTGGAGAGGTTGAGCGGAGGAGGATCCGACATAGGTGGGCTCTCGTCACGAGACAGAGTCCTCAGATCGGCGAGAGATCGTTGTCTCAGTCGCTTCTCGGAGACCGACGGCGTTCTCCCCGTGGTAACGGTTTTCGGCACTCACTCAGAAGGTACACTTCTCAGGTCACGCTCTCACAGAAGTACTTACGGGTTCTTAAAAAAAAGAGAATTGTCGTTTCCCCTTTTTTTCTTATCCTGTTGAAAATCACGTCTGGGTCATCAATTTAGTAATTCTTCAAGCGGCGGGAACTAAATGAAGATAGGCGTGAACTAAGCAGAATTACAATTTATTTATTATTCGAGATTTCCAACAAGACGGAGCACAAAAATCAAGTCGACAACGAAGCGAAATTACAAACTGAATTGCCACGTGGCAATTGTAATAATCGACCCGATTGCGTGCGCGAGAGAGTGTTCGCTGGTTAGCGTCCAGAAGGAGAAGGAAGGTTTTGCTCCGATCAGCATCATGAGCTGCTATCTTCTCCTCCAGCACCTGAGCGCCACCACAGCCATTTCCCCGCTGTGTGGATGTCAGCGCTGCTGAAGGCACAGGCGTCCGAGTGGTGTCAGTAGCGATCTCGCGTGAGACACCACACATACAACGAACATGAATACATGTATTAGCATGCACAGTGAAAGTAAATAAGTCAACTAATGATGCTTGTACAGACACTACGACACTATATGAGAGAAAAAAACGCTACAAGCTACTTGACTAAAAAAAATATACTTAAATGTGAGCCACTTAATTAAAAAATCACTGAATAGCACTAGGTCAATTTGCTGCGTGAATTTTTCAGAGACGACACAACTGCTGAAACAGCTGATGTAAAGCATAGATGGAGCAATCAAACGAGTCATAAATACCCTGTATGATGACTGTTACGATGCTTGTACCTGGAGTCTAAGATCTTGACAAAAACTCCGCGAAATTTGAAATTGCGAATGATTCTTTCTTGCTAAACGACAGATATTGTACAATTACAATTTTTTTAACTTTTATGGATTATAACTACATTATACATCATTCGAAACACAACAAATATGTATAGTATATAATAATAGAGAGAACAACGGTACGAGGCAAGAATATGTGGTGTACCTTGCAGCTGGCGCGCCGACGTCAGGTACCGCGCTTGTTTATTTAATTTTTTTGCAATAGTAATTATTATGTTTTCATCCAGAAAAATAACATTTTCGATATAAAATTTGACGCAGAATACGATAAAAATACTTAAAAGGCGTTAAACCGTGGGCCTCATTGTTAAAAATTGATTTAAATATTTTAATTGTTTATAACAATACGAAATTTTATATAAATTTTTTTGAAACACTTTTTTTCTTAAAGTTCACTTTTTTACTTTCAAAATGAAAAAAAAAAAAGTTTTTCTAGCTAAAAAAGAACTAGAGTTATAAATTTTTGAAAATGAGTCTATAAGGCAAAAATCACGAAAATCTCAAATTTTTCAACCCCCTCTACTTTCGAAAAAAAAAAAAAAAATTCCTAGGATACGTGTCTCTTTTTTTCCGATATAGAACACGTAAAAAAATTTTCAGATAAATCGGAGATGGGTCGGTCAATTTTTGGTCAAACCTATTCGATTTGTAAAAGAATGACCCATATATGCATAAGTATATGTGTTCCAGGGAATGAATGGATGTTCGTGTGATAATAACTATATTTATTGACCAAAATGCATGTCCTGACACCATAACGGTCCGTGAGGCAGTGCCCCGACGTTCTCTCGCTCGCCGCTGCGGCGCTCTGTGCCCCCCCCTCCTCTCCCGAGAGAGATGGGACATCGCATACCAATCAGTGCTGGGCATCGATGGTTTATATCGAAAAAAAGAGCTCCCTAGAGCTGACTTCAGTTTGTACACTGAAAGAGCTCTTTCCGATTCCACTCGTTCCACGGTTCCGTTCAGTTTTGAATTGAGAAAAAAAAGATTGTCATGCACTTGCATGTAAAAAGTATTAAATTACAATTATTTTCTAATTTTTTTTTGTATATCTTAATTTTTGTATTAATAATTTTATTTACTTTATTTGGATTATTGTTTATATTTTTGTTTCATAAATTACTGAATTGTGTAATGCAGAAAATTTATTACTAGTTATTATTATTGTTATTATAAAAATGTTCTAATTAAAAAAATAAAATGATACTATTAGTTATTATATTTTGTTATAGATTATCTAGAAGAAATTATGATAGGAATAGTATAATTATAATTTATATAATAATTTATAATAAATACACATTTTTCTTACGTTATTTATTCAACATTGATCAAATTATATATATATTCTGATAACAATTCCTAAATACTCTTATAAAAAATAATAATATATATATGGGTCATTCCAATAGATTTTTAACATTCGGCGACGCACTCAAATCACGGATCTTAGCGGCGATTTTTTCTATGATAGTACATAAGAAAAGAAGCCCTTTCCCGCCCGCAGAATTTTTTTTAAGGCTATATATATGTATATATATTTTTTTTAAGGTCCGAAAAATGGCCTTTTTTGGCCTATTTTTGAAAATTCATAGCTACGTAAGTTTTCAACTTTTTTAGACGTGCCGGGGCTCGATGGATCCGTCCACTCCTGTACTTTTCAGAAAAAAATATTCCATAAGTGAATACATATATAAACACACCGTCACATCGATATAACCACGGGGTTATGGAGCCTATTTAATAGGCATCTTTGATGTCCTGTAACTTTTTTAATTTTCAATATTTTTGAACGAGTTTGACGGGATTTTCTTCGTCTTTTCAAGAGCTTTAATTTGAGTCCCCGCCCGTTTTCCTAGCTGCCCTAGAACCAGAGTTATGACGCTTCAAAGACGATGAGTTTTGCCAAAAATTGAAATTAGGCAATCTTTAAAGTACGATATTTAGAAGGGAACGCAAATACACACAAAAATATTTTAGGGGGTTATAGTACACTATATGAGCTATCAAAAACTGTAATAAAATTAAAAAAAAAAGAAATAAGTTTTTTTTAAATCGACTTTGAAAATCGCAATTTTTGGCAAAACTCATCGTCTTTGAAGCGTCATAACTCTGGTTCTAGGGCAGCTAGGAAAACGGGCGGGGACTCAAATTAAAGCTCTTGAAAAGACGAAGAAAATCCCGTCAAACTCGTTCAAAAATATTGAAAATTAAAAAAGTTACAGGACATCAAAGATGCCTATTAAATCGGCTCCATAACCCCGTGGTTATATCGATGTGACGGTGTGTCTATACAGTCGAACCCCCGGCACTTCTCGCTCTCGGGAGTAGCTCGCCCTGGCACTTCTCGGTGAGCGGCAGCCAATCAGAGCGTACGGCCAGGTATGGGCATACTGTAGCTTGCCGCGTGGGCCCTTTGGGGGACTCAAAAATAGTTAGTTCAAAATAAGCAGCTGCGCCTTATATTAAACAAAATTCATACGTTAACAACAAAGTATAATTAATATGATAGTCAACTTTTTTTTTGATAATTTAAAAAATTGAACGCAAATAAATTTTATTTATGATTTCTACATATGTATAGGCAATAATTAGTTATTTAATTTCTTTGTAAAACATGAACGAACGAAATACTTCTTTTTTTTAATACCATATTTTTTTATATTTTTGTTACATTTTTATTATAAAAATAAATCGCTAAAAATTTTGTTTATTATAAAAATAAATAGGAAAATTCTTTTTTCTTTAAAAAAATTAAAAGCATCAATTGGTTTGACGAGAAAATCTAAGACATTCTCTATCGCGTTTTTTTTTGTCAGATTCTAATTTGTTAGTGTAAAATCATTATAAAGGGGTTCATAAGTTTAAAATTGGATTATCTGCATCCATAAAACTAAAAGTTTAAAGTCAGATTATGTATGTGTACCCATAAAACTAAAAGTTTGAAGTCGGATTATCCATACATATTCGGAAATCTATTGAAATTATAAAGAGGGAAGAATAAGCCTTCCAATAAGGCCGTAAGAGAAAGAGAGACCCCCTGGTACGCAAGGGGCAGTGTACGGCCCTGCCCCTTGAGAAGTGCCGCGGCGCAGCCAGCGAGAAGTGCGGGGGCGCAAGAAGTGCCGCAACGAGAAGTGCCGGGAGTTCGACTGTATATGTATTCACTTATGGAATATTTTTTTCTGAAAAGTACAGGAGTGGACGGATCCATCGAGCCCCGGCACGTCTAAAAAAGTTGAAAACTTACGTAGCTATGAATTTTCAAAAATAGGCCAAAAAAGGCCATTTTTCGGACCTTAAAAAAAATATATATACATATATATAGCCTCAAAAAAAATTCTGCGGGCGGGAAAGGGCTTCTTTTCTTATGTACTATCATAGAAAAAATCGCCGCTAAGATCCGTGATTTAAGTGCGCCGCCGAATGTTAAAAATCTATTGGAATGACCCATATATATATTATTATTTTTTATAAGAGTATTTAGGAATTGTTATCAGAATATATATATAATTTGATCAATATTGAATAAATAACGTAAGAAAAATGTGTATTTATTATAAATTATTATATAAATTATAATTATACTACTCCTATCATAATTTCTTCTAGATAATCTATAACAAAATATAATAACTAATAGTATCATTTTATTTTTTTAATTAGAACATTTTTATAATAACAATAATAATAACTAGTAATAAATTTTCTGCATTACACAATTCAGTAATTTATGAAACAAAAATATAAACAATAATCCAAATAAAGTAAATAAAATTATTAATACAAAAATTAAGATATACAAAAAAAAATTAGAAAATAATTGTAATTTAATACTTTTTACATGCAAGTGCATGACAATCTTTTTTTTCTCAATTCAAAACTGAACGGAACCGTGGAACGAGTGGAATCGGAAAGAGCTCTTTCAGTGTACAAACTGAAGTCAGCTCTAGGGAGCTCTTTTTTTCGATATAAACCATCGATGCCCAGCACTGATACCAATATACCATACAATATCCAAGAAAGTGTCTCCATCTACACAAAACAAGCAAGTTGTACAAATAACAAATGTTCACTATTTTGTAATTTATTATAATTTATGAACCTAGTTAATAAGTGTAATATAAAAAGAAGAGAATGAATTCTCAAAAATCAAAATTAAAGGTAAATATATATTTGATGATTAAATATGATGTTTGTACATACATATAAAAATATGAATATTAAAAGAAGGATTAATTAAGATTTTAGCAATTCATGGATTTCGACAATCCGATAAAATATTTAGTGCAAAATTAGGATCATTGAGAAAGAGTTTTAAAAAGGAAGTAGATTTTCTATTTATTAAAGCTCCTCATAAAGTTCCAATTGAAAATAAATCAGATTGTATTGAAGAACCTGCTGAAAATGCCAATGAATTTGAACGTAAAATATTCAAATTCTGTAATCAAATTACTATTAAAATACCTGTATACTGAATTTTTATATTTGCTTAGAATATGGATGGTGGTTTAATACAGAAGATAAAATATTTAAAGCTACAGAACTAAGCAATAAATCAGTAGGCTTTGATGAAAGTCTTGAATTAGTAAAAAATGCATTATTAGAGCAAGGACCATTTGATGGAATATTAGGTTTTTCACAAGGTGGATCATTTGTTTCTATTTTATGTGCAATGCAACAAAAAAATGGTACAAGAAATTAAGTAAATTAATTTAATATTTTATAATTTTTATTCACAAAATATTTTTCTGTAGTTTTATCAAGCAAATTTGATTTTGCTATTATTATATCTGGTTTTAAATCACTTTGTCAGCCACATCAAATGTTTTATGATGAACAAATAATGTTACCAACATTACACGTGTTTGGAGATAGTGACAAAGTAATTCCAACAAGTTTGTGACTTTCAGCATTATGATTTATATTTACCATTAAAGTGATTGTAAACTTACATTGATTATAAAATGTTATTTTCCAGAAATGGCTAAAGAACTGAGTGAATTATTTGTAAATAAACAGGTGGTTCTACATGACGGTGGACACTACATTCCTGGGAAAAAACACATATATGCCAATTTTTTGAAAGAAATGTTTGAGAAAAAATATATTAATGAGAAGACAAATGTATTTGAATAAAAATACAAATCATATTAATAGTTTTAGTAAATTTATTCAATTTTATAATTAATGCCATTCTTAAATAAATATCATTTGGTAAGAATTAGTTTACTATTACAATATTATGATTACTCCATTGAAAGATACAGTAAATAAAACCAATGTACAACTTATACACACATTTATCATGAAATGAACACATGAAAACAATTGTAGATGAAAATTTAAATATAATAAAGGCATCAGTTTTTTCTCCCAATTTACTTTTACATAAACAAATTTTCAGTTATATTGGGATTGAAATAATATATTGGTGCTAGATAAATGTGATCGTAGGTAATTGATTTTAAAATAATTTATTTAATATTGAAAATAATTTCAAATAACAATGTGAAATAAAGTAATACTTCATGCATTGTTATCTTAAATGGTATAATAGTTTTCAATGCAGAACTACACAGATTAGAAAAGTGTAAGTTTTTCAACATTTGCATTTCAAAATAATGCTTTTGAGCTAGATCGTGTTATTTATATTATTAATTTCTCACCCAAGTCTATATTGTGACATGAATATTAATATTTGAGGTATTTACGCATAATCCAGTTAAATTAAATTCAAAGGCAATCTTACTAGCACAAGTTTCTTCATTGCATTGACTGTTTGAAGATATAAAGATTTTTTTATATTTTAATTTTTTAATTTGAGAAAAATTTCTGTAGAAGTATTATGAGAGAATTCAAAAATTTATTATAAATTTAAGCACTTTGTAAAGAAAGTGTGAGAAAATTCGAGCACTTTGTTAATGCTATACTTATTTATACACTCTTTAACTTAAAACAATGTAAAATGTTTGTTTTGTCTTTGATGTTTTAGAGACAAATAGGTTACTCAATAACCGAACAAGATACTCTTTTATTTGACCCTATTATTGATAAATAGAGACTCAAGGCGATTGCTCTTGTCCATTTGTCTCTTTAGTTTTCATAACTTCTGGAAGATCGGGAGGTAAAGAAAATGGAGTCATTTCTAATGGTTCAAATTGTCCATTATCTTGACGTACTGCTAATCCAATCAGAGCTGGACATTGAGCTTTCGCAGTAGCTGATAATAGGCCATAATCTGAAAGGAACTTGTTGTCTAACATAACAACATTATCTTTGTTGTACAACTGTTGATTAGCTGGAGGAATCTTTAATATTCCTACAAAAAAATTAATTCAATATGATTAAATAAATACATTTATATCATTTATCATGATTTTCGTTAATTTGATGACATATTTCATAAAAACTATTACAGAATTATAGAAAATTTGGACAGCAAAAATGTGAATTAATGTACCGTAAGAACAAATATGTACATTGTATCAAGTTACCTTCAATTATTTTTTTCAGTTCTAAAACTGTTGTATTTTCCTTAGCATCGGTAAAAATTGTCATTTTCTTTCGCCGAATCATCAGAAAAACGTCCTGAAATGACTTATAAACGTAAAGGTTAGGCTCTCATATTGTTTTCCTCATTATTGAGGAATTCTGACGATTTTAAAGCAACATTTAACAAATAACTCACCATGACTTTCAATTTATTTTTATGTACTTGTGAATGGTCTAACTTTCTACTGTTTTATTTTCTTTTAATATTGTAGTATTATAGTATTCAGGTTATGGACGAAAACTTATTTATTAAGGTATTTTTTTAAATATAAATTTTGTGGATCACGGATCCGAACTATCCGAAGTCACGAATTATGACAACAGTGTAGGTGTTAATCAGAACGTAATATTTCATTACGGTAAACAGCCATGGATAAAAAAATCATTTAGATGCAAGTGTATACTAAATGTCGTTACCTACAGTGGTTAGAGCTCGGTCACATAGGTGCATACGGATGCGGTCGGATACGGACGCGAATCGCAACTCTAGTAACATCACTAAAAATATCTAGTTCATTATTTAATACCAACACTACCGGTAGTGAGCAAAAGTGACTGTTGTTTAAAACTGTAGCGCCGAACGTATCACAATTAATGAACGCCTATCTAACCTTTACATTATTGCAATCTATAAGATAGCAAATGATAGAGGATTGATAGACTTTCAACTACAATTAGTGGAATTAGGCCTTAATTTTTTGGAAGTACTTGAATATATGAGAAGAAGAAGAAAATATATATATATGATATGTATTAATCATCCCAAAACTTTTTTTACATTAGCACACTCATCAATAAGCAATATTCATGAGAATTTGAAAAGTAAATTGTAGACCTGACAGTTGAACATTAAATGTGGTACGTTCAGCGCTACAGTTTTAAACAACAGGCACTTTTGCTTACTACCGGTAGTGTTGGTACTAAATAATCGAACTAGATATTTTTAGTGATGTTACTAGAGTTGCGATTCGCGTCCGTATCCGTCTGCATCCGTATTACCTATGTGACCGGGGCCTTATAGTATATGCACTCGACGCGGGTTGGAGTGTTGGACATCGGGAAATTTTTTTAAAAAATTGGCATGGTGTTGAGTTCCGGCTAAGGGCAAAAATGATGAAAAAATTTGACATCGATAAACCTTCTTGACTTGCATTTTTCATGCTCATCTGCAATGTCAATTTTGTTGGCAGAGAAGGGATTTTATAAAAATTCTATACAAACAATCAAAATAATTAATAATAGTTATAAATATTCGGAATCTCCCAAGATAAGTTCCAAATTTAAATCTCTTTAAAAAATTTAATTTTTACAATAATTGAGATTTTAATCTTACAAATAAATTATTAACGTATCACAATTATAATAAAAAGTATAACATATTCAAAGTGTTATATTCTTTAAAATGAGAATCAAATTTGGAACGTATTTCGGAAGATTTTGAATACTTACAACTATTATATTAATTATTCTCTGGTAAGCAAACAGCAACCGTATATGACCTCCCTTACCACAGCCTCCAAATTTAAATTATAGTAAAAAAAAATATCAATGGGAAGGTATGTAACTGCACCCTCCAAATACGCTAAAACATCAATCTGTATCCTTCTAAATTAATTAATAAAAATTAAAAACCAATGCTAATATTTTTATATTTTCAAACAGCGATAACTCCAAATATACGCAATATTTCTGAATAAAACTTTTATAAAAAAAACTGCATCCGGACCGATTTTATTGCACCCTACTTGATTTGGCGAAATTATCACGGCTAATTAAAAAATTGGTAAAAAAACAAATTCCCCATTGGAAGTGTGCACAGACTGCTCAATGAGCACGCGCGGATGCTATCTCGTCATCTAGTAAAGTTCAAAGATAAAAAAATTAATTCGAAATTGCATTCAGTGTTCCACCTGATCGGACCGACGTTGTTTACATATGAACTTTAGCCAGCAAAGTGTTGATTAGAAAGCTGCGAGAGGATGAGGAACGGGAGAAGCTGTTGCTGACGGCGTAGGATTAGCTGCTTGCCAAGGCTCTGGCCAAGTGAGAGGGCATACAAAATAATGTCACTGCAGTTGGTTTAGGTAAGCTATCACAGCAATTAATTCAGTGTACTTGGCTGCCTTGGAAAGTTTGATTAGACGATTGTTTACTGCTGTTAGGATTACAGAATTTTATTTATTTCTGCTTTACTTTACAGGGAGAGCTCAGCGGTATGTCATTCAAAATTACAGGTATATCTAATTAACATAATTTGAAAGATCTGAATGCATGATGGTAATTGGTCGCATGTTGCACTACTACTTAAGGTTATTATACTAAATTGATTAATGAAACAAACAAACCGTAAGAAAATAAAAAAATCATTTTTATCTATCAACATTATTATAAATTATAATATTATATTTTTACATAAGTTCGACGTAAATTATAATGCTCATTTTCATTTTAAAATTTTTTGTTTGATAATTACTAATACATTTTTTATGTACTACCAGATCATTCTTTTCTTCCCAGGTACCGTGCATCTTCCGACAATAGGCTATATACGAGGGTGGTTCGATAAGTTCTTAGCCTACAAAAGGAAAACGAAAATGTTGGAAAAGTGGCGTTTTATTTTTCAACATAGTCTCCTTTTAGTTCGGTACACTTGGCCCAACGATGCTCCAACTTCTTTAACCCGTCTGAAAAATACGTTTCCTCGAGGTCTGAAAAGTAGGCTTCCGTGGCAACGAGTACCTCCTCATTCGACTCAAATTTCTGCCCGGCGAGTGACTTTTTCAAGTTTGGAAACAAAAAGAAGTCGCACGGGGCTAAATCTGGAGAATACGGTGGATAGGGTAGCAGTTCGTAGTTCGTAGCCTAATTCGACCAATTTGGCCATGGCGACGGCGGAGGTGTGAGCCGGTGCGTTGTCACGGTGGAAGAGCACTTTTTTCTTCGCCAAATGGGGCCGTTTTTTCTGCAATTCGACGTCGAATCGGCCCAATAATTCGGCATAGTACAGCCCTGTGACCGTTTTGCCCCTCTCCAAGTAGTCGATGTACATCACACCTTGTGAATTCCAGAAAACGGTGGCCATCACCTTTCCGGCCGATGGGGCAGTCTTCGCCTTCTTCGGAGCACCTTCGCCGGGTAAAGTCCACTGTTTCGACTGTTCCTTGGTCTCTGGTGTATACCAGTGGATCTATGTTTCGTCGACTGTCACGAAACGACGCAGAAACTCCTTCGGATTGCGCTTAAACAGCGTCAGACATTGCTCTGAAGTTGTCTCACGGTTGCGCTTGTTGTCCGGAGTGAGCCAACGCGGCACCCATCGCGCTGACAGCTTTCTCATGCCCAAAATTTCATGCAGGACATCACCCACGCGGTCTTTTGAGATGCCTACGATCTTAACTATTTCGCGCAACTTCAACCGTCGATCTGCCAATACAAGATCGTGAATTTTTGTCACGTTATCCTCCGTGGTAGCCGTTTTCGGAGCACCTGGACGTGGCTCTTCAAAAATCGACATGCGACCACGTTGAAACTCGTTAAACCAATTTTTGACGGTCGCTATCGAACGAGAAGAGTCACCGTACACAGCATCCAAGCGCTTTTTGATTTCGCTGCACGATTTCCCTTCCAATAACAAGAATCGAATCACCGACCGATACTGCTCTTTTTCCATTTTTTAAAAATCAACGGACACACTTGCTTTCACACGCTCTCAAAAATAAACTATAACTCCGATCCGGCTGAAATCTTGACGGTAACCATCGAGAAGGTTGTACTACGTGATAGAATATTTCTTTTGCGAGAGTGGCGCAATCGGGCGGTGAGGCTAAGTACTTATCGGACCACCCTCGTAATGTCTTATTCCATTTTCAACAATCGGAGGAACATATCTAGCTATTCCACATAGAGAAAAGGTTTGACTCTGGATAGTTACTTTAATGGGAACTTGATCCAACGAGGAATAATTCTTGGCCTGATTAAATTCTTTCATTTTTGGATTTTGAGATCGTTTGTAGGAATCTTCAGCATCTATGCATAAGTAAGTATCCAATGCACGTGAAAGACGTGCATTAGTACTTTCATTTATTAGTAATTTCTACAAAGTACATTTCTGTCTGCAAAATATTTCTCTACTTTGTGTTGTAAAGTAGTTGTAGTTATGTTTAATGATTATGTTGGTGTTTGGAATTGTTATGTAGGATTTAGTTTGTTCCTCTTTGTGTCCACAGGTTTTGCAAGTCAAAAGTTCTCTAATGAAGGGGTAATTTCTCATCAATTTACAGACTAAATTACCAATATTGTCTTGGCAATCAATTACGAAACTATCAAGACTTCTGTTCAATGAATGAAGTATGTATGCTCTATTGGTATAAAATGTATTACTTAATGATGATGTAGCATAATTTATGACAGTACTTGCATAATATAAGTATTGCAATTTTAGTATTTTATTTATATTATCTTACAAATACTCCTCAAAACATTTTAATTCAAAACAAGAGTGAGCAAATAATTTAGTAATAGTATCAAATGCACAGGTATTTTCCAATCTAAATTTTATTCCACGAATAGTTTTTTCAAGGAGCTTGCCATCATTTTGAATAACTTTTCTGCTCATAATTTTCTTATTTCTTTTTTGTAGAAGAAGATTCAATCCAAGCTCAGCAGACACGTACTTACCATGTTTCTTTAAATTTTGCTTTACGTTTACTGAGCTTCTTATACATAAAGTTTTTTTTTCTTGACTAGAACTATTTTCCAAATCTAAAAATACTTCTTTAGCATATTCATCATCTATCTCACCTTTAGAATATTGAAAATGCGGTTCAAAATCAACTCTGAATAGACGCTGAAAGGAACTCTGAAAATTTTTCAATTTCGAGCCTGCTATTTTGGTTTTTCCACATTTCTGTCACAAGCAAAAATTCATTACTATTTTCAATATATTTTTTCTTTGATACTATTTCACTAGGTTATAGATTGTTCAATGCAACACGTGCTAATATTATATCGCTTTCTATCTGTCGAGAATGGTTAACAAATTGTAACGGAGTTCTTTGAGCCGACTATTCGTTAAAGAATACTTGCTCGCGGCCGTCCGCACAATATTTATCAAAGGAGGGCTCGGGAGGCACGAATGCTCCCACGACTGAATGGCACACCGAGCGTGTGTGCCAATCGCGCACGAATTAAAGGAAAATCGGAAAACGAACGGGTTGACGCAGTAACGTATGACATATATATATATATATATATATATATAACAAACTTTATTAATACGAACACAATAAAAGAAAGACACACAAATTAATAACTAGACGGAGCACGCGCACTCCGTCTCGCAAATCGGCCTACTACAAAAAGTCGCTAATCCGCTTAATTGGATTATCGGCAATCACTGCCCGATAATCCGCTTAAGCCTAAACGCCCGCGAACTCAAAACCCGGCAACGGGGGCCGGCATCACTGCCCGACCTGCACCGTTGCACCCGCGAACACCCCGGACATGCACGAGAGCGAGAGAAGGAGAGAGAGAGAGAAAACCGGCACCGACCTCGCCAACGTCCACCTCAAGCGAAGATGGCCGCTCTCGTCCAACGGCTGTGGCTTGCTGCTGCTGCTGATGTTGTTGCTGTTGCTGTTGCTGCTGCAGCTGTTGCTGTTGTTGCTGTTGCGGCTGCTCAGCTGCTCGCCGGACTCGCTTGCCGAATGCGCGCGCGCCGGCGGTACGGGCTTCGCTCTCACCCGCGCACACCGGTGCTGGGCGGCAAGGCTTGGCTGGGCGCGACCCAGCCACTCACTCCCACTCACACCAAACAAACCCACCGATGCACGCCCACACACCGGGTGCGCATCCACAAAAAAAACACGACGTGGCGAAGCACCGCACCGCTTCCAGAACCCAACGAAAAATCCAATTCGGCGACGAACGAAAACAAAACGCGCGCACGCGATCGGCCAGCCCAAACGAAAACTGCCGATTCTTCCCCCCGGCTGCGCACGCATCGGATCCGTGCGCAGCTCGCGCTCTCTCCATCTCGCTCGCTCTCCCGCATGACGATCCTGGCAACGGATCGCCATCTCGTCGGCCGCCTCCAGCTCCGCCAATGCCCGTTCGCCGCACCTCAAACAAAGAAAAACCAGGCATGAGAGTGTATACCAACACACTCTCAGCCCGGGTGTAGCGAACGGACGAGAGAGAGACAAAGGAGAAGTCGGCGAGCCGAAATTCTCCGTCACAAAATACTATATCTACTCTTGTGCAAGTAGAATTTATAAATTTATAATGACTAAAAAATGCCTCTGATCTTGCGGAAGGAGCCACGTCTACCGAGTTGTTAATGTGTTTATTCATTACCTTCGCCCAACATGGAAATTCAGCACATAAAGTAGACAATCTTTGAACAAAGTCAAGTGAATAGTAATCATTATTTTGAATGTAAAAATCAGAGGAGTTATTACTGTCATATATGTTCACAATAGCTTTCATTCTTAATTTATCGATGTACAAGCTTGTTAGTCTTTTGGTACTGTTTTCATCATCAGCAAAATCCATATCCACAAAATTATCTGAAACTTCTTTATCTGAATTTAATTTTTCTTAGATGACACTAGCATCAAATTTGTAAGTTTAAATCATTTTAATGAGATATGATAAAGCCTTTTGACAGTAATAACATAATTATTTTGGGTGGAGGTTACGGAAGTGGGAGTAACCTTGCTTCAACGCCAAATGTTGGTGATAATGAAAATTACATTCCTGAACCTGCTAAGCTTACGCACCAATGCAGTTAGTCTTCTTTCTATGTGTATTTTTTCTTATTTAAAGGCATTATATTTCTATTACGTACACAAATATTACTTTGTATTTTGTAGAAAACCAAGTTCACTTAGTTCAAGTGCAATGAAATTAGGAGGTAAAACTATAGATCTTGATTCGTTTGTTGATCACTTGAAAGAAGAGGGAGAAAATTTTGTTACATCTCATTCAAACACTTCTACTAATATTGTATCAAATACTGTAGATAGTGTATCAACAGAACCGTTACTACTGCAATATTCATTTAATTTATGTTTTTTACATTATTAAAATTACAATTTTAATATCCAGAGTTCACCTCAAACAAGAAGAAAAACTTAATGTTCGAGTTAGTCGTGATGGTGGTGTGCAAAATTTCGAATTATATGGTTTGGTGACATTTAACATATTGGACGAAAAGTGGGTTTTGTTTTCGCGTTCAGTTAGATAATAAAGATAATAAAAATTCGCGTTTAGTTAGATAATAAAGATAATAGAGGAGTGCAACTTGTAATGCGGTACATTACAAGGCCTTTCCCGAGCGTTGCATTATTTGCAATACCTCAGGAAAGCCATTTTCGTCCCTTGCTGCCCCGTAACCAGTCGCATAAAAAATAAATAAACGCGCACTAAAATAAACAATTAACCCTTTTCATGCCCGAATACCACAACCGGAGATATTGACGAAATAAGCAACGAACGCGATCCGACGGACACTCAAAAGAAAAAAAAAGGAGCGCACCACAAAATAAGAGAGCGCACGCACCACTCACTCACGACCACGTGTTGCCGACCGGCAAAAGAAAAACGGGAAACTTCACTGGGAAATGTAGCGGAAATGCATGTTGATGACACATGCAGATCCCTTACACTCCCAAGCACCAACACCAACACTCACGGAACACTGACACCCCTGGGGCGAGCAGAATATCGCCGATGAAGTGGCAGCCGGCAATCAGCTGGGTCGGGCTGTCGAACACCACCGGCGACATCCTGAGCGCCACACACAATCACAACGGTGACCACACACAAACACCCGGGAACACGTCACTTAACCGACGTGGGAGCGCCCCGGGAGGCGCTCCAACGACCGTTACGGGAACACTAGGCGTACACGCGAGAGACGAGCGGCCATTTTGAAGCGCCGAGGTGAACTGAGCATAAGCGAGCGAGATCCACTGAGAGCGAGCGAGACAGACTGAGACAGAGCGAGCGAGACAGAGAGAGCGAAATAGACTAAACAGAGCGAGCGAGACAGAGAGAGCGAAATAGACTAAACAGAGCGAGCGAGACAGATTGAGAGTGAGCGAGCGAGACAGACTGATAGCGAGCGAGCGAGACAGAGCGAGCGAAATAGACTAAATAAGAGCGAGCGAGACAGATTATATGAAATGATGAATAGAATTATATGTATGCGAAGATGGGGGGCTACAATTGAAACGACGTACATTATATATGTATTCACAGCGAATTAAAATTAAAATTATAATTAGAAAATGAACATGAAAGAAATACCGAATTTATATAAATTCGCATGCGACCGACACACCTCCTATTATAATAGCGAGCGACAAATACCCCGTTAAATTTAATCAATAAATTAACTGACAGAATTCGAAACTCTGACGAAATTCGCTGGTGACGTCACGACCAACAAGCGAATTAGAATAAAATTTGATTTCTGTCCGGATAGAAAGATAGATAAGAGTAGGGGTAGATCTTTCCCATCAATTAATGATAGCTATCTTAGTGGGGGGTGAGAGAGGGTAAATAACGACAAAAGTAGGAGAGTTAAGGAGGGCGCTGTATCCTTCTAATTTACATACGGACCAATGATAAAATATTCGGAGGGCGCTACCGATATCCGAATTAGCATACCGACCAATAATAACATTTCTTCTCGGAAAGAGGAAAAGAAAAGCGATCTTTGACCGCGAAAAGCCGACTCTCGTCCATTTTGCGGCTGTTCTTCTAGCCAGAAGGAGTGTTTGCACTAGATATTCTCGTCACGCAGGATTAATTGCGTTAGACCTTCTTTTCACGCTAATTTCGTTTGCTGAATCTCAGCAAGGAAAACCGTAAGTAGGCAAAGTGACACTCATTAGTATTAATCGTAGAGTGCGGGAGTGGATTTTTCGGTGCAGTAGGTCGTCGCGACGCGTGGATCCGTCGATGCCGGTGCCTATTGAATCGCGCTGACCTTTCCGCCATTTCGTCGAATCGAACGTGAGTGTTAGGATCATACGGATTAAAAGCAGTGATTAATTTATTCGCGCTGACCTTTCGCCGATATAGTATTTATTGCGAATGTAGAATTAGACGAATAAAGTCATTGATCCTATTAATCGCGCTGACCTGTCCGCCATTTATCAGAATCGAACGTGAGTGTTAGAATCAGACAAAGAAAACTTGTGATTTAAGATATTCGCGCTGACCTTTCGCCAAATTAACAATCTATTGCGAATATTGAAAGTAGACGACTTAAGATTCGCGATTTACTTATTCGCGCTGACCTTTCGCCCGTATAGTAATTTATTGCGAATATTGGAAATAGCTGAATTAAGATTCGTGATTTAATTATTTGCGCTGACCATTCCACCATTTTTGTCAATCAAAGACCGACCGGAAGAATTAGTATTTCGATTATTTCGTGTCCTTGCTATTTCATAATTAGGCAGAGTCATATTGACTCTAATCAATCCGACCATTTTCTTCTGATTTAATAAATAAGTCAATAAAAGTGATTAATTGTTCTTTATATAAAATTTACTTTTGTTACCCTGTCTTATTTGCATGCTGATGATTTTCAGCCGCGAGCGGTTATAATCGGGTAACGCTGATTCGCTATATTTTCGGACTCCAAGATAGGTAACATACGCGCGAATTCGAACGGACTTTCGACCTGAAATAAGGAGTCATCATCTGAGCTGCCGGCATATCATAAGCGAGGAAACGAATAGGAAACGACTTGTTGGACACCGAGGCCTGGAGCAAAGGAGATCGCGAGTACTCACCCGTTTGCCCACCTTGCGCAGTCGCTGTAAAAGCAGAACGAAATATGCGACCTCATTTGGCCCTATCCCCGACGATCGCCTTATTCAAACGGCGGTCTGGCGCCCTAAATAATCGGGAATAAGGAGTCAAACAGGTCTTGTGGCGGAAGAGCTTCAGTAGCGCGGTTAAGGCCCCCGAAATCCCCCGCCACAAACTACAGACTCATCCAAATGTAGATAAATAACTGTTCAAGACAAAGTGTCAAATTGATTTACAAGTTCCATCAAAGCCATTTCCTTTACATACCGATGTTGGTGTATTGAAATGGCGTTTGCAATCTGAAGAAGCGATCGTTTTAGCCATCTCAAGTATGTATAAAATTTATTTCTGTATCTTTTTCAAATATTTTTACTAATTTAATTGAATTTCACTTATATACCAGTAAATTGTTGGTCTTCTAAAATGGCAAAGGAGGTTGTGACGTGAATATTGAATATGAATTGGAACATAAAAATGTAGATTTGAATGATGTTCAAATAAACATTCCTTTGCCTATGGGTAGCAATCCACTAGTAAATGAATGTAATAGGAAATATTCTCACGAAGCAAGAAAAAAAACATTATTTTGGTCATTGCCAATAACTGATGCATCTTCAAAATCTGGAGCAATGGAATTTTTCGTTCCAAATTCATGGCCATCAGAATTTTTCCCATTACGGGTTTCATTCACTTCAAAAACGCTGTAACGTTTCAAGGTTAAAAACCCGGTACTTCGGGCCTTAGAAAAGCAGTTAAGGTTTTCCAGCAGGAACACTATACGGAAAACTTTATTAAATCAATACTCGAAGCCACTGACAGCTCTTTAATTGGAAGTACCTTAGTTGTTGGCGGGGACGGTCGTTATTATAGCAAAGAAGCAGTTCAGAAAATTATATAAATTGCTGATGGGGTGTAATTCTCAATTTTGTTAAGCCTCTTCATCGCTAGAATGGTGTATCAAAATAATTTTACTAATAAAGATAAGGAGTATATCAAATCATGAATAAGGTCATTAAGTAATAAACAGTACTATAGTTTATGATAAGAAGATTTATTTCTTAGACATGATATCTTTTCACAATTTAAGTTACAAATAAGCTAAGTTTAGGTAAGCTATCAGAGCAATCAATTCAGCTTACTTGGCTGCCTTGGAAGGTTTGATTAGAGGATTGTTTACTGCTGTTAGGATTACATTTCAAATTTTTGTAACTAACAGTTATTTCATTATTCAATCATGTTTGCAAAGTAATTTCATAAAAAGGAACATATTCTTTTATTCAAAAAAGCAATAAACATATTTGACTTGGGAGATTTTATTAAAAACAACTCCAGACCAAAGATCTCTTTTTCGCTTAAGCAAGTAACGTGAGTGTGTTCAATCGATGTAGTTTTTAATATGATATTTTTTATATCTTTCGAAAAGTAGTTCGGTGGTATGATCCTCTGATTAAAAGAAACCATATTTTTAGACGGTGAAAATCATTAAGGCAAGATGATCATTTTAATCTAATAATAATTTTAATCTAATAATAATAATAATACAATAATTACATTTTAATTGACGTCGTCGAAACTTTTGTAAATTTATTTAAATTCCTCAAACTAGTTCTGTTGTTAGACTTTTTCACAATACTTTCCAGTTTTAAAGAGAGTACATGATGAACCTGTCGATGGAAAATCTGTTACTTTCAGTGTAGAAACATTGAATTCTCATGGAATATCCCATTCAAAAAAGAGTCGTTTGGCTGGTCCAGAGAGAAATAAAGTAAAAAACATTTAGAATCTAAAAAATCAAGACAATGGAAACGAGAAGAAGTTAATAGGGAAATGGAACATGGAGATCCTGAGCTACCATTTCTTTATAGCCAAGAAGTTATACAAAAATCTAGGCATAAGGTAAAATATGAAAAGTTAGGATTAAAATCAGGGGAAAGCGTATTCGACTCACTTCAAAGATTAAAAGGTGTTTGTGAATTTAATAAATACATTAGAGGGATTGGTTTTGATAAGTTTTTTCTTATGTATTGATCACCTGAACAAATAAGTGTCCACAGTGACATTCAAACAAAATTAGAAAATCCTATATCGCTGGATGCTACAGGTTCTATAGCCTTGAAAATAAGAAGACCAAATGGAGGCAGTATCATATTTTTTTAGTGTTTTATCAACACATAAAAAATACTATTGTACCATTAGCACAAGTATTATCAGAGGTAAATGATACTAATTTCGTGACGTACTGGCTTTTGGAATGGAGAAAAAGTGGTGCTAAAATTCCAGTTGATGGTATTGTAACAGACATGAGAAAAACCATGCAAAATTGTGTTTGTTTAGGGTTCAATAATATGAAATTTTCAAAATATAATGATGAATGCCTGACACTATTATTCAAACAAGAATATAAGGTTAAACTAAATGCTCAGTTGCTCACTGATGTGGCACACTTAATCCGTGCTGTAGCAAAATGGCCTCTTGTTATAGCAACGATCGGCCTAAAATGAAAGAACTATTTGTAAGATGTGTGGGTTTCATGACAACTATAGATAATTTGAAAAACTTTGCCGAGTTTTTAGTGACTCTATTTGTAGTTGCTGGTAGCAAACGAAATAATTATTACTGTCAAAAGGCTTTATCATATCTCATTAAAATGATTTAAATTTACAAATTTGATGTTAGTGTCATCGAAGAAAAATTAAATTCAGATAAAGAAGTTTCAGATAATTTTGTGGATATGGATTTCGCTGATGATGAAAACAGTACCAAAAGACTAACAAGCTTGTACATCGATAAATTAAGAATGAAAGCTATTGAGAACAAAGAGTTTAATCAGGCCAAGAATTATTCCTCGTTGGATCAAGTTCCCATTAAAGTAACTATCCAGAGTCAAACCTTTTCTCTATGTGGAATAGCTAGATATGTTCCTCCGATTGTTGAAAATGGAACAGGACATTACGAGGGTGGTCCGATAAGTACTTAGCCTCACCGCCCGATTGCGCCACTCTCGCAAAAGAAATATTCTATCACGTAGTACAACCTTCTCGATGGTTACCGTCAAGATTTCAGCCGGATCGGAGTTATAGTTTATTTTTGAGAGCGTGTGAAAGCAAGTGTGTCCGTTGATTTTTGAAAAATGGAAAAAGAGCAGTATCGGTCGGTGATTCGATTCTTGTTATTGGAAGGGAAATCGTGCAGCGAAATCAAAAAGCGCTTGGATGCTGTGTACGGTGACTCTTCTCCTTCGATAGCGACCGTCAAAAATTGGTTTAACGAGTTTCAACGTGGTCGCATGTCGATTTTTGAAGAGCCACGTCCAGGTGCTCCGAAAACGGCTACCACGGAGGATAATGTGATGTTCGTATCACTTATAAATAAAAATAATTCGAAGTCTCGTAATCTAGCTAATGAGTAAGAATTTGTTTCCGATGATTTTACTCTAATTGTCAAGAAAATAGATAAATGAATCAAATATAATAAATAAGTAAATCAAATATACATAAGTAATTGCAATATATCAAGGAAAGTCAGACAATGCCCTAGTTTCTTATGGTGCGAATTGTCCCATAAGCAGAGCTAAAGTCTTTCTTTGATAGGATATAATCCGGCCCAAGTTTCTTATAGCGCGAGATGTTCTATAAGTCGAGCTCAAATTATAAGGAAAGGTTAGTCTTGCTTAGTAAATCACAATGAGAGAAAGAACTTAGGTGTTAATCCAAGTTTATTCAGACTCATGCGCTCACTTTGCAAGGCTAGAAGTGAATGATCCTAGCCTGTGCAAAGGTGGGCCTATTTATACATAGATTTTCCCGTTTATTATTGCAGGAGAGATTTCATCGAAAATTCGAGAGACATTCGCGAATTTTGAGAAATGATTTTTCTTAATTTACAAGTAAATAACCATTAATATTAAGTTTATAACACATGTAAATTTTACAGAATTAGTTATTTGTTGATTTTATACAATATACAGTTATCGCCAATAGTGTCGAAGTTATTAACTAATAAAGTTAATTAACGTGATATTACATTATTTACAATAGAAAATTATTAAAATTTCATATAACTTTATAGTTAATTAATTTTGGAAATATTTTCCAAAATTAATTTTTAAATTAATTAATAACATTTGAATTATGACTAATTTTTCATATTTGTAACGGTTTTCTTCTAATCTTAATATGCGATTATTAGATTAATTATCTAAGATTTCTAAATCGTAAAATTGTCATTATCAAGTATTAACTTAATATTATCGTTCTATATATAGTTTATTGTTTAAATAAATTATTAATTGTTTATTTATTAATAACAGTTGTTATTTAGCTGTTATTAATGAAACCAATTCTTACTCATGTTCTATGCTTATTCATTTTACATATAAATTATTTATATTTTTCTAATATTTCATATGTTAATAAATAAATTAACTTTGCATATTGATATTCATTATTGATTTATAATTGAATGAGATATTGTGAATCTGTATGTTAAAATCTATATAATCGATACTTTGTTATATTCAAATTATCTATAATTAACATATTTTTCTCAACATTATGGATCATTATATCTATGTCTATTATTTGTGACGTCACGCTATTTGTTTTGACTCGACTCTTATTTGTATACAGTCGCGTAAACAGTGAGGTAGCGCCGCTTAATGTATTGTTTTGACTAAACAGATAAGTACGTTAGACTAGTTGCAGTCATTTAATAAACAGCTCATAAATAGGACCGTTACAATAACGTGACAAAAATTCACGATCTTGTATTGGCAGATCGACGGTTGAAGTTGCGCGAAATAGTTAAGATCGTAGGCATCTCAAAAGACCGCGTGGGTGATGTCCTGCATGAAATTTTGGGCATGAGAAAGCTGTCAGCGCGATGGGTGCCGCGTTGGCTCACTCCGGACAACAAGCGCAACCGTGAGACAACTTCAGAGCAATGTCTGACGCTGTTTAAGCGCAATCCGAAGGAGTTTCTGCGTCGTTTCGTGACAGTCGACGAAACATAGATCCACTGGTATACACCAGAGACCAAGGAACAGTCGAAACAGTGGACTTTACCCGGCGAAGGTGCTCCGAAGAAGGCGAAGACTGCCCCATCGGCCGGAAAGGTGATGGCCACCGTTTTCTGGGATTCACAAGGTGTGATGTACATCGACTACCTGGAGAGGGGCAAAACGGTCACAGGGCTGTACTATGCCGAATTATTGGGCCGATTCGACGTCGAATTGCAGAAAAAACGGCCCCATTTGGCGAAGAAAAAAGTGCTCTTCCACCGTGACAACGCACCGGCTCACACCTCCGCCGTCGCCATGGCCAAATTGGTCGAATTAGGCTACGAACTACGAACTGCTACCCTATCCACCGTATTCTCCAGATTTAGCCCCGTGCGACTTCTTTTTGTTTCCAAACTTGAAAAAGTCACTCGCCGGGCAGAAATTTGAGTCGAATGAGGAGGTACTTGTTGCCACGGAAGCCTACTTTTCAGACCTCGAGGAAACGTATTTTTCAGACGGGTTAAAGAAGTTGGAGCATCGCTGGGCCAAGTGTACCGAACTCAAAGGAGACTATATTGAAAAATAAAACGCCACTTTTCCAACATTTTCGTTTTCCTTTTGTAGGCTAAGTACTTATCGAACCACCCTCGTATATAGCCTATTGTCGGAAGATGCACGGTACCTGGGAAGAAAAGAATGATCTGGTAGTACATAAAAAATGTATTAGTAATTATCAAACAAAAAATTTTAAAATGAAAATGAGCATTATAATTTACGTCGAACTTATGTAAAAATATAATATTATAATTTATAATAATGTTGATAGATAAAAATGATTTCTTTATTTTCTTACGGTTTGTTTGTTTCATTAATCAATTTAGTATAATAACCTTAAGTAGTAGTGCAACATGCGACCAATTACCATCATGCATTCAGATCTTTCAAATTATGTTAATTAGATATACCTGTAATTTTGAATGACATAGTACCGCTGAGCTCTCCCTGTAAAGTAAAGCAGAAATAAATAAAATTCTGTAATCCTAACAGCAGTAAACAATCGTCTAATCAAACTTTCCAAGGCAGCCAAGTACACTGAATTAATTGCTGTGATAGCTTACCTAAACCAACTGCAGTGACATTATTTTGTATGCCCTCTCACTTGGCCAGAGCCTTGGCAAGCAGCTAATCCTACGCCGTCAGCAACAGCTTCTCCCGTTCCTCATCCTCTCGCAGCTTTCTAATCAACACTTTGCTGGCTAAAGTTCATATGTAAACAACGTCGGTCCGATCAGGTGGAACACTGAATGCAATTTCGAATTAATTTTTTTATCTTTGAACTTTACTAGATGACGAGATAGCATCCGCGCGTGCTCATTGAGCAGCCTGTGCACACTTCCAATGGGGAATTTGTTTTTTTACCAATTTTTTTATTAACCGTGATAATTTCGCCAAATCAAGTAGGGTGCAATAAAATCGGTCCGGATGCAGTTTTTTTATAAAAGTTTTATTCAGAAATATTGCGTATATTTGGAGTTATCGCTGTTTGAAAATATAAAAATATTAGCATTGGTTTTTAATTTTTATTAATTAATTTAGAAGGATACAGATTGATGTTTTAGCGTATTTGGAGGGTGCAGTTACATACCTTCCCATTGATATTTTTTTTTACTATACTTTAAACTTGCAAGCTGGGGTAAGGGGGATCCGTATATGTTAGAAAATTTGAAGATGCGATGAGCTTGGGTATTGTATCGCCATGCGCACAAGGCCTAGCTATCTTGCGTTTCGGAATGACGTGAACAAGGCAAAATAAATCACTCACGAGCTTAACTGTATCGAATTGAAGGCAAGCTTTATTTGACAAACGCAAGAATATAATAAATTGCGCGAATGACTCGGGACGCCAGGAACGTTAGAGCTGTAGCATAGTACAGTATAGGAACGGGGCAAAAGCGCTTTCTCGAGCTTCAGGCCGAAATGTTTACTTGTTGAAGGTCGCAAGATTATTTGAATTCTTCTCGTGGCACAATTATTTGCTTTCGTGCTCGCCGTCTCTCGGAACCGAGTGTGGCGTCACCTGACGTTGGCTCAGCGCGACGTGGAGTAACCGCCACAGCCACTCCCTCCCTGGAAGGTGCCTGATTAAATGGCAGCTCTGTTGAGGATGAAGCACGGGGAGTTCGTTGAGAGGCGGGTTCGATTTTTGAGTCTTCTTGCGACGGTGTCCTGACTTGACTACTATGAGTTCCGTTGTCTGGAATGTTGAAAGAGATGGTTCTTGGAGGCGTGCGTAGTTCGCGATTTTGTAAGGCAGGCGGGTTCTATGTGCTAAATAGGCAGGCTTCAGCTTCGCGGTCGATAAAGTTTGCGGGGATCCGTCAACGTCGATAATGTATCTGAGATCGTCCAGCCTTTCGATCACTCTATGGGGACCCGAATAAGGTGGGGTGAGCGGCAGCTTTACTGGCGCTCCTAGTTTAAAAACATGCGAACACGTTCGTAGATCGCCGTGCATAAATTGCTTCGGTCTTATGTGATGAGACGTGGGTGTCGGTCTGATGACTTTGAAGTGTCTCCTGAGGTGATCCAGGAGGGTGATTGGGTCAACAGCCTGGTCTTGAGCCACGAAAAATTCGCCAGGTACTCTGATTGACGTACCAAGGGCAAGTTCAACAGGTGAAGCTTTTATGTCCTCCTTGTAAGCAGTGCGTAGTCCAAGCAACACTGTAGACAGCAGTTCCGTCCAGGGGTTGGCACATCAAGGCAGCCTTACGGGTCCTATGCCAGCGCTCTATCATGCCGTTGGACTACGGGTAATACGGCGTCGTCCGTAGGCGAGTGGCGCCAATGAGTTTGGCCAGAGAGCCGAATAGGGCTGACTCGAATTGGGGACCTTGGTCCGTGGTTATGGTTAACGGAGTACTGAAGATGGCGATCTATCCAGAGTAGAATGCCCGGGCCACCGTCTCGGTTAGCTAATTTTTTAGCGGGATCGCCTGCGGCTACCTGGTAAATCTATCTATGATAGTTAAGCAATACCTGTGGTCATTGACTGACGGCAATACGATTAGGTCTAAATGCACGTGGTTAAAGCGAGCTTCAGAGGCTTCTATATGCTGGCTGGCTGATTTCTGGTGTGCTGGTGTATTTTTGCTCTCTGGCAGGCAAGGCATTCACGCGACCAGGCTAACGCGTATTTGCGGATTCCAGGCCAAATGAACTCTTCTTTGAGCTTCCGAGCAATCTCCCTGCCGCTTGATTGATCTGGTCCGTGAACTACGTCGAAGGCTGTCCGTCTGAGAGATAAAGACAGGTAGGGGCGAACAGTCCCGGTAGAGACATCGCAAACGAGTCGATGCCTTTCGATCTCCAGCGGTTGAAGAATGAGAGAAGTTATATTCTCGTTCTGGTGAGAGGCAACATCAGCTGACTGCGCTTCGCTGATGGACTTTGCGTCGAGTTTGGTCGGCATGTTGATCGTGCATATTCTGGAGAGATCGTCCGCTACGACGTTTTCTTGGCCTGGAATGTGCACAATTGAGGTGCAGAACTGGTCAATGTAGGCGAGCTGGTCAGAGAAGCCTTGTCTAATCGCTGCTGGAACGCCTTCACCAGAGGCTTGTGTGATTGGTCCTGATCAAAAAGGATCTGCCTTCCACGACGTGCACAAAGTGTTTTAGAGTTGCAAATATTGCCAAGAGCGCACGGTCGTACGGGCTGTAATTTCTTTCGGCAGGCGATAATTTTCTGGAAAAAAATCCAAGAGGCAGTCGTTTACCGTCAAGTTGCTGTTCTAGCGCTCCTCCTATGGCGGTTGAAGAGGCGTCAGCGGTGAGAACGAACGTTACGTCTGGGTGAAGGAAAGCTGAAGATGTGGCCTCTGCGAGAGAATTCTTCGTTTCTTCAAAAGCTGCGATGAGCTGCGGAGTCCAGACGATGGGCGTCATGTCACGTTTCTTCGTAGACTTGGCTTTCTCGTTCAGAAGGGCTTGAGCTTTAGCTGCATCCGGGATCAGTGCTCTGAAGTAATTCATCGCTCCTAGGAAGCTTTTTAGCTCATGCACAGTTCCTGGCATGGGTATATCGAGAATGGCTTTCACTTTTTCTGGCGAAGAACGAAATCTATCGGCGTTACGTGGAAACCAAGGATGGCGACTTCCTCTTAGGCAAAGCAACATTTGTCCCAATTGACTTTTAGCTTGTTGTTGAAGAGTATGTCAAAGACGGTTTGCAGGTGCTCCGCATGTTCTTGCTTGTTTTTCGACGTAACGAGTAGATCGTCTAGGTAGGTAGATACGAACTCCAGATGTCCAAAGAGACTATTCATGTAGTGCTGGAACGTCTGGATCGTATTTTTTAATCCGAGAGGCATGCTCAGAAACTCAAACAATCCGAATGTTGTTGTTATTGCGGTCTTGGGGACGTCTTCTGGTGCCACCGGTATTTGGAAGTAAGCTCTCTTTAGATCGATGACAGAAAATACCTTCTTTCCATGGAGCTGAAGCAGTAAATCATAGATTCGAGGGATCGGGTAGCGATCAGGCACGGTTTGGGCGTTCAGGTTCCTGTAATCCATTATGGGCTTTAGTTTTCTGAACTTCGATTTCGCCATGTGAATTGGGCTTGCATAAGAGCTGCTGGAAGTCTTATGATCCCTGTCTTCAGCAACTCACTGTATTCTGCCTTGACGGCTTTTAGCTTGGCGTCCAGTATCTATTGAGGCCTTGAAAAGACCGGTGGTCCCGTAGTCACAATGTGGTGCTGAGTGGCAGCGGTTAGGCCAGTCACCAGTCCTTCGATAGCTAGGGATCGCTTGAAGTTGTCCTCCACAAGTTTACTGATGGCATCGATTGTGTTGGCGAAGGCAGAGGTTTGGGCTCGAGGAGGTGGCTACGATCGAGTGAAAGCGCGTGTCGCTCAGATTTCCAGGGGCAGAGAGAAGAGTTGTTTGATCAAGTAGCCTTCGTCTTCTAAGGTCGGGCAGCAGGTTGAAGTGGAAGAGAAAATTGGCTCCTAGAAGCACGATCTTTACGGCCGCCAGAACAAAAAACCAGGAAAAGGTCCTGCGCAGTCCGAAGTCTAGCTGCAGGGCTTTGCGTCCCTGGGTGCGGATCGGTGAACCATTTGCGGCGGTGAGGTACTGGTCAGCCGACACTTTCGCGGACCCACCACCGCTGGGCAGAATGGACACGATGGAACCACTATCTACGAGGAATCGAGTCCTCGTATTGCGATCCTGGACGATGAGTCTGTTCTCTCTCCATGGCCGATTGGTAGCAGTAAAATTGCCAAATTGGATTCTTTTTTATAGTATATCAATATTAAAATTTATATCATAAGAAATTCCAACATTTGAAGAAGGTCTTTTTTAGTATAAGTCTGTTCTACATTGTTGCAAACTGAAATAACTATAATTGAATTACAAAGAGCAGTTTCCTTTTAAAGAAGTTTGTTTCTAACGCTCAATTTCTTTTTACAGGCGATGCGATGACTTATAACGTTCATCCATTATTATACTTAATACAAAGTGTTGCTAATTAGGGTCCATTGTATGATCATAATGGCAACGTATTCGAATCAGGTAATAGACAAATTAAAAAAACTATTTATGCAGCCAAAGGTGTCTTGAGTTAAGTATGTCGTTACCTATTTATTAAAGAAAGTATAAAAATATAATGGAACTACAAAAACACGTGAAAATAACAGAAGATTCACCATGTGTAGAATATGTCAGATATTTAGAAAATGGCTTCATAGAAAAAAATGTTAATTTCGCATACAGATATTTTAGAAGAGCAGCCAATGAAGGTATTATTGAAAAGTTCCAACTTCCAATAGAAAAAGTAAGAGTCTATAGAAAAACGGTCAAAGATGGATGTGCATATGAGTAATGCGAAAAGTTATTATATAGATCAGCCAATTCATATGCAATTTTGAAAAATGGTGACTATATAACGATTCTACATTTTCTCGTTAATATGGAAGATGGAAAAGAGTACACCACATATAAGAAGATCGCAGCGATAAGTGATGAGTTATATTGTATAAAGCAAGTTATGCAAATAAACTTGGATATTGATATTACTGAAACAAAAAATATTGACGAAACATGTTTATTTGAATATTGATAGTGATTATTACATTGCATCAGTGCTTAATAATGTATTGGAGATAAAACAATAATGAAAATCATGTTTTGTAATTTA
Source organism: Phymastichus coffea (assembly GCF_024137745.1). Lineage (NCBI taxonomy): Eukaryota > Metazoa > Arthropoda > Insecta > Hymenoptera > Eulophidae > Phymastichus > Phymastichus coffea. Next base: position 1,824,565 of record NW_026706827.1, read on the forward strand.
CTAATATTTTATATTATACAAATAAATCTATTTTTTAGTAAAAGTATTTTAATAAAAATGATTCTTTATATATTATACAAAAGTTTCACTTATTTATCACTTTAATTTTTCCTATCTTAAGGTTCGTCCTTATTGGAATAATTTAACTTTAGAGATATTCTTTTTGTTCATATACGTTTTTCTTATTGAGATGAAATTTATTAAATAAATTGTATAATATTTGAAATAAATCAATATTGAATAATCGATTCGATTGAAAAATTCATGTAAATTATTCATCAAGGTTTGCCAGTACAAAATAGAGACTGTAATGCAATAAAAACGTTATATCTCTGATGATATTTTTAATAATTGATAATACTGTGCTAATTGTATTATTAAATAAGTGAAATCTGATAATTTAATCTTTTTGTCTAAAAATGTAACATTAACTGCAATTTTGTAAGAAATTCACTTGGATAATGCAAGAAGACCACCTGAAATTCGATAAAATTCCAATTGGATTTTGCTGGGAATCCACCTGGAATTTGTTCAAAATCCACTTCGATAATGCAAGAAATCCATCTGGAATTCGTTAATAATCTACTTGAATTTTGCAAGAAACTATCTAGAATTTATTAAAAATCCATTTGGATTTTGCTAAGAATCTACCGGGAATTCGTTAAAAATCCACTTGGATTTTGTAAGAAATCCATCTGGAATTTATTAAATATTTACTTGGATTTTGCTAGAAATTCACCTGGGATTCGTTAAAAATCCACTTGGATTTTGCAAGAAATCCATTTAGAATTTATTAAAAATTCACTTGAATTTTGCTAGGAATCCACCTGGAAATCCATCATAGAAATCTACTTTAAATCCACTTGGAATCTATACGATTCCACATGGATACCCAGATAATTTTTTCCAATAAGAAAGTAAAATCACGCAATATAAGTAGCAAGTTTTATAAGTGTTATGAGTGTGTCCCGAATAGAGGACCCCTTAAGAATTTTGGCTGTAAAGTTGGTTACATTGGTCAACGTTGCTATGACAACCATGTACAGTCGCCGGACCTTGATTCTGTCCACCTATTTCAAATTTCAAGTATTAGTTTGCAGATCTGGATTTTGATGAATATGTGACGGCGGATGCCTTTATTCCATTTTTTATTTTTTCATATCTTTTTTTTAAATTTGACTTGATTTTACGTAAATTCCAACGTTTAGCTGTAAGTGCGGCAAACAAATGATGTAATATAGAATCCTCTCAACTCTCTAAAACCCGAAACGAATTGAGAGCCGTGTATCCGAAAATTCCTAGGATTCGAGCTGGAAAGAGAAGTCGAAGGCTACGTGGAAACTCTATAAAGAAAAAACTTTGGCCGATGAGCGTACCCGCGTGTTCGCCCCAGGAGCAACTCGTGAAATTGCGAGCTGCATCCTGTTTGTCGCATTTTTTTTCCCTTTTCCTCCTTCGAAACTCACTTTCTACGTTTTCTAAATTCCAGTATTGAATTAAGTTAAAAATAAATTATTGCAATATCCAAAACATTTTTATGCCATTTTATAAATACCACTATGCCGTTAGATTACCTCTTTTCAATTTTTTTATTCTAAGTGTAGTTAGGTCAGGAAAATAGAAAAACACGGGCGTATTTTTTAAATATTATTTCATTTATACTTGTATTACGTGATATTATAATTGCTCAATTTTTTGTAATCGAAGTTATCTTTAGGCTAAAATGTAAGTGAAAGAGAATATTGTTCAATTGTCCCTAATTTTTTTTTGCATTGATTATCTAAATATTAACCAAATTAAACTTGAGAATATGATAAAAGTTCATATTAGTTAAACGCGTGAACCATGGATCATATTTGTTTTTTTATATAATTATAGATTCTTATGTTTAGTTTTAAAAAATTCAATTGATCGTAGCTTTGCGGGCAATCATTATTAATAATAGTTGCTAAAATATTGACCAAAACGATACAAGTGGGTCCATCTCTTAAGAGAGGCCCAAACTTTCATTTTCGCTCCGCCCCGCTCGCCTCGGAAAACTCACGCTCCAGCCCAATTAACACTGCCAAGATTGGACAAGAAAATCCATCTGCCAATGAGGAAAATGAGGCCAACTTCACAATGAAGCCTTGGCGAAGAGTTGAGAGAGGGAAAAACCATCCAACCACCCCCAGCTAATAAAAGGCCCAGCACAGCCCCGGAAGCTCTCTCTCTTCGGACACATTTTTGGACGCCCGCTCTCCAGCCTAGCACCAGCCTAGGACTAAGTATATAGCACCGTATCCCAAGAAAACTCATACTTATCGCGAGCACGCAAAGTTACGAATCATTGCATTCAGTGTAATAGTCCAAGGCTCGAAACAAAAAAAAAAGAAAGAAAAATTAAAAGTAAGTAAAACCAAATTTTGTATTTTCCTTACTTCACCTAGCCTTCGTGAAACCGTTCCCCCTTCTTCAAACGTCGTTGTGGCAAGAGTCGCACTTCGTTTTCCTTTTTATTTGATTGTGGTATTGATGCGTTTTGATCGCATTTTACCCGAGTAAAAATCACGCACGCCAAAAACTTTCTAAGCAATACACACGCTTATCCCGGTTAACACGCGCAAGCGTAGACCAAAAAGAGCGTACCTGAGAAGTCGACCACGACGTAACATTTTTGGAGGCCCCGGAGGGATAGTATTGCAAGAGAAAGTAGTAGGGTACAAATATTTCCTCTTCATTTTTTTTAGTTATTTCAAAATCACATAGAAATTTTTGTGTTGCAAGTTTCGAAAAATCTTGAAAAGAAAAATAAAGTAAAAACCGTATAAAAATATATGTATATGTTTTTTAGAGTAATTTTGATAAATTTTGCGACGAACAAAATCATTCAAAAGGCAGTTGAAATTTGAAAAAGAACTTGTAGTTGAAAGAAAATAAAGAGATAACTTGCACTCTTAATATTTTATTGAAATTATAGTAACACTTTAAAAGTAGTATTTGAATGTACTATTCAAATTTTAATTGGTACCCTCTCCGAGATTAATATAATAAACGAATCATTTGTGCCCAATGATCAGTATGTAAAATCAATCGATAGTCCAATTATAAAAGATACCATGTGGGAAAAGAATATAAAACTCTAGGGTATACTCGGATTAAGATGTTCGCAGTAGCAGTAACATTTTATGTTGTATGTGATGATTTTCCTATCAATGGTGAGGGCTTAATAGAACTTGACCGCTTCGTTCGCGGTGGAGCAATAATCAATTTTAACACACGTTGCATAAGAGTTGGTATGATGGCTTTGCCCTTATACAAAAGGACTAAACTCCTTGATACTTTATTAAGGAGACAAAGGGTGAGCTTGGAAACCTTTATAATTAATAATGTAGAGTATTCAGTTTTAGATACAAACGTATTTACGAAAAAACAGAAAAAAATCACTGAAAACCTTGCCCACAACGCAACAGCACCTTTACCGACACTTAAGGAATCCACGACATTAAAAAGATCACGTGGACGCCCTCGTAATGCAGCTGTCGAAACGATTCAAATTCCTGAATCTCAGACTGAGATGAACGAAAATCCAAAAAGGAAACGAGGTAGGCCAAAGAAAATTACTGTAGCACAGAGCCTCGACATGACACCGTAAACGAGCTACTATCTTTTGACGAAGAGGCACAAAAACCCATTGAAGGACTCCAGCGCAGATATCCTATTCGTTCACAAATTGATCCTCGAAATTACAATGAAGATGACTCTGTTAATGAGGTAGAAAATAACTCACCTGTAGACGATCAGGATTCACCTCGTTTAGAAACTCCTGATCACGATAATAATTATGAAGATGAATTTGATGTGGAAAGTTCTGACGAAGGATCTGTCGCTAGTGAAAGCTCGGAAGCTTCATTGGAGAATGGGTGTATAAATTTAGTAAAGATCAAAGAAGGATTGCATATGCGAACGAATAATATTGCCTACTTTGTGAACAGTATAGGTGAGCCTTGTGAAGAGGGTGCCAAATTGTTAATAAAAGATAATCAAGTTACGAGTTGTGATGTTCGTATCACTTACAAATAATAATAATTCGAACTCTCGTATCTAGCTAATGAGTAAGAATTTGTTTCTAATAATTTTACTCTACTTGTTAATAAAATAAATAAATAAATAAAATTTACTCTAATAATACTAAACAAATCAAATATATATAAATACGTATAATATTTCAGGGAAAGTCAGACGATGCCCTAGTTTCTTATGGTGCGAATTGTCCCATAAGCAGAGCTAAAGTCTTTATTGGATAGGATATAATTCGGCCCAAGTTTCTTATAGCGCGAAATGTTCTATAAGTCGAGCTCGAATTATAAGGAAGGAACAGTCTTGCTTAGTTAATCACAATGAGAGAAAGAACTTAGGCATTAACCAAGTTTATTCAGACTCATGCGCTCACCTTGCAAGGCTAGAAGTGAATGCTAGCCTGTGCAAAGGTGGGCCTATTTATACGTAGATTTTCCCGCTTATTTTTGCAGGAGAGATGTCATCGAACATTCGAGATACATTCACGAATTTTGAGTAATGAGTTTTCTTAATTTACACGTGAATAATTATTAATATTAAGCTTTTTACATATGTAAGCTTTACAAAATTTGTTATTCGTTGATTTTATATATAAATATATATTATAATATATAATTATCGCAAATAATGTCGTCAAAAGTTATTAACTAATAAAGTTAATTAACGTGATATTACAATATTTACAATAGAAAATTAATAAATTTTTATATAACTTTATAGTTGATTCAATTTAGAGGTATTTTCTAAAAATGAATCTTTAAATTAGTTAATAATATTTGAATTATAACTAATTTTTCATATTTGTAACGGTTTTTCCTAATCTTATAATACGATTATTAGATTATTTATCTAAGTTTCCTAAGTTATAAAGCTATTATTTTCAAGTATAAAATTAATACTTTCGTTCTATATACAGCTTATTGTTTAAATAAATTATTAATTGTTTATTTACTAATAACAATTATTATTCAGCTGTTATTAATGAAACCAATTCTTACTCATGTTCTATACTTATTCATTTTGCATATAAATTATTTACATTTTTCTAATATTTCATATTATTAACGTAATTAACTTTGCATATTGATATTCATTATAATTTCATAATTGAATGTAATTTTTGTTATTATATTATGAACTTACGTGCTAAAATCTATATAATCATTACTTTGTTATATTAAAATTATCTCTAATTAACATATTTTTCTTAATATCCAAAATCATTATATCTATATCTATTACTTTGTGACGTCACGCTGTTTATTTTGATTCGACTCTTATTTGTATACAATCGCGTAAACGGTGAGGTAGCGCCGCTTAATGTATTGATTTGAATAAACAGATAGATACGTTAGATTAGTTGCAGTAATTCAGTGATTTAATAAATAGCTCATAAATAGGACCGTTACAGAGTCAACAATTAATGAATGTTGGAGAAGTCTCAAGAGAGAAAAGAGGAAAGAAGAATTACCGTTTTAGACTTTGTATTCGAAATGAAGAGTACCAATCCATAAGTTATATTAGAGATCAGATTCTTTCTACTTTGTATGTTTTACGCGACTTATTAATTAACTGTAATCAGACTGAAATTTGCTTCGCTAAGAATAAGGACATTGAAAGACTAGATTGGTCGGAAATCATTAATTTACTAGATATAGTCTTTAGAGATTCGGGTATAAAAGTTTTAATTTGCATGAATTCTCTAGAGTATGTACCCATAGAACGTCGTGACGCTATATTTTATGAATTACACACGTCACCTATTGGAGGTCATCGTGGAATATCTAAAACCTTTTATAGAATAAGGCAAAATTTTTATTGGGAGAATCTAAAAGAAGACATTCAAAAACGTATTCAGCAATGTCTAGAATGTCAATTGAAAAAGCTTACAAGGTTACAGACTAAACAGCCCATGGTAATCACTAATACTTGCGCTACTGTATTTGATAAAATAGCTATGGATATAGTCGGTCCCCTAAAGAAAACACGTAATGATAACGAGTATATCTTAACCATACAGGATCAACTTAGTAAGTTTTGCTTAGCGGTTCCTTTATCGGATACATTAGCACCTACCATCGCAGATGCTTTCATAAAGAAATTTATATGTGTTTTCGGTTGCCCACGATCTGTCTTAATAGATCAAGGCAAAAACTTCCTGAGTAATTTGATGAACCGTATTGCTAAACGATTCAAAATAAAGAAGCTAAGGACGACAGCTTTTAGACCACAATCAAATGGCTCACTTAAGCGTTCCCATCATCCGCTCGCGGAATTCTTGAAACAATATACGGATAAAGACAATCATTGGGATGAATGGCTCGATCTAGCCATGTTAAATTATAACACTTGTGTACAGGAAAGCATCAAACACACCCCTTACGAAGTAGTATTTGGTCAATTAGCTCGATTGCCATCAAGCGCTCCATTACGCGAAGGTGATGTCCTCCCAACTTATAAAGGATATATAATTGATTTGGTGACCAGATTAATCGGCATTAAAAAATTAGCCTATGAAAACTTGATAGCTTCAAAAGAAAAATCGAAAAAACTATTTGACCGACATATTAACCCTAAAAACTTTAAGCTAGTGTGACATCCGGGTCACTATCTCAGGTACGTCTGAGGTGGACGTAATCTCAGGCGCTCTATTTGGTTTGCGTGCGTACGCTTAAACCGGGACGAGCGATTGGAGAATTAGAGCTTTTCTACTTCGCGTTTCGCGTAGAAAGAGTGAAAAAATTAAACTGGACTACAAGCCTTCCATCAAACACCAGGGTCCAATGGAATCGGGACTTGGATGTGAAAATCCCAAACCTTGCCGGAATTATTACATAAAAAGTATTTTATTTTAGTTTAACGGCGCGACTGTCTTATTGAAAAAGTATCCCAATTCCTGCTGAAATACTTTTTCGAAGACCTATTTTTCACGAGTTTCGATCAGCTACTCTAACAAGAAGAGGAAAAGGAGAGATAGTGAATAAAATTTTGTTTCAACTTACTTTTCTTTTATTTAGTTAACTGGTACTGGAGAAGTCAATCTGGACCTGGCACTTGGTCAATGAGATGCACTTAAAACCTTGTGTGGAGCGTGAGAGCGTGAGAGAGCGATTTTCGCTTGCGCATGCCCTTTTAAACCCTGGGGGTGGTTGGGAGGAAAATCCCTCTTTCAGTCCCTCGAAATTTGGGAAGAGTGGAAATGCCAGTGAATTCTAATTGGCCAACCGAGATTTTCCCTCCTTTTCTCTTTCGGATTTCGGGCCCTAATTGGTTCGGGGGCGTGGTGAGAATTGGGGGCGCGCGTTCAAGAGTTTGGGCCTTATCTCGCTAGATGACTCTCCAAGTACCATTTTTAGTACAGTTTCTCTTATAATTATTAAGTTATTTATTATATAAAATTATTACAATTAATTCTTAAAAATAACGCAAGTTCCTTATTATTTAACATATTTTACGCGAAAATCTGTTGATCCTACATGTTTACAATTAGTAACTTAATTAATTAACTCACTTCGTTGTTTAAATAAATTCGAACGAAAAAAGGGTATTATTTAATTGTGGACTGTATAACTGATTTGCTAAAATTCGTTCAAGTAACTGTTTTCGACTATTTACCTCATTTTTCTAATTTGTAATTTAAAAACTTCGAGTTATTTTCAATGATTGCGCGGCAACTATGTTTCTAATCAAAAAGTGTGTGGGAGGTTTCAAGAAGCTGCGAAATTTTCCTATCATACTGTTATTTTCCCGATTCATTTATGTAAAATTAATTATTAAGATTTTTTTTATATAGCAAAAGTTTTGGCTTCTAAAAGTGGAAATCTTTTGGGTGAAATCGAATAACAGGATGCAGGCGGAATTCCGCGGCTCCTTTACTCTATATCTAAACCTACTCAAAAAAACTTTACGATCGTTCGAGGTAAAATTCGGAAAGCGCGTGACAAAGGGACGGCTATTTTCACGTGTCCTTCAGCTGCTTCAGCTGAAGGCTCTCCTTTGCTCGTTTATGGAGTTGAAATTAAGCTACGCAAAAGTACATGAGAAAAAAAAATAGTTTATTGATAATAAATGGCCCGACGTTACACTAGGTAATTATGTTTTTTTAAAATCTGGCCCTAAACCTGGTAAACTAGAAGATCATTGGACAGGACCATATAAAATTGTAGGAACACTACCTAGAAATAACATACGAATACAGATAAAGAAAAATCCAAAAGTAGTCCATGCTAATAGGCTCAGAACCTCCTTCATACAAGCATAGATAACACTAGAAATAAGAGAACAAATAATTTTTTTTTATTACAGAAAGACGAAAGTATATTTTGATTTCCGCTTAAGCAATGTACCGCCTACTTCATCTCTTCGTTTTTTTATCCTGCGCCTTCAAGAGTCGTGCCATAATAGCATATGACTGTGGAGCTCGCTCCTTGAACATAACTACGGTTTCTTTATTAGATGTCGCGCCATGCGATATGCCTTCCTCTCCCATCAATAGTACGAAAGTTCGCATACAGTTATTGCAGTTAAATCAATTTGAAGAAGCACATGTAGTGCAATGTAAATTAATACTGCAACGTACTATCAAATATTGTGGAATGCATTCACATAATTCCGGCGTGAAATTCGGAACTTTAGAATATACGTATGATAGAAGTAAGTCGGAAACAGTGTTTAGAATTGTATGCCTCTGGCACTTTATATTTAGACGGCGCTCACGTATTCCGTGATATTAGTATAAATCGAACAACAACTCGACCTGTAATCCTAGCAAAATCTATTGATAACGATGGATCTTGCAAGGGAGCCTTATACTTCGATGCCTACGGTGCTTAGAGTAATGTAATCGTGCAAGGATTTGTTAAAATTACCGCACAAGACTATTACGGAGCTGTCGATTTAGAGAATAGTTTCTTAAGATTGCGTTCAGGAACTAAATGCGTATTGTCCGATGAATCCTGTATCGATGGCGAAGGTGGTAATACCTTCTGGAGAGCTTTACATTCCGACACTTGTGAATTCGATCGCTATGGCGTACTATTCCATGGTAGCGCTGAAAAAATCTTCGATGAACACGGCAATACTATTTATTCGCTGATTACCCAACAGATTACTTTTGCATTAATGATAAAAGGAAAAAAACATTTATGTGGTTTCGAAATATTTAGCTCTGAGCATCCAAAACTATTTATACACGAAATTAACGGTAACTATAGTTCTGGATTAGAGATACGCAGGAAAAAAATGTCTTTGAATAATCTTGATATTTTTGCATACGTAAACTCCAAATTCGTTTTCGTTGAAAAACACTTAAGTGCATCCCAACCGACGTTAAAATTGTTCCAAGTGACGAATGCTATTCAGAACTAAAGATTTCACATAACAGCGAACCCAAGTTTATGACGCCTAAGACTTACATTCTAAAGGGCCATGATACGATTGTGGATCGCAATGCTGTTCTGCCTACCTTCTTCTACCTCAATGAGAATTGGTTTAAATTCTTACCTAAGCCAGTAGATACTCGACCACCAGAGATCCTGAAACCTTTCGCAGAAATACCTTGGAAGTATCAAGACATTCCCACGTTTGCCACCAGTGGTATTTACTTAGAAAAGGACCTAGAAGAATTATTGACCAGAATTATGTACCTCTCGAGCTTTCAGCAGTCATCAATGACGTAACTCGAGAAATCAAGGGCCATCCCGTACGAGACAACGAAGGAATGGTAAAAAGATTATTAAACGAAGATGCAATGGAACGGCTAGTATCAAGTACTTCGAACCGTATGTGGTCAAAATTTATGACCTTTGGCACAGTTAGTGCTGGCATCATGGCAATCCTCGTGATACTTCAAGGAGTCAGGATGTTAGTCGATGTCCTCGTGAATGGAATTGCACTTCATAGTATATACGGTTGGTCATTCCATCTTTTAGCAGCTATCTGGAACAGCTTAACAACATTTCTAATCCACTTGGGACCTAAAAAACCTGAAAGTCCTGATCCAGTCAACTCGGATGTGGAAAAAGCTTTAACAACGCCCTCAGCCCCAGGACATTTTTATCCTGTCAGCACTGAGGAAGACACACAGCCTGAAGCTTATGCTATGCAACCGCTTAGGCCAACCCTGGGTCTCTTAGCCCGCTAAATTGTTCAGTAATTGAGAGAACAAAAATATTTTTCAAAATTTATTTATTTTTTCTCTTCGCGCTCTCGGACAGAATTGTATAACTAGGTCCTTGGTAACGATTACTTTTCCTCGTTACACTCCTTAACCCATTTCTTCCCAATCAACCATGAGACTACCGATTGGTTTATCGTCTTGTAAAATGGGTAGGATCGCTTGAAATCGACATGCAAAATACCATTTCCGAAGCAAAAAGACTTGCTCTTTCCCAATCTGCAAACAGATTTTCAAAATTTTACGATCCAAAAACAATATGGCGCTCAAACTTAGTGAAAATTTCATTTTTTATTTTAACTGAATTTCTTTTTTTTTCGAGTAAAGTATGTAACGTATACCTAATAAACAATTTTATTTTACTATCAGTATGGTTGTAGAACTTCTGTTATCGATTATTGATATTTTTGAAAATCCAAAATTTAAAATAGCGGACGAAAAATTGAAAAATTATGAAAAATGAAGGAAAATGAGAAAATATATATTTCTTGTGTTTTTGAGGGTGCTGATTTGATATCTGGTGTTGATTTTTGAAAATTCTTGCACCGAAAATAAATATGGCGCATTCAAAATGGCTGCCAAATTGAATTTTTTCGAAAAATCAAAGTTTTTCGCCAAAATACTGTTATGTATTCTCCTCTGATTTCGAACGAAATACGTTGCTAAGCGATTTTGTTAGTTTGTTTTGTTCGCTTTGTTTTCTCAGAGTATGTTTTGCATTGAGACGATAAACATATAATTGTGGTTATTTTAAATAAATACATTCTCGTTCTTTTTATAACAAAGTTATTATTATTATTTTGTGTGAGTGTACGTGTGAGCGTAACAATACATTCTCTTTGCGTTTTTGAGGGTGCTGATTTGATATTTTATGTTACTTTTTGAAAATTCTTGCATCGAAAATCAATATCGAGCATTCGAAATGGCTGATAAACTTAATTTTTTTTTACTTGAGTTTTTTTTTTATAAAGTATACCTTTTTATATGCTTTTGAAGCTAATAAATTGATATTTCATTATATATAGTTATAAATCATTTTTAGTGTAAAAATTATGTTTAGTGAATAGTAGTAGTAAATAATTGAGTTACTGAGATGTTGAAAAAGTATGATCATAATTGTCAAAACATTTACAACATATGTATTTATCACATTTTTCGCAAAAGTTGTTAGTACGTTGGTTATCACACTTTTCTCCTGATTTACATGTTTGTTGTGTATATCTTTGAGAACTTTGATGCAAACCATGGTAGGATCTGAAATATTGAACACAATAATGTTCTTTACAATCATAACAATAATAAGTAGTTCGATCTTTACATACCTTACATACTTTGCGTGCCTTAGGAATCATGACGAGTGTTGAGATAGTGATTCTTCGCTTCGTTTCAAGTATACTCTTATGACATTCGAGACAAACTCTTTAGCTGATATTTTCTTACTATGCACTAACTTATATAAGACCATACCATTAGTTAGTGATGATTGTATAAACCTACAAAACATAGGCCATGTGCACTTTTTACCATGAATAGTTGGTCGAAAATCACTGCAATGTTGATCATGAAGATCAACACCTCCCATAAACATATTATAAGTTATAAAAACCAAAGGAAACTCTAGTGGAATTTTTTTTTAATACTTTTATCAGTTCTTTCCACTTCAGATCGTGGTGTAACACAGCTTGCAGTTGAAATGATAGAAACATTTTTAGAATCCTTTACTGTAACATAGTTTATGCCACTATTTACTTCGTGAGTTACTACATAAGTACCACGCTTAGATTTTTTTATCGATGGTATGTTTTTTTTTAAAGTATTAAGTTCGGAAATTACTTCTTGTTTGTTAGCTTTCTGTTTTGTTTGCTTGCCTGCTTTCAAAGTTGATTTTTTCTTTGTTAGATTATTTATTTTGTTTTTTTCATTTTTTGCATTATTTTTTTCGTTGCTTTCGTATATTTTTTCTTTTACTTTTTTAGCTGCTTGTTTTTTAGCTGTTTGTTTTTTAGCTGGTTATTTTTTAGCTGTTTGTTTGTTAGTCAATCTTTTAACAGTTTTAACTTTATTAAAGAGACTTTGTTTTTCTTTTATTTTTCTCTTCATTAGAAGCTAATAATTCTTTGAGCATATCTTTAGTAAAAACTCGCTCGTCTCTTACTGTCCCAGTTGCTCTGAGACCATGTTTTTTCAATCGCACGAGTAAATTAGGTGAACTAAAATAATTGTCAAAACTGACGTGGTATTTCAAAATTTCATCTGCGGACTTTCTCTGAAAAAATTCTTTTAACATTTTTGTCACTACTCTAGAACCCAAAGCACATTTTTCTTCGCTACTTGAATCGTGACCATCATAAACATCAAAATCTAATAAATATCCCTGAATTGTACAAAGCGCCCAAAGCTTTATTCCAAATCGTACAGGTTTATTTCTTATAAATTGTTTGAGTATGGTACGACCAAAAAATTAAACCATCATCTCATCGATCGAAAGGGCAGAACAAAAAAAATCAAATTGCTGAATATTTTTTCAAAAAATGTTTATTATTTTTCTGACTCTCCATACTCTATCTGCATCATTTCTATCTTCTTTTTTATTCATTTAAAATTTATTTTTTATATTTTCAAATTTATTACGCGACATGGTTTCAGAAACTGTATCGGAATGGTACAAAGAATCGTTAGACCAATAATCCCTATAACATTTACGACTGTTGATAATAGAAAACATAACTATCCCAATGAATTTATTCAAATCATCAGTATCAATATCTAAATCATTTTTAGCACTTGCTTCAATTAATTAATCTTTTATTTCATCTGAAAAAAATAACTCAAACAACTCATCGCATGTTTTTTCACACAAATTATTTTTTATCTCCTCATCCAAAAATATTTCTGATTTTGGTATCGAATCATAAAATTTTTCTCCATCTTTCCATACATACTCATGTGAAGGTTCTAGTTTTTTATTTGAAGAAATGAGGGATTCGTCAACTATTTGATACCCTTCTGGACAATTGCGTCCTTCAATAATCTGAACACTGTCAGCTGAATCGTTTTCATTGTTTGATTCATCTCCACTTCCAATATCATCAGGAATCATAGCAACGTTTCTAAATAAACTTTCGGGTAAATTAGAAAACGTTTTATCTGTTCCGTTAACATGATCGGAATCTAAATCCATAGCTCAGTAGTTTCAACAGTAATGCTACTGTCGGATTGACTTGCGTTTTTCTTTGGCATACTTTACACCAGATGTTATTTTGTAAAGTTATTCAAAATTATAATATTATGAGGTTCAAAAATATTATACTAAATCAATCGCAGTAGTAGTCGAAGTTTTTATATAAATTATTATTATTGTAATACAATAGTAATATAAATTTTGTAGTTTATTTTTTTTAAGTATACAAATTTGTGGAAAATATCGGATACCTATATGGATTTAGGATTGCAGATTTTACTGCAAGTACAAAAAAATGACTGTTTGCCACCTAGCGGCCGTTTTATAAGTGAAATATGATTTAAAATAATTTTATTGTAATTTTTATTATTTAGAAAATTATGAATGCTAAACCTGTGGATTTTCGCTAGAAAAAATATATTTATAAAATAAATTAAGTTTATCAGCCATTTCGAATGCTCGATATTGATTTTCGATGCAAGAATTTTCAAAAATCAACACCAGATATCAAATCAGCACCCTCAAAAACACAAGAAATATATATTTTCTCATTATCCTTCATTTTTCAGAATTTTTCAATTTTTCGTCCGCTATTTTAAATTTTGGATTTTCAAAAATATCAATAATCGATAACAGAAGTCCTAAAACCATACTGATAGTGAAATAAAATTGTTTAGTAGGTATACGTTACGTACTTTACTTGAAAAACAGGAAATTCAGTTAAAATAAAAAATGAAATTTTCATTAAGTTTGAGCAGCCATATTGTTTTTGGATCGCAAAATTTTGAAAATCTGTTTGCAGATTCGGAAAGAGCAAGTCTTTTTGCTTCAGAAATGGTATTTTGCATGTCGATTTCAACTTTCAAGCGATTCTACCCATTTTACAAGACGATAAACCAATAGGTAGTCTCATGGTTGATTGGGAAGAAATGGGTTAAGTAACCGTTTAAGTGAGGGGGTGTGACGGCGGATGCCTTTATTCCATTTATTTTTTTTTCATATCTTTTTTTTAAATTTGACTTGATTTTACGTAAATTCCAATGTTTAGCTGTAAGTGCGGCAAACAAATTATGTAATATAAAATCCTCTCAACTCTCTAAAACCCGAAACGAGTTGAGAGCCGTGTATCCGAAAATTCCTAGGATTCGAGCTGGAAAGAGAAATCGAAGGCTGCGTGGAAACTCTATAAAGAAAAAACTTTGGCCGATAAGCGTACCCGCGTGTTCGCCCCAGGAGCAACTCGTAAAATTGCGAGCTGCATCCTGTTTGTCGCATTTTTTTACCCTTTTCCTCCTTCGAAACTCACTTTCTACGTTTTCTAAATTCCAGTATTGAATTAAGTTAAAAATAAATTATTGCAATATCCAAAACATTTTTATGCCATTTTATAAATGCCACTATGCCGTTAGATTACCTCTTTTCAATTTTTTTATTTTAAGTGTAGTTAGGTCAGGAAAATAGAAAAACACGGGCGTATTTTTTAAATTTAATTTCATTTATACTTGTATTACGTGATATTATAATTGCTCCATTTTTTGTAATCGAAGTTATCTTTAGGTTAAATGTAAGTGAAAGAGAATATTGTTCAATTCTCCCTAATTTTTTTTTTGCATTGATTATCTAAATATTAACCAATTTAAACTTAAGAATATGATAAAAGTTCATGTTAGTTAAACGCGTGAACCATGGATCATATTTGTTTTTTTATATAATTATAGATTCTTATGTTTAGTTTTAAAAAATTCAATTGATCATAGCTTTGCGGGCAGTCATTATTAATAATAGTTGCTAAAATATTGATCAAAACGATACAAATGGGTCCATCTCTTAAGAGAGGCCCAAACTTTCATTTTCGCTCCGTCCCGCTCGCCTCGGAAAACTCACGCTCCAGCCAAATTAACACTGCCAAGATTGGACAAGAAAATCCATCTGCCAATGAGGAAAATGAGGCCAACTTCACAATGAAGCCTTGGCGAAGAGTTGAGAGAGGGAAAAACCATCCAACCACCCCCAGCTAATAAAAGTCCCAGCACAGCCCCGGAAGCTCTCTCTCTTCGGACACATTTTTGGACGCCCGCTCTCCAGCCTAGCACCAGCCTAGGACTAAGTATATAGCACCGTATCCCAAGAAAACTCATACTTATCGCGAGCACGCAAAGTTACGAATCATTGCATTCAGCGTAATAGTCCAAGGCTCGAAACAAAAAAAAAGAAAGAAAAATTAAAAGTAAGTAAAACCAAATTTTGTATTTTCCTTACTTCACCTAGCCTTCGTGAAACCGTTCCCCCTTCTTCAAACGTCGTTGTGGCAAGAGTCGCACTTCGTTTTCCTTTTTGTTTGATTGTGGTATTGATGCGTTTTGATCGCACTTTACCCGAGTAAAAATTACGCGCGCCAAAAACTTTCTATGCAATACACACGCTTATCCCGGTTTATACGCGCAAGCGTAGACCAAAAAGTGCGTACCTGAGAAGTCGATTACAACGTAACAAATAAATGAATAATAAAATAATTTAACTAGTTTAAAAGTAAATATATGTGTATATTAGAGATGTTGAATATCGAAAGAAAACAATAAAGGTTCAATTGAAAATCATCAATTTCACTTGTCGACTGTTTTCAGATAAGCGGTATTTATTTTATTTCATTGTATACAAAATATGATACTTTGTGGTTCTTTTTAGGATATTTTACAGGATAAATTAAGGGAGGGGGCATGAAGATTATTAGGACTTTGTCGACTATGATATACTCTGGAACCAATTCCTGTTACACATTTTCTCAAGAGAATAATACCTTTGTAATATGATCTTGCACTGGATCTAGAAATGCTCATGATCAAGTCTTGGAAAGCACTTGATATACTTGGTCGAGCTTTCATTGTAGATATATCAAAAGATATTTGTAGATTACATCAGAACACGTATCACTTAAAATGTATAGATGTAATCCTAAAACTGACTTTTAGTTGGCAGCCGCTTCCATATAAATTTGATAGCTGCTGTCAATTAAAGCTCGAACAACAAGATCTGTAAAAGCAAGTGCTTGTTATAACTTGGTCTTGAATATTTCTTAATCAAGTATAAGGCCCTTAAAAAAATTTTACAAGCACTTACTTTTACAACACAAGTACTTTTCAAGACTTGATCATGAGCATTTCTAAATCCAGTGCAAGACCATATCATAAAGGTATTATTTTCTTGTGAAAATGTGTACTAAAACTTTATATCATGGTCAAGAAAGTCCTAATCATCTTGTCTCGTCTCTTTAATTTATCCTGTGTAATATCCTGACAAAACCGCAAATTATCATATTCTTTGTACAATATTAAATGGGATAAAATAAATACTACTTATCTGAAAACAGCCCAGCGATGAAATTATGGATTTTCAATTGAACCTTCATTGTTTTCCTTCGATATTTAACATCTCTAATATACATATATATTTACTTTTAAACTAGTTAAATTATTTTATTATCCATTTATTCATCAAAATCCAGATCTGCAAACTAATACTTGAAATTTTGAAATAGGTGGACAGAATTAAGGTCCGGCGACTGTACATGGTTGTCATAGCAACGTTGACCAATGTAACCAACTTTACGGCCAAAATTCTTAAGGGGTAATTCTTGGCTATTTCGATTGAATTCTAACCCTTAGGTTACGGATTTTTTTTTTAATTTGGCACAATGGTTGTACACATAAAAGTGAGATTTTTCCCAAATTTTGAAGACGATACTTTAATTATATCAAAAGTTATTAACAATTAAAGAAAAATGATAAAAAATTTTCAAACGGTTGTATTTTAAAAACTAATAAATATATTGAAGTCAGATTTTTTTGAAAATACTTATAATGCCTTAAATTTTCGAAATAAGTACAACAATAAACAATAAGAATTTTTTTCGAAAGTTATTAACTTTTTGTTTAAAAAATTGCTAATATCTCAAAATTATTTTTTTTTTTGAAAAATTCTTGCTCTTGCGTGTTCCTGAAGATTTTTGCTATTGAAAACAATCATAAAATTCAAGGGCCCGACTTATCGGAATGCGTAGCCTTAATAAAAAAAAGATGCCTCGGTGTACGTCGCAACAGCAGCGGGACGTCTTCGTGGTCTTACGCTGAGGCGTCTTCTTTTGATTAAGGCTACGCATTCCGATATGTCGGACCCTTGAATTTTATGATTGTTTTCGATAGCAAAAATCTTCAGGAACACGCAGGAGCTAGCATTTTTCAAAAAAAAAATATATTTTTTGAGATATTAGCAATTTTTTAAACAAAAAGTTAATAACTTTCGAAAAAAAATTGTTATTGTTTATTGTTGTAATTATTTCGAAATTTTAAGGCATTATAAGTATTTTCAAAAAAATCCGACTTCGATATCTCTATTAGTTTTTAAAATACAGCCGTAGGAAAATTTTTTATCATTTTTCTTTAATTGTTAATAACTTTTGATATAATTAATGTATCGTCTTCAAAATTTAGGAAAAATCTCACTTTTATGTGTACAACAATTGTGCCAAATTAAAAAAAAAATCAGTAACCTAAGGGTTACAAGTCAATCGAAATAGCCAAGAATTACCCACTTAGTGGAATCGAAAAATATTGTTTCATTTATGCCAACGGTAATAGAGCAGTTGATTGTTGCGCGCATGTTGCTGTTTTGATTTATTATTTATGGTATGGAAAATTTTTATCAAGAATAATTAAGTCTGCAGAACATCTGACAAGTCTATTTGATTTCAGAAAAGTAGTTCCTGTTATAAATGAAGATAGCAATGAGGACTAACTGGTGCTAGATCAAGTTGTATGAGAATCATTTTATGATCTTTATATTTGAATAAAAAACTTTTTATCGGAATAAGTAAGTACTAAAAAAAATTTCTACCTTTTAATGCTGTGCTATTTCTTTAAGACGATTCATATTTTATTATTATAAATTATAATAATACCCTTTCTTTAATCAAATTAATTCCGATAACAAAAGTAAATTAAGCAAAACAAAATTACATAAGAAAGAGAATTAGAAAATTACAATTGTTGTTTTCGAAAATTTCAAATATTATATACAGATATGCAAATACACGAAGTTAAGAGTTTCATTGCTGGTTTTTCATGATACAGTAGTAGTAAATTTCGGTTAGAAAGTGCTAGGGGCGAAAAATCACAAAAATCGAGTTTATTAAATTTTTCAAAATGGAACTGATGAGAAAACGGTTTGAAAGTTTTTTCTACCTCTTTTCAATAAGAAAATACGTATTTAAAAAAAATGCAGCCCTGTAATCTTGTCAAAAAAGATAGAATGATTAGAAATTTTCAAACTGGTTTTGAAATTAAAATGACTATGTAACATGGTACTATTCTGCTAAAAATGTTCCATTAGAAATCATTAATTGTGATTAAATTTTAATAAAATCCAATCATTTTTAATGAAGTCGAACATTTTCAATAAACTCGGCAATTAAAATTGAATAATTTCTCCTAAAATCTAATTAAAATCACAGCAAATATTAAAATGTAGGATTAATGACAATCCTTTTGAATCAATTTTAATAGCAATTTTAATAATAGTTTCTTAATAATTTTCTATCTAATATTTTTTCATACGTTTCAATATCTTTTTACGATACATGCTATTTAATCATATTTAATTGATTAAATTTGAAAACATTTTAATAATTTTTAATAAACGGTCATTGGATTTATTGAACTTATCGGATGAATCGGATTTATTGAAACAAAATCCAAAAGACCAATATAGTATACTTATTACTATTTACCAAAAACCATAACTCCAAGAAGTGAGTATACTCACCTAGTTTCTTTTGGTAATAGACTCTTTTGAATATTTTACTGTATATAGCAATACACAGTAAAATAAGCATGAACAATACCCACGTGTTTGCGTATGAAATCAATGTTTATTAATTAATGCGTACGTAATCTTAAAATATTAAATTGATAAAAATCCTGATTCAATTGTAATAATAATAAGCAATAAAATAAATAAAGTTGAAATGTCTGGATCGTGATACTGTACGATCCCCTGACTATTTCATATTTTACAATTGAAGTGTGTGGACGGGCTGGGGTGCCCGAAGAACTTAGTAACCGTCTAAGGTCGCTTGGCTGTTAAAAGGGCCTACACATACGGGGCAAATTCGCTTCTTGAGAACTCACGCTTATCAACGGTATTTTTCAATCACATTTTATTTCATAGGTTTCAATATATTCCAATACATTTGAAAAGACATATAATCAATCATTCAATCTAATAATTTTAAATTCATTCTAATACACTTTCGCTATTGTAATTTACCATCACATTCTATAGAATATTTCTAAATAAATTTTAATATTTTTCGATAGAACACGTTAAACAATAACGACTTTTTCTTTGTGTGCGAGACAAACAGCCTTTTTTAATTGGATAATGATAGTTGAGTTGAATAATCACGCGCCAATAATTATATTTACATAAGTATCATTTTACAAGTGTGTTGCAATGCAATACACGTTATTCAATGATATTTAATTCAATACATCGAAATACATTCTAATATTTTTTAATGAACGGTCAGTTCAGTTACATTTAATCCTAGTAGATTCAAATTTATTCTAATAAATTTAAAAAATGAATTCCTCAATCAATAGCGGGCAGTAAAACCATATTATTTAATAGGATTATTTGTAATTTTATTTAAAAAGTTCTCGATATCAATAATATCTCAATAGTAACGTTGCTTATATCGTCGTCGGAAAAAAATGAAACTGATAAGCGCGCGTACTCATTTAAAAGTTGATCTAAGAAATTAATTACTTTCTGATTCAATCGTATTAAATAAGCCGTAATAATAATTAATCTATTCTTATAATATTTAGTTAAGTTTTAATGTAAAAAATTGTTGAATAAATTTAAATCAAATTGAATAATATTTTACATTCGAACTTCAATTTTCCATTGCTCCTTCAATGTATTAATAAGTAAAGTTTGTAACGGGGGAGATAAATCTGAAAATGGAAAATTTATTTAAGAACAAACTCCCACGATGCAGAGCAAACCGCCGCTCCGTTAAACACGTATGATAATACGTGTATTCGCCTTAACGTCAGACAAATGGAGTTGAACTTACCTTAAGTCACGTGTCTTGTTACACTTGATGAGTTTTAAGTGTGAGCGACTTTACTCTTAATCTTCTTAATCCCCTAGATGTAATTGGATTAAAACCTAAGCCTGTTTCAAATACTTAAGCTACCAGGAAAATCAAACGACGAAAACGGCGAATAAATTTAACAGAATTTAATTAATAAAAAATCACTACAGTCTTCGTTGGGCCGAAAGACTGACGCACGAAAATAGGATTTTACAATTTAATTATTTTTGGTGAGAAAGAGAGAGAGAGAGAGAGTAGATTTGAATTCTACCGCGAACTAACGCACGACGCGAATACAAAAAATATAACGCAATCACGGATAGACAAAATACGAATGTATTTTGTTTCGCTTAATATGACGGAAGGTGCACCTACCATACGGTGCAATTACGGTGATCAGCCGTAATTGTTGTTGCAAAATTATCAACTGCCGCTGCACCTCGCTTAATCAGCTGCACTGCCTCAATTCGCCTTTATATGCTGCAAATCTGCTGCTTCTGCACCGCTGCTTGCTGCTGCAATATTACTGTTGCACCCCACGCACGTATTTGTTCGGAAAACTAATTATTTTTGCGAATCAAAGTGCAAAACACAAATCGGCGGTAAACTCGCGTAAACAGCTGAGGCGTAACTACTTATTCAAATGATCGCGCGCCCCCTCTCTCTCTCAATAGTTCGAACTAACGCGCGAGAAGCAAAATCGCGAACGGTTCGATTAATTAAATCGACTACCGTTGCAAGTTTTATCTGTTTATTCTAATTTCTCGAGGTGTAATTGTTTATGTAAAGGAATTAATTTGTTTTCATAAAACGAATTTGTATTAAAAACCGATAAAATAAATGTTACATTTATTTACATTTATTTATATCACATTTTTTTATATTACAACATAGATATATCTGTATATATTGTAGAAAAAAATAATTTTCTTTTATTTTACATTACTCATTTAAGAAATATTTATTTTGTATTTTTTCTTTGTTATATTTATTCTGCATTTATTCTGTACCGATATTTTCGGAAAAAAATCTGGGCTCTTCCTGTACAAGATCTGTACAAATTATATACAAATGTCACGGAAGTTCTGTTTAGATTCTGTAAGGATACTTGTACAGAGTCCTGCAAAGAATCTATGTTTACAGATTTCCATTGGGGTTATTTTTATAACCGGATAAAAGTTACTGAATTTTAAAATTATTTCATATATTACACAAGTACCTTCCATTATTTCTAGAATTGACCAATACAACTTTATATTCTATGTAACTGATAGGTATGACAACCTCAATTTCGCTCTTAGATTCAATTTTTTTACGTGCTGCACACCTAGAAATGGATTTTCTGGAAAAGTATTGAAAACTCTTATCTGAATATATGGCTTTGTATAAAAATTCTATTATTTGTATTATGTTAACATATTCTTCTGAATTCAACTGTATTATGGAATTATTGGTTTTCTTTGATTGAACATATTTTTCACTGTGATAAAGAGTATTTTTGTAGATACATCTATTATAAATTCCATAGAATTTCCAAACCCAGCTATATTTTTCAACTCACTTTTTCCACAGTAAATAATGTCTGGGCCACGACGAAATAATTTGCTAAATCTGATTGTGTTAAATAATCCTGAACATAATATTTTAGTTGTATCCGATGACGAAATATTATTTTGTATGTTCCCTGTTGTTCACGATCAAGACTGTCTAATATAACGGTGTTATTGTTAGATTTAATCTTAGTGAGAATAAGATTTTAATATATACTCTCCCAATTAACAACCGCAGCTGCACCCATGACATGCATTGTATTGAATTCTATTCTGTATGATAGGACGACAAACAAAGTCTACAGGACATACAAGAGTATACAATTTGAACACAATATCGTTTCCCTTATAAGTTATTTCTTCACTTTCATCGTACAACTGATTAATTTGTTTGACATATACTTCAAAAAGATAATATATTATCTTTTTGAAAAAGAAATATACTAATATATTTCGAAATCGCAATTTTAGAGACAAATGATTCAAATATATTTGTACACGCCAAAACCCTCTTTTACCGCTTTTTAGTAAGTGGTGCTTCATCTGTATTCATATTGATAGTCAATATAATAGCAGAGTCATTTCTTGAATCAGCTATTATATCTTTATGAATTGAGCCAGTATTGACATCTTTGACATAATCTCTATCAATAAGATTTTTACATTGTACATTACTTAAAATATCCTCTATTATACAATGGTCGGATAATAATTACTTTCTTTGATATTTCAGATCTAAGTTCAACAAACAATTCGGAGCGTCTGCTGTTATTTTATTTTTTGTTCTGCAATCTTAACAAACAATGTTAGCGCGTCTAGTTTTTTTACTGTCAACTTTCACCGAATAGATCTTTACAGCTCTGCAGCTATTGCAATATAAGTTATAAGTTACGTATTTATCTTGTGAAGAAAAACACTTATTCATTATATGGTTCGAGAGATTCAAATTATTAAACTTTTTACTGACAAGAACCTTAGTAAATTTATCCAACTTTAATGTGCCTTCATCGGATAATTTTAAATTTAATGATAGCGCCGTTATCATTATAATAACATCACGTATCTTCAAATCTGATTCAGAGATCGTTTGATCAAAAAAGTTTATCTTTTTATCTGTGCGTACATTATAACCGACGTCACTGTCGTAATCATCTGATTCAGATTGAACATTATCTGTATCACTATGTACTAAATAATTTTCTTCAAAATCATTTCCATCTTCTGCTATTTCTACTTGAGGAACTTGTGCATTTAGGTCAGCAATCCCCTCGTACGATGACGGGTTATTGTTCTTGATTGAAGATCTATCGCTTGTAACGGAATTATTTAAGCCGACTATTCAAAGGAATATTTTGCTCGCGGCCGTCCGCACAGTATTTATCAAAAGAAGGGCTCGGGAGGCACGAATGCTCCCACAACTGAATGGCACACCGAGCGTGTGTACCAATCGCGCACGAATTAAAGGAAAGTCGGGAAAACGAACGGGTTGACGCAATAACATATGACACATATATGTATAACAAAATTTATTAATACGACACAATAAAAGAAAGTAAAAGAAAAGAAACACAAATTAATAAGTAGACGGAGCATGCACGCTCCGTCTCGCAAATCGGCCTAACACAAAATTCGCTAATCCGCTTAATCCGCTTAATCGGATTATCGGCAATCACTGCCCGATAATCCGACTAAGCCCGCTCGCTCGCGAATGCACCCGCGACCTCAAAACCCGGCAACGGGGGCCGGCATCACTGCCCGACCTGCACCGTTGCACCCGCGAACACCCCCGGACATGCAAGAGAGCGAGAGAAAGAGAGGGAGAGTGAGAAAAAACCGGCACCGACCTCGTCGACGGATACTGCTCGCTACTGCTACTACCGCTGCTACTCGCTGTTGTTGCTGTTGTTGACAACCGGCTGCTGCTACCCCTGGTTGTTGCTGCTGTCGACCGTTGTTGCCAACCGGCCGCTGCTGCTCGTTGCTGCCGTCGGCTGTTCCCCAGCCGCTCGCCGAACGCGCGCGCGCCGGCGGTACGGGCTTCGCCGTTACCCGCGCACACCGGTGTTGGGCGACAAGGCTTGGCTGGGCGCGACTCAGCCACTCACTCCACGCACGAGAGACAAAACCACCGATGCGCGCCCACACACCGGGTGCGCATCCACAAACAAAACGACGACGAAGTACCGCACCGCTTCCAAAACCAACGGAAAACCAACCAAAATCGGCGACGAACGAAAACAACGCGCGCACGCGATCGGCCAGCCCAAACGATACTGACGATTTTTCCCCCCGGCCGCGCACGCGTCGGATGCGTACGTAGTCCGCGCTCTCTCCATCCCGCTCGCCCTCCCGCATGACGATCCTGGCAACGGATCATCGCCTCGTCGGCCGCCTCCAGCTCCGCCAATGTCCGCTCACCGCACCTCAAACAGAGAAAATGCAGGCATGAGAGTGGATACAAACACACTCTCAGCCCGGGCGCAACGAACGGACGAGAGAGAGAGACAAAGGAGAAGCCGGCAAACCGAAATTCTCCGTCACAGCCCCCCCGTAGCAACCGATCCTGTACCAGGATCGGGAGCTATCCCCCGCTCTCATCGTCCGCGCGTCACACCCGGGCTGGGTCCCGAGTGCAAACCTGGCCCGACGGCAATTCTGCCCGGGGAGCCTCGTATCTCGCTGACCACGAGCGAACAGGAATGGTGGGTCATCATTACCTAGAACGGGACAACAAAAGAAACTACAACTACAGGGGATCACACTACATTCCCTAACGATACTCCCGAAATATAACTAACAAACAAAAAAAAAACGAAAACGAAACATGTGTCATTGCGGGTTTCAGAGCGCCACTTACCTTGGGTCCTGCGTGGCCTCACCTACCGGCCACCCTCGCGGGCGGGAGGCTGCGATATCAGGCCAGCTTCCTCCACAAGGCGCAGGCGATCCTCTCGGGACAGCCCTGCAAGATAGACCAGGGCCCCCTCACGAGAGGACGGCCTCGGCGCCGACGGCACGGGTGACACCGATGGTGATGATGGCGTCACCGACACCACAGGTGGTAGTGGCGTCTCCGGCGCCACAGATGTTGATGGCGCCGCTCGCGCCGCCGGGAGCATTGGTGGCTTCATGGTTGGCGAGCCCCGCTCGGCCCGGGCCCGAATCTCAGCCTAAAGCCGGCGTCGAGCCCGACGCTTAGCCGCCACTGAGGTGGGCGATGGCGTGCCCTGCTTGGCGACGGCGGTTCCGGACCCGGGCCGAGGCAGCCGACACCGGCTTGCCAGCGCGCCATCGGTGGTCTGATGGTCGACCGCGGTGCGCGCTGGAGAGACCCGCATGGCCCCAATCCCCATCCCCATGCGCCGCCCCCCCGCTCGGGTCACAGGGCGAAAACGGCCGTCACCGCAAAGGCGGTAGACGATGCCATCGTCACCCACGACCCGATGCGAAGACGACGCCGAGGCGGGGACGGACAAACCCGTCTCCAGGATGGGTGAAGGTGTCGCGGTTGCCGCGGCCTCCGGCACCAGACCAACCTTAGCCTCGAATGGAGGCGTCGACGGGACCTCCTCCACCAGTCCCGCGGATGAAGACGAATCCGAGTTCCCCACAAGTGGGGAACCGGCCCCCACCGTCTCCTTCTGGGGGGCACCCAATCTCACCGGACGCGTCCGGCCCCACCGACGATCGGTATTGAGGAACCCCCTCCTGTCGAGGAGTTGGTTTCTCACCGATGTGGCGGAACTCTACGTCCCTGGTGAAATCGGGCAGCTGCCCAGACCTCTTCCTACGGGACGGTTGAGGGGTCGTCTCCTCCTCGTATCCCGCGGGAGGGTAGAGGCCCCGGCCCCCGGTCGCGACAGTTGGGAGCGCAACACGCTTCGGCTGCTCCGCTTGTACCTCCGACGCCGGGAGGAAACGATACTCGAGAGGGATTTCATCCCTTCTCGAGTGGCCGCGAGATGGGCGCGGCTCCTCCCGAATCCACGTTCCGGGCTCCCGGACACCGCAACTCGGTGCTCAGACCGGGGTTGCGCGGCTCAACGAGAGCCTGCAGACCCCGGGTCCGTGCCGTCCGGAGCCCCATGGGCGAGCCCGCGTACAGGCGCTCCACCATTTTTCCCTGCCGCGGTCCGCGGGCGGCCAGGTTGGCCAGTGCCATCTGCAACGGCAGTGCCTGGCGAGCCGGGCCGGAGTTGAGACTATTGTCCCACTCCGACCTACCCCTCAGTGGAGAGGCCTCCACCGGGACCATCCTGGCCACCAAGGCCTCACTTGGCCCGGCGTTTCCGCGCCAGCCGCTTAGCACGCGGCAGAGGTCGGACAGCGGAAAACGGCGCCCCGGAAGGAGTCGCCAAGGGAATTGGCTCCTCCTCCAGGTACGCCGCGAGCTCTAGTTGCGCGGCTCCGCTGCCGAACTCCAGCGCGTCCCCAGCAGACACGGGCATGGAGGTGTCCTCCACCTCCGGACGTGGCTCGCCAGACCCACGAACGGGGAAAGGCCTACTGCCCCGGGGCTCGGAGGGCATCACGGCGGCCACCGAGGCCACACTCCCCCCGAACCGCGCAGGACTCACCTCAACGACCGGGTTGACCACCGGTCTGGCTTCCGCCGCGGCATCACTGCCCGCCGCGGAGCCCTCCAATGGCTCCGGTGTCGAGGTCGGGGCCGACCCCTCACCCCCAGCCCTGCTGTCCGTCCCGACGAGGGCTCTCAGTTTGCGGATCTCGTCCGCCAGTAACATGCTGCTGGACCTGTAACCAGCCAAATTAACCCAATCTAGAGCCCATCCAATAATCCTCTGTCTGGACACCACAATGACCACATGCAATACCAGCACACCATAAACAAGAGTGACGACAAAAAGAAAACACTCACGATACGCACGACTGAAAAACGCAAAACTCGACCCACCATTCGCCGACTTATAAACTATTGGCCGTTTCTACACACACGCTGCCGCTCGGTTCGACCGCGGAGGGACATATCGCTTTAACTCCTTCACGTGTACGCGGTCCACCTGCTTCTTGCTATCCGTCGTCAGAATATACAATTCTGGGGACAGCACCTCAAGCACCTTATACGGACCGATATACAAAGGATCAAGTTTGGCGTTCCTACCTAGGGCTGCGTTGGACAGAGTGTGGGAGCGTCGCAAAACCAAATCTCCCTCTTGGAACTGGACGAACCGGCGGCCACGATCATAGTGGCGCTTCTGCCTGTCCTGCGCCTGCTCAATATGCCTGACCACCAGGCTCCTCAGAGCATTGAGGCGTTTCAGCCGGTCCGCCCACTCCTCAGGAGACAACCGAACAAAAGGGCCCCGCACCTCTACTTCCCTACGCAGGCTCTTCGCTTGACGCGGTTCCCGACCAAAATTGAGGAACGCCGGTGACACCCTTGTACTCGCCTGTACCGCCGTATTTATAGCGTGCCGAAACTCGTGCAGGTGCTTATCCCAGTCGCGATGATCATGATCTACAAAAATGGAGATCATGGTCTTCAACGTCTTGATCGCACGTTCACAAAAGTCTGCCTGTTGATGGTAGGGTGGGCAGGGCACGTGTTCAATTCCATACTCTTTGAGTACGGTCATGAAGTCCGCCCCGCAATAGTTCTTACCACTGTCGCTGACCAAATACTCCGGAACATCCCACCGGAATAAAATAAGTTCCTCGAGCGCACATCCTAACATCTTACCGGTCGCGACTGTCAGTGGTTTGAACTCCACCCATTTCGTAAACAAGTCCTGGAAAACCACCAGGTACTTGTAACGATTTTTGCTGCGGGGCAGTTCGACAACATCCGTGGCAATCACTGCCCACGGACGCTCCACCACACGCTTGCTCATCAGACCTTGTGGCGCGCGTTGTTCTAGTTTGTACCTCTGGCAGGCCGGGCAAGACTGCAAAAACCCTGCATGTCAAACCACATGCCAGGCCAGAAGTACTCGCGCTCTATGCGATCGTACGTTTTCTCGCGTCCGAAATGTCCGGTCGACGGTTCGCAATGAGCATCCCGCATCACACGTTCTCGATGCTCACCCGGAACTACGAGTCGCCAGCACTGCTCCTTATGAGTCACTGGATCCAGGAGTTCATTCGTGCCGTACTTGTACAGCATTCCGTCTTCAACCTTCCACCCGCGGTACTTAAGTGGACGCGCTTCCACATCCTTCATCCGCTGAAGGTACCACGGGTCGTTGATGACTTCGAATGCTGCAGCCTCCACGTCGCTCCTAAACCCACGAGACAACGCATCAGGGACATGGTGGAGTGTCCCCTTGCGATACACCAACTCGAAGTCCCATTGCTGCAACTCGAGGATCCAGCGGGCCAGACGTCCCGTCGGATCCTTCTTGTTCTTCAGCCAGGTCAGAGCCGTATGGTCGGTGACTGCAATAAAATGCGCGCCCTCGATGTATGGTCTGAACTTCTGGATTCCGAACAGCAGCCCTAGGCATTCGAGCTCGGACACGGTGTAATTTTTCTCGTGCTCATTAAGCATGCGACTCGCGTAACATATCGGGTGATCGTACCCTTCGTCGTCATTTTGCATCAGGCAAGCACCCAGTGCATAAGACGACGCGTCGCAGTGCACTTAGAATGGCCGGCAAAAATCCGGTCGCACAAGCACGGGAGCTTCCGTAAGAGCTCGCTTGAGCGCATCGAATGCTCGTTGCTGCTCGGAGTCCCAGTGCCATGCTTCGCCCCTGTGCAACAGCTTCGTTAAGGGCACCTTCAGATGTGACTCATGCTCGATGAACCTGGAGTACCATCCACACACCCCCAGGAAACGACGCAGCTGTTTGATGTTCTGCGGGGCTGGAAAGTCCAGCACAGGCTGAACTCGATCAGAGTCAGGCCGCAGCCCACCCTCGTCGAGAAGATATCCCAGGAACGTGACCCTGGAGCACCTAAATTCACTCTTCTCGACGTTGATCTCCAGCCCCGCCCGGACCATGCGCTCCAGCGCCTTCTCGAGCCACACCAAGTGATCCTCGAACGTTTCCGTGACTACGATCACATCGTCGAGGTACTTGAATACATGCGGCTCGAAATCTGGTCCGAACAGCGCGTCCATCAAGCGCATGAAGGTTGCGGGAGCGTTGACCAGACCAAAAATCATCCGGTTACACTCCCAGAGCCCGCAACCCGGCGCACCAAACGCCGTGTACTTTCTACTATCTTCCTGCAAGGGCACCTGTAAATAGGCACTCTTGAGGTCGATCTTAGAAATGTACCGGGCTCCTCGCAACCTATCAAGAATCACATCTACCCCCGGCATGAGGTAAGCATCGATCCGAGTGGTCTTGTTCACCGGTCTCAGGTCGATGCACAAACGGTAGCTACCATCGTGCTTTTTCACGACCACCGGTGCACTGCACCACTCGCTCTGAGACGGACGTATCACTCCTTTCTGATACCAGTCCTGAATCTCCTGGCGAATAAACTCCATGACCTGCGGGGAGTACCTGCGCATCGGCGTCTTAATTGGCCTGGCACCTTGCACATCAATGACGTGCTCGATAAGGTCCGTCTGCGCAGGGGACCTCTCCGGCACCACTCGCCGCACCAACGTCTCAACCTGGAGTCGTTGGGGCTCCTGCAGTGCCGAAAGTCCTCCTACCTCCGCGGTCAATTAGAGCTTTCCTGGTTGGTCGGGAAAGTACACCCGGTCATCTTGCCGTTGGGCAAAATCGTGCCAACTCTCCCGACCTGCGACACTCCATGCATTGTGTTCGGCATCCATACGGAAGCCAAACGCACGGATGAAGTCCTGTCCAAGGAGCATATCGTACTGCAATCCCTGCTCGCACGCATACGCCTCAATGGATCGGACCACAGTGTCGATCTCGATCACCAGCCTCAGTTTTCCTACCATACTGACTGATATACCCGAGAAACCATTTACTGCTCCCGGAGTTTTCCTCACCTGAGCCTGGAAGTCTTGCGTGACTCGGCAGCCTACCACTGACACTTGCGCTCCGGTGTCAAACAGCGCAGTGTAAGGCTCGCCATTTATGAGCAGTATGAGCAGAGGACGATTCTCCGTTACCATGTCGACTGCGGGATCTCCGTTGTCAGAGGCGCCCGGGCAACCCGTTGTGCCGCTCACAACGCCCGCCCCCGCCGGAACCGACGAAGCCTCTGTACCCGGCACCTCGCGTCCACGCAGTTGACCTGTCCGCTCTAAGAACCCCTGCAAGGTCTGACAACCGGGGGCAACTTGCTGCGATTGCTCGCTAGCAAGTCGCCTCACACACAGTTGCGACCTTGGGCTCCCCTGCTCACCTCGCACTTCCTGGGACTCGCTTCCGTCAGCCACCTGCCAACGGCTCTCGAGTCGCCGGCTCAGTTGTCGCCAGTATTCATACGCCTCAGGCCCCGAATCTTCTTGGGGTCTTACTCGTATGTCCCATCCGCTGGGCTCCATGCCGGCTGCCCTCTGCGAGTTATGGCGGAGAGCGTAGGGCCACCGTTCCCCGCTGACCTGTTTTCCGCCATCCGACGAATCGGCTCGCAGTTGATGCACGTGCGAAACGTGCAGTTGGGCGCCTGGCAGTTTTGGCACGACTCGGCCGGGGCTCCAAAGGGGCAGCTGGGGGCATAATGGCCCACCCGGTTGCATCGGTAGCACACAGGTGCTCCGCGAGCCTGGTCGTTCTGGCGGCCAGTATTATGCGGGCACTGTGACCGTCTATGTCCCTCCCCGTTGCAACCAAAACAACGACCTCGAAACGGGGATGGACCCTGGCCGCCTCCAGAACTTGCGCCACCTTGTCCCTGCTGCAGGACTACAGCTCGCGCTGGAGCCTGCAGGGACGGCGCTGCTCACGGGTTCGTGCCCCCCACCGGCAACCTTCCCTTGGGCCTGGGCGTTGGGATAACGCCCGGGTGCTGAGTGCATCACTGCACTCGCCATGCACCCCTCAGCCCCCGAACCGCCACACGACGAACGCCCCGAAACCTGTGCTCCCGAGGACTTGGCACCCTTGCTCTTCTTCTTCTTCTGCTTCGGCTTGCTGGTCGGCTGCTCCTTGGAGGCTTGGGAGACCTCGACGGCAATCTCTGCAACGTGTGTCTTCCTCGCCTTCCCTCGGTACGCAGCATCCTCCACCAACAAGTTATCCTTGGCAGAAGGTGGGTGCCATCTCCTCTCGCGATCCTGGTGTCTCTCCAATCTATCTCCATAATACCGGAGATCGCGGAGGTCATGTACGGGTCTATCTCGGAGGTAGCGCCCATACTCCGGGTTCAACCCGGCCATCGCCAACCGCACTTGCCGTCTGTCGGACGGGGGAGGCCGCATCCGCCGCACGATACTCTGGAATACGATGAGGTAGTCAGCGATCGACTCGTCCCCACCCTGCATCCGGCGGCTCAGCTCACAGTAGAGCTCCTCACGGTCCAACATCCGGCAGTACTGGTGGCGGAAATCCACAGCAAAATCATGGAAGGTATGCCACCCTCCGAGGTTGTTCGCCAACCAA
This sequence comes from Phymastichus coffea, assembly GCF_024137745.1. Classification (NCBI taxonomy): domain Eukaryota; kingdom Metazoa; phylum Arthropoda; class Insecta; order Hymenoptera; family Eulophidae; genus Phymastichus; species Phymastichus coffea. Next base: position 1,856,180 of record NW_026706827.1, read on the forward strand.
ACCTCCGCGCGATCGGAGAAGATCGCATCCAGGGCCGGGAGCACCTCACGATCGGGGAGGTTATATAACCTCACGCAGCGCTTCAACTTCTCCAGGAAGCGTTCTGCACCCGATCCCGCGACGCCGTTGAACCGCACGTTCCAGGCCCTAAACGCCGAAATTGCATCGGCGGGCCTGCCATTCAAACGGCCGCGCGACTTCTCCCTGCGCGCGCCTCGATGGCCCGAACGTACGCGCCTCCGACGACACCGGTGATGGCGTTGCCGGTGGCACGCGCTCACGTCATCGCTGGAAGAACTTCCAGCGATGGAGGGCTCGGATTCGGAGGAGCTCGTGGCTTCCCGGTTGTGCCGCCCTCGGCGCGGCCGTCTCCTAGGCCTCAAATGCGCCTTGCTCGCCTCACTAGACGAGTCTGACGTTGAGGACAGCAGCAGCAGGGGCCTCGTCAGGACAGGTCGTCGCTCCTCCTCGAATCCACTCGAGGCGGCGAAGTGTTGTCGCCACTCGCGTGCGAGCTTGCGAGGGCACCTGCGTTTGGAAGAGTCCAAACCCGTTAACCGCTCCTCCCGCTGGGGGTCAGCCGCGGGGCTGCCCGGGCCCATCGGGGGCCGGGGCCGCAGCGGGGAGGGCTGTACCGTCGGCATCCCGGCCACCAGCGGGGCCGTACCAACAGGCCCATAACCCAAGACCTGTAATGCCGCCAGCACCCGCTGCAAAAATAGCGGGTCAAGAGGCGGCACTGGCACCGCTGGAACTGGGATGGGTCCGGCAGCCACGTCCCCCGGGCCCTCAGCCTGCTCCAGGTGGGCCTCCCGTGGCAACGCCGCAGCTACCGCAGCCTCTCTCGCGGTATCGCCGGAGTCGGAGTCTGTCGAAGCGCTCCGGACTTCCTCCTCGAGCAGGGTACGGTCGACCCGGTCCTCGCTCAAGACCGGCCCAACTCCAGGGGGAGAGTGCTTCACTTTCCCCTGGACCGTTGAGCTGAGCAAGGACACGTCATCCGCTCCCGTGCGAGCGAAAAGGGGATTCCGGGCCAGAGTATCCTCAAACCGTGCGCGCAAACTCTGGTCCGGCACTACGTCGCGCGCTTCGCTAGAGGAGGGATCGGAGATGCGCCCCGACATAAAGTCAGAGGGGAAAAGGGGCACCTCAGCTCCGGATCGCGTATTCGCCAAGAACACGCGGAAAACGCGGTCCTGGAGTACCAGGAGTCCACCCTCTGTGGTCAGCCCCTGAGTCCGCATATACCTCACCAGTTCCTCACGCGGAACCCTGGTGATGCTGGCCCTCAGGTGCTGTAACTCCGGCTGCCTAGATAACCGGCGCATGTATAAATTCGAGTCAGCTGCGGGGGGCGGCATCTTAACGGGACCGAGCGACAGACGCGACGCGATCGCTGCCCGGCGATCCTAAAAAAAAAACGAAACGGGAAAACTGCTGCTCGCGCACTTACCGGTGCAACGATTGTCGGTCTCGCTGCAGATCCTCCTTCCCCCCCTATGCCGCGTCGTTAAGCACTTGTCACCGCTACCGATTCGCGATCATCCTACTCGCGCACGCGTCGCGCCCTCCCCACAAGGGATGCCATGTAACGGAATTATTTAAGCCGACTATTCAAAGGAATATTTTGCTCGCGGCCGTCCGCATAGTATTTATCAAAAGGAGGGCTCGGGAGGCACGAATGCTCCCACAACTGAATGGCACACCGAGCGTGTGTACCAATCGCGCACGAATTAAAGGAAAGTCGGGAAAACGAACGGGTTGACGCAATAACATATGACACATATATGTATAACAAAATTTATTAATACGACACAATAAAAGAAAGTAAAAGAAAAGAAACACAAATTAATAAGTAGACGGAGCATGCACGCTCCGTCTCGCAAATCGGCCTAACACAAAATTCGCTAATCCGCTTAATCCGCTTAATCGGATTATCGGCAATCACTGCCCGATAATCCGACTAAGCCCGCTCGCTCGCGAATGCACCCGCGACCTCAAAACCCGGTAACGGGGGCCGGCATCACTGCCCGACCTGCACCGTTGCACCCGCGAACACCCCCCGGACATGCAAGAGAGCGAGAGAAAGAGAGGGAGAGAGAGAAAAAACCAGCACCGACCTCGTCGACGGATACTGCTCGCTACTGCTACTACCGCTGCTACTCGCTGTTGTTGCTGTTGTTGACAACCGGCTGCTGCTACCCCTGGTTGTTGCTGCTGTCGACCGTTGTTGCCAACCGGCCGCTGCTGCTCGTTGCTGCCGTCGGCTGTTCCCCAGCCGCTCGCCGAACGCGCGCGCGCCGGCGGTACGGGCTTCGCCGTTACCCGCGCACACCGGTGTTGGGCGACAAGGCTTGGCTGGGCGCGACCCAGCCACTCACTCCACGCACGAGAGACAAAACCACCGATGCGCGCCCACACACCGAGTGCGCATCCACAAACAAAACGACGACGAAGTACCGCACCGCTTCCAAAACCAACGGAAAACCAACCAAAATCGGCGACGAACGAAAACAACGCGCGCACGCGATCGGCCAGCCCAAACGATACTGCCGATTTTTCCCCCCGGCCGCGCACGCGTCGAATGCGTACGTAGCCCGCCCTCTCTCCATCCCGCTCGCCCTCCCGCATGACGATCCTGGCAACGGATCATCGCCTCGTCGGCCGCCTCCAGCTCCGCCAATGTCCGCTCACCGCACCTCAAACAGAGAAAATGCAGGCATGAGAGTGGATACAAACACACTCTCAGCCCGGGCGCAACGAACGGACGAGAGAGAGAGACAAAGGAGAAGCCGGCAAACCGAAATTCTCCGTCACACGCTATTCATTTCGTCAGCATCCATGTTTGTAGAAATAAAATTCATATTTACTGGCTAAGGTTATCTGGTTCTTGCGAAGAATCTCTACTATCTATTTAAGAATCTTCCGTTGTTGAAACTGTTGACTTCAAATCTGTCACATAAAGATCGTAAATAACTCATTGTAAAATGTAACAATTGAATAATTATGATAGAATGCACTTAAAACAATTATTAACAATTATTAAACGATATTAAAATCCATGAAATTTAATTAACAATTTTAGAAAGAATGAAGTTAATAATTCCAAAAGTATAAGAATAATTATAGGAAGAAATTTAACAATATATAAATGATGTATTTATTAAAGTTTTCTAATTTTGAGATAATAATGCTCGGTACGTTAAAAAGTAATTTAAAACATTTGGAATGGATAAGTTGTATAGCTTTATGTGACAAAGATAAAAAGGGTTTTTTTGCTCCCAAGAGCGAAATTGTCGCTTTCGCTTCGTGCTTGATCGCCTCTAATATCGTATAGCACAACCTATGTCATTATAAGGGCCAGGTGCCAGGTATAATGCGAGTAACATTGTACAAGTGGAAAAATTAGAGAGAGCTGAAGCAAATAAAAAAAATGACTTTTCTTATTAAAATAAAAATAAACTATTTACTAAATATAGATATTTACATTATACAAAATAATTACATATAACATTTTTGTTTATTTACGTTTAATTTATCATTTATATAATAATGCATGTAATAAAAAAATCTTTAATGAATTCCAAAATAATTATTTAGATAACAGAAATAAATCTATGCAATAAACATTAAAAAACAAAAATGTGCAAAAGATAACATTGTCCTATTTGCGTGCATGTAGGTGTATTTGAACGCAAGTGCATGTGTAGCGGCCTCGCCCAGCTTGCCGTTGCAAGCATCAGGAGGCGCCACGTCTCAGCAACCCGCGCGGCGAGCGCGAATTACAGCGATGAGAATCCGATGTTTATACCAGGAGTATGAAAAACTGAATTTTTCTAGATAGCCGTGATGCCTCTAGGTCTCTTTTATAACCATGGCCGTACTGCTGTCGGCTGTTGTTCCAGTCCATCGTTCCAACGTTTGAATTGTTTTGAAAAAGAGGTTAATAGCAGACTATTGAACTTTGTTGTTTTTTAACAACACACCACTTTACTTTCAACTATCATAAGTGAGAATTCATTCAATATTTATTCAGTTTTAGGTGAACATTTTTTCAGCATCAAAGATCAAGGAATTACGCTTCTTTATATTACTTCTGAAAGTTAGAAAGATATGCAAAAAGGTAATTGTTTATTAGCTATCTTAAGTTCTGAATTTAACAAAAAATTTTCATTCTAGCTTGGGAAACTCTTTCCTAGGAAAAACCAAGTGCTGTGGATGCTGTTGGAGAAAGTTGTAAATTATGTGAACAAATGCAATGTCGTGGGACCGTTGGTTTCGAAGGCAATCCGGATGAAAATGGAGAAAATACCTTGGATGCTTTAATTCTGGACGGGTATAATTATAATACCTTATACGATATAAATATTTTTTTTTTAATTTAAAATTGGAACAATTTATTCTTTTTTACAGAACGATGATGGACATTGGTGCTGTAGGCGGAATCCGCAATGTGAAAGATGCAATCTCAGTTGCTCGTAAAGTTATGGAAAATACAAGACACTCGTTGCTTGGCGGAAGTTTAGCGGCAGACTTTGCTGTTCAAATGGGCGTCAAGAAAGAGAGCTTGCAAACAGACAAGTCGCGTGATATGTGGCAAAAGTGGAAAAATGAAAATAAATGTTAACCTAATTTTTGGGAGGTATTTTTACATAAAAATTGCTGAATTAAGTTTGCGATGGCCCATAGAAAAAATCTATATACATCTTATTATATATATATATATAAGATATTTTAATTTCCACTTTAATAAATTCATGAAATTTTATTGCGACAGAACGTTGAACCAAATCCCTCTAGCAGCTGCGGTCCATATCACCTCGGTGCACAGTTAGATGATCCAAAAGCTAATGCACCAACAACTGACGAAGATAATCACGATACTATTGGCGCTATAGCTCTTGATATCCAAGGTCGCGTTGCTGCTGGGGTGTCAACTAACGGACAAAAGTTTAAAATTCCAGGGAGAATTGGGGATTCAGCAGTTAGTGGTCCTGGTGCTTATGCCGATGGTGAAGTTGGTGCTGCAGCTGCCACTGGTGATGGCGATATTATTATGCGATTTTTGCCAAGGTACTTAAAATTTATTTTTATTAATTAATTTTCTATGCAAATTCATTACAACTTAGTTTTTAAAATAGAAAATATCTTTATAAAATGTCAATATATAAGAATTCTTCGAGAACGATTCAAATTTACATTGATTTTTTTTAACAGAAAGCTATAATAATTTAAGAAAACGATTATTCGCTACAATGATCATAATCAGAGTGATAAGATAATTCTAAAAGATCTTGATAATCCATAGTCGTAGATTTTTAGATTTTAATTATTTTTGATGCTTTGTAATGTAAAAAATAATTAAAAAATATTACAGATTGCTCAAAATAAGTTTTATTGATTTCAGCTATTTATCGGTGGAATTGATGAGACTGGGTGCATCACCAAATGCGGCAACTGAAACGGCAATAAGGAGAATAGCAAAGTACTATCCTAAATTTAGTGGTGCTGTAATTGCACTAAATAAAGCTGGCGAATATGGAGCTAACTGCCACGGATACGACAGTTTCCCATATTATATTACTAACGTTGAAACGGGCGCTGCTAAGGAATTGAATAAACCTTGTATCACTACACACAGCCCTTAAAACTTTTCTGTATCTTTTTGACAAATTGCAGCGTTGTACATACATTTTTCAATAAATTTCTTTAAAGGATTTAAAGGATTTTCTTTAGAAAGACAAGAAAACCTGTCCTCTAACATCTACATGCGTAGAAGAGAGAAAGATTTAAACAAAAGCTGTGCGATAATTATTTAATCATTTGTTATTTCAATGGTGAATACGCCGTCGTAATGTTGCGCTAGATGCGCGTTGATGAAGATATTTTTGGACAGCAACACAAGACGGCTTTGTTTTTGAGTTGATTGTCAAAAAGGTTGACAAGGATTGATAGATTATCCTAATTTCATTCATCCGGTTGAACATTTTTTGCGACTATAGAACGTTTGTTGCCAAAGTGAAAGGTAAGAAAAATTTAATGCATTCCATTCCTCTTTTTGTATTACAACAAAATCGGATGAATATCTTGAAGACCAATATTCTTATAGTCCAATTTGTATTTGTTTATTATAAACTGTAAATGAATGCAAACAATTACTTAAATTTATTATAACCTGCAAAAGGTTTTTATTGCTTTTTAGTGCTTTTTTTTTTAGTATCCTACAAAATCACAAAATATTTAGATCTGTCAAGCAAAATATTAAAAATGAACAACGATGAAATAATATTCTCAAGATATTTCTTCGCAATAAATAAGTAAGTTTTCTCACCGCTAAGCGATTAACTAAAAAATCTAATCAAATCTGTTCAGTGAAATCTTGAAAATTCAATTTACTTTTTTTCTGAGAACGTGCTTTGAACAAATATAAGTGAATATAACGGCTAGAAATTCAATAAAGTTATTTTTTTCTGATAACTTAATGGAAAAGGATAACGTGAAATTTTTAGGATATTTTATTTAGGATATATTTTTGAGTATTGGAAAGCGATAAATGTATAATAAAGCCCATTCAAATTTTTTTTGCAATCTTCATCATACTTACAATGTTTATTGCTTTCCTGTAATTAACATCAACATAAAATTAAAATAAAATCAAATAGAATTGAAAAAAGTATCTTTCTTCATAACAACTTTTGTTTTTTTTGAGTTTCCGTAGACTACTCTCTTTACTCGATCAAAATTAACATTTGAATCAGTCATAAATGTTAACGTAATACGATGGAAGGATAATGAAGTTTGGGGAAAATAAACAATGCTAAATTAAATAGCATTTCAGATTTAATTAATTTCATGTTTTCATGAATATTATTTGCATAGATGCATCAGCCTGAAGATGATGATGTACCAGAACCTGAACCTCCGGCTCACCGTAGGCAACACACGTTGCACGACCCAAATCGAGTTCATGGAGCTCAAAGGTATCAGGCGCCTGCTCGAGATTTACCAGAGAGACCTGCAGGTCTGCACAATCAGTATTACCAGTACAAATGGGAAACCGAGAATGATAGATGGATGTGACTAAGGCCATATGCCATGGACAGAACCCGTGCAGTATGTATTGTTTGTCATATGAATTTTGGTGCAAATATAACAACTGTTAGAGGTCATGAAAGATCACGAAGGCATAGAGAAATAAACATGCCTCATTATGAGATACCAATTGATGATATCCATGATCATCATTTAACAAGAGAAGAGTTTGCAAATGAAGTTGCAACAATAAAGATTTTACTGGCAACTTTTTTTGCCACAGAAGGTATAGCCTACAAAAAAATCAACACCCTCTTGGCATTGATTAAACGGATTTATAGATGTACCCAGGTGCACTACAAGAAGTGAATCTTAGTCGATGGGACATGTCAAAAATCATAAACAACGTGATAGCTCCTGTTCATCAACAAGAATTAGTTCAATTACTGACAGATAATCGGTTCACAGCGTTATACGACGATTCTACAAGCGTCGACAATGATAAACACGGCTGTTTGCTAGTGAGGGTTCCTCATCATAATTCTTATAAAATACTTACGCTAGTATTTGATATAATACGAATTTATCGAAACGACGATGAACATAGCGCTGAAACTGCCGAAGCACTATACAACAACATGACAAATTCTATGTTTGGTCGTCTTTTAGTAGCCAATGAAGCAGACAGAGTAGCTCTTCCTCATGAAAATTTAATGGCACTGGGAAGTGACGGCTGTAACACTATGGTTGGGGTAGCAAACTCAGTTGCACAAAGATTCATCGCTCATTTTCCAGGCTTCCTATCTATCAATTGCCCATGTCATAAAACCGCTTTGTGCGAAAGACATTCTTGTGATGAATTGTTTATTATTCAAGATCTGCTCGTCGATGCGTCTATAATTGGTTTTGTTCATCTAAAAGACTGCACGCACTCAGGGAACAACAAATTCGTCTGAATATGGACATTCATAGATTATTAAGATTTGTCAATTCTCGTTAGCTTACAAAGATACCTGCACTCGAAAGACTTGACGAACAAAGGGTAGCTATCGTTGCCGTATTGGCACAAGAACCAATGAACCAACAGGCAGTATTGCTACGTAATACTCTGGAAACCCCCGCCATCCAGTGTCTTGTAAAATTTTTTATCTTCATTCTTGAAGTTATGGAAGATTTCAATGGATTTATGCAGACCGAAGAGGTCATACTACCAGAAGTCTATGCTAGAATAAACGAGGATTATCGAGATATCTTACTATGTTATATGCACGTCGAAAATATCGAAAATTTAATGGAGATAGACCCAGAACTAGAAGTATTGTTCAGAGCTGAAGATGACATGCAAATAGGAGATGATGCTCGACAGATCGGTACGTTTATTATACAGCTTATTTTTAATGTAATTTTCTTGATGGAAAATAAATTGTTTAGGGCTCTACTAATGATATCGAAAAACCTTGGAAATAGTCCCTATCTATATGCCTCAAAAAATTCTGTGTTTGTGCATTTCCTAAACTGTTTAGCTCTCGAAATATATAAAAAATTCACACTAACTTATTTTATTTTGTAATCATGTTTCATGCTGCTTTCTTGCAGCTCAACAGTTGCCCGCTGAAGACTATCAAAGAGTGATGGGACTTATCCGGAATTATCTTATTCGGCTCGCCACTGAATGGCTGGAGCGACTGGTAATTCCATGGCAGCCGTTCCAATGCGTAGAAGCATTGTCAAAAAACAATGCCCGGTCAATGGAGTACCGTGACGAATATCCGGAAGCCATTCACGACTTGATGATCTTGTTTCCTCGGGCTGTTCCTCTAAATGTCAACGAGCAAACACTTCAAGAACAATACGATCGTTTGCCGCAATACTTAGCAAATATTCATCCAAGGCATCCGTTTGAAATTATGAGAACCGACTATTTTTGGTTTTATGTTGGAAATCTGATTGAGAATGGAGTCAATCCATTTCGAGAAATAGCGGAATTTGCGTTGAATGTCTTAGCAACACCTCACAGCAACGCTCAGCCCGAACGGATATGGAGTTTTGAAAAATACCTGAAAAACAAGTACAGAAACTTGTTGTCACTGACCTCTGTAAAATCGACTTTTTACACGAAGGAACACCTCAAATTACATGAATGTCACAATCAAGTTCATAAATTTGTCCCCAGTCCAGAAATGATTCGTCGCGTTACCTTACGGTTATTCGATAATGGAGCAAACGTACATCCAGTCGACAATGTTTTTGAGGATGTTGATAGTGACAATGAAGGCGAGTTTGACGAAGGAGAAGACGATGAAGATCTCATCGAGGATGTACTTCACTAAAATTATATTCACTATAGAAATAAAAAATGACTAAATAATTATCGCACAGCTTTTGTTTAAATCTTTCTCTTTTCTACGCATGCAGATGTTAGAGGACAGGTTTTCTTGTCTTTCTAAAGAAAACCTTCGCGAGTATGCTTACCCAACCAATAAAAAATAAACATGAAAAAAACTTGCACAAACTCGCAATGAATCGTATGTATATTTGTATCTGGGTATTAATTATTTAATTACAAAACAATAGTACACGAATAACAATGTGAAATCCTTGGATTTTCCTGTCGATGAATCCTTTCATGCAGATCTAAGCAACTGAAATGATAATAATTACAAATTAACAGAATGAATGTAGGGGTACATTATTTTTAAAAAATGATAAAAACTGTCCTTTAAGATCCATGGGTGAACTAAGTGAACTTTGCGTAAAGCTTTTCTGTTGTTTAGTTGAAAGTTCAACATTACATGAATACTTCACTCAGTATGCAGTAGCCTGCAGTAAGTACTCCACTGAAACAATGAAACAAAAATTAATCAGTAAGCGAAATTCCAGCCGTTTGCGAGTTACCAAGAAGTATACGAAATCCATGAACTATTTATACCATAAACGCGTTTCGGAAAATAGTTCATGGATTTCATATACTTCTTGGTAACTCGCAAGCGGCTGGAATTTCAGTTAGTTAGTATATAAGAGACATTAAAGACCAATAATTTATATAGTTAGTATGGGTGTTGAGCGTAAAAATTGTCAATGCATTCGTATATACACATTTGAGAAATTGGTCAAGCCAGCAAATGATTAACATTTTTGATTTAAATAGTCGGCAAGTTCTAACGTAAGTTCTGATGTAAGTTCTCACCCAAGAGCTCATCCTGTACGGTAATTCCGTGAGTCGAAATCCGACCACCAGAACTTAGGTGAGAACTCATGTAAGATCTGACATCAATTCTGATACTATTTCTGATACCAGTTCTGACCCTAGAACTTGCCCTCTAATTTTTAGGAGGGCATACACATGTGAGCAAAAAAATTTTGGACGATAAGCAAACACACCATGGTTCTGGGTGTGCTGTCATTCAGAATTTAAACAATGACAAGCACCTTAACAGCTTTGATGTCTATAAACAGTTACGGCTGATCAATCTTCCATTCACCTACAGTCATCAGCGAGCATAATTTTTTGAAAGCTTTGGGTTGACACATTTCATGGACATATATTTAGTTGTAGCTTTGTATGTTGTTCCTAGAAATTTAAAGAAAATTATAGATAATGATACTCAACAAATGTTGATTTACAAGAAAGAAAACATAGCTTTGACGAATAGCAAACACCATCATGATTCTGAGTGTGCTGTCATGCAGATTGTCTTCCAGCGTGTTAACTTTTGATGATTAGACTACAAAAGTTCATCATGCATATCTTTCTAACTTTCAGAAGTAATATAAAGAAACGTAATTCCTTGATCTTTGATGCTGAAAAAATGTTCACCTAAAACTGAATAAATATTGAATGAATTCTCACTTATGATAGTTGAAAGCAAAGTGGTGTGTTACAAATCATAAAGGATTTTGTGAATTTTTCCATGCCTTCGACCAGAGGAAATTTAAACCTTGAATCCACAGCGATAGCATCTTTTGTTGATAAAACATATGTCAATAAATGCAAGCTCCTTACTGTCTAACACATGATTTTGTAGCATGGATACTAATTTGATATTAATCTTACACTCCTGTACATTGTGGTAGATAATGTGCCTAAAACTTATAGGAAATTCATGACATTCATGGATTCATAATGCATTATTATCAGAATCAAAATAAACATTGTCACCGTTGAATAAGTCCCAGCGTTGAACTGAATAATACACAGAACTTGTACACGTAAAAGCTATTTCACAACTCACAGCATCAAACCGTAAAGATGCCTATTTTTCACTTGATCAAGTGGTGTGAATATTGTAATATTTATTTTGCAAAACTTATTTCAAAAGTCTGCACAAAATTTTGTTGATGATCACTTTCAAATAAGAACATAAAAACTCGCAATGAAAAATCTAACCTTTCATATAACTTACAGAAAAAACGTTACAGATTGCTTAAAAATTATCATCTTGTGTATTTATCAAGTACAACAAATAAAAATCTATGTTAAAAAACAACAAAGTTCAATAGTCTGCTATTAACCTCTTTTTCAAAACAACTCAAACGTTGGAACGATGGACTGGAACAACAGCCAACAGCAGTACGGCCATGGTTATAAAAGAGACCTAGAAGCATCACGGCTATCTAGAAAAATTCAGTTTTTCATACTCCTGGGATAAACATCGGATTCTCATCGCTGGCGCGAAAGCAGACGCTGGTCCCTCGCAGCGACTTCTCTTTACGAGCATCGTCATTCGCTTTCGACGCACAGTGGGGATTGAAAACGGTCTTCACTAAATTCAACTTTCAAGGCGAACCATATGTGGAAATTCGATGAATTTTTTTTTAAACAACTATTGAATGATTCTGCAGAGATCTCTCGAACCCAAATATAGATATTGTTTTTTATCGTCTCTAACTGACTATGAAAGTAAATAAAAGCAGAAATTCGTGGCATAATTAATTTTTTTTACGCTAAAACTAATAGTGATCGATCAAAATGTGGCTTAAAATCTCATCTTCTAACTTCATAGAATACGTGAAAATTTTTTTGACCCAAAATCTAACATGTATTTCTTTTCAAGGTCACTTGAAGGTCAATACTATTTTTTATGTCAAATTTGCGGCTCATTGGATTTCAAACATGCTAAATCACTAACTTAGAGTATAATGTATTCTTTTCTCAAAGTAACTGGAAGGTAGGTACTTTTTTCAATATCATTTGAAGGTCAATACTATTTGTTACGATTAAACGACTATTCTTCGAATTGGAAATATACGACATGACTAATTTGGTGTGCAGGAAATGATTTTCTTCAATGCAACAAACCCACAAACCCATTGTTGCATCATTTTTAGCACATTAATGTGACAAATTCTTTGATATTATAATATATATATATATATATATATATATATATATATATATATATATATATATATATATATATATATATATATATACATATTGCAGGGAGTTGGTTTTAATGAGTAAATAAACTGTGTTTCGAAAAACATTCTTTTTATTTTTTATAAGCGCTTCACATAAATATAATATAATTACATAATATATTCCACTTACAATTTTGGTACAAAGTATATACAGATTTTTTAATATTGATACTGAAACTGATAAACTTATTACGAAAAGTGTAAGTAATTAATATCGCTATTGATTTCTTAAATCATAGAACATCAATATGGAATGTTAAGGAGAAATAACTAGCTTATAAATACAATAATCGATTCGTATTTTTAATCAAATCTTTGAAAATGAAACGATACAAAAATCAACTTATCAAGTAGTAAAATACTACAATTAAACATTATTTAAAATAATAAATGTTGTAATTGTTAAACTATTGTAACAGTGACTCAGCTTCTGTTATGAGTTGCTTTGTTTTTTTTTTAATATTTTTTCTTAAGTTAGATATAATTGGATCAGATGATATTAATAAGTGGTGTATTAAATCTTCATTTTGTAAACATCTAGATACTTGTCTAGTATGTTTTTCTCTAAATAATTTTATTTCCTTATTGTTACTTTCTAACGGTTCCTCTGATAAATTTCCTATGGGACTTGAAAAATATTCCATTATATCTGCTCCGTGGATCAAAATTTTATGTATTAAGGCAGGCATGTAATACCAATTATATTCTTGTACGTAGAGATTGAAAGTATCTAAGCAGTAACTTCTAAACAACTTTTTGTCAACAGCTTTACTGCAAGAAAGCAATTGGAGAACAACATAAAATCGTTTAAGTAATTCTTCATTTAGTCCAGTGATTTTAGATATTTTTTCATAGTTTTCAAAAAATTTCCTTCCACTATTACCATCATTCGTTGAACCAGATCCTTGTTTAACTGTATCTACTAGTAATCCAATTTCATTTCTTATACTTTGCTGTATTTTTTTTTTAGTTGTCTCAAGAATTTCTCTATTACTTTTATTATAATTCCATGTTTTGAAAGGTAACCTATACGCAATATTCAAACAACATTCCATAAAACGAATCCAGGCGTGTAATGTTTGTAATCCATACTGATAGGTATCCTGATTTATTGTTTTTTTTTTAATTAATTCCAAATCGTTCATTTCTGAAGGCTTGGCTTTGCAAACTACACAAACACTACAAGCAGAAGTCTCAGTTAGCATTTGACATATTTTTCCATCTATCATAGTACACAACATATTCTATCGAACTGTATATTTATTATCATCTAGTGTAATTACTGTTGCCTGCAACTTATTTATTTCCGATCTCAGTTTTTCAAAATTTTCTATAACTTTTTCCTTACTTTCTTTTGTGTACTCAAATTTTATTGGTCTACAATATCTAACAGATGAAGTTTTACAATTCTGCCAGACTTCTGTTGTCAAACATCTTTTTGAAAAAGCTTCAAGCTTTAGAGGAACTGCACATATCACAAACAAACTTTGATCAGATTTTTCGATATTTTCAAATTTCTGCTTATACATGTTCAATCCAGAAGTACCATCGAAACCGTACTTTAAAGTTAGCTTTAAATTTCTTTTTTCTGACTTACTAAGACTTCAATTTTTCATGGCATAGCTCCAACAATCGTTCAGTTGTATGATCTAAAAGTCCTTGCAATTCAATTCTAGCAAAAGACTCTGTTATTTCTATTGAAGATTTGGGAGGATAACATTCTTTCTTTGCAGCAGTTAACATTTTATATAGAGGATATGCACTTATTTCTCTTTTAATAGCTTGACTTATAAGAATTTCGTATTGTCCCTTAGTCATTTTTGTGTCCAAAAGCAATGCAAGTGCTTCATTATTTGTATACGTTTTCTTTAAATTTTGTGATTGAGTAGCTTCAAGATTACACTGATAAACCTCTTCTTCTGCATCGAATGAACTATAACCGGGAGCTTTTCTTTTTTTTTCCATTTGATTTTCTTCTTGCTCTGTAACATATTTCCTTCTCTTGGTTATGGCTGTAGTATCATCGCGATCAGGAGCTTTTCTTTTTGTTTTCACTTCATTTTTTGCTGGGACAATAAATGATTGTTTCAACCACGTACCGTTGGTTTCGAAAAATGTTTTATCATTATAAAAAGATGTCTTAAGTCTTCCAGTAAAGACTGGTAGAAAGTATTTATTCAATTTTTGCTTTGTAACGATCTTCTGGATTTCGGTGAGGTGATATTTTCTATTTATGATATCAAATAAATTTTCTGTCGTTCGATCATTCTTTGATAGATTCAAAAATGAAGTACATAATTCTTTGTTGGGAATAAAAATATCTTCCATTTTCAAAAATTGAGAATCCGATGATCGTTTCCTGAAATTAAAAATTTGAATTATGTACTTTACTCACATAAATTTATGAACGTATAAATAAAAACTACATAACCATGATTATCTAATATGGAAGATAATTGTTAAGATACTTACTAAGTATTAATGTTTTTGAGAGTCAATTAATTTAATACGTTATTATCAACCGCATGATTATATCTTACAAAAAGTAAGAACTTGAATTTGAAATACTTATATCACAGGATATCACTGTTTATATTTAATCGTAAAAGTTCTCTTATGATGATATTAGTGCTATTTTCTACTAAAAAAGAATTATCACGAAAAAATGTCAATTACATTTAGTTTTACGAATTTAAAATTTACAATTTCCACGTATACAAAGTTCGATGTGCATAATAATGAATGTGAAAAACAAGAATGTCATTTCTCCCCATTTTGAAAGGATTCACATTACTAATATTCAAAGTTTAATACAAAAATATATAAATACACATTTTTATACAATGTTTCAATAGCAGTTTTGACCCATAAACCTCAAATCCGCAAATCTCAAATCCGCAAGCCCTACAATTTGTGGGTTAAACCTACTAACCCCAAAGTTTGTGGATTATTCGTTAAGATTTTTAGATTTGGGATTCCTAGAGTTAGGGTTTGTGAGGGTTTGTGGATTTGTGGTCTGTGATTTGGAGTTTGGGGGTTGGGGTTTGTGGGTTTGTTGCATTGAAGAAAATCATTTCCTGCACACCAAATTAGTCATGTCGTATATTTCCAATTCGAAGAATAGTCGTTTAATCGTAACAAATAGTATTGACCTTCAAATGATATTGAAAAAAGTACCTACCTTCCAGTTACTTTGAGAAAAGAATACATTATACTCTAAGTTAGTGATTTAGCATGTTTGAAATCCAATGAGCCGCAAATTTGACATAAAAAATAGTATTGACCTTCAAGTGACCTTTAAAAGAAATACATGTTAGATTTTGGGTCAAAAAAATTTTCACGTATTCTATGAAGTTAGAAGATGAGATTTTAAGCCACATTTTGATCGATCACTATTAGTTTTAGCGTAAAAAAAAATTAATTATGCCACGAATTTCTGCTTTTATTTACTTTCATAGTCAGTTAGAGACGATAAAAAACAATATCTATATTTGGGTTCGAGAGATCTCTGCAGAATCATTCAATAGTTGTTTAAAAAAAAATTCATCGAATTTCCACATATGGTTCGCCTTGAAAGTTGAATTTAGTGAAGACCGTTTTCAATCCCCACTGTGCGACGCTGGTTGCCAAGCAGTGCACTCGTCTTGCCTTGGCACTTCGGGCGCTGCTTCGTCGAACAAGCTTTCGGCACGCCTTTCCACGTGTGCGGCACATTAATTAGCTCCCCATGCTCGCATCCCCTCAGCTCTGAGGGATCGAGCATGCCTGTATAAGTTTGCAAATAAGTGTAAATAAATTCTTTTTTGTCATTTACTGAACAACGTGCATCCCAGGCTCTAATTCCCTCTTGCAAGTTGTGTCGTCATCCAAATCTTCGCCTACAACCCTGGAGCGCATAGCGTCTCCACTCCTAGTCACTTGAACCTCAACAGTGGTGACCCCGTGAACAATTTAGAACAGTGATAACTACCCGCGTGTGCGCAAAAATCGCGATTTTTCGTGTGCGGAAAACCTACGGAATTTCGCTCCGCCGTAAATCAGCAGAATTCCTATAGTCGCCGGAGCATTTACTCTTGCGAAGTCTCCGGAGGCTATACAAGTGAGTTTCTAAAAAACTTATACGAGCTCTCAAGACCCAAGAAAACCGAGGAATCTCCTCAAAAAACGCTTCTCATCGTGGTATGTCGGGCGGCCTTGAAGGTGACTCTTCGACGCCGAGAAAACAACAAGAAGCTGAGGATTTCCTCGAACCGCACACCGAAATACCGACGTAGGATAACAGCGTCGATCTTGACGCCACAATCAAAACACCGGCGCTCGACGGATCGCTGTCAAGCAACGACGACGTGCCGACAACGATACAAAATCGAAGGTTAGTCTAACAGGAAAATCTCAGACCTCGCTCGCTCAGTTTCAGCGGAGACGAGGAAATTATCATGAACGGCGTCAACAACGAGCAAAATGACCTTGACGTCTCTGCAATCAAAGCATGTAAAATCTTGCCATTTTGGGAAGAAGAGCCCGAGTTGTGGTTCGCAAAAACAGAGGCGGCTTTTCAGGTAAGCCGCATTCGATCCGACGACTCAAAGTATTATTTGACCATAGGTGCCCTTGATACTTCGGCACTCAGAGAGATCTCTGACATCCTTAAATCCGAGCCCGAGCAAAACAAATATGGAACTCTCAAGGCTCGGCTTATCGAGCGTTTCGGCTCAACCGTCAACAAGAAGCTCGAAACTTTGTTGACGCGCCTCGACCTTGGGGACAAGAAACCATCGCAACTATATAGGCAAATGGTTGATCTTGCAGGAGCGAACGCTACCGAGGATTTACTCAAAGTCAAGTGGCTTGCTTTGCTTCCAAGCCATGCCCAAAGTGTGCTGAGAATCTTCAAGGCCAGCACTATTGACGAACTTTTAGACGCTGCCGATACCATCGTCGAAACACCTATCGCACCTATAGTCGCCGCTGTACACCAGACGGCTGACGCCGCCGCCGTCACAAGCTATGCCTCCGAATTATGTGAAATCAAATCCCTATTCCTCCAACTCATCACATTCACTCGAGACTTGGCACTCAAGGTTTCGGATGTATCAGCAGCACCAGGCCAATCCAGAGCTAACGGCATGCATAGAGGCGCCAATCAACGAGGCCGCTCTAACTCTAGGCCACGGCCGCACACGAACGGAATATGCTATTATCATCACAGGTTCGGCGCTGCCGCGAACCGATGCAATCGCCCCTGCTCCTACGTCGGCCAACAGCAACAGCCTTGACGCAGGGAAACATCTAAAGCTGCTGTCCCCGCAGGCGAAGGTCAGCAGCTCTCTAGTCGCCTCAACCACATCAAGCAACAACGTCAGGGAAAACCGCTTACACATGCTCGACCGTACCTCAGGCTTACGCTTCCTTGTCGATAGCGGCTCTGTAGTCTCGATCATCCCGGCAGTCGGTCAGGGAAAGCCAACAAGCAACGGCATTCATCTCTCTGCAGCAAACGGATCACCCATCACAACGCGTGGACGCAGGACGATCCAGCTTGATTTAGGCCTACGAAGGGCCTTCCCCTGGTCTTTCGTCCGGGCGGACGTCAAATTTCCAATTCTTGGAGCTGACTTCCTCGGATACTACGGCCTGATGCCTGACCTAAAAAGGCGCAAACTTCTTGATGCTACAACGAACCTCGTCGCTCCCGGCAGCATCGAGAACGTTGTAACTCATTCAATCTCAGCAGTTCTTCCGGCTCAACTGGCAACCGCCAGGGAATGCCAAAAGCTCATCGACAGCTTCTTCAAGAAATTCATGGCTAAAGAGGGGCTCATCAAGGGACCGACGGCGAAGACCCAGCATCACATCGTGACCACTGGCCCACCGGTCTTCGCTAAACCTCGCCAAATGCTTGGCGAAAAACTTCAAGCTGCCAAGGCTGAGTACAGTGAGCTGCTTCGTACTGGCATCATCAGGCCATCGAGCAGCCCATACGCCAGCCCTATTCACATGGTGCGATCGTCATCGGGAAAGCTGCGCCCAACGGACGATTATAGGAATCTCAATGCCCAAACAGTTCCAGATCGTTACCCGATTCCGAGAATCAACGACTTGCTCCTGTTGCTTCATGGTAAAAAGATTTTCTCCACGATAGATCTTAAAAAGGCTTACTTTCAGATACCCGTAGCTCCAGAGGACATTCATAAGACGGCAACCACGACCTCGTTTGGTCTTTTCGACTTTGTTGGAATGCCACTTGGGCTGAGAAATGCCACTCAGACGTTCCAGAGATACATGCATGGCATTCTTGGACATCTCAGCTGTGTCTCCGTCTTTATAGACGATATTCTCATCTCATCAAGCAGCATACCAGAGCACATCGAGCACCTGCGTACCGTTCTTGACTTCCTGCTTGAAAACGGTCTCAAAATCCACTGGGAAAAGTGCCAATTCGGCCAACCAGAGGTAAACTTCCTTGGATTTAAACTCAGCGCCGAAGGTTTCCGGCCACCATCAGGAAGAATAGAAACCATCCTCAACATCCCAAAGCCTTCGACAGTACACGAAATGAAAAGCTTCTTGGGAGCAATCAATTACTTTAGGTCACACATTCCTCATACAGCCGAATCGCAAGCGCTGCTGAACGAAAGTGCGAAAAGCACAAAGAAAAAGGATAAAACACTCATCGCATGGATGCCGCAGCTGGAACAGGCATTCGCTGACACAAAACAATCTCTCGCTGATGTCACCTCATCTGCTTTTCTGCACCCCAGCGCGCCCATTTTCCTCACCACCGACGCCTCGGCCACGGCTATAGGCGGATCGCTCGAACAGCTTGTCGATGGTAAGCACAGGCCTGTAGGTTTCTTTTCCCGCAAGCTCTCAGCCGCCGAGCGCAATTACAGCCCATACGACCGCGAGCTGCGGGCAGTTTTTGCAACGCTGAAAAACTTCGCTCACGTCCTGGAAGGCAAGGAGTTTACTATCAGGACCGACCACAAGCCGCTCACAAAGGCCTTCTTACAGCGTCCTGAAAAGGCATCGCCGAGACAGCTACATCAGTTAGACTACATAGGCCAATTCTGCGCGACGATCGTTTATATCCCTGGTGATGAAAACGTCGTCGCTGATGCGCTGTCAAGAATCTGCGCAATCGACATGCCCACCAGGCTCAGCGCGCAGAGTATCAGCGAAGCGCAGGCAGCCTACCAAGATCCACCGGCCCACGAGAATGAGTCAACACGCGGTCTACAGAGGCTTGAGATTGAAGGACATCGTCTGCTCTGCGAAGTCTCAACCGGAACGGTACGCCCGTACCTACCACCCGCCCTTAGAAGAACAGCTTTCGACGTCATCCACGGCCCCGCTCATCCGAGTGGCAGAGAAACGGCACGGAAGCTCCGCGAGAAGTATTTCTGGCCTGGCATTCGGAGAGACGCGCTCACCTGGTCGCGTGAGTGTATTCCATGCCAGCGCGCCAAAATCCATCGCCACACGCGCAACCAACCGAGCAGCATTGACGTGCCCGAAACACGATTCAACCACGTGCACATGGATCTCATTACCATGCCGCTCGTTAGTGAGTACAGGTATTGTTTAACCTTAATCGACAGATTCACGCGATGGCCGCAAGCAATTCCGCTAAAAGGTATCACGGCGGAAGAGGTTGCTGCTGCGTTCTACTCCGGCTGGATATCAACATTTGGCACACCACTAACCATTACGACAGACCAGGGAGCGCAGTTCGAATCGGCACTTTTCAGCTCGCTGGCTAGGCTCATCGGAGCGACGCGCATCCGCACGACGCCCTACCACCCCCAGTCAAACGGCATGGTGGAACGCTTCCACCGGACCTTCAAGGCAGCTCTCATGTGTCAGCCAAGCTCGCCATGGCCGGAGCTGCTACCCACGGTGCTGCTGGGGCTAAGGACAGCGTTTAAAGAAGACATCAAAACTTCGCCTGCTGAGCTCACGTTCGGCACAATCCTCCGAGTTCCAGGAGAATTTTTCGTAGGCCAGGATCTACCTACGTCGCCAGTTACTTTTCTCGACCGCCTACGTAAGTATTTCCAGGTCATACGACCCACACCTACTTCG
Organism: Phymastichus coffea; assembly: GCF_024137745.1. NCBI lineage: Eukaryota > Metazoa > Arthropoda > Insecta > Hymenoptera > Eulophidae > Phymastichus > Phymastichus coffea. Next base: position 1,876,718 of record NW_026706827.1, read on the forward strand.
CATCATGTCAAAACAAGGCAATTTATGCACGGCGACCTCCGTACGTGCACGCAAGTCTTCAAGCTGGGTGCGCCAGTGAAGCCTCCGCTCATACCGCCTTACTCAGGACCATACCGAGTTATCCGGAGGCTGGACGACCAAAGATATGTCATCGACATCAGCGGGAATCCGCAGACAGTATCGACATCGATGTTGAAACCTGCCTACATCTCCACAGATGAGCCAACATCAATGCATCCGCAAACTTCGGCTGCCCAGCCCCGCACAGTTTCTTTTCAGGTGCCGCATGCGCAACGAGCAAGCCCTCTGGGAGCAACCACACCTGCGCCGACCGCAGCACCGTCGAGACCCAGCCTACTAAACGCCCAGCCAGGACCTTCATCGGGGTTGCCTCCTCACCAGGCAACTTCTAGGGAGGGAGTGGCTGTGGCGGCCTCGCCCAGCTTGCCGTTGCAAGCATCAGGAGGCGCCACGTCTCAGCAACCCGCGCGGCGAGCGCGAAAGCAGACGCTGGTCCCTCGCAGCGACTTCTCTTCACGAGCATCGTCATTCGCTTTCGACGCCGGTTGCCAAGCAGTGCACTCGTCTTGCCTTGGCACCTCGGGCGCTGCTTCGTCGAACAAGCTTTCGGCACGCCTTTCCACGTGTGCGTCACATTAGCTCCCCATGCTCGCATCTCCTCAGCTCTGGGGGATCGAGCATGCCTGTATAAGTTTGCAAATTAGTGTAAATAAATTCGTTTTTGTCATTTACTGAACAACGTGCATCTCAGGCTCTAATTCCCTCTTGCAAGTTGTGTCGTCATCCAAATCCTCGCCTACAACCCTGGAGCGCATAGCGTCTCCACTCCTAGTCACTTGAACCTCAACACATGTGCGCGGGTGTGTGTATATTTGTATATAATATATAAGTAAATAGTTTAAATAGCTTATACAAAATTATATACATATATTATTTATATGTATTCAATATATAACTATTTGTGCTTATATTTACAATAAGTTCAAACACTAGCGATTACTTTTCCTTATAGAGTAAATGAAATAAATGCCATTAACAAAATCTAAAATAAAAATAAAAAATAAAAAAATTGAATTAAAATCATGGTTTAATAACGGCAATGGCATTTTATTTTTTATACACTTAGATATTACTGACTATTAGATATTCTTACGTTATTCTGTACACTTTTAAGCAAAAGATTTTCTAGCATCACTGTGCTCTTGTGCTTTTTTTTATAATTTTAACTAATAATAATCTATGCTGTGACTTTTATTGAAATATTTTGGAAAGTTTTTAGTTGTTATTTCCTCAGCTATGGCAGTTAATTTTTTCAAAAGATCTACTTCCGACTAAAGATTGGAATGAATGCCCCCCCCCCCCCTTAAAATAGTCGAAATACGTCTAATCCGGAAATTACAAGCTAACTTTTTCAGGTCATTCTACATGTAAAAACAGTAAGTTTTGCACCATCCGTATCTTTCTATCCCTCATCCCCGTTAAACTTAGAAAAACGGTGTTTTTCTTAAAAAAAAAAAAAAAATGTTTTCTTCGGAACTAAAAAAGCTTAAATAATATGTGGTTATTCTACTGGAAAAGTTCCATTGAAAACCATTGAAAATAAATGAATGGTTTTCAATCCTCGATTTTAATCGTAAAAATTACCATCAAAAATTTTTGGAATGCAAGGAGGCAGATGATGGGCAGATTGAAATCTATTGAAAATTATTAACCATGAAACGATAGGTTACGATTAATTTCTATTCAAAATTATTATCTTAAATAGTTTTGAATAGGAAATTTTACCATTCAATCTAACATTTTTAATCGAGTTTAATGATTCCGCTTAAATATAAAATATATTATTTTTAAAAAAAATTGTATTTAATATATATCTATATCTTTTAAATTATTTTACAACTAATCTATCAGTGAATAATTATAAATATGAATTTACAGAAATTGACCTTAACCGGACTCGAACCTACGACTCTAAGCATACTAGTTACGCGTTAATCCATTGAACCAAGATTGCTATTAGTATTTCTTACAGGAAAAACTGTTATATTGTGTTGTTTATAGACTAATTATGTATTTTGAAATTCTTTTAAAAATGTTGATAAGTCAACCAATAAATTATTTATAACCGTAAAAATAATTGAATTATCGATAACAAATTATGTTTAATATTTTTAGACAAATTAAAAGTTCAATGAAACCTCTATAGTTTTTTTACACTGAACTTACTCATAACGAACCTTACCTTTGTGAATTTTACATATGATAATTGCAATATATTTCACATGAATCATAAATTAAACATATATATATGGGACGATCCATGTCAACCGGATCACTGCTGTGTCCAAAATTTGATGTGACCAAAAAAATCGTGCAACGACTCATTTTAAAGCTTAGGATATCTACTTTCTGATGCTGTGTGCGCCTTTGCAAAATCCAACATGGCGGCTCCAATATGGCGGCTACAAGAGACAAACTCGTAAACAAAAAATTTTAATTTCAAATTTTTAGTAATAAATGATAAAAAAATTAATATTTCATATATTTATGAAAATCTGGCTCATTTCCTACAAAAAAGTAACAGAGACCATTTTCGCTAAAATGAAAAATAAAAAAGTTATAATTTTTTGAACATTTTCAAAAATAAAAAACTTTGCGATTTTTTTACTCAGAAGGAAATGACTTTGGAAAAAAAATTTAAGGAACAAAATTGCTTGAAATTCATCAAAACACAAGTGTGAATTTTTTCGAATTCCTTTGAGCGATTTTTTGCTTTTTGGATTTATCGGATTGTTTGAAAAAAAATTGAAAAAAAATTAAAAAAATTCCCAAGATCTTTGACAAAAATTCAAAAAAATCGCTCAAAGGAATTCGAAAAAATTCACACTTGTGTTTTGATGAATTTCAAGCAATTTTGTTCCTTACATTTTTTTTCCAAAGTTATTTTCTTCTGAGTAAAAAAATCGCAAAGTTTTTTATTTTTGAAAATTTTCAAAAAATTATAACATTTTTATTTTTCATTTTAGCGAAAATGGTCTCTGTTACTTTTTTGTAGGAAATGAGCCAAATTTTCATAAAAAAATATGAAATATTAATTTTTTTAACATTTATTACTAAAAATTTGAAAAATAAAATTTTTTGTTTACGAGTTTGTCTCTTGTAGCCGTCATATTGGAGCCGCCATGTTGGATGTTGCAAAGGCGCACCCTATTGAAAAAAAAACATCATTTAAAGACGTCATGAAACGACGTCTTTAAATGACGTAATTTATTGACATCGTTTATGTCACAAATTGGAACACTTGGTTCGTCATTATGAAATGACGTCATTTTGTTGATGATATACTGAAAGACGTCATTTTTGCACCCTTATTTTTGACGATAAAATAATGTCATTTTTAGAAGCACATCTTTTTTTAAATGATTTTTTCTGCAGGTAGATCAGATCAATGACAGGATTTTGAAACAGCCATTGTTTTCTTTAATGTTTGCTACTATGAATTAATGTTATTTGAGATAGGGTCGATCTTTGCACCGAATTTGAAGGAATAATGACATCGTTAATAAACGTAATATCACGTAAAAAAATATTTACATCATTTTTTTTCTAAGAATTCACGTTATTTAAGTATTACATAATATTTCAAAAAGTTTTTACCATAGAATATACAGTAACAGAACAGCATATTAATTTTACATTGGTTTATTAAGAAAATAAACAATAAATTTGACGGTTACGTCAAGTTTTACAATATAAATGGATATAATATAATGTTTTTCTTTCAATTATACTCCATAAAAGCGAAAAAAAAACACAAGAAAAAAAACTGCTAGAGAATTACCTAAAGCAAAAATTTGAATAAAAAGAAGGGAAAAGTCGCACTTACAATAAAAGTAACGGGTGAACATCTTATACTAATTCGTCGAAATTATAATGAATACCAACGCTTTTTCTTTCGTATTGGTTACTTATTTTTAACACATTCGCTGCTACAGCGAAACAAGCTGTTTTTTCCGGTGGTGCTGAACGTATAATATTTTGAGAATTCATGATATTAAATTACTATTAATCGGTTTTCTGGGATAGGTGTGGCATCTTATAACTCACCAATAACCTAAGTACGTATGACCCATAATGAGTCATGCCGCATCATGCATTTCTATAATTTTTATAAAAAAATTGTTTTTAAACAATGTATTGTATTGTTAGTAACTTAAAGCTAATTGAATGAAAATTCGACAGTGTACTGTATTGTATTAAATCATTATTTTCAGCTGTTACAACAGCGATTGTATGCTTAAAAATAAATATGCCATTTAAAGTTTTTTAACAATTATAATGCTTTCAATTTGAAAAATTAAAATTTTGTTGCAACAACTATTTGCTCGAGCAATATTATAATTTAATGCACGAACTTAATATCTTCTATTAAAACTATCAAACATCTGTTAAACTTTTAATTAATTTAAAACTAATAGAATACATTTCAAATCTTGCGATAAATTTCAATATACGCATTAATAATCGTTGATCTAGAATAATATTAATACTCGTTAAGCGGACCAGATGGGGTTGACCAGTAAAAATTTGATAATTATTACCCCATTGAAAATCTGTATATAGATTTTATGCTGAATTTACACAACTTTTGTATAAAAAAAAATTTAATAAACTTTGTAGAAAAACTTGTATAAAACTTGTACGAAAGTTGTATAAATTTTTGATAGTTTTGTTGAACAAACAACTATCCATTTTTACTGTTAATCAATTTCCAATGGTATCTCTTCATATTCCTCAAATGCGTCTTGTATATTGGCTTCAGATTCATCAACACCAGCTTGTTCACAAATTTTTAGTCTCTTAAAATAATTGTTCCTTACTTGGTTAATTATGACCCCGAGATCACGACCAAAACGTGCAATAGTTGCATTCCTTTGTTTATCTTTTGCTGCTGTCTTGACATTAGTTTTTATCAATTTCTTCTTCAACAGAAACTGAATATAGGCTTCTGTAATAATAAAAATAGGGATTTGTAACATTAGTTGCTTTTTCCAAGATTATAATAGTTTTTATAAAAAATTGTGAGTTATTCACTTTTTAAAGCTACAAATTGCCTTGCAGGTACCGGTTGTCTATCCTCAGGAGTTTTGGTACGATCTATAGCGACAGCTAATTTGATAAATTCTTTCAGTGGCCAAATATGTAGCACCAGTTCTCTCAAAAATCCTTTGCCAGTTTTAGCTTTCGTCAGAGCACTACACCAGTTTTTGTATGGCACAGACACTCCGTAATGGATTTGGAACATGTGAATCTATTTAAAGATAATGATGCGTACACATTTAGTGTAACAATTAAAATAAATTTCAATTAATATATACATACTTTTATTGACTTTCCATTTTCCTCTCGAACCGTGGATGTCCAGCTTGACAATTTTTCATGTTTTTCAAGAACAGACAGTGCATAGTCATCCGAATCGTAAGTCACATCTTTTGTCTTTCTCACATAATGTGAATTCTTCTGAAGTACTTTAATATTCTCTGGAGTTGATATGGTTTTTCTTTTTTTATCGGTGTGAGTTTCATCTGGAAATGCATCATTCAAACAGCTTGATATCGATGGATGTGGAGATTTGTGATGCTCAGCAGCAGACTTTGAAGCAAGAGGAATTTTTTTCTTACAATCACGTAAGCTGATGCTGGGAGAAACCAATGCATGTGTGGATCAATTTTTTGCTCTTTTTGATTCTAATTCTTTCAGCAATTTAGCTATTTGTTCTTCTTTGGTTTTTAAAACCTCTGCTATGTCAATTTTTTTATCAGGATCTTCTTCTAAATCAAAATTCAAATTAGTTTTCTGCATTGACGAAATTTTTATTGCTGCAGCTTCATAAGTACTGGCAAAGTCCGGTGCTAAAGGTACCTACATAAAGAAAAAAATTAAATAAATTATTATACAGAAGAGATAGCAAATCTGGAAAAGTATACACATTCAATTAGGAAAAAATATAGTGAGAAAATCATGCAAAATTTGATACGTACATTGTTATTTTTTGGGCTCCTCTGTACATTGTCTATATTTTTTTTACGTTTTGATTTTGGTTTATTCACAACTTCCTCTTCATTATTCATACCTTCTTTAGCTAGCTGATTTAAAACATCACTTCGCCTTTGGTTGGGTTTTGGCCATCTGGTACTTCGAGATTGGAGTTCAGTTAAAGAATCTATACAATGAAAGTAAATAAAATTATTTCTTTTCGAGTCAATATACACAATATTGCATTATTATAATACTTACTTGATGTCCCCAAAACTACTGCAGGTTCATAAATTATTTCTCCATCCTCATTTTGACCATTGGCTACAAAGCAATTGTAGGGAAAATTTTTGTCGAATCTGTCAAAATTTTTTATTTTGTTCTCCTGTACGAATTGCACTTTACGACTTCCAATATAAATGCGAGTAGCAGCGAAAAGAGTTTTATTTTCAACTGCATATTTACTTTTGTATTTACATATTTACATTTGTATTCACATTGCCCAAATGCTTTGCTACAGGTGTTATCAAGCTGACAGTGTGACTTTCTAATTTTATTAACAATTGGCTTATCAGAAAGCATTCAAGCGAGGAGGAGAGTACCTTCACAACGTACTTTTGGATGAAAAAGCTATGTCATCTATGATATATTATGGTAATGTATTTTGTAAATTTTGCAATCTATTACTTTATCTTTCTTTCATTTCAAGTCAGTCTTTTTGTATGTGTACCTCAATATCTGATAACATACATGTTGTAGCAGCTATATATGTAGCTTTACTGTAATTAATTTATTTAGTATACGAGAAGACTTTCAGTTTTACAATAATTTGTGAATTTCTTTTCAGATGATCATCGAACAAAGTTTGGGCTGACAGACTACGTAGAGGGATAGAAAGGAAATGCTTGCTGAACTCAGTTTTGGTAATGTACCTTTTTAAATGTAGTGAAAATCATCCTCTTTTTTAACATTTCATAGTTTATGTTAGTTTGAGATAGGTTTTAATAATAGATTTTATGTGACATTTCTAAGGTTTGCTTCATCGAAGAAAATAACTTCTCTTTCAACTTGTTTTGTGGACAAGTTTTACTGTCACGAATACATTTTTTATTGTAAGTATAAATGCAATTCACTAATAACTCAAATAATAAAGTGTTAAAAAAGTTCTCTTAAATAAAATAACATTAAAATGGCAATGTACTCACTGTGTCAGTAATTGTTATTACAATATATTTGATTTTTACAGCTTCCTTAGTAAACGTAGATAATGGCTCACTATAACAGAGGACGATGTGATCCCACTGCGGTCACACCCAGAACAACAAGATACAATCGCGAAAGACGAAGGTGCGAAGAATCAGATTCAGATTCCAGCGACAATAGTAACAGATGGAGAGAAGAGTACGCAGTTAGTATTAAATTTTGTATAAAAATGTAATGCTTGAATGAAAAAGTGTTTTTAACATATGTAATTCAATTATTTTAGCAAGTACAAGAAATTTGGCAAATGTACCAGCATCAGCAGGAGCAAGATTCTGATAATGAGTCGGTGCAAAGCCTTGAACCTCCTAGTTCGGAAAACGAAAGTCTTGAAGTTAGGCACGAACAAGTTATAATTCAAGTTTATATAAGAAAATAATTTTTATTTTCAGGAATACGTTTTAATATTAGATTGACTTTAAATATTTATTTCATAGGAATCGGAATCAAATGCATCATCTTACGCTTCTGTTTCCGTAAATGAAGACAACAGTGAATCAACAGATGGTACAATAGATGATATAGAGGTAAGTTTATAAAACTTTCTTCATTGTACTATCAGTCGAGTCAGCAAAGATAAAAGTGTGTCCCCTATTTTCCCCTTTTTGAACATTTTCCATCGTAAAGTAATGGCTTTTTTATCGACAAAATATGACGGCGTACATGATTATGTACATTGAAATGGACGAAAAATATTGTTTAAGGACTCATTTTCTTCGTTAGAATCTGTAATGAAATTTGAGCGGATCACTTTTTCAAAAAACAAGTTTTTTCATTTTTTCAAAAGTGCAAGCTCAAATTCAAGTACAGATGTTAATGAAAATAATTAGCTGTTACATATTTTTTGTTCGACAGCTACAAATTATTGTGGATTTTTTATTATAAAAGCGCTGAATAAAACACGCGAAAATTGACTTTTTATAGCAAACATATTATAAATCTGTATTTTTATTTTCTATTCGTTGTCATTGTTCAGGATCTACTGCTCGAGGAACTCGATGATGGAGGTGCTAGTGAAGAAGATTTTTTTGATTATCAAGAAATCATTGAGAATAACCCCCTATTTCGTGCTGGAAATCGATTGCAGAAAATAATAGACGACGACGATGCAGCTAATATTATTGGTGCTCGGATTGATGTCTCAAAGGTCGAAATTTTTATATCGATTATCAAGTTTTCTTTAGTTTATCATTTACCACAATCAGCTATCGCGGATTTATTAAAAATGCTTAATGTTTTTTTCGATACAGCTGATTTACCTTAATCGCGATATATGATTGACAAAATTTTCAATGATATCAGTCATGTCGACTATTTTGCATTGTGCCCAAATTGTAAGAATTACGTACGAAGATTTGACCGTGAGAAGGATCGCAATGCTTATTGTGGTCTATGTAATTTAAATTTTTCTTTGAAAGATCCTACATATACAGATTTCTTTTGTATCATAAACCCTCAATCGGAAATAGTTTACTATCTTGAAAAAAATTGGTCGTATTACGAGTCCGTTATTGAAGCTAGAACACGTAATCAAGAGGATATCAATGAATTCCATAGTGGATTAATATGTAAAAAACTGCGAAATTTATTACCCAATCATAAGAAAGACCGATTCGTAACTGTTACATTTAATAGCGATGCATCGCCTGTATTCGAAAGCTCTGCGTTTTCTGTAACGCCAATTCAAATAATGATTAATGATCTGCCTTTCAAAGTAAGAATTTCTAACCCGATTGTTTGCGGTTTCTATTTTGGTAAATCAAAAATCGACATGAACGTTTTTTTTCAGCCATTTGTAATGCAAATGAATACATTTTCCGATGAAGGAATAGGATGTAACATAAAAGGTACCGATCAGACTATTTATGTATATGCGATATGTTCTTGCGTTGATTCCATTGCACGCGCTCCAATGCAGGGACTTACTCAGTTCAACGGTTATTATGGATGCAACTGGTGTTTGCATCCAGGGTATTATATAGCTCTTGGTAGAGGGGGTAGCGTTAAATATATTTTAGTAGACGAAGAAGTAGTTGATAGAAATGATGCGGATACTCGTCGACAAATGCGAGAGGCTGTCGAATCTGGACAAACCATTATGGGAGTTATGAACTATTCAGTACTGTGTTATTTACGATACTATGATATTATTTGGGGATTTGTTCCTGATTCCATGCATTTTATTGATTCAGGTATTGGAAAACAATTTATGAAGTCTTGGATTGATGTTAAAAATTTGCCTTACTCATTAACTAACGTAGAAATTGATATGATTGATAACTTCATGAAAGCCCTGAAAGTGCCTTATAAGGTAATTCGAAATTCTCGCTCTATACGAGATAGAAGATTTTGGAAAGCCAAAGAATATCAAAACTGGATTTTATTCTATAGTACTATGGCTTTGTTGATGATTCCTCGTATGCGAGCTTACATGTTACATTGGTGTCATCTAGTAAGAGCCTACTATATTTTGTTACAAGAAAATATTACTATCGATCAGCTACGTGAAGCACATCGTTTATTAGTAATATTTGTTACCTTGACAGAAGCTTATTATGGAAGAAGTGCAATGACTTATAATTTACATCAGTGTCTTCACGTAGTACAAAGTGTCAGAAATTTTGGTTCTTTGTATCAGCATTCTGGATATGGATTTGAAAATGGGAATGAAGAAATTGCAAAAGAGGTACAAGCTGCTAAAGGTGTTTTGCACCAACTTTGTAGAGTTACTGGGATGCGTAAAAGTGAATTAGTTTTAAGAAAGTTTCTGTTACAAAACCATCCTCATTCTAATGTTCTTCCGTACGTTGAATATTTGGAAAAGAAAAAGTGCATCAAAGTTCTCAAAACTGATATTGGACGATATTTTGGTGTTCCTGCCTTCCGACAGATCAATGGATAGCAGAACTAAATTTATCCAGCTCAGCGGTACTTTATTTAAAATTAATCAAAAATGAGTGTACTTACTTATCTTGCAATAAAGTACGATTGCGAACAAATAATTCATTTGCTAAGACAATTGATAACACATTTATTCAAATTGTGTTCTTTATTGTTGATACAGTAAGCAGACAGGAATATACCATATGTAAGAGCGCAAATGTTGTAAACATGATGGATATAGATACGTACATTCCTGATTTTCAAATAAAAAGAATATTGTCAATTGATCAAAATTTGCGAGCTATAGATACTGGTACAGTTGATAGACCTTGTGTTCACATGAATTGTAAAAATGAATCTTATTTGTGCGCTCTGCCGAATGTGCTCTCTTATTAAATAGATATGTAGTGATAGAAATAGTTTATTCGTTTATTTGTCTATTATAGGACACTTTTCTCTCTCGTAGTTTTTTTTATTATATGATGATATTTACAAGAAAGAAAAAAAATTGTACATTATATTAATTGACTCAAGCGTCAACTTTATTTTTTATTTGCTTAATAAAACGTTGTAAAATTAATGTTCTGTTCTGTTACTGTATGTATATTAAAATGTAATATGATGCGCTACAAATAACGTGAACAACAAATGACGTGAATTCTTAGGAAAAAATGACGTAAATATTTTTTTACGTGATATTACGTTTTTTAACGATGTCATTATTCCTTCAAATTCGGTGCAAAGAACGACCCTATCTCAAATAACATTAATTCATAGTAGCAAACATTAAAGAAAACAATGGCTGTTTCAAAATCCTGTCATTGATCTGATCTACCTGCAGAAAAAATCATTTAAAAAAAGATGTGCTTCTAAAAATGACATTATTTTATCGTCAAAAATAAGGGTGCAAAAATGACGTCTTTCAGTATATCATCAATAAAATGACGTTATTTATTTGCCAAAAATATTTTTGGAGGAAAATGACGTCATTTCATAATGACGAACCAAGTGTTCCAATTTGTGACATAAACGATGTCAATAAATTACGTCATTTGAAGACGTCGTTTCATGACGTCTTTAAATGATGTTTTTTTTTCAATAGGGCACACAGCATCAGAAAGTAGATATCTTAAGCTTTAAAATGAGTCGTTGCACGATTTTTTTGGTCACATCAAATTTTGGACACAGCAGTGATCCGGTATATTTGAGGTTAGCTATAATATTTGAATCATTTTCAATAATACAGTCGAACTCCCGGCACTTCTCGTTGCGGCACTTCTTGCGCCCCCGCACTTCTCGCTGGCTGCGCCGCGGCACTTCTCAAAGGGCAGGGCCGTACACTGCCCCTTGCGTACCAGGGGGTCTCTCTTTCTCTTACGGTCTTATTGGAAGGCTTATTCTTCCCTCTTTATAATTTCAATAAATTTCCGAATATGTATGGATAATCCGACTTCAAACTTTTAGTTTTATGGATACACATACATAATCTGACTTTAAACTTTTAGTTTTATGGATGCAGATAATCCGATTTTAAACTTATGAACCCCTTTATAATGATTTTACACTAACAAATTAGAATCTGACAAAAAAAAACGCGATAGAGAATGTCTTAGATTTTCTCGTCAAACCAATTGATGCTTTTAATTTTTTTAAAGAAAAAAAAATTTTCCTATTTATTTTTATAATAAACAAAATTTTTAGCGATTTATTTTTATAATAAAAATGTAACAAAAATATAAAAAAATATGGTATTAAAAAAAAGAAGTATTTCGTTCGTTCATGTTTTACAAAGAAATTAAATAACTAATTATTGCCTATACATATGTAGAAATCATAAATAAAATTTATTTGCGTTCAATTTTTTAAATTATAAAAAAAAAAGTTGACTATCATATTAATTATACTTTGTTGTTAACGTATGAATTTTGTTTAATATAAGGCACAGCTGCTTATTTTGAACTAACTATTTTTGAGTCCCCCAAAGGGCCCACGCGGCAAGCTACAGTATGCCCATACCTGGCCGTACGCTCTGATTGGCTGCCGCTCACCGAGAAGTGCCAGGGCGAGCTACTCCCGAGAGCGAGAAGTGCCGGGGGTTCGACTGTACTTAACGTCATGTAATCACTATATTCTCTATATTCTGTCCTCTTCATCACTTTTCCTCTTTCGACTTTCGACTCTGCTACTTGGACAGACTTTTAAGCGCCGGCCGTTATTGTTATAGGCTCTCTCTAGATAAGATCTGAGGGTCAGAAAACCGCGCGGTATTTTGCCACAGTCCGCTGTTTCGCTCTGTTCCAACTCTGTATTAACAATAGTTAAAAGCAATCTGGCAATAGCGTTGTGATATGTCGGGATTAGAACATGTAAACACTAGATTAAAAGAAAAAAATATGTATAAATAAAAATAATGTTGATCTATAAAACTACACAAAATAACAATATCAATGAAAAGAGTTATTTTAGTAAATTAATTAGTTACTTTCTTCTAGTCAACTGTGTTTGCGTGTTTTAACCTCAACATCTCACAACGCTATTACCAGATTGCTTTTAAATATTGTTAGTACAGAATTGGAACAGAGAGAAACAGCGGACTGTGGCAAAATACCGCGCAGTTTTCTATTCCTCGGATCTTATCTGGAGACAGATTTAGGAACGCTACCGTCAACTTTTGCTCAATTCTGAATTCCGTAATATGGGATACGGCTTGACAATCTCGCTATTCATCACCTCCCTTACCCTAGCCTGCAAAGTATAATGGACAGTAAAAATAAAAAATACCATTCGAAACATCTCTAATTGAACCCTCCAAAAATGCTCATTATTTTAATTGAGCCCCTTCAGTTGTCCCAAAAAAAATTAAAAACTGTGATAATTTTTTCGTTTTTTGTAACTGCGATATCTTTAGTAATACTTAATATTTTTGTAAAAGAAACAAGGCAAAAAATTGAACCTTTGCTCGTTTTAATTGCACCCCTCTCACTTTTTCAAAATTATTAATATATATGTCAAAAACAAAATCTAACTTTATTGTATGTTCTTTTCAAATAGATTATTGGGTTATTGGGTTATTTGGAAAGAACATACAATAAAGTTAGATTGTTGTTTTTGACATATATATTAATAATTTTGAAAAAGTGAGAGGGGTGCAATTAAAACGAGCAAAGGTTCGATTTTTTGCCTTGTTTCTTTTGCAAAAATATTAAGTATTACTAAAGATATCGCAGTTGCAAAAAACGAAAAAATCATCATAGTTTTTAATTTTTTTTGGGACAACTGAAGGGGTTCAATTAAAATATTGAGCATTTTTGGAGGGTTCAATTAGAGATGTTTCGAATGGTATTTTTTTTTTTCACTGTCCATTACACTTTGCAGGCTAGGGTAAGGGGGGTCTATTCATCTCTGATACTAGTATCAGAGAATTCTTAGCTGCTACCAACTGCGAATTTCAAATGCCTAAAGACTTAAAACAAATTTTAATTATCTATCCTATTATTGTCTGTGATTACTTTGTAGTAAAGGTAGATTGATATATAACTATTATTGTTTTTATAAATAAATAAATTATTATATTTAATATTCATTGCTATAAATATAGATTAAGATAGATAATCTATAGCTATATTATTTCAATTCTTAGTAATTCTGTTTTATTTAGAAAAATCCTTAATAAATATTTAATATATTTATTAAATATATTAAATACAATACAATACAATACGCATCAATACAGATAATTAAACACATAGCTACAGTTCTTCTATGTTAACCTGTATTAATGGTAATGAATATTAAACATAACAATAATTAATTTATTTATAAAAACAGCAATAATTATATGTCAATCTACCTTTATAATAAAATAATCACAGAATATTATCTATATACTAATATTTATATACAATAAAATAATAGTATACATAACCAAGTTTTTTTTTAAGTCTTTAGGCAATAGGCATCTGACATTATACTTGGAAACAGCTAAGAATCCTCTAGTATACGCTTTACACGTACAGATTCCGTGTTTATTGGAAAGAATGGAGAACTAGCCTAATAGTAATACAAGTCTGGTACAACTACATACTGTGCTAGGTACATGCGCACGAAACAGATGTAGTTTTATTTAGTTTTAGTGCACGTGCACCAAATATGCACTTTCGGTGCACGTGTACGAATGAGAATGCCATTGCGCTGCAGAGAAAAACAGAAGAGAGTGAGAGTATTATGAGAGATTAGTCGTGAAAAGTACTGAAGCGCCCTCAAGGATGAAAGAAACGCAAATGCACATTTATTAAGCCAAAATGATTTAGTGAATATAGTCAAGTATTAAGGCTATCAAGTATAGTTTCATCGTCGTACTACTCGTACTGGCCATCGTTTTCATCAGACGCTTTAGACGTGTGTACGTTTGTGTGTGAGCCTGAGGCGTGAGTCAACATCTCAGACCTTAAAAACATTCTTAATTTTAAATATCAAATAGTTTTTTTAATGTAAACACAAGAAAAGTAGTGAGGGGTATGAAAAGATAATAAGTTACTGTTAAATTCGTTTGACACGGAAACGTCCTCGATCGACTGGACAAAATTAACATTCAAATAATTAGTACTTGTGAAATGCCTTTACGTCGAGCAAATATTGCTGTAACTGAAAGGAAGCAAGAAATTAGCGAGCCACAAAAATCCAGTGTTCACGTAAAATCTCAAGTCACAAAAACAGCTAATAATAATCTTTGAATTGTATTACTTTTCATGCACACTGACATACGTACGATACACTTTGAAATACAACGCTAAGAAATTTGGTTAGTTTTTCTACATCAATTATTTTCCAATATTCATATGAAAACACACACACATATACACAACACATATATAGCTACATGAATGTTGCTTAATTGTGTATTTAATCTGGTCTGTTGGCTTTGAATCTCGGCTATCTGTATTCTTATCACTTACATATGAATGTGTGTGTATTCCTTGTACATGATGTATGTATATAACCAATTGATTGTACATCCAGTCTGTTTAGTATATTTTTCTTTTTCATATTCTATTTATTTCCTTCTCTTAAAAAAATAAAAATAAGTTATTGTTTTGCGGTATTGTTCTCGCAATCAAGCAGCAAATAAAATTTTGTAGGGATGCAAATATCTCTAAGTGATTAACATCTTTTATTCAAATTAACAATTTGTTATAATTTATATTAAAAGAATAAATTACTTCATGACTATATTTGTTATTAAAAAATTTTCAACGAAAATTAGATAGAAGTAGGTGGGCACGTTTATAGGTTATTAACCTAAGTTTATATTACGATAAAACTGATAAGTATTGGTAGTAACAGCACAAATTTACTCGTAAATCACTTGCATTTATTTAGGCGTAATAATTTTGGGTGCATATGCATGAATGTAAAGATGTCTGCTGTGGAAACTCGTTTTCAGCTTAATCATCACTATTTGTAGAATGTTTTTGCATTTACGTCTCGTTGAATTATATCTACAAGAAGAGTGCTATAGGGGCAACTATAACGAAGTAGAGAGAGAAGGAGATAGATTCTTTATTGCGCTGATGAGGTATAAAACATTGTCCGGCAGTTGTGAATTGATACAAGAAAATAAACAAGAGAGAGACAGAGAGAGAGATAGAGAAAGAGAGAGAGAGAGTGAGAGTGTAACAGGGAGGGAAAGAGAGAGGCGATTGACGCAACAGAGAAGAGAGCAAAAAGAACATAACGAAAGAGGAGTGTTCGAGAATAATTGAGTGCGTTATGCCGTATTTTCCGATAATAATTACGTAGGCTCAAACGCCTCATACTCGTAAAGTCGTAGAGTGTAGTTGTGAATAGAACAAGTGCAAAAGTAACATCTGGTGTTCAATGTGTACATGTAAAAATGCATAAATTGAGAATTCCCGTGAAGGTCGAATTGCCCGCCGCATTAACCAGGTACGGAAAGCCTGGCTATCAACTATTTCTATACTTACTTCCACACCTTAGCATAATGAAGTATCGATGTGATGTGTACACTACAATGACGCATTCAGTTCTTGTGTCCATCTAGTTAGTAGTTTGGCTACATGTAGGTCGTGTTGTTTTTTATATTCTATTCGACGCGTTTTACACTGTTATCAGACATTCTATGTTTTCAAATAACTTTTTGCAACAAACTATCATCCCTTTTCTTTTTTACAAATAAGTTTCTATGATCAATTTTTACTATTCAATCCTGTGAATGTACTGTGATTCCAGTGATACTATATTCAAGTTCAGTTTATCAATAGGAACAATTTTTCAAGTAATCTTAATCTATGAATAAATATTTAATATGATTTTTGAAGTATGTCAAACGTTTTGCTACGTTTCATGTCAACAATTATCTTATACACTACTTTAGTACTAAAGTGGTTGATACATAAACTTTTTACACCGCATGCGATTTCTTTTCAACTGACTATAACAGCAGAGTAAGTGACGGAATACATGTCTTTTTAGAATCTTTTAAAATATCGTGCAATTGTATTATTTTGCAGATTTATATTATTAATTTCGTAGGTGTTTTTTGTATATCTGATTTATATTTTGTTTGTTTGTCGTAATGTATACTCTGAGACCTTGTCAGCATGTCAATATTAAGAATTTTATTTGTTGTGATAATTTCAAACATATCTAATTTTTTCCTTATTACTTAAAGATGAGAATTCAATATAAGATTAACTTTTTTGTTTATCATTACTTTATTAGTTCGTTAGTTACAATAAAGTACTTTTAGTCATCAATTACTGTTTGTGTATAATATTTACTCCATCAATGATAGAAATAGTTATAGAATAATGTAAGTATATCCCACCCACACTGAATCAATTGATTCATCTGTAGCTTGTGAAATGAGTTATATTTATTCATTCCATGCTTAGTTCAGGTTTCAAGTTTAAAGAGTACATACTTATATTTTGATTTTGAATTGAGAACTATTTAAACTTTTTCTTTTTTACCTTTTAGTTAAAAGTATTTAAGTATATTTTTATTTACTTAAAAAAATATTAACAAAATAGTTTCATATGTGCTTTATTTGTACATTAATCAAACAACTTTATAGGCTAGAAACACATAAAGTTTGATATTACATTTTATTTTATATTTTTATGACTATGAGTTCATAATTTTTGTGAGATATTCAATTATCGTATATAACTAACTATGAGTAGAAATGAACAATATATAGCCACAATTTCATTTCTTATCAAAAAATAATTTATATTCTATTTTATAAATTATAATGATCTTCTTCATGATATATATATTATTCTCATTAAAATTAAATAAATAAATATTTGGATAATTTTTCTTTTAATAATAACTCTTATTTCTAATTCAGATTATATTTTCTCTTCAATCTCCTAATAACACAATCAATAACAGAATTATTAAACTCATCAAATGAATGGTATCATAGAAATAAAAGAAATTTATAGGCTAATTTTTATTTATTTTTAGAATGGTATTGGATCCTAAAGTAACTACTCTTCATAACGATTACGGAAGTTTTGACAAACCACTTGGTGAAGGTAGTCAAAATAAAGATACTGAAGCTACTGTTGATGCCAGCAGCAGTGGGATGGCGCAATCCAGTGATGTTTACCAAAGGCAGCCACTGCTTCCTGTTGTACAAACAAAAAGTAAGGATAAATGGGGTGGAGTTGGGTCTAGTTGTGATTATTATGAAGATGAAGAGGATGATAAAATAGATGGATTAAATCATATTTGTCATCAAAACATACAAAATCGATCTGGCAGTGGCATTATTAAAATTGACATACCAGCTCCACTCAGAGAAGAACCTCGTTTCCCTAAAGAGAAGTGGAAAACCTTTATTGGTTAGAACATTTTATGAATGTGAACTAAAATCATATTGGTTTATCTAACAATTCAATCTAACATTATGAATATAAATTTGCAGCATTCCTGTTTATGGTTGTAAATTTTATACTGACCACTACTTCTCTCGCCATGGTTCATGATCGGGTACCAGATCGAATACCTCTCCCAGATACAGTTTTAGATAATATTGCTCCTCAAGATTGGGCTCTTGATGTATCTGAAATCTTAATAATGATAATGACCAGTTTTGCAATGATTTTTATTATTTTCCATAAACACAGGTAATGAAAATCAGCTTTATTGACTAGATAGTTTTGATTTATAGACATAGTAATTAAAAAAGTTTATTTACACAGATTTATAGTTATTAGACGTGTATTTTTATTAATGGGACTATTATATCTGATGAGAAGCATTACAATGTATGTCACTGTACTTCCAGTGGCTAGTAAATCCTATTATTGTAGTCCCAAAATAAATAGTACAAGTCCACTAATTGTAACTCAACGAGTTCTTCAACTAATATCTGGATTTGGATTGTCAATCAATGGCAAACATACATATTGCGGCGATAACATATATAGTGGACACACAGTTGTGCTAGTTCTTTGTTATTTAATTATTAAAGAATGTAAGCAAGAAAATGGCATTTTCAATGATTTGCACAGGAATAATTTTAATGTAAATCTGTCATTTTTATAGATTCACCAAAAAAATGCCACCCTATTCATTGGCTGGCAGGAATATCTTCATTTGTTGGAGTGATTATGGTATTAATTTCTCATGGTCATTATACTATTGATGTAATAATAGCATATTATATAACAACGCGGTTATGGTACATATATCATACAATGGCAAACAATTCACAGTTAAAAGTAAGTTTTCATTATTGAATATTTTTATGGAAAAAATTAACTTCTATCTTATGTTATTATAGCAATATGGATCAAACAACTTTTTAGCTCGTCTTTGGTGGTTCCCTATATTTAGATATTTTGAAAAGAATGTAAGTGGTACTGTTCCACGACAATATGAGTGGCCTTTACCCTGGCCTCGAAGATTACTTGCCAAGCACCCTAACAGAGACAGTTAATATTTATCAAAGCTTCATAAAGGAGCACATGTTCCACAGTGATATTTAATGTATATACTTATTTACGCTTATGATACAAAGTCACTTCAAATAGTAAATCTCCACAAAGTAAAATTTTATGTAAATGTGTGGAGCAAGAGTTTGAAATTTTTAAATACTGGTCAACGTCCAATCACAAGATCAAACACTTTGTGATCTGCTATGCTCAAAACCGTTGCATAGAACGGTTATTCTATTATTTTGCAATTTTTTGATTTTTATACAATATTTACAGAGATGGAAGTATGAATAAATTCTCATAAAAAGTGTAAACAATGTAGTAAGCCGTTTATAAAAAGTAGAAATTTATCAAATTATGTTAGTCTAGAATTTTGAAAACAGTTTTGCATGGGTGATATATTTTATGTGTTAATAATTTACTTTTATTGACATGAAAAAATTGTCTTTAGATTTGACAATTGATTCATAAATAAGTTATTTAGACACAACTATTTGATTCAAAATTGATTATGCCAAAATATTTAACTGAAAGATTTATTTTAATAATTTTTCAATTAATCATGCAATAAAATTTGCACTAAAATCTATTTACATAATTACATTAAATTTAGCTATAAGAAACACACATCAATATAAAAAGTCTCATTTGAAAGTTCAATTCAGTGATTTCATGGGACCAATGACATTGGTTGGGGACTTTGTTAATTGTTTTACGTATTTTAATTATTCTACAATTTATAGTTGGCAGAAACACATAGTTTACAATGAATATGATACATTGCTCAAAAATAAAACTTCAGAACTGAAACTTATGAATATTTTTACGTTTGTTATAGTAAAATTTACCAGAAAAAATTACAAAAAAAATGACTTAAAAACCTTTTTTTTTTTAAAGGTGTATTTTGAACATAGCAGTTGTTTACATAGATTTAGTTAAAGTTAGAGGATTTAAAAAATGCGCGAATAAATAAATTTTGTAAATGTGGCTTACAATTATGTATATACTTACATACAAGTTGTAACCAATTAGATGACGTTAAGAATGAAGGGTTTGGTATTTTAAATGTATTATTTGTTGTGCAATGACGTGAAATACTAATATTAGTATGGAAACGAAATATACGAACATCTTTTCATTACAATCTTTTACTAAAACATTCATGTATTATTTAAAATTAATTAGTTATAATTCATTAATTTTCAAGTTGTTGGTCTTGAATATATATTTCAACTATACTTGCAAATTTCATTCGATAGTTCAAATACCATTATCAGGTATGCATGTGTATATATAGCGTATTATATATGTACATATACCTTCATACTTTTCATACTTTAGGGCTTGCCTCAAACAGCAAGAATTAAGAATTATAGAATTTTCTTAATAATATCAAACATTAAAATTCATAAAATATTTTAATTGTACATATTTATACACACGCGCGCGCACACACACATACACACACACACACGCGCGCGCGCGCGCGCGTGATCGACTGGTAGGTCTACTGTGAAGTATAAATTCAAACTAATGATTTTGTAAACACTCATATATTTATATTTTTTTTATCTTCTTGTCACGTAGTGGCTCGAAAATATTTTGCATACGTGTGTAAGCTATAAAGACAATGTACTATTTTCGTACATAGAGATAAGTGTTGGAAAAATATGCTTGCATAGGATATTTACAATACAGAGTAAACATAAAAAACGTAATACTATTAAAAGATAAGTAAATGTTGAATAAAAAGACTGTAAAATTTTACATCGTTGATTACATAAAACTAAAAAAAGCTTTAAAAAACTTGAACATTGCACTTGTGACAGAAGTTTGTGTGCCTTATGTATATCCAACCAATAAATTTATTCATGTTGCACGTATAAATACTCTAAGCAGAACAAAGAAAGCTTTTTATATGGCATTACTAAGGATCTGCGTGCGCATTAATATCGTATAGAAAGTATACTCCGTGCATTATATAAGAGCTAAATGTAGATACTTTTTAAAATGTGAAGACGTTTGATCAAATTGATTTCCGAGAACATAATTCCGCGATGAAGCTCGCGAGTTTGAAATGATAGTTCTTTTATGTTACAAGCAGATGTGATTGTAAAATATCACGTCAAAATGATAAATACTTGCTATTCAAGCTTCAAGAAGTTTTTTATTCGTCTTTTTGTCATTCAACTAATTCAAGTAATTGAATAATTTTAGAATCATAATTGGAAAAATGCGAAATCTTTGTTTATTTGAAATAACGGTTACTTCTAATTTTTCGTCAATCAACCTAAAAATACTAAGAACACAACTTAGCTTGTACTAAATTTTTGTACAGGACTGTCATGATATTAACTAAAAAAAAGTTAATGAGTTCACTTATAAATTCAAGCTCAATTGTAGAACAGCAGATAAAAAAAATATAAAGTTTCAAATAAGTCCCAACACTTTTTCTCGTTTCAATTTTAGATATGCCATGATTTACTGCCTCAGACTTTCTTATAATTTTAATTTTATCCTACAAACGTTTACATTTTTCTACTCATAAAATAAATTCATCTTTACATGAAATTTATTGAGTGTCTTCCTCTATAGCGTTTGAAAATTCATATAATTTACTGATCGCACCATACAATATTATATATATTTTATTTGCATTTATAAACATTATATTTGAAGTTAATTATGCAAATAGTTAAATAGATAGAACCATCTTTGTTTTTTGAAAACTAAATCATAAGTGGGCTTATTAATTTTTTTGAGTGAACGCTGCTATAATGATTTTAAGAATATTTGAGATCCCATTTTTTTCGATCGTGATTATGACTATCAAATGATAAAAAATTAATCTGGACACCGATCTTGAAGTTTTTATGCTGTGTATTTATTTATGTACAATTGTTTCGTTTATTTTTTGTGTAAAATATATATACTTTCAGAGAATCATTTCTAAACCGATAGTTCTTGCTGTAGGCGTATAGAAAATGGAGATTTTAAGTTTGATGCCGATTCCAACTTCCTAAGTGATGAATGTTACTGTCTCGAAACACAAAAATCGTTAATATACTTAGTACCTTATTTCATTGGCTGGCTTTTTACAAAAACATTTACTAAAAGAACCATTTTGATTTACAAAATGGTTTTATGATCTACTCTGCTCGTTAAAATAGCGATGATTTTCTATCGAGAAATTAAGAACAAGCCAAAATCTCCATTTACTATAAATATTCCCGCTTTTATCGTAATGTACAAGTTCATGTTATGTTAATGTATACATGAATCTTTGAGTATGATCATTTAATTAATTGCATTACTAAATAAAGTGCCGTGAGATACCGGAAAACTATTGGATATTTATTACAACCCTAATAACTGATAGAGTAAAGAGTATTCTTGCGTAACCAGTTTTTAGGGAATCGGTGTCAGGAACATTTTGGATACGCAACAGTTTGCACACTATATATGTAATATTTTGTTTCCGAAGTTTCCACGAAGCTTAAATGGTCATATGCGTTCAAGCAGAAAAACTGGAACCTTTACAATAGTTCAATGCGTATGAAAATTCATTAAAAAATTACGAAATAAACATATTTGTATATACAACTATTAATACATTTCACATCAATTTATTTGTTTGTATGCATTTTTTCTACTTACAAAAGATTAAGTATATTCATAATGTTTCATATCTCACAAAACATTAGCATCAGTTGGATCTGGTGGTATATTAGTCTGCCGGTCAGAAAATTCGGAATGGGATCCCGCATGGGGATCTATATATCCTATATAGGATATTACATGGGTCCCATGTGAGATCCCATGTAAAACGCACCCGGAAAATTGATAAAAATTTCCATGTAGAATCTCCAATGGGATTTCAAAAAATTGTAAAAAAAAAATATCTGATCAGTGTGTTGACGACCATGAATATATCTAAATATATCTAATAATTCATATATATATATATATAAATATATCTAATAATTCATATATATAAAATATATGTTTTTCAAAATAATTGATTGTACGCATAATGTTGATTTTTTTATTTTCTATTGGTAGAACCTTGCATTTATTTACTTATCATTTTGTAATTATTGAGAGAAGTTCAACTGAATAGTGTGTATACGAGAGAGAAAGAGAAAGACATGCAGAATGGCACGGTGAATCGTTGTCGTTATTTGCATCAGCAGCAGGTTGGATACTTTAGTGCGTCGGTAATTTTTTTTGGATTATTTCACATACTCATTCATTGAATTGAGAGTTGAGTCTGTGAGAAAAAACAATTACACAAAGTATCTTTTTTGTACGTATATTTGTCGGACGTGTGGGATAGCGATTATGATTTTCATAAAAATTAGTATAGTAAAAATACTCTTACACTAACCTACGAAGCAGATTGGAGTACCCACAATATTTTCACGAAATATTACATCGTTACGGTCGATCGAAAAATATTAAAAAAGATTTTTACTTATTTGGAAATGGTTTTTCTGGCCTCCAGTGCTTCCAAATAAACGGCTGTTCTGTAAAAAAACTTCAAAAAGAGAGGGAGCGAAATATGATGTGTCAACATTGGAAAACTTTTCAAGTTCGATTGTAGTGCCTTTGATCATTTATTGCTAGAGGTTACCAATATGATTCCACGACTCAATGACTATAGACGTAGACGTTCGTATCCACTCGTTGAAGATTTTTTACAGAACAGCCGTTTATTTGGAAGCACTGGAGGCCGGAAAAACCATTTCCAAATAAGTAAAAATCTTTTTCTAATTTTTCGATCGACCGTAACGATGTAATATTCCGTGAAAAGCTTCTTAGGTTAGTGTACGAGTTTTTTTTACTATACTAATTTTTACGAAAATCATAATCGCTGTCCCACACGTCCGACAAAGATACTCTGTGAATTGTTTTTTTTTACAGACTCAACTCTTAATTCAATGAACAAGTATGTGAAATACTCCAAAAAAATTATATACGCACTAAAGTATCCAACCTGCTCCTGATGCAAAAAACGACAACGATTCACCGTGCCATTTTGCATATCGTTCTCTTTCTCTCTCGTATACACACTATTCAGTTGGACTTCTCTCAAGAATTTCAAAATGATAAATAAATAAATGCAAGGTTCTACCAATAAAAAATAAATAATCTACACTATGTATACAACCAATTATTTTGAAAAAAATATATGTATATCCGATACGTGTGTGGATTATTCATGGTCGTTCACACATGGATCAGAAATTTTGTTAAATAATTCTTTGAAATTCCATGTATGATCCCATGTGAGATTCTGTAATGATTTTTAATTTTTTGAAATCCAAATGTAGGAAACCATGTGGGGTTTATTTTATTAAATTCTCATATGGGATCTTATGCGGGATTTTATGTGGGATTCCTCATAGGATTCCGTGCAAAACTTTACGTTATCAATGATGAAATTAAAAAAGGAAGAAATTGGTAAGAAAAAATTTTTTATGTATTTCAAATTGCTCCGATTTGACCATAAATGGAAATAAGAAAACTATTGTAAGATTTAAGCCTCATTATTTGCTTCATCATCTTACCTTGTAGTTCTCACACACAAGATGAGTAACAGTCAAATGACTAATCGATTTCATTAATTAAAAAGAGCAATTTTTCAACCACATTTATGTACGTATTCTAGAGTTGAGGTAAGAAGTTATCAATATTTGAAGTTATTTAAAAATGATAAATATTAGAACTTTCTAAAATTCTATATCTTGACATAAAGCTTCATTGGTAAGTACTGTTAAACTTATATTTTGATATACAAGAACAGTTTATTGAGTAAACTAGTTGTAAAAATAGCATCGTTATAAGTTAGAGCAAACTTTCACATCCACGTAGTTCTGTTAAGATAAATGAAAGTAAACAACAAAGTAACGTATTCCTAAGGATCTCACTCATATTATAAGGGTTCATAAATTTAATTATTGGCAATCGAGATTTTTTAGGATAAACGTTGGATTTTAAAAAATTTAAATTTTGTTGATTTCGTACCCTGCGACATTTTATAATTTGAAATGTTTTAATTCTACGTCCTTAGAGATAAAACTTTGTTTTTTGTGAAAGTTTCCATATTGGTTCTGTTGACATATCTTTGAATTAATCATCATGCAAATAGTAATTAAAAATTTTTTCGTGACTGCGTGTGCGTACCTGGCGCTGCCCTTCGAAGAATTTTCTTTTCTAAACTCTTGCAACATGGGGTGAATATGGGGAAAATAAATTTAATTAAGACATGTCGAATGGAAAATTTTTTTCAACACGTTTTTAGTGAAAATGTTATGTTCTTGTACTAAAAAGTTTAGAATCGCTTCATTTACATAAATAAAATAACATTTTTAATTAATAAAATCTCGCATCTATAGACGTAAAACCAAAATTTGTACCGATTGGTCATGTATAATTTATTTCATTTAAAGCCTATTTCAAAAGCTTACTTTTTTGAAAATTCCGTATTCTTTAATTAAAAATCTTTGCTGTTATTCGATTATCAGCTCCAAATTTTTGTTTAAACTCGTATAGAAAGACGGGAACAGAGGAGAGAGCTAAAATATATGAGATCGTTCGAATAGAACTTGTTTCAAGGTGTTTATTTTTAAAGCTGACTTACGAACATTTTGTTTTCAGTTAAAAAGTGTATCAATCGTTATTGTGCCAGCCCTATGCAAAAAATTGATGTGATTTTTTTCTCAAACTTTTGTGGATATGATCATGTAGAGGGGAAAACCAACTATCGCATATAAATTACTTTATAGTAAATGTGTAAAAAAAATACCGAACTCTTTACATCTCAGTGAATAATGCCATATATGAATAAAACAAAAAAACTGATTGAAAAATTTGAAATGGATTATTCAAGAATTAATAAGTTATTACGCCGCAGAAAAATAGCGATGAATGTGGATGATACGCGTAACGAAGTATATCGATGGTTCAGCATATGCAGCAATTTCAAGCACGTTGTCAAAGACAGCGGCGCTGCATCGTTTGGAATGTCACGATAAAAAATCACAACAAATCGTCAGATAAAAAGTTGGATAAAATATCGAAATTCGTGCGTGCGAACTGGAAATGCAGATTTAAAATAGAAATAAATAGAATCAGCAAGGTCAAGATGCAGGTGTGACGGAAAGAGAAAAAATCGCGAGAGCAATCGTGAAATGGAGCCGGCGAGGTGAGCGGAGGGCAGGACGACAGGTCGAGGTTAGCGCAGCGGCAATAACGAGCGACACGCGGATCGCAGCGAGACGCAGACGGCGCGGAGGAAGCCCGTGAAAAAGTGGCACGAGTTCGAGCCGATCTCGGCCGAACTGGCCATGCTGCGCGGCCTCAGCTCGACACACTCGCCGCGCTTCAAGCCGGCCTCGCGCGGCCTGCAGGCCAGCGCGGCCTGCTGCGCCGCCGCGGCGCTGGCCCACCTGCTCGAGCCGGCCGACTGGCGGCCCGCGCTGCTGGAGCTCGCGCTCGACTGCGGCGACCGGCTGTTCCGCGCGAGCAAGGCGAGCCAGCAGCCGGCGAGCGCCCCGCGCGCCCTCGCCTGCGCCCAGCTGCAGCCCGAGTTCTACCTGGGCGGCTACCGCTGCCGGCTGTGCGTGGAGCCCGCGCTGCGCGGCCGCGGCCCCTGCGAGCTGCAGCGCGCGCTGGCCGAGCTGCTGCTGGGGCCCGAGCCCGGCTACGGCGCGCTGTCGGACGCGCGCGGGCGCTGCGCGGCCGTCTGGAGCCGGCCCGCCGCGGGCCCCGCGCTGTTCCACTTCGAGCCCGGGCCCTGCGACGAGCGCGGCCGGCGCGCCGCCGCCGGTGCCGCCTGCCTGGCGCGCTGCGCGGACCTGCGCGTCCTGTGCGCGCGGCTGGCGGCGCTAGGGCCCGGCGCGGCCGGCTTCCGCCTGGAGCGGCTGCGCCTGGTGCGGCTGCAGCCGGTGGGCCGCGGGCCCTGGCGCGGCCGCGAGGCCGGCCTGCTGCGGCTGGACGCGCGGCAGCTGCGGGCCTTCGGGGGCCCGGCGCGCGGCGCGCGCGCGACCTCGGGCTCGGGGGGGGCGGCCGAGCGCCGGCCGGCCGCGGGCCCGGAGGCCGCGGCCGCGGGCGCGGGGCCGGCGGGCGCCTGCTGCGGACGACCGCTGGCCGAGCGCCGCTTGGACCCCGAGGGCGCCGGCTTCCCGCAGCTGAGCGCCAACGTGCCGCCGAGCCTGGGGCCGCTGGGGCGCGAGCCCGCCATGGCCGTCCTGCACGGGCGCAGCCACGAGGCGGACGCGACTTACCGTGCCGGCGGTCGGCAGAGCGCGGCCAACTGCGTGGTGGCCCTGGCCATGCGCAAGGCGCAGCCCGTGCGCACCTGGCTGCGGGAGAGCCTCGATCGCGTGCTCGCCGCCGGCGACGAGCTGTACGCGCGCGTTCGCGCGGCGCAGCCCGGCGTCGAGTCCGTGAGCGCCGCCGACATGCACCACGCCCAGCTGCAGGTGGGCCCCTCTGCGGCCGCGCCGCGGGCGCACCCTGCTCATCCTTATCGCCTTGTCGCTCGCTGCTCCTCCGCAGATCGACGCGCGAAAGATGTTCGTCTCCGTGGACCTACTGACAGTCGTTGGTACCATCGTGTCAAGGACTGGCGCGGTGGCCAACTTGAAGCAGGGCCTGCAGGAGTTCTTCCTCGATAGCAGCGAGGGCGTGCTCGAGTGCTTTTCCCTGACCGTGGCTCTGTGGAAGGAGGACGACTACTATTACCTGTTCGACTCCCGCGCTTGCGATGTCAACGGTGTGCGCGTGGTCGCTAGCCAGTCAGGTAGGACTCGCAGTAACGGTTCGCCACCGCTCGTGCAGCACTGATTTGTGCGCGTCAGGAGGGAGCGGCAAGGGCAGTGCCTCCTCCCCGACAGAGAAAAAACCTGTCGGCAAGTGTTGCGTAATACGTTTCGCCAAGCTCACTCTGCTCGATACCCATCTGCGGAAGAACTTGGATCCCACCGAAACGAACGACCGGTTCGTTATACGTCGCGTTACGGTTACCGACGATATCCCGGGTACTCGACCGTGGAACTCCTTCGAAGCAGCCGCCGCGGGTAAAAGCTGGATGCTTAAAGGGACCATCGGTGGCGACAGCGACATTTTCAGTGATCACAGTCGCGGGATTCAGGGTCTTGCGATAGCCGTCGTGTGCTTGATCTCGGCCAAAACTATCCAGCCATCCAACTGGTTCAAAGAGGACGTGGATGACGCGGTTCGAGTGGGTGACTCCTACTACAACTGGTGTATACCGTACGGCGGAGAGGTGAATATGTTTTAGCAAGTGGACTCTAAACTTGCAGTCTTTTCAGTTTTTTGAGTTTCCAAGCCGAAAAAAGCTTTCGGATTACCGACTTGTCTCCGAGCTTGACAACTATTCTGTCACGGAGCCAGATAAGGTTTTCTGGCCTTTTCAATTTGAATGGATTAACCAAGGATTTTTTGTGTATTTTCAGTCGAATTTAATTTTTTTTCATGAAATTGTAATCTTATTACTATTAACAATTTTTCTTATTATTTAAATTCTTATTATTATTAACAATAACGAGTGAATTTAGAAACCCTTGGTTGGTTTATTCCGATTAAAAAAGCCATGAGACGGAGTACTTCTGACAGTTTGACTAACTTGCAACAATCAGAATATAGACTTTTCTTACTCGTAAAGAGTCTCTAAATCATCTTAATTATTTTGAAATATGCAAATTATGCGTTCCAATCATTGGCCACTATGAAATTTCAAGTTAAAAAAAATTTTTTTTCTTAATTAATGAATGAACAGTTAAGCTCAGACAGTCGGGAAAGCTTATCACTATTGGTCGTTTTTCACAACAAAGGGCAAATTATTTCTGTGAAATAAATGTCCCATGATATTTCCTATACGAAGATTGACACTTAACGAGAAAGTATATGACTCTACTGGTTTCATTGTTATCAGTTTAAAAATTGGTCTAATGTTAAAACTACTTCAAACATAATAATCAATGTGACAATGAGGTTTTCGTATATTGATAATACTTGTAGAGCGACGGTGACGAAGAAAAATCTTTAAACATCAAACGCTTGAAAAAATATCTGTACTATAAGAAGTGCAAGGCTATTATCAACGTGAAAGAATCCTGTGTTATGGGCAATTTACAAACAGAAAACGACAGTGACGCCAAAAGCTTAGAGAACGGAGTTTTGGACTTTTTTAAACAGCAACAATATGGCATTGTGGAAGCTAACGGACAGTTCTTTGCCATTTGGAAATTCGAAGAAGAACTGAAGGACAACAGCATAGAAATGGCTTATTATTTAATGCATGACAATCCGTCACAAGCATTTCTTAGCAAGATTTTATCTAAGCCCGGCAAAATTGAATTATCTGCCTGTGTATTCCGATTCGTCGAAGTTACCGAATTAGTTGCCGTCTTAACCGAATTATTGCAAGTTCAAAGCGAAGAAGACCAGTTGGATTACTTCATTCACGAAGTAGAAGTGGTGTCGATTAGTGAGCCCATGACAGACGAAGAAATTCAAAAGGACAAGGCCATCCCCGTAAGACCTGACCTACGAAATTACGCAGCTTTTGGCGATTACGGGGCAACTCTAGCCGGCAATTTTAATCAGAATGATGAGGCGATTTTCAAAAGGGAAACCAGAGGTAAACAACAAGCAGCCAGTGCTCTGGTCACACTGGCCATGACCAAAATTTTTTACCCATATCTGTGGTATCGGGAAGTTGTGGATGATATACTGAAGATGGGTGACAAATTGACCCATGAAAATCTGAAAAATCTGCCTGAAGCCGACAACGAAGATGAGGAAAATGCCAGATATTATCTGTTACCAAGTGAAATCGGCAATGACTTCGCACTTGGTGTTAATCAAATGTCCCTGAGCGTGGAGGAAGAAACTTTTTCGGGTAAACTCGACGAACTTAACGCAACCTTACAAGAGTTTTTTGCCGCTAACAAAATGGGAATATTTCGACAAGATAAGGTATTTTGCCCAATGACAAATCGTTCTTGCATATATCGTGGCATTCGGCGCTTATGCCGATACTCTTACATCTGAATTGTTTTATGGGAACCACAGATCATCTTACCGATTTGGAGAGAGGAGGCTGCTTTCTTTACCATGGATCCTGTAGGAAAGCAAGCGGCAAGCGTGTACTGGTTTATCAATATTCAATCCTTAGTCGATATTTTGGAGGAGTCCACGGAGAAAACCGACGCAAATTTCTTTATTGATACCGTCACTGTCGAGAATAAATTTATAGAGTCAGAGCTGCCAGAAGAAAACCTTGTTACGGAGGATCGTTGGTATAACTTTTCGAAAATAGCAGATGGGATTTGGCAAATAAATTGCAAGATGAATGATGAAACAAACGTAGAAGATGACGTTGCAGAGCTCAATTGTAGCACTGCAAACTCTGTGATGGCGATTGTTTTTTCAAAGGTTCGCTTTCAATTATTACCAACAAAGGCATGCTTCGGAGTCGGATCACTGTTGCACTCTTGCAGGCGTACGAAGCGCGTTTTTGGTCGCAGCAACTACTCGATGAGATAACAGCAGCAGGAAGAAGCTTACATGCACAGAGCGTGATTAGACTGGGAGAAGATAGGTTCTTGCGACCCAACGAAGTGATCGACGAATTTTTTGTTTCCGACCGCCGAATTGAGTTGGACGTTCAGGATTGCGTGCAAGCTGGAAAAATTAACGGGCAAGGCTCGAAAATACAGAGCCTGCAAAGCGGCTGCGTCGCGTTTTTTGAAAAGTTCAGCTCCGGTTGTTTGTCGCTGTTGGCCGCAAGGACACAGGCCATTTGGGCGATCGAGGATCACTTTTACAGCTTCGAGCCTGGACGTTCGCTAATGCGCTTCGAAAGTCTAGCTTTACTGGTCGAGCAGCTTGAAGCGAATGCCGATGGGAACAGTGATTTTGAGATAACGAGTATCGAGGTGGTCGATTGGAATAAACTGCCACCATGGCACTTCGATCCAAGCCCTGCAGTTCGTCCATCCGACCTGCCGCCTCTCAACGCCTACAGCAGATTGCCAGGTAAGGTACAACGTCAATAGAGGCAATCGAGCGAGTGAACGGCAAACCGTCATGCTCGTGCTCCAGGCAAAGCTCGCGCTATACTGCGGGCTTCCATCCACCAAGAGTCGGACGTATTTCCCAAAGAGGTCAGAGGTTGCCAGAGTGCAGCCAACTGCATAACGGCTCTAGCAATGTCGCAGATTAAGAACCCTGTGACTTGGACGAGAAAGACCCTCGATGAGATTCTGGCCTTCGGTCTGAATCTGCATTTGGAGAGCGCGAAGAGCTTGGGCGCGAGGTCTTCCCGGCTAAAGCCACAGGACATCGCGAGGATCTTTCAGATGGGCCCGAACGTCTTGGCAGTTGACGTGGAGAGCGACACGGTGACCGGTAAGTTAGGGCGCGAGCGGACAAAGCACTGGCTGGTTGCGTTCGCGCGTTCAGGAACGGTGGAGCAGCCTCCGGCAGAACTGGACGGAGACAGCGGCAAAACGGCTGCGCAACGAAAGGGGCCCGGACAGGCCAAGAACAACAAGACGGATAAGAAGGCCAAGAAAAAAGGAGTCGAGTCAAAGAAACGCGCGAGGCCCGAGCCGCCGTCCGCTCCGACGCTCGCCGACGGACTGAACGAGTTTTTTGAGAAGCATAGCGCCGGCGTGCTCGCTGTCGGCCGATTCACGGTCGCCATCTGGAGAGCCAGCGGAGTCTACTTCGTGTTCGACCCAAGGCCGAGGAACAACCAAGGTTAGCTAAGCCGGCGCTCCGCCGCAAAGACAGCAGCGTGTGTTTGGATCGCCGATCTGCTTGAAACTTGGGACAATCCTGTCGTACGTAAAAACGTGTCAGAAGCCGCAGACCCCCGGTTCGACGCCTTATTTTCGCGCCGGAGGACCGACAGTCCTGCGATTCGGGAAAATCCAGTGTCAGGGGAGGACTGCGGCTGCTCGCGCGTTTTCGCTGCAAAGGGATTGGGCAGAGCTTCGAGCGCGTCGCCGGTCGAAACATGCCCGGCTCCGCTTCTGCTCGCCTCGCATAACGCGCGCCACGCGCAGGCCGAGGAGGGGAGCCCGGCGACGCCGCGAGCTGCGTCTGCTGGTTCGCCTGCAGGCAGCCGTTCGGCCAGTTGCTGGCCGACAACGCCACCCAGGACGGCTACCGGGGCGCGTTCCGGATCTGCTCAGCGCTGGCGCGGCGGCTGGCCGTGGAGCCGCTGCCCGCGCTGCCGTCCGCGGGCCCCGGCTTCGAGCGCCTCGACGCGCGGCTGAGCACGCTGGTGGCCGGGTCCGGCTGGCACATGGCCGCGGCGCGCTTCCCGCCCGAGACTCGCGGCCTGCAGAGCAGCGCCGTCGCCTGCGCGGCCCTGGTGCTGGCGCGACTGCGCGCGCTGCCCGGCTGGCCGGCCGCGCTGCTGCGCGCTGCGCTGACACTCGGCGACCGGCTGCACGCGGAATGCGCGCGGCCGCGGCGCCACCTCGCGCCCGCCGAGCTGCCGCGGCTGCTGGCGCTGGGCGAGCTGCGCGCGCGGCTGCGCCTCGAAGAGGGTTTGGCCGCCGGGCTGAGCCTCGAGGCCGACCTGTGCCGCGCGCTCGGCCTGTTCTTCGAGGCCGGGCGCGACGCGGGTCTGCTGCACACCGCCGGTCTGTCGCTGGCCGTGGCGCACCACTCGGGCCGCTTCTTCCTACTGGACCCCAGCGACGACAACGCGCGTGGCTGCGCCTGTCTGCTGCGCTGTGATAGCCTAGCGGCACTGGCCCAGGCCGCGGCGGCCGTGGGCGTCTTCCGCGGGCCCGCGCCCTTCGTCCTCAGCGCGCTGCACGTCGACGAGCTGCGCTTCTTCGAACTGTAGCTAATAAAGGGTTGGGCATCGAATGACCGACGAGCAGCGAAAACCTTCTCAAATTGCTAATTTTATTTATAGTTTTATGACACAAATCACTTTGAGCATCTACATGAGTAGGAGTACAAGCTATACGAGAATGAATTTGATACAGATCACTTATTAGCGTAAATACAATGTCTCAATTACATGCTATGAACTAGATACTTAGAAAACACTGTACAGCGCAGCCGAACTGTCGGGCATACTTTACATATAATACAAGCGCGCCCAAAAGCGAGACGCGACCTATTCGATCAGTCGCATCGGCTCGTTTTCGGGCGCGCGATTCTTTTTGCATTTTCTATCACGCTGCCTCTTTTTTCTCTCTAACTACGCAAGGCTCGCTCTCTATTCTTCTCCTTTCCAAATTATTTCTTCTCATTCTTTAAAATTTACTTCCCTCCATCGACGCACGTACTTTTTAAATCATTTTTTCACTTTTTCTGCATGTAACATCATTCCCGATTGTTATAAAAGCATGTTTCTCGATTCGGTCGAATTATTACAGAGTTACACTTTATAATGGAGGAAACAATGAGTGCCTTGCCAATTGTTCTTGATTTGTCACTATAAAACTCGCACCTCTCGCAATGGCCAAAAACATAAAATTAAAATTAAACAAAATAATCTCGCTCTCTCGGTACATTTATTTCGTTAAGTAGGCCACCGCACAGATGCTGTTGGCACGCGCTCGTTACTTCTCGCTGCAACGGCAACATCATATACACACAAACATACATTTTATATTGGTACATTTTTTTTACGATTACGTTCTTCCTGCCTCTCTTTTGCTTGCCGCCCTCCACCTCTTTATATTGCATGTTTTTTTTATCTCTTATCATTTATTTTTGTCTTCACTGCACACCAATGAGATACACCACCATCGTGAGAACTTTCTTTTAAATACTTTACTGTTTTTTCAACAAAATTACTTCTTTTTGTTTACAGTTTTACTTTTAATTACGTATATAGAAGTTACGTACAAAGATTTCTCATTGTCAAAGCTCGTGTATTTCCTTATGAAGACTTATTATTCTTTACGCGTTTGCTTCTTCAGTCTCGAGTCTAAAGTTCGATGTTGTAATGGTGAATTTATATATATATATAAAAAAGAGCAAGGGCCCGGCATAGTTATGCTTCTACACGAACCTCAGAAAACAAATAAAATAAAGTAAAATGGAAGACTATGTAATCGCTTTCTATTCGCTCTTTCTTTTTTAAATCACGATTGTCAATATCGTTTACTTAAGGAAACCGTCGGGCCCGTCTTCTTTTTTTTTCTCTGGTAATGATTTTCTGGGTATCACACTTTGAAAGTTTTGTGAATGCCAAAATTGTATTAACGAGTCACAAAGCAACTGTAAGAAACGCATAACGAAATGAAACTAATTTTCAATCGTTGACAAAACGTAAGTTTATCAGATGCGACTGAGATCTCAATACTACAATGAAATTACTTTGCATTAGAATAAAACAAGTCACTGGTAAGTCAACAACTGCCTTTGAATTGGCAAAAGGAGCTACAAAAACAAATTAAATGGAGGAAATGTAAATGTGTAAGTAGAGACCATAAATCGAAAATGCTGACAAAAATAACATACATACTTTTTTAAGGTATTTTAAAAACTTCTATAAAACTGTTGCCACTTAAAAATAAGTTCTGTCCTTATACGTGCATTAATTAGTCTTATTTGTTGGCTGTACACATTAGTACAAATAATAAGTCGATGCGTGACTGCGTATTGAATTAAAAGTCAATAAAAAAATATTACTAACATAATAGATCGTTTGTCGAAACGTAGAAACACAATTAAGACTTGAGTGTCTTAAACTCTATCAAAAGCTTCGCAATTTATTCATTTGTTTTTCACACATTTGTAACGCAGACAGAGAGACGGCAATCTAATAATTAAATTATCGGTATGATTGGCATGATGTCATTATGGCACGTTAGTTTGCTATTCAGAGACGGGTTACAATAGTTTAGGATTTTTTTTCGCTATGTTAACATCATATTGAGAGGAGAAAATTACTTTCTCAATACTATACACATCAAGGACTCATTGTCAATTTCGATTTTGAACCCGCCTAGCGTGTACAGAATTTATTAGCGTCACCAGTCCTCCATTGCACTTTCCCATTTTCACACTATAAATGCACCTTAAACATATTTTATTATATACAATAGCTGCATTTTGAGCCTCCGCACATGCTTTCTTTCTATTGCGTGTTTTTGGTAGGTGAAATGGTAAAATATAATGGACAATTTCAAGTGAAAACATTCATACAAATTGCACCGAGAACCCGTAACGGCAATCAGATAATTATCGGTCAACGGCTATCGTACAACGATGTATAAGCTTACAGTTTTTTTAACAATCCTGTTGCGCGCAAAGTCACAATTTTGCAGGCTCCTCGTACGTATTAGTGAGTGCAATTCAGCAAGAACAAACCTCGCGACGAAACATTAAAAAAATGGTGTAACGAGTGCTGCACAATCAGAACGAGCACACTTTACACCGAGAAATAAAAAAAGTGGTAAAATACATTAAAATAAGTTAAACAGTTTCTTTTGATCTTTGATCGTTCAGCGCCATAGTAGATTCAAAGAAATGCAATAACCCACGGGTAGCCTGCAACGTTACGCAAATTTCCTATGACAAATATCTGATCATAGATTCCTCGTATACTAGGAATGTCGAAATAAATAGAAGTAATGGAAGTAGGAGAGGAAGGATCAAGTCCTCTGGATAATAAGTGCACAGATGAACGATAAACTTTAATATCGACAAAGTTAAACGAAAATGCGAAAGTCACTGGTTAAAATTAGTCGAAGTACTTAACATAAAGAATACTTTAGAATAAATCTCAAATGAATAATAAAAATGAAACAAAATTGCCTTTCCTGAAAGGGCTCGTATCAAAATCTAAAATTTGGCCATGTCATCAGACAAATTGAATTTAATTTATAGTTGGAAGACTTTCTAAGACTACGAAAGTAAATGCGCTCAACGCTCAGATGCAATATCATAAAGGATACGAGGAGAGCGCGTAAGAGATAAACTTTAAAGAAATTTAACAAACGACGACAGTGAGAATGGTCGCGAGCGATGATCGTAGAAATAGATAAAAACGCAGTAGTAATAATACTAATGATAATAATAGTAGCATTAATGATATTATTAAAAGTAGTAGTAATAAAAAAGTTAATAAAAGTAATGAGGATAGCAGAGGCAATGATAATATTAAGTATAGTAGTAGTAGTAAAAGTAGAAAAAATAATCGTAGTAGTTGCGAAGGCAAGGGGTGAAGGGAGCAGGGAAAGAAGGGGCTCGGTTGGCACAGGAACATGACTGGTCGAGTCAGCGGGCCGATCACAAAACGGCGGCAGGGTCGGAAGGGAAGGTGAGCGCGTGACGCGAGTGCGAGGTGGGTGCCGAGTATTGGTGCGCGCGAGGCGAGCCGACGGCTGGCAAAGCCGGGGCTACGTGACGCTGATGGCCGGGTTGGATGGCTGGGGCCCGGGCCCGGGCTCGGTCTTGATACACTGGCCCGTCAGCTGGTTTACGCTCAGCGGATTGTTGATGTCGTGTGGGTTGGTACCCACAGGGTTGCGGTGCGGCTGCTGCTGCTGCTGCTGCTGCTGGAGCTGCTGCTGGTGCTGCTGGTGTTGCTGGTGCTGTGGGTGCGCGCCCGCCGGCGTCGACACGGGCAACGCGCTCACCACCGGCGGTGTCAGCGGGCACGGACTCGCCAGACTCGATGGCGAGGGCATCACCAGCGAGGGGCTCGCCAGACTGGACAGGCCCGACAAACCGCCGGGGCTGCTCAGCGACTCGTCGTCCTCGGGCGTTCCGGCCTCGCCCACGCTGCCCAGGTTGTCTTCCGAGTGGTCGTCCTCCGCTTCCCCGTCGACATCGCCGTCACCCTCGTCGCCGCCCTCTCCTCCCTCCCCCATGTACCTGATACATTTCTTCTTGCGCCTGTAACAATGCGACAGCAACGTTAGTAGAGGTCCGCCAATGCGGCCTTACATCCATCACAGTCTACTGTGTGCCCGTCCATTCGCACACTCTCGCTCTTTCTCTCCCGTCGCGCACTCGACTCGCATGCACCTAGTGCGTCTACTCTACCTACTCACTCGCATGCTAGCTTCTTTTCGCTACCTGGTCCTACTTTAAACAAAAACAGCAACAACATCAAAACTCATGCTTAAAAAATCGAGATGGGGCGGTGGAAAGGAAGAGAGGAGGAGAGAGGGTAGAGAGAGAGAAAGAGAGAGAGAGAGAGAGAGAGAACGTCAAACAAGGCTCGTGCGTGGACGATCAAACAAACAAACAAAAAAAACTAACAAACAAAAGTAACGACCACACGACGCAGCTAGTAACGTTGAAAAGATTGAGTTGAGAGTTTGGAGGTAAGGGGTGCAGTGCAGTCTCTAACGCGCGACGACTCGATCGCGTCGACGAGGCATCTCGTGTCAGAGAATCAAAGAATCAGAGAATGTCACAGCAGCAATGCAGTCGGGACAGTTTCACCGCTCTGCCATTGGCTCTCATTATTTATCTCCCAGGCGATTATCGACGCCGATCGCGATCAAGCGATTTCGTTTCGTCTTTTCTTTTGACGTTTCCCTCAAGCTCCATAGCTCCATTTTGCAGCTATCGCTCACTCTCGAGATTCACGTGCGCTTATAGGGGACTGACAATTCAGCTGTGTATCCTCTTGCCGGCAGTTTTTGACTCGTAACTGACAGCTAAGAGTAAACGTGATTATTCAAGAACGAGAGACAATCGAGTCACATGTATGTATGTTGATAAATGAGTGGTAGCAGCTGCCATGCCAAAAATTAACAAATGTATTAATTACTGAGTAACATTGAAACGTTCAAAGAACGAAAACGAAAGAAACAAAAGAAAGTTGCTTGCCGAAATGGCGACGGTGGGTGGGCACTGGAGGTGCGCACGCACAACGCCGAGCATTTAGTAAAAGAGGCAAAAACCAGTAAGTACAATGAAAGTGTAAATATGAGCCATGCTGAGGGCAACACTGAATAATAAAAACGTAAAACGAAAAATTAATTAATTCAGATGAAAAAAGTAGAAACAAAGTAGAAAAGACAAAAAAGAAGAATGATAATAAGCCGTAAAGAGCCACAACAATGAGAAACAATGCGAGCACGTGAGGGCCCCTCGCTTGGTCAGGCCACTCGGGCAAGCAAGACTCGCTTGCCGCTGCCTCGATTCGGCGAGAACCGAAGGCAGAACTGGGAGCAGGTGGCGGCGGAGGTAAGGTGCGACAGAACAGAGGACCGAGGTCGGCGTCGAGTGGGTGGACGAAGCGAGGTGAGGCCCTGCACTGTCGGCGTTGATTGTCAGGACTGACCACTGTTTAAGAAGAAGTGTTGCAGTAGAAGGGAGGCGATAGGCTTGACTAGAGATTAACGTAAGTGGGTTCCTGCTGAGACGAGGCGGCGTTGGAGGCCGAGTTGGGGCCGAGGCTCGGGGAGGCGGCGGGGCCGGCAGCGGCGGCGGCGCTGCTGTTGGCCGCGCCGGCCGACGGCTGCTGCTGCTGCTGGCCGGCCGCCACCTGCTGCTGCTGCGCCACCGCGCTCGCCGCCACGCCGACCCCGCTCCCGGCCCCCCCGACGCCGCCCGCGCCACCGCCCACACCGTGATGGATTATGCTCGCGTGGATGCCCATCCCCGCTCCATGCTCCACTGGGCTGCCAAACACCAACCACCAGCCATTAAAGGGCCGCTCCGGTCGCAGCGCTGCCCGCTGCCCGCTGCCCGCCCAGCCCCGTCCCGGCAAGGCCCGCGCGCTTGGCTCGCTTCGCCGGGCGCCGAGCGCGCTCGTCGCTTGCCGGCAGCGAAGCCAGCCAAGAGCGCGTGCGATCTTTGGTACTTTTCAGCGACGCCTTGGCGGCGCGGCCTTGATCAACGTACCTGCACGGCTTGCACCATTGGCTCTGTTGGTCCAGTCCGAACCTCGCTCTGCATTTCTTCATGTTGTTACCTGGAGCCACACAAACAGCTGCATTAGTCAAACTTACTCGCCGCCACGGGCCCTTCAAACGCTCCGCGCTCCTCAACTTCTCCCCGGCCAAAACGCTCTCTTTGCCTTTCTGGCGCGACGAGTTCGCGAGGAGTGCAGTTCGTTTCAAGCGCCCTCGATCCTTCCTTATCTAAGAGGTATCCAAGCAACGGAGTGTAGAAAAATGCAAAGTTTACGGACGGACTTGTCGTGGAAAAGGTCAGACTCACGGAGTAGGTTGTGACTTTTTTTCAGACGGTTTTGTGATTGTATTATTCAAGCAAAAATAATAGAAGCTGGCTGTCTATCTTTACGGTTCATCGATAATGTGTCTACAGGTCTTCCTAAACTTCGTCATGCATATAAATATGCATTGACCAAACGCATATCAATAGCAACCGTTAGGAAGAATCCGTGTTTTTCCAGATAAAAAGCGGAAGTTTTCAACGTGCATACACAGTGCTTTTTGATAACAGGCTTAATGCTCTAATAAAATTTGCAAATTCAATAAAAGTACGGTTTCAAATGAATTGAATAACTGCTCAAGCGAACTGATAAAACGCATAAAATGAAAGAAGCCTCAAATTTATTATAAATTGTTCAAAATATCAAAGGAAATAACTGATTAGAATTGAAGTTATGAAAAATTAAAAGACATTAAAAATGAACGATGCTGTGTGTGTCGAGATATGATAATAGTGGCAAATTAATGACAAAAAAATCACAAGAGACTGTATATTGCATCGAAAAGTCTCATAAATATTTGATTGCTATGTATCATAATCGTATATAGGTATTCTCAAATGGCACATTTTAAGTATTGACAGCAACATAAAGCCTCTCCCACATGATTAATATAGATTGATGTACTGATTAATCATCATCAAAAGAAACTTCATGAAAGAAATCGTAAAAGGGGAAATAAAGTTGACAAAATGGTAGCATTGAAACGATCAAGGAAAAGAAATTGTCATTCGACATATAATAGCTATAAAGATACGAATAGTAACAATAAGAAATAGAATGAGGTCATAAAAGTGGAACAAGTTGAAAATAAAAATTGTAAGAAAATATGTAAAATAAACAATAAGTACAGATGGAGAGAGAGAGAGAGAGAGAGAGAGAGAGAGAGAGAGAGAGAGAGAAAGAGAGAGAGAGAGAGATAAAGAGAGAGAAAGAGTGAAGAGCGTAAAAATATATTAAGAAAAATCAAACGTTGAGGATTGTCTGATTTGCGTGGAGTAAGGTCCCTGTAAAATGCAAGATGGCCAGCGTCCCCAAAGTTGTATACGTATATAATAATTAATATATAATATAATAAATGTATAAATATGCATGTGCGCCTGCGCGTGCGTGCACGTGTATTACTTGTAGTACTTATTCTGTCGAATATACATAGATTTATATTCATATATAGACACGTACGTCAGTGATTAAGTGATAACTGTTGTAGTGCGCGCTAGAGCTATTGAGAGAAGCGCACGCGCTCACGCATGGCATATATATATATATATATGATATACATATATATGTAATGGTGTGAGTAATAGTAAGAATGATAGTAGTAGTAGAGTAATAATAATAATAATAATAATAATAATAATAATAATAATAATAATAATAATGATAATAATAATATACATATCGGCCCAAAACCCCCGAAAAAGGGGAAAACATGCAACATTATGTATAAACAGCGTGAAAGGTATATGTGTAATATAAATATAAGTACAATATAGAATGTAATGTATAGTGAAATTAAATGAGTATTAATAATAATAATAATAATAATAATATAACCATAACAGTAATAAGTAAACAGTATATAATAATACATGGTAAAGGCATAAAGGAAGCGCGATCAGACGGTCGACCGGGGCGGGCGGACTCACAGGATTTATATTGAGAGTTGAGGGTTTAAAGAATGTGTGAGGTGGGGGGGAGGGGTCGAGGCATTGTTAGTACCTCCAGGATCACTGTTTGTGTCTTGTTTGCGTCTTGTCCTCTTCTTAGTTCGGTTGGTATTTGCGCGGGAAGACCAATCAGGGTACAGCTGCATGTGCAACTGTCTCTCCCGTCGTGCCAATTCATAATACTTGGCCTGTTCGTCTCGCCCTAGCGCGTGCCACTACCCAGAGACAGAATTAAAACAACTCTTTAAACAAACTTGCTTTACATTTGCGTATTTCTTATTTGGTTTC
This sequence comes from Phymastichus coffea, assembly GCF_024137745.1. Taxonomy (NCBI): domain Eukaryota; kingdom Metazoa; phylum Arthropoda; class Insecta; order Hymenoptera; family Eulophidae; genus Phymastichus; species Phymastichus coffea. The sequence continues at coordinate 1,918,057 of NW_026706827.1, forward strand.
TTATCAACTTGTGGTTTTTTCTTTTTTTTTATGTTCTTTTGTTTGTTCTAGTTACTTTGTTTTTGTACTTTGGATCAAGGCAATCAAGATAAAAGTTCCACTAGTGCTACTGCCGCCACCCGCTCCCATACCTTATGTATTTGGCTGCGTTCATTCGAATTCAATTCAATACTCTAGATAACTGACTAGCATCTATTTTTTCATCTAATTTGTTATTTTGCCAAATAATATCCTACTGTTAACTCATTCATCAAAGCATACAACATTATCATATAACACTGGAGTTCCTACTTTCCGTTTCAAGTGCTAGAAGAACAGCCTATTGTCCTAGACACGCGCGACAGTTTATTCTTTGTTTTTTTTCTTATTACTTTTTTTATACATTCAAACATTCTCCTCGTCCGTAATGTTTGTCTCAATACCACATGTAAACAGGTTTGAAACGTCTGAGCAGCGACTTTCAGTTGAAAAAGGACGAAATAACATCTTTGAAAACTTTTTGATGAACAATAGCCGTTTCTTCGTCTTTCTTCTGAGCACCTTGTTAAGCCCTGTAAAAAATAACAGCAAAGCTTTGCGACGCGTATAATAAATTACGCCTTTTTAACCGACGACTCGTTATGTTATAACGCTCAAAAAAATAAACAAAAAATCGACATGGTTAAGAGTTGAATTCGTTCAATCAAAAACTGTAGCGAATTATTTGTGAGTTTCGATCGACATAATCAGCCAGAGGTCTCTCTTGAACGAACCCACGAGGTAAAAGAAGAAATCTAATAACGTATTTGTCAGGACAAAGATGCATTCATTTCAAATGAATCAGAGGTTTCAGCTTTCGTCGTAAAATTTAACAGATTTTACCCTGCTCAATGCTGAAACTATTGTTACGCAGTAAAGCTAATCTTTTCCTTTGTTTATAATCATGTTAATACTTAAATTTATATAGTATTCGTATTTGTGAATATTTCTTGACGAATACCGCTTTAGGGAGTTGGCCAGATATGCAATTTATGATGAGTAGAGCGCGACACAAGAGCAGATAGATAGAGAAAGAGATAGGATATTTGAGTGCTCCACAGACAATCCAATTCAATATTGTCAAGAGAGAAATTGACATTGAGCGAACGTAAAGAGTACACACGTTCAATTTCGATGTACAATACGCAGCAGCGTAACACACACACACCCCTATATATATATACACACACATAAATATATATATATATATATAAAAGTAGTGCTTCATGAGTCGCTTTACAAATTGCTTACAATATGTAATATTATAATTAGTCATCGTCATCGACATTACTGTTGTTAAAGAGAGCAGAGAAAAAGAAACTAAAACAATGAAAGAGAGACGCACAGAGAATTTGATCGTTTCAATTGAACCAACAGTAAGTATAAGACTATAGTGATTGTTTATAGTATTGAAATTTGCATGGATTGAGGGTCTGCTGTTCTAGCACTGGAAAGTGGTACCTCCGGTGGGATCCGCGGATCGCTCTTTCTTCCTCTTCTTCTTCTTGCTGCCATAGCCATAATTATCCCTGGCACTCCAGCCCGGATACTTTTGCTGATGCAGCTGTCTTTCGTGCCTGGCCGCTTCGTAATACCGTTGTTGCTCCTCTCGACTTAGCGAATGCCACTGTGTGTACATATTCCCAAATCGTTGAATGTTTGTCACTTATGCTTTTTCCTTTTTGTCTTCTCTTACTCTTAATTATCAATCTCCAAGCAAACTCTTGCTTCAACTCTACAAGTGTCTCTTAATGCTTTGCTGCATCAAAATCCCCCCTCCCTTTTTGTTTTCCACTTTGAATTGTTTTTTACTTGCCATCTATCAAATGCTCTACAGTATCTAGAAACTGATTCTATGTTAGTTGCTTCAATATTAATTTTTATGCAAGAATGTCTTTTCAACAAAGCGTTAGTCTACATGCACTTATGTTTAAATGTTCTTCAAGTTTTGTGCTTCTCAGCCTGTACAAAGCTCTTACTTTAAAATCAAATTTTTGTTTGTTAGTATTGTCAGCGACAATACAGTTGCAATAACAGAGATAATCAAAAAAATGACTTTAAAGCTAGTTAGTCTTTTACATCAAGGCTGAGCTACATTCTTGAAAAGCAACTGTAGTGAAAAACTTTATTTTCATTGCCTCGATGTAAAATCAATCTTAATTTATCAGAATTAATTGCAGCTTACCCGTCTTCCTAAAATTTGGTTTATCGCAGCACTTTCTTTTAAGGTACATTCTGCCACTACCTTTGCCCTCATCTCTTTCATGTACAACATAAATGCATTTAATGGTTTCTTTATATGAGGCTTCTTTTTCTCTGCAAATAAAAACAATTATATAGGTTAGCTATGACACATTATCATCACTACCATTTCTAAAATAATTTTCTACTTCAAGTCTTCTGAAATATACATTTCCCCTTTGACCACAGACATTAATCATTATTATGGATTCAGCTGATATTAATAAACTTCTGTTCTATTTATTAGATTGTAGTATTAGTTGTAGATAAAAATAATCGAGTAAAAATAAAAGGAGAGTAATAAAAGAATAAGATAGAATAAAATAGTAGAGCAAGAGGTTATGTTTGAAGCTTTTTCCTGTGATTTAAAGTTTGAGAGAGGTAATTCATGATGTGACAAAGAATTTCAAAGAAAATAAGTTGTAAATGTTTCAGTGAGAAGAAAAAGACTGGTGGAATGAAAATAAATACCTTGATTATTCTGCTGCCCCGTATCCTGGTTTTTTGTGTTGTCAGCAGGTAACGAGGATGAATTTTTTGGCTCCACCGAAGACCTGTGAAGAAAGAAAATAAGTTTAGTTAAGAGAGGCCACCTTGACAAGTGCGATGGGATGGATATTTGGTGAATGTTGATACCGTTTGAAGAATGATTGTTTAGTGTCAGGGCTGGTTGGTTCAGGCTTTGTCACTGGAAGTGGGTACTGGGTGAGGAGGGAATTGGGGGAACTGCACATTTGTTCATTGGCATTGGTGATAGCACCATCGTAAAAAGGCTGAGGTACAGTAACAGGGTTGCGCAGGAAGTTAGGAGGCACCGTGCAGAGCTGCTGCCACATACGGTGCCTTGCCTCCAGCATTGCCACTAACTGCATAAAGTTCTGTTGTACATTGTAGGGATTGGGCGTGGAGATGTTTCTGAAGGCAGATGCATTGGACATTTGCATCATGCTGCTCATGTAGAGAGCAGTGAGAAACTTCTGGTCTGCTGCAGGTATGGTAGTCTCTGCAGATTTGAGTGCACTTTGCAATATAGTCATATTGTCTTCGATTTTGGACTGGAGCTTGTCCTCGTCGGGCTTGTCGTCGGGCCCCAAGCAACCGTCACTGTTCTTCGGCTCAGTCGTGTCGCTGCAATCTTTCTTGATGACCAGGTTCAGTGGCTCCAGACATTCGGGCTCCATTGCCACCAGCACTTCAGGTCAGAGCTTTCATTCGCAGCCTTGACCGTGAGATGGTGAGCGAGCGAGAGAGGGAAAGATAAATAGAGCGAGATAGACAACTACGCGGGCGAGGACGCGCGCGGAGGCTTTGGCATCAGTTGGAGGCTTGGAGCGCTGGCGCTACATCTTCCGTGGGTGCTCGCTGCTCCGAGCGAGTCCAGCGGGCGACTGTCAACGAGGAGATTCGCGCTCGCGGGACATCCGCGGCGGAGCGAGGCGGCGATCCGCAGAGGCGGCAGCGGCACCAGCAGTGGCATCAGCCGACGACCCGCACTCGGACTTGCCGCGGGCGCTGGGGGCGCACCCGAGCTGTGCGCTCGTGCCGAGGAGCCGACGAGGAGGCGCTGCGCGACCGGGCCGGCGGCGGCGAGCCCGCCGCGCTCATCGCTGCTCTGCTGCCGTCGCTGGGGCTCGGTGGCGGTGATCGCGCGCGGGGCACTGGCGTACGGCGTAGGCGTAGGCGGCGGCGGCGACCGCACACACCACACGGACGGCGCGCTCGAGTGGAACCGCGGCTGGCGCGAGCACGAGCGAGGGAAGTCAAGTCACGGGCTGTCCAGTGCCATCGCCGCGCGGCTCAGTCGTCTCTTGTTGCTCGATACACTTGTCCGACTCGGCGGCGGCGCTGCGCCATGGCAATATCTTTCGAGAGCGATGTTTCGATTGATTATCCGCGGCGGTGGGCGGCGGGTGCACGTCGGCCCATCATTGCAATTCATGCCTCTCCAGCCCCTCCTCGCGCGCGCCTGCTCTCTCGCTCTCTCGCTCTCTCGCTCTCCCGCTGGCTCGCTCTCTCTCTCTCTCTCTCTCTCTCTCTCTGTCTCTGACGCTCTCTATATAACTGCGTCTGTTTCCTCCCCACCGAGCCCGCTACATAATTCGGGCGGAGGGGGTGGCAATCGGATTTTTTTGGCGGGCTGCTCCGGGCCGGCGCTGGCGTCGACGCCGTGTGCGCGCCCGAGCGACGACACTCGACGTCGCGACTCGCGCGCTCATGCTGCTGCTGGCGCTCCACCGCTGCAGGGCGCACTCCGTCGATCCCTCCGGCCTGTATGGGGCTTCTTGCTCGCCCGCTCGCCCCCTCGCCCGTCGCCGCTCGTCAGCCCGGCATCGGCGTCATGGTCGGCGTCGCGGTCGTCGCCGCGGCCGCCCGCCGACCGAGTCCATGCAAATGGCCAGCGCAGCAGCAGCCGAGAGCCGCGAAGAGGGAGAGCGTTTAAGAGCTGGGTAATGATCAATACGCGGCGAGGAGAAAGGCCGCTCCAAGAGATAAAGAGCGAAAGAGCGAGAGAGTCAGCGCAGACGCTCTGTGCGTGTCTGTTTGGCGCGCGCGCTCGCAGCGTTTGTCTGGCATTCGATCATGCACGGGCTCGCAGGCGCGCTGGTGGCGTGGCTCCGTCGCCGCTGTGCGTTCGTCAGCAGCCTGCATCCCGCACCTCGACGAGTGCTACCCTCGCTCGGCAGTCCTTCACATCCGTGATTCCGCTTCTTTATCGCCTGTCCAGAGCTCACTTGGTCCCGCGCTCCGGCAGTTTTCTCTCTTATCGGTGATGGGGATGAAGTGCCAACTCAAGGGGGTGGCCTAGGCCGAGCGCGAATAGACTAGCGCAGGAGACCGAGCATTATCGACGGACGGTGCCTCGTGGCCAAGTGGGAAAAAAGGAAGGAGCGGGCGAGGGACGCACAGCTCGCGTAGGCGCGATGCAGAAAAAAGCTATGATCAAGAGAAAATTGAGTGAGATGATTGAGCGTGCGAGAGAGGCAGGTGAAGACGGAGCTGACGAGGCGGGCAACGGATCGGTCTTCGGTCTGTGTGTCTGTGTGTGTGTGTGTGTGTGCATGCGTGCGTACGTGGTTGGAGCGGGGATCCGAACAAACGCGCAGAGAGCCGAGAGGAGGAGAAGGATGGCGAAGGATGGCGAAGGAGGGAAGCAAGGGCAACGGATAATTGGTTCTCTCTCTTCTCGTACGAGTCTCACCTGTGATTGTGGTCCAAGGTAGAGTGATCCGCCTTGGGGGCGGACGAGACCAGAGCGTGCGACGCGAGGGCGTGCGCGTGCGGGCTGAGGCCGGGGTGAGGGGGCATGAGGCCCGTCGGCGAGAACCGATAGAGATCGCTGCAAAAAAAATTGAGGCCAGTTATCGTGGTCGGCCAGCTGGCTCGTTGACACGGTCGCCCGATGCGAGCTCATACTGACCTGGGCAAGCTGGAACTGGTGATAGGCAGACTGGTGGGGTAGGGACTTCGGAAACCAGCGCTCGCCGGGGAGATCGGGTACATGCTCGGCGTGTGCCTGCACAAGTGAACGAGCAGTGAATTAGTAGCCGTATCCACGGCAAAGGCGGAAAAAGAGGCGAGCTGGCTGGATTGAGCCAGACCGGGCGGACGGGCAAGCCAGTAATTGAGGAAAGAGGGCGTAATCGGCCGTGAAAATCTCCGAATTGGGCTGGAGTAGGAAAGCAGCAAATAAGGAGAAAGAGAGACTCGGCGCTGCTAAGTGAGTTCGCTCGAGTGGCTGTACACGGTCTAATAGACCGGAACTGAGAGGATGACCGCTGGTCCAATGGCCAAGTCGACGGGGCTAGCCTGGCGGGCGCCTCGTCGAAGCGCCCGAGAGAAAGCAAAGCCAATTAGTACTTACCAGGAAGCGGCGACTTGCGTCATTTCCGGGCTGAGCATGGGGTACGGGTACTGGCCCGTGGAGAACGGGTACATCGGCGCCCTCGTCAGACCTGCAACACAGCCCATCGACAATTACTGCCACGTCTGCACGAGCCCCGTCGCCACGATAAAATTGCGCGGAATGTCCGCGAGCGACCGACCGAGCAGGCAAGGTAAATACGCGCTGTGCATACGTCTAGGGTAGATGTGTACGTGGGCGGCGAGGCGGCGAGGCGGCGAGGCGGCCAGGGGAGAGCGAGCTATTATGCATGGCGTATTCAGCACCAACGCCATCCGAGCGAGATCAAAGAAGCTCCGATCCGAGTGAATAGCGAAAAGGGGACAAGTCGGTTTATATTTGGACGTCGCGGGGCCGCGAGGGCGCGCCACTTATCGATTCGCGCTAGCTGGGCCCGCTCTCGCCGGCACCTGCCGTCAAGCGCGACCAAACGCCGCCTCGCTCGCGATGCCCACGCGACCCCGCTCGGTCGCTCGTTACTTGCTATTTTTACTGATTACCGGTGCGCGGCACGCCTCTCTCCTTTGGCTTTCGCTGCTCGGACCGTCGGGCGCCTCGTGTTCCTACGGTTCGCTCGCTCGACTTGCCTTAGTCCACGCCGCTGCGAGCATGCCTCGCGCTCGATAACTAGTGCGGGCTCTGCCGAGCCAATGCGGCCTTTGAATATCGACGAGCGACCTGCCGAAAGCCGACGAAGAACGCCGCAGCGGCGGAGAGGCGAGCGACCCAAGTGGGCAGCAGCCAAGGGAGAGGCGAGGGCGCGGCGGTCAGCTGCACCGAGAGCTAGTGGGTCGCGGATCGAACTGACGCTGGCAGCAGCGGAGGTCGGCGCTGGAGCAGGCGCGGGCTCGAGCCGCGACGGCGATAAAGCGGGCGACGAAGCGAGCTGCGTCGGCGGTGCGCGCCCGCGTCTACGAAAATAATTGGCTTCGTAAGGGGCTGTGGGCGCGTGCGCGTGGCGAAGCCTGATGAGGCCAATGGAGGCAGCGCTGGCGGCGCACAAGGCGGCAGCGGCCCTTTTGTCCGGAGCCTCGCAAGGGCAACGCGCGGCCTCCGCGATCGGGCCACTCGTGCGCGCGCGATGCAACCTCGTCCGCCGTCCGCCAGACGGACGCAAGGCGCGCGCGCGCCGAGCGCCCGATTGATCGCGTCGCGGGAAGGCCGAGCTCTCGGCTCTCGAACCTCCGTCTCGTGCTTCTGGCGCGCCGAATGGCTAGAGTCTGTCATGTGTGCTTAATCACTTTCCAGTCGACTCGGTATATTCCGCGCGGCGGCAGCAGCAGCCCATTATCGGCCTCTCGCCAGCCGGAAAATTACTCTTTTATTCGGTGAACAAGCGCCCTGGCTGCTCCGCCCCCGCGCCGACTCTGCCTGACGCGTTTCTCTTATTTCCCTCCCGTTTCCCGGCTGAGCCGAAACCTAGCTCCGACGGCAAATGCGCTGCGAATAAAGGGCTAATCGAGCGAGCTCGCCGATCGAGCAACCGACTACTTTGTCTGCCTTCCGCCGCTGCTTCTCCTTCCTCCTCGCTGCAGCCCCTCGCTGCAGCCCCTCGCTGCCGCGCCCCTCTACTTCTTCTTGCTCTCGTGCGCTAGTCCCACTCGTCGCGATTGCCCGCAAGCCGCGCTCCTTCCCGACGGGTACCCGCGACGGTCGCGGCACTTCACCGACGAGCCCAGCGCAATAGCCGCCGTAATAGCCGGAGCTCGGGCGTCTCTCGTGCTTCGGCGAATCACCGCACCCAGCGCGCGCCTGCCACTGGGATCGCCACTCCCGCCGAGCGACCCGTCCGTGCTACGCCGTGCGCAGCGCTCTTATCCTTGCCCTCTTCGTTGCCCGCGGCGCGCCGGATCCCCGTTTCCTCGCTATTCGCCGGCGAAAAGCGACTTTCATCATCGATCGTCGCTGGAGCTGGGCGAAGCAGCCTCGGCTCGATCCCGCGTTGCCGTCGCGTTGCGAATGGGGCCAATGCGCCAGCGAGACGCATGCGAATAACAACGCAAAACACGGCTGATAGATGTGCTTGGCTCCCGGAAGGCTTGGGTAGGCCAGCGATAAGAGAAGACCGCATTGTTGGGCTGCGTCGGAGAGGAAGCAGAGTGTCATGTGAATATCAGTATAAATATATATATATAGAGAGAGAGAGAGAGAGAGAGAGAGAGAGAGAGAGAGAGAGAGAGAGAGAGAGAGAGAGAGCGCGCGCGCGTCAGGGCTGATCGTTTAGCGAGGCAGCGGCAATCGATAGCGGCTGCCCCCAGTGGTGCGCGTTGACGCTTGCAGTGGATGCTCGGCACGACGTACGAGAGGCGCCAGCGAGCAAACCGCAGCCGGTGTGCCCGCACGCATCGGCCGAAATTAGCGCGGACACGTGCGATCAATGATTAGCGCGCAGCGACGCACTTGCGTGCCCGGAAGACCTGCTGCTCGTCGAGTCTGCGATAGGGACGGCTGTGGACGCGCGTGTTTGTACTAACCTGCGGCCGCGGCGGCCTTGCCTGCGTCGAGAGCTCCGTAGGGCGGTATGCCCATGTGCGCTGGCGGCGGCTGTGTCAGGTGGTCGCCGTTCGAGCAGAAGAACGGCAGCCCACTCGGATGCGTCCCCGCAAGACCCATCTTGCTCGCCTGCAACAAGTACAACAACGCTGGATTAGCCAGACTGCCTGCAGCAAGCTTCCCGTGGAATAATTCATGGCGCGCGACGCTTCGGGTTGGACAATGAGCTTCCTCGACTATCGAATGGGGCTTTCCGACTGGAATAAAGTCGAGTGCGGCGGAGTGGCCAATCGTCGTCCAGGCGCTTTGCCAATGTCAACGAGCTATCGAGAGACGTCGAGCGACGCGCAGTGTTGCCTGCCGGTCCTCGACGACCCGACGAAGCTAATTAGCCCAAAGGATCCAAAAGATGGAGCTCAGAGAGTGAGAGAGAGACAGGGAGAGAAGAGAGAGAAAGAGAGAGCGACCGAGCGAGCGAGCGGAGGACGCCCCCCAGTCTGGTGCTCGTAGCTCGTTTCCATATCGCGCGGCGGCGTCGGTGTCGGCGGGGGACAGCACGGCGATCGATACGCGCAGCAGCAGCAGTAGCAGCAGCAACAACAGCAGCAGCAGCAGTAGCAGCAGCAGCAGCAACAGCAGCCGCAGCCGCAGCAGCCGTCTTACCATGAGGCTGGCGGTCGCGCGCATCGCTCTGACGGCCAGCAACAAGCTGGGCTCGAGCGCCTGGGTCTCCATCCAGCCGAGCACCCTCGACAGTAGCCGCACCACCTCCTCGGCCGAGGCCGGCTCCTCCTCCTCCTCCTGCGTCCGCTCCTCCTCGTCCGAGGACGCCTCCCCGGACTCCGCGGCGTCGCCCTCCTCGAGCAGCCAGTCGTCCAGCTGGCGCTCGTCGACGCGCAGGCCCGCGTCCACCGCGAGTCGCCGCAGCTGAGCCAGCAGCTGGGTCTGCTCGCCGCCCTCGGGCACCGGCCCCCCGGGCGGCCGCCAGCAGCGCCGAAAGCTGCTGGGGCGCACGGACAGCCAAGCGCGGTGCAGCTCGGCGAAGGCCTCCTTGAGCGAGCAGCCGGCGAGGAAGCGCCGCAGGCCCGCCGGCGCGGCCAGGCCCGAGGCCAGCAGCGCGGTGGCCAGCCGCAGCCGCAGCTCGCGCGCCACGGGCCGCGTGCCCAGCAGCGGCCGGGCCCGCGGCGAGGCGGGGCAGACGAGGCGCAGCCGGGCGCGGCCGCCCCCGGCCACGCAGTCGCGCTCGCTGGGCAGGTGCGGGCCCGACTCGGCGAGCAGCAGCACCCGCGCGCCCGGGTGCAGGGCCGCCACCGCCGGCGCGAACTCGGCGCGGAACCACCAGAGGAACAGCTGGGGCGTCAGCCGGCCGCGGCCGCCGCCCGCGTACACCACCGGCTGGCTCAGCATGTTGACCCGGGCGAGGCAGCGCGGCCGCCAGCGCCGCCCGACCACCAGCAGCCGCGTGCGGTGGCGGCCCGCGCGGTCCGCCGCGGCTAGCAGCCAGAGGCGCGAGGCCCTGGCGCCGGCGGGCGGCGCCAGGCCCGGCAGCGCTCGCCAGTCGAGCGCGAGCACGTGGGCCGAGTAGAGCCGCGCCGCGGCCAAGGGCGAGTCCGGCGAGTCCGGCGAGTCCGGCGAGTCGGGCGGGTCCCGGCAGCTGAGGTCCCGCGGCTCCGACTCGGGGCAGCTCGGCGACATGCCACGGCCGGGAGCGCGCGGCGGGCGCCGATGTTGCGGAGCCCGCGAGCGAACGGTAACTGAGCGCCGGGCTGCGACGCGCCCGTCGAAGCCTTTGATGTCGGCCCGAAGGGGCGCGCGCAAAGCCAAACGCTACACCTCGGTCGCCGGCTGTGCCCGTGCCTCTGCCGCTGGCGCGTCACGTGCGCGCGGAGCAGCCACGCACACGCAGCCCGCGCGGAAGGCGCCGCGGAGATAAAAAGATGACGCTATTTATGATGGCCGACCGACAGCGCCCCCTCCCTCCCGCTCGCGCGCCCCTCCAGTGCGGCGCCAGTCGGCCGTCGGCCGGCCGCCGGCAGCCCCGAACTCGTCGCCGCGCACCGCCGGAACGCGCGCGAGCAGCCTCCGCCACGGGCTCGCGGCCGCGCGCTGCCGCCAGCGCGAACGGACGAGGGCAGCTCGCCGGCGGCCGGCGCGCCGCGGACAGTGGGAGGGGGTGGTCGCAGCAGGGGCAGGCCGGCGCCGAGCGCTGCCGGGAATGGAGGCCGGGCGAGCCCAGCAGGCAAGTTGCCGGGGCAACGGCAGCGGCGCCGGCGGAGGAGGCGCGCCCCTTCGGCCCCGAGCCGCTGCGGCTCGCGCCGCCGAGCGGCAGAGTCGACCCGGCCCCGGCGTCGGCCCAGCTCTCGGTCTGGCTGGCGCTGCTGTTCGGCAGTCGCCGTCGACCGCGCTGCTCGAGCTTGCGCCCGAGCTGGCGGGCCGCGCGCGGGGCCTCGCCGCGTTCGGCCGCCCGAGGGCGAGTGCGGAGCGTTCCGAGCACGCGCCCCGGCGGGGGGGCAGGGGGCGGCGAGGAGCCGGCGCGGGGGCGCGGGCTCCATCCGGCGAGTCGAGACGAGGCGAGGCGAGCCGAGAACTGGATCGAGGAGCTGGGGGCGGGAGTGCGAGGCGAGCGAGCGCGCGCGGCGGCTGGTGGGGCTGGGGGATGCGCGACGGGGGCTCCGCCAGTGGAAGCTGCGCGGCCAATCCCAGCGACTCGTCGCCATGGCTACGGGAAAGCGCGGCGAGCGGGGGGCGCTCACCCGTTCTGCTCGCGCGCTCGCGCCTCTCTCCCCGCCTGCCGCAGCCGACGCGCGGCGCACCGAGAGAGCCAAAGTTGGCAAGAGTTTCGGTCCGGCTTAACCCACTTCTGCGAGACGCTGACAACAACTCGAGCCAACCGGACTCGAGGAGCCGGAGCAAACACGCGGGCTCCGCAAGCGCCCGCCGAGCAAAAGCGCAACAGCGCGGCGATCGCAAGCTTGCCGCCGAGCGGACCGCTCGGCGCCCATATGGCGTTGCGAACCTGTAATTTGGCCTTCGTGGAAGCCGCCACCGCCACCGCCACCGCCACCGCTCCGACGCGCCCGGCCGAGTTTAAGCTGCATAAACGTTTATCGAGCTCGCACGCAAACACACCGAACCCACCATTTGCCCGCGAGCTTTATTACTCGCTTTCGCGGAAATCTCGTTAACGAGTCAAGTGCAGCTCTCGCTCTCCGTCTCGCTTCCCGCTCGCGTTAATCTCCTCTTCGCCTCCCTCTGCGCAGACTCCAGCGAGCTATTGTTTACCCGCGTGCTCGTCGGTCTGCAATAATTCGCGGCTCGGACGTTGCGCTAACGAGCGACTTTGAGCGCGCGCTCGTCGTCGATCCGGTCGTTGGCCACAGACTTTACTCGGGCGGCGAGACTCGGCAAAGTTCTGCCGGAAGTTTGCGCGCGCTCGATCAGTCGTCGAGCTACTTTCAACTTCTGGACCTTGACCTCCTCGGCTACGAGTCGCGTCAGCACCACAACGTGAATTCGGCGTGCCGTCGCAGGCCTCGGAGCCCAAGGTGACGGCGGATCGCGGCCGAGGGCCAGATAAGCCGCGTCCGGGGGCACGGCAGTTCGGAGCAGCAGGAGATGCCGAGCGGAGTCTAAACAACGCCAGCGCGGCGGCAGCCTGCTCGATTGCATCGAACGTATGCCGGTGGCCGTGGCGTACTGAGCAAAACGAGCCTTTGTTTTATAAACATTTGGCGCGCGCGGAGACAGCTCGAGTTTAGCCTCGGGAACGCGAGGCAGGCAACGTCGCAGACGCGGCTGTGTGCACAGGCGCAATCAGGCCTCGTTTGAACCGAGAAATCTGGCAAAGACTTAATCAGTTGCAGTCGTTTGCACCAGCCAGCCAGCCAGCCGCCCGCCTCGTTAAGCCGCACAAGCCGCACGGCTTTTCCGCGAGAAGCGCTGCGAGTTGTCGCAAACGGGGGGCGCCGCTCGAGGTGGCGCCCAAGCCGGCCGCGACAGCGGCAGCGCCAGCAGCAGCACGTGGGGCCGCTCATTGGGAAGGAGCTAGGGTGGCAGGATCAAAGGCCGCTAGCCGAGCGGGGGTCGCGTCTACCGAAGGAGGGAGGCGCAGCGCCGACACCAGCGACAAGGCCTCGAGGCGACAACGAGCAAATCTGATTTTCGCTTCACTTGGCCCGAGCGCAGCGCGCCCAGTCGCGGCCGCCCTCGCCGCGACTTTGGCATACTTGGACTGCTCCGGCATCGCGAGCAACGCAGCTTGCCGGCAACTCGTGGCAAAGTTTACGCCGAGGCGCAAACTTTCCGACTTTCCGCGCTGGGCGATCGTTCGATCCGCTGCCCCTCTCCCCTGCTGGCGTCTCGCAGCCGAGGATCGGCGCTGCCGCGTCGTTGGGAACGCAGCCGTCGAACTTGATTACATCTCGCGGAATGCCGAAGCGCGCGTACAGCCAAAGATTTTCGCGCTGCTAAACGCTCTGCCGGAGCCGAGAGAGGGAGAGAGATCAAAGTGCCGTAGAGCCGGGCAACCCGACACGACAGCTGCCACCCCTCCCCGCTCGCGACAACCGCGCAGCAGCAGCGGCAGCAACAGCGGCGCGACGGCAAAGAGCTTACGCGATTTCAGCCAGCGACGCCTTCAGCCAGGCGAGGAAAAGCTCGTTATTTGGATTTTCGAGCGAGAGGAAGGTCGCCGAGTCGGCGCCGCGCGGCAAGGAGGGAGGCGAAAGACGGCCATGCGTGTATCGGGAGGCAATATGCCAAATGGACGCGTGGTGGGAAGCAAGGGAGGCGGCAGCAGGCTGCCGAGGCGCTCGATAGTTGTTTGCTATCTCATTTGAAAGAGGCCAGATTGCAGTGTACCTAGTGGCGTATCATTGTGCCGGATCTCATCTGACAAAGAGTCGCTCGCTTTCTCGCGATAGCATCGCCGGCCCCTCGACTCCTCCCCGTCTTCCGTCCCTTATTACGGCTGCCCATACGCGTCTCCGCTCCGCTTCATTTGCGTGTTTTGTGTCCCGGCTTCCCCGCGGCTCTTAGCAAATTTCACGGGCTCTCTTCCGCGCCGCACTCGGCCGCGTCCCCGCGGACCGAGCCGCGCCGAGCCGCGCCGAGTCGCGCCGAGTCGCGCCGAGCCGAGCCGCTCGCTCCTCGACTCTCCGACGCCCGTACTTTCCCGCGTAGCTCGCGCGTAGCACGCTCCGCAAGCGGGGCTCGTCGAGCAGCGAGCCGCCGATAGCGATCGGCTCTTTCAATATGACATATTATTATTGCGAGCCGCTATTAGAAGCAGAGCGGAGGCGATAAGCGCCAGGTGTCTGACCCCCGTGCCCGATCAAAAAGCAGCGATCGTCGCTCCGACACTCCAGATAGCATCGCTACACGGCTAATGTCACGCTTTTACTGGCGATTACATCGGCCTTGCGCACTCGTTGTCCGGGCAGCTTTGGAGCCGCCGCTACCACTTGTCGGCCGAGCGATCGAACGCCGCGAGCGCGGGCCACCAGCGCGCAGCGTCGATTCTTCGATCAAATATTTGCCACGGCTCGCCGGCGAACCGAGATCGAAGCAGCCCAAGAAGCACGCCAAGGAGGAAAATGGCGCCGCGGCGGCAAATCAGCGCGCGCTCTCATTTCGGCAAAACAGGATTACGAGGGTGCGACGACAGATCAAGTTATTAGTCTCGCGCGAGAGGGGTCGCCAGATTCGTTGCTGCTGGCGCTGTCGGGCCGACGCTCTCCGGCGACGATTGGCCAAGCGATTCGTGAGCCAGCGAAGACGCGGGCGGCGGCCAGGCAGCGGGGGTGTTAGGCGGCGAGGCCAGAATCCGACGGAAGTATGCGCTGGATATTCGGAATATTCATCGGGGGCAGAGGCAGAGCGATATGAAAGGAGGAGGCAGGCCGATAGCACTCGAACGCGTCGAACATAAACAGCCGGGCGAGCGAGTATATGCATCGGACAGGCAGGCAGGCAGGCAGGCAGGCAGGCGGGCGAGACGAGCCGAGGTGTGCGGCTGAGTGCGTGTGTGTTTTTTGCATCGACGACGAAATCGATGTCGGCTCGTAGGGAAAGCGGAGGCGAGGAGGCGCGCGGGGCCGTGAGCGGGGGATAGCCGATAGCTAGGACTCGTTCTTTAGTCAATCCCCCGCCCCTTTTCAATCGAGACTTCAAACGCTGCAGCGGGCGCGGAATCATGATTGGAACGGGCGCTCGGTTGCGCTAAGCCGAGAGAGAGAGAGAGAGAGAGAGAGAGAGAGTCGAACCGCCCCTTGCCTCGACGCTCTCGCTCTTGCTCTCTCTCTCTCTCTCTCTCTCTCTCTCTCTCTCTCTCTCTCTCTCTCTCTCTCTCTCTCTCCTTTTCTCCCTCCTGGGTTCGTGTGCCGCTGGTGCCCGGCCAGCAGCCTCGTACCCCGCGCCCAACTCATCATGAAATTCCTAGCATTCAATCGCAGCGCTCGTCTAGCCGCCGTATTACGGGCCGTCCTGGCCTACTCGGCTGCCCGAGTGCAGCAGCTACGTGGCCGCCGAGGAGAGCGGCTTGCAAGCTCTCGCGGAGCGCTCGCCAATATATAGGGCCCTATCCCCGCAATTCGGAGCGCCGCGTAACTCGCGCAGACACGCCCGGCATCCTACTGAGGCGCTGACCACATTCCGGGGCAAAGCGAAGCAAAGCTCGGATTCTTCCGACTCGCCGAGCCGCCGAGCCGCCGAGCCGCCGCGCGACCGTAGCCGAGCCGCGCCAGCCATGGTTAATCGTTCGCCTAGGTGCTCGCGTGTACGCGCGTACAGCGGCGCCCCGAGAGCTCGAGACAAGTCTTTGCTGTCAGCGCCAGCAACCCCAGCCTCGCAGCAACCCGTTCCGCGCCGCGTTCGCCAATGGCAGACAAGTGAGAACGAAAGCGCTGGCTGCCGTTGCTGTTGGCGTACTCGCGTCCCGGGATCCGGAAAATTAGTTAAGCTCTCGGACCGCTGCTGCTATACTGCAAGCTCTTTGTACTGGTGTAGCGCCAGCCGTGAGCAGCCAGCCAAACAGGCAGCAAATCCAAGGGGCATATTGCGATTTATTTTCGCGGGTTTCATCGAAATCGCCCGATCATCCGCAAACGGATTCTCGAGAGCTGCTCTTCAAGATTAAGCCGGAGAAATGGTTGTCGCTGCTACTGCGGAGGGAGGCTCTGGGAAAAACCTTACAAATATTAAGAATAAAAGCGCGAGAGCAGTAGTCTGGCTCACGTGGCACCCCCAAGCGAAGAGCGAAGCCCTTGGCAAAGCGGATTTCCTGCGGTCTCCCCGGGACGATGCGGCGCGCTCACGCGTCTCCCGGCCTTTCTTTTCCTCTGCTCTCTCCTGCGCAGAAAGAGAGAGAGAGAGAGAGGGAGAGAGAGAGAGAGAGAGAGAGAGCGAGAGTGAGAGAGAAAGAGCCGCCTAAATTGCAAACACGAAAATCGTCCATTTGTGTAATACGATCAATTACCGATCACTATGCCACTGCCTATACAGGTCTACTCGTACTTTCCGACGGGGCTCGTCTTCCAGGAGAGAGTTAGTACCGCCTAGTAGCTGAGAACTTGCCCGTTGAAAAGCCGCGGTTGCTAATGAAAGAAAGTCGACGTCAACTGCACAAAAGCGCCGCGTCGTTGCGCTGCATAAGATGCGCACGAAACGCAAGCAGCCTTCGCTGGCACCTTCCCTTTCCCTTTCCCAGGCTTGCTCTCTCGTATAATTAAGCTCGAAATCCCTTTCCCTTATTATATGACATTTTTATGTCGCCTACAGCAGCACTCCAGCGAGAGCGTGAGAGAGGGAGAGAGCGAGAGAGCTTGCGCGCCTTTTCACCGAATCATTATTCCGGACCGCGTCTCTCTCTCTCTCTCTCTCTCTCTTCCCTCCTCGTTTTTCCCTGGCAACTTTCAAGTGGTAAGCACGCGGGCGTGTCGCGTTGCCCCTTAATGAGTTTTTTCTCTTTCTTGCCTCCGACCAAGCGGCCATTCTTTCTTTCATTCAGTCAGTCGCTGCTCATTCACTCATTTGCCAAAACACGAGTCGACTGGCAACTCTGAATCGCAATCTCGTGGATTATGCTGCGAGAATGTATATTACGAGGCGCACGGCAGAGCACGAGGAAGAATCCGATGATCCGCTCAAAGTGATCGCTTTGTGTGAACAGCGTCCGTGAGCTGGACCCGAGTGCGCCGTTACACAATGAGAGCGAGAGAGAGAGAGAGAGAGACGCGAGCGGTCGGCTACAGACTACAGGACTACAAGCGTATTGAATGCGGCCGAGGGAGCGAGAGCTTGCAAACTGGAAAATCGTCGAGTAATCTCGATGAGAAGCCGCGCTGCAGCTTTAACTTTTATTTCGGTCGAGCAGAGCGAGAGAGAAATGGCGCGAAAGAGCTGAAAAGTTGTTTAAAGGCTGGATCGGTGACAGCGAGCTTACGTACACAGCTGAAAGCTGCTTGCAACTATGAAAATGCATACACGCGCGTCTAGGGCTTTCAGGTCCATTTACTCGTGGCGGTGTCGGTGTCTGCTGGCACGCTGCTGATGCTGCTGATGCTGCTGATGCTGATGAGAGAGAGCGAGTGGGCGCTGTTTTTTATCAAGTGTTCGTATTTCAAACAATGCGCCCGCGAGCGCACAAAGCCGAAAACAGCCGCTGTCTTTCTCTCTCTCTCTCTCTCTCTCTCTCTCTCTCTCTGGCTAGGCGTTTTTTCATTAACGCGCGCTCCCAGCTTTCCTCGCCTCGTTCGCGTAACGTTCGTTGCACTCTCACTCGCCTCCTGCCCGCGCGCCCGCGTGCTCTTTCAGCTCTCGCAGCTCTCTTTTGCTCGCGAACGCGAATAAGCCGGATTTTCCAGCGGCGGTGGCGTTTATCTCTAATCTGACAAGTACGCAGCATCGCGGCGGCAGCTCGTTATCCAGCTCGTTTGATCGATGCTGCTACTGCTGCCGCCGCCGCCGCCACCGCCGCCGCCGCCGCCGCCGCTGCTACTTTACCTCGACCGAAACTTGGGCCGATTCGGAAAATGGGCTTTTCGATCAATTAGCGATCGAGCTGGCGCAATCGAGAGCCGCGCGCTGCGCTTACATGGACGGGCGCACTTATTAGGCTGCTGCCGCGTCGGCAGCCAGCCAGCCAGGCAGGCAGGCAGGCAGGCAGGCAGGCAGGCAGGCAGGCGGCAGGTAAGATCGCGGATCTCATCAGATTAAAAGTGGGAGCGACGTAAGTAAATGAGCCGGCGCTGGCACAATGGGCTCGTACTCGTCTCGCTGCTGGCGTAACGCGCGGCGGGCAGAGAGGGATCGAGCGAGCAAAGAGGGGACCCGCGACTCGGCCGACTGCGGCTTTGGCTCGCAGCGTATCCGCTCTTAGCATATTGAAAGAAAGGCAGGCCTGCGCCGCGACTGCCGCGACTGCCGCGACTGCCGCGACTGCCGCGACAGTGGCGACAAAGCCGCGACATTACTTTGCCGTCGTGACCGCGCTCGCTCTCGCTAATAAACTCGATGATCATTTTGTCCGGGGCGCATGCACAATGAAGCCGGAGCTGCTCCCGCTGCGCGCTCGGTGTTTTCAGAAAATTATCCGGCAGAGTGGCTCTCGCTCGCTCGCCAGTGCTAGACGCGCGGAGGGTGCGGCCAGGCCCGATCGAGCCTTTTTCCGGCTGAATGCGCGCACGGATCATTTCATATCGCAGTCGAGTGCTAGGCATTGTGCCGGCGCGGCCTTTTGTGTCGCCCGATTGATTTGATACCACGGAGAGAGCGCGCCGACTGCCGTACATGTGGGCCAGTCTCCCCTCCTCGGCGCTGCTGCCGCTTCTATTGTGATTGCCGGAGAGCCGCCTACTCTCTGCGACGATTTAATGAAGAGCGGCAAATAGCCCCGGCCGCAAGCTCCGCGGAAGCAAACTTTTAACGAGCCGGAAGACCAAAAGTAATGCGAGATTATGAAAGCGCGACCGACACCGCGGCGCTGGCCAGTCTCTCGCGGCGCTAGCAACAACACAATGGGCTGCCGAGCCGCGACTCGACTCAACTTTTCGCCGCGCACCTAAGCTCCGACAATCGGCTTCCGGCGCCCCGTGGCTGCTCGCTGGTAATGCGCTGATTAGACTTGTCGCGCCTGGCGCCCGACGGTGCTGCACAAGAAAAGCTGGCTCGAATGTGCGCAAGTGCCTCCTCCGCCGCGGCCAGCGCCACCGTCGGAAAAGCTCGCAATTAGCATTTAAAATGCAAAGCTGCGTCGGCGGGGCAAGCGAGGGAGGGGGGGGAGGGAGGGAGAGAGCGAGCGAGCGGCGGCAGCAGCAGCATCGGAGACAAAGTGAAACGTCTAATGAAAAGACCTTTCAAATTGGCTAAATGGCTTTCAGCCGCGTTGCGGTGCTCGCAGGCTGCTGGCTCACCGCGGCTCAAATGGAGCGCCGCGCGGCCGCGCGGCCGACCGACCGTCGAGCTCCTCTCCACCGCGCGACGTGCCTGCCGTGCCTGCAGTCTGGAGCTCCAATCGCACGCCTCGCGCTACGGCCACGCAAATTAGACGATTATTTGGCTCTCTCCCTCCGCGCCGGCGTCTGCGCCGTCGCGCCCTCGTTTGCCTAACAAGGACAGCAGCACCGGCGGCAGAACTGGGAGCGAGCAGCCACCTTAATAATTTGCACTCGGACGAATCTATTGTGTCGGCGGCGTGCACGCGACCGCTCCAATTATGCTCCCGCGCACGCTCTGCACGGGATAAAGACGCGCCCGCGCGGCTGATAGTCGTCCCCCGTTTCTCGACTACGGATATACGCGTATACGTGTGCGCGCGTAGATATACGTGTGCGTTCGTAGCCAGCAGCTCCTTGACAACAACTCACTGCGCACTCGTTAAATTCACCTTACGCTATTCACAGGCCCGCCGCCCTTGCGCCCTATCGTCGGGCACTTTCAGTCGACTTGCGCAGCTGAATGCCAGCGGCACACGCGAGCAGCGGTGCCGGAAAAATCCGGCAGAACTCTGCGGCCTTCGCAGTGCGGATGCCGACGAGACAGCGCCGGTTCCGTCGATTGCCACGAGCGACCGTGAAACCTCGTTATCCTCTCGACGCTAACGAATCCGCGATAATGAGTCGCGCGCCACTGCTGGTCAGGCTGCACGGGCCGAGGAATGAAAACGCGCGACGCGCGGGGACGCCGCGGCGCAGAGGAACGAGATTGGAGTGGAGTGGAGCGGAGCGCGCGACGAGAAAGGAGGCGAGGAAGAAAGAGACGCTGCGCCGATGCAGTAGCAGCCAGCAGCCAACGGTGCGGGAACGCGCGTATCTAAAATGAGCGCGTAGCTGGCTGAATGGCGCGACTGGTCCATTGAGGCGCTGCAGCGCGAGAGAAAGAAAAGGTGCGACGAGTCGATGCCGCGCGAACGAAGAGGCAATGTGACGACAGGCGGGCGGGCGGGCGGCGAAGGGAGAACGAGGTAGACAGAGCGAGAGAGGGAGGCAGAGCCGGATCGTTGCAAGTGCGAGTGCCGGTAATAGGCAGCGCCGGCGAGGCACGCACGCCATTCATTCATAAATAGCCGCGCTCGAGCGAGCCGAGGGCCGCTCTCATTGAGAGGGCCGCCGGAGAGAGAAACAAGACTAGACTGCTTAATAACTGATGCGCGTTAACGAAGTGTGTAACAGGCGGTAAATAAGGAACCTGTAATTACGGGCGCCAGCGCCGACACTGCGCGCACCAGGCTGCCTGCCGTGCCAAAGGAACGGGACCACCCAGGCTTCCCCCCCTCCTCGCCGCAGCTCTGACCTGCCGCGCCAAGCACGCTCTCGCGGCGCTACCTGTCCGACGGGCTATCCGGCCGAAACCTCCGAAACCCGGCCGAGCGCGCCGTCGCAGGCATTCCGGCGACCTTGCTCCACCTCTCTCCTCGGCCAGGCCGCTCGCTCTGTCGGCAGACCGACCGAGGACGAGGTGCTTGCGCGCAACTAAATTGCCTCGTTACGCGGACGCGGCGTGGAGCTTTGGAGCTTTCGTTCGGCTGCTCCGGCACTTTAATCGCTCGATTAAGCCCTGTTTGGCTCGACGAGCCGTTGGCCAGCGCATTCCGCATAGTCAAATTTGGCGCTTCCCACGACGCTGCGTGGCCTCGCGGAAACGCGCCGTCCTCGCCAAGCAAACAGTCGGAGCGTAGGGGGGGGGGGCACAGAGACGACATGCCGGCTGGCCCGCCTGCACTGTCCCCCTGCGCCCTGCAGCACGAGCAAGTACAATGCCGCTGAGAACATCATATGCAGGTAGGATTAAGCTACTCGTCGCCGGTTCGTGTCCCGTGGCTCGCGAATGATGTGTCACTCGGGCTCACGTGCGCGGGGGCACGGGCAGCTTGATTACGCTGCTAAATGCACAAAAGTGGCGTAACGACATTGTCCCCGTTGCGTATACACATGCACAGCCGATGGCTCGTGGCTCGGGGAGCGCAGCGTCGAGGGCAGGAAGAAAGCAGACAGAGCGCCAATCCCTTCTGGCCGAGTTGTCGATGGCACAATAATAGGGACAGATTATAATCTTGTCTACCCCCCGGGGCCGCCGCTAGCGTCGCTGCCGCCGGCCTTCCATTCCCACTTTTTTCGGGCTCGCTCGGTCTCTCGGCCCACGCGGCCTAATTAAGTGCGGATAATGGATCGTGCAGCCGGCGACAGTTGCTCCGCCATTGTGCTCGTCCTCTAATCCCCGCTAATGCCCCGATTGCGCTTCTCTCTCCCTCGGTCTCGGTCTCGCTCTCGCTCTCTCTCTCTCTCTCTCCACTCGGACCGGCGATGTTCCTTTGCCGAGTCGACTCGCTAGTTTCGGCGAGTGCACGCTCCAGAACAAAAAGCAGCGCGCCGAGGAAAAAACAGGCGCGCGAGCAAGAAGAAAAGAAGTGCGCGGCGGCAGCAGAAGGCGAAGAAGCAGGCGGCGCAGGGCGTGCGTTATTCCAGCGGAGAATCGGGGCCGCGCGAGAGCCAAGATTACACTCGGCTGACTCCGTGCGCGCGGCGAGGACAATAATAAAGAAGCCAAAAATAAAAAAAGCCAGGCAGGCAGGCAGGCAGGCAGGCTGTGGGCCGCTCTGGCTGGCTGTCGGCCGGGCGCTGGCGCGCTTTGTTCGGAGCCGGGGCGCGCGAGAGAGTACTCGCTACTCGACGGCGACTAGGGAGCTGCCGCGCTCGAAAATTAGCGGACTCATTGTGTCGCGTCGGTTGCGGCGCGCGTATTGTTCCAAGCCAGCCAAGCCAGAAGCGCGCGCTCCTCGCGCCGGCGAGAGAGCTGCGAGCGAGGCGAAAGCTTTTTAATGAAAGCCTGGCAAGTTCATCGAGAGAGAAGCCGCCGTGTATGCGGATAAAAATACGCCAGCAGTCGAGGCTGCGTGGCAGGCGGCGGGGAGCGCGCGGCGGCCAGGCTGCAAGAGGCAGCGAGGCGGCGAGGCACCGCACGCGGGGCCAGCGCCAGCGCAGGGGCAGTAGAAGCGGCGGCGGCGGCGGCGGCGGCGGCGGCGGAGCCAGGGGGAGGAGTTTCCGCCTCGGCGCAGCCAATTCAGAGCCGGAATTTATCCTATCAATTTCTGCTTGGTGGAGTGGCAAAGAGCTCGGCCGAGCGCCGCGGCCGCCGTGCGCCTCTGCTAGATTAGCGCTACGTGCCTAGCCGGCCCCGGAGAGCCGCGCGGCACTTGCAGCTCGCAGCCCCGCCGGCGAAGCGAGAGAGGCTCGGCTCGCCCGCGGGCCGAGCGATCGAGAGGCCCCCGCCGTTCTCGCTCGCGGGCCTCTCGCGCCCGATGTGTATCTACGCGCGGCGGCGGCGGCGCGGCGCAGGTGCGACCGAGGGCCAATTAGCGACGCGCGCGAGCGCCGCGCCGCCGCCGACAGAGCTAATGAGCGCCACTCGATGCGCGCCGCCGCTTCGAGTGGCCGTCGTCGCCGGCCCCGTCAGCGTCTTCTCGGCCGCGAGCCCCGACGCGCGTCGCGCCTCGTCGGCCGCGGAACGCCGTGCAGCGCGCGGGGCTCGCTCCGCCTCCTCCACGGCTGCAGGCCCGGACGACGCGCGCGCGGGGCCTAAATATTTATGCGCCAGTCGCACATCAAAGAGCTGGCGGCTCGAGCCAAGTCGCGCGGAACCACGTGTGTATACTCTGGCGCTCTGTCCAAATAAATGGCAGCTCCAGCTCGGCCTCTAGGCTGGCACTTTGCTGGCGCCTACAGCGGCGAAGAGCGACCGAGCATTCTTCCTGTTTTCGTAATCGGAGGGGTTGGCGCTCCTAGGCAGAGGCAGACCTCGCAGCCGCGACTTTGGTGCCCGATTCGCGCGCGCGTAGGTAAAACACGCAAATTGTGTGCGCCGAGCAAACAATAGAGCCGCCTCAGCCGCGAGAAAGAGGTAGCGAAAGTCGTCGTCGTGAGCGGCGGTAACCGGCGAGACGTTAAGGCAAACATCGACGCGCACGCATCGCTCCTCGCGACATTCAGCGAACGGGGGAGCAGCCATTTCTCCGCAGCTCGCTGCAGGCCGACGACGACGACCGAACGCGTGGCGATCGCCAAGGACCGAACTAGACGCCAAGACAGTGTTCGTGCGGAAAAGATGCCAAAGAATGGCAAGATTTATCCGGGATAAATCTGTTATCGCGCTCGGATAAGCTGAGCCCGCGGACAATGGCCGGCCCGGGGTTCTCGTCCCTCGCACGGGGAGAGAAAGAGAGAGAGAGAGAGAGCACTTTTGCGCTCGGTCAGCCTCCAAATATTTGCTCGGCAGGCGAAAGCAAGCGAGCACATTCAGCGGAGAAAGAGATCCACAAAGCGCAGTCTACGCATCGCTACTTTATTATACGCCCCCTACTCGTCTCACTCTCTCTCTCCCTCTGCACTGTGCCAGCGATAGCCGCTCGCTGTCGTCACCCACCGTCGGTGGCCCAAGCGTTACACCTTGCGCGCACCAATAAAAATATGAGTGGCTGCAGACGCTGTATAAGGCCTATTCAAAGCAGCCAGCGCCGACTTATCGAAAGCGAACTTGCGAGCCCCTTTTGTAATTTCCCTCGACAAAGGAAACGCCATGAATGGAAGCGCGGATTAATAATGCCGGCTGATCCCCGGGCCACTGCCGCCAAGTCGGGGACGACGCCAGGGCGAATTCAACAAGTTCGCTGAGTCGGCGAAAAGAGCCAGAGCCGATGCCGATGGGCCGCGAACGTACGCGCGCCTGTTGACCAAGCAGCACCGGCATTAGCTTGGCGCTTTCTTATCCGAGTATCCGAGGCGGCCGCAGCCCGAGACCTCCGCGATATTGCGCTCGCTGCTCGTCCTTCTCCGAGGCGCTTGACTCGCCGCGCTTTCGCCCGTTTTTTCGACATCAACGATCGCACGAGAGCGCGCGCCTGCAGTCGCGAACGCGCGGCGGCGAGCGCTGATCGGATCGTCGTCCGCGTCAGCGCGAATGCAATGGCGCGATGCAACGGGGGGAGAAGAGAGGACGGCGGTCGAGGGCCGTCGCTCAACGGGCGCCCCGTCGACTGCGGACTTTTGCCGCGTTTCTGGCGTTCCTCCCTCGCCACGCACAAAGCGCCAGCGCCTGGAGACGAGCGAGGCACCACGCCGCGCGCTTCCTCGCTCGTATTATTTCGTCGGGCTGTTTCGGCAGAGCACCGTGCGCGTGCGCCAGCGCCTCGCAGCGTCACTGCAATTACCGAGGCCGCCGCCGCACGCACCAATCGACGCAGCCAGACGCACGCGAGAGGCTGACTCACGGCGCAATCTGGAGCGCTAATGCCACCTTGCGTCGCCACTTGCAGGGGCGAGCCTCGAGCGGGAGAAGGAAGAAGAAAAGAGCGCGCTTTTCGGCTCTTCCCGGCCTTCGTTGCGTCATACAGAGAAGGCCAAAATTATAGGATTGCACCTGAGCGTTGCCGGCTCGTCGGTGATTCAACGGCTTCCCTTTGCTCTCGGCACGCACTTGCGGGTCGACTTGCCCGAAGCAGACGCGGCGAGCAGAGAGCCGAATGGGCGTTGTCGAGCGATCGGCGCTGAAGCGAGCCGAGGAAAGAGCGGAGCCCGGCTCATTTCAATGAAGGATCGCGCCTAATGAGGCTTGCTCTCGATTTTCTGCTCCAGTGGTCGCGCGCGCGCCTGCATCGACGGCGGACCACCGGCTCTGGCTCGCACGACTGCTGCTGCTGCTGCTGCTCTCGGCCTGCCGCAGATTCCGCGGCGCGCGCGCGCGACCACGAGCCTCCGCGAGGCAGCGCCGCTGCCTTATCCGTCGAGCCGTGCAGCGTCGTCGCCGCGCCCCACCCCCTCGCATTCGGATGAAATGATGCGCGCGAGCGCGAGCTTGGCTAAGAGGTCCACTCCAGCCGCGCGCGAGCGCGGCGCCAGCGCCAGCATTTCCACATGCGAGCGTGCTGAAAAAGATGAGAGCGGGCTTTCAATGCGAGTCTCTCGGCGCCCGCCTCCGTTCCATCCCTTTCACGTAGCTCGCGCAGCTTTTCGAGCACTGCAGCCGACGACGAGCCCAAGACCCTGGCTCTCGTAATCATCTCGTCGATCATTAAATTGTTCCGGCGCTGCTTAACACCGGCAGCAGCCGCGTGCAGCCGATTGGTCAATTAACCGTGCATTAAGAAATAATGAGGTCCTCGGCTCGTCGTCGGGCGCACAATGGCGCAGCGCGCGAGGCGGCGACGCGGTTGCGTAATTGCGAGCGAAACGGGCCGAAAGACGCGCTCTGGAAAAACAATCGAGTATCGAGTGTCGAGTGTCGAGTGTCGAGTGTCGAGTGCCGACTGCCGAGTGCCGAGTGCCGAGTGCCGATGCTATCGAGTATCGAGCTCTGGGTGCGTTCGCGCGAAAAACGGCAGTGCGCCGGCCAGGCGCGGCGGCATTCCGACAGGATTCCCGGAGGGCCCCGTCTCCTTATACGACGGCACGGCCACGGCTGCTCTTCTCGGTATCTCTCTCCGCCGGCGAGGGACGATTACGGCCGATCGCGAGCTGCGGCTGCCGCCTGGCGTTCCTGGAAGTGGCGCCAGGGCCGCATCGGGCACGACGAGAACTCCGCTCTGCGCGGCGATATGCATCTGTCCGCGGCCGAACTAGTCGCGCCGTCGGCGCGCTCGGACGCGGCCCGCTGTGCCGGCACCTCTCGGCCGAGCGCCCCGAGAGCGCGAGCGCAGCCTTGTTTGTTTTGCCGAGCCAGCGAGACTGCGAGCGAGGCACTGGGGGCACACAATGCCGCGCCGGCCTACGTACACACGCGCGCGCAGCCAGCACGCCAGCAGCAGCGCCACCACGCGCTGAATAACTGATCGGACGGCTCGTCGCCAATTCCGTTTGTGTGCCGCGCGGCCCGCCGACGCTCGCGCCAGCGATCGCTGCGAGAATTTCGGCTGCCGCTGCTCGTTACTGGAGTCGACGATGTCGCGGAATACCGCCCGTGAAAAGTGTAAGCTCGGGAGCGCGTTGGCAGCGTAATAAGCCGAGCGGGCTGAGCCGGCTGAGCCGGGCTGGCCCGACTGCCGCGCGCTCGAGCAATGTATGCTTAATGGCGCGATCGGCTATTCCGTTTGTCCGCGCGCCGGAAAATCAGGTCGCGAGCAGGAGCGACCGGTGCGGCGCGCTGCGCACGGGCGGCCCCCCTTTGTGGGCCCACTTGCTCCGCTTCCGCGTGCGCGCTCGCGCGCCGCCGCCGCCGCCGCCGCCGCCGCCGAGGGTGCAAACGCGCGACAGCTTCATTATTCGCAGCCGACGGCCCCTCCCCCGCTCTCCCTCTGGCCGAGTGCATTGTGGCGCCTGTCGGACGCCTGCGCTCCCTCGCACCTACGCTCGCGCGGCGGCTCGCTTCTTTGTGCGCGCGCTACAGCCCTCAAACTTGTTTTACCGCCGCCTGGCCAAAACTCGCGCGCTCGCCCTCCCGAAACCGAATCTCGCTCGCTCGCTCGCCCGCTCTGTCGGCCGATGAACTCGCCGCGCCTGCTCGTGTCCACGCTCGGCTCCGGTTTTTGCGGCGACGAGCCCCGGAAGCGAGAAAACGACCGAGCGCGACGAAAAGCGCGCTTTCCTCCTGTCCCCGTTCGCGCGCCACGCGCTCCGCCTAGGCTCGCTTCACCTTCGGCAGCATCGATTTGAATCCACGCTGAAGCTAATTTGCGCACGCGGCCGTAGGGACGGCTTATAAATGCGCGAGAGGAAGGTGGACAAAGAACGAGAGGAAGAGACGCGCAGAGCGAGTAGCGAGCGAGGCGGCCGCTTCGGATTTCAGACGTAAACCTGAAACTACTTCAATTGAGGAATGTTTTTTCTTCTTTCCGTGCGCACCTACACCTCCTTCCACCTACTGCGTAGTGACCAACGTTGGTTTCGTTTTTCCGCGTAAAAATTCCTTTGCTCGCAGCTCCGTGCGCCTACAAATGAAAGGGCCCCGGAGTCCGTGAAAAGTCGCTAGTAGAAGCCCAGGAAGGGCACTTTGTGAAAGATCGTGCAGCGATGAATGAGAGCAGTAGCGGCAGCGGCAGCGGCACGTGGAATTTTATAAAACACGAGCGAGAGAACGGCCAAGAAAAAGAGGGGCGCGGAGGGGGACTGGAAGCCGAAGCAGTCGAATCTCGGGAGAGGAAAGGAGAAAAGGCAGTATTTTGAAAAGGGAGCTGGTGGTGGTGGCGGTGGTGGTGCTGCTGCTGCGGCCGAGTTTCCCTTTGAGAAAACTGGCGCAAATCCCGGCTGCGGGCCGCGCCTAATCCTCGACGCAATGCGACGGGCCGAGCCCGGCCGAGGTGGCGCGCATTTTTCAGAGGCTAATCACTGCATCGGCAGCAGCGGATGAGCGTTGCCTAGTAGCAAATACCCCCACCTTATCGTGGCTCCTTCGGCCCGGGTCCGTCCTTCGGTGGCTCCGGTCTCTTTTTGTTTTTCACTTGCTCTTCCGAGAGCCAGAAGCGACTACGTAATCCAGTGGCAGACGAATAAAAGCTTTGGCGCGCGAGCGTGAGCGTGTAGGTGGCAATGCTACGTTGCCCCCGGGGAACTAAACGAGAAAGCGCACTAGCATTTAGAGTAAAGCAGCGAGGGAGCCAAGTGAAGCCGCGAGTCCTTCTCGACTCGACTCGGCTAAGAGCCTGCAGATAAGCCAACTCCGATATTTTATTCATGGGCTGTAGGCAGTTGGGCGCGACATTTGGATTTAGCCGCGCTCGAATGAAGCTCGGAGATGAGAGGAAAGACGAGGCGAGACGAGGCGAGGCGAGGCGAGGCGAGGCGAGGCGAGGCGAGAAAAGGCTCGAACAAGTACGTTTAGGAAAAAGCCGAAGACGGCGACAACAACAGGTGGAGTTGTCGAAAGTTTGGAAGCGTCTAGTGGGTCGAGGTTGGCGAAGGAG
Organism: Phymastichus coffea; assembly: GCF_024137745.1. Lineage (NCBI taxonomy): Eukaryota > Metazoa > Arthropoda > Insecta > Hymenoptera > Eulophidae > Phymastichus > Phymastichus coffea. The sequence continues at coordinate 1,946,091 of NW_026706827.1, forward strand.
GGGCGCAGCCGCGGGCGCATTTTTCAAGTCATGCCCGTTAATGCAGCGAGCTGCGGGACGAAGGATGAGAGCGAACAGCGACTGGTCCGAGAGATGGGCCGCTGGAATGTTTTCACGCAGAGAGAGAGAGAGAGAGAGAGAGAGAGAGAGAGAGAGACTGATTTTCGGTCTGGCGTCGAGTCGAGTGGGCTGCAAGCAGCAAGCTGGTCGCGGACCATTTGTCGAAAGTAGGCTAGAAGAGCGTAATCCAGTCGCGCGCTGGCAGCGATCCAGCCGTAGCCGATAGCCGAGGGCTGGCTTCCTTTCGGCTCGGCGCTCGCTCATCGCCAAGGCCAGGGACGCATGTCGACTGCTCGCGACGAATATGGGGACCGCGGCCGAGCGAGAGCGTTCACCCGGCTCTCCGCTCGCGCGCTAGCAAACAAAAGTGCGCGCGCGAGTATGCAAGTGTGCCTGACATTATCTCCACTGGCCGAGAGAGAGAGAGAGAGAGAGAGAGAGAGAGAGAGAGAGAGAGAGAGAGAGAGAGAGCCGGGGAAAAGGATCAGCGCAGAAATTCGCTGCTACACGTACGCTGCATGTGCTCTCTCCTCCTCTCTCTCTCTCTCTCTCTCTCTCTCTCTCTCTCTCTCTCTCGAGTGCGAACCACCAAGATCTCGCCGGCGATTACACCTCAACGCTTCCCTCTCGCGTCTGGAGAGTCATTGTCTCGACCACAAGGGGTCCGAGAGCGAGCGCGCAAGCGAAAGCGAGGCAGGGAGGTCGTAATTTCGAGCCACTTTGACCGCTGCCAGCACGACGACCAAGAGAGCGAGAGAGAGAGCGAGCAAAAGAGAAAGAGAATGGGGAAAAAAGAAGAAACTAAAAGAGCGAAAATAAAGGAGAGAAACAAGCACGGCCGAGTGCTGGAGGAGAAGAGGCAAGGCGGGAGGGAGAAGAGAGGCAGGCGGGGACAAGCAGAATGTGAAAAGGATTCACGTCCGCAAGAACGGCTTCGCGGAGAGTCGGTTCTCGCTCCTCTAATAAGCTGTAATTCCTATGATTCGGCGATATTTGTTTTGCAAGCCGCCGTGGCGCTGCGCGCTTCGACAATGAGGCGCATACGCGTAAACATTAAATGATTGGCGGCGGCCCGCGCTAATGCTCTTCGGCGCAGGCAAATCAATGCAGTTTATCGTGCGTTCCAGATTGCTCGAGTGCGAGTTCTCTCTCTCTCTCTCTCTCTCTTTCTCTTTGTCCGCGCGGTGCGCGGGGGCCGATGAAAGGCGCGCCACCGAGAAACTATAATTAGCGACTAGTCCATACTCGCGCACAATCTCATTTGACATTTAAGCGCGCACCCATTGTTTGTTGCACGCTAATGGAGACGCGCGCGCACCTTATACTCGCCGCTAAATAACGGGAATTATGTGTGTCGATAAACGAGGCAGTCAGGCAGGCCGAGCGTGCCGACGAGAGCTGCTGATTAGGGGAATCAAGGGCCAGCACGACAGGTGCGATTTCACGGACAATTAAGGCAAGATTAAAATCCCATGGGCGCCACCGCCGCGATACTCGCTGGAAAAAGGGCCGCTATACGATGTACGTAGTGTGCATGCACTCTCTCTCACTCTCTCTCTCTCTGTCGGTCGGGTGAGATTACGCTGTCGCTCGAGGGAGGGCATCGCCTCTCGCCTCTCGACTCTCTCACTCCCTCTTCCAGCGCTTTAATCAGGTGTTAAATACGAGCATCCTTAGCAGCCTCGCGAAAGTGATTCCGTGCCGATTTCGCGCCCGCCTCCAAATAACTTTGCATAATATCAATCCGTCGGCCCTCAGCGTGTGTGGAAGAGAAAGAGAGAGAGAGAGAGAGCGCGCACGCACACAATTAATTGGCCGCCTCGGATAGGTGTCGAGCTGATTATTTCGAGGCTCTCTCTGTTTTTTATTTCTTTTTCCATTTCCGAAAGTGTCATAAATATCAGCGTGGAATGCGCTGTTTAGAGCTTGAATTAACGAGAGGTGAACCGGTTTGCCGAAGCCATGCGCGTGCGTACGTCACGCCTAGCAGGCGAGAGAGAGAGAGAGAGAGAGAGAGAGAGAGAGAGAGAGAGAGAGAAAGAGGCAGAGGCAGAAAGCCAGAAATTTGAATGATATGAGATTGGAGCGAGCCGGAGAGTGAGTCATCGGGGCATAAATAAGGCGATAAAGTATCGGCCACCTCGGCGGCTCGACGCTCGACTGTCGAGCATCGAACGCGCGCACACGCGTGTGTGTGTGTGTGTGTGTGTGTGTAACCGAGGCGCATATAATGTGTCAGCGAGCTCCGAATATCGAGTGCGATAATTAAGCAGACGGAGCGAACAACTCTGCCTTGGAGGAAGGTTCTGGAAAGGGGAGGAAGCGAGTAGCAGCAGCACGAGTCAAAAAAAGGAGTGTTTCGCCGTTTGGTCGTTTCGCAGATGAAATCTAAGCCGCGAGAGGGAAGCATGGGCAACGAACCTTTTTTGGTTAAAGCCAACGAGACGCAGCAGCGGCGGAGCGAGCTATGGAGTGAGCGAGACTCCTTCAAGGTTACGGCGCGTGCATGTATGCCGTGGGTGAGTGTGTGCGTGCAATAGAGGCGGCTGACCTTTCGCGTTCATCTGCATAGCACGAGAGAGAGAGAGAGAGGAGATAGCGACGACGACAAAGGAATTGGCCACGAGAGGGTGTACGTGTGTCTGTAGGCGAACTGACGGCCGATGGATAATTATCTGTGTAGTTGATTTTCGAATGGTAGTTTGGAGGGTACGAGCTGCACACTACTAGAGAGAGGAGCGAGAGAGCGAGAGAGCGAGGAGTGCCTCGTGCACACTCGTTCGCGCTCTCTCTCTCTCTCTCTCTCTCTCTCTCTCGCTACCGGCTGTGTTAATTAGTTAAAGTTACTGCTCGGGACTAAATTACACCTCCGGAGCTACTCAAAGGAAGCAATTACTGGCGTGCAACCAGTAACAGAGAGTCGCTCTCTCACTCTCTCTCTCGCCCGTTGGCGCTGCCGTCGTCGCTCGTTACCGCCTTCATCTCAATGCGCGCCTGCACACACGCATACAACACACATGCGAGCGCGCCAGCAGCAGCAGCGGCAGCAGCGGCAGCACCCATTCCTCGGCTCTCGCTCGAAAAAAAGGAGAAAAAACCAGTTAATACTTGATGAAGCTCTCGCGGGGGCGAGCGCGAAAAGCAGCACGGGTTGTTCGCGCCAACCAACATAAAGTTCCGCTGCGTTGTCGCATATATAGTGTCTTGAAAAAAGCGATTGGGGTGACGGGAATTTTCCGAGAAGGCTGCTCACTGGGCCGTATCCAGCAAAAATTAGTTCTCCTCAATGACTTCTCCAAATATTTGTAGAGGCAGGTTAGAGTTGAAGGTTGGAGCTGGCCGAGCGGAGCGAAACGGCCGACGGGAGAGAGAGGTAGCGGAGCTGGGTTATGAATTATTGATGGATCCGTCGGCGCTCGATGCTCCGAGGAGCGAGGAGAGCTTCGAAATTGAAAAAGCAGCAATGGCTGCTGGCTACTTCTTCTTTTTCTCTCTCTCTCTCTCTCTCTCGCCCGCTCGTTCGTTTATTTTTTTCCTGCTTATTTTTTGTGCTTCTTTTTTCGGCTCTGTTGTCATTGCTGCGGGCTTGGGAAGCCACGTAATTTCGGCCTCTCATTCAGGTTTACGAGGGGCGCACTGTTTTCTAACAGGATAAAGAGAGAGAGAAAGAGAGAGAGAGAGTCGAGCGAGAAATAAAGTGGCTGAATGGGCCTGCTTCGCTCTCTCTCTCTCTCTCTCGCTCTCTCTCTCTCTCTCTCGGCGCGCATTCATTCTCTTTACCTATACGAGCCTCGCTTGCTGGCTGTGCTAGCCTCCAAAGTTTGGTTCGTGGGGCCCCATGGGGCCGTAGCAGCTCAACCTCGACCCCCGCATCTCCTTTTTTCTCTTCTTTCCTCGCTCTTCCTAGAAACTATGCTGCTTACCTCCTCTCTCTCTCTCCCTGCATCTCACTTCGAGTACAATACATACCACGCTCTCTTTCTCGCTCCTTCTTTCTTCCATCCTTCGCTCTCCTTCGCTTATTTTCTCTCCTTCTCTTGCACTCTTCTTGTTGTTGTTCTTCTTCTTCTTATTCTTCTCCTCCTCCTCCTCCTCGTCCTCCTCATCCTCCTCCTCCTCCTTCTTCTTGAAACGAGGCTCTCTCTGCTTCGCTCTCCCGCCTTGTTTCACTCTCCGTTTCTTTGGCTTTCTCCTTACCATAAAGATGCCTCGCGTTCGAGCAAGGTTACTGTCGAGTTTCTCCTTGCATTTTTTTATTCGTCAATTTGGCTGCGGGAGATACCTGCAGACGAATCTTGACCACTCGCAGCAACCTCGTGCTCGGCGATGCGGGAGTAGCCACTGCCGCGTCGTCGCTCGACGGGTGGAAAAAGCCGAACGAGGCATGCATAATTCAGTGGAAACGACGTGTCGGTGCGACTGAAGCTCGACTACCCTTTGCGCTGTTAAGGCGCGAGGGGTAAAGAACATCAATGAATGCTGGCACGAGGAAGTTTGGGGGCTCGGCAGTGCGCGTGCAGTTGGCGAGGATGCGCGACAAGCGCGCAGATGGGAGAGCGGCGCGGGCTGCAGACGCGCCAGGCCAAGAGTCCAATCGGGCTGTCGAGGTGGCGGCTCGGGGAGAGGAGAGAGGAGAGCGGCAATCGCGCCGGATCGCCAGAGGCTGCGAGACAATGAGCGAGAAAGAGGGAGAGGGAGAGGGAGAGCCGCTGTCGCGCCGAGCTTGATTTGTTCTAGCCGCGTGGCAGTTGGGATTATGCCCGGAAGTGTTCGGCGACTCTTTATCCGGTGGCCAACAGCAGCAGCGCCGCCAGCAACCCTCTTCCAATTTGTCCCCGTGTTCGCTTAGCACCCCGCCGCGGCGCTGGAGAATGTAGGTGAGAAAGCGTGCGAGCGCGGATTGCTCGCGAGATGGGGGAGATCATTGTCAACACAGCGCCTGCTTCCGGCGATATTAAAAAGCGCTCCTGCAGACTGTGTGTGCGTCTCTCTCTCTCTCTCTCTCTCGCTCTCTCTCGCTCTCTCTGCCTGCCTTCGGAGACGCGCGTGACCGACTCTCTCGCTCCCTCGGCTCCGGCGCGCATTTCGACGAAATCCCCGAATCGGCGCGCCTTCATTCGTCAAGGAAAATGACCATCATCCATCCACTTGCTCGCGCGCGCACTCCCCTCCCCCTCCTCCCCCTCTTGCGCGTGCATGCTAGGTCGTGAGAAGCCGAGGCACTCCACACATTCATAACTCGATACGCAAGACGAGAACTTTCGAGGCTGCGGCCGCTGCTGCAGCCGCTGCCGCCGCCGTCGCCGCTGCCCAACGACTAAAAATCACCTAAGATGTAAAATTGATTTAGAGCCGCCACTCCGCTCTTCTCCTGCCCTCTCGTTCCTCGTTCTTCCCGGTAGCTATTAAACCGCGCCAATACAGGAGAACAAGCCAGGCCAAGTAAGTGCAACCGCAGTTTACGGCTGGAAATAAATATTCCAGCTAAATGCCGAGCAGTCTGTCTACCGGCGATTGTAGAATCCGTTTTCCCTTTTCATTTGCGCATTTGCGCGCACATGCCACAAGGACGCGCGGGTAGACAAGTTTAAAGTAGGTGAAATAGCAGCAGTAGCAGCAGCCAAATAATGGATGGGAGCTGTATTGTAGCTGTACGTGCGTATGTGGAAGGGAGGCCCTCTCAGGAGGGAGAGAAAGCTCGCGGCGCGCAGAAAACGAGATAAAAGATAGGCGGGCGTGCGCGCGCGCTCGTGAGAGGGGGGGGGGGGGGCGCGAGAGAGAGAGAGAGGGAGGGAGGGAGAGGAGCAAGCCCAGCGGCAGGCGCAGAGGCGACGCGCGGTTGTTTTATTTACTCAAGACCAGTAGCCGCGGAGAAGAAAGAGCGCAGGTAGAATTCCAGAGCTGGAATCTTAATAAGGGTGGCGGCGGCGGTGGTGCCGACGGTTGGCGTCTGCGTACGCGTTTGCGTGGAGCTGTGCGCGGGTGGTAAGACGCGACGGCGGCTCTCCAGACTCGCGCCGCAGCTGCAAGCAGAGCCTTCGGCCAAGCGGGCAATCTCGCTGGCGCGAGCTTTCCCACGTGATGGAGCTGCGATTTCGCGGCGCCGATCGCCCATTACAGCAGCGCGCGCGTCGAGGAGCGAGGCAGAGGCGTACGTCGAAGCGTCCAATTAGTCGCAGCACGATAATCATTATGCGCTGTGCCAGACCTGGTTCGGTCGCAGCGATCAGCTCTCGAGATAATTAGACGCGCTCGGCGCTGAGCCGCTGCCGCGACGCGGAAGCAATTAGCGTTTCAGCGGCACGGCAACGGCCACGGAATAAAGATAGCACGTGACATGTGCGGGCGCGCGCGCGCGGCCGCGGCTGGGCGATAGCGAAAAGCCGCGGCGAGCGGGGAGCGGGGCACAGCTGAAATACGCACGAGCCGCGTGTGCGCGCAGTAGCCCGGTCGTCGTCGCTGCACGCTGCACGCTGCACGCGCCACTTGGCCGCTCCCCTCTGGCAAACTATTGTCGCGGACTGGCGGCGTCACCGGCAGCCCCCCGCGCTCGCGCCCCCTGTCGAGGCCCGCCGCTGCCGCCGCCGCCGCAGCCCTGCCCGAGAGAGCCCCGCCGGCACACTTATATTTATATTATGATATTAATAGCGGCCGTAATGCGGGGTGCACGGCGGAGCGCGGGCTGCCGGCAGGTTGTTTGCTCGTGCACCGAGCCGCGCACTCGAGTGCTCAGCCGAGCGGGCCGCGCGCGCGGGCCGGCGCCCGGCGAGGGCCCGCCGCAGCTGACGGAGCGGCCGAGGCGAGGCGCGGGCAGCCGACGGGGCTCGCGTGACTAATCATAAGGGCGCACGCAAATCGCGGCGCTCGGGCGGACGGGGCCCTCCCGCCGCTCGCGCCGAGCTCAAAGCGAACAGGCTCGAGAGGCAGCCAAGGCGATAACGAAGCTAATGAAGCGCGCGCGAGCGCATTTTACGGGCGCAGCAGTGCTCGCCCCACGAAGGCCAGCGAGGCCGCGAAGGCGCGAGTCTGGGCATAAATTCGCCCCTAGCGGCGGCGGCGGCGGGGCTGCCAGGCGGGCAGCTCTTTGCCGCTCGTTCCGACTCGTTCCGCCGTCGAAGCAAGAGTGGCCTCGACGTGTTAGGGCAATAAATCAAACGATTAAACGAGCGGGCCTACGGTTGCGAGAGCTGGAAGGCCGCGATAATTGCAGTTTGAATCAAGTATCAGGTTTAATCATCGGCTGCGAGCAGTGAATTTATGAAAGGGAAGAGCTGCTAGAGGCGAGAGCGAGCGAGCGAGCGAGCGAGCGAGCGAGCCGGTGCACTCGAGCGAGGAACATGACTTTTGACAGGCGTTGACAATGGGCACACATATTACACTAGTAATGCGCGCGCGCGCCCAGGAGAGCCCCCGATTATGCCGCAATTATGCCCGATATTGTTATGTTAATGGCAGGGCAAGCGAGCAGCACGCGCAGGCAGGCAGGCAGGCAGGCAGGCAGGCAGGCACGATATAACCCCGGGGGAGCGATCTGGCAATATTTCGCTCCACCCCAGGATTAGAGCGCGCGGACAATTGAAAAATCGAGTGGCGAGTGGCGGCCTCGACCGATTAGCGCGCTCGGGGGAAACCGCAGCCATTAATACCTTGATCCCTTTTACTAAACAAATGCTACTACACGCCAGATGCCCGCCAACTCTGCGTTTTCAATCGACTCTGTCGGGCGTGCCGTATACTGGATACCGACTACAGCCTATAAATAAAGAGAAAAAGAGTCGAAAAAGACCGATTGCCGCGCAGATTACGCTGCGGTGGTGCTGGGCGTCAGAAAACCACGGACGGCCGCCTGTTGACGGGCTGCGTTGCAGCAGCAGCGCCCACTCCAGCAACGCACTGCACGTAGCGCCCGCTGTGTATTATACAGAGGCGCGCATCATATTTATTTAATAGACCGAAACCACCGGCCACTCGCGCGCTTCTCTCGCGCTTCTCTCGCCCACTCCCCCCACCCCCCGCCTCGTCCCTCTCACTCTCTCGCTCTCGCGCGCACACCAGCGATTACGCTCCGACCATTCGCTATATATCTCCGACGCATCGATTCGAGGTTGGTTTCGGCTGCGTGCACCGATTACACGTGTGTAGCCGAGCCTCGGCACTCTGATGCGCGCACGCCACAGAGCGCTGTGACGATTGACGCGCCGATGCCACAGCCGCCTGATGCGCTCCGTCGCGCAGTCCGCCTTGGCGAACGGAATAGGAGAAGAACTACGAAAGCAGCAGCAGCAGCAGCAGCAGCAGCAGCAGCACGACTGGAGAGGCCTGCGCGCGTCGAGAGCCGATTAGCGCGCTTATCGTGCTTTCGCGGCGCGGCCGAGCGCCGCCTTCGGAATAGCTGCGCGTTTGCTTTTCTCGCCTCGCCTCGCCTCGCCTCGCCTCGCCGCGCCGCGCCTCGACTCGCCAGCCTCGTCTCGCCTTGTTTTGCGTAACCCGCGTCGACTCGCTGCGCGCACTCGCGATGCGTTGGCCGACTCGATGACGCTGGGCAGCGCGCCGAACGATCGTCGCAGGCCGATCGGAGAATACGCAGCGAGAAACGACGCAGAAGCAGCAGAAAAGGCACAATTGGGTCAGAATGCGAATGGCGATTGGCGCGCGGCGACTTATCTGCATGGGCGCGCGCGCCAACGCGGCAAGCCCATAACTCAGCGCGCTGCGAAAGCAGATCGAAAGCGCGTCGCGTCGGTGCCTGTGATTGATCGACGTTGCACGCGCCGATTGAAAAGCCGGCGTCGTCTTCGGGGCTAGGAGGCCAGGACCGGGCAGAAGGCGAGCGCGCGTAAATTAGCGCAACCGTGCGTATCCGCGACGAGCAGCGGAGATAGGCCGAGGCGGCGCGCGACGCGGTAGTCGCAAGTAGCGCCGGAGAGAGCGCGGGCAAGCGGCGATCACGAGCGCGGGGGCCGCAGCGTGAGAGCCACTGGGGCCACCACCGGCATGTCCGGTGGGGACTCGCCAGACGCGCGCTGCTCCGTGTCGGCGTGCGTGCCCGTACCCACGGTGGCGCGGCGCGGAGAGGAGAGGAGCGGCGAGGAGAGGAGAGGAGCGGAGCGGAGAGGAGAGGCGAAGAGAGGAGTGGAGCGGAGAGGAGAGCGAGAGAGGCAGACAGCAGCGAAGAGAAGAGAAGCACGGAGAGGAGGCGCGGGCGCGCCGAGCCAGAAGCCGAGGCAGCGCGAGCAGGGCCGTGCCTCGGCGGTGAGCGCGCCCGCAGCCGGCCGCGCGTCGCCGTCGTCGACGACTGGGACGAGTCCGCCGAGCGCATGCACGGGCGCACGCAGGAGAGAGAGGTAACGAGCCGCTACGCGCCGTCGTCTCGATTACTCGCGCCTGCCGCGCGCTCCTCTGTCTCCCCGCGCTCGCCGTTCTCCGCGTGCAGTTTATCGCTGCTTAACCACCTCGCGCCTGCGACGTTGCCGCGTCCTCCTCGCTCGCGCTCCGTCTCGGGCGCGCGACGCTCGCGAGCCCTTCCCGTGTGCGGCGCGGTTGTCATCAATCAGCTCGCGCGCGCGCGCGCGCGCCTCCAAGAGTAGCCACGGCTCGGCTGGCGCCGGGGCCTCGGCGCACCCGACCGCGACTCGCTGTCGAGGGCCGGTCGGGGCTCCGCGAGCGCGAGGCGCTGCTGCTGGCCCCGCGCAGCCAGGCTGCTCGCGCGCGCCGACCATACCGGTTCTCTGGCTCGCGGCCGGCCGGCCGACCGACCGACCGACCGACCGACCGACCGACCGACCATCGCCGCCCGCCTCCAGGCTAGTGGGCAGCTATTTCGCCAATGAGCCGAGCAGCGAGCCGCGCGGGCGGAGGACGAGGCGGCCGAGAGCCGAACCGCGCGCGCTGCCCGGCTAGTCGGCTGGTCGCAGCAGGCGGACGGCGCGAGAAGCGTCAAGCTCGCGCGAACGTCGAAGCGCGCCGCCGACTTTGATCCGGCGGCTCCGTGCGCCGTGGCTAGTTGTGCGTCGGAGCTTTGGGCTGCGCTCTGCTACGCATTCCTCGTGGCCAATTGCCAACGCCAGCGACGCGCTGCGATCGCGCATCGAGGCGCACCGCTCCTAATTTAGCCGCGCGGCGCTTTTTCGTTTTTCAGCGACTCGCCGCCTCGCCGCTTCGATATTCCATATCGGACTGGCCGACTGTTGTCGACGACTAGTCGTCCGTACCGTACCGCGTTCGTTACTCCTCTCGCGCGGCTCGCGTCGTCGAGTCGAGAGAATCCGTGGCAAGCGCGCGATGGTAGGTTGCACAGTGTCGCGCGAGCTTGCAGACGGCGACCGCTGGCCACTGCCACTGACGGAGCGCTGGGAGCCGTTGGAACGGCAGTATTTTCGCGTAGGACTGCGATGCCCGCGACGCCCGGAGCCATCGGCCGACGGAGGAGCGGGCGACGAGCGGCAGAACGCAGCAGCAGCAGCAGCAGCACGACAGGGGAGGCGCAGGAGGTGTCGGAGCTGACGGGGCCGACGGAACCGCCAGCAAAGACAGACAGTTGGCAAGGGCTGCGCCGCGAGCCCATTAGGCAGACAAAGCGAGCGAGCGGGAGCACTCGGCATTGGGCGCTCGGCACTCGCGCAATTACAGCCGCGCGCGCGCTGGCAGGTCTAATGGTCGGCGAGGCGCGCCTGCAAGAGGATAAAAGGATACAGAGCTTTTACCGCGAGCTCGCGCGAGATGGAGTGCGCAAAGCAGCCGGGAACAAGCGCCAGACAAGTGCGGGGCATTATCCGAGTGCGCCTCAAGTGGACACAAAGCGCGGCTCTCACGCAGCCGCGAGGGCAGTCCGCGCATCCTTTTAGCGCGAGGCGCCGAGGCCTCGTAGCTGCAGCAGTCTCCGACGGCAGGACGCCCCTCGCCGCGCGCCAATGCGCCGAGCTGCCTGGCGGCGGAGGTCGCGCGAGCACGGCACCGCGGCGGCATCGACGACGTCGATCGGGCGGGCACAGCCGAGGCCGCCGAGAGGAATGGCGCGAGGGGGCCCGGGAGCGTGGGCCGTGCGCCGGGAGGGGCCGCGCGCAAAAACGAGGATTAAAAATCGCGCCAAACGGACAGAGACAATGACATTGCGCTGCGAGGGGAATGCAAATAACAGGAGGCGTCGATGTTTTCGAGTCGGCTAGTAAGCCAGCCTCTCGAATATTTGGCGCTGCCGGAGCAGCATGGCAACGCCGCGGATTCGCTATCTCCGGCTGGCTCTCTCGAGCGCTGGCGCTGTCGCTGCCGGCGGATTCTATTGGCGAGGCGATAAGCGCTCTCGCCACGCAATCCAATTAATTCGCTGCGCGCAGCGGCAGGCCGTCGTCGCCGCTCGCCTTGCGCTTTTCCCCGCCGCGGCCGCTCGGCGCGGAGTCCGGCTGTCGCCCCGCCGACAGCACGTGCTCGCGCGCCAACGGCGAAAGCTCGTCGGCGAGTCGCCAGCACCTGCGGCGCAGCGACGCGCGCTCGCCAGCCTCTTGTCCTGCGCCGCTTCCGCCGCCGACGCTGCGTCCCGGAGCGCCGCTTCGCGTCTTTCCGTCGCCGTCGCGGCGACGGCCGAGCGCGCGCTCCGCTCGCTTCACGCCTGGTGCGCCTCGTGACACGCCGCCCCTGTCCGCGCGGCTACGCATTCGACGCAACCGCAAATTACACACGGCAAGACCGGCACTCTGCACTTGAGCACTTGACGTCGACACCCGTGCCAATTCAATGGCAAACTGGCAGCTTACGGAACTGCCGAAATCGCCCTCATTATTGACAAGCAGCGGCCGAGGTGTGCCGACGCTGCGGAAGCGCCGCCGCGTGACATGCACGCGCGCACGTAAGTCGCAGCGAGTCGGCGCGCAAGAGCGCCCAATCGGAGAATCGCGCTCTGCTTATTTCCGCTCGGCGGCGCCAGCCGACGAATCGAGCGACGCCGCCGCCGCGATTGGTCCGCGCTCGCCTTTTTTCGCCCCCATGAGGCAGCCGTGGAAATCCAAGCGCCGTGCCCTGTCAGCCTCCCCCGCGGCCTGCTGTCCCGAGACGGAGCCCCGCGCGCGGCACGCGTGCATCCGCCTCGCTCGGTCGGCAGCTGAGCTCCCGCGATAAGCAGGGCCGAGTGGCGCGCGCAAACAAGGAGAGACCTCGGCGGAGCTCGCGGCAGCGGCGGCGGCAGCAGCAGCAGCAGCAGCAGCAGCAGCCGCGGCGCCTTTGCCGATAGCGGCGATAGCCGTGTCCGGCCGGCGCGGAAGGCTCGCTTATCCGCCGCTGCCCGGCGCGGCGGCCGGGCGGTCGGGCGGCAAGCTGCCCGCGAAGCGATAATTGACGGCGGACGAGCGCAGCAGGCCCGCCGAAGTAGTCTTTGAGGGAATCAGCGGAAGCAGTGGCCTGGCGCGGCGTCGCGCCGCCGCGGCAATTACGCAATTCGCCACGGCAATTAGCAAAGTTTTAATTGGTAGCCGCGAGCCGCTTTCGCGCGCAATCGTCCTCGCGGACAAAGTAATATCGGCGGGCCACCGATATGACGGCTGGCGTCGTGGTCCGCGTGCGATCGGCGACCACGCCTTCCCGCGACTGGGACCCGCCGCGTGCGCTGGAGCAGAAGAGCAGAAGAGCAGGAGGCGCGCCCCAGCCCCTCGCCTCGCACCGCTCCAACTCCACTCCAGGCTCCGCTCCATCCGGGTGTGCGCTGCTCGCGACGCGCATTCCGAGAGCCGCGCTGCCTCGACTTTCTCGTTTCGTTTTCTCCGAACGCGCGAACGCGCCCGATCCCTCCAGCTCGGGGGCTAAAAGTAGCTGGGCGAAAACGCGTTCTCTCGCGGCCGCCGCCCCCTCGGCAATCCAAACTTCCTGTGACTGCCGACTGCCGGCTGCCGGCTGCTCGGCACCGAAATAGCTTCGACTGACTGAGCGTCCAGTACGGTACGGGCGCGCCCTAACCTGAGCCCTCGGGATGCGACGCGATGCCGCAATGTTAGCGCTACGGCGGAGGAAGCCTCGAGTTTGCAAGCTAGCGAGCGACCAGCTGGACGGCCGATCTGCCAGGAGGGAACCAACTGAGAAACAAAAGGATGCAGGTACTCACCATAGAGACTGGGATAGGTCCAGCCGCTCCGTTGGCATACGGATACGGCGACACGAGGTAGCCCATGTTGAAGGAGGAGGTGTGCGGCGTCGGGTCCACCTTCCCTGCTCGGCCAGCAATGCAACAGAGAAAAAATAAGCGGCTCATTATCGCAGCTCGTAGCGGTGAAAATTGGGATTGATCAATGTCGAGTCGCAAGTTTGGATCGGGTGACCGCGTGCGTGGACTACAGGCATGCATATTAACGCGCCAACGCTCATTCGACTCGAGCAACGTCGGCAGGCTCGTCTGCTGCACCGCGCGCCGGTTTTGAGCTTACACCTCTACTCGTCGCTTCTTATCTCCGCCGCAAATATGCCCTTCGCGTGCCACCAGCTGGCCAACTCATCCGTTCGGCCGGACGAATTTATCGACGTTCAAAGCACCTCCCGCACCTCCCCCCTTGTTTCTTTCTGCTAAAATATGCCGTCGGGCAACTGCGCGAAGCCGCTGCTTGTCCATCCAAGACGCCAGTGGCTCACGCGCATTTCTGCGCAAACACGTCGCTCTATCGGTTCCAGTGAAAGACCCCCATGCGCGAGTGCGTGCACTCGGCGCCGCCTGCGCCTGCCTCCCTCGTTCTCAGCTCGTACTCGATCACTGTAATTTTCAAGTTCCGCCGATTTCGAGCTGTTTGCCTTAGGCGCCCACTACACGCCAGGTCGTGCACACGTCCGTTTGTTTGCTTGCTTGCCTGCTTTGTCGGGCGGCGCCGGTTGACAAAGGGATTTCCCTGTTCGCCTGTCTTTCCCTGGTCGGAAAAGCGCCGCAGCTTCGTTCGCGTCGATTGTTTCAGCTTCACGGGCTGGAAAACCGTCGTGGCACAGCGAACAATCGCAGCGAGTGCGTTGCGAGGGAGTCCAAGACTTAGGCAGCGAAGAGAAAGAGAGAGAAAGAGACGAGTCCCGCGGCGTGTCGCTCAACACAAAGCCACCGGACTCCCCGGTCGACAGGCAGGTCGCTGACGCACCCCGAGTCCCGAGACTCATCAATTTCACGAGGGATTCGACCGATTGGCCGGCAGCTCGATGCAACAAGTGCCAGAGCCGAGCGTGCTTGGCCCCCGACCGGCCGCGCCATCCCGCTGACTGACCCAGCGACTCTCTTCCGGCGCATGAGCCTCTCCACAACCGTTGCGCTCTGTTGGCCTGTTGGCACGCGAAAACATGGTCCTCGCTCTCTGTCTGCTCGCGGACGAGTCACCTTCGGCCAAGGCCGAGCTGGCAGCTCGTGAAAGTGGCAAACGAGAGTAGCGAGAAGCTAACGGCCAGCTGCCTGCGGAAAGTTCAAGAAGGGGAGGAGGAATCGCGCCGCGAAGCGACCTCGGCGCTCGTAAGGAGAAAATATTCACTTAAAAATTGAAAACGTGGTCGCGATAGAAAGTACAGTGATGCACCGTAACCCAGGCACAAGACTAGCATGTTCGTCCAAAGTAAAGTCGTGCTATTTTCACGCTACAATTTTACGAGGCAGCAACATCAACATGGCGGTGCCATTTGTATAACGAAATGTCCAGTCGCATTTTCAGTTTCATAATCAACCTTGAAATTAATTAATAAACATTCCTTTGGACAAATGATTTTTCGAGGTTGGCATTTCTTAACTGAGATTTAGTAGTCGACAACGCAGTAGGCAGTGGTCGTTCTGCACGGAACAAGGCCGACATCTCCGTTCGTTTATTGGGGCAAAAATTCCGAGAATGCACTATGAAAATCATCATGAATCCTTCGAAATGTTGTGAGATTTCCTTTGTGAATAGTGCCAGTGACCTAAAAGTTACGATACGTCACGGTAAAATTTACCGAGGTTTCCTGTAGAGTGGCGCGATCGTCTTCGAGACGGCTTGACGAGACTTGCCTCGCGCGTCGACCATGGCGATCTTTTTGCCGGCAGACGGCGCTAGCACGCCGAAACCTTCAAGTACGTGAATATTATACGTATATTCATCGATGCGCGCGCACTTCGTAGATATACGCGACATAATCTTCACCTGCTTTCAGGTTTCGGCGTACTAGCGCCGTCTAACGGCGGTAAGATCACCGCTGTCAGCGCGGCCGCTTATTCGCCGCTCCAGGTGCCAATTACGAATTTCGCGCCTACTTCATTATATCGGTCGCGTTGCTGCCCCGTTCGCGGATTGGCCTACTCGCGCTACAGCCCCGTACCTGTCGATTACTCGTTTCCAGCATAACCGGCTGTGGCTTCCAGCTTCCGATTTCCGTCTGACGGTTTTCGCGCTCGATATCAGTCGACTCGTCGCCTCGACTAATCTGTATTTCGACCTGCAAATTGAACTAGCGTAGACTCTTTGGCAACCGGCAATTGTTCGTCCGCGAGATCGGTTCGAAGATATGCGAATTCCTGAGGAGGAGCGCTTGCTTCTAACAGCGCCGAGCCTGGATCGCGTCTTTTGCATCTGTCCGGATTACTACCGTGCAACGGCGATATTTATCGAGGCGAGGAGACCGATTGCGCAATGTCATCAGCCTGCGTAGAGGTACAAAGCGCGCGTGCTCCTTGCCTCGGACTCTGCAGCCAGGTCGCGCAGCTGTGTAGTGCTTGCTTGCCGTCGCCGTCGCCAATACCACCCATTTGCATCGAGGCAATCGTTGTCTTACAATGGATTATGCGGTAAAAGCGAATCGGTCGAATGCAAAACGAGAATTTTTACACTTAACTTCTGCTTACGCGAAAGCTCGACTATATTCTCTCTGACGTAGCACCGACCGACTATCCCGGGCCCAGATTCCAAGCTACATGCATTTATTTATTTTGTTCCCGACGCGTCGAAACCTACGTAACGCACCGCCATTCATTGCGCGTTAGATCTGCAGCTGGCACTGCTTATCGCCCACCGATCGCAAGTCCTGGAGCATTCCCTCCAGCACTGCCTACGGCTATGAGCACACCGCGTCGTCTGCCATGCGGAGGTTTCTAAACAAAACCGATGGACTCACTCGTACAGTAATATAGCCATTCGGGATTCTGCAAGTCATCTTTTTTTCTAACTTCTACGCACTTGATATCAATCTTTATATCAAGTAAACTGACAGTCTGCATTTCCGCCATCATCATCCAACAAATGTTCTGGTTCTGTCGATGCAGCTTTTAGAAAGCCATTCAATACAACATTTTGAAATGCATAGTTCAGCTTTCTTCGGATCATTACGTTCTCACGCTTCACTGATTTGTCGATCATTATGCCTCGTTAACGAATATAATACCTCGGCTAATATTATGAATCATATGCTCAGGCCTCGACCATATACATAAGTCACGTATGTACGTACAATACATAACCTATAAAGACACGCCAGAGACGCAGAATTCTCCAACTCTCACGTTCGTACGAGTGAACATATCAAAGACAAGTCTAAGATATTCGTTGGAACGACAAATTAGAAATAATTACAATATCTGTGTTCGTGATCCTTGCACGCTCAGTGAAGTTTCCCCTCCCCTACATGCCTTTCAAGACCAGTGAAACTAATATACAAGTAGGCTGTAGGTGTTTGCGTAAGTGCCAACTGACACATTATAATCGCGTGTCGCTCCCAAAATCATACTTCAATCAAATTAATAAAGAAATAGGGCCATCTCGAACCTTCTCCTTTCAAATAAACCTAACCCGATTGAAATCGGTTAAACCGCACTACAGATATTAGTAGACGTACATTTAAAAAATATCTACATCTTAGGTCCAATACAAACAGCCTCCTTTTTGAAGTTATCTCACGAACAGTCAGACAATTAGAGGTATTTAAAAGAGAATAACGGCCGCATTCACTCATAAGTCTAACCTCATTATAATATAATAAAATAATTTAAATACGCTCTGTTCACACTTATTTCTTGAACATATAAATTGGCTAAGTATTTTTATTATAAAATTTAGCTTCGAATAAAAATCATCAACAATGAAGATTATTACCTATAGATTATTTAATATGCATAATACCATAAAGTCATTTTAGCTTATTCAGTGCAACAATTTATTAAAATAGTTTTTGAAATTAAACTTATAAATGTAAAAAGAACCTCTAATTATCACGATGGAACAGGTGACAAATGATAGTTATGTTGATTGCTAATAACGAAAATTTGTTAAATTATTTTGAGAAAAGAACGGCACCGAATAAGCTGAAATTGACTTAAAGTATTTTTGTTAAAATGATATATCTAGTGCTAGAGAGACATTGTAAAAAAAGTTTAAGCTAATAGAAAAATATATTAAATATTTAAAAAAATTAAATTGTCAAACGCAGCTGGGGTTCGATTTATTTAGAATAAGAAAAAGGAAAAACGAAGTTGGCGGACTGCCTATTATCTTATAACTAAACACTTAAGAAACTGCTATGTTATTAGACTTGAAACTGCTATTGAATCGGTGTATTAATACAACTGAATATTTATTTGCTGATCATTATCGATGAATGTTGAGCATTTCAAATTATAGGATTGTCTTATGTGTATAATGTATTTTAGAATTTTTAATTAATTTCGTCTTTAACAGTTTTAACTGAATTGAAGTATCGCGCGCACGCACGCACAAACGTACGTCAGCACACATCCGAATCCTCCATGCAAAATAATCTTTTGCATGTGGTAATTTTTGCAATTAATCAACGAAATCGGATGGAAATAGCGTTCCACGCTCTTATTTGTCGCTGATGCCTTTATTATCGATGGTTACATTTTTAAAAACGATATACCAACTTCTATTGCCTGTCTAGTTGTCTTTATAATTTATTCTCGTGATAATTGATCATTAGTTAGGAAGTAACAATGCTCACAACAATAACAAAACTTTTAATGTCCATTATAAAACAATGTGACAGTGGTATGCACGTAAACAAAAAATGACAAGAATCGCCGTAGCGAACCTTACAGGAGTATCAGCACATGCCAAGTGGCCACAAACTTATTGGCAGCGCCCGGCCTTCTAATTATAGTAAGATTACTGCTGATCCGGGCTTCTCCGGCACACTTCATATTTATTTCTACGATCACCTGCATCGCTTATTGATATTTCCATTAGCGAAAGCAAAAATTGACATTAACGTATTCCACCAGCAAAGAATTTTTACAACGCTATTACAGACATATCCTTTTTAAGAATATTCGCCATGTCTCATCCATGATATTATTAAACAATTTTACAATCAATGAATAGCTAACTTACAGTATAACTAAACACACATTTCCCAGTAAACGATTCTTTTACTTATTTTCATGAGTGTTATTTAACGCACTTCGTGCGCTCTTTTATTATATTTTTCTATTATTTATTACATTATTTGAATCTAATATCGGCACAAATAAATCCTGCTGTTTGAAATTTATTCTACCCATCGATGTTCATTGGAGAACAGCAATTTTATTTGATGAAAATATATTTTTCATAAAAATCGATGAACTTTTATTTCTTTTAAGATGTATCGGAAAAATTATCCAAAAGATTAATTAAACCTGCGATTGATCAAATTTATAGTAATGGTTTTCAACGTTTTTTAATCTTTTTCAAACTACACATCTTTTTAGCACAGCTTTTTCAATTGTTTACACATTATAAGTCACATTTGTTTATTTATTTTAAACTATTAATTTAGATAATCAATTTGTATTTGAATACGATATTTTTAATACTTAAAAATTCATCCTCGATTTTTCGCATCCTACAATATCGATTCATTTTTGTTAGACGAACTCATTTTTTCTATACAAAAAATCATCCACTAACAAAAATTCAAAAACTTTTATGCAACATGAAAGAACGCAAAGCAATGAACACAACTTAACCAGCGCAAACTTGCAAACTTGCAGAGCAATACTATTAATGACATGCGTGCCTTGCTGATTATCGTTGTACTATTCGCTATAGGTTTTTTTATGGTTACGACGCAAACTTATGAGAATTTTGTAACTCAGTGTTGATTGTTACAATTTGTAGTCCAATCAAATACAACTGTTAGCTACGTATTAAAATGAGAAATTTTGTACGTATCGCTATAACTGAAAATTACGGTTGCACTTATGACTTTTTGTGTAAATTTTAATTTCTTAAAAACATTTAAAAAGTTGAATTTTTCCTTCAGTAAAGTTGAATACAAGATGAAGAAATTTGTAGTAATCGCAGCAATAATAATAAATAAGGTTTTTCAGAAAGTAAGAAAATTAAGAACATTTTCCTTTTCTTTGCTGAAATTAAGGATGATGAGTAGGATAAAGGACATGCTACAACATCATATTATATTGATAAAGTGGAGATACATTATATCTATAAATCGCTAAAATTTTCTTCATTCATGGAATGGAGACATATTTGAAATACATAGTCTAAGACTTGCACTCTTGCCATGGAAGACCAGATGAAAAAATAAACTTGTGAAAGTGCGGAGTGTGATCATCATACGGTTGCCACGTGTCGAGCACGCTGTAACCATATTGATCCATGAATATGTGTGTGCAATACTCGATTAGACTCATCACTTTTTGACTTAAACCATATCACAAATAAAAGACGATAATGACTAAAAATGACGGTTGCGCTTATGACTTTTTGTGTGAATTTTAAAAATCGGCTTTTTTCTTCAATAAAGTCGAATAAAAAATAAAGAAATTTGTAATAATCACAGCAATAATAATAAATAAGGTTTTTTAGAAAGCAAGAAAATTAAGAACAGTAACAAATAAAAATGTTGTTTTTAGTTATACATGAATTATTTTAAGACTTGATGTGTACGTGTTATTAATAATTGGTATGCGAGTTGTCAATCTATATGTAAACAGCCAGGAAAAGGTTCTAAAAATCAGGCTTAATCAAGACAAATAGTTGGAAAATATAGTCGATGAGTATCAATAAATTACGAGAACGTATATCATCAACACGAGTTACGATAAGTTTGGATCTAGCTGTCATTCGACTCGAATTCAGTAATAAAGGTAAGGATCTACGGATACAATCCGTTTTTTCCGATAATTTTCAGCTGAAGTCATTGTTTCAAGAGCAATCGGTCCGAAAGTTCTTTCTCGTACATACATTACACAGTAAGGAAACTCAAAAGTAATAAACGGACGTATTAAGCAGGGCAGCAAGTAGTCTAGTTAGTGGATAGGTAGGTAAGGGAGAAGGGGGACGGAGGCGTGGGAGGGGCACGACCTATCTATCTAGAAATAGTGATGCTCGAATCGACGCACGACGACGAAAAGGGTGCCGGATTTGCCGAACACTTTTTTCAACATCAAATCCAACTCTAATTTGCCTTGCCCTTCTCAGTTCATTCCTCTCTACTCCTTTCTTTCTCTCCTCCTTGTTGCCTCTCTGCTTTATTTGATTTATCTCCTCGACTCGTCCCACCACTTTTTTAGCTTCTCCACACCAGAAGCGCCCAGTCCATTTCTTTCAATTTTTGCCCTCTAATCATCCTCGACATTGCTGATTTCTAAGACAAGTTTAGCCTTGTTGCATTATAGAGACTAGTCTTGTTACTCTTGTTTTATACCTTTGCTCCCTGAGCACGTCAACCAAGTGCTACAAGGACCTGAGGTTGGAGGCATTTACGCGCACATTTGCATTCACTACACTAGAGATTTATCCTTCCCGATACATTTACGCAAATTATATTTTGTTTACATTATCGAGATAAGCGTAATTTGCATATAAAATTTAATCCAGTTTGAAGACAAACTTCTAGTATAGCGGAAGCAACTGCAAATAACAAAGAAACATACAAATGGCCACCTGAAATTATTGTATAGTCAGCGATGTATTTGCCTTTCCTATGTATGAGGATCGTTAATACAGGATTTCGACAGAAGCTTAATTCCTATTTACGAGGCTCTGCACTGACATATTGTCGCTAAATGACCCACCCGTCTTTTAGTTTTCAATTTTTGCCGGATTATTAATTGTTCTCTAACCAATTAACGCTAGAAAATAATAATGTAATACTAATTCACGTTACGTTTATCTCGTCAAAGTATTGTTAAAACATGTTGTAGAGCAAATAATTTCTTAGAGGAAAAATATGTGGATCACGCTTGATTAGTATATTCAGAGTCATAATCTCATGTGAATTTACAACGACTTTTTTAAAATGCGGAAAAGCTGTTTTTCTATTTGCTGAGAATAAGCAGTGAAGGGCACGAGGCCCGCCGACAGTTTTATCAGAAATACCTGCAGATAGAAATCGTCAGAAATTTTGTTGCAATGAGTGATTAAACGATTTTTGCAGTACATTTAAAAGTTAATGTAAATTATAACAATTTACAATTTCATCTAATTTCTAATATGCTACAAATCATGCATGATGCATTATTTTAAAATGAGATACAAAAGTTAGTACAAAAAAATTTTCTCAAAAACTATGTGTATAGTTGATATGAAAGTGATATGAAAGTGTATGTATTTTACTGTACAGCTACACATAGATCAAACTTTATATATAAATGGCTTCTGAAAGATTACATTTTCACACAAGATCACAAAATTTAATACATACAGTAAGATATTATTTATAGTAAAAATAAATGATAAATGTTTATATGCTACTTAACTTCTACAACTTTTTCTATAATAATAGTTTAGAATAGACATAATACATATTAATTGTGGTAACATATATGAGAAGCCTCTCCACCCAAAAAAATTCATTCAAAAATCTAGTATCTATTTATTATATTTATAATACTCGATGTATTTATTGTTTATAGTAACTCAATAATTCAATAAATGTTTCAGTGTAATCAATTAATACCTCAATTCACGAAGCACATAATTACATATCTTGTCATTAATTAACAAATTCAATGAGCAGCAATGCAAAATAATATTTTTGCTAATATTTTTGATAAAACTTGCACAAAGCACTGACCTTCAATATTAGTTGATATTATGAATGAGTTTGTTAACTAATTTATCTTTCAATTTACTGTTTCACTAGGTATGATTTCAACTGTCATTACTGCTTTAACAATAGCATCTTTGATTTTGTTACTCAAGCGTAAAACTCTTCAAGACTAATTCAAGACAATTTATATTGCTAAACAATATAAAGAAATATAAAAATATCAGAATAGACTACAGGAATAGAAATAGCTAACTTTCAATAACAGTATTAGTAACTTTGTTTCTTTATTTATCCCGCAAAGTTAAATCTTTGAGGTTATAAAGAGATTAAAGTCATACTTTCCTCCTCCGCACAGGGAGCTATGTTTACAATTTTATATCGTACAGAAAACTTTCAAAAGAGTTCACATGCATGTCTGTAATAAATAATCATATTTCTCGATGCATAACCTAGGCTTCGTTTGCTTTTATTATTGTGAAAGCAAGTAATAAATATTTGGTAAGTATCAGTGAGTTAACTATTATTTATAACGTTGAGGTTAATAACACATGCAATATCCTAAAAATGGTCTATAGGATACCATAAAGGACAATGCAAGGAATTTTTGTCAAAATACGAATTCTCACGTACAAGTAGACGCGCGTGTAATAAATGAATTCAATGACAAATTTTATTGTAAAAATATCTTGAAGCAGGATGTAATACGTATAGGCTCGCGTTTATTTATCAAAACAAAGTGTTCACGTACAGGACATAGGATACTTTTCGGAGAACAGAAGCCGGTTTAATAACCCTCGCAACAGCGTGTCTGTTGCGAGAATTGATTTTCGCGGTAGAATGCCGAACAACTAATAAGGCATTTTAGCGCCTTATATGACAGCTTTAATTAGATACTTGAAGTTTATAAAAATGCGAACGAAAGTCAATCTCGCAAGTTGTTAACAATACTTATAGATAATCGAAGGACGATTAAATCTCAACTCACATAGCTGCTCAGAGCGTATGCTGTTACTGATAACTATGCTAGTCACGTTTGTGGCGTTGAACAGCCTGCTCCAGTCGATTTTGAATTTCTATTAGTTGTCTAATCGCACATCAGCAAACTCGTGGTCGCATACATATCCGCACCTGCCTGCGTCCAAGCCGTCGCTCGAAACGCGTTACTGTGACGTACATTTACTGGGACCCACGCACGCATACGCAGAATCGTGGGGAACTCACTATATTCCTATATATTGTTGCATCTTGAAGCAGTTTTTACATTCCGTTTTATTACATGTTTCACGGTATTATTTCGTATGCATGCGAGCATATTTACAGTGTCCATTCTAATAGCACGAGTTGGTTTTATTAAAATTCTTTTTAATGTGTATATATAATCGAAGCTACTCAACGCATGTAAACAATGGGATAATGAATTGAGACTACTCACCATAAACTGGGCTGAGGTCGGATCTAGCCGACGCTTTCCCGGCCGAATAGCTTCCACTGGCGAGGGATACCTTTTCCTGTAACACATATGCACGAGTCGTATCACTTGCACGAAATTTATAAATAAAAATACGAGCACACAACAGACCGACAACAGACGACTATATACTTGCTCGCGGCTATGGCAGCCTGGTAAAGCACTTGAATATTTTGAACAGTGATTTGACTTTTTCGGAAAGTCGATTGAATTCGTAATTCAACATAACAAAAGAAAGAGACGAGAAAGCATATCGACAAGTCGGGCGATCCGGTGCACGGGAAACGAATTGAAAGTGGGGGAGACCGGGGGGGGGGGGGACGTGGAAGGGACAAAAAGGCACCTCCGACTCGGTGAGATCGATGAGGGAGCTCTTTTCCTCGGTGAGGTTTTCCGACGACCTCTTCTCGTCCTCGCCCTCATCCTTGAAGACTTTAACCTCATCCTCGCTGCCGAGATCGTCTCCACCAGCGCTGCTGCTTACGTGCGGCATACTTTCGGCGGTTACCTCTCTTTCTTCTTCTCACTTAAAGCTGTAACTTCACCTTCTTTCTCTCCGTATATTTTAGTCAAAGTGCCGAACTGCTGTAAAAGCAGCTCGTGGAGGACCAGCACTCGCGATGAATGGACACTCAATCACAATAAAAGAACTACACTGAATAACCAACTGCGCGAAATAGGTCGCGCTCGCAGCTCGTTGCCTCTCATCAGCGGGTCGCGCGGTGAACGAGGACCGTCGGCTGCGTGTGACTCGTCCGGCTCGTCCGACTGATTGCCTGGGCGATTGGATTCTGGCAGTGAGGCCTGCGAGCCGCCACAGCCGGCGCAGCTTGGGCCTGCCCGACGGAGACAGCATGGCTGGGTCGGTGCCCGACCATCATGCTGGCCGAAGCAGTAACGATCGCGATCCCGAGAGAGCAGCACACTGAATGCACGTTGCAGCAACGCGATCAAACTAAATTATTAAACCAAATAAGTATCGAGAAACACAAAAGCGCGCGGGTGCAGCTCGAGCAGCAGCTGCCAGAGCCGTTCGGTCTGCGCTGTGCTGGATCGTGTGGCTCGCTGCTGACTGCGGAGTGCGGACGCCGGCTTGTCGCTCGCGGCTTGGCTTTCTTCGGGTTTTCGGCCGGCAGGCGGCTCTACCAACTCGACTCCTACGCGCCGACCAATCGCCGACCGCCGTCCGATCCATATGACTCCCCTCTTGCGCGCACACTCACTCGCGCTCACGCTTATTCCGCAGTCCGTATCTCCATCACAGTTCACTCTGTACTCTGCAAGGTTTTAATCTATGGAACCAGCGGGATTTCCGTAGCTGATCGAGGTCCTCTTGAACATTAGCTTTATTATTATTATTATTATTATTATTATTATTATTATTATTATTAGCTTTCTAGACGTATTGACGTCGTGAATCTGAATATCAAGGGTGTTTAGCTGCACGAGGTAATTTTAAATTGTTTATTAGCAATTTAAATGTTTATAATGCATTTTTGTTTATAGAGTTACTTTGACTTGAAAACGAAAAATGATGTCTAATTTCATAACAAATCCATGGAATTTAAAAAATAGAAAAAATATAAATTAATAGTTGAGATATTTCCATATAACTAACAAAAAATTCCTCTTTGTAGTGTCGTTGCACAAGTCCGTAAAATATAAAAAGAATTCTCTGTTTCACACCGACTATGTAGATTTTTGAAATTTGTAAAATTATGTAGAAATATTTTTAATTAACAAAATTAATCCGGGACGACGGGTGTGCGGACAATTGTTCAGAGTTTTATTATACACATAAATTATTGTACAAAGTAATATAGTGTAAGAATTGATACACGCTAATTTGCGCTATGTTATTATGTACAATAAAACCGGGCACAATTGTCCGTACGCCGGACAACGCATCATGTGGCTCGAGAGTGGAAGTCGCCCGCACAGTCGTCGATAAAGTTGCCTTCCGTTCTTGTACTAATTTGCTATACTTTAGTTCTAATGAATAATTTTACAGTCGCCAAGAACTATTAAATTCCTCTTGAAATCAGCATTCACATGATTAGAAAAAATATTTTAATTACTTGGTCGCGTGCTAACGTCATTTGTATTAGTTAATCGATGGTTATATTTCGGCATCTGTAATTCATATTTTTTTTAATTTTCAAATTCCCACGGTTTCGTTATAAAATTTCACATAATTTTTTTCAACGTCAATGTAATTCCATTAACCAAAAAGCTATAGTGTTTAAACATTTCAATTATTAATAAAGAATTGAAAATCACCTCGTCCAGGTAATATTCAGATTCTGGAGATCAAAATACGTCTAGAAAACTTGGTGTTTAAGGTGACCTCAATCGATTACGGAAACTTCCCTTGCCCCTAGGCTATTTAGGATACCTATACAATACCTATATATTGTACACACGCAGCCTATCCTAGTCCTATCCTATCTTCCGTTCTCGCCGTTCGTATTGTTTTGATCATCGCTGCACTCCCGATCAATTAAAAGCAAATATTTTACTTTGTTACCGTACAAAAAAATACCGCACGGCACGTGTTAGAAAAAGATATTCTCATCTCGTGTACCGTTTACGCTCGAACAAGCTTATATTGTAATATGCTATTTCAATTTTACCTTCGTGATATTCTTATTTTAGCGGAATGCAAAGTTGATGTCATCTATCACATTAAAAAAGTTTTAGCTCCATCGATACAGTTTTAAGTTATTCAAATTATAGGATTTTTATTATGATTTGTTTGTAATTTTGTCAGTAGAGATTTTTGTCTCAAGCGTCTCTAGTAAGAAGAATATGTATTTCATTTATATATGCCAATCAGTGCTATCAATTATATGATCATGACGAAACTGACTCCGTGTCGGTAACATCAAATAACTTACAAATACGTATCTGATTATATAGATGGAAGCTAATCAACTATTCTTATCGTACGCATGTATCTATCAAAGATTATTACAAGAGGGTTGTGCGGGTGCGACGAATTTTGAATATTTAGGTCTATGAATATTCATGATTCTTGTACACGGGTAAAATTATTCTCTTCGAATACACGCCTTTAAAAAATAAATAAATAAAAAAATAAAAATAAAATTGATGTGCGAGAGTAAGTTGTGTAAGTCGGCTTCAAAGCCTTCTACATTTTAATTTATATCATACATAATTAACTTAATTGATTTTAGTATTGGTCTTACTTTAATTCAACTTAATGAGGAGAATAGGTATAAGTATTGCTATACGTTACAATATTTTATAACTAATCATAATTGCAACCTGTGTGGCTGATATTCATAATCTACTCATCTATTCTCATCCATTTCAAATCTAAACTAAGTTCATTGAATCTAATACCGAATTTATCACAACTGGTCAATCGACTAATCTATCTAAATTATGGTACGTATAGAATCGAATTCAATGCCATATTCATGTATTCAGCCAAATCCATTGTACTTTTTTGATTAAAAACCACATATATCCAAAGTCGGCTTCAGCGATTTCAATACACTTCAAATACAAGTCGCATTTAATTGCACCCAATGCATATTTATTCAAGTTTTGTCAATTCGTTTAAATAAGTTCCAATCCAAATACCAGATTAACCGATTCAAATATCCTAATACAGAATTTTTTATCATATGGTAATATAGCCTAATCCTTTTTGATTTTATTACTAAATGAATTCATTAGAAACCAAATTTCATAGGGAAAATTACGAATTTTAGTAATATTTTCGTTTTAGTGAATTCTTTTTTCGTTTAATTTAATCAATTTAAATCAGGATAGAATTTAAATTATAATAGGTAGTGTATATAAACTAAATTTGCCTAATATGTCCCACTTTCTAATATGCTCCTTTGCTGGTATTTTAATTGAAGTGCGCTACTACTACGCCTCTTCGTGACAATCATGTAGAACAGTTAACTGACGAATGCGTCAAAATTGTGAAGGCTATGAAACGTTCATTCCAGTGTTCAAAATTTTTTTGAAAATTATAGGTGAATATGTAGAATTTAAGATATCTTATTATTCTCAAAACTAAATTGCCTATAGACTATTACATTCTTTATTTTTTACCCTCTCAAAAACGCTTTTCAAAATTTCTGTAGTCTATGAATTAGTTAAATATCACCTTGGTTACTATTTTTAGTCAATTCGACTCAATATGGCTACTTGCGAAAACAATTTTTAAACTATAAAAATTACAACCATGTCGTTATTATTTTAGTTTTAAATTTATAAACACCAACAGAGCAAAATAGACACAGGAAAACTTGACATGCGCAATAAACGGCGTAGAATCAGAGATTTTATTTCCATAACTGCGTATAGATAACAAATTTAAAGATTTTATATTAATTTTAAAATAAATTTAAATTTTATTACAATATACTTTCAAATATTTGCCTTCACTCAAAAATATTTTTCAATTATTTTTATAAACTCCATTCTGGTTTAATTCTTTTTTTAGTTTTCATGACTTTCGTGTACTTTTGATTTGAATAAAATTATTTTCTTTTATTTTTAATTGAAAATCTGTGTTAATAAGAATCAAAATTTTAAATTTACTTTATTTAAGTCATAGGATAGTTTTCAAAACTAGTATATTTTATACTGTTATTAAAAAGCATTGAACAAATAACTGTAACGTTAATTACGATGAATTTTTATATCAACATTTATTTTCAAGTGTCAGTCATGGTTTTACCTTCTAAAACTCGTTTACCAAAAGGGACCATATTGGACACACTAACTCGCGTATGTGAAGAAAAGTAATTTGCTGCAAAAAGCTATAACTCAGGCTGTGTCATCAAATTAATCATTCCTCTTTTAAATGGCTTATTTCAAAGGGTAGGAGAGTAGCTTTCAAATTCACCTACGTCAAAAAATTCATGTCTTGTCAAAAATTATCACAATCAGTGCATAGGTAGGGCATACGAATATTAGGCAAATGTACCTTATATATACATATGTGAAATACATGTTTGAATAATTTAACTATTTGGCAAATTTTAATTGAATTGAATGGGAACAATAATACCGGCACACAAAAAAAGTGATCTGTACTTCTGATTAAATCCACCTATTTTGGCCCACTGAAAGTAAATTTGTAAGTCATTTAGCTCATCTACTACTTGGTTTTGAGTAAATCACAAAAAATAGCTACAATCGTGAAAAATAGCAATAACGTACATTAGTAAGTACGACAAAATTAAAAAAAAAATGTTTTTTACTTTCAACAAGTAAATTTTTTATGTAGTTCGATGTGCTTTACCTAAATTTGAAGTTTGTTAAGATTGGCCATCTATAGTATTATACCGAAAATCGCGAATAATAGCTTAAAAAGTTAAAGAAACGATTAGAATCATAACAAATCGCGTTAATTAACGTTAAGGGTAAAGAAATTCGGAAAAAAAGTTTCTTACCTTAATGAGGTATATTTATGAATTTTGATGCTCTGAACCTACTTTTCATCTTTATTGAGCTTTGTTACCCACAGGTTCTAGCGAAAATCACAAAAAAATCGTTGTTTTTCGTAAGATTTTTTTCTCCTGTAACGAACTCTTTTATCTTCGAATGATCTATGTAGCGAGTATCTTATCCTCTGAACTTAGATTTGAATTACTTACCCTTTTAATGCCCAATAGAAATCTGCCATCATATTAATATCCACCTTCCTTGGTACGCTGTTCTATTTCACTTATGTCTTGATGGAATCGTTCTCCTTGTTCTTCGCTGTAGTCTTCGAGATTTTGAGGAAAGTAGTCAAGATATGAGTGTTAGGAGTGTACTTTTCGACTAATCAAGCAACTTAACTTTTTGAAATTTTCCAGCAAACTTTCAACCAAATTTCGGTAGTCGGCACTTGTTTGATTTCTTAAACAAATTCTGCAACATAGCCATACTGCTTTTTCTCTGTCATTTATTTGCATAATAAGTTTTCATCCATTATTTTATCCAGTACTGTTTGTAAATTTTCGTAGCTCTCTTCGAGTTTTGTTGAATCTGCTATTGGATTAGGTGCAAATGTACTTCCGTTACGAAGTAAAACAGCTTTCAGACTTCGTTTTGATTAATCTATGAAAAGTTTCCGCTCTTGATCCTTATAAATATTAAGTTTTTATTTCTTAACGAAATTTGGAACCACCCATGTATGGAGCTGAATATTTAACAGCAGCATTGAAGAATGAAAGTTTGTTGGCGAAAGGAACGAAGGCATGTGTTTATGGTTCAAGAATAAAAAATTTATTAAGCAAATGAGTGACAAGGAAAAAACAGCATGGCTAAGTTTCAAAAGTATTTCTAAGAATTTTTAGGGAAATCAAAAAAATGTCCATTACCGAAATTTGATTGAAGATTTGTTGGAGAATTTCAAATAGTTAGGTTGCTTGATGAATCTAAAAGTGCACTTTCTACACTCGCATCTTGACTACTTTTTTCAAAATCTCATTGGGATATTAGTATGATGACAGATTTCGGTTGAATGTTAAAAAGGGACATAATTCAAACCGAAGTGAAAAGAAAAAGATACCTGCTACATTACTCTCATTAACGATTGTTGTGATTTGTTGCGATTTTAGTCGTTTTTTTGACTTTTTGATCTATTTTTCGTGATTTTTCATAATACTATGGATGACAAATATCAATAAAATTTAAATTTAGGTAAAGCACATCTAATTACTTAAGAAATGTACTTGTTCAAGGTCAAAACAATTTTTTTCCTAATTTAATCGCGCTTACTAATGCGACTTTTTACTATTTTTTATGATTGTAATTATTTTTTGATTTACTCGAATCCAAGAAGTAGGCGGGCTAAACGACTTCCAGATTTGGTTTCATCAAAAGTACAAATCATTTTTTTGTGTGTGTCGATGTAATTAAATGAAATACTTAGTATTCGTGTAATCTAATGACATCGAATTGTTTTCAATAATTTTCTGAGCGATATTAACTTCATAATGTTACATTCGCTTCAACATGATTTATCTTATTATCTTCGTTGTCTAATTTACTCTATTGTAATGGAATAATTGTATATTGTTGACTCTTTCTTGAATCCATTAGAATAATTTTAATCAGGGAGTCTCTTTAATCAACTTCTATGTAAGTTTTCTAAGAAATTGCTGATCCATATCAATTTCTGGAAATTCTGATAGTTATCCTATTAATTTTTAATCTTAATTAACAATTATATTGACTGGCTAGTAATAATTAAGCACCATTTGTTAATAAATAAAGTAAGATCGAAATGCTACCATTTCGAACTTTCCTACTAAATATAATCGATTCGTCGGCACGAGAAAAGTACGCAACCATATTTAAAAAGGCTTTTTTCGAATTTAGTAAAAAGTAAAATCAAAACATAATTTATTTAGAATAGGAAAATAGTAATATGGATTAAAATCAATTCAAATTCCATACGCAATCCACATGAATTTCCAAAAGTATATAACCGTAATAGATAAATGTTAAAGTCGATCATTGGCTGAAGTTTTTAATTCTGACATATACATCAAACGTTGCAATCAAAAGAAAAGTTCTGAATAAATTTCTTTATTTTTGCTGTTTTAATTACAGTCAGTTGAATATACGTTTGAATCTACAAGTGATTTTCATACATTTCTCTAATTTTTTATTGTTAATCTAATATATTTTATTTATAGAATTCAGAAATAGACTCAAACCGAATTGAAAATTTTTCCAATCCGAATCAATATCCTCGATTATGCAGGGGACAATCTAATCTAGCATAAAAATATCTTTATATTTTCGTTTATTAAATAATATGGATTAATATTAATAAATCAAAATTAAACTGATATTGCCAGAGAATAATTAATCGTATTTTAAAGTAGTAAATATATATCTTTTTAAGAAAAAGTTTTCAAACAAAACTTACACGAGTTAAACAGTGATTCTTAAATCATATTTGTGGTTCCTTAACAAAATTAATTCAAAATTGTGACTATCTCTATACTGTCTGAATACATTTTATAAATGCTTTACAAAATAGAGTAGTATTACTCAAATTTGAAAAAGTGGAGAAACAAACGGAGGTAAAGGAGGAATCGTTGCGCTATTTGTCGATTTACTTACTCAGGAATAACCAGATATTACTTAATTAGGGAATAAATAATTTTTTAATAAGTTATTTTTTAAAATATTTGTAGTATTCACGGTAAACCCATGTGTTTAAATTTAAACGTTTAATATGACGTCACCCATAAGAAATACATTGTCCTCAATTTTAAACACTTCTAAACGTTTAAATTCAGCGACAATGTATTTCTTATGGGTGACGTAACAATTTCACACTTAAAACGTTTAAATTTAAACACATAGGATTTTAAGGTTTTGCCGTGATTATCACCAATAAAACGTTATTTTTATACCATAACGCATTTTTTCACAAAAATAAAAAAATCGTGAATTTGTTTAAACTGTCGATACTACAACGCGATACGAAGCAGTCCTATTCCTTCTAGATATAAAAGTATCAGCATCACGGAAACTATATCTATTGCGTGTGTGCATGTGCGTGCATGCACGCGACTGTCTGCGCAAGATACGAGTATACGTGCAATGTACAAGCCGCCAGTATTCGACAGCTCCATTGACTTGGCACCAAAAGGGAAAATTAATAAAACAATATAATACTTAGGTCTTCCAATACTCTTTAATGTTATTATCATAAAAAATTTTTCTCTTCGCCGTTAACGAGAAATTAACTTAAATTAAAAACATTAATAGGGGTATGATATTTTCTTCCTCTAAATCGAAGGTAAAATAAATTTACCTATGCCAATCGAATGCTCTTAATTTTTTTCGTTCGAATGTTATCATCATTTTTTAATTATTTATAAGAACATTTTAAAAATTTTTCAATGTTTTCCATAATAACGTATATAGATACAGATGTATATTAAGTATTTAACGCATGCGCTAACTGTAGTCTTTTTAGTCTAGCTGCTAACAGTGATACAGTTCAGTTCTGTGAAAAGACTGAAATGGAATGAATTGAAAATATTGGAAAATAAAAGTTGACAATGTTACTATAGGTAGATGAAAAATTATGATACCAATCAAAAGAGAAAATTAAAGGCATTCCATTGGTACAGGCAAAAATTTATTTTACTTTTGATTTAAAGCAGAAAAAATCTAATACCGTTAGCCATGCATGCAATTTAATTTAATTTCTCGTTAACTTTGAAAAGAGAACATATTTTATGATGATCACAATTAAAGTGTATTGGCAGATCTATACGTCATTTTTTTATTAAGTTACATTTCTGATGCCAAGTCAACGGAGCTATTTGTTAACTATGCAATCTATATTCACCATATGTATATACAGATACAGTTGAGCGCGACACCTTACGAAGGAATCACTATATCATAACAAGAGTTATCGACGGTAATCGGTAAGCCCGACCGGTATTATAGAACAAATAATTATCCAGCTGAGTGTGGCATTATACACACACACACACACACACACACACACACACACACACACACACACATTCCAGATAGATAGTTTGTAAGATTTGGAAACATTATTGTGAAAATATACATTTTTCACGACTCAAATGAAAATAAAATTACAAGTCGATATTTTAATAAAACTTAATTTTATATGTCCTCCACCAGAAATATACACACAAATATACGTAAATAGTGCGAAACTGTATGGGTTGTCGCACGAAAACTGTACGACATCCATACGTTTTTTAACAGTCAGTACAGTTTTTGTCTAAAAAAATTCATACAGTTTCCATGTTTTCTGTACGAAATCCGTACATCTTGCTTTCGAAAAAATCCGAAACAATTACTTTTGAACTCTAAACTCATGGTTATAATAAGGAAATCCTGCTAAAACAAGGAAATTCAACCGGATTAAAAATCCAATCTGCTTTGCGTTTATCTCTGAATACTACAAATAATAATTTAAAATTATTAATTAATTATTATATTATAATAATTAAATAATAAATTTAAATTGTTTAAATATGTAAAATTAGTTTTGGGGTAAAAAACATTAAAGTGGATTGAGATTCATTCTACTTTAAAGAATTCAATTGTTATTTGTAGGATTCAGAAATAGACTCAAGGTGGATCGGATTTTCAATCTGGTTGAATGTCCTTGTTTTAGGAAGGAAAGTATGATCAAAACATTGATTCGACATTTTCAAGATACACGGAGTATCGAAGTAAAATAGTTTATGTATTAACAGTTATCGATAACAAAGTGATGAAGTATACAGTAGCGTGCATAAATTGCTGGCCAAAAAAAAATCATTTAAAATTTAAAGTTTTGCAGCTCCGTCTAAAGTGGTCATAAAAGAACGTGTGTAGGTTCATTTTGAAGAGTAAAGCAATACCCTTCATATCCTGCCGATATTTTTTAATTAAATTAAAAATTGTGTTTATCAAGTGAAAAAAACAAATTACTTAAAAAAAAATTTTTTTTACATTAAATCGGTTATAACTTTTGTACAATTCAGCAGATTTTAAAAATTGAAAGTGTAAAAGTAATATATTTCTATTATCTTTAAAATGAGCGCAACATGATCCATTGTTATTGAGCCGATAAAAAATTATAACGTTTTTTGTAAAACAATTCCCTTTTTTTCATCTTTGATTATCTTGGAAACTATGCACCGTAGAAAAAAACTCCAAAAAGAAAAAAAGGTTATTTTTTTAATGTAGAATAATTATTCACTATCAAAATTTCATCTTGTAAAAAAAAAAATTTTCCGGCTTTTCACTATGGGTAAAATACTTACTATCGAATGACTATAAATAAATAATATTATTTAAGTTCTATCAGTTATAGTAGTAGTAGTATTTTATTGCTCGTGTATAGCCTTCACGGCCTTTTACAAAATTTCCTTATACATTATTTCTTACATTCTAAAAAAACGCTTACAAAAAAAAAACTATCTTCGCATAACCACTTCGCTACAATAAAATCCGCAAAAAATTCGCTTTAACAATATGTTCTATCAGTTATATTTTATCAATATTCTTTCTATACATATACTTTCATAACTTAGAATTACATTTCATAGAATTACAATAATTTTTATCACAGTACATCGAATACAGTAAGTTATTATGTACAATTTATTTTCTTTCGCGACCTCATGTGAACTTTAGAGCAATAACTTAACACTTTCCTACCTACATTTTCTTGGAGCATGCTATTACATAGAAAATTATTTTCGGCTAATATTCAAGCTATAAATAACTCATTTTTGCATTAAAATTGAATCATAATTTGTTTTCATTTATTTAAGTTTTTGAACATTTGAAAGACTAAAAGATTCCAGATAGCCTATAATAAACATAAGTAAAGCTTATTTGATATTACAGATATATTTATTTTCTAAAATTCTCGAAAACCTGCTTGATTTTTCAAAAAGTTCATTTTCAGTCCATGTCCCTCCCAAGGGATATTGGGTAGGAAAGAGTTAATCAATAGTATATTTATATTTCTACTATATTATTGAATTTGAAAATCGTCATTTACCTATTAGTAGTGCGTTAACAAGATGCCGAAACGCACGCAATTACAGATCCGTAAAGCTATAATAAAAATAAACGAAGATGGAAAAGCATTATTTATATTATTTATTTGTAGTCATTCGATAGAAAGTATTTTGTCTACGGTAAAAAAACGGAAAAATTTTTTTTTTTTACAACATGCAATTTTGATAGTGAATAATTATTCTACATTAAAAAACAACTTTTCTTTTTCTTTAGGATATCGTACAGAAAACCTACAGAAATTGTAAGAATTTTTTTCGATAAAATCTGTACGGTGACCATTATGAAAATGTATGGATGTCGTATAGTTTTCGTGCAACCATTCTTACCGTTTCCGCACTATTTACGTATACTGTTGGTGCGTATATTTCTGATGAAATCAAATAAATTTACAAAGAACTGTATATTTAATTAAAATAAAATTTTAACTATAAATATAAAAAATACAACACTACAGTAAGTTATTAAAATAGAAATACAATTCTATTAATTCGCAGCACATTGCCAATAAAACTTAAACGACTTGCGCCCTAATCTTTGAAACGTTGAAAACTCTACTCTTTCGCTTGATCTCTCTGACAACAGTGACGACAGGTCTTAAAAGTTAACATACAAGATCAGCTTTTTTTTAAAATTGATAAATAAATTCTGCCGTTAAATATAGTTTATTGAATAGTAAACAACAAAATAACAATCTCATGAACTAACGATTGATTTAAACTTACATTTTCTAGACTCGATTGTAATAATTATTTAACCCGGTTCAATCTTGGATGCTGAACCTAGCACCCAAGACTCATTTTATTTATTTAAAATGAATAATTGTGGATGAAATAACGAATGACAATAACAAAAGTTGTCTTCTATTTTATGTCTATTTAATGGCATAATTTATTTATCAATTTTCTAAAAAAAGCTGATCCTGTGTGCTAACTTTTAAGACTTAGTAACGACTCCTATCACACCTTCGTGACTCTAGCACACTCATATAAAAGATTTGGCAGTACCATATATCAAGCAATTCCGCGTGATCTGCTCGTTACAAATCTGTTATTAAAAAAATACCGTGTCCCTTAGTCGCCGATATATTGTTAAAAAACCAATTTAGCCTGGACGACATTTAACAATTTTTTTCTCATTATCGACAGGATCTATTTTTTATTTAAGAACTACAAACGATTATATTATTTCGAATTATGCAAAAAATAATTTTATTTTATATAAAACAACAGTGGTTTAGAAATAGAAATAAAATTAGTGTTTTTTAACAGCTGACATAGGTCATGGCGCATGCGCAGCGCGTCGCTATGAGCTTCTCACATACGCACAACTAAACACTTCAAATAACTATATCTTAATATGCTGTTCCTATTAATAAAAACATCTTTCAGCTGTAAGTAGTAAGGGCTATGAGGGTTCTAAACCACTTTTACCATGCAAGTTTTTATTCCTTCCTTACCAGCAGTCGGTAATACCATCAATCCCATGTTACCGACCTATGGGATGTTTTATCAGCAGATTTTTTATCGACGATGGACTTGTTTGACCGGCATTGTAGCCGACCGTTGTGTGTGTGTGTGTGTGTGTGCCAATATGCAGGCCCCGCCGGTAGCTACCGACTCTTGTAACGACGTGGATGGATGCCGCCGGCCCCATGCTCCCGATAATTGATGAGTCGGATTGAAAAAATATATGATTAATGATATCGACGGCGTACTGGCATGTCTAGTTGGTATATCTCGTAGAAAGTTTCGGATTTACCGGCGTACTCGTGCGCATGGGATAAGGTTTATTGGAAAATAAAAAAAATCACCAAATTTTGAATACGTTTAAAATTTTAAACACATTTATTTGATAAAAAAAGTATACATGGCTATTATATTATAATACTTATACAAGTTTTGTAATATGACCGCTTATTGGATTATACTTAACTATACAATCATGTAAAATTAAACAATATGCAGCTGTTTCCGCAGGTATATCATTTTTTGTTTCAAACTCTAGACATACATCTACAGCAGTTTGATTCAATGATTCATTTTGCTTAGAATAATCTATTATTATTAGAGGTGCATGCGTAATAAATTGTTTTCAATCCAAAAGTGGATTATACATACACTCTCTGTTGTAATAGTTCACTTGAAAATTAGCATACATGTCATATAACATAGAATATTGATTATTACTTATATCAAGATTTAAATTTCCATACGGATATTGCTGAGAATTGAGAAAAAGTTTAACATTGGTTACACTACAATGATTAAATCTGCTGGGATTTTTTATTTGATCAGACTTGCGTTTTGTTTGAAAACCTAATATAATATATCTTGGTTTTTCTAATTGATTGGATGTTTTTACTGTCCAAAGATGTTTTGATGTCTGTGGTAATGCTGGATACTCATAAATTTTCCACGATCGAAAACTCATAGAAATAGGAACATCTTTTTGAATGAAATTAAATAATTGTATTTATCTGATGTAATTACATAAGGCATCAACCATTCGATTCGTATGAGTTTTATTTTAAAAGGTTTATACTGCTCAGTATCATTAATTCTCATCAAATTTTGTATGACTACGTTTAAATTATCTCTTGACCGGGTAAAAATAAGTTTATGCTTTATATTCACAACAATTTTGTGATAGCCTTCAACGAATCCTAAAATTATGGCAAGTGGTATCAACACATCAAAGTAACCATTGTTGTCAATTATTGTCTTAGTTTCTTCAATATCAAGCCATCCGGCATTTTCGAGGAATGCACTTTGATTTTGATTCAATGAAATCAAACCTTTCATAATACTTGTCAATCCAACATTTTTACATCTGTATATCTCAATGGCAGTAATTTCATAGCGGATATCTTCGAATAGGTGGCATATATAGCATTATGTACGAACTTTGTCCCAGTAACAGCATTACCATCTCGTCTTCTTATTTTTTCTACAATGTGTAGAGAACTTTTCGATGGTAAGAGACATACATTTTGATGTTGTATTAATATATACGAATTTCATTGCTATTGTTAAATGTTTGTGAATTGTAAGGTTGATGTGCATGAACTTCATAGTAAGCTATAGATTCATCAAAGATGATATGTGCTTGCACACTGAGTATTTCTTCCATCTTTGAAATGACAGCAACATACAAATATACACGTTAATTTTTCAAACTGTTGATGTTTCTTTTTATTCTTTTTGTTGCGACGTCTCGAACGATGTTCAGCCCGAGACTTTTCAGGAACTGAATGTTTCGACGTGTTAGACCTTTGACTATCCGTCGATGACTGACTTTTTGAGCGCTTGACGGTGTTGTTATATAGCCACTCCCTACTTTAGCATTATAAACTATTCCCATTATACTCTCTTTGTATGTAAACGAATCGTGATTACTTCTCCACGAAAGTTTATTAAATTACCGTCTTGGTCAATTAGTCGTATCTGCAAATGATCAATAACTCTGACAGTTAGAGGTAAATATATAATCTGTTTATGAACTTCAATGATCTCATATCCTGGTGGTATACAGCTGGAAAGAATTTTGAATGATATGACCTCTATTTTGATTAATATAAGCTCCAGGTGTTATATTCAACGCGTGAAGTGTTTACTTTGAGAATGGTTAGAGGCACATCAGAAACATTATTTATATTGGTTGGCAACAATCGTTTAGTGAAGCCTAATCAACGTCCTATAGAGTTAGTTAGTCGAAAATCGACAAGTTCATTGCAAATTATTTCACTGCATAAAGTATTGTTATTAGACTTTATTTCAATTTTTATATCTGTTGATTTTAACTTTTCTTTCAAATATCGATCTATGTCCCCAATTTCATAACTACCTGTAGGTAGTTCAATTTCAATGTCACCAACTTTGAACTTATTGTGTTCGACATCAATATTTAGTATCGAATTAAATGTTAGTAATTCTACTAAACCAAGAGTATAAGTTTTATCCTTATCCAGTTCTACAGGGTGTCCCATTTTAAAGGAACCACCCCGAAATTTTCGACGGTCGACGTTGTACAAAAAAGTTGTTCAGACAACAGTTGTTTAGGACAATGGGGGCAACCTTTCTGTGAAATCCGATTTGACCTTGAGATTTATTTTCAAGGTTATTTGGAGGTCAAAGTCATTTTTTGACTAGAAACCCACATTTTTGATCCCAGATTCGGAAAGAGCGGAAAATTCTACGTTTAGATAACGTATTATGTGTAGGGTGGGGTACCCCCCCCCCCCCTCCTAAGGTCATGTAGGTGTCAAATTTATGATTTTCTTCATCTATGCACAGGGATGATCGGGCAAAAGTAAGGTTAATTGTAATAACCCAATAACTCGATAACCCAATAACTCGATAACCCCAATTTGAATAAGGACCCCCATTTTTTATCCCGGATTCGAAAAGAGCGGAAAATTCTACGTTTAGATAAAGTATTATGTTGAGGGAACGGTTCACCCCCCGCCCCTATCCCACCGGGGCAAGGGTGAGGTTAATAATTGATTACCCAGCTAGTGCAGGCAAGGTATTGATTACCCAGCCAATGAAGGCAAGGTATTGATTACCCAGCCAGTGAAGGCAAGGTATTGATTACCCAGCTAATGAAGGCAAGGTGGGAATGCTCAGCCGATCAAGACAAGACGTTGACTACAGATAGAGTTATGGTCAAGATTGTAACACAAACATTTATCTCATAAGATGTTCAAAAATACCTCCGTTCAAATTTATACAGTGTTGAATTCTACGTTCAAAATTTTCAACTGTGGACATCAAAACGTGACGCGGAATAGCTCTGTAAGCTTATATGATGCGTTGCATCATATCTTGCCGTGTTGTTGGTTGCTGTGCATAAACGACATTTTTCAAATAGCCCCATAAAAAGAAATCTGGACTTGTCAGATCTGGTGATCTTGGACACCACTCAGTAATGTCACTACCAATGCCTATCCATCGTGTTCGGTATCGTTGGTTCAAGAAGTGACGAACCATTAGTGAGCGATGACACGGTGCACTATTCTGTTGAAGCCATAATCGTCTTCTGGTGTCCAAGTCCACATCTTCCAATAATTCTGGTAATTTATTCTGCAGGAAATCAAGATATGCTTCGCCGTTGACATTCCCATCGAAATAATAAGGTCTTATCAGATAACCATTTATTATACCGCACCAAACTACGAGGCTCCATCTATACTGATTATCAATACGACGTACCCAATGAGGGTTCTGGATAGACCAATAATAACTATTATGGCGATTGAGTTGCCCATTACCATGAAATGTAGCTTCGTCCGAAAACATGACGTATCTGAAAAATTCAGGATCTTCACGAATCCTTGCTTGTGCTCAATTGCAGAATTTGAGTCTGCGGCGGAGATCATCTGGCATCAAAGCTTGAGTCAAAGTTATGTGATACGGATGAAATCTGTACAGCCGCAAAAATCTAGCGGCTGTTGATCTTGGGATTCTAGTACGTCTCTGAATTTCACGCAACGAGATATGATGATCCAAATCAACCATTGCTAAAACGACGAGAATTCGTGGATCATCGTTGTTCGGCATCATAATGCTACGACGATTTCTACGTATTCGGAGTCGACGTCTCTCTCTTTGCTCGATGATTCGGATTCTCACGTGGTTTGGGTAGTGAAACCTCCCTGGGTAATTTTGGCGGTTATACCTTGCCGCAGCAAGATATCGGCCTTGACATGCCCCGAGAGACAACAGAATATGAACAATTTCGTTTCTCGAATAATCCGGCATATTCCCTCCTTTTCAGTCGACTAAGAAAATTACACTTGAACTATCCTGAGAAGGACTGTTCCTGAATCATTATTGTCATAAACAATACTAAAAAAGTGTTATTAAACAATTTAGTTGAAACTTTGTAGGCTTGTCCGAAATCACACCAGAAAAAAGAATGGAAATAACATGTTATCCCATAAAATGGAAAATGACATTTCTCATGAAGGCTTTGAATACATGAAGTCGACTTTGAAATCAACCTGAAGTTTAAGCTCAAGGTCACTGTTGTTTGACCCTACAATTTTTTTGGGATATTGGGGTTATTGAATTATTCGGGTTATCGGGTTATTGGATTATTGGGTTATTTGGGTTATCGAGTTATTGGGTTATTACAATTAACCTTACTTTTGCCCGATCATCCCTGTGCATAGATGAAGAAAATCATAAATTTGACCCCTACATGACCTTAGGCGGGGGGGGGGGGGGGTAACCGCACCCCACATATAATACGTTATCTGAACATAGAATTTTCGGCTTTTTCCGAATCCAGGATCAAAAATATGGGTTCCTATTCAAAAAATGATTTTGACCTACAAATGACCTTGAAAATGAATCTCAAGGTCAAATCGGATTTCACAGAAAGGTTGCCCCCATTGTCCCAAACAACTGTTGTCTGAACAACTTTTTTGTACAACGCCGACCGTCGAAAATTTCGGGGTGGTTCCTTTTTAAATGGGATACTCTGTATAGGTGGAAAATAGTATGTTTCTAGTACAGATGATGTACCAGACAAACTGAGGGTTAATGATTTAACCATGTTGAGTGATTGTACAAAACTGAATTTTTTATTCGCAATTCTTACTATTTATACAAATAATAATTGTCATGATGGTTTACAAATTACATAAAATTTTAAACTTAAATGGCCACAGGTGTATGTATTGTAAATTTGATATTTGTTATAATTGTACTTGATTTGATCAACTTTGAAATATTTCAAGAGGTCTAGAGGTGGTCGTAAATCACCAAAATTATCAAAGTAGAAGACATTTTCACCATTTTTTCGGTATGCCACCCAATATGTAGCTGGTCCAGAATTATCATCAAGGTTTACAATTGTTGACGCATGGTCGCGTTGGTAGAGAGTTTCTCATAAAAACACCACGAAAGCTTGGAATTCGTAATTCATGAGCATACTTTTTTATATCGCAATCTGT
This sequence comes from Phymastichus coffea, assembly GCF_024137745.1. Lineage (NCBI taxonomy): Eukaryota > Metazoa > Arthropoda > Insecta > Hymenoptera > Eulophidae > Phymastichus > Phymastichus coffea. The sequence continues at coordinate 1,988,120 of NW_026706827.1, forward strand.
TAAAAGACGACGTGGGAGTTTTAAATCAAAGTCTTTTTTTAATGTCTACATTTTACTCCGCAAACCAAAAAATTCTGTTAGTATATTTCCATTGTACTCTTCCTTCATTAAACCAACTACCTTCTTATTTACCCTTGGCATATCGAATACGTTGTCAACAGAATAGCCAGAAATGTCAAAATAATTTATGTTAGCTTTCATATCAACATCAATATCTTGACACTTTATAGAGTATATGAAACTATCAGTATCTGTATAGAGAAGTTTACACTTTTTTTCCATACATTCTTTTCATGTAATCATAATGAAAGCTGTACATTAATGTTTTGGATACGTCTAATACTGTAAGACCAACATAAATAGGTTTATTCTAATATACCTGAGTTTTACGCAACTGAATAGCGACCAAGTTTTCATCAAAAATAGTTCTACTATGAAAGTTAGGTTTTGAAACGAAAGCTTCCACACCATATCGTCCATCCCATCTTGTCAAAAGTTTTACATCAACATGTTTGCGAACGTTTTCCACAGTTTTACCATATATACTATTATTCATGAATTTGAAAAGATTTTTTTGAAACTCATTTTTAGCTTTCGCCCTCATCGAACTATTCAGATCGATGTATGGTTTTAGCCATGCAAATTGCTCGAATTTAAATACTCTATAAATTTGTACAAGCTTGAGTCTATGTTCAACAGCTTGTTTAAGAGCTCGATAATGTATTACATAATTTTTCTTATTCATGAGACTAGCACATAATTTTTCATTATTAGAACGATGAAGCTTGATGTGCTCTGGGCAAAATGGAAAATCATTATGCTCATCATGAATCGATTGCGGATAATCTAAATCGACTTATAAAATATATCCTGTTGGAGCATCATCTGCAACCTGGAGAAAGTCAATTTTATCAAAATTTTCTTGACACTTCATTTTATCTTGTGGCAAATATTGTGTCATCGCATATCCATACAAGTTATTAGCGTCTAGATAAATAAGATACCCCTCTTCTATGCTACTATCAAATTTTTCTTTCATATAGCTGCGCCGTATCGACCTGAGCATTGACTCAAACCACCACGAATTCCTAATTCTATAAATAAATGCATATCTATATCCGTCAAAAGTCTTGATGATATCTTTGTAAACTTGAGCATTGCATCCCATGAAAAACTTGGAGTTGTATAATAGTGGGCTGGATCTAGACCATACGCTGTTAAACATTGTTCAGGAAACTGTTCAAAAACTTCTGCGAGTAATAGAATATCGATTTTTATGTACAAATCGCAATATTCACCTAAATTTTTTATGTTGAATACTTTCCAAACTTGGAGGGCTTGCTCGAAATCAGCATCCGATACTTCTGAATCAATGAGACTACTATAAAAGTATTTTTTTTCAGGCAAGCTAATTTCTTCAAGATTTTCCTAGCAATCGATGTATTTATATGGAAGCACTCCTTTCCGCGTCAACAAATTTATGTTTTCTTCTTCAGTATCTTGAAATTCTGTATTCACAATTATAACTACTCAAATAAGAAGTCAATTTGTCAAGTGACGAAGCTATAAACTTGAATGAATCAATGAATCGTAATTTGATTTCAGTGTCTGCAACAGACTTTATGAATGAAATATACTTTTCTTTCGTCAAAGGTAAAATTTCAATATTTTCAGAAAATGATGGGATATACGGGGAGGGGGTCAATAAGTCTTTACAAAATCCAAGAGATAGCGCTCGTCACGCTTAAATTATGATGTTTTTGGCAAGCAATACTACTGACTAGATATCGTACAAAATTTCAGTTCGATTCATTAAGTCGTTTTTTTGTGAGCGTTGGTTGAACAAAAAGTTATTGGTTTATTTGAAAAATAGAAAAAACAGAGTTTCGAGAGGTGATAAAACATTTTCATTTTACAGGCTGTACACCAAAAGAAATCACAGTTGAGTTGAACGCCGTTCATGGCAGTCAAGTCTGTCCCTGTGTTTAAGACTGTTTATAACTGGGTAAATGAATTTAAACGCGGCCGTACAACAACGAAAGATGAACCTTGTACAGGACGCTCCGTAGAAGTGAGTACGCCCGAAATGGTCAACAAAATCCACGATATGGTGTTGAGTGATAGAAGATTAAAATTGCGAGAATTATTTGAGGCCACAGGGGTGTTACGTCGAGGACGAGTCAAACTATTTTATGGCGGTAAAATTTGAATTTTTTATGGAAGGGGAGTTCCCGTAATTAAAAGCAATAGTCATTTAATAGCTGACTTTAATCTCAGTGACGCACTTACCCCTTCTGGGATTAACCCTTTATCGATTAGTTTTTATGTATTTTGTGCTATAAAAGAGAACACAAAACAATTGTAACAGAGACTCTGTATCCTACTCTGTGACACTACGCACCTTCTGTAATTCGATCAATAAATATTATAAATCTATTTCTATAATAACTTATTTGAGAGTTATACCTAATCCACGTCCATCTCTGGGTTCTAAGGTACGAGTTTCTGGACCAGTTAAACTGCAGGTAAATTATTTAATTATTACTTATTCACTAGGTATTTTAGATACGTTGCCTGCTTTCGTTTGAGTCTCACACCCGTGGTAAAGCGCTTACGCGTTGACCGAAAAGAGACAGTCGCGTTTGAGTAATTCTTGACAATTCGCGGCCGTTACGTGAGACGTAACAGGGGTATCAAAGGGTACAATCATTTCAATTTTGCATGAAAAATTGGGAATGAAAAAAATATCAGCAAGATGGGTGCCGCGTTTGCTCACTGTTGAAAACAAACGAACCCGCGTGGTCACCTCTGAGGCTCTTTTGGCACGCATACGTCGGAATCCGGAGGACTTTTGGCATCGATTCGTGACTGTAGACGAAATATGGGTACACTACTACACTCCTGAAACCAAAGAATAGTCCAAACAATGGATTACCGCAGGAGAACCAGCCCCAAAGAAGGCAAAGACAGTAAAGTCAGCTGGCAAGATTATGGCCACGGTTTTCTGGGATGCTTATGGAACCATCTACATCGACTACTTGAAAAAGGGCCAGACGATCACTGGACAATATTATGCGTCATTATTAGGTCAGCTGAAAGAAAAAATCAGAGAAAAACATCCTCATTTAAACAAAAAAAATGCCTCTTTCTTCAAAACAATGCTCAAGTTCACATGTGTGCAGTTTCGATGGCAAAAATTAACGATTTAAAGTTCGAATTAATTGACCATCCACCATATTCGCCTGATTTGGCTCCCAGTGACTTTTTCTTATTTCATAACCTCAAAAAATGGCTTGCCGGACAACGATTCACGTCGCATGAAGAAGTCATCACCGAAACAAATGCCTATTTTGAGGGTTTTTAGAAATCATATTTTTCTGATGGCTTAAAAGAACTGGTAGGTTGTTTAATAAAATGTATCGAACTTCAAGGAGATTATGTTGAAAACTACAAAAAAAATTACATACGCAAAACTTTTTTCCTTCTTTTTTTAAGGACTTATTGACCCCCCCCCCCTTCGTATCATGAATAAAAAATGAGCATCATAACCACTAAGATTGTGAAAAACTTTAGGTACTATACGAGAATCTTGATAGTTCAGATTGCAACTTTGGTGGGTTGCACCTCGATATATTTTTGTCAAGTGACAATGGTCATGAACTTTTATTTATTCGTTAATTAATTTTTCACAAATATGATATACATTTGTTGTCTCGAATTGAGTGATTTCCTCTGGCGTAAGATCATTCATAGGTTTTGGATCATCATAAATATTTTTATGCAATAAGAAATATTTTTTAACTCTTCTGCGAACCATTTCGATGGCTCAGGCCCGCGATAAGAATTATATCTCGATAAATTGTCATCATAACTACATTTCAAGTAGTAGCCTATGATAAACATTGCGTGGTGTTGAATGATAATGGTATTTTTATGAACATCTTGCTCATCAACTTTTGGTTTTTTCAATAGGCATTCACAGTCTCTATAGATAATGAATAGTGATTTTAATTTGAATCCGTAGTTCTTGAATTCAATCATATCTTGACCTTTTCTTACACTTATTTATTTGTTTACAGTTCCTTTCATGTGTAACGAGTTTCTCTGAGGTGTTAAAATAATGCAAACTCTGATCACAAATAAATTTTTTAGTTTTACAGCGCGATAAACTGCTTCCTACTAATCTTGCAAGGTCTTTTATATAAATATAATCATCATTATTTGATATTTCATCATTTATCAATAAAAGATTGACATGATTTATTTTTTTATCACGTGCATGATAAAAAGGAACGATTTTTTTACCCTCTAAACCAAACACATTAATTGATATATTGTTTTGTTTTTCAAATTTTGAAATTTGACTCAAAGAGACTGGATATAATATACCATTTAAATGAAGTTTATTCTCGTGTGATATGTAATGAATTACTCTTTGAGGATGATTTGTATATTCAATTTTACATAAAGCTGCTAAGATTGCCCATATAAAGCATTTCTTATCATTATTTTCTACGAGGGTCGTTTAAAAGTCCGTGCAAAGTCAGAGAGATGGCGCTACTAGTGCGTATCAAGGTTATTTTCAGTTAGTGGCATATCTTGGAAGAGCACACACCAAGTTTCAGCCAGATCGGCCAATTACTTTGCGTTTTACATTCGTTTCAATCAAAGAAATCGAGTGGTTGTAAAAAAATGGACGAAAAAGAATTTCGTGTATTGATTAAACATTCCTTTTTCAAAGGCAAAACGCCTCAGGAGATTAAACAGAAGCTTGATAAACATTATGGTGATTGTGCACATTCGATTAGAATGGTTTATAAGTGGTTTCAAAATTTTCGGAGTGGCCATATGAGCACAAAAGACGCTGAACGTTCTGGACGCCCTGTTGAGGTTACCACTTCAGAAATCATTGATAAAATCCATGATATGGTGATGACTGACAGAAGAGTGAAAGTGCGTGAGATTGCTAGTACTGTAGGCATCTCGAGCGAACGGATACATAATATTTTGCACCAACATTTGGACATGAAAAAGCTATTATCCGATAGAAGTTTGGTTTTCGCGCTCGCTTTATCATTTTCGTCCACGTTTTTGTCTGTTGTTGTCGCTTCAATCATATTTGTAAGTTTGTTGGATATAACATGCGTTTTAACATCACTTATTATTTTTGGCAATTCATTTTTTGTTATTGGTTTGTCATCAGTCTTATGTTTTTGTCCGTTTGTTTTTGGTATACTTACGTGTACATGTTTTTTTGATGAGTTTTTACATTTTACATACTTATATGAATTATTCTTCTTTATTTCCTCATCGATCTTTTTAGGCACTCGTGGCAAGGACTCGATCTTGTTGTTTGAACGATAAATATCTAAATGGTCCATCACGTCCGGTTGCGCATCACAAATCTGAAAATAGTATTTTTTCATTAAAGATTCATTCCCCGCCAGAAATATACGTACGGTGTTACGTCTTACGACGCATCCTTTTTGTAACAACTGCACACTCGTGAAATTCAAAGCTTCTAAAACTATTCGCACGTCAGCAGAATGCTGACGAAACGCGAGGTAAATGACACTCCGAAATAAAGTTGTTACACCTTGCGACACATCCTCTTTTGTAACAAATGCATATTCAGGAAATTCAAAACTGCTAAAATATTCACACGTCAGCAGAAAGCTGACAAAACGCAAAACAAATAGTACTCCGAAATAAAGCCACCGAGCACAAGAATGTATATTCAACAAAAAACAAAATGTCACAATTCAATACTGACCTGAAAATTAACATATAAAAAGCAATGAACATCATTACGAGTCAGTTGATCAGTAGTCAGTCAGTCAATAAGTACCTGTAAGACTCAACTCCGTACACACTGGTCCGACAATTGGTGATCATTTTACTTAATAAACTCACGACTGTTACAAAGTAATATCGTGCAAGTATTATTCAACAACCTATCCTATTCAATTCAACAAGCAGTTAGAGCCTGCTACACTCATACAATCCAACAAGCAGTTAGAGCCTGCTACATTTTATCCACAATTAAAAGCTACAATTATCAAGGTAGTACAATCATCAGACATACATTTCTACATATATTTATTATAAGTGAGACATATCCGACCACTAGTCAACATATTGGAACGTCTCATTCATTAGCTATTCGTAGTTGATGCACGAGACGTAACAATTGGTTCCGGTACGAAAAATACATTCGATTGAGATAAAGGAAATTATTTTTATACATATTAAAACTTAGTTCTTATTAATGAATTAACGCATCAAACATAAAAGAAAGAGTTCGAAAACCGCGGATATACGAGTAGGCGTCGTATTACAGAAGTAAGCAGCACACGTCACTTTCTTTCATAGTAACCGAATTTCAAAATTGCAATTTTGCAAAATTATGAAACTAAGACAACAGCAGAAACAAGTGACCGAAAAATAATTTTCAGACAGTAGGTCAAATACCATACGTAGATAGAATTTCCTTTTTTCTTTTTCCCCTTTTATTTTTGTCATCTCAATAAGAAATTGTGTTTCCATATACTTCTACCATAATTTTTTGCTAACAATAATTTACCTTATTTTATATATTTTTCCTACTTCATCTATTTTGATTTTGTCGAATTCCCTTTGTTTATCCCGTTTATTACGAAAGTGCAATAAATGAGCAAGAAGTCCAGCACAACGAAGGACACATCATCCATAATTAGGAAACTTACGCGATCACAAATCGACAAAAATCCAAAATTAGAAGACCTTTTAGAAAAAGGACTGGATGAGATAGCTTTCAAAAAGAGTAACAAGCTGCAAAGATCGCCTATTAAGACCAAGACCCAAGAAGAAATCGTAAGAAAAGAGAAAAACACAGGAGCAATAAAGAAAATCATACCAACAGTTGACCAATTAGTTGATTTAACAGAAAAACAAACAAATAAAACCGACTACACTGATTCAGACAAATATTCACTATTAAACCAGACGTTTGACACATTTGACTCAGAAAAACACGATAGATATTCAGACATTGGAGGATTTTTAGGTGAACAAAGCCTAATATTAGGGACACCAAAAGATATATTATTCAGCATAAACACAAACGAAGAATCTGTCTACACAAAATACTCATTACCAAAAAACTCTGACGAACCTATTAACCAACAACAGAACATCGAAAATTCAAAAAAAGACATTAGAAAAACAAACAAAACACAATACATAAACGAAAAGGAGAGTGAAAGAAACACTCAGCAAATTCAAAGACAAATTCAAGAAAACCAACGTATCACAAGTCCAGCAACAAACCCAATAAACATGGCAAATTCACACCCAATCAAATTATCACTTAAAGAATTGGTAAATTATGTTCCGGACTTCGATGGCAAAAATATGCCACCCGCAAAGTACATCAGAAGATTACGACGAGTAAAAAATTTAGTAGAAGACCAAGATGAACATAATGTAGTAGAACTATTGAAAGTGAGAATGAAGGGAGAGGCAGAAGAAGCTTTAGGAAACAGCTGTGTAGAAACAATAGACGAATTAATTACAGCAATACGAAGTCTATACCCAATTCAAGAAGACATACACGAACTGCGTGCTAGGATACGCAAAATAACACAAGGAACTACAGAATCAATTATCTAATACACAAATAGATTATGTCAATTGGTATTAGAAATAAAAGAAATATATAAAATACAAGAAACAAATGAAATAGCCAGGAAGAATTTCTACGAAGAATTAGACGCGGACGCAGCAAAATGTTTCAAAAAAGGAATGCGAACGGAAATAAAATACGAACTGGGTAATGAGACAACATTACAAGAAATGTCCAAAAAAGCCATAGAAATTGAAAATGACATAAATATTAGAAAAACAACAGATAGTATAACAATTAATAACACATATGCAGAATACAATGATTATTATAGACCTGAATTACCAAAAAAAATCATGATATGTCAAATTTGCCATGACCCCTAACACGAAGCACTATTTTGCCATTCTGCAACATGCGTCTATTGTAAGGGATCAGATCACTTTTCTAATAATTGTAAAAATTCATTAGACAAAATCAATTTGATATGCAAATACTGCAGCCAAAAAGGACACTCAATAAGCGCTTGCCCACTGAATAAACGAAGAAATATCCATTGCCAATACTGTCAAGAATTAGGACATGAGGTAGGTCAATGCCCCTACATTGCCGACTACATAAAATGCTGGAAATGTGGAGAAACAGGACATGAAGCCATTAAGTGTAAAAATAAGATCACACAAAATGCGATATTTGTGACGAAGGAAGTCATTCAACGCAAGAATGCCCTGAGGTCTTTTGTAAAAAATGCAATAAAAAAGGTCACTCTATCAAATTTTGCACAACAGGTAAAAATAGATCACCTTATAGAATATGCACCCTATGCCAAGAACAGGGACACAAAGAACAAGATTGTGAAGAAGCGCGAATATATTTCACAGAACAAAGAAATAAATCAAGTTACAAATGCCAATTATGTGATCAATTAGGTCACACAGCAAAGTACTGCAGACAAATCGCGAATACACAACAATCTGCAAACCCTCAGCAAAATCAGCAAAACTATAACACTTACAATAGAAACCACAACAACGGATACAGAAACAATTTTAACAATGATCAAAGAAAAAAATTCTGCGCTTATTGCAAAAATATAGGTCACATAGCAAGTGAATGTAGGAAATTACAAGCACTAAAAAATTATCCAACTCAAAATATTTCAATCATATGCGAAGGTTGCAACGAAACTGGACATAACATAGATAACTGTGAAAAAATTAAAAGATTACAAGAAGAAAGAATATTTTGCAGAATCTGTAAAGGTGTCGGTCATACAACAGAACAATGTCGCAAACATGGAACAAACTCGGAAAACTCTGGAGCTCCTTTGGGAAGGAACGCCTAAAGAATGAGCAGACAATAAAAACGTTCCAGGACAAAACACTCACTCTCCCAACACAAACAAAACATCACATAGATACATACAGCAAATTCAAAGAAAATATAAAGGAAATAGAGAGTACCATGCTACAGACAGATATAGCTAAAAATAGCACTGATATTAACCAACAAATTACAAATGACTGTACCAAAATATACATTATTAAACTAAAAAACCTGCTGAAGTACATAGAAATAGCCGAACCAAATTCGAATAATAAACTGCAACTACTAGTAGACAGTGGAGCACAACTAAATATTATCAAAAATAGCAGCATTCCACAAAAGCAGTTAAACAGAAATGAACAAATATCTATATCAGGAATCACAGAAAACGCAATAAGAACAATAGGTTCAACACAAATGTATATTGCAGATGAACCATTTGATTTCCATGTAGCACCGGATAACTTCTCTATTCCTTACGATGGAATAATAGGAATAAATGCCTTATCCAAACACAAATTAAGATTAGACAGAGGATACTTGGAAATAAATAATCAAAAAGTGCCATTAAAAGAAATCACTAGCAGAAATCAAACAAACACATTTACAGTACAAACCTCAAAAGAAATTAATGAACATCATGACACATGGAAACCCATAGCATTTGATAAAAGATACATAGTAAGCAAAAATGATATTGAAATAAATACGATTACACACAGCAAAGAAGTATCAATACATAAAGATGTAATTCAAATCCTAAATATAATAAGCGACATACAAGAAGAAACGAAAAATAGTACGAATGATCAAATATATGGGAACCCAGAAACAAAAATATCTCAACCTAACTATAACTCAAGCGTAACACAATTTATTGGAAACATTAATAAACCCCTGGAAGACGAATCTAATGAAACCAAGGAGAACTATACTATTAATGATTATTCAAATTTTTGCGACACATTGAGAGATAACGTTACAGGAGAGATCGATAGAAAATATGACAAAATGACGAACCTTCACATTATAAATGATATAGAAAATAACTTCAAAAACATCAATGAAAAATTCACACCTAAAGAAACTAATTTAAAACCAGCACATATATTTACAACTACGCACAACGAAATTACACAAAAAGAGACACAAGAACATGAAATAACAATACGACGAAAGCAACTGATAGATACAATAAATTTAGAACACCTGACTCAACGAAAAAAAGAAAACATAAAAAATTTAATACTGTCATTTGAAGACATATGCTGGTTAGAAGGAGATAAACTTGGCCAATGCAACATAGAAGAACACGAAATTAATTTAACTGATGATAAACCAGTATATGTTAAACAATTTCCTCTGCCATATACACTCAAGCAAATCGCATGTGATGAGACAAAAAAACTAATTACAAATAACTTAATTAGACCTTCAACAAGTGCATTTAACGCGCCAGTATGGATTGTGCCAAAAAAGGGATTAACAAAAGACGGAAAGAAAAAATGGAGAATGGTGATAGATTATCGAAAATTGAATGCAAAAACTATTCCAGATCCATATCTTATACCCAATATATTGGAAATTTTCGACTGCATAGGAAAAAACAAAGTTTTTACCACTATCGATATGGTTTCCGGATTTCATCAACTAAAAATGAAAGAGTCAGATATACATAAAACGGCATTTAGTATCCCTGGCATGGGACGTTTTGAATTCAAAGTATTACCTTTCGGACTAATAAATTCACCTAGAGTCTTCCAAAGAGCACTAACAAAAGTACTCGGAGACCTATTGGAAAAAGGGTTCTGCTACCTATACATCGATGATATAATTATCGTTGCAAATACGGTTGAAGAACATAATGAAAGATTCAAACTCATAGCAGAAAAATTAAGAATAGCAGGATTAAAAATTGAAACGAGTAAATGCAAATTTTTCCAAAAGGAAGTAGAATTCTTAGGCCACATTATAAGTGAAGAAGGTATCAAAACAGACCCAAAGAAAATAGAAGCAATAAAGAAATTTCCTATCCCGAAAACTATCAAAAATATCAGAGAATTTTTAGGCCTAACAAGCTATTATAGACGCTTTATTGGACACTTTTCACAAATAGCAAAACCTATCATAGATTTACTACAAAAAGAACAACCATTTATTTGGACCGAAGAAAGACAAGAAGCTTTTGAAAAATTAAAAAACGCCCTATGCACAACTCCAGTTCTTCAATACCCAGATATGGAAAAACCATTCATCATTACAACAGACGCTTCAAACTACGCGCTGGGTTGTGTACTCTCTCAAGGAGAGATCGGTGACGACAAACCAATAGCATTCGCATCAAGAATCTTAAAATCAGCAGAGAAAAAATACCATACATACGAAAAAGAAGCACTTGGCATAGTATTCGCAATAAAAACATTTAAGAATTACATATATGGAAACAAATTTACCGTCGTTAGTGATCATAAACCATTGTTATCCTTTAAATCAGCAGACAACAATTCAAGAGTACAAAAATGGAGACTAAAACTGGCAGATTATGATTATGACATTATCTACAAACCTGGCAAAATAAATACAAATGCCGATGCACTCTCACGAAATCCGATAGAAAATATAAAAATAAACGCAGTTACCAGAGCACAAAAAGCAAAACAAGAATCAAAAGAAATAGTAACAAATAAACAAGAAAAGCAAGAGGAACAAATCAAAATAATAAGAAAACAAGACAAAGAAAAAAGAAATAGAAATAAAAATATTACACAAACACAAGTACATATAGATGACGAAAATACAACACGGAAACAACATAACATAAGATTTACGAAAAAACCCATCGAATCAAGAAAAGACAACATCATACATTTTATCGATTACAAACATCAATCATTAGATAACACAACAGAAAGTCTAATGAAAATCAAACATATACAACCAGACAAAAATCTACAGCCCCAAGAAATTGAAATAAAACAGTCAAGAACAAAAAACATCTTCATAGCCTGTCTTGACACAAGACAGTCGGCTATGAGAATAAAGGAAACTCTCAAAAGTCTCTTCAAATTATTAAGAACATTAATAATTCGCAAGAGAATAAAGACATTCAGCATCTCAAAAGACCTACAATTAAAAAACATACACTGGACTGAAATAGAAAACATTCTAGCGACAACATTCGAAAGCTCTAAAACTAAAATTATCATTTGCCTAAATTACATCGACTACGTAAAACTCACAGACCGAGACAATATATTCGACCAATATCACTCAAGCGCACTAGGAGGACATTCGGGAATCAACAGAACATGGAATAGAATAAAGAACAAATACTATTGGGAAAATCTGAAAACTGATATAGAGAACCGTATTAAAAATTGTGAAATTTGTCAAAGAAACAAACTAAAAAGAATAAAAACTAGACAACCAATGATAATAACGGATACTCCCATGAAAACATTCGACAAAATCGCAATGGACATAGTAGGACCTCTAAACGTTACTAATAATCAAAATAAATACATTCTTTCTATCCAAGACCTCCTCTCAAAATTCATAATAGTTGTTCCACTCAGTGATCAAACGTCAGAAACAATTGCAGATGCCCTAATTAAAAGATTTATATGTATTTTCAGTTCACCAAAAGTAGTCCTCACCGACAGAGGAGCAAACTTTACAAGTAAAATTTTAAAAGCCATTGCTCGTAGATTTAAATTTGCAAAAATAGAAACCACCGCATTTTCACCACAATCAAATGGCTCCCTAGAAAGAGCACATCACCCCCTTTGTGAATATTTAAAAAGTTTTTCTAGTAAAAAAATTGAATGGGATAATTTATTAGAATTAGCCCAATTTCATTACAATACAAGCATTCACAACACACATAGATTTACTCCGCATGAACTGGTCTTCGCTTATCCACCACGATTACCATCTAGTGAACCATTAAAAACTTCAGAACAATTGCCAACATTTAATAATTATCTATCCACACTTATACAAAACATGCAGGATATTGCATGCTTAGCGCGGGAAAACCTCATAATAGCTAAAGAAAGATCAAAAAAATATTATGATTGCCACATAAACCCTTGCAATTTCAAAATAGGAGATCAAGTGTGGCTCATTAAAGAACCTAAACCGGGAAAATTAGAAAAGAATCAAAACCTGGGTCCTTTTGAAATATTAAATATCACAGACAAACATAATGTAACAATAAATAAGGGTGGAAAACCGAATACAGTTCATGCAAATAAATTAATATTACACAAAAGTATATAAAATGATAAACCTTTCTCTGTTTTAGGACAAACAAATCATGTATTCAAAAATAACGTTATTCATTACATTTTTTCAAATTACTTATGCATACATTGGATATCACTGCGGCACCACAAACACAAACATCACAACATTCTCTCTACTGGACGCTGACGAATGCGACTTTAAAACCGAAACAATAAACTCAACAATAGCAAATATAGAACTTATCCAAGCAGCCGAATTTAGAAATATTCCAGTACATCAATGCAAAATTGAAATCCATCGGACAGTATACCAATGCGGACTATTCGGACGCCTCGAACCTGAACAAAATGGAGAACAGGAATACTTGTATGAATTGAGCCATGAACAATGCCAAACTATCCACGAAACGAGAATTTTTAAGTATGACAATTTTCATACGATTGCTGATTTAAAAATAAACGCCACAACAACCAAAGGCATAGACTTCGCTGGCGATGCAGGAAGCTGCAGCGGCGTAGCCTACGCAGATAGGTTCGGATCATGGAGTAAGGTACTTGTTCAAGGCACAATTAAAATCACATTAATACAAGCCTATGCGAAAATTAGTCTGAATAATGATAAATTACATTTAAGCTCAGGAACGATAAGTAAATTTTCAGACACAACTTGCGTAGACTCTGACGGGGGTTATACATTTTGGGACATTTTACCTCAGGAAGAATGTTTTACTAACATTTACGATATTTTATATAAAGGTCCAGTAACAAAATACTTTAACACACACATTGACGACATAATATACATGGTAAACACTAGCGACACGACCTTTGCTTTAACAGCTAAAGACAAAATATTGAAATGCTACAGAGAGTTCACTAGAACAGAACACCCAAAACTCTTTATCGCGGAAGAAAATAATAACTTCAACAGATACAAATTCGATAAAGATACGGTTACTAGCAAAAGCAAGGTTAACATCGATTTATTCACATACGTAAATTCTAAATTTGTATATGTCGAAAAACATTTGGGCAGACAACTGAACGATCTTTACAGTAAAATCATTACAGATAGGTGTGAAGTAGAGAGGAAAACATTACAAAACTCCCTATCCCTTGCAACCCTCTCCCCTGACGAATTCGCATACAATATCATGAAAAGACCTGGATACATTGCCAGGATCGCAGGAGAAGCAGTTCATATCATAAAATGCATCCCTACTGTAGTGAAGGCACAGCACCTTAGCGAATGCTACAGCGAATTACCAGTAATTTCAGGCAATGAAACCTGGTTTCTTATTCCAAAAACGCATATCCTCAAAAGAAGAGGTACTCCAATGAACTGCAACTCCATCATACCTACATACTACAAAGTAAATAACAAATGGATAAAACTAACACCGAAACCAACGGAAACAATATCACCACAAACACTCAAACCAAACACAAACATAAATTGGAAATTTGAATCCATAGAGTCATTAGCAACTAGCGGCATATACTCACAACAAGAATTAGATCAACTACAACAACAAATAATGTTCCCCATGGAAAAAGCATCTCTGCTAAATATTATAGCTAAAGAGATATCAGGAGAAGGAACAACAGGGAATATTTTTACAGAAAATACACTTGCAAAATTGGCAGAAAGCACATGGAATCACATGTTCAACAAGCTAGTCATGTGCGGATCAATCTCATCAGTAATCATCATGATATTAATAATACTGCAAATAACAAAATTGACAATTGACACCATCATCAGAGGATATACGCTGCACATGGTTTATGGCTGGTCTATGAACCTACTATGGGCCTTCTTTAGCTCAATAACCCACCTGTTAGTGACACTAGGACGACAAAACCACAACAGTATGACAAAAATTAATAAACAAAATGCAGAAATTGAACTAGACACAATACACACAAACCTGAACGACACAGACGTCAAGATACAAATCTACCCTGATACCCACTGTCCTATTCCTCAACAAAACTTACCTCTCGAAACAACAATAATCAAATACAAACATGACCTATTTTCAACAAAAATCTAATTGTCATGTCGTTCAGTACCCCAAATGCTTTACGTCATGGCCACATTTTAAGCGGGGAGGGAAGCGAGATATTCGCTCTAGGATATTAGGCTGAGATGACAAAGGAATTGAAATAAAAAAACAAAGATTTGTTCTTTTTATCTAAAAACAGAAAAAAATATATATTTATTTTTACAAAATTACAAGCATATTCGCAAATATAATCACACTCAGATACAATTGCAATCATACCGGTGGTCCACACTTGGACCTACAATCACATTATAAAAATCACTAAACACTTCTACGCATACCCTACGGAAACCATTGCAATAAACTAACAAATCATAAAAAAATAAGTCACGAAGACCCCAAGTATCTTCGTCTGGCCCATACTCCCCCAGGAAGAAAGCCGTGCGCGTCACTCGGTCGCAATGCCGTAGAGTCCGCACCAATTGCCATCTCTGAAACTAACAAAGCAAACAGAAAACAAATTAATCCATATATATAAAAATACCAATATACATTGCAAAATACTTACATCTATCCTCACATACTTCCGGGTTCCGGGTTTCGGCCCGGCAGGAAGGGGCAAGCCCTCTCGTCTGGCTTTCTTCACAGCACGTGAATGCTGCCAATCCGCAAACTAAAAAAGAAAAAAAAATATATATATAATAAAAATAACAACAAAAAAAAAAAAAAAAAAAAAGCATGGCAATAAGAAGTACAATCAATCTTTAATACTTACACAGACCATGAAATAACGTTTCCTTGGGAACCCGAACATCGTAAACTGAAAAACTTGAACTGTACAAAGTCGAGCAACTGCACTCCTTATATACTAAATAAAATGTACATACCACAAAATCTCTGTATAAACCGCAAACTAGTAGCTTTGAATTTCAGGAGTATTTTTATGCAAAACATTGCAATCATATTGCAATGTCTTAGGCCCTGGGGTGTTACGTCTTACGACGCATCCTTTTTGTAACAACTGCACACTCGTGAAATTCAAAGCTTCTAAAACTATTCGCACGTCAGCAGAAAGCTGACGAAACGCGAGGTAAATGACACTCCGAAATAAAGTTGTTACACCTTGCGACACATCCTCTTTTGTAACAAATGCATATTCAGCAAATTCAAAACTGCTAAAATATTCACACGTCAGCAGAAAGCTGACAAAACGCAAAACAAATAGCACTCCGAAATAAAGCCACCGAGCACAAGAATGTATATTCAGCAAAAAACAAAATGTCACAATTCAATACTGACCTGAAAATTAACATATAAAAAGCAATGAACATCATTACGAATCAGTTGATCAGTAGTCAGTCAGTCAATAAGTACCTGTAAGACTCAACTCCGTACACACTGGTCCGACAATTGGTGATCATTTTACTTAATAAACTCACGACTGTTACAAAGTAATATCGTGCAAGCATTATTCAACAACCTATCCTATTCAATTCAACAAGCAGTTAGAGCCTGCTACACTCATACAATCCAACAAGCAGTTAGAGCCTGCTACATTTTATCCACAATTAAAAGCTACAATTATCAAGGTAGTACAATCATCAGACATACATTTCTACATATATTTATTATAAGTGAGACATATCCGACCACTAGTCAACATATTGGAACGTCTCATTCATTAGCTATTCGTAGTTGATGCACGAGACGTAACAACGGAAACCGTACGGAAACCGTACGGATTCCGTACGGATTCCGTACGGTGTTTGTCCGAAAAAAACCGTACGTTTTTCGTACGGAAAACGCACGGAAAACATACGGAAAATGTACGGATTTCGCACGGATTAATACAAATTTTAGAAAAAAAATAATTTAATTGTAAATTTTTATTTTTTTTTTATATCGATAATATAGTGTCAAAATAATAGAATGAATATTTCATAATCAACAACACTAGTCATATTTTATTTATTTTACTTATGTTAAGTTGTACATATATTGTGATAAATTTTGCATGTCTGTAAAAACATGTCCTACATCGCTAACAATGATAAGATGAACAGTCGTCGTCATTTAACATAAACGATATTATTATTAAAAGTTATGCAACGTTTACTCTAATCGCAACAGTAAGAAAAAGTGAATATGAATGCCTTATTCAGTCTCACGTACTATCTCGCAAAAAATTTTTTTTTCAATTTTTTATTTCACTAGGATTCCATACCATTCTCGACACAATATAAACGGCAAAAGTATGATCTGTTTTAATTCCACAACTAGAATTTGATGCAAGACATGTGATTGCAGGTTCGTTTTCTATTTGAGTTTTTCAACAAAGTTAAAATGATTGTTAAAATAATGAAAATACATATCTAATAAAATGATTAAGAAGTCGCACTGAAAACATATTTTTCATCAAAACTAACATTATTTTTTTACTTTTAAATAGAATTAGTTGTAATAATCTTGAATTTCTTTTTCAACTAGTATAATATTACGTCAATATTAGCTACAAGGATTGACAAGAATTGACTATTTTTATAAAAGTAGATTGACTCAGTCTTCAGTATACTTCGACGTGATTGGATTTCTAATAAAATTTGTAGATTTCATGTAAGAAACATTCTTTGGTTTTTTTTTGCTCATACTTCTTGAATTCAGCTGATATCTTGTTTGATAATATCACCCTTGTGGTACTTAGTATAATGTTCATTGGTCTTTCAGTCAATAATACTGGGCATTTAGTATTTATTCAGTATCTAAGACAATCTACAAAAAAATTTATTTGATGTGCGATAAATAATAGAAAGTACCGAATATTAAGAGCGAAACTTACTTACGTTTTATAACTTTCAACTCGGTTTCAGTGACTTCTCTTCTAGGCTTTCCATCAGCCACTTTCATATAAGGTTTGATTTATAAAAATAATTGGAGGATTCCTTTACCAAACATCGTGTCTGATAGATTTGATATAAAAGAATACTCATCTGTAGACTCTACTTTACATCTTTTCCAATCAGAATACAGTATGTTGATATTCCAACCTAAATGAATGTATCCCACAGCCTGTAGAACAATTAATTATTATTTCTTACTTTTAAACTCAAGGTTTAACGTTTGATTTGAAACTAACCTCTTCAGAATTTGGATTTTGGACATCAAAACGCTTGAAGACTTCACGCTCTTCCGTGGTCCCATCATCAGAGTCAGAATCCTGTGATGATAGATGAAATCGATTTCCATCGTTTGTGTAATATTTTTCACGGTAAACTGTCCTGGTAGAGTTTGTTTGAATTGAACTTTTTCATGTTCAATTTTTTTTTCTCGTTCATTTTCTTGAAATTCAATATTTGTTCATCTAAAATACAATTCTTTATTATATAAGTTTATTTTATAAATTTATACTTCTACAACAGTACTTACGGCTCAATTCAAATATTTGTATAGCGCTGTATCTGCTAGAAGAAGTTAAACGACCTGAATAAGGTTTATTCTTATCAAAGTCTTGTGCCGTTTCAGGAGGGCTTCTTTTGAACTCGTACACAAAATCAATTGGAATGACTTCCTTCTGATTACTTGGTTTGAAAATAACCAAAGCATGTGCGAAGCCATTATACATATCAATAAAACTTGAACATTCTAGAAAACCTTTAAGAAACAAATAAGAAAAAACTATTAAAAAAGGTTACTGAAATATAAATAATTGTAACTTACATCCTAATCTTAAGATTTGATAATTGGTATATTCTTCAGCGGTAATTTCTAGTCCAGCATAAACTTTCCACTGATTGTAATCTGATCTATTCTCTGGTTCAAGACCCTCAATTTTTTCAATGGACGCTACTTGTAATGAATCATCATCAATGACACGTACAAGTGCATGATGAATGTTGTGCTTGAATTCATTGAATGCTATCGATACTTTCTCATCATCTGTAAATTGAATAACAATATTGTAATTTTATTGCACTAAATAAAACTCAATTTTCCAAGATCTTACCTCCTAACGCAAAGATGTATATTTTTTCATAGGTAATCATCTTCATCCTTCTCTTTACCATGGTAAGTAGTATACTCTAAAAATTGAAGTGCATGCTTTGGTAGGGTATCACAAAAATGCTGAACATTTTGAACATCGATAACTGCTATTTGTTCCTTATTCAAGAAATTAACTACAGCATGTGTAATTGTGGATAACTCGCTACCAATAGATGCAGCTATCATTTCATCTTGACCTGGAAAATAATAAGAAAAGATGATCTTACAAATTACTGCTATTGTTAATTTAAAAATGCTGCACACACGGGAAGTTTATATCAGATTATAAGATCACGTTCATTTTATTCATTTTGTTTAAAGATACCCGATTTGATGTGTTCATAAGAAATTCTGCAAGTTCTGATCATAACCTACTTACTTCCTAAATCTAAAAGGATAGCGTCCTTAGTTGATTTTTTTCCTGCACGCATTTGAACAAAATTTCTTAAAAGATCATTCTTATTTTCCGGTACTAGAAAATCGCATAACTCTTCAACAGTGACCACTTAAGAATTTTCTCCTTTGTGATCCACACGAAAGCATGCGATACTGTTTGAGCCATGTTTGTGTAAAACAACACTTATTTCCACAGATACTGTTGATTCATGAACAAGTTATTTATTAATCACCGTGCATTTATAAACAAACTTGCGTACATAATACATACACGCACCAGCACCGGCAACCACCGGCAATTTTTGACTTTCTCTTCGGCTTCCCTCTTTGTTTTTATTCTTTGTTCGGGACTTGAGTCTTGAGTCTTGAGACTCGAGAGAACCCACAGCAGCAAAGATGAGTGAGAAAGAGAGAGAGAGAGGTTGCGGTGTACTTTTCGGTTCGCTCCTTTCGCTCATTCCGGTTACAATTTTGGCAGGTTATTTTTGAGAACTTGACATTTTTCACTGTAATTAACCCCTTGCTGTCATTCTGCTTCGACAATAAGTGCATAGGACAAGGTACACGTGTCAAAATATTTATTAATTACATTATTAATGGGTTGGAACGATGACTCGAAATGACTTTTGAACGAGCGAACAGTTGAAACGAACGAACCGAACAGTACACCGAGCGATAATCGAACGCAACCTCTATATACGCACTAGGGCCACCTCAGGCCAACAATTCGCTGCTCGCTAACGACCAATGCTATTAAAATTAGACGCAATGACGCCATTCGAATTTTCGAAAAATTAATTCATCTAACGTCCTGAATACGAAAGGTACTGTTGTGATAGATTGAGTATTTGAGTTATAAAGCGATAACAATAAATTGAATTATCAAAACTTCATTCACGTTGTAGGTACAGTCGGCATAAGAAGCTTGTGATTTTCACATTGCTTTTAAAATAATCTCATTGTCTTTCGTTTTGACGAAGCAGCCATATCAAACTGATTTTTATCATATTGATATAAGAACATGGCTAATAGGCCAAAAAGGTATAAACGATATCTAGATACAGGAGATAGTCCTCCAAGATCTACAAAATATGATCATGCAGCGAAAAAAAGGCGGATGTCAAGTAGCAGCAGTTCTGATACAGATGATATGGAGGTTGGTTTCACTAAATGTCTTCTCTCACCAAACTAATACATAATAATTAGCATTGCTCAAATTACTTCATCGATATAGTAAATTATGTGTACATGAAATGCAATTTGAATCTATTCAAAAACTGAAAATATCAGAAATTTGTTTTACATAATAGTCATATTTCAAAAGGCAATTATATAATTTTATTGTCATTAATGTTTTGATAGGAGTTCTATAGTAGACGCCACCAGAAAATCAAACTGCATGAAG
This sequence comes from Phymastichus coffea, assembly GCF_024137745.1. Lineage (NCBI taxonomy): Eukaryota > Metazoa > Arthropoda > Insecta > Hymenoptera > Eulophidae > Phymastichus > Phymastichus coffea. The sequence continues at coordinate 2,009,144 of NW_026706827.1, forward strand.
TTGGAAACAACTTATCTCCAGACAGAAAAAGTAATTCTACCTACTATGACGATGAAACGTCATTTGGTGCTCTACCAATATACCGGGTGTCCACAACCACCCGTCCACCCCTTTTATTTCTTTAGCAACACGTTTTTAGGAAATATGATATATACGAAAGTTTTAGCAAATCAATCAAGGATTTTAGCGGTGTCCTTTAGTTTGACCTTGAAGTTGATTTTCAAGGTCATTTCAAGGTCAAATTTCGTTTTTTAAATAGGAACCCCTATTTTTTATACTGGATTCTGAAAGAACACGAAATTTTGAGTAAAAAGTGTTTTTAGTATTTTTTTTATTAGACGCATATTTAGCGAGAAAAAAATTCAGTGATACCGGTGTCCATACCATCCGTCTAATTCTTCTAAAATCTAGGTAGAATACCTATTCAGCGAATAGTAAAATTCGAAGTCTTGTGCTAGTAAGTGCATTGTGCCTATTGATTGGTGATGCTTTTAACATTCACTTCCGGCCGAAAGTAGCCTACTGGGACAGGAAGTCAGTTTTTTTTAAATGGTGTAGTACTTTTTTATCGTGGATTTTGATTTTACATCGATTCCACATAAAAAAATATCTAGGTATGAAACTTTTGTTTAAAAATCTTTATTGTAAAAATGTACCACCTAGTAGTAATTATAAATAAAAGAAAATGAAAATTTTCTTTTTAAATTCGAGTAGTCAAAATGCAATGTTCGGTACGAATACTATGCAAAATTAAGTTTACTTTGTCAGAGGTGATTTCGTAATTAAACCCGACGTTGGAAATTATCTATCATTAAAGAAATAAATTATAAATTCATCATTTTCAGAGGTAAGTTTTAACTCGGAAAGAATTTGAACCATTTTATTGCGTTTCTCTTACTAAATGACAAATTAGATTTATTTTCTTTTCAAATAGGTACCTATGGTGTATTCCAAAGAAGAAGCGCACGACATGTTGCAAGTTTTATTTGAAGCTGGGTCATTCCTTGCTGCTGAAAGGTTGTGGCAAGAGCGTTACCCCAACAGATTTCCTCATTCTCGTAAAGTATTTTCGCGTCTATCTAGAAGAATCAAGAATGAAGGACTTGTCCAACCTCATCACAATAAGGGAAGGAAAATTCGCCGACGAATTAGAGATGAACGGTCTGTGGATATCGTCGCATCAGCAATCATTGAGCCAAATGATTCTGTAAGGCGCCGGGAACGTGATTCTGGTATAAGCAAATCCACTATCAGTGTTATTCTTCGGAGCAATAAATTTCATCCCTACAAAATGGAAATACATCAAGATCTGAATAATGTTGATATTGAACAACGTCTTGCATTCTGCAACTGGGCGAGTGGCCAAAGAGAAAATTTTCATCGAATCGTACTCTTTTCGGATGAATGTACTTTCAAAAGTGATGGTGAAGTTAATACGCAGAATTTTCGTTATTGGGCAGCGCAAAATCCGCACTGGCTGAGAATGGAAGACCACCAACGGGTTTGGAAAGTTAATGTATGGTGCGCATTATCGATAACCAAATCATAGGCCCAATTTTTTTCGAAGGAAACCTTAATAGCTTTAGATATCTCCATCTTGTAGAAAGAGAATTAGCCCCTTTATTAGAAAATGTTAATCTTGAGATACGTCGTGACATGTGGTTCCAGCAAGATGCATGTCCTTCGCACACTGCGCTTATCATTCGAAGAGCTTTGAATCGTTTATTTCCGAATAAGTGGATTGGAAAGTACGGTCCTGTCAATTATCCACCTCGATCCCCGGACCTTTCAGTATTAGATTATTATTTATGGGGAAGAGTAAAAGATTTAGTTTACCGTGAGCGTCCAACTACGCGGGCTAACATGATTCGCAGAATCACAGAAGCAATCCGCTCGCTTGAAGTAGCAGAAATTAGAAGAGCTGTTGATAATTTTGAAGCTAGAGTGCAGGCATGCATTTTGCAAGGTGGAGCGCATTTCGAACACTAAAATAAATAACCCAATAAAAAAAAAGTTTATTTAGGGAAACAAGAAGGGACATTATTTATGTTTTCATAAAAAAGCTAGTTTATTATGTTTATTCAGATTACAGTTTATTTATTTGATTTGTTATAAAAATAAAAATTTTTTATAAAATAAATTATAAAAATAAAATAAAAATAAAAATAAACCAATGGCAAGATTCTTTCTGAATTTTTTTCTCGCTAAATATGCGTCTAATAAAAAAAATACTGGAAACACTTTTTACTCAAAATTTCGTGTTCTTTCAGAATCCAGTATAAAAAATAGGGGTTCCTATTTAAAAAACGAAATTTGACCTTGAAATGACCTTGAAAATCAACTTCAAGGTCAAACTAAAGGACACCGCTAAAATCCTTGATTGATTTGCTAAAACTTTCGTATATATCATATTTCCTAAAAACGTGTTGCTAAAGAAATAAAAGGGGTGGACGGGTGGTTGTGGACACCCGGTATAAAGAGGCAATCATTCCAGACAGCAGCAAGGAATTGTACACACATTCAGCAGGCCAGTTTATAAATAGTGATGAAGCCAGCCATTCAACAGTCCAGTTTATAAGTACATCAGAAGATAATCAATTTGATTTGAGCGACGATGACATGCCAGTATCTATGGAAACTCGACTTGGTATCTCTACTGTAAGTATACTGTAAGCACCACGCTTATGGAAAGTTTATGATTAAAAATTCCTGTTTAATGTGGGGTTTTGAGAACTCTTATGAGACGTAATGCATCCTTATTGGCCTCCATCTCATAGGAGTTGTCATAATGAATCTCATAAGGAATCTCATAAAGCTTGGTTGATTCAGGGCCGATGACTTCTCTTTCTGAGATCTTTTATAAGAACTGTTAAAATTAATTGAAAGCACATCGTATAATTAAATGATCTCATAGAAAACTTTAAATTAATAGTAATTAATTAATTACTAAAATTACTTTCATTACTTTAATTTATAGTAATTAATTACGCAAAACGAATTTTTATCAAAATCTCTCAAGAGAAATTTTAAGATAATCCAAGAAATAATAACATCTTTCCGGTGTGTATCGAAAAACTTAAAAAACATGCAGACTTTTTGAATTTTGATAATTATATTTGTAAATATTGATAAATAAATGATTCACTGACAGGTACATGAATTATGTGCACTCTGTCAAAGTGGAAATCAATATATAATGATGACTAAGCTGCAAGAATGTACTTGTGCACCTTGAACTTTGCCACTTCTGTTTTTGTGTTTTTTTGTGACAAAATTTTCATTCAAAGGATTCACCAGAAGAGCTGACTAGATTTGTAGGAATTAAGTATTGCAGCGTTCTCAGTTTTCTGCTTTTCTGACCGGTACATGAATTATGTCAATTTCAAGTCTTGTGAATACCTTATTCGGTGACCGCTACATGAATTATGTGTACTATTATCAATATACAATGATGTCTACAACAAAATTGTACACATATAGCAGTTACGACCATTCAACGAGAAAAATCATGATTTCTGGAGTTAGTCTACGATCAAAGCAATAAAGGTCTATGAGATAATTTTGTTGTAGTCATCATTATGCAGATTTTCACTTTGATTGAGTGCACATAATTCATGTACCGGTCACTGAAAAAGGTGTTCACAAAGCTATTCGAGTCTTTTAACCTTGTTCTGTCACATTATATTGTTGCTGTGTTTCTGTCATGTTCCATGTTCCATTTACAATTTTCCAATACACCGTTGATTTCTAATGTGACTGACAGTGAGTGCACTTTAGAAAATTCTAAGCGTAGTCCAGAATTGGCAATGCTCAGTAGTTTGATTCCACCACAAGTTTATTGTTCATTGTGTCATGCTAGTTCACTCCATATGTTTAATAAAGATAGTTTAATAAACCTACCTCCATAGTTTAATAAACTAGACTGCGTCTCACTGATTTGGTTTGGAAACATTGAACTTTACTCTATTTTACTTTGATGTTTGTCATTTATAAAATTATTCATAAGAAAGTCAATGACTATAGGAATGTTGGTGATATCTCTGAAACCTACTGTACTACAGTTAAACTCGGCAAGTATGCCTTTTTCATTTCCTTCTTCGTTATTTGGTTTTGCATTTTATAATTTGAATTTGTAATTGTAAAATGGAATTCAGGAAAGTAGTGATATCTACCTATTTGTTGGCAAGCATTAAAAAAAAAAAAAAAATTACTATGTTTAAATTATTATCTTTTTATGCACGTACTTGTGCTGGGCCTGTCGTTGTATAGTTCATATTAGGCCCAGCACAAGTACGTGCATAAAAAGATAATAATTTAAACATAGTAATTTTTTTTTTCAATGCTTGCCAGCAAATAGGTAGATATCTCTACTTTCCTGAATTCCATTTTACAATTACAAATTCAAAATATAAAATGCAAAACCAAATAACGAAGAAGGAAATGAAAAAGGTATCCTTGCCGAGTTTCAATTTTTGTTACATATTTTGTTCGAATTTTACGAATGCTATTGTTATTTTCAGCAACATCCTGAAATTAGCTACTTTCACCGTATCTTATCACGATCATGTATGTGTTACAAAACTTGAAAAATATTGATTGAAATTGTTCATAATTGTATGTAGCTCATAATTGTATACAGGGTGTCCAAAAAGTAACGATACACCTGAGAAATTTTCTAAGCCGGTTATTTTTTTAACCGGGTGAAGGTTGTTCTTGAAGTAACTTTTTACGAGGAATCCGATGGTAAGCTTGGATTTGACCTTGAACCTCATTTTCAAGGTTATTTTGAGGTCAACCTCATTTTTTTAAATGGAAACCCCTATTTTTTATGGCGGAATCGGAAAGAGCGGAAAATTTTACGTCCAGATATGTATTGAGGTATGAGGTTGAGGTAACCCCTAGAGGTCAACTGGAGGTCAAAGTATGAATTCTTAAAAATCTCGCGAATTCAGTGGTTAAACAAAACAAACAAAAGGATAACCCCAGGTAACTTTCAACGGTGCTCTTTAATTTGTCCTTGAACCTCATTTTCAAGGTTATTTTGAGGTCAACCTCATTTTTTTTAATGGGTACCCCTATTTTTTATGGCGGAATTGAAAAAAGTGAAGACTCTCACGTATGGATGAGTTGAGGTTTGAGGTTAATGTGACCTCTAGGGGTCAGATGAAGGTCAAACTGTGACTTTGTAATAATACCGGGATTTTAGTGGTACAAGGAAGCAAATAAAGGTCATGGAAACCCCCATTTTCGATAGCGGCAATCGAAAGAGCGGAAAATTTCACATCCAAATATCTACTTAGATCATAAGTCAAGGGCGAACTTAAAGTTTAAGGTCAGTCGAAGGTCATCCAAACTTAAAGACGCCCTAAAATTTTTTAAAGTTTTTTTAATAATGGAGAAGGGTATTTATTTAGTAATTGCCCATCGGAGATCCGTGACCTTGAATTTAACTTTCAACCTCATTATCAAGGTTTTTTCAAGATCAATTTTTTTTACTTTTAGCGTTACCCAGGAACAACGACGTGGACGTAGTAAAATCTGTCCCTTTGGGGTGCTTTATTTTCGTGAGTTCCCCTCGCCTCTCACGATCAGGGTGCTTGATTTTCGTGAGTTCCCCTCGCCTATCAACAATGATTTTTTACGCTTATTTTCTTAATAACTTGATTAGCCGGTTAAACTTTTTAAGGTTACTATCCCATACCTATTCATTGAAAATCCACTAACAATTTCACTTGGTTCTATCCTTAGGAAATGTACTATGCCTAACTTTATCGTTTTGAGCTTATTCTTCGGGACAATTGCATTTTCAAAAATTAATATTTAAAAAAGCAACATATTTGAAAAGATTTTACCATTCGAAAATCTCCATAAAGCATTAGTGCATAAGTCGGACTGTAGTAGAACTTTTTTGTAAAAGTACTCAAATTATAATTTTCATTTTTTGAAAACATTTATTTGGGTTGCAAACTTTTTGTTTTTAATTCTGATTGATTTTTGAGTAAATTTCGATTCGCTGACTTAAAATGGAACGCCTCACTGAACGAGAAAGAATATCACTTCTTATGATGAGAGGCTGGGGTGGAGTAGAAAGATCTTACAAGGCAGTGAGAAATCTTTTTAATGAGACATTTCAGGTTAATAGAACTCCAATTGCTGTGTCTACTGTTCAGAATACTATTTCAAGGTTTGTAAATTTTGGCCATGTCAGAAATCTACCTAAGTCAGGCAGACCACGCTCAGCAACAAATGAAGAGAATTTATTAAATGTTCTATTATCATTCACTGAAAATCCACATAATTCCATCCGCAGAGTTGCTCAAGAGCATGACATAAGTACATCGTCCGTACATATCATTTTAAAAACAGCAAAATTCCATCCGTTTAAAGTACACCTGGTTCACAAGTTGAATGAAGACGATTTCGATCGTCGTGTTGAGTTTTGTGAAGATATTATGGCACGCATAATTGAAAATCCAAATCTTCCATCAAACATAGTTTTCTTTGATGAAGCAACTTTTCAACTTGACGGAACATTAAATCGACATAATTGCAGGTACTGGGCTGCGGAAAATCCACACTGGATGCGAGAAGATAAATCGCAATATCCGCAGAAGTTGAATGTTTGGGCTGGAATAGTGAATAATCGAATCATAGAGCCATTCTTTATTGATGGTAACTTAAACGCTCAAAATTATGAAGAGATGCTTCGTAATCAAATAGTTCCAGCAATTAGAGAAATAGTCGGAGACAACTTCGAAAATACATGGTATCAGCAGGATGGTGCTGCAGCTCACTATGGACGAGACGTTCGAATTTACTTAGATGAGGTGTTTGATAATCGGTGGATAGGAAGGAGAGGCACAATTGAATGGCTAGCTAGGTCCCCCGATTTGACGCCTTTAGATTATTTCTATTGGGATTATCTAAAGGATCGGGTATACAAAACTAAACCCCAAAACTTGGACGAATTACGTCAAAGGATCATAGACGAATCAGCTCTCATTCCCACTGAAATGATCCAAAATGCTGTTGATGCTTTTTACCACCGATTAACTTACTGTCAAGAAGTGAACGGTGAACAATTCGAGCACTTAAAATAAGATGTGCTGATGTAAGATAAATCATACGTGAGAGGCCAGGGGAACTCACGAAAATCAAGCACCCTGATCGTGAGAGGCGAGGGGAACTGACGAAAATCAAGCACCCCGATCGTGAGAGGCGAGTGGAACTCACGAAAATCAAGCACCCCGATCGTGAGAGGCGAGGGGAACTCACGAAAATCAAGCACCCCGATCGTGAGAGGCGAGGGGAACTCACGAAAATCAAGCACCCCAAGAGGACAGATTTTACGACGTCCACGTCGTTGTTCCTGGGTAACGCTAAAAGTAAAAAAAATTGATCTTGAAAAAATCTTGATAATGAGGTTGAAGGTTAAATTCAAGGTTACGGATCTCCGATGGGCAATTACTAAATAAATACCCTTCTCCATTATGAAAAAAACTTTAAAAAATTTTAGGGCGTCTTTAAGTTTGGATGACCTTCGACTGACCTTAAACTTTAAGTTCGCCCTTGACTTATGATCTAAGTAGATATTTGGATGTGAAATTTTCCGCTCTTTCGATTGCCGTTGTCGAAAATGGGGGTTTCCATGACCTTTATTTGCTTCCTTGTACCACTAAAATCCCGGTACTATTACAAAGCCACAGTTCGACCTTCATCTGACCCCTAGAGGTCACATTAATCTCAAACCTCAACTCATCCATACGTGAGAGTCTTCACTTTTTTCAATTCCGCCATAAAAAATAGGGGTACCCATTAAAAAAAATGAGGTTGACCTCAAAATAACCTTGAAAATGAGGTTCAAGGACAAATTAAAGAGCACCGTTGAAAGTTACCTGGGGTTATCCTTTTGTTTGTTTTGTTTAACCACTGAATTCGCGAGATTTTTAAGAATTCATACTTTGACCTCCAGTTGACCTCTAGGGGTTACCTCAACCTCATACCTCAATACATATCTGGACGTAAAATTTTCCGCTCTTTCCGATTCCGCCATAAAAAATAGGGGTTTCCATTTAAAAAAATGAGGTTGACCTCAAAATAACCTTGAAAATGAGGTTCAAGGTCAAATCCAAGCTTACCATCGGATTCCTCGTAAAAAGTTACTTCAAGAACAACCTTCACCCGGTTAAAAAAATAACCGGCTTAGAAAATTTCTCAGGTGTATCGTTACTTTTTGGACACCCTGTATAATTGAAACTGTTTGTAGTTCTAATTTTTCATCGCCGCATAGTTCTAATTACTGTTTATTAATAGATTTTAAAAAGATACTGAAAACTTATCACAATATGTATACTTAGCTAATATTGACGTAATATTATACTAGTTGAAGAAGAAATTCAAGATTATTACAACTAATTCTATTTAAAAGTAAAAAAATAATGTTAGTTTTGATGAAAAATATGTTTTCAGTGCGACTTCTTAATCATTTTATTAGATATGTATTTTCATTATTTTAACAATCATTTTAACTTTGTTGAAAAACTCAAATAGAAAACGAACCTGCAATCACATGTCTTGCATCAAATTCTAGTTGTGGAATTAAAACAGATCATACTTTTGCCGTTTATATTGTGTCGAGAATGGAATGGAATCCTAGTGAAATAAAAAATTGAAAAAAATATTTTTTGCGAGATAGTACGTGAGGCTGAATAAGGTATTCATATTCACTTTTTCTTACTGTTGCGATTAGAGTAAACGTTGCATAACTTTTAATAATAATATCGTTTATGTTAAATGACGACGACTGTTCATCTTATCATTGTTAGCGATGTAGGACATGTTTTTACAGACATGCAAAATTTATCACAATATATGTACAACTTAACATAAGTAAAATAAATAAAATATGACTAGTGTTGTTGATTATGAAATATTCATTCTATTATTTTGACACTATATTATCGATATAAAAAAAAAATAAAAATTTACAATTAAATTATTTTTTTTCTAAAATTTGTATTAATCCGTGCGAAATCCGTACATTTTCCGTACGTCTTCCGTGCGTTTTACGCACGGATTCCGTACGGTGTTTGTCCGAAAAAAACCGTACGTTTTTCGTGCGTTTTCCGTACGGATTCCATACGGTTTCCGTACGGAAAACGCACGGAACACATACGGAAAATGTACGGATTTCGCACGGATTAATACAAATTTTAGAAAAAAAATAATTTAATTGTAAATTTTAATTTTTTTTTTATATCGATAAGATAGTGTCAAAATAATAGAATGAATATTTCATAATCAACAACACTAGTCATATTTTGGCTGATTCCACCTCAAATCATGCAGGGCACCGGGTGACCGGTAACGAAACAACATCAAAATACTTGGATAATGTTCTAGGCCCAAAATAAGACGACCCCTATTTTTTCTTTTCCCCCCAAGATGCATAGGTGCATCAACAACGTACTTGAAAGATGCACTTTCAGAAAACAGACTAACAAAAAAAAAATATCGTATTCAATTTCAATCGATTTGCGCATGCTTATTTATCATCGGAATCGAATAAATCTTTTTTTATACGATAGAGAAATACAGAGCCTTCAAATCTATGCATTAAAATAAATGCACTAATGCATTTCCGAGAAGATTATGCACTTTTTCCAAAAAAATACATCTCATAAAAAACTCGATTTATTTAAAAAACCCCACTTTTTTTTGCGCTCATAATTTTTATGGAGATTCTCTGATACGCTACCTTCAATCTAGTATAGGTCCCATTTTCGGTTTCTACTTCGTTACTGAGAAAAAAAAAATTTTTCAACTAGAAAAATTTTTGTGTTGACAATCATGCACTCATACTCGCAAGCTTATGAATAAAGAAGTACAACAGCTTTTTATTGATTATATCACATTTTTTTATTGTTTGTCTTGTTTCTTTTTACATTCTTTTTCTTTTTAGCCTTCTTGACATTCTTAGGTTTCTTAGACATTTTTCCAGCTTTAACCGAAACTTTCTTTGTTTTACGTTTCCTTTGATTTTTTTTCTTTTTATTTTCTTCTATTTTTACTCAAGAGTGAACAGCAGTGCGAGCTATGAACGATGTCGATTTACCTTCAGATATCACTGACTTCCACATATGACATCGTTGAATGCCTTCGAATTTGTTTGACACCATTCGTTCTGCCATTTTCTGATTACGAAAGTTTTGAACCTCAAATGCTTCCATATAAATCAATTTAATCGACGTAGTGTACTTTTGAACATGTTCAACGAAGCACTTCGCATCTTGAATGGCTTCAAGTTCAGAACTACGTAAATTATGCACTGTGGCATAGTGCTTCACCAAACCTCCTATACCATCAACAGCACCTTTACCATGTCCAGTCGCAGAAAATAACCATTTCTTAAATATTTTTGAATTTTTGAATTCGTGCATTTGAAAGCGGTTTTTAAAATGACTCGCAGCTCCATCAGATACTATACTAATAGAATTGATTGAACCACCATTAATTTCCTCCATTTCGCTAATACTTTCTATAATTTTTTGCATCGCTAGTAAAGCGTGGGAATAATCGTGCTTTAAGTCATCGCTTACTACCACAAAACTTTTTGTGACATTGCCTACATAGCAGACAGCAGTGAAGAGAGAGACTTGTTTATTTACCTAGTGATTGCCTTGAACTGGATTTTTTGAAATCACTGACCAGTTCTCAGCAAAATCTATATGTATTAGCAAATGTTGGGGATATAATTTTACTCTTTCTTTTTCATTTTTAATTGCTAACCGCTGTACTTCTTTGATTCGTAAATGTGATGTTACTGTAATTACATGATTAGTAAATTCTTCTTTGAACGTAGCGACGGATACTGTTCTAGTTTCTAAGTTTCCTTTATTCCACAGCGCAAACGTTATATTATTATCATTCTCTGTTTCATCTATATGCAAAACGTCAAATGTGACACCCGCAGCACCTGGACACAACTCGCATTCTTGATAGTAAGACGTTTCTTGAGGTGCTGGACATACTACAGAAGATAAAACTGTCGAACGTAAACGGCAAACGTCAACACTACTTTTACCAATAAAGTTTTTCAATGCAATTAAGTACAGCTCAAAGTTGGCACAATAAATACATAAGCATACGTCATTCATTGGTTCGATTAGAACATGCTTTGGACGCATGGAATAGAACTTAGATTTGCTAATTTTTATACCCGGATTCTCTTCTTTCAAAGTGTGATATACTTCCTTTAAACTTCGGGTTAAAAAACGCTTGATTTTTTTAACTTTCGTGCCATTTTCTCTTACTGTTATAACATCTGCTTTATTAGGACTTTGTCTCGAACAATTGAAGTCATCATTCAAATAATATTGCATGACAATACCGCCTTTTTTATCCAGTGGATGACCATTGTACTGCTCTGGTTTAGTATAAATACCTGGATTAGAGATAATATAACAATAGCTATAAAAATAAAACACGCAAAAAAATTGTGCATTGATTGTTATTACATAACAAAAAATTTATATTTTTACCTTGATTTGAAACAATTTTTCTTGCCTTATCAATCATGTAAATAGTAACTTCAGGAAATAACGTCAAAATTTCGAACTTTGTTAACAAAGGAACGATAATTGTTAAGAGTTTGATCACCTCTGAAAAACATGAGCAATTACTGAAGGCCTTAGAGAAATTTTCTCTCAATTCTTGAGGGAAATAATCATTTAACTTTTTTACAGGCTCCTCAATAGGTACATCATAAATCTTTTGTAATTTACAATTTGTAGCTTCAGAGAATGATGATACAAGCTCTCTCTTTTTTTTATAACATATTTTTCAACATGTATTTTTTATGTTTCCTTTCTTACGCAAAGGAGATACTGGATTTTCTAAATTAGCAATTATTTTATCATTAAATTCATCCATGAAAATTGAGGTGTCTATAAACTTGTCTTCTTCGTCATTCCCTTCCATTGAAATATTGTCATCTGACATTGTTTCTTCTTCTTTTTCTGCTTGTATTGCATCGCAAGCTTTAACGATACGTTTATAGCAGTTACTACACACACTGTCACTAGCTTTTATATCAGGATTTGTAAATTTTCCTTGTAAAAATACAGCATAGTCACCAATTTTTTGAAAATTCACTTTGTTGCTATTATACACCACTTTAGTATGTACTTTGAAATAATTGGGGCATTTTAATCTTTGCGTAGAATACGTTAACATAGCTGACATGTTGTCAAGCAGAAATTCAAACACGCACTGTCGCTACTTACTGAATAAATGATAAGACTATTTATAAGTATCATGGAATTTGTATACACAAACAGGACTACACACATAAAGGTCTATGACAACAGTTGACATCATAACAAGTCAATACTCGCCGATTATCATGTTATTTAAATGCTCGTGAGTGTGAATGCAAGATAGTCAACATAAAAAATTTTCTAGTTGAAAAATTTTTTTTTCTCAGTAACGAAGTAGAAACCGAAAATGGGACCTATACTGGATTGAAGGTAGCGTATCAGAGAATCTCCATAAAAATTATGAGCGCAAAAAAGTAGGGTTTTTTAAATAAATCGAGTTTTTTATGAGATGCATTTTTTTGGAAAAAGTGCATAATCTTCTCGGAAATGCATTAGTGCATTTATTTTAATGCATAGATTTGAAGGCTCTGTATTTCTCTATCGTATAAAAAAAGATTTATTCGATTCCGATGATAAATAAGCATGCGCAAATCGATTGAAATTGAATACGATATTTTTTTTTGTTAGTCTGTTTTCTGAAAGTGCATCTTTCAAGTACGTTATTGATGCACCTATGCATCTTGGGGGGAAAAGAAAAAATAGGGGTCATCTTATTTTGGGCCTAGAACATTATCCAAGTATTTTGATGTTGTTTCGTTACCGGTCACCCGGTGCCCTGCATGATTTGAGGTGGAATCAGCCAAAATATGACTAGTGTTGTTGATTATGAAATATTCATTCTATTATTTTGACACTATCTTATCGATATAAAAAAAAAATTAAAATTTACAATTAAATTATTTTTTTTCTAAAATTTGTATTAATCCGTGCGAAATCCGTACATTTTCCGTATGTTTTCCGTGCGTTTTCCGTACGGAAACCGTATGGAATCCGTACGGAAAACGCACGAAAAACGTACGGTTTTTTTCGGACAAACACCGTACGGAATCCGTGCGTAAAATGCACGGAAGACGTACGGATTATGTAGGGAAATCCGTACGGTTTCCGTACGTATATTTCTGGCGGGGTTTAAATTATTCAATTACGTTAATAAAAGAGAATATACGTGGATAAAAATAAGTACTTCGCTTTGATCTACAAGTTTTTTAGGTTTTTTTCCATTTTGCTTTTTCTATTTGAGGTATTGTTTTTTCTGATTATACTATAAAAAATAAATAAGTAAAAATGATTAATGTTAGAAATTTAAAAAATATTTTACCTCTGAAGCGGGAACATATTCATCGTATGACTAAGTATTTTCTTGATTTTTTTTTATTCATATCATTTTTCGTTGATTTTTTGCTGTTGGATGGATTCTGAAAAATTTATAATAAATGAGCGTGCAAATAATTTTTTCAATAAAATATGATTTTGAAAAAAAAACTTACTCTTGATACGAAATAATATTCAGTTATAGCCACTTTATTTTTTTCTTCCATGTACATTTTTTCAAAATTCTCCTGAAATCAGAATAATAAGTCGTTATGCAAGTAATTTTTTTATAAAATAAAATAGTGTTTCAACATACACTGCCAGTCAGTCACTTTTACCCCCCTCTCGAGCAAAATTGCTTGAACTTGGAAGTTTCATATTTTTGGTCAGAATCAACGTACAGAGACGAGCGGGAGCGCATATGGAAGCTCTTTTCAAGAGCTTTCGAATAGTATGTATCGCAAAAATTATGAAATCGGTTTTCTAATTTTTTCAATCGAATATCCATCAATGAAAATTCCGAAATTTTCAGTCTATCTTTGATAACTTGCCAATTCTAGGCAAAAAATCCCACGAAAATTTTAAGCACAGCATTTTCTTCCTTTTTCCAAACCCTATCCAAGTCACTCGTCAAAAAAAATTTTCCATAAAATATGACCCTTGTATAAGAAATTTTCTTGAAAATTGACACGTTTTTTCAACTTTTTATAACTTTGTAAATAAACATTCTAGAAAAAAGTGTACATAAAAGAAAATATTTCTTTTTTCATGTAGAATACTGTAGAATTTTTTCAGATTAAAAAAAAATATTTTTTTTATCCATCTTTCTATGGTCGGTCAAAAAAAAAAAAAAGTAAAATATTCATCTGCAACGTGAAATTGTCTTCTTGTAAAATAAAAATTGTAGATTTCAAAAACTTGTTGTTCTCATTTTTTTCCTCACAAGAACGTTGTTTTTCAATTATTTTTCATCGCTGATTTTATAGCCGGTGCAAAAAAAAATATATATTGTACAGGAAACGATAGTGAGTTAACGTGTGTGTATTCACACCCAGTAATCACAGGCTTATTTACCTAACACGCTGTATACTCAGGTGTTTACAAATAAAGTTATATACGAACGTTCACCATATGAAATGTGGTATCTTCTTAAATATTGCTGTGTCTACGATTATGAGCAAACTAGTCGATCGCGAGCGTTTCCAGTGTTAACAACTGTTTGTGTAATCTGTAGTAAATATGGCAAAATCGAAAAATTTGTCCGTGCGTGAACGTAATAAGATCATTGCCCTTCTTGAACTGCAAATGAGTAGTCACGCTGTTTCAAAGCAGTTGAAAATAGACAGGCGCACAGTGGCTTATAACACAGGCCTGCAAAATAGAGAGTCGTCACTGTTCTTTTACAACTTACGGTCATTTCCGAAGTAATTTTTGGCGTAGAATTAGAATCCGTCGTCAGAATTGCTTCATCACGTCAGGTTTTTGAGTAATCGTCCCCTAAAGGTCGAAAAAACACGTTTTTTGGCCATATTCAAGGCTTGATTACATCGTGAGTTTATATTCTTTTCAAAAACGGTTGACGGCATCTTAAAGAAGCACTCTTACCCTTTAAAACCCATTTTTCAAATTTAAGATATCATTTTTTTTCATCAAGATATCATCAATGGAAATTTGCCATTTTTGAGGTTTCACCATGAGCTTAAAAATTCGGCCAATTGTCCTGGAAGAATACGATATATTTCTTAGTATTTTTTGGATAATGATTCTAGAATCATTATAAACTGCATCTTAAAGAAGCACTCTTACCCTTTAAAACCCATTTTTCAAATTTAAGATATCATTTTTTTTCATCAAGATATCATCAATGGAAATTTGCCATTTTTGAGGTTTCACCATGAGCTTAAAAATTCGGCCAATTGTCCTGGAAGAATACGATATATTTCTTAGTATTTTTTGGATAATGATTCTAGAATCATTATAAACTGCATCTTAAAGAAGCACTCTTACCCTTTAAAACCCATTTTTCAAATTTAAGATATCATTTTTTTTCATCAAGATATCATCAATGGAAATTTGCCATTTTTGAGGTTTCACCATGAGCTTAAAAATTCGGCCAATTGTCCTGGAAGAATACGATATATTTCTTAGTATTTTTTGGATAATGATTCTAGAATCATTATAAATTATTAAAAAACCTCAAAAACCTGACGTGATGAAGAAATTCTGATGACGGATTCGAATTCTACGCCAAAAATTACTTCGGAAATGACCCTCAGTTGCAAAAGAACAAAACCTTGCAGGCCTGTGTAATATTAAAAAGTTCTATACATCTAGAAGTGTCGAAAATAGGCAACACAAACTAAGAAGAAAAACTACTGCCAAAGAAGATGACTACATTTGTCGAACAAGTTTGCGTAATCAAAAAGCCACTGCCTCTAAACTTACCGCAGATGTCAACAAACATTTAGAAAAACCTGTGAGTGTGAGTACGGTAAAGAGACGTTTGCGAAATAAAGGACTTTTTGGTCGAGTTGCCGTTAAGAAGCCACTTCTACGATGTGTAAATAAAAAGAAACGCTTACAGTAGGCAAAAAGTCATAAAAATTGGACTATTTCTAATTGGAAAAATGTTCTGTGGTCTGACGAGTCAAAATTTGAAATTTTTGGAAGTAGAAGGAGAGTATATGTAAGAAGACGGGTTGGTGAGAAATATAATAGTGATTGTTTAGTTCCAAGTGTGAAGCATGGTGGTGGTTTAGTTATGGTATGGGGTTGTTTTGTTGGATCAAAAGTAGGTGATATTGTGAAAATTGATGGAATCTTAAAGAAAGAAAGTTACAAAAACATTCTACAAAGGCACGCTGTAACATCAGGAATTCGATTAGTGGGAGCACAATTTCTGTTTCAGCAAGATAACGATCCAAAATATACATCCAAATTATGTAAAAATTATCTCTCAAATTTAGAAAAGAAAAAAAAATTGAAAGTTATGCAATGGCCAGCCCAATCGCCTGATTTGAATCCCATCGAACTGCTATGGGAAGAGCTCGATCGAGCAGTGAGAAAATTTTGCCCAAGCTCTGCAACTAATTTATAGGAAATTTTACAAAGAGAATGGAAGAATCTCCAAGAAACCACATTAAACAAACTAGTCGCAAGGATGCCAAGAATATGCAAAGCTGTTATCAAGCATAAAGGAGGGCACTTTAAAGAAAAAAAAGTTTAATTTGTGTGATACAAGTTCAAATTATCGCAAGTTTATGTTTGTTAATTACAAAGTCACTATTGTTACGTGTTATTATTATAAGACCGTGCATTTATTTATTCTAATTTTATTTATTTCGAATGATATTTAGCAAAAAATTTGGTTCATCCTCCTATCGCATTTGGTTACTTTTGTCTATTTTTTGTTATCTATTTTTTGTTGTCTATTTCTATGTTATGACATTCTACTAAAAATACGCTAGAATCAAATCAGAGTGAAATAACAGATAATCTTCAAGTTTTAGGCTCAATGAAACTTATGTAAAGTTATTATTTTAAATAAATAACTTTCCAGATTAAGCATGTATTTTCATTTGAATTATGACATATCATTATTGTTATTGAAAAACCGTGTTCTTGTGAGGAAAAAAAATGGGAATAACAAGTTTTTGAAATCTACAATTTTTATTTTACAAGAAGACAATTTCACGTTGCAGATGAATAGGAGGGTGGATTGATAAGTTTCCGGCCTGACCAAGAAAAAAAACGTTTTTAAGAATTTTTTTCTTTATTTCTCAACATAATCTCCTCCAAGGCTGATACATTTCTTATAACGGTGTTCTAGTCTAGTAATGCCATCTCTATAGACTGATTCGTCAAACTCCTCAAAATATCCATTTACAGCTTCGATTATTTCTTTATTGTCCGCAAATCTCTTACCGCCAAGTCATTTTTTGAGGTTAGGAAACAGATAATAGTCACTCGGGGCTAGGTCTGGAGAGTAGGGAGGGTGCGGCATCAATTCAAACTTCAGATTGTTGATTTTAGCCATCGCGACGATTGACTTGTGCACTGATGCGTTATCGTGATGAAACAAGATTCTTTTCTTCGCCAGATGAGGTCGTTTAATTTTCACCTCGTGGCTCAAACGTTGCAATAAGTCTGCGTAGTATTGACCAGTGATAGTTTTACCCTTTTCAAGGTAATCAATGTATATAATACCTCTTGTATCCCAAAAAATAGTAGCCATAACCCTGTTCGCCGAAAAAATTGTTTTTGCCTTCTTTAGAGTTGGTTCCCCTGGTCCAATCCACTGTTTAGACTATTCTTTGGTTTCAGGAGTGAAGTGGTGGACCCAAATTTCGTCAACGGTTACGAATCGACGCAAAAATTCGCTTGGATTACACTTATACAACGCCAAATTGGCGGTAGAAATGTTTTTTCGAATCAATTTTTGGTCGACTGTTAGCAAACGCGGCACCCATCTTGCACAGAGCTTTTCCATATGCAAATGTTGGTGCAAAATATTTTAAACCCGTTCATATGACATCTTACAGGTCTCAGCTATCTCACGCACTTTTAATCTGCGGTCTTCCAGCACTATTTGATGGATTTTTTCGATCATATCTGGAGTTGTGACCTCAACAGGGCGTCCTGAGCGAGGGTCATCAGAGGTGCTTACACGACCCTTTTTAAACTCGGAAACCTACTGCTCAATTGTTGAATATGATGGGGAGGATGTTCCTAGTGTTGAGTCCATCTCTTCTTTGATTTCCTTCGGCTTTAATCCCTTCAAATAGAAGTATTTGATGACAGCACGATTTTCCACCTTTTCCATCTTTAATTATTTTTTTAATTTAACCTAAATTAACATGGCGATCGGGCTGAAACTATAGCTACAAGCTATCTAAGGATGGTACTATATGACGCCACCTCAAGGTAGGCCGAGTGGCGCCATCTCTTGGTCAGGCCAGAAACTTATCAATCCGCCCTCGTATTTTACTTTTTTTTTGAACGACCACAAAAAGATGGATAAAAAAAAATATTTTTTTTAATCTGAAAAAATTTTACAGTATTCTACGTGAAAAAAGAAACATTTTCTTTCATGTACACTTTTTTCTAGGATTTTTATTTACAAAGTTATAAAAAGTTGAAAAAACGTGTCAATTTTCAAGAAAATTTCTCATACAAAGGTCATATTTGATCAAAAAAATTTTTTGACAAGTGATTTGTATAGGGTTTGGAAAAGGGAAGAAAATGCTGTGCTCAAAATTTTCGTGGGATGTTTTCCCTAGAATTGGTAAGTTATTAAAGATAGACTGAAAATTTCGGAATTTTCATTGATGAATATCACAGTTCTACAAAAATAGCTTAATTTTTTGCACAAGCAAACCATATAGAGATTCCCGAGGAATTTTTGGCGCTGAAACCGAATCTAGCCTCAGAATTCCTCCAGCACGTCAGGATTTTGAGATATCCTAACCTAAAAGTGCAAAAATAGGCATTTTTGGCCGTTTTTGAGGTTATGTAGCACTACGACATTCTCTATACACAAAAAACTACATACGACATCTTGAAGTAGCAGCCTAGCCCATTCGAATGCCGTTGAATTTGCTTGAATAGCTTAATTTTTCTTTGAGATATTGCATTTAAAAAACTGTTCTTCAAGAAAACTAAAGTACATACCATAGATAAGCTAACCGACCTTAATCCTAACAAACATTATTACTCCAAACCCTTACAACCCTTGCAAACTACCTCTACTACCCTCAAAGCAGGCTAACCCGCCTAACCCTGGGTAGAACGAGTTTAGTCAAATGTTTTTCTATAAAAAAAATGAGGTTTGCAAGCAGAGATTGGCTAACACATCTCAATCTAGATAAACGTAGTCAACACAAACCTTCATAAACCACCTCTACCAACCCCTAAGCAAACTCACTTGCCCTCGCTCTAGGTAGAGTGAGTTTAACTAACAAGGAAGGTACCCGAGGTGTACCTCACCGATTTTCTTGAAATTGTGATATGTTGTAGAACATCAAAAAATATTCGACGCGTATTTTTTTATACGTGCCCATAAGCTTATTTAAGGGGAGAAACCCACCCTTGAAGTTCACCCCTAAAAACAAATTTTTTTTAATTTCTCGAATACAATTCGTAATTTTTTACTGAAACAAAGTGGGTAACACTTGTTATTGAAAAGCACATATTTATGCATTGTTTTTAGTCATCAGACTCGTAACCCCCGTTTTTTATTAATGAAAAACTATATTTGATGACCATTTTTTTCACTATACACATTCCAAAATCTGTTAAATCTTGACAAAATTAATTTTTTTATGCACAATAATCAAAAATAAAGTTGACCTGTTCCGGCATTTTCAAAAAAAAAATCCCTTGAGGGGGTGAGCTACCCCTAACATTTATACTATTATATTTCATTATTCCATTACGATATCATGGTGTAAATATCTTGGATACTATTAAAATTGTTAAGTAGTTGATGTAGTTTGAAATTTTCTGAAATCAGCCCTTACAAATGAATTCATCCCTAAAACTCAATCTCAAGTATTATTTTTTCATTACTTGAAAATACCCTAGGACTATTCAGTGGCGTAAAACGTGTAATAATATTAGTTCACATCCTTGGTATTGAATTAGAATTCTTCACCCCACTAATGTATCAACCCCTATTTTTCAATAAAAAAATGACACCCTTTTCCATATGAAAATACTAGTTTCTTGAGTTTGACGAAAAAAATTTTGGCAGTATGCACAATATTCAAATACGAAATCGACTGTTCTCACCTTAATAAAAATAACCTATAATAAGGGGTGTACCAGCCCCACAGGAGATATTGTCGTATCTCTATGATTTTATTCTTTTTCTATGGGACTTTCAAAAGTAATAAAAAATTAATGATTCAAAGCAAGAAGAACTAACTAATTATCGAATAAATGCATACGAAGAATAAACGTATAAACGCTTGGAAAACAAATTAAGAGAAGTGAACAGCTTAAAATAACAAGATAAGATTAAATTTATCATTTTCTTGTTGTTGTTGTCGAGATCGGACGGTGGGAAAAACCTCAACGGTTCAATTATCGTCTTGCTATGTTTTGGATAGATAAGACCTTTTTCGACGATGCAATCACACTCTTGAACTCACAATCAGCTCGCCAAAACAACACTCGAATATTTGATATTACCTCTCATCATCAGTCTTTAGTCAGAGCTTCATCGAGCTCGTTTGAATCAGTATATTAATTGTGAGTGCAGTGTTTGTTGAATTTACAAGAAATTACATTGGAATCCAATAAATGTGCAACCAAATTTCAAACTTCAAATTTCATCAAAGTATAACATAGTATTTTGGAATTCGTACATATTAATTCTACCATATAATTTTTGGTCAATACTTATTTCCTGATTGTAAGTAAAATTTCCTTTTGCGTAAAATTTCTTAACGCGGTAATTGATAGATATTGTATACATGCCCTCGCCATTTTTCAAAAAACGCACAGAAATTGATAGTACTCTATTTTACAGCTCTTTACAAGCCCTATCTAAAGAAACCATAAAAAATTATTTTCATCATTTTTTTTACTCTACATTTTTGAATTAAATATTTTTCCGAAGAGAAAAGCTCAAAAATTTTCATACTCACATCGTATTTGACGAAAATAATTTTTTAATTAGTGATTTAGATATAGCTTATAAAGAGTTATAAAATGCAATACTTCATATTTTTATGTGGTCTTTTTCCAGAATTGGTGAGGGATCAAAGATGGACAAGAAATTTTGGAATTTTCAATATTCAATTATCGTTCGAAGAAATTAGAAATGAAATTGATACGTAATTGTCAGTGTAATGTTGATTTAAATGATATTAAAAATTATTGCCTGACTTTGTAAAAAAATATTCAAATTAATGCGCTTCGGATTTCATCATATAAAAAACAAATAATAATTATTATTTCTAGGTATTGGAAAAATGACTATTAATCCTATAAATGTTATACAATTATTATTATTATCTTTTCAAGCTATGTATATACAAGAAAGTCCCATTACTAAAGATGAAATTGCTTTGAAGGATAATATAGAAAAACTATTACTTGATTGTATAAATAACTTTGAGGATCCAGAATTCATTGTGGAATCTACATTAGCTTTTCAAGAACCATTTAAGGATACTGAAATGCATATTGTTGAAGATATTGATAAAATCTGGTCAGCGGATGTTGATGAACACTCACTAGTATGTACAGCGGATACAGAAGATCTATCTTGGGATTACAAACGAAAAGCTGTGGACTATTGGAGAAGCGGAGTTACGAAAAATCTCGCTCTGCAAACTGTGCAGCATAGATTTCGAAAAGTCCAATCAATTACACAGTTGAAACGATGGGCGCATACTTTGAATAAAGGAGGCACTTATAAAGAAAAAATTGGAAGAATCAATAAATTTGTATTAGATAATTTTCAGTCGGCTTCCGATGCCGGTTATATAATTCACGATAGAGATTTACAAAAATGGGCATTACAAGCTCAGAAAATCGTTGGACATGAAGATATAAGGTTTAAAGCGTCACGTCATTGGCTACAAAATTTTAAAAAGGCTCACAGAATAGTCAGCAGAAAGATAAATAAATTCGTAACAAAAAAGACTGTTGAAGGGAGAGAATATTTACAAAAAACAGCTGATGATTTTGTTTCAGATGTGAAAAAAATAATTAAAAGCAAAGGTTTGGAATCAATTTACAATTCAGATCAGAGTGGATTTCAAATTGAAATGCACTCGGGAAGAACACTAGCTATTGAAGGCGAAAAGCAAATTGAATGTTTTGTAGAATCTGTAAGTTCGACGACTCACAGTTACACAATTCAACCACTCATTTCAGGTGATGGGAGACTGCTTTCCCCATTATTCATTGTTTTAAAAGAAAGTAAAGGAACCTTTGGACCGGTAGTAGAATCCAAATTATTCAAGCCATCAAATATTTACGTGATGCCTTCCGCTTCTGGCAAACTGACTTCAGGTATGATATTTATTATTGATGATTACAGTTTTTAACTTATGTCATGTGAATAAAAATGAGTTTTTTCAATGGTTACAGAACATTTCAAAACATGGCTGAAGGATGTGTATTTTCCCAATGTTGGGCATTCAAGTGTCTTATTAATTGATTCGTGGAGTGGGCATTGCCCTGATGCTGTAAAGGAAGCAGCACCTCCAAACAAAATTGTTGATGTAAAAATAATTCCAAAAGGAACAACAGGCAAAATTCAGCCACTAGATGCTTTCGGCTTCCGAGTGTGGAAAAATTACGTCCGTCGCTTCGAGGACAGTGTAACATTAATGAATGAGGATATAGAACTTCATAAAAGAAATAACATTATAAAACTCCAATCCTTGGTACATAATCAATTGTCATCTCCTCGATACAATAACCTATTCAAATATTCATGGTATAAAAGTGGCTACGTTGAATCAAAGCCAGATAAATTTAATAACCCCGTAGATTTTAGTTTTGGTAATGATTGTAATGAGCGTTGTGAAGTTCCTGGTTGCTCTAACTCAGCAATTGTAAGATGCTCTTGGTGTAAGAAATCATTATGCTTGAAACATTTTTTTAATGATTATCATTATTGCCAGGATTATAAAAAGTAACATTAAAACTCGAAACTATTGAAATATTAAATTTAAAATTTTTTTGTACTTTGAATCATTAATTTTTTATTACTTTTGAAAGTCCCATAGAAAAAGAATAAAATCATAGAGATACGACAATATCTCCTGTGGGGCTGGTACACCCCTTATTATAGGTTATTTTTATTAAGGTGAGAACAGTCGATTTCGTATTTGAATATTGTGCATACTGCCAAAATTTTTTTCGTCAAACTCAAGAAACTAGTATTTTCATATGGAAAAGGGTGTCATTTTTTTATTGAAAAATAGGGGTTGATACATTAGTGGGGTGAAGAATTCTAATTCAATACCAAGGATGTGAACTAATATTATTACACGTTTTACGCCACTGAATAGTCCTAGGGTATTTTCAAGTAATGAAAAAATAATACTTGAGATTGAGTTTTAGGGATGAATTCATTTGTAAGGGCTGATTTCAGAAAATTTCAAACTACATCAACTACTTAACAATTTTAATAGTATCCAAGATATTTACACCATGATATCGTAATGGAATAATGAAATATAATAGTATAAATGTTAGGGTTAGCTCACCCCCTCAAGGGATTTTTTTTTTGAAAATGCCGGAACAGGTCAACTTTATTTTTGATTATTGTGCATAAAAAAATTAATTTTGTCAAGATTTAACAGATTTTGGAATGTGTATAGTGAAAAAAATGGTCATCAAATATAGTTTTTCATTAATAAAAAACGGGGGTTACGAGTCTGATGACTAAAAACAATGCATAAATATGTGCTTTTCAATAACAAGTGTTACCCACTTTGTTTCAGTAAAAAATTACGAATTGTATTCGAGAAATTAAAAAAAATTTGTTTTTAGGGGTGAACTTCAAGGGTGGGTTTCTCCCCTTAAATAAGCTTATGGGCACGTATAAAAAAATACGCGTCGAATATTTTTTGATGTTCTACAACATATCACAATTTCAAGAAAATCGGTGAGGTACACCTCGGGTACCTTCCTTGTAAGTCCTTTTCTCTGAGGAAACTAAAATGTCAATTACAGTCAGCCTAACTATTATGTACTTCCCTTATTATTTCACGAACCTCTGTGCAAGCTATCCCTGGATGAAATCAGTCATTGGCACTTTGGTAGCGTGGTTAAAAATTTGAATACCTCTGACATTAGCTTAATCATGATATAAACGATAAAATTAATTCCCAGGATGTACCACGTGGAGGTTGTCAGTAGGATTTAACATCCCTTCTTTTTTTTTCCTTTTTAATTTTTTTATAATTTTTTTGTATTTTTTATATTTTTTTATTTTTTTATGCATTGTTTGTATTGAGTTTTAGGCTGTTATCGTCTTTTAAGTTTTACTTTTTTCTCTTTATAGCACTACCTGGTGACTTTCTCTTATAATGTTCATTGTCATTAATATTTACTATCCACCAAATATAATTTGCAAACATGTTTATTATAGACTTACCGTTGTAACGTTTTTCCATAACGGATACGGTTTGATGAAACTTTTCACCATGTTTGTCGCTATGATCACCTAAATTACCTGGGAAAAAATCTAAATGGGAATGTAAAAAGTGTAATTTAAGAGACATATTACATCCAAGTTGATTCAAAGATTTGAGTAAATCTTCAACAAGCTTTTTGTAAATACTACTTTTGTAGTTACCTAAAAAGTTAGAAATCACACTCTTGAATGATTTCCAAGCTTTTAACTCTTTATCATTCAACTTTTTTCAAATTGGTCATCCTTTATCAGTTTTCTTATATCAGGACCAACGAATACTCCTTCTTTGATCTTTTCGTTGCTAAGACCAGGAAAATAATTTCCTGGTCTTAGCAACGAAAAGATTATCATCACTATTGACCATTTCCAGATTGTCCAGAGCGATTTCTAAGCGAATGTTCTTCTGCTCTGCTGTGAGCAATTTTGGGATGAATTTCGCAGACATGCGTTTCATTCCTAAATTTTCGGTTAAAATTTCTAAAATGATAGTTTTTGGTATCCCAAGGTCTTCTTCTAGTTCTCGCACAGTCATACGACGATCTTGTTCGATTGCAAGTCGCACCCGCTCAATATTATCTGCGGTTTTTGTCGTCGAAGGTCGGCCGGAACGAGAATCACTATCGACAGAAGTGTGACTATCCTTGAACTGTTTATAACACTCATTTATTCGTGTTTTGCTCATACACTCGTTTCCGAAGGCCTTTTGCATCATTTCAATAGTTTTCGAACTCGCTTTTCCGAGTTGAAAGCAAAATTTGATGCAAATTCGTTGATCTTGTTTTTCAGTCATTTTTGACAATATCAAAATCCGACGAACGCGAAAAAGGCACTGTAAACAAAGACACGCTGCGCATGAACTATACGTCCGGCAGGTGTGAGTAAGTAACTAATAGATTCGTGAGGCTTTACTGTTGACGTTTCTGTCCGGTAGAGGTCGCTCGAACACTATGGCGCGAAGATATAAACGTAAGCTCGATACTTTCCGGACAGACCTCGTACTTCCAGCATCAGGAACAATGACTTCGATAATGACGCTTTCTTTCGAAGTCACAGATTTTACACAATTTTCTACATCTGTTTGCGTTCCAATTTCTTTGCTTTTTTGTTTATAGAAATGAAGTGGCTAAAATAATAAAGCAATTACCACACTATTAAAACTACTTTTGAAAAACACATATATCAATGCATGAAAACTAACAAACTTATAACACAGAGAGTGTGACGCATCGCACTGCTCTATGGCTAAGATCGTATTACGTTCACACGTCTAAGTTCTCATATGACTCGAAAACTTATCTTTCTCAGCGTGCGACATAGCTAATGGAGGTGTCACTTCGCAGGCGTACAATTCTAAGTTCTTTTCTGTTTTGCATGCTGTAGAGACTAAGTGTCGATAATAGAGACTAAGTGTCGATAATAGAGAGAGTGAGAGAGAGAGAGAATGAAAAATGAACTTACATATATTCAAAAAAGTATGCAAAAGTAAAAGGGGGTAAATGTATAAAATGCGCATCAAAATCGATGCTTCATCATATTCGGGCGAGCACAGCGATCATGGCACGTTGCAATCCTTTAACAAGGTATTGAAAAAATTCAATCTATGAACTAACTTTTGATTTAAACTATATTTCTTGTCTAATTTTTTTTCATTGTAGATTTGGCATGGAAATCATCGTTAATATACAAGCCTTTGAGTACGATGATCAACCAGTTTTTAAAGAACTTGCATTGATAAATCTCAATGACAATATTGAAGCCGCACATTGGATTTTCAAGCCACCATGTCTTTGGGAAGAACTTTTCAGTCATTTAAAACGTGAAAATTGATGGCTTACAGTTAACTTCCATGGGCTTGATTGGAATACGAGAAACTTAAGGGGACATCAAAAAGTGGAGTTGCTCACTAAATTTGTTGATCATGTCTTCGATCTCGAAGATCTGGGTTGCCTTTCCTTAATCAGCCAGGATTTTGCGAACCTATAGTTTGCAATTACTATCATCCTCCTCCAGGCTGGATAGAAAATTGTGCGCTTCAACTTGTTGTGGCTCTTAAAAACTGGTTGAAAAACAGTTATTATCGACAATTAAGTCAGTCTTGCGACCTCTCTGACAGTGATTCTTCAACGTTAGAGTCAAGAGTCGAATAGTGATGATGATGATGATATATACCGTGATGTGATCAGCAAACTAAAAATGTTAGATTTAGATGATGAGGAAGATGAAGTGGAGGTAGGGGATTGGTACGACACTTTTAACTAAAATGAGCGGTTTAACCCTATATATGTGACAGCATCAAGGTACGGATTTATTCACTCGTCTACGTTCACAGTAGATACTTCATATAGTTTGAATACTCTTTTTAATCAAAAATTGTATGTCAACTTTTACTCATAGAAATTTTTCAATTTTTATATTTCGAATTTTACATGTCGTAGGTATCAATCTTCACATCAAGAAGCTATCAATGCTGTAGCTCGTACCCCATCCTACTTGCCAACAAATAAACTAAAAGAATTGAATCCTTCAATTCTTTACACAGTTACTGGCATGAAAAAAGTTCAAACAAAATTCGAAACAAGAGTCGTCATCGAACTGAAGGCTGAATTTGACGTTTTCCTTCGGAACAAACTAAACGAACATTTCATTGCGAACCCGGGATCGTACAATGCTCTGCTCAGTCAACTTGAAAAAGAAATTGTTAACCTTAAGTACCTTGGCGATAGCTTATTAGTATTTATATAAGTGACAATAATTCAATAAATATAAAAAAAACTTTAAAAAATTAACCATTTTCAATTTACTATTTATCATCCATTCATTTCCTTTTATTATTCATTTTAACAATGACCATTGATGTGTTCGGACGCAAGCTTAGAAGAGCTGACGAAGTAAATTTGAAAAATTCACATGAGATTCTTTTAACAAAGATTGAAAATATTAAAGATTCTATTTTAAAATTGAAAGCTGAGTTAAAAGAAACTTATACATTGATTGATTTTCATCGAAAAGAACTTGATATGAAAAAGCAAAAAATCGCTTAAAGGAATTCGAAAAAATTCACACTTGTGTTTTGATGAATTTCAAGCAATTTTGTTCCTTAAATTTTTTTTCCAAAGTCATTTCCTTCTGAGTAAAAAAATCGCAAAGTTTTTTGTTTTTGAAAATTTTCAAAAAATTATAACTTTTTTATTTTTCATTTTAGCGAAAATGGTCTCTGTTACTTTTTTGTAGGAAATGAGCCAGATTTTCATAAAAAAATATGAAATATTAATTTTTTTAACATTTATTACTAAAAATTTGAAAAATAAAATTTTTTGTTTACGAGTTTGTCTCTTGTAGCCGCCATATTGGAGCCGCCATGTTGGATTTTGCAAAGGCGCACACAGCATCAGAAAGTAGATATCCTAAGCTTTAAAATGAGTCGTTGCACGATTTTTTTGGTCACATCAAATTTTGGACACAGCAGTGATCCGGTTGACATGGATCGTCCCATATATATAAGTACGCTTCGGTCGGAAGTCTCGCTTATTAGCTATATGTGTGTTGTTGCACTTTGGGGTGGCGATATCGATGACGAGTGGTAGGCTGGACGTTAGTCTCGTTGCCTGAAATTTCGGGGGTGAGTACGCGGGGAAAAAACTACAAAAACCCGCGAGACTGAATATCTAAGGGACATAAGTGAAAGAGGAGTGGGTTCAGGGAGTAAGTAGGAGTGGGAAAGGGGGAGGTGGAGGAATCAGTCTTATAAAGCTGCAAGCTCACAGTCTGTATATCGTACCAGTGTTTATTATCTTTGCGGCGGTATATGTGCAAGCAGGCTCGGAGGCATATGCGTTCGAACTTACGGAGCTTTTCGGCGGTAGAAGCGTTTATGTTCCACCACGTGGGGGCAGCGTAGGTGATAATAGGTCTGATCAGAAGCAGATAGCAAATGATTTTGGCTTTCACCGATAGGCTGCGTTTGAAGAAAATATTGGAGTATTTACGGAAGGCTTTTTTGGCTTTATCGAGCTGTTGGTGAACATGTGAATTGAGTCGGAGCAGATAGTCTAGTTGGACGCCTAAGTATTTTACTGTCTTTTTCTGTGGGATAACTATTTCGTTATTACCGTCCGACATTGTGATGCGAAAATTTTTTATTTACTGTCTTTTATTATTTCCGAGGCGGTTAAGAGGAACATGAAAAACAATAGTTTCACATTTGAGAGGGTTGGGTTTCAAATTCCAGGACATGTATTCAGAGGTTATTTTATTGATTATTAACTGGAATGTTTCTTGGACTTTTATGGGGCTTTTGTTGGCAGCGAGAAAGATGAAATCGTCGGCATAAGTGGCTGAGTACGTATTGTTGTCTGAATTTAGTTTGAAAAGATTGGGAATGTGACTCGTGAAAATATTAAGTAATATCGGTGAGTTTACTGTGCCTTGAAGTAGGCCTTCAGTAATTTCGAAAATTAGCGAGGATAGTAGGTTACCGTTCCAAATTACGAATGATCTATTGATGGATATGCCAAATTAATTGGATAAGATCAACGGGGTATTTCAATTTGAGTAGAATAAAAAGTAAGCCGGCTATCCATACCGAATCGAATGCTTTTTCCAAATCAACGAGGCATGCCCCAACAACCGCACCCATGTTCAAGTGATGGTATATATATGTGAGAATTTTATGGATAGCATGAGTGGTGGAATGTTTATTTTTGAAACTAAATTGGTTATCCGGAATAACTTTATTTATATTTGAATATTTGACTATTGAGAAATTTATTGTGCATTCGAAAACTTTACTGATTGCAGGGGTGAGACTGATGGGGCGATAGCTGACTGGGTCATGGGGGCATTTGCCTTTTTTGAGAATTGGAAGTATTTTGGCGCGCTTCCAGCAATCTGGGAAGTATTTGAGATTGATGCAGTTGTTAAAGAGTATTGTGTAGTCGGAAACTATTGCGGGGGGAAGGTGTTTGAGCACTATTGGTGGGATGTTGTCTAGTCCTGATGAGGTTTTATTAGGTAAATATTTGAAAATGAGTTGCATGCGGTTGACGTCGAAAAATTCGAGTGAGTCATCAATCTGTGTTGGAGCATGCAAGATTAGATGTAGAGAATTGAGTAATGGCATTACTATTCTTATAGTTACGCTAAATTTTTCAAGTAGTGGGTAAACCGTTTTCTCGACTATTCGTTTCGTTTCGGTGCCTTCATTAATGAAACGTGGGGCATTCACTTTTTCGTAGTGCGCACCGATGATGTTAAGAATGTCCGCTTGAGTTTCGAATATATACTTATCGTTAATAGGTTGTTTGCCCTGCAGTTCGCAATTGATGCGATCGAGTAACTGTGTGTTGTTTTTGTGTACGTGAAGAGAGTCAATTTGAAGCTGTTCTTTAGGCCTAAAGAATTTGTTGATTTTTGGGAAGAAGGATTCCGGATTTTTGTAGTTAATATTTTTGATTACCGAGTCCCAATATTTGTTATATGAGACTTGGTATTCGTTTTTGAGTGTGGTATTCACTGTATTAATAAGGTCTTTCAAAAATCGAATTCTTTGATTATTGTTATTCACTGGGCGTTTGTAGCAATTATTGAGTTGGGAGACTAAAAAAGATTTGTACCGGTGGAGTTTACGAATTTCTGAGCTTGCATAATTAAAAACGTTATCCGTCGGCTTGTATTTCGGTACGTGAAGTTCGATCGCGCCTTGTATAGTTTTCTCAATGGACTTTATATAGTTGTTAATTTCGTCGATAGTGAGGTTTCTATCGCCAGGGACCTCGCTATGATAATGAGAGTTAAGTTTTTTATGAAATTTAGACCGTTTGGTTTTTTTATACATAAAGTGGTATTGTGAAGTCGGGTCAATTGGAATAATATTAATAGTGTTTGTAATTTTTATTGTTACATGTATAGCTTTATGGTCGCTGTTATATGTAGAGACGTTTAGTTTATTGTTGGGAAAGTTTATGATTTCTAAACGATTATCGAGAATATCGGAAATGTTGATGAACAAGGGGGGATAATGGATGCGCGGAAGGCGAGCGCTTCATTTTCACTCCATCGTTTAAGTAGCCGGCCTTTACTCGACGTAGCTGGGTCACCCCAACTTTGATGTCGAGCATTTAGGTCTCCGTATAAAACGTAGTAGTTTTCGGGAAGATCGAGCTTCAGCTTAGAAAAAAGGGTATCGAGTTTATCAGTGAAAATTCTAGAATAGTCGTTATTTGCATATGCGCTAATTACGTACAAATTTTTATTAGCAGTTTTGATTTTAATGATTGTGTATTCCAGAATTTTGTTTTCCGATGATGAGGGAGAGTAAATAACCTCATACGGAATTTCTTTTTTGATCATGATAGCCGAACCGCCTCCTTTTATACTATTTTTCCTGTCAGTACGGATAAAGTCATAATTGGCGAATTCAATTCGATGACGTTTATTAAGTTTTGTTTCTTGTAAGAGTACAATGTCCGGTCGAAATTTATTAACAAAGTTGAGTAATTCGTATCGTTTCATAAGCGAGACAATTGAATTAGTGTTGATTGAGATTACATTGATGAGTTGTAGCGAGGAGGCGGTAGCACTGTTAGCAGTATTTTGTGAAAGGTAGTTAGAATGAGTTTGTTTATTCATATTAAAGTCCTAAATGTACGTATAATTTCATTATCTTGTGAGTATTATGAGTAACTATATCAGTGATTCGAGTGATTTGCGCGGATAGAGGGCCGACTATGCGCTTGCTGAAGCGTTCTAAAAGTTCTTCGGTTTGATCCAGCTGTTGCGTCTGCTGGCGTGGGTATGCGTGTGCAGCGGGAGGGTGTGTGTACTGCGGTGGTACGCGCTGCGCCGGCGCAGTAGGTGTATGATATTGCGAATTCGGAGTCGCAGCTTGAGCGAACAAGAGTTGATCTGTAACTGACCTACTATATGCGGCGAGATTGCGATGGATTTTATCGATTTTTGCATTCTTTGCGTTTTTAGCATTAATTTTGGTTTGCATTTTGATGGCTTTCATGAATTTACGGAAAGGGCAGCCTCCATATCACGCTGGGTGACCATATTTATCGCAGAGTGTGCAATACAGTTTCTCTTTCTCAGAGTTCGGTGGAAGAGTACATTCGCCTGCCGCGTGTGGGGTTGGACATTTTACGCAACGATAGCCGAGTTCGCAGTTGGCACTCGCATGATCGAATCGTTGGCAGTTTTTGCATTGGAAGAGATCGGTTTTCCTTAGAGGTTTCCATCTAACGGTTTGGAAGACTAGATTGCTAATCTGTTTAAGATTTTTAGTAACGGTGTCACCGGAGCATTCAGCAACATAGTGAAACAGTTCCGGTCTGCTTTTAATGAGATTTACTTTGGAAACTTTTATAACATTAACAGATGGAATTTCAAGGGCTGCGTTCTCTTCCTTAATCTCGGTTAAAATTTCTTTCTCGTCAAAATCACCGTATATACCTTTGATAACTTGAAATTGAGGTTTTTTGTCTTTCGGTGTGTAAGTATAAAATTTAATATTATTATCTTTAAGTATCTTACGGATATTTTCGTGTGTAAGAAGGTCCGTCGCTTTGATCGTGAATTCGGATTGAGTCATGCAATGTATAGTGAAGTGTATTTTTGTCAAACCATTGTTTTTGAAAAGCTGTATGAGATTCTTGAAAGTTGTGTCTTGAGCAAATATCGGCGGCGAGTTGTTCAGTTGCGGCACGGCGAGGCCGGGTTGTTGTGGCACGGAATCATCACGTGTCTGGTTGCTGGCAGTTCTCTGCTTCTTTGTGCGCTCGGGTTTCCTAGTATTGACTTTAGTATTTGTATCGGCTTGTTGTTGCTTGCTGGCGTCGTCTTCCAAGACGGCTTCCTCCGCGACTTCCATGTCATACTCTTTCATAGTGTCGCTATTTGTTCGTTATTTCCGAATAACGAGTATCGGTTACTCGTGAGCGGGATTCTGGGAGGGTTTTGTTGCTGGATGTGTGAGCGTTTGCTCTTCGGGCTGGATTGCCAGTTATCATCTGTATTCTGTAATGCGGTGCGTTTGATGCCTTCGGGGGCTGTTACACGTACACATGTGTTACGATTTGCGTGCGCTGAGTGGCGTTCAAGTTCGTTACGTTCGGCTGAACTGAGTATTGAGCATGTTTTTGGGCATCTTGTATGACTTTATCGCAGAAAGTTTTTACTGCGTTGGCGTTCCTGTAGTTGGGCAACTTTCCTCTGTTGATCGCATTGATTATCGCACTAGTTGGAATCGTGAAATTCGTTTGCGGTACATTTGGCGTGGGTTGACTACCTTGGACGGACGGCATAATGACGGATTGTTGTTGTTGTGTATGTACTGGCAGGCCCGAGCTATTTAAGATATTTGTCGGCGAAAAGTCAACTTGAGAGCTGTGTGTGCCGGCCTGCACCGCGACTTGCGCGGACGCGGTAGTTGGAGTAGCGGCGGTGCAGGATATGGCGAGAATGTTTGAACTCATATTTCCTGGCGGTTTTAGTTGTTTTGTGAGAATAAAAAGATGAGCGGAGAGGGCACAGGCATGCGCCTCTCTCCCCGCGTTGCGATGGATTCACTTCCCTTCACTCGCTGATTTTTAAAATACACTGCACTAAGGAATTACGGCATGAGGGTGCCATATAGTAAAGCACTTAACAGTGTGCGATATACATATAAGGCCCGGATTCAGCGATGTCGGGCTGTTAAAGCGCGAGAGCGGCGGTAATGGTGGCACCGTGCAGAGCGAGAAGCATGCGTGCTGCTCGCGTTCGCAGCTTAACCCTTTAGCCTATAGCCACGAGTCTGACTCGTGGTAAAGAATTTGTGCCATAAGCGAAAACAACGAGTCTGACTCGTGGTAAAGACTTTGAAATAATAAATTATTTTTGTCAACTGATCAATTGATTATGTACCTAAACATTGTTTATTATTTCACAATTCCTTTCGTTGCATTGAAATATATATGTTACGAAAAGTATACACTTTGCGCCAGTTCGGGTAGATATCGTGTAGGCTAAGGGGTTAAGCGCGACTCTCGGATGTAGTAACTTGGCACGGGACACGTGACTATAACTTCTGGTCATGGTGTGGACAACATAACCATTTTTACTTTAAAAGCTTAGTAGTAAAAAATTATAAACAGTGTAGTAAATGCGAATTAAATATTAAATAAATTATGGAATATATGTGATGGTTTTTTTTTTTTTTTTTTTTTTTTATTTTAACGTCGCTCTATTTATGCTCCATCAGTGCTAATTAGCGACGGAGGCTTGCAATGTGTTTCAGAACAAAGCACATGAAACTTTTTTCAGAGGTGCTTGTATCAGCAGGCCTCATATGTGATGGTTACGCAGAGTAAATAAAATGCCTTAACTTTCTTGAATGCTATTAAATTTTTCGCAGAAGTTAAATAAGTTGAAATAATTTATTTCACCTTTTTGACTTGATTCTATTATAAAAAACAATGAGTCTGAGTAATGAGTCATTGATATTATTTTATCACGTCCAATATACTTTTTTTAAATTTAATCCTAAGGTATATTACAATCTGTCTATATGAAGACAATAAGTAAATTTTTATAACTGTATGATTAATTTACATAGATACAGAAGATTACTCCAGTGAGAATTCTTACTAGTTCTTATCATTATCGAGAGACATTGTACAATAATACTACTGTGGGCAAAAAGTAAGGTGAATTTGTTTGTAAAATGAAAAATCTTTATTTATTCTTCTACATCAATGTCATCCCCTTCGAAGTAATCCCCTCCCGATAAAATACACTTATGCCAACGTTTTTTCCAATCCTCGAAACATGCCAAATAGTCCCTTTCCGGTATAGCCATCAGCGCCTTCTTCGATTCAGCTCTTATCTCCTCAATCGACTCGAAACGCGTTCCCCGGAGTGGTCTCTTGAGTTTTGGGAATAGCCAGAAGTCACACGGAGCCAAATCAGGCGAATACGGTGGTAGCGGAACGATATGCGTCGAATTTTTGGCGAATTTTTTGAAAGAAATTGAGCGTTTTCGGTACCAAACGAGATTTGACTTTTCGTAGGCCCAAATGGTCTTTCAAAGGCCAATTCCATCTCAGATCATGCAGAGCTCCCCACACACCTGTCACTAAGCTACTCCAAAGTATTTTTTTATTGTTCTAGGTCAAAAATAAGAGGACCCGTATTTTTTCTTTTTTCTCTCAGATGCATAGTTCCGTCAATAATGCAATCGGAAAATGCACTGCTGAAAAGGGAAAATTGAGAAAATTTTTCCAATTAAATTTGGTTTCCTCAATATTTTTTTTATTTTTCGATACAATTAAATAATTTTTATGTCATCTATAGTAGAAACGAAGTTATTCAAGTCTAATTTATCAAAAATATGAATGTATGCATTTTTCGGGAGAAAATGCATGTTTTCGAAAAAGTGCATCTTGGAGAAAAAATTGTGTATCTCAAAAAGGCCATAATTTTTTGCGCTCAAATTTTTTTTATATATTCTTAGTACCAATACCTTCAAATCCATTCGATCAAAATTTGCTGTTTTTTCGTTATATCGCTTAAAAAAATTAAAAAAAAAAGTTTTACATTTTCAAGTCAAACGCGATAAATACATAGGTACAGCGAATGGAAATCAAAGCTGAGAAAGAAAGGGTGACGTTAAATTATCAACATTTGCTGATGCATATAGATTTTGCTGAGAATTGGTCTGTAATTTTGAAAAATCCAGTTCAAGGGAATCATTGGGTGAATAAACAGATTTCAATTTTCACTGCTGTTTGCTACATAGGCGGAATTACAAAGAGTTATACTGTAATTAGTGAAGACTTAAAACATGATTATTCTCATGCATTGGCAGCAATACAAATAATTCTTGAACATATAACTAGATACACACAAGAAACGTATGGAAATTCGATTGATTCTATAACTTTAGTATCTGATGGCGCTGCAAGTCATTTCAAAAATAGATTCCAGTTAAATGAATTTTTAAATGCAAGTATGAGTAAAAAATGGATATTCTCTGCTACTGGTCATGGAAAGGGTGCTGTAGATGGTTTAGGTGGTTTGGTAAAGCATTATGCAACAGTGCATAATTTACACAACTTCTATAGAGCTGATTTTGATGGAAACTGCAGAGATAAACAGTTTTCGTAGTAGTCAAATGGAGCAAAGACACAAATGCCAGAAATATCAGGGTATTCAACGTTGCCACATGTGGAAATCTGTTGTCTCGGAAGGGAGGAGCGAATGTTTTATAGCTCGAACGGCTGCGCATCCATGGATTGAAGTGAAAAAAGATGAAAAAAAAAGAAAAGTACTCATAAGAAGAAAAACGAAAATGTAAACAAGGGCAAGAAAGTGAAAGTTGTATCTAAAAAAGTGAAGAGAGTTGTAAAAGTAATCAACTCAAACAGAAAAAAATGATCGTGTAATTTTACATTTCTTGCAGACATGATTGAATAAAAGTGAGCTTTTTCTTTGAGTTACATGTTATTGTAGTTCAGTTATTAACCTACATAGTCGCTAACATGAATTCCTGAATGTATTTATCGCGTTTGACTTGAAAATGTAAAACTTTTTTTTTTAATTTTTTTAAGCGATATAACGAAAAAACAGCAAATTTTGATCGAATGGATTTGAAGGTATTGGTACTAAGAATATATAAAAAAATTTTGAGCGCAAAAAATTATGGCCTTTTTGAGATACACAATTTTTTCTCCAAGATGCACTTTTTCGAAAACATGCATTTTCTCCCGAAAAATGCATACATTCATATTTTTGATAAATTAGACTTGAAGAACTTCGTTTCTACTATAGATGACATAAAAATTATTTAATTGTATCGAAAAATAAAAAAAATATTGAGGAAACCAAATTTAATTGGAAAAATTTTCTCAATTTTCCCTTTTCAGCAGTGCATTTTCCGATTGCATTATTGACGGAACTATGCATCTGAGAGAAAAAAGAAAAAATACGGGTCCTCTTATTTTTGACCTAGAACAATAAAAAAATACTTTGGAGTAGCTTAGTGACAGGTGTGTGGGGAGCTCTGCATGATCTGAGATGGAATTGGCCCAAAATTGTTGTCACAGATCCTTCTGATATTCCGATCATATCAGTAAGGTCTCTAACAGTCAACCGACGATTTTCGAGCACTAATTCCTTCACTTTATTGACGTGTTGGTCATCTGTTGACGTTGATGGTCGTCCGGAGCGCTCCAAGTCATCAACACGTTCTCGACCCTCTTTGAAGTCTTTGTACCACTTATAAACATTTTTCTGCGACATGGTAGAATCACCAAAGGCCTTCCGCAACATCCTCAACGTTTCCGCAGCCGAAATTTCATTCCGCAAACAAAATTTGATGGCACTTCTTTGCTCAATTAAATCAGACATTGTAAAAATCGAAACATGCACTTTTGGTCGTTTGGTAAACACAAGCGTAAATATATTACTGATGATGACATTGACATGAAATTTGTCCCAGATGTCATTCGCAGTCCTACCAACTCAAGAAAAAAAGAACTAGCCCGAAATGTTAAGCCCGCGAAGTTTAAATTGAAAATTCACCTTACTTTTTGCCCACAGTAGTATGTTTAAACGTTCATTATTTTATGTTTCTTGAGTCTGGTGTTTTTGATTGAATCTTTGAATAGTTTGCTGATAAGTTCGTTTGTGTGGTTTTGAAGTCTAGTATTGTATTTTGCGTAGAAAATTTTAAATTCTTCTTTTACTGTTGGAATCTTTAGATATTTTTGAATGATTTCGTTTGGGACAAACCAAGGCACGCGTACAATATTACGAAGTACTTTTGATTGGAATCTTTCCAGAATTTCAACGTTTGAATTTTAAGAAGCACCCCACAATTGAATGCCGTAGGTCTATACTGGTTTGAGTATAGCTGTGTATAGTAAAAGTTTGTTTTCGATTGTCAGCTCCGATTTTTCACTTATGAGCCAGTATATTTTCTTCCATTTTAATCCTAACTGTTTTATTTTTGTAAATATGTGCTCTTTCCATGTTAACCTTCGATCCAAGTGTTTATCTAAATATTTTACCTGTTCGCTTTGAGGAATGTATTTATCATTTAATTTCATAGGTGGATCTTTCCGAAGAGTAAATGTAGTGTGTATTGATTTGCTCTTGTTTACAACTATTCTCCACGAGTTAAGCCAGTAATGTAAATGTTGATTTATGTATTCCTGTAATATTTCTGTTGCTATTTTTAATTCACGATGTGTTGTTAGAATTGCTGTATCATCAGCATAAGTTGGGCCTGAAACGCTTCCCTGTGGCACTCCTACTTTTATTGCTTGACGTTGCGATACCTTATCATTTATTTTAACTTGGAATAACCTGTTTTGGAGATATGCTTTTAAAAACTTATAGTGACATTCAGGAAACATTCCCTTGAATTTATACAGAAGCCCATTGTGCCAGACTTTGTCAAACGCCTGGGTGACATCGAGAAATATGCCTGTGCAGTACTGTTTGTCTTCGATGGCTTTTCTCACAATTCTGTTAACTTGTTCGATCGTTGAGGATGGTATCTAAATCCGAACTGATGATCTGGTATAGACTATTTTGCATTTGTTTATTTTTGTCTTCGTATAACATTTTCTTTAAATCTTTCATTGCTATGTTTAGTTTCTTTTTGTTTTGAGTCGATCTTGTTATTTGGTACCTTTTTCTGAGTGATCACTTTTCTTTTATTTTTTTAGCAATATTTTTCGGTATGATTTGCTGTATTTTTTTACTATTTGCAGTAGTGGAGTACTTACAAATAGCTTCAGTTAGGATTGTCTTTAAAGTTGTAATGCTGCTTACTATGTCAGTAGCTGTTTTAAGTGGAACATTACATGTTAGACGTTTTTCAATAAAGAGAGTGTATTTATTCCAGTCAGTTATTGTGAAGTTGTTTTTATTTTGATTTACTTGCGAGTGTAGAGTGATTAATACTGGAGAGTGATCTGATGTTAAGTCTAAGCATGAAGATGTTTCAAAATATTTTTTATTTATACCTTTTAATTGCAAAGTTAATTAAGTCCGGTAACTTGTTGATATCAGTTGGCCAGTATGGAGGTTCACCGGTTGATATTGGAAAACAGCTGTTTTTTTTGTATAGGATCGTAAAGTATTCTGTCTCTATAAGTAGGAGTTGATGATCTGGATCGCCACCACGGGTGCTTCGCATTGTAGTCACCTCCAGCAATAAAGCGATTTCCTAATGTTTTGAAGAAGTCTGCCCAGTCTTCTTTTGTTATTGCTTTATTAGGAGGACAGTATACAGCTGATACTGCTAAGGGGCCGCTGCTGTCGCTTATGATGATACTAGTTGCTTGAAGATAAATTTCACTTGAGTGTGCGTGAACAAAATGTTTTATTTTCGTTTTAATTAATATCGCTGTTCCTTCATGGGCTTTGTTGAGTGGGTGATTTGTGTTATGTACAGTGTAATTTGGAATACGTAGGTAGTTTTTGTTGGTAAAATGTGTTTCTGTTATTAACATGATGTCAATATCTTCGTAGATTAAAAATGCTTTTAATTCTAGAAATCTCTGCATTGATCCGTTTGCGTTCCAGATACTTATTTTCAGTGAATTAATTAAAGTAATTTACTCACTAATGTTGTTAACAGCTTTAACATAGTGTCCATCTTTTGCATTAGTTTTTCCATCATGTGTTCGAGTTTATTTGTATATTCTTTTTTAATATGATTATTTGTTTCTGACTGATTGTTTGTTTTGATTCCTCTGTCGTATTCTGTTTATTTTGATTTGCCGTTACTTGGGCATATGATATGTTTGATTTCACTCTGTTTTCGTTTGTATTTAAATTAGGCTGAGCTTGGCTATTGTTTTTTGTAACCGTTTTTTACTCTTAATCTGGAAAATAATTTTTGTTGTAATTCTTTATGAATTGGACATCCTTTGTAACTTGCTGTACGGTTACCTTCACAATTTATACATGTTACTTCTTTAATTTTTTCTTTTATTGGACGCTCCTTTGTTTTGTGATTTTGTGCACATTTGACATATACCGCTCTTTTATAGCAGTAGTTTTTTGTGTTCCCGAATTCTTGGCAATTTAGACGTTGAGAGATGTCTCTTTTTACGTTTGGTGGTTCAAATTTAATTACTGAATTTAATAATCTGTTAATTTTATATATTTCTTGGCTATTGTAGTTGTGTTCAATTTCAACAATAAATAATGGCATCGGAAGTTTTGTAACTCGGTGTAGCATATTGCGAATGCTTATCACTTTATGTCCGTATTCTTCAACAGCTTTTTTAATGTCATCAATATCGACTGATAGATGCATACTTCTCAGGATGACTCTGAAACCTTTGTCCTCTTTGCGCTGATAGGTATAGAATTGAGTGTTTTTCTTTTTTAATGCGTTTACGATCGGCAGGAATTTTTCGGACGTCGTCGGTTGTATTTTCACTTTGCTGTTAGCTAACAATTTCAAAGTGTAACTGTCCTTGGCTACGGTGTTAAGAACGTTTTCCAGTGGACGTATGTTCTCTACGTAATAGACAAAGATCGCGGGTGCTTTGCTTTGTGTGATGTTATCTTCCTTGGATTTTGCACGATTCTCTCCCTGACTTTGATTTTCATTGTCGATTTGTTGCAGTACAGAAAATTTATTCACAGATTGACTTAACTGGTAATCTGTTAATTGCGCTTGTTTTTAATTGGGAGTTTGTTCTCCTGGGCTGGTACGCAGCCTTTTATAATTTCTGTGTATCCATTTTTCCGTTTGGTTCGTTGTTAGGGTAGCCATATCGTCCCCTGGTTTTATTTTCATTTTTTGGCTGTTATGCCCCTTTATTATGGTTAGTGGTTTGTGTAGTCTCTATACTTGATTTGCAAACTGTCACTTTACTTAGTTGGCATATAGGTTTACTTTCAAGAGAGCAGAGCGCAAATAACACATCTGGCCTCCTTGAAGTTCAAACATAAACTTGACGTCCAATTCAATTTAGTAATTTGATTTTTTCACTCTCGACTATGTACTACTACGTATCATATTAACCATTCAATCTTAGTCAAATTAATTTAACATTTTTCCAAAGTGAGAGGATTTCCTGTCGGTGTAACTATTCCAACATTCAAGTCATCTTTTGATCTCGTAAGGATGAATTCATATTTCACATTAACAACAATTTTTCTATAATTTTCTGCAAATCCTAAGAGCATACCGAGAGGGATAGTTACATTAAATAATCTGCTTCATTGAAAAAAAGATTTCAAAGTTTAAAATCCACAAAATATAAGTCAATTCAGAATTAAATTATTAAAAAAATAGCAAATTTTTTGAAATAACCGTCAATGCTAATGATATTTAAAGAATTGTTTAACCCAACGTGAAGTAGTAAGTTTGATGATAGTTATTCTTGCATATCTTTAAATTTCTCCAGAACAGTATCGATGACATCAAGGGCAGGTAGATATTTATCTGCCGGTAGTTGTTTCAATATTCCATAGAGAATACTGGCTCTATTATTGATAAGCTGTAACTTGGATAACTTCAGAGTCTGTTCATGTAAGTTATCCATCAAGGGTCGAACATTATCTTCTTTTTTTTTTGCTTTCATTTTGGCAGAGAATTGTTTGTCGAAATTTTCTCTTGCTGCAGCAGCTGTTTCAGTCTGATCTTTTTCTTGCTTCAAAGTGTAGTTTTCTACACGTAATTCATTACTTTTTATCATGCTAGATATATCACAACTAGCATCGTCTATTTCATTAATATATTCTTTCTCTTGTTTTATAGAACAATTTTCTACTTTGAACTTTTTCGTATCATCTTTTATTGATTGTTGTAGAACATATTCAAAAATGGCATCCTTATCTTGAGGAAGATATTCCATCGTCTATTCGACTTTCACATTTTCCTTCAACGATTTTTTCAATGCGTATTGCAAATCACGATCGTTATCATCGTTTTCCTTCTCAAACTAATAACTATTATCATCACTCAGTACTATAATCTCATCGTCATTTGCAATAGCTCGATTCATTTTGATATTTAGATAATCGTTTTCATTTTGTTCATGTGATGATAATAATTGATGACGCAGTACTAGGAATATAATGGGTTTCATTCTTCAACAAAATCCATTTGTCTAAAAAGCTTATAGCTTTATAAACTTCTTCCATTAAATCATTCAATTTTTCTCCAGCTTTCTTTCTTTTTAGCTGCAATTCTAAATATTCCACGTAAGCTATACCATTCCCTTTTAATTGACTCACCTGTACAATTATTACAAAATTATATACAGGGTGTCCCATTTTAACTTGCCCAATAGGATATCTCAAAACTTGGCAAGGTAATCGAAAAATGTTTTAAACGAAATTTGTATGAATTGGAAGAGGTTAACTTATGATAACCTCAAACTAGACCTTAAACTTGATTTTTGTTGAAAAATACTGTGCTTTATTCGAAAATCTATAGATGTTATTATGTTTTATTAATTCAGCTTTTTATGTTATAACCGTTGCTTGGCAGCAAAAGGCGCAGTAATTTGTTTTTCATTACGATCATTCATTCTGTTTGCAGAGTTTGACACGAGCACATATAAATAAAAATCTTTTAGAAGTTATTTGTATTTTGTGTCTGTGTACCTTATTTAATATCACACTTTAGCAGGTTATGGGCTGTGCGTTGTAATTTGAAGTATACGTGAAAAAGTGCAGTTTTGTGAAATAGAAAAGAAGGTGACGTTAGAGGAGCCAAACGAGTAGAGCCAGCGGACGGAGAATCTCAAGGCGGATTTTGGCAGTTAGACGCGATTGGCTGATTTGGTCGCTACGGCTGTGAGGCGCGAGGCGATCGCAGAAAAGTTTATAATAAAATTGATTGATAAAAATAAGCCGCAGCAGCACAAAGCTGGTTGTTATGCAACGAGTAAATAACCGCTAATGTTGTTGTTGCTGCTCCACGAGCTGTACTTATACGATCAGTGTATTTACTCGATCTGTATGAAAAATAATTAGATGGATTTGAGATAAATTTTTTTTAGACGGATATTGCATATATGAGCAATGTATATTTATTTTGACATTAGAAGTTGTTTTAGAAGTATGACAATCCTGTTTTAGAAAGTTTTAATGAATTTCTCATATTTTTGAGATATGATTAGATGTTTATAAATTAATTATCATTCTCTCGCATTTTATTGCAATTAAAATGCAGACTTTCATCGTGGGTATTCTTTCGGTGTAACATGCGTGTGCGATCGGCTCTTTAACCCATTAACGTCCAAAATGTCAAAATTTCTTGCACGTTTTCAAAGTGATTTTTTCCTATGTAATTGGCGTTGAAAAAATTCTTGAACCACATATTCTGATGTAAAATTGCATGCTCTTTCAGAATCCGTTGCCAGAATCATGATAAAACTCACAGGAAAATAGATATGCTCGATTGAAACATAAAAAATACCTAAATTTTCGAAAAAAAAAATTTTTAGGATTTTTTTTCGAAGTGTTACGGTGAAGATATCACCTTGCGACCGTGATCAAAGGTGATCATGGGATTTGAAGTTTAACAGGGAATTTTTTTGTTTACCTTGAACCATCGCTTCTTTTCAAAATGGCGGAAAAAACGAATTTTTTTTTTTTCAATCTTCATCAATTTTTTTCTCAAAATCTATGGACTTTAGAAAAAAATTCATAAGAACAAAAATGCCTCAGAATCGCTTGAGGAATATTGTCAAATTTTTTCAGAATTTTTTGAGACATTTTTGAAAATCCCATTTCCCAAGTTTCCCGGAAAATCAAAAATTGTCTCAAAAAATTCTGAAAAAATTTGAGAATGTTCCTCGAGCGATTCTAAGGCATTTTTGTTTTTATGAATTTTTTTCTAAAGACCATAGATTTTGAGAAAAAAGTTGATGAAGATTGCAAAAAAAAATTCGTTTTTTCCGCCATTTTATAAAGAAGCGATGGTTCAAGGTAAACAAAAAAATTCCCTGTTAAACTTCAAATCCCATGATCACCTTTGATCACGGTCGCAAGGTGATATCTTCACCGTAACACTTCGAAAAAAAATCCTAAAAATTTTTTTTTTCGAAAATTTAGGTATTTTTTATGTTTCAATCGAGCATATCTATTTTCCTGTGAGTTTTATCATGATTCTAGCAACGGATTCTGAAAGAGCATGCAATTTTACATCAGAATATGTGGTTCAAGAATTTTTTCAACGCCAATTACATAGGAAAAAATCACTTTGAAAACGTGCAAGAAATTTTGACATTTTGGACGTTAATGGGTTAACACGAATTTGATAGTCGTCCGTCGGGTTACGTCTGGAGAGAGCACGTGTGTTGCACTGGAGAATACGCAAATGTTTAGTCAGTTTTTAAGTATTTTCTAACAAGCAGTGCGGTTGGGAAATATGAGAAACACAGATCAGTAACTCAAACGATGACATTTAGAAGAATGTTTGGTATTTATAGAGTTTCGAGTCATCGAGTTAATACTGACGAGAGATGTCGGATTTTATACCAGAGCAGGAGAAAGCACTTTTAGATGAAAGCAATATTGAAATGGTTGATGTGCCTACCGGCAGCAATGTTACGCCTGCTAAGGTTTCACGGCCTCTAGCAGCTTCAACTCCAACTGCATCTCCTGAAACTCATTCTGTGGGTACTGGATTGTCGAACAAAGGTTGTAAACTTAAGAATATCTGTAAACATGATTAAGAGTTTAGACGAAATCTATGGATCCATAGTACTCAATTTTAAAGGTTAAAATCCAAACATTATTCGATGTGTTTACAGATCAACAAGATGCTACAGGTGGTCGAAAAGATGAAACCACACCTACAGGCAAAGATGATCAAACTAACATTCCTGAACAAGCGAAGCTCCAATGAGATTCGCTAAAGGTTGTGAGCAGTTTGTTGGAAACTGCTAGAAAGATGTCTGAAAATTTATTAGAAGACGAAAAATTGAAACTTAAAAATTTAGAGGTAAATAGAGTTGAGAATTTAGAGGAAAATAGAAGTCGGCAACAAAATGAAAATGAAAGAAGTAATTTAGAAGTTCCGACTCATGTAAATATGACATTAGATGAATTTAAGAAAACTTTTGAGTTTAGCAATGGTTCAACCAAAGTTAATGTGAAAAGAGATTATAAGTTGACAGTAAAGTTCCATTTTAATCTTTGGTTGGATTATCTAAATTCCGAGTTATCAGCCAATGATTTATTAGATGTGATTGATTTAACAGTTAAAGTGCCAAAAGATTTTGATGATGAGATGATTAC
Source organism: Phymastichus coffea (assembly GCF_024137745.1). Taxonomy (NCBI): domain Eukaryota; kingdom Metazoa; phylum Arthropoda; class Insecta; order Hymenoptera; family Eulophidae; genus Phymastichus; species Phymastichus coffea. The sequence goes on from NW_026706827.1 coordinate 2,054,036, forward strand.
AAAGAGAAAACGTTTGGTTAGAGATATTATTATTAATTATTTAGATGGAAATTCTCATGCAAAAATTATAAATTTAAGAGATCCTAGAGTTATTTTACAAAAATTACGAGAGTTCAAACAATTTGAATCAAATGTGACTGACTCATCTGTTCGAAAACGACTTTATGCACTTAAATTGAAACCTAATGAGAAAATTGTTGATTTTATTGAAAAATTTGATGGTATTATTAGAGAGTACGAAAATTGTTTAGATGCAATACCATTGTCTAACCAAGAAAAGAGATCAGCTTTTTATCAAGCTGTATCCAATACGATTTCTGAAGTTAGATCTGCAAATTTGATTAGAAAGCAAGCGAATTTGAGCACAATGACTAGATGAAATCAAAACTTTTATTTTACAGTTAGAGATAGAAAAGAAGGCTGATAATCTAATCAAAGATGAGCCAAAAGCACAATTTGCACAAAGACCAGTTTATGGTCAAGGGGGACAACATTCTCGTTGTTTTAGATGCAATGAAGAGGGTCATAAATCTACCGCTTGTCCTCTTGAACCCTATAATATGTGGTTTTGTTATTACTGTCAGACTATAACTAAGCACAAGGGTAGTGCTTGTTTCAGAGGACAATCGGGAGGTTATGTTAGAGAAAAAAGGTATGTAAACAGAGGCAATTTTTATAAAAGTAATAATGATGGACAAGCAAATGGGGATTTAAAAGAAAATAAGACTGTTGTAAATAACAGAGGTGGTTATACTAGAGGAAGAGGCCGTGGACGTGGTAATAGAGGTAGAGCAGGTAGAGGAAGAAATTTTAGAGGTCATAATAGAGGTAAAGTTTCCAAAAATTATGTAAGACCATACCAGCCAGGTGGAGGTCAAGACAATGGAAACAAGACTCAAGCACTGAGTGCGGCTGGTGCAGGTATGAAATTTATTGAATCAAATAATGTTAATAAAATATGTTTCATAGCTGACTCAGGTGCAACTGAACATATTATTAAAAATAAGGGTTTGATATTGAGTAATTTTGAAAAATGTTCAGGAGAGATTATTAAAAGTGCAAATAAAAATAAAGCTGCTGATATACAAATAGATGGTAGAGGAAATTTATACTTGCAATCAAATGTTTCTAAGAGTAAAATTATCAAATTAACAAATGTCATAGCAGCTGAAAATATATCAGAAAACTTGCTGTCCTTAAGACATTTTGCTGATGCAGGTTTGGGTATACATTTAGGTGATAAGAAATTGAAAATTTTTGATAAAGAGACTGGATTAAATTATTTAGAAGGTAATTGTGTAAAGCCAAATTGGATAATTACTCTCTCAGTTCAAAACAATAATTTAGAAGTGAATGAATCTTATGAGAACTATTCTTGTAACGCAAGAATAGTCTCTGTTGACGAGTTTCTAGAACAATCACAAAAGGACATAGTGAACTTGGATTCTAAAGCATCGGAGGGAGTCCAAAATTTAGATGACAATAATGTATCTCCTTCTGTGATTAGGAGGGAGAATGAAAATAAACTCGTTCAAAAAGATTCAAAAGAACATTCTGATATAGATGATTTTAAGTTCAATAGAAAAATTGTTGATTTAGAATGTATAGAAGATTTTGATATAGTTAAAGAAATTTGTAACTCAGAGTTATCAGAATCTGAAAATGCAGATGCCTAGAAACTTGGTGGAGGTATGTTTTGGCATATTCGGTTAGAACATGTCTCTTTAACCTATTTAAGAAAATTACAAAAATTAGAGCCAAAATTAAAAGATGTTAAATTTGATGAGTCTATTCAAGATTGTGAAGTTTGTATATTAGCAAAAATGGAAAAATTACCTTTTAATGATAAAAGAAATAGAGCTGAAAAACCTTTATAAATTATTCACACTGATATGATGGGACCAATCAAACCTCTTTCATTTCCTGGGGCTAATAGTTTTATTATTGTTTTTGTTAACGATTACAGTAGATTCGCTAAAGTTTATTCAGTTAAATGTAAAAGTGAAGCTGGGAATTGTTTAAAAAAGTTTATAAATTCATCACGGAATTTGATTGGTGAAAATGTTAAAGTTTGTTTTATTAGAGGTGATAATGCTAAAGAGTTTATTGGAGGACAATTATCTGAAATAATGAAAAGAGAAAATATAGAGAGTGATTTTGCTCCTCCTTATACACCAGAGTTGAATGGCACTGCAGAAAGGTTTAATAAAACTATACAAGAAAAGATTAGAGCTTTGATGATTGATTCTGGATTGCCTAGTAGTATGTGGATTTTTGCTGCTGAATCAGCTGTTCATTTATATAATAGAACTCCTCATAAAGCTATTGATTTTGAAATTCCTATTCGTAAATTTGTTCCAAAAGTAAATTTTCATTTTAACAAAATTAGAAGATTTGGTTGTATTGCTTATGTTAAAATTCCAATTGCAAAAACTAAGTTTTCAAATAGAGCAATCAAAGCAGTATTAGTTGGCTACTCAACCAATGGATATGATTTGTAGCAACCAGGTTCAGGAAAATTCATTAGATCGCGTCATGTTAGATTTAATGAAAAATTAGTTTACAAAGATGTTTTCAAACATACTATTCTAGATGATATAAAAGATGTTGATAAAGTTGAAGTAGGAATAGATTCTGTTCATGATGATTGGTTGAATTTTTTTAATGATAATGAAACACAGAAAGAGAGTTCTGAAAATAGAAATAAAGATGTAGATTTACCAAGCAAAGATAGTTTATTAAAAGGTAACAATAATAAAGCAAAATCTAAGAAAAGAAAAATTGAAACATGTAATGCGGTACATTACAAGGCCTTTCCTGAGCGCTTCATTATTTGCAACGCCTCAGAAAGGCCATCCCCGTCCCTTGCCACCCCGTAACCGGTTGAATAAAATAAAAACAAACGCGTCCTATATAAAACAATTACCCCTTTTTATGTCCGAACAACCACACCGGAGATATTGGCAAAACAAACTTGACAAACGCGATCCAACGGACACTCAAAGAGAAGAGAGAAAAAAAAAGGAGCGTACCACGGAAAAAGAGAGCGCACGCACACACTCACTCCCGACCACGTGGCCGACCGGCAAAAGAAAACGGAAAAACTTGACTGGGAAATGCAACGGAAATGCATGTTGATGACACATGCAGATCCGTTACACTCCCAGACACCAACACCAACACTCACAAAGCACTGACACTCCTGGGGCGAGCAGAAAATCGCCGATGAAGTAGCAGCCGGCAATCAGCTGTGTCGGGCTGCCGAACACCATCGGCGACATCCTGAGCGCCACATACAAGCACAACAGTAATCACACAAACACCCGGGAACACGTCACTTAACCGACATGGGAGCGCCCCAGGAGGCGCTCCAACAACCGATACAGGAACACGAGGCATACGCGCGAGAGACCGAGCGGCCATTTTGAAACGCCGAGACAGACTGAGAGCGAGCGAGCGAAACAGACTGAGAGCGAGCGAGCGAAGTAGACTAAACAAGAGCGAGCGAGACAGACTGAGACAGAGCGAACGAGACAGAGCGAGCGAAATAGACTAAACAAGAGCGGTGCGAGACAGATGATATGAAATGATGAATAGAATAATATGCAAATGCGAGGATGAGGGCGCTACAAATGAAACGACGTATATTATATACGTATTCATGACAAATTAAAATTATAATTGAAAAAGAATGAACATGGAATAGATACCGAATTGTAAAATTCGCGTGCGACCGACACCCCTATTATGATAGCGAGCGACAACTACCCCGTTAGGTTTAAGCAATAAATTAACCGACAGAATTCGAACCTCTGACAAAATTCGCTAGTGACGTCACGACCAATCAGCGAATTAGAATAAAATTTGATTTCCGTCCGGATAGAAAAATAGATAAGAGTAGGGGTAGATCTTTTCCGACAATTAATGATAGCTACCTTAGTGGGGGGTGAGAGAGGATAAATAACGATGAAAGTAGGAGAGTTAAGGAGGGCGCTGTATCCTTCTAATTTACATACGGACCAATGATAAAATATTCGGAGGGCGCTACCGATATCCGAATTAGCATACCGACCAAAAATAACATTTCTTCTCGGAAAGAGGAGAAGAAAAGCGATCTTTGACCGCGAAAAGCCGATTCTCGTCCATTTTGCCACCGGTCTTCCAGCTAGAAGGAGTGATTGAGCCAGATAATTTCGTCACACAGGACTAATTACGTGGACATTCTGTACTAGCTAATTTTGTTCGCCGAAACAGTAAGGAAGAATCATAAGTAGGCAAAGTGCCACTCACTTATATTAATCGTGGAGTACGGGAATAAAATTTTCAGTGCCGTAGGTCGTCGCGACGCGTGGATCCGTCGATGCCGATGCCTATCGAATCGCGCTGACCTTTCCGCCATTTCCTAGATCTAAAGTGAGTGTTAGGTTTATACGAATTAGAGGCAGTGATTGAGTTATTCGCGCTGACCTTTCGCTAACAATCTATTACGAACACAGAATTAGCCGGATACACTTACCGTGCTTATTTACTTGTGCTGACCTTCCCGCCATTTCGCAAACCGAACGTGAGCGTTAAGATCAGACAAAGAAAATTCGTGATTTAGTTATTTGCGCTGACCATTCCACCATCTTTGTTAATCGAAGACCAACCGGAAAATTATTAATATTTCGATTAATTTGTACCCTTGCTATTTTATAATTATTCAGAGTTGTACTGACCCTAATCACTCCGACTTCTTGTTTATAAATTAATAAATACGTCAATAAAGTGATTAATTGTTTTTTTACATAATTTACTTCTGTTACCCTGCCTCAATTGCATGCTGGTGATTTTCAGCCGCGGGCGGTTATAATCGGGTAACGCTGATTCGCTATATTTTCGGGTCCTACGATAGGTAACATACGCGCGAACTCGAACGGACTTACGACCTGAATTGAGGAGCCATCATCTGAGCTGCCGGCTTACCATACTTGAGGAGGAAAAATTGGAATCGAGTAGTTGGACACCGAGGCCTGAACTGAGGAGATCGCGAGTACTCACCCGCTTGCCTACCCTGCGCAGTCGCCGTGAAGGTAAACCGGGATACACGCAACGGAAACCCCATATTGGCCCTACCCCCGACGATCGCCCTAATTAGCCGGCGGTCTGGCGCCCTAAATAATCGGGGGTAGTGAGTGAAACAGGCCTTGTGGCGGAAGAAACTCGTAGCGCGGTTAAAACCCCCGAAATTCCCCGCCACAAACAAATGAACTAGATGTGATTGAAATTAAAAGACGAAAGCAACCTACTAGACAGGCAAAATTAGATGAAAATAGAGAGTAGTACATAAAGGCTCGTAGACTAAGTAATAAAATTGTTGACACAAGCTTTGCATACTTTGTATCTAATACTATAGAAGATGATAAAATTATTTTTGAAGATCTGTTGATTGATGAGATAACTAGTAATTGTTTAGAGGAAGATGAGTTGAAATTTTCATTCTTTGCTATGATAAATAAAGATCCGATTTCTTTTAAAGAACCATTAGAAACTAAAAATCATAAAGAATAGAAAAAGGCTGTAGATGAGGAATTAAATTCAATGAAAGAAAATAATGTGTGGACGATTGTAGATAGACCAACATGTAAGAAAGATAGGAGTAGAGCAAACATTATAGATTCTAAGTGGGTATTCAAAGTTAAAACTAGTGAAAATACGAAACAAATTTATAAAGCTCGCTTGGTTATTAGAGGTTTTAAAGATTGCAAAGAATATGAATTAAAAGAAACCTATGCACCCGTATCAAGATTGCCTGTCATTAGATCTGTTTTAGCTATTGTAAATAAATATGATTTAGAAGTTTGTCAAATGGATGTAAAACAGCTTTTCTTAATGGAATTTTAGAGGAAGATATATTTATGGAAATTCCTGATGGGTTAGATGTTGATGAAAATACTAGAAGAACAAAAGTTTGTAAATTACATAGATCATTATATGGTTTGAAAATTAGTCCTAAAAGGTGGAATAAAAGATTTTCAGAAGAAGCTTTGAAATTGGGGTTAGAAAATGATATACATGAACCTTGTTTATTTACTTGGAGGAAAAATGGTAAAATGGCAATACTCACATTATATGTAGATAACATGTTGATAGCAAGTAATGATGTAAATAAATTAGAAGAAATAAAATTAAGGTTAAGTCAACTATTTGAAATGACAGATCTTGGCGAACCTAAAATGTTTCTTGGTATGAAAATTCATAGAGATAGAGCAAATAGAGTAATGAAAATAAGTCAACAAGATTACATAGAGAAAATATTAGAAAAGTTTAACATGAAGGAATGCAAAGCACAAAGTATACCAATGATAACTAGGTAGGTTAAAAATAGAAGTTTAGAACAAAATCAATTAATTGTGTCAAAAACTAGAGCTCCCTATAGAGAAGCTATAGGTAGTTTACTATATTTGGCTGGTGCTACCAGACCAGATATTGCTTTCACAGTAAACTATTTGTCTAGAATGCAAATAAATGCTACTGAAGATGATTGGATGGATGTTAAAAGAATTTTTAAATATCTTAGAGGTACATCTGACTTAGGAATAGTTTTTAGAGGAAAAAGTGATACACTGGAAGCTATGACTGATACAAGCTTTAGAGATTGTGATGATTCCACTTCTACTAGTGGTTATGTTATTTCATTATTTAGAGATCCTGTAGCTTGGAAAAGTCATAAGCAACAATATGTATCATTGTCTACTTGTCAGGCTGAGTACCTATTAATAAGTGAATCCTGTCAAGAAATCATTTCATTAGATAAAGCTGTTAGAGAAATGATAGGTAAAACATTTTATCCAGTCACGATTTGGAATGATAACAAAGCTGCAATTAAATGTGTTCAAATGGAAGGTAGTCACAAGTTGAAAACTTTTGATGATGATTTAGAAGTTATAAAAATGAATTTAGAAGCTAGAGAAAAATCTGGAAGTAGAAAACACATGGATGATACTCATGGGGATTTTATAAAACAATGTTATTTAGAAGGCAAAGTTACAGTTAGATGGGTTTCGACTATAGAAAATATTGCCGACATTATGACTAAACCACTTGCTAAAGATGCGCATAACTATTTAAAGAATAAATTATTAAATATCATTTAAAAACAAGTACTTTAGGTATGTCAATCTAAAACATGTTGCTTTTGATTATTTTGTTTACAGATAAAACATCTCCTGCTAATTGATTCCTAGACGCTTTTAAGATGTTCCTGTAATTCTTGAGATGAATTAAGTTTTTCAATAACATTTCATTCATATTATTATTTATTGGTTCTAAAGATCCCTCATTTTCGATAAAGGGAGGGAGTGTTGAAAAATACTGTGCTTTATTCGAAAGTCTATAGATGTTATTATGTTTTATTAATTCAGCTTTTTATGTTATAACCGTTGCTTGGCAGCAAAAGGCGCAGTAATTTGTTTTTCATTACGATCATTCATTCTGTTTGCAGAGTTTGACACGAGCACATATAAATAAAAATCTTTTAGAAGTTATTTGTATTTTGTGTCTGTGTACCTTATTTAATATCACACTTTAACAATTTTCAAGGTCATTTCAAGGTCAACTTTGTTTTTTTACCCTATTTTTTAACCCCTATTTTTTAACCCGGACCCGGATACAGCGGGAAATTTTACGTTCAAATCATGTAATAATTGTGAGGTCCAAATGATCCCCATCCTAACTCCAAATTCATTTCGAGATCAATGTTACTTTTTAAATGGTAACCCTCATTTTTCGTCGCATGTTTGAATTCTACGTGAAATTTTACGTTCATATGATGGGATAATTATGGGGTCCGAATGACCCCCACCCCACTCGCAAAGTCATGAATTCAAACCTGCGACAACAAATGAGGGTTCCCATTCAAAAATTAAGGTTGACCTTGAAATGACCTTGAAAATCAAGTTCAAGATCAAGTTTGAGGTTATCATAAGTTAACCCCTTCCAAACCACACAACTTTCGTTTGAAACATTTTTTGATTACCTTGCCAAGTTTTGAGATATCTTACTGGGCAAGTTAAAATGGGACACCCTGTATAATAAAATTAATCATCTTTTTTTCAAGTATTAAAATGTATATATATACGAGCTTGTTTTACCATCCACATTATTCCAATATTTAGAAAACTTGCTTTTCATGTCAAGCGCTACAGATGAGTAAAATTGTTTTTTTTCGCATTATTTCTAAAATCTTTGTGAGTCCATTGGTACATGCCTTTCTCTTTTCTCATTCTGGCAATCAAATAATAATTGGTAGGTGTCAATTTAGAACGCTTTTCTTTAACCATGTTTCACTGTCACAATACGACTATTAAATATAATTAAAAATAATTTTTTGTGTTTAAATGGCAAGAACAAAAATGCTGATGCAAGTGTAGATCTATAGTTTTTATAATCATATAGTATACGAGGTGTGATCAAAAAGTAAGGTGAATTTTTATTTTTCTCAAAAAATATTTATTTATTCATCAATTTTTATTTTATCTCCTTCAAAGTAATCCCCCTCGGATATAATGTACTTGTGCCAACGCTTTTTCCAATCCTCAAAGCATTTCAAAAAATCATTTTTTGTGATCTTGTTTAGTTCATCCTTCGATGCCGTCTTTATCTCCTCAATCGTGGCAAAACGCCGTCCTTTCATGGGCCTCTTCAGTTTTGGGAACAATAAGAAGTCACAGGGGGCCAGATCTGGGGAATACGGTGCCTGTGGCATCGTTACTGTGTTGGTTTTAGCCAAAAATTCGCGCACAGGCAACGATGTGTGAGCAGGGGCGTTATCATGGTGCAAAAGCCAATTTTTATTTTTCCACAAATTCGGACGTTTCTGGCGGATTGCTTCGCGCAAATTGCGCATAACTTGCAGGTAATATTCCTTATTTACTGTTCTACCCTGTGGCAAGAACTCATGATGCACCACGCCCCTGCAGTCAAAGAAAACTGTAAGCAAAACCTTTACATTTGATCGAATTTGGCGTGCTTTTTTTGGTCTTGGTGATCCAGAATGCCTCCACTGGGACGATTGAGTCTTAGTCTCGATGTCATAACCATATACCCATGTTTCGTCACCTGTTATAACCCTGTTGAGTAAATCTGGATCATCGTTGACGTCATTCAGTAGCTCTTGGGCGATGCTCATGCGACGTTTCTTTTGGTCGAAATTGAGCAATTTCGGAACAAACTTCGCTGACACACGTCTCATGTCTAAAACACTCGTCAAAATTGATTGGCACGAACCAAATGAGATGCCAATATCATCAGCAATTTCTCTAATGGTAATTCGACGATTTCCCAACACTATTTTCTTCACTTCTTCAACATTCTCATCAGTTGTTGATGTGCTGGGGCGTCCAAAACGAGGTTCGTCGTCGGTGTCTTCTCGGCCTTCTTGGAAGAGTTTATACCACTTGTAAACATTTTTTTGGCTTAAAGTAGACTCACCGTATGCCACTTTCAGCATTTCAAGTGTTTTGGAACATTTGATTCCATTTTTCACACAAAATTTAATGAAAACTCTTTGATCCATGTTTTTAGACAGCAGCAAATCGTGGAGCACGCAAAACACTTCTAACCTTGATGCCTCTCACAAACAAACCAAACATACTACAAAGCTGAAATTTGGAACGTATGTTCTAGACGAGTGTACCGACATAACCAAATAAAAAAGTCGAAGATCGAACGGACGTAGCCCGCTAAATTTCAAAATTCACCTTACTTTTTGATCACACCTCGTATAGCACATGAACTTCTATAGTGTCGACTCCGGTTAACAACTCTATCAAACACAAGCACTATTAACGAACAGAAATAATTTTCAAAAATTTTCATGGGTTTTAATCTCCTTCCTGTCATTTATTAAATTTCTTAATTTTTTATAATTAATATAAATTAATTGATATTTTTAAAATAAAACATGTTTTATTCCATAACCTATAAATTAAAAACTGAAGCGGAAGGAGAAATACGGGAATCTCTTGAAAAAAGAAGGGGAAGAAAGAAGGGGAAGAAAGAAGAAGAAAGAAATATAAATAAATTGCAGGAGAAGGCTTTTGTCTGTGATCGATGTGACAGTTACACGTTCGTTGTCTCTAAAATGTAATTGATTTTAATTTGATAGAATGTTCATTTCACACTAAACAAGCGTATAGAAAATAAATTTTTGGTTTATTTTTTATCGTAAAAATACTCGTCAATTGTGCCTCAAATCATCAAGAAATAAGGATCAGTGTGCATTATGGTGCAAAAAAAATGTCTCGATCAAAATTTTGTGATTGTAAGTTTGTATTACAATTTCGTGTATACTATAAACCTTAAATTATATTTAAATTTTAAATACAAATTATATTAGTAAGAAGTATACGTTACATGTAAGACATTACCAATATAAAACAAGTTAAAATAATTCCTGCAACTTTAAGTAGAAAAGTATAACAAACAAAAAATAGCAAAGTAAAAAGTATATACCAAAATTTATCCTTCATTTTCATGAAATAACATAAAATTTACAATATGGTTTTATTTTTATATACACTGCCAGTCACATATTTCTACCTTCTGTGAGCAAAATTGGTTAAATTTTGAAGTTTTATATCTTCCGTAAAAATCAACGTATTGTAACGTTTGAATCTATCTCGCGTTATCAAAACAATAGTTCGGACTCTTTCTATTGAATTCGCAATCGCGTTTCCGAGAAAAGCAAGAAGTTGACACGCGTGTAATCTAAATGATATATAAAAATCTTTCGAGTAGCAAACCACAAGGCTTTCTAACTCGATGTGAATTGTCTCGAGATGCAATTGAACGTGATCGCATCTATCGGGGAGAGGCCCGACAGCGCCGCAACCACTACTCAACTTAATTTCTTAACAGTAATTGTATTTTAGGTAGGAAGATATCTAAGACTACTTTTTTCTCACGAGAGAGACAGTCTCATGAGTTGAGCGCTTAGATATCTACAGGATAGGGTTAGCAGGCTAACCACTGAATAAGAAATTTATCTCAGGAAATTGCTGAGGCTTTATTTCTCTAACAGTGCTCGCGCTGCTAAGCAAGGTAGGATAGTGAATCCTCTTGCCGCAGCGACGAGCGAATTTATACTTGCGAAATAGGCTCCTTTCTACGCTTGGTAGCCCCTACAACGCTATTTTTGAGATTGATACAAACTTTGCACATGTTTTGTCGCAAAACGGCTCGATCGAAATTGCGATCTTATGATTTAAAAAATTAAATATGAAATGACGAATTTTTTAACATAAATCGCTTCTCGAGGAAAAATCGCCTTTTAAAGTTATAATTTATACAATTCAATAATCAAATTACGCCAATTTTACAATAAATTTATGGAAAATTTTTACATGGAAAAATCGCTTGTAATTAGAGGAACGTTATTCAAGTTAAAAATGATTAATGTAGCTATCTAATTTTGAATAATAATTAAAAAACGGATTTGCAAATTTCTTTTTTAACGATTTAAAAATCAGCTAATTAGTAACAATCATAATCATTAATTTTACAGATACGTACGATCGATTCGCTATCTAACAGTGCAATTTTAATTGTTTAAAAAAAATTATAAATTTTTTATTTATTGATAACTTAGTGAATATTTAGTTATCAATGTGCCAAATTCTTGCTTCTCTGTTTTAATACGTCGCGGACGTAATCGCATACTCGAATTAACAATATGATTATTTATTGCAAAATAACTAACACTATCTACTTGTAAATTAAATTTGACTAATAAATACCGACTTGAGAGTTATAACAACATGAAATTCAGGATCAGCGCATCAAAATTGACTAAAAAAATACTTTAGTTTATTCGAAAAACTTTATAATTGTCGATTTTCTATTGTAAACAATAAATTTCCCACGGTCGTGACGTCACGCTCCTTATATGGTAATGTTTTCGCAGAGTTGCCCTAACACATTTTCATATATGTGAGAAAAGCGCCTTCGCTCAATTAGCGCTTTTCTTTGATTGTCTTGTGTATGACGGGTTGCTACTTTGCAGAGGGAAATAAGAGACAAATCAGACTGGACCGCTACAGTATAGAGACAAGCGGGAGCGCATTTCAAAGCTCTTTGCAAAATATTTAGTATGTATCACAAATGTAATTAAAAGGTTTTTCTAATTTTATCGAACGATAATTCATCCATGAAAATTCCGTAATTTTTAGTTTATCTTTGATCCTTCGCCTATTCTCGGCAAAAAATCGTACAAAAATTCCAAGTTTAACATTTTCTTTTCGTTTCCAAGTCCTATTAAAATCACTCATTAGAAACTTATTTTCATCAAATATGACCTGCGTATGAGAATTTTTCTCAAATATTGACATTCTAATTTTTTAATATAATTTAATTTATTATTACTCTCTTATCTTCAGTCTAGTACTTTAACATTTTGGAATTTTACTGAAGTTAAATGTGTTATCTGAACAATTAATGTTTTAGCGAGGTCATTAATTTAAAATAATTTATACTGTAATTTCTTCCAGTACTTTATTAAAAGCAAGATTGATTGAAAAGTTAAAAAATGAAAATGGATGTATGACAAGAAGATGAAAGAGTATGCCAATAGAGATGATTGGTTTAAGATGATAGCTGAATTAATTAATGTAGAATTTGGCATGTTCAATACCCAAATTTCTGGTAATATTGATTATGTTTATAATTATATAATTAAGATTTATAAAAAAATATTATAACATTTGCAGGTAGTGAACTGAGTAATATGTAGGATGAATTGTACAACATATTCAAAAAATGAATCAATCTATTACAAATGCTCCATCAGGTTCATCTAATGCTATTCTCAGCATTCAAAAGGATCCTTTATATCAATCATTTCTTTTTACTGAAGATACACTGCAGCCAAGAGTGCCTTTAGAGTAACTGTACACTTACTGCACAAGCATCATCATCCTTTTCAAATACAGTGAATTCCATCTTTAATATGTGGCATTGCAAAAGTGTTAACAAAAGAAAATCTGATCAAATGAAAAACATGGAATGGCAGAGTACGTATTTTATTTAGGTTATAAAGTTGTAAACTATTATATTATGAATTTTTGAAATAATTAATGTTTCATGAATTATATTTTAGAGAAATTCAAAAAATCAAAAAAAAATCGTGTCCAATAATGCAGTTGAAACGAAATGATTACTAATCTTCGTAGATTAATAATAAGCAGACAATTGATAATGTGATTGCCAATATTAAGCAAGAAGATTCAAGCCTAGAATTTAGTGATAATAAATATTCCTTCATAATATGTTAACTCAAAAATTTTTAGAATTATCTGCATCAAATATTGACGCAGCTTTCAAAGAAATAAGAAATGGAATCAGCCAGCTGCTCAATAATTCATAGACAATAATCAAAATAATCTCAATATGTCAGAAAAATTAGTATCAGCCCGATTGGAAATCCCTGCGTGAGATCTTATATTCGATCTTACGTGGGATCTTATATGGGATCTTACGGGAGATTTCACGAGGGAAATTGGAACCATTTCTATAATTGTTTCCCACATAATATTTCAAAAAATAAATAATGAAATCCCACATGGTTCCCTACATGGTTTTCCACACAGGATTTTTAAAATTTTATACCGTGCTTTTTGAAGCTCATATAGTTTCCCACATGGTATTATAAAAAATTAAAGACTTTTTTTTAATGTCACAGTAAATTTCATATTCAATAAAGGAAACTTTTACGAAATTGTATCATCCCCAGTTTGCGGCTTGACTTGGGTTTTGTGATTTCTATAAACAAAATTATATGTAACACCACATAACAATCGTTTGGTACCACGCACGATAACAAAAAATTGAGAGCGTGCACCCATTTTCACATTTCTCCGAAACGGTGATGAATTAGAGAAGATTTTTTGTGAACATGCACATATACATAATTGAAAACACGACAAGTTAATAGCCAATATTATTTATAATTTGTAATACGATAATATAATAAATATGTACACATGTAAGGATAACAATATTAGTGCTAAAAGCTATCGAATAATCTATAAACAATTATAACGCTAGTCGATATCATAATTCGCTTTGCCGTAATAAAAGAAAGGCGTAACAATCAAGCTTGATTTTTCAAGTTCGCAAGTCACTGAGCGAACTATATTTTCATTTTTTTCACACCACATTCACTTCAAATAATTTACATTTCCGTTATTACAATTATCTTTCGTAAAATTAATAATTTAAAAGGTTCGGTACAGAGATGATGTACTGAGTTTTCCTCGTGACAATCGAAATAGAAATTTTTTCAATTTTTTTCGTGGAAGTTGTTTTTATTTCTGTAGATATCGCCGTTATTTTATGTATAGAAGGGCAGATAACAATTGGTTCTACGTGTATAGTTTTATATAAAATAAATTCTTTTTTAGTGCTTGGATCAATAACAAACGATGTAATCTCAATAAATTTTTTAATAGAGCGTAGTGATTCGCAGAGCGTTGATTTTGAATTTCATTTGAGGTGTACAAACAACTATTTTTGTCTATTCTAGAATATTGTAAAGCACTTGCAACGTCCAATTTCAATCTGACCGCAATATATTGTGGTACATTATTACCTTCCCCTAAGTAAGTTATCGATGATATTTTTAACCCTTTTTGTAATTTAATATTATTCACGTCATCGCAAAATTTTTTGACGATTTCAGAGCAATCTTGATAAATATGAGTATACAAAATGATTACGTATCGACGAAGATTGACATGTCTGATAATTTGTTGATTAACGTCATGCCGAATGAATTGCTTGCAACAATTCATGATTGGCTGCTTCGAATGGATACGCGGAATGTACCCATATAGGTCCCCAATTTACAACGCTATCAACTAGATGTAGTAACTGATGGATATTAAATGTCATAGCCGTCTTTGAAAACCATTTTTGAGTTTTATAACAAAACGCACAAGCAAATTTCTAACTTTGGCAACTTTAGTGAATGTTATATCATCTTGATTCAAAATATATACACTTTCTACAAATCAAGCCCAATATTTTACTTTTTTTTTATTTGTAAAAACTAACGAAAACAACGGGATGCTGTAGTATAACATAAAATTTTCCCACTCACGCGCCTTCCAGTTATCTCTATCAGCAAGCGACCTAGTTAAGCGACCTAATTTGGTGGGAACTTTAATTTTCACTAACACTACGTTCATATAGTATAAGACATATCTTATCTTCTGTTAATGTGTTTAAAAGATTTTTTGTAATTTGTTCAGCTACTCCAGTGAGGCAATGCATGGGATCGACCAAAAAACCAAGTACAATATCAAAATTTCTCAAATTGAATAACTGAGTTCCATAAAGAACTTCATTTGTACAGTCGACGTTATTGTTTACAATGTGATCCAAAAATTTTAACATATTTTTGTGCGTTCTTTTTGCTGGAGCAGGCACAATCATTGGGTATCTCATACTACCTCCTACGAATAACCCTGGATGAAGGCACCAATTACACCCGTAATGCCCATTAAACTGCTTGAGCCCTTGCATTGGAGCTCGAGCCACCGCGTCGACTACTGAAGCTATTACATATAATTTAAAGATACGCGTAGTGCCATTTATATTAAGTTTCATACCTTCAGTAGAAAATCGGTTCATTATACTGACAAAATGATTTAAATAGCTGGTCATTTCAGCTTTCTCTTTGCCAAAATACACAGCACAAGTGATCATATTATCTAGCCTCAATTGTGAGGGCAACTCATTAATCATGAGGTAGATTGGCCATATAGAATTTCGAGAGCTTTTGAATCTACTAGCGCCGTCTGTATTAAATATCGCAGTTATATAGCTATATCTTTCCTGTATTGGTAAGTCGTCTACAAATTTTTTATAACATCTTCAGTCGTAAAATCTTTGATGTAATTATTTTCGTGTATTCTAGTATTCACTATATAATTATAATAATCTATATGGTTACTCAGCAAGTCTTCTATAGCACTTGATAGGTTCATAGTAACAAAAAAATTTTCACATGACGGCGTCGACAAATCCATTTTTTCGTTGCAACTTTCGCATGTTAGCGATGCTTCTAAATTTTTCAATTCTCCTACATATATTTTACACTTTAGGCATATAGCGTGAAATTCTGCATTACTTTGAGGATTAAATATTTTATTTAGCATATATTTAGTGTCAAACATAATTGGCTGCTGGAACATGCAATTAGTGAATCGCAATAGATTTATTAAGGCTGATACCGATAAATTATTGTGCAATGCATATTTAAGAGTCATTAGCAGAATTTCACCCATAGATATGTTGACCATTACATGGACTTTTTCTAAATTTTATCTTCGCAGATTGAGCTTTCAAAGTTTTTTGGATAGCATAAATTATTTTTTAAGCTAGTTGACTTATCAGTAGAAGTAAGTATTTCTTCGATTATTGTTGTCATAGCACTGCACGGTTCGTAGAGCTTTCCTTCGTCTATCAAGGGAACCTAAAATTTAAGACATTTTGTATGGTCATGAATCTGTGTTGCCGACACAACACATGCTACACTACATCAACTCTGCGGCGGCAGTACCAGAGCTGCCGTCTCGCACTCTGCGCGCGCACCGACACTTAATGTTGTGATATCGAGGACACGGGAGTATGGGTGTGATACAATTAGTGGTTTACAGTTAAAGTGTATTGACAGGGTCGCGAGAGCGTACGTCCAGCATGATAGCTCCGTGGCCCGTCCACGTCTCTGACTCATTCCCATCTGTGTCTCTCTTAGACACTTAAGAGGGCGCTACTGAAGGCGCGCTCTCTCGACATCCTTCCTTTTTTATTAATACGATTCTTTTGATGATGCTTACAATTTAAATAAAAGATTACATAGGAACAAATACATATATACGCAGAAATATGTTAGTCGAAACCATAGCGCGCAGGCTGTTTTTTATCACGCTCCGATCTACGCATAGTAGTTACATTATTGGTTTCGGTATGTGTCAATACACTATCAGCTAGTCGCTGCGCTTCTACACTTATACCGTTAGTCTGATTACCGTTGTCTAATCTATTATTACAATTATAATTCGGCTCGCTCGTAGGCACAATATTTGGCACAATGGCGTATTCACGTGGTTGTACATTATTTAGATCGCTCGGTAGGATGACTGAATCCTGGTTACATTGGTTTATCTTTTCGATATACGGCGCTGGAATCAAATGCCATCGATTTCTCTTAACTACGTTACCGTTCGATTTTTTTACAATATATGCGTTGGGGCTTTCGCTTACTTTTATTATCTGAGCATAGCGTCGCATATCGATAATCCATACCCGATCGTTTGCGTTTAATTTTGACAAATTTTTTACGCGATGACGTTTATTGTAATAATACTCCTGTTTTTCCTTTCTCTCTTTTTCTTTGATCGAGATTTTTTTGTGGTCTTTGAAAGTACCTAGTTGCCTAGGATGTATAGGGACAGTGGATCTGATTTTTCGTGAGAACATTAATTCCGCGGGCGAATATCCGTTTTCCAGCGGAGCTGCTCTGTAGGCTAATAGACCTAAACAAACGTTTTCGGATTTTGCAATTATACTTTTCGCAATTTTTACAGCGGACTCAATTTCGCCATTGCTTTGAGAAAATTTCGGAGAACTAGTAATGTGATTTACATCCATTCGTTTACAAAACTGCGCAAATTTACTTTTAAACTGCGATCCGCAATCGCTTCGCACAATTTCTGGAATACCGTATCTACAAATCAAAACTTCACAATTAGCAATTGTTGCTTCTTCTGTCAAAGAAGGCATCTCCGAAATTTCGAAAAAACGAGAATAATAATCGGTGGTTATCATGTACCACTTTTTGCATTTGAAACAATCGATGCCTATCTTTTGCCAAGGTCTATCGGGAAAATTTTCTTTTACGAAAGGTTCCTTTATATTTCTGCGCTTTTCAATACAATTCGGACAAAACTCGATCAAATTTTTTAATTGTAAACTTATGCCTAACCACCACACTGATTGTTTTGCTCTATCTCTGCATTTATTTATTCCCAAATGTCCTTCATGCAACTTTGTTATTACATCGAGTTGTAGAGGAGGAGGAATCATTAACCTGTCGTTATACAATAACAAATCTTGTACATAAGAAAAACTTTCTTTTAATTAGAAATATGGTAACAACCCATCCGGCAATTGACTTTTTTTAGGCCATTTTCTTAAACAATAATCGATTAGTTTCGAACAAATAAAATCGTTTTTTTGTTCTTCACATATTCTTTGTAAATAATTTTCTTTTATAGGTAAGCTATTTATAACAAGATTTACGTAGGCTTCTGTTTCTTTTTCTAAATCATTCTCACTCTTGCTCTCAATTGGAAATCGTGAAAGCGTGTCTGCTAAAACTAACTGTTTCCCGGGAATATGAAATATGTTATAATTATAACGCATTAGCCGCATCCTTATTCGTTGTAAGCGGGGAGTAATTTCGTCCAATGGTTTCGTTTTTAAAATTTGTTAAAGCGGCTTGTGGTCGGTCTCTAAAGTCACATCGATGCCTGTAATGTAGTCTTTAAATTTATTCGCGGCAAACGCGAGGGCTAATACCTCTTTTTCTATTTGACTGTATTTACTTTCTGTCGACGTGAGCGTTCTCGATACGTATGCTACGACTTCGCGCGACTTATCGGCGTCTTGCTGTATAAGAGCTGCTCCGAGACCGTAACTTGAAGCATCGGCCTGAATTATTATATCTTTTTGGTAATCGAAGTGAGCTAAAACCGGTGATTTTAACAGTAAACTTTTCACGTTTTCGAAGGCCCTTTTTTGTGGTTCGCCTCAGATAAACGTTGTATTGTCTTTTAGCAATGAGTTAAGCGGTTCGAGTAACATTGATTTGTTTGGAACAAACTTTGCCACGAAATTAACTGTACCGAGAAATTGTTGCAGGCTTTTCACGTCTTTCGGTTCGGGGAATTTGCGTATTGCCTTTAATCTTTCTGGTAAAATCTGTATACCTTTTTTAGATATTCTATGACCTAAAAAATCTATCTCCGTAACACCGAACTAGCCTGTTAAGTACTATTTTTAAAATGTTATCATGCTCCTCTATCGTCTGCAAAAATCATGACATCGTCCACATGACATATTACATTTGATAAATCAGCAAATAACTCCGCAAACATCTTTGAAAAATAATCGGACGCACAATTTATACCGAATGGCAAACCCGTGCTGTTGTATCTTCCGTAGGGAGTAATAAAAGTAGTCAAAATTTGGTTTTCTTCCGATAATTCTACTTGATGGTAGCCCGCATTTGCATCTAACTTTGAGTAATATGTTGCTCCCCTTACTCTAGCTAAGGATACGTCTACTTTTAGAATCGGATATACGTTGCGTTTTACGCTATCATATAAAATCGTATAATCGCCGCATACTCGAATATCGTCACCTTTAGGTACAACTACAATTGGGCTACACCATTCTGTCGGCTCGTTTACGGGGATGATAACGCCCTTCTTTTCTGATTTGTCTAGATTATCTTTTAGTTTTTTCAATAAAGGTATAGGCACAACTCGTGGAGTAGTTACTGCGTGCGGCTGAGCATTATCTTTCAATTGTATCGTCAATTTGCGTTTAAATCGTCCTAATCCGTTAAAAACTCGAGGATATTTTTTTATCGAATCGAATTTACAATGAGATTTTTTTGCGCGACTTTCCATGTTCAGAGCATTTACAACTTTTATTAGATCAAATTGTTGAATATCAGGTTTACCTAATAAATATCTATCTAATCCTTTGATTACATACGCTTTAATATTTTTTATAACATTTGCTCTTTTTAATTTTAAATAGATAAAACCTACTACCAACATTCTTTTGCCATTAGCGCTGTAAATAATTTTATCAGTATTTTGAATCTTACTTAGAAGTTCGCGATTTATGTTTTTATACGGAATAATCGTGAGAACTACTTGGTTTATGTTTTACCACGCCGATGAACTGGGCGTTGAAAATATTGCTTTCCTCCTCTTCCTCTGAAGACTCGCCTTGTACGGCGTTGACGTTCTTGGAACGGCATACTTTGTCCCAGTGACCTTTCCTCTTACATCGTCGGCAAGCAGATTTCAATGCTGGCCATTTCTTCGGGTTTTGATGCCTCGGTAATCCACATCGAAAACAATTCTGATTTTCAAGCATTTCACCACTCTCTTTCTTGTTGTGATTTTGGGCGATAGGCTTTTTTATAACGCTATTCACTTCACTACGATCAGCACTTTTTGAACGTAAAACCATGCTTTGCTTACTTTGCATCTCCGCTTGTTGTACCAGCGTTATTGCCCTTTCTAGCGTGAGATTAGACGTGAGTTGCAATCGCTCCGAAGCTCTAACGTCTTTGACTCCGATTACGATACGATCACGGATTAAATCATCTTTTAATTAACCACAATCACACTTTTCTGCTAATGTGTGCAGTGCAGTAATAAAGGCATCAACACTTTCAGATTCTTCTTGGACCCTTGAATTGAATTTGAACCGTTCAAAAATAACATTCTTTTTCGGAGAAAAATATTCGTCGAATTTTTTCCGTACTTCTGCGTAAGGCGTCGTATCTGCTAGGTTAGGAAATATACGCGTCAAAACATCTTCAGCTTCTTCCCCCATCGTGTAGCATAGCAAATCTACTTTCTCTTTTTCTGGCCTGGAATTTACATTTGCGAACGTTAAGTATCTTTGGAAACGCTTTATCCAGACCGGTCATGCTTCAGGTTTAGAAAACTCAAATTCTCTGGGAGGTTGCACATTGGAAGCTGCTTGCCCAGCAGCTTGGGAAATAGCCTGGCTTTGTACTCCAGTATCGGTCGAATCTTGTGTGCTCGTCATATTATTTTATTTGAAAACACTGATGCTTCTTATTTTTTTTTTTTTCACATTACGAACGATCTTAACACCACTTAGGCGATTCTTACTGCTTTTTCTTGGCTTAGATGCTGCCTTAGCGTAGAAATTTAGTCGTCACTTTTATTCACTGCGTCGATGCTAAATTTAACTTCTATTTCTGACACCATGCTGTGATATCGAGGACACGGGAGTTTGGGTGTGATACAATTAGTGGTTTACAGTTAAAGTGTATTGACAGGGTTGCGAGAGCGTACGTCCAGCATGATAGCTCCGTGGCCCGTCCACGTCTCTGACTCATTCCCATCTGTGTCTCTCTTAGACACTTAAGAGGGCGCTACTGAAGGCGCGCTCTCTCGACACTTAAAACGCCGGCATAAAACATTTTGGGAGTGACGCCTGAGCCACCGGTCTGGCCAACACGAGGCTCTTCAAAGATTCAAAAATTTTTTAATTTCGTCATCATCCGGCCCCAACGTCCAGTGAAAGACGCAGAAAACGTACTGCGCAACCCCTTTGCATTTCTGCCGTAATTAAATTAAAGTCTTCGGCAAAATTTTGCTCTCGATAATCCGACTTAAACTAAAAACCTTAAACTTAAACTAAAAACCACGTGCGCGACCGTTAAAATTTCAAATATCACAAAGGCCTCTGGGCCACACACCTTTACACACCGTCCAACGGACGTAAAACATACACACCGTCTCACGGACGTAAAACGCACACCGTCTCACGGACGTTATACAAAAATTCAAAATACACAAAGCCTCAGGGCTACACACACATACACACCACACGTGTACCAGCTCACACATTAACACATGCGTCTCAGCAGACCACAAATGCGTCTCAGCAGACCAAATATACGATGCAATTAATTGGCCACTAAAGCGTTAATTAATTGTCCATCTCAGCGTCTCAAATAGACCAGCTTGTTTCAAAACTCCTTAATTTAGTGTGTTGAATGCATGAGAGTTACGTGTGATTGTATCTGTGGTGCCGTGATACTAATCTATTTATTTTGTTCGTAAATAAATTTGGGTTTTTTTTTATGCCTCATCTAGGCTTTTTTCCCAAACAAAAACCTAGTGTCTATTTTATTTTAAAACACCTCGAATAATTAATACTAAAATTCCAATAACCCAAAATTCATTCTTCGTAAATCTAAAAACATAAAGCGGGTATGCCGCCTAGGGCATAACGACTTACACGTCAGAACATGGTGCCTCCTGTGAGGTTTGATTTCGATTCCTCATTAAAAAAAAAAAAAACAGAGTGATATGATTATGCTACTCGGTTTACGGACTTTAGTGCGTTCGGTATATTGCGTCATAAGGACTCATCAAAAGGACAAAGACATTTCATCAGCCAAGTCTTTCTTGCCAGCCTTTTCGGTCGCTTCCAGGAACGCTCCACCAGGCTACCGCACGAACTTCAATACAAGATAAGTGGTTCTATTTCCAAGAAGTTACACTTTCTTCGAGGTTGATATACTTTCATCCTCTGCCTTTTATTTTATTCTTTATTTATTTGTTCATCATAATTTATTTAATCGTTCGTTAGAATTTCCTCATTTTTTCTTTTCATTCGTCATGATTGTCGGTAAAATATCAATCCCATTAGAAGTTAGGCTCGGAGTGTTGCACGAGCAACCTTTTAGGACTTGTTGTCACTTTTGCGTCCGAGGTGACAATCGACACTGATATACTCTTTTTTTATTTTTTATTTTTTTTCTTCTCAGTTTTTTCTTTTATTGTGTTTTCTTGCTTAATTAATTAAATTCAAGTTTTTTATTAATAAGTTAATTTCGCGTTAATTAATTTGAATTAATTTATTTGTTTCAAGTAGTTTGTTTGTTTTTTTGAAAAGTATAGTAGTATTATTTGTTTTACATTAAGTAAATTAAGTTGCTATTTACGCGTTTTGTTTATTATATTTTATTATCATATCTAGAATTAGTTACATTAGTTCTTTCATTTTTTAATCCAAAATGTCGCTAAATCAAAATCAACAACAGCGTGTCGCCTACATTCTTAGAAAGAGGCAGACATTCCAGATGCAACTTTCTAAACTTGAGGTTCTGTTGCAAGAACCTAATTGCGACCCAATGAACGCAAAAATGAGGTTTGAAAGTCTCCAATCCCTTTACAAAGCCATGTTAGGGTATAATGACGAATTGGCTGGTTTAGAACCAGACCACACCTATCTTGACACCTTTTCCGAACTCGATACCCGCTATTTCGATGCTGGCGCGTTGATGGCAAGCAAGCAACCATCGAGGTCAGCACAATCTTTCCATCCTGCGAGTAACTCTACCTTATTACAAGCAAGCAATGCGAGTAATGTAACCTTGACGTCGCGTCTGGAACTACCCCGACTTCCTCAAGTTCAGCTACCTTCATTTGATGGTAACAGAGAGAAGTGGGCGGAGTTCAAGAGCAAATTCATCGCTCTGGTTCATGAATGAACTGATATCAGTGACGCAGTCAAGGCTAGTCAGTTGTTTGCCCATTTGACTTCTAAAGCCCTCGACAAGGTATCTCGTTATGATCCTTGCGAAGGTGATTATATGAAGGCCTGGCAAACCCTGCTCGATTTTTACGACCAAAGGCGCCTCGTCGCCGTTCACTATCTCAATGCCATTCTTGATCTTCCAAAATTGACCAGTGCTACTACCGATGGGTTTTCGTTGTTGGTGGATAGGACTCGTCAACACTCTCACATTCTGACTCGTCTCGATGCCGGATCAGGCGAAGACTTTATGGTGAGGGTCGTTGAACGTTGTCTGCCGCCGGCCGCATTGAGCCGTTGGCAGGACCATCTGGATACCGACAAACTGCCCAAATTAGACGATTTGTTAAAATTCCTAGAGAAAAATGTCTTCAAGTTACAGGCATTGGAGGATTCTTCTGGCTTAAACAGTCACGCTCGCAAAAAACCTAGTAGTTCTTCATCGGAAGGGTCAAATAAGAACTTCAAAACAGGTGGTGGGTCTTTTGCCACCACAGCTTCTTCACCTTCCACTTCTGATTCTTCAAATTCTCATACTCTTATCTGTTTTAAATGTAAGGGCGCTCATCGGTTACATCAATGCAGCGAATTCCTCCAGTTGCAACCAGAGAAGCGTTTTGATTTTATCAAGGCGAGCAGCATTTGTCGCAATTGTCTCAGGATCCATCCTTTTGCTTGTACCAATAAGGGGCGTTGTAGGCAGTGCAACAAATTCCATCACAGTCTTCTTCACGATAACAAGATATCTTCTCAAGAAGATAGCAAACCATCATCATGACTAGTCTATCCCTCGTATTCTTCCATAGCATTTTCTTCGGATTCACAACTGATGCCCACAGCGGTCATCAAGGTCCGCAATCAGCGAGGAAAGTTTGTCCAAGCACGCACTCTCTTAGATTCTTGTTCCACTGTTAATTTCATTTCTGAAAATTTTGCAAATTCATTAAATTTGCCTAAGCTTAGTTCTTGTGTAAAGATTGGAGCAGTTGACAAATTGAGCACTGTTTCAAAATATCAAGTTAAAATCATTTTTCAGTTAGTTTACAATAATTTTCAGTTTCAATTAAATTGTTTAATAGTTCCTAATATTGCGGGAGTCGTGCCCAATGACACCTTTTTTCGAAATCAATTTAATATACCTGGTAACATTCATCTGGCAGATCCTCAATTTCATCTTCCGAAGCCAGTAGATCTTCTGCTGGCATCCAGTACAACGTTCTCAGTATTGAACGTTGGTCAAATAAAGCTACATCATCATGATTCCACTATCGTTTTACAAAAAACCTCATTAGGTTGGGTTGTTGTTGGCGGTACAAATAACCTCGTTGCTTCAACTTCAAGTGTTTGCAACGTCGTCAAACTTGACAAGCTTCTTGAACGGTTCTGGATTATCGAAGATTTCGATCACGAACCCGTCAAGTTACGAGACGAGGTTGCGTGCGAGGAACATTATTCCAAGTACACCTCTCGTGATCCCATTTCAGGTCGTTATGTCGTCCGTTTGCCTTTCCGGGACAACAAATTTGATCTAGGAGGGTCTAAACTACAAGCCCTAACTCGTTTCCATGCCCTTGAAAGGAAATTTGAATGTAAACCATCCTTTAAGCAAGAGTACTCCAAGTTAATGGAGGAATAAATCTCTTTGGGTCACATGGTTCTGTGCAACGAAATCAGTCTCGATGGTTAATACTATCTTCCTCATCACGCTGTGATTAAAGAATCCAGCGAAACCAAGTTACGGGTAGTTTTCGATGCGTCAGCCAAAACATCGACTGGTATTTCGTTAAATGATGTGCTGATGGTTGGTCCTACCATTCAAAACACTATCTTCGAACAAATCCTTCGCTTTCGCATTCATCCTTATGTGATCACTGGAGACATTGAGAAAATGTACCGGCAAATCTTGGTTCATCCAGATGATCGCAAATTCCAAAAGGTTTTATGGTATCATCAAGGAAAAATTCAGTCATTCAAACTTAATACTGTCACCTTCGGCATGGCTTCTGCCCTATTTCTGGCGATTCGCACTATTCAGCAACTCGCTCGGGACGAAGCTCACCAGTTCCCACGTGCAAGTAAGCTTCTCTTGAGAGATTTTTATGTCGATGACTTCATTTCTGGAGCCGACACTCTCGAGGAGATAGTTGCTATTCGGGACGAAATGGTCACTTTGCTTCAACGAGGTGGTTTCATCATCAGAAAATGGGCTTCAAACCACCCTAATGCATTATCCCATCGAACAAAAGATCTTCGACCTCGATTCTGCAGTTAAAGAACGAATGGTGCAGAAAACTCTGGGAATCGTTTGGAATTCTCAGGAAGATCTGTTCCAGTATTCTTTGACTCCAGTCGATCCTCAAACTTCATCCACCAAAAGAAAACTTCTTTCGGAAATATCTAAAATTTTTGATCCTCTCGGATTACTCGGACCCATAACCTTATATGCCAAAGTCTTAATTCAAGACTGCTGGAAAGCCAAGGTAAAATGGGACGAGTCCTTGCCCCAAGATATCCATTCAAAATGGAAGACTCTGGCTAACCAACTACCTCTCTTACAAAATCTTTGCTTTCCTCGACAATTATTGCTTCAGCAACCTATCAAAATTGAATTACATGGTTTTTGTGACGCCTCTCTTCATGGCTACGGAGCATGTCTTTTTGTGAAATCGACTGATTCGCGGGAGAACACCTTGGTCAGGCTTATCGCTAGCAAGTCCAGGATGGCTCCCCTGAGTGGAGTTACGATTCCGCGATTAGAATTATGCGCTGCATCAATCCTGAAAAGGTTGTAAGTAGAAGTCAAAAAACAACTAGACTTCTCAATTAATCGAAGTATTTTATGGTCGGATTCGACGATCGTCCTCTGTTGGCTAAAAAAAGCGCCTCATCTTTTGAGAACGTTTGAATCCAACAGAGTCGCCGATCTTCAATCTTTAGACAATCAAGTCGAATGGAGACATGTGCAATCCAAAGACAATCCTGCAGACGCCCTCTCTCGAGGCCAGCTGCCATCGGACTTTGCCGAGAACACTTTATGGGTATCTGGTCCAAGTTGGCTGGCTTCGGCTGAATCCAAATGGCCTTTTCAAAATCCACCATCCTCTCAAAATTTACCGGGGCTGCATGCACGGAGTCGTGTTTGACTATAGCTCCTTCGTCTTCTTCTTCTACTGGTGACGACATTCTTTCACGATTTTCATCGTATGAACGGTTAGTCAGAGTTATAGCACTCATATCTCGTTGGAGACAGCCTTCACGAGATGTAGAAAAATCTACTCCATCACGTTCGGATTTCAAAAATCCTTCTGATCGTACGAGGAAAGGAGTCGAATGTGTTCGACCCTTGCTCACTTCTGAAATTATTAGTTCTGAGAACAAGATTTTATCGCTTGTTCAAAAACAAGGTTTTTCAACTGAATATCGTCATCTATCCGAACTCATCAATGGTGTACGGAAAGGTACTCCTTTCAACAAGTTATGCCCATTCATTGGAACTGACAAACTAATTCGAGTAGGAGGTCGTCTGAACAAATCTCAGCTCCCATATGATCAGAAACATCCAATTTTAGTACCTGCTAATCATCATGTGACTCAATTGATCATCTGTCAATAGCACGAAGTTAACCTTGACGCTGGTGTTCAATCTACCCTTTATGCTATTAGGATTAAATTCTTCATCCTCAATGGAAAGTCTCAGGTACGAAAGATCACCCGCGATTGTGTTAGGTGCATTCGACAAAATCCCCCAGTTGGTCATGCCAAGATGGCGGATCTGCCTGAACCGAGGGTTAGTCAATCCGCTGCTTTTTCTCATACCGGAGTCGATTTCTTCGGTCCTATTAATATCAAAGAGAAGGCTCACAAAAATAGGTCTTTTCTCAAAGCCTATGGCTGTGTTTTTATCTGTTTAGCCTCCAAAGCAGTGCATATTGAACTGGCGACCGATCTTTCCACACCCGGATTCTTATCCGCATTTCGCAGGTTCATCGCTCGAAGAGGGTTACCGGCTCATGTCTATTCCGACAACGGAACCAATTTCGTAGGAGCTTGTAAGGAGTTGAATGACATCTTTAAATTCTTCAATTCAGAAGATACTCAAAGGAGTCTGACAAAGTACGCCATCTCCAAAAGGATTGAATGGCATTTCAATCTTCCTCTATCTCCTCATTTCGGAGGTCTGTGGGATGCCGCTGTCAAAAGTTTTAAACACCATCTCAGACGGATTGTCGACAATCAACTCACTTATGAGCAATTGAATACCCTTCTTATTGAAATCGAAGCGATCTTGAATTTCCGCCCTCTTTGCACTTTTTCATCAGATCCAAACGATCCTCTAGCTATAACACCAGCTCACCTACTTATAGGTAGACCTCTAAATGCATTGCCTGAAGAATCGTTACTTTCAGTTCCAGATAATCGACTCTCCACGTACAAGTTTCTGTCCAAGGCTCGACAGAACTTCTGGAATAAATGGCATCAAGAATACCTACATGAACTACAGGTTCGACAGAAGTGGAACCAATCCACCTCAGAGCTAAAACCCGGTGTCGTAGTCCTACTCATTGAGGACAACGTCCCTTGCGGAAAATGGCCATTAGGTGTCATCCTCGAGGTGTTCCCTGGAAGCGACCACATCGCCCGAGTTGCATCAGTCAAGACTGCTTCGGGCACATACAAAAGGAATATCACTCGACTTTGTATTCTACCTATTCTTTAAGGAAATCAAAAGTATTACAACAAGTCATCCCTCGAAACTAAGTGCCACAGATGTGCGCGATTTGGCTTGCCGTATCAGAGTTGAGCCCTTTCGTATTCTGTGAGCAATAAGCCTGGCCCGCGACATGCAGAGGCTGAGTTCTCTGTAGCCAGAAGGCCAAGAGAATCGACTCTTGTTCGCGCGGTATCCTGATCTCATTGTCTCACTTAGTCAAGTATACTTAGGTCAACGAAAACACTTGTAAATAATTCATGTCCATTTCAGTGTATGGACTATAATTACATTGTAATCAACAAGGCAATCCCTCCAAAGGAAACTCCGCTTTCTTCTAACGTTGATCGTAAAATAACGCATCAAATCTGATTTCATGTAATACTTCGTTACGTTGTACACTTAAGATATAAGAAACTCGTTTGTATGTGTGATTCTTGATGTATTTTAATCAAACAAGGCAGTCCCTCCAACGGAAACTCAGCCTTCCGACTTATCTATTTAGCATTAATTATAGCAAACCAAAGATTTGCACCAAATTAGAACTTAAGTTAAATATGTATCTATCGATTGTTGTTTCTCTTTCTCCTATTTATTGTATTATTTCATAATCTACCTCATGTTGTTTCACCACCACACATTCCGCAGCCCTGGCCGGGAGTATGTATGGTCATGAATCTGTGTTGCCGACACAACACATGCTACACTACATCAACTCTGCGGTAGCAGCACCAGAGCTGCCGTCTTGCGCTCTGCGCGCGCACCGACACTTAAAACGCCGGCATAAAATATTTTGGGAGTGACACCTGAGCTACCAGCCTGGCCAACACGAGGCTCTTCAAAGTTTCAAAAATTTTTTAATTTCGTCATAATCCGGCCCCAACGTCCAGTGAAAGACGCAGAAAACGTACTGCGCAACCCCTTTGCATTTCTGCCGTAATGAAATTAAAGCCTTCGGCAAAATTTTGCTCACGATAATCCAACTTAAACTAAAAACCATGTGCGCGACCGTTAAAATTTCAAATATCACAAAGGCTTCTGGGCCACACACCTTTACACGCCGTCCAACGGACGTAAAACATACACACCGTCTCACGGACGTAAAACACACACCGTCTCACGGACGTTAAACAAAAATTCAAAATACACAAAGCCTCAGGGCTACACACACATACACACCACACGTGTACCAGCTCACACATTAACACATGCGTCTCAGCAGATCACAAATGCGTCTCAGCAGACCAAATATACGATGCAATTAATTGGCCACTAAAGCGTTAATTAATTGTCCATCTCAGCGTCTCAAATAGACCAGCTTGTTTCAAAACTCCTTAATTTAGTGTGTTGAATGCATGAGAGTTACGTGTGATTGTATCTGTGGTGCCGTGATACTAATCTATTTATTTTGTTCGTAAATAAATTTGGGTTTTTTTATGCCTCATCTAGGCTTTTTTCCCAAACAAAAACCTAGTGTCTATTTTATTTTAAAACACCTCGAATAATTAATACTAAAAATTCCAATAACCCAAAATTCATTCTTCGTAAATCTAAAAACATAAAACGGGTATGCCGCCTAGGGCATAACGACTTACACGTCAGAACACATTTCTTAGCAATGTGGAATAAATTATATTTCATAGAATTGAGAGTACGTTAAACAAGTTTATGCTGGACAAATGTGAACAAGTTTAAACAAGTTTTGTCAGATACTTGAATTAGTACATTACGCAATGGGCACGGACAGGGTTTATTTGCCAAACGAGAAGATTACGGTATGAGCCGAAGGCGAGTTTGGCAAAAAAATTCTTTTTGCAAATAACAATGAACCTTAAAAAAAAACTTCAATACTCAAGCTTGCTAATACGTTTCTAGGTCAACAATGCATGTAACGCATTGAAAAAATCATCAGGAGCGAAAAATCCGTTATGAGCATTTGATTTGAAATTAGGTTACATAAATGGAAACGATACTTATTGTCGCGTAATTGATGACAAATGATGTGAGATCTGCAATTGCTCGCTGCAGAACGAACGATATTTTTTACTATCGTGCGTCTGACAAAAGGGCTTCCCGTTATAAGAGCGCCACGGGAGCGAAGTGCAGCAGGAGCAACTTCGCCAGACGTAACTTAATCTTCAAACTTGCAAGAGCCAATATCTTACAAAATCAAAACTCTTTTGCTTCTTTGAAGATACGCTGCGATATAGCTATTTCAACGTCAATAAGAATGAACTACTTGCGCGTGAATTCGACAGCTCAAACATTTCAAGTATCCAATCGCAAATCAAGCGAGTGCACACATAAGATCGAGTTAGTTATCAGCCGTGAAAAGTTATTTACTAATCCAATTCATAAAAAAATGATTAAATAGCAAGATTTTCAAATAGTATTCATTTTTCATAAAACAACTAGTCTTTTTTTATTTAAAAATATTTGGAAATGAAAGATTCAATTTTATGTTTATAATATGATTTTTTCAGTCTCATCACTG
The DNA here is from genome assembly GCF_024137745.1 of Phymastichus coffea. Taxonomy (NCBI): domain Eukaryota; kingdom Metazoa; phylum Arthropoda; class Insecta; order Hymenoptera; family Eulophidae; genus Phymastichus; species Phymastichus coffea. The sequence continues at coordinate 2,084,662 of NW_026706827.1, forward strand.
CCATACCCATCTTAAATATTTACAATTTTGAAATTTCTATACTCGATATTTTGTCAAGAAGTGATGAATTATATCGTGGTCGAAATGAACGCAGTGCTTACCTCTATAGAATGAACATATTTTTCAATAACATTGGACTGGGAAGACTCAGGATTTTGTAATTCAGGAATATAGTATTCTTCCTGTGCATATTATTCCACTGCATCAGCCATATTAATGCAAGGATTGCTTGCAGAATCTTGATGCTGTTAAGTATAGAATGAATTTTGTATAATTATCATAAAAAAATAGGAGCTTTTTTAATTATTCGATCCCAAATTTAGTTACCTGTTGACTACCTTGTTCTAAAAAACTTACATAACTTTTCATATCATATCTTTCTTATTCATATCTTCTAAATTTTAAGTTCGAAAATACTTGTTGTATTCTGTTTTCAATTTTTTGTGTGGATTCATGTAGAAAAAATATATACTAGCAATTGGGTATTTGCTTTTGGTTAGTTTTCATAAATTATTTTTATATTATATAGTGTAAAAATAATTACTCTAGTACGCGCCTGTAAAAAATAAAAATCAGTAGTATTTGATCAAATTTCAGAAATCATTCATTATTACTTACATATACAAAACCTTAAGGTGAAACTGACTTAATTGACATTTACGTTTTGAATATATTTTCAATCAGCATAGCGGTAAACAACAAAATCCTTATGTTACCATGGCAATGGAATATGTTTGATAAAAAGAATCTTAACCGGTTCTCAAAAGGTAGTTTGCACTGAGAAATATATTGCTTTATTAGTACTTACTACTCTCCAGACTTTTGTTCGATATTGAATCTATTATGTGGTGTAACGGGGTAAAACCGTTTAATTATTTTATGCGCGTAAATACTCTAAAAGGACGCGCGTAGTTAATTATGCTCAGTACGCAAATCGGAGAGCATGTAAAGATAGTCGCCAGTCAACCAGTATGTTCTCTTACCGAAGGAAAGTGTAAATAACCTATAATCAATCGGGAGTGAGTGGAAGCTATAAGATATGAGAGAATCAAAGAAAACACTTGTTAGTAATATAAATTGGATCTTTTATTATCCCTCATACTCTACAGAAGGTCGGCCCGCGCGTTTGTTTACGTTCACGCTCGCTCATCGGCAACACGCTTTGCCGGTACGCTCGCTGTTCTTCGTTAATAGAGACGCTATTACATGCACGCTTTGAGAATGATATTTATTCGTCAATTAGATAACCGCGATCGCGAGATTAAGCTGGCCAGCTTACCTTATATTTGCAGGCGATCGGAGAAGTCACAAATACCTCGCACAGAGCGGAACTGTTTTTATTGTTTCTTTCGCGGGTCGCGAGTTCGCGCACGTTGCGGTTTCGCCCTCGATGGCGAAACCTCACACACACTTCCGACAGCTCGTGCTCTCCTTCCTCTGCAATCAAGCCAGTGGATGTCTGGCACCTCGGGGTAGCTGTCACGGCTATCTGACACAAGCTGAATATCACTGATCTGGCGTGTAGTCGTCAAGGGCACGTGAATCGGCGATAACAATAGCGAAAGCGGGCGGACACTATGATGGTCTAAGCTTCACTAGTTCGATTTCAATCGCGCGCGTTCCGTCTGCTCGCGTGCCGAATTCCTTCGTTACGTATTTTGTCCCCCCGGCAGGTGCTGCCCTCACAGGCAGCAATTAAGTTAAATAATCAGCGCTAATTTGAGGTTTACCGTCACAGTGGGCACGAGTGCGTTTTGAAGGCTCGGACAAAAACTATTATTACATATCAGCAGAGTATATTAAGTTGGGTAAAAATGATAAATCTCATATTTATCCTAGAGACGAAAACGATTTCGATATAAATCTAATATATTATGTCCGATGGGACTGTGAGGAAAACTGCAAAGACGAACACAAGAATGGTGTACATTTCCGCTTCTACAGGGCAAGGATATCATTACTCGGAGGTGAGTTTTTCATTTTTTTCCTCCGCTTAGTTTTCGCGAAGTAGTGCTCGGATTGATCTTTAAATCTATAGAGCTGACAAATTGGTGCGGCCAATCTTTGATAAACGCCTATGTTAGATTATTTTATTAGCACCGTTATTTGAACTATCGCGTTTGATTTTCTGTTTTATTATTATGGTTCTTCAAAAATTATACTTATAACCTATAATCAAAAGTAACCACGAAGAATACAATTTTTTTAAATAAAAAATAATTTTTTATTTTCATATACAGTCATTTGTAAAGGTGCAAAAGACTATTTTATTGAATTTGAAAAATATATTAGAGCACGCTAAGCTGCGGCACGCAGACAGTTGAAGTTGTACATCACGTAGCATAGTGCAGCACAATGAAAATGTAGTGAGGAAAATGTGTTCACACTGTTGACTGCATGAATTGTTTTTTGCTCATATAAAAGTACAATCAAAAAATAAAATCAGAGCCCATAATAGTGTCAATTTTATTTTTTATTTGGAACGGCATGATTGTAAGAATTTGCATTATAAGCTCTACTAATACTATTTTTATTTTTGACCAGAAAGTAAAGAAGCCATCAAGAAAAAAGAGGAATTGAAAGCTAAGTCAAGAAATGGTCGCATCCGAATGACTGAAAGAGTAGAGACCACGATCACAAGTACAGAAACGAATGACATTTCCGATGGTGATACGGAAGTGGAGATTGAAAATCCATCTGATGAAGAGATGAAAGAGGCAAAGAAGAGGAAAAAGGTATAAATATTTATTTACATACTGATTTTTTCTATAGTATAAGTGCATGAAGATTTTTATTTCGATCATGAATATATGATGAACATTCCACTTCTTGACTTAGCTTTCAACTCCTCCTTTTTCTTGATGGCTTCTTCACTTTCTGATCAAAAATAAAAATAGTATTAGTAGAGCTTATAATGCAAATTCTTACAATCATGCCGTTCCAAATAAAAAATAAAATTGACACTATAATGGGTTCTGATTTTATTTTTTGTTTGTACTTTTATATGAGCAAAAAACTATTCATGCAGTCAACAGTGTGAACACATTTTCCTCACTGCATTTTCATTGTGCTGCACTATGCTATGTGATGTACCACTTTAACTGTCTGCGTGTCGCAGCTTAGCGTGCTCCAATATATTTTTCAAATTCAATAAAATAGTCTTTTGCACCTTTACAAATGACTGTAAATGAAAATAAAAAATTATTTTTTATTTAAAAAAATTGTATTCTTCGTGGTTACTTTTGATTTTAGGTTATAAGCATAATTTTTGAAGAACCATAATAATAAAACAGAAAATCAAACACGGTAGTTCAAATAACTTTCAAAATTAAATATAATGCAATTTATTACAGAGCCAAACAAAAAAATTCAAAGAAAAAGCCAGAAAATGTAGCTCGGCAAAAACATTAACTGAAGCCTTGAAAACTTACGGCAAAAATATGCCGCCGGTGTTACAAGAAGGTGGAGAACATGTGGGTCCTCCTGGCTCTCCTGGCGATTCGCAAGCAAATGAATCTATTGACGATCTTCTTGGCCTTTCAGATTCTCATATACCAGAGAACACTCGAATCTCTCTTTCTAGATCAGAAGTTTCGTTGAGCGAAATAAATCTAGGCGTAGTACCTATCTCACCAAGACGTTCATCCAGTTCAAGATCACGAATTTCGCCAGGCTCCCGATCTAGATCCAGATCACACTCGAGGTCGAGGCGTTCGCCAGGCTCTCGATCTAGATCCAGATCACACTCGAGGTCGAGGCGGTCACCAAGCTTTCCATCTAGATCGTACTGGGAGACTAGTTCGTACTCGAGATCTAGATCATATGCGAGACATGGATCTGGAACCAGATCGAGATTCAACGACACCACGAGTTCTAGGTCGATATCAACGCGTCAACCACGATGTGAATTAAGATCTATTTTAAGACCAGGTCTAGATCTAGTTTGAGGTCAATAATAAGCTCGAGCAGCAAGGAATCAATCGCGAAGGGTACCACGGCAGGTGAAATCGACGAAATTATGGATCAATTACCTCCTAATCTCAAAAGCAAAGTTTACGAAGTGTTTGAAGCTATGAAATATGAAAATGACAGTTTACGTAACAAACTATTAAGGCGATCAAGAAAAAAAAATGTTAATGTTCAAGGTAAAATATTAGTAGATATATATAAACAGCGGATAAAATCATTATACGTTACTACTCTTTAATAATAAAAATTGATTTTCTTAGACGACTACCAATATGTTGATGATAGTAACGTCGATTCAGACGGACCTGACGAAGTAGAGTTGTCCAATGAGCTGAAGCAGTTGGAACAGCCTTCCGGAGACAACATGGTAACAGTCAAATTACCATTTGAAAAAAAAATTCTATTATATCCGCCCTGTAGATCTCAAAAAATAAAGAGACACGTGATATAGGGCGGCAAAGTTTCTTAGTAATCTCACGATTATAAGTGAATACCATACAAAATCAGTGTGATGGTGACGTCATGAGCAAATTTCCCACGCTATATCTCGGTTAATTTTTGACAAATTGTAAAAAGAAATAAATACGTGTCTATTTACGAGATCTACAAACGGATATAATAGCATTTTTTCATTTTTAGATTAACATTTAGCATTTATTAAACATTAATTTTTTTCTTACGTAACTGGTGTATTTTTAGGTTTACGTTGGGCTAGGAAAAAGTTACTCCAAGCAATTATGGGAATATTACACAATGACAAAGAAAAGTGTATCTAAATTCCTGCGATTCATTTTGTTGAAATGTTTGTACAAGAAACATGAATTGGCTATAAAGTGTATTGATGAGGAGAGTACGTCAGTCTTGGTCAACAATAAGAAGCGAGAAGAGATGACACGTCGTGAATTGAGAACTATAAAAAGTGATAAAAATAACGTTTTATTTTTTTAAGTTCACTATAATATTGGACATCTCTTAGATACTCGAAGAATGATTTGTGCTATACACAAAAATTATAGCTAAATATACACTGCTTCAATTTGCAGCTCTTTTGCTTAATCACTGCAAGCGGCATGATCCAGCTGGCACCGGTGGATGGGCAGTAACATGGAAGGTATGCTACAAGCGGTGGATCGGTTATGCCATTCAAGATGCTCGGAGAGTAAAGAAACCTCCGCAAAAGAAAAGATTTTCTCAGAGTAACAAATCTTAAATTAAATGTGTATGCTTTGAATAAACACATTAACAAATACATGTCGGTTATTCAAGATTCTTCTCCTGGTTTTTTTTTCATTCTACAATGATTTAAAACTAAAATTTGTAAAATGATACAATTTTGTAAAAGTTTCCTTTATTGAATATGAAATTTACTGTGACATTAAAAAAAGTCTTTAATTTTTTATAATACCATGTGGGAAACTATATGAGCTTCAAAAAGCATGGTATAAAATTTTTAAAATCCTGTGTGGAAAACCATGTGGGGAACTCATGTGGGATTTCATTATTTATTTTTTGAAATACTATGTGGGAAACTACGTGGGGTATAAAAAATATAAATTTTTTGGAATCTCATATGTGAAACTACGTGGAATTCCAAAGACATTATTAAGTTTTTAAAATCCCATGTGGGAAACAATTATAGAAATAGTTCTCATTTCCCTCGTGGAATCTTCCGTAAGATCCTATATAAGATCCCACGTAAGATCGAATATAAGATCCCACGCAGGGATTTTCAACCGGGAGCCTTGTCATATGTATAAACAATTTAAAATATGTACAATTTGAGCATAATGAAATACTGAAGATGAAATACTCGTCCATTTTGTTACTTATTTATGTTAGAATTCAATTTCGTTCTTTATGAAAATATTTTCTGTGATGCCTTCAAATAATTAAAAGTAGACAAGCATTTTTCTGTTATTGACATTATTCATACTATTTTAGAAAAGATTAACAATGTACAAAAATAACTGATGTTAAACATACGTTCTCATATATATTTGTTAAAAGAAATTTTACTTTTCCTACTATCGTGCGCAAAGTTCGATTTTGCCACGCACATACGTTCACAAAGGGCCTTATTCCCGCACACTGGCTTAGTGTGCGGGAATGACAGGTGCGCATGCGCTCCTATACTTATAAAAATTCTATTTTTTACAAATTATTTAATTTACAGAACATTACTTTATAAATTGTTTATCAATTAAATACTCCATATTGTTAAAAAATATACAAAATAATTTATTTTCATCAAATTCATAAGTTTCATCATATTCATTTATAGTTCAATTCAAAAAGCTTGCTCTTTTTAGTTGTATTAAATTTTACTAAACTCTATATCTTCGAGCTTTAATCAATATTCTAATCCAATATTTGAACTTATATAATTTATGGGCATGTATACATATTATGTGTATATACTCCTAGTCAACTTAAGGTTATGTTAAATATTTATAGTTCCCACCACACGAATACATTAATAATGATATATTTCCTATAGTTTAAAGTTGGCAGCAGCAGAAAAATTACTAGAAATTGCTTGTCGTGTGTGATTTCCGCGGCTATTAGAGAAGCACTTTTAGAGTTAGTATGTCTTTCGTATTTTGATAGTCATGCTTTCACAGATTGCTTATATGGATATTATATTGTGATATTTATAAGTACATTTTAAAAATTTTAAAATGTATCAAAATATTTTATTAGTTGTCTTTGATTGTAACGTTAGTTGTCTTTGATTGTAAAATATGTGAAGATGATTGCAAAATTTTACAACACAATTTGGAATTTTAATACATTTTGAATTTGGAATATCTTGATAGGTGAATACGTTCGTTTGGATTTAATTCTTTTCATTCTTCATACATTTTTAAATCAAATGTAACGGCCCGGAAAATAATTAAATTATTCTCGCGGCCTGTTAACAAATTTATCTTCGCTGCTCGGTGCGAGGCTTACCGCCGCCCCGATCAGCTAGGCGCTTCCTGGTGTTCCGCCGCGTACGGGCGGACACGTGTTGCCCTGAAAAGGGATCGCGAAAGCGCGGCTAAGCACGAGAGCGTGCGTGGATTCTAACCACGGGCGTGGGAAGGGACAAAGGTGCCTTCTTGAGTACGCCCAACACAACGGCAACACTTGAGTAGGTCAAATCGGGCTTTATTTACTTAAACGAACTTTTCATACAATACCGCATGCCGAGATTTCGCTTCGAATACTATTTTAGAGAGAGAGAGAGAGACGCTCGCTCGCGCAACTAACGCACGCTAAGTAATCGCTTGCTAACGCAAAGAAACTCACCGGGAAGTAGCTGCTGCAGACAGACTACTCCTTCGCTCTAATCACCCTCGCTATCGCCCTTGCTCGGGCGGGCAAACTCTGCTCCTCGAATCGCCCACCGGAGATGACGGTCCACGGGCTCTGGCGATCCTCGGGGATAGTGTCCAATTTTCTCACGCACTTGCACTTTTCTTTTTGCTGGTCGCTTTCCTTTTCTTCCTGCGCGCACGTCAACAGCTCGAGCTCCCGGGTATCAGTGCCCGAAAATCGTTTCTTCTCCCCACTCCGCCGCCGCGGCACGCGCCTCATCGAGTCTCGCTCTCTCTCTCTCTCTCTCTCTCTCTCTCTCTCTCTCTGCTTCGCTTCGCGCTTGCTTGCCCGCTTGGCCGTGCTCGGCTTCGCGCGCGGGCAACTTTCCGCGAAAACGGCCCCGGCCGTTATAGCCCCCTCCTAGTAGGATGATACCTGAGGTAATCTCCGACGATCATAGCGCGGAATTATATTATGTGCGAGGGTGAGGACTGGCGAGGTGAGAGGGGTGGAGTGCAATAAATGTGACGGTGACATGAAATGTAAATCTTTTATTTAGTTGCCCCAGTGGGCAACTGTCACCGACGCCGATGGCTGCAGCCGCGACGGAATTCGCCGTGGCGGGCGAGGTTCGGGCAGCGCGATGACTTGGAGACGCCGGGATGTCCGCAGATGTAGCATCCCTCGGCGTCTCGGCGACTCTCCGGGTCGACGACGTTGGGGTTGGGAGTCCGGCTCGCGGTCCTCACGCGGCTCCGCTCTCTTTGCCCCAGGGAATGGGCGCTCTGTTGGCGATGATGCTCTGACCAACGCCCGTGACGTTGACTGATATTGATCGTCACCGTGCTTCCCCCCGAGGAGTTGGCGTCCATGTTCACGCGGCCGTGATAGGCTGACTCGGGGGTAGCCGCGTCCTCGACGTCCTGGTTGGACGTTGCCTGGGCTGTGGGCCTAGCAGCCCTGGGCCCTTGGGGGCGCTGGTTTTCGATGCTGGGCGCCCGGCGGAATTCCGGGTAGGGCAATACTGGAGGGAGCGCCGTAAATACCGGCGGCTGCCCCTGCTGTATCGCCCGGACCGCCAACTCGTAACGCTGCCACCGCTCGAGCTTCTCCAGCCACGGGCCAAGGAGGGCTACCGAACCGGGCAGTTCTAAGAACTGCGCCGACTTGGTCAGGACTTGGCGTTGGAAGCTCATGACGAACTTCCAAGCGTTTCCGAGTTCGGTCAGCGCTCGCCCGATGCTTGGCCAGCCCTCCTCACTCGATCGGCTCGCCCGCTCGCTCAACGGGGAGGTGGGCCAATCCACGCTTTCGTACGGCCGGTCGATGCGGGGATATACGCGGGCAGACCACGGGATGTGCCCCGGGTTGCAGCCCACGTCCCGTGTCCCGTGGCCGCACTCGAACGGCGCGCTTCTTCGGCTCGGGGCCTCTTCTCGGCCCGTCGCGGCTCCTGGCGCGCCCGTGGATGGCCAGGTCTGCGAGGCCACCTCCTGCTGGTCAGGGTAGGCCTGAGTCGTTTGGTCTAGCCGGGTCGGTGTCGCCTGGGTTGACACCGCCCAGCGGAACGGCCTGACCTGGACTCCGCGGTGCACTGTTGAGCGGGGGGTCTGGGTGGTCGCGTCCCTCTTCTCGCCGGTGGTCTGTGAGGAGGCGTCCTGGGTTTTGGGCGCGGGGCGATCCGGACTTGAGGCGGGTCTTCCGGTGGGTACGCCCTTGGGCGCGTATCGCCCGTACAGCCACGCGTGTGTCGACGTCTTCGGCGGCGGGGCGGGGTGGCTTATGTGCCCACCGCGGGTCGGCCAGCCTTCCGAGACCTCACGGACCTCTTCCAGGGTGAGCCCTGGCTTCGGCCCTGGACGTGGCGGCGCGATGACGCCCTCTTCCTGGAGCTGTTGCACCCGCAGGATAAGTCGAGCTCGGGCGTCATCGAGCCGGCGGAGCACGGTATCTTGCGTGATGCCCTCCCGGATCTGGTTCGCAACCAGGTCAAAGATGCGGGCGAACTCCGCATCCCTCTTCTCTTCGCCCTCCAACTCGAGGGCCTCGACGCGCATCCGCTCGAAGGTCTTGCGAGCGCCGAAAAGGGTTCTTTTCTCCGGCCGCTCGAGGTCCTCGTGTCGAGCGTAGTTGAAGAACCAGGCGGCGACTTCGACGACTGCGTCTTCCATCTGGGGTGACAATGGATGGTATGAGGTGAATGAATGATCATGGCTGATGGGGGTAATGATTGCGAATGGCGCGGGGGTGACTGCTAAGCCTTTCGCGGTCTCCCAGGCTTTCGCTAATTCGCTTCGACGGCTCGGCTCGGATTCGGCATAACTCGCGTCGCTGTGCGAAGTACCAGGCGTGCCGTCTTTCTAGGCCGGCCTCGTGGCTTTCTCGCGACATTGGGCTGTGGGCTTGCCGCTTGGACTTTGCGCGGCCGCCCTGGTCCCCGCTTCGCTGGCGCCGGCGCGGGTGTCGGAACCGAAGGCTCGCCCGGTTCGTCGGACTCGCGCTCGCTCACTTGGTCGCACGCTTCGGGCGGGTCGCTTTTCGCCCTTGTTTCCCTCGGCGGTCGAGCCATGTCTTCCCCATCTTCCGGCTGGGTTTGGTCCTTGAACTCGGCCGAGTCGTAATACTGGCGAAGGTCTTTGACGTGGACGAGGGTGTCTAACTCTTCTTGGTGGTTAGCCAGTTTGAACGCGTTGTTGCCGCAAACTTTCGTGACGACGTACGGCCCGGCATATTTCGGTGCCAGTTTTGCCGCCACGCCTTGGGCCGCCGAAGAGAGGATCCGATTCCTGTTCCACACCCAGTCTCCGACCTTGAACTTATGCGGCCGGTGTTTTTTGTCATAATGGGGCGCCTGGCGCTCTTGCTCATCCTTTGTGCGCGCTGCGGCCTCATCATACCAGTCACTCAGTAGCCCCAAGTGTTCAGCCCATTCTGCCCTAGCTTGTTCTTCTTCGTTCTCAGCGCTTGCTGAATCCTGTTGGCGGCGCTGAGTGCCGGGCGGAACTGGTTGTCGACCATAATTCAAAAGGGCCGGACTGACCTTGGTGGTGCTGTGTATGGCCGTGTTCAGGGCGAAGAACAATTCAACGAGCTTTTCGTCCCAATTCTTATGATGGTCTTCCAGATAGGTGACGATCATTATCTTGAGAGTTCGGTTGTATCTCTCTGTCGGGTTGGCATGAGGGCTATATGCAGGGGTTAGCCCGGACTTTATGCCTTGCTTAGTCAAGTAGTCTTCGACGAGTTGGTTTTTAAACTCTGTCCCGTTGTCCGAAAGGAATTGTTCCGGCGCTCCGAATCTCATTACGATTTTGTCGTTTAACTCTTTAACGATGGTCTTGGCGTTGGCTCGGCGGATTGGTACGCACTCCACCCAACGCGTGAACAAATCGACAAAGACTAAGAGATATTCGTGGCCCCGGGGGCTGCGCGGGAACGGACCGGTAATGTCGCCGGCCACTACCTGCCACGGGCGCTCAACTTTGTGTCGCCCCATAAGCCCATAAGCGCGTCGCTGCTCTACCTTGCACTGTTGGCAAATTTGGCAGCCGCCACGTATTCTTCTACGTCGCGCTTAAGCGCCGGCCAAAAGTAAAGGCGGCGTACGCGGGCGAGTGTTTTGTCTCGCCCCAAGTGCCCTGCTGTCACTGCATCGTGACACTCGGCCAAAACTTTCCCCTTCTGCTCTTGGGGCACTACTAGCTTCCACGCCTCATCGTCCTCAAGCAGTTCGGAGAAAGCTCGGTCGGGGCGGTAAGTGTACAAGTTACCGCCCATGATTTTCCAAATCGGATGGGCACCGGGCTCGTTCTTCAACTCTTCAATTTTGGACAAGTACCACTCGTCTTTGGTTTCTTTGGCCCACGTGAGAGCACTTATCGTGGGCCCATCTTCGTCGTCGTCCTCGAACGCGCGTGACAGTGCGTCGGGGACCGCGTGCAGGGCTCCTTTACGGTGCTCGACTTCAAATTGATATCCTTGAAGTCGTAGAGCCCACCTCGCTAGACGGTTCGTCGGGTTTCTCATGCGTTTTAGCCAGCGCAGAGAGCTGTGGTCCGTTACCACTTTGAACTTGTAGCCCTCTATGTAGTGTCGGAATTTTTCAATTCCGTACAGCACTGCTAGGCACTCACGCTCCGAGACCGAATAATTGCGTTCTGCTTTCGACAAGGTACGGCTCGCAAATTCAATCACGCGCTCTTCACCGCCAACCGACTGGACTAGAACGACTCCGAGTCCTGAGTCACTGGCGTCCGTGTGTAGCGCATAGTCTCCCTTGGGGTCTGGTGGCTGTAGGATTGGGGCTGACATCATCAAGTTCTTGATGGTTTCGAACGCCTCTTGCTGTGCGGTTCCCCACACGAATGGTTCGGCCTTTCTGGTCAGCTTTACGAGGGGCTCAGAGATCGTGGCAAAGTCTTCGATGAACCGCCGGTACCACGAGGCCATGCCCATGAAGCGCCTGAGCTTCCGAACATTGCTGGGCCTCAGGTATTCTGCAATCGGCCGGACTTTTTCTGGATCCGGCCTGATTCCGTCGCGATTAACGAGTAATCCGAGGTATCGGACCTCCGACTTGCAAAACACGCTCTTGTCAGAGCTCACTGTGAGCCCTGCCTCTATCAAGCGGTTCAGAACTTTCGCCAAGTGGAGCTTGTGCTATTCAAATGACGAAGAGACGATGATGATGTCGTCTAGGTACGCGAACGCAAAAGGGTCCATGTCTGGGCCGATGACGCCGTCTATCAGGCGTTGGAATGTCGCCCCCGCATATGCAAGGCCGAAGGGCATCCTCACGTATTGAAAATGCCCCAAGCCCGGTACGGTGAAGGCTGTATACGGGCGACATTCCTTTTTCAACGGGATTTGGTGGTAGGCGAGGCTCAAATCCACTGTTGATATATACTTGGCGTTGCGCAGCCGCCTCTTTATATCTTGCATAAAGGGAATTGGGTAAGCATCTGGCTCCGTAATCGGGTTCACCTCGCGGAAGTCGATGCACATCCGGTATTCTCCTTTATTGCCTCGTGGTACCATCACGATTGGATTTGACGCTTTTCGATCTTTCTATCCCGCCGGCCTCGAGCAACTTTGCGACCTGCTTGTGCATTTCCTGCTCGATCTTGGGTGAGACCGGGTAATATCTCTGCTTGATCGGTCTGGTGGACGTCAGCTTGATGTCATGCTCGACGTCATTCGCTGCCCCTAGAAGTTTGCTGGGCGGTGACAGCATACTTTTCACCAAACTTTCTATCTCTGCACGCTGCTCTTCTGTCGTGTCAGCGATACCGATCGAGGCCATTTCGGCGGCTCCCTTTAAGCCAGCCATCTCCATCGGTACCGTCACGTTATCGTCTCGCAGAAAAATGGTATTATTAGTGTGGTCAGTCACTGCCTTTAACTTTTTCATGAAGTTGACCCCCACACAACATTGATCTACGAGCTCTGGGATGATAGAGACGCGTACATCTTTGGTCACGCCTCCGGTTGTGAAAGGCAGCGCTAGATGGCCTATCACGGGCACTGATCGGCCGTCCGGCAACCTGCACGACCCAGCCTTGGTTACTTCCAATTTAAGTCCGAGTTCAGCGGCAATCAGCAGACCTAACGCTCCCATCGACGTGCAGGAGGCTCCTGAATCGTATAGGGCACGAATTCGGAAAGTCCCCATCTGCACGGTGAGTCACCACCTCGACTCGTCCTCCGGCGCGTATTCTTTTTCACGGCTTACGATACGGCGTTCCTTTGCGACCGCGGCAGTCGCCGAAGACTCGCCGCCCAAATCACAAGCTTCATTAGCTACAGTGAGCCCTTCGCTCGCTGCCTGCTCCGTCTGGGCTTGCGTAGATGCGCGGGATCCTGAGATCTCTGGGTTCTCTGGTGCCGAGGCCGATACCTTGCCATTGCTGTGGAAAGAATGTCCGTCGCGCTCATCTGTGAGGACTAAGTCGGCGCTGCTGGGTCCGCTGACTCTCTTTTCCTGTGTTGTAGCCGAATCTTCGCTACTTGCCGCGGTCCCACAGCCGATGTTACCGTCGTCACCGTTTCCTCGCCCTTGTGTCGGCTGGGCGCTCGCTGGCTTCAGCGAGTCGTCGTTGCCCGCTGATTGCGAGTTTCTTCTGGTGACCGGCATCGGGGGCATCGGGCGCTCCTTATCGTCCGGGATTTGCCCTGCCTGTGGGATCTGGAGTTTGGGGAGAGCGGTAGAGATCCCTTCTAACCATTTCCCGTCCCGTTTCCCGCCGGCTCTGACGGGTTACAATCTGGGCAATACCTAACGCTGAAACCGAGTCTGCCGCACTTGGAGCAGCTCAACGGTTTCGAATAGTCTATGGCCCTTCGCTGACCTCTTGGCCTGGGTGTCGTCTCGTCCTGGGCTTACGGCTTGGGCGGTGCTCTTGTTGCGGAAGGAATCTGGGCGAGTTTTTCACTGAGCTTATCCATTATGGATTTTTCCAGCTTCTCCATCCAATGGCTCGCCGCCCCCTTATGAGCGATCGCCGCGATCTCTGCCTCGGCCGGTTCCTCTCCTTCCTCGGGCTGTTCGGCACTCAGTGCCGACACTTTTGCCTTTTTTGCCCCCGCCCCCGGTGGGGTATAAATCCATTCTGGAAACAGGGCGGCTTTCGGCTCCAGCATCACTCTTTTCTGGCTCGCGTGAATTAGATCGTTCTGGACCTCTGTGGCCAGGCGGCATAATTCACGCACCGAGGTCACTTCCGTGCGTCTGATGTGGCGCTGGATTTCTGGCAGCAAGTTGGCGTATAATAGTTCAAGCTCTTCCGACGCGGCCATGGGTGACTGCACTTTTCTCACCATGGCTTGGAGCTTGGTAATATAATCCCTTACCGGCTCATCTTGCCCCTGGTAGCGCGCATGCACCTCCCTCTTCAACCTCTGTTGCTGCACGATGCTGGTGCCAAACCATTGGCGCGCGTCCTCGAGGAAGTCCTGATAGCTGATCCAATCCTGGTGGTTGTTTAAGTATCAGGTTTGGGCCGCCCCCGTTAGGACGTCGAGCATGCCCATCAGCATCTCTTCCGCGGAAATTCCGGCGGCCATCCGTTGCGCTTCCAACTTATCTATGAAGACGTCCACACTTTGGCCTTCACTTCCAGCGATCCTAACCTTCCATCCTCTCACTATTTTTCCTACATCCCAGGTTGTGAAAAACCCGCCGGTCGTGTTTTGGTGCGACTCCGCCGACGGGCCCATGCTGTACCTGGGGCGATAGGTGCTGTTGAACCTGTTCTGCCCTGCACTGAGTCCCAGTTTGTCGGTGGTGGTGGGTTCTGTCTGCCCAAAATTCCGTCCGACTGTGGTACTATGGTGAATCTTCGGCTGCCCTGCTGGGTTCGGTACAGCGGAATTCAGATGGGCATTCTGCTGTCCGCCCCCTCCTGAGGGCTACGCTAGGGGTGGTTGGTATGGCCATCGCGCCCCGGGCATTTGATTGCCGCTCAATGGCGTGCTGTCGCCTGTGTCGCTCGGGTAGTGAAGCGTGAACGTGTCCTGGAAGCGCGCGCCTGGGCGCGGATTGTCTGGTGGCGGGGCGTCTTGTTCAGCGTGTGTCTGCGCTTCTTGCGCATCCTGCAGGTCATCCATGTCGTTTTCCAGCATTCCGACTCTGTGCTGGAGTGTCTCGATTTGGCTGACGATTTTGGCTTGTGCTGCGCACACTCCTTGCATCAGCTGCGTCGCTTCCCGAACCCTCTGGTTGTTTAGGGCCACGGACTTTTCCACAGCTCGGAGTTGCTTCGACCCAAACTCCTATCGCTTTTATGAACTCCCGTGAGACCTGCACTGGGTCTCCTTCGGTTGTCAGCAGATCGTCGGCCTCATCCACGGGTTGCTCTGGCCTTGGGGGCGATGTTGGTGCTTCGCCCGAGTGCATCGACTCCTCCAGAATCAGCCTTGTTAGCTGCATATCCATTTTTGATATGAGCATGTCATTGGTCAATGCTATTTGGAGTGGATGTTCTGCGACGCCCGTCGCCTCCGCCAACGCTTCCTGATCTTGCAGGATAAACGTTGTCCTCCGTTCCATCCTGGCTCGCATAGCCATTGCTGGTGATGCTTGCGTCGTCTGCTGAAAATCTGATGCGGTATAGTCTCCCAGCATCCATTTCTGCAGCCGACTCTTCTTTGCTATTATGTCGCCATCTTCTTTCAAATCTAGGGCTGCCAGTGTCCTATTCAGCCCATCTTCTTGCAACTCGGCGATCCATTGCTGAACGCTTACTTCCGGGTCTCGTAGCGTCTCCATTATTAATTGGTTGCGAGCGCTGTTGTAAATGTCAATAATCGCCTAGTACGATTTACAACCTCGCTCTGACAACCTAGCGCACGTGAGTGTATTCTTGACTAATTGGTGGCCAACCAAAAACAAATTAATTAATTGCGTCTTAAATTCCAACGAATTCAATGCTCCAACGCGAGCTTTTCTCTTAATGGCCTCTCAACACGCGGCTTGGGGCACGCCACTCTACGCAAAAAAAAACAATAATCCTACCTATCAGCAGTACTAACTGTTTGTTAGCGCCGCTGTGTTATTCATTTTCTTTTGGGCACGCCCGGTGTTGTAGTTCGTTGGGGTTATTATGTGACGATAGCTAGAATCCGAGAAAAGTTCGATTCGCTTCGTCTGCTATAAGTTCGGCGTAGCAAGGCGGCTTACGACGAGTCAAAAAAAAAAACAGTGAGAGGAAAAGAAAATTTTCAAAACAAAAGCAAAAACAAAAAAAAATATATCGACCGCTGCGAGGAGTCACACACTACTGCAAAAAAAAAATCAACGGAGAAAATCAGAAAAAAAAGAAACAAGTAAAATCAAAAAAAAAACAATGATAGAGAAAAAAAAAAACTTCTCGTAACTGTCTGTCGCCTTGCTCGCGCGGGCGGCGGCACAATTTTCGCTGTCCGCGCGACTGCCGTCGAACCTATCTAGCGGCGTTGACGACTACGAATTTTAGTAGTCGCGATACTCGGCTACAATGATAAAATTTTGAACGACATAAAAGTCGTCAAGGCCGCTATTTTCCCCACGAACTCTGGCTCATGCCGCGTGTTTGTAAACACTCACGCGCGCCTGACACAAAGACTCTCTCTCTCTCTCGCGCCGGTTTCGACCTGTCGAAGGTCGCTGCGCGCCGGTCAATCGTCGTTGCCCGTGATATTAGCTAGTTGGGCGCCACTGTAACGGCCCGGAAAATAATTAAATTATTCTCGCGGCCTGTTAACAAATTTATCTTCGTTGCTCGGTGCGAGGCTTACCGCCGCCCCGATCAGCTAGGCGCTTCCTGGTGTTCCGCTGCGTACGGGCGGACACGTGTTGCCCTGAAAAGGGATCGCGAAAGCGCGGCTAAGCACGAGAGCGTGCGTGGATTCTAACCACGGGCGTGGGAAGGGACAAAGGTGCCTTCCTGGGTACGCCCAACACAACGGTAACACTTGAGTAGGTCAAATTGGGCTTTATTTACTTAAACGAACTTTTCATACAATACCGCATGCCGAGATTTCGCTTCGAATACTATTTTAAAGAGAGAGAGAGAGAGACGCTCGCTCGCGCTAAACGCACGCTAAGTAATCGCTTGCTAACGCAAAGAAACTCACCGGGAAGTAGCTGCTGCAGACAGACTACTCCTTCGCTCTAATCGCCCTCGCTATCGCCCTTGCTCGGGCGGGCAAACTCTGCTCCTCGAATCGCCCACCGGAGATGACGGTCCACGGGCTCTGGCGATCCTCGGGGATAGTGTCCAATTTTCTCGCGCACTTGCACTTTTCTTTTTGCTGGTCGCTTTCCTTTTCTTCCTGCGCGCACGTCAACAGCTCGAGCTCCCGGGTATCAGTGCCCGAAAATCGTTTCTTCTCCCCACTCTGCCGCCGCGGCACACGCCTCATCGAGTCTCGCTCTCTCTCTCTCTCTGCTTCGCTTCGCGCTTGCTTGCCCGCTTGGCCGTGCTCGGCTTCGCGCGCGGGCAACTTTCCGCGAAAACGGTCCCGGCCGTTATACAAAATTAAATTGAACAAATTCAAAGTGTATACGTATACACAATTTCATTGTCACTTACAACAGACAAAGCTGAGTCATCTTTGCCTTTTGTTCTCATGTTTGTCTGTGACGAAAATACTTGGTATTACATATTCTGATGTTAGTATGAAACTGTACTGGTATATAACAAATAAAATATCAGAGTTCTAATTCTGAATATTGCTTGAGTTATATACGAGGGTGGTCCGATAAGTACTTAAACTACAAAAGAAAAACGAAAATCTTGGAAAAGTGGCGTTTTATTTTTCAACATAATCTCTTTTTAGTTCGATACACTTGGCCTAGCGATGCTCCAACTTCTTTAACCCGTCTGAAAAATACATTTCTTCGAGGTCTGAAAAGTAGGCTTCCGTGGCAGCGATTACCTCCTCATTCGACTCAAATTTTTGCCCGGCGAGTGATTTTTTCAAGTTTGGAAACAAAAATAAGTCGCACGAGGCTAAATCTGGAGAATACGGTGCATGGGGCAGCAGTTCGTAACCTAATTCGACCAATTTGGCCATGGCGACGGTGTGAGCCGGTGCGTTCTACCCTCTCCAGGTAGTCGATGTAGATCACACATTGTGAATCCCAGAAAACGGTGGCCATCACCTTTCCGGCCGATGGGGTAGTCTCCGCCTTCTTCGGAGCACTTTCGCCAAGTAAAGTCCACTGTTTCGACTATTTCTTGGTCTCTGGTGTATACCAGTGGATCCATATTTCGTCGAATATCACGAAACGACGCAGAAACTCCTTCGGATTGCGCTTAAACAGCGTCAGACATTGCTCTGAAGTTATCTCACGGTTGCGCTTGTTGTCCGGAGTGAGCAAACGCGGCACCCATCGCGCGGACAGCTTTCTCATACCCAAAATTTCATGCAGGACATGACCCACGCGGTCTTTTGAGATGCCTACGATCTTAGCTATCTCGCGCACCTTCAATCGTCGATCTGCCAATACGAGATCGTGAATTTTTGTCACGTTATCCTCCGTGGTTGCCGTTTTCGGAGCACCTGGACGTGGCTCTTCAAAAATCGACGTGCGACCACGTTGAAACTCGTTAAACCAATTTTTGACGGTCGCCAACGAAGGAGAAGAGTCACCGTACACAGAATCTAAGCGCTTTTTGATTTCGTTGCGCGATTTCCCTTCCAAAAACAAGAACGAATCACCGACCGATACTGCTCTTTTTCCATTTTTCAAACATCAACGGACACACTTGCTTTCACACGCTCTCAAAAATAAACTACAACTCCGATCCGGCTGAAATCTTGACAGTAATCATCGAGAAGGTTGTACTACGTGATAGAATATTTCTTTTGCCAGAGTGGCACCATGGGGCGGTGAGGCTAAGTACTTATCGGACCACCCTCGTATAGCTTCAGAAAGAGTAGGATAGTGACTTACTATGATGCGAACTAAAAACACGAAAGTTTAATCGTGTTTTTAGTAAATTATATTCAAATAAATCAGCTTAACACAAGATACTAAATACATTATTTAGATTTACATTTAATTTTTACACAATTTTTTAAAAATAATAATAAAGAAAATTATGTTTTAAGTTTTTCAATTTTATTTTATGTCAACGGAGTTACGAATTTCTTAAATACATGCAGACTTTAAACATTCAGTGAAGCAGGTAGTTAATCTGAATGTGATATCATATTAAGGATTCAATATACTGAAAAACGTTGAATATTGTTTTCCAACACAGCCATGTTATTTAGAGTAAACGGTTGTAACGGTCCTATCTATGAAATAGTTTATTACATCACTGAATCACTGCAACCAGTCTAACGCATCTATCTGTTCATTCAAATCAATACATTAAGCGGCGCTACCTCACTGTTTACTCGATTGTATTCATATAAGAGTCAAATCAAAATAAATAGCGTGACGTCACAAAGTAATAGATATAGATATAGTAATTTTTGTTATTAAGAAAAATTCGTTAAATAGAGATAATTTTAATATAACAAAGTATTTATTATATAAATTTAAGTACGTAGATTCAGAATATAATAACACAAATTGCATTTAATTATGAAACAATAATGAATTTTAATTTGCAAAATTGATTTATTTATTACGCTAACAATATGAATTATTAGAAAAATGTAAATATGCAAAATGAATAAGTATAGAACATGAGTAAGAATTGGTTTCATTAATAACAGCTGAATAATAACTGTTATTAGTAAATAAACAATTAATAATTTATTTAAACAATAAGCTGTATATAGAACGAAAGTATTAATTTTATACTTGATAATGATAGCTGTAATGTATTGTTCTTAGTTACTTCTTAGTTACTTGCGTTATTAATAAATGAATATCGATTCTTGATTTAATAACTTGAATGCGGCTTTGAGTTCAGTCGTACACTAACCGTTGAAAAGAGATCACGTTTGTATCATGATTCAATAAACTATTATTAGATTATTATTCTTTGTCTATTCATTGAGATCCAATAATTGGCGACGAGGATGAACTGGCGAATTGATGAGAAATGTAGAAGATTCTGATTCGGACGGTGAAAACGACGATAATAACATCTTTGTTGATGATGTTTTGAGCGAAGAAGAAGTTTGTGATACGATGGCTACTAAAACATACATTGATTCAATTGCTGAGTTCGATTTGGCTGAAGACTGGGAGTTGTGGGAAGAGAGATTGCAGTAGTTTTTTTCGGCTAATGAGGTTAATGACGATAAGAAGGTTCCTTTACTGATCACATTTTTGGGTAATAAAGGTTATGCTTTATTAAGAGAATTATGCACACCCGATAAGCCTGCGAGCAAAAATTATGCAGCGCTCACTAAAATTTTAAAAAATCATCTTAAACCGGAACCTAGTGAAATAAGCGAGCGTTATACATTCAAAAAATGTCGCCAAAAAGAGGGTGAAGACATCAAAACGTTTGTTGCTAATTTGAAAAAATTATCCATGAATTCTAATTTTGGTACAGAATTGAAGACTTATTTGCGAGACCAGTTCGTTTTCGGTGTTTCATGCAAATCAACCAAGAAGCAGCTTCTCAAGGAAAAGGCGTTGACTTTTGATTCAGCAGTACAGTTGGCTCAGGCTACGGAAATGGCAACACGCGATGCAGAAGGCATGGGTGAATCAAAGGAAGCGGTGCATTCAACAATGGTGAACTATATGGTAGATAATAAGAATAAGAATATGAACCAAAACGAAAAAGTGAATGGCCAACAGGGTAGTAGTAATAACGGTGTAAAATGTTATTGTTGTGGTAAACCTAATCATAGAAAAGCTACTTGTAGGTACCGTGATTATCAATGTAATATTTGTCAAGAAGTTGGTCATTTAGCTGTAGTCTGTAAAGTTGCAAAGTCGCAATTAGGTTATAATAGTAGGGGTGCAAATAATTTTCAATCTAACAGTCAAACGAAGAGTGTTACTGAAAGAGTTAATTATCAGAGTTACAATAATAGAAGTGGAAGTAGGACAAATAATTTTAATAGAGAAAATGCTAAACAGAATTATATTGATGAGGTAGATTGTATTGAGCATGAATTTGACAATCTGTATCATTTAGTTGATTTTGAAAATTTTGAAATTTTGAAAAAGACAAAGGTGAAACCATTAGAGATTAATTTAACGATTGAAAATGTTCGAAATATTTTTGAAATTGATACAGGATCACCGATTACGGCAATGTCAAGTAATTATTTTTTTAGCAGACATGAGTTTAAAGAGTTAGAATTGAATGAAAACAAGAGAATTTTCAAAAGTTATTCAGGTGATGTTATTGTTCCAATTGGGTTGGGTTGGTTAAAGTGAAAGTATTGTTTTCGGAGAGAAATTATGAGCTGTTGTTATACGTACTGCCTGGTAATAGTAAGCCAATTTTAGGTAGAGATTGGTTGGAGATTTTAGGAATTATAAAAAATTTTGAATGTAAAATGAATGAAATCAAAATGATCAATGAACGTGAAAGTAAATTTGCAGATATTGTAAAAGAGTTTGGAAATGTGTTTAGCGAAGAATTAGGAACGTATAATAAGCGAATATTTAAGTTAGAATTAAAACCGAATGTAATGCCGAAATTTTGTAAACCGCGACCGGTACTGTATGCCTTACGAGAAAAAGTTGAAATGGAAATAGATAGGTTAATTAAGTCGGGTGTTGCAGACAAATTGATTCGAGTGAGTGGGCGACACCGATAGTACCTATAATGAAATCGAATGGTCAAGTGAGAATTTGCGGAAACTATAAAATTACTGTAAATCGACATTTGATTATAAATAGACATCCTATTCCGAGAACACAAGATTTGTTAGCAATGCTCAAGGGCGGCAAACTTTTTACAAAACTTGATTTGATGAATGCTTATCAACAATTTGTTCTGGACGAAGAATCACAAAAGTTGACTACTATTAATATACACAAAGAACTTCTTCGATTTAAGAGATTAGTGTTTGGCGTGGCTACGGCACCTGGCATTTTTCAAGGAGAAATTGAAGAATTGTTGAAGGGTATTCCGGGCGTATTAAAATTTTTTGATGATATTTTAATCATGGGAAAAAATGTTCAAGAGCACGATACTAGATTGAGAGATGTTTTACTGCGATTCAATGGTGCAGGATTAACGGTTAGAAAAAACAAATGTATTTTCGCAAAACCTAAAATTGAATTTTTAGGTCATACAATCGATGCTGAAGGTATACACGTTTCGGACAAGAAAATTCAAGCGATTAAAAAGATTGAGCCGCCAACAAACGTTAAAGATCTTCAAGTGTTTTTAGGAATGATGAATTATCATGCTAAATTCATTCAGAATTATTCATTTGTGGTTAGCCCGTTATATAGATTGCTTCGACAAGATGTTCGATGGAAATGGACTGATGAGTGTCAGGAAGCTTTTGAACAAGCTAAGACAAGATTAAGTTCCCATCAAGTTTTGGTACATTACGATACTCAGTTACCAGTCAAAGTTACTTGTGATGCTTCACCTGTGGGAGTTGGAGCGGTTTTATCGCATATTTTTTCTGATGATATTACGAGATCGATTGCTTTTGCATCAAGATCTCTCACATCTGCCGAGCGGAATTATTCGCAGCTAGATAAGGAGGCTCTTGCTTTGGTATTTGGCGTAAGAACTTTTCACCAATATTTATATGGTAGACATTTTATTCTTAAGACAGATCACAAGCCACTTATTTATATTTTTGGAGATAAGAAAGGGTTGCCGGCAATGGCAGCGAATAGAGTACAAAGGTGGAGTCTTATATTAGCAGGGTATGATTATGAGATAAAGTATATCAAAGGCGTTGATAATGGCAGTGCCGACTTTTTATCAAGGTTTCCTGTTGAAAATAATACCAACGCGAAGAATGACGAGTATACTTATGTGAATTATTTTTGTGAAGGAATAAGAACGTTTTCGTTGGACACTATTCGCTATGAAACAGACAAAGATCTAGTTTTGAGTTTAGTTAAGAAGTATTTATTGCAAGGGTGGCCTAAAGAGGTTCATGACAAATTATTACCTTACAAACGAAAAGAATGAGAGTTAACATTGGAAAATGGTTGTGTTATGTGGGGTTATCGTATTTGTGTACCTTCAATTCTCAGAGAGGATATGCTAAGAGAACTTCATATTTCACACATGGGTGTTGTGCGCATGAAAATGTTGGCTCACTCGTATATCTGGTGGACAACGATGGATTTACAGATTGAAAATAAATGTAAGCAATGTGAGTTGTGCCTTGAAAGTGTTGCTAATCCACCTAAAGCTTCGTTACATGTTTGGAGTTGGCCGGAAAGTTCGAAAAATGTTTATTGTAATTTTAGATAGTCATTCTAAATGGATTGATATAAGGGAATTAAATAATATAACTTCTGAAACAACTATTGATGTTTTTAGAGACTATTTTACCACTTGGGGATTACCAAATACACTTGTTACAGACAATGGTCCAACATTCACTTCTAAGCTATTTGAAGATTTTATGATTTCTAATGGAGTCTTGCATCAAAAGACTGCACCTTATCATCCAGCAAGTAATGGAGCCGCTGAAAATGTTGTAAATACTTTTAAGGCTAAGATTAAAATACTAATTAAAGAATTTTCATCGAGAAAAGAAGCTTTAGCTAAATATTTGTTCCATTATAGATTATCTCCACACTATACAACAGGTGTAAGTCCAGCTGAATTGCAATTGGGAAGAAAATTTCGTACACGATGGGATTTATTGAAAGAGAGAATCAGAAATACCGTTACTCTCAAACAGCAAGAACAGAAAAAACACTTCAGAGGAAACAGAGATATAACTTTTGATGAAGTTGTTATGTCTAGAGATTATGCGAATAATAATTGGCGGAAAGCTGAAGTTAGTGAGCAAGTTGGCCCGGTTACATATAATGTCACGACAGATGATCAACGTATATGGAAACGTCATGTTGATCAATTGCGAGCTTGTAATTTGTGAATGCGAAATAGTCATACTTCAAGAACACCGGAAAAATGTGGAAGTTCTATTTCTATTGTACATCAGAGTAATTCGAATGTCAAAGAGATGTCGGGTGTGTGTGAGAATGATGTGGCAACGGCTGCTAGTAGTGTTAGCGATCAATCAAAAATTTTACAAAATACTTGTAGTCCGAAATCGCATGTTGTTATTCAAGATAATCATGTTCAAGAACAGAAAACCGCTGATGAAGTTCCAACTTTACGACGTTTATCTAGAGTTATTAGAGCTAGGAAAATTCTTGATTTATAATGATTTATGGTTGTTGGTTTTTGTTTATTCTTAAGGTGAAGGAATGTAATGTATTGTTCTTAGTTACTTCTTAGTTACTTGCGTTATTAATAAATGAATATCGATTCTTGATTTAATAACTTGAATGCGGCTTTGAGTTTAGTCGTACACTAACCGTTGAAAAGAGATCACGTTTGTATCATGATTCAATAAACTATTATTAGATTATTATTCTTTGTCTATTCATTGAGATACAATAATAGCTTTATAATTTAGGAATCTTAGATAATTAATCTAATAATTGCATTATAAGATTAGGAAAAACCGTTACATATATGAAAAATGAGTTATAATTCAAATGTTATTAACTAATTTAAATATTCATTTTTAGAAAATACTTCTAAATTGAATCAACTATAAAGTTATATAAAAATTTATTAATTTTCTATTGTAAATATTATAATATCACGTTAATTCACTTTATTAGTTAATAACTTTTGACGACACTATTTGTGATAATTGTATATTCTATAAAATCAACAAATAACAAATTTTGTAAAGTTTACATATGTTAAAAGCTTAATATTAATGATTATTTACTTGTAAATTAAGAAAACTCATTACTGAAAATTCGCGAATGTCTCTCGAATGTTCAATGACATCTCTCCTGCAAAAAAAAGCGGGAAAATCTATGTATAAATAGGCCCACCTTTGCACAGGCTAGCATTCACTTCTAGCCTTGCAAGGTGAGCGCATGAGTCTGAATAAACTTGGCTAATACCTAAGTTCTTTCTCTCATTGTAATTAACTGAATTAACTAGCCGAATTATATCCTATCCAAGAAAGACTTTAGTTCTGCTTATGGGACAATTCGCACCATAAGAAACTAGGGCATTGTCTGACTTTCCATAAAACGTTATACTTATTTATATATATTTGATTTATTGATTATTGTTAGAATACATTTGATTTATCTATTTATTTTATTAACAAGTAGAGTAAAATTATTGGAAACAAATTTTTACTCATTAGCTAGATACGAGAGTTCGAAATATTATTATTCATAAGTGATACGAACATCACACGGTATATCATCAGAGTTACGCGTAATTAAAATAGGCAATATTATCAAACTAAAAAATTTGTTTTATGCTAACAGTCTTATAAACATGCTTATATAGATTATATCTAATGTAATGATTTTCGTTAACTAAGAAGTATTATTTTTACCGGTGAAATATCTTTTACTATGCAGAAATGCCTATTTACAAAATTCCGTCGGCAATTTTTGCTTGTGGGAGAATGTTGTCTAATAACATATTTAAATACTAAGATTTAGAATGCCTATACTTGAACATATGTTTTTATATGATCAAACAAATAGTTTGTATTATTTAGTTGTTATTACCGACTCAGTACGTGTAAAACTCAGTAATGTAAATTATAGAATTTCACGTGAGGGAGTCGATGGAGTTACATTTTAACCTTTTCTGATAATTTTTTGTAATGTAAATCGAAAATTTTTGTTTACCTGAAGTAATTTAGTAAAATCTAAATACCAAGAATTTAGAAACATCAAGAATTTATTTTTCCAATAGCAAAAATTTTATTTTTACGTCCAGTTTGTACTGCCCTGTCGGAAATAAATTTATGCATATAATTGCAGTGAAGAAATATGAACATAAAATAACTTTTATAATCAGTTATTTACAGTTTATAATAGTTTATAAACGTCAGATTTTAGACACTATAACGGGGTTCCTGCTCAGCTTCGCTCGAGCGGGACACGCTATATAAAAGTAACCGCGGAAAAGTAGATGAGTGACTCTCCAGAGCAGCTCGGTACTCCTGCACCGGGTGTCCTGGGTCCAGCAGCTCAGTTGCCTCCTTTTCTGTCAGAAAGCTTGGCCCGCGGAGAGTGTCGTAGGCTACGCGTGAAGATGCGCGACGTCCAAGAAGAGAGATTCGCGCGTGTACAGTCGCATACACAATTACAGTCCAAGGAACAGGGAGTCAGCGGGCAATAAGCACTCGAATATGATTAAACGCGGATGCGTGTAAATTTTAATTAGCAACAAAGGAATACATATTATCAAAACGATCGATATAAACAAAGTTAATCGCAACGCAACAAACTCGCAATAGCTTGACAGTGAAGCGAACGGAACTGCGCACGCGCTACGCGGTTAAGGTCGCGCAAGCACTCGCTCTGTTGTGAGCTGTGCACAATGGCGACAGCGAACCGGCGCGCACCGTTCGAACGAGGAGGCGACAGCGCTTAACCTCGTCGAAGCAGGTAGCAGCAAAATCGCCTCGCAGGAGCCGGGTGTTCACGAACGGCAAACCGCACTTATTCGGTTGAAGTACGACGAATATACAAAAGCGACAGCACACTCGCGGAGAGAGAGAACATGCCGGTATCAACTGTGGCCGCGGCGCAACGTGTACAAAAGAAAAAGGCGAGCGTAAACGCGCGGCTTAGTTAACGCAAAAAGGGAGAGAGCGGTATAGAGAGAGAAGACAAGCGCTAGACCTGGTACTTACAGTATCGCCGCTTGCACGCTTAATCTAACCCGCGGACCAAGAGCGTTAAGTAGCGGACTCGCTTCTGTTGCGTATTCGCTCTTGTCGTCGATGAATTGGCGATGACGCTTCTCCCCTGATAGGAGCGGTGCTGATCGTCCGTAGTAGGCCTCTGCTTCAGCTCCGCTGTAGCGATATTCTCTGCTACCTTCTAACGCTAGTTCTTCGCGAAGAAAAGCCGGAAAACTTGTGGCGACTCGTGCGAGGAGTCTTAGCCGGTCGCTGATTGAAAGCCAACTGTATCAATTTTCGAAACTCTCTCTCTCTCCTCGCAAGGAAGCGTCTCTCCGCGAGGTCCGCGCCGCGAGTCGATATCGATTATCGTACGCCAGTCGCGTCGCTTACCAGTTCGCTGACGTCCGTAATGCTGTAACTATTCAAACGATATGATAATTTATAATGTTTATTAAATATATTAGTTACTGGCTTCTTGGGGAGAGAGAGACATAACGAATATACAAGCGATTCGTTATAACACATATAATTGTTATTATCAATTTAATTGAGTTATTAAATGTTATCAACAGTTATTATCAATTCATAACACTTATTAACAGTTATTTTCTTTTATTATTCGTCGCAAAAAAATTGGGTTCGCGAATAAAAAAGCTAGTAAATGATAACATCTAAAAATAACTGTTAGGTTGGTAAAGTAAACTGTTAGTAAATGATAATATCTGAAAAAAACTTTTTATTTTTGTCAATATATGTTACTGACAATTACTTTGCTGTTACATTGGAGATCATGTAGTAACTAATAGTAGCTGAAATTAACTGTTCAAAACATCTAGTAACCAAATCTCAATAAATATTTATTTTGATGGATATATAAAAATAATAATTCATCAAACTGTATTAAATGTTATATATTTGAAATTAATAATTTTACATGAAAATGAAATAGAGTATCAACTTATACAACTAGCAATTGATCCTTTTACAAGAGAACTTATATAATGCTGACGTTTACATTTAGTTACGATACAAGATCTACGCAGTTGTGAATAATGTATACAATGAGTGTCGTTGGAATCTAATGAAATTCTTTGTAAATTTATTATGTCTTCTAATTTCTCATTTCTCAGTATGGAAATATTTGATGTACACAACAATTTGAAAAAGACAAAGACGTCGTATTTATTCTCATAATTTATTAAATTAATAGCAATAATGATACCAAACTTTTTATCTTTAGTTTCAAAGACAGAGTCGTTTGTCTTTTTGCTGTTCGAAAAACCGCAAGTTGTATATCTCACATTTCCATATAATATTTTATCATATTTTTCACATTCATTTATTATTCATTTATTTTATTAATATCTATATTATCACTAATACTCAAAATTTCTTCATCGCAAAGTTCTTTCGTTTTTCCTACTCCTAATAAAACACAGTCTTTAATTTTTAGTGCTTTCTGAAGGTGATTACTACGCAATTGATTACAAAAATCTATTGATGATTGAGTTATAAATTTTTTAGTTTCTAATTCATAAATTGCCTGGTAAGTTGCTAATCTCATTACAATTTCTTTAGCAACGTTGCAATTACCTTTCTTCATTCTTAATAAATTTTTATTTTGATTTTCAAAAGGAAACGTATTTATACACCATAATGGGCCCCAATTTCTTACAGTATCACATATATGTAAAAGAAGATGGACATTGTAATGCATATATTCGTCTCCAAAGTATTTACCGAAATAAAATACAAATTTTACTAATAATTGTCGAGCAGTTTCAAGGTCATCAAACGATATGCTATCTTGAAATAGAATATTCATGGCTGTAACGAACATAGCTAAGTGATTGATATACTTTCTCGGCGGAAGTCCGTTTAAACACGGTACAGCGTAGTACAAAAGCCAAAAAAGCCACTTGAAGCCTTCCAGTTGTTTCTTTCCTGTATATTTTGTGGAACTTTTCCAATACATGTTGGAGGTCTGATTGATAGAAGGCGCTTGTTAATAATAGAAGTAGCAGCAGGAGATCCAACATAGTATTTTGCTTTCGTACTTGACATTATAATGTTTGTGTACAATTCAGTCACACCAAGCAATGCAGAGTGCATAAAATCTACAATTATACCATTCACCATGTCGAAGTGTTTCAAAATAATCAAACAAGATGGTCCCCATACTCCAACTGTGTTTTCCTTATTTGTATGAGCAGCAATCATTTGGCATTTAATGCTTTCAGTTGTTCGCCTCTTAGGAACATTTTGCATCATAGGGTATTTCTGAACTCCATTGACATTCATAGTCGGATGTTCGCAGAAAGTACATCCATAAATTCCATTAAACCTCTTCATGTTCAACACAGCACATCGTGCTACTGAATCAAGACAGCATGCTAAAGGAAACAATCTAATTTTAATGTTTACATTATTGATAAATTATTTGACGCCAAATTATTTGCTTCGTTTATATGTTCATAGAAGGTTCAACTTCCAAAACCCATAAACCTGCCAACACCATACATTTTTTTCTGACTTCATCTGGAAATTCGTGTATCATTAAAAATATAGGCCACACTGATAAAGTTGATTTCATTGACGGTTGGCAACCATCTGTATTGAACGTATACGAGTATGACAAATCCCAAGGGCTGCTTAATATGTTACTATTACAATCTTGGTAATGTGATCCGTCATAAATATCTTCTAAATTTTTTTCATATTGTTTTTGTCTATGAAATCGTTTATCAAGACTTTTTCGTATCACTGGGTTAGAAAATAATTCTTGCAATTAGCTTTTTATATCTACTTCAACAAAAAAAGATCCCAATGGCGGCTTCGATGATACTGTATTATTACTGCAATCACATGGCGAATTGGGAATTGATTTTGACGAACTTCCGAAATATTTCTTACATTCGCTACATATAATATGATTAGTTGCAACGTCAGCATTCACTTGCATCAATTTTTTAATCATATACGTTGTAGTAGGAAACATATCTGCTTTAAAAATGAAATTCAGTACCAAAAAGATGTCTATCATTGCTACCCATGTTAGACAATGTTTCTTCATTATGCTCATTATAATTAACAATACTTCTCCAACAGATACATTTGTACAATCACAAAGTTTTCCACTCAATAGCTTATTGCGTTTTTTATCGTTAGATAAAGGAATGGTAAGACTTTTCTTAGAATATTCCGCCGCCTAAAAAAGTTAATTACTATTGAATATGAAAGCTTATCACATTTTAATAATTTACAGTAAATTTCAATAAATACAATGCGCTAAAGTAATGTAATAAAAAGTTTACGTACAATATGTATGTCTTGCACATTTGCGTTACAAGACTTGCTGATAATGGATTTCTCTGAGATTCGTGGATCGGCATTATCCTGAAATTAATTGAAAGAAAAGTTATGATCTTAAATAATTCTTAAAAAATTTATCCATACTTATTGACTGGTCGAAGAAAGGAGCACAAAACGAATCTTTTTGAAAATCATCTGGTTCTCCTTTTTCATTGGCCTTTGAATTAATATTTATTGCTCTTTTTTTTATAATAACATGTTGATCGAGGAATCTTTTGTTGAGAATTTATAAAATAATAGGTCTTGTATGGCCTGAATGTTTTTTTAACATTGTAGACTTGTGGTCTAATAATAGTCTAAATCTATTAAATCTATCTATCTAATAATAGAATAAAGTCATTATTTACTATTAAAGGTATTATTACAATTAGTCTGGATTTTACATTCATTTTGGAATATACTATGTATATTTTCCTGTTGGTGACTATTAATAACCGATAGTAACCGATAATAACTGTTAATAACTGTTAATAACTGTTATTAACTGTTATTAACGGTTAGTGTCTCTTACTTGTATTTGTCGACTTACAATTTTGAATTTTTCAATTTTGAAAAATTATTATAAATGTTAAAAATTGTTATTATCAGTTACTGTCAATTATATACTGTTAGTAATTGTAAATAACAATGTATTACCTTTATTAACAGTTATTAACAGATATTTTCATTTATAAATCATAAAAATATTTTTTTTTTAAATGCTAATAATTGTTAATAACTGTTACAAACTGTTAGAAGCTAAAAATAATTGTTATCAATATTTATATGAGGAAATCCACGGAACCTTTGATTTTTGTGTTACTCAAGGACCTGCTGAGGAAAAAATTTTTTTTCTATGTCTATCAGACGTATAAACCTCCATTCTAGTGTATAGTTATCCAACTAAATCATTTTTGTAGGTTCAAAAATTCTATAGACTTAACTAGAATTCCAAATATAAAATCACTAATAAATCGCACATTTTTAAACGTTACTCTTGATTTTTTTTTTCGTTTTCTTCCTATAACTTTTTGAGGGAGCTTCTAATCGGTCTAAAAATTTAACACAACCTTTTTTTTTATAAAAAACTTCATTATCATTAAAGTTTCATTAGTGTGCCTATCAATCTTTTGCCATGGTATGCCCTTAAAGTAGCGTTACTTGGTTTTGGGCCGCGGACTTTTTTTTTACATTTTTACTTACAACTTTTTGAGGGATGCTAAGGTTGTAATTTGGATTCGACAAGCTATTACTGCGTCTCCAAAATCGACGTGCCATCAATAATGACTAAGTTGTGAATCAAAATGTTAGAAAATATCTCGCGTAACTTTTTGGAAAATTCATGTTTTTTTGGAGGCACAGCTCCAATTTCAAATTAAATTCACTCAAACATCTTGTAATCGCTAAAGTTTCATTCAGGAAGTATACTATCAAAATCCTGTTTCCGTACGTACGTGCCACGTGTGTGTACGTTTGTATACAGTATCGTGATTTGTCATTCTCGAGAACAGTTGCAAGTGAGTGATCGTGTATGGCACAACGCACAGTTAAACTATGGAAATAAGAAAATGGGTAAGTAGTTATATATTGCATAAATTATGGAATGTGCAATCAATTCGTTTTTTTTTTCATAGATAATTCTTGTATAATGCGAAAACAATTTTTACTTTTATTATTTTTTTTGTATTCGACAGACTGTGCTGACAAAACCAGAAAAGCCAAATTGCTTCTAAAAAGACAAAAAATAAGAGAGAAACGAAAGAAAAATTAAAAATCTCTACCAAACGTTTATGTTTATGTTGACGTTAGTTAATAAAATTAATTATTACAGTATTTTGAACGTTTTTTCCAGAAATTTTTTCATAATTTATAGCAATCGAATCAAAGAAAATCGATTCGTATGTTAAAAAAAATTTTTTTTTGATTTTCTGCTATAACTTTTTGAGGGATGGGTAAAAAGGAGTTACGCGGGTATATTCTACATTTGTAGGCTACAAGAAACACGTCTGTATAGGTTTTAGAAGTGTGCCTCTAAAAAAATTTTTCGATTCTACTTTTTCGAAAAATCAACGGTTCCGTAGATTTCCTCATATGTGTCTAAAATATGACGTTTTAAAACTTTTATAAACTGCAAATAACTGCATATTACATTTACTAATAGTTTGTCGCAGAAATTGTTTCCGACAGGGTGCACGTAAAAATAAAATTGAGAATTAAATATTCACTTATTTTTAGAATTAATCATATATTTTACATAATTTCTACCATAATTATGAAGACAGACAATTGTAAATGATTCATAATATTTCGTTAAAATTCTACATTAGTGAATGTTAAAAAGTAAGAAATAAAAAGAGCCTAGGGACTGCACTTTTAATATCTCAGGTATAATCCTTTCCTCATCTGTTCAGAAAATGTCTGCTACACATGTTTTTATTAGCATTTATAAGTAGTGATGCGTGAGCCACCTGGGATATGTCATCATTTCCAATTGAGCAGTGCAGTGAAGTCGCAACACGCTTCAGACAATAGATACTTTTCATGTTTACGTTTTTACTCAATCCAAGATGAGAGCGCAATCCGCTTATATCGCCATTATACTCTTGGGAATAGCCTTTCAAATTATTAATGAAAAAATTACTAATGGATTGACGCAACTTTTACTATCTAGTCTATCTCATGGCACATTCTTTCTCCCTCTCTCTCTCTCTCTCTCTCTCTCTCTCTCTCTCTCTCTTTCCGTATTTTTCTTACTTATTTGAATTTCAATTTGTATTGATTTTTACAGGTAAGACTTACAGTGTTAGTTTTAGATGAGAATGTTTTATAAATGAGCTATAAGATTTTACTAATTAATAGAATCTTGTACTTATTTAATGTTAATAATTTGATAATTTTTTAGCTTTTATGTATTTTTTAATATATCTTCATATATAGCTGTTACGTCCTGAGACGTAAATGTTTCTTCATTTTGATTTCATCAGCAATCGATTGAAAACGAAATAATGTATAAACGACGAACGGCATTTTTACGAAATACAAACTCAGCGAAATTAATAGATAAGTAGTCCGAAAATTTGGGGCGCCCGACATTTTGATTTTCTGATTACTCAACACATTAATACGGGCCGAAGAGTCAATATAAAAACAGAGACTTGACTTTTCGGCAGCGGATTCGCGACGCGCGACTACTCAATAGCAT
The DNA here is from genome assembly GCF_024137745.1 of Phymastichus coffea. Taxonomy (NCBI): domain Eukaryota; kingdom Metazoa; phylum Arthropoda; class Insecta; order Hymenoptera; family Eulophidae; genus Phymastichus; species Phymastichus coffea. The sequence continues at coordinate 2,117,783 of NW_026706827.1, forward strand.
TAAAATTTGTTAAAGTTCTTACGAGCTGATTCGCGAAGCGCGACGGCCGAATAACGTACAATTTACCTATTGTTATTTTTTTGAGAAATCATTTCTGTCTTTGAATAAATAAATAATTACTTAAATCGAGTGTTCGTGCATCATTACCGACCGACCTCATATATACTCCATCGAGATAGAGCTAAGCAGCCAATTTAACTCGAAATAATAACCCAGGTAAGTTCCTGTCACTATAATAATTTCTAATAAATAAATGATCATACATATTCTAAAACTACACGTCACGGCTACGTAGTCGCGACATAACAATTGGTTCCGGTACTAAATGGGTGTTTGTTTTATATAATAACATTCTAGATGAAATCACATTTTAATGAGTAACAAAAACCTCTCTAGCCCTATTAAAGCAAAACGACTCACGCGGCTTCAGGTAAAAAATAAACCAGAGTTGGGAAGTGATATAGTGCAACCGAGCACATCCGTTATAGATCCTTTCAAACGATCAAGAAAATTGGTACACTCTCCTCCTAAAGGAATTAGTAGGGAACACCTAACGAAAGCACGGTACAAGAAGTTCAAGTATTTAATACGTTGGACGTAAACAACTCTGTAGAAAATCCACTTAAACGATTAACACAAAATTTTGAACACTCAAATTCATTATTAGATTTGGACTTTACTCTTGATCAGAATTACGAATTTTCATTTAATAATAACGAATACACAGATATTGGTTGTATTTGTAACTAAGAGAGTATTTGCAAAGACGCGAAACGTACAATAAATACGAACGGAACGGACAGACAAGTAGTACTCTATAATCCAATCATTCAAACAAATAAATTTAAACAAGTCGATAACGACGGTGTAGAAACAAGCAACAAAATGACGCAACCGTTACGTTTACCGCTTAAATACGATGCAGATTTAGTTCCAAAGTTCGATGGAAAAAATATGACAACTAATGAATATATTGAAAAATTGAAACACGTAAAAACAATTGTTTCTGAGTTAGATGAACCAAGTTTAATATCAATTCTGAAAATTAAATTGGGCGGAGAAGTTTACAAAGCATTAGTAAACATCAAAATAGATAAGATAAATGATTATATCAAAGTGATAAGGCAGCTATTTCCCTCCTTTGACAACATTCATAGTTTATATGGGAAATTTACGGAAATCATCCAAAAACAAATGAACCTGTCTTAGCATATGCAAACCGTTTACAGGAAATAGTTTTGCAAATTAAAGAAATGAAAAAGTTAGAAGCAGACGTAACTGACGAAGATTTCAAAACGTACGAAACAGTATTAAATGCTGACGCGTTAAAAATTTTTAAACAAGGTTTACAACAAGACATTCGTTTAGAATTAGGAAATCACATTAATTTGGGTACTGCTTTACAAGACGCTATTGAAATTGAAACAAACTTAAAAAAACAAAGATTATTGAGGGGTGATATCGCTAGTTCTTTTCATAGTAATGTAGACTCGGTTACTGCTTCAGCAAATGTTACTCACATATATAATTGTCAAATTTGTCAGGACTATAACCATGAAGCCTTATTTTGTTACAAAGGAGCTTGTGTATATTGTAAAAACAAAGATCACCTGTCATACAATTGTAAAATTGTAAATAAAAAAATCGAATTGATATGTAAATTCTGTAATGCTCAAGGGCATTCTATAGACGGTTGTAAATTTAACAGAGTCAAAGGAAATCATTGTCAATATTGTCAGGTGATGGGTCGTACGGTTACATAATGCCCATTTATTATAGAATTTGAAGTATGTTGGAAATGTAAGGAAAGCGGACACGCCCCGCACAACTGTTCAAAATCTTTCAAATCAGCGAACTTTTGCGCTGCTTGCGACAGCAGCGACCATACGATACGCAATTGCCCGAATGTGACATGCAGGCGTTGCAATGAAAGCGGTCACTCAGTAAAATATTGCCCAAACGCGGACGAAACGAAAGAATGTAGATTTGCAATGTGTACAATCTGTAAAGAAAAAGGTCATGAAGCCAATAATTGTGAATTGGCAAGAATCCTGGTTAGCTATAGTAAGAACAATAGAAGTAACGATAATAAAATCAGTTCAAAAACAAATTCTAGTGACGATAAACGCAGAAATGGAAATTTTAATCACGATAACGGACCTTCACGATTCAATAATTTTGGGAAAAGAAATAATAACACTAAGTGTGATTATTGCCACATAAATAATCATATAATTGACAATTGTTTGAAATTGAGAGCTTTAGAAAGAAATGCAAAAACTACTAGTATTTGTACTTATTGCAAGGAATCAGGTTATAAAGTCGAATCATGTCCAATTATAAAATCACTAGAAAATAACCAAGAAAAATTTTGTACAATTTGTAAACGTACCGATCATACAGAGTCGACTAGTTTTAGACGTAATAATCAGGGAAATTAATAGATTCTTCCGAACATGAGTGCACGGAGGAAATAAATAAAAAGTCACTCGCTGCAGAATTAGGAGACGAAAAAACGACAACACGAAACATGGACATTAATGACCAAAATGAAACTCAAGCATTAAATTTAATAGGACAATATGAGTCGCAAACCAAAACGGAAAAAAATAATAAAGTATGCCTCCAAAATGATAAACAAAAGAAACTTTATAATGAATATAATGACAATATAGAACTTACAAATATTATTGAAACTAAAATGCCAATGTATTTCCTAAAATTAAAAAATTTGTTACTATACATACAGGTGTAACGGCGGTTCAAAAAAAAAAGAGAGAATAAGACAAAGAAAAAAAATACCGAAAAAATGCTCCCTTTACGTTATTTTATTGCCAAGAGTGTGGTAAAATAACGCGAAGTATTGCTACATTGCCAAGCGTGTGGTATAGCAAAGCTTCGATCCTCCGTCGCCGAAAAAAGGAATTTCCCGCGATAGTGGTAACGCACGTCCCGGTTATTGTCCGCAAGGATAGACCAAAAAGTGCGCCTGAGAATTGTTTCGTCGACCGACGTCACAAAGGTACCGAATCCATTTTCGGGTGTTCATTTTAATTTACTTATAGATAGCGGAGCTCAAATCAATATCATAAAAAGCGATTGTATACCATCAAACGCTATTTTGGACTCAGAAAAAATTTCATTATCCGGTATTACTGATAAAACAATTCAAACATTAGGTTTGATAAAAATAACAATTAATGGGTTGTTAATTGATTTTCATATTGTACCAAGAGAATTTTCAATCCCTTATGACGGCATTCTTGGCATACCTGTTCTGAAAGAAAATAAGTTAAGATTAGATGAAGGTATTTGGAAATAAATAGTAAGAAAATAAAACTTGTATCAATACCGTTGACTCAAATGAACTCAATCGTTTTTACCGAAAACAAAAAGAAAGAGGAATCAAAGATAACAGAACCCTATTGGAATTTCCAACATGGGATACCACATGGGATCCCACATGGGAACCTACATGGGATTTTATGCGTGATCCCGCATGGGATTCCATGTGGGATCCTTTCCGGGAATTTGATAGGATTTCTCACATTGGATCCCACATGGGATCCTAAAACATTCAGAAAATCTTCGCAATCCCACATGGGATCCCTCATGGGATCCCACATGGGATTCCGCATGCGGTACCAAAAAAAATTATTGATATACGCGTATTTTCATTGATAATACCTCGAATAAATATTTTCAACATTCAATAATACTAATAATCACAATTTTAACTCATTACATTTTATTTTCTTAACGAAAAATCGAATTACAAATTTATTATTCAATAGTATTAAGTTGGAACTTATATCACTTTTAATATTCATAAGCTTTAATGCAGAAACCAAATAAATTGTTTTTCTTTTCATCTTCGTGCGTCTTGTATGGCGTAGCCGATATGTCGCTTGTATAATCCTTTCCAAGTCGCTGCCATAGCTCCAGTAGGATCGATGGCGTTGCAGCGTTTCATTAAGAGAACTGTAAGAAGAATAATATTAATTGGAAGCAACTATTAACATAGTTAACTTTAGTAGAATAACAATATTTTTATAACCTTTGATAATGCGTAATTCTCGACGGAAAATACATTCATTTGCCAATTCACGTGGTTGAAATAAACAACGAAAATCTGCGTCGAAATATTTGAGGTTCTTGTTGAAGCGTTTATTTCAACCACATGAATTGGCAAATAATAGTACATTACGATACAAGTGCGCAAAGTAGGCGATTCCCGCACGCGCGAGGGTTACCGACCGAGCTAAGCGAGGTCGGTAACGCGCATGCATGATCGCCTACTTTTCGCACGCGTATCGTATACTATTTTCTCGTACGAGATGCGAAAAGTTCGATTATACTTTGAATTTGTGAGATGGGTGGAAAAAGAAGGTTTTATAATTAAGGAATAAATGTGGAAAAACACGCAAAACATTTTTTTTCCCCATTGACAATGTAGATAGCGAAAAATATTGGGAAAACGAAGTCCTTTCCCACTCCACGCAACTCATTTTTAAAAATGAAAATTCAAAAACTATGTTCTTGAGGTCCGACGGAAAACATTCTGCCAGTACAAATTTGGCAGTTGTCCTTTCGCGTTTGTCCTTTCTAGTTCCTTTCAATTCAACAAAAATGTCTAAACAAAAGGTGCTACAGAAATAAATTTGGCAAATACAATAGATTTAAATAAACATTAAATTTAAAAACATTTAAATTACATTAAATTTTTATAACTGTAATGTAATCATAAATATGTCTGGATATAAATAATAAAATTGATTTTTCCTAGATTTTTTTCATTGGAGAAAATTTATCTTCCTTAATTACAGTAACTGGCGAAAATTTGTCTTCGCCAATTACAGTAATCGGGAAAAATGTATCTTCCCCAGTATTCCCTCGTTAAACTTTGTAGACATTGACGCATTTTTTCCGTGCGCAAAGTATTTCCCCCACGCAGTTAGCGTGCGCAAAGTATTTCCCCGTGCGGGAATGGGTTTGCGCATGCGCAGTTCCGTGTTACGATAAGCGTACGGGAATCAAGGGTTTTGCACACGGAAAAGCGTGCGCAAAATCGAACTTTGCGCACGCTGTGCGAGAAATGTATTTTCGAGATAAAAACAACGGTAGTAGTTAATGACAAAGAAAGACAAGAAATGTTCCGTCGAGAATTACGCATTATCAAAGGTTATAAAAATATTTTTATTCTACTAAAGTTAACTATGTTAATCGTTGCTTCCAATTAATATTATTCTTCTTACAGTTCTCTTAATGAAACGCTGCAACGCCATCGATTCTACTGGAGCTATGGCAGCGACTTGGAAAGGATTATACAAGCGACATATCGGCTACGCCATACAAGACGCACGAAGATGAAAAGAAAAACAATTTATTTGGTTTCTGCATTAAAGCTTATGAATATTAAAAGTGATATAAGTTCCAACTTAATACTATTGAATAATAAATTTGTAATTCGATTTTTCATTAAGAAAATAAAATGTAATAAGTTAAAATTGTGATTATTAGTATTATTGCATGTTGAAAATATTTATTCGAGGTATTATCAATGAAAATACGCTTATATCAATAATTTTTTTTGGTACCGCATGCGGAATCCCATGTGGGATTGCGAAGATTTTCTGAATTTTTTGGGATCCCATGCGAGATCCCGCATAAGATCCCATGTAGGTTTCCATGTGGGATCCCATGTCGCATCCCATGTGGGAAATTCCAATAGGGAAGAACAAAAGGGATTTTTAAGTCAAATTTTACATGGCATTAATAAGGAAAATAAAACAAAAAACGAAAAAGAAAAACACTACGAAGAATCGAAAATCTTTGAGGAAAATAACAAATTTCATCCACTAGAAAGAGAAAATACACTAGAGGACCCCGAATCTGTTACATTTCCTTGCACAACAACAACGGAGTATCCTTTTTGGGACATATTATCAGTGAATATGGGATTAAACCAGATAAAAAAAAAGTACAAGCTATTGAAGCTTTTCCAACACCGACAATTACGAAAAACGTTAGAGAGTTCTTAGGGCTATGCAATTATTATAGACGTTTTATTCCAAATTTTGCAGAAGTAACAAAATCATTCACTATACTCTTACATAAAAACACAAAATTTTTCTGGAACAATGAACAACAGGAAGCTTTAAATAAATTAAAAAACTACTATGCGAAGCACCTATTCTACAATATCCACAATTTAACAAACCTTACATTGTTAGAACAGACGCATCGAATCATAGTTTGGGCGCGGTCCTTTCCCAGGGAGAATTAGGGTACGATAGAGCCATCGCATACGCTTCAAGGGTTTTGAACAAAACAGAACAGAATTATATGACTTATGAAAGAGAGGCTCTTGCAATAATTTTCGCTATTAAAACATTTAGAACATACTTATTCGGAAATAAATTTACGGTAGTAACGGACCACAAACCTCTACTTTCATTAAAATCGGCTGATAATAATAGTAGAGTACAAAAATGGCGACTAAAACTAGTTGATTACGATTTTGACATAATTTATCGCCCAGGCAAAGAAAACGGTCCAGCTGACTGTTTATCGCGGATTGCGGTAGAACCAAAAATTTGTGTTATGACACGAGCACAAAGAAAAAGAACCTTAGAAGAGGTAATACAGACAAAATCATTAAATATTGACAAAAAGGAACAAATTACTAATCACGCATGCATTCAGGAAAAGAGCAAACGGAAACATACATACAAATCCAACAATATAGATAAAAAATGTATCAAAATCAGTAGCATTAATAATGATTATAATAGAGGTCATGTCATTTATAGCAAAAGTTCTATACAACTTCGTAATGATAACATTATCCATTTAATCTCTGTTACGTCGCAACATGATACACATGTATTAACACATACGTACGATATTCAGACATGTATTTTTTGAAGCGAATCAAGCTGCGCGCTCAGCTCTGGTGTGTCTGTGTGTAAGTGTGTGTGAGGCGCTAGGGCCTTAAACCTAGCGTGGTGGCAGCACCTTACGGCGCTGCGCCACTCGCGCCAAGCATGGCTGCTCTTGCCGGTACATCCGGCAATCGTCGACGACAGCGTCCCGCGTGCGGAGCTCCCTCGCGCCTTCACGTTCTCGGTAACGTCCTCGTGCACCCACGTGCAACCTCACTTATATTACCCACGTAGTATAAGGTTTTCATCCACTCACGTGGTCTCTTTTCTCATTTCGATGTAATTCGGATGTGTGACAGTGACTGTGAATCTATCGTGTATAAAGTTTTCTTTGTGTGAGAGCGTGTGAATGAGTGCATGGTAACAACCATTGTCTCCGCGCGACGTCTCTATCCCGCGTTATCTTCGCAAGTGTAATTTCCAGTTTTCATTTAATAAAGAGGGTTTTTTATGCCGTTACGGCTTTTTCCCTTAAACAGTGTTTAGTGATTTTTCCCCTTCATTATTCTAATCAATTAAAAATCTAACTACGATAGATAAATCAGCAATCAAGGACAATTTCAAACTAAAGCGGCTTACTTCGCCAAGGAAGTCGTTTCGTTCTAGAACATGGTGCCTCCTGTGAGGTAGTTTTCCACCTCTTTCTCTCCTTTTTCATTTTCGGAAAAGGGGACGTCGCGCGAGTGCAAATGTGTGAGAGTGTGTGGGGAGGGAAACAAGTGCATATAAAAAACGCGCGAAAACGTGCGCAACGTGCACCGACAAGTGCAGCCCGCCAAATTCGTCTTCTCTCTCGCTCGCTCTCCCGCCGTTCATTCGCGCCTCGTGCAATTGCCTACACTCGGCGCGCGCAACAGCGCGCGCAAACACTCAGCGTGCGCAACAGCGTGCGCAGTTGTCCAGCGTGCGCAACAACCTGCGCAGTCGTCCGGCGTGCGCAACAGCGTGCGCAGTCGTCAGTGCCGATCAGCATTGCCATCGCTTCCGACCAGGGGGATTTACACACAGCGGCCAATAACATCGTTCTCCATTAACTAAGATAAGTGTTTTTATTTCTTTTCTCGCCTTCTCTGCTTCAATAAATAAATATGCGCCTGCGAACAAACGGCTTCGCTTTCCACTTATAACGATTAATTCCATTTTAATTAAATTAATTCTAGCGTTTTAGTTTTTATTTTTGTCGTCTGCTTCTTGTCAAATTGAGTGAATCAATCAAACTAAAATTCGATCGCGCTTTGATTGGTACTCGAGTCATTGTTAGCATTTCATGTTTATTCGAATTTAGCGAGCAATTTACAATCCACTAGTGATTAATTGCCATTAAATAAGTTTGTAGACAATTGTTTGACATTGTTTAATTATTCAGTTAGAATTTCGTTGTCCGTTTCAATTACATGTTTTTTTCTTTGAACTTCAATTAACGTCAGTTTCAATTTGATTCATAACGCGTTGTTTCGATTTAATAAATAGTCAAAATGAATAACGACGAGGTTACTCCTGCCAGCGGCAACGCAGAAAAACGCTTAATTTATATCGAACAGAAATTTAATAGGTTTACAAAAACATTGAAATCCCTTAAAGAATATTTAGCAAAGGGATCGCCTGATGCGACGAACGCGGAGTTACGAATAAATTCCCTTTCGACAATATATCAAGGTTATTCAGCGAATCGCGAAGAACTTCTTTCGATGCAACCCGAGCATCCCCACATTGCTGCATTCGATGAGCTCGAATCCGAATATTTCGAGATAGCGAGTCAAATATCAAAAATGAACAAACCCCCAGCGACCCCTCTCGCGAATTCTACTATGTTCAACGGAAGTAACACCGCCACCTTCATAGAGAGAACTGACGTGGCGAAACTTGCACCGTTGACAGTACCCAAATTCGATGGGAACCACAAGAACTGGGTCCCCTGGAAGGCCAACTTTCAAGCGCTTATACACGATCGTCCAGGAATGGCGGGAAGTGTCAAATTGTCCCAACTTCAAAATGCAGTTCAGGGTTTAGCAGCGACCGTAATAAAAGAATTCTGTCTTGACCCCAGCGACGTCAGCTACGGCTTAGCTTGGGAAGCGTTATGCAACGCTTACGATCAACGACGTGTTCTGGTCAACGAGCACTTCGACGCTCTGCTAAAGTTAGCTCCCGTTCAAAATCCAACCGCCGAAACCACAGCCACCCTCATGTACACCGTCCGTCAGCACGTCAGCATGCTCAAAACAATGAACATTGCGATCTGCGACGAGATTGTCTTGCGAATTCTCGAGAAATGCCTGCCCGGGTATCTCCAGTCGCGATGGATGGATAAACACTCAAATCGCGAAATCCCCAAATTGGAAGAGCTATACATCTTCGTTCAAGATTCAATATTTAAGCAACGAGCGATAGATGAACTTCCGAAACGAGATTACCAGTCCAAAAGAAAGGGAGCAGGCAGCAAGGCAGAACCCCCGGCAAAGGTCTCCAAAAACATTGCCAACACACTCGTCACTACCTCGACGACCAGCAGCAACGCGTGCGTCCAATGCGGTCAATCCCACAGGCTCTACAAATGCGAAAAGTTCAATCAAGCGAAATTGAACGAAAGGTGGGAACTCGTGAAAGCAAAGGGGTTATGTCGCAATTGCTTATACGTTCACTCTGCTTCCTGTACCAGCGAGAAAAGGTGCAAAAAATGTCATAAGGATCATCATACCCTTCTACATGCAGACAAAAAATCAGGTTCATCTACCCCTCAACCCGCGAACGACTCAAAACCGTCCGGGACATCTCAATCATGACTAAGCCAACAAACATTCGCGTCAAGCGCATACCTCCCTGATTCTCAACTCATGACTACAGCAATTTTAAGCTTTCAGTCATGCCGAGGAAAACGTCTCATGGCACGCTCACTACTAGATTCATGTTCTAACGCAAACTTAATGACTCAATCTCTTATCAATCGTTTACAATTACCAGTTAAACAATGCTTTGTGAATATCGGAGCAATAGACAATGCGAATATTGTTTCGGAAAAATACACTACTGCCACTTTCTATTCTACATATAATGATTCTAAATATCAATTAAACTTTTTGATTGTACCTAAAATAGCTGAGTAGGTGCCTAATGAGACTTTCCCTCGGGAGAAATTCAACATCCCCAAGAACATCAAATTAGCAGATCCTCAATTTCATATACCCAGACCGGTCGATGTCTTGCTAGCGTCAGGTCCAACTCTATCTTCTCTTGCCATAGGGCAAATCAGGCTAAATGACGAAAGATCCCAAATCACTCTTCAAAAAACTTCTTTCGGCTGGATAGCAGCCGGAGGATCTATCTTATCAACGATTCCCAACTCAGTTTCGTGCAATGCGGTGAGGTTAGATTCACTCCTAGAAAGATTCATGGCGATGGAAGACATGGATTATCAACCCATCAAGTCAGAAGAGGACGTAGCATGCGAAAGGTACTACGTTCAAACCACGACACGTGACGCTTCAGGTCGTTATATCGTTCGTCTACCGTTTCGATCAGGCAAATTCGAACTAGGTTTGTCAAAACATCAAGCGTTACAGCGTTTTCAGGCGTTGCAGCGCAAATTTGATGCTAACTCTAGTTTCCGAGCAGAGTACGAGAAGGAATTCAACGGGTACCTGGAACTTGGCCACATGACGCTGTGCGAAGACGACAACAACGATGGTTACTACTTGCCTCACCACGCGGTGATCAAGGAGTCCAGCGAAACGACGAAGTGTCGTGTTGTTTTCGATGCTTCTGCAAAATCCTCCACGGGCATTTCATTAAACGATATGCTGTTGACTGGGCCGACCATTCAGGAAACTTTGTGGGAGCAGGTTTTGCGATTCCGTTCTCATCCCTTCGTCATCACTGCCGACATCGAAAAGATGTACCGACAAATCTGGATTCATCCCGACGATAGGAAGTTCCAGAAGATCTTGTGGTACCACGAAGGTGAAGTTCGAACTTTCGTTCTCAACGTTGTAACTTTCGGGGTCAAGTGCGCTCCTTTTCTCGCAATTCGAACATTGCATCAGTTAGCCGTTAATGAAGAGAGCAGATTCCCAAGGGTGGCAATGCTACTTCGTCGAGACTTCTACGTTGACGATTTCCTTTCAGGTGCAGACACGCTGGAGGACATCATGAAGATTCGCGACGAAATGATCAAACTTTTAAGTCGTGGGGGGTTCGTGATACGAAAATGGTCGTCGAACCATCCGTCGGCTTTAGACAACATTGATAAAAACATCTTCGATTTAGATTGCGGCATACAAGGGAACCCTATAAAAAAGACTCTCGGAATCATCTGGGACTCACAACGGGATGTCTTTACGTATTCCGCAAACCCTGATGCGTTAGCTTCTACCAAAAGAAAACTCCTTTCCCAAATTGCAAGGATCTTCGATCGTCTAGGCTTATTAGGTCCTTTAACCTTGTATGCCAAAACATTAATTCAGGACTGTTGGAAAGCTAACATTACCTGGGACGAATCCCTACCTCAAGACATCCATACCAAGTGGATAGCTTTAGCTGAACAACTTCCTTTAGTGCGAGAACTTGCGTTACCAAGGTATCTGCGATATGACGTCACAAACCCAATATCCACCGAGATACACGGCTTTTGCGACGCGTCGATAAAGGGATACGGCGCGTGCATCTACATTCGTTCCGTTGATTCCGTGGGAAATGTTACTGTTAGGTTAGCTTGCAGTAAATCTAAGGTCGCTTCGCTTAGTCATCACACCATACCTCGTTTAGAACTCTCTGGCGCTGCCCTTCTGAAGAGACTATATGTCGAACTGGTGACCCAGCTGACTTTCAATATCGCGCGAACAATTCTTAGAACAGACTGAAAAATCGTTCTCTGCTGGTTAGGCAAAGCTCCTCATCTACTTAGAACTTACGAAGCGAACAGAGTCGCTGATATTCAAGCGTTAGGTGAGAAGGTCGAGTGGAAGCATGTTCGTTCGAAGGACAATCCTGCCGATTCTCTATCCCGAGGACAGCTACCCAGGGAACTTCTAACTGATCCCCTCTGGCTTTCGGGCCCTCCATGGTTAGTCCTTCCGGAAGATCAATGGCCTTCATCGGAAGAACCCTCGTTAGTTGATCCTCTAGGCGCGAAAGAAGGAATCGTTTTATTTACAACCTCTTCCGGAAGTAACATCTACTCTTGTTTCTCTGATTACGGGTGTCTTATTAGGTCCATCGGATATCTTCTCCGTTGGAGTAGAAGAAAATCACTACCAGACGATACTCAAATTGCGAGTAAATCGCAACGAGGGATTCGTTATCTTTCCCAAGCCGAAATAGTTTACGCTGAACTCCAGATCCTCCTTCTTATTCAAAGAGAATGTTTTAGTTCCGAGATTAGATTGCTCAAATCGACTACGAAATTAATATCGAAATGCCCCAACGGCGCTTTCAGGAGTCGAACGAAGTTCGATGAACTCAATTCCTTCTTAGATGAGTATGGACTGATCAGAGTAGGCGGTAGGTTGAAGAATTTAAATCTTCAATTCAACCAAAAATACCCTATTTTGCTACCCAGTAACCATCACGTGTCAGATCTCATCATCCGCGACGCTCATCATCGAAATCTTCACGGAGGGGTTCAATCCACTCTTTATAGGATACGCGAAAGATTTTGGATTCTCAACGGTCGAAACCAGATTCGATATGTCTTGCGCCACTGCGTACCCTGTCTTCGGCAAAAGCCAAAATTCTCACATGCCAAGATGGCAGACCTTCCAGAATCTCGAGTAAACCCTGCGTTCCCTTTCGCGAAGACCGGCGTCGATTTTTTTGGTCCGATTATGATCAAGGAAAAGAAGGATCGAAATCGAAGCTTCCTTAAGGCGTATGGGTCCGTTTTCGTTTGTATGGCCACTAAGGCTGTCCACATCGAGGTAGCATCCGATCTCTCAGCCGAGGGCTTCCTCGCGTGTTTTCGTCGGTTCGTTGCCACGCACGGCAAACCGACCACCATGTACTCTGACAATGGTACTAACTTTGTGGGCGCGAACAGCGAACTGCAAAGGATTTACCAATTGCATGATTCGCCTGAATTTAAGGACGCGATTCAAACCTTTGCTGCAGCCGAACGGATTGAATGGAACTTTAATCCCCCTCTCTCACCGCACTTCGGCGGTTTGTGGGAGGCGGCGGTTAAGAGTTTCAAACACCATCTAAATCGTGTCATTAAGGATCAAAAGCTCACATACGAACAATTGGAAACATTATTAAAGGAAATCGCCGTCGTGTTAAATTCTCGACCATTATACGCGATTTCTGCCGACCCAAACGATTCCCTTGCGATAACTCCAGCTCATTTTTTAATCGGGCGTTCTTTCAATTTCTTACTCGACCAAAATTATGTTTCAGTTCCGGACAATCGTCTCACCTCCTATCAGCTCGTCTCTAAAGCTAGACAAGCCTTCTGGAGCAAATGGCACAAAGAGTACTTGCATGAACTGCAAACTCGTCAGAAGTGGTTGACTTCTGGAACTGCATTATCAATTGGATCTGTGGTTGTGTCCATGGAGGACAACCCTGCTTGCGCAAGATGGCCGCTGGGAGTCGTCGTGGAGATCCACCCTGGGAGCGATGGCATTGCTCGAGTAGCATCGGTGAAGATGGCTTCTGGAATCTACAAACGAAACATTACTCGGCTCTGTGTGCTCCCTGTAGATCAGGAAAACGCGGACCCGTTGGAGTCTCAAGTCACCCTCCCGAACTCGTGATTAGCCCCAGATGTGCGCTCTTTGGTTTGCCATAAACGAGTCGAACCATGGGGTATTCTGGAAGTGCTTGAAGCCTGGCCCGCGAGAGGGTAGGGTACAGAGTGCACTACAGCCAGATGCCCAAAGAATCAATCTTTGGAAGCGCGATACCTGTTCGGAGATCAGGTTCCCATAGTCGCGGAGACTCCAACCTTTCGTCGACGTTAATCTAGGACAAGCGTGATCAGCGGAGTGTCAAACTTGTGGCACGAGATGATCTTAAGTAGAATAAGTTGTTCATTAGATTTAAGACTTGTAAATCGTTCGTTTCGTTGTATTAGTAATTTAAGAAATTAAAGCAAAATAGCTTTCAATCAATCAGATTGTGATGTCGATGCTAATCAATAGACCAGTCCCTTCAACGAAAACTGGCTCTTCATGTAAAGAAACCAAAGACCGTCCTAGATTCGTAATCCGGAATGGGTCAACTAGTCAATATAAGCTCTTGTTAAGTCTAACACTGCTCGACCATTAATGGTCCAATTAGTCTCGCAGCCGTGGCCGGCAGTATGTTACGTCGCAACATGATACACATGTATTAACACATACGTACGATATTCAGATATGTATTTTTTGAAGCGAATCAAGCTGCGCGCTCAGCTCTGGTGTGTCTGTGTGTAAGTGTGTGTGAGGCGCTAGGGCCTTAAACCTAGCGTGGTGGCAGCACCTTACGGCGCTGCGCCACTCGCGCCAAGCATGGCTGCTCTTGCCGGTACATCCGGCAATCGTCGACGACAGCGTCCCGCGTGCGGAGCTCCCTCGCGCCTTCACGTTCTCGGTAACGTCCTCGTGCACCCACGTGCAACCTCACTTATATTACCCACGTAGTATAAGGTTTTCGTCCACTCACGTGGTCTCTTTTCTCATTTCGATGTAATTCGGATGTGTGACAGTGACTGTGAATCTATCGTGTATAAAGTTTTCTTTGTGTGAGAGCGTGTGAATGAGTGCATGGTAACAACCATTGTCTCCGCGCGACGTCTCTATCCCGCGTTATCTTCGCAAGTGTAATTTCCAGTTTTCATTTAATAAAGAGGGTTTTTTATGCCGTTACGGCTTTTTCCCGTAAACAGTGTTTAGTGATTTTTCCCCTTCATTATTCTAATCAATTAAAAATCTAACTACGATAGATAAATCAGCAATCAAGGACAATTTCAAACTAAAGCGGCTTACTTCGCCAAGGAAGTCGTTTCGTTCTAGAACAATCTCTGAAAAACATGAGAGGCAGGACAAAAATACGAGTAACATACTTGCAGAGAAAAATTTGAAAATAAACAAAAATTTATCCAGTAATAATTTGGAAACATTAAACTACGGTAAACGAAAAATATTTATCTTGTGCCTGAACACTGCCGCAGCGACTGAAACAGTAAAACAAAATTTAACCGAATTGTTCAAAAATTTGAAAAGACTTCTATTACAAAATAAGATCTCTATGCTGAGTATTTCAAAAAACATTGACATAAGAAACATACAATGGTCAGAAATAGAAGAAATCAAAAATGATACTTTCATAGGAACTAACATCAAGACTATTGTTTGTATGAATCATGTTGAATATATATGTGAGTTAGACCAGAGAAATAAAATTTTTGAAATATATCATTCTTCGAGATTAGGAGGTCATTCGGGAGTGAATCGAACTTACAATAGAATTAAAGATAAATACTGTTGGGAAAACCTAAAGAACGACATACAAAAAAGAATTTCCATGTGTATAGAATGTCAAAGAAACAAATTAAAATGTAAACCTACACGACAACCAATGATTATAACAGATAAACCTTTCAAAACTTTTGATAAAGTTGCCATGGATATAATGGGGCCATTTGATATTACAAAAAGTAATAATCGGTACATACTTTCAATTCAAGACCAACTTTCAAAATTTATCACATTAGTAGCATTAAAAGACCAAACAGCGGAAGCTGTAAGCGAAGCTTTTATAAAAAGGTTTATTTGTACTTTCGGAACTCCAAAAATAGTACTAACGGACAGAGCACAAAACTTCAGAAGCAAAATGTTAAAACAAATTGCCAAAAGATTTCATTTCGAAAAAATTGAAACAACGTCGTTTTCACCTCAATCTAATGGATCTGTCGAAAGAGCTAACCATCCACTTTGCGAATACATCAAACAATTTACATCAAAAAAATGTGATTGGGACGAACTCCTAGAGTTGGCCCAATTCAACGACAAGACCAGCGTACACACTAGTCACAATTTCACACCACATGAATTAGTTTTTGCTTTTCCAGCTAAACTACCATCTAGTGTACCATTAAAAAAATCCGAACAATTACCAACTTTTAATGGATACCTAGAGAATTTAATAAAAAACATGAATATAATATTACACATGGCTAGAGAAAATCTAATAACCTCAAAACAAAAATCAAAAAATTATTATGACCGATTTACAAATCCAGTAAATTTTAAAATTGGAAATAAAGTATGGTTCTTGAAAGAACCAAGACCGGGGAAATTAGAGAAAAATAAATATTTAGGACCTTTTGAAGTATTAAAAATAACTGAAAAAGGCAGTGTTGCAATCGATTACAATGGAAAACCAAAAACAATTCATGCCAATAAATTAAGCGTAGCAAAACAAGCATAGTAATCTTATTCTATTTCCAGGAAACACAATGGCGCAAAAATCAATGACTATCTTAATCATAATCACCTCCTTTTCAACAAGCAAAGGACTTATTGGCTTCAATTGCGGCTCAACGAACCCTACCATTACAACATATTCACTCTTGGATGCAGGGGAATGCAACTTTCAAGAAATTCAAGTAAATAGCACATAAGCCACTATCGAACTATTACAAAAAACGGAATTCAAATCAATGAAAATCATACAATGTAAAATAGAAATAAGGCGAACAATTTTTCATTGCGGTACAGTCGGACCTCTGCTACTACACGCTCTCGGGAGTTGGTGCCCTCTGCCACTACCCGCTACGGGCTCTCTGACGTTAGCCAATAAGAGCGCTCCGTCAGGTACGGGCATTGAGTGGCGTGCCGCGCTGGTCTCGAGGGGGGCCCGGAGAAAATGTTACAAATTTTGCTTGCATTATCACCTAATAATTTTGTTTTATATTATACACAGTAAATCATTTTACTCGAATGGTGTGATACAACTTACCTAAAAAAAAAAGTGTAGTGGAAGAAAACAAAATGATGTACTGTTTATAATTTAGAAAAATATCAGGTGATAATGCATGTTTGTAGGTACATACATAAATTTTAAATTTTTCAAATTTTCCGTTAAAAAAAACATTATAAATAAATTTAACTATGCTTTATTTTAACAAAATCATGTACATTATACAAAATCAACATAAAAAATCAACAAATAAAATCAACGTACAAAATCAACATACACATTCAGCATACAAATTACATTGGTTTGTATATATTTAGTATTAAATCGGCGACTTCTTGCACATTGCTTATCTGCACGCTCGTCGAATCCCACGTTCGCTCTAAGAATGTTCGAAGCTTCAGAGCCGTATCGTAGGCCTCACCAACGGAAACTTCTTTCTCTGGTTCTATATTTTCGACTTCTGCGATCGGCTCCTCGTCTTCTTCAGCGAACTTCTCCGGATTATTAGACGTGATTCTAAAATAATAGATAAAAAAAATATATTAATACAATGTTTTTTGAGTACATATTTGTTTCTATGAACACATGTAAATTACATATAAATAATTACATAAAACTTTTACTTTTTTTTAAAATTTTACCTTTCAAAAATTTGTTGGATGTTCAAATTTTGCCAGCCATTATCCGTGTAATCTTCCTCGATCCATGCTTGGGCCATCTCGAATGTGCAGTCGGCGAAGGCTGGGCTATCCTTAAGAAGTTGTAACAAGTTAACTTCTTCAGCCGATGCTCTTTTTTCGTAGGGAAAATCGTCCTTGCCCAAAATTCTGTTCCATGCGTTGCGGAGATCTCTGGCGTTGATAACATTCCACGAACTAGAAATTCGGTAGTAGCAGTCCTTCACCGTCTGCTTCTTTGCCAAATCGATGACGCTTGCTCCCGATGTTGCCTCTTCTAGGACTAGCGCTTTGACTAAATTTTTCCGGAACATTTTTTTCATTTTTTCAATGACGCCCTGATCCATTGGCTGAATCAAAGCGGTGACGTTCGGCGGCAGGAACATCACTTCAACGTTCTCGGCGATGTAATTTAATTCAGCTGCTGCGGGGTGCGACGGTGCATTGTCCAACAGGAGAAAAATTTTCTGATGCGGCGGATGATGCGCTTGGACCTCCTTGACGAAAATATTCTCGAACCAGTCCAAGAATATGTTCCGATCCATCCAAGCTGAACGGCTGTTCGTGTATTTGACGGGCAGTTTCTCTCTCTCGCACTTCGAAAAACATCTGGGATTTTTCGACTTGCCGATGAGTAGAGGAGTGATTTTATGCGATCCGGACGCATTGGCGCAGCACATCACAGTCACTCGTTCTTTCTGCTCCTTCAATCCCGACGGTTGCCGCTCGTATCCCGCCGCTAGAGTTTTCTTCGGCAAGGACTTGAAAAATAAGCCCGTCTCATTGGCGTTGTAGACCTCATCCTCGGTGTATCCTTTCTCTTTCAAGTAAGAATGCAGCGTCTCCTTGAAATTCTCTGCTGCTACGTTGTCGGATGACAACTTATCTCCTTGCATAGATAACTGCCGAATCTGGTAGCGCTTCTTGAATTTCTCTAGCCATCCATTGCTGGCCTTGAAATCGGCCGCTTCCCAAACGAACTTGTTGAGCTCCAAGGCCTTAGCTTTCAGAACATCGCCCGAGATTGGAGCTGTCATCCAATTCAAGGGTGCGCTTCATAATTTCTGGCTTCTGCGACTTCAATCTTCTGATCGTCGTCGGGTCAACGCCGTAGAGCTGGTCCAAACTCTGCGTTGTTTTGCCGGCGTCCAGAGCTGCGACGATAGCGGCTTTTTGCTGCACTGTTAAGTTGACCTGCCGTTTTCTGGTCCCCGGAGATTGTCCTCCAAAGACAAGTCCAAGCCCTGGCTCAATCTCTTGATAGTGTGCGGAGAAACGCTGTATTCCTTGGCAAGATGAGCCATCTTGACATTGTTGGACAACTTCTGCTTTATTTCAGCTACTTGACACAGGTTCAAACTCTTGGCTGCCATGATCTGAAAAATTATTGTACAAATTCAAATGAATGAAACAAATATATAAAAAATTGACGCAAATATTAATAAGAATCGAAAAATATAATGAAAGAAGCTACCTGACAATTGATTGGCAGGTTTGATTAAAAAAATTGTTTTCTTATTTTATTTTATAGACTAAATATAAAAGATATAGTGTAAAAATAGACTTGTAAACTTACCAGTTAATCTTGAAAACTTCTTGAAAACCAGTTGATTTTAAAAACACAATCAAAACATACAGAAACTATACACTCGATTGAATAAAATTGTTTTGGACACTGAGAGATATGTAAACTGGAGAAAAGGACGAGGGTGTTGCATCGAAAGTCGAATACAGACTGAAGTCAAAGCGCGTCTTTAGGTACATATCCCCCCCACAAATTACAAGAGTCATAAATTACAAGGAGTGTAAATCATAAGTCACAAATTACAAGTCATTAAGAGTCATCTTGAAGAGCGACGCGTCGGCGCCAGACTCATAAAAGTGCGCCACCGGCAGGTGCCAGGTAAGCGACCGAGAGCGCACGGCACTGCGCTCGAGTCATAAATCGGGTAGTGAGAGAGGCTAGGTAACGGGCAGTGGCAGAGGTCGGGCAGTTGCGGAGGGTGCAGTAGCAGAGGTTCGACTGTATCTCGAAGGACGACACAGTGACTGAGACGTAAAACTCAGTGACTTGGTATTCGCATTGAATAGAGCGAAACATAGTACGACGAAAGTGAGTCCAGCCATATTGAATTACGGACGGCAGCCGATCCCGCCCCATACGTTGCGCCGCGCTCAGGACTCTCTCGTTAGCGGAAAGGAGGACGAGAGAGAGCGGCAGAACTGGGCAGATCACATGGGAGGCCTGTCGGCGCTATATCAGGAAGCGGTGAATAGATCAGGAATAGAGCAAGGGCGGCAAGCGAGCTTCATCGATCGGAAGCGCCGCCCCACTCCTTTCAAAGTCGGGGATTGAGTTTGGCGAGTAAGCCGCATCTTGTCTTCAACAGATAGCGGAGTCACGGCAAAATTGGCGCCGACATTTGCAGGGCCTTATGTAGCGAGAGAAAAGCTCGGCTCCAATACATGTCGCTTGGCGAATCATCAAGAGGACCTCGACGGAGTGATCCATGCCGAAGACTTGAAGCCCTTCTATCAAGAGGGGGATGAAGAGGAAGACAAATATACTCAACCACCGGGGGGAAGCGAGGCGAAGCGCGACCCGCCCCAGGAAGGTAATCAACCACCGCACATCGAAAGCGCGGGTCTAGATAGCGAAACACCGCCTGAAAACAGGGGCAACGGCGTATTGGGCGAAGACCCAGGAGGTCAAAATCCCGTCGAACCGATTAGGAGGGGGCGAGGTCGCCCGCGGAAAATCCCCGCCCCAGTTCCCAAATTACCGTCGGTAAGACGTCCCCGAGGCCGACCACGGAAAAGCGTACAAGTGGTCCGCCGGATGAGCATGCGAGTTAGAGCGAAGCAAGCAGGCGAATCGATTTATTGAATCATCTAAACCTCATCTCTTTCCTTCGGCCTGACGGGCCCTCCATCCTACCTCTTCATCAAAACCATATAACTCCATTACAGGATGGAAAGCGCCCTTCATGAGGCCGTGGAGTGGCTCGTCGAGAACGTGGAGCGCCTACAGCTTGAGCCCGAGAAGAGGGCCGTTTTCATCGCGGCCCGTAGGCGATTCCGCGATGCCCTACGGCGCGCCTCCTCCGTTCGGAGCTGCTGGAAGCTACGAACCTGCTGGTCGACGCCTTGTGGGCATCTTAGCTAGGGCGGGCGTTCCATAATTTATTGGATGGAGCGAAGACTCGCTTCGCCCTAGGGCTGCAGCACGTCCGGAAGGAACCGGATCTTCCAGCGTGCCTGCAAAAGACAGTACCAGAGACAACCATCCACGAGGTTCATAGGGCCACGGAGGGGTTACCCGTAAATATCGCGGGGCGGCCTGGACTTTGCCCGCCGCCCAAGAACGACCTCCGCAAGGAGTTGTTCTCGCGGTACATACCAATGGGGACCTCCAAACCTAGGCCCAAGCCCCATGTCATCGAGATAATAGACCTCGTGGATGACGAGGAAGGTGGACAGGACACCCACACCGAGGAGGAAGAAACCTCTCCCCCTCCCAAACCATCTATGGAGGCAGAGATATCGCCGGAACCCGCCTCTCCCGAAGGAGGTCGGTCCGTCCCCGGCAGGGAAACCTCGAGGTCGGAGGTGCCACGCCCCACCGAGCCGCCCAGGGGAGAAGAAAGGAACGAGCCCGTAGCACCAGAGGATCCGGACCACGCACCCACTTTAGTCAAAAGAGAGGGCGAAACTCCCACCGCTATCGGAGACACTGGACCATCATCCGACGCTGGGGAACCCGCCCGCGCGGCCCGGCAGGGCCATGGGGCACCGACGCCCGACCACCCCTTCGATGAAGAAGACTGGCCTACCTCGCCACTGTTGTGGAGCGAGGTAACGT
The DNA here is from genome assembly GCF_024137745.1 of Phymastichus coffea. Taxonomy (NCBI): domain Eukaryota; kingdom Metazoa; phylum Arthropoda; class Insecta; order Hymenoptera; family Eulophidae; genus Phymastichus; species Phymastichus coffea. The sequence goes on from NW_026706827.1 coordinate 2,139,160, forward strand.
CGCCAGAGGAGCGGTGGCGAGTGATGGAGAGGGGTCTCCGAGAATTGGAAAACGCCTGGAAGTTCGTTAGCCGCTTACACACACGGGTAATGGAGAGGTTCCAGGCGTACAAAGAGCTACCGGGGACCCATCCCTCCGTCATGCCCTGGGTGGACCGGGTGCTAAGATGGCAGGCGTACCGCGACGCCATCGTGAGCATACGGCGAGCCCAGAAGTTCCCAAGGCAGACACCTCTGAGGATGCCCGAACGCCCGACCTCAGCCACCCGAACGGCAGGGCGAAGTCGAAATCCTTCGCCCTGCAAAATAAGCGTTGATGCGTCTCCGTCGGGCCTTGGCTCGGTGAACATCACGATCAACCTGGGTGGCGGACGATCTGGGGAACGGGCGAGGGAAAAATCACGTCCTCGCCCCAATCAAGCTCCCCAGACGCAAGGTTGGGCGCACCTGAGACAGTCCAATCCCAACATCGTCAACCCTGCGGGGGTACGCGAGGGAAAATCGCGAAAGGACGATCAGGGCTGCTATATTTGTGGGCATCCAGGAGTAGCTAAATCCAGCCGGTATCCGCGGATAGTAGAACACGGAGCTATCCGACGGTACAGGAGGAAAAGGAGAAGAACCGGACCCGAAGAACAGGAGAATAGATTATACGACGGCGGATAAAAAAAAAGAAAAAATAAAGAAAAAAAAAAGAGAAAAAGAGAAAAGTTTGAAATCTGTTTCCTTTGGTCACTCAATCCCGCCGAAAATCCCTACCCGTCCATCTATCATTCATTATATCACCCAGGCGCTTAAACGAAGATCGTCGCCGATGTCGTCCCTATACACCGGTCGACTAGGGGGAGGCTGTAACGAGTGTCGCTCGTTAAAGGTAGAGCCTAAGCGCTTCCATCGCGTGGGGCGACGCAAAAGCCGACCCGCGAGAATAAATCAGAGAAGGAGAAGCGGAAAGCGCCTGCGAGGCGAACGAACGAAAAAGCGGGAGAGAGGAGAGAGATTAGGGCACCGGCCAGCGCGTGTTAGGCGCGCATAGCATGTGACAGTAGGAAAAAGGGGAAGGGGAATGAGAGCGATTAGGCCGCCGGCCGGCGTGCGCGAGACGCGAAGGAGGAATGCATGTGAGAAGTCGAGTCCGGACCTGCGGGTAAGAAAAATACGAGTGACGAGTGATTGCATTGGGAATTTAAGGAGATTCTCGACCGATATCATACGAAGACCCGGTGGTTCCAAGGTCGCTGTGAATCACGGCTCAGGGAAAGGTCATTCGCTGCCCATTACTGCCAGTTGCCCAGAGCGATCTGAGGCACCAGTCGAGGATCGCGGGCAACTGCGAACCCGGGCAGGGAAAACCTTGACCGAAAGGTGTGTTGCGAGGAAGGGCCAGAAACCGACGCGACCCGTGGACACCGTCGAGGACACCTTGTTAGCAGCGACTCGTTCCCGTAGCGTAAGTCCCCGACATTAAATGTAAATGCGCGCTACCGGAAAGCGAAGCTAGATAGTCCGTGTCTTTCTCTCTCTCATCGCGAGCGCGAGATACCCGGCGAAACCTCTCGGTCATAGCGTTACCATTGTAAGATTGAACGCGACAAGAAGGAATAAAACTGCAGATCTTGCGACAATTGGCTGAGAGTTTTTCTTTCGAATTCCCTTTGGTTTTCCATCTTCTGACGCCCACGACAGAACCTGCCCGACCTTGAGTCACTGGGCAACGCGGATCGCCGCACGTGTTCTCCACGTGTGGGTTTTCACGGGCTCTGGGGCGAAAGGTCAGAAGATCGAGGCTGTCCGAACGAGCTGATCGAGGCGGCGGTTAGCCTCGCGACGCTGGGAACATCCTTTCTTTAACGGGTGAGATTTCTGTTAGCACGCCGAGCGAAATACCCCGATACAATTGTTTAAATTTCATGGAATCTCTAGCGTTTGATCCGTCATATTGGATCCAACATTTTGAATTTGCAAAATCTCACTATGTATTCGTAATCAACGACCTCAAAAATCTCAAGATAGATAACACAGGCCAACAAATCTCAGAACCTGAGACCGGACCTAGTGTACCCGAAGTATTTTGGTGCGCTGAAAACGAATCCGAGCTCAGAATTTAGACTATATGTCTGAGTTGCGAGATATCCTAACCTAAAAGTGCAAAAAACACCGTTTTTTGCTATTTTTGAGGTTACATAGCATCTTGAATAAATTTTTTTTTCCAAAACGAGTAGAAGCATCACAAAGGAGCACTCTTGTCCTTTGAAATCCATTTTTCAGATTCAAGATGGCTTTTTTTTTCGTCGAGATATCATTGATTGAAGTTAAATATATTCGGAGTTTTGTAACAACGTTAAAACAGCCTATGTAGCATATGTGAGGCTATAAGCCCAATTTATAAGTGATCGTATTCGATCGAAAAAATCTATATATGGGTTTTTGAGGTTGCTGTTAAAGAATATAAGGACAGATTTTGAAAATTCAAAATGGCGGATCCAATATGGCGCATGTTTTGAATTTTCAAAATCTGTCCTTATATTCTTTAACAGCAACCTCAAAAACCCATATATAGATTTTTTCGATCGAATACGATCACTTATAAATTGGGCTTATAGCCTCACATATGCTACATAGGCTGTTTCAACGTTGTTACAAAACTGCGAAAATATTTAACTTCAATCAATGATATCTCGATGAAAAAAAAAAGCCATCTTGAATCTAAAAAATGGATTTCAAAGGACAAGAGTGCTCCTTTGTGATGCTTTTCCTCGTTTTGGAAAAAAAAATTTATTCAAGATGCTATGTAACCTCAAAATGAGCAAAAAACGGTATTTTTTGCACTTTTAGGTTAGAATATCTCGGAACTCAGACGTATAGGCTAAATTCTGAGCTCGGATTCGTTTTCAGCGCAACAAAATACTTCGGGTACACTAGGTCCGGTCTCAGGTTCTGGAGTTTGGTCAAATTTTGTCGGCCTGTGTAATTTTTAGTATATGTTCATCATCTAGTTTCACCGGTAACGAATCAGATTCATGAAAACATTCTTTTTTGTATATATTTATTTATAACAATATTAATTATGAATAAATATTTAAACTTTTCAAAGCATTTTAAAGTTTCAGAAATTTAATATCACAAAAATTAAAAGCTTTATATTAACCAATGATTTCAAAGAATAAATTAAGAAAAAGGGAAATGAAATATATAGCCACTATAGTGGCTTCTGTGACTCTGAAAGTGTAAAATACTCTTTAGAAACGTTTCTTGGTTATATATTTCAATATAAAATTTTTGTAGTTTTTAAGAGAAAGTTGTTTTATTCCAAAAATGGTGTAGTGCTATATGTTGAGAAAGCACGTATTTATTTACATCAGACAAGATTGTTTCGCTTACATTTAAGAAGACCATATGGGAATAACCTTTTTATTACAATCCAGATTGTCTACAATATGTTTATTAAAGTAAAGTTCTACGGCATTGATAAGACAAACTTAAATAGTTATCACAGTTATTATTGTTCTTCAGGCAATGATGTTACATTTTCAATGAAATCCCTATAGTAATGGACACTTACTTTTATATTCCATTATATCTTTGTTCTCAAAACCGTTTACCTTAACGATTGCCATATCGTCAAATGGATACACAATAGTTTTTTCATTTTCTCGAGCCCAGGAGTCATATATTAACCAATAATCAATTCCGTAATCGACATGGGGCCTTATCCAATATTCATCCACGATGATCGCTTCGATTTCACTTTCTATTCTTTCTTCAAAACAGTGTACAGCTGTTATAACGAGTATCTGCGTAATAAGTGATCCAGTACAGAAGTGTACAGTGTCTAACAGTGCTTCTGAAACTTTTTGTCTAAATGACTCAACAAAAGGAAAGTCTTGAGGATCCACTTGAAAAATCTGTTCACCTCTAGTGGATCAGCTTTGATAAAAACTGAAATATGAGCTGAAATTAAAATGATTTAATGAATCCAAAATTTTCATTCAATAAATGTTGATAAATAATAGCCAATTACCAATCAAGAAAATATACGCTAAAAATCGACACATGGCGAACGTTAAGGATTATTCAAACAGCTGTTTGTCGAATTGTAGAAGTATTATGAGACATCAAATCAGCATATTACTGTAGAAAATATTGATTTGTTTTTGCGACATTGCAAACTGTGCAAGCAAGATCGTTTTCATATGAATAAGCAGGATCAAGCAAAGTTTTATTGATCGTAAAGTCTGTGTTCATGTTTCAACAAAAGTTACGTAACAATAAGGAAACTATTTTTTTTACTGCGCAATTCCGTTTCGCACATTCGTCTTTTCTTTAGAGTATAGTTTATGTTCACATGACATTTTTTTCCAAACGGAGATTTGGAATATATTGTTATGTGTGGCTCATCCGAGGAGCAAAAGAACGTTTGCGTTGCTATGCAACCTCTCTCTCGTCGGTATTATGATTTTTTCAGTTGTTGTGTTAATAGCTCGATTCTGATAATACCTGCTGTTAAATTTCTAAGTTTCGAAAATAAAACTCGTTATCATTCTTTTATAATAAAGTTGTTATTATTGTAACAATGGGATTTTGAGTCGTTTTTTGATAAGATTGAGCGGTCTCTCTCTCTCTTATTGATGGCCGTCTTGCGCACCAAATTTCTTCCCAGAATTGCTTATGTGCGCCCCTTAATCCCTCTCCGAGGTTTTAAAAGAGAAGACAGTTTAGCGCTTGGGCAGAAGGAATTGAGACTCGCTGTCGGTGACAAGGACGTCGAGTGTGAGTCAACTTTAGCCGAGGATTATCCGCCTACCAGATTCATAGAGAGATCAACAGTCGGCTACAAGCATATACACGCGTACGCAGATATCTTTCAATTACCAACTACTAACAGCGACCTGAACCTGCAAGTCCACCACAGACTTTGAGGAAAAATTATGAGAAACTCATCCACTTCACTTTAAACAATGGAGGATTAGTCTGCTAACGGTGGATTATTGCACAATAATAAGCAAAAATAATGTAAGACGCACTTTTTCTAATAATTTCATTGGAGAATAGAAAGAGTTTAGTGAAAACGACATGTCGGTTAATGACGTTGTAATAATTCTGATAATCGTTTAATTTAGAATCTCTATTGTATTAAAGTATTGCGAATAGTGTAAGCGTGATTACGTAATTCATAACATAGTTAAATAAATTGTAAATTGATTGTAAGAACCAATTTAATTTGTTATTCCCATGATCTTGTTCCTGAGCTCTTGGTCGTTTGCCTGTTTACATATGCTCTACCGACATTTAAATGTCATGTTTGTGTTGGCCTTTTAATTCAAGTTCGGCATAATATTTATGTTGAGTTATAATATATATATAATTTTTTACATTATCTTTTGTGAGTGTGTGAGCTTAACAATTTTGGGGGCTCAGCCGGGATTTTCTTGAAGACTACTATGTCCGGAAAAACGCCACGAATACCGCCTCGAGTACCATTTCAAATAAAAACCAGATCTCAAACTACTGCTGACGCTACTCCTGCTAATGTCGAGGGAGCTGCTACTATTACTGCTACCAATGCCACGGACACCGATTTTGCCGCTGCTAATAACCAACAACATCAAACAGCTTATGACTCGTGCTCCGATGATTTGCACGATGATGCGCGCTCGACGGGTGGCGCAGCGCCGCCGGCAGTTGGTGCCTCGCTAGCAGCCGCTGACGACGCGTCAATGATGCTCAACATCTTATCGACGGCGGCCGATGCCTCTCCGCTCGTACGTGACATCCCACCACCGCTGCCTGTACCTCAACCACCTCTCCTTCGCGAAGCGCTCTTAGAGCTCAACGAAGCTAGGACGCAATTGGATGCATACCGACGACGGCTTGAAACGTTGGAGTCTATTCGGGAAACCGAACGTCAAAATCGTCAGCAACTTGAGGTGACATTACAACAACGCATTGAGAAAGAACATAGTCTTGCGGCAAAACTACGCGTGCGTGACGATGAGGTCATCGAGGGTCGACGCGTTATCGAAGGACTGTAGTCGGAACAACTATCCCTCAAACAACAGTTTGTCCAGCTTCAACAACGATTGAACCAGATGAGTCGAAACACGATTTCTCTGTCACACACAGAACCATATACTACAATGACACCAAACAAACCAACAACACTACGTTACAAATGAACGATACAAGAGATGGTTATGATCCGAACACACAATTACACACACCAAATCCAGTTACGACTGTCGATTTAGGGTTAGGTTACAGTCTGAAGCCCGACACTTATGATGGCTCAACCCCTTTGTCTGAATATCTCAATCAATTCAACTTGGTTGCTAGAGCTAATAATTGGAGTGATGAAAAACAGGTAGTCGTTTTAGCCGCTTCTCTGCGAAAACCGGCAACGAGCGTGCTGAATAACTTTAAGAATACAGAGACCTTAAATTTAAAATTACTTCTTGAAAAATTAGAGGCACGTTTAGGTGAAAATTTGGGAGCGAATAGCTATTCATTATTTCAAAATAGACGTCAAAAACCCGGTGAAGATCTACCTACTTTGGCATCCGATATAGAAAAATTAGCTGCATTAGCTTACCCAGAATGTTCGATAGAAGTTCAGGATAAAATTGCTTGTTTTCAATTCGTCAATGGAATTTATCACACGGGGGTCAGAGAAACTCTACAATTAGAACGTATTACTTCTCTCAAAGTAGCTCTTGCACGAGCCTTGGAATTGAAAGTTATTAAAGACCAAAATAAGAATTTGGCTTCTCAACGTTTGAAAGATTCTTCAAATAATAATCAAAATTCTTCGCAAAAGAGGTTTGACGATGACACAAAAAGTTCTGACAAACAGGCCCAATCTTTCGATCATCAAGAATGGTTGAAAAATCTTGAATGTTGGGGTTGTCATAAAAAAGGACACACGCGTTCTCGTTGTCCTGAACAGAGAAACTAGCTCGTGTCAAATTTTCAGGGGCAAGTTTGACACCCGATAAAGAGGCTCCTACTGATTTTACTGGTGAATCGGATTATAAGAGTTTACATGTTTGTAGGGTTCTTCAGAATTTAAAAACTTTTGAATTTGAAGGTAGCATAAATAAAAAATCGTGTATTTTGAAAATTGATTCAGGTTCAGACGTTACTATTCTGAATTCTAAATTTATTACTCCGAATTGCCATCAAATCTCTCTCAATAAAAAAAATTTAAAGTATCCCACTAATGAAAATGTTCCTGTTAAGTTTAAAACACTTGCTAGAATTGATTTAGGTCAGTATTCAGTTTAGATGATTGTTTTTGTTGCAGATATTACTGACGATTGCATACTTGGATGTGAGTTTTTGAATAAGACTGGAATTACAGAGTCGATGTATAAAATTTTTAAAGGTATCCCAAGTAGAATTGACAGTGATATGGATGGGCAAAAGTGTTGCAGAATTATGGAGTGGGCTGGGGAATTACCAGATCTTTTGAAAGATGTTTTTGAAGATAATTCCCGAAATTTGGATTCTTCACAGAAAGAAAAATTCTCTCAGATTTTAATAGATTTTCAAGACATTTTTTAAGATAATGATTTTACCGGAAAATGTAATTTGGTTGAGCATAAAATTGAATTAAATGATTCCAATCCTGTGAAACAGCCGGTTCGTCCTCTTCCTTTTCATGTACGAGTAGAAATTGATAAAATGATTAATGATATGCACAAACAAGGGGTTATCGAGGAATCATCAAGTTCTTGGTGTTCTCCAGTAATATTAAAACAAAAGAAAGATGGCACTTGGAGATTTTGTGTTGATTTCAGAAAGTTGAAAGATAAGACAATCAAAGATTCATATCCTTTACCTAGAATCGATCAAACTTTAGATAAGTTAGCTGGTAACTCTTGGTTTTCGACTTTGGATTTTAAGAGCGGATATTGGCAGGTTAAGATCCGTCCAGAGGATAGAGAAAAGACAGCTTTTTCGATAGGTAATGGTTTATGGCAGTTTGTCGTTATGGCTTTTGGACTATGCAATGCTCCAGCTACATTCGAACGTTTAATGGAAAAATTACTCCGTGATCTTTTAAATGAAATTTGGTTGATCTACTTAGATGATGTCATGGTAATGGCAAAATCGTTCGATGATATGTTTGTTAACTTACGTACAATCTTTACAAGGATTCGAAATGCTAATTTGAAGTTCAATAGAAAAAAATGTGTTTTCTTTCAGCGTGAAGTCGAGTATTTAGGGCATATTGTTTCGGAAAAAGGAAAAAGGACTGATCCTAAAAAGATAGAGACTATGATTTCTTGGTCAGAACCCGTCTGTAAAAAACAAGTAAAAGCTTTTACAGGTTTATGTTCTTATTATAGACGTTTCATTAAGGGATTTTCGTCGATTGCGAAACCCCTTTATCGGTTAACCGAAAAGAAGACTAAATTTGAATGGACAGATGATTGTAAGAAATCATTCTCAAATTTAAAGAAAGTTTTATCAACTCCACCCATTCTAGCATTTCCTTGTACCGATTTACCTTTTATTTTGGATACAGATGCTTCTGATCATGGTATAGGCGCGGTTTTATCACAAATTCAGGATGAGGTAAAATTATCATGGCAAGATGTTTCTTCTAAAGATGAACATATAAAAGTTTATATATCTCAATGGGATTCTCTAGTAATTAAAGATGATGTTTTATATTAAAAAATTTCTTTTGATTTAAAAACCAAAATTCTTCAATTACAAACTACATCGACGTGATTTTGGAAGAAGCTCACGATTCTCCTTCTGGTGGTCATTTTGGAGTTAATAAAACACTAAAAAAAATTCGTAAAAGATTCTATTGGGCTTCTTATAAAAATGATGTAGAAAAGTGGTATAGATCTTGTTCCATCTGTATCGTAAAAAAAGGTCCTTCTAACAAAAGCCACAGTTAAATGAAAATTTACGATGTAGGTTTACCTTTTGAAAGAATTCAAATGGATATTTTAGGACGTTTCCCAATTTCTTCTTCAGGAAATAAATATCTTTTAGTTTTGATAGATTGTTTTACTAAATCGGTAGAAGTTTTCCGTCTTTCCAATACGAGAACGAAAACTATTGCAGATTTATTTGTTCGAGAATTCGTAAGTAGATATGGAGTTCCTCTTGAAATTCATACAGATCAAGGTCTTAATTTCGACTCTAAATTAATCAAAGAATTATCTCACTTACTTGGTATCCGAAAAACAAGAACAATATCGTTATATCCACAATCGAATGGTCAAGTTGAAAGACAAAACAAAACAATACTTGAATATTTATTTAAATACATCACAAATAATTAGAAAGATTGGGATCGTTGGGTTTCATTATACCTTTTAGCTTACAGATCTTCGATACATGCAACAACAGGAGTTACTCCAGCCGTGATGGTTACTGGATTTGACTTACGACTTCCATTGGACCTGATGCGTGGATCTCCATCCATTGATGATCTATTCACCCCCGGAACCTACATACACAAACTCAAGACCACACTCAACAAAATCCACCATTTTGCAGGACTCAACATTGGAATTTCTTCTTAAAGAACAAAGAACGCCTACGACAGAACAGCTCGAAAAGTTGATTTTCAAGATGGTCAAAAAATTTGGTTTTACAATCTTAGTCGCATCAAGGGTAAAACACCAAAACTCCAAAGTAACTGGGAGGGACCATTCAAGATCATAAAGAAAACCAACGACGTAGTGTTTTGCATCCAAAAGACTCCAAAACACAAGACAAAGATAGTCCACATTGACCGACTGGCAATTTATCACGATAGAGACGGGTCCTTTGACCGGATTAGTTGAGGATCAGCCCGCTTGACAAGTAGATGATTCCGGATGATTCTATCGAAATTTCAAGATGGATCAATTCAAGAGACGGACCTTTTGGCCATGAGCGAAGGAACAGCCCGCTTGATGAGGATGCTATTTTCGAGAAGTAGAAGATTTTGAAAAGACTGTGCTGATTTTTAAGAGACGGGCCTTTGGTTAGGAAAACTAAGACTCAACCCGCTTGCTGTCATCGGTCTTTTCTTCCCTTTCTTTTTGAGATTGTCGGGACGACAATCTGGAAGACGGGGGGATAATGTTATGTGTGGCTCATCTGAAGAGCAAAAGAACGTTTGCGTTGCTAAGCAACTTCTCTCTCTCGTCGGTGTTATGATTTTTTCAGTTGTTGTGTTAATAGCTCGATTCTGATAATACCTGCTGTTAACCTATTTCTGAGTTTCGAAAATAAAACTCATTATCATTCTTTTATAATAAAGTTGTTATTATCTTTTGTGAGTGTATGAGCTTAACAATATTAATCAACAAACTGAAATTCTTGTACGAGTTAAGAGCAGTTGCAGGCTATTTGTCATCCTCTGACACTTTCTCCATCATGTTTATGCAGTAATCTTTATTTGCATGACCGTTAATTTCAATTGATTTAAAAGAGTCTCGGAAATGTTTTGTAGGTTATATGTTAGTTAGTTAGTTTATTTATTTACAACTTATATGTTACATTTGGTTTACATTTCTTAAATTTCTATTTGTGTCTCGTATCCAGTTTGTGTAGTTGATTATGTATGTGTTTTATGTGTGTGTGTGTGTGAGTGCGCGCGTGCGTGTGTGTCTGTGTATGTGTTATGTAAATATGTGCCTTTGTAGGTGTGTCTGCAACTCTTGTGTCCCTGTCTTCTGCGCCCGCCTGTTCCTCTTTTCTTCTCATTGTTCTTCTGATTAATCTTCTCTTCCTCTTTCTCTCTCCAAGATCTGCCTTTTCCGCTCTTCTGTTTTCTTTTCAGCTTTTCCTTTATTACTTTCTTTTGCCTTTTCACCTTTGCCTTTCCTTTGCTTTTGCTCTCCTTGCTAATCATTTCAACTATCTTTCTTCTTGTTAAGGCTTTGACACCTTTTTCTTGTTTCCTATTGTTCCCTCTGCCTTTCCTTTCCTCAACCTCACTTATTTTTCCTTAGTATCTTATGATTTGCCTTCTAGTTAACCTTTTTCTTTCTATTCTTCGATTCTTCTTCTTTTCCATTTTGTTCCAACCTCCAATACCTGCTTCCTCTCGCTTGTGTAGTTGCTTTTACTTGTGTCTTGTGTGTGTGTGTGCATGTGTATGTTTATGTTTGCGCGTCTGTTTGTGTTTTGTGTGTATGTGTGTGTAGATGTGTCTGCGAGTCTTGCTTCTCTGTCTTCTGTTTCCGTCTCTCTTTAGGGTCTTGTAGCTTCGTCTTCTTGCTTTTCTTTTTCTTTCTTCTCTTCATTTCTACTTCTTTTTCATTTTATCTCCATCATCCACGCTATCTTTTCTTTGCTTCCTATTATTATTTTTTCCCATTCTTCCCCTTCCTTTCTGGTTTCTTCACATTTTTCTACCATGTGCTTCCAATTTTCTTCCTCTTTCATACACATTCTGCATCTCTTATTTTCTTCTTTTTCCCAATACCTGCTTCCTCTCGTTTCATTACCTAACCTAAACCTTTCCCTTATTTGCAGGCCTTTTATTCTTCCCTCTCCTTGAATTTCCTTTAATATATACCTTTTCATTTCTTCTTTCAGCTCTTTCCACTCGTTTATGTATCTTGATTTTTCTAGCTTTTCTTCTAATTCTTTTTCATCTTTTTTCTTCAGCTCATCTCTTATTTCTTCCCAAAACTCTTCCCTCATTTCATCTCCCTCTTCTCTCTCTCTGTATATTTTACTTTTTTCCAGCCTTTCCTCTCTCTCCTCCTTCTTACCCTTTTTATCTTTTTCATTTCTTTCCCTTTTCTTTAATTCTCTCCATGCTTCTTTTCTTATTGAGTCATCTCTTTCTTCTCTTATTTTGTTTTCATACTTCATTGCTCTTTCTAATGCTGTTTCTCTCATTTCTTGTCTTCCTGTTTCCCATCGTATTAGGTAACTTGGCGTGTTTCTAATCCTAATACCCACTTTATGTATTTTAGTTGTAGTCTCTTTATTTCCTCATATCTCTTCCATCCCCAGATTTCTGCTCCATACATAATCACGCTTTTCGCCAGAGCATCGAACAGGTTCATCCTTAGCTCCCAGTTTTCTCTAAATAGCTTTTCTCCTAGCCCCCATAACTTTCCGAGTCCCATGTTTATTTTCCCTTCTACCTTCTTTATCTGCTTTTTATTTCCGTTATTTCTGCTTATCACATATCCTAAGTAGTTGTACTCTTTTACCATCTCTATCTTCTCATCTTTCCATTCGAATTCTTCTTCCTTCCCCCTTCCTCCTCTTCTCCTGCATTTCATCATCTTTGATTTTCCTACATTTAACTCTAACCCCCTTTCTTCCAGGTATCTTTTTAATTTTTTCAGCATTGCTTTCATTCCACTTTCACTCTTTGCCATCGTCACTATATCATCTGCGTATCCTAATGTCCATATTTTCTTCCTTCCTATCACTACCCCTCCTTCCTGCACCTGTTTGATCTTCACTTCCAGGTCGGCGAAGGCAAGATTAAATAGCGTAGTGCTCAAAGGGCACCCTTGTAAGTCTCAAACTCCCCAATTATTTCTCCTCCAACTTTTACCTCACTCCCTGTTTTCTTGTATATTTCTTCTATTCTTTTCCCAATTTTTCTATTTATCCCTTTCTCTTTCATTGTTTCCCATATTTTCTTCCTCTTTATTTTATCAAAAGCGGCCTTCATGTCTGCAAAGAATACGAACAGTTTTCCTCCTTTTTCCCTTATTTCCTTTCCTATTATTGTTTTTAATATAAATATCGCGTCTATTGTTCCTCTTTTCTTCCTAAATCCCATCTGCGTATCACTTAGCGTTTCTTTAGCTTCTAGTTCTCTTTCCAGCTTTTTTCTCAGTATTTCCGCATATATTTTATATCCCGTGTCCATCAGCGTTATTCCTCTATAGTTTCCTACTTCTTCTTTCCTCCCTTTCTTATATATTGGTACTATCATTCCCTTTCTCCATTCTTCCGAATATCCTTCTCCGTTCCATATTCCATTGAAGCATTTTGTCATATCTTTTATCAAGCCTTCCGTGCCTTCCACCCAAGCTTCATTTGCTATACCATCTTCTCCTGTCGCCTTTTTCTTTTTCATTTTTCTTATTACCTCATTTACTTCTCTTTCTTTAATTTCTTCACCTTCCTCTCCTTCGCTGTCTTCGGTTTCTTCCCCTGTAATTTCTTCCTGTTCTTTCTCTCCCAATTGTTCCTTGAAATGCTTTATCCATTCATCTTTTCCTATATTTTCGTCTAATTCAATTCTTTTCTTCCTATTACCATTCACTTTATCCCAGAATTTTCTTCTCGTCTTATCTGTTCTTATTTCTTCTGCCACTATTTTCCCTTCATCTTCTTTTGCTTTTCTTATTTCCTCTCTGTATTCTCTCTTTGCTGCTAAATATTTGCTTCTGTCTCCTTCCCCCTTTCTTACCTTATTTAATTCTGCCTTCACCCTATCCGTTTTTGCCTTACATTCTTTTCTCCACCAGCTTTTTTTTGATCCTTTTTTTTTCCTTATCTTCTTTTTTACAACTGCGTTCTTCACTCTATTTTTTATATCTTTCCATTTATCTGTTCCCTCTATTGCGTCTAACCATCTCTGATACTCCCTTATACCTTCTTCACTCCAGTCGTCTATCATTCTTTCTTCCTCTTCTTTTCTTTCTTCCGCTATTTTGTCTCCCAGTTCCACCTCTATTGGTAAGTGGTCCGACTTTACCCTCTCCTTTATTTAAACCTTTTTTATCGCCTCATCACCTTCCTCGTTACCTACTACATAATCTATCGTTGACATTCCTCTCGCTCCTATATATATTATTTCTCCCTCTTCATCTCCTTCTTTTCTCCCATTCGTTATCACTAAGCCCATTTCTCCTAGCTATTTTATCATTTCCTCTCCCTCTGCGTTTAACACTTTATCCTTGGCCTTAATTTCTTCTAGGTTTTCTTCTGTCTCCCATTCGCTTCCTTCGTTTCCTGTTCTTGCGTTGAAGTCTCCTCCTATAATTATTGTTTTTCCTCTATTCTCCTCTATCTCTTCACTTAGGTATTCATAGTTTTCCTTCTTCTTATGTTGCATATACACCGATGCTATCATGTATTCCCTCCCTCCGATCTTTATTTCTCCTACTATTACCTCACTTGTCCTTTCTTTCTTCCATTTCACCTTATTCATCCCTTTCCTCTCTCTTACCGCCATTATTCCTCCCCCTATTTCTCTCCCCCTTCTTCCTTCTCTTCTTGAGTCTCTCCACTCTATGCTGTACCCTTTCAGTTGTTTCTCCACACCAGTTCTTGCCCCTTGCCTCTTCACCCAGGTTTCCGTTAGCCCTATTATGTCGAATTCCCTAACATATTCCCATTCGTCTTCCTCCATGCTCCTCACCCCTGCCACGTTCCAGAATAGTATTTTTACTGCCTTTCTCCCCCTCTCTCCCTTCTCTTCTCTCTCTCTCCTTTATCCCTATTGCTTTCGAAACCCTTTCACCCCTTTTCCTACCATTTTTCCCTCTCTCTCGCTTCACCACCATTCTTCTTCCTCTGATTTCACCCCGTTATGCCACATCTTTACCTCTTTACCTTTACTTCTTATTTCTTTCGCTTTCCTTCTTACTTCTTCTCTTATCCTTCTCTGCTTCCACGTCCAGTTCTGATCTATGTATATCTTTTTCTGTGCCAAATTCTTTTTCTTCTTCATAATTCCTTCTTTTTGTTCCCATGACGCGCATCTAATTTGCCACATGTTTTTTCTTCTTTCTCTCCGATCATCTCTCTCCGCTGTTCCTCCTATTCTTCTCAGATTCACTACCTCTCCTTTCATTTCTAGTACCTCCCTTAACCAGACCTCTGCCTCTCCCTTGTTTTCCCATCTTAACTCACCCTCTAAGTCTGTTACTATTATATTGTTTATCTTACTTTCCCTATCCATTTTTTCTCTCATGTGCTCCAATTCTTCCTTATTGCCTACTTCTGTTCCTCTTTGCTTCTTGTTTCTTCCTTCTATGCTTTCTTTTAGTTTCACGCACTCCTCTTCCAACTGGTCCATCCTCTCTTCCCATTTTTCCTGTAGTTTCTTTTCTCTACCTTCTGCTTTTTCCCTTTCTTCTTTCGTCTCTTTCTTTCTTTCTTCTCTCTCTCTCTTGTTCTTTCCTAACTTTTCCTATTTCCTTCTCCCACCTTTCTTCTCTTCTTTTCCCCTCTGCCTCCATTCTTTCCATTGTTCCCATTATTTCTTTAAACATTTCTGTCCATTCTTTCCTTTCCTCCTCCCATACCTCTCTTAATTCCCTTATGTCTGTCCATATCTTTTCCATTATTTCTTCTGGACTACTACTTTTTCCCACTTCTCTTAACGTGTTGTCCAATCCTTCTCCCCCCTCCCCATCCATCTCGCTTCCTTCGCTCTCACTCTTGCATCTCTTTGCCTCTCTCATTTCTCCTCTATTATTCTCCCTCAGCCCCTCCCCGCTATCTCTCCCCCTCACCACCTTTACTCTTTTCTTCTTTTCCTCCTCTGGGCCTTTCTTATCCAACCTTCCACCTTTATCTCTTAATTTTTCTGTTGTCACAAATCTTTCCATCCTATCCTGTACGCCTTAATTCGACTCTCTATAACTACCCGTGATCCCACCTTTATTCCCTGTCTTACCTTTTCTGTCTCTGCCTTTACTTCTTACCGCCCCTCCTCTCTGCCTGTCTTTCCTGCTTTCTGATTTTCTCTCTTAACCTCAACTTTTATTTTTTTCTTTATTCCTTTCTCTCTGCTTTTTCCTGCTCTTCTCCAGACCTCTCTCTCTCTTCTCCACTCCTCCTCCACCTCCACGCTCTTTTCACCTCTATTTCTCTGCTCAAACACTTTTCCTCTTTGACTTTATCACCAAAACTCGCGCTCACATCCAAGACACGTCCACACTCCCCTCGAGTGAAATCTAACTTCCCGTTTTGTAGGTTATATGTTTCAAAGATAAACTTATTATAACCCTCAGAAGATTGTGGTTTACATCCATCAACAACATTTTTGTGAGAAACAATCATTTGTTCATTTTTATGAGAAAAGGTAGCTTAGCTTATATTCATGGAAACCATACGTAGACAATATTAGAAATATCGAGAAATAAATCGGTGACGGAGCATCTTCGAGGACGCTTTTTGAAAAAGATGATTTGCTGTATCTCAGCCATCCACTATACCTTAGCCGAAAATTATCTGAAATTAAAAAAGCAATAATTTTAAATTAAATCTTCTATAGTATCACACCCAATGTGGTCTTTGATTTTTCTTTCTTTAGATTTAAAATTTTTTATAGTTATTTGAAGGAAAAAGCGATTTTTTACTAAAACTTTTACAATTTTATCAATGGAAAAACCCTTTCACGTAAAATAATTGTCATACTAACCGTTGGAGAGAGGTATTTTATATGCAGAATATGTATACTAAATTTAAAAAGCATCGATCGAGTAGTTTTTCAGTTAAATTGGACCCGTACTTTGAAAAAGTGACATTGAGAAAAACGCGTTTAAAAACTATAAAAACGTGATAAAAAAAAATTTTATTTTTAGCTTACACTGAGTTATTAATTCTAACTCCGTAGATTACATTCTCTGCGAAAATTTCGTTGTGTTCAGCTTCATTTGATGAAAATCGATTTTTTGATAGTACAAATCAGTAACCACTTCCCCCCCCCCCCCCCCCCCCTCCCCCTTAATCTTAAAGTACTTCCAATAGGATACGATTTTCTTGTTATAAGTTCAAACATCTCAACCAGAGGTCCTATAATATCATTTTAAAATAAATTTTTTCTCATTTATTTTATGAACTTGTTTGAATTTTCTTGTAAACAAAAATTAATTTTGACTTTGGTTTAGAATGATTTGGGATTTAGTTGGGCTTCAGAATGGGAATCTGTATTCTAGACTGAACATAATTGTTTTTCAATAGCATTATGTTTTATATCTTGGAACGAGTTTTTCTTTATTGATTTGTTTTATTTAAAGCATTTATATAACTTGGAAAATTATTGAATTTTATTTTGTGTCTGAAACGTGAGGAGAAAAATACATCAACTTTATGTTTTTAAGCTTTGTCATAAACAGGATTTTGTTATCATTTTACGAATTTCAATTTAAAATTACGTTTTTCAATTAAAATCTGTGTATTTAATACTCATATCAACTTTGATTTCGCATTAAGTGACAAACTCTAGAGAAAAATCAGTCCAATGTTATGACTTGTACGTACACTTCCGTAATTCATTTCCATAAGACCTCTGTTTCTATCCAACAATGGCCACCGATGTTTACTTAAAAGTTATGAAATTTCTATCTACAATTCTAGTTTGAACCTATGGAACCTGTGGAATAATCATTCATCAATGTAAAACCACACTATACTGAGGAAGAACAAGTTATAAGAATTTAACTAATGTAAAAAATTATTTGCAACATTACTTACGTATAATATGGATGAAGAGTGTTTATTAGAAAAACACATACTATAGAAATTTAACAATTATAGTATTATAGCAATTATTATATATCGTCTAAAAACACGACCATTCCCAAAAAGTATGTATGACTTTTGTATGAAATTATTAAAATATGTAGTAAATACAAATATTCTCAAAACGTGGTATATTTTAACGAATCCTTGAAGAAATTCGCGATAAACAAAGAATAAAGTAATATATTTAGTTGATCATGAATAGTTAATGATACTTTAGTTCAAAAATTTTCCATCCAATGCGTCTTTAAGCAGATACTTTTTTATTATAATTCCAATTGTTTACAATCTATTCTTTAAAGAACAGATCTACGGCATTGATCTACGGCAGAAAATTGGTATATTATTATCTTCAGCTAATGTTGTCACATTTTCAATGAATTCTCTATAGTAATGGACACTGGAAGGAAGATTAATGTTATAATAATTTATAAGCTCCTCAGAGAAGTTACCCTTGAATCGGGACATGTACTGTGTGTGATACCTGAAAGAAAATTGTTTTTGTCCAAAAGCGGCCCACCGCTATCACCCTAAAGTGCATATGTTTTCGTTGAAAATCATTATTTGCCTGTGCTGATAAATAAAATTTGCTAATTCTCTTACACAATTTGAGAGTATATATGGTTCGGCGTACATAGCCAGATAATTTTCATTTACTTTAATTTTTCTATTAGCCACCAATGTTAATAGATGCTCGGACTTGTAGGGTCTTAATATCGTTACTTTCCCTTGTAGTAAGTGTATTGTAAGTGAATTTTCTTGTATGCCTTCCCAGCCAACTAGCATTGCCTTTGTTCCATAAAGTTATTTGTTATTTAAATTCGTGAGGGTGGCAGGTATTATAACTTCGTGATTTACCGGTAATGATAACTAGAAAATATATTCATCAAAGTTTATAGTCCACAATATCATATCTACGAAAATTTGTTACCTTAACAATTGCCACATCATTTATTGGAAGTTCTATAGTTTTTCCATTTGCTCGAGCCCATGAGTCATATGTTAACCATGAATCGATTTCATGGTGACTCAAATAGGGCCTTGTCCCATTTTGGCCTGTAACGACCGCTTCGACTTAATTTTTTATTCTTTTTTGAAAACAGTTTGTAGCTGTTATAACGTGATTCTGCGTAATAAGTGAATCGGTACAGAAGTGGTAACCGTTTGATATTCCTTCAAAATACTTTTGTCTAATTGACACAATGAAAGGGAATTGTCGGCAATCCACTGAAAAAACAAGCTTACCCTTAAGTGGATCAGTTTTGATTAAAATGAATATTTGAGCTGAAATTAGAAAGATTCGATTAATCCAAAATTTATATATAAGAAATGTAAATGATAATAATCAAGTACCAATCAAGAAAATATACGCCGGAAACTGAATCATGGTGAAAGTTAACGAATGGTCAATCATATGTTCGTGAGTCTTCGTAAAAATTACAGAAGTATTATAAAACGTCTAGTCAGCATAATACTGTAGAAAATGTCGATTTGTTTTTGCAACATTATCAACTGCTTGAAGAAAATCGTTTTCAGATTATCAAGATAGATGAAAGTAATGTTTAGGTGGACGTAAAATTCAGCGTTGAAGCAGCTACAAAAGTCACGACACAATAACGAAATACTGTTGACATACTGTGACATTTATTTTTACATATTTCTTATTTTTGTTAGCGAATAGTTTACGATCGTACATCATTTCCTTTCGAGCAAAAACTGTTTGAATAAACAGTCTGATGTTTGTAATATTCTCAACAAAAAAAAAACTAGATAATGCTTGGATATAGCATGATTAGTACGTTTGTATTGATGAAAGAAACTACTAAATGAACTGAAAAATTAAACACAGCGATGAGATTAATCTAAAATAATCTAAATAAACAAATAGCGAACTAAAATAATAACTATAATAGAATAAGCGTGAATTAAGCGAAGCAAAACGGTAGAAACTTATAAATTTTGAAATTATAGTTATCTAAAATAATGCTCAACAGAGTGATTTAAACTACGGCGAACATAAATCAGAGTGCATGTTAGATAAGCATAAACAACTTGCCTTTTCAATGGCCTAAAGCTTTCTAACTTTTTTCCGTGTGGAGTCCGAGAGAATTTTCTCGCCTTTTTTCCGATTCGGTTCCGGTAAAGCTTCATAGCCCCGGTAAAGCTTCAAAAGTAGAAAATCGGTGCTAATAAATAGCTCGACTTACCAATGATAAATTGAATGAATAAAAAAATAAGACGATCGTAGGTATAACAAAACAAAATAAACTCCACATCCACCCGACGATCTAACTTTAAAATAATATGGTAAAATAATCTTAATTCACTTAAATTACATTTCTTCTCAGGATATAGAGATTTATTGAATATTTATGTTATCAAGTTTAGCTTTGAATAAATATAACCAACAATAAAGAATATATAATATCTTAAAAAATTGTAAATGTAAATATAAAGTAAAAAACTAGCTACTAACCAGAGGCGTATGAAAAATGCGTATTCAAACATTTTACATAAGTAAAACTGGAAATAATAAATTATCGATAAAATGAGTATTACATTAAAAATTTAGCTCAACAAATATTGAAAATGGACTTACTATGATATGAAGTTCTATGCAACCACTGCTCCGATTAATAATCAACACATTTTCCTCATTCTCGATACACCGATTCTATAACGAAATTTACTTTAAGAATTGAAAATAAACTTTTTTATCGATATCTTTCGTATTTATGGCGATTTAATATTCATAATTTACTAAATAAATTTTTATTTAATAATCCGTTTTGAAAGAAAAATTAATAACGTTTCGTACAACATTAAATAATATGATCTAGCAATGAGAAATTAATGGAAATTGATCGACCGGTGAGGGTAAAACTTAGTTTTGTGTCACAACATAATATACTAACCTGCTTCAGAATATTCTTATAATATGAAAAAACTATTTTTTCTCAGAATGTTCTTGTAATGTGAAAAATCTATTTAGGAGACAATATTGTTCACCACAGTAATTTCAGCGTTGAAGTTAGAACACGCAGTAAGTTTTAATGTGTTGCTTTGCGATAAGAATATCTGAAAACTGTTTTATGCTATGAAATAGCTCGAACTACTCTGACGCTTACTCAACTACGTTCCAAACCGAATAAATATTGATGTCATAAATAAACGTAATTATTCTCAGCACATATGCCAATAACTTAAGAATGTTTTGTCCATATTCAATCAAGCGATATAACAGTAAAAACATACTTTTTTAGAATACGTGTCTTAATACTTTTTGGCAGAGAAAGAGACTGGCCAATAAACACATGAACTTACATGTCTCTGGTGTTCCTAGATTTCATACATTGAATAGACATATGTACTGTGTAAAATTAGACATTGTACTGTGAAAAAACCCTGTAAAATCATGCTTTCAATATTTACAGACTCACTGTTGAAGAACATCTAAGCTTGTTGTATCCTACGTACCAAATTAATTAATTATTCAGAATTAACATTTCTCTTATGTCGCAATTGTGAAGGCGTTAATTCATTTATTACTTTGGTACTATAGTAGGATGAAAGAAAAATATTATAATGCTCGCTTCGCTTGGTTTGCAATATCATCCAGTGCAGGCTCTGCTATATAATAAAATTGTATATGCACCATAAGGTCGGAAAATTAGTAAGCTCATAGAACGTATTTGACAACCACGACGTCGTCTCGATTATTAATTTTCACGTGCTATAGTCTGACCAATACTTTCTCGGTCTAGGTACATAATCCATTAATTCGTGTCAACGAGCGGAAAATGCAAATTTCCGTCCCTTGGCAAGGCGGGAATTTTTTCTTTCCGCCCATCCAGATATGAAAAATATGATATACATTCCAGGAAATAAAACGATAATCCCATAGTTTGTGATTTCCACGAGCTATGGCTTAGGTGATGTTTTGTATCCCTATTTCCATAATGTACTATACCCTATTGAAAATGATGACGTATATTTTCGACGTAATTAAATTACGTAAAAAATGACGTAATTTGATTCAAAAAAATTTTGGTGACGTATTTTGATGTCTTCATTTCGAACAATCGGAAACGTCATTTAGTTTCGAAATAACGTGATTCTTGTAAAAACTAATGTCATTTTGTAAAAACCTAACATCGCTGCTCGGGAAATGACGTGATTGGAATTCATCGTGACGTAAAAAAATAACGTTATTTTTTTAAAGACGTTATTTGATCAAAGCCATTGGAATTCAAACTGACGTTTATAAATAACGTTATTCTTTGAAGACGTTATTCGACGAAAAACGAGATTCAAATTCAAAATGACGTCCATAAACAACGTTATATTTAAAGACGTGATTTCAAAAAGACCTGATTTTGTAAAACTCTAACATCGCTACTCGACAAATTACGTCATTCAAATTCAAACTGACGTTTTTCCTTTAAAAAATAACTAAAATATAGTTTTTGAAACACATGGAGTACAGTTTTCTTTTATTGAAATGTTATATTTACAATGATAAATTCTTGAATTTTGAGAATATCTCTTCAATAAGAGTGCTTATTGCACTCACATAAATATGATTCGTTTCCACAATTTACATTAACACAGATTCGATTGATTGTCTCCGTTTCAATACTTTACAAATTTCGATCAATGAAGTTTATGCGTTTTATTTGGAAATCGGGAATGATGTTTTCAAAAATATTTACAACATTTACGATCTTACATATAGTATATTCTCGTTTATTTAATCTATCAACAATAAAACAATCAATACGTATAAATTCGTTATTAATTGTTTTTACGAAGGAATTGTTTGATCGCAATCTTACTTTGTTATAAGATAGGTAAGTATATTCCATTTTTACTAATTTACGATAAACCACGACAAAATCGGACAAATTTAATTCCAATATCCATCGGCTTTCGGGACGAGTAGGTACCAAAATATCTTCCAACTTTTCCAAGTTTTTAAAACTTTTGCGCATTCCTGTGTTTCTAAATATCGAACATATTGAAGAATATTTGACTCTGGTGCATTTTACAGGAGGAATTTCTTTAAAAGCGATTCGCTCCTACGACGGAACCGACCAAGGACTAGCATACGGTAACACGAAAACGATCAGACAAGACAAAAAAGAAAACGGACGCAAGGAATCGGTCTGACAGAGGCGGACCGGCCCACCGGAAAAGGGGTCTGGCTGTCCTGATCAGGCCGGGCACGGATACGACGTACACTGATATAGTACGGAAAATACGGACGACGATCGACCCGAAGGAGAGCCACGTGCAGGTGATAACCCTAAGGAAGACGAAGAACGGCTTATGTCTTCTGAAGCTACAGGTAGACGCAGACAAGCCGGACGGACGTGAGATGTTTGGACGACAGATCCAAAATACGATCGGGGAAGCGGGCAGTGTCAGGGCCGTGACCTCCAAGGTCGAATTGGAGATCATGGACCTGGACTGCGTTGCGACTCCGAAAGACGTGACGGCTGCGCTCAGACGAGAGACGGGACGAGACACGGACTTTCGAGTCCACATTTTCGATTCAAACCGCGCTGAGCAGTATATGGCGGTCTGCGAATTAGAATCGCGGGAAGCCAATGCATTGCTTCGGCGTGGTCGGATCGTAATTGGCTGGGTGCATTGCCGCGTTCGGAAACGACTGACGGTGACAAAATGTTATAGATGCCTGGGCTTCGGCCATGTGAAAGCTGAATGCACAGGTAAGGATAGGACGAAATGCTGCCGCAAGTGTGGCACATCCGGACACTACGCGACGGAAAGCCAAAACAAGCCAGTCTGCCCACTGTGCTCCGAGGCCGGGCACAGGGACGTCGCCCACCTCGCCGGAGGCGGCAGGTGCGCTGTGTTCCGGGCCGCACTGGAGGAGTGCAGGGGACGGGCCAGAGGACGGACAAAATAATTCAGGAAAACCTGAATCGAAGTAGGACTGCAGACATGCTCCTACTTTAGATAGCCGACGAATATGATGCGGACATCCTGATCCTGAGTGAACTATAGAGAAGGATGACCCAGACGTACATTACAAATGAAACAGAGACCACTGCTATCTGGGTACGGGGTGGCACCCAATCTAGAGTCTCCAATCGCGGTTTTGGGTACGACTACGTCTGGGTCACAGTCGGCGCTATCATTTACCTCAGCATCTACCTGACACCCAACTGCACCGCGATGGAGTTCGAAAGAAAGGCGGCACTCCTAGAAGACGGGATCAGGGAACTGCCTGGGGATGTTATCGTTGCGGGGGATTTTAACACGAGGGCGACCGAGTGGGGAATGAACGAAACGAATCGACGCGGACGACTACTGCTGGAAATGGCCGCAAGGCTCGATCTAGCAGTGGTAAATACGGGACATATGCAGACGTATAGACGGTCAGGCGTCGGAGACTCTATTTCCGACGTCACGATGACATCGGACAGAATTCTGCCACGGCTGAGAAAATGGCGGGTGATCGAAGACTACACAGCCAGCGATAACCAGTACATCGTCTTTGAAGTGGTGGGACGGACGGGAACGAGACGAACGAGAACCCATCAACCCCCGCGGTGGAATCTACGTAAACTCGACGGATGAAAATTTTCGGAAGAGGTAATGGTAGTACCGGCTCCAGGGGAGAGAATTCCCCCTGAACTGACGGGCCGGTAAAGAGCGGAAAAACTGACAGACGAGACGGCCAAATTAATAGACAGCTTGTGCAGAAGCACAATGCCGAATCGTCGACAGATACAACAAAGACAACCACAATATTGGTGGACGAACGAGATAGCCGAGCTACGCAGGATATGCCTGATAAATCGGCGATGAGTGACAAGGGCAGGAGGCGGACCCGAAAGGGAAAACCTCCAAGCCATATACAAAACAGCACAGAAGACGCTGACGAAAGCAATACGGGACAGTATGACGCGATGCTGGAGGAAGCTCTGTGAGGAGGTGAACCAGGATCCCTGGGGTACCTGCTACAAGATCGTGACCGGGAAACTAGGGGCCCGAGTCTCACCGGAACTTAAAGATGCCGAAACAGCAGAACGGATTGTTTACGGATTGTTTCTGACGCACCCGATTAGGACAAACGTGATGGATGACGTGGACTCACAAATGCCCCCCAACTTTACCGCTAGGAGCTCATCAAAGCAACGAATGCGATGAAGACGGGTAAGGCACCGAGACCGGACGGAGATCTTTCGTCCGGAAGATCCGAGATCTTCCTGCTTATGGCTCGTCTACGGCCGGAGATACTTCTCGACCTGTACAACACGTGCTTGACGACAGGAACTTTCAGCGACCGGTGGAAAGTGGTAAGGCTCGTTCTTATCCCAAAAGGTAGGAGCGATCCTGGCACGCCTTCAGCTTACCGACCGTTGAGTTTACTTGACACGACTGGTAAACTCTTTGAACAACTACTGAGACCGAGACTGATGGATGCGATACAGACCGGAGGGGGTTTATCAGATTTGCAGTTCGATTTCAGGAGGGGTCGATCGACGATTGGAGTGATACAAAAGGCGGTCGACTCTTTCCTGGAACTAGACAGACACTGCCACGCAGCGCGACATATAGTGTTGCTGGGGACGCTCGACATTAGGAATGCTTTTAATTCGGCCAGGTGGAAGGAATCTTGGAGGCGTTGAAAAGCACCTTCGGAATCCAGCCATACCTGGTTCGGGTTGTGGAGGATTACCTAAAAAACAGACGGATAACGTGCGAGACGATCGAAGGACAAGTAACGAGATAGGTAACCGCTGGGGTGGTACTGGGGTCGATACTGGGACCTGACTTTTGGAATGGCTTATACGATAGCTTGCTTCGGCTTCGGATGCCGCTCGGAGTGACCCTCGTCGCTTACGTTGATGACGTGCGGCGGTGATTACGGAGAGGTCCCCCGAGCTGGCGCAGCTAGCGTTGAACCAGACCATGGGACGAGTCGGGCGATGAATGACAGACCACGGACTACATCTCGCAACGGAAAAAACGGAACTTATGTTTCTCACGAGAAGACGCATACAGACGATACTGCACATGAGGGTGGGGATATGCGAGATGGAGACCAAGAGGGAAGTCAAGTACCTTAGAGTAACCCCCGATATACGAAGATGACCTTCTGGCCTCATATACAGAAAACAACCCAGAAAGCGGCAGAGAGGATAGCATCCTTGAGTCGCCTGATGGCAAATACGACGGGACCGAGATCGGGAAAACGACGACTATTAATGGCGACAGCTCACTCGATCCTTCTATACGGCACGGAAATATGGGCAAACTCCGTGAAGACAAAGAAATACTGTAAGTCGATGATGATGGTACAGAGACAGGGCGCATTGCGAATCGCTTGCCCCTATCGAACAGTCTTTGCGCATACTGTTTTGGTGGTGGCTGGCGTAATATCCTTGGATCTTCTGGCCTTTGAACGCAAAAGGATCTATGGGAGCAGCGCGGACATAGGACGAAAGAAGGCGGCAATCGCTGAGTGCGACAGGACAATTGACATTTGGTAAGGCCGATGGACAGAGGAACGAGGTGGTAACTGGACGAGACGATTGATACGGGACTTGAGGTTGTGGCTCGGAAGGAAATTTGGTGATGTAAATTTCTACGTCACCCAGCTCTTGACGGGGCCACGGGTACTTCCGACAGTACCTTTACAATATGAACAAACTACGAACACCCGACTTTAAGTACTGTGGACACCAACGAGACAACGCAGAACACACGTTTTTCGCGTGTGACCGCTGGACAAGACTCAGACAGGAACTGGAAGAAACGGTCGGCAGCATCACCCTCGATAACATCGTGGCTCTAATGTTGCGTGAACCCGAACGGTGGCGCTTAGTCGCTACCAATACGGAAACTATACTGAGACGTACAAACGCGGACGGCTGCCTGACAGATGATTGAGCAGACGAAGTGACGCGACGTAACGAGATACGGAGGAACAACACGAACGGACGAACACAGACAGAACCTCCAGTCAGAAGTAATATCAATATAGTCCCTGGCTAGGGGAAGGACACCAAAGAGATGGCGGTTTAGTGGGTAGGTCTATTTTTTTTCGGGGAGTCCCACATAAACCCTTAGTTAGGAAGACTAAGGGGAATCCGTGAAAAGGATTCCGCAACTCCTTGTTAAACAAAAAAAAAATAATAATAATATTCTGTATTTCTAGGAGATGAAAAGAAACTGAAATTGAGAAAGGGACGCTGGTACAAGCCAACTAAGCGGAAATCTACGGTTCTACAGGAGTTAGCTGAAGAAGGCATCACTGTTCCTGAAGTCTTGGACAATAAAAGCGCTGTACGCAGATGTACTAAAACCAAGGAAATCCCAAAGGCACGAGATAGCTGTTTTTATTGTTTAATAACATTTTATACTATTAATTTATATATTACGTCCGTAGATTTCTATTGCATCTTTTAAAGAAGTCACAGAAAAGGTGAAAACTAGTGTGGATTAAATGACAGGTTTGAATTTTGAACCAATTCTTAAGGAAAAAATTCAAGACGATGAATTGAGAGCTAAGGATGATATCATCCAACAACTACAAAAAGCGTTAGAAGAGGCTCGACAGAGTGCAAAACAAGCACTATTAGTTGACACTGCAAAGGTTAATTACCAAACATCATTGGATACACCACTATCAACAGGGCGTAAAATGATGCCATTCTCGTTGTCAAAGGGATGTAAGTGACAATTATATGCAATTAAATTCGGAACTTCCTTAATTTAACAATTTTTATTTTAGAAAATTCGGAAGTCATCTGTGTACAGGAATCTAGTTTTGCACGAAATGAAAAAAATAAAGCAAGCATAAATCATCTAGTTTTGAAATTGAAATGTCAGCCAAAAAAAGATCATCCACGAAGAAAAGTATGTTTAAAAGTAGATCGGAGCAAAAATTTGGAAAAGTATCGAGTGACAAAGATGAAGAGACCAACCAACAATTTGGTGATGCTAAAAAGTCAGCCAAAAAATGATGTAATCTCCAGTTACCTACAAAGAAAAGTATGTTTTATATATAAAATATTTGGAGGTTAGATTTCACTTGAGGGAAGTGTGGACGTGTCTTGGATGTGAGCGCGAGTTTTGGCGAGAAAGAAAAATTAAGAGATAAAGGTGGAAGGTTGGATATGAAAGGCCCAAAGGAGGAAAAGAAGAAAAGAGTAAAGGTGGCGAGGGGGAGAGAGAGCGGGGAGGTGCTGAGGGAGAATATTAGAGGAGAAATGAGGGAGGCAAAGAGATGCAAGAGTGAGAGCGAGGGAAGCGAGATGGACGGGGAGGGGGGAGAAGGACTGGACAACACGATAAGAGAAGGGGGAAAAAGTAGTGGTGCAGAAGAAATAATGGAAAAGATACGGACAGACATAAGGGAATTAAGAGAGGTATGGGAGGAGGAAAGGAAAGAATGAACAGAAATGTTTAAAGAAATAATGGGAAAAATGGAAAGAATGGAGGCAGAGGGGAAAAGAAGAGAAGAAAGGTGGGAGAAGGAAATAGGAAAAGTTAGGAAAGAACAAGAGAGAGAGAGAGAGAAGAAAGAAAGAAAGAGATGAAAGAAGAAAGAGAAAAAGCAGAACGTAGAGAAAAGAAACTGCAGGAAAAATGGGGAGAGAAGATGGACAGTTGGAAGAGGAATGCGTGAAACTAAAAGAAAGCATAGAAGGAGGAAACAAGAAGCAAAGAGGAACAGAAGTAGGCAATAAGGAAGAATTGGAGCATATGAGAGAAAAAATGGATAGAGAAAGTAGGATAAACAATATAATAGTGACAGACCTAGAGGGTGAGTTAAGATGGGAAAAGAAGGGGGAGGCAGAGGTCTGGTTAAGGGAGGTACTAGAAATGAAAGGAGAGATAGTGAATCTGAGAAGAATAGGAGGAACAACGGAGAAAGATGAGCGGAGAGAAAGAAGAAAAAACATGTGGCAAATTAGATGCGCGTCATGGGAACAAAAAGAAGGAATTATGAAGAAGAAAAAGAATTTGGCACAGAAAAATACATAGATCAGAACTGGACGTGGAAGCAGAGAAGGATAAGAGAGGAAGTAAGAAGGAAAGCGAAAGAAATAAGAAGTAAAGGTAAAGAGGTAAAGATGTGGCATAACGGGGTGAAATCAGAGGAAGAAGAATGGTGGTGGAGCGAGAGAGAGGGAAAAATGGTAGGAAAAGGGGTGAAAGGGTTTCGAAAGCAATAGGGATAAAGGAGAGAGAAGAGAAGGGAGAGAGGGGGAGAAAGGCAGTAAAAATACTATTCTGGAACGTGGCGGGGGTGAGGAGCATGGAGGAAGACGACTGGGAATATGTTAGGGAATTCGACATAATAGGGCTAACGGAAACCTGGGTGAAGAGGCAAGGAGCAAGAACTGGTGTGGAGAAACAACTGAAAGGGTACAGTATAGAGTGGAGGGATTCAAGAAGAGAAGGAAGAAGGGGGAGAGAAATAGGGGGAGGAATAATGGCAGTAAGAGAGAGGAAAGGGATGAATAAGGTTGAATGGAAGAAAGAAAGGACAAGTGAGGTAATAGTAGGAGAAATAAAGATCGGAGGGAAGGAATATATGATAGCATCGGTGTATATGCAACATGAGAAGAAGGAAAACTATGAATACCTAAGTGAAGAGATAGAAGAGAACAGAGAAAAAACAATAATTATAGGAGGAGACTTCAAAGCAAGAACAGGAACCGAAGGAAGGGAATGGGAGACAGAAGAAAAACTAGAAGAAATTAAGGCAAAGGATAAAGTGTTAAACGCAGAGGGAGAAGAAATGATAAAATGGCTAGGAGAAATGGGCTTAGTGATATCGAATGGGAGAAAAGAAGGAGATGAAGTGGGAGAAATAACATATATAGGAGCGAGAGGAATGTCAACGATAGACTATGTAGTAGGTAACGAGGAAGGTGATGAGGCAATAAAAAAGGTTCAAATAAAGGAGAGGGTAAAGTCGGACCACTTACCAATAGAGGTGGAATTGGGAGACAAAATAGCGGAAGAAAGAAAAGAAGAGGAAGAAAGAATGATAGACGACTGGAGTGAAGAAGGTATAAGGGAGTATCAGAGATGGATAGATGCAATAGAGGGAACAGATAAATGGAAAGATATAAAAAATAGAGTGAAGAACGCAGTTGTAAAAAAGAAGATAAGGAAAAAAAAAGGATCAAAAAAAAGCTGGTGGAGAAAAGAATGTAAGGCAAAAAGGGATAGGGTGAAGGCAGAATTAAATAAGGTAAGAAAGGGGGAAGGAGACAGAAGCAAATATTTAGAAGCAAAGAGAGAATACAGAGAGGAAATAAGAAAAGCAAAAGAAGATGAAGGGAAAATAGTGGCAGAAGAAATAAGAAAAGATAAGACGAGAAGAAAATTCTGGGATAAAGTGAATGGTAATAGGAAGAAAAGAATTGAATTAGACGAAAATATAGGATAAGATGAATGGATAAAGCATTTCAAGGAACAATTGGGAGAGAAAGAACAGGAAGAAATTACAGGGGAAGAAACCGAAGACAGCGAAGGAGAGGAAGGTGAAGAAATTAAAGAAAGAGAAGTAAAAGAGGTACTAAGAAAAATGAAAAAGAAAAAGGCGACAGGAGAAGATGGTATAGCAAATGAAGCTTGGGTGGAAGGCACGGAAGGCTTGATAAAAGATATGACAAAATGCTTAAATGGAATATGGAATGGAGAAGGATATCCGGAAGAATGGAGAAAGGGAATGATAGTACCAATATATAAGAAAGGGAGGAAAGAAGAAGTAGGAAACTATAGAGGAATAACGCTGATGGACACGGGATATAAAATATATGCGGAAATACTGAGAAAAAAGCTGGAAAGAGAACTAGAAGCTAAAGAAACGCTAAGTGATACGCAGATGGGATTTAGGAAGAAAAGAGGAACAATGGACGCGATATTTATATTAAAAACAATAATAGGGAAGGAAATAAGGAAAAAGGAGGAAAACTGTTCGTATTCTTTGCAGACATGAAGGCCGCTTTTGATAAAATAAAGAGGAAGAAAATATGGGAAACAATGAAAGAGAAAGGGATAAATAGAAAAATTGGGAAAAGAATAGAAGAAATATACAAGAAAACAGGGAGTAAGGTAAAAGTTGGAGGAGAAATAATTGGGGAGTTTGAGACTTACAAGGGTGCCCTTTGAGCACTACGCTATTTAATCTTGCCTTCGCCGACCTGGAAGTGAAGATCAAGCAGGTGCAGGAAGGAGGGGTAGTGATAGGAAGAAAGAAAATATGGACATTAGGATACGCAAATGATATAGTGACGATGGCAAAGAGTGAAAGTGGAATGAAAGCAATGCTGAAAAAATTAAAAAGATACCTGGAAGAAAGGGGGTTAGAGTTAAATGTAGGAAAATCAAAGATGATGATATGCAGGAGAAGAGGAGGAAGGGGGAAGGAAGAAGAATTCGAATGGAAAGATGAGAAGATAGAGATGGTAAAAGAGTACAACTACTTAGAATATGTGATAAGCAGAAATAACGGAAATAAAAAGCAGATAAAGAAGGTAGAAGGGAAAATAAACATGGGACTCGGAAAGTTATGGGGGCTAGGAGAAAAGCTATTTAGAGAAAACTGGGAGCTAAGGATGAACCTGTTCGATGCTCTGGCGAAAAGCGTGATTATGTATGGAGCAGAAATCTGGGGATGGAAGAGATATGAGGAAATAAAGAGACTACAACTAAAATACATAAAGTGGGTATTAGGATTAGAAACACGCCAAGTTACCTAAAACGATGGGAAACAGGAAGACAAGAAATGAGAGAAACAGCATTAGAAAGAGCAATGAAGTATGAAAACAAAATAAGAGAAGAAAGAGATGACTCAATAAGAAAAGAAGCATGGAGAGAATTAAAGAAAAGGGAAAGAAATGAAAAAGATAAAAAGGGTAAGAAGGAGGAGAGAGAGGAAGGGCTGGAAAAAAATAAAATTTACAGAGAGAGAGAAGAGGGAGATGAAATGAGGGAAGAGTTTTGGGAAGAAATAAGAGATGAGCTGAAGAAAAAAGATGAAAAAGAACTAGAAGAAAAGCTAGAAAAATCAAGATACATAAACGAGTGGAAAGAGCTGAAAGAAGAAATGAAAAGGTATAGGTTAAAGGAAATTCAAGGAGAGGGAAGAATAAAAGGCCTGCAAATAAGGGAAAGGTTTAGGCTAGGTAATGAAACGAGAGGAAGCAAGTATTGGGAAAAAGAAGAAAATAAGAGATGCTGAATGTGTATGAAAGAGGAAGAAAATTGGAAGCACATGGTAGAAAAATGTGAAAAAAGCAGAATGGAAGGGGAAGAATGGGAAAAAATAATAATAGGAAGCAAAGAAAATATAGCGTGGATGATGGAGTTGAAATAGAAAAGAAGAAGAAATGAAGAGAAGAACGAAAAAGAAAAGCAAGAAGACGAAGCTACAAGACCCTGAGGAGAGACGGAAATAGAAGACAGAGAAGCAAGACTCGCAGACACATCTACACACACACACACACATACACACACACACACAAAACACAAACATACGCGCAATCATAAACATACACATGCACACACACACACACACAAGACACAAGTAACAGAAACTACATAAGCGAGAGAGAGCAGTATTGGAGGACGGAGCAAAATGGAAAAGAAGAAGATTCAAAGAAGAGAAAGAAAAAGGCAAATTATAAGATACTAAGGAAAAATAAGTGAGGTTGAGGAAAGGAAAGGCAGAGGGAGCAATAGGAAACAAGAAAAAGGTGTCAATGCCTTAATAAGGAGAAAGATAGAGGAAATGATTAGCAAGAATGAGAGCAAAAGCAAAGGAAAGGCAAAGGTGAAATGGCAAAAGAAAATATGCAAGAAAGAGAAAAACAGAAGAGAGGAAAAGGCAGATCTTGGAGAGAGAAAGACGAAGAGAAGAGTAATCAGAAGAAAATTGAGAAGAAAAGAGGAACAGGCAGGCGTAGAAGACGGGGCCACCAGAGTTGCAGACACACCTACAAAGGCACACATTTACACAACATATACACACACACACGCGCACACACACACACACACACACACACACACACACACATACATACATAATCAACTACACAAACTGGATACGAGACACAAATAGTAATATAAGAGATGTAAAGTAATGTAACATATAAGTTGTACATAAATAAACTAACAAACTATATAAAATATTTGATTAGCTTATTATTCAATTTTTCAATATGTGAATTTTTATTTTTTGGTTTGCTTCGCCAGCATCTGGTTTCAAAAGTAGGTCAGAGCAAAATTTAGGAAATACATCGAGTGACGAAGATGAGAGACAGATCTACCATGGTGCTATTAAAAGGCGAGTCGAAGCCACATACAATAAAGTTCTGAAAACCAAGGAGATATATTATGACAGTGACGAATACGAAGCTTCAGACGGAGAAAAAAAAGAGAAATTGACGAAGTGGACAATGGAGGTAATAGATAATAAAACAAAAAAAATGAAAAAGGTGAGAATTAACACGTTTATTTCTTACTTGTTTGTGAAAATATATGTATTATATAATATGTTCTGTTGTTCCATTTGAATTTTCAGAAAGAAATGTTCCATCTGTACTTCGCGGTTTTAGTACCATATAAAAAATGGAAAGATGCCATGAAGGCCACTTCATCCTCGGGATTTTTACGAGAACTCTGTTTGCACATTTGGGAACAAGAAGAATTTATTAAACTTGCGATACAAATAGAGCGGACAAAAACTACGGATGATAGAATACCTATATCAACTACTCCTGAAAAATACGAGGCGTTGAAAAGTAAAAGCACTTATTTAGCAAGTTTACATTTTTTTAATGCAATTTGTTTTTTAATGAAATTTTTTTTTTTTACAGGAGCCTACGTAGTTTTCCTGATAAATCGAAATTATGTTGATGAGAAAGTCTACAGTGAAAAAGAAATTAAGACAAGAAATGCTAGAATTACAAAGTTTGGGCGAGAACTTGGTATAATAATTAGTCAGGAACGAAAGATGTTAACATCAAATTAAAGACTAAATAGGGTCCACGAAAATTACAGTCCTCAAGTCGACGATACGGAACAACTTGAAGAAAAATCAAAAAGAACGTTGAAGATAACATGAGCAGGTAAACAAGGTTACTTTGAAAGAATATTCAGCAAAAAAGGTAATGAAAAATAAAAAACAGTTTATGAAAAATTGGTCGACATTGCTTCCGAAAATGAATCTGACACTGACTTTTAATTTATTGTTTATATATTTTTTATGTTCATGAGAGTCTTTTGTGATACTCGCCACTTTATGTGCTTTTCCTTCAATTAAAAGATATCTATAAAAAATACTAAGTTTTTTAAGTTTAAATAATATTTATTTAATTAAAACTAAGTATATTAATAAATGTTATTGTATAACGATTCAAAGTATGTAGTCAAAAAAGACATGTTTAATTTATTTTGTAATTCATAAAGTTTGTTATCGTTTTCTTAAATTACAAACTAATGTAAATAAAGATAACTGAAATCACAATAAACAAATGGCTGTAAAATTTCTTTAATGTAATTTTAAAGCAAAATGACGTTTTTATCGATTAACGTCTTTGAAACGTGAGATTGTTCGAATTTCAATGACGTCATTTTTAAAGAAAAATCACGTCATTGCGAAATGACGTTTTTCGTCGAATAACGTCTTCAAAAATTAACGTTATTTATAAACGTCAGTTTGAATTCCAATGGCTTTGATCAAATAACGTCTTTAAAAAAATAACGTTATTTTTTTACGTCACGATAAATTCCAATGACGTCATTTCCCGAGCAGCGATGTTAGGCTTTTACAAAATGACGTTAGTTTTTACAAAAATCACGTTATTTCGAAACTAAATGACGTTTCCGATTGTTCGAAATGAAGAAATCAAAATACGACACCAAAATTTTTTTGAATCAAATTACGTCATTTTTTACGTAATTTAATTACGTCGAAAATATACGTCATCATTTTCAATGGGGCCCCGTTACAAGCCTTAATTATTTGAGATACGAAGTCTAGATTTACTGCGTCTTCAGCTTGCTGAGGATGAGCAATATTACAGATCCTTTTTCCGTCTGCATTCAACTAACATCTACAGTGATTTTATGCCCTCTACCGGGAGGACCTCGAGAGCCCTTTTTTTGTTCAATTTACGACCAAATGCACCAACACTCATTCTAATACTGATAGACAGTTAGATTTCTCTCTCAATATACGAGTATATAACCTGATTAACATAATTTTTTAATGATTGAGTGAATTTCATTAATATGACTAGGATTACCAGCTGGTTGTTTATTCTATTCTATTCTATTCTATTTGTTTTTCTTTTCATAGCCAACATATGTGTATCGCGTCTTGACATAGCTTATGCTGTAAATGTTTTAAGTCGTTTCTTAAACAATTTTTATAAAAATCATTGGAATTTAGCGAAAAAAATGCTGAAATATTTGAAAGGATCTGCACATCTAGAAATCTGATACACATACAGTGACAGCGAGCCACTGATTATGTTATTGTTGGCTATTGCGATTCTGATTTTGCGGATGATGAGCTGATGCGTAAGTCGACATCTGGTTTTATTTTCAGGATGTGTGAGGGTCCAATAACTTGGAATATATGGTAGGTCATCGGAAGGACGTGGCACTCAGTACAACCGAATATATGACCGCCAGCTTAGCAACAAGAGAGGCAATTTGGTTGCGAAGACTGATACGTGACCTTGGATTTCTTTGTGCGGGCGCGACAATTTTGTACGTTGATCACCAAAGTGAAATTAAGTTTGTTAAAAATCCAATCATGCACAAACGCACGAAACATATCGACATCCTATGTCATTTTATAAGAGAAAAATATGAGAGAGGAGAAATCAATGTGCAATACATATCAACAGAGCGTCAACTTGCAGATGTATTCACAAAAGCGCTGACGAGGAACTGTCAGAACAGAGTGTGCGCTGGATGGACTTGTGCGGGTTGGTACATGAAATTGTTTCAGTTTTGATATAAAATGGGGAAAGAGGGGAAGTATTGAAATGGACATAATTTTCCTTATTTTGATGTATTATGCCTATCTGT
Source organism: Phymastichus coffea (assembly GCF_024137745.1). Lineage (NCBI taxonomy): Eukaryota > Metazoa > Arthropoda > Insecta > Hymenoptera > Eulophidae > Phymastichus > Phymastichus coffea. Next base: position 2,174,727 of record NW_026706827.1, read on the forward strand.
ACAACGCTTTATAGTCCTTAATCGCGACACTCCTATTTTGGTATCTAAGTATATTAGTCCATGCGCCGCCTGTAAAAGCGGGCTAAATACTGTCTGGTCCTCGGTCTGGTCTAGTCTGTTCTGTGGAGCCTAATGCGACCAGGCACATAGCGGCACTGATTGTGTTTATTATTGTACGAATGAAGAAATAAAATCATCATACTAACGTATCACTAATAAATAACGCTTACATTATTATTTGAGCCCGATTAAAACAATAAAAGTGCAAAACATTAATATTTTACTGACAGGATCGCAGATTTTACAAATTAATTTTTTCATTTTTAGATGGTGAAAATTAAGAAGACATTCATAATGTTTTACAATAAATTCCGGGAAGAGAGATTTTATGCGTTGCGGCAAACACGTAATTGTCATTGTCGAAAAAGACTACAAAAATCGCTTATAACGAGTGTGAATGATACTCGTTATGTCTCTCTCTCCCATATTCTAATTTATTAATATAAGCCAAATATATATTACATGTCCATCTAATTTCAGTGGGCTGAAGCAAGGTAGATAAGAGAGAGAGAGAGAGAGAGAGAGTCGGACGGAGAGAGAGAGAGACGGTTCGACTATCGAACACGCGGACCGCGAGGAGGGCGCTTGATTCTTTTGGCGCGGCAGATTCGGCGATCGTTCTTCAACGCGAACGCACATGTTTAGCTGATGATGCGATACTCGTGCCTTGAGTCTGTGATTCCTAGACAGCGTGATTGAGAGTGTGCAGTGTAAGAGAGTTGCCGAACTGAATTAACGTGAGAGTGTGGAGTGTATAAAGTGACGGCCTCCTGCCACCGTTGCTAGCCTATTCAGGCTTAAAGATTATTAACTGTCGTTTGTAAATCGAACGCCTACTGCGAGCCGACCTTCACGGGGCAGCAACTTGTAAGTACTGTTGCGTACTTTACTCTCTCTCCCGATTCAGCTTCTTGATTTCTCTCTCTCCTTTTGCTTCGCCGCTCTTATATTATTTTGTTAACATTTATCCGTTACACTGATAAATAACACTCTTGTTTTCTTAACGCGCGTCTGCTTTATTTCGTCCTTCCGTCTATCTCCTCGACCTTTTAATTTCGCGTTTAGGCGTGCGGGTCTAACGCCGTGACCTGGCATTGAAGCCACGACGCCCCGACAACATCTGACGAGCCAAGCTGTTCCTGCCTAACCGAGCCCGGATTCTTTACCTGCATTATCCACATATTATCATGGATTAACAATTTATTTTTATGTCAACGGGACAGTTCCCTGTTACACACTTTATTTCTAAATATTTAGGGGGAGGGGGTATAAGTTTCAAAATAACTGTTTTCCGATGTTATTGAGTGAGACGAAATTAGTAGTATATTTTTTGTTGAGATAATTAATTATCTTATCAGAGTTTATAACATCACCTTTACTATCCGTCGGTTCCGCAAACGTCCGCCACACGGCCACACATGCTCTTATCCGGGATAACAACCATTCGCATTTAATATACCTGACCGATGTTTCCCGGGGAAGGCAAGCTACAGTATTGTAATATCCCTTCTAAAGGGAAGACGTAACTCCAAGCCACGGTGACTAGGTGATTTCGCCCTCTTCGCCACTTTTGGCAAGTCTTAAGGAGTTGACCCTCTGACTCCCCCTTTGAGTGCGACCACTCACGTGGCCGTCTGATCGGCGGGCAAGCCTTAGCTTATCGTACCGAATCACTCCCTCACTCTAAGGGTGGGACGAGCCTGAGCCGATCAGCACGACACTGATTCTCAGCGTGGTCACACTCTCGTAATTAGGCGCGTTTTACAAATTTTTTAGTTGTGAGAAAGTCGGTTTCTTTTCTTTGTTACACTAACGCACCAGATCAAATTCTGCTTTATTATTTAATCAAACCCGAATTATCCTCACAGAGCTAATAGCAGTCCGAGTGAACTCACGGCTGTGGGGGGTTACCCCGCGCGTAGAAATACGCTGCGTTAGACATGCCACCTCTACTGCATGTTTATCTCTAGCGTTACTTTACTAATAATTTAATCTACTTTATTATTCGAGTAATTCATCAATCTTATGACTTTGTATATTTATTTGTCGCATTAAATTTTAGAATGTAAAAATTACAATAAAACTATTTTTAGTTGCTACAATTTAAAGAATAGCTACAAGTGTATTTTTTTCTTAGAAAATAAGTGATTTTCCTGTAAAATTTATCAATATTATAATTGCATCAAAAACATTATATTATTCAAATTCTGTAGGAGTATAAATTAATTTTTTGTATTTTTTAGGTAATATATTTTGAAAAAAAGCTATTTATGTGGCGTTCACGCTAAGCTTACGTCAGCAGACACGAAATGGCAGCACTCCTCAGTCGTCGGTAAGGCAGCAGTCAGTCTCTCACCGGCGCTCGAGGTAGTTGGTGACGTTTTTGCCAGCTCCTTGTGGCAACTATTTAATTTCTCTAGCGCGAATGAGAATTTCTACAGCTCTGGGGCAGCAAGCACAAGTGTAAATAAGGTTACATACAGTCAATTGTAATTTAGTCAATAAACTCAGTTAAACTTCTACAGTCTATTTCATTTTCCTAGCGTACGAAGCAACTTTTAACAGTGGTGACCCCGCGTAAAGAAGTGGCATTGCAAAGTGAGTGCAAATCATCAGTTTGGAGCTCGTCGTTCAAGTCAAGTGAAAAAAGTTTGTGCAGTTCTTCAATGACATTTGCTTTGTGAAATGCAAAGAGGCCGTGAAGAAAATTCGTCAACTCCGGTAAGTAGCGTCCGTTCCGGGAATTCCTTTGTGCCGCATGAAGACACCGGCGCTGGACAACAGTGTTGACCTTGACGCTAAGCTCAACATTCCGGAGTCGAATAGTCCGCATTCCAGTAGCAATTCCGAGGCACATTCCACATCAGAATCTCCAACCTCGTACGCTCGATTTTAATTTTGCTAACGACGAAATGACAGGTATGGTGGATGAACATGCCGAAGCGAACAGCATCGCTGCAGTTACAGCATGCAAACTTTTGCCGTTTTGGGCCAAGGAGCCTGAGCTATGGATTGTAAAAACCGAGTCGGCATTTCAAGTGAGTCGCATACGATCTGATGATTTGAAATACCATTCAACGATCGGTGCCCTCGACACGCGCGCGCTTAGGGAGATATCCGATATTTTGAAGGCAGAACCGGAGCAAAATAAATACGACACGTTAAAAACACGGCTTATCGAGCGGTTTAGCTCAAGGGCTGACAAAAAGTTAGAAACTTTGTGACGCGTCTCGACCTTGGTGACAAAAAATGCAACGGAGGATTTAGTCAAAGTCAAGTGACTCGGTATGTTGCCGCGCCATGCACAAAGTGTTTTAAAAATTTTTAAAGCTAGCACAACGGATGAGCTGTTCGATGCTGTTGATACCATAGTGGATACGTCGATCGCACTGTCCGTAGTCGCGGTTGAACCAATAAATGCTGTAACGGGCGGACAAGACCGAGCATCCGATTTGGCCGAAATAAAGTCCCTCCTGCTACAGTTAATTAAAGCCACCCGTGATTTATCAACTCGCGTGGCCGAAGCTGTTGTCTCAACATGTCAGTCTAGACCGGGTAGTCCGCAAGGAGAAGCTTTTAACCGAGGTCGCTCGAATTCTAAGCCAAGGCCCCATACAAATGGCATGTGCTACTATTATCACAGGTTTGGCGAGGCGTCTAATCGCTGTCACTGCCCCTGTACTTATTTCAGCAATCAGGCCCAGCTGCAACAACCCTCAACGACGGGAAACTTGTAACGCTGCTGTCTAAGCGGCGACGCAGATGGCGACTTGACTATGTGGATAGGACTGGCGTAGGGACTGCTCGACGGCCGTATGATCCCTGCTCGAAGCAGTTCCCTGTATTCTGCCTTCGCTGCTTGAAGTTTTTCCCCGATTATCTAACGAGGCTTTGAATAAACTGGGCATCCAGTCGTGACGATGTGATATTGGGTCTTCGCAGTTGGTCCTATAGTTTGGCCTTCCTTGGCCACAAACCGCTCGAAGAAACTGTTGATGAGCTCTAGACACGCACCAGCAGTTGCGGGTTTCGCAGGAAGTACTGCCGAAATAGAGTGCGTGCTGGAGCTTTCGATGCTACAAGGCGCTGCTAGATTGATCGTAGCGTCAACCAGTTGGCGTCTGTTTAAGTCTGGCATAAGGCCATAATATCTAAGAAAATCAGCCCCTAGCATTAGGACTTTTACATCGGCTAAGACAAAAGACCACGGGAATACTCGCCGAAGGCCTAAATCTACCAGGACAGTACGACGACCACGTGTTGCTATTGCTGATCCGTTTGCTGCAGAAAGGTGTATGTCGTTCATGGTTGCCTTGCTTCTGCCACGAGCCGGAATGATAGAGACTACCGAACCACTGTCGACCAGGAGCGGATGCCTGACGAGCGGTCGATTACATGCAGTTGGTTCTCACAAGTAACACTACCCAACCGTTACTCACCGATCAGAATGAAACTTTGCACATCCATAGAACACTAAAAAATATGGAACCCCTATTTTTTCATTTTCTCGAAATTAGCTTTTAAGGGGTAGAAACCACCCCTAGAAAATGATAAAGGCGGAAACCTCCATGAACAAAATATAAAAAAAAATATATATATATATCATACAAACTCATTGTCCCAAACCTACCCACAGAACCCACTCAAACGAAACATCCGCCTTACCCCAAATCTTACCCCTTTTCCAAATCATCCCATCCCCTTACCCGAACATAGAGCGTCCAACTAAACTAATTAAACATTTTCGTCTTTACTATACCACTCTCACGTAAATCAATCAAACCTTATTATCGCTTCCACATAAATTAATCCCATCACGACCACCCGCCCACCCACCCTGGATAGGCTTTCAAGGGGTAAAATCCAACCCCAGATACTTAAACCCAATTTCCTTGATCCCCGAGCCCTGTAACCTGCGAGGCTATAAACCCCAGACCCTTAATCCCAATTTCCTTATGAGCCCTGTAACCTGCGAGGAACTTGAACCTTGAAGGTCATTTTAAGGTCAGGAACAACGACGTGGATGTAGTAAATTCTGTTCCCTTTGGGGTGCTTGTTTCACGTGAGTCTCCTTGCCTCTCACGATTGGGGTGCTTGTTTCACGTGAGTCCCCTTGCCTCTCACGTACTTCACCTCTTACATACATTACTGTATCAAGAGATATCCTCTATTTTACAAGTTCGTTACAATAATGAGGTGGGTTTTCTTCACTGATCGCAAAAAAAATGCTGTATGCACAAGTTTTCAGAACAACAAGCACATTTGATAATTGCAGATTGGCAACAAAATGCACATTTTGTATCAACATTCGGAAAGCAGTATTGCACAGGGGTTTGACATTTATTCGGTTGATCTGTCACGTAGCCACTTTTCCACCATCCGTACGTATCTCGTATTTAAACATATTTATAAATCTTGGCGCTGAAAACTGATAATGTGTCAATGACTGTAATTTTAAAATGGTATTTCTCAAATGTAAATTTTTTTCAAAATTGTTTAACATTACCATATCAGAAAAACATTTGACGAAATTTTTCCACGGTCTAAAGCCATAGACATCTAAAGGTTGGATCATCCCAGTCGTTCCAGCAGGTATAGTACGAATTTGGACGATTTTATTTCCTTTATTTATCTTTTCAAATACTTTTTCAGTTTGCCCTGTCCAAGAATCCAACAATAGTGAAGAGTCCAGACCGGTAAAAGAGAGAAAGACAAATTCTTTTGTACAATTGGTCCAAACTCGCCATCAGTTTCTTTCAAGACTATTAATAAGGGAGAATGGAGTTTGCCATCAGCTGAAATAATCGGTTGTATAGTGTAACTATCGATTAATGAGTTTATTGATTGAGCAAGACATTCTACTTGTAGTGATCCCTTGATTGACAACGTACGGCCTGCATGAGCTTCCAAATTGAATCCCGATTGATCAGAATTATAAATATTGGCTACACCTTTCGATTGAATATCTTTGCGAATCTCTTCTACGAATTTCGAAGCCGACTGTGATAATTCAGAAGCATTTGACAATTGTGCAGTAGTAACAAATTTATTGATTTTTCTAGAGACTATTCTATGCTTCACTTTAAAATTATGTATCCATTTTGATGAAGCCTTAAATAATTTCGAAGATAACTTTACATTTTCTCTAGCTTCGAGCGCCCACCTTTTCAAATCTAAATCGTGAATTGGTAAACATTTATCAGAAGCACTATTAAACTTTTCTAAAACATACTTTGAAATTTTAAGTAGTTTTTCTGACTTTGATCCTCCTTTTTCAATTTGATTTTTCCATCTGTACAGCATCATTTGATGTTTTACATTTGCAAATTTACTTTCTACAGATTCAAGACTTCTTCTTTTTCTCTTACCTGAACGCCAGTAAGTGACCGCTCTTATCTTATATTCCAAATCTGCACTACCGTCTAATGGCAGATGTTTATCATCTTCATTTGAATCATCAGATTCTTCTAAATGCAAATCATCAACTTCCAATGCTTCAGCTATTACGCTTTCTTCATTGTAAGACAAACTTTCATAACTGTCAATAAATAATGAGCAATCGGATGCTGTTCTTATAAGATCTGCCAGGTTAGAAGCGAAAGATCGTTCTTCATCAGTTATTCTAGATTCGATGTTATATTCAGCACCGTCGAAAGCAGAACGCAGCAAATTTAAAATATTTTTTGGATTCATTAGCATTTTGAATTTATAAATTTTTGGTCAAAAAAAAGCAGTCTTCAATATATTATTTAACTATTGCTATTTGAAAATCGAACTATTATTTTAAATATGGAAAGAAAAAGAATCAAAACGTGACATATGAAGGCTAATTAACAAAGAAAGATTAATAGGTATTTTAAATACGTCGTTGTTCCTGACCTTAAAATGACCTTCAAGGTTCAAGTTCCTCGCAGGTTACAGGGCTCATAAGGAAATTGGGATTAAGGGTCTGGGGTTTATAGCCTCGCAGGTTACAGGGCTCGGGGATCAAGGAAATTGGGTTTAAGTATCTGGGGTTGGATTTTACCCCTTGAAAGCCTATCCAGGGTGGGTGGGCGGGTGGTCGTGATGGGATTAATTTATGTGGAAGCGATAATAAGGTTTGATTGATTTACGTGAGAGTGGTATAGTAAAGACGAAAATGTTTAATTAGTTTAGTTGGACGCTCTATGTTCGGGTAAGGGGATGGGATGATTTGGAAAAGGGGTAAGATTTGGGGTAAGGCGGATGTTTCGTTTGAGTGGGTTCTGTGGGTAGGTTTGGGACAATGAGTTTGTATGATATATATATATATTTTTTTTTATATTTTGTTCATGGAGGTTTCCGCCTTTATCATTTTCTAGGGGTGGTTTCTACCCCTTAAAAGCTAATTTCGAGAAAATGAAAAAATAGGGGTTCCATATTTTTTAGTGTTCTATGGATGTGCAAAGTTTCATTCTGATCGGTGAGTAACGGTTGGGTAGTGTTACTTGTGAGAACCAACTGCATGTAATCGACCGCTCGTCAGGCATCCGCTCCTGGTCGACAGTGGTTCGGTAGTCTCTATCATTCCGGCTCGTGGCAGAAGCAAGGCAACCATGAACGACATACACCTTTCTGCAGCAAACGGATCAGCAATAGCAACACGTGGTCGTCGTACTGTCCTGGTAGATTTAGGCCTTCGGCGAGTATTCCCGTGGTCTTTTGTCTTAGCCGATGTAAAAGTCCCAATTCTAGGGGCTGATTTTCTTAGATATTATGGCCTTATGCCAGACTTAAACAGACGCCAACTGGTTGACGCTACGATCAATCTAGCAGCGCCTTGTAGCATCGAAAGCTCCAGCACGCACTCTATCTCGGCAGTACTTCCTGCGAAACCCGCAACTGCTGGTGCGTGTCTAGAGCTCATCAACAGTTTCTTCGAGCGGTTTGTGGCCAAGGAAGGCCAAATTATAGGACCAACTGCGAAGACCCAGTATCACATCGTCACGACTGGATGCCCAGTTTATTCAAAGCCTCGTTAGATAATCGGGGAAAAACTTCAAGCAGCGAAGGCAGAATACAGGGAACTGCTTCGAGCAGGGATCATACGGCCGTCGAGCAGTCCCTACGCCAGTCCTATCCACATAGTCAAGTCGCCATCTGGGAAGCTTCGCCCGACGGGTGACTACAGAGGTCTAAACGCCCAAACCGTTCTTGATCGCTACCCAATCCCGAGGATTAGCGATTTGCTTCTTCTTCATGGAAAGAAAATCTTCTCAACTGTTGATCTCAAGAAGGCATACTTCCAGATTCCCGTAGCTCCTGAGGACGTCCAGAAAACAGCAACCACAACTTCGTTTGGTCTGTTTGACTTTCTCGGAATGCCCCTTGGTTTGAAATATACTACACAAACGTTCCAACGATACATGCATAGCATATTTAGACATCTCAGTTATGTTTCCGTCTTCATAGATGACATTCTTATCTCATCCAGCACCATGGAAGAGCATCTTAATCACCTGCGGACTGTCCTGAGTATCCTACTTGAAAATGGTCTGAAAATCAATTGGGACAAGTGTCAGTTCGGTCAACAGGAAGTAAATTTCCTTGGCTTCAAGATAAATGCCGATGGGTTTCGGCCACCAGCCGAGGAGGTTAAGGCTATTCTCAACATTCCTAAACCTGCAACTATCCATGACATGAGGAGATTCCTGGGAGCAATTAACTATTTCAGAATGCAAATTCCACATGCGGCTGAATCGCTCTGCTCAACGAGTGCGTCAGAAGCATGAAGAAAAAGGACAGAACCCCGATAGTATGGACGTCGGAGTTAGAAAAAGCTTTCGAGGACAGTAAGAAATCGCTCACAGTGGTAACATCCTCGACTTATTTGCATCCAAATTCACCCATCATCCTCACGGCCGACGCGTCTGCAACGGCTGTTGGAGGGTCCCTCGAGCAACTAATCGACACTAAGCACTCTCCACTTGGCTTCTATTCCAGGAAGCTGTCCGTTACAGAATGCAACTACAGTCCATACGATCGCGAGCTACTTGCAATCTATAGTATGCAACGTTCAAAAACTTTGCGCACATTGTTGAAGGCAAAGAGTTCGTAATTAGGACTGATCATAAACCACTCACCAAGGTTTTCCAGCAACGCCCGGACAAAGCATCTCCACAAAAGTTACATCAACTGGACTACATAGGCCAATTCTGAACAACGATCGTTCACATTCCAGGAGAGCATAACGTCGTCGCGGATGCGCTGTCAAGAATCTGCACCATCAACATGCCCACGAGGCTCAGTGCGCAACGCAAGTCATTAGTGAGGCTCAGGCTGAATACGAAGCTTCACCGAAACGCGAAACCATTCACGTATGTGGTCTTCAACAGATTGAGTTAGACGGATATCGTTTCCTTTGTGAAGTCTCAACAGGAGTAGTACATCCGTACTTACCACCCTCTCTGAGAAGGATAGCATTCGACGTCATTCATGGCCCTGCTCATCCGAGCGGTATAGAGACAGCAAGGAAGATTTGAGAAAAATACTTCTGGCCTGGCATTCGCAAAGATGCACTAACTTGGTCGCGTAAATGTGTGCATTCCGTGTCAGAGGGCGAAAATCCATCGCCACACACGGAATCACCCTGCCAGTTTGGACATACCAAAAGCAAGATTTAACCATGTACACTTGGATATAGTGACTATGCCTCTTGTTAACGAGTACAGGTACTGTCTCACGCTTATAGATAGGTATACACGATGGCCTCAAGCGATCCCGCTGAAAAGGGCGACATCACTGGAAGAAGTGGCCACCGCATTCTACACTGGCTGGATTGCTACTTTTGGCATACCGCTAACCATCACTACAGACCAAGGACCGCAGTTCGAGTCTGCACTTTTTAGCTCATTGGCAAAGCTAATTGGAGCAAAACGTATACGCACAACACCTTATCACCCTCAATCTCACGGGATGGTTGAACGATTCCATATAACGTTCAAGGCCGCACTGATGTGTCAGCCTAGCTCTGCATGGACTGAGCTGCTTTTAGGACTAAGAACAGCATACAAGGAGAACATCAAGACTGCGCCTGCCGAGCTCACTTTCGGATCAACAATTAGAGTTCCAGGAGAATTTTTTGTAGCTAAGGATCTTCCGCAATCACTGGTAACCTTCCTAGACCATCTGCGAAAGCATTTTGAGGTCATACGGCCGACACCTACTTCGTACCATGTCAGGACTAAACAATTCATGCATGGAGATCTTCACACATGCACACCCATGTCTTCAAGTTGAGAGTTCCAATTAAACTGTCGCTTACACCGCCCTACTCTGGACCTCATCGAGTAATAAAACGGTTGGACGACCAGCGATACGTCATAGACGTCAGCGGAAATCCACAAACCATATCAACCTCGATGCTAAAACCAGCGTACATCTCTTCGGACGAGTCGTTACTAACTCAACGGCAAGCAAGAGAAACCCAGTCTAGATAGGTATCATTTCAGGTACTCCTTACGCAGCCAGCAGGTTCACAGGGAGCAACCAGTTCACAGTCCACGCCAGGAACACTAAGGTTCTTCCTAACTAGCACCAGGTCATAACCTTCATAAGAGTTGCCCTCTGACCAGGCAACTTCTAGGGAGGGAGTGGCTGTGGCGGTTACGCCAAGCTTACGTCAGCAGGTACGAGATGGCAGCACTCCTCAGTCGTCGGTAAGGCGACTGCGCAAGCAAACGCTCGTTCCCTGCAGCGAGTTCGCATGGCAGCAGTCAGTCTCTCACCGGTGCTCGAGATAGTTGGTAACACTTTTGCCAGCTCCTCGTAGCAACTATTTAGTTGCTCTAGCACCAACGAGAACCACTCGTCAGACTATACTTGAATTCCCACAGCTCTGGGGGAGCAAGCACAAGTGTAAATAAGGTTACATACAGTCAATTGTAATCTAATCAATAAACTCAGTTAAACTTCTACAGTCTAGTTCATTTCCCTAGCGCGCGAAGCAACCTTTAACATTTATAATTTTTTTCTTTCAAAATTGCATATTTTTCTGCTAGAAGATAGATTATCCGCCAAGCATGCGCAGTAATACGTTAACTTCAACTGCTGATCTACCTGACGAAAATCTTTTCATTTTAGTTATTTTTAGGGGGGTACAAATTCTAGGAGAGTATTTGCCAAGTGGCACTAATTAAGATCAAGCTAACATTATATTTTTTTTTTAAGGAGATCAATCATTTTTGACCAGGTCATCTTAATGCGTCTGTGCGCATTATCTGATGCTATGACCTTTTCTCAGACTGAACATTTTTTTGGAGTTACGTACTTTTACATAATACCGGGAAACTTATTAATTGAAACTTTGTTTAACATGCTAATTCATGATAATTACGGAGTAAATAGAGTAAGTAAACTGTTATATACAATAATCTGTACGTACATACATACATATACAATACATAACCTACTATGAATTAACTACAAGTTTTGGAGATCATGTACATAGAGACTATGAACCAATTTTGATTTATGATAACAAAACAATTCAATTATAAGAAATGAACATTCATTTACCTTTTAGTCTTAAATAAATACAAATATTTTATATTTTTCGACCTATCTTCTTGTAAAGTCCCCTTAACAACTAAAACAAATTTATACTTTAGCTTGTTTATCAGCACTCGACATGGAAAACTAACTGCAGCAGCTTGGAGTCAGCAGCTGAAAGTCGAAAGTTGAAGGTTGAAATTTCAAAAGCAACTTTTGATGTCTTCTAACATCTTTAGGTGAGATATATGTTGCAAGTAACTTTGTTTATTTTAAATAATAATTAAACTAAAAGTAACTAACTAACTAAGAACTAATAACTAATAACTATCTAACTAAGAATATTAATGAAACACTATTTAATATGCTACAGTTGAATAATGCAATGACCCATGGATCAGACAAATATGGTTTGTCTCAACTGCCATCAGCCAGGAACGAATCTTTTGCGATGCTGCTTACTTGCACATCTATAAACAATTAACAGTATGCAAGAATACTTATTATTTTAAATATAAAAAACAAACAGATATTTAGCTAAATGGATACTTACTTTTTACCAGATATTTATTCATTTTATTTGTAGTATGGCTTTCTCAATTGCTGCTTTTATCAAATCAAAACACATTCTGTTGATTGATTCATCCTTTGATTCCAGAAGAGCTGCATATAATATTTTTATGAAATTTTGTTTCTCAAGCCTGAGATCATTAAGATCAGTTCTTGCTCGTACATATGTTAATTTTGCAACCTCTTTTGGAACTGAAGCAATCCATTTAAATGGCAACTTTCTACTGAACGGCCCATCTGCCAAATTTGATGTTATGACGTTATTTGCAGAATTGCTGTTTGTAACCACTGGTATTTTTTTCTTTATATTTATTGATACAATGTCTTTGTACTCATCTAAGATTTTTAAATTCTCTATGTCAGTGTTGTCATGAATATTTTCTTCATTGCTCATTAGTTCATTAAATACTTCGTATAAAATTTCTCTTTTATTCTGGGTATGAAAAATTGGCACATTATTATGACATATGATTCTCCAGAAATATTAATTGCCTGTTCAGCATCGTCACTAACGAATTCATTTCATAACTTTTTCAAATTAAGTTTCACAAACTTCTGCCTCATTTTCTGCCAGATTGTTTTGAGATCTGATGCTAATATAAAAAAATAATATTAATCTTTCATATTCACTTTAATTAATAAAAAGAATGGCCCAGAAATTACATACCTTTTTGCATTTAATACTTCACATGCTTGAAAAAATTTACAGTTTTATTTCTATTTCCACGTTTGACGTTATTTTTTTCAAATAAAATTTTATTATCATTCTTGATAATGATTACTACAATGAACTTTTGTTTGTAATCTATTTTAATGTCTTCATAAACAGCGAAAAAATCGTTAATTAAGACAAAGAGAAGATTGAAAATTGTGTATATTTTTGACGAATTGCGAAACAATGCGTTCGAGTCCTTATGTGTATTGAAAAGTATATCTACATACACATCATACACACTGTACAATTTTACAATTCTAGTCCTAAAACAAGCAAGAATACGTACAATTTGTAAAATTACATTTTCTTGCGGTATAAATTTTGATATTTCAGTTTTTTTCTATTAATATAAAATTTGACAATTTTGCCAATTATTATGGAAATTCAATTAATTTAGAATAGTTAGGAACCGAAAAAGAAAACACCTTTTTTGACACTTTGATTAACTTTTATATGAATAATCCTGAATTGAATGAAAAGATGGAAGAAGAATATTTAGTTACTGCAAAAAAATTAGAGAAGTTGACTTTCAGCTTATTTGAAGGAACTGAATATCATCAAATCAAGTCATAACCTAAATGTTCATGTGATTGTATATCAATATATACTATTATTTGTTAAACAATTTTTTATGTTGATTATAATTTTATAATAAAATAAAATAAAATTTATATTCTTCCAGTTCCTGACATCATTCGTATATGGCAAAATTTAGTAAAAAAATTCAAACAACTATTGTCAGAAGACAATTCTGGCTCAGGAGTTGGTACAAACAACTTCATCTATTTTGAAAATTTAGCTTTTCTAAGATCTACTTTCGAAAATAGATGAACACTATCATTTATCAGTCTTTTGTCTAAAACTACTGGAGACAATGGTAAGTTCTGGTTGTGGACAGTTTTTTTGTATAACATTGACTAATAATTTTATTTTTTTATTCTTAGGTGCCTCATCAGAATATGAGCCTACTCTTCAATGACAATGTCAACATAGAATATTATTCCTGCCAGATTTTCAAAACCACCTAAAATCCATGTAGCATTCATTGGTGAGGGTTCTTTGTTGGCCTATACGTCTACATCATGTACATCAAAACGTGTACCTTTAAAAATACCTGAATATAATGGATTTGCTAAGAAAAAATTTTAATTTATGACAAACGATGAGGAGAGGATGCAAGTCATTAGCCAAAAGTTGATACAAACGTTAGATAATATTAAAAGCTTTACATAATACAGTACATATTTCAAGTATAATCTTTTTTACTGTAGATTCACCTTTATTATAAAACCATTTACTTTTCTTGATAGAATCAGCATGGGCTAAATAACTGAAAGAAAGACATTTGATATTTGAAATACACATTCATAAAAAGAATTGTATTTTTAGGCATTTCATAAGAATATACTTTAGAGTTAATGCCAATCTTAATTCTGATGATAGAGGAGGTCTTCTACTTCTTTTAATTAGACTATTTCCTACAAGAAACAAATATTCGAACGTCTGTATACTCATTCTTGTAAAACTCATGAACTCTTCTTCGCCATTCAGTTCAAAATATTTAAACAGACTTTGATAACTACCATATCCAGTGAAATAGTTGTTTTGTATAAGAGGTTTGCTCCACCATCGTCTGAATCATTTTTTTCTTTCTTTCATACGTTCAAATAATTCTTCATATTCAACTCCTAATTCGACTAATTGTAGTTGTAAATTCAACAAATACCTATTATTTCCCATCTGCTAAAGAGAAAATTTATACAGGGTATCTAAAGTCTGGAAACACCCAAATAACTTTCCAGGTGATTTATTTTTAAAATATGTCAAGGTCACTTTTGAAGTAATTTTCAACAAGGAATTCAATGGTGAACTTAGATTTGACCTTGAAAATGACCTTGACGGTTTTTTTCAAGGCCAGGTCAACTTTTTTAAATGGAAAGCACCTTTTCTTATATCAACATTCGAAAGAACGGGAAGTTTTACGTTCAAAATCATTGACGTCAAAAATTTCCCGTTGACCTTAAAGGTCATTCAAAGGTCATTTAATTCTGAGGCCTCTCACGAGAACTCAATTGATAGAAATAGACCAGAGCTTGTTTTAGTTGTTTTAATTAATCGCAATTAGCGATGACCTCAAACTCGACCTTGTTTGTATCCTGCAAGGTCATTTCAAGGTCAAAGTGTTTTTCTGATGTCCTCATCTGATATCGTCAATGGAAAGAGCAGAAGTTCTCATTCTTTTACTTTTAGCGTTACCCAGAAATATCTACTGGTTTTACTATCTACTGGTATTATTAATACTACCCTTTTAAGCTGCTCTGGTATGCTCGTCAAAAAAATTTCCAGTGCAATAGTTTACAATTCAAATAATATTTTACTTGTTTCTGAATTTTCATAATTTGATTAGCTTTTGGATACAGTCTACTATAAAGAAGTGCAATGGAGAAACTAACTGATAGAAAAAGAATAACGCTTCTCATGAGAATTTGGGGTCCAGTCGATTTTATAGGACTGTGAGATAATGAACCTGTCTCTCTCTCTCTCTCTCCCTCCCTCCCTCTCCTACCTTACTTCAGCCCGCTGAAACTTAAGTGATACATGTGATATACATTTAATTTATAAAAATATATTAGGACATGGGAGAGAGAGAGACATAACGAGTAGCAGTTGCACTCGTTACATGCCCCTTCCCCAATCACAGGTAGTCAGGGCGTACCGATGTGAAACCTTGGTCTCTCTCTGTAGGGTCGATAAATGAAATATACTATGTGTATAGCCAAATGAATTTATTATTACAATAGACTGAAAGAAACGAAGAAAGAAATATATTAAATAAGAATATAATAAAATAAAAGAAAGGAAATAAAGGAAGTGTTCGCGGCGAATCCGCTCCCTTATTTTTACAATTACGCGTTCTCTCGCTTTACCTTTTACTTTTATTTCTCGCAGCAAATCACTTTTTCAAAATACGTGCTTATTCTTTAATTGCGCTGGGGATTCTCCAAAAACTTTCTCTAAATGTGCTCATTGTTTTCATCGTACTCTACTTGCAATCGTAGATATTCCGTTTGCTACCTCAGTTTAGGACGAGTTATAAATTATCTCGGTTCAGAGGAAAAAACTCTCGTAAACCTTCCAAAACACCGTTACGCTCATCCCATCATAAACGAGTTCGGCGAGTCCGGGTTTTCCCTATTTGCCCGGGCCGCTCCGCCCGCAGCGTCGGGCAATAAAAAAGGGGACTCTCTCTCTCTCGCTCGCCGCTGGCCCTCGAGTTGCCGAATTCCGCGCGGACTCTCTTCGCTACGCTCCCGCTAATCTCTGATTGGATCCTGCGAAAGAGACTCAAAAAGAGAGGGTAGTTTTCCCGCCTTTCCGCGCTTTTCGCCATAGTGGCATTCCCAAGAAGACGCCACGTCAGAACTTAGTCTGAAAAAAGAGTTCGACCGGAACGGTAGCCAACTATTACGCTCCTTCTCGTGCGCATCTCTTTTTCTTCTGCAGTTATACCGACGCGCGATCGCTAACATATTTGTTTCGCATCGTCTTCGACCGCTTGTATTCTTGGGTGTACTCGTTTGCTTCGAGCAAAACGCGTGTGTTGTACCGCAGTGTGTGTAACCCTTTGACGATCACCGCAAAGAGACTAGCGACGAATCAACTCGCTGCGCTAGTAGAGGCGACTTCAGTTTCCTCTGGGGTGCTGTCAAACCCCGCGCCCTCAGATCGGCAACTCGGTGACATAGCAGTAAGGGCTGTACCCGTGTCCAAGGCATTGGAGCTGCATGCACCTTTCCTACCTGGCAGCACCTTCTCCCTTCGCTCGCTCGATCATTGTGTGTGTGTGCGTCGTCCAAAGGTAAAAGAGCTCTCGAATTCTAACAAGTGAATGGCCATTCCACCGCAACGTTTGTAAAGGCTCTGCGAGCCTTATCACTTCGCATCAGCGTAATCCATTTGCTTACTCACTCACTCTAGTAATAATAATAGTGCATTATTTTGTAATTCTAATCCCTTATCAATAACTGTATTTAATTTGCTTCGCCTTTGCGGCTTTTTTCCTTCTCACTTCGAGGAGGTTTTTTTTATGCCATTAAACGAAATCAATTTACTCAAATCTTATCCTATTAGTTAGCACAACCCATACACGCTGCCTTACCTCACCTAATTTCATCATCATTAAATTAATTTTATTTATTACGACCTACGCAAACAGGAAGGAATCATAGGCTTAATGCGTGCTCTCTCTCTTACAAGGGAAATATAACACAAAAAAAAATACATGGCGTCAGTGCCGATCGGTGTCGGGACATAAGAAAAGTCTTCGCTTAAGCGCAGGACACTTCGCCCTTATGCGACCGAAGAAATGGTCTTCCTCTTCGGACGGAGAGCGGTAAAACCGAAATGGTTAATCATACAAATATCTGGCCAGGTATATGTCGACCCACATCCAGTTTATGGCGGCGTTTGGGCAGCTGGAGGCTCGTGCAACGCCTGTTAAATAGCAGACGTTGCAATAACGCTTGTTGATAAGGTCTTTTCGTGGATCTGCCCATCGGTCGCAGGGGCGCGAAGCGAGAAGCTCCTGCCTTTTGCGGAGCTCAGCCAGCTGAGCTTGGATTGCCTCAAGTTCCTTCTTCTTGGCAGCCTTTTCCTTCTTCAACTCCTGCCTCTTCTTTTCAGCCTCGCGGCGCTGCTCCCTCTCCTTCTGCCATTGAATCGTGGCCCCCTCGTGTATCTTCTTGAGGTCGATCGCGCCCTGGACCTTGACGATGAAATCATTGGCTAGGGTCCATGCGCGTCCTCCATAGCGTTCAGCAAATTCTAGGACGCTGACATAAGCCGTGTCTTCTTCGGCGGCAGCTGCTATGCCGGCACATCGGGCTGCTCGAGCTATCGCCTCCAGCGGGGCCCACTCTTTCTGGAGAGCGGCCCAGTAGCGCTCTTCGGGAGTAGGATGCAGGTCAGCTAGTCCATAACATCTGACTTCTCTGGACTCGACCTTGGTGCCGGATCATCGGTGGCGGCGATGGCTCATTGGCCAACTGTGGCATTAAGCCGACCGGTTAACTCGAAGATATCTTCGAGCGTTACTCCGGTGTTCAGTGGAGACTGGGGCCCGAGAGCGTTCAGTAGCCCGGCCAGAAAGGACTGGACCTTCTCAAGGTCCTCTTCCCACAGGAGGATTGATCTCTTGGGGGTCGTAGCCATAGTGCTGCCGAAGAAAATAGAAGATGTTAGATGATCCAAACAAGGATAAATATGCGTGTGAAGCGTCATGCGAAAGTGGAAAAGCAAAGCAAGCGAAGCAAAACAAAATGAAGGAAAAGACAGGCGGTTGTAGATGTTAGTTGCGCTCGCAGGGTTACCTTTTAGAGCGCAAACGACGCGGCGATGTGACAACTATCGCTGGCACGATTTTCTTGGAGCCGCGCGGTCGACCTCGTCTTTTCGGCGCCGTTGTCTCGTGCGTTTTACTAACGTCGGCAGGGTTCGAAGCACGGTCATGAAAAATTGCAGGTTCAGTGTTGTGCTCAAGAGCCGTTGCATCATGATCCTCATCTTTAGTAGGAGAATCATCGTCTCCTGCTTCGTCGGGAAACTGCTCCTCGACGTAGCAGGGTTTAAGATGTTAGGGATGAGCAATTGCGCGGGAGAGATTAAAATAAGTACACTGAATTTAATATATATTTTTTTTAATAAATCAAATTACAATCAAGTTAGGACTAAATAGTCGGCATAAAAAACCTCACCGTGTGAGGAAAAAGCCGTTATTTTACAAAGGAAACATCTTAACTAGGATCGAATTAGCGCGCACGAGTCCAAAGGGAGGCACAACTCGTCTCGTCGGAATCTGGACGTAAAGTACCCCTCGTCTCAGTCTCACATCATACTCGTATGTTGCCGAATTTTCTCGCCAGCCTCGCCGCCAACGCTGCCCCGCTGCGTACACATGTTTACTTTTGGGCCTTACAGGCACGCTGGCACGCTGGCACGCTGGCATGCTTATCGCCTTCCCGCTCTCTCGCCCTTCGACTCTCTCGCTCGCTCTCACTCGCCAGCCTACCGGTCCGAGGAGCAATCTCATCATTGCCCTATCCGGAACTCATCAAGTAAGATGAGATGACCCACACGACCAAGAGTAAAACTCCACACGGGGTCTGCAGCCTTTAGGGAGCAAGCTCCGCGAATCTGAAAATTCTAGCTTCACGGCCACGTAATGCATCCCGAGCTCGTGCACGTCCATAGGTCGAGTTTGAACTTCGAGAGCAGTACCGCTGGCTCAATCGCGGGTCCGCGACAAGCCGCCCCGGTGTACATCATTGCAACATTCGTTCTCATTTATCCTCTCACACTCTACATCGACGATCGGACTCGTACGTCCACTCCTCTCTAGCAAACGATTACAATAAGTTGTCGTAAGCCGCTTGATCCTAAATTCGCTGCCAACTTATCCTCTAACCGCAAACTAAACTAATTATCATAATTAAGTAACTATCAATTACTCAACCGTGGATTCATTTTCATACTTTTGTCACGCCGCGTGATGATGCCCAGACCCGAGAGCAGTAGTTAATTTTTATTGCGCGTCTTCAAATTTCGGGCGAAGGTTTGAAGTCGAGCAGTGTGTGCGGTGACTATGATTCACACTTCTCGTGAACGCGTATGTCTCATCTCACGCGACCCATTTCGTCCATTTTTTTGACTTTTAATGCCTTCCTTGACGTTTTTTACACGGCGGCTTTAATCACATCAACTTCATCTTCACTTTAAAGTTGGTACGTGTTGGCACCCAGACGCGATGTTACGAGAAAGGGTCCAGCATATTTTGGGCTAAGCTTAGCGGCGACAGCTTGTGTTGCAGAGGAAAGCACGTGATTTCGAACCCAGACCTTATCACCGACGTTATAGCGAACATCACGGTGCTTCGTGTTATAATAGTTTTCTTGCCTTGCTTGTGCGGCTTGGTAGTTTCGGTAAGCTTTAGCTCTAAATTCCTCGAGCTTTTGCATACGAAGACGCCACTCGTTAAGCGCGTCAGACTTGACGCATGGCGCTGCATGCGCAATTCCCACAGCGTTAATCGTCTCCAATGTCCCGAGGCTTAAGGGTTGCATCGTAGGGACCTCCTCTACGCGCTACCCAACTCATTTTCCGACTTAGTAGTCTTAGAGCATTCAGGGCAGTGGGTCCTGGTGTAACCAGGCCAGCTATAGTCCCAACATAGGACTTTGCCTACGTCCGGGCCAGGCTCCTTGTCCTTATTCTTGTCGGACTTTGGAGTAATCACCTGGGCGCTATTTGCTCCTCGGCTTCCCTTTAGCTTGCCTCCGCGGCCCCTACTATCGCGAAACTAGAGCGAAATTCGCGAGATTACTCTTGAGTCACCGCCGCTGGCCGCATTTTGCGCCGACAGAGTCGTACGGCCTCTGCCGTCTTCAGCGGGAGGCAAGCTTTTAGTCTTGACGACTGCCAGGTTTTTCCATTTCTTGTCGAAAAAGTTTTGGAAGGCTTTATCCACAGCAGCTTCGACAGTGAAATTAGGCCTTTCTGCCACCGATGCTACCGCCATCTTGGGCTTCACAACCTTGGTTTTAGGCCTGTAGACGGCTTCGGGTAGCATACTTTGTTCGAAAGTCGGTGGAAGCTTCCGCTGCTCGTCAGACTCGTAGGATTCGACTTCCTGATCTTTCTCAAGCAACTGCTGTAACGTAGCAAAGGTTAAATTATCGTTAAGGTATCGTACTCCACGGCCTTTCGAAACGACTAAAAAAAGTATTAAGAGCCGATAGGTAATCGCGTACTGATTCATCTGCGCCCTGGGTGCGAAAGAGTGCCTCTACCGACAAGTTCCTTTTAAACTTGCGCGATATACTATACGCTCCTAACGCTGCTTCTTTAAATTCTACGTAGGTTTTCCAGGTAGAGCTTACCATCCTATACTAAAGCAGGGCTGGTTTCTTAATCAAGGACGAAAGTGAATCCAAAAGTTCATCTTCTGCGACGCGATCTAGCCTACAGTTTTCCTCTATTTGATCGAGTAACTCCTCGGTGTTCATAGTGGACTTGCCCGAGAATTGGATTTTCCATTCTCTAATAGTCTTTCCCAGATGTTTACTAGAGAAGCTAGGGCGAGAAGCATCAAAATGATTACGCGTATCGGGCTGCAAGCTTGTTCCGCTATGCCCGAAGGGCGCGCCGATTTGTGCTGTCAATCTTGACGCAGCACTCTCTGCCAACGACGGCAAAACAAAGGTTGTACTCGCAGGGACCCCCCTTCCCTAGACCGAGCTTAGTGCTGGGTCAGGAACCGGTACGAAAGTTGGCGCACCATGCGCAGGCCGCAGTGTCGAGGTTGCTACCTCCCTTCCCGAGCTGGAGCTTGCTGGGGTTGCTGGCGCAAATCGTAACGGCATAAATGGAGCCGATTGCTTATCAGAAGTTACTGTCGGTCTAGTTGGAAAAGACGCGCGTGAGGATTTAAATTACTTCGCGATCGTGTATACGATAAGTCGAAGTCGTTATCATCTTCGATTAACCCGTTTCGGCCCAGGACGACCCTAGTCGGACGTCACGGCTCATCACTAACTCTATCGGCGCACAAAAAAATTCGGAGGGACATATTTTTATAGTTCAAGTGGCGCTCTTTCCAATGGTAGTATTAAAATTTTAAAAGAAATAATTTTTACTGTGCAAAAATGTAATTTAAACAAAAAAATCACCATTTTATCAAGCATTTTTTTTTTCTAAATCAATATTCCAAAAGGTTTCCGGCCTGGAAAAGACCCGAGACCCAACTAACTCGTGGCATAAATGTCTAGACATTAAGACTAAATGATTTTCCAATCGATTTTTCGCTTCGCAGTATTCAAAATGGCGTCGGAAACACAAAATTTTCAGTACCGAATTCATGAATTTTTTTCTCGAAAGCTATAAGTTTATGAGAAAAATGTTAGAGAAAAAAAGTCTTAGAATCATTCAAAAAAAACACCTAAATTTTTCGAAAAAGTTCTGAGCAACTTTTTAGATTTTGCAAATTAACAATTTTTCGAAATTTGAAAAATTGATCCAAAGTTTTCGGAAAAAATGACACGTATTCTTTGAATAATTTCAATGACTTTTTATTCTTGGACATTTTTCTAAATACTCCACTATTTTCGAAAAAAAAATCCTTAAGAACGAAGTAGTGTCGGCTCATATAATAGTCGGATGAATTCGCACAACTCTTTTCTGTTAGCCGTTAATACGTTTTATGTTGCTCAACTATATCCAATGTGGAGGTCGACACGAATAGATGGTCTTAGTTTTTTTTTTCTTTTTTTTTATTTTGTATTTTTTTTAATTTTAGAATTTTATAATGTTTTTTTTTTCATTTTTTAAATTTTTTTAAAGAATGAATAATTATCGTGCACTCCTATTGATCAGAGTGCACCTGTGTGAAACAGTGTACACAAAAATATTTGTTGCAATTGATGCAGAATCTGGTAGTTCTTAGATTACATCCTTCGTAATTAGACGAAGCTCTAGTTCTTGTTTCTTGAGCGTGAGGTTTGAAATTGCTCAATTTCGATTGTGACAAATATTTTCTGCTCACTTCTTTACACATATCTTTGGTTGTCATACTAATTTTCTCATCTTTGTTGCAAGTGTTCCAAATTGTTACAGCGTTTGTTATTGACGCTTCCATGACACATAAAAAAATTTTAAACGTCCATTTCTTTGAACTAATAATAGAAGAAGCTTTCTTGCACCGAAAATCATGTAAATCCACCCGTCCCATATATTTATTATACAGAGAAAATGCGAATGGAAATCCTATTTCCGTTTTCTCCTTTTCAATTCGTGAACATCTTTTCATGGGTTTCAGTGGCATGACACCAGCTGCCGTGGATAAAATGGATACTTGTTTTGAATCGATGACACTAATGAAATTCATACCACTATTGCTATCCTGACTGACTTTGTATGATCCTCGTGGAGCTTTTTTCTCAAATACATGTTTCTCTTTCACCCTATCTTGACGAACAGTTCCCGTTGCTCGTAAACCACATTTTTTTAAGCGAACGATTAAATCTGGACTAGTAAAGTAATTATCAAAGTAAATATGGCAGTCAGATAACTTTCTTTTTGAAAGGCTAGTGAGAAGTGGATTAACCATTTGCAAAACAACCCTAGACCAAAAAAATAAATTTATTCCAATGCTGGAATCGTTTTTACCAAAATAAAAATCTAAATTAAAAATATATCCACTTGGACTACACAAACCCCATAGTTTTATCCCATATCGATCAGGTTTAGCAGGCAAAAATTGTTTCAAGCATGTGCGGCCAAAAAAACGAACCATCATTTCGTCAACGGAAAGAGCAGTGTAGAAAAATCCAAATTGTTGGATATGTTGTATGAATAATTTTAAAATGTGACGAACTTTCCATGCTTTATCTTGATCATTCTTATTTGTAGGTTTCGAGTACTTTATTTTCGCTTTTATTTCACTAAACCTATTGCGCGTCATCGCATTAGATACGGCAGAGTAACTTACAAGAGGGTCGGTTTCTCAATATTCTCTTTGATTATTACGAACGTTGTATGTTGATAACAATAAAATTCCTACAAAGGTGTCTAGCTCTTGCATAGATAAGTTTAATCCATTTTCTTCATTTGCTTCGATGATGTACTTTTTTATTTCTTTGGAGAAGAAAAGTTCAAATAATTCCACAGGCGACATCGACAATATTTGTTTTTGTACTGTTTCACTCAAAAACAATTGATCCTCTAAATTTCCAGAACAAATATTTTCCTGAGATTTCCAAGCAAAATTATGATTTGGTTCCAATGTTTTTTGTTTTTCGGTGTAGTTTTCGAAAATAGTGTGACAGCCAGCCGTAACTTAGTTCTTTTTCAATATTAATTAATAGAAATAAATATGAAGAACGGAGCGGGAATCTTCCTGATTTCTCACGATGAAAACGCATTCGAGATAAAGAGTTTATATAAAACTTGATAGTGGCCCGAGCCTGCGACGCTCTATCCTGCTTTATCCCACGCGAATGTGTTGACAGGAGCCTACGATCATCGCGTATACATCGTGAAGCGTTATCGCGCTGATAATGGAAGGGGGCCATAAAAATGCAATTTATCTTTTTTTTTCCCACCGAATTTTAAGAAAATATCCGTAATATTAAATAGATTTTAATCAATTTTGTAAGTTATTATAATGCTCATCTTTTAGTCACCAAATAACCAATAAATAATTTTATGTTAGAACAATAATGCATTTTATAATAAATCGTAGAAGTTTTGGATTTTTCTAAATATTTATAATAATTGAATTATTGTAATAATCACTATGTATCGTTAAAATTAACTAAGTTTAGTACGATTTTGTATAAGTAATTGTAAACTATAGCGTTACTCTTGCTCTTAAAAGTGGCACTCCTAGAGCCATCTCTGGAGAAAAGGGCCCAAGTTAAAAAGGGACCGCCCTTTCTCTCTCTGAAAATTCACGCCCACAGACCAATAAAGAAATCCTAGATATGATTAGAAAATTTCCCACCAATACAAAATTTGGCCGTTATCGCTTCATAGGCCTGAGGAAAGGGATTTCCACCCAACCAGCCACTGCTTATAAAAAGCTCTGTACAAGACTGGAGGGTGGTGTGAGTACCAGGAAGTGCATAACAAGAAGTGACTACCAGTGAGTGAGTGCTGGAGGAAGCATCAGAGAAGAAAATTTTGAAGAAGTCAGCCAAAATTCAATTAAGAAGTCACCTAATTACATCCAGAATAGAGAGAAAGAGGTTAAAGAGCAGAGAGAGCGCAGCCTTAATAACAAGTAATTAAATAAAATAAAAGTAAGTAAAACCTTATATCTGGCTATATTGCTTATAGCAACAATATTGCTCGTCCCGGCTTACATGTTACACGATAGCCAAATCAGAGCAACCCTGAGTTTACGCTTACTTCAAGCGTACCTGAGAGTAACCCCGACGTCACATATAAATTTTGGAGGCCCCGGAGGGATAAAATTGTTGCAAGAAAACTGTTAGGGCTTTCCTTTCTTAAATTATATCAGTGATCAGTTAGAGTAAAAGAAAATTAAGAATAGATACTACTTAAAGTATTTTGTTGAATTTGAAATCTGTGAAGAATAAAATAAAGCAAAGAAATAAAAAATTTTTTTTTTGAATAAAAATACAAATTTATTAGTCAGAAAATCACTGATTTAATTGAGAAAATAGAAAATAAGTTTTGTGTTAAACAAGAAGATTGCTTAAATTGAAAGTAAAAATTAATTGGAGTTTATTTGGATTGAACTTAGGAAATTTTTTTTTTGTTATTGGAAAATTAATGGGAATTTATTTTGCAATAAAGAATAGTGAAATAATTTAGAAAATTATTGAAATTTGAACGAGTAAATTAATAGTCAAGTTTGAGAAAAATAAAGAAAATTAAGTTGCCTAAGGAAAAGTTATGTAAGTGTTTGAAATATTTTATGAATTGTTCAAAGTTTGAAGAAAGTTTTCTGTTCTAAAAATATAGTATTTGAGAGGAATTATTTTTGTATCAGAAAAAAATTATAAGCAAAATATAATCGATCTCCAGTGAAGTTTTCTTGAAAATAAAATTATAAATCAGAATAGAAAATTTGTCAAAAGAAAAGTTTTCTTTTGGCCTTGAAGAGAAAAATAAGAATAAATGCTTATTACAGGAAAATATTTTTTAAAAAAAAAGGGGGTTTTGAATTTATGTTTTGTTCTACAAATTGTATTTTGAAATAAAAAGGTTAATTTAGAAAGATAGAAAATAACATACAGAAAAAATTTTTGAGATATTATTACAAATCTTGTATGAGTCGGAAAGAAATATTTTAGCAATGAAAATTAATTCTCGAGAAATATTTAGAAAGTTGATTAAACGAATAAAGAAATTAATATAGTTGGAATAAAATTCGTCTTGAATTTAATATAGAAAAATAGTTTGAAAGCAAATATTTTTATATTAAAGACATTACATTATAATAAAAACATTAAAGAGTCAATTAATGAAAGATATATTTGAAATTATTGATCAAAGTAAGTTTGAAGTTATTGAAAGATTATAAAATTATGCCTAACTAAAAATTACCGATGAAAATTATTGACTACATACATTTATTTTTTATTTAGAAATGGGGGAAGATTAACAAATAAGCTTTATCTTTTTTTTATCCCTGTTATAAAATTTTGTTATTGGTTAGATAAAATCTTTTTTTTTTGCTCTCTACTTTTCTTCTAGTTTTCTTAGTTGTTATGCCGCCTTTTGTAAGTTTTAACAATTTTTCAAACAACGTCATTGATACAGTTGACCAAGTAGTTGAAGATATTATTTCATTAAGAAATAGCGAAGATACAGTAATAGAAGTAGTTAATAGACACGACGCCGCGGTTGCCAAAATAAATATTAAAGGTCGTAATCTTAGTGCACGCGTTACACAATTAGAATTAGAAAATAAGAATAGAATTGGTTAAATAGCTAGTTTGGGAAATATTTGTGTAGACTTAATCAAAACAAATACTGCCCTAAAGAAGCAGGTTAGAAATCTTAGGAAACAAGTAAAAATTAACAACAAATTAATCAATAGAAATACAATTACGAAAAGGGTTTTAGTAAATAAAATAGATAAATTAGCAAAAACATTTGAGAATTTGAGATTATAAGTAGAATAATAAATAAGTTCTAGTTTTTGCATAAAATTTGTGTTTAATAAATGGTGGGTTTTTCTTTTGACTTGTTATAGTGGAATTCGGCTACAGTACCGCTAAAAAACGATTATCCAAAACGCAACGTAAAGCTCTCCGTAGAGAAATCAACAAGCATGAGTTTGGATTGACCAAGGAAGCATATGAGAGCGGGTTGAAAGCAAAATTCGACCAGGATAAAAAGGAATTAACCCGTCGTGTGGATATTGTTTCTACACCAAGCTTGGAACTACCAAAAAGTCAAGAGTTATCCGAATTTCCACAACATATTGCGCCCTTATTTAATAATCAATTTAATTTAAGCTTCGAGAGAAAGGTCGCTAAATTTCGAGAATCTCTATGCCTACATTTGTTAAATTTAGAACATTGCGTTAGATGACAGCAAAAATTTCAGAAGAGATATAAAATTCCAATTTGTAAAAATCAAAGCTTGAAAAAGAAATATAATATTAAGGATATCTCAATTAAAGTTGAACGAAGCAAAACTTCAACAAAAACCTTGAGTGACGGTACGCAAGTAAACCCGGAAGTTTACGAAGTTTTACAAAGATCCTTGCGTGCGATTAAAAAAATTAAGACACAAAAGAAATCTTCAAAGCCTCCTTTTATCCCCAAAGCTCTTTTAAGTTCGACTTTACCACTGATAACAAAAAAAATGTAAATTGTAAGGCTTATCCCAATTTATCCTCTGCTAGTGAGCCGATACCTAGAGTAGACAAATTTTTCGCATTAATAAAAGATTATAAAAATTCCTTAATTAAGTTGTAATTACTTAACGATTTATCAACATAAGTATTAATAAAATTATGTAAAAATATATAAATACTTGTAATATTTAGCAAAATAAAACATCAAATAAATTTACACCTTCTAGTACAAATTTCATTTTCTTAACTTCTCCCTCTGTCTAACATACATAAATGCATATATGTATATTTATTAATGAGCGAAAACAATGATAAGCGACTTACACGCAGCTAGTCGAAAACCTTGAGTGTCAGCTGGATAATTAGTAAAGTTGGCGGAGGTCTAAGGCGATCAACCGAGTCACTCCCTGATTTAAATAATTTCAAGACAGTCCTGCTTTAGATCCATATTTTAATTCCAACAGAGCTTTGCGTCAAGTCGAAACTGCGTCCACTTCACATATCTTAAGCGACCCTATTCCAATTATTGATTTACCGATCCCTTTTATTAATTATAACAAAATGCCGCCGAAAATCGATAATAATAGCGAAGCAGAAATATACACCGAAACCAAAGCAGTACCAGGACATGTAGTATCGTTAAATGATGCATTAAGTGTAGTGCCAACATTTGATGGAAGACCAAGCCAATGGACCTAATTTGTAGAAGGATGCAAAAAGGCATTGAGCATAATACCGCCAAACATAGAAGAAAATTTAACCAAACGTTTGAGATCGAAATTAGAAGGAGAAGCACGTGCTACAGTAGTAGGACTAACATTTTCTAGTGAAGATGAATTATTAAACCATTTAGCTGACATATTCGGTCCTATTTAAACACTAAATCAATTATTAGGTGAATTAGGCAATGAGTTCCAAAGGAATGAGGAAAAGGTATTAACTTTTGGAAATAGGTTACGATTGTTAAGTAGTAAAATTATTGAAGCCAAAAAGAAAGAAGAGAATCTAGAGTCTTTAACGCCTACACAAAAACAGATAATTGAACAAAACATATTTGAATGCTTTAGAAGGGAACTAAAGCCTGAAATCCGGCTAAAGGCTATAGCGGGTTGAGGAGAATTAATGTATAGAGGCTTATGTTGATAATTAGTTTTTATTATCATTAGTTTGTACGAAGCTGTCAAGTCAACGACTGAAGAGAAAAATAATAAAACACTTTTTTAATGCGATAGTAACAAAACAATCATGCTGCGTCAACTTCAGCTTCGAACGAAGAATTCGCATTCGAACGTTGTAACAAAACTCAATCCTTTGTTACCAATTCTTTTGCGGGGTAAGTGAGGCGCTTTCGCTCATGACAATTGAGGGAGAAGAACGAGAGGAGGTTGATAAATAAATTATACACAGACAAGAATCAAATCTCACTTACAACCTATTATTATCAATAATTATTCACACTGAACATACGCGCGCGTAACATAATCTAAATTACCGATCAACAAACTACAAATAGAACAATAAACCACTCAAGATAATCACAAATGAACATTTCGCATTTCACTAGTACCTAATCGCGTACTTAACCTATTACAAACTTACTTAAAAACTACGCGGACTAATACCGGGTAAATTGCCCGGCACGTGGGCGCCTGGACAATTCACCGGTCGCAACTTACATCACTACAAATTAATCTTAGCGTGAACCTTCGGATAGCCGGCACGTGAGTGCCAGGCTATCTCTTTCAACGCGCACCGGTCGTCGCATCAACAGAGAGAGAGAGAGAGTGTAGAGAGAAAGAAGAAAAGGAAGGCTTGACCTTTTTATCTCCTGTTCCTCGCAACGTCGAGAATCCTGAGCGATGCGCTGCCGCAGGAAGTACCGGGTGTCGTCTCTGGTCAGATCGTCGCTAACCGCTGTCGCTGACCAGGTATCCGTAGGCGACGTTGACTCTCTTGGCAGGTGGGCTGGCTGCAGTTGCTGGCAGAGCCGTTGCCGGTAGGGTTGATCTTCCTTCCTTCCGGCTATCCCAAACTACTCTCTCTGCTGGGCTCGGACTTCCGCACTCTAGTAGGACTAGGCTGCGACTCTCTCACGCACTAATTCTTGCGCGCGTCTTGCAACCGCTCAGCGGCGCTCGCTCCTCTCCCTACCTTGACCTATTAGTTAGGCGGCACGCGACACGTCGCTTATCGGTCACGCGTTGCGCGCCTGCCAATCCCTGCATAGGCCTAATACTCTCTCTCTCTCTTTCTCACTCTCCGCGCTCTTCAACTTTTCTCTCGCTCAACTGCGCTGGTCCGTCCTTGGCGCTGAAACAAAAGACCAAGTGTTAGGCGCATACTTTAATGCGCCTAACGTTGGCCAACACGCCTTGCCGAGTGGGGGAGGGAGAACGCAGACGAGAGACCGGCACGCAGCCTGCTCTCGTCACAACGTAGAACTCGGTTCGTCAAGCTCACCACACCACCCCCCTACGGAGTGAGAAGGTTCAGCGTTGAAAACGATCTGGAAATCGCACTCTTCTTCCAGATCGTGTGGTAACCACTTTTTCTGATGCTGGCGGTGTAGGCGAAAATGTAGGCTCCGGCGACGATATAAAAACTGGTGGTAAAGTTGAATCAGCTGTAGCTGTCGGTGGAGGTTTTTGATCGTTTAAGATAAAGACAGGCTTCACTCTGTCAATTGTAACAGTGATTGACTTGTAGATTTTAAGAGTCATTGTTTTATCTTTACGTTCAATAACTTCGTAAGGGCCTCTATATGGTTGTTGAAGAGATCGTAGTTCTGGCCCTTCACGTAGCATAACGTGTGTGCAGTGTTCGAGATCTTTGAAAACAAATATACCAGGTTTCGAGTATCTGGAAGTTGGTACAGGTCGAAGACGAGCCACGTGCTCACGAATTGCAGCAAGAAAAGTTGGAATATCTTCGGAATTAGGGACGCTGGATGAAAACATCTCGCCTGGGAGACGCAAGGGTTCTCCGAACACAAATTCGGCAGATGAAGCTCCAATATCTGGCTTGAATGCAGAACGAATGCCAAGGAGGACAAGTGGTAGAGCATCAACCCAATCGACATCAGCATGAGCCATGATAGCAGCCTTGAGGGGTCGATGAAGACATTCAACGAGCCCGTTGGCTGGAGGATGCCAACTGGTGGTATGCTTATGCTTGATGCCGAAATAGTTGTCAAAAACACGAAATAAAAATGAAGTAAACTGTGAACCTCTATCTGATGTAATAATTTCAGGACAACCAAAACGAGAAATCCAACAGTTAACGAATGCTTGAACGACGGTTTCCGCAGTGATGTTCTCAAGAGGGTAAACTTCCGGCCATCGAGTAAAACGATCGACGACTGTCAGGCAGTACCGAAGAGAACCAACAGAAGGCAAAGGACCAATGATATCGACATGCACGTGCGAAAAACGGTGAGCTGGAAGATCAAAAGTGCCAATAGATGACTTCACATGACGTGAGATCTTAGAGCGTTGACAATCCAAGCAAGCTCGAGCCCAATTGTGACAATCCATGGAAGGCCAAACAAAACGATCGCTAATAAGTTTAACGGTCAAATGGACACCTGGATGACTAAGGCTGTGGAGCTGTTCGAAAACTTGACGACGAAATGGAGCAG
Source organism: Phymastichus coffea (assembly GCF_024137745.1). Taxonomy (NCBI): domain Eukaryota; kingdom Metazoa; phylum Arthropoda; class Insecta; order Hymenoptera; family Eulophidae; genus Phymastichus; species Phymastichus coffea. Next base: position 2,205,606 of record NW_026706827.1, read on the forward strand.
AGAGAAAAGGTCTTGCTTTACCTGTAGAAACGTCACAATATACCAGTGTTTGACACCCAGGAACTTTAATCTTTTTGAGTTGGAGAGATGTAGGTTGGTTTAGGAAAGTCTTGATTTCTTCATCTTTTTCTTGAGATCTTGCCAACGCCTCGTAATCCAAAGGTTTGGAAATTGCCTCAACGCGAGAAAGTGTGTCTGCAACAATGTTGCTTGCGCCGCTAATATGCTGAATATCTGTGGTGAATTCAGAAATAAATGCGACCTGATTACGTTGTACAGGAGGTAATTTTTCACGTTTTTGTTCGAAAACGTAAATTAGAGGCTTGTGATCAGTGAAAATGGTGAAGTGATGACCTTCAAGAAAATGACGAAAATGTTGAACTGATTCGTAGATAGCAAGGAGTTCCCGATAATACGCCGGTAACTCTGCTTGTTTAGCGGTCAATTTTTTTGAAAAAAATGCGAGGGGCTGCCAAAAACCGTTAACAAATTAATGAAGACCTCCGCCAATAGCAAAACCCGAAACATCAGTAAATAAAGCAAGAGGTACATCAATTCGAGGATGGACTAAAAGAGTGGCCGAAGAAAGACAATCTTTACAAGCTTGAAAATCTTTTTCAAGTTTGTGAGTCCACAGTACTTTTTGTTTGCCTTTGAGAATGGGCTTATTAATGGCATCGTGGAGAGGAGCTTCAAACTCTGATGCATGAGGAATAAATCGTCGATAGAAGTCCATCATCCCGAGAAAACGTCGTAAGTCCTGCGCAGTTTCCGGCAAAGAAAAATTTTGAATTTGATGCGCTCTTCAGGAGCTTGAATACCATCAGAAGATACAATATATCCGAGAAAACTGAGTTTTGGCACACCAAAGATGCATTTTGATGCGTTAACCACAATTCCGTAACGAGAAAGACGTTCAAAAATAATTTTGAGATGCCGTTTATGCTCTTCAACGGAATGAGAGAAAACCAAAATATCGTCAATGTATACGAAGCAAAAATCTAAACCGGACAAAACTTCATCCATGAAACGTTGGAACGTTTGACCAGTATGACGTAAACCAAACGTCATGAAAGGGAATTCAAAAAGTCCGAAAGGTGTAGAAATAGCAGTTTTGCAAATATCGTCTTTAAAAACAGGAATTTGATTGTAAGCTTTTACAAGGTCTATTTTTGAAAAAAATATATTGCCGGCTAAATTGCACGTGAAGTCATGTATATGCCGAACCGGATATCGATCTGAAATAGTGCGACGATTAAGAAGACGATGATCACCGCAAGGCCTCCAGTCTGACTCGCCTTTCGGAGCTAAGTGCAACAGCGACGACCAGCAACTCGATGAGGGGCGAGCTGTGCCAGCTTCGATCATATCGTTGAATTGCTGCTTGGCGATCTTGAGTTTATCTAGTGCTAAATGTCGAAACGTGCCGGAGACTGGAGGACCTGGAGTAGTCCGAATGTAATGAATGGTTTCGTGCTTTATGTCACGATGTTTACCGCAAGGACGAGTTAAATCGGGAAATTTAGCGAGTATGTGCGAAAATTCAGGTGAAGAAGATAAATTAACCGTTTTGACACTAAGCTGAAAAACTTTCTTTACCTGAGTATCTGTTTTTAAATTAGTAGTACCATCGACGAGAAGCTTCATACGACAATCAGGTAGCAAATGAAAGTGCGACAGAAAATCGGACCCGATGATTGGCACATCAACGTCAGCGATGACAAACTTCCATTTGAATTCCCTTCGCAAACGAAAATTGAGATTGAGCGGGAGGAAACCGTACGTCTTAATTTTACTACCGTTTGCTGCAATCAAGTCAAAATTAGTGGCTGAAAAACGCTCACGAAGAAAACGACGAGGATAACAACAAATATCAGATCCAATGTCGATAAGAAAACTTCGTTTGGAGGTCTGGTCCGTCACAAAGAGACGGCTCCCTGGAGACAAACAGTTCGACGCCGTCCTTACGAACTGTTGTCTGCGTTTCCCGATTTCCAACTACACGGGCTGATGCACTTCTTAGCCTTGTCATGGAACTTGTGATGGTACCAGCAGAGGCGTAAAGAATCAGAACCTGAGTCTTGCCTAGACTAGCTGCGTTGACGTCGCCCACGACTGTTGCTGCGATTCTCATTTCTGTGAGAATCGCGCGTCGAAAGCTCTGCGACTTGTTTGCTCAGAGACTCGATGGCGCAAATCAGCGCGCTATGCGATGACTCTTGTTCGACGGAAGTTGATGAAGATGCAGCTCTGACGGATAGAGGAGTTGCCGGTGATACCTCGATAATTTTGTCAGCGATTTCGGATTGATTATCGAGAGTCAAAGCAGGTTGGGCAGTTATTTGCGCAGTGATGATCGCCTGGACGTATAGTAAGACGGAAGGCGCTGGAGCCAGAATTGACGCAATAGGTTATCCAGAATGATCGTCGTGCCAATAAGCGTGCGAAGATAGCGAAGGAACTGCGAGGGTTTGCGGTCGCCGAGTTCCTCCTCACTAATCAGATGCTTCATACGCTGCTCTTCTGAAGCAGACAGACGCTCAATGAGTTTACTACGCAAATATATGTATGGAGTCTCGTTAGGAGGATTACTTATGATATCCTCGACTTCCACAGCAACGCGCGTCTCCAATTGCGAAACAACATAATAAAATTTCGTTACTTCGTTGTTGATGTTTGAGATGAAAAATTGGGAATCCGCTTGCGCAAACCACATGCTTGGTCGATCGGACCAAAATGGCGGTAGCTTGACAGCAACCCGATGAACTGTTGGCGCGGGGATGAGGTTAGCCTGGGCGAGCGTACCGCCTGCTGTGAGGCCTGCTGCAAGCGCTCCATTCTGCTGCTGCTGTTGTTGCTGCTGCTGCTGTTGGGCGAGTTGCTGAACGAGCCGCTCGTTGTCGGCACGATGTTGATCGAGTTGCGCACGAATGTTGGCTGCTTGAACCTAGTCATCATGTGGGAATACTATTCTTCTTCTTTGTAGTATTTATTTTTTTTTGTAGTCGGGGTCACCAATGAGGAGAATTAATGTATAGAGACTTATGTTGATAATTAGCTTTTCTTATCATTAGTTTGTACGAAGCTGTCAAATCAACGACTGAAGATAAAAATAATAAAACACTTTTTTAATGCGATAGTGACAAAACAATCATGCTGCGGCAACTTCAGCTTCGAACGAAGAATTCGCATTCGAACGTAGAACTCGGTTCGTCAAGCTCGCCACAGGGTTAACAATGTTAAAATTGCCTAAGAATGAGTCGTTATCGGGGATCAGTCATTCGAAAGAGCATATTTGGAGGCTCTCTCACCTAAATTTTCAGACCCCTAGGTGGCAATAAAGTGCCACAATCGTAAAAAACGGGTTTTTGTGAAAATAATTTCTCCTGCTTTACTGTTTGCTCCAAACATTCTGAAAAAATTTATGGATATTAAATTTTTTACTACAAAACAGCCCGATTTTTTTCAGATTTTTTAGATAAAAATCGAAGTCAGAAAAAAGATTGAAATTTTCAATGATTTTTTAGGTTATGAAGGTTATATTTGGCTAACATCTACATAATCATTTTTTATGTATTTTTTCCCGTACTTTCGGATGCATTTATTCAAATTATCGTATTTTGACCGGAACATGCTCAAAAACTGAAAAAACCGTTATTTTCCTCGTTTTTCCCATGTTTTTAGCACATAACCTCAAAATTAAATACTTCACTAGGTACTAAAACACCTAAAAATACTCCAGGACTCTTTTTCTGTATGCAAGAATACACCGATGCGAAAACAGCCCGACACAAATAACATTTTATAAAAATAAATAATCACATCTCACGTATATCTAATTGTACTTCTCGAAAAAATAATTATTTGTTATTGTACCATTATATTTCTCATAAAAAATAAGAAATATCGTTATCGATAATTCACCTCCTATTTATTCACATAAAAGACATAATTAAGCAAAAATAACTTCACAGAAAAATTGTACCTTCTGTAGTCTAAATTTTACCATCAGTACAATTCTATAAATTTGTTTCTAAAAGAAATAATAGGACAATTAGAAAGCTCTACGCCTGCGCAAAGTGCATTTTCAGATGACATCCTTGTAAGTTGTAACAATTAGTGGTAATTTGTAATTGTCCTATTATTTCTTTTAGAAACAAATTTATAGAATTGTACTGATGGTAAAATTTAGACTACAGAAGGTACAATTTTTCTGTGAATTTTTTTTTGCTTAATTATGTCTTTTATGTGAATAAATAGGAGGTGAATTATCGATAACGATATTTTTTATTTTTGATGAGAAATATAATGGTACAATAACAAATAATTATTTTTTCGAGAAGTACAATTAGACATACGTGAGGTGTGATCATTTTTTCTTATAAAATGTTATTTGTATCGGGCTGTTTTCGCATCGGTAAGAATACCAAAAAGTAGTTTAGAAAAATTTTCCAACTCCTAAAAATTCATAAAGTCAAATATTACTTCCCTGGAACTGCAAAGAGCCTATTCAGCCAACTTCAAGTACAAAGAAACTCCGTATGATTTTGAAATTATTAATTATTATAATGAAATAATATCCTTGAGTAAGTAAGTTGTAACAAGCCGGCTCGTTACAGGGAAAAATCCGCTGAATAGAGAGCCAGCGCGTGCCATGCGCGGGCCAGCTGCGCAGAAAACCGTGCGCGAGCGGAGAGAAGAGAGAGAGGATGGTGAGGAGTGGGGGTAGGTAGGAGAGACATTCACATGTGAACCGGCTGAAAGAGAGGAGTGATACAAAGGAAGGACACTGAGTACGAGAGAAAGAAAAGATAGGAAAAGGTAGCGGAATTGGAAGTGAGATCCAACAGGAGCACCGAATCAAGGACGCCAGGAGCGAGTGCTGTCGCCCAAGTGACACAAAATTTAACGAGTGTTGAGGGGATCGACAGAAGGAAGCATCTCCTGGGCGACGAAAGCCGGCACGTGAGCTCGACAACCGCAGAGTTAGCAGCTGAGTTTTACGCCGGATTACAGCGAGAAGAAGTGAGTAATCTCACCGACGTGTAATTATCTGCGGAAAGATTGCGTTAGATTAAGCGTCCGCGAGTAGGCCCGTATATCTCTTTCTCTCTCTCTCTTACGGCAAAACCCGACGTGTTGTAACTGCGCGACGCAGCGGTGCGTCACTCGGAAAAGCTCTCGGCCTCTTTCTTCATGGAATGTAAATCAAGCGCTAAACGAATAAAGGGTGTCTGCAATTAATCGGCCGCCTTATTCACTGACGTGGGCAGAAGCACACGTGTCCCCTCTGCCCAGCCACCCGAACCCATCGACTTCCCCGCGTGAGCAGTGCGCCAAGCACGCATTCGACGAAGCAGTCGGCACCACAGCCGGGAGGCAAGCCTTCCTTCAACGAAGTGGCGGTTAACTTCGCAACGTGGGAGCGACGGTGACTTATTTTGTTTACGGATACCGATTTATCACTCAGATAAATCACAACCGTTACAAAGTATATAATTATAGTAGAAATTAGAATAAGGTTTATAAAAAATATAAATATGTGCATTCAATTTGTTCATGAAATGTATTGTCAATGTAAATGTGATAAATCCATATCAATTAAAATTTACAAGAACTTTAACATTATCAATTTTAATTACAATATTATTCTTAATCTTCATCACTATCTTCATTTATAACTGGATATATATATATACACAATATCTATGGAGGAAAACAAATCAGAAAGAATTTTTGCTGGTCTAATTATTTTCGATTAATATCTAGCATTACTGAGATAGTATATAACTGCTGCGATATGTGAGCAAGAGCCTACAGTTCGTAATCCGTTCGCACAGTCGCATGCGTGTCGTAGAATACCGCTAGCCGATTGAATTAGGCTTGTATTCAACAGAGCACTTATAGGTCTTACTATTTATATGCTTGGATCTTACTAATACTTTAATAATATTTTGTTTCAACTTAACATACTCCAAATTGATATTTTGATTATCATCCATTAATTCAGCCAGATAACAGACGGCTTGACCTATTTGATAGGTACCTGAAAAAAAAATCTTAAGATCCCGTTCAGTCATCTCCGGAAAGTCAGTTATTTCATTTAACGTTAGTTTAGTCATAGTAGTAGATCGTCTAGACTATCTGGCTGTCGCAACTTCTGATGTCAAAGTATTTTCATCTTGATTACATTTCAGCATTCTTTCAATAATTATGTCTTGCAATCCATCTTCATCTTTTTCGCTGTTCAAACGTTTTCCAAAACGGTTGTTGAAAAAACAAGTGATTCTACAATATGCGCCAGCTTTTGGTAGAAGCTTGTTATCCAACTGCTGGTGGAGAAGTTTATATTTTTTCCCGAGAATACCATGAACGGCCTTTACTACCCATCTCAATTTTGTAACATAACGAGATTCATTTGATTCAGATGTTGTCAAGTTGGATCTTTTCCCTTTCAAGACGGGCATAAGAACCCTATATCCAAGACTATCTAAATAAGGTACCACATCCCTAAAACCTCTATCCACAATAGGAACATCACCTTCTCTCATGATAGTTCTTACACCATTTGGATCTTCCATCACTTTTTTCATAATACTTGCATCGTTTTCCGTAGCTAAGAACGGACCAGGAACGTCTACGACGAACCCGTTTGTGGTGCAAATAGTAAATGGCTTAATCAAAGGATATTTCTTATGACCTGAATATATGATTTCCGTTGATAGTCATTATTTTTACTTTTTTGATGACGTAAATAAGTACCGTCAAATACCAAAGCAAGCACGTTTGTTAAACTAAAAAGTATGATCACGAATTAATTCTTCCCTTGAGATACTTTTTACTCAAAAGAATATGGGCAAGATGTCTTTTTCAAATAAATTAATTACCGATTTGCAAAAACCTGAGACTTTTATTTCATTATCTATTCCAAAAATAGACGAAATAAAATTATTCGATGATCCAGTCCGTAGTTTGAATAAAAATATGACCAAAGCTTGTGTAATGTCCCTAGAATGTGATGATCTCATGGAAACTAACAATTTACTTAACTCTTGTAATTGATTATCAGAGAGACTTGTAAAAGAAAATAATTGTTTCTCGCTAAGCTCTGATGATTTAATTTTATCTAAGAATGTTTGCGACGTTAAGTCTAATATTTCATACAGAAATAAATATATTTCATTTGCAGTTAAAAAACTTGTGTTACAGTATACTTGTGTTAATTTTAATTCATCTTGGAAAAATCGTTTTTTGATTAAATGTTTAGAACAAACGCGATTGCCATCTGGAATAAAAATTTTCAATTCATTGAAACATTGTAATCTTGCATTCAATGGCACAAGAATCAATTTATTTGTATCTTTACAGACACAACACACGCTATGAGAGGCAAAAGTTCTTTTAAGGAGTAGCTCAACAGTAGGTTTTATTTCTTTAGGATTATTTAATTTTACCTCGAAGACACTTCCCGAACTCTATGAGCTAGGTACTTCCTGAGAACTCGTTGGCTGACTTTGATCACTACTTGATGGTTGCTCATCAACTTTAGATTTTTTTGTACCAAAAAAAACAAGTCTTCTACATTTATCACAAAGTTTAGATCCAACACTGACATTATCTATATTTAATTGTTGAAGAACAGCTTCAACTTCACTTCCTAAATTAATAATCTTTAATTGTGTGGCTGTCTTACTTAGATTTTTTTGGAGCGATTGTAACATTGGTCAGTTGCATCAAAATTATCCATATTTTATGAAAAAACTGAAATGAAAAAATTGTAAGATTTATTATGGGATTATGCATATTATTAAAAAATTTATTGCTAATTTTTAAAGAAAAAGGTGAAAAAATCTATTAAAGAGTCATCTTTAGTAAATATTTTAAGCATTTATATAAGATCTATGTCTACAAAAGAAATCACAGAATTGACATAGATGTTATTGTAAAAAAATGGACGAGTGGATTTATCACATAAAAAGAAAAAATTTTAATGTAGTCAGACAAGCTACTCAAAATTATGAGGCACCCCCAATTCCGCTTCACTTTATTTACGATTTTTAAGCTTTACAGAGCCTTGGAGTTTCGAATTTTTTAGTAGTCGTTCCCAATATTTTTTTTATTCAAAATTAATGTCTTTATAAACAAAAGAACCTCAATCCGATGTAGGTTTGATTCACTACAGAATTTTTTTGCAGATTTGAATTTAAAAAGTATGTAACGGGGTTGCTTACCGTTTAATTATTTTTATTAAGACGATCGCGTAAATACGCTCGCAATCACCTATATCAAATAAGAAAGTCGGAGAGCAAGAGGGAACGGGTGTCAGTCAACCAACTAACTACGAATACAAAGAGAACGCTCTGAAAGTACTTGTTAATATCGTGTACGAACACTCTTTATTATCTGTTGAATGCTACATTAGAGTCGGCCCGCGTGTTTATGTTTACATCGGCGCTCGAACGACAACAACATGCAGTGTCGGGACGCTCGCTGCTCTTTGTCCGTAGAGCTATTACATGCACGCTTCGAGCACGGAAATTTAGTTATTACGCATGCAATCGCGATCTGCAGAATAAAGGTAAGCTGGCCAGCTTACCTTTATTCTGCAGACGCACGAAGATGACGGTAACAAGTCGCTCTGCGAGAAAGCGGTCTGTTTTTGTTCGTATCGCGGGTCGCGAACTCGCGCGCACGTGGTTTCGCCCTCGATGGCGAACCTCACACATACACTTTCGAGGTCACAGGGCGCAGCGCTTTTCTGCTGGCTCAGGTCTGCACTCCGAGCAGCGGTCGATCGAAATCAGCTCTGGTACGGACGCTCTATTTGCGGAATTCAATCCTGGCGACTCGTGTAGCGGTAGCTAGTGTCGGATCACGGGCGAGCGTGCTGATGGTTAAACCCTCACTGGTTCATTTTCAATCGCGCGCGTTCCGTCTGCTCGCGTGCCGAATTCCTTCGTTACATTTTGCGTCTCCCCGGTAGGTGCTGCCCCCGCAGACAGCAATTAGGTTAGATTATTAGTGCTAATTTGACGTTTACCGTCACAGCCCCCTTCCAGTCTGGACCTACGGGGTCCTCGACGATAATCATATTAGCGCTGTCCCTTCCGAGGTGGAGAGGAGAAAGGACAATAAAGGATCATAGTCCATATGGTATTTAGATCAACCTTTATTCGGCGAAGTAGTGTATGTGTGGCCCTGCCCACGGGGGCAGGGAATGATCACCTGGCTGGTCTTGGTGGTTCCTCCTGGCCTCGTCATCTAACGGAGGACGCCCGTGTGCCTCCCATCCCAGTATCTCCTGGACCAGGTCGGCGTGTTGCCGCACGCGGGGGCAGCGGTCCGTGCGGGTCACCCCGGGGTAATGACACACGTTGCATCCTTCCCACTGAGCGTGGGAGAGGGTGTCCCGTGGGAGGCTTCGCTCTCTGGGAGTCAGTGGCAACCCGTCCCGCCGGTTCGGGGCGGACCACAGCGGCCTTTTTGCTGCTTGACCCCCACCGCTGCCATTCACATTAACCACCAGGCTTACCCCGCACGTCCGCGGGCCCTGGTGTGTCCTGACCCCCGACCCGGTCTCCGGAGCCGCTGGTCTGGCTCTGATGATTGGAGACTGGGAGAGGCCTACGGGTGTGTCACTCGCCGAGCCCTCGAGTCAGTCTCTCGAATATTTTCCTCGGATATCGAAGGTGGGCGCCTGTTCGGCTGCCCAGGGCCTTCGTCGCCGGGGGCGAAGGTGGGGTCCTTTGCGTCGGTCTCTCAGGTCCTTCGTTCGCTAGGCCTCATGCATCCGCGATAGGCGTTCTCGGTGGTCTACCCCTCTTCTTTTTCTCGACGATGGAGGGAGGGGCTTGAGTAGTCTGTCGATGCTGTGTAGTGTGTGTGTGGTTAGTAGAAGAGGTGTTTAGTGGGACTTGGTTGGGGAGATTAGGACAGGTATGACGAGGTGAGCTCGGAGTTGTCGCGTCGTTATTCCGGAGTGTGTTGTCCGCAATGTCGGCGCGCCTATTTCCGCGAATCGTCGTATCGCTCGCATTAGGCGGGACGCTTATCGCCTTGGTTCCCTCGGTGGTAGAGGTCTCGTCGTCATCTCGTCGTCGGGTCCCATCATTCGGTGAATCGTTATCTTACCAGTAGGGTTTGAGGTCTTTGGCGTGTATTCATTCCGTGACCTCTTCCTGTTAATTGGCAAGGCGATACGAGTTGGCACCGAGTACCTTCATGACGATAAAGGGACCTATGAACTTGGGTGCTAACTTCGTGGAAATGTCCTGCGCCGCGCAGAACAGCACGCGATTCCTCTTCCACACCCAGTCCCCTTCTTTAAACCTGTGGGCCCTGCGCTTGGCGTTGTAGTACCTTGTCTGTCTCAGGAACTCATCCGAGGCGCTCTCGTGAGCTAGCTGAATAGCGGAACGGTTATTCTGCATATGCTCGTTCCATTGCCCGATTCGAAGCAAACTCTCCTCTCGCGCGACAAGCTCATCCATTCGTCTTCGAAGAGTATTTGGGGCTTCTGGTTGTCTGTTGTAGTTGAGCATGGCAGGGCTGATCCCCGTGGAACTATGGGCGGCCGTGTTCAACGTGAACATGAGTTCGGGCAGCGCTCGGTCCCATTCCCTGTGATTCCCTCGCAGGTACGAGGTTATCATGGTTTTCAAGGTACGGTTAACCCTTTCCGTAGGGTTAGCCTGCGGGGTGTAGGTTGGGGTAAAGGTCCGTTTTATCCCCTGATCTCTCAGGTACCCGTCTACCAGTTGGTTGCGGAACTCGGTGCCGTTGTCGGACAAGAAGATCTTCGGCGTACTGAAGCGCAGGATTACCCGCTCTCGGAGTTCCTTCACGATCGTCTTGCCATTGGCACTACGTATGGGTATACACTCGATCCATCAGGTGAATACATCAATGAATACCAGAACGTAATCATGCCCTCGAGGGCTCTTCGGAAAGGGTCCGTCGATGTCGCCCGCGACCATTTGCCAAGGCGTGGACAATGTTCGATCCTGCATGAGCCCGCGCGACAGTGGCTGCTCAACCTTGCACTGTTGGCAGACCTGGCACATTTAGACGTATCCCTTAACGTCCGCGTACATTCCCGGCCAATAATAGGACTGGGCGATGCGGGCGAAGGTCTTCTCGCATCCCAATTGTCCCGCAGTCTCAAGGTCGTGGCTCTCGAACAATACCGCCTTGCGTTCCTCCGGAGGCACGACGAGTTTCCATACGTCCCCGTATCCATCTTCTTCTTGGTGGTCGTAGTTTGGTTTTAGGTGATACATTACCCGGCCAACTACCTTCCAATCCGGGTAATCTTCTGGGTGGCTCTCGACGCGCCGGAATTGTTCCGCGTATCAGGCACCGCCCCTTGACTTCGGTTGGTCCATTGTACCAACCTCAGCCTTCGTGGGCTCAAAAGCGCGCGTTAATGCGTCGGGCAACACATTGTCTAACCACTTTCGATATTCGATCTCGAAAATCGGGCTAGACGTCCAATCGAGTTCTTCAGGTTATATAGCCATTTTAGACTATTGTGGTCCGTTACCACCCTGAACCGGTACGCCTCTATGTATGGGCGGAATTTTTAGATGGCCCACACCACCGCCAAGCACTCGCGCTCCGTGGCTGAGTAGTTTTGCTCCGCCGGGTTAAGGACTCTGCTAGCGTACTCGATGATCCGGTCTCCGTCTCCTATTCTTTGTATCAGGACGGCACCGATTCCCGTAGCGCTAGCATCTATCTCCAGCACGTACTGCCCGTCGGGTTCCGGTAATCCGAGGCATGGTGCGGATATCATGAGTGCCTTAAGTTTAGCGAAGGCTTGTTCTTGGTCCTCTCCCCACACATATTCGCTCTTTTTTCCCGTCAACCTCGTTAACGGTTGAGCGTGTGTGGCGAAGTCACTCAAGAATCGGTGGTACCATGAAGCAACCCCCAGGAACGAGCGCAGCTGTCGCACGTTTCCCGGCCGTGGGTACTCCACGATAGAGCGTACCTTTTCAGGGTCTGGCCTGATACCCTCGCGGTTGATCAACAAGCCCAGGTACTTGGCCTCAGGCTTGCAGAAGACGCTCTTCTCTCGATTAATCGAGAGGCCGGCTCTGCACAACCTATCCAACACGGTTTTTAGTTGTTGCAGGTGATCCTCGAATTTGGACGATACTACTATGATATCGTCCAAATAGGCGAAGGCGAATTCGCCTAGCTCGGGGCCGATCACGCTATCGATCAACCGTTGGAAGGTGGCGCCGGCGTACAAGAGACCGAACGGCATTCGTACGAACTGGAAATGCCCCAGTCCGGGTATGGTAAAGGCCGTGATTGGTCGAGATTCGGTCTTGAGTGGAATTTGGTGATACGCGCTACTGAGGTCGAGCGTTGAGATATAGCGTGCGTTTCACAAACGTCTCAGTATATCTTGCATAAACGGTAGGGGATACGCATTTGGCTCGGTGACCTTGTTGACCTTTCTGAAGTCAATACAAAATCGATACGATCCGTCCTTCTTGCGTATCATAACCACTGGGCTCGACCAGCCACCGTCCGTTGGTTCGATCACCCCTTGGACTAACATCTCCCTTACCAGTCTATGCATTTCTTGCTCGACCTTGTGCGATACCGGATAGTAACGCTATTTGATTGACCTCGCATCACCGACCCGAATCTCGTGCTCAATGTCTGCCGCACATCCCAAGCCCACAGGGGCTGTCGATAAGGCCTCGTTGATGGTCCTCTGCAATATCGCCTGTTGAGCGCCTGTCACCTCGGCTAGTCCGATCGTAGCTAATATCGGACCAGCCTTCAAGCTAGCTACCTTTAGCTTCATCTTGGCTTGTGATCCCTTGAACAGCAACGTATTGTCGTCGGGGTCAAGTACCGCTCTGAATAACCTGATGAAGTTCACTCCTAAAATACATTCCTCGACGAGGGTTGGGAGGATAGCTACCCTCGTCGGCTCCCCTACGGTGAACGGTAACCAGGCGTGGCCAACGATCGTTAACTTACGACCATCGGGTAGTCCTGCCGTACCCGCGTGGGTAGTATCCAATCTGACAACTAGCACAGACGCTATCTGCAGAGCATTGTTACCCATCGCCGTGGTGGAAGCTCCCGGATCATAGAGAGCCCGTAATCGGAAATCTCCTATTCTCACCGGTAGCCACCAGCGCGTTTCCTGTTCCGGGGAATATTGGGAAACAGTTTCGGCTACTCCACGGCTCTGCTCCTTGCATATCATAGGGCTAGCCACTGTGCTCTCATGGGATAAAGCGACGTCACTTGCCGTTCGAACCACCTCGGTTCGAACGACCGGAGTTTCCACAGGGTTTCCCTTTGACGGTTTATCTACCGCTACCCGCGCCCTCGAGGGCGTGTGCGAACCATTCGCCACCACCTCGGCCGGTCTAGGGTCTTGGGCTTTACTATCGTCACTACCCTTTCACTCCACGTTCGCTCTACCGCCATGATCGTCATCGGCGTCACCAGGGGAGTTCTCGCTCTCGTCGCTCACCACGCTCGCCACTAACGGTGCGGACTGCGTTGACGAAGGCTGCGAGATCTCATTAACGGGGTTTGGGTTGGGGAACGAAGGAGTGGGATCAACCCCACCTAGCCACTTCTTTCCCCGTTTCCCTTATTACATTGGGGACAGTACTTCCTGCTGTACCCCAATAGACCACACTCGACGCATTTGATTGGCCTGGAGAAATCCCTTTCTCGTCTGCGAGGGGTCCCCGGCTTCTTAGCTCGGTCCTCGGAGGTCAGGTTTTTGTCGGCGTGATTCTTCTTTATCCCCTCCGATATCTCCTTCAGAGATAGCAGCACATTTGGTTTAATATGTCGGTGGGTAGGACTTTCATCTCGCCATCGACCGACTCCAGGCTCGGATTAGGTGTCGCCCCCGCGGGCGTCGGAGTATAGACAACCTGATGCGTTACCTTCTCGAGCACTTTCTCCATGCGGTCCAACCTGTCGCTGACCTCCGGTTTGTCGCCGGACATGACTGCCACCTTGTCCTTACGATCCTTGCTCGCGTCGGCGCGGGGGTGGTACGCTAACTCCGGGTACAGAGTTGACTGAGGGTCTGGTACCGCCCGTTCTATCCTTCGCTGATGTAAGCTATTCTGAGCCGCCGTGGCTAGGTCGTTCTAGGTCCGTATGGAGTCTACTTCTGACCTCCGTATTTGGCCCTGAATGTCCGGGAGAAGGTTGGCATGCAGCAGGTCCAGTTGATTATCGTGCGTCATCTTGGAGTTCAGCCGATTCATCAGGCCCATCATATTAGCGACGTAGACGTTTGCTGGTTCGTCTGGGCCCTGATATCGGCTCTGAACCTCCTTCATTAAACGCTGCTGCTGCTGCTGCACGCTGGTCCCAAACCATTCTCTCGCGTCTGCCTCGAAATCCGCGTAGGAGAGCCATTCATTCCTCATTGCCTCGTAACAGACGAGGGCAGGATCAACGAGTAGCTCGGATACAGCTAGGAGCATCTCGTCTTCCGTAAGTCCTGCGCTGCTCCTCGAGTTGTCCAGCCTTGACAAGAAGGTGTCGATGCTCGCATTGCCCTCTCCAGAGAATCTGAGTTTTCATCCTCGGACAATGCGACCGACGTCCCTTGTTGTCGACCACGGGTTTGACGTTTGTTGGGATGACCACGTGGTCGGCGGGTGGTTGTCCACTTCAGCATTAACTCCACTGAGTTAATGCTGTCCAATGCTGTCCACCCTCTCCGAAAGGGAGCGTCCGGCGGGGGGACCTGTCTGTCCGTGGGCCTCTGTCCGGGTCCAGCTGGAGTGCTCTGGGGTAGCCTGGTGTCGTAGTGGTACGTGAAGGTGTCCTGGAATGCTACGCTCCTACGCGTGTTTTCCTGTTGCCGCGCTTCGCTGGAACTATTCGCATTGTCTTGCCGTATATTTCTGTTTTCGGCGTTTTCTAATGCGCTGATCCTGGCGGATTGATTGTCCAGTTGGTCCTTCACATTGCTGCTGTTGCTGAGGATTTTGTCTAATACTTTTGTTAGACTCGACATATTCAATCTCAGTGAGTCTAGCAGCTCCAGTTTCTTCTCATTTTCTCTGGACCGGAAAATAAGGTCTTGGATCATCACCGCGAATGCCGGCGGGAGTTGGAACTGGCTGCCATCATCAGCCGTTATAGTAATATAGTTATTACTGTTCGTGTTCTCGCCGCTGTCCATGACATTCGCGATGTTTATCGCGGTTTTCTGTACTCACGATATTACCTCCGCACTCTGCATCAGCTGGGCTAGCAGGTGTTCTCCCTCTTGCTCGGATGCTGTGTGTTCCGCGCATAGGGATACAATCAGTTCCAAGCGTAGGGCAGCTCTTTTTGCTGGATTGCTGTGCTGGTTGTCGACTTCCGCGAAATCTGCTGCGGAGTAGTCGCCAAACAACCAGTTATGCAGTCGTGCAGCTCTCGAGAGCTTGTTCCCGCTTGTTTTGAGCTCCAGGTGTTCGAGGTACTCATTGATTTCCTCCTCCTGGAGCGTCAACACCCAGTTTTCTATTTCTGCTTGAGTGCGGTCCATTTTCCTCTGTTAGTTAACTTGCGGCTAATTTTACGCAAAATTTACAAGCTTGTTACGCGTGGTGCGAGTGCGAGTGCTGTTTTAAAAAAATTGTACGCAAGTAAAAATTTTATTAGCCGATACTAGGCTTGTCAAGAGCGTTTAATGTTATGTCTGCCGAAAGACTCTTCGCTCGTTATTACGCAATATAATGATCCTGCCTATCAAACGCACTAACTGTTTGTTAGCGCGGCTGTTTTGGTTAGTATCTAAAATATTTTAACGAGCGTTGTGCGTAGTCACCAATAACCGCAGCTAACAATATTAAAAAAAACGTTTACTTTAAGGCAACACGATATCCAATAAAATTATCAAATTGAATTAATTTCGTTTGAAAGTTGCCGGTGTTAGTTTTCCCCGGGCCAGCGGGTACAATATTATTGATTTGCGGTAACTTTCAAAGTTTATTGGTGTTTACGCTTCTTAGAGTCTTTCGGTCACACTCGCACGCACTTACAGTTATTATTTACAATTTTTACGCCGCGGCGGGCCTTCGCAAGCTAACTAACAGGTTATGTTTACTGTTGTGGCCTTCGATATCAAGTGTGCACAACAACACTTGATTGCCACCTAAGTCGCTGGTTGACTGAGCGCAAGGTCACTATTGAGAACCGGTGTTTTGAACAATCAGAAACACCGTAGGTTTTTTTGCGTTGGGCGCCATGTAACGGGGTTGCTTACCGTTTAATTATTTTTATTAAGACGATCGCGTAAATACGCTCGCAATCACCTATATCAAATAAGAAAGTCGGAGAGCAAGAGGGAACGGGTATCAGTCAACCAACTAACTACGAATACATAGAGAACGCTCTAAAAGTACTTGTTAATATCGTGTACGAACACTTTTTGTTATCTGTTGAATGCTACATTAGAGTCGGCCCGCGTGTTTATGTTTACATCGGCGCTCGAACGACAACAACATGCAGTGTCGGGACGCTCGCTGCTCTTTGTCCGTAGAGCTATTACATGCACGCTTCGAGCACAGAAATTTAGTTATTACGCATGCAATCGCGATCTGCAGAATAAAGGTAAGCTGGCCAGCTTACCTTTATTCTGCAGACGCACGAAGATGACGGTAACAAGTCGCTCTGCGAGAAAGCGGTCTGTTTTTGTTCGTGTCGCGGGTCGCGAACTCGCGCGCACGTGGTTTCGCCCTCGATGGCGAAACCTCACACACACACTTTCGAGGTCACAGGGCGCAGCGCTTTTCTGCTGGCTCAGGTCTGCACTCTTGGTAGCTGCACGGCACCTCGGTGGCAGCGGTCGCTCAAAATCAGCTCTGGTACGGACGCTCTGTTTGCGGAATTCAATCCTGGCGACTCGTGTAGCGGTAGCTAGTGTCGTATTCACGGGCGAGCGTGCTGATGGTTAAACCCTCACTGGTTCATTTTCAATCGCGCGCGTTCCATCTGCTCGCGTGCCGAATTCCTTCGTTACATTTTGCGTCTCCCCGGTAGGTGCTGCCCCCGCAGGCAGCAATTAGGTTAGATTATTAGCGCTAATTTGACGTTTAC
The DNA here is from genome assembly GCF_024137745.1 of Phymastichus coffea. Lineage (NCBI taxonomy): Eukaryota > Metazoa > Arthropoda > Insecta > Hymenoptera > Eulophidae > Phymastichus > Phymastichus coffea. The sequence continues at coordinate 2,222,703 of NW_026706827.1, forward strand.
CGTCACAAATAATATTTTTTGTAACCACGTAATATCGTCGATTTCGTTATACTAGAAACACTCTACAAATGTTGTATCAATATATCATGGCATAATTCTTTCTTCCTTATATTTTTTCAACTTTCAAGTTCAATTGACAAAAATTTCAAATAGCTATAAAATTGTTCAAACCGCACACAAATACCGTCTAATTTTTATCATTCGAAAATCTTTCATTTACTGCATTTAAGGTCAATTTTTTCAAATACCTCTATTATTTTTGAATACATAAATCATAGAAAAATATGTTTTCTATCAGTTTTAAACTAATTTGTTTTAAAAACAAAAATATTTGGGATATTCCAAGATTTTTTTTAGATTTTTATGACCCAAACGATTGAGACGTTTGGCGAAAAATTCAAGAGTAATTGTCAATCCGCAAAAGTATAGAAAGGTGGTGGATCTGTAATAATTTGGGGTTGTTTGTCGGGAAAAGAAATAGATGACCTGCATTTTGTAGAAGGTACAATGAATAGTGATAAATATATCAATATTATGGTAAACTACATGTGCTTCCATCGAAAAAAGTAAATTATCATATCATTATATAGTTATAAATGATAACCAGAAATGTAATGTTATATTTCCTTCAATAAACTTCATCAAAAATAACGTTTGCCCTTCTTGATACCCAAAGATTGTCAAAATATTATGAAAATGTTAAAAAAAATCTTGGAATATCCCTTTTTTTCTTTCAAAACAAGTTAGTGTAAAATGAATAGAAAATGTATTTTCCTGCAATTTATGTACACGACATTTAAAAATAATGGAGGTATTTGAAAAAAATTAACCTTGAATCATACGATGAATTTTTAGTTTTTAAGATACTTTTAATGTACAAAAATTTCAATATATTATACTTACTTATATACTGCAAAATGACTCCGTTTTCTAAATTAATATAATGCTCTGTAACAATTGTAACGTTACTAATAATACTGATTATAATAATACAAAACAAAAATTTTTATCCATTAAGGTCGGTATGTATATACTGTTACTGACTTCGTTTTCTATTTGAAATGCAATCGTTACCACCAAGTACTTATAGGTGTTAATACGAGAATAATCTGTTGCGGAGGTAGCTTTTGCTGCTGCGAGTGCTGCGGTCACTCAACGGTCATCGTACGTGTCAAACGGATGGCGGATGAATGGTCGGATTATAGTCTAGAACGTACCCACAGAATTTTCGCAGAGAGCGAATACGGACCTCAGAGAAAAACTCAGCATGAAAAAACCGTCAAATATCGTAATTTATTGAAATCACTTTTAATATTATAGTCATAATTTCTTTAGATAATAATAGTAATATTAATCATAATTATAATAATTTATATTATACCATCATACATGATTCATGAAACATCTATCCTCAGTAATTTAACTGAATATCTCATTTTATTTAGATTTTAAATATCTAGAAGGATATTTATTTATGAAATGTTATCAAAATATAATACATTGTTCAATTTTTGTTTTTTCACTTTTTTTGAAAAGCGCCTAACGGAATCCTTCAATTTTTGTCTTGAATGTCATGAAAATACAAACTTGAAATGGATCCCTTTTCAGACTTGTGGTACATTTTTGTTCCATTTAAATAGTCAGAAGCGAACCGTCAGAATTGTCGGCCATGATTGGGCTAGATGACCAACGATTCGTTGTCATGCGCAGTAGGTTTACGTAGGCTCTACTGGGAGGGAGGGGAGTACGGAAGCCCAGTAGTGCCATCGAGTGAGTGGGTAGGTCACTAACCAAAAAGTACTTTTTCTGAGGCCGACCTGTTAGCTCACCGCGTGATACTGAGCGTTTTTTCAAGCGACTTAGTAGGTCGTCGAGATAATTTGACGTAGCAGAAGACAACTGATGTTATTGTGCTAAAACGTTCTCATAACCTCACAGAAGTAAATTAAATGTTTTTTTAATCATTAATGTGTAATATAATGTGTTATTATATTAATGTGTAATCCAAGTATGCAATCTCACAAGTTTTATTCAATGAAACTATGAATAAAGGGCTGTACCAAATACGCATGACTAAGTACGATAACTATAACTTGTGGATCACAAGATTGTCAATATAATAAGAGGCTCGTTAAAAAAATGTCTAGCTTATATTGTTTAAACTATTTTAATTCAAAATGTTTTATAGCTTTAAAGTTTGAATTAATTTTAAGCAACAAAAATTTTTCAATCATAAATGATTGGTTTTGCTCTTTGCAGTTACAGGGAAGTAATACTTGACTCTATGAACTTTTATGAGTTGAAAAATTATTCTAAACTACTTTTTGGTGTTCTTGCATACAGGCAAGGAGTCCTAGAGTATTTATAGGTATTTTTGTACCTAGTGAAGTATCTAGTTTTGAGGTTATGTGCTAAAAACATGGGAAAAACGCAAAAAATAACGGTTTTTTCAGTTTTTGAGCATATTCCGGTCAAAATATGATAATTTGAATAAATGTATTTAAAAGTACGGGAAAAAATACATGAAAAATGATTATGTAGATGTTAGCCAAATATGACCTTCATAACCTAAAAAATCATTGAAAATTTCAATAATTTTTTCTGACTCCGATTTTTATCCAAAAAATCTGAAAAAAATCGGGCTATTTTGTAGTAAAAAATTTAATATCCATGAATTTTTTCAGAATTTTTTGAGCAAACAGTAAAGCAGGAGAAATTATTTTCACAAAAACCAGTTTTTTACGATTGTGGCACTCTATTGCCACCTAGGGGTCTGAAAAGTTAGATGAGAGAGCCTCAAAATATGCTCTTTCGGATCCCCGATAACGATTCATTCTTAGGCAATTTTAACATTGCTAACCCGCTATAGCCTTTACCTAGTGACACCACCATCCTAAATGCGCTAAAGAATGCCATAAAAGTTGAAAAAGACTTAGAATTACAATCAACGTTGCGAGCACGTGCCTCTAATAATTCTCGTTCTTTAAAATCGATAACCCTCTGTCAAAATTGCAATAAAGAAGGCCACAATGCCCTAAATTGCAACAGTATTTCTAGAGAAAGTAATAATAAACGATGTAATTTCTGCAAAAGGGTCGGTCACGAAGAAAATTCATGCCTCTCCAAGTTAAGGAACAATACTACAACATGTCAAATTTGCAATAGGAAAGGTCACGTTGCTAGTGATTGTCGATTACATCTCAAATGTCAAATATGTAAAAACGGTCATATAGCTGCAGACTGCCGAACTCGAACACAAATAAGAATGATAAATCAAGTTATTTGTCAAATTAGTGATAAACCTGGCCACTCACCGAAAGAGTGTCGCAAGAATTTAAGCAACAACCATAATATAGAAGTTATTTGCCAAGTTTCTCGTAAGTCAGGCCATTCAGCAAAAGAATGTTATAATAGTAATAGTGTTACTCCAAACACTAATTGTTTTTATTGCAAGCAACTAGGCAATTATACCGCTAATTATCCAAAAAGACAGCCCTATCGCCATCAGTTTCAGGGAAACGGGCAGCAGTCCTCTCATCAGAGCGCGATGCAACATCAGAGTGCGAATCAAGCGCATTAATTACAAGAGGCAGAAGTATCGCTCAGTCTTATACCGTAACAAATGAACCAAAAATTTCAGCTAAAGTACCAATAATTAATGCAAACTTCTTAGGTGATATCAAATTTCAAATTATGATTGATACAGACTCAGAAGCTAACATAATGAAAATAGGAATGATTCAAAGTTACACAGAACATATAAATAGTACTAGATGCAAACAGTTAAAAGGAATAGGCTCAGAGGTCTTTATCACATTAGGAACAATTACACTATCGATATTTGGTTTACCGACGGAATTTCAATTAGTACCAGATGATTTTCCAATACCTTGTGAAGTAGTTTTAGGGGCTACATATTTTTCAGAAAGCAATTCTGTAATAAATTTCACAACGCGACAATTTATTGTAGGAGATCATGTTATACGATTTCAAGAAAATGATGTTCAATTTAGCAATTTTTGTTATTTATATAGTACAGAAGAAATAGAAGAAGTTAGTATTCATGCAATACAAAAGGTTTCTTCAAAAGTCAAAGTTTTGAATTCATCAACTAGGACCAAAGAATACTTCCTAATAGACACCGGATCCAAAGTCAATCTAATAAAGAAACGTCTTCTGTCACCTGGAAATGAAATTGATACCACGCAAAGAACGCAAGTTCGAGGAATAGGAAAAGAAATAATATCAACCCTTCGTACAACCGAAATAAGGATATTTGACATTTACACTATCTTTTATGTAGTCGATGATGCTTTTGGAATGACTTATGAATATTAGGCGCTTTATTTCTCGAAGAAGCTATTATAGACTTTGGATTCAATAATTTTAGAGGAGAAAACTTTGTTGTGCCTCTATTATTAGAACGAGACCTCGGAAAAATCATGCCAAGACCACAAATCAATGAAGTGCAGCTTAGTCCTGACGAGTTTGACAAAATAACGAATTGATATCCTTAGATTTTGGAGTACCGTTTAATTCAGCCGTCAGACACGTTTATAGTATTGCACAAGACAGCGTTAACGAGGAATTAGATATAGAAGATATAGATAATGATTTAGGTATAGCCGACGTAATCTTAGATGAAACCAACGAAGATAGTAATAAAAGCATAGATTTAGATTTAAGTCACCTGAACGATACTGAAAAGAGTTACATTGTTGATCTCATTAAGGAAGTACGAGATGTCTTCTATTTTCCTAGCGACAAGTTACCGGGAACCGATCTTGTCTTGCATGAGATAAGAACAATCGATGACGTACCAGTAAATAGTAGACACTATTAATTTCCTCACGCTATGAAGGATAAGATTAACTATCATGTCGAAAAATTACTAAAAGCTGGTATAATACAAGAATCTACTTCACTATACAACATCCCCATATGGATCATACCTAAGGCAACAGATAGTAATGGAAGAATGGTGTTGGACATGAGAGGATTGAACGAAAAAACAATTGCTGATTCATATCCAATACCTAACATAACACAAGTTTTTAACCAAGTAGGAGGTACTAGATTCTATTCCGTACTCGATCTCGCCATGGGATTTTACCAAATCAAGATGCACCCAAAAGATGCGCATAAAACGGCTTTCAGTACTCCTTTCGGTCACTATGAGTTTGTGCGTATGCCATTCGGATTGAAGAATGCACCCGCGACTTTTCAACGTTTAATGGATACGTTGCTCCGCGGACTTCAAGGGCTAGATCTGTTCGTGTATTTAGACGATATAGTTATATATGCAAATACACTTGAAGAACATGATCACGAAGGATTGGAACTGCAGATTGGAAAATGCAAATTTTTAATGCGATGAGTTAATTACTTAGGTCATATAATAAGTGAAAATGGTCTAGAGCCAGATCCGAAAAAAATTGAAGCAGTTAAGGAATTCCCAAGACCAAAGTCGGTTAAAGCTGTACGTCAATTTTTAGGATTATGTGGTTATTATCGTAGATTCATTAAAGATTTTGCGAAAATTGCTAAACCTTTGACCAGGCTTTTGCAAAAAGATACGGTGTTTGAATGGACAGATAAAATCGAAAGTTCATTTTGTGAACTTAAAGAGTTGCTGTGTAGCGCTCCATTATTACAATTCCCAAATCTTGATAAAGATTACACAATTCGTACTGATGCCTCTGGAATTACAATAGCAGGAATACTCTCACAAGGCACTATTGGATAGGACCAACCTATCGCATACACCTCTCGAGTACTACGTGGTCCGGAGTTCAATTACGAGGTTTACGAAAAAGAAGCGCTTGCAATTATTCACAGTATCAAAGCATTCAAATCATATGTCTTCGGAAGGAAAATCACCATTATTATTGATCACCAACCTTTAGTTTGGTTTAAGTCAGCCGACATCAATACCAAGGTTTTGAAATGGCGTTTTCAAATTTCTAAATATGACTATGAGATAATTTATCGCCCAGACAAAGCCAATGCGACAGCTGATACATTATCACGACATCCGATAGAACCAGTTAATGTAAAACATATACGTCAGAATGATAGAAAAATTAAGAATCTAGTTTACTCTTATATTAGCGAACAGACGGTTAAGAGTTTCAATTCTTAATTGATTCTACTTCCACTAGCAATATCATTAAATCCTGCTGTGTACCGAACAATATACCTATCCAAATGTTCAATTTCTTACCCATGCAGAGTATTTTTGCTGAAGATGATTATCAAGAATGTGGATTTGTCAAGTTAACAATAGCCGGAAATGAAATAGTATTTTATGTTCTTGCAAATTGTCAAATGTATATCACGGAATCATAGGTAAAAATTTCTTATACAACACCAGTACGAGGATAAACTGTAATAACAATAGCATAAACGAAAGTAATGCAGTAAAACCTGTTATTAGTGAGAGTAACATGCAAAAATATAGGAAAATTTATAATTTATATACGACACTCGTTGACGAAGAACCTCCTTTATTGAATATATTGTGACGGTAAACGTCAAATTAGCGCTGACTATTTAGCTTAATTGCTGCCTGTGAGGGCAGCACCTGCCGGGGGGACAGAATAGGTAACGAAGGAATTCGGCACGCGAGCAGACGGAACGCGCGCGACCGAATTTGAACCAGTGAAGCCTAGACCATCCTAGTGTCCGTCCGCTTTCGCTACCGCAATCGCCGATTCACGTGCCCTTATCAACGATACGCCAGATCAGCAAATAACCGAGAGTGCCAGATAGCCGTGACAGCTGCCTTCAAGGAGCCATTCGGACACCAGCTGAAGGCCAAGCAGTGTGTGTGTGTGTGAGGTTTCGCCATCGAGGGCGAAACCACTCCGTGCGCGCATTCGCGAGCCGCGTAAGAAACAATAAAAACAGTTCCGCTCTGTGCGAGGTATTTGTGACTTCTCCGATCTCCTGCAAGTATAAGGTAAGCTGGCCAGCTTAATCTCGCGATCGCGATTATCTAATTAATGAATAACGTAATTGCGTGAATGTAACAGCGTCTCTACTAACAAAGAGCAGCGAGCGTACCGGCAAAGCGTGTTGTCGACGAGCGAGCGTTCAAGTAAACAAACGCGCGGGCCGACCTTTTATGAAATATTGAGGAATAATAAAGGACACCATTCATATTACTAACACGTGTTTTTCGATCCGCTTTTACCTCATAGCTTCTACTCACTCCCGATTGAATATAGGTTATTAACGATTATTGGTTGACTGACGCATACTTTCTCGTGCTCTCCCGGATAAGTAGTGAGCATTGACGATTTACGCGTGTCCTTTTAATATAATCGCGCGAATATAATAATTAAGCGGTTTTACCCCGTTACATGGCGCCCAACGTTAAAGAACCTACGGTGTTTCTGATTGTTCAAAACACCGGTTCTTAATATTAACCTTGCGCTCGGTCAACCAGCGACTCAGGTGGCAGTCAAGTGTTGTTGTGCGCACTCGACACCGAAAGCCACATTAGTAAACAAAGCCTGTTAGGTAGCTTGCGAAGGCCCGCCGCGGCGAAAAATTGTAAATATTAACTGTGAACGCGTGCGAGTGCGACCGAAAGATTCTCGAACGTAAACACCAATAAACTTTGAAAGTTACCGCAAATAATATTATACCCGTTGGCCCGGGGAAAACTAACACCGGCAATTTTCAAACGAAATTAATTTAATCGAATAATTTTATTTGACATTACATTGTCGTAACGTAAAAGTGTTTTTTTTTTAATATTATTAAAAGCGGTTATTGGTGATTACGCGCAACGCTCGTTACAATATTTTGAATACTAACTCACACAGCCGTACTAACAAACAGTTAGTGCGTCTGATAGGTAGGATAATTATATCGCGTACTAACGAGCGAAGAATCTTTCGGCAAATAATTCGTAAAACGCCGTTGATCAAGCCCAGTGTTGGCTAATAAAATTTTATTATTTTTTTATTCGGCGTACGAATTCTAACACAACACTCGCACCCGCGTAGCATAACTGTAATTTTACATAGAATTTAACCGCAAGTAACCCAACAACGAATTATGGACCGCACTCAGACTGAAATAGAAAATTGGGTATGGACGCTCCAGGAGGAGGAAATCGAAGAATACCTCGACCAGCTGGAGCTCAAAACTAGCGGGAGCAAGCTCTCGAGAGCTGCACGACTACACAACTGGCTACTCGGCGACTATTCCGCAGCAGATTTCGCGGAAGCCGAACACCAAAACAGCAGTCCAGCCAAAAGAGCCGCCCTACGCTCGGAGCTAATTGTGTCCCTATGCCAGGAACACACAGCATCCGAGCAGGAAGGAGAACACCCGCTAGCCCAACTACTACAGAGTGCGGACGTAATATCGCGAGTTCAAAAAACCGCGATAAACATCGCGAATGCACTGGACAGCGGAGAAATATCAAATAGTAAGAAGGAAATTACTATAACGACTGACGAAGGCTACCAGTTTAAACTCCCACCGGCATTCGCAGTGATGATTCAAGACCTCATTTTCCGGTCCAGGGAACATGAGAGGAAATGGGAGGTACAAGACTCACGAAATTCAAATGCGTCTGACCTAACCCAAATAATGCAAGAAATCGTCCAGACCAACATCAAGGTGCAGGAACACATGGACAACCTGTCAACCAGGATTACGGAACTGGAGAATGCCGTACACAAAATTATGCGGCAAGACGAGTCGAACAGTTCCAATGAGGAACCGCAACCCGAAAACACGCGTAGGAGCGTCGCATTCCAGGACACATTCACATGCCATTACGACGCCAGGCTACCCCAGAGCACTCCAGCCGGACCCGGACTGAGGCCCACGGGGGCCGCCGGCAGGACCCCCCGCCGGACGCCCCCTTTCGGAGAGGGTGGACAGCATCAACTCGGTAGAGTTGATACTAAAGTGAACAACCACCCGCCAAGTACGTGGCCATCCCAACAGACGTCAAACCAGTGGTCGACAACAAGGGACGTCGGCCGCGTCGTCCGGGGATGGAAACTCAGGTTCTCCGGAGAAGGCAACGCGAGTATTGACACCTTCTTATCAAGGTTGGACAACTCAAGGAGCAGCGCTGGAATTACGGAAGACGAGATGCTCATGGCCGTATCCGAACTACTCACCGGTCCTGCCCTCGTCTGGTTCGAAGCAATGCGCAACGAATGGTTCTCCTACGCGGATTTCGAGACGGACGCCAGAGCATGGTTTGGGACCAGCAGGCAACAACAGCAGCGTCTGACCAAAGAAGTTCAAGGCCGATACCAGGGCCCAGACGAGCCCGCGAATGTATACATCGCGTACATGATGGGCCTAATGAGTCGACTGAACCCAAAAATGTCACACGAGAGCCAGCTGGACCTACTACATGCCAACCTCCTCCCCGAAATCCAGAGCCAAATACGGAGATCAGAAGTGGACTCCGTACGGACCCTGAACGACCTGGCCACGACGGCCCAGAATAATTTGCACCAGCGAAGGACGGAGCGGACGATACCAGACCCTCAGTCGACTTTGTATCCTGAGATGGCATATCACCCCCGCACCGACGCGAGCAAGGGTCGTAAAGGGAAAGTGGCATCAATGTCCGGCGACAAACCGGAAGTCAGCGATAGATTGGAACGCATGGAAAAGGTACTCGAAAAGGTGACGCACCAGGTCGTCTACACACCGACGCCCCCGGGGGCGGCACCTAACCCGAGTCTGGAATCCGTCGATGGCGAGAAGAAGGTTCTACCCATTGACGTATTCAACCAAATGCTGTTGTCCCTTAAGGAAATATCGGCGGAAATGAAGAATAACCGCGTCGACAAAAGCTTGACTTCCGAAGACCGAAGTAAAAGGCCGGAGACTCCCCGTAAACGAGGAAGAGAGTTCTCAGGGCCGATCAAATGTGCCGAGTGTGGCCTACTGGGTTACTATAGGAAGTTCTGTCCCCAGTGTAATAAGGGAAACGAGCAAAGGAGTGGATAGGTGGGGTTGATCCTACTCCTTCATCCAGTAACCCAAACCCCGTCGAAGAGATCTCGCGGCCTCCGCCAACACAGCCCGCATCGTTAGAAGCGAGCGTGTTGGGCGTCGAGAACGAGAACTTCCTTGCCGACACCAAAGCAAGCGTGGCGGAAGAGTGCGCTCGGAGAAGAAAGGTTACGACGCTGGTAAAGCCAAAGACCCTAGACCAGCCGAGGCGGTGACGTACGGATCGCATACGCCCTCGGGGGCACGGGCTAAGGCAGATAAACCGTCGAAGAAGAACCTCATGGAAACTCCGATCGTCCGAACCAAAGGAGCTCGAACGACAAGTAACGTCACTCGACCACGCAAGAGCACAATGGTTAGCGCTATAACGAATAAAAAGCAAAGCTGTGGAACCGTCGAAGCTGTTTCCCGATATTCCCCGGAACAAGAGACGCGTTGGTGGCTACCGGTGAAGATAGGGGACTTCCAAATACGGGCCCTCTATGATCCGGGAGCTTCCACCACAGCCATGGGTAGTAATGCTCTTTAAATAGCGTCTGTGCTGGGCGTCAGATTGGACACCACCCACGCGGGAACAGCAGGATTACCAGACGGTCGTAAGTTAACGATCGTCGGTCACGCCATGCTACCATTCACCGTGGGAGGATTGACGATGCCGACGAGAGTAGCCATCTTCCCTACCCTCGTCGAAGAATGTATTTTAGGAGTGAACTTCATCAGGTTGTTCAGAGCGGTACTTGATCCAGACGATAACACGTTGCTGTTCAAGGGATCGCAGGCCAAAATGGAGCTAGAAGTAGCTAGCTTGGAGGCTGGTCCGAGATTAGTCACAATCGGACTAGCCGAGGTTACGGCTACACAACAGACCATGCAGAAGACCATCAACGAGGCCCTATCCCGAGCCCCGACGGGCTTGGGGTGTGCGACAGGCATCGAGCACGAGATTCGGGTCGGTGATACGAAGCCAATTAAACAGCGTTACTACCCGGTATCGCACAAGGTCGAGCAGGAAATGCATAGACTGGTAAGGGAAATGTTGACCCAAGAGGTAATCGAACCAGCAGACAGTGGCTGGTCGAGCCCAGTGGTTATGATACGTAAGAAGGACGGTTCGTATAGGTTTTGTATTGACTTCAGAAAGGTCAACAAAGTCACTGAGCCGAATGCGTATCCCCTGCCGTTTATGCAGGATATATTAAGGCGCTTGCGAAACGCGCGCTATATATCCACGCTCGACCTCAGTAGCGCGTACCACCAGATCCCGCTCAAGATCGAATCTCGGCCGATTACGGCCTTTACCGTACCCGGACTGGGACATTACCAGTTCGTACGAATGCCGTTCGGTCTCTCGTACGCCGGTGCCACCTTCCAGCGGTTGATCGATAGTGTGATCGGTTCCGAACTAGGTGAATTCGCCTTCGCCTATTTGGACGATATCATAGTGGTATCGTCCAGTTTCGAGGATCACCTACGACATCTAAAAACCGTATTGGACAGGGTGTGCGAAGCTGGCCTCTCGATCAATCGAGAGAAAAGCGTCTTCTGCAAGTCTGAAGCCAAATACCTCGGCCTGCTGATCAACCGCGAAGGGATTAGGCCAGATCCTGAAAAGGTGCGCTCTATCATGGAGTACCCACGACCAGGAAACGTGCGACAGCTGCGCACCTTCCTGGGGGTAGCTTCATGGTACCGCAGATTCTTGACCGACTTCGCCACGCACGCTCAACCGTTAACGAGGTTAACAGGAAAAAAGAGCGAATATGTGTGGGGAGAAGAACAGGAACAAGCCTTCGCCAAAATTAAGGCACTCATGATGTCCGCACCATGCCTGGGATTACCAGAACCTGATGGGCAGTACGTGCTAGAGACAGATGCTAGCGCTACCGGAATCGGGGCCGTCCTGATACAAAAAAACAGGAGACGGCGACCGAATCATAGAGTACGCTAGCAGAGTCCTTAATCCGGCTGAGCAAAACTACTCAGCTACGGAGCGCGAATGCTTGGCGGTCGTGTGGGCCATCCAGAAGTTTCGCCCATACATAGAAGCGTACCCGTTCAGGGTGGTAACTGATCACAATAGCCTGAAATGGCTATACAACCTGAAGAATCCAATTGGACGTCTCGCCCGATGGGCCTTACAACTTCAAGGCCATACTTTCGAGATCGAATATCGAAAGGGGGCAGACAATGTATTGCCCGACGCCTTATCACGCGCTTTCGAGCCCACGAGGGCAGAGGTTGGCTCAATAGACCAGCCGAAGCCAAGGGACAGCGCCTGGTATACGGATCAGTTCCGACGCGTCGAGAGCCAACCAGAACAATACCCGAATTGGAAGGTTGTCGGCCGGGTGATGTATCACCGAAGGCCGAATTACGATCATCAAGGAGGAGACGGATATGGCGACGAATGGAAACTCGTCGTGCCCCCGGAAGAACGCAAAGCGGTGTTGTTCGAAAACCATGACCTAGAGAAGGCAGGACACTTAGGGCGCGAGAAGACCTTCGCCCGCGTCGCCCAGTCCTATTACTGGCCGGGAATGTACACGGATGTGAAGGGATACGTCCAGAAGTGCTAGGTTTGCCAACAGTGCAAGGTCGAGCAGCGACCGCCGCGCGGGCTCATGCAGGACCGGACATGGTCTATGCCTTGGCAAGTGGTCGCGGGCGACATCGCCGGACCCTTTCCGAAGAGCCCACGAGGGCACGAATACGTCCTGGTATTCATCGACGTATTCACACGATGGGTCGAATGTATACCCATACGTAGTGCTAACGGCAAGACGATCGTGAAGGAATTTCGGGAACGAATAATCCTACGTTTCGGCACGCCAAAGATCTTCCTGTCTGACAACGGCACCGAGTTCCGCAATCAGTTGGTGGACGGGTACCTGAGAGATCAGGGGATAAAACGGACTTTCACCCCAACCTATACCCCGCAGGCTAACCCTACGGAAAGGGTTAACCGTACCTTGAAGACGATGATAACGTCGTATCTGCAGGGGAATCATAGGGAATGGGACCGAGCGCTACCCGAACTCATGTTCGCGTTGAATACGGCCGTCCATAGTTCCACCGGGGTTAGTCCGGCCATGCTCAATTACGGCAGATAACCGGGAGCCCCGAATACTCTCCGGAAACGGATGGACGAGCTCGCCGAGCAAGAGGAGAGTTTGTTTCGGATCGGGCAATGGAACGAGCACATGCAGAATAGCCGTTCCGCCATTCAGCAAGCTCACGAGAGCGCCTCGGATGAGTCCCTGAGGCAGTCTAAGTACTACAAAGCCAAACACAGGGACCACAGGTTTAAAGAAGGTGATTGGGTGTGGAAAAAGAATCGCATACTGTCCTGCGCGGCGCAGGGCATTTCCGCGAAACTAGCACCCAAATTCATCGGCCCCTTCATCGTCACGAAGGTACTCGGTGCCAACTCATATCGCCTCGCCAACCAACAGGAGGAGGTCACGGAGCTAATACACGCTAAGGACCTCAAACCCTATTATGGACGAGACGACGATATGCCGGAAAATGGGACCCGAACACGAGACGACGACGAGACCGTTACCGCCGAGGGAACCGAGGCGATGAGCGTCCCGCCCAACGCGAGCGACACATCGATACACGGAAACGGGAGCGCCGACACTTCAGATAACACACTCCGAATTGACGACGCGACAACTCCGAAATCACCTCGCCGTACTCGCCGTAATACCCCCAGCCGAGTCCCGCTAGATATCCCTCCTATTAACCCGACGAAGCGCCCACGAGGAAGACCTCGTAAGTCCGCACAAACGACACACACTATACAACATCGACAAACAACACGAACCCCTCCTCCCATCATCGTGAAGAGGAAGAGGGGCAGACCACCAAAAGCGACAACCGCGAGAGCATGATACACGGCGAACGAAGGACCTGGGAGACCGACGCCAAGGACCCCACCTTCGACTCCGGCGACGAAGGCCCTGGGCAGCCGAACAGGCGCCCACCTTCGATATCCAAAATTATTTCAGGATACTAACTCGCTGGACATTTACAGGATGCAGATTACACTCGAACAGTTCGAGCAAGCGGCAGCTTGGACTTAGGTCCCGCCGTCGAGGGGGTGGTACATGTCGCACTCCACCTGCTCGCCACGAGGAAGGAGGAAGAGGAGCGAGCACGGGTTCGAACTCACGAGAGCTCGTCCTCCGTGCTCATAGAAGACCTCCCGGCGGAGGAGACCGCCACAACGCCGTCGACGGCACCCGGCATCGCCCGCGACGACGCCGCGACACCGTTGAAACCACCAGCGGGGCCAATCCCAATGAAGGCACCGACGACATCCGTGGGCACCCAAACGGAAGAGGGTGCCCCCGACGCGACCTGGCCCCCCAGGTTCCCGAGCCAGACACCCCCGTCTGGCAAAAGGACCTGGGAGGAGATAGTCGAGGGGTTGAGGGAGGTCGAGCGAGGCTGGACGACCCTCAACGCCCTCCAACGGGCTGTGTACGCCGAGTACGACGCGTACACAGCCGCGGGGCACCACCCAGATGATCTAGATCATTGGGAGAAAGTGGTGTCCCGCCGTCGTCAGTTCGCGTCGGCGTTAAGGGAGGTCCAGCAGCGCCTCCGCCAGGCCATCGAGGGCCCGGCGAGCGGCGATACCACGAGCCTCCCCCAGTCTCCGATCGTCGGAGCCAGGACAACGGCTCCGGAAACCAGGTCGGGGAGTACTTCGCACCAGGGCCCGCAAAAGTGCGGGGTAAACCTGGTGGTAAATGTGGACGGGAGCCAGGGCGGTCAAGCAACGGGGCCCATCCACATTAATGTGGTTTTAGGCCCCGCGGGTGCGGACTCCACGGTTGAAAGACCATTGTAGTTCGCCCCGAACCGTAGAAACGGGTTGCCTCTGACCCCCAGAGAGCGAGGGCTCCCACGGGGCACCCTTTCCCGCGCTCAGTGGGAAGGGTGCAACGTATGCCACTATCCCGGGGTGACCCGCACGGACCGCTGCCCACGCGTGCGACAACACGCCGACCTGGTCCAAGAGAGGCTGGGGTGGGAGGCGCGCGGCCGACCCCCGTTGAACGACCAGGGCCAGGAGCTGCCACCGAGACCAGCTAGGTGATGATGCCCTGCCCCCGTGGGCAGGGCCACCGATATGTCGCCCTGCCGCTCAATAAATCATGAGTTTAACATCACTTGGACTACAACCCTTTATTATCCTTCCTCTTCTCCTCCTCGGAAAAGGCAGCGCTAATAGAATTATCGTCGAGGACCCTATAGGTCCAGACTGGAAGGGGGCTGTGACGGTAAACGTCAAATTAGCGCTGACTATTTAGCTTAATTGCTGCCTGTGAGGGCAGCACCTGCCGGGGGGACAGAATAGGTAACGAAGGAATTCGGCACGCGAGCAGACGGAACGCGCGCGACCGAATTTGAACCAGTGAAGCCTAGACCATCCTAGTGTCCGTCCGCTTTCGCTACCGCAATCGCCGATTCACGTGCCCTTAACAACGATACGCCAGATCAGCAAATAACCGAGAGTGCCAGATAGCCGTGACAGCTGCCTCCAAGGAGCCATCCGGACACCAGCTGAAGGCCAAGCAGTGTGTGTGTGTGAGGTTTCGCCATCGAGGGCGAAACCACTCCGTGCGCGCATTCGCGAGCCTCGTAAGAAACAATAAAAACAGTTCCGCTCTGTGCGAGGTATTTGTGACTTCTCCGATCGCCTGCAAGTATAAGGTAAGTTGGCCAGCTTAATCTCGCGATCGCGATTATCTAATTAATGAATAACGTAATTGCGTGAATGTAACAGCGTCTCTACTAACAAAGAGCAGCGAGCGTACCGGCAAAGCGTGTTGTCGACGAGCGAGCGTTCAAGTAAACAAACGCGCGGGCCGACCTTTTATGAAATATTGAGGAATAATAAAGGACACCATTCATATTACTAACAAGTGTTTTTCGATCCGCTTTTACCTCATAGCTTCTACTCACTCCCGATTGAATATAGGTTATTAACGATTATTGGTTGACTGACGCATACTTTCTCGTGCTCTCCCGGATAAGTAGTGAGCATTGACGATTTACGCGTGTCCTTTTAATATAATCGCGCGAATATAATAATTAAGCGGTTTTACCCCGTTACAATATATAATCCAAAATACAGATGGACACAGTATATGATTAATAGTTTATCTGAACAGAGTCTAATAAAGGAAAAGTATGCTTTAGGAATTCGCGATGAGACCGATCAAATTGACCTAATAGATATTAATGGTTTAACCCATAGAACTTTAGGCTCAATAACACTGAAATTATTTGAGATATCAATGAAATTCCATATTGTGCAAAATGACTTTCCTGTAAATTGCGAAGGCATAATAGGATCTGATTTCCTTTTTTCTAGTAAAGCAAGTGTTAATTTTGACTCAAAGACAATAAAAATAGGAGATAATTACATTCCTTTTAGAAGACGGAAAATACTAACATAAGAGAATAATAGTTACATATTAGTGATCACCGAAGCAGATAAAACTCATCAAATTCCTGAAATAAATGTAGTTACTAGAAGGCAAAGACAACAAATGGAACAGTCATCTGACCCTGTGGTAGTTCAAAAAGAAACTGAAGAAATCAAACCAATAAAACGGCCACGTGGACGACCTCGGAAAATTCCTGTTAATAATGATAATAAAAATATTATTCCACGCCCAAGAACACCTCCTGTCGAGAAGTTGTCCATACCTGAATCTGTCGAAGTTGTTTCAAAACGTTACCCCTAAAGAACTCGAAATGAGATACCTGATTACGTAGAAAGTGATCTAGACGACAGTGAACTTGAAGGTGAGGCACGAGTTATACCCGAAATACCTGTGCAACCCAATCAGAATCTACCTCACAATATACAAGAAACTGATTCCGAAGAGGACTCAATGAATAATAGTTCGGATGAGTCCGTAAATAACGACAACGACACCGCTAATATAGTTAAGGTTAAAGAAGCAATACATGTGCGCAACGACAATGTTGCTTATTTTATAAGCAGCAATGGACAACCTTGTGACGAAGGCGCTCGAAAATTGATAGAAAATAAGAAAATTAATACTAAACTAATCTTACAAGTGGGTGAAGTCTCAAAAGAAAAGAAGAAGAAGAACTATCATCAATTTGGACTCTGCATACGAGGAGACCGCCCAGAATCGTTAACTCATATTAAGGACTATATTCATATTACTTTAAAAATATTAAGAGATTTGCTAATTAATACTAATCAAACTGAAGTCTGTATTGCTCAGAGTAAACATACAGAGAATTTAAGTTGGTCAGAAATAGAGTATTTATTAGTGTCTTTAGAAATAGTGGAATAAAAATAATAATTTGCACGGATAAGTTAGAGTATGTACCCTTAGAACAACGCGACGGAATCTTTTATAAATTCCATAAATCCCCAATTGGAGGACATCGTGGCGTTTCAAAAACCTTTTACCGGATCAGACAAGAATATTATTGGGAAAATCTAACAGATGATATACAAAGGCGAATTCAACAGTGTTTAGAATGTCAATTAAAGAAATTAACTCGTTTACAGACCAGACAACCCATGATAATAACTGATACATGTGCTACAGTGTTTGATAAAATTGCTATGGATATTGTAGGCCCTCTAAAAGGAACAATAAAAGGAAATGAATACATTTTAACCTTACAGGATCAATTAAGTAAATTTTGTCTAGCTGTCCCATTAGCAGACACCTTATCATCAACAATAGCGGACGCATTTCTTAAGAAATTTATTTGTGTTTTTGGATGTCCGAAAGCTGTGCTTACTGATCAAGGCAGAAATTTTTTGATTTTACTAATGACGCGTATTTCCAAGCGATTCAAAATAAAGAAATTAAAAACCACAGCATTCATGCCTCAGTCGAACGGTTCCCTGGAGAGATCTCATCACATATTAATTGAGTACTTAAAGTAATACACCGATCTTGACAACGATTGGGATGATTGGCTCGACCTAGCTATCCTAAACTACAATACCTGTGTACAAGAAAGTACCAAACATACGCCGTATGAAGTTGTATTTGGCCGCTTAGCTCGAATGCCCTTAAATAATCCCCTTCGTGAAAGCGATACGTTACCTACATATAAGGGATATATAATAGATTTAGCTGCGCGTTTATGTAGTATACGAAAATTAGCTTACGAAAATTTAGTTAGCTCTAAAGAAAAATCAAAAAAATATTATGATAGACATATAAATCCAAAAGACTTCAGTTTAGGTGATTCTTAAAATCAGGACCTAAACCAGGGAAATTCGGGGATCATTACTCAGGGCCTTATAAAATAGTTGGTATTCTTCCAAAACATAATGTAAAAATAGAGACTAAAAAGGGCACAAAAATAGTTCATTCAAATAGACTCCAAATTTCACATATAAACAAATCAACCAAGGAAAACAAGCCAAAATAGAAAAAAAGGGAGAGAGGAAAAAAATAATATAATATAAAATAAAATGAGATAAATCATAAAATAAAATATATATATTATGAAACAAATAATAGATAATTGAACAAAAGGAACATATAATGAAATATTTTCTGATTACAGAACCGAAAACATGATGCATTCTTCTCTGTTATCACTGATATTCTTAACAATAACTAATCCAGTTACAGCCATCATAGGATACTACTGCAGAGCAAGATCTCTTAATATAACCACTATATTTTTATTAAGCGTGGAAGAATGTGAAATGCCTTCTACAAAAATAAACATAACAAGAAAATACATTCAATTATTACAGTTAAATACCTATGAAACTGCACAAGTGGTTCAATGTAAAGTCCAAGTAGACCGAACTGTTTATTATTGTGGAATGCATTCACACAATTCCATAATAGAGAATGGCGCAATAGAATATTTAATGGATGCAAGCCAACAAACGTGTTATGATTTGCACAAATGCGGTACATTTTACTTTGACAATTTACATGTATTTCGAGATATTAAAGTTAATCAAACCACAGTTAGACCCGCTATACTTGCAGGAAGCGTAGATCATAATGGAGAATGTACCTATGGTAGTTATTCTGATGCTTATGGAAGCTGGAGTTCCGTAGTTGTCCAAGCTAAAATAAAAGTAACTTTACAAGAATATACCGCTTCTGTCGACTTAGATAATAACCAAATAATATTACGTAGTGGCGTTAGATGTATTTTAGGTAGTGAACATTGTATAGATTCTGAAGGAGGATACACTTTTTGGGAAAGTATACCTAAAGATGTATGCAAATTTAATCGGTATCAAATATTATATGAAGGAGCAGCTAATCAAATTGAAGGTGAAATAGAACAAACTTTATACTCGTTAGTATCATAAGACATTGCTTTCGCGTTAATATCCAAATATAAACGTAATCTATGTGGTTACGAAATTATAGTTACCGAACACCCAAAATTATTTGTTTATGTTGTCGAAAATAATGCATTTTTCCTAAGTAAGAAAATATCAATGAATAACCTAGATATATTTGCGTATGTAGTACGTCACATAAAAGTACAATTAAGTCGTATATACAAGGATGTTGTCGTACATCGCTGTAAGCAAGAAAGAGAAATTTTGAAAAATGCACTTGCAATTGCTAGTCAATCTCCCGATCAGTTTGCCTATAATCTCATGAAAGGACCCGGATATATGGCTGTAGCAGCAGGAGAGGTAGTGCACATCGTTGAGTGTATGTTATATCGCAATTACGTAGCCGTGACGTGTAGTTTTAGAGTATGTATGATCATTCATTTATTAATAATTATTATAGTGACAGGAACTTACCTGGGTTATTATTTCGAGTTAAATTGGCTGCTTAGCTCTATCTCGATGAAGTATATGTGAGGTCCGTCGGTAATGATGCACGAACACTCGATTTAAGTAATTATTTATTTATTCAAGAACAGAAATGATTTCTCAAAAATAACAATAGATAAAATGTACGTTATTCGGCCGTCGCGCATCGCGAATCAGCTCGTAAGAACTTTAACAAATTTTAATGCTATTGAGTAGTCGCGCGTCGCGAATCAACTGCCGAAAAGTCGAGTCTCTGTTTGGACATTGACTTTTCGGCCTGTATTAATGTATTGAGTAATCAGAAAATCAAAATGTCGGGCGCCCCAAATTTTTGGACTACTCATCTTTTAATTTCGCTGAGTTTGTATTTCGTAAAAATGCCGTTCGTCGTTTATACATTATTTCGTTTTCAATCGTTTGCTGATGAAATCAAAATGAAGAAATATTTACGTCTCAGGACGTAACAGTATACCCGTGGATGTGAAAGTATCGCAAGGAGACGAATGTTATGCTGAACTAAAAGTAATCCATAACAACCATACCAAATTCTTATCTCCTAAAACACATATTTTGAAAGCTTATGGGACAGTAGTTGATTGTAATGCTCTACTACCCACATTCTTTTATTTCAATGATGACTGGTATAAATTTTTACCAAGAGCAGTAGAAGCAAAAACTCCCACCACTCTTAAGCCTTTTTCTGTATTAACCTGGAAATACCAGAATATTCCCTCACTAGCCACCAGCGGAATATATACAGAAAAGGATCTACAAGATTTAATGAACAGAATCCTGTTCCCCTTGGAACAACCTGCAGTAATAAGTGATGTAACCAGAGAAATTCGTGGACACACCATAAAAGACAGTAACGGAATAATTGCAAAGTTAATGAACGAGAATGTAATGGAGCAGTTAGTAGTTAATACTTGGAACAAAATGTGGATGAAATTTATGACCTTTGGTACTTTCAGTGCCGGTATACTTGCAATTATACTAATTATCCAAACTATTAAAAAATTAATAGAAGTCCTCATCAATGGAATAACTCTACATAGCATTTTTGGATGGTCTTTTCATCTGATTGGGGCCATATGGAATAATTTAACTACCTTTCTGATACATTTAGCACCAAAACCCACAGAAGCGAAAAGGGATGTAGAATCACCAGCAAATATTGCCACCGCTCCTGGACAGGAGTTATATCCGACTCCACATACAACAGAAAATGAAATAACACAACGCAACCAGAGTAATTCGATTCCAATCACAATCTCAAGCAGTTAAACCATCGTTTGGGTTTCTCCCATGTTAGGGCAAGATCTTCGATATTAATAAAATATAAAATATAATGATAAAACCTTGATTACAGTATGAAACGACAAGATCCTTATAATTATAATAAATATTTCGATTGCTCTTCCTCGTTGCACTCCTCTAGTAATCGTTTAAGTATGGGGGTGTGACGGCCAGTCGTAACTTAGTTCTTTTTCAATATTAATTAATAGAAATAAATATGAAGAACGGAGCGGAAATCTTCCTGATTTCCCACGATGAAAACGCATTCGAGATAAAGAGTTTATATAAAACTTGATAGTGGCCCGAGCCTGCGACGCTCTATCCTGCTTTGTCCCACGCGAATGTGTTGACAGGAGCCTACGATCATCGCGTATACATCGTGAAGCGTTATCGCGCTGATAATGGAAGGGGGCCATAAAAATGCAGTTTATCTTTTTTTTTCCCACCGAATAAAATTCGGTGGGAAAGAAAATATCCGTAATATTAAATAGATTTTAATCAAATTTGTAAGTTATTATAATGCTCATCTTTTAGTCACCAAATAACCAATAAATAATTTTATATTAGAACAATAATGCATTTTATAATAAATCGTAGAAGTTTTGGATTTTTCTAAATATTTATAATAATTGAATTATTGTAATAATCACTATGTATCGTTAAAATTAACTAAGTTTAGTACGATTTTGTATAAGTAATTGTAAACTATAGCGTTACTCTTGCTCTTAAAAGTGGCACTCCGAGAGCCATCTCTGGAGAAAAGGGCCCAAGTTAAAAAGGGACCGCCCTTTCTCTCTCTGAAAATTCATGCCCACAGACCAATAAAGAAATCCTAGATATGATTAGAAAATTTCCCACCAATACAAAATTTGGCCGTTATCGCTTCATAGGCCTGAGGAAAGGGATTTCCACCCAACCAGCCACTGCTTATAAAAAGCTCTGTACGAGACTGGAGGGTGGTGTGAGTACCAGGAAGTGCATAACAAGAAGTGACTACCAGTGAGTGAGTGCCGGAGGAAGCATCAGAGAAGAAAATTTTGAAGTCAGCCAAAATTCAATTAAGAAGTCACCCAACCACATCCAGAATAGAGAGAAAGAGAGAGAAAGAGGTCAAAGAGCAGAGAGAGCGCAGCCTTAATAACAAGTAATTAAATAAAATAAAAGTAAGTAAAACCTTATATCTGGCTATCCTTTTCTTTCTTTAAGCCATCCGTTTTTTGGAAATTCATTAAGCGTGAGTCTGGTGAATTTTCATTAAAGTCCCTTAAGAACTTAAGTGATACATGTTATATACATTTGTGACGAGAGCAAGCAGTACGCTTGCTCCTCGTCTGCCCTCCTTCTCTCTCTCCCTCTTATCGCTCGGCATGGCGACGTGGTCACCGTTCGGCGCATATATTTATTGCGCCTAACCATTGGCCTTTATGTTTTTCCAGCCGCCAAAGATTGCCGAGCAAGATTGAGAGCGCCCGAAGAAGCAAGAGCGCAGCGACTATGAGGTAGAGAGAGACAGAGATTTTTTGATTGATTGATTAATCTTTATTAAACCATGGGGTAGGACCCCGTGTGGTTGGAAGAAATACACAGTTGACAATATATAATAGTGATAGTGACAATAGCAGTATTGTAAGCGTACAAACGGCATGTTTTAGCAAGCGGATTGTTGCAAGACAGCAGTCGAATCTAGTTGATACATAGAAGTGCAAGGCAGCGCAAATGTACATGTAGAGACTAAAGCTAATTATATAATCTAAGAATACAACTAAGAGAACCTCAGAGAGGTGCGCACGAGCTTAATATATAAACTTAATTTAACGCAGTGGGAGGGGGCATGATGATGGCGAATGATCTCTTCCAGGACTCAGTGCGTGGAGCACGAAAGTGGAAGGCCGCGGGTATATTGCAAATAGAGCGGCGGGCGATAGTAAGTTGGTTCAGTAGTGATATGTGGTCAGTCAGATACGACGGACCATTGTTACAAACGACCTAATAAAATAGTTTTGCGAGGGCTAGTTGACGTGTCGATGAGAGTGTGAGCCAACGTAGTTTCAGACGGTGGAACGTAACATGAGAGGTGAGGTTATTATTTGGTAGGAATGGGATGTTACCAGAGACGAATCGGACACAGGCATTTTGCGCCACCTGGAGGTCACGAGTACGTGTCTTGTCAAGATCCATGAAGACGGTGGACGAGAAGTTTAGCACAGGGAGTACCAGTGACTCAACCAAAGTCTTGCGGAGAGCAAGCGACAAAGAACGGCGATAGAATTTAAGAGAGCTGAGAGAGCCGTAAACTTTCCTCACTACGTCTGAAGTGTGTGACTTCCATTGGAGCGTAGGAGAGAGGGTGACCCCAAGGCTCCTTGCCGCCATCACGAAGGGGATCTTATGTCCGTTGACGGTGATGCAAGGCAAAGTGGTGAGGTCAAGGGCAGTCACATACAATTCGCTGCCCAAAATCATAGCCTTCGTTTTGGCAAGGTTGAGATCAAGGCCATTGCTCAAGGCCCAATCAGCCACCGCTTGTGCATCTCGCTGGGCCTCCACGATGCCACGCTCAATGTCCCGCGGGGAACAATGCACATATATTTGCGTGTCATCCGCATAGATGATATACTTGGCAGATAACAAGACCATCGGAAGGTCGTTGATGTAGATTGCAAAGAGTAGAGGGCCAAGGACACTCCCCTGCGGGACACCGGTGGAAGCGCGGAGCCACTCAGAGACAACGCCTCCCGCATCTACCACTGCCTGAACGCGATCCGCCAAATAGTTGAAAAACCATTTGAGTGCTTTGTCGGAGAGGTTTATATTGCGCAGTTTGGTGATCAGTCGCAAGTGGCAGATGCGATCAAAGGCTTTTGAGAAGTCAAAAAGCACGAGGATGGTGAGAAGCCTGTTTTCGGTAGCAAACCGAACATCGTCGAGAAGACCAAGGAGCGCGGTCTCGGTAGAATGTCCCCTTCTAAATCCGGCTTGGCGGGAGTCGAGCAGGTGATGCTGCTGAAGGTAGGCTGACAATTGACGATGGACGAGGCGCTCGAAGAGCTTCGAGGGCTCACATAGCTTAGCAATAGGTCGTGTGTCCGAAAGGGAGGTAGGAGACTTCACTTTGGAGAGCGGGACAATTTGCGTGCGCTTCCAGAGCGTGGGGAAAAGTGAGTTGGCAATTGAGTGATTAAAAAGCATGGTGTAGTACGGAAGGACAGTTTGCGAAACCATCGAGAGCATTCTCAGCGAGATCCCGTCCTCTCCTTTTGACTTTGAGTGGGCATCCGCGAGAACATCCTCCACGTCCTTGACTGACACCTGGTTTAGATTGAATTGGGGAAATGAGAATGAGCGAGAGAGTGGTATCGATGTGAGATTGTCGAAGCAGGAAAGAGTAATAGGCGGAAGCTGGTTAACGATTTTGGCGAAGTGACAGTTTAACGCTGTGGGTGAGAAAAATGATAGTGGAGACGGCATGGATTTTTGTGCAATGCCGAGACAGCGAAGCTCTCTCCATTTGGTCTTGGGATCTGTGGCAGATGCAAGTTTGGCCGAGATGTGGTTATTTTTTGCAGTGTCAAGCTGGTTTGAAACACGGTTTCGAAGGTCTTTGTACCTCCGAATGTCACCTGGAAGCGCAGTTATTTTTGCTCGCTTGTACGCCGCCGTGCGAGCACGCATGAGGATGCGAATGTCAGCTGATACCCACGGCTTATCCTTGGCAGACAGTTTTGTCTGGCGAACCGGGGCAAGGGTGTCGAAGGCTTTTAGCACGGCGTTTGAGAGGAAGCGTTCGAGTGAATCCAGGGACATTTGAGTTGGATCAGTAAGAGTAGTCTACGGTGATGGATACTGTACGGCAACGCCCTCGGCAACCAGTAAATTTAGCTGTACTGTGTCAACACTTTTCAGTTTGCGAATGAGGATGGTTTTCGTGACTGAGGGGGGAACCGTGGCGTAGATAGAAAGCTCGATAAGGTCGTGACAGTCAATAAATGGGGCCGGCGTTTTTGAAAAGGAGCGGATATCTGTGTCATTTTTAATTAAGAAGAGGTCCAGAAGAGTGTGAGAAGCATGACCATCCTGGAATCGATGACAAGTAGGCAGCATGGAGACGACTTTTAAGGCGTAGCGCTCGATTTGTTCTCGGAGCACGTTGACGTAGTATAGTGTGTGCGATAAGAGA
The DNA here is from genome assembly GCF_024137745.1 of Phymastichus coffea. Classification (NCBI taxonomy): domain Eukaryota; kingdom Metazoa; phylum Arthropoda; class Insecta; order Hymenoptera; family Eulophidae; genus Phymastichus; species Phymastichus coffea. Next base: position 2,248,001 of record NW_026706827.1, read on the forward strand.
TTGCAGTTGAAATCCCCACAAATTATCACGTCATGATAATTTGGGAGAAGAGGGACAATAGTTTGGAAAAAATTCAGTGGAGCCAACGCAGACGGGCGACGATAGACTACAGCAAGTAGAAGTTTTGCATGTTGTTCTCGTAATTCCACCACCAAAAATTCTGACGCATTATAGTCATCAGGATGCGATTTGGCAATTATGCGAACGGAGAAGCTGTCACGAATGTAGAGAGCAACACCACCACCTTCCATGGCTGAGCGATCATGTCTAAATAGGTTGAATCCAGAGAGAGAGAGGTGAGAGTCAGCCACAGTATCCTTTAGGAACGTTTCTGTGATGGCAACAGCGTCATAGTGTGAGTGGGATACTCTGTCCTCAAGAAGGGCGAAATGGCCGCCGTGGTTCAGGCGGTTCACATTTGTGTGTGCTACACAGAAAATGGGAGGGGGGCAACAATTGGGGGCTCTATTGACCCTGAGGGTCAATCAATGGTAGGTGGATTTCCCATAGTGCATTCAGTGGGAAGGGATGCATCATCTGCAATGTGGGAAAGTTGACGGTAGTTCGTCCCACTTGAGAGTGAAGGCTCCACCGTATCCATTGCCACTGAAGACATTCGAAGGGCAGCATCGGGACTGATGCTCGGATGATTTAGAAGTGGGGGTTGGCCAGTGTGAGAATTGGAGGATGCTGTAACAGCGGATGAGGGATGAGCAGGCAGAACGAGGAGCAGATGCGGACCAGAGTTTTGCGTCGTTTTCCGGCCACGGTTTTTCTGCAAGCATTTTTGTTGGTGCGTGGCTTGCAGGTGTGGTAGCTGGGGCTGTTGGAGTGGCTGATGCTGGGGTTGGGCATGGAGCGTATGGGGCTGGTGGTATTGTTGCTGCAGGGACGGGGGTTGTTGATGAAGCTGTTGAGACAATTGGGGTGGCGGATGCTGTAGTTGCTGACTATGCAGAGGTTCCTGTTGTTGCTGCCGTTGAGGTGGTTGCTGCTGCTGTTGCTGTGGTTGCTGCTGCTGTTGCTGTGGTGGTTGTTGCGCTTGTTGGTATTGTAGTAGTGAACGTTATTGTAACTGATGCGGGTATTGATGCTGATTACTTTGTGGTTGCTGCAGTCGCTGGGACTTTCGTGGAATGAATGGTCGAGAGCCACGAGTAGGGGTAATAGCGTTGAGTGAGAGGTTTGCTGAGCGATTTTGATTTTGATTGGGGGGGGAGAAGGTGTAGATCCTCCTCGCAGAGAATCGGCAAAAGCTCAGAATTAAATGTCGGTCGCACGAAGATACGTAGATTGCGGACTACAGAACGGAGATAGCCAAGAGATGTGCAGGCAGCTCTAGCTTTTGTGAGGAGATCGTAGATGACTTTGGGGTAGACTGGGCGCACGTAGACAGGGGTGCTTCCACCGCACCCAAAAATGGATAGGGCGGTGAGCTCACGAATACGAGCTGTTGCAGCGATAACGCGATCGCGAGAGGAGGTTGATGAGAGGTAGAATGAGAAAGTGATAAAAGGGGGGCGTGGGTGAGAGGACTCTGCGGGGGCGTCAACATTTTGTTGAGCATTTTGGTAGCGGTTTGGCTGATACCATTCTCGGGTGGCCTCGATAGCAGGCATGTCATGGCCGTGGCCAAAACCAAGGGCGCTTAATATGTAGCGAGCGGCATCATACAGCGAGCCATTAAACTGCGAGGGGAGCCCGCGAACCATAACCTCTGGGGTATCAATGTGTGCAGCAAGTTTATTGTTGATATCGTTTTGTTTGACGGAATGCTGGAGAGTGGAGCTGATAGAGTTGATATCGCTTCTGAGGTCTTGGAATTCCTCGAGGAAGCCAACAAACCAAGTAGGTGGTTTATCAGACATGATTGGCTCTGATGTAGGCTTAACCTGTATAGTCTGGTGAGAGGCAGTAGAGGAATTCTCCAACGATGCAGGCGAGGATCTGTCTACAGTTGTAGAATTGCGGCGTAACAATGGAGGACCCAGGCAATGGAGTTTCGGTGCGTGTAAGCTAGACAGAGTGGGCGAGGCGAGCCGCTTCTTGGAGAGATAAGGTAAGAGGGACGCACCAGCGGCCGGTGGACCTACTGGTGAAGACTGGGAAAGAGCCTCGACGACAGACGCCAACGACGAGTCGCTGCTACTTGTATGTTGATGACTCCTGCAGATGAATGGTTCAGATCCTCTGGGACGCAGTGACGGCGATACACAGTCGATATGAAGGAGCGCGTTACATTCAGTGCATAAAAGAGTATTGTCGATACGGCGCAGGGAAAACAGGCATTTAGCGCATTGACTGGACATAGAACCAGGCCGGTGTAGACAGACAGGGGAAAGCTACTTGAGCGAGAGATGCTGGCAGAGGCAACAGTTGATTGTCCGAACGTAGAGAGTTTGACGAATTTCGAATTTCGCGGGTGATTGCGTGCCAAGCAGACTCTAGCCAGCAACTTTTCCCAGCTGAGCAGGTATACAAACGTACAGGCTAAATGTAAACATAAACACAGTATATGGAAACTCAGCAATACTTATAAGAACGTATTATATGAAATGCACGATAACGCAAGGGAACGCAAGGGAATACAATAATGCAAATTTATGCAACGCATATAAGGATGCAGATAGGCATGCACGAGATTTGTGTTTTTTCTCTCTCTCTCACCAACATGTAGGTAGAATGCAGTCGAGAACAGCTACGGCAGGTTGGAGCAAAGTCGAGTGTGTTCAATGAGTGCAGCAGCAACGATATGCAGCTAATGCAGTGGACGCAGATGAGAGCGTAGTGTGTAGTAGCACAGATGAAACCGTAGTGTGTAGAAGCGTAGGTGTGCAGAAGCGTGTGTGTGTAAGGCGTTGTTGCTTAAGTTTGTAGGTTATGTTGTGTAGCCGGGTATTTAATCGCCTCCGCGGCTCGAAAAAGGCAATAAAAATTGCGATTTATTGCCCAGGCATGAGAGCCGCAGTTGGCGAATACCCTGCAAAGTGAGTTTTCACTCCAAGAAGGAAAACAAAATGAGTAAGGCAGAGTATTGACGGAGCGCAAGAAAGAGGTGTTGTACGTCCCACAGAGAGAGAGAGAGAGAGAGAGAGAGAGAGAGAGAGAGAAAGTTAGCGAGCATGCTAGAGTGCGCGTCTATGCACGCACTATGCAGGTTTAGGCCGGCGTGTGACGCGCGACCAATTAGCGCTTTTGTCGCACGCCGCCTAATGAGTAGGCTTGGTGGGAGAGCCCGGCGAGAGCGCGAATGCTGACCATGCGTCAAGTCGCGTGAGGTAGTTCCCGGAAGAAAGTTGAGGAGAGAAGTTGGAAGTAGCAGCGCGATGAGAGAAGAAGAAACACACGTGCAGCAGTGACCAGACCAGGGCGAGCCGAGGCAACGTGTGGAGGCAACACCTGCAGCAGGGCATTCAGTGTCGCCCTCGCCGCCATGCACTGCATGATTTCCAGTAGGTTTACCACGGGCTACGCCGAGGAAGACGTCCAGCCAGCGGCCAGGTCAACTCCCCGTTGCCGGCTCATCGCCAAGGACAAAGGTCAGGTTATCTCTCTCTCCCGGTATTTCTCTCTCTCATGGTGATGCGCGGCCGCGTAGGAACGATAGGTAGCCAGGCGATCACTTGCCGGCTACGCTTATCGTAATGCGGTAGAGAGGTTTCAACGTATTCTTTCCTTTGTAAGGAGGTAAATGGTCAAGGCGATTTAGTCACCGGGCCATTCGTCCTCCCGCGTTAGTTTAAGTTGTTCTGTATATGTGCGCGTGATGTAAACGTTATTGTAACTGATTTTGTATTTGTTTGTCTGAATAGATTTAAGTTGTATGTTCCAAGTAAAGAAAATTATTTATTCGTTCGACCTATCCTCTCGTTCCCCGATTGTTAAAGAGCGAAAGTGCCTCTCTTACTCTCCCCTTAATAAATTAGTGACGTCAATGCCGAATAAGGTGCTGCCCCCGTTACACATTTAATTTATAAAAGTATATTAGGACATGGGAAAGAGAGACATAACGAGTAGTAGTCGCACTCGTTATAATAATAGCTGACATTTAGAACTATACTGTAGATTATGGTTGTAAAATATTGTATTATTTTTTTTAATTATGATATGTGTTCAGTGCTTAATAGTTATCGTTGTTAACAACAACAAAATTTGAAAAATTGTTGAGTTTAGAATCAAACCGATCTCTGGGAAATCATTTAATTTTATAACTAAGTTCATGCGAAATTATCTTGATTTTTTGTATTTTTTGTATAAATATACAGTTATATGATGTGGTTATGTTGTTTGCTTTTGTTTATATGCTAAGATATCGAAACGTATCAATTATGAAATTACAATCTTAAATACCTTGCTTTACTTTTACATAAAGATTGTTTTATTCGATCACAAAGAATACGGCTGAGGGGATTATTTTCATCCGACTTTCTACGTCTTCTACAATGCTTAAAAGATTGATTACCCGCCACAGTTAGCAGGTTTTTTGTTTTTTCGCTTTCGGTATCGTTCGATCAAGATCACCGTGCTTAGCCCTAGTCTCTCATGATAAGATGTGTCCCATGATCAAAGCATAAGTTTAATCTCAGAGAAGAAAATTGATAATTCAGCCCAACTTTCTCATAGCGAGATGTGCTCTATGAGTCGTGCGTAAATTATAAAAGGATAAGAAAATTTGCTAGGCTAATAACTTAGAGAATATACTTAGGTTTAATGCTAAGTCTTTTTAATCTTAACTAGGTTGGTGCGGGGTAAGGGGGTCGTTGCCATTTACTCAATGTATAAGCGGTCAGGGTTGCAACTGCAGAAAACAAAACTTGTTTTTAATAATCCTATGATAAAGGAAATATAATAGTAATATTGCAATTTCATTGTTTGAATATTTATAAAAATGTATTAAAAATTGTCATAATTCGGGCCAGAGATGTGGTAATAATGCAAATTTAATTTATTATATTGTTATACGACTGGCTCCAACTAAGATTTATGCTATACTATTGCAAAGATATTTCAGGAAGTATGCCAATATTTCTATAAATATATAAATTTTTTATCGGTCTTTTTCACCTAGCATTACAACTTCTGCTAGCATGTACATGTCAATGCAGAATATTTACACATGCAAAATTATAACCTCGAAAACACATACGAGTGAGAAAAGTAAACAGTAGTTTATAGTTTCCTATTTTAAGATTTTGAAATGGAAACTTTGGATTTTGAAGAGCATTCGGGTAAAGTACTTCGTGATAAAAAAGGCAGTTTAGGTCGTACAAAAAAATAAAAACTCTTAAAGTACGCGTTAATAATGAAAAAAACGAAAAGCCCTTTCAATTGTAAACAACGAGTGTAAAATCAAAATCCTATCTGCAACTACCGAAGGCATGCCGCAAGGGCACAGAATTTGTAGTTTTTCTCATTTAGCGGAAACAATATTTTACGAATTCTATAAAGAACTTTAGAAATTAATGCGTGAGCGGGTTGATTAACGAATAACTCGGCGGATGCGGAACAATAAATATTTTTATTAAACTTAGTACATATGACTATGAGCATGCGAGTTAGCGAGAGCACTCGTGCAAACGTGCAAGCGCTGCGGCCATGCATACAGAAAGAGAGAGAGAGAAGGAGGCGGATGCGCAGTTGCGCGGTTCGAGCGCCTCTGCTTCCTTGCATGACGTTGTAGGTGCTGCCGACTAGCGTCCGAAGGGGGAGACGATTGAGTCCTCACAGGTACTCCCCCTCTAAAAGCTTCCGTAGGCAGCGATGAGAATCCGATGTTTATCCCAGGAGTATGAAAAACTAAATTTTTCTAGATAACCGTGATGCCTCTAGGTCTCTTTTATAACCATGGCCGTACTGCTGTCGGCTGTTGTTTCAGTCCATCGTTCCAACGTTTGAGTTATTTTGAAAAAGTGGTTAATAGCAGACTATTGAACTTTGTTGTTTTTTAACATAGATTTTTATTTGTTGTACTTGATAAATACACAAGATGTAACGGTGCCGGTGGATTCGACCTGCACCGTGTGTCCCCCATCTCTCCCTACCATCGGCGTGGACTCATGGCAGACCTATAGCACATAATTCACGTGCCTGATGCCTGCCTTTATGTTTTCAGCATCGCCACCGCAACGAGCAAGAAGAAGAAAGATAGAGAGAGGCAGTGGCATTGGTCGACAAGAGCGCCTGTTACTATGCGCTCTTATAGGAGAGAAAGAGAGAAAGTGAAAGAAAGAGAGAGATGAGAGAGAAAGAAAGAACACGATTAGTGCAGGCAGGCGCGTGACACTAGCCGCACTTGACGGTGCCGCGTGCCGCCGATTAGGCAAGAGAGTGGGGAGAGCGTGAGAAGCAGTCTCTCACGCACTCGGAAGCGTACTCGCGACGGGCAGTAGAAGGTGGCCATTAGTAGAGAGAGGTGTGCTGACCCCTTGCAGTCAACCGCAAAAGATAAGAGGGAACCGAGACGACATTAGTATCGGCTACGGATCCAGCCCATCTTTCGTCGAGTTCTTCCAACTACGGACAGATTTGCCTGCAATCGGATGCCATCACCATCTTCGGCGAGGCCCTGCATCGAAGATCGTCAATCGTCAGGTCAATTTCTAATCTCTCTCTCTCTCTCTAATTCTCACTCTAAGGCTACTCACGGCTTGTGCGCTGCGCCAGGCTCTCACGGGCCGGCGCGGCTGTTCGGTTATTAGCCTAAGTTAGATTATATCGAGTCGGTATCGAGATGGCAAGGCGCTAACGTGCCGGCCATCTCTTTTAGCGATCGTAGATTGTAGTGTAGATAATAAGACGCGCGTTTGAATGTCCGAACTGTATGCTCAGGGTAACATGATGTAATAAAGGGTTTATTAAGATATGAGGAATGATTATTGCGTCCACCTTTCTCTTTACCTTGTCAGGAGCGATATACCGCCTCCCTTGCCCTCCCCCCTTCTAAATAATTGGTAATAGCGATAGGTGCATCGGCGTTGCAAGCCGACTCTATTACAAAGATGATAATTTTTAAGTAATCTGTAACGTTTTTTCTGTAAGTTATATGAAAGGTTAGATTTTTCCTTGAGAGTTTTTATGTTCTTATTTGAAAGTGATCATCAACAAAATTTTGTGCAGACTTTTGAAATAAGTTTTGCAAAATAAATATTACAATATTCACACCACTTGATCAAGTGAAAAATAGGCATCTTTACGGTTTGATGCTGTGAGTTGTGAAATAACTTTTACGTGTACAACTTCTGTGTATTATTCAGTTCAACGCTGGGACTTATTCAAAGGTGACAATGTTTATTTTGATTCTGATAATAATGCATTATGAATCCATGAATGTCATGAATTTCCTATAAGTTTTAGGCACATTATCTACCACAGTGTACAGGAGTGTAAGATTAATATCAAATTAGTATCCATGCTACAAAATCATGTGTTAGACAGTAAGGAGCTTGCATTTATTGACATATGTTTTATCAACAAAAGATGCTATCGCTGTGGATTGAAGGTTTAAATTTCCTCTGGTCGAAGGCATGGAAAATTTCACAAAATCCTTTATGATTTGTAACACACCACTTTGCTTTCAACTATCATAAATGAGAATTCATTCAATATTTATTCAGTTTTAGGTGAACATTTTTTCAGCATCAAAGATCAAGGAATTACGCTTCTTTATATTACTTCTGAAAGTTAGAAAGATATGCATGATGAACTTTTGTAGTCTAATCATCAAAAGTTAACACGCTGGAAGACAATCTGCATGACAGCACACTCAGAATCATGATGGTGTTTGCTATTCGTCAAAGCTATGTTTTCTTTCTTGTAAATCAACATTTGTTGAGTATCATTATCTATAATTTTCTTTAAATTTCTAGGAACAACATACAAAGCTACAACTAAATATATGTCCATGAAATGTGTCAACCCAAAGCTTTCAAAAAACTATGCCTGCTGATGACTATAGGTGAATGGAAGATTGATCAGCCGTAACTGTTTATAGACATCAAAGCTGTTAAGGTGCTTGTCGTTGTTTAAATTCTGAATGACAGCACACCCAGAACCATGGTGTGTTTGCTTATCGTCCAAAATTTTTTTGCTCACATGTGTATGCCCTCCTAAAAATTAGAGGGCAAGTTCTAGGGTCAGAACTGGTATCAGAAATAGTATCAGAACTGATGACAGATCTTACATGAGTTCTCACCTAAGTTCTGGTGGTCGGATTTCGACTCACGGAATTACCGTACAGGATGAGCTCTTGGGTGAGAACTTACATCAGAACTTACGTTAGAACTTGCCGACTATTTAAATAAAAAATGTTAATCATTTGCTGTTAACATCTGCATGAAAGGATTCATCGACAAGAAAATCAAAGGATTTCACATTGCTATTCGTGTACTCTGACCCAGATACAAATATACATACGATTCATTGCGAGTTTGTGCAAGTTTTTTTCATGTTTATTTTTTATTGGTTGGGTAAGCATACTCGCGAAGGTTTTCTTTAGAAAGACAAGAAAACCTGTCCTCTAACATCTGCATGCGTAGAAGAGAGAAAGATTTAAACAAAAGCTGTGCGATAATTATTTAGTCAATTGTTATTTCAATAGTGAATATAATTTTAGTGAAGTACATCCTCGATGAGATCTTCATCGTCTTCTCCTTCGTCAAACTCGCCTTCATTGTCACTATCAACATCCTCAAAAACATTGTCGACTGGATATACGTTGCTCCATTATGGAATAACCGTAAGGTAACGCGACGAATCATTTCTGGACTGGGGACAAATTTATGAACTTGATTGTGACATCCATTCAATTTGAGGTGTTCCTTCGTGTAAAAAGTCGATTTTACAGAGGTCAGTGACAACAAATTTCTGTACATGTTTTTCAGGTATTTTTCAAAACTCCATATCCGTTCGGGCTGAGCGCTGCTATGAGGTGATGCTAAGACATTCAACGCAAATTCCGCTAATTCTCGAAATGCATTGACTCCATTCTCAATCAGATTTCCAACATAAAACCAAAAATAGTCGGTTCTCATAATTTCAAACGGATGCCTTGGATGAATATTTGCTAAGTATTGCGGCTAACGATCGTATTGTTCTTGAAGTGCTTGCTCGTTGACATTTAGAGGAACAGCCCGAGGAAACAAAATCATCAAGTCGTGAATGGCTTCCGGATATTCGTCACGGTACTCCATTGACCGGGCATTGTTTTTTGATAATGCTTCTACGCATTGGAACGGCTGCCATAGAATTACCAGTCGCTCCAGCCATTCAGTGGCGAGCCGAGTAAGATAATTCCGGATAAGTCCCATCACTCTTTGATAGTCTTCAGCGGGCAACTGTTGAGCTGCAAGAAAGCAGCATGAAACATGATTACAAAATAAAATAAGTTAGTGTGAATTTTTTATATATTTCGAGAGCTAAACAGTTTAGGAAATGCACACAGAATTTTTTGAGGTATATAGATAGGGACTATTTCCAAGGTTTTTCAATATCATTAGTAGAGCCCTAAACAATTGATTTGCCATCAAGAAAATTACATTAAAAATAAGCTGTATAATAAACGTACCGATCTGTCGAGCATCATCTCCTATTTGCATGTCATCTTCAGCTCTGAACAATACTTCTAGTTCTGGGTCTATCTCCATTAAATTTTCGATATTTTCGACGTGCATATAACATAGTAAGATATCTCGATAATCCTCGTTTATTCTAGCATAGATTTCTGGTAGTATGACCTCTTCGGTCTGCATAAATCCATTGAAATCTTCCATAACTTCAAGAATGAAGATACAAAATTTTACAAGACACTAGATGGCGGGGGTTTCCAGAGTATTACGTAGCAATACTGCCTGTTGGTTCATTGGTTCTTGTGCCAATACGGCAACGATAGCTGCCCTTTGTTCGTCAAGTCTTTCGAGTGCAGGTATCTTTGTAAGCCAACGAGAATTGACAAATCTTAATAATCTATGAATATCCATATTCAGACGAATTTGTTGTTCCCTGAGTGCGTGCAGTCTTTTATATGAACAAAACCAATTATAGACATCGACGAGCAGATCTTGAATAATAAACAATTCATCACAAGAATGTCTTTCGCACAAAGCGGCTTTATGACATGGGCAATTGATAGATAGGAAGCCTGGAAAATGAGCGATGAATCTTTGTGCAACTGAGTTTGCTACCCCAACCATAGTGTTACAGCCGTCACTTCCCAGTGCCATTAAATTTTCATGAGGAAGAGCTACTCTGTCTGCTTCATTGTCTACTAAAAGACGACCAAACATAGAATTTATCATGTTGTTGTATAGTGCTTTGGCAGTTTCAGCGCTATGTTCATCGTCGTTTCGATAAATTCGTATTATATCAAATACTAGCGTAAGAATTTTATAAGAATTATGATGAGGAACCCTCACTAGCAAACAGCCGTGTTTATCATTGTCGACGCTTGTAGAATCGTCGTATAACGCTGTGAACCGATTATCTGTCAGTAATTGAACTAATTCTTGTTGATGAACAGGAACTATCACGTTGTTTATGATTTTTGACATGTCCCATCGACTAAGATTCATTTCTTGTAGTGCACCTGGGTATCTATAAATCTGTTTAATCAATGCCAAGAGGGTGTTCATTTTTCTGTAGGCTATACCTTCTGTGGCAAAAAAAGTTGCCAATAAAATCTTTATTGTTGCAACTTCATTTGCAAACTCTTCTCTTGTTAAAAGATGATCATGGATATCATCAATTGGTATCTCATAATGAGGCATGTTTATTTCTCTATGCCTTCGTGATCTTTCATGACCTCTAACAGTTGTTATATTTGCACCAAAATTAATATGACAAACAATACATACTGCACGGGTTCTGTCCATGGCATGTGGCCTTAGCCACATCCATCTATCATTCTCGTTTTCCCAGTTGTACTGGTAATACTGATCGTGCGGACCTGCAGGTCTCTCTGGTAAATCTCGAGCTGGCGCCTGATACCTTGGAGCTCCATGAACTCGATTTGGGTCGTGCAACGTGTGTTGCCTACGGTGAGCCGGAGGTTCAGGTTCTGGTACATCATCATCTTCAGGCTGATGCATCTATGCAAATAATATTCATGAAAACATGAAATTAATTAAATCTGAAATGCTATTTAATTTAGCATTGTTTATTTTCCCCAAACTTCATTATCCTTCCGTCGTATTACGTTAACATTTATGACTGATTCAAATGTTAATTTTGATCGAGTAAAGAGAGTAGTCTACGGAAACTCAAAAAAAACAAAAGTTGTTATTAAGAAAGATACTTTTTTTCAATTCTATTTGATTTTATTTCAATTTTATGTTGATATTAATTACAGGAAAGCAATAAAAATTCTAAGTATGATGAAGATTGCAAAAAAAATTTGAATGGGCTTTATTATACATTTATTCCAATACTCAAAAATATATCCTAAATAAAATATCCTAAAGATTTCACGTTATCCTCTTCCATTAAGTTATCAGAAAAAAATAGCTGTATTGAATTTCTAGCCGTTATATTCACTTATATTTGTTCAAAGCACGTTCTCAGAAAAAAAGTATAAATCAATATTAATAGGAATATCAATCGACCGACAGAGTGCAAGTTTTTAATTTTTTAGTTGAGAATTCAGCTAAAGTAACACGATTACGATAAAAAAAATATATTTATAATAATTTTAGACTTTATGAGATACCAAAAGTTATTTTTCAAACACTCAGAAATTATATCTGTACCAAAAATAAATAAGTCTAAACAGCTGTCTTCTGAGTTTATTGAGTTATGTTTTGCATTATGATTTGTTAATCAATTTTTCAATTGTATGTATATGCGCAACGAATTGTAATTGAATTTTCAAGATTTCACTGAACAGATTTGATTAGATTTTTTAGTCAATCGCTTAGCGGTGAGAAAACTTACTTATTTATTACGAAGAAATATCTTGAGAATATTATTTCATCGTTGTTCATTTTTAATATTTTGCTTGACAGATATAAATATTTTGTGATTTTGTAAGTTACAATAAAAAGCAGTAAACTATCAAGCACCCCCTTTTGCAGGTTATAATAAATTTAAGTAATTATTTGCATTCATTTACAGTTTATAATAAACAAATACAAATTGGACTATAAGAATATTGGTCTACAAGATATTCATCCGATTTTGTTGTAATACAAAAAGAGGAATGGAATGCATTAAATTTTGTTTACCTTTCACTTTGGCAACAAACATTCTATAGTCGCAAAAAATGTTCAACCGGATGAATGAAATTAGGATAATCTATCAATCCTTGTCAACCTTTTTGACAATCAACTCAAAAACAAAGCTGTCTTGTGTTGCTGTCCAAAAATATCTTCATCAACGCGCATCTAGCGCAACATTACGACGGTGTATTCACTATTGAAATAACAAATGACTAAATAATTATCGCACAGCTTTTGTTTAAATCTTTCTCTCTTCTACGCATGCAGATGTTAGAGGACAGATTTTCTTGTCTTTCTAAAGAAAACCTTCGCGAGTACGCTTACCCAACCAATAAAAAATAAACATGAAAAAAACTTGCACAAACTCGCAATGAATCGTATGTATATTTGTATCTGGGTCAGAGTACACGAATAGCAATGTGAAATCCTTTGATTTTCTTGTCGATGAATCCTTTCATGCAGATGTTAGAGGACAGGTTTTCTTGTCTTTCTAAAGAAAACCTTCGCGAGTATGCTTACCCAACCAATAAAAAATAAACATGAAAAAAACTTGCACAAACTCGCAATGAATCGTATGTATATTTGTATCTGGGTCAGAGTACACGAATAGCAATGTGAAATCCTTTGATTTTCTTGTCGATGAATCCTTTCATGCAGATGTTAACAGCAAATGATTAACATTTTTTATTTAAATAGTCGGCAAGTTCTAACGTAAGTTCTGATGTAAGTTCTCACCCAAGAGCTCATCCTGTACGGTAATTCCGTGAGTCGAAATCCGACCACCAGAACTTAGGTGAGAACTCATGTAAGATCTGTCATCAGTTCTGATACTATTTCTGATACCAGTTCTGACCCTAGAACTTGCCCTCTAATTTTTAGGAGGGCATACACATGTGAGCAAAAAAATTTTGGACGATAAGCAAACACACCATGGTTCTGGGTGTGCTGTCATTCAGAATTTAAACAACGACAAGCACCTTAACAGCTTTGATGTCTATAAACAGTTACGGCTGATCAATCTTCCATTCACCTATAGTCATCAGCAGGCATAGTTTTTTGAAAGCTTTGGGTTGACTCATTTCATGGACATATATTTAGTTGTAGCTTTGTATGTTGTTCCTAGAAATTTAAAGAAAATTATAGATAATGATACTCAACAAATGTTGATTTACAAGAAAGAAAACATAGCTTTGACGAATAGCAAACACCATCATGATTCTGAGTGTGCTGTCATGCAGATTGTCTTCCAGCGTGTTAACTTTTGATGATTAGACTACAAAAGTTCATCATGCATATCTTTCTAACTTTCAGAAGTAATATAAAGAAGCGTAATTCCTTAATCTTTGATGCTGAAAAAATGTTCACCTAAAACTGAATAAATATTGAATGAATTCTCATTTATGATAGTTGAAAGCAAAGTGGTGTGTTACAAATCATAAAGGATTTTGTGAAATTTTCCATGCCTTCGACCAGAGGAAATTTAAACCTTCAATCCACAGCGATAGCATCTTTTGTCGATAAAACATATGTCAATAAATGCAAGCTCCTTACTGTCTAACACATGATTTTGTAGCATGGATACTAATTTGATATTAATCTTACACTCCTGTACACTGTGGTAGATAATGTGCCTAAAACTTATAGGAAATTCATGACATTCATGGATTCATAATGCATTATTATCAGAATCAAAATAAACATTATCACCTTTGTGACGTGTTCTGTGCGATAATTTTAGCACTCCCGGACTAGCTAATGTCGACAACAGTTAGCATCGCACCACACGTCGCAGGAGGAGTTCCGGTTAGCTCAGGTATACGCAATCGCAGCGCTAGCGATTACCCGCGGAGAGGCGTGTGTTCGTACTCCTGCTTAAACCTGCAATGTACATGCAATTGGAAAGGAGGCGGACGCCCAATAAAAGACAGCCCGGAGTTGACTCCCGCATCCCTTTATTGAAACACCATTCTTACAATGCTGAAGGCACGCTTCAACCTTTCGCAGCGGTTGTCGCTGATTCCGCTTCGGCTCGCCTCGCCTCGCCGATGTACAAATTAGCCGGCTCCGCCGAGCCGGCTCTCGCACAGCTATGTGCTTGTTTGGGAGAGAGAGAGAGAAAGTAAAGTACGGCGATGCTTACGCTTATACGGTGGACATCGCGGTCCTTTCCTCGGGTTGCACTCGCTCGTCCGATATTTCACCTCCTCGATACGCGCTGCCAGGAGGGGCCTTCGCCGCGTGCGCTTGCTGGGCCGACGGTGAAGCTGTCCGTTACGGTCGTTCGTCGTCAAGGCCGCGCGCGGGCGACGGGTCTTCGGCGCCATCACGGGAGATGCGTCGCGTGCCACGAACGGGGCGAAAAAGCCTCGGGGCCTCGCTCGCGTGATATTCGGCGGCCGATATTGTCGCCGCTCCCCACTCCGTTTCTAGTTCGCGTTTCGTGGTTACCCATGTATGCTTGATAGCCGCGAGCGCGCTGCCTTCTCTTCGGTCCTAGCTCTCTCTCTCTCTCTGTACAGGTCGCGAGTTCGTCGGCAGCTCGTGTGCGGGGCTCCTGACGCTTGTCTGTGGTGTCGATATGTGTGACGTCGTAAGCTATCGCTTGCCACGTTACACTGCCCCCGCCGTAATCGAAAACCCGAGGTTTTCGTGCACACGAGATGCGGGAATGCCTGCACCATGTGTTACGTATATTTTATGAAGGAAAAAAGGAATTGTACATTGTGGCAAAAGTAATAGTTATTCAAGGTTACGAGTATTAAAACGCGGTATGATTTTTGTAACACATCGTGTTACTCTCTCTTTCTCTCTAAGGGTTTGTATGGGGCGTGCACTCCTTCATTATGTTTGTTTATTTTTAAATTAATTCTTATCGTGTGCGTTGATGTTATTATTTTTTTTTTTTTTTTATTAATGTTGATATGTTTTAATTTGTACATTTTGGCTTAATACTTACGACTCAAGTCGGTGCTATGACAATAGAATAATAAATATATAATATATAATGGTTATAATAATAATTAAAAAAAAAATGTAATTAATTAACGTAGCATACAAGGAAATAAAAGGATAATTTTTTTGTCGCCGTTGATACATATTTTGTTGTGGCGCGAAATGGTATACAATGGAAAATAATTTTTGTACGGTAACGTCGGTTCGGTTCTTTTTTTTTATGTAAATAATAATGTCTTATTTTAGTTTTGTTAATAATAATCGGAAAGAAAAAAAAGCTTACAGAAACGAAGAACATGAAACCTGTTCACGTTGTTGATTGCCTCTTGACGGCCATCTCCCATTCAAACTACGCGAAAGAAGAAAAGAGAAAAAAAAAAAACGTATTTTTGGCTAGCACTGACACTACCACTTCTTATTTACTGTTTTTCTGTGCGCGTAGCATTCTTCTTTCATATTCTTCACGGTGTGCTCTACTTAGCAGCTCCCGTTGATCTTCATTCTGCGGGTGCCACTGTTTGCTTACCAATTTCTTGGTTAGTAAGTCCCGCAGATTCTCCATCCCGGGGACGTCGTATTTGTTTTTGTAAAACATCCTTCTCGGATTTCCACTGCGGTGCTCGTTCGTCTGGTCGGGTGATCCTCTTTTGGTTACTGTGCTTGGTGTCGGTCGTGGGCGTGGCAATACCTCGCTCACGTTTCGTTGTTGCGGGTATTGCTGTGCTGATGTTATTGTATTGTTCCGCTGTGCTGCGACGGTTGCTGCGTTGCGTTGTGCTGATGTGCTGTTGTGTTGTACTGTGCTACTGTGCTGCGCTGTGCTGTTGTGCTGCGCTGTGCTGTTGTGCTGCGCTGTGTTATTGTGCTGCGCTGTGCTGTTGTGCTGCGCCGTGCTGTTGTGCTGCGCTGTGTTATTGTGCTGCGCTGTGCTGTTGTGCTGCGCCGTGCTGTTGTGCTGCTGTACTGCGCTGTGCTGCTGCGCTGTGTTATGTTCGGTTTCTTCTGCTATTTGCTTTGCTATTACCTCGGCTTGGTGTTGCAGTAGCTCGATGATTTCGGTGATCGCTCTTGCGTCGATCTGCTCCTCTATCTCCTCGTGTGTGGCTATATATTGTCGTAGGCGGCGCGATACTTCCGGCCGCGATCTTTCTGGCACTGCCATTTTCGTTGCGTCCTGGCACAGCTGTTTTAGTTTGAGCTTCTTCCGCGCTATTTCGATTGAGTGGTTTGTGCGGAAGGAATGTGCTCGCCACGCGAGTTGGATCTCGGCTGGCACTGCTCTGGCACGAGCTTTTTCCCCGGTTGCCTCTCTTCTTTTTCGGCCGCTTCTTGTTGGCGCGCCTGCTCGGTTGCTTTTCGGCGTTCCTCCTCGTTTCCTTTGTTCCTTTTTGTGAGCTGTTTGTCCCGTTGCATTTCTTTTTTCTTCTCCTCTGTCGGCTCTGGCCATTTAAAATCGGTGAATTCTGGCAACGAGATTGTACCTATTTCTGTGTAGCGCACGGTGTCTCGGTGCGTGTGCGCTTGTTGTTGCTTCTCCGTGTGCGTGCTCGTTTGCGTGCCGGCTTCGCGGACGCAGATGGGTCTTGTCTGTGTGCTGGCGGCTGCTGTGTGTGCCGGTTTTTCTTTCTTGTCTGTCCCGGCGGGTGATGTTTGTTGTGCCGATGGGTGATGGGTGTGCCGATGGTTGTTGTGCGTGTTGATGATCGGGCGAAAGGCGACCAGCGTTGGAGTCTTGTATTAGGTCCTCCATGTCGCGGGTCTGTCTCGCGGCTTCGCCGTCGTTCGCCATTGTCTACGCTGATTTGCACGTGCGCGCACGGCTGTTGTGCTTTATTTTTACTGCACTGACACTTGTTTCACTTCACTTTTATGTGTACTTTTCGATTTGCCACCGTAGGTACTGCCACTGTAACGCGTAACTGTCGTATGCACTTTTAGAATTAGAAGTTGATGCGTAATTACAGGGTTGTGCTGATGCAGCTTGCTGCCGATTGCTTGAGTGTCGGCTACGATTTGTTGCCGGCGCGCGCTTTCTCTAGGTGTGTCGAGTGGAGGGGGTCTCTGTCTGTCTCTTTCTTGCTCTTTGGCGCTTATGTGCTGTTGCACGCCTGTGGGTGTATGTTGGTTGAGAGGGAGGCGGCGGCGGCCTTTTCTCGTTGTTGGGCCTGTCGAGACTTGTTTTGGCTATCTTGGCCGTATGCGTTTTGCCTGCGCCGGGCGTTTTTTTTCTTAAAAAAAAAACTTTTATTTGTAGCGTGTGCGTGTTCTTGCGCGCGTGTTTTTTTTTCTTTCGGCGCCGATGTAGGTTGTTGCGCCGGAATGATTTTTTGTTGTTATGGTGCTATGGCGGTTGTAATGTCCGTGGTCTTCTCCTTTTTCTTTTCTCTGCTGGGGGCTGTTTTGCTGGGAGGTTTAGCGTTGATTCGTTGTCTTTCTTCTGTAGGTTGATGTTGGCGTTTCCTGTGTTCGTTGTAGCGTTGGGGTGGTATACGTGTAAGTCGCTCGCGTGCCAATGGCTTTTTAATATTTTGCCCTTATATCTTAGTTTATATGTATTTTTGCCGAGTTGTACAATTTCGCAAGGGCCCACGTACGTATTCGCGAGTGACGCGTTAAAGTTTTTGGTTGCGGAAGACAGCTGCTTGTTTCGATGTTTTACTAGATCGCCTATTTTAAATTGCCATTCCCTTCTTTTTTTGTTATAATGGTTTCGTTGTTTTTCCTGTTGGTTTTTCACGCGTTCCTGTGTGTGCTTAAACATTTGCAGTAATTTTTTCATGCGCTCTACCCATTTAGTTACATTGTCTTTTGATTTATTCTTTTTTGTTATTGTTTTATTTTGTGTTTCGGTTGTTGGTTCATTTTTCGTTTGTGATCGGGTTATTATTTTGTTTGTAGTTTCGTTGCTGATGTGATCTGTGTAATTATTTTCATTATTTTCGTTATTAGGAATGGGTGATGGTTTTTGTTTATTGATTTCTATCGTGTCTGAGTTTGGCGATTTATGTTTAATTTTTTCTATGTTTCTTCGCCAGCATTTGGGGGGGTTCTAATTCTCGTCCGAATGTTAAAAATGCGGGCGTGACGCCCGTGGTTGCGTTTACGCTCGTATTATACGCGAATTGTAGCTGTGGGATATGTGTATCCCAATCTTTGTGATTTTCTGGGATGAACGCTGTAATCATTGTTTTAATCGTTTTATTTACGCCTTCCGTCGGATTTGCTTGTGCGTGGTACACAGGTGTTAATTCGTGTTCTATACCGTTTTCCTCTAGGAAGTTTTTTACATTATCGGCTATAAATTCTTTCCCGTTGTCTGTTATTAATTTTTTGGGTGTGCCAACGCGTGCGCATAATTCTTTTTCGATTGCCTTTTTGATTAATTCGCTCGATTTATTTCGTAATGGTTGGCAGATTGCGTAGCGTGTGAATAAGTCTTCGAATATTAGTAAGTATTCCATGCCATTTTTACTCCTTGGGAAATTTCCCATTAAATCGGCTGCTATTATTTGGTTCGGTTCGGTTACTTCACGTGTGCTCATTAGGCCGATCTTTTTGCTTTGGTTGTATTTTGTCATTTGGCAAGTGTGACATTCGCGTACATATTTACGCGTATCACGGTACATGCCAGGCCAATAGTAACGTGTTTTAATTTTGGTGAACGTTCGGTCGATTCCTTGGTGTCCCGCGCTTGGTTCGTTATGTGATTCATGTAATATCGCGTTTATCATGTTCGTTGGTACTATTAGCTTCCACGTATGTAAGTCGTCTATTGTGTTGTTGTGCCGTTTATTTTCTTTATATATGTATAGGTTTCCGTTTATTATCTTGTGATCGCGGTAACGATGAGGTGCCTTTTGCACGCTTGTTATTAGTTTGTTGTATCATTTCCCGGAATGTTCGTTTAATTCGAAGGCGTCGATTTGTGATTCTGTCTCACAAGGAAGGTACCCGAGGTGTACCTCACCGATTTTTTTGAAATTGTGATATGTTGTAGAACATCAAAAAATATTCGACGCGTATTTTTTTATACGTGCCCATAAGCCTATTTAAGGGGTGAAACCCACCCTTGAAGTTCACCCCTAAAAACAAATTTTTTTTAATTTCTCGAATACAATTCGTAATTTTTTACTGAAACAAAGTGGGTAATACTTGTTATAGAAAAGCACATATTTATGCACTGTTTTTAGTCATCAGACTCGTAACCCCCGTTTTTTATTAATGAAAAAATATATTTGATGACCATTTTTTCACTATACACATTCCAAAATCTGTTAAATCTTGACAAAATTAATTGTTTTATGCACAATAATCAAAAATAAAGTTGACCTGTTCCGGCATTTTCAAAAAAAAAATCCCTTGAGGGGGTGAGCTACCCCTAACATTTATACTATTATATTTCATTATTCCATTACGATATCATGGTGTAAATCTCTTGGATACTATTAAAATTGTTAAGTAGTTGATGTAGTTTGAAATTTTCTGAAATCAGCCCTTACAAATGAATTCATCCCTAAAACTCAATCTCAAGTATTATTTTTTCATTACTTGAAAATACCCTAGGACTATTCAGTGGCGTAAAACGTGTAATAATATTAGTTCACATCCTTGGTATTGAATTAGAATTCTTCACCCCACTAATGTATCAACCCCTATTTTTCAATAAAAAAATGACACCCTTTTCCATATGAAAATACTAGTTTCTTGAGTTTGACGAAAAAAATTTTGGCAGTATGCACAATATTCAAATACGAAATCGACTGTTCTCACCTTAATAAAAATAACCTATAATAAGGGGTGTACCAGCCCCACAGGAGATATTGTCGTATCTCTATGATTTTATTCTTTTTCAATGGGACTTTCAAAAGTAATAAAAAATTAATGATTCAAAGTACAAAAAAATTTTAAATTTAATATTTCAATAGTTTCGAGTTTTAATGTTACTTTTTATAATCCTGGCAATAATGATAATCATTAAAAAAATGTTTCAAGCATAATGATTTCTTACACCAAGAGCATCTTACAATTGCTGAGTTAGAGCAACCAGGAACTTCACAACGCTCATTACAATCATTACCAAAACTAAAATCTACGGGGTTATCAAATTTATCTGGCTTTGATTCAACGTAGCCATTTTTATACCCTGAATATTTGAATAGGTTATTGTATCGAGGAGATGACAATTGATTATGTACCAAGGATTGGAGTTTTATAATGTTATTTCTTTTATGAAGTTCTATATCCTCATTCATTAATGTTACACTGTCCTCGAAGCGACGGACGTAATTTTTCCACACTCGGAAGCCGAAAGCATCTAGTGGCTGAATTTTGCCTGTTGTTCCTTTTGGAATTATTTTTACATCAACAATTTTGTTTAGAGGTGCTGCTTCCTTTACAGCATCAGGGCAATGCCCACTCCACGAATCAATTAATAAGACACTTGAATGCCCAACATTGGGAAAATACACATCCTTCAGCCATGTTTTGAAATGTTCTGTAACCATTGAAAAAACTCATTTTTATTCACATGACATAAGTTAAAAACTGTAATCATCAATAATAAATATCATACCTGAAGTCAGTTTGCCAGAAGCGGAAGGCATCACGTAAATATTTGATGGCTTGAATAATTTGGATTCTACTACCGGTCCAAAGGTTCCTTTACTTTCTTTTAAAACAATGAATAATGGGGAAAGCAGTCTCCCATCACCTGAAATGAGTGGTTGAATTGTGTAACTGTGAGTCGTCGAACTTACAGATTCTACAAGACATTCAATTTGCTTTTCGCCTTCAATAGCTAGTGTTCTTCCCGAGTGCATTTCAATTTGAAATCCACTCTGATCTGAATTGTAAATTGATTCCAAACCTTTGCTTTTAATTATTTTTTTCACATCTGAAACAAAATCATCAGCTGTTTTTTGTAAATATTCTCTCCCTTCAACAGTCTTTTTTGTTACGAATTTATTTATCTTTCTGCTGACTATTCTGTGAGCCTTTTTAAAATTTTGTAGCCAATGACGTGACGCTTTAAACCTTATATCTTCATGTCCAACAATTTTCTGAGCTTGTAATGCCCATTTTTGTAAATCTCTATCGTGAATTATATAACCGGCATCGGAAGCCGACTGAAAATTATCTAATACAAATTTATTGATTCTTCCAATTTTTTCTTTATAAGTGCCTCCTTTATTCAAAGTATGCGCCCATCGTTTCAACTGTGTAATTGATTGGACTTTTCGAAATCTATGCTGCACGGTTTGCAGAGCGAGATTTTTCGTAACTCCGCTTCTCCAATAGTCCACAGTTTTTCGTTTGTAATCCCAAGATAGATCTTCTGTATCCGCTTTACATACTAGTGAGTGTTCATCAACATCCGCTGACCAGATTTTATCAATATCTTCAACAATATGCATTTCAGTATCCTTAAATGGTTCTTGAAAAGCTAATGTAGATTCCACAATGAATTCTGGATCCTCAAAGTTATTTATACAATCAAGTAATAGTTTTTCTATATTATCCTTCAAAGCAATTTCATCTTTAGTAATGGGACTTTCTTGTATATTCATAGCTTGAAAAGATAATAATAATAATTGTATAATGTATAACATTTATAGGATTAATAGTCATTTTTCCAATACCTAGAAATAATAATTATTATTTGTTTTTTATATGATGAAATCCGAAGCGCATTAATTTGAATATTTTTTTACAAAGTCAGGCAATAATTTTTAATATCATTTAAAGCAACATTACACTGACAATTACGTATCAATTTCATTTCTAATTTCTTCGAACGATAATTGAATATTGAAAATTCCAAAATTTCTTGTCCATCTTTGATCCCTCTGGAAAAAGACCACATAAAAATATGAAGTATTGCATTTTATAACTCTTTATAAGCTATATCTAAATCACTAATTAAAAAATTATTTTCGTCAAATACGATGTGAGTATGAAAATTTTTGAGCTTTTTTCTTCGGAAAAATATTTAATTCAAAAATGTAGAGTAAAAAAAATGATGAAAATAATTTTTTATGGTTTCTTTAGATAGGGCTTGTAAAGAGCTGTAAAATAGAGTACTTTCAATTTCTGTGCGTTTTTTGAAAAATGGCGAGGGCATGTATACAATATCTATCAATTACCGCGTTAAGAAATTTTACGCAAAAGGAAATTTTACTTACAATCAGGAAATAAGTATTGACCAAAAATTATATGGTAGAATTAATATGTACGAATTCCAAAAAACTATGTTATACTTTGATGAAATTTGAAGTTTGAAATTTGGTTGCACATTTATTGGATTCCAATGTAATTTCTTGTAAATTCAACAAACACTGCACTCACAATTAATATACTGATTCAAACGAGCTCGATGAAGCTCTGACTAATGACTGATGATGAGAGGTAATATCGAGTATTCGAGTGTTGTTTTGGCGAGCTGATTGTGAGTTCAAGAGTGTGATCGCATCGTCGAAAAAGATCTTATCTATCCAAAACATAGCAAGACGATAATTTAACCGTTGAGGTTTTTCCAACCGTCCGATCTCGACAACAACAACAAGAAAATGATAAATTTAATCTTATCTTGTTATTTTAAGCTGTGCACTTTTCTTAATTTGTTTTCGAAGCGTTTATACGTTTATTCTTCGTATGCATTTATTCGATAATTAGTTAGTTCTTCTTGCTTTGAATCATTAATTTTTTATTACTTTTGAAAGTCCCATAGAAAAAGAATAAAATCATAGAGATACGACAATATCTCCTGTGAGGCTGGTATATTATAGGTTATTTTTATTAAGGTGAGAACAGTCGATTTCGTATTTGAATATTGTGCATACTGCCAAAATTTTTTTCGTCAAACTCAAGAAACTAGTATTTTCATATGGAAAAGGGTGTCATTTTTTTATTGAAAAATAGGGGTTGATACATTAGTGGGGTGAAGAATTCTAATTCAATACCAAGGATGTGAACTAATATTATTACACGTTTTACGCCACTGAATAGTCCTAGGGTATTTTCAAGTAATGAAAAAATAATACTTGAGATTGAGTTTTAGGGATGAATTCATTTGTAAGGGCTGATTTCAGAAAATTTCAAACTACATCAACTACTTAACAATTTTAATAGTATCCAAGAGATTTACACCATGATATCGTAATGGAATAATGAAATATAATAGTATAAATGTTAGGGGTAGCTCACCCCCTCAAGGGATTTTTTTTTTGAAAATGCCGGAACAGGTCAACTTTATTTTTGATTATTGTGCATAAAACAATTAATTTTGTCAAGATTTAACAGATTTTGGAATGTGTATAGTGAAAAAAATGGTCATCAAATATAGTTTTTCATTAATAAAAAACGAGGGTTACGAGTCTGATGACTAAAAACAATGCATAAATATGTGCTTTTCAATAACAAGTGTTACCCACTTTGTTTCAGTAAAAAATTACGAATTGTATTCGAGAAATTAAAAAAAATTTGTTTTTAGGGGTGAACTTCAAGGGTGGATTTCACCCCTTAAATGGGCTTATGGGCACGTATAAAAAAATACGCGTCGAATATTTTTTGATGTTCTACAACATATCACAATTTCAAGAAAATCGGTGAGGTACACCTCGGGTACCTTCCTTGTCAGTTTCAAAAGCTCTGCTTAAGCAATCGGATACTACGTTATATGTGCCTTTGCGATGGATCACTTCGAATTCGTATCCCATCAGCTCATCTATCCAGCGTGCTAATCTACCGGTAGGGTTTTTCTTGGCGAACAGCCATTTAAGTGCTGCGTGATCTGTGATCACTGTAAAGGTATCTCCTTCGATATACGCTCGGAATTTACGTATGCCTTCGAGAACTGCTAGACTTTCGCGCTCTGTTGTGGAGAAATTCTTTTCATTTGGTTTTAAGGCTCTGCTCGCGTAGGCGATGACTTTTTCTTCTTTTCCTATCTTCTGTGTAAGTACGTTTCCGATGCCTGTATCGCTTGCATCGCAGTGTAGAAAATATGGGGCTTCTTGATCGGGGATGTGCAAAACTGGTGCGCTTATTAGCGCTTCTATTATTGTTTTAAACGCTTGGTTGTGCTCTTCTTTCCAACGGAATTTTATGTTTTTCTTTGTGAGGCTGGTTAAAGGGTGTGCAAGTTTTGCGTAGTCGCGTATGAATTTCCTATACCATGATCCCATTCCCAGGAATCTCCGTAGTTGGCGCAATGTACGTGGTTTGGGGTAATTCTTAATGGCTTCTGTTTTTTCGGGATCTATATGTATACCTTGTTCGTCTATTATGAATCCTAGGTATTTAATGCTTGATTTGCAAAAGTGCGATTTTTCTCTATTTATTGTTAAATGTGCTTGCACTAGCTTTTGTACTATTTTCTTTAAGGTCATTAGGTGTTGCTCGAAGGTTTCTGTTATTATCACTATGTCGTCGAGGTAACAATACGGCATAACAATACGGCTCGAACTCTTTTAAAATTTTGTCCATTAAGCGTTGGAACGCTGCTCCTGCTCCGTTGAATCCCATGGGGAGGCGCTTGTACTGCTATAAGCCTAGGCCAAAGGGGGAAAATGCTGTTATATTTCGGCAATTCTTCTTTAAACGTATTTAATGGTAGGCCATACTTAGATCGATTTGGCTTACATAGCGCGCGGCTTTTAATTTGGCTAGAATTATTTCCATAATGGGTATGGGGTATGCGTCGCGCTTGGTGAGTTTACTGACTACGCGCAGGTCAACGCACATACGGTATTTCCCTTCGCGTTTTTTCACCATTATTACCGGAGATGACCATTCGCTGTCTGATTTCTCGATGATGCCTTTGCTTTCGAGTTCCTTTATGTGCTCGTGCATTTGCTTTTCTAGCTTCGGTGATACTGGGTAGCATCGTTGTTTCACTGGTTGTGCGTCGGCTTTTAATTTGATCTCGTATTCAAGCAGCGGTGTTGTTGGTAATTTTTCGCTGTCGTTTTGTGATTTAGGGGGCAAAATTTTATCTAGTAAGGTTTTCAATTTTTGAGCTTGTTCTGTTGTAAGTTTTGACAATCCGGGTTTTATTTTGTTTCGGGCCTCGTTTGTCTTTATTGAGCATAGGTCGAATACGAATTCTTCGTTGTTGTTACCTTCGAGTGCGTATGTGTTTCTACCGGTAAAGATATTCATTTTTAATATTCGCATTGTGTCCAATCCTATAATTAGGTCGTATTTTATTTTCGGGACTATAATAAATTTTGTTTGTTTCGTTATTGCGTTGATTGAGATCGGTGCTGAAAATGTTCCCTCGCATTGGTTTATCTCACCGTTTGCCATACGGACGTATTGTGTTGTAGGGTCGATGGTGGTGATGTTATTTTCCGCGAGTACTTTCTTGTAGATTTTTCCTATTGCTGTTTTTTGGGCGCCTGTATCGATCAACGCTTTAACTTTCGTTTTGCCTACGTATGCTTCAAGGAAATAGCGGGTGTACTCTGAAAATTCTGATGAATCCAGTGACGGTGTTATGTCTGCGAAAGCTACTTTCCTTTTTGTACTTCTCTTCTTGGTGGCCTTTGCGGTAGACGACACGGCGGCCTTTTTAGTGTTGTCTATGATTGGTTTTTTGGTACTTGTGCTTGTTTATCAGTGTTATTTTCGCGGCTATTTGAACTTTCCTCTCTATCTGAAGAGTTTGAACGTGTGTATGGGCTGTTGCTGCGCCTAGTATCGTTATATTTCTGGGTATTGGTATCTCTTTCTGAGCTATTATGTCTTCTTGGGTTATTATATCTATCTCTACTGTCGTTTCTATGTATTTTATTATATCTATCAGAGCTATTATATCTGTTTGCTCTATTGTATCTGTCTGGATTGTTTTGTCTATTATTCCTATCGTTTGATGAGTTGCGATTTGGTGTTCGGTCGGCGCTGGGTTGCCTGTCTCTGTGCTGTTGTTGGTTAGTTCTGTTTGCCGTGTTGTAATAATCGGCCAGGTCGCGCGAAGTGCGATTGTCGCGTCCGCCACTATAACGTGCTCCATCTTGCGATCCGCGTCGGTCTGAGTTGTGCCTTTCGCGCGAGCGGCTTCTGTGCAAATTAAGCGATTTGATTAGTTCGCCGCATATTTTATTCATTTCTGTGCTTACTATATTTGTTACGTCTTCGCGTGTTAATGAGTTTTGTTTATGTACGTTAAATGCGTCTAATTTGATGTCCGCCTCTGATTTTGCTTTTGTTGCGCTATTTTCGCCTAGCGCTTTGCTTAATTCTCGTGCTTCACGGACGAAACTGATGATATCTAAATCTTTGAACTTGTATAGTTGTTGCTTGTACTTGGTGTTCATATTTATGAATATGCGGTGAATTTTTTTCTCGCTGGAAATTTTCCCTGGGTATTGATTGTATAAGAATAACATTGCGTCTACAAATTCGCATAGAGATTCGTCTGGTTTTTGCTTTCTTTCTCGGATTTCGTCTTCTTTTTGCTCGATGAAACTGTCGTCGCGGTAGTAGGCGAGTAAGCTGATCTTCGCTTCTTCCCATGCTGTCCAGTTCTTTGAATTTATTCTATAGTATGTTTTTGCTGTACCGGATAACAACATGGGTAATGCTCTCAGTAGCTCTTCGTTATCTAAGCCTGCTACTATTTTATATTCTTCGACTTTCAAAAAAAATTCGCCTACGCTATTTGCGCTTCCGTCGAACAATAGTTTCCAGTTAGTTACTATTTTTGATAAGTCCTTATGTTTTGGTGTTTGGTAGTTTGATGTGCGCTCTGTATAGAGTCTGTTTTGACTGTAATTGTTTGGGGTTTCGGCTTGTGTGAATCTTGGTGTTTCTAGTTCTGTTTGAGGGTATGGTATAATTCTTTTTTTTGGTATCGTGCCTGTATTATTTTGTGCGATATGTTTGGGGTCTTCTGTCGAATTTGTCTCGAATTGAATGTTGGTATAATTGGTGTTTGGGAATTTGTCAATGCTTTCGCGTTGGTTCGCGAATTGTGAGTAGTTTGTATGTGGGTTGTGCTGTAAATTGGCCGGATTATATTGCGTTTCTGTGCGCGGTATCGTCGAATTTGCGTAACTTGATGTTTGTGCGGTATCCGCAATGTTTCCTATTCGCGATGTTAGGCTTGTCAATTGTGCGAATACGCTAGTTGGTATTTTATATTTTTGGCCGTCTGGTCCTGTTAACACGATTGTCCCGGTGTCTGGTGACGCTGGGTTTCTCCTTGTCGCGTTATCTTGTATATTAAGTGATGGTGCTTGCTCGTTTTGATCTGAGTTTTCGATTGTCTTGGAGGGTTTTGTGTGTTCATGTTGTTTGAAAAATCCTTCGAGCAAGCTATCGCGTATAGCTGTCAGTTTTTCTTCGTCATTTATGCTGGGTATGTCTTTAAATTTAACCTCATATGATCCTGTTAATCTAGTTATTATGGCGTCCTTTTTCTTGTTTGAATTTAACGCGTCCGAAATTCCTAAGGCTTCCGCGGCGTTGTTTATTCCGTCGCGGGTTAGTTTTTCCGCGAACTCGCGGGCTTTTTCTTCGCTCCAGGCTGATGTCATTTTAGATCTAATTGATCGGTCGACGGTACTGTATTATATATGTATATATATCTTTATTTATTAGTAATTAATCGACGACGGTTGATGAAGTATTTTATCTTTTTTTTGTTTAATTTGTTTAAGTTGAATATTTGCGCTAGTGATTTGCGCCGCTGTGTTGTTAGGGAGTTGCGTTAGTTATTGTCATAAATACTCGAAGAGTTTATATTGTTGAAGGAAGGCGAAAAGGGGAGAGAAGAGAAAAAAAAAATAAAATGTATAATTGTACAAGCAACTGTCTTGGCGACCTTGATTACGTGTATTTTCACCGTGTATCGTATGCCCTGCGTCGCTCTGCTTCGGCTCACGTTCGGCTTTATTTATACGTATTTACATATACGTATTTACAATGTTACTGTGCTAGTTACGTATGTGGTCGCTTGTTCGAAGAGGACAATTGATCTTGAGGAGATCTGAAATTGTGCGTCGTTACTATATTATCGTTGTCGAGAAATTGTACACGGGAATGTAGAGGACGGATAAATTGTATGATGTTTATAATATGTACGTAATATTCGCGTTTAATTTCAGAGTCGAATGAATAAGCGGTCGATGTACACAAGATGCGCGGTTCAACACTTCGTTTCCGAAGTGCGGCACGAATACTCCGTGTTGCTTATGGTTTCGCTCGCTATTATTTTGCTACGCGTAACCTTTAATGTTTTGAATCGAAGCTCCGCGGAAATACTTTCGAGTCTCAACCTAGCTTTACAAAATATAAGTAGCGTGGTATGTTGACCTTGTGACTTTGTTTCTTATGTGCATGATTTTCTTTATGTGAAAATGAAATTATACTAGAAACTAGTGTGGTTCGTAAGATTTTTACAGTCGTACGTGTGCTTAAATCTTATAACCTACGATTGGGCGCCACTGTGACGTGTTCTGTGTGATAATTTTAGCACTCCCAGACTAGCTAATGTCGACAACAGTTAGCATCGCACCACACATCGCAGGAGGAGTTCCGGTTAGCTCAGGTATACGCAATCGCAGCGCTAGCGATTGCCCGCGGAGAGGCGTGTGTTCGTACTCCTGCTCAAACCTGCAATGTACATGCAATTGGAAAGGAGGCGGACGCCCAATAAAAGACAGCCCGGAGTTGACTCCCGCATCCCTTTATTGAAACACCATTCTTAAAATGCCGAAGGCACGCTTCAACCTTTCGCAGCGGTTGTCGCTGATTCCGCTTCGGCTCGCCTCGCCTCGCCGATGTACAAATTAGCCGGCTCCGCCGAGCCGGCTCTCGCACAGCTATGTGCTTGTTTGGGAGAGAGAGAGAGAGAGTAAAGTACGGCGATGCTTACGCTTATATGGTGGACATCGCAGTCCTTCCCTCGGGTTGCACTCGCTCGTCCGATATTTCACCTCCTCGATACGCGCTGCCAGGAGGGGCCTTCGCCGCGTGCGCTTGCTGGGCCGACGGTGAAGCTGTCCGTTACGGTCGTTCGTCGTCAAGGCCGCGCGCGGGCGACGGGTCTTCGGCGCCACCACGGGAGATGCGTCGCGTGCCACGAACGGGGCGAAAAAGCCTCGGGGCCTCGCTCGCGTGATATTCGGCGGCCGATATTGTCGCCGCTCCCCACTCCGTTTCTAGTTAGCGCTTCGTGGTTACCCATGTATGCTTGATAGCCGCGAGCGCGCTGCCTTCTCTTCGGTCCTAGCTCTCTCTCTCTCTCTGTACAGGTCGCGAGTTCGTCGGCAGCTCGTGTGCGCGGCTCCTGACGCTTGTCTGTGGTGTCGATATGTGTGACGTCGTAAGCTATCGCTTGCCACGTTACACCTTTGAATAAGTCCCAGCGTTGAACTGAATAATACACAGAAGTTGTACACGTAAAAGCTATTTCACAACTCACAGCATCAAACCGTAAAGATGCCTATTTTTCACTTGATCAAGTGGTGTGAATATTGTAATATTTATTTTGCAAAACTTATTTCAAAAGTCTGCACAAAATTTTGTTGATGATCACTTTCAAATAAGAACATAAAAACTCGCAAGGAAAAATCTAACCTTTCATATAACTTACAGAAAAAACGTTACAGATTACTTAAAAATTATCATCTTGTGTATTTATCAAGTACAACAAATAAAAATCTATGTTAAAAAACAACAAAGTTCAATAGTCTGCTATTAACCTCTTTTTCAAAACAACTCAAACGTTGGAACGATGGACTGAAACAACAGCCGACAGCAGTACGGCCATGGTTATAAAAGAGACCTAGAGGCATCACAGCTATCTAGAAAAATTTAGTTTTTCATACTCCTGGGATAAACATCGGATTCTCATCGCTGTCCGTAGGGCACGGACGGAACGATACCCTTTTGCGCAGGATGTTCGGCGTAGACCTCGGAGATGAAGAGTCCTGTGTCGGCGGAGAGACCTGGGGCAGCGAACGAAGGGGCTCTCCTTGCTGCTGCGACGGCGGAGCATCCTCTTGATGCTCGAGTTCGAAAGGCTGTTGATGCGAGAGGGCTTGCGGAAGCAGTTGAGTCGAAACTTGCGACGATAAACATTGAAGCGGTAGCGAGTGGGACAGCGGCGATAGTTGTCGGGGCTCCAAGTTCTCTTCGAAGAGATAGGCTGGTTTCAGCGCGTCAGTAGACACCGTCTTCTCTTGGCCGCTTACCTTGATGACGTAGACTTTGTCATCTATGCGACGAAAGACTTCGTGAAGACCAGAGTATACGGTGGCTGCAAAGGTTTGCGCACCGAGTCAATCCTTTGGAAGATGTGAGAGCAAGCCTTGAGGTCCTTGTAAACAAAAAGGCGGTAGATCGAGTGCCTCGAGGTGGAAACCGCTCGGAGCGATTCATGATAGCTCTGAGCCTGGCGACGAATGCTGGCGGATTTACTGGAATGCTCTGCTACACAAAAAACTCTCCTGGAATGCGAAGCGTAGTGCCAAAGAGAAGCTCTGCTGGCGAGGCTTCAAGATCCTTCTTGTAGCAGGTGCGGAGGCTGAGCAGGGCCAAGGGCAGACGATCAGGCCATGGGGAAGAGCCGTCGCACATGAGCGCAGCCTTAGGGTTCGGTGTAGGCGCTCGACTAAGCCGTTGCTCTGCGGGTGGTAAGGCGTCGTGTGGATCCTCTTGGTCTCCGTCATCTGGGTCATGGCGTTGAAAAACGCAGACTTAAATTAAGTGCCTTGGTCCGATGTAACCGTCAGAGGACAGCCGAAAAGAGCGATCCACTCTCTTATGAGCGGTTATCCGAGCCCTTGACGTGGCTGATGGTTATGTTGTGCTGCAGCAGGAAGTCGATGTGCCTCCTTTGACGAGGAGAGGCCTTGGCTGCGGGCTGCTTCTCGATGAACGTGAGCGGTTTGTGATCCGAGCGAAGTTCAAAGGAGCAGCCATCCAAGTAGCGTAGGAAAAATTTGACGGCGGCGTAGGCCGCAAGCAGCTCACGATCGTACGTACTGTAACGATGCTCGGTGTCCATGAGCTTTCTGGAAAAGAAACCCACTGGACATTGACATCCATCGATGGTCTGCTCCAGGGTGACGCCGATAGCGGTGTCCGATGCGTCGGTGTAGAGTACGAGCTGAGAGTTCGGGACCAAGAACGAATTGGTTGTAGCCTTGCGCAGCACTTCCTTACAAGCGCGGAAGGCGGCTTCGTGCTCCTCGGTCCACGTCGGTAACTTGGCTTTCTTGCGCTTCGGAGCGCCACGGAGAAGGTCGTTCAGAGGCATTTGAATATGCGCCACTTTGGGAGTGCACCGACGATAGTAATCGATCATCCCTAGGAAGCCGCACAGCTCTTGATAATTCTAGGCCTTGGGATCCTGTCGATGGCGTCCTGTCACTTTCGGGGGAGGAGGCCTGTAGCCGAGTCGCGAAACCTGATGACCCAGGAAAGACATGTCATCCTGGCCGAGCTGGCATTTTCTCAGGTTGACCGTGAGACCTGGCTCGAGCAGCCTGTTGAAAACAATGCGCAGGTGCTGCACATACTCCTCATGGTCCTTAGAGAACACGATGGCGTCGTTAAGGTACCAGCGAACGAAAGGCAGATCCTGGAAGAGCGAGTCGAGGAAACGCTGCAGCGTCCGCGGAGCGTTCCAAAGGCCAAGCGGCATCATGACGAACTCGATGAGGCCAAAGGGTGTCGTGGTGGCCGTTTTAGCGATGTCCTGCTCTGCCATAGGGACATGGTAGAAGACCTTCTCCAGGTCAATCACTAGGAACACGATGCCGCCGTGGCAGTCGTGAAGCAGGTCTTCGATGATGGGCAGAGGGTACCGGTCTGGCTCGGTGACAGCGTTGAGGGCTCGATAATCGCCGGTGACGCGGTACACGCCAGGGCTCTTCTCCACCAGGTGAAGAGGATTGACCCACTGGCTCGACGGTGGCCTGACGATGCCGCGGTCTGCCAACTCCCTGAAAGTGCTCTTGGCTCCCTTGAGCCGGTCGCCGTGTAGTGACCGAGGGCGGTCGAACACCGGTGGCCCTTTGGTGATGATGTGGTGGCGGACGGCCATTGATATTGGCGTGTCGGGAGTTGGGCTCCATCAGGCGAGCGAACTCGACCAGCAGCTTGTCGTACCGCCGGTGGATGTCCAGGTCACCGTCAGGGTCGTGGAGAATGGCCACGGAGTGTCCCGCTGCTGTCTGACAGTGGCCTTGAGCGCTGAGGGTTGTAGCTGAGTAGACGAGGCGCATGTTCTGCAGGTTCGGTATGAGGCCTATGTGAGCCAGCAGGTCGACGCCGATGATGGCGTCAGGAATGTCGGCGATGATGAACGGCCAGATATATTCTCGGCGCAGCTCCAAGTTGAGTGCGAGCACGAGACGGCCGTAAGTAGCGATCGGTGACATGTTTGCCGCAGGGAGGCTAAGCTCCTGCTTAGCGGGGGGGTCCGATAACGACTCGTGTATTGCCGAACGGGGCAGTAAGGAGACGACGGAACCAGAGTTGATGAGGAACATCAGGTCCGAATTCTTGTACTTCACGTGCAGTGGTACTCCACGATTTTCGGTGGAACTGGCGCTGCCGTGAGACACCTAGATAAGCGGCAGCGAAGTTAGTTTTCTGTCCAGCTGCAGGACTTGCGACAGTTCTGCGCTTCCGTACTATTGCGGTGGTGGTAGAAGCAGAGCCCGCTGGTGGCTGATGAAGCTATGCGGCTGTTTGGACCGCGGTTGCAGCTGCGGCCTCTGCCTGACTGCTGCAAGCCAGGGCGTGACGGAGCGGAGACTACTGCGAGCACCAGCTGGGTGGCGGTGAGTAGCTGCGCTATGCCAGCGCGCCGGTCAGCCATCTTCTTGGCGAGCGAAGGGCTGGAGGTGCTGGATCGGCTCGGTGATGTGCCGCGTGAACCCTGCCCAACAGCTAACACTGTTGCGGCCAACAACAGGTGCATCTCGTCTACCGCCTCGGCTAACTCCTTGAGCGGGCTATTGCGTATGATGGGACGCAGAACTCTCTGCGATGCGGCTGGCAGCATGTCGAGAAAGCGCACCCTGAAGCCCCGCTTTGTCGAGGCTGTTACCGGCGAGTCGCCTCATCTTAATGAGGATGAGCGACAGCTTACGGTTATCCACTTGCACGTCGCTGAATAACTTGCGAAGGCGCTGCTCGGCCGTCTGCCCAAAACACGCGATTATCTGCGCCTTAAGGATCTCAAACTTACCTGAGGGTGGAGGGCTTTTGAGCACGTCCATGAGCTCCTTCGTCAACTCCGCGTTCAGGGCGCTCACAACGTGGTTGTAGCGCAGCTCGTCGACGAGGATGCCGTTATAGTTTAGCATAGACTCGGCATGCACGAACCATCCCTCCGGCTAGTCCTTCTAGATAAGAAGCAGCTTGCAGTGACGCGGTGTTGTCACACCGGCAGCGGCCTGAAGCTGCGTGGCGGCCACTTGCTATTGCAGCTGACCCAATTGGGCGGCGAAAGCGATGTTAGGATCGGCCGAAGGTGCCGCTGACTGCCCGCCAATTTCGGCGTTCGGGGCTCCTCCACCAGCGCTTTGTTGCAGGGCATTTAGCTGCTGCTGAAGCCGGTCGAGCACGGCGCGCTGCTGCGCCAGGACAGCCTCGAGATCCATCGGCGCCGTTGCTGTTGGTGGTTGCTGGGGGCCAGACGGGACCTTGATGCTACCGATGCCGCCATTGTCGGCCAAAGTCTGTGGCGCTCTTGCCAACCAGCTCCTCGCTCCCAACAGCGGGCAGCACCAGCAGACCGCGTGACCAGCGGCGCAAGCAGCTTCTCGCGTCGAGAGCATTATTCTAGCAGCGAGGAGTTGAGAGTTATCTCGCGAGCTACGCACAGTATATCACAGACTTTTAGCCAGTAGCGTCTTCAAGCTTATCTCCATCGTCACTTGTCCATAGCAGTGGCGATTGGAGCTTGTATATAATTATTCAGTTTACTAGCGTTAGCAATAAAACTGACTTTTATCTATTATCACGCGATTGCTCTTATTTGGTACCTAACCAAGTGCAGCTACTTCACGAGCAGGTAAAGGTGAGGTGTCAACGGTTGCGTTCATTCCTTGGGATTTAGCTGTCGCTGCGAAGGCGAGCAGCTTGCAATCGCGAGACTTCTTAACTTTCTCCATCAAGCGGACGATCCAACTTGGGAGCAAAGTTTGTCGCGCCGACGCATCACTGCAGTGCTCTCGACCTCTAGCAAAGACATCTTCAAGTCGAGGTGATGCCGTTCGGATAGCTGACGGTAATACCGGAGTTAGCTCCGTTAATCTCCAAATCCGCACTGTCATTTTCCGCAGAAACGATCACTTCTACCCCACCTTCGCGAGCACTGTTCTTAGCAACCGGTTCCGGGCCGGGCGAAATTTGACCGAGGGTTTTCGCAACCGAACGCGTGACAGATCGCGAGAAGTTTTTGATTGCCGAAGAGTTCGTTTTATTCATTATCTGCAACCTGTTGCGAGTTGCCAGACTAGGTAGCGACACTGGAGCCGGGATGCGAGAGGGTACAACCGGCTCGGAGGAAGATGGCGTTAGTGTGCGTTTTGAACCGGCCACGATATCGAGGAGAAATATCCGTCGAAATCACGTCGAGGTCACCACTTTAGAGATTAATGCGTGAGCGAGTTGATTAACGAATAACTCGGCGGATGTGGAACAATAAATATTTTTATTAAACCTAGTAAATAGGACTATGAGCATGCTAGCTGGCGAGAGCACTCGTGCAAACGTGCAAGCGCTAGTGTCCGAGGGGGGAGACGGTTGAGTCCCCACAGAACCTTTACATTTTTAAAATATTGAAAAAGAACGAAAGGTTGGTCGCTTCAGTTCTTTCTATTCGCTATAGAAACTGTTTGCTAATTA
Organism: Phymastichus coffea; assembly: GCF_024137745.1. Taxonomy (NCBI): domain Eukaryota; kingdom Metazoa; phylum Arthropoda; class Insecta; order Hymenoptera; family Eulophidae; genus Phymastichus; species Phymastichus coffea. The sequence continues at coordinate 2,283,028 of NW_026706827.1, forward strand.
GTCAAACAGAAACTGGAGAAAAAGATCAAAATCCTGATAGTTATAGTGTCTTTGAAGGTAATACTAAAGCTATTTTAGGTAGGTGTTTTTGGAACTGAACTATAGTATCAAGCTGTGTATGCATTTTTAAACCAAATGTTATTTTTATTTATATAGCTGCTAAAGCTAAAAATTGCTCGACAAGCTAAAGCTTAAAGTGTTATAGGAATTCCACCGATAAGTTAAAATGCTGGGAAACGACATGAAAGATATAATAAAATCTGTCATCGAAGAAATATCAAAGCAAAGTATGGAAGAAGCTATTATCGAGGAAAGAAAATTAACCCTGAAGAATGTTAAAGAACTGAAGAAATACCTGTTAGTTGATTAAGTTTTTTTTATTTATAATTTTATTTTATTTGAGACATTATTTACAAAAATATTTACATAACGTATTTACAATTATTTAGAAAAGAAGATTATTTACAACTATTTACAAAATATACGTACCGATGCTTTTGATTTACAATAGCTATTTATTATCTAAATTTATTTATCAATTTTAATATAATTTTTACTACTTTTTGAATCATTTTAAATACTTGCATATATTCAATTTCTTTTTAGAATTAATAATTTTTATGTGTAATTTTTACTACGTATGAGTAAATTTTTGATTGATAGCAATTATTTACAGTGAGTTTTTAAATATATTTACAATAGGGTTTCATAAACAAAACAGTTTTGATTTATTATACTTATGGTAGCGTTAAGTACGCATTTCATTATTTTAAAATTATTTGTAAAAAATGAGAAACTAAAGAAATTGTAACAAAAATAAATTAGAGTTTATAACCTTATGGAATGCTCCATTTTTCCTCTGCAGGTCAGATGATATAGATGAATCTTTAATAATACCATCTGGGAAAGATCCAAAAGTCAGCGATCAAAATATAGTTAGAGTTTTTATTTCTTTGAATTTCAGATGGAGCAAGAAAGGAAATGGTAGACAATACGATAGTAAAAATGGATATGGAGCCATAATTGGATATTTCTCACGTAAAATGTTGGACTTCAGGACAATGAATCTTTCATGTAAGGCTTGTGATATAGGTATGCCCTTAGGTACCCATGATTGTAGAAAAAAATTTAATTGATCCTCAAAAGCAATGGAAACTGAGGATGCTTGACAGTTTATGGTTAAAAATGTACTTTTGGATCGATAAGAAGTTCAAGTGGGCATTTATGTAGGGGACAACTATAGCACTAGTATTCATGCGATCAGTGTCGAAATTAATCATCCTATACTAAAAGTCAACGACACCAATCACACCACAAAAAAGGATGTAGTAAATAAGCTCTATAAAGTAACTTCCACTGAAGATCCATTAAAAGAATTAAGCAAAGCAGGTAAAGAATATCTTCGTCGATTGCATTGGAGCAGTATAAAGATGATACAGCTAGTGTATGTGTGTTGTTCACACTTTTCCGCTTTGAGGGTGGCGCGGCGTAATCAAACATTACCACCCCTCTCTCTGGGCGCCAATAGGTTGGCATAGCCCACTGTATTTCACCCCTTCGCTTTCAAATATATTGGGGATCCGGAAGTCAAGTTTGCTGCGACATCCCTGACGCACTCAGCGAGTCGGAACCTTTTTGATCTAAGGCGGCGACCTCCTCGAAAGGAGTACCGATCTTTTCACGGTTCAACGCTCAGGGAGAGCGGAACTAAAGGCTTGACCCTCGGTTTGGGCGCGACGGGACTCTAGTTGCCCCAACGTCTACTGCGTCGGAAGCACGCAGCGTACAAATCTTACGAGATTTGCTTGACCTGGTACCACTACCCCGCAGAGGCCAACCCAAATTGGGATGTCAGAGGAGAGACTCAGCCAGGACAGCCAGAGGAAGATTCCTTAGACGATCAACCAGCTATGCCTCCCTCCTGGGCTCGCGTTCGAAATACATCCCACCCTGCGTTCCTGTATTAAGGGATTTCTCCCACGACTCACAGGTCCATCGCTTCGACATGCCGGGGCATGTCTCCCCATTGCGTTTCGGTCCAACTCGCTCACGCTGGTGGGTATCCGTCATTCGAGAGGTTGTTTTTACCCCGTTCCGTCCCAAAGTCAGATCTTTCAGAACTCTGTCGTTGGGCCAAAACAGGGTTCATCGCGTTCAAGTTTAGCCAGAGCCGCCTTTTGGCCACCCTTCTGGGTATTCACCGCGTCACCCCGTTGAGGCGGAGCAGTTGGCACTTGCGAGGTCTGCCGTTCAAAGAGATCTCGCTTTAAAACGCGGTATAAAGATGATACAATTGGACTCGCTAAGACTTTGAAAAATATCCTTTATAATGCTCATAATCAGCATGATAATTGTGGTGACTGGTGTGGATATAGAGCAGACAAAGAGAACTATGACCACAAGAGCATTCCTGTGGCTTTTAATCCAAAGAATTGTTTTCAGCATTAAAAGATATTTTAATCAGTTGGCTGAGCATGCCAATAGATTTGCCTTAGCAGTATCGAGCCAAGCTAATGAGAGCTTGAATTACCAGGAAATGCCCTAAAAATATCTGTTATTGCCTTTCTGAATCTGCTTGTAACAGAGTTAGATGTACTATTTGCCAAAAAGATCTTGGATTTCAATACATAGAAAAAATATTTGAACTTTTAACATAATGACTGTTTAAGAAACCGAAATGCAATTAATTTAGCCACTTTAAAAAGGAAAATTAAGAGATCTCAGCAACCAAACATGAAATTGAAAAGGCCTGAAAATAAGATTAATAAAAGAAGAGATGCTAAAAAACTAGCTACCCCAGAAACACATACTTATGAAAGTAATATAACACTTGATATAAACTTAGGAAAACAAAAATCAACTACTCCAACTAAAACTTCATTTACAAGGAAGGGATACTTGTCCTCCGTCTCCGATTTTTCTGAAACTTAGCAGAAGGGTAGAGTTTTGAAAAATATTTCACACGTATTTGTTTTTATCTGCGGAAATTCATATTTAAAGGGATAAAATCACCCTCAAAATTCACCCTTAAACCCGTTTATATTCAATGTCTCAAGATTGAATCAACATTTTTTACGAAATCCAACACCTACTTATTTCTTCTAAAAAGTGTGACCGTAAGCCGTAACTTAATTTTTTTTTGATTAATTTAATTATTAAATATGACGAACGGAGTGGGAACCTTCCTGATTTCCCACGATGAAAACGCATTCGAAATAAAGTGTTTAAACTTTAATAGTGGTCCGAGCCTGCGTACTCGGCCTTACAATCAAAGCTCTATCCTGCTTTGTCCCACGCGCATGTGTTGACAGGAGCCTACGATCATCGCGTATACATCGTGAAGCGTTATCGCGCTGATAATGGAAGGGGGCCATAAAAATGCAAATTATCTTTTTTTTCCCACCGAATTTTAAGAAAATATCCGTAATATTAAATATATTTTAATCAATTTTGTAAGTTATTATAATACGCATCTTTTAGTCATCGAATAACCAATAAATAATTTTATATTAGAACAATAATGTATTTTATAATAAATCGTAGAAGGTTTGGATTTTTCTAAATATTTATAATAATTGAGTAGTAATAATGAGAGTAATAATCACTATGTATCATTAAAATTAACTAAGTTTAGTACGATTTTGTATAAGTAATTATAAACAATAGCGTTATTCTTGCTCTTAAAAGTGGCACTCCGAGAGCCATCTCTGGAGAAAAGGGCCCAAGTTAAAAAGGGACCGCCCTTTCTCTCTCTGAAAATTCACGCCCACAGACCAATAAAGAAATCCTAGATATGATTAGAAAATTTCCCACCAATACAAAATTTGGCCGTTATCGCTTCATGGGCCTGAGGAAAGGGATTTCCACCCAACCAGCCACTGCTTATAGAAAGCTCTGTACAAGACTGGAGGGTGGAGTGGAGTGAGTACCAGGAAGTGCATAATAAGAAGTGACTACCAGTGAGTGAGTGCTGGAGGAAACATAAGAGAAGAAAATATTGGACTATATTACCAAGAAGTCGACAAAAATAAATTCAATCAAGAAGCCATCCAACTACATTCAGAATATAGAGAGAGATAGAGAGAAAGAGGTCAAAGAGCAGATAGAGCGCAGCCTTAATATTAAACAATTAAATAAAATAAAAGTAAGTAAAACCTTATATCTGGCTATCCTTTTCTTTCTTTAAGCAATCAGTTTTTTTGGAAATTCATTAAGCGTGAGTCTGGTGAATTTTCATTAAAGTCCCTTAAGAACACATCAAGCGTGAGTCTGGTGTGTTCGTAATAACATTTGGTTATTACATTCCGCGCTTGCATACAGTTTTCTCTGCACAACAATATTGCTCGTCCCGGCTTATGTGTTACACGATAGCCAAATCAGAGCAACTCTGAGTTTACGCTTAATCCAAGCGTACCTGAGAGTGACCCCGACGTCACAAAAGACAAGTATTTGGGTAAAGTTTAGGAGCCCGAACGCTCATGTGTAAATATGTCTAAGGGAAAAACACCCTTAAAACTCACACCCGAAACAGATTTTTTTAATATCTCGATATTTGATCAGATTCTTTAGGATAAAATCTATACTTGATTTTTTCTTATAAAAGAATGAGTATTCAAGCAGAAATAAGTGATCCAAATATGTTGAAAGGGTGAGAACCACCCTTAACACCCCCAGAAATCAATTTTTTTTAATATTTCGAGATTGGATCAGAATTTTTTGATAAAGTCAATGCCTGTTTATTTCTTATAAAATAGTAAGTATTCTAGCACAGTTTAGGGACCCAAATATATCAAAGGGGTGGGAACCACCCTTAATACTAACCCCCGAAAACGAATTTTTTTAGTATCACGAAATTGGGTCGGAGTTTTTAAAAAAAATCAATACCTGTTTATTTCTTATGAAAAGATGAGTTTTTAGGCATATTTTGAATTTTGGAGGTAAGGGGCAGAATTTAATTTTTTAACTTTTGTTTTTCACGTTTGTAACGGTCCTACTTATGAGCTATTTATTAAATCACTGAATTACTGCAACTAGTCTAACGTATCTATCTGTTTATTCAAATCAATACATTAAGCGGCGCTACCTCACTGTTTACTCGATTGTATTCATATAAGAGTCAAGTCAAAATAAATAGCGTGACGTCACAAAGTAATATATATAGATATAATGATTTTGGATATTAAGAAAAATATATTAATTAGAGATAATTTTAATATAACAAAGTATTTATTATATAAATTTAAGTACGTAGATTCAGAATATAATAACACAAATTGCATTTAATTATGAAATACTATAATAATGAATTTTAATATGCAAAATTGATTTATTTATTACGCGAACATTATGAAATATAAAAAAAATGTAAATAATCCATATGCAAAATGAATAAGTATAGAACATGATGGTTTCATTAATAACAGCTGAATAGTAACTGTTATTAGTAAATAAACAATTCATAATTTATTTAAACAATAAGCTGTTGCAACGGTAGTCGATTCAATTAATCGAACCGTTCGCGATTCTGATTTTCGCGCGTTAGTTCTAAGTATTGAGAGAGAGAGGGGACGCGCGATCTTTTGAATTAGCAGTTACAACTCAGCTGTTGATACGAGTGGATATCGCCGAAGTTTGTTTGCACAGTTTTTCTCGCCGAGTAATAGTTGTTTTATCCAGAATAATTACGCGTGCGAGTGCAACAACGTGATCAACAGATTGCAGCGTTACGGAAGCAGCAGATTTGCAGCTGATAGGCGGTACGAGGCAGCGCAGCTGATAAACCAGGACCAGAAGCAGTTGATAGATTTACTGACATCAACAATTACGGCTGATCACCGTAATTGCACCGCAGGGTAGGTGCACCTCCCTTAATTATCAAGTGATAAAATACATTTGGTATTTTGTCCAACCGTGTTAGCGTTAATTTTTTTGTATTCGCGCCGAGCGTTAGATCGCGCCAATATTCGAATCTTCTCTCTCTCTCTTTCTCACCGAAAATTATTTAATTGTAGATCCTATTCGCGTGCGTCAGTCTTTCGGCCCGAACAAAGACTGTAGAGATTTTTTATTAATAAAATCTGTTAAACTTATTCGCCGATTTCGTCATATAATTTTCCTAGTAGTTTAAGCAATTGAAAAAGGCTTAGGTTTTAATCCGATTACAGCTAGGGGATTAAGTGTATTAGGAGTAAAGTCGCTTACACTTAAAACTCATCGAGTGTCACAAGGCACGTGACTTAAGGTGAGTTCAACTCCGCTTGATCGAAGACAACTAAGTTAAGTCAGCTGACGTTAAGGTGAATACACGTATTAACATACGTGTTAACGGAGCGGCTGTTTGCTCTGCATCGTGGGAGTTTTCTCTTAAATAAATTTCTCATTTTGTAGATTTATCCCCCCGTTACATGGCGCCCAACTGGTATTAAGACCCGTGTCGTGCGAATAGGATTGTGCGTCGAAGGTAATCGACGCACGAGAGAGAGAGACGATTGCGCGAGCGCTTAGGAAGGTTTGAGCGGGTCGTAGAGCGAGATCGTGAGCGGTACGCCCTCTGCTGGGGAAAAAACGAAACCACTTCGAACCTTTTGTTAAAAATTGTTAAGACTATTGTAAAAAGGGCCGAAAGCGATAATTATTGATAGGTCGAAGTGATTTCAGGTCGTACGGGATAATCAGGTGTTAACCTATTTCAGCCACAGTTTGGTGGATAAAGGGGGGTTGGTAGCACCTGATCAACGATAAAGCAGAGAGCGCGACCCAAGCGTGCAGTCCAGATATTAGCCAGGCGGAGCAAGCAAACAGCAGGCTTCAACCTTAGGTAGGATATTTTATAATATTTATAGAAAATTTGCGGAGACTGCACGCGCTCATAATCTCCTTTTAAAAGGCCTTATAAAAGGAGGCATTAAAAGTAGTAACACTAAATAGTGTACACCCCGCTCATACCTTGGGTGATAGGAAGCGGTAGTGGTCGATTAGGCCGAAATTTTAAACCTCAACCGCATCCTACACCCGTGCGGAGGCAAGATGGCTCTGTTGTCAGCTCAAATCGACAATTGGGCATTAGAGCTGACCTCCGCACAGCGCGAACGCTATTTAGCGGATTTGGAACTGCGCAAGGATGGAAGTGTCATCCAACCGGCGGCTAGGCTTGGGAGATGGTTGTTGGGTGAATACACCGCCACAGATTTTGAAGAGACCACGCACAGCAAAGAGGTGGCGGGGCGCAGGAGGCGAACCCGACAAGCGTGGCTCGACACAGTTTGTGACGAGTTGGAAAACCCCAACGCTGATGATAACAGCGACCATCCACTCAGAGTCATCAATAGGGAGGGAATATCATTGACTGATATGTCAAGGACATGCACCTGCCCGGATGAGGATTCTGAGGGTGAACGAAAGCCGCCAAGAAGATGATGAACTCATCCAGAAGGCTCTCCGCACGCAAGAGCAGGAGGAGAGGGAGAGGAGACAGAGCAATCCGGATCCCAGGTCGCAGGAATCCTGCACTCGGAAGGAACCTCAGAAAGAATTATCCTTGAATGAAGCCTTCCGAGAAATAGAGTATCTGAAGGAGGGAATAGCCCATAACCAAAAGTTGGTAGGTCGAATCCTAGAAACCCTTCAGACTCTGCAGGGATTACAGGTGTGTGCGGAGCGCGAGGCGCAGGACATGCGCATACGAATTCGAGAGCTGGAAGACGCAATGCATGACATGACCAGTGCTAACCGTTCTTCTCAGCGTGACTCGGTTCAACCGCGCTCCGGACGTAATGTGGACTTTCAGGACACATTCACCTGTCACTACGACTCGGGGATTCTGGGGAGTACACCGGTTCCTCCAAGACCAATACCTGGGAGAAGGGACGTCACCACACCGGAAGTCCCCCAAAGAAGAGGAGGTGAAGAGGATCCGGAAGTTTATGGGAGATCCGCACCCGTTCGACAGAGGAGTCGAAGCGGATCATCTGGCACCGGACATCAGATATTCTCAGGGCTCTCCACAATCCGAGATGTTGGGAAAATTGTCCGCGGATGGAAATTGAGGTTTGCGGGCAGTAGGGCACAGAGCGTAGATACGTTTCTGTCGAGATTGGAGGATCTGCGCGTAGGTGCAGAGCTAACTGACGACGAAGTGCTTTGTTCCGTATCAGAGATCCTCGAAGGTAACGCGAGGACCTGGTACGATAACAACAAGTACCAGTGGCTCAGTTATGACGAGTTCGTCGCGGATGCCCGGGATTGGTTTGGCACAAGTACGCAACAGCAACAAAGGCTGTTGCAGGAAGCCCAGAACCGGTTCCAGGGTGAGGACGAACTAGTGCGAGACTACGTGTCCAACCTGGTGGCTCTTGTCAATAGACTAGAACCGTCTATGCCCTTGGAGAGGTTATTAGACCTACTCCATGCAAACCTCCTTCCAAACATCCAAATCCAGCTGCGTCGGAGCGAGATGAAGTCGATACGCGAATTTAACAGGAGGGCGACCGAAGTACAGAACACCTTATCTTATGGTCGCCGTCCACGTGTATTCGCTGACCCCAACTCGACGATCTTCCCTCAGCATGCCTACCAGCCGAGCAAAAGAACGGCTGGTAGTAAATCCCAAAACGCTGCAATGGCCAGCGAAGGGAAGGCGTGTGCAAAGAAGGAGGGAGATCCGCAGCGCGGACTGGGCGTGGAGAACCCCGCCAGAAGGCCTACCGAACAAGCATCGGTATCGGCTACGCAAGCTTCCACTTCTGATAAGAAGATGGAAGAACGTCTGGAGGGCATCGAGCGGATATTGCGCAAGTTGGCCACTGACAAGCAAGGCAGCCCTCCAGAACAGCGTAAGAGCCGATGGCGTGGAGGAAGGAAAAATTTTCCTTCTTCCAGGTCTCCTGGCGAGCGGCGAGAAGGGCAGAGGCGGAAGATAGACTTTACTAAGCCTCTCCAATGTTCCGCTTGTGGCAAACTGGGATTTAGTCGCAAGTTTTGCCCAGATTGCAACAAGGGAAATGGCAAGGAGAGCGAAGAGAAGAGGTCATCTTCACGCCTCCAGTAAATTCGACCTCTCGCTACGGGTCGCCGATGGGAAACAGCAAGTTGTCGGCGACCCAGGGATCCAAACAAGTCCTGGGAGGGCATCAAGAGAGCCTAGGACCTAGCAGTATATTAGAGCGGAAGGCAATTGAACCCGATGTCAGCCCTCGGCAGAATAGGGGAGTGGTTATCCTGAAAGGACCAGATGGCCATATACAGATTGTGGAGGAGGGGGAAGACTCCAGGGAGAGCCTCTCCACACAAAAAGCTCCTCTGCCGAAGGGATCCACGAGTAGAAGCCAGCCCATCGTCGTCGCGGCAGCGGAAGGAAAAAAGCCGCTGAAAAGCACGATGAAAGGAGGCGAAGATGGGACTCGTGGATATGACCCAGAGGATGAGACCAGGTGGTGGTTGCGGGTAGACATAGGTGACTTTAAAATTAGAGCACTCTATGATACCGGCGCCTCATCCACGGTCATGGGTCAATTAGGGCTGAGATTGGCATCGGCGATGGGACTCGGGTTGAATGTGACCAGGGCGGGCGATGCAAGGCTTGCTGATGGACGCCCGTGCCCTATAATTGGTCACGTGATGTTCCCTTTTAAAGTAGGGGGAATCACGAAGGCAATCAGAGTCGCCATTACGCCGCTGCTCACAGATGACTGCTATGTAGGCGCGAATTTTATAAGAGAGTACCACGCAATTTTGGATCCTGATGAGGATGAATTATGGCTTAAGGACGCCCAAGTGAAAGTACCAATGGAAGTGGCTGGAATTGATGGTACGGCATTTCTCGCACCGGTAGGACTATGGGAAGCCACGGAGTCACAGCTTGAAGAAATTGAAGACCTCGTCAGAAGATTGATTCCTGATGGGGGTCAGGCTTTAGGTTGTGCCGTGAGGGTTGAGCACGAAATAGATGTTGGAAACGCTCGACCCATCAAACAGAAGTACTACCGAGTCTCAGATAGAGTGCGAGAGGAAATGCACACGCTGGTCAAAGATATGCTGGAAAAAGATGTTATCGAATCAGCGACCAGCGGATGGTCAAGCCCAATAGTAATGGTAAAGAAGGCGGATGGAAAATATAGGTTTTGCGTGAATTATCAAAAGGTAAATGCAATTACCAAACCTGATGCCTATCCTTTACCATATATGAGCGACATCCTGCGAAGGATCAGGGATGCTAAGTTCATCTCGACACTGGACTTGAGCAGTGCGTACCATCAAATTCCCTTAAAGGAAGAATCGCGTCCAATATCAGCGTTTACAGTTCCTGGATTAGGGCACTTTCAATTTAAGAGAATGCCCTTCGGACTGTCATACGCAGGAGCGACCTTCCAGAGGTTGATGGACAGGGTGATAGGCCCGGATATGGATCCATTCGCTTTTGCTTACCTTGACGACGTAATTGTGGTTTCGTCGTCCTTTGAGGAGCATAAGCGGCACCTAGAAATGGTATTAAAAAGAATTCTAGGTGCGGGCCTAATCAACAAAGCCAAAAGTCACTTCTGTAAGACGGAAGTCAGGTACTTGGGAGTTCTTGTGAACCAGGACGGAGTAAGACCAGATCCCGAGAAAATACGCCCGATATTAGAATATCCAACACCCCGGACTGTCAAACAGGTGAAGCGATTCATGGGAATGACCTCGTGGTATAGACGTTTTATACCCGACTTTGCCATGATCGCTGAACCTATAAACCGCCTGACAAAGAAGAATGTTCGTTTCTCTTGGGAGGAGGAGCAAAAGCGAGCTTTCACGAGATTACAGGAGGCGATGACTTCCGCCCCAATACTGCAATCACCCGATCCGAACGGTCAGTTTGTACTACAAACTGATGCCAGTGACAGTGGGATCGGGGCAGTTCTCGCACAGGATGTCGATGGAGAGGAGCGTGTAATAGAATACGCCAGCCGATCACGCAACAGTGCTGAGAGAAATTATACGGTCTCCGAGAAAGAGTGCTTGGCAGTGGTATGGGCCATTGGAAAGTTCCGGCCGTACATTGAAGGGCATCACTTCAGGGTCATCACCGATCATAGTTGCCTGAAATGGCTCCACAATATGAGAAATCCCACGGGAAGATTAGCGCGATAGGCGCTAGCATTGCAAGGCAATGTCTTCGATATAGAATATCGAAGAGGGGTTCTCAATGTGATGCCAGACGCCTTGTCTAGGGCCTATGAGGAGGAGGGGATTGAAGTGAGTGCTATAAATAGTCGGCCGGAGACCACTGACGCCTGGTATTTGCAACAATACCAGGAAGTATGCCAGGACCCACACTCTTACCCTACTTGGAAGGTGGTGGGAGGGAGACTGTATCATTATAAGCCTGATGAGGATGGTGAAGGGTCCATCGACAACGATGAAGCGTGGAAGCTTGCGGTGCCTAGGGAGAAAAGGCACCAGGTGCTCCAGGAAGTCCATGATGTTCCTACAGCAGGACATCAAGGACGAGAACGTACGTTCTCCAAGGCTAGGCGCTTGTACTACTGGCCTAAAATGTATGATCAGGTCAGGGAGTACGTAAAGAGTTGCCCGGTATGTCAGCAGTGCAAGGTGGAACAAAGAGCACCTTGCGGGCTGATGGGTCGTAGACAAGTGTCACGACCCTGGCAGGTGATGGCCGGTGATATCACTGGTCCATTTCCCAAAAGCTCTCGAGGTTTTGAGTATATCTTAGTATTTGTAGACTTGTTTACTCGCTGGGTAGAGTGTGTTGCGATACGCAAGGCCAATGGGAGGACAATCGCAAAGGAATTATGCGAGAGGATTGTCACTAGGTTTGGCGCGACAGAGGTATTCTTGTCGGATAATAGAACCGAATTCAAGAATCAGGAGGTCGATTCATACCTCCAGATGAACGGCATCCAGCGCGCCTTGACTCCCGTGTATCATCTCCGAGGGAATTCCACAGAGCGAGTAAACAGGACACTCAAGACCATGATCACGTCTTACGTAAGCCGTGATCATAAGAGCTGGGATGAACACCTGTCAGAGTTCAACTTCGCGTTGAACTCGGCAACTCATAGCGCCACCGGATATAGTCCTGCGATGCTCATGTTTGGGCGTCAGCCGGTACCTCCTTTGACGTTCAGAAGAACCCAAGATCAGCAGGCCCTTGAATGTTCGGAGGGTCAGGCTGTGGAAGATTGGGCCGAACATATGGAGAAGCTTCCTAATTTGTGGGAGAGAGCTAACTCCAAGTCAAAGGAGGAACATGCGCGTCAGGCGGCTTATTATGACCGGAAGAGACGGCAACCCGAGTTTAAGGTCGGAGATTAGGTTTGGAAGAGGAACAGGATTCTATCTTCAGCTGCTCAAGGTATTTCAGCTAAATTAGCGCCGAAATATGCCGGCCCGTACGTGATTGAAGAGGTTTGTGGTTCCAACACGTATAGGCTAAGCAACCAGCTGGAGATCCTGTTTGAGCTCTTCCATGCCAAGGACCTTAAACCATACTACGGTCCGGGTGAGGATGGGGAAAGCGAGGAGGTCATCGAACTTCGCGAGCCGCCATATGAACTGGCGTCGGAGGAAGCGAACGATTCCGCTAATGCACGCGAAAATCCGGGAGGGGATTTATCGGATAGCGAGCGGATCCAATTAGCAGCCCCCACGGCCGTAGATAAAGTTCCCACCGAGACGTCGAATTTACCGGTATCTGCCCCAACTAAGAGAGGTCGAGGTCGACCTCGAAAGGTTCCAGAGACGGTCACCGGTCCAGTGAGGGGCAACAACTCTCCCGTGAAGGAAAATAGAGGGAGAGGTAGGCCTCGTAAGACCGTGCCCGTCGTACAAAGGACGGTTGGGCCGATAAAACCGAGCGGTAACCGACGAGAGCCAGGACGTACCCACAAAGAATCGAGAGGGAGCGTATAACTTGGTGGGATGCGGCTTATATTAGGGTTTTTCTTCGCGCAGGGAGATTTATCCGAAATTTATTGTTTTTGGATGTTTCAGATGGACCGGAGAATCGTCGTCGAAGAGGAGACCTTCGAGGTGGTCACGCAGATGCTGGTAGATCTGCAACTGGGCCCTGATGCGACGCAGCTAATTGAAGATCTGCGGAGCTTCGCCAGGGTCCAGTTGGAAGGGACCACCCGAAGGGAGCGACGCAATGCCTCGGTGGCAGAGGTTCTCCGGGATTCATCGTGGGTCGCCCCGAAGAAGGCTTCTCGGGACGCTTCGACACAGACCGAGGACCAGGACAGTGTCGAACGTCCCAAGTCCACAGTGGACCAGGGGGTGCAGACTCTCAAGTCCGGCGTATCCCTTACGTCGGACAGTGCGAGCCAATGCCCAGGACCCAGGGAAACCTGTGGGGCCTCGCACTGGGTCTTCAATCATCCCCGGATCCCTGAGCAGCCTACTCTCCTCCTCGACTTCAGACACGTGCGTCTGGGGATCAACGAGGTGGAGAGTGCATGGCGGTTCGCTCGAGAACTCCAGTCTCAGGTGCAGGAGCACTTGAGACGCTTTTTGAGCCGCCAGGGCGCAGAAGAACTGCTCGGGGAGTGGGCAGGAATGGCTAAGCGTCAGAGGGCCTACGGAGAGGCCCTGCTGCGGGTGGATAACGGACAAGAGTCCTCCGCAGCGCTCTCGACGCCGGCTCAAGAGAAGAGAGCCCCGGGAGCTACTGACGCTGGACCGATGCTCACGGTCCATGTGGACGGGCGCATGGCTCCTGATACTACCAACGTGGTCAGGTCGCAGGATGGACGTGCGACCGCCACGGTGGGAGGCGTGACCATCACCGCCTCACAGGGAGTCAATGCCCAGCAGTTCCCTCTGGCTGCTGAGCAGCCATCACAAGATCGGGAGGCTGCTCAATCTCGGTCGTAGCTGAGGGGCTGCTACATCTGTGGGGAGCCTGGGGTGACCAACTCCCAGCGGTGCCCGAAGAAGGCTACACACTGGCGCTACCTGAAACATCGCGCGCCAGGTGTAGCCAAACGATGATGTAGGCCCTGGAGGGCAAATAAATTAGCCGAAATAAAGAAGGGAGTTATCATTTTGTTTCCTTTCCTTCTTTATTACTTTCAGGTTCCTGATAGCAGCGAATCGCGGGTATTCGTCCTGCCCGGGTAGTCAGGACTTGGAGGGGGCTGCAACGGTAGTCGATTCAATTAATCGAACCGTTCGCGATTCTGATTTTCGCGCGTTAGTTCTAAGTATTGAGAGAGAGAGAGGGGACGCGCGATCTTTTGAATTAGCAGTTACAACTCAGCTGTTGATACGAGTGGATATCGCCGAAGTTTGTTTGCACAGTTTTTCTCGCCGAGTAATAGTTGTTTTATCCAGAATAATTACGCGCGCGAGTGCAACAACGTGATCAACAGATTGCAGCGTTACGGAAGCAGCAGATTTGCAGCTGATAGGTGATACGAGGCAGCGCAGCTGATAAACCAGGACCAGAAGCAGTTGATAGATTTACTGACATCAACAATTACGGCTGATCACCGTAATTGCACCGCAGGGTAGGTGCACCTCCCTTAATTATCAAGTGACAAAATACATTTGGTATTTTGTCCAACCGTGTTAGCGTTAATTTTTTTGTATTCGCGCCGAGCGTTAGATCGCGCCAATATTCTAATCTTCTCTCTCTCTCTATCTCACCGAAAATTATTTAATTGTAGATCCTATTCGCGTGCGTCAGTCTTTCGGCCCGACAAAGACTGTAGAGATTTTTTATTAATAAAATCTGTTAAACTTATTCGCCGATTTCGTCATATAATTTTCCTAGTAGTTTAAGCAATTGAAAAAGGCTTAGGTTTTAATCCGATTACAGCTAGGGGATTAAGTGTATTAGAAATAAAGTCGCTTACACTTAAAACTTATCGAGTGTCACAAGGCACGTGACTTAAGGTGAGTTCAACTCCGCTTGATCGAAGACAACTAAGTTAAGTCAGCTGACGTTAAGGTGAATACACGTATTAACATACGTGTTAACGGAGCGGCGGTTTGCTCTGCATCGTGGGAGTTTTCTCTTAAATAAATTTCTCATTTTGTAGATTTATCCCCCCGTTACACTGTATATAAAACGAAAGTATAAATTTTATACTTGATAATGATAGCTTTATGATTTAGGAATCTTAGATAATTAATCTAATAATTGCATTATAAGATTAGGAAAAACCGTTACAAATATGAAAAATTAGTTATAATTCAAATGTTATTAATTAATTTAATTATTCATTTTTAGAAAATACTTCTAAATTGAATCAACTATAAAGTTATATAAAAATTTATTAATTTTCTATTGTAAATATTATAATATCACGTTAATTAACTTTATTAGTTAATAACTCTTGACGACACTATTTGCGATAATTGTATATTGTATAAAATCAACAAATAACAAATTTTGTAAAGTTTACATATGTTAAAAGCTTAATATTAATGATTATTTACTTGTAAATTAGAAAACTCAATACTCAAAATTCGTGAATGTCTCTCGAATGTTCGATGACATCTCTCCTGCAAAAATAAGCGGGAAAATCTGTGTATTGTTACGTCCTGAGACGTAAAATTAAATCATTTTGAGGTCAACGGGAATCATGCGAATTGAAAGTAGCAAAACAAGCACAAAATGTATTTCACCTACTTTTTTTATTTTACGAAACGCAAAAATTAATAAATCAAATTCAGCAGAAAACTCAATTGAGAAATTGAAACATCAACTTGATTACTCGACAACTAAATGTAAGTCACGTAAGCCAATATATAAAACAGCGTCTCAATTTTTCAGTCAGTTGATTCGCGACTCGCGACAATTCTACTGTACCACTTGACTCTGCCACTCATTGAGTGAAATCCAATTATTAAATAAAGTGTTATTAAATATTATTAAATAAAGTGTATCAAATTCATTTCTATAATTTCCATACGAAATATTCTCAATAATAAAGAAACCAATTTAAGAAGAAAATAATATAAAGGAACAAAGAGTAAGATAATAATTTATCAACATCTTCAACAATATATATATAACCCAGGTAAGTCCTGCCATTACACATATTATACTATAATCATACCGTGATAAAATAAATTTTACTCATACTAAACTAATACATGTCACGGCTACGGAGTCGCGACATAACAAATTGGTTCCGGTACAGGGTGTTTACTTTGCATCAAGTAAAACTTAAAAAAAAAAAAAAAAAAAAAATTAAATTTTAATGAACAATAAAGATTCTTCTAGTTCTGACAACGCGAAAAGACTTACGCGACTGCAAGTAAAAACTAAACCAGAATTAAAAAGCGGTATAATTAAACCAAGCACATCTATTACAAATCCTTTTAAAAAATCAAATAAACTCGCGCGTTCTCCTCCTAGAACAAATAGCGAGAACAATAAAATAAAAATTTCAGAAAATCTAGAGAAGTTAAATAAACAAATAACACAAGAAAAATTAATTGATATATTAGACACCGATATTCCAGAAGAAAACTCACAACAAAAATTAACATTAAATTTTGAATATCCGAATTCACCGTCGAATTTAGACTTCACTTTCGATCAAAATTACGATTCTTCATTTAATAATAACGAATACACGGACATCGGTGGTATTTTAAACGAACAAAGTATTTGTAGTGAGTCAAAAAACTTAATAAACAAAAACGAAAATTTCGGACAATTAGTGCCTTATAATTCAAACATCCAATTACAGAAAACTGAACAAATCGAAAATATTAATACGAAAGCAAACGTCAGCGAAATGTCGCAACCGCTGAGATTACCACTCAAGTATGTCGCGGATTTAGTCCCACAGTTCGACGGCAAAAACATAACACTCAGCGAATATATCGACAAATTAAAAACTGCAAAGTCAATAGTTTCTGAAATAGATGAATCAAATTTAATACCAATTTTAAAATGCAAGCTAAGTGGAGAAATTTATAAAGCACTAGCTAATATAAAAATCAATAAAATAGACGATTATATTAAAGCTATAAAACAATTATTTCCTTCTTTAGATAATATTCATAGTTTATACGGGAAACTTACGGATATTATTCAAAAACCAAACGAATCAGTTCTTACATATGCAAATCGGTTGAAAGATCTAGTTGTACAGATCAAAGAATTAAAAAAACTACAAGTAGATACTGATGAAACCTTTAAGGCATTTGAAAAAACAATAAATGAAGACGCATTAATAAATTTTAAAAATGGCTTACAACAAAATATTCGAATAGAATTAAAAGATTATAACAATTTAAGCACTGCTGTACAAGAAGCCATACAAATCGAAACAAAATTCAAAAAACATAAAATATTAGTAGGTGGAATTACCGACATTACCCAAAACACACCTGATTCAACTACTGTTTCGGCAAATGTTAATAATATTTACAATTGTCAAATTTGCGAAAGCTACAATCATGAAGCTTTATTTTGTCACAACGGGTCATGCGTATACTGCAAATCTAACGACCACCTATCAAACAATTGTAAAGTGGCAAAATCAAAAATCGAACTCATATGCAAATTTTGCAATGCTAAAGGACACTCAATAGACGGCTGCAAATTTAACAAAATAAAAGGAAACCATTGCCAATACTGTCAAGCGATGGGACATTCTGTCATACAATGTCCATTCATTACAGAATACGAAGTATGTTGGAAATGTAAAGAAAGTGGACACAGCCCATACACCTGTTTAAAACTTCTTAAAACACCAGATCCTTGTGCGGCTTGTGACAGTACAGGACACACAGTAGTGAATTGTCCAAATGTAACATGTAAACGTTGTAATAAAATCGGCCACTCGGTAAAATTTTGTCCAAACTCAGACGAAATGAGAAATTACAGAATCGTAGCGTGTGCAATTTGCAACGAAGAAAGTCATGAAACAAACGACTGCAAATTGGTAAAAATTTTGAACACCCACACTAAAAACAATAGAAGCAATGATAACAGAGAGAATACAAACTCAAATTTTAATAACGATACACGTAGAAATGGAAACAACGATTACAACAGTAGACCTACACGATATAATAATTTTGGAAGAAACAACGATACAAAATGCGACTATTGTCACATGCGAAATCACACAATCGAAAATTGCTTAAAAATAAAAGCACTTGAGAAAAATGCAAAAAAAAGCATTGTATGTTCTTATTGCAAAGAAACAGGTCATAAAATCGAAGCATGTCCAATTATAAAATCACTAGAGAGCAGTCAAGAAAAATTCTGCTCAATTTGCAAACGAACGGACCATACAGACTCACAATGCTTTAGACGAAATAATCAGGGAAACGAATAGATTCTTCCGAAATCAAGTGCACGGAAGAACAACATAGTGAGTCACTTACTACGGAAGCAAAAAGCAATATAATGACAACACTAAACGCTGAAACTGCTGACACAAACGAACTTGACACAATTAACTCAGCAAACCAAAATAACGCGAAAATAATAACAGAAGAAAAATTATGTTTCGAATGTAAAGAAAACGTAGAATTCAAAAACACATTCAAAACTAAAGTATCAATGTATCTTTTAAAATTAGAAAATTTATTACAATATATACAAATACCAAATCCATTTTCAAGCATTAATTTCAACTTACTGGTTGATAGTGGAGCTCAAATAAACATTATAAAAAGTAACCAAATACCAGCAAACGCCATACTAGATTCAGAGAAAATTGCACTATCAGGAATTACTGACAAAACAATAGAAACATTAGGACTAGTAAAAATAATCATCAATGGATTATTAGTCGATTTCCACGTTGCTCCAAAAGAATTTTCAATTCCTTACGATGGAATACTAGGAATACCTATTCTGAAAGAACACAAATTAAGACTAGACGAAGGTTACTTGGAAATAAATAATCGGAAAATACAACTCATATCAGTCCCTTTAAATACAAACAATTCAATTGCTATTAACGAAAAAAAAGAAAGGACAGCAACAAGAATAACAGAAGAACAAAAAACTTTTCTAAGTATAACTCTACAAAACATTAATAAAGAAAATAAAAAAGAATGTGAAAAAGAAAAAGACAAAAATTATACAGTACCTGAAAACAATTATAATTTACAACAAAATGATACAAAAATAATATACCCCACAATCACCGAACAAACGAACACTGCAACAGCAAATAAATTAAACAATGAAATAATTTCATCAGACAATACGAAACAGGATATAGAAACTTGTAAAGAGTCAACCAAAACATTCTTCCCTTCAAAAGGACTTACAAATTTAAAATTAGAATTAGAAAAAAATCCTTTACAAATAAAACTTTTGATTAACCATATAAATATGACAATGAATAATGACAATATATCCAACACAAATGACGAATTTATCGAAAATTATAACTATAAACAATTTATGTCTGTCATAAAAGAAAATACTGAAATAGAATTCTCTCCTGAAAACAACATACTAGAAGAAACTCAAACATACCAATATATTTCTTTCGATTTAGACAATTTTCCAGACAATATCGACCTAACGGAAAATACAGATTTCAATGTCAATGAAAATGAAATTTTTCATGCAGGCAGTATAAACTTCCTAGGAGAAGAACAAGAAGAATTAGAAAATAATCAATTAAACCACAAAGAAAAGGTCTTCGAAAAAATAAATTTAACTGACCTACAAGGAAATGATTATAAAAAAATGAAAAAATTGATTGAAAAAATTGAAGACATATTTTGGGTTGAAGGCGATAAATTAGGTACCTGCAACATAGAACAACATGAAATAAATTTAATTGACGATAAACCAGTCTATGTGAAACAATTCCCCTTACCACATAAATTACGAGACATCGCAATAGAAGAAGTGAAAAAACTAATATCTCAAAAACTAATCCAAAAATCAAAAAGTGCTTTTAATGCACCAACATGGATAGTTAAGAAGAAAAGCTTGGCAGATGGAAAAACCAGATGGCGATTAGTTATCGACTACAGAAAATTAAATGAAAAAACTGTTCCCGATCCATATTTAATTCCAAATATAACCGAAATGTTTGACCAACTAGGGAAAGCAAAATATTATCACGTCGTTGACCTAAAATCAGGCTTTCATCAAGTAAAAATGCATCCAAAAGATATTTTTAAAACAGCATTCAGTATACATCCTTTAGGACGATTTGAATTCCTTGTTTTACCATTTGGCCTAATAAATTCACCTAGAACATTTCAAAGAATACTAAACACAGTTCTAGGCGACCTAATTGCCAATACATGTTTTGTCTTTATTGACGATATAATTGTTTTCGGAGAAACAGTAGACGAAGTCAACGAAAGATTTTATACAGTAGCCCAAAATCTAAGAGAAGCTGGTCTAAAACTCGAACCTCAAAAATGTGACTGGTTAAAAACAGAAGTATCATTTTTAGGACACATTATAAGCGAATCGGGTATCAAACCAGACAAAAAAAAAATACAAGCCGTCGAAGCTTTCCCAACACCAAAAACTACAAAAAACGTAAGAGAATTCCTCGGACTCTGCAATTACTATAGACGTTTTGTTCCGAATTTCGCTGAAATAACAAAACCATTAACTATACTCTTACACAAAAATGTAAAATTTTTCTGGAAAATAGAACAACAACAAGTACTAGACAAATTAAAGAAATTACTATGTGAAGCTCCTATTCTACAATATCCAAAATTTAACAAACCCTACATCGTTAGAACAGATGCATCAAACCATAGCTTAGGCGCAGTACTATCTCAAGGAGAATTGGGACACGATAGACCCATCGCATACGCATCAAGAGTTCTAAGTAAAACAGAACAAAATTATATGACTTACGAAAGAGAAGCTCTGGGAATAATTTTCGCAATCAAAACATTCCGAACTTACTTATTCGGTAACAAATTTACTGTTGTAACGGATCACAAACCCCTACTATCATTAAAATCAGCCGATAACAATAGCAGAGTACAAAAATGGCGATTAAAATTAGTCGATTACGATTTCGACATAATTTACCGCCCGGGCAAAGAAAACGGCCCAGCTGACTGTTTATCAAGAAACCCTATAGAAGCTAAAATATATGTCACAACGCGAGCACAGAAAGCAAAATCAAAAAATGGAATAATACCAACTCAAACATTAAATAACAACGAGAAAATAAAAATTATGAATAACAAAAGAATTCAAGAAAAGAACAAAAGAAAACGTACACGCAAGTTCAGCAACACGAATAATAATCAAAACGAAAAAAATAAACACACTAACAAAAACAAAAATAATGACACGAATAGTGATAACATCGTTTACAGTAAAAATTCAATACAATTTCGAAACGACAACATAATTCACATAATATCCGAAAAACACAAAGAATTAGATGAAAACACTAACAGTATACTAATAAAAAAGAACCTAAAAATCAACGAAAACTTATCTATAAACGAAATAGATACATTAAACTATGGAAAAAAGAAAATATTTATTTTATGTCTAAACACTGCTACATCAGCAGAAACAAAAAAGCAAAATCTAACCGAACTGTTCGAAAATTTAAAACACCTTTTAATACAAAATAACATTTCAACAATAAGTATTTCAAAAAATATCAACATAATAAACATATGGTGGTCGGAAATAGAAGACATAATCAAAACAATCTTCAAAGAAAGCAACATTAAAATCATAGTTTGCATGAACCACATCGAATACATAAGCGATCTAGATCAAAGAAACGAACTATTTAAAATATATCACACTTCTAAACTCGGAGGTCATTCAGGAATAAACCGAACCTACAATAAAATTAAAGAAAAATATTGCTGGGAAAATTTAAAGAAAGACATACAAAAAAGAATTTCAATGTGCCAAGAATGCCAAAGAAACAAACTAAAACGAAAACCAACAAGACAACCGATGACTTTAACAGATACACCTTTCAAACCATTCGATAAAGTTGCCATGGACATAATGGGACCATTCGAGATTACAAAAAATAATAATCGATACATACTCTCAATTCAAGACCAACTTTCAAAATTTATTACTCTCACAGCGTTAAAAGATCAAACCGCGGAATCGGTAAGCGAAGCTTTTATAAAAAGATTCATTTGTATTTTCGGAACACCAAAAGTAGTATTAACCGACAAAGCTCAGAATTTTAAAAGTAAACTGCTAAAACAAATAGCAAAACGATTTCAATTCGAAAAAATCGAAACAACATCATTCTCACCACAATCCAACGGCTCTGTCGAGAGAGCTAACCATCCTCTCTGTGAATTCATCAAACAATTCACATCAAAAAAATGTGAATGGGATGAACTTTTAGAATTGGCACAATTTAATTATAACACCAGCATTCACACTGGTCATAATTTCACGCCACATGAACTTGTTTTTGCCTTTCCAGCCAAATTACCATCTAGCATACCGCTGAAAAAATCCGAACAATTACCAACATTTAACGGATACTTAGAAAATTTAATAAAAAACATGAACGAACTAGCACACATGGCTAGAGAAAACTTAATAATTTCAAAACAAAAATCAAAACAATACTATGACCGATTTATGAACCCTATAGAATTCAAAATCGGAGACAAAGTCTGGTTCATGAAAGAACCAAACCCGGGGAAATTGGAGAAAAATAAATACTTAGGACCGTTTGAAATACTAAAAATAACAGAAAAAGGCAGCGTTGTAATAAATTACAACGGGAAACCAAAAACAATTCATGCGAATAAATTAAGTCTAGTTAAACAAATAAATTAATATTCTTTTTATTTCAGAAAATACAATGGAACAATATTCACTAGTTATATTAATACTAATCACTCTCATTCAAACAAGCAAAGGGCTCATCGGATTTAACTGCGCTTCAACCAACCCAACCATTACAACATACTCCCTCGTGGACACCGGAGAATGTGACTTCCACGAAACAAAAATAAATTCAACACAATCTACAATAGAATTACTACAAAAAACCGAATTTAAATCGATAAAAATCATCCAATGTAAAATAGTAATACAACGTACAGTTTTTCATTGCGGCATGTTTAGCCATTTAGGCCCAACAGAAAACGCACTTCAAGAATACGTTTACGATATATCACACGATAATTGTAATAACATACACCAAACGGGTATTTTCAAATACGATAACGTACACATTATAACAGGACTAAAAATTAACTCTACAACATCCAAAGGATTAGACTTAGCAGGAAAAGTAGAGGGAAAATCTTGCTCAGGAGCAACCTATGCCGATAATTTCGGAACATGGAGTAACGTTTTTGTACAAGGTCTTATAAGAATAACTCTATGGGAAAGTTACGCAGCAGTTAGATTAGAAAACGACAAAATCAAATTAAATTCAGGTACGGTATGCAAATTTTCAGACCAACACTGTATTGATATGGAAGGAGGCCACACTTTTTGGCCATTATTACCACGCGAAAATTGCTTTAAAAATCAATATGATATTTTATATAGAGGCTCGGTCACTAAAATAACCTCACCTAACCAAGAAACAATATTTAGCCTAAATACAGAAGAAATATCTTTTGCATTGTCAACTAGAGGGAATATAAGTTTTTGTAATAGAATCCTAACAAAAACCGAACACCCAAAACTCTTTGTATATGAAAAGTCTAACATCAATGTACTATATGACAATGACATTCGGACAAAACAAGGGATACTTAATTATGATTTATTCACATATTTTAATAGTAAATTCGTGTATGTAGAGAAACATTTTAGGTTAGAAACAAAAAACCTTTACTTAAATATTTTAAAACAAAAATGTGAACTGGACAGAAAATTCCTATACAATTCCCTATCCATTGCATCCATTGCACCTGACGAATTTGCATATAGCCTCATGGAGAAGCCTGGGTACATAGCTCGGCTGGCAGGGGAAGCCGTACATATCATACAATGTACGCCAACTGAAGTCCAACTACTTCACACAGACAGATGTTTTGTACAACTTCCAGTAAAATCAAAAAACGAAACATACTACCTCACACCAAAGACACACATCTTACTGAAAACAGGAACAGAAATAAACTGCAATGCAATCATCCCCCAATACTACAAAATTGGAAATCAATGGATAAATCTTACACCAACACCAAGAAAAGCAACTAACGCAGTTTTGACATTGAAACCAAATACTACAATAACATGGCAACCGACCGAACTAGAGTCATTAGCAACCAGTGGCATTTATTCTCAAGAAGATCTGCAACAGTTACAGGACCATATACTCTTTCCTATGGAGAAAACAGCACTCCTCAACGTAATTGCAAGAGGTATGCAAGGCGACGAAAGTATGCAAGGAGGACTAATATCAAACTTGATATTCACTGAAAAAACTCTAACCGATCTAGCAGAAAACCTCTGGACCAAAACCATCAATAAACTCACTAAATTCGGCTCTATAAGTTCCGCCATTATAATGAGTATTATCATATTTCAATGCGTCAAAAGCGTGTTTAACGTGATAATCAGAGGATATACGTTGCATTCAATATATGGATTTTCAACATATTTGCTAGCAGCAGTGTTCAGCTCTATCACACACTTACTGATAGCGTTAAACAAACCACTCGCCAAACAAAAATACAAAGACACAACGAAAAGTAAGGAATATGAATTGCAGCAAATAGTGATTGACCACCCAGAAACCACCATACAAAAATCACCACCCCTATATCTCCAAACCATACACAAAGAACCACCAAAAATCATACCTGCTGCACCAATTCCAAACAAAATTTCCAAAACAAACAAATATGATACTCCAATCTTCACATTAGACTTGCATTAATAATAATCACAAATTTATATAAATAAAGACCCTAAAATGGAACTCTACTGCACCGTTATACAAAAAATTATCATTTTCAGAATATAATTACTATTAGTTTTAAGATAAAATTTATAACCAAGTAAGACCTCAAATTGATATAAACTTAACTATTTCTTTCTTTTACGTTGATATCGCATCGATATGCAACTATCTAGCCACGGAGGTGTTACGTCCTGAGACGTAAAATTAAATCATTTTGAGGTCAACGAGAATCATGCGAATTGAAAGTAGCAAAACAAGCACAAAATGTATTTCACCTACTTTTTTTATTTTACGAAACGCAAAAATTAATAAATCAAATTCAGCAGAAAACTCAATTGAGAAATTGAAACATCAACTTGATTACTCGACAACTAAATGTAAGTCACGTAAGCCAATATATAAAACAGCGTCTCAATTTTTCAGTCAGTTGATTCGCGACTCGCGACAATTCTACTGTACCACTTGACTCTGCCACTCATTGAGTGAAATCCAATTATTAAATAAAGTGTTATTAAATATTATTAAATAAAGTGTATCAAATTCATTTCTATAATTTCCATACGAAATATTCTCAATAATAAAGAAACCAATTTAAGAAGAAAATAATATAAAGGAACAAGGAGTAAGATAATAATTTATCAACATCTTCAACAATATATATATAACCCAGGTAAGTCCTGCCATTACACATATTATACTATAATCATACCGTGATAAAATAAATTTTACTCATACTAAACTAATACATGTCACGGCTACGGAGTCGCGACATAACAGTATAAATAGGCCTACCTTTGCACAGGCTAGCATTCACTTCTACCCTTGCAAGGTGAGCGCATGAGTCTGAATAAACTTGGCTAATACCTAAGTTCTTTCTCTCATTGTGATTAACTGAGCAAGACTGTTCCTTCCTTATAATTCGAGCTCGACTTATAGAACATCTCGCGCTATAAGAAACTTGGGCCGAATTATATCCTATCCAAGAAAGACTTTAGCTCTGCTTATGGGACAATTCGCACCATAAGAAATTAGGGCATTGTCTGACTTTCCTTAAACATTGTACTTATTTATATATATTTGATTTATTTATTATTATTAGAATACATTTGATTTATCTATTTATTGTATTGACAAGTAGAGTAAAATTATTGGAAACAAATTCTTACTCTTTAGCTAGATACGAGAGTTCGAATTATTATTATTTATAAGTGATACGAACATCACATTTGGCGACCGTGACAAGACTCTTGTTACGTTAGTTAGTGTTAAGTATTTGTTATTAATTTGTTATTAGTTTGTAATTATATTTTACGTTTTTATTAATTATGCTAAAAAAGAACAAACAGGTTCGAACATTACTATGTAAAAATGCGTCACTAGAAAAAGAATTGAGTGAACTACGTACTTTGTATATGGAACTTGCAAATTCGTTTGTTAATTTAGGTAATAATTATAAGAAAGATAGGAGATGATTTGATACTAGTTTAAGAAATATAAGTTCTGATTTGAATCATTTAGCTGATACAGTAGAGCATATATTGGCATCTAGACCAGCTCCTGGCGCATAATTTGTATTATTATTTATATAATAAATTTGATAATTAGAATATACAACTTGAATTTGTTTAATTCTTTGTCAAATCTTATATATTATTAAAATTAATTGATTAATGTTATCTATACATTATTTATTATTGGTGTTGAATTAATTTTATACTTTGGATTTTTTTGAGTTGATATTACAATGTCGAACGAAAAACGTCCAATGTATAATTCTACTGAGTGTGCTACCGAAACAATTCTAAACGAACTTAGTGAATCACAAATTGGTGAAGAATTAACCGTGCAGCAAAAAAGAACGCACGAATGGGAAAGAGCTGTAGTAGATGAATTAAAGACATTTCATACTTATCAGTTTAAGTTGCAAAATGATTTTGAAACAATTTGTGAAACTATTAACAATTTGAGCAATAAAGTTGATAGATTGACTAATAAAATAATTGAACAATGTTAAATGTATTAGAAAATGCAAATATCTGCTTTATCGATATAAGTTAATTATTTATGTGTCTGCTAAAGGGCACTGATAAGTTACGCTTTTGGACTGCGTGTCACACACTATGTCTCGAGCCGCTGATGAGTGCGCCTCGTGCTTTAGCGTTCGTCCTATACACGCGTAGATTAACTCTTTTAATTTTGTTGAAACTTCCAACTCTAATAAATCATTCCACGATACGATTGACTATCTTTTCTTAAAATAACAAACAAGATCAAATAATTAAGAATTTAGAATCAAATTTAGAAAAATCAAATGAAATTATTTCTATTTTAAAAGATAGATGTGAAGATAATTTCAATGATATTATTCGAGCGAAAAATAATGTTACCATGGAAATGAATGAAACATTTTCAGTACTTCGTGAGAATATTGATAAAATTAAGAATAATGATCAAAATAGATCTATTGTTAATGAAACTATTATTGAAACAGTTAAGCAACCTGCTTTAACGTGTCCAGTTTTTGACGATAGTTATAAATATCGACCAGTAAAGTATTTAAACACTGCTCAATTGTTATGTTTGTTATCTTAATCTATGACGGGAGTAAATTCTTCTTGGTATGACTTAGTACAGCGTGAAATTAGAAATTTTGAAGATTTTGAAATATTATTTAAAGAGAAATTTTGGAACACTGAAATACGTAGAAATATTACTCGCGAAAATATTTTGGTGGAAAATTATCACGTTGTAATTATGCTATACGTAAAATTAATTTAGTTTTTGATATAAATTAAAATTTAGACGAAGAAGAATTAATAGATAAATTGTCTCGACATTTTGATAAAGATGTACGTTTATTAGTTCAAGCTAGACATATAAAAAAGATATTAGAATTTATTAAAGTTTTATCGTCTTTGGATAATGATGATTATATTAGTTTACGTCATACTCAAAAAGATAGTGGCGAAGAACAACAAATTAATAGCATAACAATTGAAAATAGTAAGTTGAATAATAAGAACAATAAATTAAATAAAAATAGAAATATTTCAAAACCGATTTTACAAGATGTACCAAGTACTTCTTCGGGAAACGAGTAAATGTTGCTTCTCGCACTGAGAAATAAAATTAGTTGATTTAACAAGATTCTGTCTGTTGTAATGGAGTAACAGAGAATCAATTGTTAAATTAAGAATAGCGAAATATTGGTTTGACGTCGACTCTGTCTGTTAATTTGATACCGTAAGATTATTGGATTGACTAAAGCTATGTCATTGGTTAAATAGACGCGGTTGTTCGATCAAGGACATCCACTATACTAATTTTACATACTGTATGGTGTTAAATTGATTATATGAGCTTGCAGAATGAAATACTTACAGTAGCTAACCCAACCTAAGATTTTGTTGACTCATTCGGAATACTGCGATCGAATCAACGATATATTATAAATCGAATCAATGATATTAACGAAAATTTTTTTGAAAAAATTGTGCTTCTTTCACGTAGAGAAATAGGCTTATATCTTCAATCAATTATACACGTGACTTTTAAAATCGGATGTCATATTATTATCAGAGACGTTGCAGGTACACATATACATACATATACATATTTATACATTATATTGAAGCTTAACAAATTCCGCACGGAAGTCGCTATATACAATTTATTATACGCAGTGATGGTGACAAACCCACATGTTTCGCTTTGGTTTGATTATTATATCCGTTTAAAACTGTCCTTATATACTAATGCTAAGAATTTCCAACCGCTTGCGTAAATCGTAGCCATCTAGCGACCTTGTATTGAAAAATTGCCATTAGCGGATTTTTTCATATGCGGATATTTAAAATTTCGGATTAATTAGTAAATAAAAATGTGATACTTATGTAATTTTTAACGATCTTTATTGAATTCAATGTTAAATTATACATCAAAAGATACATAGCATTTAGAGTCACTTAATTTCTGATAATTATAAACAGTTTTGATAGTTTTAAGCGATATATAATTATATTCATCAACACATTCGATTTGGTAAGCACACAAATGACGAGAATAGTTTATAATAGTTAGTTTTTGGTACAATAATATTATGTCATTCAACTCTCTATCATACAAAACATTCAATACTTTTCCAAATTCTACAGATTGATCATGAATATTTGTTACTATAACAGAATTTTCTGAATATTTTATCCCATCTACTGAGATCCACGAGATAGCAACGAATTTATCAATGATATTTTTGGATAATTTTTTTCTAAATAACGAATAATTACTTAAAAAAATTACACTTGAAAATAAGTCTTTACCTAATACAACAGTTCTTTGGAAGCCTTTGCTAATGAAAAATCTATAATTCAGTTCTTGTTAATTTCTTATTGCTAAAGATTTAGCTGAATTCAACCTAGACGTTGTAGCTTTAGCTATATTTTTTAGAGGTCTGTGTTTTCCCTCGAATCTCATACAAGAGAATTGTCGAGGTAAACCTAACCGTTTGATCATTGTTACATAATGAATCAAATGATGATACTTAGGTTTTAATGTACCATTTAAAATCTTACAGTACATTGAATGGTGATTAATAATTTCTTTTTTAAGTTCTAAAATAGTTTTTTCAGTCAATACAGGAGCAAATATTAAATATGTTATTTTTCTTAATGATAGATACAAATTCCACACTTTATTTTTTTGTGGAATCAAATCACCAATTATAAATGTAAGGTTGAAAATCAAAAACTTCATCTCAGAAGCCGTGATTGTAACGCATTTTTTCTTTATATGATCAATATTTAATGATATTAAAACATTGGACGCATTATGATTACAGTAGTTTTCTATTTTTTTTTGTAGTACACTAAAAGTAAACAATTTTTCGTTAAATATGAAGTTATTAATAATTTCACCAATAACGTATCTGCATACACCTTCAAGCAAATCATGCATTGGGTCAAAAGATACACATGTAAATATGTCGAATCCTGGTATATCATTGAAAATACAATCGTTTTTCACGCCGTATGATTTCGTATTGACATCGACCGCATGTTTTTGCGTGCAACGCATCAGTTCTATTTTTTCCTTTGTAGCCGTTTGGCATTCTGTTCTATCCATGTAACATACTCGACATGGGAAATTAGAGTTGAAACTCTCATTAAATCCTAATAATGTGTGTAACTCTAAGTTGTCCCCACTTAAATTGAATATGTCGAAAAAAACAGTTATCTTTTCACCACTTATAGTTATATTAACACCATTTTTTTGTAAGTCTAGAAATTGTTCTACAATAGGATAAAACAATTTTGAGTGCTTAATATATTTTTTATACTCTGACTTATATATTTGTAGAAGAAATATATTCTCTAGTTGACGAGAGTATTCAGGTGGTATCGCAGATATGCTACAGTAAATACTGTAAGGATTGAGGATTGAGCAGGAACCACAGTTTTTTTTTTTTTTATTTACAATGAAATTAACACAACACTAGAACCAAAGTTTATTTATAGTTCGCAATAAAACTTAAAGATACCGCACCAGAGAATCAAAATGTCACAAGGTTGAATTTTAATACATTGTGATTGAACCACGATTGAAGAAAAAAGAAGAGAGAGCCTGGTGAGACACTCTGCGCTCCCTTTTAAATACCTTCGTTGCTATGGAAATAACATTCGTTGTTATATATAAAACAATTTATCGTGCATTTACGCTGTCAATTTTTAATAAACAAATGCGCATGTATTCACGACACTAATCGTTCTTCAAATTTAATCAATAAAATTTTCATGGTTCCGTTTTTGTCGCATATTGCCCTTCTTTTAATTTTTTCATAATCTTGATTTCTCTCTTTTTCGTAAATTTCCCGCAATTTTGGGCCTTTTCGTATCACGCCTTCTCGACTCGCCCTCACGACCTTATCTCTCTCTCCGTTCTCCCCTCTCCTCTTGCCTGCACCCCCGCTCGCCAGCCTACCGGACCGAAGGTTGATTTAGCCAGGTTTTCCTCGCTAGCCTCCCTTCCCCGTTGAATTTGCTCACGATACGAGGGCTTATCCCTCGTAAGGCCTGCAGCCTCCGAGAGCATTTCTCGGAGCTGATATGACGGCTTCACGGCGACGTTTCTGCGGAATGCGCAAACGTCCACGTCTATGGGTCGAGCTAGTGCTGAGCAAGTGGATAGTGAATCATTTCGAGAAGATAGGCGTGAATAGGCGTATCGTTACAAATTTTTGATCGTAGTCGCTACATTTTTCTTTTCTTTTCGCGTATAAATTTTTACGAGCGTATTACAAATATGAAGATGAAGCTATGCCAAGTGTTTAGGCCCAGGGATGGTTCCTGGTGTATGTTTCACGCGCGTTTTTTTTTTTTTTTTTTTTTTTGAAATAGTGTAGTGTGCGCCGCTTACGTTTTTAACAATCTCCTCCCAGTCTAAGAATTATTTGAAATTTTAGACTCCCTGTAAAGGACTAAATATTTTTACTAATTTGTTGACAGGTCGAACGAAATCTTTCTTTCCGGCGCGCACTTTTACGATTCTAACTACTTGATCGGAGGTGTTTCGGTAGATTTCCACAACCTTTCCTTTTTTCCAAGTGTTTCGCGGCGCTTGATAGTCTGTGATCAAGACAATGTCGCCAACTTTTAACGCTGGAACTGAAGTATTCCATTTTTGGCGCGGAAGTAAAGTGGGCAGATACTCGCGCAGCCATCTTTTCCAAAAACCGTTCGCGAGATGTTGCGCGATTTCGTAGGTTTTACGCGGATTTAAAGTTTCTGCTTCATATCTGTCTATTTGCACGTGTCCGGATGACGAGCCGAAAAGAAAATGATTAGGCGTTAGCGCCTCCTCATCCTGCGGGTCTACTGACACATGTGTCATAGGACGCGAGTTAACCATATGCTCTATTTCTATGAGGAGAGTCACGAGTACTTCTTCCGACGGCGCGTGCTCGTTAAGCGCGTGTTTTAGGGCAACTTTTACCGATCTAATGAGGCGTTCCCACGCTCCCCCCATGTGAGGAGCATCAGGCGGATTGAAGTGCCATTTAATTCGGCGCGATTCCGCAAACTGTTTTTGCTTCCGTATGTCTAAGCTTTTAATTTCCTCCGCTAATTCTTTATTTGCCCTTACGAAATTGGTGCCATTATCGCTATAGATTTCCCGCGGGCACCCCCTCCTGCCCCCCAATCTCTGAATAGCCATGATAGTTGAGCTCGCGTTCAAAGTATGTGCTATTTCTACATGTATTGCTCGCGTCGTCATACATGTAAAGAGCACACCCCACCTCTTCTCGCGGCGACGCCCAATTTTCACCTCCATGGGACCGAAATAGTCGATTCCACAGTGAGTAAAGGGCCTAAGACCACTGGCTAAACGACAAGTAGGTAAGTCGGCCATCGGAGGGTTCATAGGTTTCGCTCGGCGTAAACGGCACGTGACGCAATTTTTTGCGAGCCATCGTAGTCTCGTGCGCAAACCAACAATATAGAATTGTTGGCGCAGTTCGTTGATGACGTTTTCGTTGTTCGCATGATCGAACTTACGATGGAATTCGGCTATTAAAAGTTTCGTGGCATAATGCTTAGCGTCTAAGATTATTGGTTGATTTTGAAAGTGCGTGGAACAGAATTTTGAGACCCGACCTCTCGCGCGTAGCAAACCGTGCTTGTCAATGTAAGGCTGTATGTTTATTAATTTACTACCTCGATGTAACTCTTTCCCTTTCTGAAGTGTCTCAAGTTCTCGTGGAAAGTGTGCAGACTGAATTAAACGAAACCACGTTTTTTCAGCTTCGAATATTGCCTCTAAACCATTTTTTGTCGATTCGTTTGCGTTTTGTGGTGACGAGTTGTGCGTTCTAGTTTTACTACGTCTATTTGTCTGAACGCGTTTCTCGCGAGATTTTTGTTTCCAGATAAAGAAGAACTTTCTTACACTCTGCATTGTTCTTACTATTCTCGACCAGCCTAATATCCTTAGTTCGAGCGGAACTTCCCATTTAGTAGGTTCGGTAATGAAAGTCGCACCTATATATGCTTTGCGCGATTCTTGTTCGTCTATTTTTTGTTTTTTACACGCTTGCAAGGCTTTCTCTTTTGGCCATGATTCAGGCCGCTCGCGCAAGAATTCGGGGCCGATAAACCAACGATCCTCCGAAAGCATTGGCTTGTTTGATTGTCTTGTTGCGTCGTCTGCGGGGTTCAATTTCGTTGGGACCCAACGCCATTCTGAGACTTTGCTCAACTCGCCTATTTGGCCCAACCTATTGGCCACAAATACCTGCTTTTCTCGCGGCTCCCCACGAATCCAGTGTAACACTGTCGAAGAGTCGGACCAAAAAACTCGCTTCCCTATTTTAATGTCTAACTCTTGTTCTATGGTGGCCGCGATCTTTGTGCCTAACAGAGCCGCCTGTAATTCTAACCGCGGGATTGTCATGGGCTTCTTTGGTGCGACTCGTGCCTTTGCCATCACGAGTGATAATTGAACATCCCCATTATTTGTTTCTATCCTAAGATACGCGACTGTCGCATAAGCTTTCGTGCTTGCGTCGGTGAAGGTGTGTAGTTGTGTTTGCGCGTCGATTTTTCTGAATCTCAAATAACGCGATATTTTACAGACTTGCATTCGCGGAAGGTTTCTTAACCATATGAGCCAAAACTCGAACTCGTCGTCACGAATGCGCTCATCCCAACCGACGGCACTACGCCAAACATCTTGCAGGATCAACTTGGCTTGAATGGTGAATGGTGATATTATTCCCAAAGGATCATACACTGACATCACTATACTGCTGACTTCCCGTTTGGTTGGTATAGCATCACCTCTTAATAGTTCTGCACGAATTTTCTCAAGGCCTACATTAAAGCTAAATGTATCTTCCATCCGATCCCAGTAAAGACCTAATACGCGTTCGTCGTTGTTGCATAAGTTTGTTCGGGCAAGTTTGCTTTTGTAATCGTCGTGTACGTCGTTGATGACGTTCGGATCGTTGGACGCCCAACCGTGCATATTAAAGTTTGCTTCGCGGTTGATGGCAATTACGTTGCGGACACGTTCTCGCATTTCTTCGGCTGACTTCCCCGATGCGAGATAGTCATCCATATAGCTGTTCTTTATTATGCTGCGCACGGCTTCGGGTTTTTCGAGAGCGAAACGTTCGGCGTTTTTGTTTTTGACATAGATTGCGCTGCACGGTGACGATTTTGAACCGAAAATCAAGCTTACATTTTCCCAAACACTTGGCTCACAACTACGGTTTGCCCCTCGCCATAAAAAACGCTGTGCCCCTCGATCACGCTCTATCAACTTGATCCGCAGATACATGTCCTTTATATCTGCTTTTACAGCGATCGCGTGTTGACGAAACCTAAGCAAGACGCCGACCAACGATTCGAGTAGACCGGGGCCAGTCTCGAGTAAGTCGTTCATGGATACCCCCCCAGTTCGCGCGGCTGCGTCAAATATTAAGCGTACTTTATCGGGTTTGTTTGGGTTCTCAACCCCAAAATGCGGCACAAACCATACTCGCGGTCGCCTCACGTTCTCTTTGACCTTTTCGACGTAGCCGTTCTCAATTAACCTCTCCATTTCTTTGTAATAGCGCGTGGCGAAAGACGGGTTATTATCTAATTTGCGCTCTAACGAATAAAGACGACGCAGTGCAGTTGCTCTGCTATTTAATTCCGGCATCAGTCCCTCTTTCCATAATAAGCCCGTTTCCCATTCGCTTCCCGTTTTCCTAGTCGTCGCTTCTAAGATCGCTATGGCTCGCTCATTTTTATCTTGAGATGGTTTCGCTTGTTCTATACCGAGACTTTCATATTCTAAATACCTATGTACTATATTGTCTAGTTCAAATAACCGTTCTTGATCACAGAGTTTCACATCATTTTTCGTAAAACAAGAAAAATGCACTAGTACATCGCTTCTTAGTGATTTTTCCTCGATGTAACCGTGTAGCGACCAACCTAAATGCGTGTGAGAAATCACGAATCCGGTGTTCTCGACCCGTAATACTTCGTCGCACTCGATTAGCGGCCAGTTGTTTTGTCCTATGATAATGCCCAATCTAACATTCTCAAACGGATGAAGTTCGATGTCAAGTATTCTCTTTACGCGCTGTACGACTTCTATAGACAAAGATTGCCGCGGTAGTTCCAAGCGAGGAACTATAATTGCGTGTTCAATTTTCTATACACCGAAAGGTCCACTCACGGCGAAACTAGTTCTTTGACATTTTACACTATCTGCACTACTGTATAATCCGTGTAAATTTATTTCGATCGTTTTTCCATCAATTCCTGCGCGACGCGCAAGCTCTGAATCACATAACGTAATTGTTGATCCCCCGTCTAGTAAGGCGTACGTTGCGACCGCTTCCTTCGAACCTTTAATGCTTAATGGTACTATGCGCAAAAGGCCCTTTCTCCCGCCTAGTCAGTCTTTTTTGTCGGTCGAATCAATGCCTTGCGTGTGATCTCTAAGTTTGTCGCGTCCCTGGCGACTACTCGGATGTTCCTTTCGCTCATTATCGCGACCTTTCTTATCGTCCGAATAGTTTCGATTTTTATCGTTCCTAAAGGTGTGTAAACGAGTGTGGTGATTCTTTTGACAGATATCACATATAATTCTCGATTGACATTGCTCACGCCGGTGACCTGTACCCAAACACTTAAAGCAGAGCTTCATACGCTTGATAAAGGACCAGCGGCGATTGCTGGTTTCTTTTTGAAATTTTTCACAAGCGCTTATGTCATGGTTGCTACGATCACAAAACTGACATCTGCACTGTATTTTGTCGTTGCTGCTTTCAACAGCACCATTGATTGTTGTGCATACTACCCCGGATCGCGTAGTTTTCGCATGTTTTCTCGCACCGCTTTCATTCCCGCTTTTCGAAGATGCCATTTCAATGTCAAAAATTCCCGCACGCATGGCCATATCCGATTCTTTTGATAAAAACATTGTTAATTTCTGTAGTAACGACGCATCAGCAGGCAAATTCATTGCACTGTCCACGTATCGATAGTATGTAGACTTCATGTCCTCGGGAATTTTATTCACAACGCTCATTAGTAGATCGATGCTACTTAAATATTCACTCATATTTAACGCCTGAAGGGCCTCGACGCCGCTTTTTAATTGAGTCGCAAACACTGATAAATTGCTTTTTCCGGATTTCAGGCATGGTAACGAGTGAAGATCTTTTACAATGTCTTTCGCGATTAAAAATTTATTCCCGAAGTGTTTCTTTAGCTCGTCGACAACTACGGTTGGGCTATCGGTGATAGACAGCAGTGTCTTTACAAGTTTTCTAGCCTCTCCCGACAATGCCTTTTCTAAACGCGATATGTTGCGACGAGCGCTAAACAAGTCTGCCGTTTCCTCGTAGGTTTTATAAAAATGCAGCCACTGCAATGGTCTGCCTGAGAACTCGGGTAATTTCCTGTCAACTTCGTGTTGCTCCGACGTACGCAAAAAATTCCTGATCGACGCGCCTTCGCGAATCACATTCATCGTTTCGATTAAAGTTTCGGACAAAAGAAGCATCGCATTTTCTACGGGAGTCTCACGTGTAATTGACGCATTGTTCAGCGTGGTACCTGCATTGTAGTTGTTCGATCCGCCGGTGCTGTTGACGTTGATGTCTTGGGGGTGTTGCTGCCTTCGAGGAGTTGATGTAGCCGGAGTTGGTTCGATGATGTTTACCTCTGCCTCTAGTGGGTAAACAGGATTTGGACGTCGTCTTTCACTGGGTAGTGCAGCATCTTGCCGCTGCTGCTGTTGTTGAAATCTCGGTGTTCTTGGTTCTCGCTGCCTTTGTCGTGTAACTCTGCGGGCAGGGGTAGCTTCTGGTTCTGGTTCTGGTATCACGACGGCCTCGATGACTTGATTGAGATTTTCTTCGATAATCTCAGCGCGGCGCCGTCTTTTTTGTTGGTTGCTCCGTGTTGCTGCTGCCGCTTGGCGTTTCCTCGGTGCCATCGTGGAAACGAGGTGAACGTGGTTACGGATCCTGAGCTGAATAGAACTGTCCTGCTCAAAATTTATCGAGGATCCTCACCCGGGGCACCAATTGTAAGGGTTGAGGATTGAGCAGGAACCACAGTTTTTTTTTTTTTTTTTTATTTACAATGAAATTAACACAACACTAGAACCAAAGTTTATTTATAGTTCGCAATAAAACTTAAAGATACCGCACCAGAGAATCAAAATGTCACAAGGTTGAATTTTAATACATTGTGATTGAACCACGATTGAAGAAAAAAGAAGAGAGAGCCTGGTGAGACACTCTGCGCTCCCTTTTAAATACCTTCGTTGCTATGGAAATAACATTCGTTGTTATATATAAAACAATTTATCGTGCATTTACGCTGTCAATTTTTAATAAACAAATGCGCATGTATTCACGACACTAATCGTTCTTCAAATTTAATCAATAAAATTTTCATGGTTCCGTTTTTGTCGCATATTGCCCTTCTTTTAATTTTTTCATAATCTTGATTTCTCTCTTTTTCGTAAATTTCCCGCAATTTTGGGCCTTTTCGTATCACGCCTTCTCGACTCGCCCTCACGACCTTATCTCTCTCTCCGTTCTCCCCTCTCCTCTTGCCTGCACCCCCGCTCGCCAGCCTACCGGACCGAAGGTTGATTTAGCCAGGTTTTCCTCGCTAGCCTCCCTTCCCCGTTGAATTTGCTCACGATACGAGGGCTTATCCCTCGTAAGGCCTGCAGCCTCCGAGAGCATTTCTCGGAGCTGATATGACGGCTTCACGGCGACGTTTCTGCGGAATGCGCAAACGTCCACGTCTATGGGTCGAGCTAGTGCTGAGCAAGTGGATAGTGAATCATTTCGAGAAGATAGGCGTGAATAGGCGTATCGTTACAAATTTTTGATCGTAGTCGCTACATTT
Source organism: Phymastichus coffea (assembly GCF_024137745.1). NCBI lineage: Eukaryota > Metazoa > Arthropoda > Insecta > Hymenoptera > Eulophidae > Phymastichus > Phymastichus coffea. The sequence goes on from NW_026706827.1 coordinate 2,320,793, forward strand.
TTCTTTTCTTTTCGCGTATAAATTTTTACGAGCGTATTACAAATATGAAGATGAAGCTATGCCAAGTGTTTAGGCCCAGGGATGGTTCCTGGTGCATGTTTCACGCGCGTTTTTTTTTTTTTTTTTTTTGAAATAGTGTAGTGTGCGCCGCTTACGTTTTTAACAAATACAATGCAATTTATTACATCCTCTTCTAGATCCTATAAGATTATTTATCTCACAATCATCTCCAAATAACGTTAGAGGTAAAAGAATTTTGTTTAAAAATCTATTCTTTATCTCTCTCCACCGCTCACTTTGAAAAATTGAGCATAGGCAAACGCACTTTTCATTTGTATTAATATAGCTTATAATAGAAGAGTATATATTTGGTAGCTCTAAAAAGTTTTTCAAAACTTTTCTCAACGGTATACTGACTACAGAAATTTTCATAGAAGTATATATTTTTTTCCTAACTACTTTTTTAGCTCTCAAAACGTTAGATACATGTACTATATCTGGTTCAATATAAAATAAACGTTTTAACGATTTTATAGATCTATAATAAGTGGAATAATTTTGAAATGCAATTTTCATTAAATTTATAACCTTAGTCAAATCATCACAGTGTATCATTGCCTTGTTAAGCGTCTTAATTTTTTCGATTAAGTGCACATTATAAAAATTTTCGAATGCCTTCATAAAAAATATGATTTCTTTCAAAGGCAAAGAAGACTTTGCATACAAGGACGACATAAGAACGTCCGCGGCATTAGATATATCTTTTTCATAATACTTTTGTTTAAAAATAATTTCATTAGGCTTTTCCCCGACAATGGATGATTGATCTTTTGAATTTAAAATAGTTTCCAAGTCAAATGTAAAGTTAGTTTCAGATAACAAATTTTCCAAATGTAAACATTCAGATTCTTTTTGAACAGTCTGTGCACACTCTGGTCTATCGTATTTGTCATCAAAATGTGATTTACTGTGTTGAATGAAAGTTGATAATTTACTAAAAATTCTCATACAATTTTTGTGTTTACAGATACATTTAGAAGAGCCTTTGTGAAATATTTTTAAATGTTGTGAAAAAGTTTCTATGGTGGTAAAATTATAATTACATAAAGGGCATTCAACCACAGTCATATTGAAACGCTATCGGTATCAATTCTTAACGTATACGAACACAAACAGCATTATAAAGTACAAACAGTATATATCATAGAATAATTGCATCTGAAATTTTACTAGAACTATGCTACACGTGTAATACTTGATACCTACTTCGAGTTTAATGGCGGTAAAATCAAATTAATATCATTCAACATTTCATCGACATTTAATAGTTATGGATCCCATCGTGTGCGAAACTGATAAATTCCATGTTGAAGTAAAAGCCACAGATGTTCGCTTTGCCGTGGGTACTTAGCACAAAACACGTGGAAAGACTTGAAACAATAATCAATAGCTTCGGTTAAAGACGGTATTTCATATTCATTTTCATCAATCATTAAATAGACCGAATTCACTTGAAAATCTTGTTCGCCGACTGTTATAATATATGGTTGAAGCGTGATGTTTTTACTATTGGCAAAGAGACGTTTTTCTTCTTTAGTTTTCTGTATATCCCCGTAACACTGCAAATTTTTATCACTTTAATATTTAATTTAATTAAGTTATTGTTTTAACAATAACTTTATATGCTTGTATAGAATTTGTAAATATGTTGTAAATGAATTATCTGTGAATAATTGTAAATAAACCTTTATATGAGTTACTATTCCTTCGAAGCTTTCCATGCACGTCGGTTTCTAATGCTTTCGGTTGCCAGTAGAGATTCTTGCAGTTGATGGCAACAAGTATGACAGTAGCATTAACTTGATGAAAACTTCAGAGTCTAAAAAAATGTAAATTGTTTTTAAAATCCATCGCATAGAAAAAGTAATAAAATAATCAAATATACCTTCATTTAAACCTTCTTGCTCTAATAATTCTTTCATTGTGTTGCATAATTCCTCATGTGGAGGAGACCGTACGTCAGCCACTTTTGAATAAAAGCTATTGAAATGGGCAATGGCCTTTTCAATTTTGCATATACCACTCAAACGAAAATCTATATCAATGAGTGTATAACCTTTCACGCACTTCAAAATTACCCAAGCATCAAATGTGCTGCTCACAAATTTATCTCGTTTTTCTGTGCAAGGATGTCTGTGATTGTAGGTATTCGTCCAATGTGTTTTAGCTTCTTCCCAGGGCTCTTCTTTTGTACGCAGCCAGTTTATACTTATTTGGACTTGTACAGGAACATTTTCTTCATCACTTTCATCAGAATTGTGTATTGCACAATGAGAAGGTTTATATATTCCTGTAGGTAAACGTTTGAGATTGTTGTATTTGTTCAGTAATTTCCCTGCAGCTTTTTGACGTTTGCCATTGGGTGATTTACTTTTGGAAACCGGCGGAATGTAATATACAATAGCTAATTCAGAAGGAAAAACTTCTGTGATTTTTCTTGAGAGAACCAAAAAATCAGGATTTTCAAGAGGCCTACAAACGTAAATTATAATATTGAAAAAAATGCATTAATAAGTAATTGATTAAATTATTCTACTAACCTATTGCATAATCTAAGAACTGCGCACATTAACAGATGCACCACTTTTTTCCTCTTTGACAAAGTTAAACTGCGTTTATTTGAATACCAAATAATGATGTTTCTCCCTTCAAAGGTATCGTTCAGAATGTCAGATACGTTGATATTTTCAATTGCAAAAATTGAATTGTTAGCGTCCTCTAAGTTGCTAAGGTTTTGAAATGGCGTTCTTGACACGAGTGATGTATTAGCCAAGTCAGAAGAACACGAAGTATTCTGTCAAAAATAAAATTCAATGAAATAACACAATTCCAAGTTTACAAAGAAGGTTATGTTTTCTATGCATTATCGGTTGCGTAATGTTGGTTTTAATTGATGCACAATGTTATTCTTTTATACCCCGATAAAACGAACTACGATTTAACATGTACTTACGTATACTTCCTTGGAAAAGTAATCCTGATGTTTTTTCCAAAATTGGTCCAATTTATTAGGGGGTAAAATGTTTTTGATTTGTGTGAATGAAATTTGTTTCAACTCCCGAACGCCAATGCCATTATCTACAAAGTGTTTTTTGCATAAACAAATTCGCAGATTTCAAAATATGAATAAGTAATATGTACTGTAATTACCTTCGAAAATATTCGTGAACTTTTCGTATCCTAGGTCAAGCAATACTTCAAAGACACTTTGTTCTCCCATTTTAGCGCTAGATAAGGTTATGCAACTAAACACGTGCCGCGATACCGATGCATACGTCTCTATGCGTTATGCGCATGCCGGCTTTTGTTTAGGCTATTTGGTGACACTGCAGCTGAGGTTTCTTTTTATCGGGGCTATAGTGCTGGACTATGTTATCGAATGCGATAGATAGGCATGAGACGTACTTACATCTCAAATTTAATGCCAAAAATTTTACGAAATACAAATTTCCATAAGAAATATTTAATTTAAAGAAAGCAACGATTTTTCGGAAACTTTATTAATCTAATATTAAATTTTATATTGATTTCATATATTAGTAAGTTGATATGATATGTAATACGTTCATTCAATATACATTTTGTTTAAATAATAGTACTTATGGTTGTATCAAGGCAATGTTGAAATTGTGTTAGCAAAATATTTGTTTGTCGTTTTGATATCAACGTGCTATTGAATTTAACAATGCTAACTTATTTTTTAACCAACTCGATGTCAGAACAACAGAGTTGATGTTAAAACAACAAAATTCCGCTGTTACACCATTTCAAAAGTATGAGCGGGATCAAATCAACAGCTGAGGTCTGTAAAATTGATAGTTTCGTTGTTAGGTTAACAGAGGGCCCATTAAATCGACAGACAAACCGTTGAGTTAACTGCTGAATTGTTGTATCAATCATAAACCTGTTTGTATTAACTATTTTTTTTCTCAGTGCGGAAATCGGATAAACGCAAAAGCTTGCAACGAGTTGTAACAATAAAATCAAGTAACAATTTATTATCGAAAGAATTATTGACTATTTTTGAAGATCCTAGACGAGAAATTAACGGTGAATTATCAAATAATGATAATAACAATGAGGGCAGAATCTGTCCTGAAATATTTCTTTTATTAGAAAACATTCCAGTAAAAGCTCTACTTGATTCGGGTAGTGAAGTTTCTGCTATTTCAGAGGAATTTTACAATCAAAACTTAAGTAATTTAAAGATAAACCTACTCTTCCGATTAGTGGACACGTTATTAAGGTAGCTACAGGCCAAAAATCGGTGAGATTAAAGAAACAAATTTATTTGAATTTTAAATGGGGTAGTTAATATATTGATATTATCTTCATAATTATTCCTAGATTAATAAAAGATTGTATTATCGGTTATGATACTATGAAAAATATAAAGCTTAAACTTGACACTGTAACAGACTACCGTTTAACCTGTAATTTCCCTTAAATGTACCTATTTGATGGCTAAACGATGCCTAGTTATCTATGTGCTCGAAGCACATCAACCTACCTTGTCCGGGAGTGCGTCTGCGCAGCGTCTCCTCGCCAATCCGAGTTGGGTTCCCCAACTCGCCACTTGGCGGCGCTGTCGCTCCTGCTTAGCAGCGCTCCTGCGGCTGCTGCTTGAAACTAGGTTGGCGATTCGCCTCTACCAATCTCTGCGTGATCCTTGCTACGCTACCGGCTTATTTGAATCGAACGTAAATAAACGCGACCTCCGGACAAAGGAAAGACAAAGCCAAGACTCGATTAGTAACAACCGTTGTTCACTTTATTTAAGTTAAATAAATACACGGGGGTTTCGCCGAGAGACTTGTGCACGCAAACGTAACTGACAATACGCTGGGTGGGAGAGAGAGAGAGAAAACCGCGATCGCCGCGAACTAACCGCTCGCGCGCAATAAACACTTTCTTCGCGCACGCTGCGCGGGATCGCACGCTAACGACAATAAAGGGAAGATGCACCTACCGCGCAATAGTTGAGGATACGGTGGCCAACCGTATCCGATGCACGCGTCGCTAATTAGCTGCTCCGCCGCTCGCTGCACTCCGCTGTTATTGCTGTTACTGTTGGTGTGGCTACTGTTAATGCTGTTGCTTTTGGTGCTGCTGCTACAGGCGATTCCAGCTGCGGTTACGGCCGCGCACGTTCACCAGTGCACGCACCACTCGCTCACCTTCGCCGATCACTCGCTGCACCCTCTGCTCTCGCTCGCAAGACAACCGAAACAATGTTTGCACCGCGCTCACGCACTTGGATGCTACCTGACTAAGTGACACAATCGTACTGCCTATTGAACTCTCCCCTCCCGGTCATTGCCCCTACGCGCCCTCTCTCTCTCTCTCGAACCGATCGCGGCTTTTCTCGTTCAGCCGCTTATTAACCTCGCGCGAGTCGAACAATTTTCGGTAATCGTTGCAACACATATAATGTGCAAATTTATTTTGAAATTAATAATACTTTAGAAAACATGAAATATAACGATGCATTTATAGATGAAAGTACATATCAAAGCTTAACTATTCAGTATGATACTGTCTCGGATTTTGGGGATGACATACCATCACTCATTGATCTAACTCGTAATGAAATAGATGCAGGCATCACAAATGATAATTTTGTGAATCTAACTCGAGGGGAAATTGATGAGAAAGTAGATGAAAGCTCTAACCTTACCGATGCTCAAAAAAATGAGATAGCTTCGCTTGTGTACAAATTTAGAGATGTATTTCGTAAAAAATTAGGTTTATTGAAAGTATATACTCATAAATTGATTTTAAAAGATAAAGAGCCATATTTTTCAAAACAGTATCCTACACCGTTAAATTATCGAGGAAATGTTCGAATTGCAATCAAAGAAATGTTAAGAGATGGCGTTATTCGTCGATCAATTAGTAATTATATTAATCCAATTGTTATAAGCATTAAAAAAGACGGATCAGTGCGATTTTGTTTAGATGCTCGAAAATTAAATAAAAAATTAGTTAAAGATTATGAAGCCCCACTACATATGGATGATATTTTTCAACATTGTTTCGGAGTAAAATTTATTTCTAGTTTTGATTTGACAAGTAGATTTTGGCAAATTCCTCTTAATGAAAAAAGTAAAAAATACTCGTATACAGCATTTATTATCGAAAGTAATACCTACGAATTTAATGTAGTTCCTTTCGGTACATGTACTAGTACAGCAGCTTTAGTAAGAGCTTTAAATATGTCAATTGGCGATTTAAAACAATTCATTATACCATTTGTGGATGATATACTATGTATTTCTAAAACCTTCAATGAACATATTCATCATTTACGAACATTATTTACATGTTGTCGGAAAGATAATTATACATTGAAATTTTCAAAGTCTAAATTAGTTCAAGAAGAACTTGAATTTTTAGGACATATTATTATTTACTCCACAAGGTATAAAAGCTCAAAAAAGTAAATTAGAAATAATTCAAAATTATAAAGCTCCAAAAAATTTGAAAAGCTTGCAAAGATTTCTTGGATTTGTTAATTTCTATACAAAATTTGCAAAAAATTATGCTGAAATATGTAGACCTTTAATGAATTTATTGCAACAGAGAAGAGGCTATCAATGGTTACCTGAGCATGAAACAGCTTTTAATAATGTGGAAAAAATATTTATTGATACAACTACTTTAAAATTTCCTGATCCCAATAAACCTTACATATTAACTACTGATGCCAGTTATCATACTATAGCCGCTGCTTTGTCATAATTAAATAATGAAGGTGATGAAGAAGTTATAACATTTATATCTAGAACTCTAAAAGGAGCAGAATTAAATTATTTTACAACTGAAAAAGAACTGTTAGCTGTAGCTTGGTCATGTTTAAAATTAGAAACGTATCTAAGAGGTGCGAAAGAAATAATTATTCGTACAGATCATGAAGCGTTGAAATTCTTAATTACTTGTAAATTTACGAATGCGAGATTAGTGAGGTGCTGCTTGTTTCTTCAAGACTACAATATTACGTATGAGTATCTACCAGGAAATAAAAATAAAGCCGCCGATTTTCTATCTAGACATATCACAGATTGCAGTAACAACTATACGGACGAAATTCAGTTTGCTATGCTGATGAAAAAACCTTCACGAGATTTAATCAAATATTTCAAGAATATGGAGTTGTTACAACAAAATGATGGTTTTATACAAAACATAAGGAATAAAGAAAATTTTGATCATAGATATATAGTTTATAACAATTTAGTATATAAAAAAGATAAAATTAACAATAAATTATTATTGCCAGAAATAATTGTTCAAGAATTGATCCAAGAAATACATGAAGTTTATGGTTATATTGGATCTAGAAAAATTATGAAAATGTTACAAGAAAATTTTTATATCTACAAGCTTCGCAAGAAAGTAGCTAAAACTATAAATCGCTGTGATCTCTGTCAACGTACGAAATATTATACAAAAAAGATATCATCAATAATGCAGCCTATATTGGTTGAAAAACCAAACGATCTATTATCTATAGATTTTTATGAACCATTGCCAACTTCACGAGGAGGAGTCAAATACATTTTAATAACAATAGATTGTTTTAGTAAATTTGTAGTCATGTATCCTATAAAATAATCAATTACATACATTACTATAAAAAAAATATTTAAACATTATATATCAAATTATGGAAAACCATTAGCAATCATATGTGATCATGGAACACAGTTCACAGCTAAAGCATGGAAAGAAAAACTTTTAGCTAACAATATAAAATTAATATTTTCTAGTATTCGTCATCCACAAAGCAATATCGTGGAGATAATTTATAGAGAACTGGGAAGATTTTTAAGAGTATATGCAAATAATAATCATAAAGGTTGGGCTCCATTAATTCCCAAAATACAACAAATAATGAATTGTGTATATTATGAAACGATTGAAATAACTCCTATAGAAGCGCACCTCCATATAAAACTAGATAGATTTTGGCATCGATGGATACCTGATATCAAAACAAAGGTACCAACAAATTACAATCAAATAGAAGGTATCAAGAAAAAAATGCACTATAACTTATAAAACGTGCAAATAACATTAATAAAAATATACGTCATTATCAATATAAAATTAATGACTATGTATTATTACGGAGTCAGAACATAAGCAATAAAGAAGAAGAAATTATTAAGAAATTCTTAAACTTATATAAAGGCCCGTATATAATTAAATCTATAATAGGCTTACAATTAGAGGCACGATCATCGAAACAAGTTGGTCTCGCGCTCGCCTGTTAGCTCGTGTCATCATCTTCATAAGGTGAGCAGCAAGCCCACTCACTCTAATTTTCGACACCCTCGTCGAGATGGACACGAAAAACGTCCAAGACATCATGATTCCAAGTCATCGCGCGATGTACGCCGCCGTAACAACAAAGGTTACGATGTATTGCACGACCGCGAAGTCCGCTTCTCTAAAAGGGACAAGGGTCGAAAAATCGATACGAGATGTCAGAGTGCAGAGCGTTGCTCAAGATATGCGCCACGCAACTATTCGCGCGACTCTTTTTGTTGCTTCTTACGAATCGCACCGCGACCGCAAAAGTTCAGAGCGCAGTCCAAGAGGCTCGCCAAATAGCGGATCAGGAAGTGAATCTCTTTATGATTCGAGCGATTCCCGCGGCCGCTCTTATTCTTGTTCAACCTCTGAAATTTCGAGCCCTTCAAGGTCACGCAGTTCTTCAAGCCGATCAAAGTCTCACAGCCGATCACAGTCTCGCACCAGTTCAAAGTCCCGCAATCGTTCTACATCTCGCACGAATAGCAAGGGACTTGCTGATGCTGAAACGTCAAAAGATAAACCAACTGATGGTGTAACTACTGAAAGTAAGAAAGATTTATTAAATCTTATGGTGGAAGCGGTTGACTCCAATAAAACAGGCCCGCCCATTGACTCTGAAGCAGCTAAACTCTGCGAAAAAATATGCTCCGAAGGTCTCAACAAGGAATTTAAAGATAAATTACTCAAAAAATATCGAGTTCCTGAGAATTGTTTGTCATTGAGATCCCCTAACCTTAATAGGGAAATTCAATCAATTCTCTCGAAGGTGTATCTAAGGAGAGATAAATACCAAATGGTTATGCAAAGCCAGTTGGGTTTCGCTATTATTGCTCTAAGTAATGCGATGACAATTATACTGTCGTCAGACAAAGCTGACGAAGAGTGTGACCAGAATACAGCAAAAGAAATGCGTGAAAAGAAAACTAAAGAAATTTTTATTTTCTTATCAGATTGCGCAAACATGCTGCTTGATTTACATCATGAAATTTCGTTAACAAGAAGGGCCTTCATTAATCCAAGTCTCAAGCAAATCGTATCAAACGTGGCTGATGATACAAAGGTCGATTCCCTGTTGTTTGGCAAAGACTTCCCAGACCACGTGAAGAATGCCAAGGCCATGGAGAAGACTGGCAAAAACGCCGCTAAGTTCGACAAGCAAGGGAAACGACGCGATTATTTCAGATTCAAGTCAAGTTTTCGTGGTCGTCGCAAATCAACTTTAAACTCAAGAGGCCCCTACAAGCGGCGCGGGAGCTCCCGTCAGGAGAGGGGCCAAGGACGATCCAACAGCAGGAGCCAAGACCAGCAGAACGACCAGCGAAAGTGACAGTAAGTCGTCTCGCTGGCCGAATCGGTTTTTTCTTTGATTCGTGGAAAAATATTACAAACGACAATTTTATCCTGCAAATTGTCGCGGGTTACCGAATTAATTTTTCTCGATCGGTATACCCAAAAATACCACCAAAAGAACCAAATTTTTCTATTCACGAAATGCACACTTGCAAACAATCCGTGTACGAATTATTAAAAATAGGTACAATTTCTCAATGTAAGCCATACAAAGGTCAATTCATTTCTACTTATTTTCTACGAGATAAGCCAGATGGGGGAAAAAGATTTATTTTAATCATGGTTTGATGGGTATACGCACAGTCGTAAATATATAGTTACGATCTGTCGAAGCCGTAGTAATCACAACAGCTTAAAAGAGTCGCTTGTGAATATTAAAGTCATCGAAGATCCAAGCTGCGACTGCGGAAAAGAGGCTCAAATCCTTAATCATGTGGTGTGGCAGTGCCCAATTTTTGAAAAGGAGCGAAAAAGCATGGGGGCATCCTTGTATACAAAGAAACTGTATTTACCAATGGATATTAAATGTATACTCAGCCAACCTAATAGCGAAACTATGAATATTGTCTACGAGTTTATTAAGAAATGTAAAATAACCGTATAATCAAGTGGTACCTTAAATTAAACTGACCTAAACACTCGTGCATATATATATATGCTCCTTTTTATACTCCTATTAATCATTCATTTTCCCACTCTGTATGTAGCTAAATAACCCTTGTAAAAAGTGTTAATAAAGCATATATTAAAAAAAAAAAAAAAATCTTGTAAAATTAAATGAGTTTATTAAAGCACCCCATTTTAAACTAGAAGACATTAAGACAGCATGTAAACTGATTACGAAAGGTTGTTTTCTCGCTAAGTTAGATATGAAAGATTCATATTTTTTAGTTCCAATACATAAAAAATATAAAAAATTTTTGAGATTTTCTTTTGAAGGAAAACTTTACGAGTTTAATGTTCTGCCATTTGGCCTTTGCATAGCTCCTTTTATTTCTACAAAACTGCTCAAGCCCGTTATTGAAAAACTTAGGTCTATGGGTTTTTTCTCCGTGATATACTTGATATACGTGATATACGTGATAGATATATAGTATCTAGATGATATTTTACTCATTGCTCAAAATAAGTTTGATTGTATAAAAAATCTTACAGCAACGCGAAATTTTCTCGAATCATTAGGTTTTGTGATAAATGAAATCATAAGCCAACAAGTACCATCCCATATTTGCGAATTCTTAGGATTAATTATCAACACGCAAGACTTTAGTTTGAATCTACTCGATCGCAAACGTAAGAATATTCGAAATATTGTTTCAAATTTAATGATAAAAAATTCGTCTACGATTCAAAATGTAGCCGAAGTCATCGGCGTATTAATAGCAGCATGTCCTGCAGTAAAATATTGTTTTTTATATACAAAAAAATTAGAACGTGAAAAGTTCTTAGCTCTCGAAGAAAACGGAGGCAATTACGAAGATTCAATGTATATTTCGAACGATATAAAAGATGATCTTTTATGGTGGAAGTCGAATGTCATGATATCTACAAACCCTATCAGGTTACATGTTTTCAAAATTGAAATTTTTTCCGATGCGTCATTAACAGGTCGGGGTGCTATTTGTCGTGGTGTAAAGGTACACGATTGTTGGAGTAAGGGAATTTCGAAAGAGCATATAAATTTTTTAGAATTAAAAGCCACGTTCAATGGGTTGAAATGTTTCGCTAAGCACAAAAAATCTTGTGAAATCTTGCTGCGTATTGATAACACTACGGCAATTGCCTACATAAATCGTATGGGTAGTATTCAACATCTAAAACTAAGTAACTTGACTCGTAAAATTTGGCAATGGTGTGAAGCGCGTAATATTTATTTAACTGCGTCATATATAAATACAAAAGACAATATTTACGCTGATAAAGAATTTTACAACCTGAAACTGAACGGGAACTAGCTGACTGGGCTTTCTCTTCACTAGTAAACAAGTTTGGTATTCCAGAAATCACATGATTAAACGAACTTACTTGTAAGTGAAGTTCTATCATGATTGTATGAGCCTCTTCCGAAATGATAAAACATGTAGTCCCTTCGATTCCTATCGACCTGGCTGAATTTTCACAAAGTAAAAAGCTCCAAACCGCTGTGAAGCTAGGTATTGGTGTCATGCACTCTCTTGTTATCAGGCGAGCGGTGACGTTTCCTCAGTAGTTTAAAGCTCCGCCGTAACGTATAAATTTTGGGATCTCGAAATTTTCGAGATAATGGGAAGTACTGGGTGGGAGTTTTATCATTTCGGAAGAGGCTCATACAATCATGATAGAACTTCACTTACAAGTAAGTTCGTTTAATCATGTGATTGTATAGCGCCTCTTCCTCATGATAAAACATGTAGCTGTTTAAAGTAGTTACGGCGCTCAATAATGTGCATATGCATATTGCACTTGATTCATCCTTGATTCATCCATATTATCAACTGATAAGAATGAGTTAAAGTAAAATAATTATAAAATTATTTTATTATTGATACAATTGAAATTACAAATCAAGAATTAAGAATCGCGTTAGCAAAACTGTCTCTATTATTAACAATTATTTCTCGGTCATAGAATTTTTCGAAAGTTTGAGAAGTTTCTGTCCACCCTGCTGAGTACAAAATATCTATACCGACGCCTTTGCGTTTTGCAGTTGAAGTAGACGCGTGACGCGTAGAATGTGCAGAAAATATATAAATATCAAGACCACTTTTTTCTAATATGTACTTAACCCAATGACTCAAAGTTGAAGATTCAGCTGCTTTATAAGGTTTTTTGGAAGTGATAAAAAGGTAATCTATTCCATTTCGCAGTTTTTCTGTTTTTTCAATATACGCTTTCAGAGTAGACGCAGCACAAATTTTTTCATTGATTAGAAAGTATGGTAATATGAGCAAGGGTTGATTTCTGTTACGACCCGAAGTTTTTATTCGTTTTGGTATTTTAATGTGAATGGTTTTATCGTCTAGCTCTTCGATATTTTCTAATTCTATCAACGAAAAAGTTTGCATGCGATGACCGGTAATCAATGCCAGCAAAGCAATAAGTTTTCTTCCGAGATCGAGTACATTCAAATCGTTGTTGTTTGGTAAAGAGGTGAGATAATCGAGAACAATTTTTGGATCCCATGTGATGTCGTATTTGGGTTTTGACGGTCTCAAGTTGTAACAACCTTGAAAAAACCTCATAACTCGGTCGTCTTGAGCCATTTCTTTACCAACCAACAACGAGATAGCCGATCTATAACAATTAATTGTTGTGGAGGCTAGTTGGCGATCAAATAATTTGGTTAGGAAAATCAAAGTATGAGAAATGGATATTGCAAATGGATTAACGTTGTTATCAACGCAATAGGACCACCATTGTTTGAAACAACCTTCGTATTGTTTATAAGAAGACTCGGAAATAAATGCGATCGTAACTTCTAGGGCAGCTTTCGGAGTTCCCCTCAACTCGTACGCTTTCCGGACAAGATTCCGGCCACCAGGGTAACTTTGTTCCAAAATTGATCTAATTCCCTGTTAGCAAAGAAAATGTTGTGTTTAACTTGAAGTTTCAGAGGTTTCGATATTAGGAGTTCAAGGAATAATGGGTACCAGGGCTGAGCCGGCCACTCTGGTACGATCATTATTCCTTTTGCCTTTTCGTCTCTTATTTTTTGTAAGCATTTTAAAATGATGGAAAATGGCGGAAATGCATAGAAAAAATATTTTTTCCAATTTATAGTGAAAGCATCGATTGCAAAACAATCTGGATCTCTTTTCCAAGAAACGTACTTTGCGCATTTTGCATTTACTCGCGAAGCAAATAAATCAATTTCGGGGAAACCAAGCTTATCAATAATATATTGAAAAGCTTGACTTGATAATTGAATTTCTGAAACTGACTCTAATCTGCGTGATTCGAAATCAGCTACTACATTTTCTTTGGAAGGAATATAAGTTGCGAAAATCCAAATTTTTCTGTCTTCGCACCAAGACCAAATTGATCGCGTTATGTCATTAAGGTTTTCGAATTGAACACCACCTATTTTATTAATGTATGCGATGGCCGTAGTGTTATCAATGTGTAAAGAATTTGACAATGGTGGTAGTTATTTGCAAATGACTTGAGTCCGAAGAACGTCGCAAGTAGTTCCAAGTAGTTAATGTTTTCACACATTTCACTCTCTTTCCAATGCCCAAAAACTTTTTTACCTCCGCTAAAAGCTCCTCAGCCTGTCAAAGACGCATCACTAAAAATCTCAACTTCAAAAGAATTGTTTCTTATAGGTTGATAAGGTGTAAATGATTGAGATGTCCACCATGATAATTCATCGAGAATTTTAGTTGAAATTCTAATTTTCGCATCATAATCATTATTATTCCATAGAAGTGATAAGTACTTTTGTCTTTCACAGGCTTTTGTATGCACCATACCATAATTTACCGCCGGGCAGCACGAAACTAGGTAACCCAGTGTTTCAGCAAAATTTCTGATTGAAATGAGCTTGTTTTTGTACAATTTTTTAATGATTTTTTGAATGCACGAAACTTTTTCTTCGGGTAATTCAATCGTCATAGTATAAGAATTATATATAAAACCTAAATATTTACAGCATTGACTAGGTTTAAGATTGCTTTTGCGATAATTGATGATAAAACCCAGGAATTTAAGTAAGCAAATTGTTTCTTTAATATTTTCTTGACAAGATTCAAAAGAATTGCCGAAAATCAGAATATCATCTAAATAAATAACTGATTGAAATCCCAATTTTCGTAAATATGCTACTAAAGGTTTCATAATTTTCGTGAAAATAAACGGTGCTGTACTTAGTCCGAAAGGTAAACACGTGAATTCATGAAGTTGGCCATTAAAATAGAAACGTAAATATTTACGACAGGATTTGTCTATCGGAATGTGATAATATCCATCTGGCAAATCAATAGTCGCCATATAACAATCTTTCTCTATTAGTTTTTTAACAGAACGATTATCTTCTAATTTGAAATGCGGTGGCGATATAAATTGATTCAAATTTTTTAAATTCAAGATAAGACGATATTTCCCGTCTGGTTTTTTGCGTAAAAATATATCAGAAATATATTGTCCTTCCGTAAAATTGCATTGACGTATAGCACCTTTTTGTAAAATTTCAGATAGCAATAACAAGACGTTGGATTTATCTTCCACAGACCAACTGCGCTCCGTTGGAACTATTTTTTGAATTGGTATCACGTCAAACGGAATTTTATAACCGTTAACCCACGATAAAACAGTTATATCAGACGTAATTTTACCCCATTGAGCTCGAAAGAATTTTAACCTGCCCGCAACACGACTTACAGGAGCTACTTGTTGTGCCGACGAGGTGGCTGCTGCTGGTTGTCCTTCCTGAAGTTCTCCCTCCGCGACGAGTGGTGCGGCGAACTCTTCCTCTCGTGAGAGCTCCGATGGTAACTGCGCGGTCCGCCCGACGACGACCCGCGATTCGTCTTCTTCGGATAACGGGGCGGACCCTTCGAGTTTTTTGAACGTCCTGAAGATTTATTTTTAGGCTTCAACTCTTCGGACGTTACTGCGATGGCTTTAGCAGTTTTCACAGACTCATCGAGCTTGTCACCAAAGAGGAAGGCACTAATTTCCGTCTCAGCTAGCGGTTTTCTAACTGCGACGTTAGAGTTTGCGATGATCAAGCTTCGCCGTATGCACGTCTCGTCGTGTTGTAGATCTGCCATTAGACTGCCAACATCGCCCAAAATTTCCAAGAGAGAATTGTTGGTTTGCGATGCCTCGAGACCCATAAGCATTTCAATTGCTTTTGCGGTGCCGGCCAAGCAAGCTGAAATTTTGGATTGTTTAACAGCAATACGGCAATCACGAGCAATTACCGGTTCCGTAACAGATGACTTGGATTCTGGATTGAGCTTGGGTGGATCCCAAAGAGAGTTGTTTAGCGGCGTTGGATATAACGCTGATATTTCAGAACGTTCTTGCTCGGGAAGACCAGTTTTGACGATGTCGGTCCACCGTAAGGTTATCGGCTCGTTGACTGCTTCTGCGTATTGTTTGTTTTCAGTCACTCGTTTGCCCAGTTTCTTCACGATTTCAGCACGGGAGGTCAATTGGCTTGCGGCTGCATTGACGGGCTGGCCGCTTACGGACTCGTCGGGAGCGTCAGCTAATGTTGAATCGTCCGGTTTTCGCGCCGAGCCATCGTCTACAGGAGTCGGCACATGTCCATCGTGTGTGGCGGCACGGGATCGGTGAGATGCTCTCGACGAGCGCGACGAGGCACTGCTCGTAGAGATGACACTGCTGCGGGACGAGCTTTTGCTTCTAGCTGCAGATGAATCGGTCGCTATTAGACCATGTCTAATTTTGTGTCGTAACTTGATGTCAAGTTACGGAGCTTGTCGGTTAGCGCCGACAGCTCGTTCTGTTAACGTAATTGTGAGGGTTAGAGCCCAAACAAATACTGCGAGTTTCGACGATAGCCATCGCAATTTTTCGTATAGGTTAGAGCCCACGAAAAAATTATGATACATTGCAAATAATCAGGTTAGAGCCTGTTTGCAATTTTGAACATTGATGAATTTTTCCGCAACATGGGTTGGAGCCCAAGGGAAAAAACGCTGTAAAAAAGTTCGTCAATCGTACTTACAACGATGGTCGCGGCGGTCGCGACGGGCATGGTTCCTCCTCCCTTCTTTTTCCTCCTGTCTTTTTCGCAATTTCTTTTTCAGCCGATGAAGTTCATCCTCCAGACGTGCATCATAAGAGCTGTCTGAGAATGATGACGATGAGTATCGTCTTTTGCGACCCATTTTTACCAAGGATGATCGTGGCGAACCGGCCAGTTCGACACAAAACGAACGAATGAGGAAACGTCACCGCTCGCCTGATAACAAGAGAGTGCATGACACCAATACCTAGCTTCACAGCGGTTTGGAGCTTTTTACTTTGTGAAAATTCGGCCAGGTCGATAGGAATCGAAGGGACTACATGTTTTATCATGAGGAAGAGGCGCTATACAATTGATCTTTTTGCTTCAAGTGCTAACGCTAAATGCAAAAAATTTGTTTCATGGTTCAAAGATCCAGACTCGATAGCGATTTATGCATTTACTTTGTCATGGAGTAACATGCAATTTTACGCGTTTCCACCTTTCTCTCTTATACTCAGAGTTCTTTGAAAAATAATAATTGACAGAGCTGAGGGTATTGTCGTTGTTCCTTTTTGGCCTACACAGGCATGGTTTCCTGTGTACAAAACACTATCCGCAACACCTTTCTTAAAACTAGGTCCGGATCCTAAACTATTGACTTCTTCTTACAGCCTGACACACCCTTTGTCTCCGAAACTTACCCTGGTAGCAGCGCTATTATCATCAAAGCGTATACAAGAAAAGGAACTTCTATAGAAGCAGCCAATGTCATGTTAAAGTCAATCGCACCAAGCACTCTCCGTCAATATAAAAAACCGATCCGTCTATGGTGGCAGTTTTGTCAAGAGAAAAAACTCTCGTTGTTCGAGTCGGAAACTTCAAATATTCTCAATTGTTTCGCTCTTCAATTAACTCAAGTAAATTCGTTCAGTACTCTTAATATTTATCGAGCTGCAATATCGTTACTTATGAAAAATTAGCTTGGAATTGATTTGGAAATTAGTAGATTTTTTAAGGGCGTATCCAAAGAAAAACCAAAAATACCGAAATACTCGCACACGTGGGATCCACAAATTGCAATACAATTTACAATACAAAAAGAACGAGTACTTCTCAAGATTACCGACACTCTAAAGACATCTTCACACTCGAACACATTACCTCTTATTGATTTACCTTTCTTTCCGGAACAACCGAGTGTATGTCCAGCCACTGCACTTAATGAATATATAAAAAGAACCGAGAGTCTTAGACCTAAAGATAATGATCAACTGTTTATTACAACTAAAAAGCCTTATCACACTGCGTCAATTAATTCTATTAGAAGATGGATTAAATGTACATTGTCCGAAAGTGGTATAGATATAAACATGTTTTCTGCACATAGTACGCGACATGCTTCTACATCAGCTGCAGCGAGAAAAGGTTTAAATATTGAAACTATTCGAAAAGCAGCAGGGTGGTCCGAAACATCATCAACATTCGCTTTTACAATAGGCCTCTCGTTTCTAATGAAAATTTTGCGTCAAGTGTAATTGTATCGAATAATTAATACACATATCAATTGTTACTATTTCATAGTCTAGTGAACTATTTGTATTAATAATTCAAACGTTACTGACATCTTATATATTATTATTAAAAAAAAAAAAATCTAAAAATGATTGTTGTTAAATTGCGTACTTTAAACATCTACATATTAATCTACGAGGACGAGGCAGGTACAATTGAACGATCGAGTGAACTTACCTGTAAGTGATACTCGATCATAATTGTACAAACTGCCTCGTCCGAAATAGATCAAACCCACCCAAGATATTTGTTGAAGATCCCCATCCCTTATTTGTTGCGCAATTTAATGTATTATGCTTTGAAATTAATGATGAACTTGGCAACGAGACCACAGCGCTGGGCGGCGCTTGACAACGTGATAAACATCGGATGAGCATCATTTGTTTAGAATTTTACTTTAAAAAACTGTGGTCAAAACGCATAGACCTGGTGGTACTACATATTGATCTATGTGGACGAGGCAGTGAAGTACAATTATGATTTTGGAGTAAATGTATTTAAAAATTTTTATTACGACGCAAAAATACTTAAATGGAACAAAAAAAAATGTTAATGGACTTGAAACTAATTGTACCATTGGAAAAAAATATTTTGTAATTTGTATTCATCTGAAAAGCAGAGAAGAGATGGACAATCATCCGTTTGAAAATCTATTCTCTTGACCAGAAAATGTTGCAGTTCCGGAGAAAAAAACCACTCAAAGGTATACCTGGTAATTTACATTAAATTAAAAAACAAATATTTTAATTTGTACTCTTCTATGATGATAAATAAATCCTTTTTTCGTAGTAGTATGAAAATTCATATAACAATACGTTTTACGCATGCGTTGCTGTGGATGTAGGAGTTTAAGAACACACGTTAACTTAGGACTTTGCATATTAACATGTCTAATTAAATTTTAGAGTGTAAAAATTATAATAAAACTATTTTCAGTTGGTAAAATTTAAGGAAAAGTTAAAAATACATTTTTTTCTTAATAAAAGATTTTCCTGTAAAATTTATCAGTATTACAATTGCACAAAAAACATTGCATTATTCAAATTCTACAGGGGTACAAAATAGTTTTATGTATTTTTTAGATGGTACAAATTAAGAAGAAGGCATTCATTTTTTTTTCAAAATCGCATATTTTTCTGCTGAAAGATAGACTTTCCGCCGCGCATTCGCAGTAATACGTTAATTTGAAATGCTAATCTACTCTACGAAAATCTTTTTTTTCTCTATTTTTAGAGAAGGTACAAATTCCAAAAAAGCAATTTTCTTATGGTACAAATTAAAATGAAACTAGTGTATTTTTTCTTAAGATATCAATCATTTTTCTGCTAAAAGTATGAGTTTTCCGAAATATCGTTCTTTTCGCTTTTTTGTTTGAAATTTTGGGGGGTACGAATTCCAAAAAAGCAATTTTCGGGTGGTTCAAATTAAGACGAAGCTAATGGTATATTTTTTTTTTTTTTTGGAAAACGTCAATCATTTTTCTGCCAGGGTTGTCTCGATCTAATAATGCTCTTTAAAGATTTGAGAAATAGATTTTACTCCTACAACTTTTGTAAGTTGGCGAATTTAAAAACGTAGGTTCCTGTACAATTAGTACTATTGATTAAATACAAAAACTTACCAATAATAAGTAGTTGCTTTTCCACTTTATTCAAAATAATTTCTATTTAATCATACTTACTCTTTAAAAAACGAATTCAATTCTTTTGAATATGCATATGGATTCTTTATCGACTGCTAGAAGGCCCATTATGTCTCGTATATACAAACTTGCTTTCCCAAGAGTGGAGAAAAAACATATTGGTTAGTATGTAAAGCAGACGAAGTCTAATTCAACGACTATATGTACGTGTGATATATTGCGTCGAAATAGTGAGCGATGACATAAAGAGTTAGGATTGCGAATTAACATACGTAATTGCGAAATATAGAATGTCTAATATAAATTAGTGTCTCACTAGTGAAATCCTTATCACATTGCATCGAACTATATAATTTTACCAGTCACGACGTTCTCCTCTACGTGAAATAATTTTAAATATATTTCTATTACAAAAAAATGTCTAATGGATGGGTGGAAAAGCATTTGCAATTGGATTAAAAAAATGTATTTATATTGATTAAATATCATACTCTGTCAATTTTATTTTTTTTTGCGTATAGTTTCAACACTTATATGACTGTTCGTATAACTAGCCTGGATCCATTAAATCAACAAAAAGGCTTATTGCCTATATTGATGTCTCCAAGGTCATAGATTCGAATAAACTTTTTCTCTGTACATACTTTCTTTATATTTTCCTAGTGACCTGATAAGTAAGGCTGTTTAATTGTATAAGCTTAAAAATATACTTACTTTTCAGCCCATGCCATATTTAATTTTAATGCATCGTGCTTAGCTGCATAGCTTATGATTTGACACTTAAGGATAGAGCTTGACAGTAAAAGAAACGTGTTAGGATTGATTTCATACAGTTAATTTCACGTTGTAATAAAAATTTGTAAAATACGAGGTTATCTTAAAAACTCGGGCAGATCCCAAGGTCTGACTAATTGCTTTTAATTATTAAAATTTTAAGAAACGGAATAGCGGAAGCGGCTTTTTACGTATTTTTTTATAAATCTTTAGGTTGGCTGAGGAACAGTATGTACACAAAATAAATAGAAAATTTTAGAAAGCTAGAAAATAACTGTAATGAATAAATTGCTATATGTTAACATAACTAAGTGTAAAATTATTAATCTATCAGAATTTCAATATGTTCGTTGATTTTTAAAATAAAAGAAAAAACCGATGGACATAGGTGAATAAATAATAACAATCACAATTATTATAAACTTCATATTTTATTCCAAAAGGATTTACAGAGATTTGTTTTTAAGTATCAACAGCGAAACTCGGCAAGAGTGGCGCAGAGAATAAGAATATCACACTGACCAATAAGTAGATTCAAGATTTATTAAAAATGAATAAAATTCAAAACTGTTAATTATTTGAATGTTTTTCCATTTTATTTTATTGTGGTATTTAAATGCGACAAGACTATTTCTGTAATGAATTACTTTTGGATTATTTCAGTATATTTTTATTCAACATGAATTCAATATGTTAACTTCATTAAGAAGTTGCGTGGAATAAGAACCAATATAAAAAATGGTACTTAGTTTATTTATTTTTTGATACCCGATAAAATATCTAATAATACTTTTATAATAATTATTGTAATATCAAACCGTACAACAAGATTTTCTATCACTCATACTGATTATTGGTAAATTCAATATACGATTGAATTCTATTCTAAATTTTTTATTTTTCTCTACAATTGCCAATTTTTAATTAGGCTCTTATCACGCAGCTTCTCAATTGGAAAGTCAGTTTAAAAGCTTTTTATAAAAAAAAATTCTTTGGCAAAACTTATTACACATAGATTATTGTTATAGTTAATAAATTGTGGAAGCTATAAAATAAAAGTAATAATAATAATAATAATAATAATAGTAGTAATAATAATAATAATAATAATAATAATAATAATAATAATAATAATCGTGATAATAATGATAGTAAATTAATAATAATAATAGCAATAAGAACTAATATAATTATAATGAGAAAAATAACTTCGTGATAATAATTGATAGTAAAGACAAAAATAATGATAGTGATATGTAATTGAAAAATCTTAAGAATAAAAATAATAGTGAATCGTTTTGGTAATGGCCTTTACCATATAAAATGTGTAAGAATAAAATAACAATAAACCATATAATATTATAGTCGAATTGAAAATTCACTATGACAAAGGACAAATAAGATTTCCTATCTAAATTAAGAGAGCTTCATATTCCTTATTAACTAAATAGCATGTGCATTAATATTTTTGGATCACGCAATTGCTGACTACAATTAAGTACAAAAAACCATTATCAACTTATATTTTGAGTACTTTAGTTGTATATTAGAATAATAACGCAAAATAATTCTCAGTTTGTAAAATACATTAAATACTATCATTTTTTATAACTTAGTGTTCAATATAATGTTTATATATAAATTATTTTTGGTTTGAGATATACGAGTGTAAATTTTTTATAACATTCAAACCCGTATAAATTGAGGTTTATATTAAATTGAAAGTTATTCTTTTTTCTTGATAAGTCTACAATAGAAGAAGCTTGACGATATATTTTCATGTATCAATCTTTGAAAGTAGAAAAAGCTATTCAGTTTATTTGTATTTTTGAAAATATTTATTCACATATTTATATTTGAAAAATTTTATTCAAAACGTAAAAACTATTGTAGATTCGTTAAATCAATATATATTTAATGAATTTAGACAAAATTGAATATTGTAAAAAACTTACTTCGAGTGACGTTTAAATATCTTAAATATCAGTACAGTACGCAATAATTTCAATCATCACTTTCCATGTTGAACAAATGTTAACATTAAAATTTAGAACATCACTATGTTGAGATAATATTGTGCATTTGATTCGGAGGTATCAATTGCATTCACTATTTTTAAGTACATTTACAATAAACTAATTTTTTAATTAGTCGTACTCAATATTACCACGTATGGAATTGACAGCTTATCTTACTGAAATTTTACAAGTTTTTTTCATATACTTATACTAAAACAATATTGGAAAACCTCTACCGACTGTTCTATGATTGTTTTTATTGGTTTGGCTATAAAACTTTCTATTAATCGTTTCAGCATTGCTTTACCTTCATCGCATGAATTTGTTGCTTTTAACTTTAGGCGAAATATGTACACTGAATGAATTAATGCACAATAGTGCAATCGAATGTTCAATTGATCGATGTAACCTAATTTGTAACTGTATCAGCTTGTTAATCGATTGATTGACTCATTCTTTTTATTATATATTTATATAATTTCCTTTTTCCTTAGATTTTTATAATGTGGTCTTTGGTTTTTCTACAAAAAATATATATGCAATATTCTTAACAGTTATGAGCTCTCGTCCTGTAAATCCATCATACTTCTTAAAATCACTAATCTTTGTATATATTTTTCTTTTAAGTATATATAAAAAAACGAACAAAGTGGATCACGTTAAACGATGCCCCGTATATTTATCGTTTTTATTTATTAAACATACGCGCGCACACACACGCACGCACGCGTATTCACACACACACATATACATACATGTGCTCGATGGTCAGAATTCTACAAATAAAATATTTCAACTAACTACTGGTTCGAATCCAATTTCAAATTTTTGATTCTGAATTCACTTTAGTAGTTCACATTATTACAGATTGTAACATGAGTCTAAATATAAAAAAATGTTCTTGGACTACTCTGTTAATAAATGCTAGCTTAAAAAGGTAAGCAATTATCTTTTTTTTGTTTTCAAAAAAATTTTGTTTTGAAATCCAAAGTAAATCATAAAGTTTCATTGAAAAAAAGCAGATTTGAAAGATTGATTTACGTAAAGTAGAACTGTATTTCCTGATTTATTCTCACCAACGAGTACGTATTTTATGCAAAACTCTAAATTTCATGCTGATCACAATGTAAGTTGTTGCGCAAACTGAAGACTTTTACTCTGAAAACTCAGCTAATAACAAAATTTATGAATTTACTATTACGGAGCGATATATTACTATTATTCATATTTTTGAACTCTAAAAAATAATCGACTTAATGAACAGATATATTGCAAAAGTATCATTTGAATTCTTATGTTAGATTTCACGACAGTAAGAATTAATAGAATACTTATGTCGACAATAATATCTCATAACAATTCTCTTATTTCGATATGTATTTTTGTCGACGTCAGATTAGAATTACATCATATGAATATTGAATAAGCTATGAACGTCGCACAATTATCAGCAAACGAAGGTTGAGTATTTAAATGAGCTATATACACTGCCCGTCAATCACTTTTGCCATGCTTACCTCAAAATTAGGCAAACTTGAAAGTTTTGTATCTCGGTCGGAAATCATCGTATCACAAAAAACCGCAGGGCATTTTAAAGGTAATTGCAAAAGCTTCCATTTAAGATGTGCAGAGACTTAAAAATGAAAATATGTGTTTTTTACAGTAAAAAAACTGATTAAAAAAATTTCAATTTTTTTAACCTCGACTTAAATCAATGCCAATTTAGAACCAGGCGGTGGAGGGCAAATCGACCGAAGGGGTTCGGAGGGTAATGTCTTTCCCTTTAAAATGAGCTCCCGCGGGGTTCTATCCGATGTTTTTTAACCGAGTTACGGCGTTTTTTGTAAAAAGCAACCTTTTTTTCCAATCCTCAATTACTTCGACTTGCGTACGTTTTGGAAAAAAATGCCAAAGAGAAAAAAGTTTCATTTTGTGTCAAAGAATACGAAAATAAAGTCAAAATAAAGAAATAGAGAACAAATTTTTTTTCGGTTTTTTAGCGCATTAAAAAAATAAAGGAATTTAACTTTTTTTTTACGCTTAGTTTTAGTTTTTTTGTGATTTACTACGTCCCTAGACATTTTAAAACTAAGCGTAAAAAAAAAGTTAAATTCCTTTATTTTTTTAATGCGCTAAAAAACCGAAAAAAAATTTGTTCTCTATTTCTTTATTTTGACTTTATTTTCGTATTCTTGGACACAAAACGCCGTAACTCGGTTAAAAAACATCGGATAGAACCCCGCGGAAGCTCATTTTAAAGGGAAAGACATTACCCTCCGAACCCCTTCCGTCGATTTGCCCTCCACCGCCTGGTTCTAAATTGGCATTGATTTAAGTCGAGGTTAAAAAAATTGAAATTTTTTTAATCAGTTTTTTTACTGTAAAAAACACATATTTTCATTTTTAAGTCTCTGCACGTCTTAAATGGAAGCTTTTGCAATTACCTTTAAAATGCCCTGCGGTTTTTTGTGATACGATGATTTCCGACCGAGATACAAAACTTTCAAGTTTGCCTAATTTTGAGGTAAACATGGCAAAAGTGATTGACGGGCAGTGTATATCATAATAATTACTGTTCGACCATATAACGTTTGAACAGTAGTTTTTCATTTTGAGCTGATTAAAAATAAAAAAAATTTTTGACTGGTCCCAACATTCAACGCGCAAGCGCCTGGCAAATAATGAAGTTAATTACAATGTATAAAATTTGACAAAGAAAATTTTGTTGTTAGTAAAATAATAAAATTACAAGTAAATTTTCTTACGTTGTTATAAAATTGCAAAAAATCTATTCTTCAAAACCTCTAACTTAGGAGGCTTTTATTTTCTAGTATAAATACACTCACGTTATAGACCTAATTCAGCTTCATCATGAGAATATTAGCGAGAGGGAGTTAAAAAGACTCCCCTGAAATACTTTAGAAAGGGCCTGAAATCTTTTCTAATTAAAATGTTGTAATTTTTATAATTACTGTTTCCCTGTTTTTATAACTTCTCCTTGTTTTACGACTACGCGTGATAAAGGTACAATTGAGTTTTTATTAACTACTCATAGTAATATGTTCGTAAGTGGTGGTGATTTTACATATTTTGTTTAACAAAAAGTGTACTCAATACTTAGCACAACAACAATTTTGTACATAGCAAGCACTTACATCTTGAATTTTGCACGAAAAATCTGTTATGTGTGTGTATATATATATTGCAAAGCTTTTATATACGTTTGTACATACATACATGTATACATATTTACACCATAATATCATGGGCTTACTAAAAAACTGGAAAATTCAAATAAACTCTTTTTCCTTAGTAAAATTTTTACTTATATATGACTTTAAGTGAAGATCTGTGCGCTTCGCAACATATATTTTCTTCTCTCAAGTGGATACGTCAGCATATATGTATCATTCGCTAGTTTCATCATAAATTGTGTAACGACCAATCTACAGGTTCCTAATATATCGTGACGTATGTAAATATACAGTGTTCACACAGTAACAGAAAAATCAAATTTTCAAACTTAGACAATTGGATGCTCTAATAAATTTGTGCTCTGCAATGCAATTATCAAGTGTTCTATCAGTCTTTGAATTATTTACAATTATTGCAGCGATCAAAGTATAAAAAATATATGTGTGTATTCTACCAAGATTGCTAAATGTGCAATCCTATTTAATATCATCAAAACTCAAAGAATATCCTAAAAATTTAATATAATGAATTTCATTATGAATTTCATTCAACATAAGAAAACAATTATCATTTATGCCATAAAAATTTCTGTTAAGAATAAATATATACATAGCAAGAGTGATGTATATATATAGCAAAGAGATTTCTTCACAGTACATTGTAGTTTCTAAAAGTATAAAAAAGCTATAAAGAACAGTCGGCGATTTACAAGAAGACGTGAGACATGCATGAGACCGATTATGACGATACTTTAGAAAAATATTCTTTTTATAAAAAATAAAAATACCCACATTATAAGATTTTATCATATGGACCTTTTTTTGGGAATTTATAGCCGCGTATTAAGTGTATTATTTAAGACCATATCTTTAAACCTTAATGAGTCTTATAGATAGGTTTGCCGTAATTTAAAAAATATTAATAGAAATTGATACTCTGCTTGATCAATGTCGGTAAATACGAAAACCTCTTAAGAAAAAAAATAACAGTTCAAAATTGCTGTAGTCAGAATCAATGTATGTGAATACATATAGTCGAATACTATGTCGATTATTTACTCATATCGATCAAGCACAGCTTCAAATGAGATGAAATTATAGCAGAGAAGAATAGCAATTAAAGAAATATTAATAGAAAATTAAGATAACATTTTTCAGTATAAAAATTGTTTAAAAAGATTCAGTCCATGCAAAGTTACAATAACACGAAATTTAATAAAATAATAAGCCAATTTTCTGATGAAAGCATTTTATTCGAGATTCTATTTACGATTGATTGAAACTTCTGAACGATTTAACCTCAATCGACGAATTATCTTTGAAAGTGAAACTTGATCATAGATTTCTATTAATTTTCTAAATATTGTAATAGATTCATTGTTTCAAAACTTATCCGAATTGAAAGAGGATTTGATTATTCAATATATTTTATATCAGGCTTCGAAAATTCAAAAGAAAGACATAAGAGAAAATTCCCTGGCACATGGGTACTTTTATTTATTGTAAAAAATAAGGTTCTAAAGGTTTATCAACATCAGTTTACCGCAGATCTGATGACCTTCTTGTCAGTAGGAACAATTGAGATTTTTTTAACGTTTTCATTTGGTGAGAAGAGAATTATAGTGGCGTGTCTACTTGAGAGATAAAAATGAGCGCAAGAATATATAAATAAACGCAAAAATATCATAGTGATGATATATTGGTGATAATGATGATAAAGATGACGATGATAATAATAATAATGATGGTAATACTTATAATAATAAACGTGACAAACGTGCTAATCGATGTTGGTAAATTAAATTAAATTAAACTATCTAAAGTAAAACTTATAGCTGGCGAGTAAAGCGTGGCGTTGTAAAAAAGATTACGTCTGAGTCTAGAGATCAGTACATTGGATTGCCGTGAGCTCGATCCTGCACTAGAGTAAGTACCCGGGGCCGGTACACGTGACTGATATGGAGCTAGTGGTAGAAAATATTTGTTTAGCTTGGATCTGCATGCTTGTAACTAAAACCATCGCCGAGTAATTAGGCGAGGTACATATTGGTTGGCGTTTGTGGTTGTTCGGGCTTAGTGCAGGCGCTGCCTGTTGGCGACGCTGCACTGGCACCGCTGCTCGCTCGTGTGGCTGCCAATGGCGAACGCAATGCGACATCCGCTAAACTGTTACTTTCAATGTTCGTGCTATGTTGATGTTGCTGAATTAGTTGTTGATCAGTAACAGATTGGCATTGTAATTGCTGGTGCTGCTGTTGGAGTCCTGAGCCAGTTTGGGAAGACGCCAGCGTATCCCCGTTGCAGTAGTAGTAAGTCGAGTCTATTGAAACAGAGTCATGATATTAGTTTTCTGATGGTTCACTTGAAATTTTCACTCGAAAGAAACTGGTTAGTAAATTACTAAAAACTAGTAAATTTTTTAGTAATTAGTAAATTACTAAAAAATTTAATATATTTGTATTCTTTGATAGACGTAGTTACATAAAAAATAGTATTGAACTGAATACTGCAAATTAAACGCTCGGTCGGGCTTGATGGTGTATCAATATGTATTTCTTAAGCTCTGCATACTTTTGCTGATTTCATATTAAATTTTGATAAGATTTAGAGTGACTTAACAAAAAAATCAAGAATAATTACACAACGTTATACATATCATACACTAAGAGAATGACTTGAAATTTCTTACAGTTGAAGTAAAAATTATTATAAAACACTATAAAGATCAGACACATCTTCCTTATGATGAATTTTAATTTAAAAAGATCTATGAATTCTGTTACAGTTTTTATTATAATTAATTATCGAAACATATTATATATTGGAAAAATGGCTATGATGAATAACAAAATAGAACTAATACTATGTGCATTTGAATATTGTAATATTTATTTCATACGTAACAAAGTAGATTATAGTGTTTAGATATTTGAGTTATTAGTGACGTCTATAGTACACTTCGCGCGTTTATCTTTTTCGTTTATTTTTGCATTCACTTTAATGCACAAATATATGTTAAAAACTTTTATTGGCGAAATATAAAATACGTAAATTCAACGTGCATTAAGTATTCCTATAATTTGATATAAGATACAGCTGACGATATTTAATATTGGTAAATATATTTACTTATTGGTAAAATAAATTAATCCTATTACAAAATAATTAAATTACGATAAGACGAATGAATCCACAGGAATAATAAAACACTTGTACGTTTCTTGTTCGATGTTTCGCTGTTCTCGTTGTGAGCCTTATCAAGAACTAATAATAATAAATTGTCAAAATAATCAGTAGGAATTTTCTTCTTTGTCGATAATTTTATTTCCCTCGTCATATGTGTTTTAATTATAACAGACTAGTTTTCTATGAACATTGTAAAACATTTTTAAACTCATTGTCAAACTCTGAAGTTGACAAGATTTTGACGATGTGCACGTAATGATTATCAAAATGTTTGACAGTGTTAGTAGAATACTAGTCTATTCTAAAGAAAACACATATGATAATGGAAAAATAATTATCAACAATGTAGAAAACTTCTATTGATTATTTTGACAATAAAACTTGTTATTACTAGCTAATTAACCATATTATTACTCTCAATCATATTAAATTTGGCGAAATTATAGAGTAAATCAATAAGAGTGTGACACCCAAATACTATAAATAAAAACTTTTTACAACGTTTCACTCACTTGTCTTACAATAAATTTTTTATTAACTCATAGCAATCGATAACGCGATCTTGAAAAATTCTAGACCTGATGAGGCCGGCTGACAAATCAGTGAAATGTTGTCAAAAATAAATTGAAAGAAGATAGTTTTTATTAATAGTATTTAGGTGTCATTCGCTAATTTCTTTGCTCTATAAATTCACAAGACTTGTTATTACTAGTTCCCGATGAAATTGATAACAAGAACAGCGAAACGTTAAACAAAAGACGTATGAGTATATTTAATTATTTCAGAGGGCTGACCTTTTCTATCGTAATTTAATTATTTTGTAGTTCTTAAAAGGTCGAAATATAAATCAAAAATCACGAGATAAGTTAAAAATCATCAAGTTTCAAAAACGCAATAAAAAATATACAAGTTCTACAGTCATTAGTTTTTTATAATTATGTTCTTCACAATGTAAATAACGTTTTTCGGTAGACGTTCATGGTTATAATTAGTGCATTTTCAAAAGAATTTTTAATATTTTCCGTAATTGAATAAAACCGATAACACTACAATATTTTATCGTAATAATTTATCAATCCATAGCTTTTGCCAATGTTATTTATTCGAAGCTAAACTTCCGTATAGAGCAAGGTTGAATTAATTCCTTGATCGAGGTATCACTAGGTTTTTATTTTGAGGTTATTATGAATTAATCAATCAATTCATATTAAATTCATGCTGAAGCAATTTTTCATCACAGCTGATTCCGTGACTATCTTTTAGCCAATCAGATTAATTGGCTTTACTTTGTCAGGTTCTCTTTTTTATAAGAAGAAAGAAAAAATAGTTTAGTAAATATTGTTGCAGTTGAATAATAGTATATTACGATGCGTGTGACTTAAGTAGCCCGTTATTACACGGCGTGTTAGCATCCGAGTATGAACGAAGACGATAATCACGCTGTATGATACTTGAGTCACAAGTATCATACAGCATTTTATATTTTTGACGATCTTAAATTAGCACTTACAATTCATCTATCCGTGACTTAAGATGGGTCAGTTTTGGACCATGAAGTTAGGGCACGAGCGCTAGCGCTACTTAAGTGCTGATTTATACCACGCAGTGCTATAAAATATAGTTATATTATACGATGGTTACAATTATATTTATAAAATCTGTATATTAAATAAACGTATTTTTAGTATTTATATTGTATTATAAATTTTAATGGTAAATGATTGATTTAATCTATTGTGAATAATATAGAATAATTTTAGCTACATAAATATTTTGCATTATTATAGACAGTGTTTTCCTATTCGTAAACAGCCAAAACTTAAGTTACTTTTTTTATAATATGACGTTTCCTTTTTGCATTATATATAAAAAATGCGTACTAATAATATGAATATAAAGAACGGGCATGAAGTAAAACTTATTAAATAAATAGTAAAATTTACTATGTTTAACAGTAATTTTTAGTTTGAAATTTTATTATATAATATAGTAATTTTTACTAAAATTATACGAAATTTTGTCATTTCTCTCAGTGTGTAAAAATGAGTAATATTGAACATTATCTATCACTGAAATTGTAAGATATTTTATATAAAAAATATTTTATATGGTTGTTTTCACGTTTAAAAAACTTATTGTTATAATGAAATGGAAATATTGACATATTGACGTCGAATTTATGTTTTTCAAAGCTCTGCAAGAATCACCGTTTTGAGCACAAAGTAAACTTAATTATAGTTTCTGACATATTTTGACCAATAGAATTGAAATTCAAAGTGGATTTAACGCTATAATTATTTGCTTTATATGAAATATCAACATTTTATATATATGTAGCTAGCGTTTTTATTTTTATTTATATTAGAATTTTTTGGGAAAAAAAAGAATGTCAGAATCATGCGCGATGAAAAACTGAATTAATTTTAAATGGACCATACTACGTAAAATAATAAAATCTAAATATTAAAATCTTGCACACTTATAATTGGCAGAAGTATTATTTGAGTAGTCGAAGAATACGGAGCTGAATTACAGTTTTTTGGTAAAATTATCCATACGCAATTCGACTATGAATCCTACTTTACTTGAAACGATAAGAAAATCGTTCACCATTTTTTCGAAAAATTATAAGATTTTTATAAAGAATTCATTAGTGCTTTTTTTTTTAAATTTACTAAAAACACATGAACTGATACCGTTAATCTGACTTAGAGTTGAAATTCTACAAGTTAAAATGCATCGAAAATAATATCTTGGTTTACTGCTTATTCCTAAGTTTGATCCTCGTAAAACTTTAAAACATAAAATTCTTCATAAATGTATCAATTTCACAATATAATTAGCAATTTTATACGGTGCTATAATTTTTTACGGTGTATAATTTTTTATATGGTGCTACAGTTTCAAACTCTGCAAAAGTGTTCAGAAAAAATAAACTCTATTATCGGTTAAAAAAGATAGACACCTTATTCTGGAAGAGTATATCTATGAAAGAAAATCGTATTAAAATGAGACTTACATAACGTTGAAGCTTAAGATTTTGCGCATTTAATATTTAAAGCTTTTTGAATCAACTATGATGTAATTAAAAAAATGAATTAATTTATTTCTCAATAGCAATTGCCGAAAATAATCATTTCGTCAGTGATTTATTCTATTACTTTCGGTCAGGTTAATTGCAATGATACAAAACAGAATGATACAAAGTTTTTGAGATTTGTAATTTTTCACAAATTTGTTAATATATCATATAAATATCATTTAAATATCAATGTTTCAAAGTTGAACATTGCGTTAGCTATGTATTGTTTTATGAGAATACTATTTTCTTTTATCTACTGACAGCAATAAGCTACCAGAAAGCATTCTCATTATACTTGAGCAGCCATATATTGAGATTCTACGACTGAAAAATTGAAAGCTCAAAAGCTTTTTGATTGGTTAAATCCAGAAGTAATTTGACAAACCATTGACGAAATAATTGTTTGGAGATCGTTGTTTCTAAATAAACTAATTGATTTTTTAACATCACCGCAGTTGCTTCGGGAAATTTTTAAATTGTAAGCTTATTTTTCCCCGGTGTTTCAAGCTTTTCTAATAAAATAGCAGATGTGTGAAGTTGTTCCGTATCTAAAAAAATTGGAGTTTTTTCCTTTTAATTAGTACCATAACTTTACTAATCGGTTCAGATGAATCTTTGACGAAACAACCAAGGCCACAATCTTAAGCTTTTATGCTATGTAACTCCTATTTTTATGCGATTGTTCTTCATAATTACGTAAGTTTTGAAAATCAAGTGACTTATTTTTAAACAGATAGTAATTAAGAAGCACGAAGTATGAGTTGATAGTGCGAATAGTTGTTGAAGTGCTGGGAAAACAGCGAATGTAGTCGTCACAATTGAGAGAGAGAGAGAGAGAGAGAGAGAGAGAGAGAGAGAGAGACGGGTAGACAGATGGAAATGAGAGACAAAAGGTGTATGATATAGTAGTTATATAATTCATGGTGGACTAAAGAAAAGTGACTGACGTAGTGTTAAGTTTGCCTAAGCCGTTGGGTATACTCATACTCACTGTTTACTTACTGAGCAACCCGCTTGTTGCAGCCCCATAGCCATATCCGGCGTAGGATGCGCCCGAGTATTGGGAGTAGGCTGCACTGTAAGCATAGTCACCACCTCCTGAAATCAGATTAGCCAGAGCATGAGTGAGCGAGTGAGTAGTTGTCGCAAAAGGCAGAGCGCATGATTGCTTCGTAGGCCATGATGGATGATGCATGACGAGATTTAGGGTAGCTCGTGGGCAAGAAATAGGCGAGACGAAGCGGTAGACGCACGCGAGCGTGTGTGTGTGTGTGTGTGTCTGCGCGCATGTGTGTATGTGTATGTGTACGCGCGCGCGTGTGTGTATGTGTGTGTATATGTAGATGTATATGGCAGGCAAGAACAACAAAGACGCAAACGCAGGCGAACTACTACGCAGTCCGTATCCGTATACTTACCGCTAGTATAATGTCCGAAGCTGGGCAGCACGCTGGAGTAGGGCGGGATCGCAGAGGTAGCCAACTGTGGCTGAGAGACCGCTACTGGAGGCTGTAGCACGGTCAATCCAGGCTCACTTGACTGAGCAGCCTCGGTAACTGTTGAACTCGCACTCATTTCGTTTTGCTGTTCGTGATGCTGCTGCCGCTGTGACTGCACGTCCTGTATCGAGGCGCTTTGCTCTACCTCGGGCCCGACGTACGACACCGCTACGCTGCTACTCTCCCCTGTATAGCCATCACCAACGGCCATGCACATAACACATAAGCCAACATTCAAAAATCAAGCACGAAACATTCTGTCTTGCCCTCATTTTACAAGCTTGCTGGAGCTGAGCTTTACTTTAAGCTACTTAAATAGCGCATTGGAAGTTAAACTCGTTCTCTATGAAAGCTTTCTGTTGCAAAAAAATAA
The DNA here is from genome assembly GCF_024137745.1 of Phymastichus coffea. Lineage (NCBI taxonomy): Eukaryota > Metazoa > Arthropoda > Insecta > Hymenoptera > Eulophidae > Phymastichus > Phymastichus coffea. Next base: position 2,354,541 of record NW_026706827.1, read on the forward strand.
TATAACACAGTTGAACGGCAACAGAAATCACAAAACAAATTTCTTAATTTTATTGGCAATGAGTCCACGCTGCTCTTGCGTGCTATATACATCTATAACCGTACTCTTCAGTTGTTCAATCCAACGACAATGTCAAATAGCTTGGTAATTAGCGAATGTAATTGAGCTTTCATTAATTTCAAGTTACGGTAAATAATCACGCTGGACTTTTGTATGTTTCTATATATTTTTAAGATAATGCCGATGCATTGCGTGTGATTGGCTGCAACATCAAGTACGAAAAAAGAAGGCTCCATTACGGAAAATTTAGATGACTGGTTTGATGTCTTTGATTTACAAAAGTGTGCCTTTATTTTTCCTCGTCATTGAAATAATTTTAGGAAATGACCATTTATTCTAGCTTAATCGAGTAGTTCCTTAACAGAAAATTAATACTATATAGTTAAAATCATAAGTTTTCAGATGATATAGATAACCGTGTTTTTTTAAGTTATGAATGAGAATGATGCAGAAAACACCTATAAATCAATACCGCAACGCGGTGCTGTTTCATTAAATGGCTTCTGTAATTTTTTTAATAAATATTAAGAGTCTATAATTTATTGCTATAATTTTTTTCGAGTTAACAAAAGTATATATCAAGTTTTGGCAAACTAAATACTATAAAGAATACCTAAATTTTTTCATGTAAATTGACTAACAACTAATGAATTAGAGTTGAATACGAGTAGAGTTTTGTTAACGCGCGGAAATAAAGTTGAGAACCACCATGGCGCTGGAGCCCCCTTAGTGAACAAGGAGCACGCAAAAAACAAAAGCGATAAGCGACAAGGCCTCGATAAACTGCGTCGACGTGCAGCAAACTTACCGGTCGTATGGTAAGGAGACATGTTTGTCCCATCCAATGATTGGCCCAATTTTAGTTCTTGCATGGTTAGCGGTGCAAGAGGCGTCAAAGTACCACCTGTCATTAAACAAGGACCCCCAAATTTTTCTTTAATACTCTTTCAATACGTATACGTATAAATGAAGTGGCAAGAGTCGTCAAAGTATATAAATAAACCAACAGAATGCGGTGTAAAGTGAATTTAAAAATACAAATATATAGATGAATAAAAAATGTTATAAACAGAAACGAGGAAGTGAATCTATCGCGCAACGAACGCAAATAGTATTGAATTGGTATGCATATAGGCGAATGTGAGAGCAATGAAAAAATGGGCTCTGGAATTCAAGAAAATAGTGGGCGATCATGTATTCAGTAGAAAAAGATTGCTTGGGAAAAAGTGCACGAAAGAAATAAAATGAAATATATGAAGAGAACTAGCCGACTGGCAGGCAGACAGCAAAGGGGGTGAAGCGGCGTTACTTCTTTCTCTTCTTTCTTCTGTGTTTCCTGTACTCATGCATTATTAAAGCAGTAGCACAGTTAGCCGTTGTGGTAATGCAAAAGCAAAATGTAATAAGCGAGAGCTCGCAAGGAATACCTCGTGGAAATAAAAGCAAAAAAGATGAGGCAGTACGGAGAGAAATCTCTTTCGTTAGCAGAAGTTTATTTTCAGTGTGGGCGCGGGGCGATAAATTTGGATGGGACAAGTATGCGCGCGGGATGAATGTGAAAGTGCGAAGCGTGAGAGAGCAAGCGAGAGAAAGAGCTTCAAGTACAAGTTGCCTATACCGACCTACGTTGGCCCCAATGGGCGGCGTATAGAGTTGCGACGCCTGCGTCTGGCTCATGCTGCCACTGATCGTACCCACCGAATCGTACAGTTCGGTCGAGGTGGCGATGCTGTTACCGGCAAAGTTGTGCTCGTAGTAATTGTTGGCCGCGGCGGCTGCGGCGGTGTTACTCGCGGGGGTGGCTCCGATATTGGCGCTGCTGCTGGTCCCCGCGGGGTTGCCTGCACCCGCGCCAGCGCCCAGCTCGCTCAGCAGTTTGTGCTCGTCTTTGATACTCCATTTGGTCGACCACAGCTGCAAAATTATATCGTCCGTTAATCAGTCAGATTTTTTATAAATGCATTAACCAAGAGCTACCAAATCAGAAGTCGACCGTGAGCGACTCATTTTATCTTTATTCCACTCAAGGCTCACAGCATATCAACGCCTTCGTTCTATTTTATGATGCATTTCTCAGTAGCATTTTGTACATCGATAAGACATTTTTCTTTCTAGATCGAAGATCTTAGCTTAGAAGCTGCTCTATTTTTATTTGTACACTATTAATTTATATATACACATGCATGCGCATAGTTGTGTTCAAGATCTCTGCAAATATACTGCGTTGTCCAACCTTTTATAATAATGAAAGTCATCCATCCTTCTTTATGATCAATAAAATATCGGATGACTATAATATTTCATGAAAATTATTAGCGTACAATGATTTCTACAGTAATCGATTTTTCTTCGACAGCCTCTTAAAATGGCCAGCTGATATTAAGCAGTGAAAATTGAAATTTTGTTTGTTGGCTTGTACAAGTCGTTCGGACAAAGATATCACGATAGAAAATTTTCCTCTTGAAGTACTTGGAACACGCTTTAATTTTCTTGATCGCAAGTTTAAAAACCTCAAATATAGGCTTTAGAAAGTTGTTAATAATATAACAGATTTTTTTTCTTTTTTAACCTGTTAACCGAGCGGGTCGTATAAATACGTCCAAAGTAAACAACAATAAGTACGGGTAGGACATATGAATACGTCCTCGATATTTATATTGCGCCCTGGAACGGGCGGGACGTATGTTTTATTACTACTATGGTAATACGTCATTCATACACGTCTTAGTGGAAAAGGACGCGCCCGTTATATGTTGCGTAATTAGAAAGGGATTTCCCCGGTTAACAGGTTAATATAAATATTTTATAACAGATTTATTTATTAAAAAGATTTAGCGCCGAGGACAGTCACGGGCGTCTGAATGAACGAAAATGGTTTTTCGAAGGTCGGATTTGTTCGTGAAAATTGGAACTTATAGATAAGTGGAGATTTTTTACAACAGAATTATTTTTTTATATTTATAAAATAGTTTTTTCAAAAAATATTGCAGCATTTCATTTTTTGCAACAAAATTCGGGAATGAACCTCCTAAAAATATTTTCCATTCACTTTGACGCTTAGAGTCGTGCACAATAAGATAAAAACACATAAATAACACAATGGCACAAAAATTAAATTATGACGCTAGTTTAAGTTATGAGCAAAATTAGCAAAATTTTTTTGGTCTTATGAGCTTACCTAAAAAATTATGACCAAACTTAATAATTATGACTCATGTATACAGTGGTATAAATTTTATTTAAAAAGATATACTGATTTGAGAAAAAAGTTTTCATGTGCTAAAAGCTCATTTTACGTTAAGATGTTTGAGTATACTATGCAATCTTTTTTAAAAATTGACAAAATTATAATTGATTTGAAAAGAAAATTTGTTGAATGTGCTAATTATGAAGTAATTATTGGTATATTATTTTTATACAATATTATACAGTTTGTCTTACTATATGTCTAAATAAATAATTAAAGACTTACAAGTAACTAAATTACATTAATTAAACAAATATAGATAATTTTAGCTCAATAATTAATTTTGAAAATAATTAGTTTAGATGTTTGTTTGAATTTAAATCAATCTGCTTTAAAATTATGAAAAATTGAGTTATTCATGAAGCCAGTGACATAAATATACAAAACCTTTCAAATGATTGAAAAGAAAACTTATTATTTTCTATATCCGAAATAATCTATGTGATTGAATGAACTAAAAAAATGATGTCCTGATTATATTGTCCGTTAATCAGTCAGATTTTTTATAAATGCATTAACCAAGAGCTACCAAATCAGAAGTCAACTTACAATTCAAAACATATACTAGTAAATTGAATCTCGAAATGTACTTCAATCCGTTTTTACTCTTTTTCCAATTAACAGGTCAAGCATGATAATTCAAAAGTAACAAAGCCCTGCCTAAATATGCTGTATATTTCAAACAAAAAAAACAAAAATGGTATGGTAGGAAAAATGAAAGTATAAATTGTTGTTAATTTTTTTAAATGAAGTAATTAGTAATATCGATTAAGGTAAATTGAAGTGACTGGAAACCGATTTCTGATATGTTTGATATCAAACGCAATAACTGTTGTGTCTTTTAACGAGCTTACGTAAAAATTTCTTACAAAAGCTACGAAATAATGAAATGATAAGATAGTTCTAGCAAACTAGAAACTCACATTTGGATACAATTGGTCGCCATTATAGTTGTTTCTTTGCCTTTTAAGGTCATCCTCGGCATGGTCGGTCAACTCTCGATTATCATCTGAAAAGACAAATTTCATTTTTTTTATGCAAGTAGCTTTGATGCGGATAACGTGCTAAATATTAATATCAGCTGTATTAGATCATAATATTTAACAATTAGTTGAAAACTGAATTTATGAAAAATTAAAATATGCATTGCACGATACTGTAAGAAAGAATGTTTTCTATCAATTAACGAAATGGTAATTCTCTATTATAATCGATAATGGGAGACAAGCATGTTTTACATTAACCAAAGTAAATTTCTTTTTAAAAGGTAGGAGGAACCGTGTGTGTGTGTGCGTGTGTGTGTGTGTGTCCGTGCGTGCGTATGTAAGCGAATGTATGTGTCAAAGTAGAAAAGTAGCACAGGTAAAGGGAAAACTAAAAAATCTGAGATCGATAAGCACAACTACTTGTATGCTTTAATATAAGATAATTTATAAGAGTATATAAGGGCGACATTGATGTGGGCATGGATGCATGCATGTGTGTGTATTAGGATCGGTCTGCATGTATGCAAATATGCGTATGATATATAAAATCAGCTAAAAGCGAAGTCGACTCGGGACAGTGCATGCGTGTATGTGAATATTTGTATGCGATTGTACATGCAAGGGTTGGGGAAACGCGGATGACTGTTTGATAGGAAGCTAACTGAAGCCCGCAGAGGGGAAAGCAAGTTATGGGGGAGGAAGGGAAGGGAACACACGTTGCTGAGACATCTCGAATAATTAAATGACCATCCCGAAGTGGACAGGACTGGAGCATAGGGCTCGTTAAACTTTGCTGTCAAGTTGTGATTGTGCAGGCCGAACGTTTCAGATCGGGGTTGAGGGGTTTGCTTACGTTACTGCCTCTGCTATTGCCGCCATAAGTGAACCGCTATAAAACCCGTTTTAGATCGTTTGCTCGGCCGCTTCTACACCATCCTTTCGCCTCCACCCATTTTGCAATTTTGCCTACATTACCTATGTGTAGTGCTCTACTCTGCTCTCTGCTTTCTCTCTCTCTCTCTCCCTCTCTCTCTCTCTCTCTCTCTCTATTTCTCTCTCTTTCTCTCTCTTTCTCGTTCTCGTTCGCTCTTTCTTTTAGTCGACTATGGCACGCGCAGAGCTTTACGGTCCAATCGAATATGAATGTATGTATGTGTGTGTAAATGTATATAGTATCGATACATATTCTTTGGATACACGTACAGCACTGCCTTCCCAGCTATGTTGTAGTTTCTTTGTGTTTTATGAGATTTATGTTAAAGGTATATATATATATATATATATATATATATATATATGGGGACGCGTGCGCGCGGTTGTGTGTGTGTGTGTAAGTGCTTATACAAACCACGCGTTTGTAACATTATTAACAGAGTATAATAGCATGCATTATCAGCTATGTTATCGAGCTGGCACGTTAGATTAATCATGCCCAGTCCTTATGTCCGAATGTAGTCCTTATTTATGCAGCTAACCAGTTCTGTCATGTGTACCTATAAGTAGTACTGTTTATGTTGCGCATAGTGGATAAGAGGAATTAAAAGAACAATTGTGGCGTTGGAATCTCATTAACAATACACTTTTACGAGGTCTAGAATTGATATCATTTTTGTTTTTTTTCATCTAAAGTATTCATCGATGGAGAATGCTGATAAAAATAGAATTAATACTTTCAGGATTTAAGCATTATTTGGCATTAAATGAAAATAACTAAAATGAAAGTTGACCTTTATGGTTCATAGCTTGAACTGGATTTTATTTATTGCAATGTGGAACAATAATATCAATATTTCGAGTTAGTATTAAATCTCTTGACGCCTACTATTCGCATAACACTTTTTAAAATTGTTATAAATAGATTGCAGCTTGAGTTATATCTAAATAAAAGTAGTACATGTAAAAGTAGTTGCTACGATATTTTCTAATATTTACGCTATTTTCTCCTTATAAAAAAAACAAGACCGGAGTTACGAAACCAAAATAAACGCTATCTAATTGGTTCATGCAATGCGTACGTTTCTATTTGAATCTAACCTAATGTAACCTTATCTGATTTCAGAAGTTTCTTCAAAATGATGATAATTTCTGTTTTTTTTTGGTTTAAATATAAATATATAAAATCATTTAAATATTTCTATTTCAAATTATTTGCACGTACATATATTTTATTTAAAAAAATAATATTTTCATGAATAAGTTTTGAGAAAAATGCTATTTCTTCCACTGTGATTATTGTTAGAAGGCAGAACATTTAGAAGGTATATATCCCTCTGCATTGATTGTAATCTCTGATAAAAATCCAAAAAATTGTAAGAGTCAGAGGTGTTGTTTGCTTTTAAAAAGTGGAGTCGCCACATATTTTTCATATAACTTTATATTGTGAAGACGTATTTCCTTTCACTTTCAAACAGCGATAGTTTCCACAGTTGAATTAGACTTTATGATTACAATAAATAAAGTACAAGGTTAAATTGTTGATAAAATTGGTATAAATTCACGAAGGAATCTCTGTTACAAAGTTTAGCTTCGAATAAACATTATTAACCATGAAGAGAAACATAAATCGATAAATTATTTTATAAATAAAATACTGTGAACTAACTTCTGTGCTGATGTGATGCAGAAATTTATTTTAAAAAATATTTAAATTAAATTTATAGATATAAATATAATCTTAAAATTGTTACGGATGAATAGATAAAAAATAACAGTAATGTAGCTGAAAGTGTAAACGTTGAAATAGAATTTACGAAATGTATGACTCGAAACCAGCTCAAACTTAAAAGAGGAAACATCTCTTGATATAAAGATACCCGACAAAAAGTCTTAAATAGTAGACAAATATGTTAAAAAACAAAGAAAATTAAATTGTTCGGCGCAGCTGACAGTACCAGGTATTTAGAAAGAGATGAAGGAGAAATTAACTTAATACATTACTCATTATCTATGGCTAATTAGTTAATATCTAAAGATCTGCTACGTCATCGCTCTTTTATTTTAAAATAATAACTAAATCTATGAATATTAACGTAATTAGATTTTTATTTAAAAATTAATGTTGATGGATGTTAAGCACGTTAAGTAGAGAACGATTTCATGTACGCGGTATATTTTATAATAGATTTGATTTGATTCAAACATGAAAGTCAATATTAATACAAATGAGAGATGTCGACACTAGTATACCTTAAATAAGAGGAAAGAATCGGAAAAAGCAAAATCCATACCTTCAAAAAATGTACTTATGAGGATTTCGTCATATATATTAATGTATGTCTTTTCAACGTTAGAATGTTGTTCATGAAATGATTATCCGAACACTCGCGACATAAGTATAAGTTTTTGATTAATTTGATTGTCAGAAAAAAGGAAAAGTTGCGAGAGAGTGATGACGGTGAGAAGCGACTGAAAACCCGGTCGAGAAAAGATGGGCACTTTGCATCGATCGAAAACATGCAAGCGCACCTCAACTCAATGATGGCAGCATCAGCATCGAAAAAAAATAGTGAGTCAATTGTACAATGAGCTTTGACACTCGAGGCGGAATATCGATGCCCGGTTTGGTTTCGCATTGCACTGGCACGAGAGCCTGAACGTCCCCTTCTTTTTAATACTCGCAGCGTACGGGACTGAGGTGTCGACCGTTATTCGAAAGCAATTGAGTCAATGTTAAGCAACACACAATACACGGGTAATAATGGAGAGTCTCGATTGGGGTGACTCGAGCGCGTACGTTTGCTTTCTTTGGCCTGTGTACGAGGCAAGTCGTTTGGAGGATATTGCCGCACATGTATGTAGTGGTCGAGAAGAGTCAGGGGGACGTGTCGAGCGCAGATGTATAAGCTCCCGCTGCCAATACGGCTTCTTTCCCGTGCTATCATACGTTTTTTGTTGACTCTTCCCTTTGTTCACTTAAATTTTCAACTTCAGACTCCTTTTCATCGCCCCTTCCCACCGCACACCCATGTCCCTTTATACATGCGTGTGTGTGTGTCTGTGTGTGTGTGTGTGTGTGTGTGTGTGTGTGTGTGTGTGTGTGTGCGTGTGTGTATGTGTGTGTGTGTATGTATGGGATCTCATAATACTCACACTGGCCCTGATCATCTGCTGCAAGTCTTTATATTGCCGCACTATTGTTCAATTACCAGTTAGAAGTGATAATGCACATTACATTTCAATTTGGTCTCACATTTTGTGTACTTTATATTTTATACGATAGACTATTTGTTTATTTTCTATTTAACGCAGGGTTATCGAAGTAAGCACACCTGTTCAAATTATTTTTCATTATTCATTATAATATTCTCTCGCCATATAACATTTTATTATTTTCCAAAACTTAAACATATATATGATGGAATATACGCATAGTAAAATTATTAGACGTAGGTACATATAATTTTTTGATATTGATTCGCACATACGTGAGATATTATTCACTTGCCAAGAGAGGTTGGCGAAAAATATATGAACAAAAAATGTAGTTTCTTTTAATAACAAAAATTAATCAACTTATAAAGTCTAATGTAGTATTAGTAATAATTATAAAATAACAGCGATGACATAAAACCATAAAGCTATGATGTACCTAAGAGTGTATCGGAGTCTCCTTACTATTTATTACAAGATCATTGATTCAATCAGTCTAAGATAAACGGTTTTATCTTCAAGACGTGTCTTCCTCGTATGCTTTCAATAAAAACACTTTTTTGTTTTTATATTGATATAAAAAGTTAGTATTATTAATTTATAATAGAATATTATGTAGAAGAATATTCTGTTATTATTATTTTAAATAATTTATAATAGAAATTTATTAAAAAATATTATTATTAATTTATATTTAAGGTGTCACGGTGGCTCAGTAGGTAAGGCTTTTTGCAAGTGGTCGTGGGTTCGAGCTCCAAGCATGTGAAAAATTTTAGAAATTAAATTTACATTTGTTTGTTATCATAATTACGGTGGTTTGTATTCCATTTGAAACTTCAGTTGTACTTATGCATGTAAAACAATGTAATGCAATGCGGTGCAATGTAGTGTAATACAATGCAATGTAGTGCAATGCAATATAATGCAATGCAATACAATGCAGTGTCATGCAATGTAATGTCGTATCCTTCTAAAAGTGGTGGGGGAGTAGGGGTCTACAAATTCATGATTATAGGAAATTAAGCTAATGCCTTCACAGACCTAGTGTACTTCTACATCGTTTCACATGAACGTAGTTCTTGAAGTAGCAATAATAATAATTATTTAGAAAATAATAATTCTTAAGAATTATTATTATTATTATCTAGACATTAATTTTTAGAGGTTTAATGATCTTTACCGAATCCTAGCATACTGATGGGAATAGTAACATTAAAATAACCTACATCATTCATAAAAGTTAATTCCCTATAGCCAGTTCAACCAAAATTTTCAGAAATTGAATTTTCACTTGGTTTGAGTGCTAACCAGTTCTTCGTTGTAAGCGACTTAGTCCTTATTACTCCAATATCATTTTCCTAAGTTAGTTGGTTACATATAATATGAGTCACGGCGAGATAAAAGTATAGATAAATCCTGATAAATTACGATACAAATTGCACATTAATATGCAAGATATTTTCCACTACGAGGTTAATTTTTGACTACTTTTAGCCTTAGACTTTTCAAGAACTGAATGTACCGACGTCTAAGCGCTGTAGTATCTTGCTGTCGACTGATCGCTGATTGACATTTTAAACCTTTAATCTATTTTCGACCAACCTTAGTAATGTAAATGATATCCATTAATGTATTACACACACATACACACACACGCATACAGACACACACACACACACACACTCAGTCTGTAATGAATTCTTCTAAATTTCCGTCTTGATAGATAGTACAAATTTGTAAATGATTGATACTCCTTATGGTGACTGGAGGGTAAATCTCACGAGAGCGCACTGCAGGAAAAATTTAAGGCATTTATATATGCAACTGCAGTAATATTACACTCTACACGTTAAGAGTCGACTTTGACTATAGTCACAGATATCAGAACTACATGTTTCGTTAGTGAGAATATCATGTTTAGTAAAGCATCAAATTGATCCAATAGTCTTTTAGTTTAAAATTTATTTTATGACTATACTAAATAACAATACGTCAAGAATTGCTGTCTGCCTATAAACTAAACGATATTCCTTTTGAACAATTTCGTCTTAAACTACGTAAAATTTGTTATTACCGACGTTAATATTTAGTGTGGAGTTGAATTAGTCTGAACACATATTTTTTATTAGGTATCAGCTCAATGGGTGGAAAGTAGTATGTTTCAATAATATTGATAAATTTCCTAAGAGACTTAATGTTAGTACGAGGTGTGATCAAAAAGTAAGGTGAATTTTGAAATTTAGCGGGCTACGTCCGTTCGATCTTCGACTTTTTTATTTGGTTATGTCGGTACACTCGTCTAGAACATACGTTCCAAATTTTAGCTTTGTAGTATGTTTGGTTTGTTTGTGAGAGGCATCAAGGTTAGAAGTGTTTTGCGTGCTCCACGATTTGCTGCTGTCTAAAAACATGGATCAAAGAGTTTGCATTAAATTTTGTGTGAAAAATGGAATCAAATGTTCCAAAACACTTGAAATGCTGAAAGTGGCATACGGTGAGTCTACTTTAAGCCAAAAAAATGTTTACAAGTGGTATAAACTCTTCCAAGAAGGCCGAGAAGACACCGACGACGAACCTCGTTCTGGACGCCCCAGCACATCAACAACTGATGAGAATGTTGAAGAAGTGAAGAAAATAGTGTTGGGAAATCGTCGAATTACCATTAGAGAAATTGCTGATATTGGCATCTCATTTGGTTCGTGCCAATCAATTTTGACGAGTGTTTTAGACATGAGACGTGTGTCAGCGAAGTTTGTTCCGAAATTGCTCAATTTCGACCAAAAGAAACGTCGCATGAGCATCGCCCAAGAGCTACTGAATGACGTCAACGATGATCCAGATTTACTCAACAGGGTTATAACAGGTGACGAAACATGGGTATACGGTTATGACGTCGAGACTAAGACTCAATCGTCCCAGTGGAGGCATTCTGGATCACCAAGACCAAAAAAAGCACGCCAAGTTCGATCAAATGTAAAGGTTTTGCTTACAGTTTTCTTTGACTGCAGGGGCGTGGTGCATCATGAGTTCTTGCCACAGGGTAGAACAGTAAATAATGAATATTACCTGCAAGTTATGCGCAATTTGCGCGAAGCAATCCGCCAGAAACGTCCGAATTTGTGGAAAAATAAAAATAAAAACAAAAAATTGTTATAATTAAATAACTTTAATCTACTTTCTTGTTAAAAAACTATACAAATAACTGTATAATTTATAGATCTACACGTACCAAATTTATCTTTACATGAACTGAAATCATACCACGAGTAGTAAATGGCCATTTTAGTTATATTGCAAACATTGAAGAAATATTTTTAGGATGATTGATTTTAATAAGTGCCTTTCACTCATTTGTTATGTTTTCATAGACTAAACGAAAGACTTTTGAAAAAAATGTCATTCCATTAAGTGACTTGGCCAAAACTTGACTAATGACAGAATTGAACAATAATTTTTATTGCTTTAGTATTTGACAGCTTTCAAATACTTAAAAAAAGGGAGTTATCGACCTCATTTAATAGAAGTAAGTTATCAAAGTCCAGGTGTTATATATTGATTAAATAGGAAACTGGCTCTGTATGTTTGCAGACTAATAATTTTAATAAATCTTGACATATTCTTTCAAAAAACAAATACATAATATAATAACACTTACTGAAAGAATATTTGAAAAAAAAATTTTAGTTACCGAAGTAATAAAATAGATATCTTCATAAAATAAGACAAATCAAATTATTGCAGCGATAAACACATACAGACGACTTCGAAAAATAACTGAATGGATGATAAAGGTCTATTCTGATGGACTTATTTTTAGAAATTTAATATTTTAGTCATTTTTACATTATTTTGAGATTTTCTACTATAAATAAGTTTTTCTTCTGCTTAATTTTTTCAAGCTCTGTTTCGCTTAGTTTATGAAACATGATTTCGGGATATTTATACCACTTTTCAAGTTCCTCTATGAAAAGTCACTCTGTAATCACGTAGTAAAGAGGTTAAGATCCTCTAAAATCAAGAACGAAGTAAATCGAGTTTTAATTTCAATTTCACAATAATTGGGTTACAGTACTGAATTAGAGCCTTATTAATACATAATACCTGTCTTACAGTCCATGCGCTTTGGAAGATTGATTTTGAGAGCATGTATGAAATATCACTATAGCAACAAATCAATAAAAATGTGCCCATATTTGGCAGAATGAATTTTATATTATTTCATTTTAATGCTTTCATAACTAATTTTGAAAAATTACTGTTGAATTTCTATCTAATTAAAATCTACAGGGTGAGTCATTTTAATCGATTAATTGAAAAATTTAGGAAAATTCGAGATTTATAACAAATTGGTTCAGACTATAGTTATTCAAGACAATGAAGGTCATCTTAGTGTCATATCAATTGACTGATTTTCAAGTTCATTTGAAGGTCAAAGAAATTTTTTTTTAATTATAATCCTGATTTTTAACCCCGGATTCTGAAACATATTAAATATAATGTACCAAAAATCTACTCCGAAAACATTTATGTAATTTTTACATTTTTGCAATTATTTGCAAACTTCATGTTTTGCAAATTGTTTGAGTCTATTGCTTTTTGAATTCCTTTCATAATTATCAGAATTTTGTTACTTTTCATTTTAATATTCATTTAAAATAATATAAAAATCCAAATTTAATAAAATAGCCTTAGATTTTAATAGTCTTATAATTTTTTTCATTGATGATTCATCAGCCTAATTATATTGTTATTTTAGGAGAATGCCAAAATAATTATCGGACTACAGCATGACGCTATGCTGAACGTTTTCCTTTAAGAAGATACCCTAATCACAACGCGATATATAGGTTAACTGAAAAAGCTTGTCGTGAGCATCTTCATCGTCAACGCAAATGTCACGAATTCTACGAAAATAACTCGCGTGTTTTGACCTTCCTAGAAATCGTTTATCTCAATCCGAACATTAGTAATAGACAAATTTAAAGGGAAATCGATATAGCACAAAGAACGATTATAAGGGTTCTAATATCATCTCTACCACATAACTTATTAACAGTACCATATGAAAGAAATGTAGGCCGAATCATGTTCAATTACGTATTGAATTTTGCCAGCAAGCTTTAGGAATGATACAAAATAACCTAGAATTTTTTAGATATGTTACGTTTTTAGATGAGGCTAAAGTTTCTAGTGATGTTCAACTGAATAGACATAATTGCCACTATTGGTGAAATGAAAATCCCCACTGGCACAAAGATGTTAATCATTAAAACTGATGGAGCTTTATGGTGTAGTGCGGCATAGTTAACGGTTACCTAATTAGACCTTTTTTTTTTTAAAGAAATGTAGATCAAGATAGTTATTAGGAATTGTTCAGGGATCATTTTCTAGACCTTTTATTAAGTTTGGAACACGACAAAGAATTTGGCTTCGGTAAAATGACGTAGTTCCCCATTTTGCACGAATACCAAGAACGTTTCCGAATGAAAACTACAATGAGAGGTAGATTGATCAAGGAGATCCAATTAACTCACCTCCGAATTCACCAAATATGACATCTCTGATTTTTACTCGTGGGGATACGTAGAAAATATTGTTCTTGCACAGCAACCAACAACTAAATAAGACATGGTGAGATGTATTCGACGAGCTTGCGCAGCAATTTCACGAAAGACATTACGGACAGTACAAAATTTTCAAATGCGCTTATATTTGTGTCTACAAGTTGATGAAGGGAATTTCGAGTATTTAATTAAAAATTATAAAAGTAAAAGGCAAGGGGACTCACGTAAAACAAGCATTTCAAAGGAAACGGAACTTACTACGTCTATGTCGTAGTTTCCGGGTAAAGAGAAAAGTAAGATTTAGTGTGATAATGAGGTTATTTAAAAAATTATTGTAACCTTTAAATAACATGAAAAATTAACCTAAATTCTTAAAAATTAAAACAAACACCTTCTAAGCAGATTTTTGATACCTTATCTTTATTTAGCTTAATAAGGGTAAAATTAAAAAATTAAAAAATATTATTTTAGACGAAAAATGTCCCTTATTATAGAATTATTTTAGAATCTGGGTTTAAAAATCAGAATTATTATTTCAAAAAATTTCTTTGACCTTTTAATAATCTTAAAAATTGACCTCAATGTCAAGAGTTTCAATGTTATTGACCTATAAGTTCACTTAAATATTAACTTGCCCGCAAATTCATAATCTTATTATATATTTATATCTTAGAATAATCTAAGAAAATTAGGTTTGAATGGATTGTTGATATTTAATCTTAATTTGACCTTTTAAAGTAATCCTAAAATAACTTTATAAATAATAATTCGGATGTGAATTTTCCCGCTCTTTCCGAATCTGATGTCAAAAAGAGATTTCCAAAAAAAAATTACTTTTGCTTTTAAATGACCTTGAAAATTAATCACAAGATCAAAACTGATATGACACAAAGATGACTCTCATTATCTTAAACAACTTTTGTACAAACGAATTTTTGATAAAACTACAACTATCGCAGATATTTAGGCAGATCGATTAAAATGATTCACACTGCATAAATAAACCCAAAATGCTATACAAAAAGTAAAAATACTATTTGTCAATAATATTAGTGCTTAGATATTCACTATTTCTTATTAAAAGAGCTGCAGCTAATGGTCATTCGGCTATTTTGATTTCTTGCATTTTTCGTACTCTGTACGTATACTGCTACGCATGGTTCTCAAGCTCGTTTGACACTTTTGAAGAGTTGCAATATGCATGAGCGGCTTGTGTACATAACTAAAATGACGGAAAATTAACTGTATTTATTTAGGTGTTTATAGACATTGATATCTTCAGAGATTGTGTCAGATGTCACCAGTCGGTCAATATGTAGATGATGTACACACGGAGAACCTCCGCTGTATACGTATAATCCAATAAAGCTGTATATAATACAGCTCAGTACGAAGTAGGGTGGATATATAGCTTATATATAGTGTATATGTAGCCACACACTGTATTGGCCGCTCATCAAACCAGCAATCTCCCTATTCATGGCTTACTACACAAGGCGTAAGTTGGCAATTAGGAGAATAGTAGCGACGCAATACTAAGACACATCAGTCATTAACGCAACTTTATGCACTTAACTGCTAACCATTTATTTATTGAGTACCACTTACACATATATTGTAAACTTCTACGTCAAGTCTACCTTTATAAGTAAGAGTATAATTAAGAGTATAATAACCGACAAATATGAGCTAAGCTCACAAATACGATATCAAGCATATGTCTGTAGCGCGATATAGTATAAAGGCCGGTGCAGCTAGCGAAGCGAGTCCATCATACTCTGATACAATACACTAGCATATATCACGAATGTAATGCTGTATTAGGTTTGATGAGACAAACTGCGACATCCACCGAATCCATTTAAGCAGGACTTTTTGACGATTGAGTCATGAATAATACTACGATCCCTGCACTTATATGTACAACCCGTCAAGCTAGTTTACACAATAAAGTACTAGAGTAAAAAAGTAAAGATAGTTAATAGCACTAGTTGGTGCTTCGAAGCGCTATGATAGATGCAGGATGATCCTAAGGTTTTATTGAAGAATATTGTTAATCGTACCAGTATCTACGACTCCATGGCCAAAAAATCCAGCTTAAATGAACTCAATGGCTGTTGCAGTTCGTCTCGACAAACGTTGCCTAACGTTGCGTTCCTAGTATATGCCAGTATGTTGTAAGCCAAATTTGCTTATATCTAAATCTCTAAGATATCAAATGGCGTTCATCTAGTCGTAGACTTACGCTTAATAGGAAACTTGCTATTATTGACATATTAACCCATTAAGGCCCAGGCCAAACCTGGGAAAGATAGCGCCAAACTAACTATGCCAATCGTAGCTAAATCGAAAAAAAAATACCCCTGTTTTTTCTTTTGCCGTTTGCGATTGTTTATAAAAAATTATTTAAACAAATTATCAAAAAGTTATTATTTTCAAAAAACTGATAGCGGCAATCGATTCTACGGGAAAAAACATGAAAGAAATGTATATAACGTTTTTTTGTCAGACGTCAATTTGTTTAAGAAAATAGGACAGAAAGCTTTGAATTTTCACAAATTGTACATTTGGAAATTTGACTAACATAGTAATTGTTGGGTTACGAAGTTGCAAAGAGTTTGCAAAATTTTTTTTCTATTGAAACCGTGTTAGAGATCACGTTTGAGTGGCGAGCTAACGGTTTTATGTAATATTATGAATTCAGTTTTCATTACAAAAGTTTTTAGTATATTTGGACATTTCTAGTACATTTATAAATTTGACTAACATAGGCTAATTTTTGGGTTACTGAGTTTGCAAAATGTTTTTCTATTGAAACCGTGTTAGAGATCACGTTTGAGTGGCGGGCTAACGGTTTCATGTAATCTTACAGATTCAGTTTTCATTACAAATATTTCTAGTATAAGTTGTCGTGTTGGGTAGTGATCTGATTTTTGTAGTCCCAATATAATTTTTTGTTTATAATTGATAAGTGAAGATGCCAAGGCGTAGAGTAAAAGATTTAGCAGAATTAGTTGAGGAGGATGATATCGATGATTGTCAACATGTAGATATAACTTTTATACCGGAAGATCATGAGAGCTCAGATGGAGATTCTGATTGCAATCTTGATGAAGATATTTCATCTCAAATAATTCCCACCGGCTCTTATGAACATGTCAAAAATACTTACACTAGTACGCAAAAATTATTAGAACATAATCATATCTATAAATGGCAAGAAGAGGCTTCAAGCCACTCTACAATTATGGATACTGATGATAACTTCAGTATTCAATCGATTTCGTCTTTATTTTCTAAGAACTCTGTAGAGTTATTTGAAATATATTTTTCAGATTCAATGAAAAAGTATATAATTGAAGCTACAGCGGAAAATAATTTTGAACTTAGTATGATCGACCTAGAAAAATTTATGGTAATCTTAATGATTACTATAATAAATTCTAGGAAGTATCTTCGTGACTATTGGTCAAGTAAATTAATTTTACAGTGTCCAGTCATATCTAATCTCATGACAAGGAATAGATTTGTTGAAATCAAGAGAAATATTAAATTTTATAAAAAGAAGGATGAGAATAAAAACGACAAAGTTTGGAAAGTAAGAACACTGTATGATTATTTTCGTCAAAATTGTATGCAATTTGGCTTTTTTTGACTATAATCTATCAATAGACGAGATAATGGTCAAATATTATGGCAGATTCGGAATTAAACAATGTATACGAAATAAACCAATCCGATTCGGGTTCAAGGTGTGGGCACTTTGCTCCTCAGATGGATATATATGTGAACTTAATATTTATACGGGAAAAGCTGGAATTGATGAAAGAAATCCTTTAGTTACCGTCGGTTTGGGATCTAGAGTCGTCATGAAGTTACTTTCACCTCTATTAGAAGTAACTGACAAAAATGATCTTCGTAAATATCATATATATTTTAATAATTTTTTCACAAGTCCAGATCTGATGGTTCATTTAGATAAACTAGGATTATCAGCAACTGGGACTGTTAGACAAAACCGAGTCAAAGAAAAAGTTGAGATGCCAAAAAAAGCAGAAAGGAGTACAACTATGGCTTTGCACGATAGTAATTCAAATTTGAATTATATCACTGTTATGGACTTAAAACCTGTATCAGTTCTTTCAACGAAATATGGTGATGAGCCAAAAGTTGAAGTACAGAGATGGCACGAGTCATCTAAGAAGTCAATTCTCTTCCCTCAAGCGTTTTCAATGTATAATCGATACATGGGTGGAGTTGATCTGCATGATCAACATTGCAATGCATTGACGCCTACAATTAAAAGTAAGAAATGGATGTGGTGTCTCTTTGTGAGACTTATTCAGGCAGCATTGACAAATTCTACCGTCATCTATAATAAGCTTCATCCAGAATTACCAAAGGGAACGAAAGACCTTGTGCAAGAAGTTTGCCAATATTATCTCGATAAGTTTTCAAGGGACCGCCCTGTCAGACAAAAAAGACATAGTGATAGTTCATCGAACGAACACAAAATAAAAATAGGTAAGTACCTATATTGTGAGGTTTCATCGTGTAAAAAAAGAACTCAGCTGTACTGTGAACAATGTTCTAAAGTTGTATGCAATGATCACAAAAATGACCACATAAATGAAGCTTCATAGAAATTTGAATGTATTGTAGAAAATCGCTATTTTACAGTTATTTGTTTTTGGAACAAATTGACATTTGACAAAAAAACGTTATATACATTTCTTTCATGTTTTTTCCCGTAGAATCGATTGCCGCTATCAGTTTTTTAAAAATAATACCTTTTTGATAATTTGTTTAAATAATTTCTTATAAACAATTGCAAACGGTAAAAGAAAAAACAGGGGTATTTTTTTTTCGATTTAGCTACGATTGGCATAGTTAGTTTGGCGCTATCGGCAATAGATTTTGCTTGGGATTTGGCGTATACTCGTACACATGTACCTGATAGACTTGCAATTGTTTATAGCCGTTTTACACTAACAAATTGACGTCTGACAAAAAAACGTTATATACATTTCTTTCATGTTTTTTCCCATAGAATCGATTGCCGCTATCAGTTTTTTGAAAATAATAACTTTTTGATAATTTGTTTAAATAATTTTTTATAAACAATTGAAAATGGCAAAAGAAAAAACACGGGTATTTTTTTTTCGATTTAGCTACGATTGGCATAGTTAGTTTGGCGCTATCTTTCCCAGGTTTGGCATAGGCCTTAATGGGTTAACGTGATATAAAGCTAGTTATTTATACGCTTTAGGCAAACGAAACGAGAGTACGATGGACTGGCTTTGCTAGCTGCCCCGGTCTTTATACTATACCACGCTACAAACGTTCGTTCATCGTATTCGTCAACTTGGCTCGCACTTGGTGATGAAAAGGTTTTATACTCTTGGCGTAGATGTTTTCGGGTTATGTGTAGATAGCACTCAATAAATAAATAATTGGCAACTAACTGCACAAGGTTGCGCTGTTGACAGTTGTGTCTTTGTATTGCCTGGCTACTGTACTACCATACCATTACCAACTTACCACTCACGTGGCAAGCCACGAATACGAATAGACTGAATGCTGATTGAATGAGTGGCCAATACAGTATGTAGCTATCCACTCCGTTACATCCTGAGGCGTTCTGGATTCAATGCAGGGGTGCTATCCATATAAATGTATCCGGTTGCGCAGAGGCTCTATATTGCAACTGCGCACATTGCGCACATTGCGCAGTTGCAGTATAGAGCCTCTACGCAACCGGATACATTTATATCGATAGCACCCCAGGTGGGTAAGGCTCCTCGCGCGTGCGCCATCTATTGACTGATTAAGTGTCCACTGTATAAACTCGAATACGATATAGCCTAAGATATCAATGTCTATGAACATCTAGATTAGTGACAGTGGTACTTTCGTCTTTTTCGCTATGTACAGAAGCTCTTCATGCGTTTTGCAACTTTTTATAATTGTCGAATAAGTGTTAAGAACTAGATATAGGACTATACGTACTGAGTACGAAAAATACAAGAACTCTAAATAACTAAATGGCCATTAGTTGTCAAAGAAACGAAATTGAAGAATCACATACAAACTTTCCAAGTTGTTATTATAATTATTATGATGACATATCCTAGAGTACGCTACGTTACATTTCAAAATAATTCCCGTCTGTGCTACTGTAAACGGACCGATAACCATGACTATACCACATATCTTGCCAAAATATTTTGTTCACAGTTTTGCGTGTCCATTATTTATATTGATATTTATATTATTCGGATAGGTAATTTTTTTCTTAATTTTAATAGAATCGAATTTTTTACTAAGTACTATTTGTTGATTCTCTGAAGTTATTGAATACTTGTTACATTGTGAATCAATTGAATTTGGTTGTGAAAATATGGATTTTCTACATAATAATGTAAAATCACTAAAACCTAAACTAATATTAGTCAGCCAAAAGATTTAAAGGGGCCAACTGGTGTTCAAATGAAAATTATGTTTTCTTTATTGTGGTGTAAAAACCATTCTGTTAAAGTTATTATCCTGAATAAATTTGTTATCATGGTGTACTCGTTAAATGCTTTTATTTACTTATTTTCAAGTCCTAAGATCTCACATAAGGGTCTTAGAAAGTCCCCTCCACTGTAAAGCTTTATTTTTTTTTAAACACATTTTTATTAACACGATTTCTGAAAGTTCTAGTGAAGGAAAATCATTTTTAAAGGACTAATTTGTAATTCCTTTACAGTAGTACTTTGTCTCAAGTGGAAAATTTTTTGAAATAATCAATTTTACTGTTTTTATGAGAACTTTTACAAATTTCTTTCATAATTCTTCTTGCATTAATGCTATGCTCAGCAGAGTGGGAATATATATATATATATATATATATATATATATATATATATATATATATATATATATAATACGCATATGTGCATGCATACACACATACCCACACATATACACACCGATAAAAAGTGAAAACATTTGCTTACCCCCATCCCCAACACCGACAATAATCTAATGTATGCATGAGTAAATACCGCAAAGTTTGAACACTCTTGTAATATAAACACGCTACGCTGCGGCTACGTAACCATCACTTTCGCAATCTCACGAATACATGCGTATATGCCTAGCTCTGCTGTCACTATTTTTGTAATCGAATAAGAATGCCTATTATGGTTTACAAGTAACAGCAACTGTTCAACCGACCGAAATAGGTTCCTTTAATCTATAAAAATCGTCTTCCTATATATTCATGTACTTACATAACTTTTTTATTTATTAATTCCTGTGAAGATGTACATCGTGTGTACTAAAAATAGTGGCTTCGAGAGCACTTCATTGTTGGCTTTCAGATGTGGTTCGGATTATATAGGTACACTTAACGGTAGGTCTTGGGGGGGAGGGGGAGAGAAAGAGAGGGAGAGAGAGAAGGAGAGAGATAAAAGGAGGGAGAGAGCACACGTTTCCAGCATCGAGTGTTGAGGGGTCGTATAAAAATGATCGTCTTACGCAACTATATACAAAGCGTGTGCCTGCACGCGTCGGCAATATTTTGAACGATGCAGCCAATGAATAGCGCCACGTGTCGCTTGCCTTTCGCCCGGGAGCAGACACGCTACTGCTTGACCGGGTGCTCGCTGGTACTATACATTCGATACGCTATGCCCTGCCATGACGAATTTTTAAAAAATCGCTCTCTCTCTCTCTCCTTCTCTCTCTTTCCTTCTTTCTCCTTTGCCAGTTCTCGTCGTAAGATTTGCAATATCAATCGTGCCGTTACCAATACATATTAGCCACCCTTTATCAACGAACGATTCACCCTTCCCATTGGCAAACCTCTATAATATATATTTCCAGGGTAAATGAATATTTAATAAATAAATTGATAATAATCAAAATTATGGGGTATATTAAAGGGTATACTGTAATAGCATTACGCACATACACATACACGTACACACACACACACACACACACACACACACACACACACACACACACACACACACACATACGCCCACGCACACGTAAACGGAGTAGGGGGCTGACCCCCTGCGGGTTTTGCATACGAATTATTCGTTAATCTTTTCTTTCTTTGTATACAGAATTGTGCAAAATTTTAATACACCGGTAATTTCGCTATATCTCATTTTCAATTTTTAAGGTTTACACAATTTTAGAATTTTGAATTTTCAAGTAGTCATGTTTTTTTTCATTTAAAATAGGTATTTCACTAATAAAAAAACACTGACCCGGCACAAACGCGATTCATTAAAAAAGTTTTTATGCATATTTTAGTTTGAAAAGTTATGTTTTGAAAAATAATGAAAAACCATTTATTTCATTATTCTAGAGGTACTCTAAAAATGTTCTATCAACATGCTACGACGTAATTCTTTTTCCTATATTGAATTTAAGCTTTTAAGTTTAGTTTTTAAAAATATAAAATGGCTATGTATGAAGATATTCAAAGTATATACAAATATCGTATAATTTTTAGCATATTATGATATCTGACTTTTAGTATTGTATTTAGTATCTTTTAGTATTTAGTATTTGAAATAATTTTTTCACACATGCTCATTTTTTTCCAATACAACATACACAAATTTAATGATAATGCATTATTGTTTGTATGGACCTAATTAATTTTGAATATAAAAGTTTTTAAGGATAAAATGAACCCATAAGAATGTTCAAATCTTTTTAAACTATTTTGACGCCATCAAATAAAAAACAAGGAAATGTTACTTTCTGTTGATACTTCATTCAATATTTTTATTTTTAATAATTGGCAAAATAGTAACTATAGGAAGATGCAGTGCTCAAATCAAAAAATGGCAAAATATTTGTTTGTTCAAACCAAAAATAATGAGACTGAAATATTTATTTTATTTAAGGTAAGCCGATGTTGTATACAAAATATTATTACTGTATATTCAAATACTGCACATCAAAAGACGGCGAGAAATAAAATATACACTAAAAAATTACGCGCAACAAATGCTCGAATTGATAGAATTATCATGAATAAAGTAAAAAAATCGTATGATTACAGTAAATGGTATAAAGAGTTAATACGTAAAGAAGCAAAGGTTAATATTTCCAGAAAAATCCTCAGCAGTGAAACTTTTGACAAGTGGGAAATACAATAGTAATTGTCTTTCTGTAAAAATATATAGAAGATACATGGAAGGTCTATAATGGTTCCGGGTTGTTTGTTATTTGGTTTTTTTCTTTTAATTATGTTTGTTCGCTCATATATTTTTAATTTACTATCTCATTTACAGCTCATTTACAAAAAAATTTTATAACTATATGTTTGTGGCTTTATATCAATATCGTTGTTTTAGTTTCAGAGAAGAGTATTTTATTTCTTCCTTTACTTGGTGTTTAGTTGATAATGCATTACACAGATCTGCAAAATAGTAGGTTGTAATTGTTGTTGACCAACTAAGGATCATTTCTAAAGTAATTTTTTGTCTAGAATCTGAATCTGAAGTCAAAATTTATTCATCATGTTGATTTCTGAGATTTTTGACATATCCCAATCTGATAGGGCGAAAAATGTTGTTTTTTTATATATTTGCGGTTCTGTAATATTGCGAAAAAAATTTTTTTTTCTGAAAACATGTCAAAACATCTAAAAGTAAAGCTCTTACCATTCAATCTTCTTTTTTTTAATCCTGTAACTTTCAGGGCTATAACTTCAGACTTTCAAATTCTAATTTCTTCAACTATTACGCCCTGTAAACAGCGAGACTATAATCGATCCTTGCAATCTGCCGGTTTTAAATTAGTCATTATCAAAAAAATTGAAATTTGAGAGTCTAAGATTATAGTCTTGGTAGTTGCAGAGCTCAAGAATTGAGGAAATTAAGGTTTAAGAATTTGTCGTTATAATGTGCTATAAGTTTTTAAGTCGTTATAATGTGCTATAAGTTTTTAAGTCGTTATAATGTGCTATAAGTTTTCAAGTCGTTATAATGTGCTATAAGTTTTCAAGGGTAAGAGTTGTATCTTCAGAAGGTTTGACCCATTTTCAGAAAAAAATTTTTCGGTATGTTACAGAACCTCAGATAAACTAAAAAACCATTTTTTACTTTTCAAGTTAGAATATTAAAAAACCCGACGTAATGGACAAATTCAAACTTCGGATTCGGATTCTAGGCAAAATATTACGTTGGAAATAATTCTTATTTGGCAAACAACAAAATCGTGAAGATCCATATTATAGCACGCAATGATTAGTTCACGTAAACAATTTTCTGTCACAGTCGAAGAAAATTTGAAGTTATTTTATGTTTTCAATATTATTCTTACAAGTCAATGTCTGATCTCTGACCGCGTCATAAAAACACTTATCAATACTGTATACAATTAACACATTTACACAATCACATACATATACAAATGCTCACGTGACCATTTCTCAGCCAATCAGTTCATGAATAAAGTAATTTTACTCCACAACACATCTCTTTTTATAAGTAGGATTATGATAGGACTAAACAGTGATATTTAGCGCGCTTCGCGCGTTCATTCGTTTATTTTCTTGGTTTTTTTATGCATTTATTTTAATACTGAATATAGATCAAAATTTTTATTGGCAAAATTGAATATTCGGTAACTCAATATACATTAAATATTCCCATAATTATATAAGATGTAGCCGACGTATGATTTATTGGTAAATAAATATGCAGTTATATACTCAATTCAAAATGTTATCAATGAAGTTTTAAATTTTTATCGTCTGAAATTCTGTGTTCAAAAAGCATTAAAAATGAAAAATTTTAAAAACGTGGTTAAAAATATGTAATATAAGTTCTAAAAACATTATACTTTTCTATAATCGTATCCTTCACAATAGAAATAACATATTTTAGACTAGACTTTCACGGTTGTAATTAATGTATTTTTATATAATTTTCTAATATTTTATGTAATTGAATGCAACCAATATCACTGCTTAATATGTTATTTTAACAATCCATTAATTTACATCTTTTATTGCCTATTCAAAGCTAAACTTTTGCATAGAGTAAATTAAAATTAATTTCCTTATCGAAGGTATCAGTCGGTTTTTATTTTGAGATTCATATGATTAAATCAATCAATTCATGTCAACTTTACAGATATACTTTACAAACGTTAATTATGATATACTTTATCTTCATATGATTAAATCAATCAATTCATGCCAACTTCACAGATATACTTTACAAACGTTTAATTATGTTTAAAATAATTCTCCGAATGCGTATTTATTTCTGAAAGAAAATTTTGTAACTTAATGGCGAATATTTCTACACTGAGGTCTTATCTAAGAAACTATAATATTCATCTTAGATTATCTGCTATAGTTCTTTCGAGTGCAAAACGTTTGATAGAAGAAGAAAAAAAAACAAAAATATTGTTTTTAATTTAACTTGCGACGATATGGCTACACAACCAAGAGTCGAATTGAATGCAGCAACTAAAAAAATGGTAGGATACATCGATTATAGATCGAGCAAGATTTCTGTTATTGATAAATCGCAGAATTCCCTGGCATCGAACGCACTGGTATTTATGCTTGTTGCTGTCAATAGCCGTTACAAGATTCCGTTGGCACATTATTTTATAAAGAGTTCGATATATAAAATATCGACGCTAGATTAAAATATAGCGTATCGGAGGTTTTCTTTGAATATACCTCATGTGGAAAAACTAAAAAAATTCGTATCACACTTAACTCATATCATATACTAAAATTGGTAAGAAATACACTAGCTAAATATAATTTTATTGACGACGAAGATGAAACAATTTCGTTCCAATTTATTACGAATCTCGAAATGTTAAAACAATCGTATCCTACAACTAAATTAAGAAAAAGACAAATAAATTTTCACAACAAAAAATTGAAAGTCACAAGAAAAAAAAATGAATAATGAAAATGAATTTAGCTGCGCACACACTAATCTGCAGTGTTGCTAAAGCCCTTGACTTCTGCACAGGGGATCTTCAACTCGACAAATTCAAAGATTCTGTTGCAACCAGTAGATTTTATTTGAATGTTAAGGGCGCGTTTGATATATTAAATTTTAGAAATATTTATAACATGTAACGGAGATATGCGACCGTTCCCGTCTCGGTAGCTCGCGGCCGTCCGCACAAATTATTTATTTGGGGATTCGGGAAGCAAAAGGCGTTCCCACGACTGAATAACTCGTCGAGAAAAACCACGTTAAACGCACGGATTCGAAGTCGGGATGAGGAGTGATAAAGCGGCGAATAAACACAATACCGGATTAATAGACTAATCCTTTAATTGTCAACATTCGACTACAAGACGGCGATCTCACGTCGATATACTACGAGCGGTACAATAACAAATGCGAACGCGAAGGTGAATCGGTGGCTGGTCAGCCTGCCGATTCCTTTTTTAAAACTAAATATTACAATGAATGCCCGATAAATAATTTCCGCCGTTATTTCGTCAACGGGGTAACCGGCAGATCTGCCACACTACCACCCATCAGCTGGCGCCCAAACATGCAAGAGAGAGACAAGAGAGAACACGGCACCGACCTCGACCTACAGCCTCTCTGACGGTTACAACGCTTCGCAGTCTGACGTCACTGGTGCGCTCCTTCTCGCTAACCGCCTTGCTGGTGTTAATATCGTTGCTGTTTATTCTCTCGCTTGTCCTCTCGTTCGCTCTACTAATGTTGCTGCCTCAACCTGTTGTTCGCTCGTTGATTGTTGTTGTTGTTGCTTCCGCTGCCCTTCGGTAGCTCGGTGTTTGCAGCAGCAATGAAGTCCGTTCACGCGTGCACCCGCGCACCTTGCCGGTTACTCACACGCACTGGTGCCGGGTATCCTTTGGGACACGGCTGGGCGCGACCCAGCCACACACTCTAATTCTCGTCCGCGCACCGGGCGTGTCTTCGAAAACGAACGTTGACGAGGTCGCGAGGCCAACTCCGGAAAACCGTTAACTTCGGTTAAATCCGCGCGCGTGAGCTTCTCTTTGCTAAAGCCCAGCAGATACTCTCTCAAATTTTCGATGGTGATTCGCAACTAGAGCTCTCTCTCTCTCTCTCTCTTCTTCCGCGCCATCTCGATCGCTCCAGCCGTGAGCTCAGCCCGTACACAGCACCTCGAAAACAAAATCCAAGCATGTGCCACACGCACACTCTCTCAGCTTGGATTGGCGAGAGCTAAATGGACGAAATCGGCCTAGCCGAGATTCTCCGTTACAAACAAAATCCTAGGAAGCATACACTATCACGAGAGATAATGTAGAAGAGAAAAAGAAAAAGTTTGAAAAGCTGATGAATTATTTTAAAAATTTTAAAATTGAAGGAAGGTCTATATTAAAAACAAAGCAACATAATGGCTTTTTTTATTTGATTACTGGATTGGAAAATGCTGTTACAATAGCCGAGGATTTATTTACAATGTTTTCCAATGTCGATTTCCTTTTGACCTACAAATTTTCCCATGATCACTTGGAAACTTTTTTTTCATGTATCAAGTAGCTTGGCGGATGTAATAACAATCTGACAGTTAGATAATGTATAGGAGCTTACTGTAAGTTACTTGCACATGCCAGTATCACTGTACCATTTTCGGCTAATCGTAGAAATGAGCGATAATAGTCAATAGTCAAAATGCAACAGGAAATAATAATTGATCGCGACGAACTCAGTATAATCTTTGATCTCCTTGATTAAGTCAATTTTAGTGTTTATATTGACAATATTGTTGAATATATAGATCGTCTGGAAGCGTTATTAAGTACATTCAAAAGAAAATCTCCTGTGATTGCCGCTCCAAATTATTACAAGCTGAGGTTGACGGAAGTGGTGTATACACAGACTTACCTGCTATGGTCGTTTAATTTCAGCTTCAACTGATGTAATTAAAATTTGTTGGACAGCGGAAAAAATTTTTAGATTGCAAATTAACGGTGTTGAACAAAATATACTGGAAAGTATGACTTTCAAGATGCTGCTTGTATTGCCTAGTACAATATTTAGCCACGTGTTTAATCAAGAGTTCTTAACTGACGACCGACATCAATTAATTAAATTAGTAGCTACTCAATATTTCTAGATACATCTGAATTACAGTGCATCAACTGCTGAAGAAAAAAACAAAAAATATGAATGAAATTCGCAAAACATGTCTTATTCAAAGGTGCTTAATGATGTATAAAAATTATTTATTGAAATTACCTTGTAATATTTTTTATTATAACCTTCTTTGTTAAAAAAACGCAAGACATTTTAAATAAGTCTATACCTTCGTTTAAATATTCAATTTATCGTGATTTAGAATACTGTTTGTTTTGTTTTTTTCTTTCGCTCAAGAAATTATAGTGCTTCAATTCGAAAAAAAAAATTAGCCTTACATTCACATAAAAGTGGACATAACAGTAAGACATTTTGTACAATTGTTATTGTCTCGCGAAGGTGTGAACGATTATAATAGATTACGAAAAAAAAGGGATACCATGGGGTTCGAACTCGCGAACGCAAAATTAGTACGGAAAGACGCTACCGACTCAACCGCCGACGTATCTAGAAAACAAAGTTTGGAAGTAATATAAAAACTCGTAGCCTCAGGGGATTGACATAGATATTTGTTTATAAGCTTGGGATATAATACCTAGTATTACGTAATTGACGTGAAAATTTACAAGATAATAGAGATAAATTAATTAAATAAAATATTAAACTAAGGTAAAGCAGCGAACTGGCAAATAAGTACTGACGACACAAGGGAATCGCTCGTTATCACAGCTCTTGAATGTCTAAATTTATTAAATTTATTATGGCATTGTCCATCATTTGTGCATAATAATTAATTTTTATAATAGCTAAACTTTTTTAATCAATGCAATTTACCATGGATTTACTGAGTAAATTTGTTCACGCCATTTGCATTCCACATGTAGGAGAAAGAAAGAGTTGTGTTAAATGCATACATAAAAGGAGCTTCGAGAGCGTTAACTGGTAGTTTAGTTTGACAGCCAGTCAATAATAATATAATCGACCGAAATTCCATTGAAATCTACGGCACTTTACTCGAAAAGAATGAAAATTATCTAAGGGTAGTTTACCCCCTATACCGTATAAGAACAAAAAAAGCCGAAACACTTTAGTTTTCAATCTCCTTTAGGACAATATAAGTTTCGTTGACCTTTGATTAAATTTGTATTTTTCCGAGACAAAAATTTAAGAAAAAAATAACTTTCGCCCTCTTGAAAAAAAGGGATGCCACTCTGCGGACCTTGGTATGCTGTATGATATTGTTATTCAGTAACAAACATTTATCAGTTGTTTTCAGAAAGAAATCTTGTATAGGAAAGGAGATATACTGAAAAAACGGTTTTCGGGGTTGAACTTTGGGGGTAGTTGTCGCCCCTTTAAACCGTTTATTAGCACATAAAAAAATACATGTCGCTTATTTTTTAGTCCTCTACAACATCACAGTTTCATTGAAATCGGTTCCACACACTTCACTTACCTTCCTCGTCAGCTCGCTTTTCTCTCTCTCAGCTGGAATATCGGCGCATCAAAAGTACTGTTAGTCTATACTTTATATGTCTATGAGCGTACGCTGCATTGTGAACTGCAGTGAACAATGGCGACAAGCGAACTGGTGGGCCGTATACGAATAAGTGAGCGGACGCGCTTAACCTAACCGCGGTCACGAAATGCAGCGCAGCGATCCACGGTGCTAATACGCAAAGCAATAGAGAAAAATCGAGACAACAAGCGCAGCGTAAATAAAATGCAAACCAGAGGAGAGAGAAGGAGAGAGAAAGCTAATTTACGAACTAATACTTACAGTGCTTTGCCGTTTATCCAATTTCGATAGTGTGTACGTTTTTATAATACTTTTACCTCCTTGGCCGTACCGTTAACGCATCTCCAAATTCGCCTTTCTACACACGAATTTGTTGATTTTAAATCGATCCACTGATCGCTTTTCGCGTATACAGGTACCCTTTTCTTCTAGTCCAGACTAAGGACCTAGATGTGTGCATATGTCGACTTGTTGCCAGTTCGCTGCTCAATGTCTAATCGCGCCTATTCTCTTTCTTTGCTCGCGATAATCGCTTCTCCGCGAGGTCCATATCACGTATTCGCAGTTGATAATCGATCAAAGGGCTTGTCACTTATCAGTTCACTGGTACCTGCTTTGAGCTATAAACAACTTATAAATTGATATATACATGAATAAGTATAAATACTTTAATTACTGGTTTCAGAGAGAAAGACAGCGAAAGAGACATAATGAGCTACAAGCCGCTCGTTATAACCTTAAACATTATGAAACGTGTAACTTTGATGAACATAAGTATGTTACAAGCTTTTGAATATCCAAATTTTTTCAACACAACTTTGTTTATTGACATCCCTAAAATGTATACACTAAATTTAACGTCTTAAAATTAAAAACAGAAAAATAGGAAAGCGATCCGAACCCGCCAGAGATCACCTGAGTTTCTCCGCGCAAGGATATAGTAAAACTAATCCGCAAACTTAGGTCGGATACTTTTAGGACAGACCAAGTATATGTTTATAACTTTTAAGGTTATAAATTTTTATGAATGAACAAAAGCATATAAAATTTTTAAAGTAACTGTAAGAAAATAGATACTCTGAAGAGTACATAGCTCTGAATTTTTCCGCTTTAATCTATCGATAATCCTCTTGTTAAAAGTGAGATAAATGCAAGTATTCCTTTTTTCGATCGCAGCCGCGGTTGAGTATGCCTATAACCAAGAGAACATCCTTAACAGAAAATTGCACACACTAAATGTAAAGTTTGTGACTTAAAAAATTCATTTAAAAATGCAGCATTTCATGATATCAATCGTTTGTCACAAAATTATCATCAAATAAAGTTAAATACATGAATATAGGAAAATTTACAATAAAATCATATAACTTTTGTTTAATTTTAAAAGTATGTACAGTAAGATTACTATCTCGCAACGCAATTTAAAATGTTTGAATAAATTATTTATTTGTTTATTCATTGATAATTTTGTTCAAAAATCAGTTATCAATTTGTGAAATTCTTGCTTATCTTCCTCAAGATGTTACTGTGCTTAACTGTATTTGAATTCGTATCACATTTGCAAAATTATTCATAATTTATAATTGAAAATTAAATTTTATTAGTTATTAATTAATTAATACGCATAATGAGTTTATAATTGCAATCAGTGTATCGAAATTTACTAAAAAAATAGCTTTTGTTGATTGAAAAAGCTTAAAGTTACAAATTTCGCATAGGTGTGACATCCCTTATCAAGTCATGAATTTGATTGAGTGCCCTAACATACATAAGCATA
Organism: Phymastichus coffea; assembly: GCF_024137745.1. Classification (NCBI taxonomy): domain Eukaryota; kingdom Metazoa; phylum Arthropoda; class Insecta; order Hymenoptera; family Eulophidae; genus Phymastichus; species Phymastichus coffea. The sequence continues at coordinate 2,385,924 of NW_026706827.1, forward strand.
TACGTGAGGTAACGTCTTAGTTTTTATAGCGCTTTTATTCATTTTGGAGTATATGGCAAATTGCCATAGCTCAGTGAAAAATGAATTGATCAGACCGGACCGTTACACTTATTTATCAACCTCGCGGAAGAGAGCGTAGAACCGACTAGAGAGCTGAGTCAAAAAATATCGAATTTATCGAAAAGGACACAATACATAACCAACTTGTAAGTCCTTACTCTAGTAATATCAAATAACAAGTAGATAAAATGACATTAAACAGAAATAAATTAGTGAAGAAAATATAAAATAAAATTATCGAATTGAATCATAAAATATATTATAAGCATTGACCATCGGATTGAGATTATATATATATATATATATATATATATAACAAAGCTATCTGCCTAATTAATTGTACTGTAATTGTTATGAGCATTATAGTTTTCTAAACGATAAATTTATGATAACCTAGTTACTAAGTCTCGAAACATACTATAACATGAGGTTGTGGCGAGCGCACCAAGTATTCGAACCAACATTCGAACGTGGTTGAGAAACAAAAGTGTGAGCATAGCAACGAACATTCGTTTCGTTTTATAAAAAAAATTTTTAAAGTGAGTCTGTCAATTGTATTCTTAATAAACAGTCGTTTTATTATTAACTAATTGACTTATTACTAATAAGAGTAAACTACTTAAATAAATAACCATTTATTCCTATATTGGTGACCCCGACATTAAAATTGTGTTACAATTCAAGCCTTGGCGAGAATTGTGGTATTTTGTTGGTGAATTTTCTTTTCGCCATCGTAGAAGATTATAACCTCATCACAAGATGCTTCGCGACGAGAGTTAATTTGTGGTTCTACGTGAGGAAAACGAGCTGCTTGAACGGCAGATCGAGGAACTACGTCAACAAATGGAGCATCGAGTGCAAAATTTACAACCGCAGGAGCTGCAGGAGCCACCGCCGCAGCAGCAGCAGCTACAAGAACAACAGCAGTTGCAGCCTCAAGACGTCATCGCTGACACCGTCAACCAACGCCATGCAGTACATCGTGTCGCTGTGAAATTGCCGCCGTTTTGGTCAGATAAACCAAGCTTGTGGTTTGTTCAAGCTGATTCTCAATTCAAGCTTTCTGACATCACTAACGAGGTAACAAAGTTTCATTATGTTGTTTCTCAATTGGACGCTCGTATTGCATTGGAAGTCGAGGATGTTATTAAAAATCCTCCTCAATTAAACCCCTACACATATTTACGCACAAAAATAATCGAGCGATTATCTGCGCCTGAGGAACAACGTGTTCGCCAACTCATCAGTGCGGAGGTGCTAGGCGATCGTAAGCCTTCCCAGTTTCTTCGGCATCTCCAATCCCTTGCTGGTACAACTATTGTGCCGGATAACCTCTTACGTTGGCTTTGGCTTCAACGTCTTCCGCAAAACGTCCAGGCTATCTTTGCATCACAGTCTGAGTTGGCGATCGATAAACTTTCTGAGCTCGCCGACAAAATCATCGAAGTTTCGCCTTGTCCTCCGAATTTCTCGGTCAACGCTGCATTGAACAACAAAGGTACTGAAAACGATTTATTAAAAGCGGTTGCTGAATTGCAAAAACAAGTCGCTGAATTGGCTACTTCTCGTTCGCGTTCTCGAAATCGTCACGGTTATAACCACAATTCTCGCAACCGAAATAAATCTTAAAACCGGGACGATTTTAACAAAAAAACAGACGAGGTTTGTTGGTATCACAAAAAGTTGCAACAAAATGCTAAAAAGTGCGTCAAGCCTTGCAAGTTTTCGGGAAACGACCAAAGCAATCCGTAAGGACGGCATCTGACTGCTCTTCATCGAGTAGCCGTCTCATTGTTGTTGATAAAGTAACCAAAAATTGTTTCCTCGTCGATACAGGTTCCGATTTATGCTGTTTTCCTCGTCGTTTTTTACGAAACCGTCGTTCTCCTGTTAACTACGAGTTGTGTGCTGCAAACGGAACCAAAATAAAAACGTATGGTTTTCTAAACTTAAATCTTAACCTTGGACTTCGTCGTGATTTTCCATGGAGATTCATCGTCGCTGACGTCGATCTGCCGATAATTGGGTTTGATTTTCTCGCTCATTATCACCTTTTACCGGACTGTCATACAAAACGTATCGTCGACGTAACCACTGGTCTTCGAGTACAAGGTTTATCTCAGCCTTTTTCGCAGAGCAGTATCAAAGTGGTTCAAGATTCTTCACCATACGCTACTCTTGTGTCTGAATTTTCTGAAATCATTCGTCCTCCGGGTTTACCTCGAAACATCAAACACGAAACCGTCCATCACATTCGTACTACTCCTGGACCACCGGTTACAAGTAAAGTTCGCCGATTATGTCCTGAAAAATTAAAAATCGCTCGCAAAGAATTTGAATACATGTTATTAGCTGGCACAACTCGTCCTTCTGAAAGTTCTTGGTCTTCACCACTGCATTTAGCACCAAAAAGTGACTCATCTTGGCGTCCCTGTGGTGACTTTCGAAAGCTAAACACTCGAACGATTCCGGATCGCTATCCGGTTCGTCATATCCACGATGCCACTTATTTTATCAATGGTTGCATCATCTTTTCTAAGATCGATCTTGTAAAAGCTTATCAACAAATTCCAGTTGCTGAAGAAGATATTGGTAAAACTGCAATCATCACACCATTTGGTCTTTTTGAATTTCCATTCATGACGTTTGGACTTCGAAATGCTGGCCAAACTTTTCAAAGGTTTATGGACGAAGTTTTGCGTAGTTTGGACTTTTGTTTCACCTATATGGACGATATTCTCGTTTTCTCTCGTTCTAAAGAAGAACATGAGCGTCATCTTCGAATTATTTTCGAACGTCTTGCAAAGTACGGCCTAGTTATCAATCCACAGAAGTGCATCTTTGGAGTTCAAGAGGTTAATTTCATTGGTTACACCATTTCTGCTGCTGGCATTCGAGCCCCAGAAGAACGAGTAAAGGTGATTCAAGATTACCCTTTACCAAAAACAGCTCAAGATCTTCGCCGTTTTCTGGGAATGTTGAATTTTTACCGCAGATTCATACCTCATGCCTCTGAATATGAAGCTCCTCTGCACGGTGCAATCAGTAATCCATTATTGAAAGGCGCTCAACCAATCACATGGACACCTGAACTTGAAGAAGCTTTTATAACCTGCAAGAACTGCATTTCATCTGCTTCACTTCTTGTTCACCCTCGCATTGGTGCACCTCTTGGTTTATTTACAGATGCCTCGAACCACTCTGTTGGAGCTTGTTTACAACAGCTTGTTGATGACGTGTGGCAGCCTCTCGCTTTCTTCTCTAAGAAAATGTCAACAAAAGAAAGTTCTTGGCCTGCTTATTATCGTGAACTTCTGGCTATCTACGCTGCGATTCAACACTTTCGCCATTTTCTGGAAGGGTACCAATTCACGATCTTCACAGACCACAAACCATTAACTTACGCCTTACAACAAAAACGTGAAAAGCTCCCGCCAATTCAACTCAATCAACTTTCATTCATCGCAGAATTTTCAACAGATATACAACATATCAAAGGTACCGATAATGTCGTTGCCGATACTCTTTCCCGGATCGAAACCGTTTCTGCACCATTTGATTTTGAGTTGCTAGTTAAATCTCAAGAAAAAGATGAAGAACTCAGAAGAATTACTAAGAAAAACTCTTCTCTCAGCATTGAACGTGTGCCGATTCCTGGTACCTCACTTATGGTGTTTTGTGATACATCAACAGGAAAACCTCGGCCCTTCATCACACAGCCTTTTCGTCGTGACATCTTCAACCAACTGCACACTTTAAGTCATCGCGGCGCAAACGCTTCACTCAAATTAATCAGCGATCGATTTGTTTGGCCTTCCATGAATAAGGATTGCCGAAATTGGGCTCGTACTTGCAGTGATTGTCAACGATCAAAAATTACTCGCCATGTTCACGCTCCACTTGGAAATTTCGAGACTCCAACGAAGAGATTTTCACACATCCACATCGATCTGATTGGTCCACTTCCACCTGCACGTGCTTTTCGATATTGCTTGACTGTCATTGATCGTTTTACTCGATGGCCCGAGGTTTATCCTTTAGAGAACATAACTGCAGACACTGTGACTCAAGCACTTTTAGATTGCTGGATATCTCATTTTGGCTTTCCAGAAACTTTATCCTCAGATCGTGGTCCTCAATTTACTTCACACCTCTTCAAGAACTTTATCAAACTCTTCGGAATCCGACACAACTTCACTACAAGTTGGCATCCTGCTTCGAATGGTTTGATCGAACGCTTACATCGCCATTTAAAAGCTGCAATCATGGCTCATTCTGACATCAATTAGGTTCAAGCTTTGCCTTTGATACTTCTTGGTATTCGTTCTGCTTTCAAAGAAGATATCAAGGCTACTTCAGCAGAGATGGTCTATGGAGAAACCCTTCGTTTACCTTTTGAACTGCTTTCTTCAAACCTTGAAAACAAGAATCTCGGCGATCCAAGTAGCTTCCTCTCAAGCTTACGAGAGTTCATGTCACGCTTACGCCCAACTCCAGCATCAAGACATTGTCAACCTGGCGTTTTCGTTTTCAAGGAGCTCACCAAATGCAGTCATACCTTTTTGAAACAAGGACCTTTTCTAAAGGCACTCCAACCACCATACACTGGCCCATACGAAGTCATGGATCGAAATGTAAACACGATCACACTCAAGATCTGTAACAAGCCTACCAAAGTCTCTATTGACCGAGTGAAACCTGCATTCATTTTGTAAGATGATGTCACACCTGTTCCTGTTCCTGTTTCTGTTCCTGATGCTGTACCTACAGAACCAATTCATGTTCCTGTTTCTATTCCTGATTCTGTACCTACAGAACCAATACACGATTTGGCAGAAGAGTCAAATTTCGAGACATTTTAAATTTGTAGCCAAATTCTCTGCCAAGGGGGGTAATGTGGCGAGCGCACCGCGCATTCGAACCAACATTCAAACGTGGTTGAGAAACAAAAGTGTGAGCATAGCAACGAACATTCATCTCGTTTTATAAAAAAACATTTTATAGTGAGTCTGTCAATTGTATTCTTAATAAACAGTCGTTTTATTATTAACTAATTGACTTATTACTAATAGGAGTAAACTACTTAAATAAATAACCATTTATTCCTATAAGGTTATGATGTATTCTTTTAAAATAAATTTCTGGATTATTCATATATTTTTTAAACTTCTTATATTTATATATAAAATTATTAATTTATTATGTAATTTAGTCATTCATCTTATTGTTACTCGTATTTACAATTTTTTGAAATTTCTTGCTGTACTTATTGAGATGTATGTCATTTTTGAGCGCACTGTTGTTATTTACCTTTAATTTACTTTGTATATTGGCTTGTTCATTATTTTTAATTCTGTTGTTTTCTTCATTTTTTTTGAAACTGTTATTATCATCATTTTTTTCCATTATATCCAAGATATTCATGATAATACGAGTAATAGATCTTATCTTTATAAGAATCTGCTGATTTAATTCTATAATATATTTGGAACAATGGATAACACAGACCGACAAATTTCTGAACAAAAAATAAGACCTTGCGTACCAATAGGATTTTCATGCGCTGATGAGTCTAAACCCGGCATCAGAATTAACCCAACACGTCAGGTTTTATCCTAACTTATAAATACGAAATACACAATTTTTAGCTATACTCGTGGTTATCTACTACCTTTAATAATTTTTTTTTTAAACAAATAATGACATTTTGAAGCAGATTTATCATCCTACGTACATAATCCTGTTTCTAAATCTTGTACATCTTTTTTCTTCACTGGGATATCTAAGATTGAAATTCAAGTATTTTCGAAATTTTACTAGTACTTTGAAACCCCGACAAATTAAGATACGAACTGACATAGTATATTTATGTTCTATGAGGCATAGAATCCATATTGAATGTCAAAACTACTTCAGAATCTCAAGGTTTCTCACCTCAAATTGCAAAAACCCATTATTGTTGGTCCTGAGAAGAAGATAGGAAGAGGAAAATATTTTTATATATGAAGGAATAGCGTATTTTCAGAAATATTGGAGCACCTAATCATTGAACGTACAGCATCAGATCCCTAAATCCTAATGTCCTTAATCCTCGAAGTCTGTAACCTGCGAGTCTATAACATTAACTAACGAGGTACTAGAATAATATCGAAAATACTGAAATTTCAATCTTTGATATCTTAGTAAAAAGAAAAGATGTACAAGATTTAGAGGCAGGATTTTATAGGGTAAAATTTCTGCTTTGAAACGGCGCTATCCGTTGAATAAAATTAATGGTAATAGTAGATAACCATGCATATATCTAAAAATTGTATTTTTCGCCCTTATTGGTTACGATATCTTGAAAACTTGACATGTTAGTTAATTTTGGTGCCGGATTTGAATTCAACGTATCAAAATCCTTCAGGCACACAAGGTCTTGTTTATAGTTCAGGACATTTTTTCATTTTTGTCGGTCTGTGTAATTCTATTTCTATATCTCTCAACTATATATGATTATAGTGTCATGATTTATCTGATGTAATTTATTTATATATGAATAATTGATGCACAAAATAGGCTTTTGATGGTCACATGTTTTGATGTCATATTTTCCAGCACCAGTTGTTATAAAGGTTAAGGTTAGTGTCATAAAACTCTTTATAACTTTGATAACTTGAGAATATTCTCTATTTGATTTTTCTTATAAATATATGCGGGTCGTCTGGGACTGGAATAATAACTCTTAACCAGCTAATGATAACAGAGATAGGAGTGAGCCGACGAATAGGACAAACAGATGCTAACTAATCAACCAGTTAAAAAATTACGTGGGTTAAAGTAATAAAATAGACGGCGCTGATGACCGAGTTGACGATATAATCACCCAATGAGACAAAAATACGCGTCTGGAAGGAAGGGAAACGAAAGAGATGCGACATGATGCCGCGTTAGTTGCGGCCTATTCCCTGAGAAGCCGCAGCCGAACCCGGACGATTAAGCCCGGACGATCCTCCAATAGAGCGTCAGTGGGAACCAATTTTTTGTTCGAGCCTAGGAGATGCAAAAAGGAAAGTTAGTCTACTTTTGTGTATTGTGCTGAAAAAAGCAGGGAAAGAGAGAGAAGGAGAGAAAGGACGAGATATTACGGAGATCAACTGCGAGTACTTTTCAGCACATATATCGTAATAGGGAGTGCGCGAATTCATGCAGATTTTGCACGCCCCTTAACGTGACCAATTCCTTCGCGACTCATCAACACATACTCCGTTGTCCATTTTATTTTCTCTCGAGTGTTCTCGAACGGACCGACCGACCTGACCTACGAGGATCACAAGTGCGGGATGTGATCGCGTCCCGGTGTGCCTTAGGTGAAACGATTCGTGTATCAAGCAGCGGGGAATAGCGTCGACGCGGATAGCTTGGGCATACCATTTGGTTGACTAACGCATCGTCTAATTAGGATAGGTCATGCAGCGGATTTAGCTAAATACTTTTGGAAATAGGAGCATAGCAACAGTAAAGAGCAGAGAAGAGCTTGATCTTGGGCAGACAGCGGGAACCTTATCTTTGAGTGAATAATAAATTAACTTTTTCCGATATATAACCTTTCTTTTTCTTTGTTAAAACCTGCAATCTACCCATCCCTAATAGCTATTGCGATCGGGATGAGTAGGACAGGCTAGTGCGTATCAACATGCCGATGCCATCTTAACTGTGCGCCACAACATTCCTTTGTGAGTAACTGATAACTATTCACTAACGTGGCGACCTGGAGGAGCTACTCCGACTACCCGATTCTGAAGAAGAGCTCGCTTACCGACATTTTTGACTAGACGACCAACTCCTTAACTCGTTCGTTCATTAGCCTTGATATTTACAGGTGGCCAAATAGGCCAGGGCGACCGAACGAGACAGCCGCTTAGAAATTCTACGGAAGCCCTCAGCGGCAGCAGCAGCATCCCCTCTTTTTCCCGCGCGCGCGTTTGAATCAGCCAACATGCAGCGCTACTCCCCCTCCTAACGCAAGGACGGTAGCTAGCATCCAACATACACACACGCACACATACACATATAAACGAACTATAAAGAAGCTGCAACCAACGTTGACTGACCGCGCGTGCGCGCCGCCACTAGTGTCGACGAATGAGGCCAAGAAAAACTCCTTCAGTTATTTTCCAGTTATTTTCTCATCTCTCCCTCCGTCACAAAACATATATCTTTGCGGAAAAAAATCGCATGGAAGTAGGACTTACGTAGCGTTGAAGCTTAAGATCTTACGCATCGATCTATTCATCACCAGTTCATTTAAACCAATCAGTAAAGTTGTGGCGGCAATAAAAATGGGAAAAAACTTAACGTAGACATCATTTTGTCAGAAAAGCATGAAACGCCTAGAAAAAATGAAGCAACATCAGTATAATTTGTTTAAATCAAACAATTTACTCGTAGACGCTAGTCTCTAAAAAAATTATCTCATTAATAGCTTGTTCTACCTCTAGAATGTGATGCAAAACATTTAAAAGCTTTAAAATCTTAATTTTTTCGTAAATTAATTTCCCAAATATTATTATTAATATTAATAATAATTAATACTTAAACATTAAAGTAATGTGTTCTTTCCTTACGATTACCTCCACATATTTGTTAATTGATCTAGATAAACGGTTAACGAATTAATTAATGCACAAAATCTTAAATTTCGATACTATATAAATTCCATTTTCATGCGTTTTTATAGAGATATACGCTTTGAATGTTAAGTGACTTGTACATCACTAAACATAAATTTTTACCTCCAGAATAGGGAGCATTTGAATACGGCGACCGAGTAAAGATATATTTATGTTATAAGATGGCAAATGACTTGTAGTTTATTTCTGTGTGGCCTACTGCTATTTTTTTCTATGTATATAACTTATACTATAATTAACAGCGACCAAACAATCCAGAAAGTTTTTTAATACAGAAAATATCGATAGAACTATGAGAACATTACCATCCGTATTAATAAGAAAATAAACACTATATGGTTGTTGTTTGCGGGTTGTTGCAATGTGTTAATAAGATCACATTTAGTAAATCTCTTCCCTCTCAACGCCAGAAAATTTTAAGGCATCAAACATGTCGATAGAATCATAAATTGGAATTCAATAAATTCTATGTTTCTTGGATTATTCGCTTTTCGTCAGTAATATGTGGTCTCTTCAGATCCTTTAAAAAAAATTTAATTAAAAAAAATTAATTGAAATAAGTTCTTTACGAAGTATAAAATTTATTCCTCTCTATTCCTATATATTTAAATAATAATCTCATGCACAATTTTGATTTTGTTGTTAAAATATTAGATAGAGAATATAATCACTACAAGAGAAATATTTCAGAAATGTTTTTTATATAAAGACTTTAATAACACGATAAATAGGCAACAGGATACTTAATTCATTAGTGATCAATATAGGAGTACAATCAATTCATTTAAAAGAAAATTATTTTGCGAAGTTTTATTGTTATTATATTCATATACACTTTTTCCTATTTAGTTTCAAATGTTTACCTTTTATAACCCTACTATTTACCTGTAAGTCTAAGTACATATATAATAATATTGAGTTTGACAAAAAAAGAAATTAACTCCTCTATTCTAATGCTTTTAGTCTTAGTGTTATTCGAATAACTTAGACTAGCAGTCAATGAACTATTACTTTGACTAGAAAAATGATTTTTCTTACAATCGATAACGTTATCTTGAAAAATTTATCAGTTGCGTTGGTATGTGTTTTGTGTTATTCGATTTGATACCAATTTTATTATAAAATTGTCATCATGTTTGTACAAAGTATTGAATAAAGGACCTTATGAGGCTGGAAGGTAAACCAGCGAAACGATTTTAAAAATAAATTGAGTGGAGATAATTTTTATTTATAGTATTTAGGTGTCACTCTCTTATTTCTTTGCTCTATAATTTCGCAAGATTTCTCTTACAAGTGTTTAACTATGCTATTTTGTTTTTAGTTTTTGTGTTAGTATATATTATTAACTTTTGCCTACCATACTTTGTAAAAAACCTGTTGTAATTGATGTTTCTTAAATAAAGGATCCGAAGAGGCCACATATTAATTATAAAACGCGCGTAATCCAAGAAGTATGGTGTTTTATAGAATTCTTTTTTTATCGGTTTAATCTCCTATCTTTGGAAAAAATATATGTTAGTCACAGTACCGTGTTAAAATGCCATTAGCATCCATCCCCCTTATCAGGAGATGAAAATTGTCCATATGTATTTTCATGGTTATAACTAATCAATAACAGGTTGATAAAATTTCAAAATGAAAAATAACCAAAAACGCGGTAATATAATTCCGTAAGTTTCCGAAGTACTAAATCGGATTCTGGCTTCAGAATTGATCCATCACCTAAGATTTTCAAGATGTCTCAACCCAAAAGTGCGAATCACGATATTTTGCTATGTACGAGGTTATATAACACCGTGAATAAGTTTTTTTCCAAAAAACAAGTCGAATAATGACAAAACAGCACTTCAACACTGACAATACATAAAAACCGATTTTAAAAAAATTAGAGTTATCTGTTTCTTTTATCAAGATATCATAGATTAAAGTTAAATAGTTTAGCAGTTTCACAACAATAATATAATAGTTCAATCGCGAAATACGTATATCTAATATACATCTGACCTTTATATCCCGATTTCCTTAACCCCCAACCCCTAAAATCTCTGATCATATAAATCCAGACCTTTGTACTCCAATTGCCTTAACTTTCGGCCACTGTAACCTGTAATCATGTAGCTTAAACCTTTGTACTCTAATTGCCTTAACTTCTGACCTCTGTAATCTATAACCGTATAACCCTAGACCTTTGAATCCCAAATGTTTTCAACTCTGATTCTTGTAGCCTGTGATTTTAATGTTGTTGTGGAATTGCTAAAGTACTTAACTTCAATCAATGATATTTAGATGAAAAAAAATACTTCTAATCCAAAAAATAATGTTTAAAGAGTGCTGTTTTGTGATAGTCTTACTGGTTTTTTTTGAATTTTTTCACTTTTAGGTTAAGATATCTCGAGTACATTAGGCTATAGATCCATTCGGAAGCCAGATTTAAATCCTTCAATAGTCTAATCGATTATATACTTCCGATACGACGGTAATAGGTCAACGTTTGGAGATTGTTATTTGATTTTTGAGCGATAGCGGACGTTTATATAGTGCAAAACGTTCAGGTAGTCAGTGATTTTCCTCTGTTTTTTGTCCTTTGTTGTAACTCTCCTTTAATATCATCATCGGTTATGCGTCTACCATAGTGATCGCACCATATTTTTTCAGGTTTTTCCATGTGTAAATTTATTTAAAAATTGCACGTTACTAAAAAGTTACTTCTTTAGAAAAAAAATTGTTTTTATCATCTGTAGTAAATAACTATTTAACATTCTTCATTCTCTTTCTTATCTTCAATTTGGCTAATGAAATTTACTGGTCGGTTAATGTTATTGAACCAGATTTTTTGACTTGATGGTATATGTTGTCAGATTCTCGTGATCATTGTCCGTACGAGTTATGTTTGCTTATTGCTCTTCTACAAGGAAAATAGATATCGAGCTCGAGTCAGTGGTCTTGAGTTTCCCGCCAATTGCTATTATTGCGCCTGTAATCTGTTCTTGCAGTGATAGTGTGTAGTTTGTGTTCGATATCTCGTTTTTCGAGAGCCTCGATTACTGTCAGATTCACGTTCCTTTCGGTTTCTTTTATGCCGTCTGTGTATTTTATGATGTGTATCTCAGGATAGTATCAATAGTATTCGTTAAATTATAGTGTCGTATCATAGTAATTTCTATCAATATGGCTGCAAAGATATAGCTACTCGAGAATCGTATAGGTTGGAAAACATCTTTTAGTGAGCGTTTCTCAGACCTTTGACATCGCTGAGCAACTTCCATATCACTATTGCTTCCATTAAGTATACTAGATGGACTAGATGGTGAGCGTAAGCGGCCCCGATGAAGATTATTCTCATTAGTGTACCTTGTATCGCTTGACATTTTACTAATGTCTGCCAAATAAATTTGAGGTCATACTGCTACCAAATTGTACGACGATACAAGAAATCACGAGTAAAACTGAAAGGACAATCAGCGTATTGCTCCTACAAATAAACTTCGTCAGGCATACACGCAAATTGAATTTCAAGACCATGAGAAATTTCCCCAAACCACCAATACTAAGACTAGATCATCTGAAATAATAGGATATGTTGATATTCTTCCGAGAAAAAAAATGGTGAGTATATGTTGGCAAATGACATCACCTACCACCCTGATAAATATGAGAACGAGCTGTCTTCTTAGTAGATTGTACTGGATTAAGCTAAAAGAACAAATGAATTAACGGATTGCATAACACTACTCATGACTGACAACCTGGGAAGAACACAAATAACCAAAAATGTAATGGATGTGGGTACAACAAAATCGATTACAAAAGGCTTTCGATGAATTGTACCAGCAAGTCAAGAGATCATAAGATTCAGAAAATATATCAAATGAGCTTAATCAGACCATCAAAAAGCGCATAGTACGTGGAGATTTCATATTTTATAACCTAAATAAAGTTAAAAGCAAAGACACATACCCGTTGCCTAACATAGACTCGGTTGTAGATAAACTACGAAGCGCTAAATACATTAATAAAATCTATGTAAAGAATTTTTCGTTAACGCGGGCAAACATTTTTTTTGCTGAGAAAATCTGTGGACTATTCAATCCTAATATATACCTATTTAAAATCAAAAAAACTGAAAGTAAACTAGGAAAGTAGATATTGAGAGCTTTTGTAGGAATGCATGAATTTTTAACATCACAAAGGCACATTACACCGAGTACCTGGCATTTTATGTCGAATTAACCTATTAACGAACACAGGCATCATTTTTTGGACATATTTTTGATCGCAAAATTCATGTGTAAAACGACATGATAAATTGATCTACGCTATCATTCCTAATATCTTTAGGTATGTTGAATAAGAATCTGGCCTCAAATTCAAAAATTATCCTTACAAAATTATAATAACGGGTTAGTTTTTTACAAAAATAAATGGTAACGATTAAAAAAAAATTTTCTATCATAAAACACGTCAATATCGAAATCTTTCTTCAATCATCGGTGTACAAAATTATTGAATTATAACAGAAAATTTTTATATACTATTTTTTCTTTCAAAAATAACGAATAAAATGCAAATTCCTGAAAAAAGTGTATTACTTGTCATTGTTTTTATAAATAAATATGAGGTGTAAAAAAACGTTTTATTGAAGAAAAATATCTTAAAATTTATCAAGAAACATTCAAATTTTTTCAAATTTAATGGAGAAAATGTTTAATATTTCAAAAAACCACGAAATAGATATTTCCAAAAAAATCTGGAAAAATTCTAAAGTATTTTTTGGCTAATTCTAAGACTTTTTATTCTTATAAATTTTTTACCAAAGTCTATAGTTGTTGAGTAAAATATTATCAAACATTATGTGAATTATTTCCAACTGGTTCAAATTTTTTTGAAAAATCTAAAATTTTCTGAAAAAAAATTTGAGAGTGTTCCTTGGTAAGTTTTAAGACATTTTTCTTGATTAAAACTTTTTCCTAAACTTCATATATTTTGAGACAAACAATGATAATGAGAAAGGATATTTTTTTCAGGATTTGTATTTTATCCGTCGTTTTGGAAGAAAAGCTCATGCATAAACTTCCCTGTTGAAGTTCAACAATTTTTAGCACCGATGGTTAAAGAAAGATTTCGATATTGATGCGTTTTATGTTAGAAAAAATTTATAAAATATTTTTTTTTAATATTTCACTATTTTTTTTGTAAAAAATCTATCAATTTAATTTTTCAAGCAATATTTTTGGATTTTTAGCATAGTGTTCCGGATCGAGTTTTACGTATGTCGGAAAAACCCAATAAAGGCTTTGTTTCGATGGTGTGCGTCGGTAATCCCCAAGAAACGGTGAGAACGCGGAGACTGACCATCATCTTTCCTTTTTTTGTCTCTCTTAATAATTTATTGCCTACGGTCTATATTTACCTCGCTTCTGTCGCATACGTGTCGCCGAAAAATAGTCTAACGGTACGACTCAGTAATTAAAGAAAACTCGAGCGTTTTACTACTATTAGCAGTCATAAAAACTTTTGACGGTTTTACGTGCACGGAAAGGACAGGCGCAAATGGAAATCTCTTTGATAATTGTGTAATTTAAGTTAGTATTATAAGTATACATTGTAATGTTTTGTCTACTGCGTGTAATTTGTTTATTTGAACCCGTTAACGTCCACAGGACACATTTTTTAAGTTTGAGTTTGAATTGTTACCTCGCAATGAATTCGAACTCAAATAACTTAAAACTAACCGTACCCTATGTTTTCGAGGGTGCTCTTTCGAATAGTGATGATCAGAAGTCGAAAAAAAGATTTCTAACCTCTAAAAAATCAAAATTAAAAAAAAAACGTGATTTTGAAAAAAAAAATTTTTTTTTAAACTGATTTTCTGGAGCCTATACATTTTTGTATCGGTCTAAAACCGGTTATAAAGGTGTCCTCGATATCTGAACTAAATGTTAGGATGATGACATTTATTTGAATTATTTTTCATCTAAGCAAAATGGCGGCCGAAATAAAAAAATTTTGTTCTAAACTTGATAAATTTTTTTCTCAGAAAGTATAGGTGTTAGCAAAAAATTTATAAGAATAAAAATATCTTAAAATCGGCTAAGAAATACTCTTAAATTTTTTCAAAACGTTTTGAAACAATTTTTGATTTTTGAAAAATTCAAAAAAGTTGAAAAATATTTTGAAAAAATTCAAGAGCATTCCCTGATTAATTCTAAGATATTTTTGTTCTAATAAATTTTTAGTTAAACTGCATAGTTTTGAAGAAAAAATGTGTGAAATTGTAAAAAAACTTATTTGTATATTCAAAATAATGAGCAACAAATAAATAAAAAGGCCGAACCAACGGGATTTTCGGTTCTCTAATTGTTATGCCTGTTAGCCGGCGATGGTACATCACCGTTGTCCATCTCTTACCACGGGGAGGTCGACAATAGAAAGAGACATTTTCTTTTTTTTTGTTTTTTGCCTTGTTGTTTTACTTTTTTTTTTTTTTTTTTTTTGTTTCTCGCCTTATTCAAATTTTTTTTATACTTAAATGTTTTGGATAAAATCTGATAACTAGATTTAATTGAAACTTATAAAATTATTTATGAAAATCAAGGAAACATGTATAGTAGAACAAAAATATTTTTGGCAATCAACGCAAAATTGTTGTGTTCTTTTAGAACATTTTGTGAAGTTGAAACATTTCTTTTTTGCCATGACTTTTTCGTGTGTGTGAGATTGTCGATTATTGGTTTCATTCAAGTATTTTGATGCTACAGCTAGTGCAATGTCTTTTATGGTTACAACTTTTTTACCACACACCAAATTCTTGAGTACGGCGGCATTTGTAATTGATCCTTGAATAATTCTCATTAAAACTACCCAAGTCCACTTTTTCGACCTAATACACGGCAACAGACTGCTACAGTAATAATCATGTTGGTCTACTCCACCCATAAAATTGTTGTACAAATTGAAAGCATAAGGACAAGGTATTTCAACTTTACCATGTTCATCTTTAGAATATCGTTTTGCTGAAGACAATGGAGTAATGCCAGCAGCCGTCGAGAGCAATGAGCCAATTTTAGAGTCTATGACTGATATGTAGTTGACACCACTATTTTTGTCATGTTTCACAAAATATGTTCCTCTCTTTGATTTATTATTAAGATCAATAGTGACTCCGCTTACTCTATTTGCTCTCACAGTACCTGTAGCTCGAAGACCAATTTTTCGTAGATGAACGAAAAGATCTGGTGAACTGAAAAAGTTATCGAAATAAATGTGATAACGACTGATCTTTCTTGGTGACACAGTTGTTAGGAGCCTCTGGAGCATTTGTAGAACAACGCGGCTACCCAAAGCACAATTTCTTAAATTCTCTAACTGCTTTGAAGGGAGATGGTTTGATCCTTTCCCACAATATATATCAAAATCAAAAATAAATCCTTCTTTATTGCAAATAGCCCACAGTTTCAAACCAAAACGTACAGGTTTACCTTTCATAAACTGCTTCAAGACTGTCTTACCATAAAATTTGATCATACATTCATCAATTGATAAAGCTGTGGAAAAAATCGCAAATTGTTGGCAGTTTTTTCGAAAAATATCTAAAGGAACACGTATACGCCAAGCTCTATCATTTGCATTTTTGTCTTCATTTTTTGATAGCTTTATTTCTGATTTTATTTTTTCAAATTTTTGACGACTCATGGCTAATTTTACTAATTCGCAGACTAGAAAAGGATTATTTGACCAGTAATCTCTCTGACTTTTTCTTGAATTAAAGATCGATAAAATAATAATTCCTAAAAATGTGTTCAAGTCTTGTAGAGTAAGATCACCACCATTGTATACTGTTGCTTCTACTATAAATGCCTTTAATTCATCAGAAAAAAATAATTCAAACAAATCAGTTAGAGAATAATCGAGGATCTTTTTACGATCAGATTCTGAAAGAAAAACTTCACTTGTTAACTTTTCCCCATAAACTTTTTCGCCATCCAACCACTCATAAACATGGTTTGGTTCTAACTTCTTTTGATTTTCCGAGTAGCTATCAAGAACTTGATTGTATAAAGTAGTAGGTATAAGATTTTCAAGGAATGAGCATACATCAATGTGATCATTTTCATTTTCTGAATTTGAATCAGACTCAGAATCTTAAGAATCGTCTAAACTGGAAATCATAATGACATCAAAATTCTCGTCATTTTCTTCGGTTTCAATATCATATTGTTGATCAGAATTTTTTGATCGTTTTTTGGGTGGCATTTTTCCGACTTCACAATAAAATAATTCTACTATTTTCTTATAAGAATATGTAATAATGCAATAAAAAATTATTATTTAAGTTATCTAAACAACTAAAAATTGTTTCCGAACTCAATGAAGAAATAAAAAAAATTTTTAGAGCTTTAGTAATCATCAAACTACTTAGTGTAAAGATAACATATTTTTACATTTTATACAAAGATTCTTTTATATATTTTCTGAAAGTAGTATAATATTATGTGAAGCTGACAATACGTTGACAGTTAATTATCAAAATAATAATTTAAAAAACTGATTTGAAATGCATGAAGATTAAATTGTATCCAACTATACAAATAAGAAGTGCTTTTTTACAAATTCACGTAATTTTTTCTTCAAAACTATACAGTTTAACTAAAAATTTATTAGAACAAAAATATCTTAGAATTAATCAGGGAATGCTCTTGAATTTTTTTAAAATGTTTTTTCAACTTTTTTGAAATTTCATTTTTTTGAATTTTTCAAAAATCAAAAATTGTTTTAAAACGTTTTGAAAAAATTTAAGAGTATTTCTTAGCCGATTTTAAGATATTTTTATTCTTATAAATTTTTTGCTAACACCTATACTTTCTGAGAAAAAAATGTATCAAGTTTAGAACAAAATTTTTTTATTTCGGCCGCCATTTTGCTTAGATGAAAAATTATTCAAATAAATGTCATCATCCTAACATTTAGTTCAGATATCGAGGACACCTTTCTAACCGGTTTTAGACCGATACAAAAATGTATAGGCTCCAGAAAAACAGTTTAAAAAAAAATTTTTTTTTTCATAATCACGTTTTTTTTTTAATTTTGATTTTTTAGAG
This sequence comes from Phymastichus coffea, assembly GCF_024137745.1. Lineage (NCBI taxonomy): Eukaryota > Metazoa > Arthropoda > Insecta > Hymenoptera > Eulophidae > Phymastichus > Phymastichus coffea. The sequence continues at coordinate 2,403,754 of NW_026706827.1, forward strand.
GTTAGAAATCTTTTTTTCGACTTCTGATTATCACCATTCCAAAGAGCACCCTCGAAAACATAGGGACGGTTAGTTTTAAGTTATTTGAGTTCGAATTCATTGCGAGGTAACAATTCAAACTCAAACTTAAAAAATGTGTCCTGTGGACGTTAACGGGTTAAGTAATGGAAACATGGCAGAACAATTAGCAACTCATAAGGAGTTGTGCGTCTCCTCCGCGCTCTTTCTCGTTATGACCAGCATGGCTGCTGCATAGTTGCAGCCAGGGCGGTGAGCCCCGCAATTCGGAGATCATTTCCGAGGCTACATTGACCTCGAGAAGGTCGCACAGCTCGGAAATTGCACAAGGCATAACCGAGACTGTTTGAGCATCTCACGAGCAAGACTGGAAGAGAAAACGCGACAGAGGACGTTAAAAGGAGAAAGATGAAAGAAATTAGAAATTAGAAATAAGAAATTGGAAATTAGAAACAAGAAATTAGTCGTGGTACAAGATTACAAATTTCTACAAAACTTAATGAGAATAAGCCGAATAGTCGACGTAGTATTTATTTTTACAATAAGAATATAAATATAAGACTTAACATGGATACGTCAGTTGAGAAGCTATCAGCTTCATTTCCTTTGACACCAGAAAATCAAGTTCCCTATCAAATTCAATCTTCAGTTTCAAATCGTATCGAAAATGAACGTGTTCTAGTTGAAATTCAAATAAGTTCACCAGACTGACGTTATTGTTATAAAAAACCACTGATTCGTTCTTCGTCACGAGCGCGAAGAAACTTTTCGAGCGCAGACAAATTGAATTTATGTAATAATTAATTGTTGAGTTTTTGTTTGTTATGTTTTCCATTTGTTATTCTGTTTTTTTCTTTTTTTTTTATTAAATTTGTTGCCGTTGTTTCGCCCAATCACTTCTCATCTTAATTTTCATAACATGCATTTTAATCCGTTTTGCTTGGCCGATCATTTAGTCGTGGAAATGTTCGAAACGTTCGCGTTTCCTGAATCCCCTCTTTTAAATAAAAATTATACGGACAGCCGCGAACTACCCAAAGAGGGAACGGTCACAAATTTCTCCATTACAAACTTTAAAAAAAGAAGTGCTACCTATACTTTTTAAAACATCAATCGCTTCAGAATTGAATAAGCTTTAATTGTGAAAGTTTTGGAAAAAAATCAAAAGTCGTGTATTTTTAAATCTCTGACAGAGATTATAATTCAAAACAGAAAATAAGTCAAGATATTGTTTTTGATATATTTTGACCCATATAATTCAAATACATATCTAGAGTAACGTTATCTTTAATGTGCGAGTGCGATTAATAAAGAAAGACGAGATATAAATTAAGCGACTTTGTCAATAAGAAAATAAGCATGACATGAGAATAAAATTAAACGCTTGATCGTGCCAAGTCTTGAATGAACTGGCGATAGAAGTTCAACTTCACGAAAATTATTTTTTATGTTTTTTCATTGCGTTGCTACAAGCTCCACTGCTTTTGTTGTTGCCTCTTTTGTTATTGCTGGATATTACTAGAGCGAGAGTTTTTAAACCCTTCATTTTTTTTGCTTTTTCCTGAATCGAATAAAATCATAGCAAAACATTAAAAAATCATACTTTTGTGTTTATTGATATCAATGTTGCTGTGCGATTTAAACATTTCCATAGAAACAATAAGAGGAATCACAAAGTAACATCTTATGGGCCAAAGTATTTTGAAGCTGTTCTAATATTATACTATAATAAGCCCATAAAATTAAGAATCTGTATGTATTGTAAACATTGGAAAAAACAGTGCCGAATTATGGCACTTTCTTGGTGAATATTCTCAAATAAGACCTCATAAGTCTTCAACAAAGGTCTATGAGATGCAATTATTCAAGAGATTTTTATTTTCTTACCAAATAAAGCCACTTAAAAAATTTGAGAAACATCCATTATTGTTTAATCTGCTGAAAAACTTGAAAATTTATATATACTAAACTTTTCAATGTATAATTATAGGCTTGATGCGCAATATAACTCGTGTACGTGGAAGATCCAGCCATTTCAATCCTTTGGCGGCCATACCGAGCTGTTGCAAAAGCCTACTAGAAACTTACATAGATTTCATCGGAGGTCACTAAAATTCTAAGAAAAAGCATTGACTTATGACATTACGATATATGAACTAATACCACTTTAAATGAATAATCAAATTATTGTTTGAAACTTATTATAAGTCGGATATTGTATTCTTATCACGTTTGGAAGCCAATACGTTTCATAAATTCACTTTGTATGTTGGTGTATAACAGTAGATATGATAGATAAAACGACTGCAACAATAATGGCTGGCTTTGATATAATATGCATGTACAATAGAAACCAAAATGTAGTAGGCAAGCATTGCAATATAAATAAGGAATAAGGCTTAATCTGATAAAGCTCTTGTAAACATACTTTTTCTGAGAAATGTATTACTAAATACTTATGTATTACTGACCTTCATCGGAGTGTTTTCTTTTGATGCTATTGCCGTTGGGGTCTTGATGATGCGCAGAAATACCAAGGATGCCGCTAATGCTGTAGGCATTTGGAGCTGTCGCTGGAGTATGCGTTATTACTGACACCGAACCTCCCGTGCCCTGTTGTGGTTGCTGTTGCTGCGGTTGGCCTTGCTGTTGCTGTACTTGTTGCTGCTGTTGGTGTGCATGTTTTGCTTTCTCCGCAGCCTTATTCCGAACAATTCTGTAAGAATTTTAACCAACCAATCATTAATCAGTTTTATGCTAACACAAGTTTTCTTGAATCATATCCATAATATTTTTCATCGCCACGTTCTTACTATCGCTCGATAACGTCAAACATCTTCTCTGGACAATTTTTAAGAGGGATAGGCAATGAAGCAAAACCTATCAATTCAATATTCAACCATGCCGCGATAATGACACTAATTACGTAAAGTGCTATAATAACATGGATTTTAGAATTTAAATAATATCTCAATAATAAAATTTATTATACATAACAGTATTATTGGAGAGAGTTTATTTATAACTGAAAAATGAGATTTCCATGAAATCCATGAAAAATATTTTTAATTAATCCCTGACACAGCGTTGAAATTTTTTTATTAAAATAAAACAGGTTTTTTCCTTCTACTGTTTATTTTAGATTTTATAATGAAACTAATAGCGTAATCGTATTATATATGGAAAACATGTAGCATATTAGAGTTTTAATTTTAATTTATTGACAAATAAAGGAATTTCGTAAAGTAACTTATCGATACATTCTTCGTAATATACTTGTTATTTTTATCAACTTCGCTCTGCCAACCAGTTAGTTACCTATGCAAGTTGATAAAAATAACAAAAAAATGAAAATAATAATGATAATAAATTTATGACGGGGAAAACCGTTTAGTAGCGATTTCCTAGCCTCTTGCTGTCTGCTCCCGCTATCGTTAAGCCGAGCATCGATGTAATTGCCGGTTTATATGATTTGAGATGGCGGACTAGCGGCTTAGGGAGGATTAGCTATACAGATTCCGGTAGGCCATGGCGGTGAAGAGGCGCGCAAAAGAGGAGAAGAGAGAATATGTAAGAGAACGACGGTTGAGGAACGACGAGTTATTGTACGTGAAGATTTGGTTCGAGGTGTCACTGTTGGTAGCAGAGAGGAGTTATACGTGAAGATTCGGCTTGGGAAGTCATAGCAGCACAGAGAACTTTAGTATGAATTCGGTATGCGCCGTAGATTACTGCAGAAATCTTCGTTCAGTTTTGTTGGTCGGTGATTTGGTGAGCCGGATCGTCCCCGGCCTCTGCAGTACAACCATCGGCATTAGCTCCATCACCCCTACGTCCGAACCTATTGGAAGAAAAGGTATGGCAATCGGGGTAACCGACACAGTGAGAGCTCTTCTCTTTCTCTTTCCGCTCCTCAAGAATCAGTTCTAGTGCGCGGTAGTTGGTCGTGGTGTCGTAGACTCCTGACAATCACATGCTCCGCGGTGCGCAGGATTGTAACCACTTAGCGACCCTTATTTGTTTGAGTCTGCCGAAGAGGCTCACCGTTGCCTGTCGTGCAGGATTGCCGCTTCACACCGGTGGAACACCTCTCCGGGCTTACCGCTTCTCCCGAAAGCTTATTTGTACAGTAATTTGTATTGCGCTTCTTTACTTTTACTTATTTGTTTGTAATTTCTTTTGCACTATATATAACTTTATTGTTATTGTTAATAAAGAGATGGTTTCGAGTTTTTGTAAGCTATGTAATTAGATTTTAAGTTATTTTTTCTTCCCGTCTAAGGCTCTCTCATGTGCGAACGTTGCAACCTGTATGCCCGGCAGGTTGTTCAGTAGTTGAAGCATTTTGCCTTCCAAATACCCGCGCAAATAATTAGTAAATAGAATCGTGGGCAAATTTTATTTTAAAAATCGACTCTCCCTTTACAAATTAATAAATAATAAATTAATAATAATAATATTTATTATTATTATTATTATTATTATTAATAATAAATAATAATAATGCCGGGTAGGTCCAGTGAGTGGTAATACCTCACTGGGCAAATGCTAGCTTCCAACGTCTACGACCGTGCCCGGTGGAAACGTCGTCCGTCGCGTCAATACTCTGAGCAGCAACGTTATAACGGACACGGCCAAGAGGAAGATATGGCTCACAAATGACGCAAAAGATAATGGTATTCTGCCGATGTGCCCAACCATTAATCACTTACACACACCTACACTCACACATTACACAAAAACTTACACACACACGCCTCTTGGTAAACTGAGATGAATGAATGCTCGGCGACCTTATAAACGGGGCTTATTGAAAGAGCGAATGCCGGGGACCCTTATAAATGGAGCCGCCCGAAAGCGAATGAAGGGGATCCCTCTAATCGGGCTCTCCCCGTGAACGAAGCCCGGTTTTGCCACTATGGGTACTCACAATCACGCACACTCTACAGGGGGGAACACTGAACACACAGAGAAGAGGAGGGGGGACCTCAGGGACCGTGCGTTGTTCCAGCGCGGTTCGTGGAGTCGCGACCACGAGGGACCTTTAGCACAACGGGACAAAATGAAAAATATGAATATGCACAAAAAAAACATAGATATACCTCAAGTGGTAACTCCTTCTCAGGAGGAATCCACCCCGGGTTCCGATCGGGTGAAAGCCCCGGTGGCCACGGGTAGATGCACGGATTTTGAAGGCCGTACTTTGTGCACGGGGATGAGGAGGAGGACACGAAAAAACGACACAACCTACTGAACTTACCATGACGATAGAGGACGGACAGTGTGTCAAGCGGCGGCAGCGGCGTGAGCTACGTCTCTGCCGCTGACAGCCAAGAACCGACGACAGGACGAGCACCCACAACAACAAACGACACACGAGACGTGACGGAACTGCTATGGCTCATACAAGAGACAGCGACGAAAATGGCCAAAGCAGCAAACGTACAAAAGAACATGAACATAACAGTAAATACGGGAATTAAGACAATTCTCGAGACTGTGGACATCGCGCTGCACAAGCGATCGGACACAGTTTCGGGAAAACGTTCCCAAGACAGACATGGCAGCGGAGAATCACGAAGAAACGCCATGGACGAAACGAAAACGTTCACCGGTCGGAACCACGCCGGACCCTCACAAAAGAGGCCACCGATGACGGAACCGACCAAGGACTGGCAGACGGTAACACGAAAACGATCAGACAAGACAAAAAAGAAAGCGGACGCAAAGAATCGGTCTGACAGAGGCGGACCGGCCCACCGGAAAAGAGGTCTTGCTGTCCTGATCAGGCCGGGCACAGACACAACGTACTCCGATATAGTACGGAAAATACGAACGACGATCGACCCGAAGGAGAGCCAACGTGCAAGTGACAACCCTGAGGAAGACGAAGAACGGCTTATGTCTTCTGAAGCTACAGGTAGACGCAGACAAGCCGGACGGACGTGAGATGTTTGGACGACAGATCCAAGATATGATCGGGGAAGCGGGCAGTGTCAGGGCCATGACCTCCAAGGTCCAATTGGAGATCATGAATCTGGACTGCGTTGCGACTTCGAAAGACGTGACGGACCCGCTCAGATGAGAGATGGAACGAGACACGGACTTCCGAGTCCACATTTTCGGTCCAAATCGCGCTGCGCAGTATATGGCGGTCTGCGAATTGGAATCGCGGGAAACCGATGCATTGTTTCGGCGTGGTCGGATCGGAATTGGCTGGGTGCATTGCCGCGTTCGGAAACGACTGACGGTGACAAAATGTTACAGATGGTTGGGCTTCGGCCATGTGAAAGCTGAATGCACAGGTAAGGACAGGACGAAATGCTGCCGCAAGTGTTACATATCCAGACACTACGCGACGGAATGTCAAAACAAGCCGGTCTGCCCACTGTGCTCCGAGGCCGGGCACAGGGACGTCGCCCACCTTTCCGGAAGCGGCAGGTATGCCGTGTTCTGGGCCGCGCTGGAGGAGTGAGGGGATGGGCCGGAGGGCGGATAGAATAATTCAGAGAAACCTGAATCGAAGTAGGACTGCAGACATGCTCCTACCTTAGATAGCCGACGAATATGACGCGGATATCCTGATCCTGAGTGAACCATACAGGAGAAGGACGACCCAGACATACATCACAAACAAGACAGAGACCACTGTTATCTGGGTAAGGGGTGGCACCCAATCTAGAGTCTCCAATCGCGGTGTCGGGGACGACTACGTTTGGGTCACAGTTGGCGCTATCACTTACCTCAGCGTCTACCTGACTACACCGCGATAGAGTTCGAGAGAAAGGCGGCACTCTTAGAGAACGGAATCAGGGACCTGTCCGGCGATATCATTATTGCGGGGGATTTTAACGCGAGGGCGACTGAGTAGGAAATGAACGAAACGAATCGACGCGGACGACTACAACTGGAAATAGCCGCAAGGCTCTAACTAGCAGTGGTAAATACAGGACATACGCCGACGTATAGACGGCCAGGTGTCGGAGACTCTATCCCCGACGTCACGATGAGGGGATGGCGGGTGATCGAAGACTACACAGCAAGCGATCACCAGTACATCGCCTTTGAGGTGGTGGGTCGGACGGGAACGAGACAAATGAGAACCCATCAACCCCCGCGGTGGAATCTACGTAAACTCGACGGACGAAAATTTTCGGAAGAGCTAATGACAGCACCAGCCCCAGATGAGAGAATTGTCCCCGAACTGACGAGCCGGCAAAGAGCGGAAAGACTGACAGATGAGACGGCCAAATTAATAGACAGCTTATGCAGAAACACAATGCCGAAACGTCGACAGATACAACAAAGACAACCATCATATTGGTAGACGAACGAAATAGCCGAGTTACGCAGGATATGTCTGACATATCGGCAACGAGTAACAAGGGCAGGGGGGGACCCGTAAGGGAAAACCTCCAAGCCATATACAAAACAGCACGAAAGACGCTGACGAAAGTAATACGGGACAGCAAGACGCGATGCTGGAGGAAGCTCTGCGAGGAGGTGAACGAGGATCCCTGGGGAACCGGCTACAAAATCGTGACCGGGAAACTAGGGGCCTGAGTCTTACCGGAACTTAAAGATGCTGAAACAGCAGGACGGATTGTTGACGGATTGTTTCCGATGCACCCAATTAGGACAAACGTGATGGATGACGTGGACGTACAAATGCCACCCGCCTTTGCCGCTGAGGAGCTCATCAGAGCAACGAATGCGATGAAGACGGGTAAGGCACTGGGACCGGACGGAGTACCATCCGAGATCCTCCGGCTTGTGGCTCGTCGAAATATGGGCAGACTCCCTGAAGACAAAGAAATACTGTAAGTCGATGATGATGGTACAGAGACAGGGTGCACTGCGAATCGCTTGCTCCTACCGAACAGTCTCTGCGCAAGCTGTTTTGGTGGTGGCTTGTGTAATACCTCTGGATCTTCTGGCCTTTGAACGCAAAAGGATCTACGGGAGCAGTGCGGATATAGGACGAAAGAACGCAGCGATCGCTGAACGCGATAGGACAATTGACATTTGGTAAGGCCGATGGACAGAGGAACGAAGTGGTAACTGGAAGAGACGATTGATATGGGACTTGAGGCTGTGGTTCGGAAGGAAATTTGACGATGTAAATGTTTACGTCACTCAGCTCTTTACAGGTCACGGGTACTTCCGACGGTACCTTTACAATATGAACAGACTACGAACACCCGATTCTAAGTACTGTGGACACGAACGAGATGACGCTTTTCGCGTGTGACTGCTGGACAAGACTTAGACAGGAACTAGAAGAAACGGTTGGCATTATCACTCCCGATAACATCGAGGCTCTGATGTTGCGTGAACACGAATGGTGGCCCTTACTCGCTACCTATACGGAAACTATATTGAGACGTACGAACGCGGATGGCTGCCTGACAGATGACTGAGCAGACGAAGTGACGCGACGTAACGAGATATGGAGGAACGACATGAACGGACGAACACAGACAGAACCTTCAGTCAGAAGTAATATCAATATAGTCCCTGCTGGGGGAAGGACACCAAGGAGATGGCGGTTTAGTGGGTAGGCCTATTTTTTTCGGGGAGTCCCACATAACGCTTCAGTCAGAAAGACTAAGGGGAATCCGCAAAAAGGATTCCGCAACTCCTTGTAAAAAAATATATTATTATTAACTTTAGGAGTTGTGGGATCTTGTTGTAGCGTGGAGGGGCTTAATCTGGTAGTGCTTGGGGATTAAAAGCTAGCCATTTACTCAATTTTATGGTAAGGGGCTGGATTTCGCATCTTAGCCAGATCCTGGATATAGGGTTTCTGAAGCCGGAAGCAGGACAGGGTCAGCTCGTGGATCGCGCTTCGTTACTTTTTGCGGGATGAAGGGCAAGTATCTACTCATGCCGCACAGGAACCTAAAAGATATTAACATGGCTGAACGGTGGCTTCCATGGATTCAATCTATGATTTTGTAGCTGAATACATGGAATTCTAGCAGCCAGAGGTGACCAAAACATATCTCTTCGACCTAGTTAGAATGGTGGGGGACGGGAACGGGTAAATAAAATAAACCCGATACTAAATACAAAATGTTAAAACATCAAAATGAATGTTAACAACATATTACCTTAGCTGATAATCAATCAACTTCCATCCATTATAAAAAATACGCTGGAGAGAATGGTTTCTGGGAGTAAATTCATCCCTGGGAGCCGTGAAACATTTAAAGTCTTGCAAGGGGAGAAAACAGGGGGAAAGGGTTAAAAAGGACAGACTAAACCTTGCAGAGGAGCATTTGATCTCTGTGATTGAAAAAACCATCTGCACTCAACTACAAAAGATCGATAGAACTCTTCTGGAAGTAGACAAAGTTAGGAAAGTACAGAAGAACATTAGCTCTTTTGTAATCAAAAGTGCTATATAAAACCGCGACACAACGAAACTTGCGTGGTATGAATGTGATAGTCTGCAGTAACTGAGGGCAGTGTTGATAAAGGCGTCCGTATCCGTGACAAAACAGACGGGAGGAACTAGGCTTCCACCTTTCGAAAGACGAAAAACCCTGCCATGGGATGTAAGAAAGTAGACACTAAGAGACAGAAACAGAAACTAACGGACTCGGCATATCAAACGATTCAGCCTAAACGAACGGACGAGACAATGAAGATGGAAAGAATACGGGCAACAACTGCCACGACTCAATCCACTAAGATGAAACAACATAAGAAGTCGTGTAGGAATGATGGGGCGGGGGGGAGGAGCAATCCTCATCAAACCGAAGGATGGAAATAAATACGCGGACACACTACGATAAATACAGACTAAAGTTAGCCCTGATGCCTGCCAAGTGGAAGTACAGGGATTTCAAAAGACAAAGGATGGATGTTTATTAATATGAATATGCAGTAACGCAACAAACAGACGATACTTCCAGGAAGAACTGTAACAGGCCAGGAAGCACAGATGAGGAAGATAATCACCAAAATTCAATTGAAGATATAGACTCAGACTGTGCTACCAAGACAATTATAATACGAGACAATTGATGTGATAAACGCATTTATACGCAAGACGGGAGACGAAACTGACCATAAAGTACACATTTTACGATCTAACAGACAGGAACAGTGTCAAGTAGTGTGTGAACTAGAGGACAATGTCACGTAAACACTGATTGGATCCACTGAATGGAAAGAACGCTGGTCAAAAGACCCCATTGAAAAATGAACACGACGATTTATGGGCGTTCTGAGACCTTGGCTGGAGAGGACGTTTGGAGAGATGAATTTTTACTTTAATTACTTTCTGGTCATGGATACTTCAGGAGCTACTTGATGAAAACGAACAAAGTACGGAGCATTTGTTCTTCAGGTACCCGTACTGAACTATTGACAGACTACAGGTAGAGAACATGACCACATGCAGTATTACGTCTGACTATTGTTGGGACAATGCTGCAAAGAGAGATTAACAGGAACGCAGTGGCAGGCTTTGCCAAGACTGTTCTCAGAGTTAAAAAAGAATAAGGATATTTGAATGATTTAATAAATGTGTGAATGGATATAGAAGAGCTGCGGATGAACAAACGATACGTACAATATGGACAAACCCTCTAACGAAGACGTAATGCTAAAGTGGTGCCATGTTAAAGAGAGGATAAAGATGGAAGTTAAGAATTTCGATTTTGCAATTACCAAATCCAGGGTTTAGTTACTAGGTCATGATGTTTTAAATGCGGTATACTGCGATTTAAACTGACAATGAAGAAAGTCTGACACAATGTCCAATGAGGATTTGCCTTTTATTACCACCATAAAAAAATGATAATAATAACTTGAAAACTAAAAGTTGTAAATTACACAGGTCAACATGATTTATATCGCACGAACATGAGCAACATATTCCAAAGGTTTTTGATGCGCTGAACACGAACCTGGCATCAAAAATGCTCTATAACTTCACATTTTCGAGATATTCTAACCTAAAAGTGCGAAAAACACGTATTTATGCTGTTCTAGAAGCTATATTACACCGCAAAAATTTTTTTTACTGAAAACTAATCTCACCATCTCAAAGTACCGCTTCTGCCCTTTCCAACGCATTTTTCAAATTTAACAAATCTTTTTTTTCGCGGAGATATCATCGAATGAAGTTCACCACTTTAACGATTTCATAACAACAGTACTAACAATACAAATATGACAGCCCTACGAAAAAAAGTCATATGTGAACAAAAGTGCAAAAGGTAATACCTTTAAATTTATGTTTTTGGGGTCGTTGAATCCGAATCCACGATACATTTGACCCGATTAGCTCAGGGGTCAAAGTTAGATCAAGGTCAAATCAAAATTATCCCATTAATCTTGGTCCAGGTACTGTTTCTATAGGTTTTTGAGGTCGCTGAATTCGAATCTAGGGTGCGTTTGACCTGGTCGGCTCAAAGTCAAGGTTAGGTCAAAGTAAAATCCAAAAAAAATGCATTCAATGAACCCGAATTTAAGGTTTATCTGACCAATAACCCCCTAATATTTCTATGGCAATGTTAGGAACCCTCTAATAACCCTCTAATAACCCCCCTAATATAAACTATGCTATGAACCCTCTAATAACACAATTACGATGCTATAACACTTAGGGCTCCAAGATTCTCAGGAAAAGAATCTAAATGAGAATTCAGGAAGTGTACTTTTAAACTCATGTTACAACCCAACTCTTTAAAACTGGTATGCATATTTTGAATGACTACGTGATAATTTTCTACTTTTCTATTTCCCAAAAATCCTTCTACAACCGCTGCAAAATTCCCCCATGCAGCCTTCTCTTTTCTTGTCATCGTTTGTTGAAAATCAGCCGATTTCATCATCTTTTTTATATCCGGACCTGTGAAAATACCTTCCTTTATTTTTGCATTAGATAATCCTGGAAATTTATCCAATAAGTAGTGGAAGCATTTTCCATTTTGATCAAGGGCTTTGATGAATTGCTTAATCAATCCTAATTTTATGTGGAGGAGAGGTAAAAGTATTTTTTTTGAACCACACAAGGGTTTTTTGAGAACATTGTGTGATCCTAGCTTCAGAGACGTGCGAAGTGGCCACTTAGATTCTTCCCAATGACGTGTAGTAGCTCTACTATCCCACAAACAAATGTAACATAGGTATTTGGTATACCCCGACTGCTGTCCAAGAAGTATAGTTATTACTTTCAAATCACCACATATGAGCCATTTATAATCTTCATATTTAATTTTCTCAAGAACTATCTGCATATTCTCGTAAGATTCTTTTAGATACACTGAATGGACGAGTGGAATCGAAGCATATTTATTTCCATTGTGAAAGAGGACAGCCTTCAAACTTTTTTTAGAAGAATCGATGAAGAGACGCCATTCAGTAGCGACGTATATCAAGCCTAATTTTGTCATTAAGCCAGTCACGTCATGACAGTAAGTCAATCCATCTTTCTCTGTGAAATATCTGATATATTCTTGCTCTCTGTTTCTGTACCAAGAAAAAGTTGTTTTTGGAGCCAACAGATTGATTTCTTTCAACCTAGAACCTAACAATTTTGATTTATTTTTTGGCAGGTCTAAATCTTTAACCAAATTATTTAGAAGAGCTTGTGTAAACAATTGAGGACTTTCGGTTGTATCGAAATGTGCACTATCATCTGACTGCGGATCTTCGTCGTCCACCTCGATATCATTTATTTCGTCTGGGCTCCTGGAAGTAGTAGGTAAACATTCTGCTTTCTTTAGGGGTGATGATTTCTCACAGACAAGAGTCCCCCGTAAAACTAGTTTAGTAACAGATGAGACATTAGCATACAAAATTGAAGATTTATTCTTACTGTTGAAACCTTTCAGGTCAATAGAACAAAAGTAACAGTCACTATGATCACGTGGCTCACGTCAGATCATCGGAGAACTGAAAGGCAATTTTTGCGAAGAGTCGTCTTTATTCCAACGACTTAATATTGTATAGCAACTTACACAAATTGTGTTTGGCACCCAAGATTTGTCTACATTCACGATAAAATAACCGAAATAGTTTTTGTAAGCAGTTTCGATTGAAGGCGTAATGTTTCTCCTTTGGTTTTTAGTAGCATAAAGTCCACATACGTTGCAGAACTTGTTAGGATCGTTCACGCAACTCCGGAGAGACATTATAAAATAGATCTCAGGAACACGAGGACGATGAAGATTACTAGAAACTTCAACTGGGATTCTCAACTATCCTGAAAGGGACTGTCGAGAAAATGCCGCTCGATCGCAAAAAGTACGCCGAATCTTTCAACTATCCTGAAAAAGACTATTGAAAAGATGCACGTAAGGTGGACCAAAGCAGAATTCTCAACTATCCTGAAAAGGACTGTTGAAAAGAAGTACGTATGATCAACGGAAACCGGACTCACAACTATCCTATTGTGAAAATCCCGCTTGATCGAAAGGAGTAACGTTTGCCTTTGCACTATTAAGGGGTTGATAGGATTGCCATCGCGCTATTCGGGAGTTCATAGCATAGTTCTTATTAATGCGGTTATTAAGGGGTTTATAGCATAGTTCTTATTAATGCGGTTATTAGGAGGTTATTAGGGGTTGATGGCACTACCATTGCATTATTCGAGGTTGATAGGATTGCCATTGGGTTATTAGGATGTTTATAGAATAGTTTATATTAGGGGCGGTTATTAGAGGGTTATTAGGGGGTTGCTAACATTGCCATAGAAATATTAGGGGGTTATTGGTCAGATAAACCTTAAATTCGGGCTCATTCAATGCAATTTTTTGGATTTTACCTAACCTTGACTCTGAGCCGACCAGGTCAAACGCACCTCAGATTCGAATTCAGCGACCTCAAAAACCTATAGAAACAGTACCTGAACCAAGATTAATGGGATAATCTTGATTTGACCTTGATCTAACTTTGACCCCTGAGCTAATCGGGTCAAATGAATCATGGCTTCAGATTCAGCGACCCCAAAAACATAAATGTAATGGAATTACCTTTTGCACTTTTGTTCACATATGACTTTTTTTCGTGGGGCTGTCATATTTGTATTGTTGGTACTGTTGTTATGAAATCGTTAAAGTGGTGAACTTAATTCGATGATATCTCCGCGAAAAAAAAGATTTGTTAAATTTGAAAAATGCGTTGGAAAGGGCAGAAGCGGTACTTTGAGATGGTTAGATTCGTTTTTAGCAAAAAAAATATTTTGCGGTGTAATATAGCTTCTAAAACAGCGAAAATACGTGTTTTTCGCACTTTTAGGTTAGAATATCTTGAAAACGTGACGTGATAGAGCATTTCTGATGCCTGATTCATGTTCAACGCATCAAAAACCTTCGGAATACATGAATAGCGTTCTTGCGATAACTCAAAACTTTTTTTTTGCAGACCTATGTTTTTAATAAGTCTCTAAGTCTCTACACTATCCTTTTATTAGGTCAGCTTTGTAGATTACATCAATTTATATTAGATTTTATCCATTTTTATTTATTTTTAAATTGTTGGTCTATTTGATGTTTATGCTGTTTATATCCTTGTCAAATTTTCTGAACATTAAAAATGTATGAATTATAATTAAAAATTGTTTAAATCATAATTTTGTTTACATTTAGCATGCCTATTTTTTGTATTTAATTATACTTTTAGAAGGTCTACATTCTATATGTAATATGTCTTTCTTTATAGCTTCCACTAGAATTATTCTATTACAGAAAGTGGGAATCATAGAATATTAAATATTTTAATAGAATTTTTTCTAGTTTATTCTATAATTTTTAAACATTGTTTTTATGACATTACATTACGCTCTTTTTCAGACAGTGTTTTAAAAATGTTTGCTGACTATCAAATAAATTCCAGCCATCTGTCAACACGAGGGTTGTTTAAAAAGTCCGTGCAAAAATGAAAACCAGTTGATTATTTTTTAATAAATCTTTTTTATTTTTCAACATAGTCTAATTTTAGGCTTATACATTTTATCCAACGCTGCTCTATTTTGATGATCCTTTTCAAATAATAGAATTAGTCCAAGTCTGTAAAAGAGGCGTTCATTCCTGCAATCACCTCCTCGTTTGAATAAAATTTTCCTCGACAGCTATTTTTTAATAATAGGAAACAAATAATAGTCCGATGGAGTTAAGTTTGGAGAATAAGGGGCATGTGAAACGAGTTGGAATCCTATTTCCATCAATTTTGCGGCCATAACTGTTGAAGTGTAAGCAGGTGCGTTATGATGAAAAAGGACTTTTTTGTAGGCCGATTGTGGACGTTTTTCTTGTAATTTAGTTTTCAAATGATCCAATAACAATAAATAATATTCATCTGTAATGTTTTTACCCTTTTCTAATTAGTTGATGAGAATCATTCCTTGCGAATCCTGAAAGACAGTTGCCATCCTGGCCGAAGGAATGGTCTCTGCGTTTTTTGATGCAGATTTCACTTTGGCAACCCATTGTTTAGACTATTCTTTGGTCTTAGAAGTATAGTGTCGTATTCATGTTTCATCGATAATAATGAAACGACGCTTAAAGTCGTACAGATTTCTCTGGAACAGCTGCAAACCGTTCTTGCAACACTTCACACGATCTCGTTTTTGGTCAATCGTGAGCAATCTCGGTACACATTTAGCGGGTAACTTTTTGTCCAAATGTCCAAATGTTGGTGCAAAATATTATGTACTCATTCGCTCGAGATATCTACATCATTAGCAAACTCATGCACCTTTACTCTTTTGTCAGCCATCACCATATCATGGATTTTATCAATGATTTCTGGAATGGTGACCTCAACAGGGCGTCAAGAACGTTTATCGTATTTTGTGTTTATATGGCCACTCCAAAAATGTTGAAACCAACTTCTAAACTATTTTAATTGAAGATTGCACAATCATAATGTTTATGGAGTTTCTATTTAGTCTCCTGAGGCGTTTTGCTTTTAATAAAGTAATGTTTAATCAACACGCGAAATTCTTTTTCGTCCATTTCTTTACAACACTCGATTTCTTTGATTCAAACAAATATTAAACACAAAATATTAGATCGATCTTCCAAGATATGCTACTAATTGAAAATAACCTCTATACACAGCAGTAGCGCCATCTCTCTAACTTTGCACAGACTTTTTAAACAACCCTCGTATATTGATCTCAATATTATAATATCACCAGTTGAAGACAACGGTGAATTATCTAGAAAACTGATGTAAAATAATTTTTTATATTTATGATAAATTTTAGCGAGCCTAGGATAGTTCCTTGCGAGACGACGAATATGAATCTAGTTATGTATTTTTTGCGATTGTGAAATTTAATGAATTGCCTTCTATCAGTTAGGTAGCTGAACAAATCATTTGAAAGTTTACTTATCTCATACCTAAAATATTCAACTTTTTGAGTAAAATTTTATGGTCAACTGTGTCGAATGCCGTGAACAGCAATAACCTAGTTATTATGAAGTCTTTCACCCTTTGCACTCCAGTCTAGTAACTCATAGAGGATATCAATAACTCCAGCACTATATCGTTAGAGTAAAACACAGACTATTTCACTTACCCAACTGCTAAGAGCGCTGATTCAGTAAAACAACCGTGTCTACGTAGCCGCGACAGTGAATTGAATGTTAGCATCTTAACGTCGCAAATACGGCGTAAACAACGGAGTGCAAAGAGTTAATTGTTTGATTTATTACGTACGATAATGAATTTTTTATTTTTATTTTCTTTCTTAAACCGAACTTTTATTTAACTATAATAGCATTTTTGGATAAGTCTTTATACAGTCCAATATAAATCAATTTTAAAAATCTCTGCTCCATTTGAAATTAGAGATATCGAGCTATAGTTTGTCGGGGTAATGACCACCTGTTTTATATGTGAATGCTATTTCCACCGATAACGGTAAGGGCTAACTAACATTGATATTTCTTTAGCACTTGTGTATTGACGATAGAAGTTCTCTTTTTTTTCATTGAAAAAACATTGAAAATAATAACACTCTTTATATTTCACACTGATCTATTCCATTTATTGTACCGATTTTAGTTTTATGTGCTTTCTATTTATTTTGCTATTGATATATTTTTATTCAGTTTTAGTATCCTTTCATAGTTATTGAAATGTTTTATTTCATCTTTGATTTTAGCATCTTTAATTATCTTATTATCATGCTGATCATGATACAGCATACTAATTCTGGTTCATCAATAATTGCAATTGCGTTTCAATTTTGTTATTATATGCTTAGTAAGTATTGAATTTCTTATAAACTGATATAAATTATTGGAAATTTTAATGTATAAATAGTGTCGCTACTTGATTACTAACAAGGAAACTATCCCAGGTAAACCTTACCGCTATATCTTCATTTTTTTATATGTTGTAGTAAATCGAAAAATATTTGACCCGTGTCTTTCTGTTCATGTTAATTCGGTGATTTAAGAGGTGAAAATCACCTTTAAAGTTCACCCCCAAAAACGTTTTTTTTTAATTTCTCGGAAACTATTTCGAATTTCTCGGTGAAACAAAGTAAATATTATTTGCTATTCAAAAACAAGTATTTGTATATTATTTTCAACAATAAAGGTTCAATTTCCTTGTTTTTTTAGTTTTAAGGGTGATCTTTAAAGGTGGTTTTCACCCCTTAAATCGACAAATTAGCACGAACGAAAAGAGATGAATTATTAGTTATAGTAGAATATATTTCGCTTCATTATATTTACAACTAAACGCAATACTCTATGACCCAGAAAAAAACACTTCATGTTGATAGAGTGATCAAAAAGACGGCTGTCTCATATGTGAAAAAAATTGCTGCAATGATTGTACATGAGTTACGCGAAGAAAATTTGGCTGACAATAATCAAAGTATTGAATCAGAAAAGTTAAGAGAAGTGGAAATTTTCAAACGAGTTGATGTAAAAAAACCAACCGTCAGTAAGAAAAATAAGAAGGATAGATTAAAGTTTCCAAAAAATTAGTTGTACTGGGCTATTGAAGATTGGAAAAAAAGTACTTTTTCGGAACGTAACTAAATAGTAAATTAATTTATTTGAAAACGATGAGAGAATATGCATTGATGATTTAAAGGTACGAGAAATGGCCAACGATATCGAACAGCAACTGTGAAACGCGGTAGAGGAAACATGCTATGAAGACCTTGTTCTTGAAAATGTGTTGATCCAATCTTAAAAAGTGAAGGTACTATGGATTGTACTAAGTGTCAAGATATAATGTTATATGTAATGCTGGCTTGTGCACTTAAAAACATTCCACGAAGTTATTTCAGTAGCATAATGATTCAAAAGATCGATCAAAGTTTCTTCAACAAATTTTTTTTGAGAAAAAAGTCCGAGTTTTAGAGTGGCTAAATGAATCTCCGGACTTAAATCCTGAAAAATATTTATAGTAAGAATTAAAACTAAAATTAGGGATTAAAGTTTGTGTGAATGAAGCTGATTAATGGAAAAAAGTTTAAGAAGATTGGAAAGATCATTAATCTGACCAAATCTGTGCTTTAATCTGCTGCCATAATAGCTGCAAAGGGTATGAATACAAAATATTGATGGAAAAATGTTAAATTCTTACGTTTACTTATAATTAAAATAGTTTGTGCTAATATTCTTATGTTTTTTGTACGTACATGGAGTAATTTTTGTTTGGCCGAAATCAATAATCAATGACCATACAAATATTTATTTTTGTATAAAGTGTATAGTACAGAAAAGTTATAAAGTTATTTTCTTTACTTCAAGCTTTCCTTTACATGCTGAATCCACTGCATGATACATATATTTACCTCGTGTACTCGTATTTACTTTTTACATTTTTCGGCAACAGTTTCTGGTAAAACATACGAGTACATGGCATTCATTTGTTTTTATTCAAAGTTTGGTAAGATTTCAATAAAAGAAAATTAAAATAGTAAATTGGAAAGTTATAATAATAATAGTATTGGAATAAAATATATTGAAAAATACATGAAGTTCTCACAAAATATCATGATAATAATTATTTAGTAGTATTAATCACGAAAAAATAAACTTTAGAAAAACTGAATTCATTGGAATGATTATCAAACTTTAGTCTATATATTTGGCGTTGCAAGTATATACGAATAATCATATCCACGATTTTGAAATATACAGCAATGCGATTCTCAAAACGCTACTTACGACGCAATGAGCCACATCAATGTGGTGTTATCGAATGCTCATCGACAAAGACAAAACCCTCATAAAAACTTTCAAGAGAAACCAAAAACAAAACAAAGTATATATTTTATTACGTTAGCAATTTTTCATATTTAATAACACCTACCTGAGTCCTCAGCCAATCTCATGTTGATGAGGGTGCTGTAATTAAAACATTAATGACAATTTATTGTACGTACCTCAGATCGCTAAAACTGCAGAAAAAATTAATCAAAACGACGAACACAAGCAATTTCAAAGTTTCTTTCATGAACTGACCATTCACATGTCTAATGAATAAATGATCATTTCGACTGTTTCTAAATAAAGAAATGGGGAATCTGTACAGGAGCCAAGATGAATTCAGAATGAATGCAGTATGAATTACGATTATCAAACACTTTTTCACAATCAAGATGGTGTCTTTTTGCTGTTCCTGATACAAATATCTTGTAGCTTTAATATTTCGGTTTTAACTATCACTTTGATATTATTTTTTGTATATTTATTCTATTGTCATAGCGTAAATAAGTAGATCGTCTTAATAGAATGTGTCATACATATTGCATTTTTCATGTGAATTTATAGTAATCGTGAGAAAATATTATAACGATACTTAAAAAAATGAAATAGGAAACAGCTACAAAAAATATAAATATTGTAAATAATTCTCGGAATAACTGCCATGATGATTTAATTCTGTAATCACTTCAATTTCAAATATTTTCCTTACCTATACTGTTCGATTGATTAACTTAACAAAGATAAGAAATATTATTCATGCAAAATTACTATATCCGGTATGTATGCAAACATATTAAAACAATAAAAAATTATCGCTTGAATTATAAAATAGAAACTTACCAAAATGTATTCGTCGAAATTTAACCCGATACAGCTTGAACAATGCTGAACTCGACGTACATTTACCAGATCAACTACTGAGACATAGAAATTAAAAATGTTAGAAGTTACGAATGTTAATAGAGAACTGCGGCTTAAGATATAATATTTACGTATATGATTTATGATCTGCTATGGTTGAACTTAATTAAATGGTCATTTATATTTGACTATTTCAATTATACACTTCTTATAATTAATTTTGTAATTTCAGCAATGCATTACGCTTATAGAAAAATGAAGTAGTAAAATGAATATTACACTGTCAGTTAAATTATTGTCTTAAAGGGAGTGAGAAAACCATATCAACCAATAAACTTAGGAATTTATTTACGCAATGGTTGAAAAAGAAATTGAAAAAAATTTTTGGTCAAAAAATTTGAAGGAACGTGAAAAGATTGAAAAAAGGAAAAACTTAAAAATGCAATGGGCATTATAAAATCATACCACATTTTTCATTTGAAAAACTCTTAGTTAAATTTAGATCATTGAGAAGGTTATCGTGATATCTCATTTTCTATAGATGTTTTCAAAAAAAATTCATATCAATAGATAGTGGTATCTTCTATAACATATTAAAAATTCAGTAACCTCAGCTTCACTGATTGCGAGAAAAAAAATCTCAAAGTTGATTTGTTATACATGGCTTCTTCTGAGAAGCACTGGCACAGCAAGACGTATTCGTTTACAACTTGGAAACTTTTCTATAAATTTCAATGAAAAAATAGTATGTAATAAAATTATATACTCACATATATCTATTATATATCTATCATATAAAACAGTCAAAAATTTTGTTTACATCACCGTTTCAAAGATATTAGCTTTTAAAACAAACAATTTTTTGGATGGCCGAGGATCAAGCGGGCGCTAATGTAGAAATGTTGTAATAGTACCTAAAAAGAAAGTACTGCGCATTTGCAATAAAACGCGAAAATTTAAATGAGATAAAATAGACAGAGATACGAGGGGGGGTCAATAAGTCTTTACAAAATCCAAGAGATGGCGCTTGTCACGCTTAAATTATGATGTTTTTGGCAAGCAATACTACTAACTAGATATCATACAAAGCTTCAGCTCGATTCATGAAGTCGTTTTTTTGTGTGCATTGGTTGAACTAAAAGTTATTAGTTTATTTGAAAAATGGAAAAAACAGAGTTTCGAGCGGTGATAAAACATTTTCATTTGAAAGGCCTTACACCAAAAGAAATCACAGTTGATTTGAACGCCGTTCATGGCAAGTCTGCCCTGTATTTAAGACTGTTTATAACTGAGTAAATGAATTTCAACGCAGCCGTCAACAACAAAAGATGAACCTCGTTCAGGACGCCCCGTAAAAGTGAATTCGCCCGAAATGGTCAACAAAATCCACGATATGGTGTTGAGTGATAGAAGATTAAAATTGCGAGAATTAGTAGAGGCCACAGGGGTATCAAAGGGTACAATCATTTCAATTTTGCATGAAAAATTGGCGATGAAAAAAATATCAGCAAGATGGGTGCCGCGTTTGTTTACTGTTGAAAACAAACGAACCCGCGTGGTCACCTCTGAGGCTCTTTTGGCACGCATATGTCGTAATCCGGAAGTCTTTTGGCGTCGACTCGTAACTGTACACGAAACGTGGGTACACCACTACACTCCTGAAATCAAAGAACAGTCCAAACAATGGATTAACGCAGGAGAACCAGCCCCAAAGAAGGCAAAGACAGTAAAGACAGCTGGCAAGATTATGGCCACGGTTTTCTGGGATGCGTATGGAACCATCTACATCAACTACTTGGAAAAGGGCCATTCGATCACTGGACAATATTATGCGTCATTATTAGGTCAGCTGAAAGAAAAAATCAGAGAAAAACGTCCTCACTTGAACAAAAAAAATGCCTCTTTCTTCAAGACAATGCTCGAGTTCACACGTGTGCAGTTTCGATGGCAAAAATTAATGATTCAAAGTTTGAATTAATTGACCATCCACCATATTCACCTGATTTGGCTCCCAGTGATTTTTTCTTATATCCTAACCTCAAAAAATGGCTCGACGGACAACGATTCACGTCGAATGAAGAAGTCATCGCCGAAACAAATGCCTATTTTGAGGGTTTTTAGAAATCATATTTTCCTGATGACTTAAGAAAAACTGGAAGGCCGTTTAATAAAATGTATCGACCTTCAAGGAGATTATGTTGAAAAATAAAAAAAAATTACATACGCAAGACTTTTTTTTCCTTCTTTTTGTAAAGACTTATTGACCCTCCTCGTACATAGACATAAGTTTTCATGATGATCTTAATTATGATAAATTATTTATTTTGTTTGTATCTATACAAGTCGTAACCACATGTATGATGTGAAGATAAGAAATAATTAGGTGAACAACTTGAAAAAACTTAAAAATTTGCGTTATAATGGAATTAACTTTTTCTAGATGTTTAATAATAGTTCTTCTAAAGAATCTAGAGCTTTCGATATAATTTGATTAATTTTGCTAAACTTTTTCAAATAACATATTATTAATTGAGTATATACAATACTTGAGTATATATATACAGGGTGTCCCATTTTAAAGGAACCACCCCGAAATTTTCGACGGTTGGCATTGTACAAAAAAATTGTTCAGACAATAGTTGTTTGGGACAATGGGGGCAACCTTTCTGTGAAATCCGATTTGACCTTGAGATTTATTTTCAAGGTCATTTGAAGGTCAAAGTCATTTTTTGAATAGGAACCCATATTTTTTATCCCGGATTCGGAAAGAGTGGAAAATTCTACGTTTAAATAACGTATGATGTGTGGGGTGCGGTTAACCCCCCCCCCCCCAAGGTCATGTAGGGGTCAAATTTATGATTTTCTTCATCTATGCACCGGGATGATCGGGCAAGGGTAAGGTTAATAGTAATAACCCAATAACTCTAATACCCAATAACTCGATAACCCCAATAACCCAATAACCAAGAGATATTTTGAATAAGGACCCCCATTTTTTATCCCGGATTCGAAAAGAGCTGGAAATTCTACGTTTAGATAAAGTATTATGTAGGGAGAGCGGTACACCCCCTATCCCGCCGGAGCAAGGGTGAGGTTAATAAGGTATTGATTACCCAGCCAATGAAGGTAAGGTATTGATTACTCAGCCAGTTCAGGCAAGGAATTGATTACCCAGCCAAAGAAGGCAAGGTGGGAATGCTCAACCGATCAAGACAAGACGTTGACTACAGATAGAGTTATGGTCAAGATTGTAACACAAACATTTATCTCATAAGATGTTCAAAAAAAACCCCGTTCAAATTTATGCAGTGTTGAATTCTACGTTCAAAATTTTCAACTGTATACATCAAAACGTGACGCGGAATAGCTCTGCAAGCTTGTATGATACGTTGCATCACATCTTGCCGTGTTGTTGGTTGCTGTGCATAAACAACATTTTTCAAATAGCCCCATAAAAAGAAATCTGGACTTGTCAGATCTGGTGATCTTGGACACCACTCAGTAATGTCACTACCAATGCCTATCCATCGTCTTCGGTATCGTTGGTTCAAGAAGTGACGAACCATTAGTGAGCGATGACACGGTGCACCATCCTGTTGAAGCCATAATCGTCTTCTGGTTTCCAAGTCCACATCTTCCAATAATTCTGGTAATTCATTCTGCAGGAAATCAAGATATGTTGCGCCGTTGACATTCCCATCGAAAAAATAAGGTCCTGTCAGATAACCATTTATTATACCGCACCGAACTACGAGGCTCCATCTATGCTGATTATCAACATGACGTACCCAATGAGGGTTCTGGATAGACCAATAATGACTATTATTGCGATTGAGTTGCCCATTACCATGAAATGTTGCTTCGTCCGAAAACATGACGTATCTGAAAAATTCAGGATCTTCACGAATCCTTGCTTGTGCCCAATTGCGGAATTCGATTCTGCGGCGGAGATCATCTGGCATCAAAGCTTGAGTCAAAGTTATGTGATACGGATGAAATCTGTACAGCCGCAAAAATCTAGCGGCTGTTGATCTTGGGATTCCAGTACGTCTCTGAATTTCACGCAACGAGATATGATGATCCAAATCAACCATTGCTAAAACGACGAGAATTCGTGGATCATCGTTGTTCGGCATCATAATGCGACGACGATTTCTGCATATTCGGGGTCGAAGTCTCTCTCTTTGCTCGATGATTTCGATTCTCACGTGGTTCGGGTAGTGAAGCCTCCCTGGGTAATTTTGGCGGTAATACCTTGCCGCAGCACGATAACGGCCTTGACATGCCCCGAGAGACAACAGAATATCAACAATTTCATTTCTCGAATAATCCGGCATATTCCCTCCTTTTAAGTCGACTAAGAAAATTACACTTGAACTATCCTGAGAAGGACTGTTCGCGAATCACTAGTGTCATAAACAATACAAAAAAGTGTTATTAAACAATTTAGTTGAAACTTTGCAGGCTTGTCCGAAATCACACCAGAAAAAAGAATGGAAATAACATGTTATCTCACAAAATGGAAAATGAAACTTCTCATGAAGTCTTTGAATACATGAAGTCGACTTTGAAAATCAACCTGAAGTTTAAGCTCAAGGTCACTGTTGTTTGACCCTACAATTTTTTTGGGATATTGGGGTTATTGAATTATTGGGGTTATCGGGTTATTGGATTATTGGGTTATTTGGGTTATCGAGTTATTGGGTTATTACAATTAACCTTACTCTTGCCCGATCATCCCTGTGCATAGATGAAGAAAATCATAAATTTGACCCCTACATGACCTTGGGGGGGGGGGGGGGGGGGTTAACCGCTCCCCACACATAATACGTTATCTGAACGTAGAATTTTCTGTTCTTTCTGAATCCGAGATCAAAAATATGGGTTCCTATTCAAAAAATGACTTTGACGTTTAAATGACCTTGCAAATGAATCTCAAGGTCAAATCGGATTTCACAGAAAGGTTACCCCCATTGTCCCAAACAACTGTTGTCTGAACAATTTTTTTGTACAACGCCAACCATCGAAAATTTCGGGGTGGTTCCTTTAAAATGGGACACCCTGTATACAATATATATATACTCTTAGAGGTTTCTTTTCTATTTTTTATAATTGATAATATATTCAATTTTTTATATTTTCGGGGAATGAACTCACCCCGACTAAAGCTTAAGGACAGATTCTGGAGAATACAGTGTTAATAGTGTAATCAGTGAGCATTGTTGAACTACTAATAGGATGGGGCTCAAATCCAGTGTAGCCGGCATAAGAGGCTGTCCCGTACAGTGGTATAATATTAGCTACAAATCTTGCCTCTTCCAGTAGTGTCGACTAGTGAAAGGGGAGGGTATCAACATTTATAGTAATGGTTATATAAGTATAATTTTTGTTGCATAACAATCCCACTGGACTGACGGGGTGCTCTGGACTAAAGAGACCGAAGAAAGACGAAGACAGAAGCGATCTCGCCAAGTTAAGATGAGTTATTTTATCCACCACGCGATATACACACTAAATACATTATTAAAAAGCATGATCAACACTACAAATAAAAATTGTAGACTTCTTAATAATTATAATAATAATATTAATAATAATAAAAATAATAATGGGGAATGAACGAAATGAATCGACGTGGACGACTACTGCTGGAAATGGCCGCAAGGCTCGACCTAGCAGTGGTAAATACGGAATATACGCCGACATATAGACGGCCAGAAGTCAGAGACTCCATCCCTGACGTAATGATGACGTCGGACAGAATCCTGCCACGGCTGAGGGGGTAGCGGGTGATCGAAGACTATATAGTCAGCGATCACCAGTACATCGCATTTAAAGTGGTGGAACGGACGGAAATGAGACAAAGAGAACCCACCAACCCCCGCGGTGGAACCTACATAAATTCGACGAACGAAAATTTTCAGAGGAGTTAATAGCAGCACCAGCTCCAGAGGTGAAAATTTCCCCCGAGCTGACAGGCCATCGAAGAGCGGAAAGACTGACAGATGAGACGGCCAAGCTAATAGACGCTTGTGCAGAAACACAATGCCGAAACATCGACAGATACAAAAAAGACAACCACAATACTGGTGGACGAACGAGATAACCGAGTTACGTAGGATATACTTCGCAAATCGACGACGAGTGACAAGGGCTGGGGGCGGACCCGAAAGGGAAAATGTCCAGGTCATGTACAAAACAGCACGAAATCGCTGACGAAAGCAATACGGGACAGTAAAACGCGATGCTAAAAAAAGCTCTGCGAGGAGGTGAACGAGGATCCCTGGGATACCGAGTACAAAATTGTGACCGGCAAACTAGGTGCTCGAGTCCCACCGGAGTTCAAATATGCCGAAACAACAGGACGGAATGTTGACGGATTGTTTCTGGCGCATCCGATTAGGACGAACGTGACGGACGACATGGGCGCACCGGTGCCTCCCGCCTTTATCGCTGAGGAGCTCATCAGAACAACGAATGCGATAAAGACGGAGTACCGTCCGAGATCCTCCGGCTCGTGGCTCGTCTACGGTCGGAGATACTTCTCGACTTGTACAACACATGCTTAACGACAGAAACGTTCAGCGACCGGTAGAAAGAGGCAAGGCTAGTTCTTATCACAAAAGATAGGAGCGATCCTGGCACGTATTCCACTTACCGACCGTTGAGTTTACTTGACACGACTGGTAAACTCTTTGAACATATACGGAAAGGTCCCCCGAGCTGGCGCAGCTGACGTTGAACCAGACCATGAGACGAGTTGAACGATGGATGACAGACCACGAACTGCAACTCGCAACAGAAAAGACGGAACTGACGTTTCTCACGAGAAGACGCATACAAACGATACTAAACATGAGGGTGGGGACATATGAGATGGAGATCAAGAGGGAAGTAAAGTACCTTGGGGTAACCCTCGATATACGAAGATGACCTTCTGCCCTCATATACAGAAGATAACCAACCCGGAAAACGGTAGAGAGAATAGCATCCTTGAGTTGCCTGATGGCAAATACGACGAGACCGAGATCGGGGAAACGTCGACTGTTAATGGCGACAGCTTACTCGATCCTCCTATACAGCGCGGAAGTATAGGCAGACGCCCTGAAAACAAAAAAATACTGTAAGACGATGATGATAGTCCAGAGACAAGGCGCACTGCGAAACGCTTGCTCCTACCGAACAGTTTCAGCGCAGGCTGTTTTAGTGGCGGCTGATATAATATCAGTGGATCTTCTGTCCTTTGAACGCAAAAGGATCTAAGGAGCAGCGCGGACATAGGACGAAAGACTGCAGCAATCGCCGAGCGTGACAGGACAATTGATATATGGTAAGGCCGATGGATAGAAGAACGAGGTGGTAACAAGACGAGACGTCTGATACAGGACTTGAGGCTGTGGTTCGGAAGGAAATTTGACGATGTAAATGTTTACGTCACTCAGCTCTTTACAGGTCACGGATTCTTCCGACGGTACCTTCACAATATGAACAGAGCATGAACACCCGATAGTACCGTGAACACGAACGAGACGATGTGGAACACACGTTTTTCGCGTGTGGCCGCTGGACAAGGCTCAGACAAGAACTAGAGACAACGATCGGCAGCAACATACTCAAAAACATTGCGGAGGTGATGCTGCATGAACTCGAATGGTGGCGCTTAGTCGCTACCTATACGGAAACCATACTGAGACGTAAGAACGCAGACGACTGCTTGACAGATGACTGAGCAGACGGAGTGATGCAACGTAACGAGATACGGAGGAACGATACGAATGGACGAACACAGACAGAACCCCCAATCAGAAGTAATATCAACATAGTCCTTGGCCGGGGGAAGAACATCAAGGAGTTGGCGGTTTAGTGGGCCTGCTTTTCTGGGAGTCCCACATAACCCCTTAGTCAGCAAGACTAAAGGGAATCCGGAAAAAGGATTCCGCAACTCTTCCTAAAAAATAATATTAATAATAATAATAATAATTAGCTTATTAACCATATTATTTACAGGATTTGATTCTGAAACTCAAATTTCTTTACCCTACGAGCTCTGTAACATGGAAAATTTGTAACTGTATACCCATGATTCCCAGGTTTCATTAACCCATGTTTTCTGTTATATGGAAGACTATAATCTCAAACGCTCATATCCGAAATATTTTTTAACACAAAAATCCTATGACCTAGTGGTTATAACTTTAAATCCTCAAATCTAGTATTCCTGAACCTATGAATCCTATCATATAAAAGACTGTAACGTATAACGCAACCCTACTTTTATTTACCTACAAGCTCTATAACCTGAAAACTTCAATCTGAAACCCTTAAGCCCCACTTTCATTAACCCGCGAATCTTGTAATGTGGGAGGTCTTATACCTTTAATCACCTATTTTCTTTAATCTAAAGCTAAGTTCTCAAACCCTTAAGCCTTGTTTCTCTTATCCATGGAATTTGTACCCCGAGAGTTTACAATCCTCGTAATTTATATTTCATGAGAATTTAATTCTCAAAGTGAATTTGTTCTAAATGTACTTAATTATGATGTCAAATTAAGATGTCAAAATCTATTTTTGAAAAACAACGAATTTACAATGTAATATTTAACCTATCTTAATTTAATTTATCTCGTAATATTGCACTTTTGGATTAAGATTATTCAAAATCCTGACGTCATAGAGTGATTCTACGGTTGATTCGAATTCTACGCAAAAAATAAACTTTAGGAATAACCCTCGGCTGTTTTTAAACAAAACAGCAGATCTGTGCAATATATTATATAAAAAACATTACTTTTTTCGATGTTATTAGTGTGCACGCGTATTTCTTGATATTTTACGTTTTCAAGATAGGATTATTTTATCAAATTGGTGGTGTTCACATTGCCGCGTGCAGATCTTAGTAGATCCTTCTACCCTTAGTATATAATAGGTTACACCTAGTGCACACCGAGGTTGCTAGGATCTGCTATAATCTGGACATAATAAGACTAATTTAGCTTGTTTTGTGGTTTCATAATCGAGTTCGTTAACACTTTGAATGGACAGTCTGAATCTCTGTACTTACTCGTTATGTACGTTTCCGGAAACAAATATTGTTTCAACTTCTCCCAAAGTCCCTTTAATAATTTAACTAATTATGTTGTAAAGTTATTCACTGCTCACTTCAAAAGATATCGTAGGAATGATTTTCACGTCTAGAATTCTCCTTCTTATATTTTTGTGTTAATTTTTCCAAAGTAAAGGGTGATTCGATGATTCGCGCTAAAGGATCTACGTCGTACGCGAGAGGAACGATGGTCAATTCTAGCAAGATCAAATCACCTCCAGATTGCTTGAACCTTTGCCAATATATCTGTGAAAGCCATCTTGAACCCGAATTATTATTATTATTATTATTTATTATTGGCGCTGCAGCACCTCATCTTATATTCGTATCCCTACCTACTATTTTAATGACCCGCCTTTTTCAATCAATCGCTACACTATTTTTTTAACATCCCCATTCACTGTATTACAATTTGATATGTGATCATATGAAATAGACAGAAGGCTGTCGTATTCTCTGAAAAGTTCTCTTTAGCCTCCATCTCGAATCTTACGTCTACTGGGGCATTTTCGAGAGATTAATTTTGCTCGGAGTAGTCATTCACTATGAGTGGCACTTTCTCGATGAAATTTTTCTTGTTCAATACAAGCTACGTATCTTTAATATAGCAAGCATTTTGAAAATTCATAAACATATAAAGCATGTAGAGCGTAATAATTTTGATCAATGTTAAGATTAAGAATTCTATATAGGTAGTTCTGCATATCAGGAATAGTTTGACGCTGTTAATTTAGCAGTAATCAAATTAATTGGTATTGACAGATATCTCATATTTTTATTTAGTTTAGAAGGCCAAGAAGACATATGTGGTTTTTTCATCTGATTGAATGTGTTTTGACTGTTCAGAAATGTTTCGAAGTCGTTGGTAACTATGGGTGAACAAGATTTTACAGTTTCATATTCACTATCAGACAGACTTAATACTTCTCATTATGTATATCCACTTAAAGAGCGTCTTAAATTTCTTGCAGAACAGTAGCTGATTGAAGTCGTTTGACATAAAATTCGACGTCGAAACTTTCAAAGCTGTACGAGTATGTTCTGAGAGGTACAATATTTATGAAATCGAAAAACTTTAAAATACAATATCTCAAAGAGAAATAATAAGCTATTTGAGCAAACTCAACGGCATTTGAAAGGATTAGGCTGCTACTTTAAGATGTCGTTTATAGTTTTTTGTGTATAGAGAATGTCGTAGTGCTATATAACCTCAAATACAGGCAAAAATCGCTATTTTCGTACTTTTAGGTTAGGATATCTCAAAGTCCTGACGTGTTGGAGAAATTCCGAGGCCGAATTCGGTTTCAGCGCCAAAAATTCTTCGGGGAACCATGTATGGTTTGCTTGTGCAAAAATCTTGTCGGACTGTGTTATTTATAACGAAAATAACAATTTTTATTTTTTATAAATATTCGGTCAAACCAAAATTGCTCGATATACATACACAAAACATAACAACATTAGTTACAAACTATTTTAATTATAAGTAAATTAACATTTTGTTATCAATATTTCGTAGCCATACCTTTTGCAGCTATTATGGAGGTTGAAGAAGCTGTGATCGATCTTTTGAATTATTATCTTACTCAAATTTCTCGCGGAATGTGTTTAAGTGCACAAGCCAGTATTACATATAACATTATATCTCGACATTTAGTAAAATCCATAGTACCTTCACTTTTCAAGATTGGATCAACATATTTTTAAGAACAAGGTCTCCATAGCACAATGCTTCCTCCACTGTGTTTCACAATTGCTGTTTGATATCGTGGATTATTTCTCATACTTTTAGATCATTAAACGCATATTCTCTCATCGTTTTCAAATAAATTAATTTTAATTACGTTGCAAAAAAGCACTTTTTCCAATCTTCAATAGCCCGGTACAACTAATTTTTTGGAAACTTTAATTTATCCTTCTTATATTTATTGCTGAAGGTTGGTTTTTTCACATTAATACATTTAAAAAGTTCTCCTTCTCTCAGTCTTTTGACTCAGTACTTTGATTATTGTCAGACAAATTTTCTTCACTTAACTCACGTGCAATGATTGCAGCAACTTTTTTCACATCTAAGACATTCATCCTTTTGATCACTCTATCACATGAACAGAAAATTCTACGTTTAGATGATGTACCATGCGTGGGGTCTGATAGATCCCCTGGTCAATTTTATTTTTCTCATTCAAAACTTCATTTTTGACCTCAGATCCGGAAAGAGTGAATTATTTTATGTCCAAATGGTTCATTTCTTTTGTTAGTCCATTAGATTCTTCAAGATCATGCCAGAGTTATTACTATTTTTTCTATGAAAATCGTATTTTTTATTTATTTTGGTGAGATTGATTTACCATATTCAAGTAATTTTCAGAACAAAACCAAACATAAAATGATTATGGATGGTCTACAGGATCCCAAAATTTTTATTAATTTAAATGTAAGTGTTCCTACTATTTTCGTGTGCAGGATATAATAAAAATAAAATAAAAATTTCACCATTAACATTTCAAAAAAAAGTTATTCCACTTCGATGGAGACTTATTATGATGACCTTGCCACACTTCAAGGTTTTTTCAAAACAACTTTGTTTTCAAAAAGAGCAAGAATTTTAAGATTTGATATAGTATTATTTAACAATCGCTTTAACTTTTCAAGGTCACATAGAAGTCAAAAGAAATTTTTTCAATTCCAAATTAAGATAATCAAAAAGCAAAAATAATTTTCGTATTGAACAAAATGTATTTATCTTTTAATGAATAGAATAAAAAAAATCTTATAAGGTAGAGTTTTATATTGGATAAAATTATTTATTTTCAAATTTAAAATTATTATTGATATTATTTATTTTCAATATGAACTACAAATGATTCATTAGTTTAATTACAATAAGTTTTCAATTGGTTCTTCGTTATTTTGAATGTACACTTGCAATCTGGGACAAAAATTGTTCATAACAGCTCTGATTCCTTATGATATAACTACTACACAAGCTATTCTGATTCTTTCTATCATATCTATTCTAGTGATAGGTGCATTCTCATAAACAACGTTTTTGCAATATCTTTAGAAATAATTATCTGATGGATCGAGATCAGGAAATCTTTGAGGTCATTATATACAAAAAATTACTTTGGAAATGACTCTCAGTTGGACAAGAACAATCACTGCCCCTTATTTTACAGATTTGTGTTATTTTTTTATTTTTACAAAAAAAATTTTTCAAGATTTAAATTAGCTTTTTGGTAAGATTTATCAAGATGATAGCACAGACTTCTTAACCTTTAGACGGCGGGAAAACCACTATAGTGCGTTAAATAATTTCTTAAGTTAGTCTGTAAAATAGGTTAATTCTGGGGTTTTTGGGCATACTGATTACGAATTTGATGTCATAAGTCAAAAATTACGAAACAACCATAAACCAACCCTAAAATCCTAAAATAAGGATAAACTATGCTTTTAGTCGTGAAAATAAACTTTCTATAGTAAGGGAGTATGAATATAGTTTTCTGAGGTATTTTTCAACGTTGAATCGAATTCCAAGGTCAAAATTACGAAAAAACCATAAAATACTCGAGGGTACTAGCTCCCTGTGCCAAATAAAACAATTTTTCAAAGTATCAAAATTAGCATCACCACTGAGGATGGGAAAACCACTTTAGTGGCTCGACCATCGATCGCTACTTCACACATGAGTATTCTCTGATATTAGAGACACATATTATGCGTTTTCTATAGAAAATACTAAGCAGCTAAAAATTCTAAATCGTCCTCTAAAGGTTAATAATAACTTATTATATTATTTGAAATTTTTTGAAAAATCTCTAATTCTAATGTCAAACAATTAATTCATTTCATATCTTATTAAAAAGAATCAACGTCATTTGCATTTTAATTATTATTAACAGATAAAGTGCTATTGTTAGTTTCAAATAGCGTTATTGCATAATAAATAAATTTGCGGTTTCAAGGCAAAACCTTATTGTTATGTCAAGGGCAAAATCATCATAGAATGCCCGCTGGAAGTCAAACAATTTGAATGTTATTCTGAATATTAAAAGATTGGGATAATACACACACACGCAGAATTACAGCATTGCACATATACAGCACTTACACATAAAATCCGAGCATAAGCCTATAGCAGATACAGATCCATATGAATTCTATATATACGCCATTATATTACGTATTAAAAATACAAAATGTCATAACTCCACTATACCGGTTTGTAGTGTAGTGTTTGTATATCCGGTAAGAAATATATACAAATCGGTCAACGAAGATTTTAGTACAACCATGTCTCATCTAAGAGAAAAAAATAACTATAAGGTACTAATAAGAAGAGAGCAACAGCCCTCCTTCCGAAAACAGAGCTATAAAGGTAAGTATCGCTGATAATAGGAGCACGATTGATCAGACAGTGAAGTCGAGAGCCACACTATTAAACCAAACTCGGAGGAGAAACAAGACAGCGAGAAGGTTACCTGCTCAAGCATAAGCAGAAATCCCTAGAGAACCGCCTAGATATGAAACGAGAACTCTACCACAAAGTCAACGTGACAACGACTGAGAGATAGTCAAAAAACAGAGAATGAAAACCAGGAGAAAATAACAGCAACCGATGCAGATACCAGGTACTAGACAGAAATTTCTTAGATCAAGACCAGAAGCAGTGCTGATAAAAGTGAGCGAATACAATAAAATATCCTGCCACGAAATGCCGAGTAATAAAGCAGAAGGCTAGTATGGAGGAGGTGGGTTCCAAGGTTGACAAAGTGCGCCAAACAAGAGATGGAAACTTTTTCATAGAGCTATTGAAGAGTACTATAAGAAACCCTTGTAGAAGTTACTCAGAAGCAGATAGATGGGAAGTCACTCAGGGCAGGGCCGAGAGAATCGTGGATTGCATCGGTAACAGCTCCATGAGCCATAACAATGACTAAGGTGCTTAGACTAGGCAAGAATAAATTTGGCTAAGTAAATGGTAGAGCTGGTCATGTAAAGAAGAATCCGTCAACAAATGCTTTAAGTACCTGGAATATGACATTTAGCCCAAGAATATCTGAAGAATATTAAGGAGAAGCTATGCTATAGTTGCAAAGAGCCGAGGCATTTAGTTATTAGGATGCAAGGAGTCATAAGTGTTTAGCTTGTTAAGCAAAAGAAAAGCCTCGCAACTACAGAACTAGAGATGCTACATACTTAATCCAAGATTAAGGACTTATTTTTAGATAATTTTCTTATAATTTCTTTTAGAAAATATTCTTATGACTGTCTCAATAATACATGAATAATATTTTGTGATAAAGTAAATTTAACCGTTTCCGATCACCATAGACACCGATTGATAGATAAATCAATGGTTTTGCTGCGTGTACTATTGAGTTTTATAGGAAGTAACTATCTCAAATCTCCTCCTAAAGTAATAGTTTTTCCACCAAATAAAATTTCATTGTTCATTATATTACGTAATTGTTCTTACGCACTACTCGTGTGCGTTTATATAAAACTTAATTTATATAAGATGATATTCAAATGATTGTACACAATGTAAATTAAATGTGAACTTTAATTACACAAAAATGCATACAACTGAGGTAGAACCAAACTCGTCGATGGTGTCATCTATTAAACTAGACGTACACTTTTCACAAGATTTTTACGTGCAATGGTAGCGATGGTAAATGTTAAAGCGCGTGTGGGCACTTGCAGGAATCCGGGCATCGATATAGGCACAAATGAATATTTGAAATAAACGTTATATTGAAAAAGTCTTTATTTCAAAATGACGGAGCTCCTGAGAGACGTCGTTATGCTATGATAGTTTATACAAGAATAACCGCTGTCCCATGATGGGCTCCCATATTTATAACAGTTGCTAGGCGGTAGTTTTCTTTATTTTTTAGGGCAGCTTTATCTTGGAATGCGCAGGAACTAATATTACATACGGGGTTATAGATATGAGGCTATTACTATAGGCGACGTTTCTGAATATGTACGTAGGAACAGTTAAAGCGCAAGAAAAATAAATTCGGCCTATCTTTTATCATAGCTAGCTATCATATATGTATATGCATAGGTGTAGGGCTCGCGGGAATGAGTGTACTGTCTTGCTCGACAATGGCTCTTAGTTAACTGAACTAGCCAGAGTCACGGTGGTAGCCTGGCTCCCTTGTTTTTTGAAATCGGAAAAGTGGGACAGAAAAACTCAAAACAAGCGTCAATCCGACTCGCGCATCAGACTACATAAGAAAAGAACGAAGGAAAATAAGGTTCACCTAAACGAGCATAGCCTCCTGCAGGAATCATGAAAAACACATGTGATTAAGGCCACGCAAGTCTACGTGAAATTTGAACCGCGACCGGGGAAACAGCTATTTTCTTGTGGACTGCACCTTTCGAACTGTAATAAATCAAGCACGCGTTGACGCTTGGTCTGATTCACATTCCAAGCAATAATACATAAATATCAATATACAGGCACAAAATATAAGTATATAAGCATATTGTAAATTGTTAATATAAAATGACGCGAACAAATGAAATTTTGGTCATTAATTTCTTGACATTGTACAGCAACGTTCTATCTACTACTTCAATAGCTTATCTTGGAGCCATAGGAGCTTTGGTCCATACAAAATCTCTACTTCTTTTAAAGAAACAGCTTTTTTTGATTCTAATTTTACATTTGATGATAAATCTGACAATAGAGGTACATGTAATTTATGTGCAGTTTTACTTTCAGGAAATCGTGTAACTGCTACTTCAGTAAATGACATAGTACATACGTTTTTGTTATTATTTTTGAAAAGATACCAAAGGCTATTGTATAAAAAAGTTTTACCAAAACGACCTGGACTATCTATAAAGAAACACTTAGTCTTTTTCTGCATTTTAACATTTAAATTATTATCATTTAAAATAACATTTATAATTTCTTCAACTATTCCTTTTTGATTTTTAATTAAGTCTGGTATCGTTCATTACCAATAACTAAATGAGTGCCTAAAATTTCATTATCATATAAACTTTTATTGATTTTTTGTAATCAGTTTTAAAGTTGTGTAAATTTAATACTTTTATCTGTCAAGTTAAATTTAGTAATCAATAAGTGTTTTAGAATAACTTTCATTTTTATTGAATTGTCCATTAATTATTAAATAATCCATTAATATCGATACTTGTAAGCCTATTGTATTATTTATTTCTGTTTCGTCCATATTAATAGGATCTGTGCGAATGATAATAACTTCTCTCTCTTCTCGATGATCACCATCTCTCTTTTTTTTGTCGGCTACGAACTATACACTTCTTTTTTCAAAAGGTACCCTGTTCATATTTTTTCGTTTTGTGGTGGACTCGTGGTCCATCCATTCTCTCTAGATGGTGTCGGTCATCCACAAGCAGCGAGAAATTCGTTCATTGAATATAAGCCCGTACAAATACTCTGAGCATATGAGGCAGGTGTTACCGACCGTCAAGCTTCACTGACGAGTCTAGCCGGTAACACCGGGACAAAACGCTTCCGCCTTACCAATCGCATTCTTCTTCCCACCTTACGAGTGTGAACCTGATTAACTCACACTCGTGCAACGTTTTACGATCTCTCGTCCCATTTCACATTAAAACCCCTTCGACAAACGGAATCAAACAGCCAAAATTTCAAATAAAAACTGCTCCGTTTCATTTTAACTTTAATCCAATTAATATCTTCAAATTGCTCATGTCCCCAATCTCTCGTCTTTTGGCGCTCATGCTCCCGTCGCATTCTCAACCAATCATGCTCCGAATAGATGCTCACTAACGTAACTGCGTCTTAAGAACTAGCACTCTTTCAAAATCGGAAAAGGAAAAGGAAAAAAATAAAGGATAACGATAGATCCACATACATTAATATTTATTGATGATTAAAAATAGAACCTGCACCAATTTTATCAAAAAATATTCTAATGTCAAAATGTATCGAAAAAAATCCAAAAGATTAATTCAACCTACGATCGATAAAGCTATTATACTATTATACAACACTAAACTCTACCTACTCAATAATTCTATGATACACTATAGAAGTATAGAAGGCACGTATCAGTCCCTAGCTATGTGGGAGTTTAGTGGATGCATGTATGTTGGGCTGAGAGAGTTGCGAGAATGTATATAAGTAATATGTTTAACCCATTAAAGCCCACGCTAAGACTGGTTGAGATAGCGACAAACAAACTGTGCTATCTTTTGCATAAGTGAAAAATAAAATATACGTATTTTTTTTTATGTTATTTTCAATTGTTTATAACAAATTATTTAAACAAATTACAAAAAAATTCATAATTATCAAAATCTAAATGCGGGAATCGATTCTGGAGGTGAAATCAAGACGAAAACCTATATAACACTTTTTTGTCAGAATTCAATTTGTTAGTGTAACGTAGGAATAAACAATTGCATGTTGGGGAGAAAAAGTGACCATGTCAAGTCCCAAGCAAAATCTATCTGGAATAGCAAAAAATAAACTGTGCTATCCTTTGCATAAGTGAAAAATAAAATATATATATTTTTTCTTATGTCATTTGCAATTGTTTATAACAAATTATTTAAACAAATTACAAAAAAATTCATAATTTTCAAAATCTGAATGCGGAAATCGATTCGGGGGATAAAATTGAGATGAAAACCTATATAACACTTTTTTGTCAGAGTTCAATTTGATATCTTTATGTAGAAATAAACTATTGACAAATAAGTGTTTTCATTCTCACACATGGTATCTGGAATCATATCAGTATTTTTTACTGATAAATTTTGAGATCTTATACTGTAATTGGATAAGTTTATTTCATTTCGTAAATCCTTCCGTGTTAGAGATCACGTTTGAGTGGCGGGCTAACGGTTGAAAACATTTATACATTGGATCTATTCTTTGAAATAATAATTTCGGAAAACTTTTAGTTTTTATTTTGTTCTAAATTGGTAACGTTACTGATAATGCCGAGACGGAGAATTAGCGATCTACCAAATTTAGTTGAAGATTCTGATAGTGATGAAGGTCAACATATTGATATAGCATTCATTCCTAATGAATATGAAAGTTCAGATGGAGATTCGGACGGTGATCCAAATGAAGATACATTATCAAATGAATTACCATCAGGTTCTTACGAACATGTTAAAAGTACATACACAAGTACTCAGAAATTGTTGGAACCGAATCATAAGTACAGTTGGAAAAATGATGCTTTGAATGATATTTCTCCGCATGTCGAGAGCAACTTCAATATTTCACCTATTTCATCATTGCAATCCAAAAATGCTTTTGAGTTGTTTGAGGTTTTCTTTTCGAAATCAATGAAAAACCATATCATTGAAGCCACTTCTGAAAATCATTTTGATTTATGTATGGATGATCTAGAAAAATTTATTACAATCATAATGATTACTATCTTCAATTCTAGAAAAAGTATTCGTGATTACTGGTCAAAAAAGCGAATACTTCAGTGTCCAGTAATTGCGGAACTTATGTCTAGAAATAATTTCGTTGCCATAAAAAAGAACATACGATTCTATAAACTTCAAGAAACTGATCAAAATGATAAAGTCTGGAAGGTTAGAACTCTGTATGATATGTTTCGTGAGAATTGTATGCAATTTGGTTTCTTTGACTATAATTTATCAATAGATGAGATAATGGTAAAATACTTTGGTAGGTTTGGTATCAAGCAATGTATAAGGAATAAACCCATTAGATTTGGAATAAAAGAATGGGCAGTCTGTTCTTCTGATGGGTATATATATGATCTTGATATTTACACTGGTAAATCAGGAATCGATGAACGAAATCCTTTAGTTGCCGTTGGTTTAGGGTCTAGAGTGGTGATAAAGTTACTTTCGAATTTATTAGAAAAAACACAGAGAGAAGAACTGAAAAAGTATCATATTTATTTTGACAACTTTTTCACAAACCCAGATCTTATGATTCATTTGAAAAAAAATGGTTTATCGGCGACAGGAACTGTTCGGCATAATCGTGTGAAAGTGAAAGTCGAAATGCCAAAAAAAGCTAAAAGAGGATACACTATTTCAATGCATGAAGTGAATTCAAAATTGAATTATATTACAGTTATGGACTCAAAGCCAGTATCGATTCTCTCTTCGAAATATGGAAATGAACCAAAAGTTGAAATGCAGAGATGGCAGGAATCATCGAAAAAATCTATTCTTTTTCCTCATTGTTTCTCTATGTATAATGAACACATGGGTGGCGTCGATCTACATGATCAACACTGTAATGCTTTGATGCCTACAATTCGAAGTAAGAAATGGACATGGTGCCTTGTATTACGGCTCATCCAAGCATCCTTAGCAAACGCTACAGTGATTTACAATAAGTTACATCCAGACGAAAGAAAAGGTTCCAAAGATATTGTTCAAGAAGTTTGTGAATATTATATTGACAAGTTATCTTCCAAACGTCCCCCCAAACGACAGAAACAGAGTGAAACTTCATCCCAAGAACACGTGATGAAACATGGGAGTCTTAGGAAATGTGGAATTTCAACATGTCGGACAAGAACGGAATGGTATTGTGAGAAATGTTCTATGCCTGTTTGCAAAAGTCATAAAGAAGGACATGGCAATGAACAATAATTCAATCCCACCGATTATATTTACAATAATTCATGCCAATATTGATGGGTAAATACAATAATTAGCTTCATTTTATACGATTTTTTGAAACACTCTCAGGAGGCCGAATGTTTCTTCCTTCATTACAATAACTAATTGGCCTCTGACAGAAAAGTGTTATATAGGTTTTCGTCTAAACTTTACCCCCAGAATCGATTTCCGCATTCAGATTTTGAAAATTATAAATTTTTTTATAATTTGTTTAAATAGTTTGTTATAAACAATTGCAAATGACATAAGAAAAAATATATATATTTTATTTTTCACTTATGCAAAGGATAGCACAGTTTATTTTTTGCTATTCCAGATAGATTTTGCTTGGGACTTGACATGGTCACTTTTTCTCCCCAACATGCAATAGTTTATTCCTACGTTACACTAACAAATTGAATTCTGACAAAAAAGTGTTATATAGGTTTTCGTCTTGATTTCACCTCCAGAATCGATTCCCGCATTTAGATTTTGATAATTATGAATTTTTTTGTAATTTGTTTAAATAATTTGTTATAAACAATTGAAAATAACATAAAAAAAAATACGTATATTTTATTTTTCACTTATGCAAAAGATAGCACAGTTTGTTTGTCGCTATCTCAACCAGTCTTAGCGTGGGCTTTAATGGGTTAATATCGTGTGCTTTCTGATGCTTTGTTAAAAACACTCGTAAATATTCTTTAAATTTAACGGGCTTAATATTCTGATAATTAGTTTCCGTTGCTCACAAATTTTGTAATTTACAATGTACAAAAGATAAAAAATCTATTTTCCTCCATTTTATTTTATTAACTTTCTCTCTTAAAACAACAGTATTAATGTCAATATCACAAATGGATATAAAATTTAGGATTTGTGCTGATAATTTCAAAACATAACGTCTTATGATTTATTAACGGCATATTTCCATTCTTGTAGATTATTGTCCATGTCAATTATTAATAAATTGAATTTACTGCTGAAATATAAATCACACACTCCTAGATATATAATAAAAATATTTCAAAGTATACAAAAATTCAAAATTTCGCATTTTTTTTTATTATGAACCAATCATAACGCTGAATATCGGTGATTCATTATTTTTTTAAGATGCAAGAAGGGTCGTCAAGCGCTCTTCCCGCACTTATCTTTCATTAGTACTATTATGTATTCAGTTTCATGTATTTATTATTTATAAGTGAAATTGAAAATTCTAAAATACACCATATACATCAAACAATTCTGTTTTGACATGACATCCGTCGATACAAATTGGTAAATAAAAATTCAATTAAAATGATATGTATTAAATTACATTCGTAATTTAAAATCTAATAATATAGCAGATTTTTAGATGTTTAATATTGGTTATGGGAACCGCACTAAGTTCATTTCTCCTTTGTTATTTTCGAAATAAATTGAACCGTTCGTTGCAATAATTATATTTTCTTTATTTTTTAACATGTGACGCAGCTGATAGCCCTGTGCGCGGACTCTTCTCGCACGGACGGAGCGACATGAGAAGGTGCACCCGATGAAGAGAACCGGAAAGTGAAAATCTGGAAGCACAAGGTGCGGAGATAGCTGCCACCGCTGCTGGCGACGATCAACTTCAACCATAGCAGACACTTTTATTTGCACCACGAGGCCACATCGCCATAGTCGCATGCCAACCACTCCTAGGCAGGCCACCATCGTCACCATATGAGGGGTTTAGCCAGCGGATCTGCGATTCCGCCGCCGCAGTCGTCTCTCCGCCTGCGAACCGCGGCCGCCGGCAACACACGGTGAGTCGCTCTTCGGAGTTCTCCTTTTTCTCGCACCAACTCTCCTTCGGACTCGACTTTCTCACGTTTTCGTTATATCACTTTTAGAATAAACTGCTATATGTCACGTGCGTTCAACGACATCGCTCACGCTTAATTCGCCGGTTGCGAAGCGATGCGCCTCAATGTCAATCGAGCGCGCTGACCTCCTCTTTGTCTTTTATAATTTAGCTAAAGCCTTGTGTAATTTGTTAACGCCATTATAGTTCGCCTTATGTAACTTGAACTGAGAGTCT
Source organism: Phymastichus coffea (assembly GCF_024137745.1). NCBI lineage: Eukaryota > Metazoa > Arthropoda > Insecta > Hymenoptera > Eulophidae > Phymastichus > Phymastichus coffea. The sequence goes on from NW_026706827.1 coordinate 2,445,650, forward strand.
AAGTTCTTTCTCCTTGTTTCCCTCCTATTCTAGCCAATCGTGGGAATTAGCTCCTGTGGGAGTCAGCACCGGCTTCCTTAACCGATTCGCGATCCACGAAATATTGACAGAGGCAATCTTTGGCGCACAAAGACTGACCCTCTTGCAAACAAATGATGTTAAGATAACCCACATGACCATAATTCAGTCAATCAAATCACGAATAAACTGGCTTCATTTCCAGACCCATCTCTTTTTTATAAAAGGATAATTCCAATATACGTACTTACACATACATACTCTCATATGATAGAAACCCACGTTACTACCTTTCCACCAATCAGATTACGAATTATGTGCCTTCACTTGGCAGGCCATCAGTTTTTTTACATAGGATAGGATTACATATGTATTGTTGGGGAGTACTACCCTAACCCTAGATATATAATAAAGATATATAAATGTGGTTTACAATCAAATTCAGTATATTTTATTACACAAATTAAAATTGCACTTGTGGAGCCCTTATATTAGCTAAATAATCAGTCACTTGCGCAGGGTGTATTTTCTGTTGCCTGAAAGGAGTCATATGCGATTCCTGTGTACAAAAATAAGGCCAATAAGAATGATGTAATAAACTGTCGTCCAATTGCCAAGATGTGTGTCTTCTCTAAGTTGTTTGATGGTCTTGGTGTAACAGTTGGTGTTTCATCTTTTTCGCACCGTGGCATAAATCCTGGATGAATATTGTTTATACGGAACTAACAAGTGCATTCAATCGAGTAAGCCATTTGCTTCTAATCAATAAATTAAAATGTTTTGGCTGTATGTAAGTATGTCTTACTGCGCTGGTGTACGTTGTCTTTGGAGAATTGTGCATACCGCGTGCTGATCGATGGCATTTTTTCTGTCCCGTATTTGGCATCATAGTGTGTTTTGCAGGGCTGTTATCTTGGTTCTCTATTTTTTATTGTCTTTATCGAGCATTTCACTCTTGGTGCGTGAATAATGGATTAAGTGTGAATATCTCCCCAAATTCGCAGTCATATCATATAGGCGTTCTAAACATCTTTCTCACCACAGATATTCGATTTCTGGAGCAACTCTTTAGCGTGTTACAGTAGTTAAAGATATGAGTCACGTTTGATGAAAAACTGACATTTTGTTATCACATTACTAGTATCTGTTTGTCGGCATCAAGGGCTTTGTCGTCAGTTTTGCGTGGGTCACGTGATTTCCAAAACCCTGGTACGTTGATTGCTTTATATCATGCTCATGTGCGCTCTATTCTAACCGTATGCAGCTGTGGTTTGGACTCCGTATCAATAGTACAATAAAGCAAAACTCGCATTGGCTTAACATCGCTTTAGCCTATTTCTCTCAAATCTTTTTGGTAAGGCAATGCATCCTGTATCGCATGACTATTCTGTCGCCGTAAAACACTTTAACATTGGTTCGATAACATCAGTTACTGAGTATCAAACAGCATTGTTCCTGTATAAGATCCGTCATTGTTTTGTAAATTCTGATTTTTTATATGATAGGATTAGTTTTGCTATGTCTTCTAGAGCTTTACGTGAGCGTCCTGTTACTTTTGTTATCTCCATTAGAAGAGGTAATCTTAGTCATGTGTCAATGTTTGATCGTATTTGGTTGTAAATAGATTGTCAAATCTACCGGAGATACGGTCTTGCTTAGTGCATGCATTCTAGAACGCAATCGGTTTACAGTTATTACGTTACTGTTGATTTTTATATATTGTTGTGGTTGCCATATTTTTATATTAGAATTTAATTATTAATCTTTATATCTTCTTTTCTGCATTTTACTTTATATATTTATATATATATATATATTTTACTATATATATATATATATATATAATTTATTTAAAATCGTTATTTATTGGTAAAAATTTTTAGTGATTAATAGCATATTTTTAAAATGTATTTTTAATATGTAATATAACATATATAATATCTGTATCTATTAAGTTCGTTAAGGGAGATCTCTTCTGTAAAAATAAATACAAAATAAACTAATAAATAAATTCAAGATAAAACTATGCAAAAAATTACAGTTGCGCGAAATTGTTGCGTAAAACGTGATTAATATAAAAACTTTTATTTCAACAAAGATCATTTATAAAGAGTTATTATTTATAGTAATAAGCATAATTAAAATAATATACGAAAATCTATATCTCATAAAACTAGTTTAAATAGAATTGATAACCTATTCTCATAAACTATTAATTAAACCAACATACTAAAAAATTGGTTAATAGTGATGTTAGAATTATGGTTCGAGTAATAACTTTTTATTAATATTATTACAATTTATCATTCGAATAAATACAAATACGTATAGAAACAAGTACTATATATTTAAATTTTTATTGTATCGAATACCGTGACTGAAGAAGAAAAGTTGACAGATGTGACATATCTCATTCAGATTTTTGTCGTTCAAAATTAATTTTTACTCTCGTTTTATAAAATTTGTTATAAATCAAATTTCTTTCTATGCTTGAAAAAGAGATCAGTTCTTGTGAATTAACTGCCACTTCTCAGCGTTACATGTAATGTAGATTTTTCATACAGTTTGGTCAAATAATATACATGTTTTCTATTTAAAATCATTAAACTATCTCTTTACACTCGTAACTTTGGAGGGCTGTTTCATCACCTAAAAACGATTATCCGCTGATAAAAAAAAAATAGATATATTATTTTTCAATGTTCTACAATATATACAAAAAGACTGAAATCGGTGAGACACACCTGTGGTACCTGCCTTGTTAGATTAGTTTAGAATCAATTAAATCCGTTCATAGCTCTGTGTGACTTAAACCCACACTTATATAACACCTTTTCAAGTTCAGAAGGGCACCGAGCTTTATAATATCACTGTGCTATTCTGAACCATTAATTCATTATTATTAAACAGATTCATTATAATTAAACAGATGTATTAAAAAAATTACGTTGACTACTGTTAAATACACGAGTATGATGTATTGTGAGTAAATATTATTGTAATTCTGTTATGAAATGCTATGTTATGAAAATATGTGTATAAATTCGATAGTCATATTTTCACCCGCGGTGAAAAAACGGAAACATTTTTTTTACAAAATGCAATTTTGATAGTGAATAATTATTCTACATTAAAAAAACAACCTATTTTTTTTCTTTTTACAGTGCAGTTTTCGAGAAAAAAAGATGAAAAAAAAGGGAATTGTTTTACAAAAATGTTGTAACTTTTTATCGGGTCAATGAAAATGGATCCTGTTGCGCTCATTATAAAGATAACAGAAATATACAACTTTTACACTTTCGATTTTTTTAATCTGCTAAGCCGTTCAAAAGGTATAACCGATTTAATATAAAAAAAATTTTTTTATAAAGTAATTTGTTTTTTTAACTTAATAAACACAATTTTTAATTTAATAAAAAAAATACCGGTGGGATATAAAACGTATTACTTTACTCTTCAAAGTGAGTCTACGCGCGTGTTTCTATAACCATTTTAGACGGAGCTGCAAACCTTTGAATTTTAAATGATTTTTTTTAGCCAGAAACTTGTGCACGCCACTGTAGATTTTAATCAACCGCAACAGTAAAATTCATTTTGTAGTAACCGTTCATTTTTCAGAGGACTGAATTTTGTAGTTTTTTAAATTATCCTTTGGCAAATATGTGATTAATTATATAAAAGGAATACCTTAATTTGGCATGGAATTTATCTAATTTTTAAATTGAGTGCACACCCCTGCACATATTTTATTAATTAATAATTACCTAACGATCTCGTTTGGATCTATATAGAAATCCTAGTACCAGTAGAAAAAATTACAAGAGTTTTCATAGTTTATTGGAATTTAATAAAAAAGAGTAATGATATAATTAATTAGACTTCAAATTAAAATTTTATGAATTATTAAGCCTCGAAATTCTTCTATATTTCGTGAATTATAAAAAGAGTTGTACGTTAAAAAAATCCATTAGCAATCAAAAGTTACAGTAGTTTAAGCATATTAGTGCCATGTAGGCTCCATCTTCCTTATAAATTGTAAAATTTCATCTATCGTAATAGTTTATGAAGAAATGTGTTGTCTAGGGTTCTTGAATTAGTATAAGCTTGAAGACAATCAGAAATATTATAATAAATACAAAATTAACAGGTGATGCAGAGTCATAATATATGTATATTAAAGACTTATTTTGTGGTAGTTCTAATATATACCAAATTGAAGCTTGATAAGGAAGATGCACTTGGGCAAGAATTTTGATATAATTTTTTAGAACATTGTTTTAAACTAAATTCTAAAGGTATTATAAGACCTAGATGATAAAAATAAAGGATTCTATGTAGATAATATCAATATCAAAACTGACTTGATTGTATATAATACTTATAAATTAACCAACGTATACACTGATCAGTACTCTTTGTTGTTGAGTTTTGACTAAATAAATTTAAAAATAACGAAGAATGTATTTATAATAATTTTATCAACTAGAATAAAATTTGACAAAATTTATTTCATTACATTTTATGATATTATTCAATGGAATATTTACTAGTTTTAGAAAAATAATAAAATTAAATGTAAGTAATTTTTATTAAATTTATAATAAACAAAAAATTCGTTTTTCTGAAAACTTGCAACGAAGATAGACACTATCTTTGTTGATATAAATTACGTCTGGAATTAGTTTCAAATAAAATATTCTCTATTCTGAGATAATAATTGTGATTTTTTAATGTCAAATAAACGTTTGACATTAAATTCGAAATAATTTTTTTGCCTATAAAAATTTTATTTTAGAACATTCTATACTTTACTATTTATCTATCCATCATTAAACACGATAAGTCTACTTACCTGTATGAAACTGATTTTACAATTTTCTTTAATTTACTACAAAGGTTTAGATAGATGATTATATTTTACATTTTCTAATAGTACTGTTTCTACTATTAGATAAATACTATACCATCAATAAGTATATTAAAAAGATATTGTGACAAATGAAATGTACATTGAAATATAAAAAAAATATTATAATACGTTGAAAAATATGTATATAATAATGAAATTGAAATGCTTACTTGCCTGCATGTTTTTATCTTCCGTTATATATTTCGAGCGATATATAAATGTAAGGTAATACTTTTACATCAATTATTTATCCTTTACAAAGTTTACAAAACAAGTTATTGAAAATTATAAGAAAAAAGAAATTTATCGTAGAAAAATACTTATTGAATCTTGCTCAAGTTTATACGTACTCGAATTTATGTTATCAATTTGTGTAGGTGTATTTTCACACTGCTCAGTGATAATATGATTTACTAGTGATTCAATGGTTTATAGAAATATATTTTCCACTGCTGCAGATCTTTTTGAACACTTATACTTTATTTATAATCAAGACGTTTCACAAGTGTAATTAAATTTGCTTATCAAGTTAAAAAAGCAATAAACACAGAATTTAATAACTTATAATTAACTTATCGACGTGACATAAGCATACAGTTTTGATTTGCTTACCATGAAAATATTAAACATTATAATATAAATTTTAAACAGCTTTACAACAAATTACAGCCAAAGTAAAACAATTTTTGTGTCTACATTTGTGCAATTTTTGCTTATAACTGTTGTAACTATGTATCTTTTTTATCTTTTTAGTAACTCCATCTGACAATTGTAAAGTGATAAAAACTAATTAAGAATCTCAGGGATGTTACACTTAATTATTAGTTTTGATCATTCGAGAATATCACAGTATCTCAGGAATTATATAAGAATTTTATATATGTATAGAACTGGAGGGGAAGCGATCCTCTACTTATCAGAGACCGTTTTCAGAGAAGTCTCAGTGAACAAACGATCAAGGTCACACTACACTTACATAAGAACACATTCATGTGATTTTTTCTTATTGTTAGTGCACGTTACACTTTCGATCTCCGACAGCTTGAATTCGCTAGCTTCTTTGAATTGTAATTGTTGATGACGTTTACAGTGGTTTTATAACTATTTTTTAATTTAATCGTGTCCGATTATCGGTTCATATTTTCTTCAATATTATAAATATGTAACATCTCAAAAATTTCAGAACTGCATTTTTGTTTTCTATATCTAAAATCCGAAAAATACCTTTTCAAAATTAAATACATGCTTATAATTTATAGCATATTTATTATTTTATAAAATTCAAGAAAAATTCTATTAATGCTGCGTTTATGCTCATTAATTTTATTCTTGTCTTTAATTGTTTGCTAGTTTAACAAAAGTATGATCACAATCCACACAATTTATCTTATAAACAACGTCACTTTTTGACATTTTGACAACATTCTCTTTATCTAGTCTAATAAAATTAAAAAATTTATTAATCTCTTTATATTTATTTGTAATTATTACGTAATAAAATTAATTGTCAAAAAGATATTAAAATATGATAGAACAATAATATTCTTATCTTTAATAACCTTTTGCATTATGTAAGTATTATTGTTTTTATTTTATTTTTTATCAAATGAAGTCTGTGACTAATCTTGTCATTTAAAAAACTTTGTCCGATAACCATAATCATTTAAAAATTACTTAACTAATTTTAGGTTGTGATGATAACATTATTTGATAGATAATAATTAAATAATAATAACAGAGAAGTCAAAATTAGCATATTATCGATGAAGCCGTAGCCTGGGAAAATGTTACTTTGGGCTACTAGACGAAAAAAACTTTAACTTGTAATAGTAGATATATAACTGTAAAAATATTTGATATGTTGTCTACAAAATAAAATGTATAAAGTAAGACGTGTAAAGCGTATAATAAAAGAGATTATATAGAAAAAATAAATAAATTCACTTTAATGTAATTATTAGATTATAGATGTAAAATTTTAGTTTTTAAGTAAATTATGTACCTACTCAATCCCACTATCACTTCTCTGAAGAAACTTCTTATTCTAGTAGGCAGTTTTTCCTGGACATTGAATCGAAAAATTCTACTGACTGTATTCGATTAATTAATAAAAAAATGAAAACTTAATACCGTGGTGTTGTTAAAAAAATATACGCACTGGGATTCCAAGTCACAAATTTTTGTTTAGTATTATAAGATTTCGGTATTACGGCAGAAATAACATGCATTATATATCATGAGTTAATGGTAAAAAATATTACAAAAAAAAACTAAAAAGACTAGTATATTAAGCATAGGAGTTTTTATGAATGAAAAAGTACGAAAGGATAAATGGCTTCTATTGACGGTAAAGTAATGGTAGTTATAAAAAAAAAGATTATGCGCAGGAAGCGTAGTATGCATAGTTAATTGAAAATAAAACTGGAAGCTTACTGCAGGGCGCATCGTTATTGTAAACTTGGGTCGTTTGCTTGTAACTGAGTTGTAGTTTAACTGTTAGGTATTGCAGTATGGTAAGCGACTTTATTTTTCGTATGAAATATTCGTTATACTATACTGGCGAATAACCGTTTGTTATAAATTGCATGTTTGGGCGGTTGTGACAAGGGGACAAGGCACCTTATAAAGGCAACAGAATAGACGTCTTGGCACGAAAAGCACTTGTTGGCTTTAGGCGCAGGTGAATCGAGCAGCAGGCTGCTTAGCAGTGACGGGCGGGAAGGGAAGTCCACGGAAAAGGAGGGAAAGGAAAGTGAAGGGGAGCGAGCCCACTGAGGAATCTGTTGCACTTGTGAGTGGCGGCACAGCGCGGGCGGCCGGGCTCACCGAACGGGCAGTCGCCTCGACGTGGAAAAAGCGAGCTCTCTACGTTATCGGGGCGGGGGCAGCAGGCGTTGTAGGCTGTTGCGGTAGCGCGGCTAATGGGTAAACCTGAAGCTTATTTCCGGCTGGCTCGTGCAAGCGGTGGCGATCAATCAGATGACACCTGTTGCCGAGCTCCACTTACGCCGTGCCTACCCCATCTGCACCTTTGCCATTGTTGGCAATTAACGACGATGCTTATCAGACGGATGTCGAGCAACGAGCAGAAGCATTATCTCCCTATCCCGAGCGCTGGGGTCAGATTTCACGCGGCTCTGCCAATGACCTTAGGACGTTACCTCGCTGCCCTCGATTTGCTCAGTCATCGCCGCCAAGGATTGCTGTAATCAGTCTTGCACAAATTCTCCTTCCCCCTCCGCCTCTCTTGCTCTCTCGAGCTCTCACTACGTTAAAAAAAGACGAGATATGCCAGTCTGTTGGAAGGGGCAGCCGATCTATCTATGCAAAAACAGTCCGAGACGAAGCCATAGATGTATACCGTTAATTGTGGGCAACAGGCTCTCTTTTGTAACTATAGCTGAAGGCCAATACAGAGTTGACTCGAAACATAATGGTATAAAAGGCCAGAGAAAAAAGAAAAGCAAGAGAAAGAGAGAGAGAGAGAGAGAGGCGGAGGGAGAGAGAAAGAAGAAAAAAACGAAGCGGAAAGGCTTGGCTTTGCGTTAGAGCTCGCCCAACGTTTACGCGATGGCTGGCCAAGCGACGATACTAGCTCGGTCCCCCTGTACTTCCTTTGCTATATACTTTTTTCCTTCTCCCTCTTTCTTCGGCATCTTAACTGCACAGCATACCGTTGCCACTCCGTCGATGTCCATTACAGCCGCATTATTATCCTCATCCTATTTTATTTGCTTGCTCGAGAGCCAAGAAAATCAGTACAAAATGTCTCAATGCATTGCCTCAAAATAAAATACGATTGACGTAAGACGCCGCTTGTATATTACCTAACATCAACAATGTATATATATCACTATATATGTATAATATACCACTATATATATATATATATATAGCATGATAAGAAGGCTACTTTTAAAGGACATATCAAAATTATTTTACACTTATAAAATATTATTACTGTACTGACGCCACCGTTCATAAGGTAAAGTCAAATCGGTTTAAATAGTCGTTTTTGTTAAATTTACAATATTTACGTCTTTTGTGATAATATTCGGTAATGTTTTAATTTTTGGCGGTATTTTAATATGATTTTATGTGTTTTTGAAATAATTTGTCTTTATTTATTGTACACTTTTCGATAAAATATATAAAATCCATCTATTTTTTATAAAAGAATATGATACAAGAACCATATGACATTACACGACTGAAGAAATTATTACTAAAAAAAATGTCATTATGGTTCCTGTATCATTTGTTATATAGAACTATTAAAGCTACTATTATTATTCAGTAATATCATGAATAGAATGTAATAACATGAGCCTATTTAAAGTACCATCATAGGATATGCTAAAAAAATATTTTGTTAAATAGGATTATTTAAATTATTACTGTATTACATATTATTAGATATTAGATTTATATTATTTAAATTATAACTGTTATATCGAAGTATATCATAATAATATTACAGTCATATAGGCGTGATAAAAATATTGTTATTGCAAAGAATATGGATAAGCAATCCTGTCTTATATATAGGGCTATATTGAACTACTATAATTGAATAGTACCAAAAAAAGCAGGCCTGATAGGAAGGTTTATATGACCATAGCCTTATTACTAATAATAGGTACTAATCATAAGGAATAACGTAAAGAATCCTTTGTTGTATAGGAAAATGAAAGAATAACGTAAAGAATCCTTTGTTTTATAGGAAAATGAAAGAAAACACACTTTTTTCTTTTATACATTGTAAATTGCAAGATTAAATTCAAGCAGCGGAATTTAATTATTAAAATATTTAATTTGTTAAATTTGAAAAATGTTCCAAGGTGTGTTCAGCAAAACACATAAAATCATACGATGTATATATATATATGATGATCATACATCATCATATATATATATATATATATATATATATATATATATATATATATATATATATATATATATATATATATATATACGTATATATATATATATTCGTATATATAAAATTAAAATTAAAAAATTGTCATGTAAAAGATTCAAATAATCTTACACAGACAACAAAAAAATACAAATGAAAAATAAACGGAGCACTTCATAGTAATATTAATAAATAATTAAACATAATTTTTTAATTATTTAATATAGAGACTGGAAATGAGAAAATCTTAATTTTCATTTTCTACTTTCATAAAAGTTGAAAAAATGAACTGCATTACTTGATTCAGTTTATGTAATTTAGTAAGAGAATAAAGCTAATCAATAAATAATTAAATATATAACTATTTTATGTAAGGGACTTAAAAATGTATTTTTATAATAAATTTGAACGATAGTAAGTTATATTGTTAAATTTAATGAAAATGTGAGTCTTTTCATCATATGTAAAAGTTATTTAAAATATATTTTGTTTTTAACTATTATAAGTCAGAAATAAGTAACATAACGAGTAATATAATTTGGTTAAAATTGTGGTTGTTATAATAAAAATCATTATTTAATTGAGTATAGTCAATTTAAGTAATAATACTAGAAAAAAATAGAAGGTTATTGAGTAATATAAGAAGTAAAAACTGCATAGAAATAGAAAATTCTATTTTTTACCTTCTATTTCCTATCTTTAAAAAATGATAAATCGCCAACTTCCACTGTTATTATTGGTCGATGTTAAGAAAGAGCATACATTTATGAATTTTTATATATTTCGTAATATTTATATTATATATTTGAGTGCAAGATTTATGCTGTTATTGTTATTGTTATTATGACAAGAACCATGTCCACCTGAAACGCTACAGAGGTACACTAGATACATGTACTCGTATACATTAGACTTGTTCCCTATAGTCATGAGTATGTAGACATTTTTCCAACAATATTTTTTTAAATGGTGTAAGATAAAAATTTTACGCGCATCATGACTGGACTTACATTTTAAGATGGCATCCAAACTACTGGAATCACGACAACAAACATATACATATGAAAATTTCACTTCATGAAATTTTCACATACCCGAGAGACTCGAACCCACAAAACCTAAGTTTTTACCCATTGAATCACCGTGAATCTTGTTTTTTCAACCAAGAATGAAAATATTAATAAATTGTTTGGAGATATTTATACACACATATATCAACATATATATAAACATAAGAGATTATGTTTCGAAATTATCAGTACAAATCGATAATTTTATATGAACCAATTCTGGTACTAACATTAATACTGTCGTCTTAAGATTTGATTGAAAGAGAAAGTCAATAGAATAAAATAAAAAAAAATAGATTTTTATCTTTTGGATATTGTAAATTAAGAGGTATGCGAATAACAGAAACTAATTGTTAAAATATTGAACTTGTTAAATTTGAAGAATGTTCACGGGGTTTTCAACGAGGAAACAAAAAAATACACGATATATATTACTCATACTAATATAAAATTAGGCCCGTAACCTTTTAATAGCTTAGGACTTTTTATTAGTCGTAGATTTAATTAATCTTTTGAATGATTTTTCTCTTGAATCTTGAAATCAGGAAAAGTTCACCGGATATTGTAAAAAAATGAATTCTAATTCTATTTTTATTCATCAATGAATATCGATGGGTATAATATATTTTAAACAATATAATTTATTCATACGTATATATAATTAGAATATCTAAACTTTCTTTCTAAATTTCTAAACTTAACATAGTAAACTTAAAATTTCCACAGATTTTCGAAACGATGAATCCGAATCTTTAGAATTGATCCATCATCTAAGGTTTTCGAGATATCCTAACCTAAAAATGCGAAAATTACGATATTTTGCTATATGTTAAGTTATATAACACCGTGAATAAATTCCTTTTTCTAAAAACAAGTAGAGTCATGACAATGTAGCACTCTTGCCTATTAAATCTTACTTTTCGGATTAGAGTTTTTTTCATCGAGATATCATTGATTGAATTTAAGTACTTTAGTAGTTTTGCAACAACATTAAAATAGCCCAATCACGAAATACGTGTATCTATATTACTCTAGACCCTTTAATCTCAATTTTCTTAACTTCTGATCTCTGTAACCTGTACCTATATAACCCGATATTCTTGAACTCCAATTGCCTTAACTTCCGACTCCTATACATAATCTGTGACCCTAATTGTCTTAACCACTGACATTTACAACCTGTGATTTTAATGTTGTAAAACTGCTAAAATACTTAAAATCAATCAATATCTCGATGAAGAAAAAGATATCTCTAATAAAAAAAGGAGTTTACGGGGAAAAAATGCTACTTTGTTATGAATTATCCGCAGTGTTATATAACATCAAACGTAGCAAATAATCGTAATTTTTGCATTTTTAAGTTAGAATATCTCGAAAACTGTAGGCGATGGATCGATTCTGAAGCCAGATTCGGATTCACCGCATCGAATATCTTTGGAAATATTCTATGATGTTCCTGGTTTTTTTTTTTGGTTCTGGGTAACGCAACAAATAACAAAACAACATAAAAAATAGAGCGCTCTAAATATCACTAGTATCACACAATTTGAAAAAGTAAACTGCATCAATTAATTGAGCTTAGATAATTATGTAAGGGAAAAAAATCAGTAAAAAATTATATTTACTTGATAAAGATGCTGTTATAATCGAAAATGAAAAACAAATCGTTATTGCTCAAACCTTAGAAGAGGACTAGCATTAAATGTTACTATTCCAAAAATTACTGCTACGTGAGGCTTTTTAGGAAATTACTATTAAGTGATAAGGACATTATTACCACATTAAACAAACAACATTACTGTAATTAAAGATTATGATAAACGAATTATTATTGCCTTAGCCACATAGAGAAGTTACTATTAAAGGTTACTGTAGTAAGAAATATTGTTAACAGCCTTAGAGGAGTCTGTTATGAATGGTAATTTCATAAGATATCACCTAACTTAACGTTATATCACAGGTAATCGTTACTATATTAATCTCATAAAAATACTACGAAATCAAGATATGATAAATACATTGTCATTAAATAAGCATCAGAAGGAAGCTACTGTTGAAGGTCATATCAAAAGTATCGTTACTGCATAAATCTGAGAAAACTGCTAATATCAAAGAATGTGGCAAGCAAATCGTTATGACACTTTCTATCATATTCTATTTAAAGTTACTATCATAAGAGTCGTTGTTACATGAGCCTATTACGGTTACTACGATTGAATGACATGATAAACATATCGTTACTATATAAGCCTAATGAAATTCCTACTGTTGAATGATATAATATGCAAATCAATGGATGTTAACAAAAAATTAGCTACTTTATCTACACTTATTATTAGTAACGAGTAATCGTAATATGTAATCAAAGTGATTTCCATTGTACTACAATCGAAATTTTATTTTCTATTCTTCTTTGCTTTAGACGGCGTATGATCATTCTCCTTTAAAATCCTGCAAACTAATGAAGTTTCGATTATATAAGCAACCTTTTTATACATTGAGGATTCATTCATGCTTGACTCAACGAGCGACAAACAACATGGATTTCAAAGAGAAGCCGCTGAAGCTTTAAATTATAAATTTTGATGGGGTGGTAGAGACAGAAAAACGAGAAAAGAGGAATGCTAAGCTACTACCTGACATTATACGCGCCGTCTTCTATGGACTGAGCAACTGTGAAAAACTAACTGTATACTAACGTTAATTACACATCCTAACAGTCTTAGATTTAAAAATGTTTACGTAAACTTAAAATCACAAAATCAACTTAAATATAAATTTTTGAAAGATTTGTTAGATCCAATCGACGGAATAGAGTACTATGCATTCAGCGAACATTAATCAGTCGTCTCTCCCAAAACAAAGCAGGTCCAAATTTCATTATGATTTTCGATAATATAGCTAGTGAAAAGCAAAATAACGTGAAAGCATTCTTTTGTATGGGTAAACATAAAAAAAAGTAGAATGTTTTTATCTTTATCAATCTTATGTTCCAATCCCAAAACATCTCATTCAGATAATGTAAATTTATTGGTACTATTTCGGTAAGATGACGTTAACATCAAACATATCTACAATGATCACATCAACTTCGATATGCCTCTTGAAAAGTTCAAAGAAATTTGTAAAAATGCTGGCGAGATGATAATCATGGTTTTCTTGTTATCGATAGAGATAGACGCATAAAAGACGGTAGATATAGAAAGAGATTTGACTCTTTTGCTATAAATATAGTAGAATAAAAATAAAAGAGATTATTTTAGTTCGGTCAGCACAAGTATAAACATAGCCGACTTTGAACGAGAGAAAAATGTGCTCCAGCAGTTCGCACAGGCTCGTGATGCTATCAGACGCAAACATCAGTTAATAAAACGCGGAAAAGTAAATCAAGAAAAGATGAAACTTTCAATCCCATAGTCGATCTATTAAAAACATGAATGCTGCTACTGCTAATGTTGTTATCTATCATGTTGTTATCTATAATGCTGTTAAAATCTACCAAGCAATTGGAACAAAAGTGCTCACTTCCTTATTCAAAAAGTCTTTGATCCCGGTATCGTACCAACTAGTTGGTCTAACTTAGAAATTCTATTACTCCACAAGAAAGGCAATCCGAATAATCCAGCCAACTACATGGGGATAGTATTGATGAACTCCATCGTCAAGATTTTCACCTCGCTTCTTACGAGGCGTCTTTTCATATGGTGCGAGGAAAATAAAATTCTGCCATAGTGTCAAACAGGCTTCAGAAGAGATAGGTCTTGAGACTATAACATTTTTACTTTTCAAGCCAGGATAGCGATTGAACTGAAACAACTCCAAAGGCAAATTATATGTTGCATTCGTGGATTTCCGCAGAACCTTCGACTCTGTAGTATATTCAATATTGTGAGACGTTCTTTACAATGCAGGAGTTAGCTTCAAGATCATCAAGCTGTTGCAGTTGCGTTAGGCGCGATATGAAAAATTCTCTACGCCGGTAAAAGTAGATCCTGGCCCACAGCAGCTAAACTCTTCGATAAGAGGTATCATCGACCGTCTTATACGACTCTGGAGTTTGAGGTCTTAGTCATATAAAAGAAGTTGAACAAATTCAATCCATTTTTCTCAAACGCTTCCTGTAAGTACCAGGCTACACGCCTGGAAACTGGCTGTTTCACCCTAGAATTCAAAGTGGCCTTGAGAGCGCTATAGTACTAGTTGAAAATTCTCAACTACGAATCCACGAGATATCCTAAAATAATGTACGAAAGGCTTAAAGTTTTACACAAGTCCGCGTTCAATAAAATGCACCTCAATGAGATCTTTCAAATTCACCTGCTACTGTCAAGAGCAGGGTACAGCTATCTGCTGGACTATGAAGACAAGAAATCCATCGAAATTACTCTCCCGACGATTAACGCAAGTTTAAAAATTCTAAGGTTCGAAAGTAACATCAAAAGATCCACAAACTCTTCTTTTTGCCCGCTCTATAAGTGCTTAACCTGTTAACCGAGCGGGACGTATAAATACGTCAAAAGTAAACAATATCGGATACGGATAGGACATATGAATACGTCCTCGATATTTATATTGCGCCCTGGAACGGGCGGAACGTATATTTTACTACTACTATGGTAATACGTCATTCATACACGTCTTAGTGGAAAAGGACGCGCCCGTTATATGTTGCGTAATTAGAACGGGATTTCCCTGGTTAACAGGTTAAAGAATTTCCAGACCCTTCAGTTCGAACAGTATCTTCTGCTCAACTCCTTCCAGTACTTTATAAAAGGCTGCTGGATGGCTACGGATTAGATTATTCTCTAAATTAAACTTTACACGTAAAATCCGAACCCTATAGAATTAACATCAACAAAACTTGACTGTCCTGTAATTAGAATGTCAATGGAATGCTTAGTCATGTACTAGTAAATTGCCCGACTTATAGAAATTTACGCCAGAAGTACTTTAAGGACGCATCTCTTTGTGAAATGCTTAATCTCAGTTATGTAGATGACGTGTGTTCTTTCTACTACTTCCTCTCTGAAGTCTTGAAACTAAGAGCCTTAAGCAGAAATGAATAGCCATTACTTAAGCCTAATCGCATATGTTCATAATAATCTATACCAAAATATCTGTAATATTTCGACTATGTAAATGTATATACTCTCTCTTAACTATGTCTTAT
This sequence comes from Phymastichus coffea, assembly GCF_024137745.1. Lineage (NCBI taxonomy): Eukaryota > Metazoa > Arthropoda > Insecta > Hymenoptera > Eulophidae > Phymastichus > Phymastichus coffea. The sequence continues at coordinate 2,461,738 of NW_026706827.1, forward strand.
CCTTACATAAATTTCGATGTAATCCTCTGTATAAGTTAAGGATCAGTCCTTGACTATTTGTAATGAGTCTTTACCCAATTAAAGCAAAGAATCAATAAATTTAAATTCAAGTCGATTCATACATTGCATTGCCCAAAAACAATCGCTTTAAACATTAACATTCTGCTATATATCATCAAATAATTTAAATCGTTACATAATCCTTAGTGATTCGCGAATCGTGCTCGAGATGCACCAATGCTTACTACTATCACATTTCACGAGATATCATATATCTCAGCGCATTTTCAACACTTACACATTCACACCCCACGCCTCGCACAACGCTTATTCACTTAACTCTATACATCATGTTATATAAATGTTATGTTTACGTTAGAAATGTCTATTACCGTGTGATATTTTCTTAAATTTGTGCGATTACAATACCCTTTTCAATACTTTCATCATTTGGATATACTAGCAAATATGCATTATGTCCCAAATCCTTGGCAATCCTGAAAGCCCTTTCAAATAGATCAAAAAATTTCCTTGTGATCTTGTCCATAGTGTTTGACAAATGTTTAACTTTAAGTAATACTAAATCTCCTTGTGTTATTATTACTTTAGATGGTTTCTGACCTCTGGCACGAGCTCTATAACTTTTCTCTATATTTTTCGTTGCAAATGAAATCAATATTTTATGATCGAGTGGCTTTGAATTCGGAAATTTTAAGAATCTAATGACTTCGTCTTCTATTGACCTACCAAAGTGTAATTCATTTGGAGCACATCCTGTACTAAAATGTAAAATGTAAATATTTATTAACTGTTGCATTTTCTGTAAGTATAGTGGCCAAGATGTATGTTTAACATCTTTTCAATAAGTTCTCAACAGTCTACCGATCTCCCTCATAACGCGCTTTATTGAATTGGACTGCAGATATCTGACAGAACTATAGACGACTTTTATACCGATTTTTTCTAACTCGACTTTCCATTTATTGGACGTGAACTGACTTCTATTATCACTCAAAATTCTATCAAACATGCCGCATTTAGGAATATATTCGTCAATTATCTTTCTTAAAACAGCATTCGTTGTTGCTTTTTTCATAGGATACAGACGAACAAACTTGGAAAATGTGTCCAAACCCACGAACACATACTCTACTCCCCCTCAACCGCGCGGCAGGAGACCATAAAATTCTACAGTAATAAGGTTAGATGATTTGCTTGCGTTGATCAGCTAGTAAGGTCCATCCATCGCGATCGTTAGAAATTTAACCCATAGATCATAACTCAAGACCAATTTCTTAACATCTCTGGTCAATGTACACTAATAATAAAAGTATTTCAAATATGTCATAGTTTTATAAACTCCAGGATATCCAAGTTTTGTATGAGTTAGATTTATAATTTGATTTTTTAACTCCTTTGGTATTACTATATACCATGTCTCATTTTTATAACCTTCGTAAATAAAATATCATTATATATTTGCAAATTGTCCATTTTTTTATTTTTTAATTGTTTAATTAAATTAGCGTAGGATTAATCATTTTTTTAATTTTCTACTATTGTTTTTAAAGTTCTTTTTAACGAAGCATCCTCATTGGAAATTAACATAATGGACCAATGGTGATACTTCATCATTTGTTATTTGTGGCAAATTATATTTGTAAAGTGACGAGATTAAAATACTTTCTTGTGTTTGTTCGTAAAATTTACCACTGGGATTACGACTGAAAAAATTTGCGACAATATTATCCTTTCTCCAACAATCCTTCATCGAGCATGATCTGTAAATAACCTATTGTCATGTTAATCTTTGAAAAAACTTTACATTGGTAAAAAATTTGCATGATATCGTCGATTAGCGGTGGAAATTCATGATCATCTTTAATATTCTTATTTAGTATTCGCGCGTTTAAACAAATTCGTACAGTATTATTGACTTTACGTACTATTCTAACCAGATTACAAAATGGACTAACTGCTGGTTCGATTATATTTGCTTCCAATATTTTATTTAGACATGATTCTACCTCATCGTGCAATGCGTAGAGAACCGGGTATGTCTGTTTTATTTTTAGATTAATTGTTTTCAGTTTTAGCTTACGTATATAATTAGTGACATAACCTGGCTTGTCTGAAAATAGTAATTTGAATTCATTCAGTATCGTTAAGAAAATGTATTTCTTATTCTCGCCAGTATTAGATAGGTTATCCGTGACTGAACTGAGATGTTCGACAAAAGTAATTTCTTTATTTGTTTCTACTGTGCATTTATTTATTATTATTTTATCAATGCCTTTCAAATATTCATCTGTGTTAAATATTTCATCGTCCTCTAATATTCCTTTTCTTATATCTCTTATCAAGTCAATATTACATGTTTGATAATAAATTTCTTCTTCTTTAAAGTTATTCGTTTCTCGCGGGTTTATTTACCCGATTTCATTGGTATTGTTTTCCTTTTCATTTATATTTTCAGTTTGTTTAACAATATATATGCACGTTTGTTCACTGTTTTTTGAAAGAATTAGTCTCTCTGAACCTTTTAGTTCAAATAATACTGACGAAGATGATACTATTTCATTCTTTATTTGAATCTTTGTATGCCAATAGTCGATTATCACTTCCATTTTTAAATGGAAATCATTTCTGAGAATCATTTTACTTGCTAAAAATGGTACTATTAAAAAAATATATTCGTATGTTTCTTTATTTATTTCAATTTGCAAAAGAGTTTATGTTTCTTTATGTTTCCTAATGGGCGTTATATTTTACCTATGGCTACAGATACTATTACGTTTGTTATTGGTAGTTTTAATAAATATTATGATTTTTTATGTATATTATAAAACTCTTCTGAGATAGCGCTCTCTTGACTACCTGTGTTGACTATAACGACCATATTGTTTTATTTTTTATTTTGCATAATACATATGGTGATGATGGAATCTTTTGTAATAAATTTTGTTTATTAAATGGGTCCTTATTTCTCATTCCGTCAGTTAATTCAGTAACTACATGATCATGATATTGATGCGCCACCAGACCATAATTCAATGCGCCTATATCGCGTTTAAAGTGATCTTAAGTTGGTTTATATTAACATTTTCTTTATTCTTTATGTTTGAGCTATTATAATTGTTCTGTGTATTATTGTATTTCAGATTGTATCTTTCTACATCATTGTTTATTATTCTTTCACTATAAAGATTATCTAAACTAATTACAGCTTTTAACAAATCATTAGAGTTATTATAATCGATTAGAGGTAAACTTCTTCTAACAGAGATTGGAAACTGTTTGATAATTATTAAATTTTGTTTATAGATACTTGGAATAGGTTTTAAATAGGTTGCTTGTATTGATTGTTTATAATAATGAGTTTGTAAATTTTTATTCTCTTTACTGTTAAATTTGTTACTCGACCACTTTTCTCGGAAATTAATTTAAGTGTTTGGTGTGTCAAATTCGTTTTGAAAGCTATTTTTAAATTGTTCATAATTCACAAAAACAATGTCTTGTAATCTATACCAGTGTCTCGATTTACCATGTAAAGCCATCTGCAAAATTTTCAATTTACTGTCATCGTTAATATTTTTTGCCACACAATACGAGGGGGTGTCAATAAGTCTTTACATAAAGAAGGAATAAAAAATTTTGCGTATGTAATTTTTTTTTATTTTTCAACATAATCTCCTTGAAGGTCGATACATTTTATTAAACGGCCTTCCAGTTTTTTTAAGCCATCAGAAAAATATGATTTCTGAAAACCCTCAAAAGAGGTATTTGTTCTGTCTCTCGTCTATTCTCTGTTCTCTGTCTATCGTTGTCTGGCAAGCCATTTTTTGAGGTTAGGAAATAAGAAAAAGTCACTGGGAGCCAAATCAGGCGAATATGGTGGATGGTCAATTAATTCGAACTTTAAATCGTTAATTTTTGCCATCGAAACTGCACACGTGTGAACTCGAGAATGGTTTTGATGAAAGAGGCATTTTTTTTGTTCAAGTGAGAACGTTTTTCTCTGATTTTTTCTTTCAGCTGACCTAATAATGAAGCGTAATATTGTCCAGTGGTCGTCTGGCCCTTTTCCAAGTAGTCGATGTAGATGGTTCCATACGTATCCCAGAAAACCGTGGCCATAATCTTGTCAGCTGACTTTACTGTCTTTGCCTTCTTTGGGGCTGGTTCTCCTGCGTTAATCCTTTGATACCCCTGTGGCCTCAACTAATTCTCGCAATTTTAATCTTCTATCACTCAATACCATATCGTGGATTTTGTTGATTATTTCAGGTACTCATTTCTACGGGGCGTCCTGAATGAGGTTCATCTTTTGTTGTTGTACGGACGCGTTTAAATTCATTTACCCAGTTATAAACAGTCTTAAACACAGGGGCAGACTTGCCATGAACGGCGTTCAACTCAACTGTGATTTCTTTTGATGTAAGGCCTTTCAAATGAAAATGTTTTATCACTGCTTGAAACTCTGTTTTTTCCATTTTTCAAATAAACCAATAATTTTTTGTTCAACCAACGCTCACAAAAAAACGACTTAATGAATCGAGCTGAAACTTTGTAGGATATTTAGTTAGTAGTATTGCTTGACAAAAATATCATAATTTAAGCGTGACGAGCGCCATCTCTTGGATTTTGTAAAGACTTATTGACCCTCCCTCGTACCTTTCAAAGTTATCCAAAAATTCGAGTGGATTTATGAATTCTGATTGTAGAATTCAGGCATTATTATGACAATGTGCATGGCTGTTATGTTGCCCATAATTGTACAAATTTTCGCTATATAATCACGAGGTTAAACAAACGCTTGTGTTTGACGCGTAGGAAAGCTTAATTGTTAAACTGTCGTCATTCTGCTGATGATTTGTTGAAGTTTGCGCTGCTCTGAGTTGTTCGATTTCTGCCTGTTGATCGGCGATTTTTTGTTTAAGCGACTCCGTATCTACCTGGTTGTCTATCGTTGTTCGCAGTTTACGCAACTGTAGCTGTGTTCAAAATCTTCTCCGTGACTTTTTTGGTTGTGAGGAATAAAATCTTCATTCTGTTGGTTTTAACCTCCTTGGGCTCCTACGATTTCGTCATCATGGTGTAGAACCATATTAGCAGTATTAATATTAAATTTATTTTTCTTTCGCGTGTTCGTGAAATTCAAATGCTGTCGTTTTGGCTTCAATATTCGACCCGATTTAGTTACATACACTAAGCTTTCATCGCTCATGTAACTCTAGTGTTAAAAATTAACGAAGGTTAATTATCTTTCCTATTTTAGTTGGTGCGCCAGTTTTAAGTTGTTTTCTTTATTTGATTAAACAAATTATATCATAAATTAGCAAGACGAGTGGAGGCTCATTTTTCGACTGTTTCTCGAGTTCTGTGACGATTAAATGAAACAGGTGCTTATCGCAGAAGGACCGGCAAGGTAGGAGACACGTAACAAATGTTCGCGAGGACCGTCGTATAATACGAGCAACCTTTTATAAATCAGTAAGAAATGTGCAACAAATTCATAATGAAGCCTTGCCACACAGGCAAATCAGTTTACAAACAATCAGGAGACGTCTTCTCGAAGCAGACTTTAGATCGCGAATTCGTGCTAGAGTATCCTTTCTTACAGAAAGACATTGTAGATCTCGTCTGCACTATACTAGAACTTATGGACAATGGACGGTTAGACAGTGGAGGAATGTCTTGTTCACAGACGAATCACGACTTTGCCTATACAATAATGATGCTCGAATACGAATTTGGCGCCGTAGGAGGGAGAGTTTTGAGCCAAACCATATTTAACCGACCAGAATTTTTTCCGGTGGATCAATCATGATATGAGGAGAAATCTCTTTAAATAATCGCACTGATCTTATTGCGGTTACACCTCCCGGGTTACCAACTAGACGCTATATCGATGAAATTTTTGAGCCTCAAGTCCTTCTAATGAGTTGACGCATAGGTCCAAATTTCATTTTAATGCAGCACCCCATTTCGCGAGAATTACTTACGCGAAGTTTACATCCGAGAATACCATTTAAGATACTGTCACGTTCATCAAATAGACCAGATCTGAATCCAATTGAACATGTGTAGGACATGATGGGTAGACGATTGCGCAGTAGGCAGAACAGCCAAGGAATCTTGAGGAACTAGGACTAGGATATCTAAATCAGATATGGCACGAGATACCTTCAGATATGATAAGAGCTTGCATTAATATGCCTGCAAGATTAGCTAAGGTTATTCGAGCTCGAGGTGGCAACATAAAATATTAAGGGTTTTCCAGGTTTACAGATAATAGATCACTAGCTGCAATTTACCTCACTTGCTGACGCTTGCTCGGTTGCACATCCTATTTTGCTTTACTGATCGTTTGATTTACGTCATGTATCTTCATTAAATCCAATGAAATTGACATTTGATGCTTGTAACATGTTGCTATTAAAAAAACAATTAAAAAAAAATTTTGATATACAGCAAAGATTGTTAAATGCATATACACAAACCCAAAAAAATATTAACGAAGATATGAAAATGGATATAGATGATAATACAATAGATACGAGTACCATAACGATTACCGATGATTTTCCTATGAGCAGTGAAAATGAAAATATAAATGTTTTAAAGTTTAACAAAACACAGCAATGTTGTGAAGAAGAATATGAAATTAAAATAATAGAAAAAAGAAATTTTGAAACAGAAAGACAAAAAAATTCTGTAATAATATTAAAAATATGATGTTGAACGATTACAACAACAGCGAAACAAAAATGCAATTCAAGAAAAAGAATATCGTCAACGCATAAAACAAGATTATAACAAATTTCAAAATAAAATGAAAAAGAAGCTACGCGGAAACGAGAATATCTTCAAAAAATGACAAATGACGAAGAAAAACTGAAACAACAAAAAGAGAAAGATGCCAAACGAAAAAGAGAATATCGTCAAAAAAAGACCAAAACAATAAAAAAAAAGAAGCGATTGCTAAAAAAAATGTTTATTGCGAAAAAAATTTGGGCTATGAAATATATTGAAAATTATGTATACAGAAAAAAAATAACGATGATCAAGACATCGAAGATTATAAATGAATTCGAAAATTTAGAAAACGAAAAAATAGTGACACTGAATTTAAAGAATGTTTTATATCATTAAAAAGATTGAAAATTGACGACAAACAATTATATTGACAAAAACAACACATTAACATGTAAAAAAACTACAAAAAAACATAATTCAGTGAGTAATACATGTACAAAATCAAAAACAAAACAATTAATGTCCTTCACAACTACAAATCATATTGGACGTATTGCAGATATTTACTTCAATGAAAATCTTATAGAGAAAAATAATTTAGGCTTAATGACTGAAACTTATAAAGACTGCAATGCTAAGCATTTTGCATTTGAATATACTCATGACAAAAAATTTTCCAATTGTTGCCATAAAGGAAAAGTAATATTGCCAGATAATTCTCCTTATCCTAAATAAATCAAAGCTTTAGCAATAGGACAAACTAAACATTGCAGGGACTTTCGTAAAAATGTACGACAATATAATAATGCTTTAACATTTGCAAGTTTCGCCGCAAATCATGAAAAATTATCAAGAAAGGGGATTCAAGTAATTAGAATCTGTGGACAAATTTATCATAACGCATATGCATTACATCCTAACGAAAATGAAACACGTAAATATGGACAACTTTATATTTTAGACAATGAAATGGCAACCAAAGAGAGAGAAAGAGAATTTGATTGCAACCAGACATTTAAAAAAATTAGATAGTATTATAAAAAATAATAATCAATATGCAAAATTCTATAAAATGATGCATAAAGTAGAAGAAGAACTGAAGCGATGCAAAAAAAAACCGGTGATATTCCTAAGAATATTAGCATGTCTTTACAATGAAATGATAAATTAGATAAGAATAGATACAATTGTACAACCTGTAATGAAGTTGCTATGGTATTTATTGGTGAGAATGGACAATCTCCAAACAAACGAGTTATAGTTATGCATTCCAAACACAATAGACCGTTTACTATTTCTGTTTTAAGTAAACATACAGATCCAATGACATATCCTCTCATTTATCCAAATGGCGGTTACGAATGGAAGCCAAATATGAAACAAAAATTAGGAAAAAACAACATTTCACATTTGCAATTTTACAATTATAGAATGAGTGTTAAAAATGGCTTCAATCCTTACTTGAATCTTGGAAAAATTACTCAGCAAGCAACAGTAGATTTGTTTTCTAAAGTAGAGAGAAAGTTCTAGAATATATTTTATAAAACAAAATCAACAAAATTTGAGAAGTGATTGTTATCAGGGCCTAATGGATTATTTGCACAATAAAGAAAGCTCGGAACAAATTAAGATTGATAAAATGTTTCTTTTACCATCAAGTTTTACTTAAAGTCCGCGATATTCAAAACAAAATTACCTTGACTCAATGACCCTTGTAAATTATTACCGAAAACCAGACTTATTCATTATTATGACTTGTAATCCTAATTGGAAAGAAATAACCGACAATATAGAAAAATATGAAAATCCAATAGATAAACCCGGCATTGTAGCAAAAGTATTTAATCAAAAAGTTCAAGAATTTAAAGATGAAGTCATCAAAAAAGGAGTTTTAGGAAAGTGTGTTACATACACTAATGTTATTGAATTTAAAAAACGTGGTGTTCCACATGTTATTATTCTTGGATAAAAATGATAAGTTAGATACACCAGAAAAAGTGGATTCATTGATAAGTGCTGAGGTATCTAATGTTGATATTTATCCAAAGCTACATAGTATTGTCAAACAATTTATGATCCATGGGCTTTGTGGTAAACAAAATGTAAATTCTCCGTTTATGGATAAAGTTAACAATGTATGCGCTAAAAATTTTCCCAAAAATTTTAATTCCACAACTAATTTCAAATCTAATGGATTCCCATTATACAAACGAATCGATGACGGCTCAAAAATTATTTTCAAAGGCAAATTTATTGATAAAGTAGCTGACAACAGATATGTTGTCCCTTACAATCAATATTTGTTATTAAGGTTCAATGCTTATATAAACATAGAAGTTTGTTCAACAGTACAATGTATAAAATATTTATTTAAGTATTATTAGAAAGGTCATGACTGTGCTTTCATGAAAATTCAAAGTGCAAACATAGATTTTAGTAATAATAATACAAGAATAAATAATGAAGAAGATGCCAATAGTGAAAATTATAATTATGACGAATTAAAGCAATATATTAACACAAGATATTTATGCCCACCAGAAGCTATGTACAGATTATTAGAGTATCCATTATATTCAATGTCTCGTGCAATAATGCGTTTAGCTATACACCAGGAAAATCAACAAGAGTTATATTTTAAAGAAGACAAAGAAGAACAAATAACTGGAAAAAATGTTGCAACAACTCTTACTGGATATTTTGATCTGAATAAACTTGATCCAGAAGCTCGTAATTATACGTATTCCGAAATACCAAGATTTTATACTTTTGATTATAACAAAAAAAATGGAACCAACGAAAAAAAAACGAAAAAACCAGTGATCAGTCAAAAGTACTTGGTAACACCAAAGAATCGTGAACGGTATTTCATACGACTGTTACTGTTACATAGCAAAGGAGCAACATCGTTTAAAGATTCACGTACTGTTGATACAGTGTGTTACAATAGCTTTTTGAAGCAGCAAAAGCAAAAAAGTTGATTTCAGAAGACAATGAGATTTTTTGGAAAAGAAATGAAAAAGCAACATGTTAAATTACATGAAAGCGTAATTCTAGCACCTAAAAATGACGACGTAATACAATTCAACAATGATATTCTAGATATATTAGAAGGAGATTCATATGAATATCTAAGTATAGATACTGCAGAAGCTGACAATGGCGAAAATTTGGAAAAAATGTTACCAACAGAATTTTTCAATTCATCAACATCGAATGGATTACCACCACATAAATTATTATTAATAGTTAGAGCTATCATTATATTATTAAGAAATTTGAACTTAAATGAAGGTCTGTGTAATAGAACAAGATTAATAATAACAAAATTACTTAAATATTCTGTTTAAGCTGAAATAATAAGTGGTAAAAATGTTGGAAAATCAGTTTTTATACCTCGTACAAATTTGTCACCAACAAATGAAGATATACCTTTTATGGCGGAAAACTTCGAGAGGTCTCAGCCGTACTCTCGGAGCACTTCCGTCACAAGGCCTGATTAGCTCTTTTCACCCGACTAATTATAAGGGTGCCAGACCGCCGTTCCTAAAATAGGGCGATCGTCGGGGGTAGGGCCTAAATATCGCAAGGCTTGGCTCTGATCGCACACGGTGCGACTGCGCAGCATGGGTAACTTCTCGTCTCGTCTCGGAGATTCGTTCGATTTCGCGCGTAAGTTACGTAATTTCGGAACTAGAAATTGCGAACAAAGAATTCTCGCTATCAACCGTCCGCGGTTAAAAATAATATCAGCATGCAGAGGAGGAAGGGTTAACGAGGCGCAAATTAAGAAAATCGGTCACACTTGATTTTCCTTTATTCTGAAATAAAAGTACAGTTACGGTTGGAATGGCGGATGGTCAGCGCGACTAACGCGACTGAATGCGCGGCGGAACAGATCCACACGTCTCGGCGAATAAAATCTGCGACGGTCTATCACTCTCGATCCCCGAAATCGCAACTGTAATTTACTACCTCAATATCTAAATTACTTTTTCTTTATCCTATCACTCATGCTAATTCGCGAAATAACGGATGGTTAGTGTGACTCGATCGGAGCACTAAATTCCCGGCGTCGATGAATCCACGCTTTGCGACGGTATTATTTGCACGAGAAAAATCACGCACCGCACTTCACAATTAATATTAGTGAATGGCACTTTGCCTACTTACAGATTTCTGCTGAAGAACTCGACAAACGGGAACTGCGACAGCGAATCTGGTAAAATTGCTTCCTTTCAATCTAGCGATCAGCAGCAAAATGGTCGAGAAATGGCTCTTCGCGGTCAAAGATCATTTTTCCTCTCCTCTTTCAGAGAAGAAATCCTATTATTAGCAGATATGCTAATTCGGATATCGGTACCGCCCTCTGAATATTTCGTCATTAGTCAATATGTAAATTAGAAAAGCACAGCGCCCTCATTTTATCTCCTACTTTTGTCGCTATTTACCCTCTCTCACCCCCCCCCCCCCCCCCACTAAGTCAACTAGCATTGATTGATGAGAAAGATCTACCCCTACCCTTATTTATTTTTCGATGCGGATGAGAATCAAATTTTATTCTAATTCGCTTATTGGTCGTGACGTCACCAGCGAGTTTCGTCAGAGTTTCGAATTTCATCAATCAATTTATCAACTTAATTCGTCAGATTGCTTGTCGCTTATTAATTCATTTAAGGGATTATAGAGGTCCCATACAAGTATTTCTAATTTCATATTTTAATATGTTCCATGTATAAGTCGCATCGCTAAATTATTTGTAGTGATAAAATAATTGTAATTCAGTCTTATTTTCGTAGCGCCCTCATCATCGCATTTGCATTTGAATCTGTATAATATTTATTTTAGTTCGCTCGCTTCATATGGTCTGTCTTGCTCGCTCTCGCTTAGTCTGTCTCGTTCACTCTTGTTTAGTCTGTCTCGCTCGCTCTCGTCCAGTCTGTCTCGTTCGCTCTCATTTAGTCTGTAGCACTCTTCAAGATGGCCGCCTTTGCTCCCGCGTGTCAACCTCATGCTCTGTTGCCGGTCTCCGAAGCGTCTCCTGGAGTACTCCCCTTCAGTTGTGTGATATAAGTGTGTGCCCGGGTGTTGTGTGTGTGTGTATCCGGGTGTTGTCAGTGATCGGCAGCAGTGTCAGTGTGTGTGGCGCTCAAAATGTCGCCGATGGTGCGAAGCAGCCTGATACAGCTGATTGCCGGCTGCCGCTTCATCGACGATTTTCTGTTCACCCCAGGTGTGCCAGCATCTCCAGAGTGTTTGTGTCAGTGTCGGAGAGTGTAACGGATCTGCATATACCGCTATCATGCATTTTCGCTGCACTCCCCAGTCAAGTTTTGGTGTTTTTCTTTCCAGCCGGCAACACGTGGTCGGAAGTGTATGTGTGCGTGCGCTCCCTTTTTCGTCATCGTGCGCTCCCGTTTTCAGTCATCCGTCGGATCGCGTTCTTCAACTTATTATATCGTTTTCTCGAGTATGGGTAGATGGATATGAAAAAGAATTAGTATCCCAATTAGGGCGCGCATAGGTTATAATTATTCAGCTGATTTCCGGGCTGCAAGGGACGGGGATGGCTTTCCTGAGGTGTTGCAAATAATGCAACACTCCCAGGCAAAGCCTTGTAATGTACCGCATTACAGAACCCCCCACTAAGCCAGTACACTACCACATATACCGCTCGTTTGCTCAATTTCCCTTCGTTTTCCCGTCGCGTTCTTAGCTCACGTCAGTTGTCCGGAGTTCTTGCCTGTTGGGGGTTTCCCCCCTTGGTTCTATGGTCTGCTATGGTCGGAGTCCTGCATCTGCTTAGTCTGCCTAGCTACATCCTTCCTTCTACCTCGTTTTATTGGCTAGGTCAGTAAAGGTCGGTCAGAAAAGGTCAGGATACAAAAATAAAGAGCAGGTTGGTCATTTTAAGCCAGGGCTTAGCCCTGACATTTATTGCAAATTTACATACAAAAAAAATTATGGTCGATGTCGGTTGGTTAATGGTACCCACGCCTGCGGGAACGGTCGTGCCTCTCCATGGCTTCCATTTTCTGGATGGCGTGCTGGAGCTATTGAAGCTCCCTCAGGCACAGGTCGGCGTCGGCCTCATCTTCGGAGGCCCTGGTGTTTTGGGCCCTCCGCACCAGATCCCTCGCCCGTTCCTCCACTAAAGGTCTGACAGATGAGGCGGGAGAACTAGTGTGGGGATAGTCCTGGTGCTGGCGGTTGGTCTCTCCCGATCCGACCCCTCGCGGTACTAAGCCCGACCTCGGGTTGCCTCCTGGTAGGACGGAGGTGGATCCTCTGTCTCCTGAGTGCGCGAGCTCTGCTGGACTGCCTGGTGTCGGTGGCGGGGCTCCTGTCCGGGATTCAAGTCCCAACCGGACCCGGATCAAGTAGACACTGGTCTGTCGCCTTCATCCCACCCACTTTGGTGGCTGGGGTTCGCTCGAGGTCTCGGTGAAGTGATGGCCGTCTCCACCGGGTTATTCGAGCCCGAGGAACCGTGCCGACGATGATATGTGTAGCCACACCTCGAGCAGTCGAAAACCTCGACTCCCCTTCGACCACAATTTCCGCAGAACTATCCTTCTTTGGGACGAGGACAGTCCCCGAAATTGTGGTCGATTTGCCAGTAACTAAAGTAGGCTTGGAGGGGGGGGGTGATCAACCGTCGGGTCGGTTGGGATTTTCTGCCCAAATTTAGCTCCTGTCCGGCGAGTAAGTTGGCCCCAGGATGGCATCTTAGCTGCGGCAGCTGTTCTTGTTGCTGCGCGGCTGGTCGGAGGTCCGGGTAGGTCATCGTCGGACCCCTGTTCCGAGAGATTCCTTGCTGCTACAAGGTCGTCCAGCTGCAAATGGCGCCGCGGATTGTATTTGCAGTGCTCGCCGCTGGCCGTCCTGTAGTGCAGGCCCTGGACCTCCGGGCGGTCGACGGGATCCATCCTGGGGGTAGTTAGTGGTGGTGTGGTCGGTGACTGGTTGGCCGGTGGTCAGTTGGTCAATGGGGCCGGTGTCAAAGTTACAGGCAGCCAGCCTGGGTGACCTCGGCTCCTTGCGGCGGACGGCTGGGCGGTGTCAGCAGAGGTGACTGACGACGGTGTAGGGGTGACCGGTGGTGTGGTAGGAGTGACAGGTGGTGTGGTCCCTGCTTGGCCAGGACATCGCAGTACCGGCGGTGGTGTTGCCGGTTGGGGCGGTCTGGTGGTGGAGGTTTCTGCCCCGCTTGTTGCTGCCGCTGGCCATCTACCTTGATCATCCAAGTACTCCGTCAACTCATCCTCTGCTTGTCCATCAAGCGACAACTGGGAGACCCCCGAGCTGGTAGTTGGGCTGTAGGACTTTGGTGTTCTACACCCCGAGAGGTCTCCCGCGGTCGCGCCATCAGCCGGGTCCGTCGTCCTTGTCAGTGTCGGCGCCTCTTTCTCCTCAATAGCGCGAATCGTCCTCATTCGCTTACTTTCCTCAGGTCTCCATTCAGACTCTAGGACCCGAGCTCTAAGTATTTGACTCCAGTGGATGAGGCGCTCGCGCTCTTGGTTCGATGGTATTGGGCCCATAGCCTCCTTAGCTGAAGGTGTTGCTGGTGATGGTGTTGGTGTTGGAGGTTGAGGCGCTGTTGCCTCGGCCTCCTCGAGACGAGCCTTTTCCCGCTCGATTTCCTAGATCATGTTCTGGATGTACTAGGCCGACGGATCTTCTGTCGGGTGGGGCTCGTTGATGGTCTGAGCCCCCACTCTTCCCTGGACTCCAGGCATGGTCGACAGCGCTTTCAAGCGCAGGCTCGTCTCAGACTCCTCCAAGGTAGCTCGAGTCTAAGTCGGCCCTGGTTCCCGCGACCTGGTCCCTGTGATGATCTTGGGGACAGCAGATAACGGGATCCTTACCATCAGGCTCAGACCCTTCTTTGCGACAAGGATTCTTGGGGCCATGGTACTTGATCAGATCTGAAAATAAGTATAATTAATACGAGGGTCACTGGTCAAGGTTAGGATAGCACAGTGCATGCACTTATCTGAACTGGTATGGCGAGGGGTGCAGCTTAATCAACGACTACACCCCCTACTTAGCCTGGAGAGGTTTGCCTGTCCAGGCTTACAGGACAGTACACAGGGATGTCAGGTACCAGCTCGTAATCGATCCCAGCGCCGTAACCTTGTTAGTACGCGATTTAAAACCCCTATGAATCGGACAACACGGGGTATGGTCAGATTGGTTAGATTGGCCAGATTGATTCTATTTTCTTTTTATATCTGTGCTTCCCCTAGTTACGTGAGTTGTACGTGTCAGTTTCCTATTTATTTAGCTTGCTCTTGGTTACTTGTTTGTTTGCTTGGTCCAATCTAAGGTCATAATTCTTGTTACCAGCGCTTTTAAATGGCTTCAGCTGTTCGACATGAACTTTACCGACCTTTTTCTTTGTCAGTGTATCAATGTTGAATACTGTGTTCGAAAGTTTTTCTAGTAATTTGAAAGGTCCTTCGTATTTTTCACCTAATTTAGTCGAAAATTTATTTGCTGCATTTGATAAATAATGCGTTTTCACCAATACTAGGTCACCGGTTTTATATTTGGTCTCTTTTCACCCTATATTGAATTGATCAGCCATTTTGTCGTGTGTTTTCTCCAGAATTCTTTCAACCATTTCATGTAGGTCTTTCAATCTTTTC
The DNA here is from genome assembly GCF_024137745.1 of Phymastichus coffea. Taxonomy (NCBI): domain Eukaryota; kingdom Metazoa; phylum Arthropoda; class Insecta; order Hymenoptera; family Eulophidae; genus Phymastichus; species Phymastichus coffea. The sequence continues at coordinate 2,477,151 of NW_026706827.1, forward strand.
AGCCTTTTCGTCCACTCTTTTGGTTTCAGTGTCAGTTCTAGTTCGGTTGATTCTACTTTTCTGCATAAACTTTTTACTGGTTTCGGTTGTCTGCCGTAATTTAGGAATGCCGGATACGCTTGTGTGGCTGATTGTATTTATAGCGTGTCGGAACTCATTAAGGTGTTTATCCCAATTTCGGTGATCATTTTCTACATACATCGCTATCATCGTTTTTAATGTCCTATTACTTCTTTCGACTGGATTGGCCTGCGGATGATATGGTACTGTCGTGTTATGTTTGATGCCATATTCCTGTAACATGCTAAGTGTTTATTGACGCATTCTTTTCCGTTGTCGGTCAGTAAGTAGTCAGGTGTTTCCCATCTGAATATAATGAGTTTTTCCAGCGCTTTCGCAACGGGTTTTCCGTCTGCGGAGCACACCGGTTTCAATTCTATCCAACGTGTGAAGAGATCTTGAAAAACCAGTAGGTACTTGTATTGAGTTTTGCTTCGAGGGAATTCTATGGTGTCAGCAGCTACTACCGCCCATGGTCGATCTATATTTCGTAGTCCCATAAGGTCTTGTGGACCTAGTTGGTTAGTTTTAAGCCTTTGACACAGTGGACACTTTGTGACAAAGTTGTAGGTGTCAGTGTACATTCCTCGCCAATAATATTCGGTAGCGATTCTCATATATGTCTTTTCTATGCCCAGGTACCCTGCCACAGGTAGGCAGTATGCGTTTTTCATGATTTCTATTAGGTATTCGTCAGGTACCGCTAGTTTCCACATTCTGTCTCTCAGTTTGTTACCGGGTCCATAATTGGCTCTGTTCTATTATAATATAGCATGCTATCTTCGATTTTCCAGTCAGGTATTTGTCCGATTTTTCTTTCACGTCTTTACGTCTTTTCAAATACCAATTGTCTTGCACTGTTTTGAAGGCTGAAATTTTATTATTCTCTTCATCGATTCGTGACAGGGCATCAGGTACTTTATGCATCGTGCCTTTACGATGTTTAAAGGTTACACGTTCCTGCATTAGGTCACATATCCATCTTCCTAGTCTACCTTTCGGTTCTTTTTTGTTGATTAGGTATACTAGGACTGAGTGGTCAGTAATAACTGTATAGTCATATCCTTCAAGGTAAGGTCTTAGCTTCTTGATGTCATATACGATGGACAATAATTCTTTCTCTGATACGGAGTAGTTTCTTTCTGGTCCAGTTAGCGTTCGGCTAATATATGCTATCAGGTATTCGCTATCGTCAAAGTTTTGAGTCTGTACGGTCCCAATTGCAAAATCGTTCGCATCTGTTTGAACCGTAAATGGCCGGGCAAAGTCTGGTCTTGCTAATACTGGGGCTTCTGTTAATGCGCGTTTCAGTTTATTAAACGCTTCTTGTTGGTCAGTTTCCCAGTTAAATACTTTATGCTTCTTCAGGAGATTTTGCAATGGTACCTTTATTTCCGAACAATTTTTAATGAATCTAGAGTACCACTTGACCATCCCTTGGAAGTTACGTAGTTGCTTCACTGTTTTAGGTATTGGAAATTCTAGTACTGTTTTGGTCCGGTCTGGGTCAGGTCGTAATCCTTCTTGATCTAGTAGAAAACCTAGATAGTGCAGCCGAATTCACATTTCTTAGCATTTATTTATAGTCCAGCTTCATTAACTCGTCGTAATACTAATTCTAAGTATTTAATATGTTCTTCAAAGGTCACAGTAGCGATGATGATGTCATCAAGGTAAGGAAATACTCGAGGTTCCCAGTCAGGACCAAATAGTGCGTTAGCTAATCGTTGAAAGGTCGCTGGGGCATTGACGAGCCCAAATGGTATAACTACAAACTCCCACAATCCTTCTCCTGGGCTTGCGAAAGCTGTATATTCGCAGCTATTTTCATCTAAGGCCACTTGGAAGTAGGCCTGTTTAAAGTCAATCTTACTAATATATTTAACGTCTCGCAATTTGTCTAGTATCGAGTCCATATTAGGTAACGGGTATGCATCTTTTCTTGTGGCCTTGTTTAAGTCGCGAAAGTCAATGTAAAATCTCCAGGAACCATCAGGCTTCCTTATCATTACTGGGGCACTACACCATGTGCTTTTGGATGATCGGATAATGCTCATTTCGTACATTTTTCGGATTTCAGCTCGTGCTATTTCCTGTATTGCTGATGACATTCGTCGTAATCCTTGTCTTATTGGCTGGCTATCACCTACATCTATTATATGTTTCACTATTGGTGTTCTTCCTAGTTTGTCATGGGTGGTATTAAACGATCTGTTATTTTTTTAATGCGTTTAGTTTGGTCAGGTGTGATTTCCGTGAGACCAGCGCATTCTGCTAAGAAAGCTTCCCGTTATGATATCTGTCTAGGTTGTAGGTGATGCCATTTGCCACTATGCACTCTCCATTTCCTTTCTCGAAAGAATATGAGCATATTCCACTGTGTCAAAAAATCCAGACCTAAGATAATTGGCGGTCCAGGTATGTTTTTCATTGCCTTGAACTTGAATTTCTACGTGTGCCCTTCAAAGTTAATTTGTAAGGGGAGTTCGCCTATAGTTTTCTCTGTTTTCCCCGTAATTCCTTGAATTGTTGTATAATTCGGGATTAGTCTCTTTTTAAATCTATTCGTTATTTCCGGTCCTACCAATGAGAGTTTCGCCTCTGAGTCAACTAGGGCGTCATACGCTACAATACCAATAATAATCGGTATAAAACATCTACTGTCTGAGCTCAATCCTCCTATCGACTGTGGGGGTGCGGTCAATACAGTTGTCATATATTTTACTTTACTTTCATCAACGGTTTCCTTTAGTCCCTTATCATATACGTTAGTTGTTTGCAGGTCTGATTCTGAAGTTATCATCGGTACTTCATCTCTCATTTGTTTCATTTCTTCATTGTCTGTAAATTTTACGGTTTTTAATATCCCTTTTGGTATTCCTATAAGTGCACCTTCATGTCTTACTTCAGGTATGTCAGTGATTACTTTGCTGTCCGGTATTTTTATTATTTCTTCTGCTATATCTGGGGTTTGATGGTCAGTTTTGTCTGTTAATATCATTCGTTCGACCGGTGGAAATGCTAGATTTTCCACTATCTGTTCACTGTCTTATACCTACCCATTAATGTCAAATAGTAACGTTTTATGATCCTTAAGAGGCTTTAGCAATTTATTGAGTGGTTCTTCATCAATCCAGGACAGTTCCTGCCCATTTATTTTAGCGGTACTTTCTTCGATATTGTCTTCATCTTCGTCTGAGGAATGGTCAGCTATTCTTTTAGCATCACCTGTTGATATTTCCCATATTGGATTAGTGCTTTCTTTCGAGTCTGTGTCAATCTCTATGTGGGAAGCTATTTTTACGGCGACCTCCCTTTTTTGGTCATTTTGGCCTATTATTGGGAATCGAGAGAAAGCAGCGAGCTCGTTTGCTCCCCGCCTAACGCGTTTCCCAACAACTTAGAACGAATGAGGCCTGCAATGGCTCGGTCGGTAGGGCGACGGACTCGCACCCGGTAGGCCCGGGTTCGATTCCCAGTTCCTGCTGATTGATACAAGCACCACTGAAAAAAGTTTCATGTGCTTTGTTCTCAAACACATTGCAAGCCTCCGTCGCTGATTAGCACTGATGAAGCATAAATATAGCGACGTTAAAATACAAAAAAAAAAAAAAAAAAAAAAACTTAGAACGAATATGCTGGCAGATTTTATAAAAGTCGAACGGTGCTCCTATATTTTTAAAAACTTGACAGTGTGTCTGTCTTATTTTCGGTCCTGTTCTTAGAAACAAAGTTTCCATTTTCGGGCAAGATGTTGCGTAATTACCTGGCTGATAACAGAAGAAACAAGGGTTCTTTGGGCATTGTCTGTAGTAATAGTCACCTTGGCAGCATTTGCATGGCTTTATTTTGTCTGTCGGTCTAATTATTATTCACTGTATTATTTGTTTTTGTCTGATTATTCTGAAACGGTATCAGTGAAGGTAAATTTCATCTTGTTTCCACTCCATTCGATATTGGTACCCGTTGACCTTGTCTGTAACCTTGGGTTTGTTGGTCCTAGTTATGATGTCTGCCGTTAGTCTGATTGCTATTCACTGTCGGTATTTTGTCCTGATTTGTCCAGGTTCGTTTTTGTTTTACTGGTGGGAAGTATTGATGTGGTTCTTGGTATGCTGCAATCTGTGCCATCACGGGTGCAGTATACATACTTTGTTGTTTGGTCTGTTCTTGTGTACCATTTTGTTTTATTTTACATGTATTGTCTTTTTTGTTACTGTTTTTAGTGTTTTCGCGTGTCGTTTCAAGTTTTGTCCCAATTTTTTGTACAGCTAAGGATTTTGCTGCTTTTTTTATTTGTTTTTGGTGTTTCCGCTGGAAAATGTGTCTTGGTCGAAGGTAGATGGTATTGTTCATCGATTTCTTCCAAATATTCCCATTTTCGACCATAATACGTCAGATCACTGAATCTCTCTATCCGTTTGTCTGACATGTATTTCCGTTATGCCGGAAGAAGTCCTCGTCTAGCGATTTTTATTTGTTGACGCAGGGAAATAGGATGTTTAAAATGGCTGGCTATGTATCGGAAGACGTTCAGGTAATCTGTTATTGTTTCGCCTTCGTTTTGTGTTCGGCGTCTGAGTTCTTCCTCAATGTCATCATCGGTCATTCATCTGCCGTAATGGTCCCGTAAGGCTCTTTTAAGGTCACGCCATGAATAAATTTCCTTTGAAATTTCTCGGTACCATGAGTTAATTTCTTTGGAGAACACGGCCTTTATTGCTTGCAATAAGTCATCACTTGACATTTTAACGCGTCTTTTCTGGTCTTCGATCTGGCTAATGAACTCTTCAGGTCCGTCCGTACCATTAAACCTTATTTTACAGTTTTCTAATAATTTAATGTTGCGGAGGTCTCGTCGGGCAGTTTCATAGTCACGTTCTCTTAACCTGTGTGAACGGTGTCTTCTCTCATATTCTGTTTCTGGAGATGAGTCCGATCTTTCGGTGTCAGAGTAATATCGTGTCGGTTCTCGCCATTGTTCACGAGAATATCGGTAGCCTATATGTCTATTCCTGTGTCTGGATTGCGACCGTGACCATGATCGAGAGCGATAGTTTACTCGGTGTTTTGAACGTCTATTCTGTTGTTCAATGTCAGATTCGCTTTCCGATGAGTATCTTCTGTTTTTTCTTGTTGTCATGAGTTGTTTTTGTTTATTTCTATGTTGACGGTTATTTCGTGTGCGGCTACGGTCTGAGTGATCTGATCGGTATGTCGCTCTAGAGCAACGACTGCCGTCAGATGTATCGTCTTCACTGTATGATTCCGAGTATCTATTTACACGACTTCTCTTTTCTGATTGTCTAGCTTGTCTGTGGTAATCCTTTTCCCTATAACTTTTCCTTGGTGAGCTAAAGGGGCTAGATGGTCGATGTGAGTAGCTTTTGTGAGATTCTCTTACTCTTGTATGCCTTTTACTTTTATTTTTCTCACTCATTCGGTCTGATCGTATTATTTTCCGTTGTTGATTATGAGTTTCTATGTGTTTCTCAACGTCATCGGAAAATTCTCTTTCGTCTAAATACTGATTTTTATGCCGAATTCGTTGAGCTCTGTTTATATGTGCAGTGTCCTTTGACGGTCTTGTAGCAAGAGTGTAACTCTTGTCTAAGCTCGTAGTCTTCGTTATGTCTGTATTGTCTGGTCTGTCCCTTTTTACGGGCTCATATATCGTCGCAAGCTTAGCTCTGGTCGGCTTAACTGTGGGGAAGTCAGGTCTGTATCCACTCTGGGCAATGTTCGACGGACCGTGGATTTCCCTGGTTACACCCCAGGTCACTCGCTCCTTGAGTAATGGTTTCGGTCGTCTGCATGTCTTTCGTTTAATCTCTGATGGTGATTCGGAGTTGCTATCGGACCATTTTCAATGTCTAGTCCGCATTTTACGAGGTCTATTGTATGACGGCGAACGTGGCGCCTGAGCTCGGGAATAGTCATTGTCTGAAGTGATTTGGGTTACTTCCGTTCCTCTATTCCTGGCTGTTTATATATTATTATTACCTGTTTCCACTTTATTAGTCTGACCCTATGTCAATGTCGGCGAAGTTGTGCGGAGTTGTTTTAGTGGCGTAGCTTGTCGACGAATAATATCTACGCCGAGTGGTAAATCAATTAATTAATTGGTGTCTGTTGCCTGTCTGTTTGTCTGAATATTTGTGTTTGTTGTTCGTCTGTTTCTAGCTCTTCACCGGCTGTCGATGTCGCACCTGTCGTATTTGTTTTTGGAGGCTGATTGACGTCTCTATTAGAATCAGTTTCATGTTCTTCATTCCATAGCGTTCTTGCAAACGGTGGAAAAATATCTATTCTTTGGCTGCGAGTTATAGATAGATTACCTGAGAGCCTTTGTTCTTGAATTACCCATCTCAGTAGCTCCAATCGGTCTGTATTGTCGTCATTAGATATTCGGCATCCTCCCTGGCGCAATTCATTACGAATTTCTTTTTCCGTATTGTCAGCTATTCTATTTGCTACTTCTCGCGCTGTTTTATTTTTCTTTAGTATGTGCAGTAGATCAGCATTTGATAATGGCGGTTTTATTGTGGCACTGGCTAGAATGTCATCATGAACAATAACCATTTTGACTATCTCGATTTTTATGTAGTGGCAGTGTGCTTTGTGAAATTACGTATTGTCATTCTGTTCCTGCTAAAAATTTGAGTATTTCCAGACTTCCAAGACCAAGTCCAAACTGTTGCATTCGGAAATATTAATCTGGTAACAGTCAAAAACCGATACTCCCCAAAATCTGAACTGTCAGAATCTGGTGTCGAAACCTAAGCTACGCAAACAAACTCGAACGAACTTGAACTGTCGCAATTTGAAATAATAATTACACGTCAGACTCTGAACTGTCAGAGTCTGCGACGACGGTTTCGCACTGTTAAAGTCTGAGAAACAAAGAATTCTCGTTATCAACCGTCCACGGCTAAAAATAACACAGGCCTGCAAGGTTTTGTTCTTTTGCAACTGAGGGTCATTTCCGGAATAATTTTTGGCGTAGAATTCGAATCCGTCATCAGAATTTCTCCATAACGTCAGGTTTTTGAGTAATCGTCCCCTAAAGGTCGAAAAAACACGTTTTTTGGCCATATTCAAGGCTTGATTACATCGTGAGTTTATATTCTTTTCAAAAACGGTTGACGGCATCTTAAAGAAGCACTCTTACCCTTCAAAACCCATTTTTCAAATTTAAGATATCATTTTTTTTCATCAAGATATCATCAATGGAAATTTGCCATTTTTGAGGTTTCACCATGAGCTTAAAAGTTCGGCCAATTTTCCTGGAAGAATACGATATATTTCTTAGTTTTTTTTTTATAATGATTCTAGAATCATTATCCAATACGATATATTTCTTAGTTTTTTTTTATAATGATTCTAGAATCATTATCCAAAAAATACTAAGAAATATATCGTATTCTTCCAGGAAAATTGGCCGAACTTTTAAGCTCATGGTGAAACCTCAAAAATGGCAAATTTCCATTGATGATATCTTGATGAAAAAAAATGATATCTTAAATTTGAAAAATGGGGTTTGAAGGGTAAGAGTGCTTCTTTAAGATGCCGTCAACCGTTTTTGAAAAGAATATAAACTCACGATGTAATCAAGCCTTGAATATGGCCAAAAAACGTGTTTTTTCGACCTTTAGGAGACGATTACTCAAAAACCTGACGTGATGAAGCAATTCTGACGACGGATTCTAATTCTACGCCAAAAATTACTTCGGAAATGACCGTAAGTTGTAAAAGAACAGTGACGACTCTCTATTTTGCAGGCCTGTGTAATATCAGCATGCAGGAGAGGAAGGGCTAACGAGGCGCAAATTAAGAAAATCGGTCACACTTGATTTTCCTTTATTCTGAAATGAAAGTACAGTTGCGGTTGGAATGGCGGATGGTCAGCGCCACTTGACGCGACTTAATACACGGCGGAACAGATCCACACGTCCCGGCGAATTAAATCTGCGACGGTCTATCACTCTCAATCCCCGAAATCGCAACTGTAATTTACTACCTCAATATCTAAATTACTTTTTTTTTATCCTATCACTCACGCTAATTCGCGAAATGACGGATGGTCAGTGATCGGTAGCAGTGTCAGTGTGTGTAGCGATCAAAATGTCGCTGATGGTGAGCAGCAGTCTAACACAGCTGATTGCTGGCTGCCGCTTCATCGACGATTTTCTGTTCACCCCAGGTGTGCCAGCATCTCCAGAGTGTTTGTGTCAGTGTCGGAGAGTGTAACGGATCTGCATATACCGCTATCATGCATTTCCGCTGCACTTCCCAGTCAAGTTTTGGTGTTTTTTGGTGCGCTCCCTTTTTCGTCATCGTGCGCTCCATTTTTCAGTCATCTGTCGGATCGCGTTCTCCAACTTGTTACATCGTTTTCTCGAGTTTGGGTAGATGGATTTGAAAAAGAATTAGTGTCCTAATTAGGGCGCGCATAGGTTATAATTATTCAGCTGGTTTCGGGGCGGCAAGGGACGAGGATGGCTTTTCTGAGGTGTTGCAAATAATGCAACACTCTCAGGCAAAGCCTTGTAATGTACCGCATTATAATACGTAGAAGACAATTTCCAATAAGGTTAGGACAATTTCCAATAATGATAATTAACAAACCGCAAGGGCAATCATATGACAAAGTTGGAGTTTATTTATCATCATCTGTTTTCAGTCATGGACAATTATATGTAGCACTGTCACGATCGAAATCCAGGAAAAATTTGAAAATTTTATTATCAAACAATACATTAATAAAAAGAATGGATAAACAAAAATTTGCAAATACAATGTACACGATAAACATTGTGTACAAAAAAATACTCTAAAATGAAATAAATCTGGAAAGTATATGAAACGAGTTTCAAAAAAGAATGTTAAATGCAAGCGCTGAAGAGTGGTTTTGAAAATTTGCGTCATTCGGCAGCCCCGAACAAAAAATTTAACATAAGTACTGTTTAATATATATATATATATCGGCAGCATCATTTGTTGTAATGCGAGCGCTGATTAAAAATTTTCATTAATGTATGCGCTAACAAAAATGACCCTCGAATATTAACCTTGCCAGCACGTTCACGCTCCGAGGGTTTGTAAGCACACGATTAACAAAAACAACATCGCGTGGCTAACGCTGAGAGGAACAAGTTATAAATAATTAATCCTGAATCCTGAATAATTAATTCCGAATAATAAGAAGCTCCAAAAGAACTCTTTTTCAGCTGTTTTTTAATAAAAATCCCTAAGCACAAAAAAGCTATAATTTTGTCATTTCGTAAAAAAGGCACAAAAAAGCTCTAATTAGGCCAATTTTAAAGAAAGAAGCTCGAATTTGTCCAATTTCAAAAGAAAAAAGTTCAAATAAGCTAAAATCTCTGTCTTATCATTTTGTATAAAAAGCTCATATTTGTTCATTTTGTGAAATAAGCACAAAAAAGCTCGAATTTGTTCACTTTCAAAGAAAAAAGCTAAAATTTGGTAACTTTTTTTAAAAAAGCATAAAAAAGCTCTAATTAGGTCAGTTTTAAAGAAGCTCAAATTTAGTCAATTTCAAAAGAAAAAAGCTCAAATACGTTCAAATCTTTCTCTTCTCTCTCTTGTCATTTTGTAAAAAAAAGCTCAAATTTGTTCATTTTGTGTAATAAGCACAAAAAGCTCAAATTTGTTCATTTTGTGAAATAAGCACAAAAAAGCGCGATTTTTTTCAATTTCAAAAAGCTTAAATTTGTTCATTTTGTGAAAAAAAGGTCTAGTATGCTCTAATTTGGTAAGTTTTTTAAAAATCACATAAAAGCTTAAAAAAGCTCAATACAAAAAAACAATAACCCATGACATGCACCATGTATTACCATAAAAATTATGCCATGGGACGGACGGACGGACGGACGGACGGTTCAGTTTGCCGAAATATATTTTTTTTTCGCCAAGATATCGCATTTTGAAATTTTGATATTTATGAATTTCTCAAAATTCGAAAATCCATTAACTCATTAAGTCCTAAGTGGACGATTTTCTTTTACTCTTTTCAGTTGATTTTTTATCAGGAATAGACATTTCTGACATAAAATTGTCTGAAGTTTCGATCGATGATGTTAGAATTTTGAAAAATGCGTGGGTGTGCGCGTGTATATGCGTGCGTGTGCGTTGACTTTAGGTTCGTGATCAGTGACCCCAAAAACCCCCGAGTAACAATGTTCGAGTAAATTCACTGAACAGAAAAATTTGTGCAATAAAGGGTTAATGGATTTTCGAATTTTGAGAAACTCATAAATAGAAAAATTTCAAAATGCGATGTCTCGGCGAAAAAAAAATATTTGGGCAAACTCAACGGCACTTAAAAGGGGACGAGTTGTATTTTAAGATGCTTGAAATAGTTTTTTATGAAAAAATTTATTTGCGATGCTACACAACTTCAAATATGTCGAAAAACAGTGTTTTTTATACTTTTATGGTTAGGATCACTTTCATTTGAGAGCTCAGACGTGCTTCGAAGCGCTCTCCGAATTCGAATCTAAGTTACTTATTGAAAGTAATACATATAAGATCTCACAAAATAAATCTAGTTAAAATCGTTTAAACTTAAAATCAGTCATTATGGCTAGAAATAAAGAAAATGAGTGGAATACAGTGAAGAACAAAAGATCTAGAGATTGTCCTGAAGAAAATAGAATAAACAAGAAAAGGCAAGCAAGCATTAAAGAGTATTGGCTGGGAAATTCGAACAACATAACAGTTGAAGTAAGCAACAGATTTAAAGTACTGGAAAACAATGAAACAAGCAACAAAAATAAAGAGCCAGCAACACCGACAGCCGTCAAACCGCCAAAATCACCGCCCATATTCGAAAGTGGAGTTTTAAACATCAGTCCTTTAATTAACTTTCTTAATAACGTTACGAAAAATGAATACATACTAAAAGTTCCAAATAATAACGAAATTAAAATCCAAATCAATAATCCTGAACTATTCACTAACACAATAGCTGAGTTAGAAAAAAAACAAACTAAATTTTACACTTATCAAAAAAAAAGAAAACAAACCGTTTAAAGCCGTATTCAAAAACATGCATGATTCAGTCAATATAACAGATCTAAAACAAGAAATTGAAACCTTCAATCACAAAGTAATAAGAATTTTTAATATTAATGTAACGGTCCAGTCTGATTTGTCCCTTTTTTCCCTCTGCAAAATAGCAACCCGTCGTGCACGAGACAATCAAAGAAAAGCGGTAATTGAGCGAAGGCGCTTTTCTTACACATATGCAAATGTGTTAGGGCAACTCTGCGAAAACATTACCATATAAGGAGCGTGACGTCACGATCGTAGGAACTATATTGTTTACAATGCAAAATCGACAATTATAAAGTTTTTCGAATGAACAAAAGCACTTTTTTAGTCAATTTTGATGCGCTGATCCTGAATTTCATGTCGTTATAAGTCTTAAGTCGGTATTTATTAGTTTAATTTAATTTACAAGTTAATATTGTTAGTTATTTTGCGCTAAATAATCATATAGTTAATTCGAATATGCGATTACGTCCGCGACGTATTGAAACAGAGAAGCAAGAATTTGACACTTTGGTAACTAATTATTCACTAAGTTATCAATAAATAAAAAATTTATAATTTTTTTAAATAATTAAAATTGCATTGTTAGATAACGAGTCGATTGTACATATCTGTAAAATTAATGATTATGATTGTCGCTAATTTGCTGATTTTTAGATGGTTAAAAAAGAAATTTACAATTTCGTTTTTTAATTATTATTCAAAATTAGATAGCTATATTAATTGTTTTTAATTTGAATAACGTTCCGCTAATTACAAGCGATTTTTTTATGTAAAAATTTTCCGTCAATTTATTGTAAAATTGGCGTTATTTGATTACACAGTCCTACAAAAATATCTTAATTTTTTGCACAAGCAAACCATATATGTTTTCCCAAAGAATTTTTGGCGCTGAAACCAAATCCGGCCTCAGAATTGCTCCAGCACGTCAGGATTTTGAGATATCTTAATCTAAAAGTGTGAAAATAGCGATTTTTACCTATATTTGAGGTTATGTAGCACTACGACATTATCTACATGTAAAAAACTACAAACGACATATTAAAGAAGCAGTCTAGTCCTTTTAAATACCGTTGAGTTTGCTCAGTTTGCTTATTTTTTCTTTGAGATATTGAATTTCAAAGTTTTTCATTTCATGAATATTGTACCTTTCAGAACAATATTTATGAAATTCTCTCGTAGCTGCGGCAAGAGGATTCACTATCCTACCTTGCTTAGCAGCGCGAGCACTGTTTAGAAATAAAGCCTCAGCAATTTCCTGAGATAAATTTCTTTATTCAGTGGTTAACCTGCTAATTCCTCTTCTTTCGATATCTAAGTGCTCAACTCATAAGACCATCTCTCTTATGAGAAAAAAGTAGCCTTAGATATCTCCCTACCTCAAATATAATAATTGTTAAGAAATTAAATTGAGTATTGGTTGTAGCGCTGTCGGGCCTCTCCCCGATAGATGCAATCACGTTCAATTGCATTTCAAGACGATTCATCGAGTTAGAAAACTTTGGGTTTACTACTCGAAAAATTTTCATATTTCATTTCGAACATACACGTGTCAACTTCGTGCTACTCTCGGAAACGCGATTACGAATACAACAGAAAGAGTCCGAACTATTGTTTTGATAACGTGGGAGAGATTCAAACGTTACATTAAACACAAAACAACAAAACAACCTTTACCAATATTTTTCGTAGAAATAAAAATAAATGAAAACAATAAAGAAATATATAAAATTAACAAACTTATGAACCAAATAATCTATTCTGAAGAACCATATAACAAAAGAGAAATTCCCCAATGCATGAGATGTCAAGAATATGGCCATTCAAAAAACTATTACCATAAAACACCAGTTTGCGTTAAATGCGCAAATAATCATCTTTCAACGGAGTGTCCCATTCAATAAAAAATAATAGTACATTATGCTAAGAGTGGGCAATGTAGGTGATTCCCGCACGCGTGATCTATCACCTTATTTGCGCACAAGTTGCGTATACTATTTTTCCTACTAAGCTGCGCAAAGTTCGATTTTGCGCAAGCACATACGTTCTCAAAGGGCCTTATTCCCGCACGTTGGCTTAGTGTGCGGGAATGACTGCTGTGCAGTTGTCATTATGTCGTGAATATGCGTGCGCAAAATCTAACTTTGCGCACGATAGTAGGAAAAAGAAGTTAAATGTGCAAACTGCGGAGGAAACCACGTAGCTAGTTATAAAGGCTGCAATGCAAGAAAATTACTTCAGCACAAATGATTTCCAATTCTAAGACCAAAAAAAATAATAAGTACAGAAAATATCGTTAGATCAAACATCTCATATGCGCAGGCTGTAGCCGAAAATTTAAATACAGCACAAGAAGAATCGAAAAAAATGCAGACATCTCAACCAATAGTAAACAATAACAATGAGAATCAGCTGGTAAATATGATGACTCAACTGATGTCTCAATTAATAAATAAGATGGACACGATGCTAAATCTGCTTACCACGCTCATAAATAAGACACAACGAACACAAAAATAAAAATATTAATTTAGAACGCTAACGGTTTAGTGCAAAGAAATATAGAAATAAAACCTTTTCTAATAGAAAACAATATAGACATCATGTTAATATCAGAAACACATTTCACTAATAAAAATTTTTTAAAAACTTTGGAATACACATTACTATATAATACAAACCATCCTGACGGTAAGGCTCATGGAGGAACGGCAATATTAATAAAAAGTACTATTAAACACTACGAAATAGAACCAAATAAATACGACTACCTACAAGCAACAAATGTAGAGATCAGACAACAACGGTCAATTTATTCTCTCGGCATTATACTGCCCTCCAAAACATACAATAAAAAAGGAACAATACAAAAAATATTTTAATAGCCTGAGAAGCCGTTTTCTTGCAGGAGGAGACTATAATGCAAAGCATCCATGGTGGGGACCAAGACCAATAACTCCAAATCCAAAAGGAGCAACTTTATATACAGTAATAAAAAAGGAAAACTTAACGCTAATATCAACAGGCGAACCTACCTACTGATCCTCAGATATAAATAAATTACCGGATTTAATAGATTTCCCTGTTATAAAAGGACTATGCTCTAAACACCTAACAGCTGAATCGTGTCTTGACTTAACCTCAGATCATTCCCCAGTTATTATAAATCCCAACTCAACAATAAAAATTAACCAAAAAAATAGCCTTACGTATAATAAAAAAACAAATTAAAATCTTTACCGAGCAGTAACAAATGATAAAATTACATGTAACATACCGCTAAAAACAGAACAGGATATAGATACTGCGATTGAAAATTTAAATAACATCTATACAGCCATCAAAACCGGGAAAACCGCCCCAACATGTCACGTCCTATAGACCTATTAGTCTACCGCCTACCTTATCAAAAATTTGTGAAAAACTAATAATTAAAAGGTTAAATAAAATTTTAATTGAACAAAACATAATTCCTGAACATCAATTCGATTTCCGTAATAATCACGCCTAACTAATCTACACATTACAACTATTATCACATGCTAACGAAAAAACAGCCTCCCACAATATGCAAAAATACTTAGACATAGCTGTAAGCTGGTTTGATAAATGGAGGATAACAATAAATGAAATGAAGTCAATTCAAGTAACCTATATCAAAAAAAGGATCTTGTCCACCAGTATATATTAAAAATCAACAAATCCCACAAGGAGATAAAGCAAAATATCTTTGAATGCACTTTGATCGTAGATTAACATGCCGAGACCACATATGAACTAAAAGAAAACAACTCAACCTATAGATAAAGAAGTATTACTGACAATTAGGCGGAAATCTAAACTTTCAATTGAAAATAAGCTTATATATAAATATATAAATATACTGACTTATACATAAATATGTATAAGTCAATAATTAAACCAGTATGAACATACGGCATACAACTTTGGGGCACAGCTCCAAAATCAAGCATAGACATAATAGAAAGATTTCAAAACAAAACTATGAGAGCCATTACTGATGCACCATGATTTGTCACCAATGATTACATAAGGAAAGACGTCAACATAAACACTGTAAGTGAAGAAATTAAAACAGCTCGCCGGAAATACCAACAGGATAAAGGAACACTCAAATAAATTAGCAAAGAAACTAATACATACAACACCGATATTTTCAAAATTCAAAAAATATAAAACAGTGTTTGCACAAAGTTAAACAAGCATGGTATTAAAGTACTGGTACTGATCAGTGGAGAAGTACCTTCATGTAATTAAAACAAACTTTTTGTAACCAATTGATGTAATTGCAATTATAACACTTGCTTATTGTCCGAGGACAGATTGTAAATATATTGGAATAATAAAAAAAAAGGGTTAGGATATCTCTAAAACTTGACGTGATAGAACAATTCTAAGGCTAGATTTGGATTTAGCGCGACAAAATCCTTCGGTAATACTATAACTCGCTTGTGATATAAAATCTTGTATACTTATTAGTAATCGGTGCTTTGAAGGGCTCCCCCGCATATGCACACGCACACACACATACACATACACATACACGCGGACACGCATACACACACACACATGATAATCTAAAACGGATCGACTACCTCTTCGTGGTAATTATTGAATAACGTTAAAGTCGACGATAATATTCGTTTCGCTCGGATACGAGTTTTCCCTTTCGATTTTATCAGAATCAACCAAGAAATAACATTCGAACACTTGTATATGGCATTTTGAACCTAAGATATCGATCTACGAAGTCGAGTTATTCAACACCGCTAATTCAATCGTAGGATAGATCGAAATTATCAAATTTTTTACAAAAAACAAGTTTTTTAATACAATTTTTAAAACGCTGCAAAATCGTAAAAAAATCGAAATGGATCAATTTTTTTTTTAAATTAAAGTAAAAATCTGTATTTTAAGATGCAATGATCAAGATTATCGAAAAAAAAAACACCCACGCGCGAGCTCACTGCGAAAAATTTACTATTTTTGAGCTTTATCTTGAATTTCAAGGTCACGTAAGTAGAAGTTGGATCAAATTAAAAATCGAGTGCCACCATCTTAAAGTAAAGACTTTAACCTTTAATTTAAAAAAAATTAACCCCATTACGATATTTTTTTCCTGAGATATCGATTTTCGAAGTTGCGCCTTTTTGAAATCAGAATTAGGTATTCCGTTAATTTTGTTGCGAAGTGTATGTCACAGGGTATTTCGTTGAATGCATTACTGACAAAAAAAATTGAAAGAACGTGTTTTTTTTATTATTTATGGAATGCTCTAAGTCTTATTTGAATTTCGTAAGATTGTTGGTGTTTCTAACAATATACTTTAAACAAAATATCAAGGAACTTTTTATTGTTGTTTCTGAAGAATTTATTAATTTAAATAATGTCTTGCATAATTAGGGAAAAATAATTTATTTATCATTATTTAAGCTAAGTCTCAGCGACGGTTTATTACGGAAATAGACTTTTTAGTTTGTTAATATTGCTATTAAACTTCTCTAATTTTTTACATTATTAGTACGATTATGTGTTCTTCAATGATCAATGTATCTATTTAATTTTGATTAAACAAACTAATTCATTGTTTATTGAATGGTAAAACTTGAAATTTAGAAATAAAATCTTAATAAGTCGCAAACAAATTCATGCTGATGTCAAAACATTTTCCTTCGGTGTCATGCGGATCCATGGAACTTCTTTTTTTTTTTTTTTTTAATGCAAATGATTTTTTTTTTGGAAACACTTTTTAAACCTATTTAGGCATAATTATAGCAGATTTCAAGTGTAAATATGCCCGCATAATTCATTTTTATTAACTCCTCCCTGAGTTGTTGTAGAAATAAATTATTAAAGAAATTCATATAATAAATATATATTTACTATATTATTGTGGAATTTGAACAAATTAATCGTTGTTAGCAAACACTTAAACAATTATTTATAAACATCAAGTTTAAAAAATTCTGTAAAATAAATAATTTTAAAGATTATTGTGTGAATTACTTCAAATAAAAAATATCGGTATTGAACAACAACATATTTATTAATATGAATAAATTCAACCTCTAATAATTGGTTGATCATCCATTAACCAACTATATGATATGAAACAAGGTAACAAATTTTTTAATCAATATTGTATAACGTTTAGAAAAATAAAAAAATAATATTTAGGTCTTTTATAACTTATAGATTTATGCGCTGAGCGTGTTGAAACTTTTGCATTTTTTTTCTCTTTCAGCGTTTCTTCATTAATACTAATATTATGTTTGCCTCTCTTCACTTCAGTTACTTTAGTCGTTCCTTTCTTGATTGTGGCCAAATTTTTTCACTTTCATTATTACTTAGTTCTACTGCAATTGTATGTTCCTTTTTCCTCTTTTTCATTTAGGAATCACTTGCAGAAGGGATGGAAGGATTTTTGGAGCAGCTTTTCTTTTTCTACTAGCA
Organism: Phymastichus coffea; assembly: GCF_024137745.1. NCBI lineage: Eukaryota > Metazoa > Arthropoda > Insecta > Hymenoptera > Eulophidae > Phymastichus > Phymastichus coffea. Next base: position 2,494,761 of record NW_026706827.1, read on the forward strand.
GAATTTTGTTTCATGTCTATTTTAAATTGTGTATTTTTATTGTATTCGTGCTTTTTAAGCACATCAATATTACATTTTTCAGCTTTATCCTCGCGTTCCCTTTTTATTTGTTCTCTTTTTAGAAACAATTTTACTTCTCTAGTATCGCCATTATCAACTTTACAAAAGAAAAATAGTGCTTAATGTTATATATTTTAAAAATCAATTTCACATAATAAATGTGTAGAATAAATTCTCTATAATACAATTAAATCTATATAATAAATTACATTTGATGAAACTTTAATCTACACAATAAGTTATTTAAAATAAAAATGAAAAATCTAGAACTTGCAGGATAACGTAAAATATAATTACTTACTCATTTTTTCTTTTCATTGTTACAAGCATACGAGGTGAAAAATGTGACCACTAGATTTCAATTGACACTGTTTTTGGAGTCGAATTTTTCGATTTTTCTTACGAAATTTGTTTGACATCATTTATTTCACTTTAATATCCGATTTCCTCATTTATTACATAGAATAATCAAAAGTTTGTTTATCAAACAAAACTCCATTACTGTAGTAGTATTAAAACTCTGATATGAGAAATTTGGTAGTAGGCTTATAAGCTGGCGATATATAAATTACAATACGATCCAAAAGTAAGAATATCAAATCAGAGCTGTGCCCATAAAAAATACGTCTTTGAAAAAAAGTTATGCAGGTATATCTTCCAATACATCGCCTCGCAGTTTCAGTCTTTTTGGTAGCACATCATTTTGAAAGCACACTTTTTTTTTGTTTTTCAAAAAGCTACGTTAATATGATATCTAAGTTGTGATTTTTCAACTCCTCAAAAAAATATGAACGAAATAGTAAAAAAAATTAAATGGTCCAAAACGGAATGACGATACTTTGAAAGTCAATCATTGCGAAAAATTCGATGGCACTCAAATAGAAATATAATTACTTGAAACATCTTATTAAGAAGATATCCTCAAATTTTCAAACTAATTTATTATCCCCTCAAAAAGTGATCGTCGGAAATAGAAAAAAAATCAAAGTGTTGCTTGAAAATAATGCAATTTTTCAATAATTTTATTTCTAAAAGTTTCCCAGACATTCTATACCATTTTTAGATATTAAAATATCATTCATTTGGCTAGGACTTTACTTCAAATAAAAACCTGTATGCTTTAGTTTGCAAAAAAATTGTTATTCCGAGATAGACAACTGAGTGACAAAAAAATTCAATCTTCCGTGAATTTTCCCATATACTAGATAGGCCAATCATTTTTAACCGATAGTAATCTCTATTACTAAAGATGATATAGTTACAAAACTTGAACCAAGTAAATTTTACGGGAATAAATTTAAGCAAAATCTTAACAATATTTGTAAAGGCATAAATGGTGACTAATAATCAAGGATTATAATTAATGAGGTCCATAATAAGTAAGTTCTTAAGAAATTTTTATTTGAAATGCTATAAGAGATTGGTGACAACAGTATACTTATAAGAGGGATACTCCCGGCGTAGTAGCGAGTATATTATCCGGAAGATGAGCGCATTGTGGCACAACCTATACCTACGTATAAATATATTGCATACGGACGGTCAGCGTTTGCAGCGAGTGCATTGTGTTGCACCGAGTCAACCTCAGCACAATGGGTCCGCTGCAGTGCCGGCATTGTACCGAGGGCCTCGCCACATAAAGCGGAACCGCCCGAGACAACAGAGCGTTACTTGTTTAGTTGGCCCTTCACTCCTATCCTCTATATCTCTTCCGCTCTCTCTCTCTCTCTTTCTCTTTCAACTCGCAACTCAGCTTACTCGGTTAGCTACCTCGTTCCCTCACATCCGTACATTTCAACAGTATATGTAGATATGAAGTTATCAATGGTTTATTCTATATTTTGCCTTTCTTTTATATTTCTAATATTTTGCCTTAAATTGATTTTCGAACAAATTGCTTTATTTTGTATGCATAAATAATTATTTAAACTATGTTTCAATATAGATATTGCAAATATATTTACTAAGATTATGGGAACTCAATGAAACGATTTGAAAATAAAGTGTATGGTTGTTAACAGGTTATTTACATTCAACTTTTGGAGATTGGCATTCAACCGTTCATATAATATATTCAAAATTTATGAAATATTATTTATGAAATATTATAAAGATGAAAAGGTTTCAAATGCTTTTTTTCTTCAAATCCGAAAGTAATCGGATAAGCCATCAAGTAGATACTTTTTTTTTCGGATAGTCATTGATAAATAAACTAATTGGTTCTTTTAATTTCACTAGTGAGGTCTAGCGCGCTTCACGCGTTTTTTTTCATCTTCTTCACATTCATTTTAATACACGAATATAGATCAGAACTTTTATTAACGAAAGTAAAAATCAGAAAATTAGATATGATCTATAGCCGACGATATTGTATATTGATAAATAAATATGTAGTTATATGCTCATGGTTTAAAAATGTTATGTTTTTATCATTTGAAGTTCTTGTTTTAAAAATCATAAAGAATTTTCATCGATAAGAAAAAGTATAACACAAGTTCTAAAAAGTTTTCTATAATCGTATTCTTCGCGATATAAATAATATACTTCGGTAATGTTCACGGTTGTAATTAGTGCATTCTCAAAAGTGATTCTATATTTTACGTAATTTAATAAAGCCAAAATCATTGTACAATATTTCATCGTGATAATCTATCGATTATTATCTTTTATTGTCTTCTTTGTTTATTTGTAGCTAAACTTTCGCATAGAGCAAAGCTCATTTCAGTTTTTAATCGAGATATCAGTTGGTTTTTATTTTAAGGATAGCTTATATCAATCAATTCATATCATATTAAATTCATACCAATTTTATGGATACATTTTTAAAACCGTTAAATTATCTACGAAAATCTATAGTAATCTTTCATATGCACATGCAACACATATACTATCGCGTAACAGTTGATCACATGACTATCTTTCAGCCAATTGGATCCCGAATAAACTGTCTTCACTTTCCAGGTCATTACTTTTTTAAGGTAAAAATAAAACAAAACTAGAAGTTAGCGCGCGTGGACCCGTTCACGTAGTAAATAAATTTAATCATTAATGCGTAGTTTCTCAAAGCAATATTAATAATATAAGTATAAAAATGTTTTTAATACATTTATAGTTTAGAATATCTGAAAGTTTGCAAAAAAATTATAAACATAATTCTTTATGTATATAATTTTTAACTGTGGTTTTAATAGGACAACCTGTATATATTTTTAATGAATTCCAAGAGCGAACCCAAGATAACAAAACTGTCCATGGTTAAAAACAACATTTCTCAAATTTATTCCAATTTTTTCTAAAATTTGAGTTCACGCTTTGTTAATTGTCGATGCAAATGTTATTTCGATCGAAAATTGTCGGCGTTTAAAAACAAATAGATAATTATTTTCTGACGAATATTATGTTATTCCAATTTATAAATACTATTTCACCCTTTTTATCACTAGTTAAAATTTTATATTTAAAAATATTATTTGAAATATTTTAAATCAATAATCTAGTACCATTACATAAGTACCATTACATACCGATAAAAAGATTTTGGATAAGCATAACTACACAATTTAATCTCAACATTAATTTATAAAGTGGAAGAGACAGAGGGGAAAGAATATTTAAATCTTCTGATGTTAAAATACCTTCGAAATCTTCATTGTCACAGTTTTCTGTACTATCAGCACTTGTATAAATTCTCTCCGTTATTTGAACTAGTAAATTAATAACTTTTTCATTTATTTATTAATGTCAATATTTCTTACAGATAAAATAACATAATTAATTGACTGTCTATATTGCTTATGATGCAATATATCTCCATAAACAATAATTTTTACTATTACATCCAAGTTATCGATTGTTGCAATACAATTTTTAGGAAAATGTTCTAATTTCAAATTATCGTGAGTGCCATTCAATATTCCATCACCACCATTCAACAAAATTTTTAAAAATTCAATTTTTTTAGATAAAGCTCGCATATTTTACGTTAAAATAAATTTAACAATCCCTGGTTACTAAGAGCAATGACTTGTAGATAAGTCAATAGTTTCACTTCATATACTATTTACTTTTACTAGAAGTAACTGCCTGAAATCTCCTCCTAAGACAATTGTTTTTATACCAAACAATTCATTACTATTCATTATATTACGCAAGGTTCTATCTATTATTTCAATATCATATTTTGGCGCCATAGCAGATTTGTCGTATATAAAAACATTTACTTCTTCGATATAAACAATTGCTTTTGATTCTAATTTTACATTTGATATTGAATCTGACAATAAAGGTACAGATAATTTAAATACTTTATGTATTGTTTTACCTTGCGGTAAAAATGTAGCTATTACTCCAGTAAATGCCATAGTACATACGTTTTTGTTATTACCTTTAAAAAGATAGCAAAGAGTTTCGTATAGAAAAGTTTTACCAGAACCACTTGGACCATCTACAAAGAAACATTCTTTTTTTACATTTCGTTATTTTAATTTTTATCATTTAAAATAATATTTGAAATTTCATCGGCTATTGTTTTTCAGTTAATTTTTAATATCGTTCACTACCAATAACTTAATAAGTATGCGAAATTTCAGATGAGGTAAAATTTCGTTGCTTTCTTGTAATAAATTTTGAAGTTGTCAAAATTCATGAATACTTTTATCTTCCATTTAAATTAAAATAAATATCTATAAGTGCTTTAAAATAACTTTCATTTTTATTAAATTGACGTATAAAATTTAACAGGATCGTAATGAATTAATTCGTAAGAATAAACGTTGTAGTTGTTTTAGCATTATGTATACTAAAAACTTCTCCCATTGTATGTGTCCACTCTTGGTTGCTTTTAATAAAACAGTAAACTAAACAAGCCCATGAAAAAGTTTTATGAAGTTCTCCGTTCACTGTTTTTAACTGGTCAACATTTGTTTACCCTAAATAGTAAAATTCTTGAACGAAACAATTCAAATTGCCTTAGATAAACGGTGTTTATGCATTCAATACGTTTTCTATTTTTAATTTACTTATTTTATTTCCGTCAACTACAATTTTTTCTTGAAAACGTAATGATGAATAATCCTAATATAATAATATTGACGTACATTTGGATACCGTTCATTCAGATCAAAATAATCCATTGACATCAATTCCTGCAACTCTATTTTATTATTTATTTCTGTTTCATTCATATTAATAGAATCTGTGCGAATGGTTACAAATTCTCTCTCTCTCTCTCTCGCTGTCTCTCTCTGTCTCTCTCTTTTCGACAACCACCACCTCTCTTTTTTTTGTCAAGCACGAGCTATGCATTTTTTTTCAAAGCATGTTCTTCACACTTTTTAGTTATAAGTTCAAACTGTTCCGTTCTGTTCCAACTTCAATTCAATCAATCAAGCTGTTCAAATCCCTCATGTCTCCACTCTCTCGTCTTTTCGCGCTCACGCTCTCATCATGCTCCCAAAATTGCGCTCCGAATGCTCACCAACATGGCTACGCCCTTAGAATTAGCTCACTTTTAAAATCTAACTAGATGACTAAACTAGGATTTGAACAGCGCGTTCCACGCGCTTCAACCTACATTTTTGTTTTCCATAAATTTTTCAAGTTAATAAAATTAAACACGATTAATAATTATTGATTGATTATTTAATTAATGTTTATTCAATTATTTAATCAATTTTATATTATAATAATTTATTATTTATTTAATCTATGTTGTGAAATATTTTTACAGTGAAAGAAATTTTAAATTTGTAAAATATTATACTAATAGAATAAATTAAAAAAATTTATTAATCATGAATTTAATAATAACTTTCTATAAATATAATTTTTGATACCTACATTTTCTCTTCGATGATCATCACCAAGATTAATCACGAAGAGATTCTAAAATCGAACATGAGACATGGTTATATTAGTGATTAAAAACATTCCTTCGTAGATCTATACCGATTTTGTCAAAAATTTGACCTTGCAGTTTATTTATTGTGATCGTAAAGGCTTTTTCAACTGGAAACTATCTCTGTTTGAAAGTGAAATGAAATACTTTTTCACAATATAAAGTTATATGAAAAAGATATGTCAACTTCACTTTTTAACCTATTAAGTCCCAAAATAACATTTTTTTATCACGGTTTTCAACGGCTGTACTTTTTGATAAAAAAAGCCGTTAGAAACTTCAAAAAAGTGTTTTCGACGTAAAATTGACTGATCTTTTAGAATATGATATTCATTTTTTTTTTAAATACACTTGTGACGATTTATTTAGGTTTTTTTACAAAAATAACGTGAATTTTCGAACTTCTTTTTTTCTATCGAACGTTTTCGTATTGAATTCTTAAAAGGATTATTGTTATAACTAAGAAAACCACGTCAAATGGTCCTACATTTAAAGTTAGGTCATTGACATTATTAAATTTCATATAGAAATAAACAAAATGTCGGCCTGAAGATAGAAAAAATGTCAAAATCTTCAGGAATTTTTTACTCAAAAACGATGGAATAACAAGTTTTTAGTCCGTGGCACGAGTGAATATGTAAGACTCTTGGATATGAGTATAGGTTGACTTTATTAACTGAACAATGTTTAACACAGATAACGCACAGAAACATACGTCATGTAACGTAGCGACTCTGACGGACCGTAAGGCTGGCGGAAGGCTCAGTTGTATACTGGTCGGTAGCTGGAGCGAGAGTGAGTTTTTCTTAATTGGCCGAAAAACATCAAGACTCGTCTGTTGGGAAATTGCAAAGGAAAGGGAAGAAAAACTCTCCCACGGAGTCCGATGGGAAGGGTAGCATGTGCTGGAATCATGTAGCGTGCATTTTGGAAGTGAGCGCGTGGTGGCATTGAAGTTTATTACGGTCGGCAGGTAAGAAAAGGCCGAACTCGTCGATAAGGTGTTGAACCATTTCAAGGGACCTTAATGATTTAACGACTGCAACGTGCTCTACTCAAAATACAAAAACACATGTCGAGCAGACGCAGTAAATGTGAGACTTTGAAGATGCGCGCTACAACTACTACGTGCTCTATTCAAAATTCCTAATTTCATATGGGATGTAACAATATAAAAACAAAACAAAAAATTTTTAAAAATTGTAAAAGTAAAAAAACAACTAAAAAAAACAAAAAAGAAACCAAACAAGGTTCTTCATATACATTTACCTCCACGTGGTAAGAACAGGAAAACGGCAAAAAAAAATGACGGCTAAAGAATGTATAGTAAATAAAATGTGTACGATAAAATGTATCAGACGGACTTTAGGAGAAAAAGTTATAGAATAAAAAGATCTTAGAATTCATCATAGAACACGCTGGAATTTTTTCAGAATTTTTCGACGAATTAAAATTTTTTTAAATTCGCAATTTTGAAAAATCCGAAAAGTTGTCGAAAATTTTTGAAAAAATGTCCAGCGTATTCTTTGATGAATTCTAAGAACTTTTTATCCTATAAAATGTTTTTGATAAAGTCCATCACTTTTGAGTAAAAAATTCTTGAAGATTTTGACATTTTTTCCATCTTTAGGCCGCCATTTTGTTTATTTCCATATGAAATTTGATAATTGTCAATGACCTAATTTCAAGTTTAGGACCATTTGACATTCTTTTTTCATAAAAATCGATGAATTTGTATTCATTTCAAAATATGAGCAAATCTAAAACGCTTTTGACTTTTCTTTATCCTGTCATTTAAACTATTGAGAAATATATATATGCCAATTCCAATCGCTTGAATATATAGTACTACTTGTAATTTATATAAAAATCTGTTAAGTGGATCAAACAGCTATTTTTTCTAAAAATACGCTTTCGAATAAAAAAATTGCCAAAATTAGCAAAATCTCCGTGTAGCTTTAAAAAAAAATTCATAACGCTGTTAAATCTGAAGCATTATTTAAAACTTTTTCAAATTTCAAGATGTCATATTTGGCATACTTTGTACGAGGGTCGTTTGTAAAGTCCGTGCAAAATCAGAGAAATAGCGCTACCGGTGCGTATCGAGTTTATTTTCAGTTAGTAGCATATCTTCGAAGAGCACAGACCAAATTTCATTACTTTGTGTTTAACATTCGTTTGAATCAAATAAATCGAGTGGTTGTAAAAAAATGAACGACAAAGAATTTCGTGTGTTGATTAAACATTACTATATTAAAGGCAAAATGCCTCAGGGTACTAAACAGAAGCTTGATAAATATTATAATGATTGTGCACCTTCGATTAGAATGGTTTATAAGTACTTTCAACACTTTCGAAGTGGCCATATGAACACAAAAGACGCTGAACAACGCTTTGTTCTAGACGCCTTGTTGAGGTCAGCACTCCAGAAATCATAATAAAATCCATGATATGGTGATGGCTGACAGAAGAGTGAAAGTGCGTGAGATTGCTAGTGCTGTAGGTATCTCGAGCGAATGGATACATCATATTTTGCACTAAAACGTAGACATGAAAAAGCTATGCGCTAAGTGGATGCCGCGATTGCTTACGATTGATCAAAAATGAGATCGTATAAAGTATTGCAAGAATAGTTTACAGCTGGTCTAGCGAAATCCGCAAGACTTTAAGCGTCGTTTTATCACTATATATAAAACATGGATATATCACTACACTCCTGAGACTAAAGAATAATCTAAACAATAGGTTGCCAAGGGGGAATCTGCACTAAAAAAGGCAAAAACCATTCCTTCAGCCAGGAAGGTTATGGCGACTGTCTTTTGGGATTCGCAAGGAATAATCTTTATCCACTATCTAGAAAACGGTAAAACCATTATAGGTGAGTATCATTCATCGTTATTACATCGTTCGAAAACTGAATTGCAAGAAAAAAGTTCACGATTGGCCCACAAAAAAGTCCTCTTCCATCACGACAATGCACCAGCTCACACCTCAGCAGTTGTGGCCGCAAAACTCATAGAAATGGGGTTCCAACTCATTTCACATTCCCCCTATTCTCCAGACTTAGCTCCGACGGACTATTATTTGTTCCCTAATATAAAAAAAATGGCTGGCGGGGAAAAGATTTTATTCAAACGAGAAGTTGATTGCAGGAACAAATACCTATTTTACAGACTAGAACAAATTCTATTATTTGAAAGGAATCCACAATCTAAAGCAGCGTGAGATAAAGTGTTGAAGCCTAAAAGGAGACTACGTTGAAAAATAAAAAAGATTTATTAAAAAAAAATCAAATAGTTTTCATTTTCGCACGAACTTTTCAAACGATCCTGAGTAGTCTGTTTGACTTTTATGTACTCATTAGCAACGAAGAATGATATGTTTAAAGTCGTATTGAGGAGATTGAAAATTTTTTCATATTTTGTGATTTAAAAGTTGGAGCATCTTTAAAGTCATTGAAATATAATTTTTTTTAAGTAAGTGTAAAAACAAAGAAGTTAAGGCTTTAGCGAAATATGTGTTTGCTTAAACAAGCTTGCAAATAGAAGTCAAAGTAAATACAATCGCGTAAAAACTTTTTTCTTAATTAATATAATTTATAACCACGTTAAAGCTGATTATGCTTTTTGTAATACTCGGTATTTAATGGGATACTTCTATGCTAATGATAAATAAAAAAAATTAGGTACTGTGTGATAGTAAAACTTTTGGCGCATTTTTGTGATGATTAAAATATTGAATGCTACGAATAATAAATGTTCAGGTAAACGCACTTTATTTATACACTCCCGCCCAATAATCTTTGCCCACCTAAGAACAAAACGACTATAACTTTGAAACTCCATATCTCGGCTGGAAATACACCTACAGAGCTCTGCGGGGGCTCATTTGAAAGGGTTTTTCGAGCACTTTTCAATGGTGTATATTAAAATCATGCTTAGATATTTCTCTTGCAGATAGGGCGGCGAATATCAAAACAAAAATTACGAAATTTTTGCTTTTTCTTTAACCGCTTGCCATTTCGAGAAAAAAAATCGTAGAAAAATTCTAATCATAGCATTTTTTAGCTCTTTTTCTGCACTATCCAAAGCACTCATTCAAAAATAATTTTCGTCTAAATTCAGCGATTATATGAGCATTTCATTCAAAAACAGCATCTATATTCATTGCTCTGTATCTCGGAAAATTCGAATTGTAGAAAAAAATTTTCTTGGAAGAAAATGCTCTATTTTGTAAGTAGAATACGTGAACGAAATTTCATAATCATATGAAAACATTTTTTTTTCAGTCGTAATATCAAGTAGTCTAATTTTTTCAATATTTCACTTTGGAATAATAAAACAGATCATTTATACTCAAAGCTATTCTATTAATTGTAGACAAATTTTAATTGTATGCAAATCTCGATCAACGAAAAATCTAAGTAGAAAAATTAATCTAATCTACCAAAACTGACATAACTAATGATTAGTGAAAAAAATTTTTTTTTAACGTTGTTCTAATCTTCTAAAAAATTGTTTACCATAGTAACATATTATTGAAGTATGGCACCGAGAGATTTTAGTAAACGTTATCAAGTTATTGGATTTCACATAAATGGTAAAAGCAATCGTCAGATTGCTAGTATTCTCAATATTCCTCGTCGAACCGTAGACTACAATGTAAATAAATTTAAAAGTAGCGGCAGTGTTGAAGACAAGAAGCGCTCTGGTAGACCGCGGAAACGATTGCTTTTACCATTTATGTGAAATCCAATAACTTGATAACGTTTACTAAAATCTCTCGGTGCCATACTTCAATAATATGTAATAATATGGTAAACAATTTTTTAGAAGATTAGAACAACATTAAAAAAAAATTTTTTTCACTAATCATTAGTTATGTCAGTTTTGGTAGATTAGATTAATTTTTCTTAGATTTTTCGTTGATCGAGATTTGCATACAATTAAAATTTGTCTACAATTAATAGAATAGCTTCGAGTATAAATGATCTGTTTTATTATTCCAAAGTGAAATATTGAAAAAATTAGACTACTTGATATTACGACTGAAAAAAAAATGTTTTCATATGATTATGAAATTTCGTTCACGTATTCTACTTACAAAATAGAGCATTTTCTTCCAAGAAAATTTTTTTCTACAATTCGAATTTTCCGAGATACAGAGCAATGAATATAGATGCTGTTTTTGAATGAAATGCTCATATAATCGCTGAATTTAGACGAAAATTATTTTTGAATGAGTGTTTTGGATAGTGCAGAAAAAGAGCTAAAAAATGCTATGTTTAGAATTTTTCTACGATTTTTTTTCTCGAAATGGCAAGCGGTTAAAGAAAAAGCAAAAATTTCGTAATTTTTGTTTTGATATTCGCCGTCCTATCTGCAAGGGAAATATCTAAGCATGATTTTAATATACACCATTGAAAAGTGCTCGAAAAACCCTTTCAAATGAGCCCCCGCAGAGCTCTGTAGGTGTATTTCTAGCCGAGATATGGAGTTTCAAAGTTATAGTCGTTTTGTTCTTAGGTGGGCAAAGATTATTGGGCGGGAGTGTACATCTGCCATCTGTTTACGCGATAGGAATATTTTCTTAAACAAATCTAGCGCAGAGTAGTACCAAGAAATATTATGTTAATAGATACAATATTATAATTGAAATAAATAATTATAATTTTCGAAGCATTCCATAAAACCTAATGAACAATATTTTGATCAATCTGTATTGCATTCTTGATTATGTATCCAAATTTCAAAGATTTGTTATCAAAGCTGTCAATTTCTGATTTTTTTATCACAATCAAAAGTTTTATAGATTTGCCCATACACTGCCCGTCAATCACTTTTGCCATGCTTACCTCAAAATTAGGCAAACTTGAAAGTTTTGTATCTCGGTCGGAAATCATCGTATCACAAAAACATTTTAAAGGTAATTGCAAAAGTTTCCATTTAAGACGTGCAGAGACTTAAAAATGAAAATATGTGTTTTTTACAGTAAAAAAACTGATTAAAAAAATTTCAATTTTTTTAACCTCGACTTAAATCAATTCCAATTTAGAACCAGGCAGTGGAGGGCAAATCGACCTGAGGGGTTCGGAGGGTAATGTCTTTCCCTTTAAAATCAGCCCCACGCGGGGTTCTATCCGATGTTTTTTAACCGAGTGACGGCGTTTTTTGTAAAAAAATAACCTTTTTTTTCAATCCTCAATTGCTTCGACTTGCGTACGTTTCGGAAAAAAATGCCACGGAGAAAAAAGTTTCATTTTGTGTCCAAGAATACGAAAATAAAGTCAAAATAAAGAAATAGAGAAAAAATTTTTTTTCGGTTTTTTAGGGCATTAAAAAAATTAAAAAATTAAAATTTTTTTTTTACGCTTAGTTTTAAAATGTCTAGTGGCGTAGTAAATCACAAAATGAGTAGTATAAATTTATTTATATAATAATTAATATTTTCTGTTAAATATAATTTGAAAAAATAATAAAAATAAAAAAGAATTTATTTATACTACTCATTTTGTGATTTACTACGTCCCTAGACATTTTAAAACTAAGCACTGCACGTCTCTGCACGTCTTAAATGGAAACTTTTGCAATTACCTTTAAAATGTTTTTGTGATACGATGATTTCCGACCGAGATACAAAACTTTCAAGTTTGCCTAATTTTGAGGTAAGCATGGCAAAAGTGATTGACGGGCAGTGTATATCAAAAAAATTATTCGAAAGATTAATTTAATCTACGATCAATAAAGCTATAATGCAATACTAAACTTTACATACTCTATAGTAGAGATCATGGCTCCAATTTTATATTACTATGAGTAATACATTTAACAGCGTGTGTTTTTTGTTGCCTCTATGAAAATACTCCTGAATATTCCTCAAATTTAACGAGTTTAATATTTTGATTACAAGTTTTCATTGTTCGCATACTTCTTAATTTACAATTAACAAAAGATAAAAATATATTTTCGTCTAATTTATTCTACTCAATTTCTTTCTTTTTTTAACAAATCTTATCACGACAATATTGAGTTTCAGTCCACGTGTAGCACCCGTAGCGTTCAGACGTGTTGAGTTATCGCTCCGCAGTGTTATCGTTTAAGCCGTAAACCTACGGGCAAGCCCAATAAATTCCTCGCGTCCCGCGAGTAATACAAAGTGCACCAATATGGCTTCAACATCAGCCAGCCAACCAACAAAAGAAGTTCCAACGTTTTCTATCACCCCCAACCTCAGCTATGCTACCATCGCACAAAAAGACCAGGCGCCTAAGAGAGACCAAGGACTCCTCATGGATTGTACGGGAGAGCTCAATCTTACAGACTATACGTGTGCTATCGGTGAAATAGTAGAGCCCAAAAACGTCCTGTTCGCATCCAAAATCTCAAATAACCGTATCTGCATCTACCTCACAGAAAAAGAAATAGTAACTAAAATCACTGATATGTATAAAACTATCACAATCGGTGAACACTCGGTTCCAATCAGACCACTTGTCACCCAATTGAAAAAAATTACCTTTTCCAACGTATCTCCTAACATTCCAAATTATATTATTAAAAGTATCTTAGACCAACTACAAGTCAATAGAGGATCCCCCGTTATCTCAATAAAAGCATCCATCACAAAAGAAGGCTACGCACATGTAAACAAGTTTACGTCAAACCAGACGATGTCGCGAAAATTCCCGAAATTTTCAAAATCAACGATGAGAACCTCAATTACTTCATATACTCTAGCACAGACGCTATCAAATGTTTCAACTGTAATATAGAAGGCCACCTCGCGAAAAACTGTGACAACACTCTCACGCAAACAAACATCCAACCGACGAAAACAAAATCAGCTAACCATACGGGAACGAGCGACAATACTACAAACAGCGCAAACCGAGATGGATTTTACAGCTACGACCAATAAACGAGCACATTCGGAAACAAGCACCGAAAACTCCCAAATCGAACTATTAATGAAAACAAAAGACAATCCCGTCACTACCAAGCTCAAACATGTTCGCAAACAAAGTAAATTAAACGATAATACTATAGATGACACTACCAATAGCCAGCTGCTAAATGAAAACGAGGAAATTCCAGATAAAAACCTTATCCCTATGGAAGAAGATAATTTTGAGGATGCCTTCGAAGATGAACTAGACAAAAAATTGAAAAGCATTAAAACGTATTTGCAAACAGCTAACGCTCTGTTTAACTATGAACAATTTAAAAGTTTACTAGAGGGCACCTACAGAAATAAACAACCAATTGAAATCATTAAGCAATACACCACAGATTTAAACCTATTTGTCAAGTACATACAGGAAGACATCTATCCAAACGTCCGTATTTCAAGCATAAAAAATCGATGCACAAGGCTAATTAAATGTATAGAGCAACCAAACACGAGCGTTACACTAACCCCTACTCCAGCAGCCTCCGATTCTGAAGAATAACCAAAACATGGCTAAAATAATACAGTGGAACTTGAATAGTTTAGCACAACAATTTATATTTCTTCAGTCCCTCATCCAGCAAGAAGATCCAGACATCATATGTTTACAAGAAACTAATTTGAAAGACAACGAAAAAGCCCGCGTGAAAAACTTCACCTGCTATAATAAAAATAGACAAGATAGCTTGATAACTAGTGGAGGAGTCTGCTTACTAATTAAAAATCAACTGTACAGTCAAGAAATACAACTCAACACTGAAATAGAAGCAGTTGCGATCCAGGTACAGTTAAAAAACAAACTAACAACAATATGTAACATATATCTGAGTAATAGATACACTATGAACAGAGAACTCTTGCAAAATCTAATAGATCAACTCCCATCTCCGATGATCATAGTAGGTGACTTCAACAGTCACAACTCACTATGGGACTCTAGCAAAATAGACCACAGAGGGCAAATTGTTGAAGATCTATTAATTTATAACGAACTCGAAATTCTGAATGATGGTGCACCTACATACTGCAGTCCTTCCTCTGGCAACTTTAGTAGCATAGACCTCACCATCTGCAGTAGCGAAATTGCCTTATACCTTCAGTGGGAAGCGTTAGACTTTCTATGCGGAAGTGACCACTTCCCCCTCGTGACCAATTTCTTCAACCCCGATTCCCCAACTCCCACGATAAAAATCAGCAGGTGGAAATTCTACAAAGCTAACTGGGAAAAATACAAAGTAATGATAAACGCACGAAACCACGAACTCGAAGAACTAATCAATGAGAGTAAAGCCAATAAGAATATCGACATAAATATTATTACCAATAAATTCAAAGAAATAGTACTATACGCCGCAAATGCAAGTATTCCCATCAGCACCGTGAAAACGGTTAAACACGACACTCCGTGGTGGAATGAAGATTGCGAAACTGCTATAAAAAATGCCAAAAAAGCTTTCAACAATTGGAAAAAGGAAAGAACTACAAAGAACCTAATAGAACGCAAACGATTAAAAGCAACAGCAAAAAGAACAATAAAATCAAGCAAAAAACAATCATGGATAGAGTTTCTAAAATCTATGAATTACTTAACGCCCCTAAATGTATTTTGGAGAAAAATCAAATCTATCGAAGGAAAAAAAAACACAACAAACGATTATCTTGAAAGAACATAATAAAATCACAAACGACCCCAATGAAATAGCCAATAAACTAGCCGAAACCTTTGCTAAAAACTCTAGTGATAACAACTTAACTGAAGAGTTCCTCCTCTACAAAAACTCCCAACCTCCAATAAAAATACAACAAGATGACTCCAACAATAACGAAATAAATAAGAAATTAACAATAGAAGAACTAACCACAGTACTCAAGAATAGCAATAATACCAGCCCAGGCCCAGACGCCATACCTAATATTCTCCTCAAACAACTACCATACAGCGCACACATCCTTCTACTCGAAATATACAACTTGGTATGGACACATAATCAATTTCCTGATGAATGGCGGCAAGCAATAGTAATTCCAATACTTAAACCAAACAAAAACAAATTCGACAAAAACAGCTACAGGCCTATAGCATTAACATGTTGTACCTGTAAAATTTTAGAAAAAATGATAAACAAAAGACTGAAGTGCTACTTAGAAACGAATAACATACTAAACAATTGCCAAAGCGGTTTCCGGGAGGGTCGTAGTACCACAGACTGTTTGGTCACCTTAGAATCGAATATATGTGAAGCTTTTGCCCAAAAACATCATCTACTTGCTGTTTGCTTAGATATGAACAAAGCATATGATTTGCTTTGGCGTCGCAGGATCCTCGAAATTCTAACCCGGCAAAAAATTACAGGATTCATGTTCCACTTCATCAAAAATTTCCTCACCAATAGAAGTATCCAAGTAAGAATCCTCAATAAACTATCTGAGGCAGTAGCTATCGAAAACGGAGTACCACAAGGTTCGGTCATTAGTGTAACACTATTCCTACTGGCATTAAATGATATTTTTCAATGTATCCAATCACCAATCAAATGTTCAACATTTGCCGACGATATTACATTATTTATTCAAGGAAAAAATATATCATCAAGCGTCCAACTAATGCAAGCAATCTTAAACAAATTAAACGAATTCTCTAAATCCACTGGATTCCAATTCTCAACAACTAAATCTCAAGCACTGCTCTTCCAGTCAAGTGGAAACAACAATCAAGATGTGAAACTATATATTGAAAAAGACCGCATCCAAGTAGTAGACGAAGTTAGAATACTAGGTCTCATCTTCGATAAAAAACTATCTTGGACACCGCATATCACCGAACTAAAAAACCAATGCATACGCCGCATGAACACACTAAAAGCACTTTCAGCTAGGAATTGGGGAGCAAGTCATCAAATAATAAGTAACTCCTACAAAGTTCTGATTCAATCGAAATTGGACTACGGATGCATAGCATATGGATCAGCCAGTGAAAACACGTTGATTAAATTGAATACTATATTACACTCAAGTATGAGAATAGCATTAGGAGCCTACAGGACAAGCCCAATAATTAGTATCCTCAGCGAAAGTAATATGCTCCCCCTCTACCTCAGACGAAAAAAACTAGCCATGAAATACACAATAAAAATCCTACACTCACCAAACAACCAAGCTCACTACCTTTTATCAAAAAGTCTACTTATATACGACACGGACAAACCCCGGCAAAGAAAACCATTTTACCTACGAACCAAGGAATATTTCAATGACTACAATTTAGAGTACAACGACCTATTATCTAAAAATATCCCACACAACATTAAACAAATAACCGAAGAAGTAAACAATGAAAATAACAACATATGGAAAAATGAATCAAACAACTGCTTACTAAAAAAAATCAAAACCGAAGTATTCCAAAAAAATCCAGCCCTACACTTCAATAGATCAGATCAGATTCGCATCACTAGACTAAGAATCGGACACACAAATACAACACACCAACATCTACTAATGAGCGAAAAGGCCCCTCAGTGCGAAAAATGCAACATACAACTAACCACAGAACATATACTATTACATTGCCCTAAATACCAAAACGAACGTCGTAAACTCCAGCTACCCAATTGTCTAGATAATCTTCTCAACAACATCCATCAATGCAAAAATGTCATTAAATTCCTACACGAAATTAAAATAGCGAACTCTATATAACAATAATTGATGATAACACACATACCTATTAATAATATCATAGAAACTCACAGCATTGTAAACTTCACTGAGCACACGTGTCAATCCAATCACTATGTAAATATGTACATCGACTGTCTGTTTGTAAAACTATGTAATAAGCAATAGTAATGTATTAAATATGTAACACAAAGTCGCTAATACCCATAAAGGGGGATGCGATAGTAAATAAATAAATTAAAAAAAAAAAAAAAATATTGAGTTTAGAATCACAGATGGTTAGAAAATTGACAATTGATACTCATAACTTAAAAACATAACGTCTTATATTTTCAAAACGATTTCTCAATGGCATATTTCCACTCTTGCAGATTATTATCCATATTAATTATCATAAATTGAATTTACTGCTGAAATATAAATCTCATACTTAAAGATATATAAAAAATTTTTCAAAGTATACAAAGTATTCCAAATTTCCCACTCTGTTACAGGGGTGCTATCGATATAAATGTATCCGGTTGCGCAGAGGCTCTATACTACAACTGTGCAATGTGCGCAATGAGCCTCTGTGCAACCGGATACATTTATATCGATAACACCCCTGCATCGACCAATCACAACGTTGGATGGCGACTCGTCATTTTATTTAAAATAGGATAGGAATATAAATATAATAATATGTAATATAATATATAATAAATAATATATAAATATAATAATATTCTATCGCGAATCGCTATTCAATGCATCAATTATTGTATTCTTAAGAATACAATAATTGATAACATTTAGTTCAGAAAAAGATTTGTTGCTATATAATTCTAAATTTACTGCTAAAATTTTATTTTCTCTGTAAGCTCACATACAGTCCTTACCTCACGAGACTCAGGCTGGATTGATTTTATTTAAAGCTGATTCTTTTCTATCATCTTGTAAATTTGCAAAGCATGATTAGATGTAATTTTGACCTATTTGTTTTTCAGTACATTAAAAGTATTCCAGACATACGAAACATTAGTTTGAAGTTTAATTGATTGAGCAAAGTTACGATGATATTCTTTCTCTTTTATATATCTTGTATGAAGTTTTCATATGCTTAAACTGGATGAAATCAGTTGCTTAGAATTTTTCTATATTTTAAAAGCATGATTTTTGGTGCCTATAATTGTTTGACAATCCTGTTAGATTGCTGTGCTGTTTTATGTTTACTTTTATTTTTTTTTTCGGAGAGTGTGGTTTAATGGATTTACTTAGCATTTTAAAAAATAGATTATATTTTTCTACTGTTATCATGCT
Organism: Phymastichus coffea; assembly: GCF_024137745.1. Taxonomy (NCBI): domain Eukaryota; kingdom Metazoa; phylum Arthropoda; class Insecta; order Hymenoptera; family Eulophidae; genus Phymastichus; species Phymastichus coffea. The sequence goes on from NW_026706827.1 coordinate 2,513,641, forward strand.
ATTATTCAGAAAACAATTGAGAAAATTAATTTTTTAAATGCAATTAAAATTGAATAAATAAATCCAACCTATTTCTCTAAAGCGTAATTTGCACTATTTCTTAAAATATAAATTACTTTTTCAACATTCAAATTTACTTTAAATGTTGAAAAAATAAAGTTTTAATTTTATCAACAGAGTTTTTATTCGAAATAATTAGATTATTATTTGATTTTAAATTCAGATCGATATGGAAAAAATAAGTCTTGTTCATGTTTGCATTCTAGAAGAAACTCTTCATTTCTTTCAGTTTTATAGCGATTTCATTCAATAGTAGGTGTGTTAAAGTCTCCAACAATAATGCTGATTTTACATTTTAGTACAAATTTATTTCCAATGATTTAGACTAAATATATTTCCTGAGATTCGATAATAAACTGCCGGATTCGTAATTGTAATTTGGAGCGCGTATAATTCGACAAAGCCGTCTGGTGATATTATATTATTGAATATCTTAAAAGCTATATATTTTAACAGAAAAGTAAGACTTTACTTACCTCCTTCTGCAGAGTGCGCTTGGTCTTTCCGAAAAGTTACGAATCCTGGAATTTGAAAGTTAGATGTGGAGTCGCTAAACTATGATTACACATATTCTCGAATATCCGTGCCTTTTAGTAAAAATGACAGTTGGCCTTTTTGATTTTGTATGCTTCTCGCATTTCAATAGACTATGCTTATGTTTAAGTTACTATTTGCAGTAATCTTCTTATCCATTTTAAATTTTATTTAAGAGTTTATTTTGACTTAGTTCGATCATTGCCATATCAATGTCAGTAGCTGATAATGTGGTTTTATACTTGGTGCCGGTTCCTTCCTGTTTTGCTATTTTATTCTTGAGTTTTATAGTTTTAGTTTTGAACGTGGACTTTTGAATGAGTGGATAAGGGTTGTACTCATCATTCCTGAAAATTTCGCTTGTACTCTATAATGCTACTTTGTATTCACTTTTTTAACTAAAACTAGTTTGAAAAAATTTTATAATTTATCCATAAATTGGGTCTATTTGTTATTACTACCACTTAATTTTCTCATGGTTTTAGGGGTTTCTAAGACTTCTATTAATGTGTTGTTTATCAGTATACTGTTTGTTGTTGAATGAGTTTTTTTTTATTTCACGACATTCAATAGTTTTGAAACTATTTAAAAGAAAATATATAGTTAGAAACACTTAGTGAGAAAAATATAAAACAATGCATTGTTTCTTATTTACTAAATACGAGATAATATTTTTAAACTTTATAAGATAAAGCAATATTATTAAGAAAAGCATCCATGTAATTTTCAGGTGGGTTTCTTACTAATTATAAATTCAAAAGAAAAAATGAGTTCAAAAAAATGGTTTTTCCTTTATTCTGATGTTCATAATCATCAATGACACTAAATAATTTCAATAATTAGACAAACGCACACATACACATGTATACAAGTGGCACTGATTTCACAACATGTTTGTAACACCACTCCTAACCCTTGCCATAGTTTGTTAATTCTAAAAACTGAAATAATAATCCTTATGAGCCGTTGAAAATCAAATTCAACCATTTCAACTTACAAAAAACGGCATTTTTAATGTTTTTTAGTGATTGACATTAAATTAAAAAAGAACCAAGTATCTTGCATCAAATATTTCATGCAAGTATTTTTTACATAAAATACAATAATTTTATTTAAAAATCCTATCTATAAAACGGATTCTTCATTAGTTTTTTGTTTTTAATACTTTATAAGGCAAAAAAGTCTCGTAAAAATGGCGAAATGATACCAGTACGGTAATGTAACTTATGTTGGCAATTAAATGGTTCATTTGTAAATATATATTATTACGTTATAGATAGCACCATAAAATTTTTATTAAGACATTCGAATATTTGATTGAAAAGAGCGTAATTTAATTATCCATAATTAATAATTTTTAAAAATGAAAAAAATCAATAATAATTTAAAAAGTATATACTAAATGTTGATTATTAAAATAAAAATATCAAGAATCAAGAGCAAGAATTAAATATAACACAAAGTACATAACCATTGCTTACTCATTGCTATATTTATTTAACATGAAACCTATTATGTGACAATCAAGCATTCAATGTTTTGAGTAAAAATTTCTTTTTGTCTCGTAAAAGTTACTGGTACATCTTCATAATTTTTGTTAAAATTTTAACATACAAATAACATTTTAGATGCTTTAGCTTTACGGGGCGATCATAGTAATTTTTTTTCGGTAACTTTATTCCCTGTAGACGTTTCTCATGATCTCATATTTTAGTTAGAAACTATAGATTTGAGAAACTTTCTTACGCTCAGTAGCGAACTGTCGGAATTATGATAAAAATGTCAAGGTACATGGTAGCATCCCTCGTCGAAGTCAAGAGGGTAAGCATTTTTCCATACTCTTCTTTATCTTACTTAGTTATAATTTCATATTTCTAGCAGCTATAAATATATAAGCATGTATTTTATGCAATGCAGATTAGTTATTTACTATACATAATGGTACGGTAGGATTGGATGGGCCGGAGAGAGGGTGACAGACATACGCTAGGCTGAACCTACGAAATTCTTTTAAATCCCTGTCGGCACGTTCCAGCAGAAAACGGTCTACTCCCATCGCTTACAAATAAGTGCCTTCTTAGTGGGACCTTTTAACTTGAATGACTATCCTCTAACAGTTTCGAATCCATGAATAATAATTAAATAATCCATGAATAAATATTTATGATCTTTTACTCTGTATATATTATATCACTGACTTTTCCTCAATAACTCGATCTTTAAACGCTTAATATCGCAGTTATTTGTCATCTATGTTGACTTCAGCATCAAATAATGTTGAAACAAAATCGATCCTTGTAATTCAGATGGGCGATACAGACTTGGAACTTAAAGAAAATTATAAAAGTTTATATATTTAAATTTAGCTTAGATCTCAGTGAAAATTAGATCTACATGCAATAACACAACTTGGTATACATATATGAGCCGTTTATTTTGAAAGTGACCTAACTCCTTTTTTTAATTTCCTGCCGCTTACAATGGTTACATGTACAACTTCATGTTATTTATCAGTGACGCACTTCAGATTGCTTATATTCAGAGAAAATAATACATTTTTTACACATAAGTTTTCCGAATTAATTGAATAACTGAGCCGTGTAGTTTGAAAATGGCCTAAACTTTCAAAATCTCGATTTGAAGATGAATGGAGTTAGGCCACTTTCAAAATAAGCGGCTCATATATAGAACCAGTCACGACAAAGACGCATATAACACCTGCCTGTTGTTTTAACAGTGTAATTATACACCGTTGAGACAACAGGCAGGTGTTATATACATCTTTATTATATCATGTCCGCCCTCGTAAAAATATCAATAAGTTCCTACGTAAATTCTTACGTAAATCTTTACGTACCTACTTCGATAAAGTTCTTACGAAATAAAATACACCAATTCGTTCGTAAGAATTTACATAATAAATGAATAATTATGTAGCTCATTTTGTATGCAAGTTCTGGCATAAGAACTTACCTGATTCGGTAAACGAATGATAGTGTAGGTAGTTTCTTACCTAAGTTCTTATTCGATAAGGTAATTCAACAAAACCAAATTTCAACACGGAATAAATAAATCGATAATAATTTAATAACTAGAAATTTAAAAAAGTGTAGCCCTGATTTAAAAAAATAATATCTCATTGATAGGAACCATTCCAAGCAATTGACAATGTTGAATGAATAAGGTTGTATTAGCTATTCAATATGTGTGAATAATTAGTTAAATGAAAAAAAAATTGTTAATCATGAAAAATATGATAATTAATTGATAATAATGTATTATTACCAAACAAACTAATAATACCAATTAAAATTATATTTGAGTAGTATATAACATGGATTTTTGGAGTTTTTTGTCACAAACTTTGGATATACAGTTTAAATGGTATTTTATATAAAATTGCAAATTTTTATTAATTTAACCGTTCCATTACATCAATTCTAATGCACAAAAATTTGAGTTTGTAATATTCAGTCACTATTATTTCTATGAAAGTTTTTATTATAAAGTTTTTTGAATTATTTGTAGATCTCCATAAGGCTACATGTTAATTTTCAAACTTCAAATTACAATAACTGAATAAAAGATATGAATGACATTGAAATTTGGCGTATCATTTTATGTTGCATTAGTAACAGTTATACGAACTTTTAAGTATATGGCACATTTTCAACTATTAACCAAGATCATCTTAAGTCGTTCAATTATAAAAAAGCGCCATGATATGGCTTACATTTTGAAGCATTTACTTGCCTGAAAACGTAAACCATATAGTACACGGTTTTCGTTGTTCCGTGCGTCTACTCGTATGCCAGTCGCAATCACGACAAATATTAGGACAAGAATTTTCTCGCAGATCCGTATTCATGAAGAGTAATTTAACAAAATCTCGAAAGCTCTAACGATAAGTATCAAGTATAATAAGCTTGAGCTGCTATATTGGTACGTCCGTTAAAATTCAATCAAATAAATAAAAATGTTTGATAATTGTGATCAATCACGATCATACACTAATTCAGAAAGGGTAATCATCAAAAAAACAAGGAGTAAATCAGTGTAAGTATCCACGCGTTGAAAGCGTTGCAAGTATTGTACGTTTAACGGCTTAAGCATCCGAGAAGGGCTTCTGTCGCAAATACTTACATGCGAAACGACGACCATGCCGTTACGGGTTTAAAGTGCTCGTTGGGGAACAATCCTGGTAGCGGCAAGGGAGGCATAGTTTCTTGCCATGCGTGGTGCCCCGCGTCTAGTCTCGTCTCGTCTCGCCTCGTCTCACCTCGCTACACCTCAATGCTTTCATCATTTTTATCAGCAAACCCGCACGTGAGTTTCTCAGAGCTCCCTATACCTCCTAGAACTGTAGACCCACGATGTTTATACGAACATATACGAGTACTTTATAGAAGATTCTACATTTTATTTAGCTGCTGCGCAATGTCGCTATTTCAATAAACGTTTAAAGTCAATAACGTATGTACGCGTACAACTTTACTTTCAAGATTGCCGCATCGCGTAAAAACAAATGTAGCTTAAGCAAGTGCATATCGAAATTTTGACCCGTCCGTGAAATATATGTAACGGTACTATACTAGTGTATATGTACACATGTAGTGATGTAACTGAGCGCAACGCGCGCTATGCTGTAAGTACCATCTTGCATCATTCTGTCTACCCATTGCAGTGTCAATGGCTCGTCTAAATCACGGTCTTTCGACAGTAGATGACCATATCAACCAACACTTATTCTACGCCATCACGCTGTTTCTTTTAAGTAACTTGCAACAACGCTGGGAAGCACTGATGACACTTTTTGTCGAGTTAAAAAGAAGAGATTCTGTATTCGATATTTTTAATTTATTTACAGATTTCTAATCTTTAATAATTTTAATAATTATAATTATAGCATTGCAAATCATAATACATAATTATAAGTTAATTTAAATCTATGACTTATAATAATTTGCATTTGATATTAACTGCATTCTAATGAAAAAGTCATTTTCTAATAACTATGATACGGTTGGATTAGCATGCACGTACATACACATGCGCGCACGCATGTATATATGTAAATTAAAAAAATGTACTTTCTCGATTCTTAAAGAATCGGAAAAGTTTTTTGAAATGTTACAACTTTTCGACACAGCACATTACTTACTTAACCAGTTTGGAAAATAGATTTTGTCTCGAATTTACGCACGGACAAAGCGATGGTGAAAAGGCACACGAGACAAGAGTGTCTTTTTCGAACATATTTAGCACGGTATTCAAAATAATATGTGTAAAGAATGAATTTGAGCTGACGTTTCTCAACAAGCGTGCGGCAAAGTCGTACTTTCCACATCGCATGTGAAATATTATACTAAAAAGTCGAGTCAAAACTATACAATTAGTTGGCTTTCGGACTTTGAGTTTCTATATACTTAAATTCAAACTGTTATATTTTATGAAGTGTAGGGTTGAAAAAACTTCAGATAAAGACTCCGTATAAAAATTGATAAATTTTATAATGTATGCATAACAATTATTTAAACATAATTCTGTAAATCAGTGTCGTGTTACGACATCGCTTTCCGTGACTGTTTAGCAATGTTTTAATTCATAGTTCAAAATATCCACCATCAACATATATGTCTAGTTTATTCTCGGTTCCGAAGGTATTTTGAAGACAGATACTTACAAATAGAACATTTTCAGGAAATTAATTTATATTACATGTTCTACAAAAACGTGCCACAAAGAATTGTCTCTCATCAAGGTAGATGACATACTTCGCTTTCAAAATGTGCAACAATTGTTGCTAAAATAACCGGAAAGAGGTTTGTATATGGATATACGAGTATAAATATATATGGATCTATAAATAATACGTATATGTTTACGAACGCATGTGGAGGTTACTGTCGATGTCTTGTGTATAATATTATACAAAACTAAATATCTTACTGAAAAAAAAATTGTCATTTATTTACGTTTTATGAATTTCAGGGAAAATAACATTTACGAACTTGTAAAAACATGAATACTGCTGTTCTATTTTCTAAAATTTTTAGATTTTGTTCGATGGACTTGGACAATTTTTCAGGACAAATGAAACGGAACTTATAGGAAAATGCCATAGAAACATTCATGTTTCTACAACTTCCATAATCTGACTGCTTGAAATTCAACAAACTTATATTAGTTACCTAAAACACCCTCAGTAACTTCCAATTATACCCACAAATATATTTTCATTGTTTATATATCGATATACATTTATGCATACCTCTTACCAGTTGTTTTTTGCACATTTTTATATTAAAGCATGCCGTCACTTACTTTGTTGAACAATGATTCTTTGTGGTACGTTTAATTTGCAGGACTTGTGATATAAATAGGGCTCCTGTGAGTTTCTCATTTGTCAGTATTAGTCTTCAAAATATCTTCCAGACCTGGAATAAATTAAAGATCCATGTTGATAGCGATAATCACTGGATCAATGATTACCGGTTAGTAGTAAAGGAAACACATTTGCTGACTGCTAGTTTGTTAGTTTCAACGTACTGATAATTAAGATAAATATCGAACTATCTATAAAATTTTTAACTTTTTAAATTTTACGTTCGTAGTTTCGTCGAAGTTCGGATGTCACTGAATATTTCTGTCTTGTGAGGGGTATTAGAAGAGAATGACTTTAATGAGATAACATATCTTAAAGTTGTTTTTAATTGCGTCAATTCTTCAGTATAAATTTTTTTAATAGCGGAAAAAATATAGTCGCAGCGAAATTATTTCATTATTCACAAACAACTTAGTTTTTTTGTTTATGATCCAAATAACAAGAAAAACACTTGTCCCAGAACAGTAGAATAAAAAAAATCCTAATTCTTTTTGTGTGGGATCCTAGAACATACATTTTTTAGATATAAAAGTGCATATGTACACACGCACGTATATTTCATTGCGTGAGTTTTACACAAACCTGTTGTTGCTCTTATTGCGATGAAGAGCGCAATCCTATATTATCCGTAATTATTGGCTATCTCTAATTATGACAGATACAACTTCATTTCACGTTGCTTTCAATTGTTAATTAGACAATTATCGCACAAAAGCGCAACTGGAATCATAGGCAATATTACTTGGCGTCGACTATCAACGAAACTAAGGTTATGAAGTGCCGTACATGACGGACAAAGTACCTGTTAAAACTAGTTACGAAAACGAAGATAAGTGTTTTTTACTAGTTTTATTATAACTCAAGGAGTACAATACTCAATGAGAGACGGAAAAATATTTTATATAACGCACGCACGTCTTTTTGGTTAAGTGGTCGAGAAAAATCTGTACGTCTAAAAGAACGTTGTTAAGTTGCAGTAAAACAAAATAAAAGCTTCGGAAGCATACGAACAAACGAAAAACTATCGTTCGAATTAAATTAATTTAACACTTCCGCTGTTTATTTCGAACATGACATAACTCCAATACTCTCACATAAACTTTTGAATCGATCACGTGGTAGAGCTTTTGTAAACATGTTAGCTTTTTGTAATTCAGTTGGAACATAATTAATGCAAATTTCACCACTTTCATACTTTTCACGTATATAATGATAACAGACATCAATGTGTTTAGTTCTTTTATGAAACTCAGCATTTTTACTCAGTTTGATTGTACTCTGATTGTCTATAAATAACCTGGTTGGTTTTTTACATGGCTGTCCGATACCATCAATCAAACTTCTTAACCACACAAATTCTCTCGCAGCTGTTGCTGCTGCAATATATTCTGACTCAGTAGTGCTAAGTGTAACAATCTTTTGTCGCTGTGTAGACCATGTAACTGCACCATTTGCCATACAAAATACATAACCTGATGTTGACCTTCTAGTTTCCAAATCATTCGCATAATCAGCATCCGAGAATCCAATTAAATCACAATCACTTCCGCCGATTTGATACATTATACCAACATCAATAGTACCGGACAAATAAGCGAACACACGCTTTACTGCATTCCAATGAATCAAATCATGATTGTTTAAAAATTTACTCAATGTACTAACTTCATAAGCAATATCAGGTCGCGTAAGAACCGCTAAATACATTAGTGATCCTACAGCCTCTCGGTATGGCTTATCACTCTTAGCACTCTCAGAATCGCACGGTTTAAGAATAACATTTGGATCTATTGGCACGCATACTGGTTTCACATCACTCATGTTGAAACGATCTAGAATACGTTTTGTATAAGACTTTTGATGTACAAACATTTTCTTTTTATCTCGATTTCGCTCAATTTGCAAACCAACAAACATACTTGCGTCACTTACAGTGATTTCAAACTCCTCATTCAAACTCTCAAGAATTTCATTCAATACACACATTGAATCACACCCAAATAATCCATCGTCCACAAAAAGCGCAAGATACACAGTATGACCATTGTAGTTACCTACAAAAATACAATTGTCAGCGTCAATCTCTTTCAAATCAAATTTATACAAAAACTCTTTGAATTTACGATTCCAACAACGCGGTGCTTGTTTCAAGCCGTAAAGCGACTTTCGCAACATGCATACAACATCATTTGCACTCTTCGCTCCAGAATCGACTCCGTAAGGTACTTCCATGTAGATCTCCTCTTCAAGGTCACCGTGTAGAAAAGCTGTGCGCACGTCGAACGATACCATCTCGAGATCTTCCTGTGTAATGTAAGCCAGCAATACACGCAGAGAATCATACCTGACTACTGGAGAAAATATTTCAACGTAGTCGATGCCCTCTCGTTGCTGAAATCCACGAGCGACAAGTCTCGCCTTGAAGCGATCAGTTTTGCTATCTTAGCTTTTAACGACTCTGAACACCCACTTGGAAGTGATCGTCTTCAAACCAAGTTGCCGAGGAACGATTTCCCAAGTTCCATTGCGCGAAAGCGATTCCAATTCGTCATCAATGGCTGTTTGCCACTTAGCTGCTTCCGGACTAAAAAAGTTCTAAGACTGAAAGTTTCGGAAATATTATATTCCAAAACATTGACTTCGTATCTCATAGGTGGTCTCAAGCTCGCTCGATTTATCAGTTCTCGTTTCATGGAAGAAAGTTGAATAGTTTCGTCGCAGTTCGACTCTCGTTCGACCGATTCAATTGCATCAATTGGCTGCTGCTGTTGCTGTATTCTATTCATTGCTCTTGTTTCTTGAGAATCTAAACGAATTGTTATTTCGTTATTGTCAAAATTGCTCGCTTCTGAATTGATAACCTGTGAAGTCTTGTTAAAAATAACATGACGTGAAATAGTAATTTTTTTTGTATCAAGAGAAAATAATCTATAATTCGATGAATCGCCATCGTATCCTACAAGAATGGCTTTATTTGACTTGTCATCCAATTTCGTAGTCAATTCCTTTGGTACATGCACAAAAACATCACAGCCAAAAACTCTTACATGCTCTAAGTTGGGCTTCTTTCCTGTCCAGATCTCGTACGGTGTTCTCCCGTCATCCTTCTTTGAAAGTGCTCGATTTAACATGTAAACGGCGGTGTTGACTGCTTCCGTCCAAAGAAATCTTGGTAGATTTCTAGCCTTTAACATGGTTCTCGCGCATTTAACAATCGTCCGATTGTCGCGCTCACTTTTTCCGTTTTGCTCCGGTGTGTATGGAGCAGTCGTCTCGTGCTTGATTCCAAGAGACTTCATGTAACTGCTCATACTTTTGTTGACATACTCTGTTCCATTGTCGGTTCTCAGCGTTTTGATCACTCGATCAAATTTGTTCGCAACCAAGCGTTCGAACTCTTTGAAACGATCGAACACATCCGACTGTTGTTGCAGTAAAGCAAAATAAAAGCTTCGGAAGCATACGAACAAACGGAAAACTATCGTTCGAATTAAACTAATTTAACAGTACCATAATACGTCTATGGCACTACCTCATTCTCATGCAATATAAAACTTGATAAATATGATGAATGGTAAAGATCGCTTTAATAATATTATATGGGATTTAGTTCGCCTATACTGAAAGAAAGATGTGACACTACTTCACACAAACGTTTAAAAATTTGAACGTCGTAATTTTCTGATTTGTTGATATATATTCGTGATACAGAACACCTTCACAATCGAAAAACAAAACCAATTAACATTGACTTAACATTGCTCCGACTTTGACGTGCTTTTTTGGTCTTGGCGATCCAGAATGCTTCTGCTGTAAAGACTGTTGTTTTATTTCAGGATCATAACCATAAACTTATGATTTATCACCAGTAATAACCTTTTTAAGCATAGTATCATAGTTATTGATCATTACTAAGTTGTCCTGAGCGATGTCTCAGTGAAGCTTTTTTTGCTCTACACTGAGCAATTTCGAAAATAACTTCCCACACACGTATGTTATTTGTAAATTTGAGGATAATATTTGAGGATAACATTAGTTTCCGAACTTGTTTTTCCAAGTTGAAAGCAAAATTTGATGCAAACTTTATTTTTCAGTCATTCTTAATAATCACAAAATCCGCCGAACTCAAAAATAGTTTCTTAAACTAAGACATACTGCGCATGAACTATAACTATACGTCCAGCAGATATCAGCAGTGATGAGAATCCGATGACGCTACAAAAAATGATCAAGATTCACAGCCGGCATTCCCATAGCATCTTGGTCATAGCTGTATAAACGATATAGATGTAATACGACTTCGTGAAAATGAAATTTTTTGTAGCGTCATCGAATTCTCATCACTGGTTGTAAGCAAGCAACCGATAGGTTCAGAAAGCTCTATTGTTTACGTTCATACTTCGCACAGGTCGCTCAAACACTATGGCGCAAAGATAAAGGTAGGTCTGATACTTTTCGGATAGATCTCGTATATAATTTAGAAATTGTACACCTTGTTTTTTGTTTAGGCAATTATTTATTAAATCAATATGTAACATTTTGGAAATGTTGTGCTTTTTGTATTACATTCGTAATCTAATATTTCGGTCTTATTCCAATAAAATTCATGTGAAAAGTTATTCTCGTGTGTCATACATGAGTTTAATCCTCGATGTTCTTTTTATATTCGTTTAATCTCGTTCTTAAAGATCTTTTGCTTTCACCAATATAATTCGTTGAACATTATTTACATTGGAACGTATATACAATACCAGTTCTTTCTAATGATTTCGTTTTATGTTAAAAGAGATTAGAGTTAAATACTTAATGCAATTCGGTAATAAATGTAGCATAATATCAATAATACATAGTATTGCTATTCAAAGGTCAAATCCCTGTAAAATAAGAAAAAAATCTAAAAAAAGTTAAATATATATTTGTTGGATCCTAGAATCCAACTATATCTTTTGCTTATACCCTGTGGTTAATGACACCCAAATACTACAGGGGCTATACAAGTGATTGACTCCACTTGTGTTCATGAGAATTAAGTTTCGTGAGTTAACCTCGACAAATTCATATATGTGTGTGTAAGAGTATGTGAACTGGAGGATAAATAAAAGAAACTCACCAGCGAACCCAAAACCATACGACGTATTTCCTCGCCTAAGTTGGACGGCTCACACTTTAACGGAAGGTAAAATGTAACGACCATTTTCGTCTCGAGTATGATGATCGGTAAATAATCTTTTGCACGCCTCATCTTCGGGTTTTAAAGTATGTCTTGGCGGAGGAAGTTCCTCAAGTATCCAAAATTTCTGAATTGTATCATGTAAGTTAAGTTCGGTCCCGCAATGAAACATCCGAAGTGATTTTACCGTTGGGATATCCGTACGTCCGGGCTCGCGTGTTTGAATCGGACCCGATAAAATCCAACCTAATACCGTATTCTGCGCAACGGGAGGTTGAACATAAGGTTGAACATAAGGAGGTTGATGGAATGGTTTTGAAGCCTTCTTTCAATAATCGTCCATAAATGTCAGCGCCAATTATATCTACCTTTTCGGAAATGTGGAACTGCAGGTCGGCCAAAGGCATCAGATCCAAGTTACGCAACTTAGAGTTGAGTAAACAACGAGCCGGTAATTTTGATGGAAGGCGCGAAAGTACTAAAGCGTCGATGTTAGTGACGAAGTTAGGGTGGACGATTGATTGCAGTTCAAATTTAGTTTGGAATTTTGCTGTGCCCGACACACTGTTCCTAAGACCAGATAATGGTATTTTCACGCCTTTTTTAGGTAAACCGAGCATTTGTGTAATCGATTCGGTTATAAAATTTGCTTCGGACCCTTGATCTAAAAGAGCGCGCGCGCACGTTCGGGTGCAGTTAGGACCAATAACATTAACTCCGGCAGTCGCGAGAATGACCTGGCGATCCGAAGCATTTATACTCGCGGTGTAAATTCTTAAGTTTGGTGTACTAGATTCCGGTGACTCATTGGTAGATTCGCGAGATTGCTTAGATTCATCCGTCGTGGGTTTTTTCTGTGTCACATTAAAATGAAGTAACGTATGGTGCTTGCCTTTACAAGTGTTGCATCGATTATTTGATTTGCAATCGCGAATTATATGTCTTCCCATGCAATTAAAGCTTAACTTAAATTTTCGCGCATCTGAACGATGGTCCTGCGGAGACTTACTAAGGAAGGCCGGGCATTTTGAAAGATAATGAGGTTTCGAACAAAGCAGACATTGCAATGGCTTTACTTGGGCCATGAAAGACATGAAAAAGACATTAAGGTATGAAAGATTTTCTTTCCAACTACGGTCGATTTGCTTACAGGGGGTGATTTCTTGTCTGACACAAGCATGCTTAATGTCTGCGCGCGTTTCTCTAAAAACTCCGCAAATTCTAAGATTAAGGGAATTTGTATCTGTGTTCACGACGTCTGAATTTACTGAACAATGATGGTCTTTATCACTTAAATATGATTCCCATGCTTTTCGCGAGTCGGCGTCTAAACGTGCACTTAAAATTTGGAGAAACCCAATTGGAGTCCCAATGTTCGATCGGCATTTTAAAATTTTTTAAAGCACGGACAATTCGTTGAGCCTCATCGGCAAATGAGCGAAGTTCTACCGCGGATTCCCTTCTTAGATGATTAATATTCATCAACGCATTTAAGTGATTGCTTACTATCAATCGCGGTTTATGGTAACGAGTTTTTAAGGCTTGCCAAGTAGAAGCGTAATTTGCACTTGTTGTCGCAACGTCCTTAATTAAATCCGCGGCTGAACCGGTGAGGCATGATTTCAAATACTGAAGCTTTGTCGCGTCGGCAACACGAGGGGCATCATGTACTAACGTTGTAAAAAGATCGCAAAAACTATTCCAATCCTCATACGCACCGTCGAAGGTTAGTAAGTCAAGCTTGGGTAATTTGGCGGGTCGTGAATTGTTATCAAATCTGTCTTCACTTTCCGAACTTCTATGGCGCACACTTTCCATTCTATCCTCAAACTCAGTCATTAAGGTTAATAGAAAATCAAGAGTGTCTTCATATGCCATTTGCATGTTGTCAAAGACACCTTCCTTAATGTAAGCGTTTTTTCCGGAATCGTCGCGGGCCACGATCTCTGTGTGCGCTTTTCGCGCCTCGAACAATATTCCCTTAACACTATCGACACGCGAGTTTACGATACCTTTATTGATTGTCCGTCGATCTTTACCTCTCATCCGCGTGCCTATGGAGTTAAGTTCGCTCAAACGAGCATGTTGCGTAGCAATTAACCGTTTCAAAGGTATAGGAGCCATTTTAATTTTCAATAGAAATAAAATTATTCAAGTAGATGCACGAATACCAAACAAGTGACTCAATGGAAAACGACCACTGCATGCATTATATATTTATACGCGATTGAAAATTGGTGGACCCAAACTAAGCTACTAATACTATAGAGTAGATAGCGCGGCTATAAACGCACAATAGATACACCGTCGATAACAATTCTTTAAATAACATAAAACTTATCATGTAAACTAAGCTTAAGTCTTAAATTTATCGTCCTGAGCACACACTCCTCACCCGGGGCACCAAATGTTCATGAGAATTAAGTTTCGTGAGTTGACCTCGACAAATTCATACATGTGTATGTAAGAGTGTGTGAACTGGAGGATAAATAAAAGAAACTAATTAGATAAAAAGCAATTAGGGAACGTATATTCAACAAAGGAAGATAGGCATAAAAAACCTCCACTCGATGAGTGGAGGAAAAAGCCGAACACTAAAGTTTACAATAATTGAACTTAACTTAATTCACTTACAAAACTATTACGTCTAGACGTCGCACACGATACAGTGAAACTGAGACTTAATCCAGCGGGGTACAGCCCCGTGGAAGAGAAGAGGGTACAGCCCTCAGACAATTCAATGATCACTCAAACCTCGCATGCGCACGCAAATATAAACTTTAACAGCCACTTAAATAAAGACGCGTCCGAGTAAAACACTAACTTAGAATAAAACGTATTACACTAACTATGAGGCGGAGATGCCGTAGTTATTCCCGTAGCAACTTGGTAACAACAACTGAGAGACGAGCCTCAGCGCCAGAACTACGCACTGAATAGAAAAAACCCCGAGGAAAGGGCCGAGAGTCCGCCCATTCATTAGCAAGCGACCAACGAGGTCAGTGTCATCCGAAACTGGCCCCGTCGAGTGTATAGCCGTTTCCTCGGACTGTTTCACAGCTGGACACCACCGTAAATAGGCGGTTGGCTCCACAACACGTGCGAGAAATCCCACAATGAAATACTTTCACTGGTGTCTCTTATAACATTTGTGCTAAAGGCTTCGCGGGTCTTATGTCCTACATCCCTCGCGCACATGCTGGAGATGATCGAGATATAACCAAAACAACTTGTATAACCCCTGAATACTCCGTGGTTTACCCCCACTAGCATATCCCCTGATTAACATCATTTGCATACCCCCTTATTAACACTTTCCGCATACTTCTGAATAACCTCTTGATAACCCCTCGATAGTCCTTCGATACCATCTTGATAACCCCTGCACAGGCAAATTCAATTTTATATGACATAAGCAATACTTTCTCTTATTTGTCTTTTTTAGTGTAGTTGGAGATTTGAGCTCTGCAATTGTCAATCGAATCATCAAAGTAGTGGCTAATTTCTACGTTTCCACTGGCAATCAATAATGCAATGCAATATTCTCGGCAGTCCTTTTCAGGACAGTCAGGAGTTTCTTCTATTCTCGGTTGACATTTTGAGTGCATCTTTCTTGAGAGTCCTTTTTAAGATAGTCAAGAGTTTCTTTTAATTCTTAGTTTTTCTTATTCTGATCAATTTTCGTCTGGATATTTACTCTATTCTACAAGAAGTTTCCTATCACTGTTTATTGTCTTCGAGTTATCCAAATCCATTTCTATGATGTCTCATTGAGGTTGTATGATTGATCCTGACAAGTTCTGTTACATTTGCGGATTATATACTATCTCGAAGCAAAGTAGAAACATTACAGATTCTATGAAAGATTCCTACAAAAATTATTTCAATTATTCCATCTTGAATCAATCAAATCATAGGTACCAACGAAAATTTCTGATTCTTGTCGTGCAATATTAACACGATGGAATAAGGATGATTCTAATTCACAAAAATTTTCTTTTAGTTCCCTCACTATCTGGCATAAGCCTTGTAGTCATGATGACTGTTATTTTTGTATGATTAATCTGACAGATTTTAATACTAGAAGTAAATCTTTTATATTTTATCCCAATGTCTCTTTCATTACTAAACTAGTTTTACGGAAATCTTGTGACTGTGAGGAGTCATTGCCCCTCGCGGGAAAAGCATTTTCTCCTGGATTTTCCAAGAACTCGGAGCAAATGAGAAATATCATGGGGAAAGAAAATGAACAAACAAATGAAAGTATACATTTTGATACAGATGAATTTTCTCAATTGTTCACGCAAGCTCTTCTGAATAATTTGGACAAAGATTTAGATTTGCTCAAGAATACAGTGCCGGTCAGCCACTTTTACCCCCCCACGGGCAAAATCAGTCTAACTTCAAAGTTTTATATCTCTGGTAGAAATTAACGTACAGAGACGCGCGTGGGTGCGTTTGAAAGGTCTTTCGGAGAGCTTTCAAATGATATGATTGACAGTTGCCATCGATTGTTTTTTTAAATTTTGCAACAATTATGCAAAATTGAAAATTCTGAAATTTTTTTATTGTTTTTGACAATTAGCCAATTTTGGAAAAAAAATCGTACGAAAATTTTAAGTACACCATTTTTTACCTATTACCAAGCCCTATCTGAATCACTCATCAAAAATTTATTTTCGTCAAATATGACGCGCGCACGGGCATTTTTTCCTGGAAGTGACAGTTTTTTTCAACATTTTTTATCTCCGTCAAATTGTAACAATCGAAAAAAATTTATAGCAGAAAAAATGTTTGTTTTTTCACGTAGAATACTGCAATAATTTTTTTTTCGGTTTTTCGAAAAATTTTTTTTTTCGGTTTAAATTATTTTTCAAGGTCGAAAAAATAAGATTTTTTTTTGATGTAATTTACGATACTTGTTATGTAGTATTATTGAATGGGTGGAAAAAAATTTTTTTTTGTGGTTTCTCATCTTTTTAGCGTACCGACTGTGAGAAAAAAAAATTGAAAAAAACCGAAAAAAAAAATTTTTCGAAAAACCGAAAAAAAAATTATTGCAGTATTCTACGTGAAAAAACAAACATTTTTTCTCCTATAAAATTTTTTTCGATTGTTACAATTTGACGGAGATAAAAAATGTTGAAAAAAACTGTCACTTCCAGGAAAAAATGCCCGTGCGCGCGTCATATTTGACGAAAATAAATTTTTGATAAGTGATTCAGATAGGGCTTGGTAATAGCTAAAAAATGGTGTACTTCAAATTTTCGTACGATTTTTTTTCCAAAATTGGCTAATTGTCAAAAACAATAAAAAAATTTCAGAATTTTCAATTTTGCATAATTGTTGCAAAATTTAAAAAAACAATCGATGGCAACTGTGAATCATATCATTTGAAAGCTCTCCGAAAGACCTTTCAAACGCACCCACGCTCGTCTCTGTACGTTAATTTCTACCAGAGATATAAAACTTTGAAGTTAGCCTGATTTTGCCCGTGGGGGGGTAAAAGTGGCTGACCGGCACTGTAGATCTAAACTTTTATGTTCCGCGTTAAAAGAGATGAATCTGCTGTTACCAGGAACAACTTTCTCTTGGTTTAGAGGAATAGAGAGCTAGAATATATTGAATTCTTTGCACAGGAAGGTCAATTGACCTACTATCGTAACGTAAATAGCTTGATGATGAAATTAGACTTAATCAATAACCCTGCCGAATGACGTCTCTTTATCAATTCCTCCAAAGAAAGTTTGAAAGCTGTCTTCCTTAACAATAGTAACGAATAAGCTTCATTTCTTGTTGCTCATTCAGTGTATTTAAAAAAGTTTTCTAAGAATATGCAAGTAGTCTTAAAGAAAATCAAATATGACCAACATACATGGCTTGTATGCGGTGATTTAATGGTAATAATTATACTTCTTGAACAGCAATCACGGTACAAAAAATTTCTGTTATATTTGTTTGTGGGATAGTAGATCTACTGCAGATCATTGGTACAAGTCTGATTGGCCATTACCCGAGTCTCTTGATCCAGAATTACTCAATGTTCTAAAGAATCCGCTTTGTGATCCAAAAAAGATACTTTTACCTCCTCTGCGTATTAAATTAGGATTGAGAAAGCATTTCATTAAAGTGCTCATTCAAAGTGGAATATGCTTCAAGCATATATTGGATAAATTCCCAGGTTTGTCTGATGCAAAAATAAAGGAAGAAATTTTCACAGGCCCTGACATAAGGAAATTGATGAAATTGAAAGAGTTTGAACCTACAATGACGAAAAAAGAGCGGACGGCAAGGATCCATTTTAAAGCAGTTGTAGAAGGACTTTTAGGCAATAAAAAAGTAAAAAACTGTTAAACAGTAGTTATAGTACATTACGATACAAGTGCGGGAAAGTAGATTCTAGTCTCGTGTAGCGTTTACGCCCGAGAAAAGCAAGGGTGGAATGGTAGACGAGACGAGAAACTCTTTCTCGAACATGTGCCGTACCGTATTTTTTGATACGACGTGTGGAAAGTGCGATTTTCAACGTACGTTTTTTGCCGACCGTACGGGAAAAACGCACTTTCCGCACGGAGTGTCGAAAAGAATATACTTACTAGTTACAAACATTTAGGATATAACATGAGCTTAAAGGTACACTTATTGAAGTCTCTTTATATTCTTTCCCTGAAAATCTTGGAGCGAAGAATAAGAAAAAAGATTTCACTAAGATATCCAGAAAATGGAAAGAAGATATCAAGGATGATGGAACAAAAGCATATTGGCAGATTATTGCTGGAATTTGTCACGCGAAGATAATGGAATACAACATAAAAGAAAATCAGGAAGCAGAACCTAGATACGAAGAAAAAACGATTTCATAAATCGAGTGATTGATAAGAAAAACTTTGGCGTAGAAAAGTTTAGTGGAGTTAATCAGAGGCTACTCAAGGGATATACGACTGGAGTTGTCCAGAGGGTGTGCGAGTGGAGTTAATCAGGAAGAATACGAGTGTAGTTGTCCAGAGGATTTGCAAGTGGAGTTGTTCAAGGGGTATAAGAGTGAAGTTAATTGGAGGGTATTTAGGAGGTAAGCGAGTATATTAGAAGGAATGGAAGCAGAGTTAATCAGGAGGAATAAGATTGCAATTACGGAAGGGGTATGCGAATGTAGTCAAACAGTGATTTGATCACTAAATGATCTCAAGCCTGACGTGAAATTCAAGTTCAACCAACCTCAGACTCGAGATCAGAGATCCAAAGTGCCGTAAAATAAATTGTTTCAAAATTTTTTTAAGGTTTTCCAAAATTAACATCGAACAAACCTTTGATTGACCTTTAATTAACCTCTAGATGATCTTGTGGGGTCAAGAAAATGATATAATCAAATTCATCTATCCAAAAGATATATATCTAATTTTTTTCAGATATTTTTCTTGATTAACTGCGATTTGACCTTAAAATGACTTTGAATTTGTCGTGATAAAGGTTTGATTTCTCGGATTCATGATCAGCGAACCAAAAAACCTTTATATATATCTTTACAATATCACCTGCAAGATTTGGTGCATTGCTTAGATAAAACAAAGACTTGTGCGATGTTAAGATACCATTAAATTACTTAACTTCAATTGACGATATCTCGATGGAAAATGATATTCGAAATCTGAAAAATGAACTTTTAATGGTAAAAGTTCTACTATTAGAAAAAAAATTTCTCGTGATATATTAAAAACTAAATTATAGCCAAAAAACGTTTTTTTCGTACTTTTAGGTTAGGATATCTTGAAAGTGTGATGTGATAGAGCAATTTCAAGGACCGATTCATGTTTAGCACATCTAAATTATCGGGATACATTACTGGTATTCTTGGAGAAATTTCATGTTGATCTGTGTAATCAGACAGAAGAAAAATTTGAAGTGAAAATTAAAGCATAATATTGAGCTATCTGAACTACACAGTTAATTATGAGACAGAATCTTGATTAAATTTTTATTTGGAGATGATACCATAGAAGGAGAAGACTACTTTTTTGGATTATAGAGAGAGTATAGACTCAACGACACTACGAGTCGTTACTCATTACAACTTTATACCAAATTTATATTTAAAGTCAACTGACATTAAATTCTTACTGATTTTAAATTTTTAGTAATTTAAGGATAATGATGCAAACTTTCGTGGTGCTTTCTTTTCCTTAGGTACATATGATAATTCATTTCTTGCAGACTTTATGATTAAGTGCGGATATCAAGGATACTGAATTGCAAATTATCGTAAGGCCCTGGAATCGGTTGCAAATTTTACTGTGCAAGTAGTAGCAAAAAAATATCATACTGATTATTTAGATAAGTACTATATTTTAAGTTTAATATAGTCAATTACTTTTTTTATTATTGGTGCTTCATTTATTCTGGGTACTGAAACATCTCCCTTCCCCCTCATACAAAATTTTTTTTTCCGAAAATTATTGACAAAAAAGTATTATTGTTGAGTTTATAAGCAAAATGTGTAAAATTTTCTCTAAAATGCATTATTATCTAAGAATTTATACAGCGATACATACTGTATAAAAAAATTAATCTTACTTAACAGTTATATATATATATAAAATCATTTAATAGCTGTGACCTTGTCTATAACTATTAGATTTTCAGTGTTGTTTGTTTGAATAAAAAGAATTATTTTTTTTAAATGTTGATTAAAAAGATTTATAAAATAGAGTGATTTAAACGTTTTATAATCTTATTGAGAATTATAAACAAAGCGAAATCCGAACGGTGTTTACAGAACGATTCTAACAATTGCAAAATAATATGAATTTTGACACATGACTAGACTACTGTGCAGCCATCCTTATGCAGGCTAACTCTATAGGGATTGATTAGAGGTGTGTATTTGAAAAACAAAAATTAACAATTATCACGAACAATTATTATTATTATTATCTATTACTATCGAGAAAAAGTATTTTCTTCTTAGTATCCGAGCGTATAGCTTTACGAGAAAAAATTGCACAATGCAAAAAAAAATAATGTCACTTTGAGTTAGCGTTATTGCTAAAAAAGTTACTTTAGAGACCCTAGAAATTATTCCGTTAAATATCTATGATTCAGTCCGGACTTCCAGTTCAAATAATGTATTTTCAAATTGTGCTATCAATAACCAAGAAACAATAAATAAATATTTCGATAGCTTGATAAATTGCTTCCTTACAGAAAATTAAAATGCTATATATCTATGATAGGGATCAAGATCACTAACTCTAAATTCATGAGGAGTAACTTTATACAGTAATTAAAAAAGAAAACTTAACATCAATATCAACAGGCAAACCTACCTATTGGCCCTCCGATACAAATAAGTTACTGGATTTACGATCAATTACAAATGATAGACTTCTTATTTTCCGAACGTGTATTGTTAAAGCTTTTCATTCTGCGCGTTAATTGGTTTATCAGCTACCGGTCTAGTTTAATTAGCAAAGTTGTAATAGCGATTAACAATAAGGGCAACTTCAGAGATCTTCCGTTCTATTAAAAACTATTCTATTAAATTGTAGTTTGAAGCTTCCTCAATGCAATTGCGATCGAATTATGAAAAAAAATTAATTTGTTAAACATTTAAATGCAAACCTGCTAAAGTTTTGAATTCATTTCAATAGAAGCCGCGCTTTATTTGTTTGATTTATAATACTAGTGATGTCTGGCACGTTTCGTGCGCTCGTGTTTTTCGTCTTATTTTAATTTTTTTATTGCATATTTTTAATGCACAAATGTAAATCAGACCTTTTATTATTGAAATTAAATATTTGAAAAATTAATATGTATTAAATATTCCCTTGATATGATATGAGATATAGCCGACAATATTATTTATTAATTAATAAATATGGAGTTACACAGATACTCATGATTAAACAATGTTATAAATAAAGTTTTAAGTTTTTATTATCTAATGTTTTTTGTTCAAAAATTATTGTTCAAAAATTTTTAAATTAAAAAAATTTATTTTCGAAAGTTCGAACGATTTAAAAATTGTAATATAAGTTCTATAAATATTAGTTTTTTGTTGTTGTAGAAACTATATACATTAGTATTGCCGTTCATGCTTGTAATTAGTGCACTTTTAAAAAAATTTCGAATATTTTACGTGAATTAATCAAGCCAAAATCACTGTACAATATTTTATCATGATAATCTATTGATTTATATCTTGTATTGCCGTATTTTCTTATTCGTAGGTAAACTTTCGTAAAAAGTAAAGTTTAATTAATTTTTCTATTGAGGTGTCCGTCAGTTTTTATTTTAAAGTTAGTTTGATTAAATCAATCAATTCACATAAATTCATACCAATTATACGGGTTAATTTATCAAATATCCAGTCATCTACTAAAATCTACAGTAATCTTTCAGTATATTGTACATAATATATAGATACTTTCATATAACAGTTGATCATGTGACTATCTTTCAGCCAATTAGATCACAAATAAACTAGTTTCACATTGTCAGATTCTCATTTTTCCAAAAAATTAAATATTTCACATAATAGCTAATTACGTGACTATCTTTCAGCTAATCAGATCACGAATAAACTGGTTTCATTTTATCAAGATCTCTTTTTCACGAAAGAAAAGATTGAATATAAGAGGATAAAATACAAAACAAGCTGGAGAGCAACGTCATACTTACAGTAGCTTATCTCTTTCGGTAGCAATCATTCGAAATATTTTTTTAAGAAATAGTGTGATGTAAATGTAATTATGTGTACGATATTAAATAAATGTAATTTTTCGGTAAGCAATTATTATAGTATACATTTGATTAAATTATTGACATTGCATATACCAATTTTTTTTTAACTAGATTGTCAGATATGTTACTAATACTACCACTTTTACCACGTGTTGACGAATCAAAATACCGTTAGTCTGCACATCACATTCATCATCAAACGCAAGAATAAGTAATTAATAGCTTTGTACTATAGCACGCTATCAGATGGTGAGGAGAGAGATTGCAGACTTCAGCCATGTTTAGAGAAAAGATGCTGCGCGCCTTCAAATTGAAATCCAGCGAAATTATTTAATTATCACCGTAACTAATGCATATAAATTTATCATTTTCTAAAATTTGATGTAACTCAACGTAATATTATCTTTTACATAATCGATTATCATGTAAAACTATTATCAACTATCGTAAAAAGTTATATCACGTTGAGCTACACCAAAAAATGATGAATTTATATGCATTAGTTGCGGCGATAATGAAGTAATTTTACTAGGTTTTAACTGGAAGGCGCACGTCATCTTCTCTCAAAACTCGACTGAAGCTTGTAATCTCTCTCCTCACCATCTGACAGCATGCTATAGTAAAAAGATATTAATTATTTATTCTTGCTTTTGACGATGAATGTGATGTGCAGACTAACGGTATTTTTATGTAAACCCGGATTTTCTTTGAATTACGGAACCACAGCCATTTAGTGGAATAATTTCTATGGCCCCTGAAATTATTTTTTCAGTAACCATAATGAATCAAAATGATATCATTTCTGACGCAATTGAATTGACATTGGCAATAGTGTACCGTGCAGCTATCTATCAGGGTTGCTACTAAGAAAATCTTTTCAGAGTTCCTGTAAAACTTATTCCACTTAGCGTAGTGCAATCATTTCTAGTGACCCCGACAGTATGTACGACAAATGACCAAGGAAAAAAGTATGCTGTTCTTAGCAATTACATTATCATTTAAGTACAAATGAATGATGAATAAGTATAGTTTCATATTAATTTTTCCTCAGTCCCTTGTTTTCTGTATATTACATTTTTATAATTTCTTGATTTCAAAATATGCATCTTTTCAAGATTCTTACATATCTGGCCCTCAAATATTTTCGCAGTACACACCAGTCCTGTCGCATCAAAATCGATGTAACTTTCAATTTATTAGATTGATACTGCAATCACCTCTACAGAAAACTATACTTCTACAAGCGTCTGCATTCGTTATGTCACACTACATAAAGGTTTGGGCACTTGCGAGCTTTAGAGTAGATTGGTATAGACAGTTCATGGAAATTGCCAATGATCAATTGAAATCAAACATAGAATGTTGATCATCGGATAAATTAACCTTCAGACGGCCGAAATGATACCGATCGACATTAACTCAAAATCGAGCCATATTACTAGTCGATTTGAAACTTTTTCTAGGTAAAAATTCACAAATGCCAGACGCCTGGAGGTTAAGGTCAATAAAGGCTGATAAATGCCCGTTAGCTTATCGCAGTGTCAAAGGCGCGAGAGCGGAAAGTGTGGCCTTTCTCAGTGCAGTTTTGTAGACGCGGAAATTCACAGCGGATTGAAGCTCTTAAATGTGAGTAGCAGTGCTTGGAAACAAAGGAGCTATCGGTGGTAGCAGTTGCGTTTGGCATTATGTGTTGGTACGACCATCCGCTTTCATCGCGATTCCGTCTGTCCTCTGTTGTTTCCACGGCAACCCGGATTTTCTGTCTCGGTTCGGCTCCCTCTCTTTCCCCGGGGAATAGCACAGACGCTGACTGCGGGAGGAAGGAAAACCAGTAGAGGGATGAAACATGAGCAAGAGGGTGAACCGACCGGCAGGCAGGAAAGCAGGCAAAGCCCCGTTATTGTAACTTCATTTGAAGCTAATTTCTAGCCGAGGCGATGATAAAACGCGGTAATAATTGCATTACCCAGACAAAGGATGGTTATGGATATGTGGCGGGGATATGCACCCCCTGAGAGCACATTTCCCTCTTTCACCTCACTCCTGTGGTCCGCTAGTCAATGTGTCTATGTGTGTGTGTGTGTGTGTGTGTGCGCGCGCGCGCGTTTGTGTGTGTTTGTATGCATGCGCGCGCATTTGTGTGGGCGTTACATGTTTGCATAGGGCGCACTCACAAACATGATTCTAAAAATGGATAACGAATACTTTAGACTCTTTAAAATTCTTATTACGTAAGGACAACCTACTCCGACATATATTCTACAATATATAACATATATTAAGTGATTGATACATACGCATATATTTAATTTCATAAAAATTTCTTTAGTTGGTCACGATTTTTAGGAAATATAATCCCGACAATGCATTCTGGATGTACATTTTGAATTCGACTACTCAATTCAAAATAATATATATGGTTCAAAGTTACCGAGAAAATTTGAATCCTTAATAGTCAAGGTAATCAATGGTTGATAAAAAAAGAAATAAAATTTTATATTTATTAATCAAAATATATTCATTTATGAAATAACGTGAAATACAATTTAAGAAATAGACTATTTGTTTGGTAAATTAATAATATTTAGGAACTATAATAATGACAATAACTATGACAAAAAAAAATTACATACTAAAATTTAAAAGTTTTTTCTTATATTTGAGTTATAAAATATTTTTAATTTAAAATTTCATATTTGAATATGTAATGTGATATGTAATTTTTTATTGTTAATATTATTATAATTGTTGCTATTTTTAAATAAATATTATTAATTCATGAAACAATTAATCCATTTTTTAACTATATTTGACTTTATTTTATTAATGATTAAATTTAATTAATAAATATAAAATTTGATATTTTTTTCGATTAACCATTAATTACATGTTATCATAAACCGAGTAGTCAAATTGAAAACGTTCGTACAAAAATGAATTACCGATGAAATATTCACGTATTTTTATTTGAATTAAAATACTATGTAATTAAATTAATAAAATAATATCAAATATTTCTTTAAGTAATAAATTATTCTATAACCGCAATTAATATTACTATTTTAATATTGTAATATTTGGTGAGTTTATTCAATATAATTCATTAAAACAATTTATTTATTGAATAAATATGTTCATATAAATAAATTTATTCGCATCAGTAAAATTTTGATGGTGGATAGAATAAACTTTTATAAGCTTATAATTGATAAAAGAAGTAAATATTTGCCAAAGTATGAAGAAGTTTTATTTTTTAAATAATGTATGTAATATGCATACATATTTATTAATTATTCACATATGCGTATGTAAAATGTATCTTGCATTATATGTGTGACGATCGTGAATAATATATATGTACATGAAAAAATCAGTTGATGGAACTTGAGAAATGAAATACGTTCAAACAGAATAATTAACCATGCACGATGATCGGAGCAACTAAATTTGGAAGTTACCGTGGATATATTAACTTGCTTGTTTGCTATGTAGTAACGAAAAGCAGAATATATTTTAGAAAAATGCAAATATAGCCTTATTTTTAATGAACATAGGTATTGATAAATAAATTATTTTAATGAATTATATTTTATAACTTCATAGATTATTACAAGCTTAAAGAAGTGATATTAAATACGGTAATAGAATAATTTATTTCTGAACTAAATATTTAATATTGTTTTATTAGTTTAATTACATAATATTATAATTCCGATAAAAATATTTTTATAACAAAATTTAGTCGTCTAGTATCAGAACATTTGGAACTCAAATAACTAGAATTCATACCGGATGTCACTAAAATTTACCTAGATACTTCTAAATCAATTGAACCCCTGTAATTTAAAAAATATAGACACATTACTTTCGAAGCGTACATCTCTATAAAAAAAATTGCATTAAAAGAAAACTTATACGGCATTGAGGCTTCAGATCGTAAGAAAAAAACTTGCATTTTTGAGGAATTTCAGATACGAGCAACTTCGTACAACTATTATTTTGGCAGAAAATTTTCAAACGCCGAGAATATAATCAGTTTGGATGAAAAGTCAAATTATTTTCGTATGATACACATTTAGTAAAACAATAAAATCTAAAAATTAAGAGAGTATATTCTTTAGCTTTTGCGAAAGCGCCATTTGAATACTCGAACAAAACGGTACCGAATTAGTGGATTTTTTTATAAAATCACTCGTATTTATCCCAGAAGCTTTCATCTTAAAGACAGATATAGCAAATGTTATTTATAGCCACATAATTTAATAAGCGAAAGATGGACCAGCTGATAGAGAGTTAGAGAGACATAACAGTCGAAAATGCATGAAAGTAGCAATAGCACAAAGCCATATGGCAACAGGCGCTCAGCGAGTTTCTTCTTGGGGTGCGAAATGATGTAGAAGTAATGGACTGAGCCGAGCGTATGGCAATATACAGAAGAGGAGGCGGCAAACAAAAAAAAAGAAAACAAGATTGACCCGCGCGATATTTCGCAGGAACGAGGGTAGACGCGCGTATACGTGAGAAATAGTCTAGTACGATGACAGATTGACGCTATTCCCGCGAGCTACTGATTGCTCGCGACAGATTTTCTACCAACTGTTGTCGCCTAAGAAGCTCGCTCATTATGATAAATGAGAGTGGACGCGCGATTGCGTCATGTATTGTATGTAATACGTACTGCATATATATTATTTCTTCGTAGCTAGTAAAAATATAAGTCTTACATTAGTTCACCTCTATTTTCTGCGACATTAAGATCCATTGTCATGTCTAATTGACTAAACCATCTCTAATTCATTAAGTTAATTTAAAAAGTTCAAACGCATTGATAAAAGCGTACATAATATATTTGCTAAAGTAAGAGAGTGACAACGTACCTGATATAAACACGCTGAAGTTATTTAAATCATATAACTGTAATACATTTTGTGACCAGTGCAGAAAGGGTTTATTTGTACCATAAACTCACATTTTGAAATAAATCAGTTTTTACTAACCAATTGAAAGTTCTTAAGTGATTTAGTCTTGGCGTAATTACTGTGTTATTTTTATTACAAAATTAAATTGATATTTAACTTGCTATTTTCGTTACAATAAAGATATTGTTGGTAGGAATTATGAGCTTTTCAAAAACCTCTTAAATAAATTTTCAATAAGTAAAATAATTTTCTAAAGTACAAAGTGAAGATGATGCAATAGCTAAGAGATTAGGCTTCTGTGCAAGTGGTCGGAAGTTCAAGCCCCACGTATGTGAAAATTTTCAGGAATGAAATTTTCATATACTTGTTATCGTCACTCTTGGTAATTCGGAATGTACCCCAAGCTATAGGTCCAATTATGATGGATTCAAATATTCTCCTCTCACACCCTTTTAAAAGTGGTAGGAAAGGCTGGTTGTATACCTCTCAAGACAATAGGGAATCAAGACTAATGTGTAGAAATACCTAATGTATCTTTACAAAATTTATTTTAAAAAATGTCATTAAAAATTTTTATTTAAAAAATGTCATTCTCGAAGTAAACTAAAAGAAAAAATTTATACAAAATTTTTTTAATATGATGATTCTCACCTAAACTTGGTGCCCAGGGCTATCAACCTCCAAGTAACTATGTAAATTCGGCGCTTATAGCTTATTGAAAATTAATTATTATGATTGTTATGATAGTCACGTGAGTTAACGTATCCTCTCACTACTTCCAACACACTTAACTATCAAAGGTCATACGTTTAAATCATCGTCGTGACACTTATTTCTTTTGTTTTTTTTATTTTATTGTTAATCGTTATTATATACAAGTATATATTGAATTAGAGAAAATGTCGTAGCCAACGAAATAAACATAAGCAAATGGTTCTATTATTGTACATTGAGAAATATCTACATAACAGTGAAATTTTAATGCCTACTTGACTAACTTTTAACTATCGTAAAGTATATGTGGTTTACGAATTACTTATACTTTGTTTTGTAAAATGAGTATGTAAATATACATTTAAATACAATTAGAAAATTAGTTAGCTATGAACCCGAGGAATGGTTTTATGACATTTATTTTAAGCTTAATAGTTAAGAATAAAATTTGTTTCAAATGAACCAGTTCTTATATAAATATTTACAGTGTTCGACAATACGTGGTTTTTGTGTAATAAAATACAAAAACTCTGTTACGCTTGGTTGATGTGAAAAACAGCGCGAAAGTTCGAATTTTCGTATACTTATAAATAACTGCATTATATATCTAGAGCGTGAGATTCATATTTCAGCTGTAAATTCAATTTGTAAATAATCAGTATGTATAATAATGTTAAAAAATGGAAATATATCGTTAATAAATCGTTTTCAGGAAATTAATAGTTTATCTTTTTAAATTACACTAGAATAATTGGTACGAATCAATAATTTGATTACCATCTATCAAAGTAATAATGTCATCTTAAAATATAATTAAAAAAGAGAAAAAAAAATAGAGTAAAATTAGAGAAATTAAAATTTTAGTTTTTTACATTGAGATATATGCGAGAAACTGAAACTTATTATCAGACTATTAAATTTGCAGAATATTTACGGGTGTTTTCAACTAGACAGTAATAAACCATAAAATGAGATTTAAATGTATTACTAATATTAATATATTGAGATTGTAAGTAACCATTGCTAAGTAATACATTTATTGTATGATATACATAATGCAATAAATAAAAGAAAAATAAAAAAAAGCATGCTACCCTTGAATTTCGTATTCAGCAGGTCAATATACATAGAAAAATCTCCTATATCTTTTCTTGTAAAAAAGAAAATCTTGAAAACTGAAGTCTGTAAACGTTTTGATCGGTTGGTTGATAATGAGGATTTAGACATTTTATTGGCCTATGTATACGATTTGACGTATTTTAGCACAAAATTTTTTAAATAACATGTGTGTTATGTGAGTTTTTAGATTTGATTAGATTGTGGATGTAATATCTATTTATTTAATTAGTTTTTTTTGT
Source organism: Phymastichus coffea (assembly GCF_024137745.1). NCBI lineage: Eukaryota > Metazoa > Arthropoda > Insecta > Hymenoptera > Eulophidae > Phymastichus > Phymastichus coffea. Next base: position 2,543,518 of record NW_026706827.1, read on the forward strand.
ATTATTAATATAAAAATTATATAAAATTATTAATATTACAAAAAATTAGTTGTTATGAAATTCATCATTGATTTTGAATTTTGACTGCGACCTTTAACTCACAATAGCGAACACGTGTGCTCATTTGCCAGTTTGCTACTGTATGTGTCAGAAAATCATCAGTTTATTACACTTTGATAATATATACGTTTGTATTTTATTTAAGTATAATTTGCATTCACGTGAAATAGTTTGTGATAACGATAGTAACGTACTACAAATCGAGATTGATTTGTTTCTTGAGCAACTTAGAATAATAATAGCAACTTGAAATAATTTTTGTTCAAATCAAATTATAAAATACAACTATTTATCAAGTCATAATTATCAAATAGAAATGATTCTAAATTGTTAATTTCTAGATAAATAATTAACCAAATTACGATTTGATATTGATAAAATTTTTTGCTGTAACATTCAAACACCCGAAGATGCTTTTTTATAATTTATCGGATATCAAAGCATAATCTCGAGAGGCTGAAAAATTAAGAAAAAGAAAAGTATTTGTCTGAGATAAAGTTTCAATGGCTCCTAAATATGCTTTAATATTGCAAGTAAGCTTTTGAAATGTATTGTGGGATATGATTTACCATTTGGTGCGAAAATTATGATTTTAGATGGCGATTTTAAACAACTCTTACCAAATTAAAGTCAGAGAAGCAAGAAATGAAGCTTCAAATCTATCCATAAAATAAAATCCATTGTGGAAGCATTTAATAATATTCAAGTTAACTACTAATATGAGAGTTTTATTATATGAAATTGAATTTTCAAATTTTCTGTTAGATATCGAAAATGGTATCTTGAATGGTAAAGATGACCATATCGATATTCCTAAATACAGTATATTACCATCTACGACAAGTTTTATTGATAGTGTTTTTGGCAAACTTATTCATGACAAAAAATTTGATGAAACGTGTAGTTGGGAGATATTACTAAGCTAGAAGATGTGGGCAGTTTACAATTAAATTAGCACATCGTGCTATGACAAATCTCAAGGATAAATTTTCTGAAAAATGATCATCAACTGACGTAGGGTTGTTTTTAGTCACGGGAAAATATATATGGCATTTTTTGAGTTAGATCATAGGATTCTATTAAAATATTTTTTGGAAATTGTATGTATAAACAAAACAAAAAATAACAAAGAACTGTTTCGATTATGTACGTTTGCCACGCCTGAAATGTGCATACAGATTTCTAAGTAAATTAAAAAGGGCACTGTGATTTTACTGGTGACTGATAGCACGCATCAACTTATACAATTATGTATAAATTGATAAACCACATAAACTATTTTGTGTAAAAAAGCTAGAACTTACATATTTATATGCATACAAATGCTCATTTGTATAAGTATGTGGGAGGCGTAGGAGGAGTAAATGAGAAAGAGAGAGAACGAGAGAGGGAGAGAGACGAGACAGGACAGAGCGCCGCCTACTCAACCGTAACTCCGCAGCCCAAGTCGAGCCTATCAATATTTCCTGCCAAAATCTCGCTGTTCAATTCAATCGCTCCCTCCTTGTCTTTTATTTCTCGCGTACTCGCCGCCATCTTTTTCTACATGCTTCAATAATTTGATTTTTTAATTTGAATTCATTTACTTGCTAGTGAGTTCAATTTCATGTGTACAGTCGCTTGTTTCTTGAAATACACATTCATGTGGGCAATCTAGCAATTATCAAATATTTCATGTAGTTGAATTTGAAAAGAAAATCATCGTTCACCTCCTTTCATTTATTGAAAATTTTAGTGTGATAAACGCATCAGCTGTATATTTGAACACAACGTACTAGAAGGAATCATTATTAGAAAAATACATAGCAACTTTTTTAGATTTTTGAGGTGAGTAGTTACAACCATGAATTGACTGATATCTGCTTTAATAGCGTATTATGCGCATCTTTTCACCTACAAAAATTTTATTTAATTTTGCAGTTACTAAATCAATAAGTAATTTAAATGCTATACGTCAAATTAAACTTATTGTTAGTAAAATTGTGATTTTATTGTTTGTGTATAATATTATACCGATATAGTAAAAGGTTAATTTTCACTGCAAGTTTATTGCTGAAAAGGAATTTTTATTTTATGAAATAAAATAATATCGTATTAATATTGGATATTCGACCGCCGGCCCTTACGTCATTTTCTGGATTTTCTTTTTACTCAATTTTGGAAGCAATAATAGACATCAGTTAAATATATAAATAAATAAATATAAATATATATAAATAAATAAATATAAATATATATAAATAAATAAATATAAATATATATAAATAAATAAATATAAATATATATAAATAAATAAATATAAATATATATAAATAAATAAATATAAATATATATAAATAAATATACAACTTGCAAACATATAATGGTAATTCAGCGTACTTACAAATAAGCACCGTAAGTGACATCGTCTAGTCAGAATAGTTGTAAATGTAATTTAATCAAAAGTTTTCAACGAGCCTCAACGCAGCAGCAAAAGCACGCAATGGACAATACGTAGAGAGCTTGCAGCACACGAAAAGAACGATGCATGGGCCATTTTTGATTGGCAAGATGGAATAAAATATTACTTGACAAGAAATAGGTTTCAACTCAAGTATGATTCATAAAAAAATGTGAGTCGTTATGAAACACGCCTATGTGTTTGTGGATACACGCAACGACCTGAAATTGATTACCATAAGTCATATGCTCTGGTCATTAGATATGAAGAACAGAGAATTTCATTTGATATGGCATCGCAGGAAGACATGGAAATGATACAATTTGATGTAACCATAATATTCCTATACGGTAATCTTAAGGAGAAAATCTACGTCAGTATACTAACAAGTATAGATAAACCCGACAAAAAGCTACGCGTAAACTTCGAATATAGGGATTCAAGCAGAAATCTATATGTTGGAGCAAGATATTCAGTAATATTTTATCGAAATTTGGTTTTGTAAAATGTGAGTCTAAATAGTCCGTGTATGTATAAATAAAGGAATCCTTGTTCTTAGCTCTATTCTTAGCTATATGATGATGATATGGTATATATTTTATAAAAAGGATGACTGAGATTGAAAATGTTATCACTGCGTTAAAGAGAAAGTTTAAAGTAACTTTTGGTCCAACCGATATACGAGGTGTGTTCAAAAAGTAACGAGAATTTTTAAATTTCGCGGGTTTGGAGAGTCCGCTTGTATAAAATTTTTTTTTATTATGTTGGTACACATGCCCCTGAAGTACGATAAAATTTTCAGCAATATTCATTGCTTACTTTTTAAGTGGCAGCCGCTAACGTTAGACGTGTTTTTCGAGCTCGGCGATTTTCGTTTGGGGAAAAAAATGGATCAAAGAATTCGTATTAAATTTTGCGTAAAAAATGAAATAAAGTGTAGTAAAGTTTGTCAAATGTTAACAAAGGCATATAGTGAGTCTGCTATGAGTAAAGCAAGGATTTATGAGTGGTATAAGCGTTTCCAAGATGGCCACGAAAACGTTGAAGATGACGAACGACCCGGACGCCCAAGCACATCAACAACCGATGAAAACGTGAAAAAAGTGAAAGAAATGGTTATGAACGATCGCCGAATCACAATCAGAGAAGTCGCTGATAATGTTGGCATATCAGTTGGCTCATGCCATCAAATTTTTTCGAATGTTTTGGGTATGAAACGTGTGGCAGCAAAATTCGTTCCAAAATTGTTGAATTTCGAACAAAAATAGCGGCGAATGGAAGTTGCTCAGGAGTCGCTAAATGAAGTCAATAACGATGCAGAACTACTAAAACGTGTTATAACAGGTGACGAAACATGGGTTTACGGATATGATGTCGAAACTAAGACTCAATCGTCCCAGTGGAAGCATTCTGGATCGCCAAGACCGAAAAAGGCTCGACAAGTACGGTCAAATGTGAAGGTTATGCTCACTGTGTTCTTCGATTTTAATGGCATAGTGCATTATGAATTCTTGCCACAAGGTCAAACAATCAATAAGCAGTACTACCTACAAGTTCAACGTCGTTTGCGTGAAGCAATCCGAAAAAAACGCCCGGATTTGTGGCAAAACAATTCATGGCTTTTGCACCACGATAATGCGCTTGCTCACATTTCATTGCTTGTTCGTGAATTTTTGGCCAAAAACGAAACTGTAACGATGCCTCAGCCTCCATATTCGCCAGATATGGCTCCATGTGACTTTTTTCTATTTCCAAAAATAAAGAGAACATTAAAAGGCCGTCGTTTTACAAGCATAGATGACATTAAAAGCGAATCGCTGAAAGAGCTAAAAGCTATTACAAAGATCGAGTTTCAAAAGTGTTTCGAGGATTGGAAAAAGCGTTGGCATAAGTGTATTGTATCCGAAGGGGACTACTTTGAAGGCGACAACATTAATGTAGATGAATAAATAAATATTTTTTTCATAAAACGAAAATTCTCGTTATTTTTTGAACACACCTCGTATTCGTAGGAATGCAAAATATAAGAGACAGAAATGCTAAAACTATTATGTTATATCAATTCATATATTCACAATATATTATTCAATTTCATATATCAAATGCAAACAAACATGTCTGCTAACTATGGTTTGTGGCTTTGTTTGTACGCCAAATTGCCAAATGTTTCATATAGCAAGTTAGCTGTGAGCATACTGTTTGTTAACGACGCTAAAAATTTTGTATAGCACTTTATATCTTTTTGAATTAGTTCTAAGTGATTTTACTTTCGTTTCCTTTAATTTTTTATGAACTCTGCAATATTGCTGCTTTTCTTTTCGACACGTGTGGTCAAGTGTGAGTTTTTGATCGTTTGAAAAGTTATTTGAAAAATCGTAAATGCAATCGGTCCTGTTAATGTGTCACCGGAGTCTTAATTTGCGACATCTGAGATTAGGAAGCGTGCGAATTTTTTTGTTTGATATGCACGGTAAATAAAGCATTTGCTCTCGAGGTTGCTATTAGTATCTGTATTAGTTTTATGATTCCTAATTATCAAGTTTGTAAAAATGTATTATGTTTAAGGCTATATGTATTGCGTCAAAATTATACAAAAATAAACTTGTAAGTAGCGAGTGTGAGTTCGTGTTATCGGCGCAAGGAGGCAATTTGTGACGGTAACTAAGTTGTGTATTGAGACATGTTTAGAGTAAAAGAGTGCAAGTAAAGCTTCGATTTGACTTGCAATAATAATTTATAATCTTGATGACGTTTGTTAATATAACCAGGTAATATGTAAATTTAGCACGATTATGCGAGTTTGTGATAATGTTGTTACTTCAATGAAAATTGATTGTATTTCAATCGTTCCGATTAAAAGTAATTTTGTTTTTCTTTTAGTGCTGAATATTATTTTTGAAATGTTAGGAATTTTTAGGAATAAACTTGTCCACTGAGATCGTTCAAGCCGTATTATTTACTATTCAATAAATTTTCTTTTCTTTACTAGATTATATACATGATTATAGTATTATAAGTAATGGGCCGCAAACGAATTACCAATGGAATTTCAAACACATTTTAAAAATCTAACTTTTAAATTCATTATTTATTATTTGGAGAGATGAGCAAAGAAAACGTGCAAGAGGCACAATGAAATTCACAGTGCGAAAAAACAGAAAGCCAAAAGTTTACGAAAACAAACTAAATTCTAATTATAATGTTCATTGTAAATATTATGTGAATGCTATGCGAATACATTTTTTTATAATTAAACGTATATATCTAAATATTTCACCTTATGCTAGAATTTTGTGAAATATATGATTGTGATAAACAAAAAATTGCACCGTTATTGGATCGATTAAGCAAAAAAATAAAGAAAAATCGTTCTCATTTGAACAAACAAAAATTTTGTTTCATCAAGACTATACACGGGCGCATACTTGCGCAATTTCAATGGAAGTTCGAATTTGTGTATCATCTACCGTATTCACCAGATTTGGCCTCCAGTAATTTTCTTTTAATCTCAAACCTAAAAAAGTATCTTGCCGGATAACAATTCATCTTGAACGAGGAGAATTACACAAACAAATGGCTATTTTGAAGAACTTCCAAAATCTTTTTTTCTGATTGCTTAAGAAAACTAGAAGGACGCTTGGAAATGAGTATGAAGCTAAAAGGAGATTATGTTGAAAAATATAAAAAAAGTTTACCTAAATAAAATTGTTTTTCTATTTTTCTAAGGACTTGCCATTCTTGTGCATCGAGCAAAGAACATATCTGTCGACTAAAATTATGACGGATTTGCTAAAAGTATGAAGACTTATATTTTAATAAAACTACTTACAAAAATCTTTTATTTGTAAACCAAAAACATAATGTATTTGGAACTAGATGAGTAATAAATAACTATTTGAATACAATAATGCGATTACATAAAATTAGTCTACGTTATATTGGTTACACGATGTGGTTTGATAAAAATCACTCTAGTAGAGCACTGCAAATATTTGTACACACTGTCTTTGCCGAAAGTTTAAGTCGATTATATATCCAATTTTTTAAGTCGAGTTATTATAGAATACAAAAGACAATCGCTGTTTTCAAAGTAAAAATGAAATCAATTGTTCCATATGTGTGTTCAGCTAAATGTAGGATACAACTATGTTGATGCTATCTATGGTAAAACTGATTTTAGTCCAGTTAAAATGGATATGAAATTCATATAAGTAATAAAAGAACATGGTAAATAAAAAGTTATTTGCAAATCCAAAAGTGTGTTAGACAAGGAGGAAAATTTTGAAAGCAACGAGAGTATCAAAAGCAAAAATACTCAACAAAAAGGACTCTCTTAAGAAAGTATTATAAGTCTTAGTGGTAGATATATTTATATATATTATATTTCATCGATAAATGCTTGCTTAATTATATGTATTCATCATTCTGATAGTTCAATTACATTTAAAATAATTTATGTAGATACTCACACTATCGATTTCAGTATATGTGTCAAATCTGTCAAATTTGACTAAATCTGTCAAAAAATGTATTTATAATTATCAATATCTGCGATTATATTTTATTGTTCGATAATTAAAATATATTTGTTTTAATTCAGATTGCTCAACAATTCACCTCCAATATAATACCTAAACAAATTTTTAAAAAATATCATAAGAAAAATATACCACAAAAACAGATCGAGTCAAAACAAAGTTAAATTAAACAAAGCAGTTAAAGATTTATAGAAAATATTGTATCAGGAAAGAAATTCTTGAGTCCAACGGAAACAACGGATTACTCACTATGGAATGTTATCAAGAGACTAAAAGATCAACATCTACATTTATTTCACCCATCAGAAAATCCTGTGGTAAACCAGCCAGGTCAGACGAGAAAAAAATCGATATGTGTACTAATCACTTATACACAGTATTGAAACCTCACCGAAGATAATCACATCATTCGATGTTATCTTACTAGAAGATCTTGATATCCATAACAATACATCAATCGAAGTAGTTAAAATAAAAGGAATATTATAATTAATCAAAAAAATTAATAACAAACAAGTACCGGTTTTGATGACATTACAGGAATAATTATTAAAAGGCTACCCACGGTAGCAATAAGAAATTAAAAAATTGTTTTTAATGCATGTCTTCGTCTATCCTATATTCTTACTCAGTGGAAAGTAGCAAAGATTATATTAAGCCCTAAATCCGGTAAAGAAACTGAACTTATGATATTACATAAACCATCTTTTATCAGTACTTTCCTAAATGTATGAAAAATATAATTCTAGCCAGAATTAATTCAATAATAATAAATAAAAAACTTATCACAGATCATCAATTCAGTTTCAGATGCAATTACCCTACGATAGAACAAGTAAACAGAATAGTAGCTGCTGCAAGGAAATCTATGGAGAAAAAGCAATATTGCACTGGCATATTCCTTGACATTGCACAAACATTTGATAAGTATGACATAAAGAACTTTTGCATAAACTAAAACGATGTTTACCCAAGAGACACCATGAATTACTTTAATCATACTTAAAACGTTTCAATTCAAAATAAGTGAAAAATATCTAAACAACATCTAATAAAAGTAGGAGTTCCACAGAGTAACGTACTATGACTAACACTATACTTGCTATTCACTGCTGATCTAAAAGTTTAAAAGCATTATGACAGCAACATACGTAGATGATATAGCCGTTATGACATCATACTTGGATGCAATAATAGCATAGGAAATACTACAAAATTATAAAAATAGTTATCTACGAAATTGGCTAAACTCTTAGAAAATCAATGTAAATGAAAATAATCAACACGCATAACGTTTACACCTAGAAAAGACACTTGTCTATCTATTAAACTCAATGACAAACATGTACCACAAAGTAATCATATCAAGTACTTGAGAATACACTTAGACATCTTTCCAAAAAGTAAGCTGTAATACAATTCCTTGAATATTTAGAGAGCTTTAATAATAACAATGAACAAAATAATTTATTAGTCGATCATTAATATCCTTAGGTATAAATTTATTATTTCCTAATTTGATTGATTCATTCACATAATATATTATTAGTAATAATGATAATGTTTATGTTAAAAACTTTACAAATCAATTTGGAATATACATGATAGATTTATGAAAATAGTATACGGATATTCTGATTCTTTGGATATTTTAAAGAAAAAAATACTCATATGAACAAGAATAAGCAGTAGCTTATAGGAAAAAATTTAGTAACAGATTATTTACCCACATAGGACTTCAACGACCGAAAAGTTTAACAAAAATGACGACAAAATGTGAGAAAGGGTTTCATTTGTTATTACAAATGGTATGAAAGTTATTTACTTGAATGAAAATCATCCGAGCACGGATACTCATTTTTCAATCAAGTTTTCATTTTTTTCACATTAAATTTTTTAAAATCATTTATATAAATTTAACGTACATCAATATAATCTTACCGTTATACAAGTACCGTTACAGTATTGTATACAATTCTATAATGCTTCTAATAGTTTCTGTATTGTCATGTTAACTGTATGGTTTAAAACGCAATGAAGACAAGGCAATATTAAAGAAATTCATGTTCTTCACTACAAGTGCGTGTATAAAATTAAATAAAACAACAAATTATACGTAAAATACTTAAATAGTAATGGACGTAAATGTAAGATCATTCTCAATAGTGAAGGAATAAAACGTTTCTTTTTCAGATGAGCAGTTAGATAATTAGACATTATTAAAAGTCCAAGCAGTTTTTTATCAAAACAAATAAAAAACATTACAAATTTACTAATAAAAGTAGTAATCCATTCCAGAAAATATGATTTACATATCCTTGAAGTACGTGTAATTTACGAATCACACATCGTCCTAGAACGGTTGACAACATTGTGGTCATGCTTGGCTAGTTTTCATGTCTTATGGTAGAACAAAAAGTTTGAAAATCATTGTAAAGCAGTGCTATTTTTATTGTCTTCTATGAAATTTTTTTCTGATATTATCAACATGCACATTTTGAAAGAACCTTGCCCATCGTCAGCCATTATTTTTACAACAGAATACCCGATGATGTGATGTTCACTTAGTATAACGTCTATTATTTCTTCTGTGTCTGTCTATAGAAGAATTCTTTCTTTTTTTGCGTTACCTTTTTCAACATCAAAAATTAACACTACGAGATTTATATAAAGTATTTAAAAATAATACTTTTTCAATTATATGCTCACGCTAATTTTTTTGTCAGCTTTTTTGTCATATACAAGTATGAAATTTGTAACATTTTTCATTTATCTCGATGACAAACCGCTTGTACTTTTAAGATTGTCTAATTATCTAACTGTTCTTCCGAAAAAGAAACATTTTATTTCTTCACTATTGAGGATGATCTTTTTTTACGTCCATTGTTATTTAAGTACTTTAAGTACAAAGTTTGTTGTTTTGTTTAATTTTATACACGCACTTGTAGTGAAGAACATGAATTTTTTTAAAAATGTCCTGTCTTCGTTGTGTTTTAAACTGTACAGTTAACATTATAATACAACAATTACAAGTATTGTATACAAACTGTATTGTAAACGGAAATATTATATTGATATACGTTAAATTTGTATAATTGAATAAAAAAAAATTTCATTTCGTGAAAAAAATGGAAACTTTGTTGGTAAACGAGTATCTTTGTTCTGATTTTCATTTGAAAAAATTTTCATAACTTTTGTAATAACAAATGAAATCCCCTTCTCATTTTTTGCCATCATTTTTGTTAAACTTTATAGAACTTTTCGATCGTTGAGGCCCTATGTGTGCCAGAACAAAGTATTGCAAATTTATATGATGTTCTGCAGTACATTATAAGCTCAAAAAATGTATTCGATTCTCTAGTGTACTTAAAACAAATATTGAAAATCAAAATAAAACTCACAGATAGTTGTAAGAAGGAGCAAAAGTTATACAACAAAAAAATGAAATTATTAATTGACCGAAACAATCAAACATTATAATAAAATAGATAAGAATAAATAGTAGAAGTATAGTATACATACATACATATACACATACACACATATATAATATATATATATATGCGTATATAATAAATATATAATATAAATGTAAACAAAAAGATAATTTATTATTACTTCCGCTTCAAAAATAATTGATTAATTTCAAATAACATGAAAATAAAATTGTATTAAAGGTGATTTTATATTATTATGTGAGCTATTGCTAAGTTAAATTGTTTACATACATTAGTGATTAAAAGCGTCAGAGTGTCTTATAAAAAAAAAATTGAATTAAATAATTGTTACTCGTTTAGAACCCATATTACTGAATGATTATTAGTATTACTGAGTATTCAAATTTTAAATAATTTCGAAAGTAGCTAAGTGTATTTCTTTGTTAGTGTAACATAACTCGTTCAGTTTTTCAACTTTTGCTAATATCTATTTTATACAGTTACACTTATTATTTATACATCTATTCTTTATCAAGTTAGTGAAAATGACAATAAATATATATCTCAAACCTAATAGCAGTTGTACTCAAATCAAGGATTTTTCTGTTTATAATATTGCTAACTATTCGAAAAGGTACTTTGATTCATTAGTTCTCTAGAGCTCCTTTATTATACTATAACTGAAAAATTGCAATGTTGAGAATGCTTACTTGAACTTTTTACCATAATCCGCTAATTTATTAGAAATTGTACGCTTAATAATGCTTGTCGTAAAAATAGTAAGATATCGAATAACTATTGTTTAATTATAATTATGAGAATAGATTTACTTTATACAGCAACAGCGACTATATAAAGCGAAATAGCAACATAAAACAGTGTGATTAACTGGCCCCACGAGATCTCGACTTGTAAGGCATATTGCGCGCGTAATGTGGTTTCAGCCTGCGAGTATCTTTAGCGCCTCTAGCGTCTCTGGCGGGCAATTGAAATCAAAATCATCCAAAAGGTTTAAGGAAATAATTGAGAGGCTTGAGATAGTGTGCGGCACTTGACGTGCAGCAATCTTATATTCGATCGTACGCGTGCGAGAGCTCCATTGATCGTAAGCAAGTTCCTAGGGGAATAGACCTGATTAATTCAAGTGTTTTTACAAGAGAGAGAGAGAGAGAGAGAGAGAGAGAGAGACAGTTTCCCCGGAGGCGTAGACAGCGCATACAAGGGTACCGCACATATGTCGCAGCAGATTTAATCAGCCGCTACTTAAGGCTTCATCTGGGTTGTTTATCACTATGTGACGATCGGGAAGCGCGATGCGCAACGCGCCAGCAGATAATGGGATTGCACTTAATGGGCGTCGAATTTCCTGCTTGTGCTAAACCCACTAATTTGATCAGCTCATGGGGACCAGGCACACGGCACTAATTACAATTCACGCAAATAAGTTTGCGGCAGGCACAACTAGTATAATTGGCTGAAAAAAATATAGATGACAACAGGATCTTATCACAAATTGTTTACTTTTGAATTGATCGTATGTCATTTTTATGAGTTGAGCAATTCCTTTAAAATAAATTTAAAAAGTACAAAATTTTGAATAGGGTCAAAAGTGTGTAACTTTTAAACTGTTGAAATATCTTTAAGAAATGGTTATATCAATTATGTAATTGCAATCAAAGTTTTAAACTTTTTAATTTTGGAAATAATGACTTTCTTGATAAGTGATATAACTATAAAAAGATAAAATTAAGAGAATAGTTCAAGAAATACAGTAAATTATTAATATATATACTAATTTCATCATGCTAATTCCGCAGTTCTGCACACTCATCTCTTATTTGTACTCAGTTTGATACTTCAACTAATTAAAACTGTTATAGGCGAAATTACAAATTCTAAAACACATTACATACATGAAACAATTCTACGATTCGAAATGCTCAACGATCATCAGTATGAATTGGAAAATAAATATTCCATGATGATCCTTTAATTTCATAAAAATTTTAATAATGAAACTACTTTTAAAATGTTTAGCTAAAGATAATAGGCACCGCATCGAGATGGTTTCGCCTTTTTGTTTTTCTACTGCTGTCAGTTACGCCTGACAATTTAATTTTTCTTATTTTTAACATATTTTTTAAATTTTGTATAAGATATATTCATATAAATAAATATATTATTTTAATAAACATATACTAAATCAAGCTCGATTAAATATGCGAAATACTTTTTGCAAAATTAAATTTTCAATTTCAATAATCAACATAACTGCAACTTTTCAATAATTCAACCGCAACAATTTTGAAGTTTCGTTTAGATTTATAAATTTAAGTTCAATTGTTTTTTAAATAAATTACTGTGCTGAATGAAGCGAAATCACTTTTCAATATCATATAAGACATAATCGATCGAGTTATATATTATCGACTCTATATTGTTGATGGTGAATATTTGAAGCTAAAATGTGTAATAAAGATAAAGAATAATATTTTGAAGAAATGTATATATTTCAAATAATATGTAATTGTAAAATATAATAATTATTGCATTATGTTATTATGTGGTCAGATAGTTGAGCGAATGTAGGCGCTATTTTATTTTCAATGCCTTAAACTTGTTTTTACTTACATAGTTGGTAATATATGGATGTAATGCATTTATGAAAAATAAATTCTGCATCAATTTCAAAGCATATCAGCCGATATGTTAATATTATTGGATCAGGCGACACCACATATATACTATATTCAATACACGAAAATATACATTCATGTTGTCGCATAATAGTAACCAAGATTATTACTTTTCAGCGAATTCGATTACAATTACGATCACTTCCCTCCGAAGGCAATCACTTATACAGGATAATGATATTGAACCTTGTAAACATAGTTATATAAAGTAGGTTATTTTTTCAACAACAAAATGACAATAATATCAGGATTATTTATAAGAAATTTTTTAATTTATTGACAGAAGAAGTTATAGATACACATTTAAAAAAAGGCGCGTTATGTGTGATAATATTTAGTTCAAATTTATAAACTTTGAATAAATATATAAATATTCATTGTGATGCTTTAGAAGTCTTCATTGGTTTACATTACAGAATTAGGTGTTCCGACCATGAATGAACCATTGAATTTGTACTTTGTAATCATACGTTTATTACAATCATTTCAAGTTAAGTCATGCTGATAGATACTAATTCTAAATAATCCTGTGAACAACACTAGATGGTCAGCACTGCAATAGCTGCAGTTCAAAGACCGACACACGCACACACACAGACGCACACACACACACACACACACACACACACACACACACGAATACATATAAATTATATAAAATAGAAGAAAATTTAAAAAAATGAGCTAGAGTTAAAGTTGACTAATTAGAAGCCGAAATTTTGCCGTGCATACATATATGATTGTTTGTGATTGACACTGTTATAGCTTAATGAATAGAGCAATGTTTGGTACACATTGATTTATGTATGAAGTGCTGTACATGAATAAAAGTGCATGAAATGTTACGGTTGCACCTAAAATACTCATGTAAAAGGATTGTCTTACCGATTAATCGAGGAGACGGAGGGTACATTGTCTTGTGAGCAAATGCCTTCAGCTAGTAATCTGTCACGGATCTCCCAAGCAAACATTGTGGGATTATCCCTTTTGTAGTTGGCGATCGCATCGACTACAGGGGGCGTCGCTACTTTCGGCTTCGAGCCACCTATCACTCCAGCTTTAAAACTACCAGTCTCGTAATACCTGTAAAACATAAAAGGAATGATCAGTATGCGCGTGAGCTGGATATAGAGACAAGCATAAGATTTGCTTGCATGCAGAGTTATTTAAAGGAGCTGAAACGGTTACGACCCCCCAAGAGCGGAACTCGTTGCGGAGCGATCCGCTATCGCTCACTATGCACAAGAAGCCCTTTGTTCTAATTATAGCTCAATAATATTTTCGCCGGAGCTTCAATTGGATTATAAGCCTAAGGAACGAGGTTACTCTTTTTCTCTACCTCTCTCTCGCTCTCACACACATACACATATATTGCTATTGCTTCGTTCTGAGCAGTGATTATAATTATGTATGATTTGTGCATTTGCTTTATGTTCTATGATTTTCAAGTTTAAACTATATTCGTGAATGTGATGACTTCATCTGTGTCCTTTCACGATATAAGATATTAAGTACGTCCGTAAGATCACTCGATTGTCGAGTACGACAATATCTCCGACTTCTATCGGTTTTATTACGGATACTTCTGACATGAAAATCTTTGGGTTCCTTGCACACAGATACCGGGCACTTGGCATCTCGTCTGTCGTTTTCAACGTGCATCGGAACCCAGTCGTAAAGTCTTGCATGGGTTTCCACGTGAGATCCCATGCGACATTTCATGAGAAAACCCATATGAAATCCCAAATAGAATTAAAAAATTAATAGTGCTTGTGAAATTTCACATGAAATTTTGTACGGAATTTCAAAAAACATCTAAACATAAAAGTTCTACAAGAATTCGTTATTATAATACAATTGATACTCTAAAATAGACTTTTTGAAGAGCATTCCATTATTTCATCAAGAAATCTAAAGTAATATTTAAAAAAAAATAAATAGCTCTATTTTTTAAATATGCACTTACATACACGCAAACACACACATACTCACACTAACTAGGAGGTTCGGCACTCCTGCACGCTTTATGTACCAATCTTCGACGAATAAATACTTTTAGTACTGAGCATTTTTTGATCATTTAGTTTATTAATTTCTACTTACAAAATCATTAGTATTAATTCAAATTAGAAAACAGGAAAAGTAAAATAGAGT
Source organism: Phymastichus coffea (assembly GCF_024137745.1). Taxonomy (NCBI): domain Eukaryota; kingdom Metazoa; phylum Arthropoda; class Insecta; order Hymenoptera; family Eulophidae; genus Phymastichus; species Phymastichus coffea. The sequence continues at coordinate 2,558,843 of NW_026706827.1, forward strand.
AAAATATAATTTGAACTTTAATTGATATAGAAGATCTGGTAAATATGAAAAAGTGTAATTTCATCAAAATAACTTGAAAAAAAATATTAAAAAAGTTAAATAGCATTAAAACGTATAAAAGATTCAAATAAAAATAAAAAACAGTGGCTTATTTACTCCCTCGTTGCTTCAATTGCTGACACCTAAAATAAACAACAATTTCTATTATTTTTATTGATTTAATTTTTAGATTGAAATGTAATAAATGAAAGCATGCAAGAAATTTTGCTATATAATAGAAAAGTCCTTAATGTAATACGTTTCCAACCCATTGTAACATTATTTATAGAAAAATAAACAAAAATTAATGATGTCACGTTTTGTGCAAATTTTCAAGAGTTTATTTTGAAAATAAAAATATAAAATAACAATATTATAAATACATCAGCAATAAAAAGAGAAAAAAAGACACATCTAACAAGAAAACCGTCCAACTCGTAATCACCGATTTTTATAATTAATCTTTTGATATTTTATAGTTCATACAAAAATAAGTAACATTTGTTTTTAAATTATTGTTAATTTTTTCCACTCCTGATGTTTGATAATTATATTAGTAATCTTGATCTTAGGAGTCGTCCCTATATAGGGACGACTCCTCAAGATTACTAATATAATTAACATTTGTTTTTATTTATCAGCGTCAAAACACTTTTAGGGAGTGATCTCAGCCCTTAAAGTACATCCCTAAAAAAATATTTTGCAATATATCCGAGGTTCTAATTGATATTTTACGATGAAACAAATTTTATTTGACTGCTAACGTAAATATGGAACTAATTCATGCAGTTTCGACCATAAGGGATACAAGGGACCTTATTTTTTTTAATGAAAATTCAACTCTTATTATGATTATTATCAAAAAAAAAAAAACTAAAAAAAATTGGAAAAAATATTATCGTGGATAGAATGATAAAACAAATTTGACCTGTTTGAGATTATTTTTTAAACCTCCCTCAAATGGATTAATTCCTGCCAAAATCAACTTTATGATGTATTTCAAGTTATATGTAATAATTTATTATAAATTAAATTACGTAACACTCCTAGTATAAATATACAACTTACGTATGCAGTTCTATCAATAAAGGGGTTGCAATTTCTATTTCTTTCAATGAAATTTCTATCTTTTTATGTCTATTATCATGAAATAATTTACTATGTATCACATTGCACATGACTCAGAATCAAAATATAGAACTTACCCATATAGTATCGAGCAACCCAACCCAACCCCTATTTTTAAAAATTAAAAATTCTACCTTTTTCGTACATATTTTTATTAAAAAGAATTCTAAATTATCCAAAAGAATTAATGAAGATAATTAAAATTTTTCCATTACATGATGAAACTCTATCGCAATATTGCATATCAATGATAATATTGTCCGGATTCTGTTTTTATCTTACGATAACCGGCTCTGACGGCATCCAGTTGTTTTCAATTGTGCTGACAATGAGTAAGCCATTTTTTTTATTAGTAGCTAAAGAAACGTTCTTATTGTTAAATATATTTCATCAACTTACTACTGAGCAGACAACATATTTTATTCAGCGTAGATATTAATAAAAAACTTATTCATTACTAATATTTCTTACCTTTTACGTAAGTATTTTTTTGAGATTAATTTGTTTATTATTATTATTTATTATTTGTTTACAAGTACATCCATGAATGTATTTATTGTATTTATTGATAAAAACTGAAAATACATTGATGTGACGATTTATTTTTTAAAAACAATTTATTAATACTAAATGATTGTTTTATTCCATGCTTCCCGATTTTTATTTAATTAAAACAAATAATTACAACCAATTGTATTGATTAAGTAATTGATTAAAGCAGTAACAAATTCGAAATATTTCATTTTATCAGCTATTTTCAAGAACAGTAATTTATGGAATTAAGCTATTAGTTATTTACCATGTACAATTAAATTATATTTTTCATTATGCACTTTATACTTCTAATGAAAATAATGTTTCTACAAAATAAAATATTAGTTATTCATATAAAATAATCCATTTTTGATTTGGAAATTTATAGTTATCATCACTAATTTTTATTCATATTAATATTATTTCGTAGTTTCATTTGTTTGATTCCATATGAAGATAATTATTTATCGCTGTTAACCCACTAACACCTGAACTACATATTTTTATAAAAAGTTTGGCTGTAAATTTTTTTTATAAAATACCTTTACTATTGTTTTCAAAATCGCTCTTTTGAATCTGTGTTTGAAATTTCTAAAGAAGTACTAATATTAGGAAATATTTTGAGGCTATTTTACAATCATAAATTTTTTGATAAAATTTATTGCCTGGACGTATTTTCTTCATAAAAATGTATATATATATATATATAGTTAAAATATACATATTTTATTAAATTTTTTTTATTTCAGATTTTAAAATGAAAATTAACCCTTTTAACCTCTTGAATTTATTATTAGTTTATTTCCAAACTCTATACATACCTAAAAGCGAGACAAATTATAAAAAAATGAATACGCGGAAAGAATTAAAAGCATTTTACTAGATTCAATAAATGATTTCAATGAGATTGATATGATAGTTGAAGATACATTGGATTTTCAAAAAGAATATAAAGATTATAATGGAAAAAGTAGTAAAGGATGAAGTTCAACACCACATTCCTAACCTTTTCCAAGCACCTACAGATCACTGTCCTTCCTTATAGTCGTTACCAGATATATCGTTTATTGTACAAGCATATTTCTGTTTTATAAACTATTATTTTATAATATTGTACTGTATGAATTATTACGTTGGAAGCTGCGATAAATATTTCAGAAGTTTTAATTAACTAACCATAATATAATACGATAGTATACTATAAGTATTTATAAGTATTTTTACGAATGTATTGTATCATCGAATAAATAAATAAAAATGATGTTTTGACTCGAGGGTATCATGCCTTAAGTGGCATCGATCTCTAAATTAATTAAGGTTAACTTGGTTTATCTGTATATATAAAAAATTAAAATCGAATGTAAAAAGAGAAGGGAAATGAATTAAAACGAAATTTGATAGGAAAAAGCCAAAATAACGCAAAAAACCTAGTTTATTGTTGAACACACAAAAAATAACGACACGCCACTAACGGACGCATGACACAAAGTACGTTTCAAGATGAAAACTGCTCTGCCACTGTCGATGGAAGGCTCTGCTCTGTGCTTTCTGGAAAAGGGTGCGCGATGCGTTTTTTCGCGTCTTTTGCTAGAACGAAGAGAAAATACGAATGGTTTTCTATGCGATGCTGCAGTTAGCAGCTGTAAGCAGAAACTGACTAGCTTGGCGGGAATACATGAGAAAGCAGAATCAACATGCGTCAATGCTGCTAATCGTTCTCATACAAAGTGGCCAAACTCAGTCGATAAACTGGAGTCTCGACTGCGACAATGGAACAAATGATGTTGATCAATATACGATGCAAGATCTACAAATAAATCTCTATATATCTTTAATTCCTGTTAGTTTCTGTTTTTTCTAGTTGTTCAGGCCGGAGAATTAAAAAAAAATTTCTCATTTCCTGGTGTTTCACAAAATGACGAAGATAATAAAAACATTTCGTCCAATGACATCGTTCGAATTGCAGGCTTTTTTGACATAGGATGGCCAACAAAAGGATCCGGAAGAAGTTACGATAGCTTATCGGGTACGGCGGGAATTATAGAGTATTTTGTCAAGAAAGTTATTTCGCAATTAATTTTGAATCTTAAATATCAGTTGTGTGATCGTGGTTACCCCAAAAGTGATATGTGCCCCCTAAATAATAGCATCAAAGTAGCTTTACTAAATAATATGGATGAATATATCATAGTATTCTTCGATTTAAAAACTGGTAGTCTTTCTAGTAAATATGATATCCTTCAGATAGCAGCAAAACATCAACATTACGAATTCACCACATACATCAAATCTAGGCAAGCAATCTAGTATCAATCTAGTCGAGTGCACGAATTAACATTTACCAACGGTCATTTGTTAACTCATGGAAGAGTAGTGCAAACTGTTAACTTACAAGAATCACTTATTGGCTTGTATTAATTTTTATATGGCTTCAAAAAATTGCGTGTTATGACAGCCCACAACTGCTCGTTCGATTAATTATCCGAGATTGATAAAATATACTTGAACAGGCACTTTCGGTCACTTGTTTATGAATTTTCGGACACTTTACCAATAGTTAGAAATATTACAAAAATAAAAACAGCAAGTTACAACAAACTAGAGAATATTGCTGTTAAATTAGAAATAAAAGGTTTGAATGCTCATAATGCTCTATAAGTGATGTTGTGATATTAGATCAAGTTATGGCAAAATATAAAGTTATTGATAAGAAAATAATCACAGCAGCTGCAACATGGCAAGATGCAAAAAAAAGGCGTTATCTAAGAAATTCAATGCGAATATAAAACTGTATGATGAGTTGAAAAGCAGCACACCCATCCAGATGAGACAAAAATGATTGCCTGTGATATCACGACGGTAGCTATGATTATCAACTCATACAAAGAGCAGAATTTTGATGGATTATCTCGCTTATTAGGTGCTGATGAAAAAGGGAAAATTCTTGTAACTAAAAATAAGAAAGTTAAAGATAAAATCTATGATTATTTGAAAATCAAATATTAGTATAGTTGAGTGTAGTTCGTAAATATTGCGCTAAACACTAAAAAATAATATGCATCGGTAACCACAGATACAAAAAACAGATGTTTACTAACTTTATCATTTTTTTAATTACTATTAGAGTCCACCTTTGTATGTTATTAAAGTTGAAAAGTATTCTCAGAAATATTGTCTATTAGCTAATTTAATTTTATTATAATTTATTCGTCAGTCGAAAAGATAGCAACGATAACGTACGGACAACTCCGTAATTTTGCATAAGGTCACGTCTTTAATTTTCTTGTAGCAACATAAAATAGAAATCGGAATATCTCCTATAAAAAGCCACCTCGGCCTACAAAAATTAATGTACGTGAATAATTTATTAAATTCCGACGCTCTGCAAAGTTTGAAATTTTTCTGTTCATTAGTACTTAACTTCCTTGAATACATAATAGGATTTGAAGTTGTTGCAATACAAATCTTACGTTATCAACTTTATTAATAAGTTCGATGAAAGCATTCAAATGAATCTTAAAATAGAATTCATAAACTATACTTTGTCTATATTTTTTTACATGGATTACTATCATTTTTCATTTTTTATTAAATTTCCAAAAAATAAAATTACGAAAAATCAGATTTTTCTACTGAATTTTAACGCTTCTATAGACGAGAAAGAGTGTTACATATGTGACAGATAATAGCTCAAGCCTTTTGTCATATTTATAGAAATATAAGACTCTTGTAAGAAAATAACGGCAAGCAAGAAAATCTTCTCGGAAATTAGGCTTGTGAAGCTGACACCCAAAAAATTTTTTTTTAAAATATTTTTTAGTTTTCATGAGCAAAGCTACGTTTTCTCCCTATTTTCGGATTAAGTCTCCGCTTAAAATTTTATTTCCGGATTTTCCGTTTTTAAGAGAATTGCGAAAAAAAATCGGGCGTTCGGACAGCGCGCAATCTGCATTTAACATTTTTCTTCTGTTTAAAAAGAAATAATATCGATAACGGATGATAACTCTTTATTCCCGGATTACGAAACAATTCTCCTTTTGTCGATTTTCTATCCAAAACCAGAGCACAGCTCATAGGGATATCTGGTGATTAACAAATGTTTGACCTGTTTTATCGACTAACTGCCGCATATTACTTTAATATGAAACCCATGAAAGGACATCGATTATAAAAATCTTTAATATAATCTTTACATTTTCCTCAATTTTGGATAGAAAATCGACAAAAGGAAAATTGTCTCGTAATCCGGGAATAAGGAGCTATCATCCGTTATCGATAGTATTTCTTTTTAAACAAGAGAAAAATGTTAAATGCAGACTGCGCGCTGTCCGAACGACCGATTTTTTTTCGCAATTCTCTTAAAAACGGAAAATCCGGAAATAAAATTTCAAGCGGAGACATAATCCGAAAATAGGGAGAAAACGTAGCTTTGCTCATGAAAACTAAAAAATATTTTTAAAAAAACTTTTTGGGCGTCAACTTCACAAGTCTTCGGAAATTATATCTAGTGATAATATTTTGAACTTAAGCTGATTCGCCGTAGATGTCGCTTGGTTCATTGCGCATCCCTTTCCCAATCCGACACTCTCTTTTAACCATTTAGTATTCTTGATATGACCTGCGATTTTTTATTTTCACGTAAATTTGAGTATGTTTTTACTCATTTTGATTAATTAATTACTCATTATAAGTAGCGTTATCGCTTTATTTAAGTAACTTTTCGATACGAATTGTAGCGATTAAATGAACATTTTTTTTACGACAATATTTATTAAATTACTTGTCTCATTGAATCTGAGTAATACTTTTTATTGTGTAAGGATGTACCCCTTTAATTTTTCGTTATAAATATTCTAGGTAGTATTATGCATTCGAAATAATTTAGTTTTCTTTTTCGTCTTTATCAATAATGTTGTCATTAGGGAACCAACAGATGTTAAACTGTCAAAATTGAAAATCTTTTTTGTTGATACCTCAAAATACTAGAAATAAACTTCAATTTTTTCAGCTAAAAATTTAAAAATCTGTAGTATACATTTCACATATTAATTGTGTATACGAAGGGTGTTTAAAAAAAGTAAGGTGAGTTTATGATTTTCTCAAAAAATATTTATTTATTGGTCAATATTTATGCTGTCCCCTTCAAAGTAATCCCCGTTAGATATAATATACTTGTTCCAATCATCAGAGCACTTTTGATAATCATTTTTAGGTATAGCCTTGAGTTCTTTCAACGATGCAGTTTTTATCTCCGCAATCGTTGAAAATCGATGTCCTTTCATGGGTTTCTTAAGTCTTAGGAAAAGAAAAAAGTCACTGGGAGCCAAATCCGGTGAATATGGAGGCTGAGGCATAACTGTGGTGTTAGTTTTGGCCAAAAAATCTTTCACAAGCAACGATGAATGAGCAGGTGCATTATCGTGATGCAAAATCCACGAATTATTTTTCCAAAGTTCCAGGCGTTTTTTGCGTATTACCTCTCGTAATCGACGCATAATTTCAAGTTAATACTCCTTATTGACCGTACGTCCTTGTGGTAAGAACTCTTGATATACTACATCACGATAATCAAAGAAGACAGTGAGCAAAACTTTGACATTTGATCGAACTTAGCGTTTTTTCGGTCTTGGGTCTTCTACAGTCTTCCATTGGGACGATTGGGCTTTAGTTTCGACGTCATAACCATAAACCCACGATTCATCACTAGCTAAGAAAATCAGGATGTTCATTGATTTCATTCAACATCACCTGTGCGATGGTCATGCGACGGTTCTTTTATCAAAATTAAGCAATTTTGGAACTAATTTCGCTAACACACGTCTCATGCCCAAAACATCCGAAAGAATATCATGGCATGAGTCAACCGATATGACAACTTCTTCTGTAACTTCTTTATGGTGATTCAACGATTTTTTAACACAATTTCTTTCACTGCTTTAACGTTATCATCTGTTGTTGATGTGCTGGGACATCCAGGGCGAGGTTCGTCTTTAATATTTTCTCGGCCTTCTTGGAACAGCTTATACCACTTATACACATTTTTCTTACTCAGAGTAAACTCACCATATGCAATTGCCAACATTTGAAGAGCACTGGATTCCATTTTTCACACAAAATTTAATGTAAATTCTTTGCTTCATTCTTTTTGATAGAAGAAAATCGCCGAGCACACCAAACACTTCTAACGTCTGATGCTTCTGCCAGAAAAACAACACGTGCTATATAGTTAAAACTATGAATATATGATCGTGGCGAGTGTACCAACAAAACAACAACAAAAATTGGAAACTTGAATGTACGTAGCTCGCGAAAATTGAAGTCACCTTATTTTTTGAACATCCCTCGTATATCATCTTATTTATGAAGAATATTTTACGCCTTGCTCGATTCTGAAAATCAGAGTGAATTGAAAACATTCAAGGATTGACTTTTTTCGCTAGGATCCATACTACAGAATAGACAAAGCTTTTTTTCAATAAATTAATTTTTTCATGTTTGAAAAATAATTTTTCAAAAAATTATTCAAATTTGTTTTCATCAAGATTCGAAAAGCTAACTTTAAAACAGGAAAAAATGAAATTATTGTAAAAGTGCTCTGTTCATCTCATAGTATAGATGAACGAAAAAATATTTTATGTGCATTCTGACGGTTACAAGAGCACACACAGCAAAAAATATTTTCAATAAATAAGATAATACGAGGGTGGTCCGATAAGTACTTAGCCTACAAAAGAAAAACGAAAATTTTGGAAAAGTGGCGTTTTATTTTTCAACATAGTCTCCTTTTAGTTCGATACACTTGGCCCAGCGATGCTCCAACTTCTTTAACCCGTCTGAAAAATACGTTTCCTCGAGATCTGAAAAGTAGGCTTCCGTGGCAGCGATTACTTCCTCATTCGACTCAAATTTCTGCCCGGCGAGTGACTTTTTCAAGTTTGGAAACAAAAAGAAGTCGCGCGGAGCTAAATCTGGAGAATACGGTGGATGGGGCAGCAGTTCGTAGCCTAATTCGACCAATTTAACTATGGCAACGGCGGATGTGTGAGCCGGTGCGTTGTCATGGTGGAAGTGCACTTTTTTCTTCGCCAAATGGGGCCGTTTTTTCTGCAATTCGACGTTGAATCGGCCCAATAATTCGGCATAGTACAGCCCTGTGACCGTTTTGCCCCTCTCCAGGTAGTCGATGTAGATCACACCTTGTGAATCCCAGAAAACAGTGGCCATCACCTTTCCGGCCGATGGGTTGGGTTGGGGCAGTCTTCGCCTTCTTCGGAGCACTTTCGCCGGGTAAAGTCCACTGTTTCGACTGTTCCTTGGTCTCTGGTCTATACCAGTGGATCCATGTTTCGTCGACTGTCACGAAACGACGCAGAAACTCCTTCGGATTGCGCTTAAACATTGCTCTGAAGTTGTCTCACGGTTTGTGCTTGTTGTCCGGAGTGAGCAAACGCGGTACCCATCGCGCCGACAGCTTTCTCATGCCCAAAATTTCATGCAGGACATGACCCACGCGGTCTTTTGAGATGCCTACGATCTTAGCTATCTCGCGCACCTTCAATCGTCGATCTGCCAATACGAGATCGTGAATTTTTGTCATGTTATCCTCCGTGGTAGCCGTTTTCGGAGCACCTGGACGTGGCTCTTCAAAAATCGACGTGCGACCACGTTGAAACTCGTTAAACCAATTTTTGACCGTCGCCGTCGAAGGAGAAGAGTCACCGTACACAGCATCCAAGCACTTTTTGATTTCGCTGCGCGATTTCCCTTCCAAAAACAAGAATCGAATCACAGCCGATACTGCTCTTTTTCCATTTTTCAAAAATCAACGAATACACTTGCTTTCACACGCTCTCAAAAATAAACTACAACTCCGATCCGGCTGAAATCTTGACAGTAACCATCAAGAAGGTTGTACTACGTGATAAAATATTTCTTTTGCGAGAGTGGCGCCATCGGGCGGTGAGGCTAAGTATTTATCGGACCACCCTCGTATATATACAATGACTTCGTAGGGCATGGACTTGAGATTTTGATACTTTTAGTTAAAAATATTTAAACTTATTTTGAGTACTTTAAGTCAAACAAAATTTTACAGCGATATTTTTATTAAAACGTTTCATTAGACACAAAGAAAATTTTTAATTTTCATTATTTACTATTAATTAGTTCCATTACAAACATCACGTTTTCCGATTTTTTATAAATTTCTTATATATTAATAGTTTTTCAAAATTTAATGAAAAATTGTGGAGTTAATTTCATTTTAAATTCGAATTCTGCGAATACAATTACGTCGGAAATAAAAATTTGATTTATTTTTTTCCTAAAACTTTAATTGTTACATATTTACACTTGTAGATACATTTATATGAAATATAAATTCTATGCAAGTGTATCAATTTTAGCAGTTTCATGACATAGTAATTAGTTTTTTATGTAGTGCTAGTTTTTTTGTAGATGGTACAAGTATTTTTTTAGATTCTATTGACACCATAGATTGATAAAATTCAAAAATAAAAAATATGCATGCAATTTTGAATATTTGATAAAACAGTGGTAAATAATAACATCTATTAAGTAGACCTGCATACGTAGGTATGCAGTGTATATTTTAGTGGGTAGTCTATGACTCTATCTGCAGGGCGATAAACGTATGTACATTCTTGAAATAAATCTAGTCGCTTGTCTTGACTACTGGCTTGCATAAACGGTGCGTGACTGCGTAAAACGCATTCGTGTTAACGGCACGCGAGCTGCCTGTGTGAAATGGTAAGGTAGGAAGGCAGGAAGCCGGGCGAATAGGCATTTGAAAAGTGCAACGGCGCACACGCGAATCGTCCGCTTTGTTATACTCCTAAGGTCACGCGTCTGTGACTTAACGTCTACATCCGCCCGCGAACTGCACCGTAGTTTTATATTGCCCGCGTGTTCACTTTACTATGTATATCACCAAAATTCCCTTTCCATCTTCATTATATGCCCTGTTACGCAATCATACCACTATTTGTTCTTTTCAATTCTATAGAGCGCTCTTTTGATTTTTCACGCTATGAAATGCTTATGCATATGATATTTTTCAGTTTCAATTTTCGTCTTCAAATACAATATTGTAAAATATCTTCACATAGAAACGAAGAATTAAAGGTCGAAGATTTTTTACTTCTCATGTTAATGTATAATATTTCTATAAAATACTAGAGACTGATCAAACTAACTAGTAACGTTGCATTCTCCATATAAGCTTATAAAAACTTATTTGTATTTTTAATAGAAAAATCGCTTCGAGAGATCATATGAAAATGATATTCAGCACATGTTATTGGAGAGAGAGAGAGAGAGAGAGAGAGAGAGAGAGAGAGAGAGAAAGAGAGAGAGAATATTTTTAAATTGTTATCTATATTTTTTTCATTGCTTATTATTTGATTTTAGTTACACATGTTTCCTGTTGTTGCTTGCATTATTTAGCGATAGGTTTGATGATGATAAAGAAATAATCGATGCACTACTTAATGTTCTGTCTATTGCTTGTTAACAGAGAAGTCACTGGATTGCATTCTACTTTGCCGATGTATTTTTTATATGTAGATTTCATTATATAATTAGTCATTTATATATTTTCTGTTTTTTAACACTACAATCTGTTCACTGTCTATTGCACTATGATTGACATTGAACTCAATATTAAACTTTTGTTAGGGCATTTTAGTATGTCATATTTGTAATAATCAACTGTGTGATTGTCAGCACGTTTATAGCGCATTGCTTGGTTGCGACATTTTTTGCCGTTGTGGTTGAAACGTGAGCATAAATACGAATTCATACTATGAATTCGTATTTATGCAGTCAAAGACTACGATTTTGATAACCAATAATAATCTACTTTTATTTTTTTTTATATGCTTGTATAATGTTGGTGTTACTTCAATTGATGCATTCATTGTTTTAGCTCTGGTGTTTGATGAAATATATGTTATTTTGCACTTAATAAATTAATTAAGTTAATTAAGTAACAAGTAAATACATTAACTAAATTTGTTTTGTCAAAACTTACCATCATGCAGAGCATAACATTTTATATCAAATATGATATATTTTACCATCTTGCTGTTGTAAATATCACTTACAATAACCATAAACATATGAACATTGAATATAATAACAACAGCTATAAATACCATGAAAATTTTGAGAAACGACGCCACTGCGATTCGGCGCACACAGCTCAGTCTCATTTCATAGTTCGCAACTTGTTTGTTTATATTGCCGGTATATCTTCTTTATGCCATAATTTTTTACAAATGTTACGTCAATCGAGAAAAGTACAACTGATAATACATTACTATCTGTGATTAATTTGCTCACTGCGCAAGTCGTTTTATTGACTATTGCACAGTTTTCTCATCCACGTAATCGTAATGATATCAAAGGTTGTTGATAGTCATCTCCAAAGAATTCTTAATCAGAACGTTAATCTGGTATTATGAAAAATTTATCGAAAAGACCCACAAATGTATTTTGCGCCTTGTGATTAAAAAAAAAACGTAAACGTAGTCAGTAAATGTGGCAGCTAATTATCCAACTAAAAATAGTTGTCTTGTAATAACTAATCAAAAATCAAAAAACAATTTGCTCGTTGATATTGATTTCGTTTTATCCTGTTTTCCTCGTCATTTGGTAACAGTTTCCTGGTCGTTTGGAAAAATTCTCGAAAACTATATTTGATCTCTCCAGCTAATAACAGTACAACTAAAACATACGGTCTTATATCTTTCGAATTTTAGAATCTAAAATTGAATTTTAGACTAAAATATACTTTTCTTAGAGTTTTATTTTAATGTACCTATTGGATCGAACTTTCTCACTTATTATAATTTATTACCAGACTACGGTAATAAATTATTATTAGATGGAAATACTGGACTTCACGTTAAAGGAAATCTCCAGAGAATTTCTCAATGCAATTTTAGTTTAATTAATAATTCTTCTTCATATGCTTCCCTACTTGCTGAATTTCCTGATTTGATTATTCCACCTATTTTATCGAGAGTCGTCAAATACAAAACTGTAAATCAAATTCAAACTACACCAGAACTTCCAATCTCTTGTCTTTCTTGTCGATTCGTTCCCGATAAATTAAAAGTTGCAGAACAAGAATTTTCAAAAATGATTCCAGCTGGCATTGCTCGTCCATCTGTAAGGACACAGTCATCTTCGTTTCACTTAGATCGCAAGAATGAAACTAGTTAGCGACTTTACGGAGATTATCGAACATTGAGTATTCGAACAATCCCTGATATACAGGGTGTCCCATTTTAAATGACGGACCTGAATGTCTCGAAAAGTTCACGTTGTACGAAAAATTTGTTCATACAAAAGTTGTTTAGGACAGTGGGGATCATCTACTTGTCAGATCAGTGTTCACCTTGAGAATTATTTTCTAGGTTATTTGAAGGTCAACTTTGTTTTTATAAATGGAAACCCCTATTTTTTATACCGAATTCGGATAGAGTGGGAAATTTTACGTTCAAATCATGTAATATGTGTGGGTTCCAAATGACTCCCACCCCACCCCCAAAGTCATTTCGAAGTCAATCTTACTTTTTAAATGGGACACCTCATTTTTCTACTAGTAAATACTACTTGACAGCCTTGTTTAGTTATTACACTAATTGAAATGAAATTCGAAGTTAGTATCAGCACATGGTAAAATTTTCGAACTCTTATCCGTACTGACATACCGGAGCATCAAATTACCTTCTGCTACAACAGGCACTTTAACTTTATTAGCTGCTGTGACACTCAATGTTTTCGATTTACATACGAGTACGTTGATCAAATGCACTTCACTGCAACACATATGTGTAGAGGCACCTGAATCAAGTATCCAATCTTTCAGACAAGCATCACTCGTTAAATTCATGGCAAACAAAACATCCTAAGCTCTCGGTACACAATATTTCACCTTGATAAGAGAGGAATCAACAACAATTATGTAAGTGTCATGCTTGGGCAGCATGATTAAAAGCGCACACACAGTATCTTCTTTTTAGCCTCTGTCTATTGTAGTGACTGCGCAAGCTTTATAATTTTCCTTGCGTTTCATAGCAGTACACTTCCTTGCGAAATGGTCATGTAGGCTCTTAACTTTTTTGTTGCCGAAATTATCCAAAAAATGTAGTCTTCCATAAATTTAAAGCTTGCGAACTTGATGATCGTTGCCTTTTGTAATAGAGTTACTTTACGTGCAAGTCCCTTATCGTCGTACGTTTTCACCAACTCATCCCATACCTCTTTCGGAAAAGCTGCTTTCTCGACGTATGCGTAGACTTCAAGTTTGATGGTACAATTTCACGTAGAATTCAAACCATCATTTGGACCCCACACATATTATATGATTTGAACATAAAATTTCCCGCTCTATCCGAATCCGGAATAAAAAATAGGGGTTTCCATTTAAAAAAACAAAGTTGACCTTCAAATAATTTTGAAAATCATTCTCAAGGTGAACACTGATCTGACAAGTAGATGATCCTCACCGTCCTGAATAACTTTTGTATAAATAATTTTTCCGTACAACGTGAACTTTTCGAGATATTCAGGTCCGTCATTTAAAATGGGACACCCTGTATATATGCTATACGTCACATTGACAATTTTGCTGATTCTTTGGATGGCTGCACTATTTTTTCTACGACTGATTCAGTAAAAGCATATCAATAGATTTTTGTCAATCCAGCTAATATTTGTAAAACAGCACAAATTACTTCCTATTGGCCTTTTTGAATTTACATTTATGACATTTGGTTCCCGAAATGCCGGTCAAACTTTTCAACGATTCATTAATAAAGTCACATCGAAGATTTATTTATTTTTTCCTCGTTCATCTGAAGAACATCGAAATCATTTGCGAATATTGTTCGAACGTCTTTTAAGTTATGGTTGCGTTATCAATTCTGCAAAATGTATTTTCGGAGAAGCTGACATTAAATTTCTTGGTTATATTGTATCTGCTAATAGACTTAAACTACCACAAGAAAAGATTAACAAGATTAAACTTAACAAGATTATCCGTTACTGAAAACTGCTCAGGGCTTGCGTTGTCCTCTTAGCATGGTAGATTTTTACAGAAGATTTATTATCTTCTGTAAAAATCTACCATGGAATATGGAATAACCACATGCATTAAAGTTGGAAGCGCTTTTACATAAAACGTTCAGTCAACTTTAACTTAAGAGCTCTCAAGAAATACCATAGGATCCGGAGTTAAAAAAAGCTTATTAAAAGTGTAAAAATTATTGGAAATATGCCACGTTGATATCATATCCTCGTCATGAAGCATCTCTTGGATTATTTATTGAAATTAATAAGGTGCGGCTTGTTTGCAACAATTTATAAATGATTTCTGACAATCTTGAGATGTTTAAGAAAAAAAATTTACATAGTTAGATTTCTCGTTTTGGTTGCTCTCAAAATGTCACTGCTAATAAAGTATTACAATTTTGCAGTTTATACTTTCAAAAATTTTTAAAAAAATTTTGATATTTATATATAACAAGTGGGCATCCTGTTTTTAGTGATCTGATTAAAAGATTTCATCGACAATTGAAGACTATTATTATATCGCATTCTGACATTGATTAATTTGAAGCACTTCCTCTTATTTTATTTGGAATTCGTTCATCTTTTAAAAAAAATATTCAAACTACTACGTCTGAGTTAGTTGACCTTTGAACTGTTGATTATGTTTTTTTAAAAAAAGGCCCAGTATTGAAAGCTCTTTAACAACTATTGACCGGTACTCACAAGGTTCTTGAGCGTTAGAAATAAATCATTTACAAATTGTTCAAAACAAACCTATCAAAGTTTTAATCGACCTTGTTAAACCAGCTTATATTTTTCAAGATTTTCCTAATAAACCTTTGTAATCAAAATTGAAACCGAAAGAAAAATAATAACCAAAACCAAATATTTCTTCAGAAATGCAGAACTGCTCAAACTGCTGCACAAGGTATGATGCGTGCGCTGGAGTATTGTCGTGATGAAGAAGCCAGTCACCGGTTTCCTAAAGTTGCAGTCGTTTTCTCATAATAGATTGTATCACACAATCTTATCAAAACTACATTGTAGTATTCTTTGTTGATTGTCAAGCCTGTAGAAGCATATTCGTGGTGTACAACGCCCTTATAATCGAAAAAAAACAGACCAGAATCTGTCAACAGATCTGCGTCCACATTTAAACCGCCTATACCACTCTTTTATTTGTGTTTTGCTCATACACTCATCTTTAAAGGCCTTTGGTCTAAACAATCTCAAAAATCATTCGGCTTTAATTAACTTGTTTTTTTATATTCTTGTCCAGTATTTATGTAATAAAATTTTAGAAGTATTTATAAAAAATGTTACGTTTCTCATACAAGCCTTATTAAAAAATATGTTTTCAGAATTTTATTTCTCTAAAAAACGTTTAGTAACCTAGGTAACAAAAGACTAACAAATTGTTTATAATTTCAAAATTCATACAAATTTTTGGGGATGAATGTGTAGTTCAGTGACTTAATAGAACAACCTTAAATTATACGAGTACATTAATAGTAATATAATGCATACGTTCCAGTGGCTTACTCGCTCATTTACTGTTATTCATTAACTTCCCTGCAACACATGTCTCGCAATTGATAAGTAAATTGTTTTCAAATTGAATGCCTGTGGCAACTTAGCGAAATTTATTTAGATATTCATGGTTGAGGTGTGCTATTCTCCTATGCCACAGATGAACATTATGCATTTCAGTCACTTTTAAAACTATTAAGAGACTTTATAAGCATGAATCAAGCGGACTACGCTTGAGGTTAAGGAGGTTTCCCACGTACCCGTCTAATTAAATGAACGTTCAGCTCTTGAGTTGACTCAAGTAGTACTCGCCTTGGCAACGTCGCATCTTCTCTGATACGTGTATACGTGTGTATGCGTTTAGTTAACTGGATAGTGAGTAGATGCACAAGTAGCAATTGATTCAAAAGTTGATTAAAACATAATGCATAAAGAAAAAATAAAAAGATATTACTGGAGAGGCAAGTTAATAACAGAAAAAGTGTATCAAACTATCAGAAAAAGTGTATTAAGTATCAGAAAACCGTGGCCATAATCTTGCCGGCTGATTTTACTGTCTTTACCTTCTTTGGGGCTGGTTCTCCTGCGGTAATCCATTGTTTAGACTATTCTTTGGTTTCAGGAGTGTAGTGGTGTACCCATGTTTCGTCTACAGTTACGAGTCGACGCCAAAAGTCTTCCAGATTACGACGTATGCGTGCCAAAAGAGCCTCAGAGGTGACCACGCGGGTTCGTTTGTTTTCAACAGTGAGCAAACGCGGCACCCATCTTGTTGATATTTTTTTCATCCCATATATTTTTCATGCAAAATTGAAATGATTGTACCCTTTGATACCCCTGTGGCCTCAACTAATTCTCGCAATTTTAATCTTCTATCACTCAACACCATATCGTGGATTTTGTTGACCATTTCGGGCGTACTCACTTCTACGGGGCGTCCTGAACGAGGTTCATCTTTTGTTGTACGGCCGCGTTTAAATTCATTTACCCAGTTATAAACAGTCTTAAACACGGGCAGACTTGCCATGAACGGCGTTCAACTCAACTGTGATTTCTTTTGGTGTAAGGCCTTTCAAATGAAAATGTTTTATCACCGCTCGAAACTCTGTTTTTTCCATTTTTCAAATAAACCAATAACTTTTTGTTCAACCAAAGCTCACAAAAAAACGACTTAATGAATCGAGCTGAAACTTTATACGATATCTAGTTAGTAGTATTGCTTGCCAAAAACATCATAATTTAAGCGTGACGAGCGCCATCTCTTGGATTTTGTAAAGACTTATTGACCCCCCCCCCCCTCGTATGATCATGACATCCAACACTGTTTCACCAACGTCCTTTAGTTGACTCACGGTGTTTTCCAATTTAGCTATGTGTTGCATGATTGAGTTTCCGAGAGACATTTCATATTCGTGGAATTTTGTTGTCAGGCCAAACTTGTTCAATGCGCTCTTCTGTTCACGTATTTTGGAGAGCTTCTTCTACGTACTATTAGTACTAATACAAGTAATAAGATACACTAGTTTGGAGTATTCCATGGTAGTAGAAAGAAAAAAACATTGCTATGGCGTCTTTCTTTGTCCACGTCGCTATTTCTTTTGTGTTGGCATTGATAACTGGGTTTGCTGGCTTGGATTTGACTTCTGTTCCCTCGATGATGCTCAGTAACTCGTGAGCAACAAGGGCAGCACGCATTTGGATGTTCCAGAGTTGAAAATTTTGTCCGTTGAATTTCGTAATGCTATTCAGGTCTAATGTTTCTGTCATTTTATTTTGGGTAATATCACGCGACACATGTTACAAAATCAGTATATACACTAAAATAAAATTTACATACCAAAAAAAAATTTGCACGTGTATCGATATTGGATATTGTAAGTGATAAAAAGCCAGCGGCCTGGGCCTAGAACCGGTGGGGTTGTAATTCTTACAATAAAAAATATACGCTTTAATATACGTAATTAATTGATACAATAGAGTTTATACAAAGGTTAGTTCGCTTTCGTGGTGAAAAGAAGAGAGAGCCTCGCTTGAAGTCGACGTCGTTGACTTCAACTCGATGGCACTGGCGGCTCACACGCGAGCTCTTCCACTTTCAATATCTCTAAACGTGCGCGTGTATGCGCAATAAAACAGTACAAGTATACATTTTCAACAAAAGGGGTAATGTTATTTTTATTAATAATCAATAAACCGGGAATCATGAATGGATGATGGAAAAACAATTTATAATAGCTTGAATATACCTGAGATTTCATTAGGCAACAAGTCGTGCGATATTTAGATTGGGTTAAACGTATGTGTTGCCGATGCAATATTTAATAAGAGATTGACAACTCGAAATTTGTAATCAGCACAATGAAATCATTCGCGACGTATATAATGCAAATGTATTGCTTATATATCTATGTTTACAGTGAGTTTCATGCTGTTATATAAGTGTATAAGCTCAAAAAATTTCTCGTTACAACATTCTCCCCGGCTCGTGCCAAAAAAT
The DNA here is from genome assembly GCF_024137745.1 of Phymastichus coffea. Classification (NCBI taxonomy): domain Eukaryota; kingdom Metazoa; phylum Arthropoda; class Insecta; order Hymenoptera; family Eulophidae; genus Phymastichus; species Phymastichus coffea. The sequence goes on from NW_026706827.1 coordinate 2,577,651, forward strand.
TCTCGTTTAATCAAAAAAGCCTTAAGAAAATGTACTATTTCTGCATAGTGTGCGAAAAGTTTGAATTTTGCACATGTATTTTCGCGTGAAAAGTAGCTTATAATCGCACGCGTTTAATCAGCGTTAATTTCGGATATCGAGTTCAACAGTTTCAAAAATAATAACTTTTGCAGAAAAAGTTTTATTTAGAAATTGTTTTTTTTTAATTACCTACAAAAAGGTCATTGTAGTCAGCATTCTAAATAAATTTGTTTACTTGTAAATTAAGAAAAAAGCACAAAATACAAAATCTTCAAAATCATTTCATGTTATATTGAATTTACAATTAGAGTAAAATAAAAAATGTAATATAATATGATAGTCAGCTTCTGCTTATTTGGGATGAAAGTAAAAGAATGGTTTTAGAATGGTGCCTTCACTCATTTAGTTGAGTATATATTATATTCTATGGAATATCTTTAAACCTAGTGAGCATTGGATCTTATATTGTACTTAGGAGCGAAGCAGCAAAAGTACTTCATTTGCCAGGCATTTGAACTGCACCTCTCCAACTGGAGACACTTTTCCTATTACTAAGGAAATGCCGATTGTTTGTACGAATTGTGCTGATAAGCGATCAACTATATAACTTAGCTAGGTAATCTTAAATTTATAAAGACTAAACAAGCCTCAAAATCTTGTAAATTTAATATATGATCTATTCTATAGTTATTGTGTATCTGTAACGTTAACTTCGTGTTAAAATGGCTTAAATAGAGTATGAATCTGATTTTTTATTCAGTACAATTCACTTCAATCCTACTATAATTCCTTATTTGTTGTGAAATTTATTATATACATTGTAACGGGGTAATACCGTTTAATTATATTTTTATTCGCGCGACTTTGTTGAAAGGGCGAACGTAATAATCTATGCTCAAAATGTAGTCCGGAGAGCATGCGGAGACAGGCGTCAGTCAACCAATAAGTCATCTAATCTAGGAAAAAGTGAGTGGAAGCTATAAGAAATAAGCGAGTCGAAAAACACTTGTTAGTAATACGAACAGAACCTTTTATTATCACTCAAATGCTACATGGCCCGCGCGTTTGTTTACATCGACGCTGGCTCATCGACAACACGTATTGTCGGGACGCTCGCTGCTCTTTGTTATTGGAGCCGCTACATGCATGCTTCGAATGTCGGAAATTAATTATTAAACATGCAATCACGATCGCGAGATTAAGCTGGCCAGCTTACCTTATTATCGCAGGCGTACGAAGGTGACACAGACGAGTCGCACAGCGAGAAAACTGTTCTATTGTTTATGTCGCGGATCGCGAGTTCGCGCATACGATGGTTTCGCCCTCGATGGCGGAACCTCACACACACTCTCACGACCTGGTCTCGAACTGGTAGTTGTATGGCACCTTGGCGGTAGCGGTCACTTCTCGGGATCACTGGCACGTATTTTGTAGGCTGCCGGTATCGGCGGCACGTAAATCGGCGTTGGCGAAACAAAAGCGAGCGAACGTGATGATGGCCAGTGCTTCACTCCTTCGGTTTCAATCGCGCGCGTTCCGTCTCTCGCGCGCCGAATTCCTTCGTTACGTATTTCGTCCCCCCGGTAGGTGCTGCCCTCCCAGGCAGCAATTAAGTTAGGTTATCAGCGCTAATTTGACGTTTACCGTCACAACATAATTAGTTTATTCATAACTCTTTCCACGATTAATGATTCGGTTGATTAGATCAAACACTAAGCATTATAGGGTTATCGTAATATTACCAATTCAAAGCTGAGATTAAACCCTTTCAAAAAAAAATATCAAACTATTCCGAATTTCATGAAATTAAAATGTCACAAGATAATTTAGTCACATTTCTAAAATAAAGCATTTTATGAATAATTTTACAACAGTATAACTTTGTAATAATTTGATATACGTATCACAAGAGTTTATAGGTTTGTAGGTTAGCATCTCAGCTTTCATTTAGTAACATTGCGATAACAAATTATTTACATTACAAAAGTGTTATATTTATTTATTTATTACGAGAGAACACATACACAAATTATAAAATCGCTCCGACTTGTTATTATTACTACTGTGATGCAAAATATCACTAGCAAAAGTGTCCGCTGCTCATTCTCACCACGTGACTCCGCGGATAATTAATCGCGCCCGCTAAAATTAATGAAACATCTTGTTCGTAATTCCGCTTACCCACGACCGAGGAAACGACGTTACAATTGCAGCTACACGGGTTTGAAATAAAGAAGCGTACGGCACACTACTTCAACTTAACACCGACACAGAAAGAAAAATGGCGATCATTTGTGACTGCATAATTGACGTGCCGTTCGATGGAAAACCGGTGAATTTTTCACTCCCGAACCGTCCACGCGAATACGGAAAAGTCAATAAATCCACGGAAATGGGAAAATAAACGCGACGAAAACGTAAGACGACAGAGTATACACACGCACACCCACACAATACATGCCGGCACTCACGGGGGGGGGGTCGAGGAAAACATGTAATATGAACCCGAAAAATCTACAATACATTAAACTTACACTGCACACACACACTCACTCGAGACTCAGGATCGCTTAACCAACCGCTGGAATAATCACCATCGAGCGAGCTAGAGAGAAAGGGTGACTAGAAGAAGACAGCGAACGACTAAAGGCGCGCATGCGTAAGTGACCGACACTTTTTGAATTATTTGTATACGCATGTAAACTGATGTAGATGTTACCTGACATTTACTGATGAGTGAAAAATCAAAATGATTGCGAGAAGTATATTGTGAATTCTAATCCGACTGCGAAGGCGCTGGGTGATAAATTAGAATAATAAATGTATGAAAAAGATGACTTAAATAAAAGAATAACATGTAAAATAGGATTTTTAATACAACAAAAAAGAAAATAAATGTAGGTGATTTAATAGATCCGTATGCATCTGCTAAAGTGATCTAGTCTGATAAAGTGAAGTAGCTAAATGGACATTACCGACCGATTTGAACTAACAGATTCGAAATTCTGACTAATTGCACCACTGACATCACTTACTGATTGGATCAATAGATGAATACGAAGAAAAATTAGATTTCCGCCCGCATCAAATGTTAGCGCTGAGTAGGGGTAAACCCCTCACATTAATTAATGCTGACCGCCTTAGTGAGAGGAGAGAGGGTTGAAAGAGAGTGAAAAATCGAGACAACGAGGATATTCGAAGGGCGCTACCAATATCCGAATTTGCATATTAATTAATGATAGGGTTTCTTCTCGGAATAAGAAGAGGAAAGACATTTTCATTCGTGGAAAGCCGCCGCTCATTCATTTTACTACTGGTTGTCGCTCTAGCTGCAGTCCTATGAGCCTTGTCAAGACTTAGTGATTTTGTATGAGAACAACTCAGCAAATTCAAAGTGAGTAAGTAGGTAAAGTGTCGTTCGTTTTAGTGAAAATCTAGTGTTGCTGTACGTGATTCGTTGCGTTATTTATTCTGCCGGGACGTGTGAATCCGTCGACATCATGAATAGAATATTCCGGACCGAATCACACTGACCAATCAACATTTTTCTGACTAACTCGAGCGTGAGGGAAAATTAGAGCGTTCGAATAAACAGGTAGGAAAAGTGCCGCTCGTTGTCGGAAAATTTAAGTGTTGCAAAGCGTAATATTCGTCCCGTTATTCATTCCGCCGGGACGCATGGATCTGTCACCACCGTGGATAGGATAATTTTGACTAAATCGTGTTGACTAACCGCTATTTACCAACCGACTCGAGTGTAGATGATTTTGTTTCTGTTGTTGGAAATAAAGAAGTAAATTGTGAAATGAGTGTCATCAATTTACTGTTGCTTCGCTAATCGAAATTCCCCTGCATGCTGACCTAATTTGTTTTCACCCGCGATCGGAATTTACAGTTAAGGCGTTTCGAGTTTGCAAGACGTTTCCGCTTTCAGAGAGACAGCCGCTTGCGCGCCGTTATCTGCTCGTACTTTGACCCGGAGAGAAGGACGTGCTGACCGAGCTGATCGGCCGCGACCATCCAGGAGCAAGGAGCGTTAGAATAAAGAAATAATACGAAGTCGCAAAAATAATACGCAGTCGCACGCTACGCAGTCATTTCGCCCCTTTCAGACTCGAATCCCCGACAATTGCTGATTTTAGGAACGGTGGTTTGGTGCCCTCAATCAAGTTGGAAAAATAAGTCGCTATTGGCTATTGTGGGACGAATTAGTGTGTGCACCTTAAGGCGGCTAAATTGCTCTCTACACTACATTCAGAGCGTTCGTTTGAAAATTGTTTTTATTATTGTCAGTTAGTTGATTTTTTCATATTGATGAGTAACACATTAATCTAATTAATAAACCAACGTTTTCCATATTTTGCGTTCTTATTCACTATGAATATAATTATATATACTCTTTATGTTTGATCATTTAAATCATTTTTCCCGTCCAATGAGTTAGCAAACGAGTTTGCTACTTATTTTAATTATCTTGTTAAATTTTTCAGTAGATATAATCTTTTTTAAATTTTATCTTTTAAGTATAAGTTACACATACCATTTGCACACAAGTAGGTTGTAACGAGGGCAGCGCCTTATTCGGCACTGACGTCACCAATTTATTAAGGGGAGAGTAAGAGAGGCACTTTCGCTCTTTAACAATCGGGGAACGAGAGGATAGGTCGAACGAATAAATAATTTTCCTTAATTAGAACATACAACTTAAATCTATTCAGACAAACAAATACAAAATCGGTTATAATAAAAGTTTACCTCACGCGCACATGTACAGAACAACTTAAACTAACGCGGGAGGACGAATTGCCCGGCGACTAAATCGCCTTGACCATTCGCCTCCTTACAAGTAAAAAAAAGAAAAGATACACCGAAACCTCACTACCGCGTTACGATGAGCGTAGCCGGCAAGGGATTGCCTGGCTACCTATCGTTCCTACGCGGCCGCGCATCACCATGAGAGAGAAAAATACCGGGAGAGAGAGATAACCTGACCTTTGTTCTTGGCGATGAGCCGGCAACGGGGAGTTGACCTGGCCGCTGGCTGGACGTCTTCCTCGGCGTAGCCCGTGGTGAACCCACTGGAAGTCGTGCCGTGCACGGTGGCGAGGGCGACACTGAATGCCCTGCTGCAGGTGTTGTCGCCACACATAGCCTCGTCTCGCCCTGGTCTGGTCACTGCTGCACGTGTACTTCTTTTTCTCTCTTTGCGCTGCTTCTTTTCTTCGCTACTTCCAACTTCTCTCTTTAACTTTCTTCCGGGGGCTGTCTCACGCGACTTGACGCATGGTCAGCGTTCGCACTCTCGCCGGGCTCTCCCACCAAGCCCACTCATTAGGCGGCGTGCGACAAAAGCGCTAATTGGTCGCGCGTCACACGCCGGCCCAAACCTGCATAGTGCGTGCATAGGCGCGCACTCTAGCATGCTCGCTAACTCTCTCTCTCTCTCGGTGAGTAACGACACACTGGTCTTTGAGGCTCTCTTCCTTAATATACATTTTCTCAATTTTGCCACTTCCTCGAGCGGCATTTTTTTGCAGGCGAGTTCGTCCAGCTGGCCACTGCGCTTCCTGCTAAAAATTCTTGGCTTTTAGTCAATTTTTTGGCCAGTGGATGAATAAACCGCCTGCCTGGTTACAACATAACCTTCATCAAATCTCCAATTTTAACGAGTTTTGATCTATACACTTCTGCAAACAACACAAACAACAACACAGCCTCCACACCAGGACCGCTACACTCTACACACTACACATCACACATCTCACCGAATGCAACACTTCCAACACTTTTGCTGCTAAGTACCAGTGTCAACTATTTTTACCGTTATCCACATATTTGAATCTTCTCGGAGAGACTCCTCATAGCCGGTGCTATCTCTTCGCCGCATCACTACTTTTAACTTAATTTATTCTTGCGCTTAGTCATCGCGATGGCTATTTTAATTTTAAGCTTATTTTAATTTATATTTATTTTACTTTATCTTGTTTTGTTTTACTTAGTTTATACTGTTGTATTTTGATCTAGCGCTATCTACACGCTAGACAATTTTATTTTTAATCTTAATTTTAATTTTATTCTATCTTACTTACTTTTTCATGAATTTTGCAATGTAATTTTTCTGCGTTCGCTTCACCAATCATTTTTTTTCATTTCATTTTTGCGGATAAGTTACTTATTTATTTTTGCGTTTCAATCATCTCTGGGTTAATTTGCGAATTCTCTTACCGTCTCTTGTAAATGGCATCATTTTACTCCTGTATCTCCCGCCAATTTTTGATCCTTAACTGAGTTGGTGCCACTGAGGCGCCAATTTTCAAATCTCTTAAATCCAGACTTTTCACAACTACCGTTTATGACTGGTCAGTGACTCAAATTTCCGCGCGAAATTCAAACTATGTTCAATTAGTCGTGCCAATCGGTCCTTTAAATTATCGCACTTGTTACAGTTTCTTGCGAAGTTTTGAGATCCGGGGAGGAGATATGGGAAACTTTTTGACACATTTTATGAATTTTTATTTTTTGTTTTAACTAGTTTTTAAATTTTCAAACCTTTCATTTTTATCAAATGGTCTTGTCTTCATGCGCCGAGTGTGGTGAAGCGCTGAGTTATCTGGATGCTAATATCCTGCAGTGCAAGTCCTGTGATAGATCTTTCCATCGACACTGTTTCCATATAACCTCAAACCCTGACCTTGCGACCTTTACCTGTCGTGCCTGCTCTTTTCAGTCTTCGGTTGTGGCCAACTCTCATCAGTCCGGTGGCGTTTTTTTGGAATCCCCTCCTTCCACTCAAATTAACTCTGCTTCTGTTGGTACTTTGCCTTTTATCGAAATCTCAGGCCGTAAGAGACAGGCATCACCTTACGAGCTTTTCCCATCGGAGAGGGCGACTCGCGAGAAGTTAATGCCAGTACCGGCACTGTCCGATTATACTATACTCGCATACCAAACAGGGTCAATCCAGCCGCGTTCTCCCAAAATTATCCATCGTCCCACACTTACCCCTCTATCGACCTATGGTTCATGAAATAGCTAATTGAATGGTTATTTTCTAGCCGAACGCACGTCGATCCACCTTTATACCTTTCCTCTTTTCAGACCTTCCTTCCGTAAAACAGGTGCCATTCGTGTCTTTACTACTCTTGCTACTTTTATTATTTTTTACTACTTTTAGTATTTTGTTGTTCTTATTATTTTTATTATTCTCTATTACCTTTATTGTCTTTATTATTTTAGTATTATTTTTCATCTTTTATTATTGTTAATTTTGTCGTTTTATCTGATAACTCATTTATATTGTTCTTTATATATTTTATTTTACTATATTTTCATATTTTATTCTATTTTTATTTTTACATATATACTCTTAGTGTTTACTGTGGAAACTCGCTGCTCACCGTATATACTACTCACACAGTTTCACGTAATTCATCTTCTTCAAACAGTTAAATGCGTCACTATTCATCTTTGCATCTCCTCTTTTGTCATGTTTAAATTTTGTTATTATTTTGTTATGTACATTTTCCAAACTGCCAGACGGGGTTCCACCTCATTGGCGCAATAAACGAACTAATCTAATCTAATCTAATCTGTCTACCTCATAGTCGCTGCGCTCTTGCTTCTTCGGGCGCTCTCAATCTTGCTCGGCAATCTTCGGCGGCTGGAAAACATAAAGGCCAGTGGTTAGGCGCAATAAATATATGCGCTCAACGCTGACCACGTCGCCATGCCGAGCGATAAGAGGGAGAGAGAGAAGGAGGGCAGACGAGGAGCAAGCGTACTGCTTGCTCTCGTCACAAGGTTTTAACATCTTATAGTAAACTATCAGATAACTTAGTCTCCTTATGGACTTCCGATATAGGATGTGCATCCCTGTTATAGTTTATTTTTTGTAACAAACGTTTAAATTTATTGCACTTATATTTTTCATTAATTTATTAAGATATAATAAAAATGATTCAAACGTTGTCTCTTATTCATTTTTTATCTTTTCTTTACTATTTATATTTTTGTTCTTATTGTCAGTTCATTTAATAGTTTATTAAAATACTTAATTACTCTTATTTACCTATTTTTAATGCTTATTTGTAATTCTCATTTTGGTAATTGCAGACAATTATACCTTATTCTCTTCATTTTACTGCTGTTTTTTTGAGATAGTTTTTTTTTTTTTTTTTTAATTTATAGCTTTATTAACTTCATAATACAAAAGTTATTTAGCTATATACAAAAGTAGTATTTTACAAAAAGAAAGATAAAATATACATATACTAAATACTTAAATAATATAATAACTGTGAACGCTTATATTGTGTCAAATCTTATATCTTAATTTTACATTTTTGGATAAATCTATGCACCATTTGCACCATATGTGGTTTACCTAGGAAACATTTGATGTCAAATGGGGGTATTTAACTTTGGCTAATGATTTCAATAAATACTTTCTCTGTTCATCATATAGTGGGCATTGCCATATAAGGTGGTTTAAGTCCTGTACTCCCCATTTACATTCACACATAGCGTCCTCAACCACGTTGATTTTAAACAGCGATTCTTTTAGACTATGATGATTGTTTCTACTACGACAGATAGTCACAATGAATTCGCGTGAAAGCGACCTTTCAGTAAACCAAGGCCGAGAGTTGTAGGATTGATACAATACAAAGTAGGTTTTGCCTTTAGTCAAACCTTCGGTTTTAATCTTGTTGATCGATTCATTGTTTATTATTTTCCTGAAGACTGGCCTGAAATCATTATATGGTATGCATTTGACAAACGGAAGGAACTCTGTAGCTTTCTTAGCGTGTAGGTCGGCTAATTCATTGCCGCTTAGACCAGTGTGTGAAGGAACCGAGTGGATAGTTAGCTTAGATTTGCTATTGGATCTTTTTAGAAATGTTACGTATTTACTTCGAATCTCTAAAATATGATAATTTAATATATCATCAGTAAATATATCAATATTATAGTTTATGAATTTTGATGCAATATCCATAGCATCAGAAAGCGCGATACATTCTGCAGTAAAAATGGAAGCTTTATTAATAATACTTTTTGTTTTAATCACATTAAGTTGAGGGCAGACGCAAGCACGTCTCTTTGACTTTGATAATAATACGGTCTAGTCACTTTGTATAATTTTTGTAGTTGTTTGTTGGAGTTGTTTTCGTCATTTTTCCAGATATAGCATAGTTTTTCTCTGGTATTACACATCATCAGTATGGCTTTTTTTATCCATGCTTTTCTTGGTTGTATTTTATTTCTTTTGCTATTATTAAAATTAATTTGAGCTTTGCTTATACAGTTCCACAATAATAATAGTTAGTACACAATACTCGAATAGAGTTAGTGACTCCAACAATTTTGAAGTTTAAACTGTAAGCCAAATTCAAAGTGCATCCAATGAACAAAGGAATAAAAGTTCAAGTTCGTTTTCCAAAATCGTCTCTAGATATATCGTATGTATAAAAGAAAATCTCTTTTATGAATTGACTAATATCGAGTACTCAGACAAAACCCTAGAAATAGGTTCAATCATAGTTAAATTGAAATATGAGAAATTACTTGTAACAGCCTTTTATAGAGCACAGCAAGTTGATAATGTAATAAATAATTTAACGATGAATGAATGGAATGAATTAAAGGATGCTGTCATTAATCATGACTCTAAATACTTTATTATAACGGGGGATATCAATGCCTATCACCAATTCTAGGGAAGTAAAAACGACTGTACAAATGGATGTGTAATTTTTAATAGCTTAGATTTTGATAACATAATATTGCTTAATGATAAAAGTCCCACTCATTTTTCATTATCTTACTCTGGCTATTCAAAATCGAATATTGATTTAACTTTCTGTTCTCCGGATCTCCTTCCTAAGTTGTACTGGTATGTATTGGATGATCGTTGGTTGAGTGACCATTTTCCAATTGTTTTAGAACTCAATATGAAATCTACATTTGAATATAAAGTAAACAACAGGTATAATTTAAAAAAATTAAATTGGCAAGAATTTTTTAATAGACTTGAACAAAATCAAACTTAATTCAACAGTATCGAATATACCAATAATAATGTAATCTCAAGATACAATACAATTTTTGAGTTTATACCAAATTTTGTATTAAAATCTCTACCACAAAAATGTAAATCAAATATGTCGACTAATATATGTATGTTACTAAAACTTTACAAAAAGAAAAACCAACATCTTTTGATCTAATATGTAATAAGGTTAGTTCTAGAACAAAATTAAGCGTTTTTTGAAGAATAGTTAATATTTTTAATAATAGTTTTAAAGAAAAGAATGTGTACTCAAGTAATTTAAAAATAGAACAAATCATGTATAATTCTATTGATGAATTAAATGCTACAAAAAATATTTCTTCTAATGCCTCAAATGATTTGGAAAATTGGATTGACAATGACAATAAATGCGTTGACTTTGATTTCTTGGATAGTCCCTTCTCATTTGACGAACTTCAGTATGTTCTTAACTTATTAATTTTCATTTTGAAAGAGAATTCCAATAAAGTGAGACCTAATTTTTTAGCCTCATGTTTATAAAGATTATGGAGAAACTAATTAAGCAAAGAATTCAGTGGTGGGCGGAAAAACACAATCTATTTTTACCTATTCAATTTGGGTTTCGGAAGAAAAAATCATACATTGACAATTTAAGCATCTTAACTACAGATATACAAAGAAATTTTTTTATCTAAAAACCCTGTTTTAGCATTATTCTTAGATGTTAAAATCGCGTATAACGAAGTTATCCCAGATATACTGATTCACGACCTTTTATAGCTCGGTTTGCCTAAGAAAATCATTGTTTTTATAAAAAACATAATCTTTGAAGGAAATGTTACCTTTTTTACATGTACTAAAATTATTGATAAATCAGTGAACAAAGGTCTACCTCAAGACAGTGTACTAAGCCCCTTATTGTATGCTTTATATGCAAGAAAAATTAGTCAGATTCTAGATAAAAGGCTGTCAGTATTGGAATTCGCTAACGATATATGTGATTTACGTCAAAGATAAAAATAGTTGTTCAGATCAAATACAAATTTTGGAAGAACAATGTCGAATATTGACAATTTTTAAAAAAATAGAGGACTCGAAATAGCACCTGAAAAATGTATGTTAATGGTCTTTAATGATTCGGCTAAGCGTATTGACAAAAATACTTTAATAAAAGTTAGTAATTTCACTATTAATCCAACAGATAGAATTAAATTCCTTGGAATTTCATCTACGAATCGATTGGCGTTATTATATAAAGAATCTAGTGATTAAATGCAAGTTCAGTGTAAGAATTCTCTGTTTGCTACGCTCAACGTGATGGGGTGCTGACCCAAGATCATTGCTTTTATTATATATAGCTTTAGTAAGATCAAAGATAAAATACGAGGGATTTATTATGTCTCCATGCAAAAATTTAAAATGTAGTACTTAAAATGGCAATGGGCTATAGGAACAGCATTCCAATAAATGTGATGGTTGCCGAATCTAAGATACCATACCTCGAATGTAGATTAAAATTTAATTGTTATAAATATATTTTAAAATATATGGCTGAAAATCAAAGCATTACTTTAAATAATTTAGAGAATGTCGTAGAGATAAATGACAATTATATTTTAGCAATAAATTTTTCCACATCTATAATGGTAGAATGTTATTCAAAAACATGGGTTTTGACTGATTCTATAATAAGCTAAGATAATTTCTCAGATAATATCTCAGTGAATTTCATAATTTACTTAACGTATCTTGTGTGGTACTATATGATGGTGAAAAGATTACAACCAATCAGCTTACGAATGAAATGTTTAATAAATTATATCCAAGCGATAAGGGTGTAATTCATATATTTACGGATGGTTCAAAAACTAATGACAAAGATAAATCATTTGTTAGCTGTGCAGCCTAGAGTAATTGACAGGAATTTTGTATTGTGCATAGAATACTAGACTCAGCATCTATTTTTACATCTGAGTGTACTGGATTATTTTTGCTTGTTGATAAAATCCTGAACAACGATCATGAAGAGTAGGAACTTGGATATAATATTCTCAGACTCTAAAAGTGCACTCAACGCCCTAAATTTCTGCACATGTGAATCGGTTCTAATATTAGACTATGATGCAAACTTACTCAAGCTAAAGAATAAAATAATATTAAAATAAAACTAGATTCCGGCACATCTAAGTAATTATGGTAACGAGATGGCAAATAATGCAGTTAAATTTGCTGCCAAAAATGGTTTATTGCTAAGTCAATCAATACCAGTAACAGATCATTTTAATAGATTCAAAAATGAATGTAATAAAGAAAACGAAGATATTATTACAAATATAAGCTCTACTAAAGGTGTATTTTATTATACGTACTTCTATAAAATTAAAAGTAAACCATGGTTTTTTGATTTAGATCTCTCACGAAAAGCGATTATATCCATTAATAGAATCAGAAGCAATCACACTTCTTTAAAACTAACTTATTTCACAAAAATATTATATCGAAAATTGAATGTCAGTGCGGTAACCCGAACCCCGAAGACTCCATAGAACATGTATTTTGGGCATGTAGTTTACACAACAACGCTAGAAAGTCTATGTTAAAGGAATTAAGACGTATAAATATATAAATATGGCCCTTATTCAATTATATCTATCTTAGCCTTAGAAGACAAGAATATAATTTATAGTATTGGTAGTTTTATAGATTCCATAACATGTAAAATATAATGTATAGTTTCAAACATTATGTAAATATTTATCACTAAGATAATTTTGCGCCTTTCTTAAAGGTCAATTTATATGTATGCTGGCAATGTAAATTTTTAAGTCAATAAAATCTCTATTAATTAGGATGGCGATATGGTAGATGAGATCGAAAACAGCTTATACATTGTGCTTCACCTTCTGTGTATAGTCTCCATGATGTACAATGTAGTATAGCTAATATATTGCACCCCCCTTACCCTAGCCTGCAAAGTGTAATGGACAGTGAAAATAAAAAATACCATTCAAAATATTAAACTAATTGAACCCTCCAAAAATGATCATTATTTTAATTAAACCCCTTCGGTTGTCCCAAAAAAAAATTAACAACTATAATAATTTTTTCGTTTTTTGCAACTGCGATATCTTTAGTAATACTTAATTTTTGCAAAGAAACAAGGCAAAAAAATTGAACCCTTGCTCGTTTTGATTGCACCCCTCTTACTATTTCAACATTATTAATATATATGTCAAAAACAACAATCTAATTTTATTGCCAATTGCCTTCATTGGCTGGGTAATCAATACCTTATTAACCTCACCCTTGCCCCGGTGGGATGGGAGGTGAACCGCTCCCCCAACATAATACTTTATCTAAACGTAGAATTTCCCGCTCTTTTCGAATCCGGGATAAAAAATATTCAAAATATCTCTTGGTTATTGGGTTATTGGGGTTATTGGGGTTATCGAGTTATTGGGTATCGGAGTTATGGGGTTATTACAATTAACCTTACCCTTGCCCGATCATCCGTGTGCATAGATGAAGAAAATCATAAATTTGACCCCTATATGACCTTAGGCGAGGGGGAAGTTGTGAACCGCACCCCACACGTAATACGTTATCTGAACGCAGAATTTTCCGCTCTTTCCGAATCCGGAATCAAAAATATGGGTTCCTATTCAAAAAATGACTTCGATCTTCAAATGACCTTGAAAATGAATCTCAAGGTCAAATCGGATTTCACAGAAAGGTTGCCCCCATTGTACCAAACAACTGTTATCTGAACAATTTTTTTGTACTACGCCAACCGTCGAAAATTTCGGGGTGGTTCCTTTAAAATGGCACACCCTGTATATGTCAAAAACAACAATCTAATTTTATTGTATGTTCTTTCCCAAATAACCCAATAATCTATTTGGAAAAAACATACAATAAAATTAGATTGTTGTTTTTGACATATATATTAATAATGTTGAAAAAGTAAGAGGGGTGCAATCAAAACGAGCAAGGGTTCAATTTTTTCGCCTTGTTTCTTTGCAAAAATTAAGTCTTACTAAAGATATCGCAGTTGTAAAAAACGAAAAAATTATCATAGTTTTTAATTTTTTTTGGGACAACTAAAGGGGTTTAATCAAAATAATGAGCATTTTTGCAGGGTTCAATTAGAGATATTTCGAATGGTAATTTTTTTTCACTGTCCATTACACTTTGCTGGTTGGGGTAAAGAGGGTATTATAACAATCGTTAGCCCCATCTGGTGTCTGGGGCGCACAAGAAGTTTGCCTGTTCCTTAGCGGCTTAAATAGTGTCCCATAAGAATTGGCCTTCTATAACCGTCTATTTTCGTTATTAATAATGTTTATTCGTGGTCTGATTGGCTAGAAAATAGTCACGTTATCAGCTGTGTCAATTAATAAAGTAGAGAATAAAATATCTAAATCAATAGATTATTATGCTAAAATATTGTACAGTGATTTTGGCTTTATTCAGTTATTAAAATATTAGACATTTTTTTTTAATGTATGAAATATAACTGTGAATGTCTACTAAAATATATTATTTACATCCTGAAGGATATGATTATAGATAACTATAACATTTATAGAATTTATATTATATTTTCTATCGCGTTTTTAAAACTTTTTGATGAATTTTCAATACAGGACATCTTTAAAATTTCATCGATAATAGTTATTGGTCTAGTATCAATGTAACTGCATATTTATTTATCAACAAATAATATTGTCGGCTATATCTCATATCAAATCATGGGAATATTTAATGCATATTGAATTTTGAAAATTTGAATGTCACTAATAAAAGCTTTTATCTACATTAATGAATTAAAATGAATGCGAAAAAAATATGAAAAAGATAAACGCGCAAAGCACGTTAAACATCACTAGTATACATAAAAATAAATAAGAAGCTGCGTTGGTTAATTCTAACCCTTGACAGTTCTGTACTTAGAGTTTATTTTTATCAAATATGTGAAATATATTTTTTTAATTCATAGCTTTATTAATAGATACATAGTTAACTAATAGTTAACTAATAGATACATAGTTATTTAGTTTTATACAAAAATAATTAAAAATAAATGCGGAAAAAAGGGGAAGGTAGGTTCATGCACATAAGAATTATACATATAATCATTGTACACAAACAAATCCGTATTTCATTTCTTACACAAGGATAAATTGATTGTGCACCATAATTTCAATGAATAATCTATCTCGATAATATTATGCACATAATCGTCAAGGCAAATAATTAAGAGACAAAGTCGTGCACTGGACATTGTACACTCCTTAAAAAATAAATAATCAAAGGATACTGATGATTTTGCACAAAGAAATTATGTTATTATGGTATTAGAAATGCACAAAGAAATTATGCACTTACGTTGATTGATAGTGCACCAACAATATCTACCGATTTTTTGTAGAACAGGTTCTAATACCATAATAACATAATTTCTTTGTGCAAAATCATCAGTATCCTTTGATTATTTATTTTTTAAGGAGTGTACAATGTCCGGTGCACGACTTTGTCTCTTAATTATTTGCCTTGACGATTATGTGCATAATATTATCGAGATAGGTTATTCATTGAAATTATGGTGCACAATCAATTTATCCTTGTGTAAGAAATAAAATACGGATTTGTTTGTGTACAATGATTTTGTGTATAATTCTTATGTGCATGAACGCTACCTTCCCGAAAAAAGTAGAGTTCATAATTATGGTATAAATATATATACCTTAGATTTTGTACATAAATCTATAGCCTTAGATTTTTATTTTACATTTTTTATAAACTTATAAACTAACTGTATAACTTTCATATTAGGTTTACTCAAATAAATTTTTATGTGAAATAGAGGGTACATCTCAAGTTTTGTCAGCGATTTAATTAAACTGTTTCTTTTAATTTTAAGCAGTGGATATTACCATATAATGTAGTTATGGGTTTGTACTCCCCATTAGCATTCACATATGTTATTTTCTACTACCTTAACTTTGTAAAGGAATTCACGTAAACCGTGTTTGTTACTACGACATCTGCATAAGAAAGTTAACCAAGGTGCAGAAAACCTTCTCAGGGACACTTTTAGTTTTTACCATTTCACCATAACTATTAGGTCACATCCCCCCGGATTTCACCTAATAGGTATTAACTGTACTGTGATTTATTATCTTCATATTAAGAATAGTGGAATTACTTACATATGGGGTTCTATTTCATGAAAACCAGGTCTCAATGTAAACCAGTAATAGATCCTAAAGTTATGCGCTGACCCGCAGACGTTACACTCTTCTTGTTAGTCAGTACTTAATAGAGTGTGAATAGGCATATCATTGCAGTGAGACTGCAAGTAGTCGCCAGGTTTTAGGGTAATAAACATTGATCTCTATCTGTTAATCATGTTCAATATCTAGAAAGTATTAGTGCATGAAGTAAACAGAGAGAAAACGGAGACGCATTTCGTCTATGTTTTGGTAAACGCTGGTAACTACTTTCTATCTTAATACAATCACGTGTTCATTAGTAATATATTACTTTACTACTAAAATCATTTAATAGGTTTTTTAAACATTTTCAATAAGTCAATAAGTCTTAGAAAATCCAAGAGATAACTCGCAAAACATTATAACTTATATTGCAATAGCAAGCGTCACTTTTAAATAAAGTGCTGTCAAAGTTTCAACCAGATCCATCAACTGGTTCCGATTTTATCTGCAATCAAATTGAATAACTTTTGCTTATTGTTAATAATGGAAAAATATGAGTTCCGAGCGGTGATAAAACAATTCTATTTAAAAGGCCTTCCACCGAAAGAAATCGAAGCTAAGGTAGATACAATTTATGCTGTATCTGCCCCTGTGCTTGCAACTGTTTACGATTGGGTAAATACATTTAAACGTAGTCGTACATCGACTGCAGATGAACATCGTTTAAGTTGTCCTGTGGATGTGAGCACTCCGGAAATGATTAATAAAATCCACGACATGGTGTTAAGTGACCGAAGAATAAAATTGCGCGAAATAGTTGAGGCCACAAGGATTTCAAAATGTACAGTCATTTCGATTTTGCATAAGAAATTGGACATGAAAAAAATTTCGGCAAGATGTTGTGCGTTGAATCATAACTGTCGACGAAACATGGGTAGGCCACTATACTTCCGAGACGAAAGAATAGTTAAAACAGTAGATTGTAAAAGGTCATCCAGTTTCAAAGAAGGCAAAGACAATGGAATCAGCCAGGAAGATTATGGCCACTGTTTTTTGAGATGCACGTAGAATTATCTTTGTCAACTATTTAGAAGGACAAATAATTACCAGAAAGTGTTATGAGTCGTTATTGGACCGATTAAGCAAGAAAATAAAGGAAAAACGCCCTCATTTGAACAAATAAAATTTTTTTTCTATCAAGTCAATGCACGAGTGCACACTTATTGCGAGGTTTCAATGGCTGAAATTGAGAAATTAAAGTTGAAATTAGTGGACCATCCACCGTATTTACCCGATTTGACTCCCAGTAGCTTTTTTTATTCTCAAGCCTAAAAAAGTGGCTGCTGAACAACGATTCAACTGGAACGAGGAGGTCATAACCTAAACAAATGGCTATTTTGAGGAATATTCAGAATCATTTTCTTCTGATGGCTTGAGAAAACTTGAAGAATACCTGAAAAAGTGTATCGAACTAAAAGGATATTATGTTGAAAAATTAAAAAATCTACCTAAAAAAATTGTTTTAATATCTTTTTCTAAGATCTTATTGACCACCCTCATAACAAAGAAAGATTATAAATTTATTATATCAACAAAAAATAAGTAAAGAATCCATATTCCACTGTTCTGTTTTCTATGGTCACTGACCATGGTTTTTTACTCCAATGTATAATTCTGTATTTTTAAATAGTCATTTATAATCTTGCATTTAGTAATGTCAATCCGAACAAAAATATATTCGGTAGCGATTCCAATAATGCCAATTTTCATTAAAATTCATTTGATTTATTTGACAATAATAAAGATTAATTTGTAAATAATAGCTTAATCCAACTTTCTAACTCTGATTAAAGAGAAAGGCCTATTTATATGAATGTAAGTAAATATGTATATATATATACACACTTGCATATACGACGTCTGTTTCAAAATATCTGACCTACATTCATATCTTTGTTCGGAGAGACTCAGGCAACCTCTGGAGATTCAGGTCAACTATTGAAATGTTGCAAAAGGACAAGTGTATGGGCAAAACACAAATAAAAGAGTGATATAGGCATTGTACATCACGAATATGCTTCTACAGGTCAGACAATCAATAAAGAGTACTATGTTGAAGTTTTGAAAAGATTGCGTGATGTAATCAGGAGAAAACAACCGCAACTTTGGGAAACCGGTGACTGGCTTCTTCATCACAGCAATGCTTCAGCGCACGCATCAAACCTTGTGCAGCAGTATTTATTGAAATACTCTGTTACGCAGCTGCGCCAGCCTTCATGCAGTTCTTATATGGCTTCCTACTTTTGGTTATTTCGTCAATTGAAAATGACGCTTAAGGGACATCAATTTGACAATAAAGAGACTGTTGAAACTAATGTGATGAATGCACTAAGAGTGCTTTAATAAGTAGAAATATCGATATGAGCATCTTATTCAATCAAATGGGGACTACTTTGAAGGATGCCACCCCCTGGATGATAAAGATTAAATGAAACGCCGAGAAATCGAGGTAGGTAGGATACTTTAGTGACAGACCTCGTATATGGACGCGTGTATGTATTATAATCTATTCTAAAATAAGTTATTTAGCGGCTTTTCTAGGCCTTACCCTATACTTACTTAACTCAGCAATCCCTTATATTGTTTTAATTATTCTTTAATATTTATGGGTTAGATTACAATTATTATATTAGGTTAATATCAAAGCACACGTTTTATAGTCATATTCTCAAGAGGTATAGTCCAGTTAAAAGTTACAATTTAATTAATTTTTATCGGAATATTTAAATGTTTTTGTTATTTTCAAATAATATATCTCAATCGTTTTTTAAATTGGTTTTACTTCAAACAAATATACAATCTTGATTGTTTATAGAATGATATCGATACTTTCACATATCATCTGTATTGTTTGGAACTACCATTGGGTGTAAATATTTCGAGCAGATACATTATTTAAATTGTTTGTGCAATGGTGTTCGTACTTTGATATCAATACGTTAATTTAATTATTTCTAATGTTTATATTATTTGTTTTTATTTCACTCTCAGTTTCATTATTTCAGACATATGTACGTCACTGACGGTCTATTTGGTTGTACAACGAAAAATATTAAATTTTGTATTTTTCTCTTTTAATGATATTGTTTTTATAGATTTTTTTGTGTTTCAACACATTGTTCATTGTTTTTGCATCACGTATATGTCAACTATTCTTTTAATTCTTTATATTTTATCATTTCTACGTAATGTCTCTTGATTCATTTTTCTAACTATTTTTTCACAATGTTTCCATTATATTTACTTTATAACATTGATAAATGGAATTAACACAAAAAACTTTTAGGAATATATGTCTTCGTTCTAAAAAGTTTAGGATTTGTTAACAATCTGCTAGAGCTTTTGATCTATCATTATATATTTTCTTTTCATTAAATTTATAATTTTTGACTATTAAATACTGATATTCCTTATAAAACGTTAACAAAATTATCAAAAATAACATGGTTTTAATTGGATAAAAACTGAACTAAAAAGGATAAAATCGACATTAAATAATATAGGGATATGTATATGTATCTTTTTACACACAAACATATAGACACGCACACAAATACATACACACTCGAGCAATAGATGCTCTTAGTAGAAATGGTGTGACAATAGTCAAAAATATTCACAAGAAGATGAATGAGGGGAAACAGTGATAGGAATGTAGTAAAAAAGCAGAAGAAAGAGGAAATCGCAGCAGAGTAAAAAACAAAATATCCTATTTTGAAATACTGAAGGAAATGAAGCAAAAGGCCAGTATGGAGCATGTGAATTCCAAATACAGTAATTAGTCAAAGGCTCCAAGCTAAAGGGCATCAGCGGAGTAATACGTACGGCGATCAGTTGAGCGTCAGACTACTGGTTCCGACAATAGAACTTCGAGACCTTGAAGATATTATAACGAAAGACGACGTCAAATAAGCACTAATAACACTAAAGATAATACTTAGAGCAGGCCTAAAATGAATTCAGGTAACACTTGTGACAGCGCTAAGATCCTTGGCAGTTGAAAAAGTGCTGACATTAGGTATAGTCAGTATTAGGTGGGCTAACGTATGCTCACGCAAAAAGATTATAACTCGATGTTAGAAGTACCACCCCCCTTACCCCAGCCGGCAAAGTGTAATGGACAGCGAAAATAAAAAATACCATTCGAAATATCTCTAATTGAACCCTACAAAAATGCTCATTATTTTAATTAAACTCCTTCAGTTGTCTCAAAAAAAAATTAAAAACTATGATAACTTTTTTGTTTTTTGCAACTGCGATATCTTTAGTAATACTTAATATTTTTGCACAGAAACAAGGCATGTTCTTTCCAAATAGATTATTGGGTTATTTGGAAAGAACATACAATAAAATTAGATTGTTGTTTTTGACATATATGTTAATAATTATGAAAAAGTAAGAGGGGTGCAATTAAAAAGAGCAAGGGTTCAATTTTTTTGCCTTGTTTCTGTGCAAAAATATTAAGTATTACTAAAGATATCGCAGTTGCAAAAAACAAAAAAGTTATCATAGTTTTTAATTTTTTTTGGGACAACTGAAGGGGTTCAATTAAAATAATGAGCATCTTTGGAGGGATCAATTAGAGATATTTCGAATGGTATTTTTTATTTTCACTGTCCATTACACTTTACAGACTAGGGTAAGGGGGGTAGAAGTACCTGCAATATGGGAATATCGTGCAAAAGTATTCGAAGAAGGATATGGAGGGTATAGTATGTTATAGTTATGGAGATCCAGGATACCAGGTGGCACTGAGTGTAAAAAAGCATATAAATGTCTATCTTTTAAAACAGCGGGTAAACTGCACTGTTATAGCCAAGAGATGCTACACTGCTGGTCATCTACTTTGAGCCCCCCGCCGCAAAATTAGTCAAAACTTTAAAGTTCAATGTTTCTGATAAAAATTAAAGTACAGAGTTGCCCGGGGCGCGTTTGAAAGGTCTTTCAAATGGTATGACTCATGGATGTCATTTATTGTTTTTTAATTTTTTGCAAACATTAATTCAACATTGAAGTATCGGAAAATTTTTTGCTAACTTTGAAAATTTGCCAAATCTGGAAAATAAATCTTACAAAAATTTGAGTTAAAGAATTTTTTAGTTTTTATCAAGCTCTATCTGAATCACTGGTCAACAAATTATTTTCATCAAAACTGACGCGCGCACGAGCATTTTTTCTGTGAAGTGACAGTTTTTTAAAGCATTTTTTATCTCCGTAAATTCTAAAAATTCAAAAAAATATATAGGAAAAAAAATGTTTGTTTTTGCAAGTGGAATACTGTACTATTTTTTTTAATTTTTTCGAAAAAAAATTTTTGTCGATTTAAAAAAATTTTTTTTTTCATAGGTGATAAGCCAAAAAGATGAAAAACTACGTCCAATTTTTTATTTCACTTATTCAATATTTTTCCATAATAAATATCATTAATTTTGCAAAAAATGAATTTTCTCTTTTTTTTAATCTTAGAAAAATTATTTTCTTTTTTTGCAAAATTAATGATATTTATTATGGAAAAATATTGAATAAGTGAAATAAAAAATTGGACGTAGTTTTTCATCTTTTTGGCTTATCACCTATGAAAAAAAAAATTTTTTTAAATCGACAAAAATTTTTTTTCGAAAAAATTAAAAAAAATAGTACAGTATTCCACTTGCAAAAACAAACATTTTTTTTCCTATATATTTTTTTGAATGTTTGGAATGTACGGAGATAAAAAATGTTTAAAAAAACTGTCACTTCCCAGAAAAAATGCCCATGTACGCTTTGGTTTTGACGAAAATAATTTGTTGACCAGTGATTCAGATAGAGCTTGATAAAAACTAAAAAATTCTTTAACTCAAATTTTTGCAAGATTTATTTTCCAGATTTGGCAAATTTTTAAAGTTAGCAGAAACTTTTACAAATTTTCAATGTTGAATTATTGTTTGCAAAAAATTAAAAAACAATAAATGGCATCCATGAGTCATACCATTTGAAAGACCTTTCAAACGCGCCCCGGGCAACTCTGTACGTTAATTTTTACCAGAGACATTGAACTTTAAAGTTTTGACTAATTTTGCGGCGGGGAGCCCAAAGTAGGTGACCGGCAGTGTGCGTGCATCATTTTCCGGATCATTAACCTCACTAGTACCGACATACTGCAGATTAACCTGAACCAGTCCAAAGCAGCACAAGATCTTTGTTCAATTGCACTTCATTAGTGCTCTCAGCATAAAAACTAATCTAAGCGGTGTGAATTTTATTTCTCGAAGGATCAGTAATGATAAAATGTAATATAAATGTATTTAGAGATATGAGAATTATAACTGATTATGAGATCGTATAAGTTCGTCGAAGGCTGTCAACTAACTGACTGACTGTGCAACAGTCATGTTAAGTTCAAAAATAAAAAATAGGAGAAATTTTTAAAAATACGTGTTGACCAGCGTCGCGATTGCTGTTAATGTAGAAAAAATGCAGGCTCGGTTCTACGCTTTGAAAAGCCATAAATTTACATATATTAACAATGATTGCAATTCTTAATGCAAAAACAAAAAGAAATCGAAGCTCGAGTGGACCAAAATTCTTAAGGCACGTAAATTTGTGATTTATTACAGCTGTGTTGACATTTGTTTCAGACTGTAAACTAAACATTGATTAAAATAAATAAAACATAGAAAAATGGGGGCGATGAAGACATCGCATTATACCAGATATTAGAGTGGATGATTAGAAAACATAGGTTCGCCATCTTTTATATGACGCAAGTGATTATCGGATATGACTACTCGTATTTTCATGCCTACCAGCACCGTTATGGGTAACCTTACAGATGTGAAACGTGAAAGGAGGAAGAGCGATTTTAAGTCACTTAGAGGGATCCTCTAACACCGGACGGAGTGGAAAGATACTTGCTTATCTTATCGGAAGGCAGGAATGCAATCGCTATCCTCGTGAAGTTGATCATCAAAAGATTGAACTCTGTACTAATGAAAGAACAGAGAAGATGAAGTCATAGATAGAGAAATACGAACGAAACTGACTGAGTCAGTACTAAAAAGAAACGTCCATTATGCCAAAACTGGCCTCCGCGTAATACCTGATAGCGATTTTCGCGGATGTATTAAATACAAGTTAATGTAAAAATTAAATAAGAATAGATCAAATTAAACTTATTTTTATATCTTCTTTCTTTACCACCACCATTATTGATTTAAGCTGGATAGATAAATCCTAATAATTTATTTATTAATGCGATAATTATTTTAAAAGTAAAATAAATGAAATATTAATAAAACGCTAATGGCACTCTCCTGATTCCTACATAGTCAAAAGTGGAGGTAGTTTCAGCGAATGAGAGCTTCATACTTCCATTAACACTGACCACGGAATTGGCTAATAGTGCACTCAACCTCCTCCCCGAAAGAAAGAAAAAAAACATACATACAGATTCAAGATAGCTAAATTGAGTAGTGATGTTATGAATGAGATTTGTTGTAAATATCATCCAATTCATAAATGCATATGTTATATTTATATTTTGTGCGAATTTGTGTTCTTACAAAGTGATATTACAGTTAATTATGAGTTAACAATTTTGAGTAAAGTTTTTATCATTTGCTAAAACTATAATATAAAAAATATAACCTTAAATAAGGATTAACTTAGTACAGATATTCTACTATAGATATTAGAGCTCAAAATAAACCCTTAAAGTATAATAAGAGTAAAGACAATATTATTAATAATGTCGAGGAAGAGATAAATTAAAATCAAATAGAAATAAACAGCATGAATATGAATATATTCCACTGAATTTTTATTTGCCTAGTAAGATCTACCTATTTTTATATTCTAATTATCTAAATAACACAACGATGGATTATCCACGATCGTCGCCGTGGAACGATTAACGTGGTGTCAATTGGCATAAAGCTGACTACCCGTCTATTGCGAATCTGCCCATTGTATATACAAATCGATTAGAAAGAATAAAAGAAACAAACAAGAAGGTAATAATGGTGCCCAACATGGTTTGTGAAGTTCCAGTCTAGTTCCATAACTCAAGAATAGTTTTTTCCTTCTTAATCAAGCGTGAGATTTTTTTATACAAATCCTATAACATAGCCCTATTATTAAAAATAAATTTTTATTACTACTTGAACATGTTAATTGGTTGCGTAAATAAATTTTAAATTATACATATCCAACGAATGCCTACTCGGAAACCTATAAGATAAAAAACATTTCATAAAATTTGTAAGAAATATCAAACTTGAATTAGAAAATCCATAAAGAGACATTTATAACAGAGGATTAATAACGACTGAATAATAACAGTACAAGACAGCACGACCGTGACGAAACGTTTTGTAATTACGTAGGACTACTAGAAAGACAAAGAGTATCGCGATAACATGCTATACAAGTATATATTAAAATAAATCACAACACCTCGGTGAAATATAATTCCCAAATTACCGCAATAAGATCAACCAAGTAACTTACGGATAAAACAAATTATCTCTCTTCAATTTATAGTTACAAACAACGCAGAATAAATTATTGTGAATTTGAAGAAATGAATGAATCGTCGAGTGGAATAATACAAAAAGAACGCATTTAAAACAATATATTTCCGAAGTATATGCCACATACCCGGCTGCACATGGACAAGGGATTGCTTTCATTTATAGATTTTAAAGTAGGCATAGACGAAACGTTTAAAACAAACAAATTGCTACGCGGAAAAATAACAAATGTGTAAAACGTTCCGAGGCCTACGTGAGCGATAGCCATAACATAATATCAATAAATACCGACGTAGAGAAAATTAAACAATAATCATCAGCAGTAATGTTCAATCACGGGTATCGAAGAAACATAGACCGCAGTAGGCGTAGTTATGATAGATATGGTAGATGCGACTATTCGTTAAAAGAAAATTAATCAAAATGTAGGTACTGAACGAGTAGAACTCACGAATTCAGCTGCTTTACTATCGCAATTAGATTCATCGTAACAGGAGCGCATTATACCATTTTAATTATAATAACTATAACGGCTACTCAGACAACGGTTAACTGCACTCAGAAGGCTCAAGCAAAACACAAGCACTTACAGTCATCAAACACGTAACGAGTTACTGTAAAGGCAATAGATACAGAAGCAGACACAACAGTGCCGAGAAACGCAACAACAGTAATTCTGAGATATACAATAATCAACAATATTATAATAAATTCAGAAACCCAATAACCCAAAGCAATAATCCAGAATATTTTAAAGATTCAAAACAGCAAACGTAAACTAGATGATAAAAAAACGAGCATTGTACGAGTACTATTGATAGTATGACAGTATTACGCAAAATTCAAACCTTTGAATTAAACTACCACACTTCAAAATGTAGGCAATAAAATATGTGCCAAAATTAACATTGAGAATTCCAATAAAACGATAAAGTAGATACGAGGGGTTTTCTAAAAGTAAGGTGACTTTATGGTTTTCTCAAAAAATATTAATTTTTTGGTTAATATTTATGTTGTCCCCTTCAAAGTATTCCCCCTTAGATATAATACACTAGTGCCAGCGCTTTTTGCAATCATCGAAGCACTTTTGATAATCATTTTCAGGTATAGCCTTGAGTTCTTTCAGCGATGCAGTTTTTATCTCCGCAATCGTTGAAAATCGATGTCCTTTCATGGGTTTCTTGAGTTTTAGGAAAAGAAAAAAGTCACTAGGAGCCAAATCCGGTGAATATGGAGACTAAGGCATGACTGTGGCGTTAGTTTTGGCCAAAAAATCTCTCATAAGCAACGATGAATGAGCAGGTGCATTATTGTGATGCAAAATCCATGAATTATTTTTCAAAAGTTCCGAACGTTTTATGCATATTGCCTCTCGCGAACGACGCATAACTTCAGGGTAATACTCATTGATCGTACAACTTTGTGGTAAGAATTCATGATGAACTACGTCACGATAATCAAAGAAGACAGTGAGCAAAACTTTGACATTTGATCGAATTTGACGTTTTTTCGGTCTTGGGTCTTCTGGAGTCTTCCATTGGGACGATTGGGCTTTAGTTTCGACGTCATAACTATAAACCTACGATTCATCACCAGCTGAGAAAATCAGGATGTTCATTGATTTCATTCAACATCTCCTGTGCGATGGTCATGCGACGGTTCTTTTGATCAAAATTAAGCAATTTTGGAACAAATTTCGCTAACACACGTCTCATGCCCAAAACATCCGAAAGAATATCATGGCATGAGTCAACCGATATGCCAACTTCTTCTGCAACTTCTTTATGGTGATTTTTTAACATAATTTCTTCCACTGCTTCAAAGTTTTCATCTGTTGTTGATGAGCTGGGACGTTCTCTCGGCCTTCTTAGAACAGATTATACCACTTATACACATTTTTCTTACTAAGACTAGACTTACCGTATGCAATTGTTAATATTTCAAGAGCTTTAGAGCACTAGATTCCATTTTTCATACAAAATTTACTGCAAACTCTTTACTTCATTCTTTTCAATAGAAGAAAATCGCCGAGCACATTAAACACTTCTAACTTTTAACGCCTCTGCCAAAAAAACAACACGGCTATATAGTCAAAACTATGAATATATGATCGTGGCGAGTGGACCAACAAAACAACAACAAAAATTGAAAACTTGAATGTACGTAGCTCGTGAAAATTGAAGTCACCTTATTTTTGAATACCTTCGTATGAATGCCCAACAGGAAGCTTGAAGCGATACAAGACTTAATACACATGGAAATAAGAATAGATAAATTAAAAACGCAAACTGATATTTTAGTAGCTCCTTCATAGACCTACGAAATGATTTTCGGCATGGATGTTGAACAATTTGGGCAATTATTCTAATAAATTTCTAAAGCTAAATACGTTTAGAACAGAAATTTATGTAACATGTGAGAGGAAAATTATAAGTCTCATGCAAGTCTAATTTCTCGAAATTCTATACAGATATAGTGCATGATTTTTGAATAAATAAAACATGGATTGAATTTGCTAGATTTTATTCAAACATACGAGTATATCAGACTCGTATTTTTACGATTAATTGACCGCGTAATCACCGATCTCGAATCTTACACCTATGCCTACCTAAATGATATAGTATATTAATTGCGGTGACCATCCCAAGAGATAACGGACACTGATCAAACGTAGTAAAGATGCGGAGTTAACTAATAACAGAAACAAAAGCATATTTTGCCTATTTGAAATTAAATATTTAGGATTCATTATGAATGAATATGGCATAAAAATAAACCCATACGAAACATCATCAGTAAAACATTACCTGTAGTTTAAAACGTTAAGGCAATTGCGAAGATTCTTTGGCATAGTTAGCTAGTATCACAAGTTCTTGAAAGATTATGCAAACATCATGGCACCATCAATTAATTTAACTAACAATAAAAAAAAAAGACGAAGTTAGAATGGAGACGCAAACACTAGTAAGCTTTTATTCGAATTAAAACAATGCTAATCGATATACCAATGCTATATTGCCTCGATCTGTCTGGAGATTATTTGCTGCACTACAAGGCAAGTCATTCAGCGTTTGGCCACTGAAGTGTGCAGACGTACCAACACTGCGTTTTACCCAAAAAGTTAAAGTACCAAAAAAAGAACACAACGGCCGAAATAGTTACTTAGTTAGAAGATGATAAGACCACTCCCAATAAAAACAACAAAAATTGGAAAATCGTAAGCTGTAAAAGACAAAGCAACAGCCCAGAAAACGAAATCCAAAACAAAAGTCAACAAGCATAATAATCGGATTACTGGCTAAGTAATACAAGAAACAGGTACGAAATACTTCAAGAAATTAAAAGAAATAAGGAAAATCATAGCGAAGAAGAAAACAACAAAGCAAGTAAGTTGAAAAGCAAATCCCCTCCGATCTTCGTTTTCAATATAGAGAATATCAAATCGTTAAAATATTTCATGAACTCAATAGCCAAAGAAAATTATACCTTAAAAGTAATAGAACTAAACAAAATTAAAATTCAGCCAACAACTTCCGAAAAATATTTGCCAATTATTGCTACATTGAAAGAAAAAAACACGCAATTTTACACTTACCAGCGAAAAGAAGAAAAAGATTTCAAAGTTATATTAAGAAGTATTCACCCGTCAATTGATATAGACGAATTAAAAACAGCTATAGAAGAATATGGATATAAAGTATAAGTATTCATAATATAAGGAATCGCATAACAAAACTTAACATAATCAAATAATAAAAATTAACATAATCAAATTTGAGCCACCGAACGTTAAAAAAGAAATTTCTCAATGTCAAAACTGCCAAGAATACGGGCATACAAAAAACTATTGTTACAAAAGTGCTGTGTATGTGAAATATGCTGAACAACACCAAACTAAAGAATGTCCAATTAAACAAAAATAAAAGAAGTAACATGAGTAAATTGTAAAGGAAATCACATCGCAAACTATAAAGGATAGCCAGTTCGTAAGCAATTACAGCAAAAACTAAGTGAAAACCTTACTAAGAGAAACTACTCCTATACTAAGAGAAAAAACGTTAAATCAAAACAGTATTCAAGTTCATCAAAATTCAAATTCAAATTTAAATGCTAACGTCAATAGAATTAGACCAAAAATAATATATGCACAGGTAATATCAAAACAAAACGACCAGGGTGAGATAAAAATATCAAAACAAACAGTTTTTCAAACAGAGCTAAGCAGACATACTAACGAAACAATAAACTTAAACATATGATGAAGCAGATGATGCAAAGAATGGATACTATGTTAAATCTTTGAACTGTACTAGTAAACAAAATAGCATAATGAACAGTCTAAATCTCGCTATCTAGAATGCAAACGGTCTTATACAGAGGCATATTGAATTAAAAGCATTTTAAATCTATGAAAATATTGACATCATGTTGATATCAGAAACACACTTTACAAGTAAAAAATGATTTTAATATACCAAACTACACTGTACATAAAACTAATCACCCATTTAATAAGGCATACGGAGGTACTACGATTATAATCAAAACAAAAATAAACCACTACATCCATACTTACACTAGTGAAATCTATTTATAAGTAACCAGTACGAGTATAATCATCAAGGATAAAGACAGACCGATAACAATATTATCTGTTTACTGTCCTCCAAACAAAACAGTTACAAAAGCAAACTGGACAAACTTTTTCAACATACTTGGAAATCGCTTTATAGTTGGAGGCGTTTATAATGCGAAACATCCGCGGTAGGGATCAAGATCATCAACTCTAACATACAGAGGCAGAATACTCTATGAAATACTACGAAAAAATAACTACATTCCAATATCCACTGGAGAACCAACATGTTAACCTACAGATATAAACAAGCTTCCGGATTTGATTGACTTTGCTATAGTAAAAGGTATAAACAACAATTATTTTGAAGTTTTATTATGCTTAGATTTATTATTAGATCATTCACCAGTACTTATTACTCTACACCACCAAGTATTTAATAAAGTAAACAATAACATTAAAGTCGACTCGAAAAAACATGCTCTTTACATAGAGGAACGCATAACGTGCAAAGTTCCTCTTAAAACAGCTAATAATATAGAAAGCAGCATCAACTCACTCAACGTAATTTTAATTGAAACGATCAACAAATGCTCTACTACAATAAATAGAAATAAAGCACGGCAAATTACATCCACTAAAATAACCCAAAAAACAAAGACTATTAAGAAAAAGGTATCGAATAACTAAATCGAGTCAAGACAAAACTAAAGTAAATTAAGCAACCAAAGATCTAAAGAAAATGTTATATGAAGAAAAAAACATACAAACGTAGAATTATGTAGAATCGTGTAGAATCAGACCACTGAGTCCTACACAAGCAACAGATTACTCATTATGGAAAGCTACTAAATGACTTAAAAGACCAACTACATTTATATCGCCTATCAGAAAACCTAGTGGTAACTAGGTAAGATCAGATGAGGAAATAGCTGAAACGTTCGTAAACCACGTTAGTACAGTATTCAAACCGCACCAAAAAATAATCACCGAAGAAGAAGATGAAGAAATATTACTAGAAGGCTCTGACGTCCAAGACAGTACACCAATCAAATCGATTAAAATAAAGGAAGTATTACAAATTATTAATAATATTAAGAATAGAAAAGCTCTCGGTTCTTATAAAATCACAGAAAAAATGATTAAAATGTTACCCCTAATTGCAATAAGATATCTAACAATTATTTTTAATGCATGCTTGGGTTTCTGCTATTTTCTTTCCCAGTTAAAAGTAGCAGAGATTGTTTTAATACCGGTAAAGAACCAGAACTGGTAACGTCATATAGAATGATTAGCCTTTTATCAGTACTTTTTTATCAGTCTTTTATCAGTGCTTTACCAATAATACTAAATAGAAAACTTATCGCTGATCATTAATTCGGTTTCAGCTGTAACCATTCCACAATTGAGCAAGTAAATAGAATAGTATCTGTTGCGAGAAAAGCCATAAAAAATGAACAATACTGTACTAGTATATTCCTGGATTAAATGATAAAATTTGTAATAATGGAAAGAAGGGAAATAGTAAGAGCTGGAAATTCACTGAATTTTAATTATATTCAGCAACATTTCGTCATTAAATTGACTGACCTCTTCAGGCTTTATTAACAGAAAAACAACAAATTATTAACAATAAAGTTACAAATGTAATTTTAATGGCACATAATTATATGTACATGTGTGTACTTGATTTCTCTCGTAGTCAAATTAGTATAGGCTAAAACGAAGAGCTCGTAGCCAGTCACGTTACAATACAGTAAGAAATCAAGTATTTCAACACATATTTATATTCTTCATCTATCATCCGTTCCTCATCGATCTTAATAGAGGTTTATAGATATAACTAAGATATTATATATCCTTTTCTATTTAAAGTGTTTTTTCCTTCTTTCCATTATTACAAATTTTATCATTTAAGAAAACTATAAGGGAATCAAGACAGTATGTTACGTATATTCCTGGATGTTGCCCAGGCTTTTCACAAGGTTTGACATAAAGGGCTACTGCACAAGCTGAAAAGATTTTTCCCTCAGCCCCACTACGAATTGTTACAGTCTTATCTACATAATACAGTAATTTTAACAGTGCATCCCGAGGCAACAATAGCAACCAAAACATTACAAAAACTACATAAAAAATCACCTTCAAAAGGTACTAAACGTAAATAGTTAGGTCTAAAATGGTGGAAAATGTACTGGCTCATCGGAACAAAATCGGAGCTGTCAATTGAAAACAAATTGCTGCTATATAAAGCTGTACTTAAACCAGTTTGAACATATAGCATTCAACTAGAGTGCTGCTTCGAACTCGAATATTGAAATTCTGGAAAGATTTAACCAAAAGTTCTACGCAATATAGTATGGGCCCCGTAGTTCATACCGAATGAAATTATCCGAAATTATTTATAGATACCTATAGTCAAAGAAGAAATTAAAAAATTCTACGTAAAATATAATACCAGATTTTAAAACCACTCAAACTTGCCAACAAATTTCTCAAGACATCTTTTGCCAACACCAGACTAAAAAAACATAAACAAATGAATGCGCAAATAAATTAACATAATTATTTCGATTATACTATAAAACAAAGACAGTATACTTACTGGAGTATACTGCTGTTTGTTATATAGATATATGTTAAGGAGGTTCAGGAGTGTCATGAAAATGCACAGATTTTCATGAAATTGAAAACTATGGTAGAGTATGACGTAACATTGGTCTCTGGTTTTTTTCAAAATTTTTGACCGCGTAGTTTTGGAGAAATTAATGCATATAGTTAGCATTGTTTTAAATAGACTTCTCGTGTAAATGAGTAAATTGACTTCATCTTATGGGAATAACTTGATGAAAAAAGCACAGATTTTGAATTTGTAAAGACGGTTTGAAAGAGAATTAATCGATGATTGTTTTTATGTGTTTAAACTCATGGCTTACCGTGATTCCGATTAAATAATAGTAATTTTAGTATAAAAATTTTCTAGTTTAATCCAAGCTCACTCCAATGAAAACAATAGAAGATCTTGAAAACAGTATAGAAAACTTCAACATACTATTACACGAGGCCGCAGCAGAAGCTACTCCACCACAAAAACAGGCACAAGTAACTAGCACAATTCCACATCACATCGCCAAAAAAATAAAAGAAAAAAGGAAACTAAGAAAAATCTGGCAAAACACAAGATCTCCAACGGATAAAGCTAAACTAAATAAAGCTATAAAAAATTTGAAAGAAACATTGAAAACAGAAAAAAATGAGGGGATTCAAAATTATCTCAAAAACTTGACACCAACTGAGGCCACGGAAAGCGTTGTGGAAAGCAACACAAAAAATTAAAAAACCAAAAAAATTTTCAATACCAATAAGACTACCAGATGGAAAATGGGCAAGAACGAAACTAGAAAAAGCCAACGCTTTTGCTCAACATTTTTTTGAAACCTTTAAACCAAACACAAGAGTAATTACAGAAGAAGAGGAGGAAGAACTACTTGCGGATGAGTACTGCGAAGCGCAAGATGAAAATACGAAAATCAATAACGTTAAAGCAAGTGAAGTACAAAATATAATAAAAAATCTTAAAAATCGAAAAGCTTCTGGCTATGATAACATAAATGGAAAAATGATAAAAGAACTCCCTCAAAAAGCCATAAGGTATATTACGATACTAATAAATGCAATTTTTCGTCTAAAACATTTTCCAGAACAGCTCAAAGTCGCTCAAATCATAGTAATCCCAAAACCAGGCAAGAATACGGATGTTGTGACCTCCTATAGACCAATAAGTTTGCTGCCCATTATGTCAAAGATTTGTGAAAAACTTCTTCTAGTCAGGATAAATAAAATAATAACTGAAAAAAAATTGATTCCTGATCACCAATTTGGCTTAAGAAATCATCATTCTACCATTGAACAAGTCAACAGAATAACAGCAAAAATAAGAACAGCATTTGAAAACAAAAAGTACTGTACAGGCCTATTCCTCGACGTGGCACAAGCTTTTGATAAGGTTTGGCATGTGGGTTTACTACATAAGATAAAAGAAAACTTTCCAAAGGTATACTATGAAATACTAAAATCATACCTGAATAAAAGAACATTTCAGGTAAAAATTGATGATGTTGTAACATAACTATTCCCAATTATGGCCGGAGTACCACAGGGCAGTATACTGGGACCAACATTATATTTAATATTCACCGCAGATCTACCCGCTAAAACAGACACGATTACAGTTACATACGCAGATGACACAGCAATCCTGACCACACATGAAACAATAGTAACTGCAAACCACAACTTACAGAAATATCTAAATACACTAGAAATATGGCTCAAAAAATGGAGAATAAAAATAAATGAAAGCAAATCAACTCACATAATATTCACACTACGAAAAATAGATAATACCCTAATAAAACTAAATAGAAATATCATACCATACAGTAATCATGTGAAATACCTAGGTATGCATTTGGATCAAAGATTAAACTGGAAAACTCACACTGGGAAAAAAAATTGGTTAAAACAACGATTCTGGTCAAATAAATACAGACAACCGAGTGGATTCATTGATTTGAACGAAAAATCTGTCGATACAACAGATTTTCTATTGACACAATATAGAGTTCATTAGATTAGCAAATAATTTTATTAATCTATAGCATTCATGTGTATTAAAGCGACTATAGCATAATACTGTGACGGCGGACCATTTTTTTTTCTTAAAATTTTAATATTTCTGTATAGCATTTAAGACAAGCGGAGAAACGAGAACAGTCGCTCAAAAGCGAGGGGGACCGAAACAAGTTATTAGAATTTTTCCCCGAAAAACAATAAAACCGCGACTGCATCCGAGCCAGCGTTCTCAAACGCATGCAAAGAGCGTGTAGCCTCTTGTATGTGTTTAACACGTGTCAACATGTCGATGAGAGGAGAGAGTCATAAAACTGCGACTAACATCCTGTAAGCCACTTTTCCAACGGATTTTTCCTCCTTTTAGAATGCTCAAAAATTTACCATTGAAATGAAATAAAATTAAAATTATCTAAATACAATTGTTTCATTATCGCAATACATCCCGGATAATTATGACTTCTCAAACCTCTCATCGAGTTCTCATTTCAAAGCTAGGATTAGTTAGAAAATAAGAAAAACAGAGAAAAATCCAAAAAAAAAATTATTATATACGCGCACTATATTGTTAAACCGATTTTTATTGTAAGAAATTAGGAGATAATCGCCTTGTTAAGTTACATAAGTTTTGTATTAATACTCCGATTAAAACTGAAATAGAATTGTATGATTAGTGAAAAATTTAATACAATATTGTTCCTAGCACTAAGTAGCTTGTAAGTTATCGAGTTTACAAAAAAGAATAATTTTTAAGTTATTGTAAATCCGCTTATTGGATAAATCTTAGTTGAGAATGGTACTCGAGGAGCCATCTCACGAGCCAAGGCCTGTACCTCTGCGTTCGCTCCTCCGATTTTCTCCACGCCCCCGCTCCAATTAGGGCCCGAAAAATCAGTGAAGAAAATGAGAAGAGACAAATGGGCCAATGAAAGCATCATCGCTTACTCCACTCCTCCCAAAGCTAAGACGCTAAGAGAGGGACTTACCACCCAGCCACCCCCAGTGTATAAAAGAGATGTACGAGCTTCGAGCGACAGTCGTGGAAAAAAAAATCAAGAGAAGAAAATTCAACATTGTGCTATCAGTGAAGAAGCAGAGAGCCAAGCAGCCAAATAACAGAATAAATCTGGAATTGAACAAGGAGAAGACATCCAACACCAAACTCAACAAAACTTCTTAATAAAAAAAAAGACAGTAAGCGAATAAGAAAAATCCTTTATTTCTATACTTTCCTCTCTCTTTTCTCTAGCGAAGTAATAGCTCGTGTTTCCCCTTTTTTTTTTATATTAGCTGGAGACTACTTTTGATAGGCTCCAGGTAATAATATTATTAGAAAATCCGGGTACTACTATTGATAGGACCCGTGGTGCTTCTAGCTCAAAGATTACGACTTTCGATCGGAATCTGAGAGCGGAAGTATAGGCTCTGTGGCACTTCCCCCCTCGATTTAGACAATTTCTTGACGAGTGATCCACGCCAGTTTAGGCGAGAAATCGCAGTTCTGGCGACAACGAATCCTGAGACTGCGCTAAGCCTCAGCCGCACCTGAGCTGTGTCGTTGCCACGACGTCACATAAAATTTTGGAGGCCCCGGAGGGATCACAGTCAAGAAAAATTATAGGAATATTCTTTCCTTAAATAAAAATAATTTTTAAGGAAAGGATATTAGTAGGGTTTTCCTTTTTGTGACTTGCGTCAGTAAAAAAAAAATATATATACATAAAAATGATAAAAATATAAGAAAGAAAAAAAGAAAAAACAAAAAAAAAACTTGTTTTCCATTATGCCCCCGTTCGTAAATTTTAATAGTCTTTCCCACGAAACGGTTGATACGCTAGACGAAATAATCGAGGATATTCAATCGTTAAGAGATAATCAAATAACCGTAATAGGTAGGGTAAATAATCATAGCGCCGACATTTCAAAAATTAATAATAACGGTCGTAGTTTGAGTGCACGCGTCGCAAAACTAGAATTAGAAAATAAAAATAGGATCGAGCAGATAGCTAGTTTAGGAAATCTTTGCGTAGATTTAATTAAAATTAACAAGATTTATAAAAAACAGATTAGAACGGTAACAAAGCACGCGAAAATTAATAAAAAATTAGTTGCACAACAAAAAATTTCCACCAACGTTTTAAGAACAAAAATAGAAAAATTAACAAAGGCTCTCGAAAAATTAAGTTTAGCATAGTAAATAAGTAAAAATAGATTAGATTAGAAAATCCTTACACAAAAAATAATATATGTCCCTGTTTTTCTTCTTTTTCAAAAAAAAAAAGTGAAAATCCAAGGCAAAAGGTGCAATTTCTCCAAAAAGCGAAGGAAGCAAATAGCATGGATTTACGCTAATACACCTGGAGCACGCACTCCTGAAGAGCAACGCATATTTAAGATATTAGAAATACAAAGGAAAAATACGGAAACAGTAGACAACGGACCAAGGCACGAAGCAAGACCGAGCTTAGATGATAGGATAAATCTTTTATTATCCGGTAATATCAATTTAGCTTGCAAGCATGGTAAAGATTCCCAGCAGTGCCTAGATTGCATTAAAAGTTTTCGAGAACTCGGACGGATTCCGAAAAAGAGGTCAGAAAACCAGAAGACTGTTTTGAAGGAAAGCCAAACCAACATAGAGCGCATTGATCGCCCTAATAAAAATCAAACGAAGATTAAAAAATATAGTGAGAAAAAAATAAAGAAATTACACCGGGAGTTATTTAAGCCGGAAAAAGGAATTCTAAAAAATATTGAGATAGCAAAACAAAATACCCAAAGCAGCAAAAAAAGGATTCAAGAAGAAATAACGAAGCTCGACAAAAGAATAGCAGAGAAGCAAAAAGAAATAAATCAATTAATAAAAGCTCAAAAAAAATATATATATAAATAAATAAAAAAGAAAAATAAATAAAATTAAATAAATTATTTATAAACGACCTAACCTAACCCTATCCTCGAACGAAACCAAAAAAAAATGAGGATTTTTATCGCAACAACAATTTTATTAGATGCTGGAATAGTCAACTAGATCACAAGTACAAAAAAAAAAATATATATTTTTTTTTAGTTATACTCGCTAAACGGGTAAATAAATTATTAGTTTTTTATATATAATCGAAAAAGACCCGAAAACGCAATCATTAAACGATAGAATCTTTTTTATGATTCTTCATGAATAACGGTGACGATAAAAAAAAACCATTGACACGTAGTCAAGCGGCGAAAAGAGCGCAAGCTTGGACAATAGGCAGTAATACTGGAGGACTAAGGCATTCAGGTGAATTTCCAGGATTAAGCGAATATAGGGAATCTCAAACCACCCCGACTGATATCGCGAAAAGTGAAAGTCTTTGTTCAAATTTAGGAAACTTAGAACCAGATAGAACAAACAGTTCTACAAATTCGGACGAGCAAAACCAACACACTGATGACTCCTTAAGAAATAATAAACCGCCTGAAGAGTTAAGAGAATTTACGGTAAATAAACCTACAATGGCGACATTCGACGGTAAATCGCCCTCAAACACAAATTCGCATCCCGTTGAACTAATTGAAAGTGCCGGTAGAATCATAAACCTAAAAGACGCGTTACAGGTCGTACCTGCATTTGACGGAAGTTCGGAACAATGGATACCATTCACGGAAGGTTGCAGAGAAGCCCGGTCTATGCTGCCTAAAGCTTGCGAACCTGACCTAGTGAAATTAATTAAAGGAAAATTATTAAGGGAAGCCCGTAATACGATTATCGGCATTGAATTCAACACAGTTTCAGAACTAATACACCATTTGACAGACATATTTGCTCCTCCCCAAACGGTAAATCAATTGTTAGGAGAACTAGGTAACGAATATCAAAGGGAACATGAAAAAGTGCTGACATTCGCAAATAGGATACGTGTTTTAACCGCGAAAATTAAAGAAGCAAAAAAAAGGCAAGAAGATATCGAAGAATTATCAATTGCAGAAAAGCAAGCCATTGATGAAAACGGATTTGAATGTTTTAAACGAGGATTAAAAAGAGAAATACGAGTACACTTACCTCCTAACCTTACTATGCTTACCATTTTAAAGGAAGCTATCAAAATGGAAAATGAATTAGAGCTTCAAAAACTTTTAAGGAACGAGCGTGAACCCGAGCTAACGACAAAAATGAAATTCGATCAATGTCAAATTTGTCAACAAAAAGGGCATAACGCCCTGAAATGCAGTTTATTTGTGCGAAATCAGAAACAATGCTCTCTTTGTAATAAGAAGGGTCATGTAGAGGAAGATTGTTTTTCTAGAAATAAATTTAATTCTATGTGCCAAATTTGTAATCGAAGGGGACATATAGCAACCGAATGTAAAACACACCTAAAATGCCAAGCTTGTGGTAGGACTGGACATATTGCTAAAGATTGCAGATTACAAGCACGAGTAAATACCATAAGTAATGTAATTTGTCAAATTTGCGACAAAACCGGACATACCGCAAAAAATTGCAGAGATAGGGCCCCTTGTAATCAACCTCCTAATAGATCCGATATGCAATGTCAATATTGTCAAAGAAGAGGACATTTGATGTCAGAATGCTTCAGAAGGATAGGAAATATGCAACGATCGGGAAACGAACAAGTGTCTTCCCAGGCAAGCGCAGCTCGGAGGACGAATTTAACACCACTGCGCCAAGAGAATCAGAAGAACGAGGTGCTTTTCGGTCCAATAGTTTAAAGGAAACTAAAATCCTTACAAGAGTACCAATAGTGAATGCCAATTTCAACGACTTGTTTAAATTTCAAATCATGCTAGACACCGGTTCAGAAGTAAACATAATGAAAGCTAACCTAATAAAAGATCACTTGCATCAACTTGATGATACGAACTGTCGTTGGTTGAAAGGGATAGGCCTAAAAGCTTTTCCTACCTTAGGAGTGGCTTGGTTTCCCGTGTTTGGACATAAAACCGAATTTCACTTAGTATCTAATGATTTCCCTATACCGGTAGATGCTATACTCGGAGCGAGTTATTTCTCAAACAATCAAGCCATAATAGATTACCAGAACCATAAACTTAAAATTAGGCAAAATCAAATTAATTTCGAAATAGATAAAAATTACGTAAACACCAAGGTTTGCTCCATATATAATGCAACTACAAAATCGGATTTAAAAGCCACCCCAAAAATTAGAATAAAAAACCCACCAACTAGATCCGAAGAACACTTTTTATTAGATACTGGATCCGAAGTGAATTTAATAAAAAAACGATTGATACCAGATAGTAATATAATTGATAATTCAAAGGCTATAACTATAAAAGGGGCTGGAAACGACTCAAAGAAAACTCTGGGAACAACGGAAATAAAACTCTTTGATACGAACACGATATTTCATATAGTGGATGATAACTTTGAAATGCCTTATGAAGGTATTTTAGGATCACTATTCTTTGAGGATGCCGAAGCTACTATAGATTTTGAACATTACACACTCAAGGTTCAGAATCATTCCGTTCCGATGATCTTGAAAATTGATTCTGAAGCGAAGCCCGAAATAAAAAAGGGGGAAATTGAACAATATAACGATAATATGTTACAAGAACTCATAACATTCAACGAAAATATTTATGTTCCAATAAACTTCGAATCCGAAGATGAATTAGTCATTTCTACTGTTGAACAAAGTAAAAAGCAATTGCCCGACCCCACAATTAAAAGAGTATTCGCAAAGGTACCTTT
The DNA here is from genome assembly GCF_024137745.1 of Phymastichus coffea. Lineage (NCBI taxonomy): Eukaryota > Metazoa > Arthropoda > Insecta > Hymenoptera > Eulophidae > Phymastichus > Phymastichus coffea. Next base: position 2,617,423 of record NW_026706827.1, read on the forward strand.
AATTTCTGTTAAACATGAAAATGGAGAAATAATTAAAATCATGTTGGATACTGGGTCTGAGACTAACCTACTTAAAATCGGATTAGCTCGAAAACATTTGAATCAAATCGATCAGTCAAAACGACGTTTATTAAAAGGCGTTGGCCTAAACCCTATTCCTACCTTGGGAGTAATCCAACTAATTATATTAGGAATACCTACAAACTTTCATTTAGTACCTGAGAATTTTCCTATGCCAGGTGATGGTTTATTTGGTGCAAACTATTTCTCTTATAACCAGGCTGTAATAGACTATTACAAGAGAAAATTTATATTACCAGGGCTTGTACTAGATTTACAAGTGATCGATGATGTATCACATAATCACGACTTCACAATTTTCAACTCTGTGACAAATTCCTCCGAGAAATTTTGTCGGAAAATTAGAATTTTGAATTCGTTAGATAGTAAAGAATTTTTATTGCTAGATACAGGATCAGAAATTAATATAATAAAGAAATATTTAGTTCCACAAGACAATGAAATAGATTACACGAAAATAACTCGAGTAAAAGGAATTAGTAATGAAGTACACACAACTTTAGGAACTACCGAAATCCATTTATGCGGGATGTATACTATATTTCACGTTGTGGAAGATGACTTCGACATAAGGTATGGAGGAATATTAGGATCCTTGTTTTTTGAAGACTCGAGAGCAATACTTGACTTTCCAAATGATACGATCACTGCGAATTGCCATCGTTTACCTATGATATTAGAGAATGAAAATACTATCTCTGGAATAAATATCGTTGGAATCAACCGAAATTCGCATACATCGATAAATTCGAAATCACAAGAAGATATGAACCTAACTATGCAACATACATTCTCTATGGAAGAATGCGGAATGTTTCGGGAACTCGATATCAATGAATTTGAAGATCTCGACGAACACAATTTTGCTGATCTAATAATGGAAAGTGACAATCAAAATCCAAATACAAAGATAGAAGATTACTTAGACCTTACTTATTTAGAGGAAGAAGAGAAGCGTCATGTAATTAATCTAGTGAACACAACTAAAGACGTTTTTTATCTGCCTGGTGACGACTTGCTGGGTACCGATTTAGTTACTCATGAGATCAAGACCACTGATAATCAAGCGATCAATTGTAAGCAATATCAGTTTCCGCACGCAATGAAGGATAAATTAAAATATCATATAGACAAACTTTTAAAGGCTGGTATCATTAGAGAATCAAAATCCGAGTACAATTCACCTATTTGGATAGTTCCGAAAGCTAATGATAGAAATGGCAGGATGGTTCTTGATATGAGCGAATTAAATGAGAAAACTATCGCAGATTCTTACCCTATACCGAATATAAATGACATTTTTGATCAAGTAGGAGGAGCCAAATTCTATACTGTCTTAGATTTAGCCATGGGATTTTTCCAAATTCAGATGCATCCCGACCATGCCCATAAAACTGCCTTTAGTACTCCGTTTGGTCATTATGAATTTGTAAGAATGCCTTTCGGATTGAAAAATGCACCAGCTACCTTTCAACGTTTAATGGATACACTTCTTCGAGGGCTACAAGGAATAGAATTATTCGTATATCTGGACGATATAGTAATTTACGCAGACACCATTGAAGAACACGATAAAAAATTCAAATTACTTGCAGATCGGCTAAAAAAGGCTGGTCTAAAATTACAAATATCTAAATGTAAATTTTTGAAGCGCAAAGTTACATATCTTGGCCATGTCATTAGTGAACATGGGTTAGAAGTTGATCCAAAGAAGGTCGAAGCGGTAAAAGATTTTCCGAGACCTAGAAACGTTAAAGGAGTTCGTGGATTCCTCGGCCTCTCGGGTTATTACCGACGATTTATAAGAGATTTTGCAAAGATAGCAAAACCTCTTACTAAACTACTACAAAAGGACGTAAAATTCGAATGGAATGATAAAGCTGAAGAAAGCTTTTGTAAACTAAAAGATATGTTATGTAATGCTCCTTTATTGCAATTTCCAGATTTGTCAAAAGGATACAATATTAGAACTGACGCCTCAGGTATAGCGATAGCTGGGATTTTATCACAGGGCCCCATAGGTTCTGATCGTCCTATCGCTTATTATTCTCGAGTTCTGCGAGGACCTGAACTTAATTACGAAGTATACGAAAAAGAAGCCTTAGCCATTGTGCAAAGCATAAAAGCTTTTAAGTCCTATGTATACGACAGGCCAATTACCATAATAACCGATCATCAACCCTTAGTCTGGTTCAAGACAGCCGACCTAAATACGAGAGTACACAAATGGCGATTTTGGATATCACAATATGATTATAAAATAATTTACAAGCCTGGGTCTTCTATTTCAGCCGCTGATGCATTATCACGCAATCCCGTGGACATGTCAGAGATAAACACGATAAGAAACTGTTGCGAAGAATTAGAACCAAGAAATCTGATCCTAACCGTAAATGATCATTTAACAAACAATGAACTAGAATTTTTGATTGACACAACTACCTCAATAAACGTTTTGAAACATGCTGTGGTCCCTCAAGGATTATTAAATCATTTGAATAAAAACATTATGTTATCTGGATTATTTACAGAAGATATAGAAGTGAAGTATAGTGTAGAAATGCCTATACTGGGACATGTGATAGAATTCTACATCATCGAAGATAAATACGATCTACCTTGCCACGGTGTCATAAGTTATAAATTCCTGGACGAAATCAACGCAAAAATAGATTTTGACAAATTACATTTAATTTCATCGAGAATTGTTAGACCTTTGAGATTTTTAGAAAATGAACATTTCATGGAGAATAGAAAGATTAGAAGCATAGATCTAAATATAATTAATGATGACTTACCCTGTATAAACATATATAATCCAGAATTTGAATGCACTATACAGCTTTCGATAAGTACGATTTCTGAAATTAGCCTTATTAAGAGACGATTTGTTGCAGAAGAAGCACTTGTCAAAACCACTGATAAATTGATAATAAAAGATATCAGTGGAAAACACTATGAAACAATAGGTTATACCATTATCGAAATATTTTCTTTACCAGCAAGGTTCGAAGTTGTCCAAAACAACTTTCCCATTTCCCCAGAGGGAATAATAGGAAATGATCTTCTATATAAAAGTAAAGCTTTGGTTAATTTAAACACAAAAACACTGCGCACAGGCGACATAATTGTTCCATTAGGTAAACGTAATAAATTAATTGATACAATTGTAAAAAGTAAGTTGTTTGAGGTAAAAAGTTTGGTGGTAGATAAATCAGACACATATATTAGTACTAACGTAATTACGAGACGACAGAAACAAATTCTCGAAAATCCATCTTTACCGATCCGAAATACGGCACCCGAAATTACGACTTCCAAGAGACCCCCGGGCCGACCGCGAAAAAATATGCAAGACGCTATAAAACTAGTTTTGCCAACCAAAAGACCTAGGGGAAGACCTAAAAAGATACCTGCTCCTGCTACTAACTCAGTAGCTTACTCCAGAAAAGACGAATCCTCATTAGATTCCGAAAAAGAAAGACGTGACCTTACCAGAGTCACTAAATCAAATCAGAACTTGGAGGATAAAAACTTGAATCGAGAAAATACAGATACAACAGAGGATACAGAAATCGCGAATGAAGAAGATGATAGTTCCGATGAATCCTGCGACTCAGATGAACTATTTTATAATATGAATAGAAATATCGTAAAAATCCGTGATCCTTTACATAATTGTAACAATAATGTACTTTATTTTATAAGCTCAAATGGGCAACCTTGCGATGAAGGAGCGCGCGAGTTGATTAAATATCACAAACTAGTGTTAAATGAAACCTTGAAAGTCGGCGAAGTCGAAAAAAATAAAAAAAATAAAAAATATTACCAGTTTGGTTTATGTATACGAGACGAAAATCCTGAATCCTTAACTCAAATTAGGGAGAATATCCGGTATACTTTAAATATTTTGAAAGACTTGCTAATTAGTTTGGGCCAAACAGAGATTTGTATTGCTAAATCAGAATCTATAGCGAATTTACAATGGATAGAGTGCATAAACCTAATCGATGAAATATTTCATAGAACCGGGATTAAAATTATAATCTGTTTAGGAACCATAAAGTACGTGCCCAAAGAAAAACGAGATGAAATCTTTTACGAATTGCATAAATCTCCTGTAGGTGGCCACCGCGGTATCTCGAAAACGTTTTATCGTATACGACAACAATATTACTGGGAAAACTTAAAAGATGATATCCAACGACGTATCCAACAATGTCTTGAGTGTCAGCTTAAAAAGCTCACCCGCTTACAAACAAAACAACCCATGATAATAACAGACACGTGTGCCTCGGTTTTCGATAAAATAGCGATGGATATAGTAGGACCACTAAAAAGAACCCCTAAAGGGTGCGAATATATTTTGACACTACAAGATCACCTAAGTAAATTCTGTCTTGCTGTACCTTTGTATGACACTACCTCTAGCTCTATTGCCGATGCCTTTATTAAAAAATTTATTTGTGTTTTCGGATGCCCTAAATCGGTTCTGACTGATCAAGGAAAAAACTTTCTAAGTCAATTAATGACACGGATTGCGAAAAGATTTAAGATAAAAAAATTAAGAACTACGGCTTTCCGACCGCAATCAAATGGCTCGTTGGAACGTTCCCATCATGTGCTTGCAGAATTCCTAAAACAATATACGGAAGCTGACAATAATTGGGACGACTGGCTTGACCTAGCCATGCTCAATTATAATACTTGTGTGCAAGAAAGCACCAAGCACACTCCCTACGAAGTAGTATTTGGCCGCCTAGCGCGCCTACCTTCAAGTAACCCGTTACGGGAAGGAGATATGCTACCAAGCTATAAAGGTTACATTACCGATCTGGTCACCCGATTGAACGGAATACAAAAACTAGCTTACGATAATCTAATCACATCCAAAGAAAAATCTAAAAGGTATTATGACCAACATATTAATCCAAAGAATTTTAAAATAGGTGACTTTGTATTTTTAAAATCGGGACCTAAACCTGGCAAGTTTGGCAATCATTATTCCGGGCCATTTAAAATTGTTGGAATGTTGCCTAACCACAATATAAAAATTGAAGTCAAAAATACAACAAAAATTGTCCACGCCAATCGATTAAGAATATCACACATTAATCAATCTACCCATATAAAGAAAAAATAATAATAGACATCCTACCGAGAAACAATATCAAAAAAAGAGGGAAATTAAAGTATTCCACGCGAACAGGGCCAGAATATCAATCTAATGAACAATATCTTTTTCCAGAAAAATAATAGTAATAAGATAAATAGGAACAAACATACCAAATTAATTATTGGTTTACCTTTTCAGTAATTAATAGTTAACACAGGAATTAACATTATTTATTTTTCAGAAAATGGGTATGAATAAATTTGGACTCTACATACTAATTTTATCTACCATTCCATATCAAGGCCAAACCATCATAGGATACGATTGCGGAGCGCGATCATTAAACATCACCACCGTTTCTTTGCTTGAGGTAGAAGAATGCGATATACCTCCTGGAAAAATTAATAGCACTCAGATCCATGTACAATTATTACAATTAAACCAATTCGAGGAAGTACATGTGATACAATGCAAGATACAACTACAACGTCATATCTTTCACTGTGGAATGCATTCCCATAATTCGGCTGTTAAAGATGGAATACACGAATATTTGGTCGAGGTTAGCCAAAAACGCTGTTCAGACTTGTTTAATAGCGGTACATTATATTTCGATGAAATACGTATATTACGCGATATTAAAGTTAATCAAACCGTAATCCGACCATTAACGCTAGCTGGTAGTCTAAAAACCGATGGTAGTTGCAACGGCGGTGTATATTCTGATGCGTATGGTACCTGGGAGAATGTTGTAGTTCAAGGTTTAGTGAAAATAACCGTGCAAGATTACACTGCACCAGTTGACTTAAATAATGATCAAGTAAGACTACGCTCAGGTATCAAATGTACATTAACCGAAGAAACTTGTATAGACCCGGAAGGAGGTAATACCTTCTGGAAAACAATACCACGAGACATATGCAAATTCAATCATTACGGGATATTATATGAAGGCATAGCCAACAAAATAATAGACGAGCACCAAAACCGCATATACTCCTTGATAACAGAAGATATTACCTTCGCGTTAATGGCAAAAGGGAAAAGACAAATCTGTGGGTATGAAATTGTTCAAACCGAACACCCAAAATTATTCATTTTTGAAACCACTAGAGGAGTCTCATCCTTTGTTGTAGCAAAGAAATTATCATTAAGTAATTTAGACATATTCGCATATGTTAATTCTAAGTTTGTATTTGTCGAACGTTACATAAAAAATCAAATAAATAGTTTGTACAGAGATGTAGTTGTACAGCGTTGTAGGCAAGAACGTGAGATTTTAAAAAATGCTTTAGCAATAGCCACGTATTCACCTGATCAATTCGCGTACAATTTAATGAAAGGACCTGGATATATGGCGGTAACGGCTGGCGAAGTAGTTCATGTCGTCAAATGTATCCCAGTAGATGTAAAGATTTCACCGGGGACCGAATGCTATGAAGAATTAAAAGTGGTCCATAACAATGTCACCAAATTTATGACACCCAAAACACATATACTCAAGACTCAAGGAACAATATTGGATTGTAACGCTTTACTGTCCACTCACTTTTATGTCAACGAAAACTGGTACAAGTTCATGCCACGTCCTGTAGACGCCAGAACACCTGAAATCCTGAAGCCTTTTTCCCAGATGACATGGAAATATCAAGATATTCCCACTCTTACTACAAGTGGTATTTATACTGAACAAGATCTGCAGGATCTTCTAAATCGAATCATGTACCCTCTTGAACAATCAGCTGTCATCAACGATGTTGCTCGAGAAATCAAAGGACATGCAATAAGAGATCAAGAAGGAATAATTAATAAATTGCTCAACGAGGACACTTTAGAACGCTTAGTTCTTACTACTTGGAATCGAATGTGGGGCAAATTCATGACGTTTGGAACGTTCAGCGCAGGAGTGATAGCTATCCTTTTTATCATTCAAATAATTAAAAAGGTGATAGAAATCTTCATCAACGGTATGGCATTACATAGCATTTATGGGTGGTCTTACCAACTTTTTGGAGCCATATGGAACAGCCTCACAACTTTCCTTATCCACCTAGGCCATTCAATGCAAAAAGAAAATGAAAAACCCCAGGAAGAAACAAGTAGAGTTCCCATACCAATGCAAATGCCCCATTATATACCGATTAAGACGCAAGAAGCAGATGCCAATGTACCAAAAGAAAATCCAGTGTCCTCAATCCAATCTAACAATAGTTTCTTTTCCCGACAATGAATGTTAATAAATCTTGGTTACCATGCTCCGCAACTACATCTTAATAAACGATTACTTTGCCTCACTGCGCTCCTTAAGCAACCGTTTTAGTGTGGGGGTGTGACGGCGGACCATTTTTTTTTCTTAAAATTTTAATATTTCTGTATAGCATTTAAGACAAGCGGAGAAACGAGAACAGTCGCTCAAAAGCGAGGGGGACCGAAACAAGTTATTAGAATTTTTCTCCGAAAAACAATAAAACCGCGACTGCATCCGAGCCAGCGTTCTCAAACGCATGCAAAGAGCGTGTAGCCCCTTGTATGTGTTTAACACGTGTCAACATGTCGATGAGAGGAGAGAGTCATAAAACTGCGACTAACATCCTGTAAGCCACTTTTCCAACGGATTTTTCCTCCTTTTAGAATGCTCAAAAATTTACCATTGAAATGAAATAAAATTAAAATTATCTAAATACAATTGTTTCATTATCGCAATACATCCCGGATAATTATGACTTCTCAAACCTCTCATCGAGTTCTCATTTCAAAGCTAGGATTAGTTAGAAAATAAGAAAAACAGAGAAAAATCCAAAAAAAAATTATTATATACGCGCACTATATTGTTAAACGGATTTTTATTGTAAGAAATTAGGAGATAATCGCCTTGTTAAGTTACATAAGTTTTGTATTAATACTCCGATTAAAACTGAAATAGAATTGTATGATTAGTGAAAAATTTAATACAATATTGTTCCTAGCACTAAGTAGCTTGTAAGTTATCGAGTTTACAAAAAAGAATAATTTTTAAGTTATTGTAAATCCGCTTATTGGATAAATCTTAGTTGAGAATGGTACTCGAGGAGCCATCTCACGAGCCAAGGCCTGTACCTCTGCGTTCGCTCCTCCGATTTTCTCCACGCCCCCGCTCCAATCAGGGCCCGAAAAATCAGTGAAGAAAATGAGAAGAGACAAATGGGCCAATGAAAGCATCATCGCTTACTCCACTCCTCCCAAAGCTAAGACGCTAAGAGAGGGACTTACCACCCAGCCACCCCCAGTGTATAAAAGAGATGTACGAGCTTCGAGCGACAGTCGTGGAAAAAAAAATCAAGAGAAGAAAATTCAACATTGTGCTATCAGTGAAGAAGCAGAGAGCCAAGCAGCCAAATAACAGAATAAATCTGGAATTGAACAAGGAGAAGACATCCAACACCAAACTCAACAAAACTTCTTAATAAAAAAAAAGACAGTAAGCGAATAAGAAAAATCCTTTATTTCTATACTTTCCTCTCTCTTTTCTCTAGCGAAGTAATAGCTCGTGTTTCCCCTTTTTTTTTATATTAGCTGGAGACTACTTTTGATAGGCTCCAGGTAATAATATTATTAGAAAATCCGGGTACTACTATTGATAGGACCCGTGGTGCTTCTAGCTCAAAGATTACGACTTTCGATCGGAATCTGAGAGCGGAAGTATAGGCTCTGTGGCACTTCCCCCCTCGATTTAGACAATTTCTTGACGAATGATCCACGCCAGTTTAGGCGAGAAATCGCAGTTCTGGCGACAACGAATCCTGAGACTGCGCTAAGCCTCAGCCGCACCTGAGCTGTGTCGTTGCCACGACGTCACAATACATTGATTCAAATTTGAAACTTAATTGTAATAATGAATGTTCTATTAGAACAATAACATATACTTTGAAATAATAACTGTATTTCCTTTGATTCATTAAATTTATCAATGTTGAAGTATATTAGCCAAAGTCTGAGTTGATTCAACGCTCATATCAGTTAACTCAATAAATGACTCTTATTTGATTCCAAAAACGACTCTCAGATAATTTAACGAACGATTATTCATTAAATTAACATAATTACTTACTGAAATAAACAAATGGTCGATCGCAAAAATATAATTATTCTATTGAAACAATCAAAGTTTTTATAAAAATATGTACTCCTACGTCTACTATGTAATAAAATTGATAAGATTCTTATTATATCTTGTTAATATTCTGATTGGCGGTTGTATGCTTGCTTGTGTCAGTGTACAGCCTAAACGTACGACCAAGTCACATGCTATACGACCGGGCGCCAGGCTGAGTTTAACGCATGCGCACATATCTAAATTTTCATAACAGCCTGTCCTCGAAACGAGTCACCGCCGATCTCTCGATACCTAATATCGGTGAAATGTTGTGGAATGCAGTGCAATGACAGTGATATCTAATGTGCGGTTACATATTTATTCTATAACAAAAGAGAAAATTAATTCGAGCAAACAATAGACATTCTTGGAACACGCGGTAGCATATGTACTTTATTGTTTACATTCTCGACCTTTCTTGTACCGGCATTTGTTATATATAAGTCAAAATGACATCTACACTGTCGGATATACTACAAGCAATAGGATTCAGTGAACTAATAGGCAAATTTGAGAGTAAGTGATATATTTATACAAGTATATACGTGACTTTTTCAACTTATTTTTTTTTGTTACGTTTAATCAGATCACGAAGCAGTTGACAATGTTGAGACTTTACTAAACGATTTTGACATAATCAAAGAAATCGTCCCGAAAGAAAATTTGAACCAATTTGTAGAGCAAATTGAAAATTTTTTTGGTCGTCAAATTTATGTGAGTAAAAGATTAAGAATCTACTATTGAATTCCTACTATAAATAAATTTGTGTATCGAATGATATTCCATAACCTCAAAAACAATATGACGTACATGTTGCCGTGTTATAAATATATTCATTTCAGATATTGAATTTTGTGATAATGTAATATATTAGTGTCATATTTTTGTAGAAAGGAGAAGACGCTTATGAAAATGAAGAGGCAAGTGCTGAACGTAATACTTTCTCAGAAGATCAAGAAGAATCTGAAGAAAACATTGACATAAATAATATTCGCCGAACAAGAAATGAAAATAATACAATCTTTCCCATTGATAATGTTGATATCAAGAAAATATTAGAAAGGAGTTTTGAAGGTAGACAAGTTCTGTCATGGCAGAAACATAAAAGTTTCTTAACACCCGGGCAAAGGAAAAGGCTTGTGCATCTTGTCATCGCTGGTATTATGAGTAATTGCAATAGGTAAATAAGCATTAATATTACGTTTGTGAGTTGAAAAATAAAAGTAACTTACGAAAAACTGTTCATTTTAGACCTTTAGATGGCCGTGATTTTAAAGTCATTAGCAATAAAATAGTAAACCTGTTTCCAAAAGAATGTGTATGGGTTTATTATGAACCAGGCACATCAAAGAAAAAGTCTCCGACAGGAAAGAAAAAGCCAGCTAAAAGGAAACTGTTGAACAAGTACAACAATCTAAGGAAAATTCAGATTTATTTAGATGAACCTAATCAAGGCGTGACACAACAAGCAGAGCAAAATTTTCATTTTGACGTAACCCAAGAAATAAAAAACAGTATTGATTGGTTAAAAAGTGCAGAGGAACCTTGGGAGGAAGTTTTACATCATTGGAAAATAACTGCTGAGTATAGGCATAATCTGATAGAAAATGAACTTCGAAATAAAATATCAAATATATATGAGGAATGGCCAGTACTAACAACTCCAAAAGGATATCAATTGATTGTGGAAGACTTTTGTTTCGCTAAGTTAACCAAAGACTCTGATTGCATCAAAAATTTCAAAGACTGTTACATCAGCTCTTGATGCACATCCTTTGCCAAAAGATGAGCATTGTAATTTGTTAGTAAACTTGCTAGAGAAAAAAGAAAATTTGAAAGAAGGTATTTTATAATAGATTTTTCTTTTTGTTTCATTACAATTAGAATTTTTTTTATTTTGTTTATTGTCTTTTTATCCAAGATATATTTCTCAACTGAATTGTTTATACAATAATAAATCATGTGATTCATTTTCTTTTATTTTATAAAATTCTTACATTGTAACAGTATACATTTTTTTTCATTATCAGATAATGGGATTTTAATTCGTTTGATGTTTTTGTGCATTTTATTGCCATCAACTGCGAGAATTCCAATAGGAGGGAGAAAAAGGTGAAAGCCATCAGCTGTTGAATCTTTGGAAGGCATTGTTACACGAACGAAGGTTATATTTTTATATTACTTCATGTTTTCTAATTTCATATGTGAGATACTTTATTACAACTTAAAAAATTGATCACTTTTAATTATAATCTTGTACAGCAGAGCTGATTTTGAATACTATTTTTTAATTTAATGGTGTTTATTATATTTCACAGATTCATGCTGACATAGAACAAGTCAAAATAGACCGGCGTCAGAATGCAAGAAGTAAGAATTTGACAGTCCAACCTTATATAATTGTGGTAGAAGAAGATGATTATCAGGTGAATTCAGTATATTTATGTATAGACGACACATTGTACGAAATTCCGTCATTGTTAGAAGCTGTAGATGTTTGCTTTAAAGCTTTCCATGTATACAATGCTTGTTATACAATCCAAAGTGAACACATTTGGTTAATGTTACAGTTAGGGCTGTATAAATTTCGTACGAAATGGGATTCGTCGTTTATTAGTCTTAATGAACTACTGAATGATATGGGATGCCTCTTACCCCTTTGAGTTGAAAGTCGAATATTTTAACTTTTTATATTTATTTGTAATAAGCCTTTATGTTAATCAAACAATATTCAATATGGAAACATTTTCATGTCCATTATGCACTGATACTTTTACCAATTTAAAATATATTACATTACATTTAAAGCTGAGGCATTTAGGCGATTGCCACAGATTGTAATGTAGAGATATTAATTGCAAAAGAAGTTTTAGTAATATCAGTTCTTTCAGTAAACATTTCCAATCACATACAAATCGATCTCAAAAGTTCGCAGATAAACAGCCGTTAGCAAATGTCCAACAATGCAAAAGTGGAAAAAAAGAAATTGATAGTGTAAGTTCAGAAAGTGACATACCAGTTGAATTTTCAAACTTAATAAGTACAAACACTTTTAATCCTAGAACTGAATGCGATGAACCACTCGTATTTATAGAAAATCAAAAAGTTACTTATGAAAAAAATCTATGTCATATAGTTGATATTTTTATTAGTTATTTATACAGTATTGTATTTTTGCCTATGAAAACTATACTATCTATCATACTGGCATTTCAAAGATTTTATAATTTGTTAACAAATTATTAATTTTAAGCAAACAAAAGTGCGAAGATGAAAAAATCTTAGAAGTTTTGAATATTATGCGAGATATATTTTGCAATTATAATACTTCTTATAAAACGTTAAAAATGTTAAAAAAATGTCATTATATAGAACCTAATGTTGTACACGTTGCGACTATCTTCCATTTTAAAAGAGTTTCGAGATTAAAAAAAAAATATACACAAATGAAACTTAAGGTTATTATGATACCGATAAAAGAAGTGTTTAAAAAGTACCTTGAGTTACCAAATGTATTTTCTGTGATAATAGATTATATTAAGAAAATGGAAGAATGTGAATGCCTATGTTCTGTTTATAAAAGTGAAAAATGGAATGAGATTAAACAAAAATACGTTGGGAAAATAGTAATACCTTTTAGCGTTTATGGAGACGACTTTGAAGTCAACAATCCTCTAGGATCTCATAGCGGTGTAAATAAGGAGCATGCATTGTATTGTTGTATTGTCGGATTGACACCTGAATATTCAAGTTTACTTGAAAATATTTTTTTATTTCAAATGTATAAATCTTCATATAAAAAAATGACAAATATGTCAAAACTTTACAATCCAGTAATGCAACAAATATGTGATTTACAAGAAAATGGAATTGATATAACAGTTAAAGGGCAAGCCTACAAGGTTTATTTATGTTTATTTAATTTTTCTGGCGATAACTTAGAACTGCATAATGTTCTTGGATCCCACGAAAGCTTCACCAGTAGACATCCTTGCAGACTCTGTTATATGAGGAAAGAAGAATGTCAAACTGCGACGAAAGAAAATGTAAAAAAAATGCGTTCCACTGAAAAACATAATGATGATGTTGCATCAAAGTAAAACGGAGTTAAGCAGAAGTCTATATTTGAAAAACTACCTGGATTTAATATTTTTCAAAATGTTTCTTTCGACCAAATGCACGATCTGTTAGAAGGGATTTGCAGATACGAAATAGCGACTATACTGTACCATTTAATATTCATCGAAAAACAGTTTGCATACACACAATTGAAACAAAGAATGGAAAATTTCGATTATCATAGTAAAATGAAAAAAACGTGACACCAATTATCAAGTTAGAACATATTAAAAATCAAATGTTAGTAATGAGTGCTTCAGAAATGAACTTTTTATTAAACAATCTAAGTTTATCTGTCGGCGATCTTGTACCTAATAATAGCAAAGCATGGAACTTGTACGTATCTTTACATAAATTGGTTTTTTTAGTTATGATGCTCTCATTCATTGCAGATAAAATTAATCACTTAGAAAATCACATTGAAAAACATCTTCAGAGTTACATAAATCTAACGAAAAAGCCATTAAAACCAAAACATCACCATTTGCTTCATTACATCAGAATGCTTAAAATATTAGGCCCTTTTCGCTTATTTTCGTGCATTAGGTTCGAAGGGAAACACGCTGATTTGAAAAAAATAGCAAAGTCTATAACATCAAGAGTAAATATATCGCTTTCGTTAGCGAAAAGGCATCAATTGAAACTTAATTATAGATTTCTTACTAGTCGTGGGTTTCATGATAGATTGGAATGCGGCAAAACTATAATGCAAAATGTGACTTTATTAACGGAATATCAAAAGTTCAGACATGTTATCACAGTTGATATTAAAAATAATTACCTTCCACTTTCTTGGATATCACATTTTGGAATCACGTATGCTCCTAATCTGATTATTATTAGAAAAATAGAAGAATTTTCTATTTATTTTGCAGAAATAATACATGTATTATTAAATAATTATTCTAAAGATGTTATTTTTTTATGCAAAAATTTAAAAACTATTGGCTATTCAAATCATTTTTGCGCTTATCAAGTGGAATGTACGGAAGAATGGTTGTTGCTTCCCCTCAAAGAGTTAGTAAATAAACATTACTGCTACAATTTTTTTAAGTTAGCGAATAACAAAATGTATATTTCCTATACCATTGAATAAATAAAATAACTGACTTCATATCAATTATAGTTTTTCTTCTAATTTATTAATAAGTTCATCATACTTTAAAAATGAAATGAATGCAAGTCCTACATACTTACTGAACGTTCTCCTATAGACCGATAGAGGGACTGTACTTTCTTCAAGTGGCTGACAAACATGACGCTAAGTATATAAGACCGACGAAGTTTTTGATTTTTAAAAATGTATGTGCGAATGCTTTATCTGCGATGCGTGCGATTGATTGTACCGAGCGAGCGATATCATGTATAGATGTATATATATATATATATATATATATATATATATTTTAAATATGCGAATATCCTTCGATTACCGACGTTGTAAATTGGCGTCTCATTGAATTTCATAAAATGTATAGCGTTTCGGGGTACATGGGAGATAAAAACTTCATCAGTCAAGAAATATCTACGTTAAATAACATATTTTTTCATATATTTCTTTTGAGAAAATTCGATCATATGGTTGGGTTGAATACATTTTAGTAGTTGGATTAAAACATCTATTTGCATTGATTCAATATCATATTCCGGCATTCCAATTTCTTTCAGTTTATAGTTTCAATACATAGAGATGGATGTTCATTTAACCATTCTCTGGTCGATTAAATCGAACTAACCTCTGGTTTATTAAATCGACGTAAAAAACCTCATTGTCTATATTGGTGAACCAGGTATCATTGTTTCAACTAACGTTTTTTCTCCGTGCACATATGGACTAAACGGAAACAATTAGGCATAAAACTCAGAGAGCTGTATTAGTTGATAGGCAAAAAATCACAACTCACGTTAGAAAACAAAATTCTAGTATACAAAAGTATAATAAAACCAGTTTGGACATACGGAATACAACTCTGGGGATCAACAGCAAAATCAACATCGACATAATTGAACGATTTCAATCTAAAACGCTGAGAATCCTGGTAAATGCGCCATGGTTCGTCACAAATGAGAATATAAGAAAGGATCTAGATATGAAATCAGTTAGCAAAGAAATTCACTCATTTCACACAAAATACACAGAAAGGCTCAAAAAACACCCAAATATACTAGCAACAGACATACTGAAGAAAAAAATAATAAACACAAGACTAAGGAAACATAACATACTCTAATCAACTGGGACAACGCCCTTATCAAGAAAAACAAAACTTTGTTTTAAAACTTTTGTTAATGCTATCTGTAATGTAAACCATGAAAAATTTCAACCGATGGGTTGAAATTCACAAGCTATGTACACACTAAAAGAATTACTGAATGTCTAAAGACAGATTGTAATTTTCAATAAATAATTTAAAAAAAAAAAATCCAAGCTCACGGTGCTAACTAATGAAGTACGGCAACATCGCAAACACTATATAGATATATTTACCGTAGCCGGTTGAAATTGAATTAATTTTCAAATTATTTAGACGAAACTTATTCAACATTATGATTTTTTTTATTAATTTAAGTTGAATTGAAAATACATTAATGGAATAAATATTTTATTGAAAACGCTTTATTGTCGTTTCAAATAACCAATACAACTGGAGGTTAGGATAGGTACACGCAGCTGTTCCAACCGCCTCGTGTCGTGTCTCTCGCCTGCTCTGTGCACGCATGCACAGTGCAGACAACTTAAGAAAAATAAATTTCGAAGTGTGCTATGTTGCCAGATCGTTACCTCCAATTCGTATTTTCATAATTCAAATAAAAACATAAAAATTAACGACTAACGCATATTAGGAGTAGATACTTGTGATGAATGTTCAATTCTCATCATTTTTACCAGTTCATACTCATCTAAGTACAATAATACAGAACATTGAATTCAGTTACCTACAGTTTGCGCCACTGATTTCATCCTATGTTGAAGCATAGGCACTTTCCCCTTACCCCAACCCCCCTGGTGACTGTCCCGAACCTCCTTAAATAGTAACACAGTAGAAAATTATAAGTGCTAGAAATCTTGTGCCGAGTAGTCGAAAATATCCCAAAATTCAGTGACACAAACGAACATTATTAATAATTTATATTTAAATGAAGATTTACAATCTAACATACATTATTCACATAAACACATCACATACTGTATAATTAAAAATATTAAGAAACCAATCGAATGCTTGCTGTTTGCTTACGATCTAACTATTTACTGTTCATCTATCTATCACAACCAAAATTATTCAAAACTTACTGGATAACCTCCAAATTTGAACAAATACCTCAGGATTAATCTTTTCCGGCACAAAAAAAGAATTTTGTTCTCTGTTCTGTTCTCTGGAACAAGTCGGATGACATCAGACACAAAATTAACTCTGAAAGGAAAACCAATCAACGAAACAAATAAAATAAAAATTCTAGGCTGTATCTTCGATACAAAATTAACTTGGAAGTATCAACTCCAAAACCTAAAAGTACAAACTAATCAAAAACTCACCCTTCTAAGAATTCTTACAGACAAAAATCGGAAAGC
Source organism: Phymastichus coffea (assembly GCF_024137745.1). Lineage (NCBI taxonomy): Eukaryota > Metazoa > Arthropoda > Insecta > Hymenoptera > Eulophidae > Phymastichus > Phymastichus coffea. Next base: position 2,634,445 of record NW_026706827.1, read on the forward strand.
AAATAAAAAGATATTATTAAATATGTATAAAGCTATTGTCCTATCAAAATTGGACTACGGAAGTATTTTTTACGACTCTTCAACTACAGCACAAATGCTCAACCCCATTCACAATCTCGGACTAAAAATAGCATTGGGTGCTTTCCATACAAGTCTCACAAACAGCATTTTAGCAGAGACAAATCTTACGTCGCTTAATTTTCGCAGAAAATCCCTAATATGTTAGTTTATCTATAAACTTTCGACAAACCCCGAAAACCCAGCCTGAAATAAAACTTTTACTGATGAAACCGACTGAAGTACCTTAAACAAGAGATATCCAAAACCATTGGCCAAACGACTGGAACATATACTACTTGAGATACATGTAAAATTTCCCGAAATTTTGTCAAACTCTACCAGTTAGCCCATCGGAAATTACTATGATCTCAACATTACTTGATATTATGCAAGAGTCAACGCTTGATTTTGAGAGTACAATAACCCTTTATATTGACAGCGCAAAAAAACCATACAACCGCAGAAACGGCGATAGTTTGAATTTTACAAACTGAATATAGATTGCTCTCCACAAATCATATACAGAAGCAAAAAGTATCGTTCTACTTGCAGCCCTTGATTTGATCAGTGCAGAAAATTACGCCAGCGCTAACATTTTTATTAATGCAGACCAATTGTTAGAAAAGATAAGTGTGCCCTATTCGAAAAATCAGCTCATATAAATCATCCAATGCAAGATCATCAACCTATTAAATAACAAAATAAACATAACACTGTGCTTTGACAATACAAATTCTCCCAATAAAACGAGAGCACTTACGCTCGCATTTTAATCTGCACAAAATAAATCTACAATAAATGAGTTCCCTTTTCTGATAAAAAATGCACGAAATATTTTAGAGAAAAAAATCTATCAACATTGGCAAACTCATTGGCGCAATTCTAAAGGTCGTTCCTGTATTCAATTAGAAATGAAATTTTCTATAAAGTCCAAGACTACATGCTATCTTGCAAAGAATAAAAAGTGCTGTCGCGACTTAGAATGGTTCACACACTATTGACTCATAAGCACATCCTAGAGAAAAACGAGCGGAATGAGTGCACTTCTTGTAACTTAAGATTAATAGTCACACACATACTAGATGACTGTCCTACGTTTGAAAGGGAAAGAACAAAACTCAAGCTTCTCGAAGACATCATGATTATGCTCAATTACTCCACAATGTTTCTGCAAGTGATACAATTTTTAAAAGACATTAAGCTTATCAACAAAATTTAATACACTGTGATTATAATTGTAAATCTGTTATTTTTCAAAACTTTTGTTAAACTTTCTCACAAAACTCATCCAATATTTTTCAATGAACAATCTGCACTATTTCTGTGTTCTTTATTAATCTGTAACCTAATATGTAATCGGTTATACTATTTCTTTTGTTTAGTCGCTAATGGCCTGGTTGTCGATACGACTCTAAATAAAGCAATAAAAAAACATCACATACTACACCATATAATATCATAAACGAATGGATGGGTGATAAAATGGATAAATTTAAAAAATCGCACAAGCAAAGAGTTTTAACAATAAGTGAAAATCAACAAAGATCAAGTAAACACCGAGATTCTAATAATTGTAATTATGAATTTCAAGGAGTTTAGCTATATTATTCAACACTTTTATCGATCCACTTAACGGTCTATAGATAAAAATATTTATATGCTAAAAAAGACAGCAACGAGTGAAAAAATGCATAGCACGTACATCATCTTAAGAAATTCGTCGGAGTTACAGAGAAAGACAACCGAAAGAAGAAAGAGACAACAACATTATTAAAGCGCTCACGCGGCCGCTCTCGCAAAGACCAAGAATCCCAGTTTAAAGGTAGCTACACTAATGCACTGAAGAGGATAAGACACGCAGTCGTCATTCGAAACAAACAAAAGTTACAATACCAAGAGAAAGTACAGAAATAAAACGAAAACGTAATAGATCAGGCTGAGTAATTTCTACTATTTGCTTTAGGTGATCTTAATGTTAAATACTATAAATAAATAAGATCACCTCACAGCTCCCATTAATTTCTTTCAATTTACTTTAACAAACTGCGTATCAAAGACTACAACATTTTAAGGAGTAACATAAATACTTCATTCGTCACTTGCTTACGGAAAGCTTACGTAATTAGGAAGATACATTCGATAAGCATAAATGAAGAATATTGAAGTGAAATTCTACATTTCTTGCTTTGCTCAGTTGTTAACATGAGACGGTGCGTACTTTGCCTACTGCACTCGTTAATAACATAATGTACTATTATAACCCAAAACTAAATGGGAATTAACTGACTGAGCTTTTTCTTTGATAGTCGATAATTTTGGCGATCAGAAAATAAATTTATTTGTCTCAAGTCTAACACTAAATGTCATAAGCTCGTTTCATAATTTAAAGATCCAGAAACAATATCAGTCGATGCATTGATTCTATCGTGGAGTAATTTAAAATTTTATAAATTTACATATTTTCACTAGTGTTCTAAGTTCTTAGAAAAATATTAAATGATAAAGCTAGGGTGTTGTCGTTGTAACTTATTGGTCTACTTAAGCAAGGTTTCCTATCTACAAAGCATAACCTGTTTACATTTTTTTGCAGTTCGATGTATCTTTTGTCTTGAAAACTTACTCTTGTAATAGCAGTGTTATAACCAAATCGAATATGAGAAAATGAACTTCTTTAACAAAATTCCCTCTGAGAAGAAAAAAACTCTGTCAAATTTTTTTTAATTCATTCAGTACCCATAATGTTTATCGTGTAGTAATCTCTTCGATTATAAAAAACTAACCTATAGAAGATTCAAATGTTCATAGATTTTTTTAAGGGTGTGTCAAAAGAAAAACTAAAAATGACTAAATATTTCCGTACGGAAGATTTTCAAGTAGTATTAAATTGCTTATTAACCCATTAACGCCGAAAAAGCCAAAAATCTTAACTTTACTTTGCGTTTATTTTTGAAGTACTTAAACGTCAAGAATATGTCTAAAAATGACTTACTTTATGTTTTTGGGGTCGCTCTACAAGATTCTAAAGTCAAAATAATGATTCGATTTCAAGAAAAAAAAATATGGTGACTTTTTTCGAAAAAAGCGTTGATAAATTCGTCGAGAAAAATTTAAAAAACAAATTTTCTATCAAAATAGCATGCTTTTATTCAACAAAAATGAGCACAAGTTTGCACAAACATTTCAAACTTTCGAAACATGATCTATAAAAATTAAAAATTTCAAAATGTACGTCTCAAAATGGCGGCGAAGTAGACATTTTTTTTAATTTCAGAAGCGTTTTTCTCGAAAACTAAAGACTTTCGCAAAAAATTTCTAGGAACAAAAAAGTCTTAAAATTGGCCAAGAAATACTCTCAAATTTTTTAAGATTTTTAGCTTTTTCGACATAAATGGGTTACAACGTTTTCAAATGAAAAATTAACATTGGACAAATTGATGATAAAAATTAATGATAAAAAAAAATGTATCCTAAAAAAACATCTACTCACATGCATACTTAACTTTTCATTGATACATCTTTCTTTTCGGAACAATTAAATATATGTCTAACCGCGGTCTTCGGCGAATACAAGATAACCGAGAAACTCTGGTCCAAAGGTGACAATAACCTTTTAATAGAAAAAAGTTCAATTTTACTGCTTTCATCGACTTTATTATAAGATGGATCAAGAAAACATTGTCCGAAAGTGGTATCGACATGAATATTTTTACTGTGCATACATACGACACGTCTATATGTCTACTATAGCAAAAAAAGGAGTGAATGCCAAAACTTTTTAGAAAGTAGCAATTTAAACTAAGACGTTGTCATAATTTGCTCGGTTTTATAACAGGCCTCTAGTTAGTGATGAATGTTTATATTCAGATGTAATTGCACAGACTAATATAATCCATCATCAAGGTATTATTTATATTATGTTATATTATTTATATATATTATTTATATTTAGTCATTCTTTTAATACTTGTTGGTCTTCTCCAAGTCTATTTAATATTGTATTGATTCTCAGATGCTAATGCTATTATTATATATACGTTTAATGAGAAAAAAGCTTATGTTATGAGAGTAGTGGCTATTAAATTACGTACTTTAAACTTCTGTATATTGATCGAGGCAGTAAAGAACAATTTAATGAGTAAACTTACCTGTAACTGATAGTCAATCATAATTATACTCTCTGCCTCTTTCGAAATATTAATTATTGATTAGCTTTTTTCTATTATTGCAACACAATTTAACCTTATGTATTTTTAAATTGTGCTCAAAACGCGTGATGACCTAGTGGTACTATACTTATTTAACCTACCTATTGATATGTTTCGGATAAGGCAGATTGTACAATTATGATTGAGTATACACGCGCGCGCGCGTGATATATATATATATACATATATATATACACACACACACACACACACACACACACACACACACACACACACACACACACACACATATATATATATATCTTAGATATGCATGTGTAAAATGTATCTTACATCATTATCATATGTGACGATTGCGAACAATGTGAACATGAAAAAAATCACTTGATGGACCTCAAGTAACATAATAGATTCAAACAGAATAATTAATCATGCAAAATGATTGAGGCAGCTAAATTTGGAGGTTAGTATAAGTACACAAAATTGCTAGTTTATGTCAGTAACAAAAAAAAAGAAGATATTTTTAAAAGGTGCAAATGTAACGCTATTTTTAATGAACATGAAATTTACAAAATTTGTAGTAATGTTCATTTACAATAATAATGTTTTTTATTAACGTATAAAATTATTAATATGGACATAGTTATCCAACAAATAAATTGTTTTAATGAATTATATTTAATAATTTCACAGAATATTAAAATTTTTAAACAGTAAAATTAATTACGATAATAGAATAATTTATTTCTTAACTAAATGTTTAATATTGATCAGAAAACATTGATTATTTTAATGATCTCAATCATTTAAACATGGATAACATTTTTGTTCATTCACACATGCAACACCAATAATGGATATTTAACCCAAATGCTAGAACTACAGAACCTATGCTATATTTACGATGACAGAACTACTTTGGCATAAACGCTGATATTTCGGCACTAACAATAAATCATTAAGAGAAATCTACCATTCTCCATCTTCAACATTGAGCAAGTTCCAGCTTTTAATACTTATGCTAGATATTCATCATCAGCATTAAAGGGGAGAGGGTTTCTCTAAAACGGATGTTTGGTCCAGGAAATTCGACAAAATTCTTACAGTGTCTGCTAACAATAAGAAATCGATTCCACCGTAAACGGATCCCCCTTCCCCCTCCTAATCACCCTGAACACTTCTTAAAAGAAAAGACTTCTCTGCTTCTATGTAGTGTTTTTGAGAGGAAATCCAATAAAAAAATCCAGAAAGATACATACTACTGTGAGCAAAACATAGTAAGACTTTTGAATTTAAATTTCGCGTGGAAACTTATTCGTCGAAATATTTTTTTTTAGATTGGTATGACTGTCAGTCACATCTGTCCCAAATGTCACATCAAAATAATCATTAGTGTTTAGTATACGCTTGTCTTTCTGAAATACAAGTACATTAGACGATTTTTACAATGAGTGAAATTATTTAACAAAGAAGTACCATTAAATTTTGTATGCAGAATCAAATTTCTGGTGCCAAAGCATTCAGAATGTTGCAAAAGACCTTTGGTGATAATTGTATGTCGCAAGTAAATGTTTTTAATTGGTACAAATTGTTTAAAGAGGGTTGAGAACGTGTTGACGACGAACCACGTTCAGAACGGCAATCGACAATCAACTGATGATCAACACATCAATAAAATCAAGCAATTTGTACTCAAGAATCGACGACTAACAGTCAGACACCGTATTGACATCGTTGGAATATCGAAAGGATCAGTAAAAACCATTTTAAAAGATCATTTAGGTATAAAAAAAGTGAAAGCACGATTGGTTCCAAAATCACTCAATTTTCTTGAAAAACAGCGTCGTTTTAATGTCTATGAAACAATGCTTTCCGACTACCAGGATGTCATAAAACGTATAATAACTGGCGATGAGTCTTGGATATATGCTTACAACTCGGAAACAGATGATCAGTCGGCCAAATATTGTGCTAAAGGTGAGCCGAAGCCGAAAAAACCACGTCAAAGCAAGACAAAAATCAAGGTCATATTGACAGTTTCTTTCGATTATCGAGGTGTAGTGCACTCCGAATTTCTTCCGATCGGCCAAACTGTCAACAAGAAATACTATTTAAGTGTTATGCGTCGTTTGTGCGAAATTATTCGTAAAAAGAAGCCGGAATTATAGGCCGACAACTCTTGGTTTTTGCATCACGATAATGCACCGTCGCATACTGCATTGATTCTTTGTGAGTTTTTTGCCAAAACTTCGATCAATATGGTTCCACAATCACCGTATTCGCCTGATTTAGCACCGTGTCACTTCTGGCTATTCAACAAACTCAAACGATTGCTATGGAGAAACTGGTTTGTGTCAATTAAAAACGATAAACGTGAATCGCTACGTACGTTGAAGGCTATTTGAGAAATTAACTTTAACAACTGTTCTTAAAAATTATGAACATAGTCTTACTATTTTTTGCCCACAGTAGTATACAGGGTGTCTAAAAAGTCTGGTAATACCCAAATAACTTTCCAGGAGATTTATTTTTAAAATATGTCAAGGTCACATTTGAAGTAATTTTCAACGAAGAATTCAACGGTAACCTTGGATTTGAACTTGAAGATGACCTTGACGATTTTTCAAGGTCAGGTCAATTTTTTTAAATGAAAAGAACCTTTTTTGACACCAGTAATCGAAAGAGCGGGAAATGTTAAGTTTAATACCATTGAGGTCAAAAATTTCCCGTTGACCTTGAAGGTCATTCAAAGCTCATTCAATTCTGAATCTCAGAAGAACTCAATGGATGGAAATAGACCAAAGCTTGCTTTAGTTGTTTTGTTTGATCGCAATTAGCAGTGACATCAAACTCGACCTTGTTTGTATCCTGCAAGGTCATTTCAAGGTCAAAGTTTTTTTCTAATGTCCTCCTCTCCTGATATCGGCAATTGAAAAATTAGAAGTTCCCATACTTTTACTTTTAGCGTTATCCAGGAATAACGGTGTGGAGGTAGTAATTTCTGGTCCCTTTGGGGTGCTTTGTTATCGTGAGTCTCCTTGCCTCTCACGTGATTCAATAAATATTTTCTTGCTCTATTTATCACAGATTCTCGAATTGCTCTCCATTTACTTCTTGCCAGTATTATAATCGATGGTAAAAAGCATCAACAGCATTCCTGACGATTTCAGCGGGAATAAGAGCTGATTCAACAACTATCCTTTGCCGTAATGCATCCAAATTTTGGGGTTTTATTTTATATACTCAATCTTTCAAATATTCCCAATAGATTAGTCAAGAAGCATCAGATTAGGTGATTTAGCTGGCCATTTAATGGTGCCTCTTCGTCCTGTCAAACGATTAATTAATACTGCATCTAAGTAAGCGCGAACAATTCCTGTGTAATGAGCTGCTGTATCATTCTATTGATAGCATGTGTCATTGAAGTATTCTCCAGTTATTCCTCTTATTGCAGGAACTATTTGATCCCGCAGCATAGCTTAATATTTTTGGGCATTCAAGTTACCATCAATAAAAATGGCCCTATAATTCGATTATTTAGTATTTCAACCTAGAAATTTAATTTTTGTGGATATTGTAATTTTGCTTGTTTTGCCTAATGAGGATTTTCAGATGTCCAGTATCTATAATTATGTCTATTCAAACTTGCGTCCAATTGAAATATAGCTTTATCTAAAAATATTATATTAGATAGAACGTTAGGATTTTAAACTATGCGAGCCATCATATCATCACAAAATTCACCACAACGATCAAAATAATCTTTGTTCAGCTGGTGTATCTGCGTTACTTTAAATGAATGGAAATTCGCTTTCTGTAGTATTTTATGAACAGATGATTAACTTATTTCGTGCTCTTGAGTGGCTCTACGAATGGAAGTATGTGCATCGGTAGTGAATGTTAACAAAACATCTAATGATTTCTCTTCACCAGTTACTGACCTTGGTCTGCTTGATCTAGGTAGATTACTAACAGTGCCGGTATTGTCAAACCTTCTGACAGTTTTTTGAACTGTTGAAAATAAAATTAAAGTTTTATCAGCCCTAAATGTTGCATTGAAAAGATCTGTCACAGCCCTATAAGATCGCATAACTCTCATCATGAGAAGCGTTATTCTTTCTCTATCAGTTAGTTTGTCCATTGCACTATTTTTTGCAGTAGACCGTATTCATAAACTAATCAGAATATGAAAATTCAGAAACAAGTAAAATATTATTTTGAATTGTAAACTATTGCATTGGAAAATTTTTTGACGAGCATACCAGAGCAGCTTGAAAGGGCAATAACCAGTAGTTGTTCCTGGGTAACGCTAAAAATAAAAGTATGGGAACTCCTGATTTTTCAATTGCAATTATCAGATGAGAAGGACATCAGAAAAAAAACCTTGACCTTGAAATGACCTTGCAGTATACAAACAAGGTCGAATTTGATGTCACCGCTAATTACGATCAAACAAAACAACTAAAGCAAGCTTTGGTTTATATTCATCAATCGAATTTTTTTAAGAGAACTCAGAATTGAATGACCTTTGAATGACCTTCAAGGTCAACGAGAAATTTTTTACCTCAATAGTTTTAAACGTAATATTTTCCACTCTTACGATTGCTAATGTCAAAAAAGGTGCTTTCCATTCAAAAAAATCGACCCGACCTTGAAAAAACCATCAAGATCATCTTCAAGGTCAAAACCAAAGTCACCGTTTAATTCCTTGTTGAAAATTACTTCAAAAGTGACATATTTTTAAAATAAATCACCTGGAAAGTTATTTGGGTATTTCCACACTTTTTGGACACATTGTATAGGTTTTTAAGGTCAGTGATTTCGAATCCGAAGTCCGTTGACCTTGAACATATCAGATTCAAGGTTATTTAAAGATCAATTTGCAAAAAATCTATACGATGTACAAGTTACTGTAGATGTGATAATCTACACTTTACGTCAGGCAGGAACAACAAAGTAGTCAAATAACAAAGATGTCTGCTCTCTTTAGGGTAATTATATTTAACGTTAGTCCCTTTGCCTCTCACTGGAGTGTTCATTTAACATGGGTCCTCTTTTTATTTATCCGTCACTCTTTTCTATTTCCTCTCGTTCCTCTTCTTCTACTTATTCCTCCTCCTCTTCTACATTTTCTCTATCCTCTTCTTGTTCTCTTTATTTCTTTTCAACTGAATCTTCAAAATCAGCTTCATCAACTAAAAAATCGGAATAATTTTTACTAAAGTTTTGATGGTTATTAAAATGTTTGTAATACCCTCAGTACCAGACATTATATATGCACAACAACCTACTACTCTAGCGCTATTTTTATACTGGAAATACCAACCTGTGATTGGAACGAAACTATTTATTTCATACTGAATTCAGAGTTAGTATTTTTTTGAAGTGATGTAACGGGACTGCATAAGAATTCTCAAAATATCTTCTTGTTCTTTATATGGGCTGGTTACACTAATTGTTATTCTTTGAAGGTCATCAATCGTTAAACGTGAAAAATCCATAAGTGAAATTGCTTCTATAGTTTCCTATATTACTTTTTTTTACTCCAACCATTATCTTTAACTTTTTTTGAAGTGTATTCCCTCTTTTACTCAATGCAAGCCTTCTTACAGCAATTATAGCGTCATTGTGGCAAGTCGCTGAAACACTTGGTGGTCTGAAAGAAAAAGACTCATTAAAGAACATTTTTTTCAGCTCTGCCGCAGTAAACATTTTATTGAATAAGCCTTAAGTTGACATAGAACTATTAAATAAATACCTTCGGATTTAGCATTGCTAAAAATTACATGTACATACACGCACACATACACACACACACGCGCGCGCGCGATTGTGTGTATGTGTGTGTGTGTGTGTTTAGGAAACCAAGCCTAATGCGTACAGGTACTTAGTTTACCTCTGCAGCGTTCCACATGGACGTAGTTCTTGAAGTAACAATAACAATAACAATATGTACACACACACATATAGCTGTAGGTGAATTTTGTGTTTGGAATTTTTCATCCAGTTTTTCATATTCTCACCTTCTAGTAACCTTGAATCTGAAATGTCCAAAGTCAACGGACTTCGGATTCGAAATCAGCGACCCCAAAAACCTATACATGTATATTTCTGGATTTTTTTTATTGGGTTTTCTCCCAAAAACACTACATAGAAGTAGTGAAGTCTTTTGTTTTTTAAGAGGTTCTTAGGGTGAACAGGGGAGGGGGGATTTATTTAGGGTGGAATCGATTTCTTATTTGTTAGCAGATACTGTATGAAATTTTTCGAATTTTTTGGTTCAAATCCAAATTGGGCCAAAAATCCTTATTGTTTTATTGTTAGAAACTCTCCCTCTTTCTAAGATAGTAAATCTGGAGATCTCAATTGAACATAGCATTAGACTGCATGCTTTGATGTTAGAACTCACACGCGCGAGTAGCGTAAGTGGCTTTCCACATCATTTTTAAGGATTATATCTAATGATCATTCGGCTATTTAAATTTTTTATGTATAGAGCCTCATCTATTTTTCGTATGCAGTCGAGACTGAGTTGAATATGAAAATAGATGACGAGTTTGAAGGAAAATACTCTAATAATAAAGTACGAAAGAAAAAAAGGAAACAGAAAGGTGATAATCCATACACTGTTAATTTTAGGCTAAATATCCCCAAAATGTAAACTCCTCGTTAGAAATTTTTTTTGTGTTTTTTCTTTGAAGATATTTTGGATTTATTCATCCAACAAACAAATAAGTATATACATGTAATACTGGTATTACTTGGATGAAATGAATGGCAGAAAAAGCTGTTTACTTCCTATCGAATGAGAATGATCCATCCGAAGTGACAACAGTAAATCGAAGATAGTAGTGGATGTTCGAAAATCATATTGTCTGTATTTTATTTGTTTAAATTCATTACAGATTTTGGTAATCCATTACGATTAGAACGTACATTTCCATAAACAAATATTTTGTGTCTTCTAATGAAATCTATAGATCAATGGTAGTGAAGAAGTTATGAGATTATACATAGTAATTTTTACCAAAAAGTTCACGCACCAAGTCCTTGATAACTCCTGCTTCTAACTCTTTCTAAGAACTGTTCGTTTTATCGGTATTAACTTGCAATTTACAGACGTAACTTGATTCGTCTATGCTAACCTAACATTTATGTTCTCATTTCATCAAGTTAGCTGGCAAGTATTACTTTAGATTACTTCGACCTTTGAATTTTATCATAAATTCATCGATAAATTGATATTGGCTTGGTTTCCAGTAGATTTTGAAAGTTTCTTAAAGTCTATCTAGTAATGGTTTCAACTTATACAATTTATCATAATTCCACTCACCTTTTTCAGTTCTGTGCTATTGTTTGAGGTATGTAATACATTACCCAATATGAATCCTACGTAAATAAAAGCATCAACGAACTTATGAATAATTTCTTCAATTTTAGGTCACTGTACTAATAATCAAGATATGAAGGCAATTATTTTATTTCCGTCAAAATATTGATTCCTAAAAATTCAATAATTCTTCTTTTCTCATCAATTACTTTTCCTTCGTTTTCTCGTGCATATACCTATTTGTTTGTTGAATGAATAAATCCAAAATATCTTAAGAAACAAGATACAAAGAAATATCTAATGGAGATTTTATATTTCGGGGGCATATGGTCCAAAATCAGCAGTCTTTAATTTATCTTCATCCGAATCATTATCACTTTCATTCACTTCAAACTCATCTTCTTTTTCCATATTCAACTTAGCCCGGTCTATATATGAATCAACAAGATCATCTACGAATTCCATATGGCTAAAAATATTAGTAATTTCTATTTTGTGTACAACAGATAGAAATAATTTATAAGTGTGTAAAAAATTCTCTGTTAGATGATACTATTCTTATTGTAATTTCGAGAACTCCATCCACATGGAACGCTACATTGGTACATTAAGTACCTGTACGCATTAGTTTTGGTTCCCTATAGTCATGAGTATGTAAGCTCACCTAACCCATTAATTTTTTTAATTCTGCAGGAAAGTGAAATCCAAATCATCAGAATCACGATAATGAATACATGAAACTTTCACTTTTGAAAATTTTCACATGCTCTAGATTCGAACCTATGATCTTTTGCACGGTTACCTGATCTCTTACCTACTAAGTTATTATGATTCCTATTTGCTACAAGATCGGTATAAACATATTTTAAGGATATTCGATTACTCACAAGATATTTTAGCGTATGGTTATAATCTGTAAAAATTTTTTTTGTAGTTCGTAAATTGTTGTTTCATCAGTCTCCAATAAATGATAATTTGAAAATGACTGGTGTTTTACAAAATCAAGATAATTTTTTTCAAGTTAATATATTCTTATAAATATTAATACGTACATTTTTTTCGAATTTTTAGTGTCAAAAAACATTTTATATTGATGAAGATTTTATAGTCTGATTTACAAAATTTGAATTGGATCGGTATAATAAGCAATATACGAAAATTATAAAATTTTAACAATACATGCACATGTATTCTATGTAAAATATAAACTAAAAGAGCTATTGAACGGTTTGTTACAGAGCTATACATAACATACATTATACTATTGGTAAGATAATTTGCAAAAACTTAAACACATTTTTTGTTTAAATTTGAATTCTTCATGCATGCAATTGTATCTAAATTTATGTAGGAAATTACGTCTTCCTTTCGTACAGAGTTGTACCATAAGTCGTATCAAAAGTTCTACAAATTTTTTTATAGATTAATGTACTGAAATCTGTACAAATATGTATGCATAATTTTATAATATCCTTATTTATACATACTTTAATGATGTACGATGTGTGTTCAAAAAATATCCGGAATTTTTAAATTTCGCGGGTCTGGAAAGTCCGATTGTCACAATTTTTTTTATTGTGTTGGTATACATGCCCCTGAAGTATGATAAAATTTTCAGCTATATTCACTGTTTACTTTATCTGCGGTAGTCGCTAAGGTTTGTCGTGTTTTTATGAGCTCGACGATTTTCGTTTTTTAAAAGAAATGGATCAAAGAATTTGTATTAAATTTTGCGTAAAAAATGAAATAAAGTGTAACAAAGTGTGTGAAATGTTACAAAAAGCCTATGGTGAGTCTATTATGAAAAAAACAAGTGTTTACGAGTGGTATAAGCGTTTCCAAGATGGCCGCGAAGACGTTGAAGATGACGAACGCTCCGGTTGACCCAGCACGTCAACAATCGATGAAAATGTGAAAAAAGTGGAAAAAATGGTTCTGAATGATCGCCGAATCACAATTAGAGAAGTTGCTGATGAAGTTGGCATATCAATTGGCTCATGTCATAGGCCAATTCCATCTCAGATCATGCAGAGCTCCCCACACACCTGTCACCAAGCTACTCCAAAGTATTTTTTTATTGTTCTAGGTCAAAAATAAGAGGACCCGTATTTTTCTTTTTTCTCTCAGATGCATAGTTCCGTCAATAATGCAATCGGAAAATGCACTGCTGAAAAGGGAAAATTGAGAAAATTTTTCCAATTAAATTTGGTTTCCTCAATATTTTTTTTATTTTTCGATACAATTAAATAATTTTTATGTCATCTATAGTAGAAACGAAGTTCTTCAAGTTTAATTTATCAAAAATATGAATGTATGCATTTTTCGGGAGAAAATGCATGTTTTCGAAAAAGTGCATCTTGGAGAAAAAATTGTGTATCTCAAAAAGGCCATAATTTTTTGCGCTCAAATTTTTTTTATATATTTTTAGTACCAATACCTTCAAATCCATTCGATCAAAATTTGCTGTTTTTTCGTTATATCGCTTAAAAAAATTAAAAAAAAAAGTTTTACATTTTCAAGTCAAACGCGATAAATACATTCAGGAATTCATGTTAGCGACTATGTAGGTTAATAACTGAACTACAATAACATGTAACTCAAAGAAAAAGCTCACTTTTATTCAATCATGTCTGCAAGAAATGTAAAATTACACGATCATTTTTTTCTGTTTGAGTTGATTACTTTTACAACTCTCTTCACTTTTTTAGATACAACTTTCACTTTCTTGCCCTTGTTTACATTTTCGTTTTTCTTCTTATGAGTACTTTTCTTTTTTTTTCATCTTTTTTCACTTCAATCCATGGATGCGCAGCCGTTCGAGCTATAAAACATTCGCTCCTCCCTTCCGAGACAACAGATTTCCACATGTGGCAACGTTGAATACCCTGATATTTCTGGCATTTGTGTCTTTGCTCCATTTGACTACTACGAAAATTGTTTATCTCTGCAGTTTCCATCAAAATCAGCTCTATAGAAGTTGTGTATTTTGATACATTTTCAACAAAACTTTTAGCAGTTTGAATAGCATCAGATTCAGTACTGCGTAAATTATGCACTGTTGCATAATGCTTTACCAAACCACCTATACCATCTACAGCACCCTTTCCATGATCAGTAGCAGAGAATATCCATTTTTTACTCATACTTGCATTTAAAAATTCATTTAACTGGAATCTATTTTTGAAATGACTTGCAGCGCCATCAGATACTAAAGTTATAGAATCAATCGAATTTCCATACGTTTCTTGTGTGTATCTAGTTATATGTTCAAGAATTATTTGTATTGCTGCCAATGCATGAGAATAATCATGTTTTAAGTCTTCACTAATTACAGTATAACTCTTTGTAATTCCGCCTATGTAGCAAACAGCAGTGAAAATTGAAATCTGTTTATTCACCCAATGATTCCCTTGAACTGGATTTTTCAAAATTACAGACCAATTCTCAGCAAAATCTATATGCATCAGCAAATGTTGATAATTTAACGTCACCCTTTCTTTCTCAGCTTTGATTTCCATTCGCTGTACCTCTTTGATACGTAAATGAGAAGTTATTGTGATTGTATGATAATAACTAACTCTTCCATGAATGTGGTCATAGATACTGAACGAGTTTCTAAATTGCCGTTATTCCACACAGCGAAAGTTATATTTTTTTCAATGTTTAATTCATCAAGCCCCAGTAATTCAAAATTCACACCCTTAACACCAGGACATGAATCACATTCTTTAAAATAACAAAACTCTGTGGTTGATGAACATATAACAGAAGATAGGACTTTAGAGCGCAAAGTTGAAAGCTCGACACTACTTTGACCGATGAAATTTTTCAAAGCGATTAGGAGAAGTTCAAAATTAGCACAATATATACATAAGCACACATCATTCAATGGATTTATCAAAACATACTTCGGACGCATGGAATAAAATTTCGATTTACTGATTTTTATTCCAGGATTCTCTTTTTTCAATAGAACATAAACTTCTTTCATGCTTCGTGTCAAGAAGCGCTTTACTTTTTTTACTTTTTCACCATTTTCCATCACCGTGATAACATCTGATTTATTTGGACTTTGTCTTGAACAATTAAAGTCGTCATTTAAAAAATATTCCATAACTATGTCTTTCGTTTTTGTATCTATTGGATGCCCGTTGTATTTGTCTGGCTCACAATAAATTCCTAGAAATAGATTATAAAATAAAGCTCTCACGTGAATTAAACAGAATTAATTATTAAATGACTAAAAAGTTATACACTGTATAGCGATTTATTAATTGTTACCTCCGTTCGAAGTAAGCTTTCTTGCTTTATCTATCATGTAGACAGTTACTTGTGGAAACATCGTTATAATTTGAAACTTTGATAATACAGGTACTATAATTGTTAGAAGTCTTATCTTTTCAGAGATAGACGAACAGTGATCAAAAGCTTTTGAAAAATTATCTTGTAATTCAGCAGAAAAATTATTTGATTCATTTGTTGACTCTTCAACTTGCACATCGTATATTTTTTGTAATTTTTGACATGTGGCTTCAGAAAAAGATGAGACAAGTTCCCTCTTTTTTTTTAAAACATATCTTGCAACATTTGTATTTTTGAAATTACGTTTGCTACGTAAAGGTGATACTGGATATTCTAACTGACAGATTATTTCATTGTTGAATTCGTCAACACAGACTGAGGTATCTGGTACAAAATCATTATCTGGGCTTTCAACTTGCATTTCTTCGGGTTCATCTATTTCTTGTTTATTGTAGTTATCCAATTCTGTTATTTTGTAGTCATTGACTATAAGTTTATAACAATTGCTACACACACGATCAGTTGCATCAATATTAGTATTTTTGAACTTTATTTGCAAATAGTCAGCATAATCACCAATTTTTAAAAAAATCACATTTCGACACTGATATACACTCTTTTTGTGAACATTGAAATAATCTGGGCACTTCACTCTCTTTACAGAATAAATAGCTGACATGCTGACAACGAGACAGTCAAGCATACACTAACGCTGAATTCTAAATAAAAGCGGTGAAATTTTACATATTTCACGGTCTCTATTCGGTTATATATTCGATCGTCTGTGTTTATGAACTACGTACGTAAACACAGATGACCGAATGAAACAATGTTTTATTGATAAAGTACATACTTATACAGAAATATTTGCTTCTCAATTCACTTAAATAGTCGCTAACATGAATTCCTGAATGTATTTATCGCGTTTGACTTGAAAATGTAAAACTTTTTTTTTTAATTTTTTTAAGCGATATAACGAAAAAACAGCAAATTTTGATCGAATGGATTTGAAGGTATTGGTACTAAGAATATATAAAAAAAATTTGAGCGCAAAAAATTATGGCCTTTTTGAGATACACAATTTTTTCTCCAAGATGCACTTTTTTGAAAACATGCATTTTCTCCCGAAAAATGCATACATTCATATTTTTGATAAATTAAACTTGAAGAACTTCGTTTCTACTATAGATGACATAAAAATTATTTAATTGTATCGAAAAATAAAAAAAATATTGAGGAAACCAAATTTAATTGGAAAAATTTTCTCAATTTTCCCTTTTCAGCAGTGCATTTTCCGATTGCATTATTGACGGAACTATGCATCTGAGAGAAAAAAGAAAAATACGGGTCCTCTTATTTTTGACCTAGAACAATAAAAAAATACTTTGGAGTAGCTTGGTGACAGGTGTGTGGGGAGCTCTGCATGATCTGAGATGGAATTGGTCCATAACATTTTTTCAAATGTTTTGGGCATTAAACGGGTGGCAGCAAAATTCATTCCAAAACTACTGAACTTTGACCAAAAAAACAATCGCATGAACATCGCTCAGGAGCTGTTAAACGACGTCAACGACGATCCAAGTTTGCTTGAAAGGGTCATAACTGGTGATGAAATATGGGTGTATGGTTATGATGTCGAAACCAAAGCACAATCGTCCACCTGGAAGCATTCAACGTCACCAAGAGCGAAAAAAGCACGTCGAGTTCAATCAAATGTGAAGGTTTTGCTTACAGTTTTCTTTGACTGCAGGGCCGTGGTGCATCATGAGTTCTTATCACAAGGTCGTACGGTTAATAAGGAGTATTACCTTGAAGTTATGCGACGTTTGCATGAAGCAATCCGAAAAAAACGCCCCGATTTATGGAAAAACAATTCATGGCTTTTACATCACGATAACGCACCTGCTCACTCGCTGTTACTTGTTCGTAATTTTTTGGCCAAAAACAATACCGTAGTCGTGCCCCAACCTCCATATTCACTAGATATGGCTCCGTGTGACTTTTTCCTGTTCCCAAAGTTGAAGAGACCCATGAAAGGACGGCGTTTTTCCTCGATTGAAGAAATAAAGGCCGAATCGCTGAGAATGCTCAAGAGCATACCAAAAAGTGAATATCAAGAGTGCTTCGAAGATTGGAAAAAACGCTGGCATAAGTGTATTATATTTGGGGGAGATTACTTTGAAGGGGACCACATTGATGTAAACGAATAAATAAATATTTTTTTAGAAAAACGATAATTCCGGGTACTTTTTGAACACACCTTGTATGTATATTGTTATACTCACTATTAAATGATCACAACGAAATACAAACTTATAAAAAAAACTAGATCACTGTTCGCGATGAAAATTCTGTTTGCTTAGTCATATGGCGTAAATTAGTTACAAATCACTCGTCAAATATGCTGCGAGTTTCGGCTGTTAGCGACGCGATGGCCAGCACGTGTCGATTTATGGTCCACTCGAGAGGTGTAACGCGAGAGGCATAGCCATAAAATCGACTATGCAGGCTCAAAAAAGATTTTCGGTGATCCCTCATTTTCTTGGTGCTCTCGTTTTTATTATCGCACATACGGGTGTCATTTTCCGTTCTCGTCTAAGAACCAGATGTTTGGCTTTGGGTTTGTTTTAATTTCTGGGCGAGACTAATTTGAATCACGGTTTGGCATGACTGCTCTCGAGGTTGACAAGCTATTATTTAAGTTAGTTGGTTTAAGCAATGATTGTTAATTTAAGGAACAATTTACTTTGTAGCGAGTTGGTAGAATAATGATATAGTTAATAAGGGATTTATATGTTGAATTAAATATGTAACAACTAGATTTAAGAACATGAAATAAAAATATGTACCTCTTATTTTAAGAAAATTTATAATACATAGTTAGTGTACAGCATCGGCTGTAACTATGTGCACGAGCGTTCAACAACGGCTGAAATTAGATTGATGAAAGGATAATTGTCAACGCTTATTCAGGTGTAATTCTACACCCAAGCGATCTGTTACTATTCCCTCTCACCGTTCATGCTCGATACATTGACGAGAACGGGCGCATCGTGCGTATCGTTGCCGTAACACAACCTTATTTACAGCTTCGCAAGCACATGGTTCGCGAAGGCTGCTCAACTCACGAAAAAGACAAACTTTCGGTCATTGCGGTCCCCAAGTACGCCTAGGGCCAGCGCATAAGCTACCCTAGGCCGGTCGGTTGTCGAGCTATAAAAACGCATGGGAGAGAAGAGGACAGGGAGCGAAGGCATGGAAAAGTTGCGCGCGCCTCTGAGGCCCAACGCTGCAACGACAGTGGCGGAGAGATCAAAAGGGGCAAAAAACTTGTGTGTGTAGCTGAGTGAGAGAGTGGACCACTTATTGTTTTAGATTGCTCGTTAGCAGGTCAATTAGGCAATTCGCTCCGCCAATCTTTGACTTGGATTTGTGGTAGTTCATGTATCTTAACTTAATTTGATTAGAGTTACTTGTCAAAATAGCAGGCTTTTTCCTCACATATAACGAGGATTTTTGTGCCAGCTATTTAGTTACTTTGTAGTTTAAGTCGCACTTTTGTGTGTATAAGCCAATAAGTTTGTCTGAGTTGTTTTCGAGCTATTAAAATTAAATTTAACCGAATTGTGTATAAAATAATTTCACCCGTCCTCATTCCTTTTACATCCATATTTATTAAATCAGAAACAGTGTACGAGTATATAGAATCAGTTCGTCGTATCGACTGACTGGGAAAATAAAATAATAAACTAAGTCTAATAAATAAAAGTACTTAGCAACAAAACATTCGAGAGAGATTAATATCGAATATATTACATTATCCCCAGTTTTTTTAGATTATCGTCTCGACAATCTATAAAGATCTTCAGAAAACTTGAATATAGAAATTCGAATCTTGAATAAGATATCGGCTATTCTAAGCGAGTTTATTCTTCCATAGAAGCCCGTGTCTTGAAAAGTTTCAATCTTGAATCTTAAATCTTGTTGTTTTGTTGTGTAAAGTTTGTTGTGTAATGTTGTGTATAATGTGTTGGATTCTTACAAGGGTGGGGAATTGACATGCCGTGGACCTCACCTTGTCTATTATTCTGGAATTTGCCCTATGTCACACGGAAAAAATCAGAGCTTAAAATAACCGTGAGAAGAGTAAGCAAATTATCTATCATAGTGTGTTGTTAATCTGTTAATGTATACAATCTTCTTCCTGTATTTCGGTGTTTGTTGGATGCAGAAAACTACATCGTTGATCTTCTTAACGATTTTGTATGGTCCTTCCGAACTTGTCTGAAACTTTGGTGTCTTCCTTTTCACTCGACGAGGGTTGAAGAACCATATTTTTTGGTTTTCTTTGAAATTAACGTGTCTAAATGTCTTGTCATAGGTTTTCTTCGTTCGTTGAGAAGCAATAGTGACGTTGTATCGAGCTAAATCATGCATAGTGTTGGTTTTGATTGAAGTTCCTGTATATAGCTGTTATTTGATGATTCTTCTGAAGTAAAAGTAAATCCACGTAATAGATCTAATGGAAGTCGTAAATTGGTATCAGTGTACATTTTGGATGATGTAATTCCAATCATAGTGTGGGTCAAAGACTTGTAAGCCAAAAGATACAAAGAAACTCAAAGATCCTAGTTTTTTTGGTTGTTTGCTATGTATTTGGATAAGTAATTAAGTATTATTCTGTTCTGTCTTTCTACTTGTCCGTTTAATTGTGGATGAAGGGGTGCTGTTCTTGTTTTTGTAATACCTAAGAAATCGGATAGTTCCTTCAATAATTTAGTGTCAAAATTGATCAGTGTGGATTTCTATAGAAACTCCGTATCGACGCACAACTTCACGAACAAATACTTTAGCAATAGTTTTTGTTCGCATATTAGAAAAAGGGAAAGCTTCTACTCATTTTGTAAAACAATGAGTTATGACTAAGAAGTACCTATTTCCTAAAGAAACAATTAGGAAAAGACCTAAAATATCTATTTGAAGTCGCTCAAACGTGAATCCTACATTAGAAATTTTCATCAGATGGACCTTTTCTGGCAACATAAATGGAGCAAGATTTACATCAATTTTCAACATCTTTTTTGCAGGATGTCCAATAGAATCTCTTACGAATTTTATATAAAGTTTTATTTATACCAAAATGGCCACCTGAAGGACAATTATAAGCTTCTTCTAAAACGAAATTAAGAAAATCTTTGGATACAACTAATTGAAGAACTTTAAATTTTAAATTAAAAAAAATCCATTCCTTATATAAGATATTATATATAATCAACAATGAATTCCATTGCGATAAGTATGAATTTATAGAATTATTTTTTGAAGAGACATCTTTCCACAAGAGTTCGATCCCATTTTTTTTGTAATCTAAAATGGTTCTTATGACGTCATCTTGATGTTGACGATTTCGCCAAATACTCAATGAAGTTTCTTCAAAAAAAATACGAGCTACAGTATAATTGTTGTACAAGAATTTAGTTTCTATTTTAGATCAATAAGTACAAGACGAATTACTACAGGGTCCCCTGGAAAGTCTATCTCCATTAGTATGAGAAGCGCCTTTACCACATGAAATTTAACAATAGTATTAATTGAGTTTTCCTATCCATCTTGCTAATTGGCCATCGAAATCTCTAAATGAAAATAACTACATTTAAGCATAATGATCAGTTCTGATGAAGCAGGTCGACCGCATAAGTAGTGATGAAAATTTTTTACAGAGTCTATAGTTGCTAACAATTCGTGACGAGTAACACGATAATTTATCTCTTCTCGATTTATTCGCTATACAATAAGGAGAAAAAAAAGTACAATAAATGAAATAGTATTCATTGATACATAATATACATTAGTATATGACTTTGATCTTTGAGATGGAACAATTATAATCATGTTCAGTCTTACACTAGATGCACAGGGAACAATTTTTCAGAAAGTTAAATATGTAGGTGTACGCTGTGATATTGGTTTTTTTATTAGGATATTTATACTGAACGTGGTGGTAGATTCAATCCTACTAGTTGTTTGTTCATTATGACTCTCTGATCTATAAATAAGGGACAATGCCATATGTGATCTATGTCTTGAGAGTTATAAGAATACAGGCAGGTAGGATCACTGATAATTGATACTCTTACAAGGGAGGCGTTGAGATTGTAGTGATTCGCGTGGAGTCGATTGATCGTTACAATTCGGTCTCTCGATATCCTTTTATTATAAAACCACGACTTTCTTAAGTCGGTATAAAATTCATCAAAATAAATTTTTTCCTTGTCAGGATCTGCATTAAGGAATCATTTGTGTTAAGATACATATCACGTTTGAACTTTTCCGCCAAATCTGTATATGGAAGTTTATCTAAATCTGTAGGCCTGCAGTTCGCCGCTAATTTAGCTTACATGTCAGCGACTTCGTTTCCTCGGATTGCTGAGTACGAAGGAATTCAGTAAAGTTGGATATCTCCATTTTCACTTTTTCTTTGTTAAAATTCTAGGTATTTACGTTTAATTTCATATAGATAGAAATTGGCTTTGATGTTGTTTTATCGTTAACCAGAACATCAATTTTTTCAGCAATGTTATTACTGGAGAGAATTAAGTCTATGTTAGAGATAGAAGTTGTGTCAATATGGGAGTAGCTATCTGAATTATGAATAAGCAGATCATTTTTGTCTATACATTCAAGTAAGTTTTTTCCATTCGTATCTGTTTTATTACAATTCTAGTTTATGCGATGGGAGTTAAAATGACCCACGAATATGCAATTTTTTTCTTTTTTGATATAAACGAAAAGCCTTTCCCATTGTTCAAGCGTAAAGATGTTACCTGGAGCTCTATTACAAGCAACGAGGCTAATTACAGGGTTAACATTAGTAATTTGTATTCCACAGATTTCAAACGTTTCATGTGGTATATCAAATTTTTTAATTTCCCGATAAGGTAAATTCGTACGGATCAAAAGTATGATTCCACCTCCAGTTGCATATGTTTTATCACCTGTAGATGACATATTCTGGAAAATTTATGTTGGAGATATTTGGTTGAAGAAGACTTTTCACGCAGACGAGAATGTCGATGTCCGGTAAAGCTCTTTCAATATCGTCTTTACGCTTCAGAAAACTTCGTAAATTCCAAAACAAAATTCTCAGAGGTTTGGTTGTTGTAGTATTCATTTTGTTAAGGAGAAAGAGTCAAGATTGTCTGACATTTTTTGATCTTTTATTGAGTTGAGGTCACTTGCATTACTGTCAATCATTTGAAGTCTATTAATTATTTTAGTAATACGGGCCTTTAGACTGCCATCAACGACTAGAGGGTGAGTGTTGGTAAGCATTTTTATGAGATCTGATGTTTCAGAGGTATATTGGAATGCAACTCCAGGTATATCTTTGCTTTCGTATGTATCACTGAGAAAAGCAGTTAAATGTGTCAAAATCTAGTCGGTAGTCGTTGGAATTAACTGTAAACAAATTTTTTGCTGGAGCAAGCTGAGAGTCGATTTTATTTTGAGGGCATTCTTTTTTTGCTGAATTGCTCGCACGTTTCTTTCTGGGAGTTATAAAAGTAGAATTATCTTCATGACATTACTCTTTATTTTTCTTTTCTTCTTAACTAGATTGTGTAGTACTAGATATAACGCTGCTCGTACGTTTCATGCCAGCGCCAGGAGATGTATTCAATTCTGCTGTTTACACGGGTGCGACTGTGGATTCTACTTTATCGACTTCCATATCGGTATATTTTTGAGTTTGTGTGTCAAGTAAAACGTTGTTTTTCTTTGCGACTTCACCGGTTTGTTTTTCTTCATTTACGAGCTCTTGTGTGTTATTTTTCTCGTTCGTGGTAGAATCACTGACAGAGCTTTGTGTTGGGCAGTCTTTGGCAAGGTGACCTTCTTCTTTACACAGAAAACAGGCCGCTTTATCGCTCGAAAAATAAAACCAATAAGTTGTTTCGACAAATTCCATTTTCATGCTCTCTGGTAATTTTCCTATATCGTATGGATTTAGATAGACTTGACGTCTAAAGCTTATTACATATCCATACTCTGGTTCACTTATACTAGCCTTGATGCAGCTGATTTGCGATGTTGGAGTAATACCGAGCGCTCTGATTTTATCGTCGATGACAAAGTGAGGAATGACAGGACATACATTCGATATTATGACTCTCTTGGCTTTAGATATAAGTGGTCTCAATGTAATTGCGTGTTAGCCAATGTTTATTTTCATATTGGTGTCCGTGAGCTGCTCAACTAGTTCTTGACTTCTTAGATATATACAAATTCTTCCGTTGGGAATTCTTCGGGCAAATAGTACATTAGTTGGTTTGACAATTTCTCCAATAGCAAGAGTGTAGTCTTTAATTGTTAAATTATCTATAACTTCAGTAACAACTGCTCGATCTTTCTTGGGAAACTGTATTTGTTGAACCATTCTAGCGTAGGATGCTTTCGATTGAGCTTGATTTTCATTGGGGTTGCTTTGACTTTGAGATTCACTACTCTGTACGAGTATGTGGAGGTCCTTGGAATTAAGGGCCATCTTTGCTTTCTGTTAAATGCACAGTCGAGATAGTACAACTGCACTATCTCGTCATTATACTCAGGCCCACTTGAAAATAGAGTTAATCGCACTCGCGTTTCACTGTATTCGACAGTAGTCGAAAACACGTTTAACTCGTGTGACTATAGGAACCGTACTCGATTGTTGATCTTTTTTTAATTTCTTGGTGAATTCTTTGCCGTTTCTTTCATTTCTGCACAAGTATATTATCATAGTTAAAGTAGACTATATCCAAATTTTAGGCAAAGGAATACAATAATGCAAAAGTATTTCATCGGTTTCATAAATATTTGGAAAGATGGTGTTAGAATAAATGAAATTATTGTATTAAAAGTCACAGTAAAAACAAAGTAAAAAAAAAATAAAATTAGATTGGTTTTTTATTTTTTTGACTCTTCATACTATTTTAATCTTAAACAGGAAAAAGATATCTCTGTCGTTCATGCTTTTTTCTGCAGTTTATTATTATTATTTATGTTTTTTATTAAAGGTTGAGGTAAAAATAAAAAATAAATGTATTTTTTAAATAATTATTTATTGAAAACTTCACTAACAAATTTATATGTAACGTGCAAATTTCTTTTTTTATATTTCACTATTATTTATTCTTTGGAAATTTTTTCTGTAGCCTAACCCTCTTGATCTGTTGTTGAATACTCTGTCATCATTTGCAGTAGCATTAGCTATCGTTACTGTAAATGCTAGTACATTTTTCATGGAGATATTTAGTCTTATTGAAAATTTGTTGGATTACCATTTAGCAAAGTATCTACGCTTTTATTCATTGCCACCTCATATTCCTCTATCTGTAAAAATAATATGATTAACTAGATTATATTATTATAATTTTTAATTTTATATCATAAAAATACTTACTGTTCATTAATACTTTTAGTAAAGAATGTTTTTTTTCTCCCATTCTTTAAATATCAAAAGTTCTGTAACATCTTCTTAGTGGCATTTTTAGTGGCGTGTACACCAGCAACTTTAGTTGTATCTTTTGTTGCTGATGTTTCAGCTACATCAACAACGACATTTTGAATCAATCGCAACCGTTCTATTTCTTGTTTTTACTGTTTGTTAATAGCAATTAGCTCAGTTATTTGTTTTTCTGTTTCCAACTACATCATTTGAGTAGTAGGTGGATCAGCAGAGCGACTATAATAAAATTATAATTGTAATTTGAACAGAAATACAAAAAATAATACTATAAAAAATATTGCCATAATTTAAAAAAGCGTATCAACTGTCAGCGTAATCATCTGTAATTAATATACAATTGGAAATGTAAATTATATAAAAATATAAATTAAAAATACGCTAGGTTATTGCACTTACATCGTTCATTTTGAAAATATAACAAAGAATGAAAACCACAGTTAACAAAATTCAATTGACTAAACAGTAAATATATTCTGGCTAAATGGAGCGACAGAGCGCTCGAACTGAGCGTCATATACACCCCATTAGTAGCGTTAACTTACACCGACTATAGCTTATAACAATCAGTATGCTGATTGGCTAGTTGGCTGATTGATATACACGTAATCAGTTGTTGAGCAATAGTATATATAAGTGGTATGCTTGAAGATTTTCGTAAATGGTTAAATATATAAAAAGTATATCACTATAGTTGAGATGAATTTCGTATGACTTAATTGATTTAAACTGACCTTCAAAAAATCAACTACCTCGATAAGAAATTAATTGAACTTTGCTTTATGCGAAAATGTAGGTTCGAATAAACAAATTATGTAATGAAAGGTACAAATCGATAGATTATTGCGATAAAATATTATACAGTAATTTAGACTTTATCAAGGTATCCAAAATAATAGCAACTTTTTTTGAAACTGCACTAATTACATCGGTGAACGTCTACCGTATACAGGGTGTCCAAAAAGTCTGGAAATACCCAAATAACTTTCCACGTGATTTATTTTAAAAATATGTCAAGGTCACTTTTGAAGTAATTTTCAACAAGGAATTAAACGGTGACTTTGGATTTGACGTTGAAGATGACATCGACGGTTTTTCAAGGTCAGGTCGATTTTTTTGAATGGAAAGCACCTTTTTTGACATTAGTAATCGAAAGAGTGGAAAATATTACGTTTAAAATCGTTGAGGTTAAAAATTTCTCGTTTACCTCGAAGGTCATTCAATTCTGAGTCCTCTTAAAAAAACTCGATTGATGAATATAGACCAAAGCTTGCTTTAGTTGTTTTGTTTGATCGTAATTAGCGGTGACATCAAATTCGACCTTGTTTGTATACTGCAAGGTCATTTCAAGGTCAAGGTTTTTTTTCTGATGTCCTTCTCATCTGATAATTGCAATTGAAAAATCAGGAGTTCCCATACTTTTATTTTTAGCGTCACCCAGGAACAACGACTGGTTATTGCCCTTTCAAGCTGCTCTGGTATGCTCGTCAAAAAATTTTCCAATGCAATAGTTTACAATTCAAAATAATAATTTACTTGTTTCTGAATTTTCATATTCTGATTAGTTTATGAATACGGTTTACTGCAAAAAATAGTGCAATGGACAAACTAACTGATAGGGAAAGCTTCTCATGATGAGAGTTTGGGATCTAGTGCCGCGATCTTATAGGGCTGTGACAGATCTTTTCAATGCAACATTTAGGGCTGATAGAACTTTAACTTTATTTTCAACAGTTCAAAAAACTGTCAGAAGGTTTGACAATACCGGCACTGTTAGTGATCTACCTAGATCAAGCAGACCAAGGTCAGTAAGTGGTGAAGAGAAATCATTAGATTTTTTATTAACATTCACTACCGATGCACATACTTCCATTCGTAGAGCCGGTCAAGAACACGAAATAAGTTAATCATCTGTTCATAAAATACTACAGAAAGCGAATTTTCATCCATTTAAAGTAACGCAGATACACAAGCTGAACAAAGATGATTTCGATGGTCGCGTTGAATTTTGTAAAGATATGACTGTTCGCATAGTTCAAAATCCTAACTATCTATCTAATATAGTATTTTTAAATAAAGTTGTATTTCAACTTAACGCAAGTTTGAATAGATATAATTGTAGATATTGTGCATTTGAAAATCCTAATTAGGTGAAAAAAGGCAAATCACAATATCCAGAAAAATTTAATGTCTGGGTTGGAATACTAAATAATCGAATTATAGGGCAATTTTTTATTGATGGTAACTTGAATGCGCAAAACTATGAGGCTATGCTGCGGAATCAAATAGTTCCTGCAATAAGAGGAATAACTGGAATAAACTTCAATCACACATTATATCAACAGGATGGCGCAGCGGCTCATTATACACGAACTGTTCGCGCTTACTTAGATGCAGTATTTATTAATCGATGGATAGGACGAAGAGGCACCATTGAATGGTCAGCTAGGTCACCTGATTTAACGCCTGTTGACTACTTCTTTTAGGGATATTAGAAAGATCGAGTATATAAAATAAAACCCTAAAATTTGGATGAATTACGGCAAAGGAACGTTGATGGATCAGCTCTTATTACCGCTGAAATCATCAGAAATGCTGTTGATACATTTTACCATCGATTATGATACTGACAAAAAGTAAATGGAGAGCAATTCGAGCATCTGCGATAAATAGAGCAAGAAAATATTTATTGAATCACGTGAGAGGCAAGGAGACTCACGATAATAAAGCACCCCAAAGGGATCAGAAATTACTACCTCCACGCCGTTGTTCCTGGGTAACGCTAAAAGTAAAAGTATGGGAACTTCTGCTCTTGCAATTGCCGATATCAAAAGAGGAAGACATTAGAAAAAAACTTTGACCTTGAAATGACCTTGCAGGATACAAACAAGGTCGAGTTTGATGTCACCGCTAATTGCGATCAAACGAACCAACTAAAGCAAGCTTTGATCTATTTCCATCAATTGAGTTCTTTTGACAATGAGAGGCCTCAGAATTGAATGACCTTTGAGTGACCTTGAAGGTTAACGGGAAATTTTTTACCTCAATGGTTTCAAACGTAATATTTCCCACTCTTTCGATTACTGATGTCAAAAAAGGTGCTTTCCATTTAAAACAATTGAGCTGACCTTGAAAAAAACCGTCGATGTCATCTTCAACGTCAAATCCAAAGTCACCGTTTATTTCCTTGTTGAAAATTACTTCAAAAGTGACCTTGACATATTTTAAAAATAAATCACCTGGAAAGTTATTTGGATGTTTCCAGACTTTTTGGACACCCTGTATATGTTATTTACATCGTGAACGATATGATTATAGAAAACTATGTTTTTAGAACTTATTTCACAATTTTTATCGTGTTCTTCAAACTTTTTAATGACGATTTTTCAACGCAGAACTACATGATAAAAACTGAAAGTTTCGTTTTTAAGTCACGAGTATCAACGTAAATGCATATTTATTTAACAATAAACAATATTGTTTACTAGATTTGATATTAGATCAAAGGAATATTTAATGCATATTAAATGTTTGAATTTTCAATTTCGTCAATAACAGTTTTTATCTCTATTTGTGCATTAAATTGAATGCGGAAAAAAGAAAAAAAAATATGAGCGCGCACTAGACATCCACTAATTTTACTAAATTACTGAATACTTTACATAAATGGCTTTTTAATATTCGTTTAACAATGCAAAACAGTATATTAAATATTATTTTAAGAAAGAATAAGGTTAAATTCCGAAATTTGAAAAAAATATATTCAAAATGTTATCTTCATTATAGAAATGTTTAATATATCGTGTAATAATAACAATAGTTAACATACATTTCTTATAATATGTGAAGAATTGATTCATCATTTACAATTATACAACTCAGCCTAACTTGGTCTAACATTAATTTCCACTAGGAAAGTGATTGCTGTAAAAGAAGGTAACCTAGGTTACAACTTTATTTGAACATTATTATATTTGAACTTGATGTATTTAGAATCACGGTGGCTTAGTGGGTAAGAGATCAGGCTTCTGTATAAAAACTCATGGGTTTGACCCCCTGGCATGTGAAAGTTTTCAGAAATGAAATGTTCATATATTTGTTACCATGATTCCGTGTTTCGGATCGGACCTTATACTGTAAGTTCTGTCGTGTAAAGCTTTCTCCTGCACAATTAAAAAAAATTATGGGAGAGGTGGGCTTACATACTCATGACTATAAGGAACCAAAACTATTGCATACAGGTGCCTAGTGTACCAAAATTGAAGCCTAATGCATAGCATTTCAGTTCGAGCTATAGCGCCGCCGTCGGTCGAAACCATGAATTACAAAGCAGCTTCAATTTTGAAATAGTAACTTTTTAGGATTTCACCTCATGTGTTTTATTTTTTATGACAGTGAAAATTTATACGTGTATTTACTACAATTTGAATTTTATAGTTAAAAAATGTCAGAAATAAGTCGTTGTTTATTCTTCTTGTGTCAAAAAATATATGAAGTACTCTGGAAAAATTTGATAATTATGTTCATCAAAAGTATACGATTCTTATTCCTTTTCTTTACGCGGGTTTTTTAAGGATTTTGGTTTACAACTAAATAGTGTGGCTATACTGACAAAAACATACTCGTACTCTTCATTTTAGCGGCTTTAAATATATAGAAATTGACGTGAGCGCGAAGAAATTTCTGATATATTGCCGGATATAAACATTGTATGCAAGTTATTTGCCGTTTTCCGGTGATTTTCCAAGTTTTTCACCGATATTGGCCTATAACTTTAATATTCCGCTTAGCTATCAGGAAATTAATGATACCATTCGATTTGGCAGCTCAAAATACATGGAAATATGTATTTCTAAAAATATAACTGACTGGTTACAAACATTACAAGCCAGTTAATTGTCTTTTTTTCACTGATTTTTCCATTTTTTTGACAATTTTCGCTTATAAAATTTTTTAATCGCATTTTAGACAAAAACTAATAGTACCATTCGATTTGGCGACTCAAAATACAAGATCAAGAAAAATCGTATATTTTTTTATGATCAATTTCAGGTCTTCTATAGACAAGAAAAGGGATATCATAAAGATGCGTAATGAAGAGTATTTATTTTCTCGTGTTCCTAATACTATATATAGTACGATAAATTTTGAACCAAAAGTATCTAATCAATGTGAAATTTTTCAAAACCATGCTAATTTCATGTACGTATATCAACTATATATTAAAAAATATTAAGAATTCAATTGTTTATATATATATATATATATATATATATATATATATATATATAATTGTTAGTAAAAACAGCAAAAGTATCTGAAAAAATATAGAAATATTATAAGGTACAGACTAATAGGTTTGAATCTATTACTAAGAAGTTGAAATAATATTTGAATTATATATGAACAAAGATAATACATAATTTACATCATCAGCCAT
The DNA here is from genome assembly GCF_024137745.1 of Phymastichus coffea. NCBI lineage: Eukaryota > Metazoa > Arthropoda > Insecta > Hymenoptera > Eulophidae > Phymastichus > Phymastichus coffea. Next base: position 2,665,245 of record NW_026706827.1, read on the forward strand.
TCAATAATTATTATGATAAACAAATTATGATGAAAACGGGAAAAAGAAAACTTGAATCATTTCCAATTATTTGACTGACTTTAAAGTTGAATCAAAATTAAATTATGTTGTTAACAAATACAACGTATAGTTATAACATTATATCTAAATTTATCATATCTTTCATTGTATATTGAACAAATATAATAATTTCAGCAATATCTTTAATTGGCTTAGAAAACTATTAATTCAGAAAGGATAAAGTTCGTTGCAAAGTCACCCATTCTAGCTCTAATCGACTGACTAATTATAAATAAAGCTAAAAGTAGAAAATTAAAGAAAAATTATATTAAAATATAGATCTCAATTACAATTTAATCGGTTTTAAAATAAATTTTATTAAACTCACACGTAACGTACTCTTTTCCTATCTCATTTATACATATACGTATAAAAAATTATTATTATGTTTTTTGTAGCTCATAAAAACTACCTACCTATTAAATACAATTTTTCATATAGATTTAGAACGCATGAGTTTACTATAAGGAACGCTAGTCGAATAAAAACTATGAATCAACAATTCAAATAAATTAATATTTTGTAAGTGTGTCAAATTTATTTAGCTACTAATAAAAATATATATAAGTTATTAAATAATAATTTTCGCACAAGATACGTTAAATCATCAGTCTCACCTTGATAATATTTTTGATACGCAGCCATGGGATACCCTTAGTTGTCTGGAGATATCGCAGGGACGGACGCCACTGTGCGCAAGCTCGACGATCCTTTGCCTCACGACATCGGGCAACGGCCGCCCGTTTACGAAGACGCCACCGAGCTGATTTACTCCCCCGTGGCCTGCAACAATACGTGTACTGTTCAACTTATGTCTACTTAATTTATTATATATTACAGCTATACACACGGTTGAACTCTACAAACAAATGATAATGACTCTAAAATTCATGTAAACTAGATTTAAAAATCTTGAGGTTGTAAATAAAATATATTATGAGCCTTGCTTTTGTGTACCATTGAATCTCTTTAATCAAAAAAGAATAAACAAATTTTCAGAACACTGTTGAATTATTTTTTCGCCATAGCAAATTTATAATTAACTATACATTGAAGGATACACTCATATTCTTATAATATTATTATGATACTCAAGTATTATATTATATACTTGAATTACGTGTTAATAATTTTGATTTACAAAATATCAACTGATATTCTCTTAATACTTATAAATATGTAAGAAGGAATTAAAAAGAATATTCTATTGAACGAAGTTTTGGCATGATCCGATTTACTTACATCTTTTGCTCATTATTGCTCTAAAAATAATCTAATTTATATAACGGATCAGTATACAATTAAATTCTACAATAAAGATATAATTGATTACTTGCTCATAACATCACGCAAGTATAAATTTGTCACGATTTTAATCTCAAAACCGTAAATACCTTATTATTTTACGTCTTTTCTTGGAACAAAATATTATACCTTCATTGTATATAAGAGATCTTTCTTCTAGAACATTTTCGTACTCAGCACAAAATGTACAATTTATTTTGGTTTGTGTAGACTAAATCATTAATTGTATTACTCCGTTATGTAAGCATTAAGTTAGAAACACTACTTCCACGCAAAAGCATCATGTTACTAAAAATAAAACCATTTAATTATCTTAAAATCTGTCATATTCATAAGAACTGCACTTTACGCAGATCTTGCACAGGAATATGACGCATCATTTTGGCATATTTTAACTTGTGTGATTAGTGTAAATCATGCTTCCATTATGTGCAATATGTTTATACTGAAGAATAAATCAAGAGGCCAATTTCATTCTGATTCATGTAGACTCTTATTATTGCTTGGCATTTTTTATCATAGATTTGATTTAATTTTTTTATTATGAAAAAATAATCTAGGCACAGTTAAAGAAATAAATGATTCAACATTTTTCTTAAAAATCATTTTCTTCGATTCTACAATCCACCCAGCATTAGCTTTGAACGTAATATTTTAAAACTATAAAATCGATATTAATTTCCAAACTGATCTAACTTTACGATTTTTCTATGACTGCTGACTACGCGAATGAAAAGACAATGAACCGGATCACACTATACGAAAATTCCGTACATAAACATGACAAGAAAGCAATAGAAATATTAATTAAAATAACTAAATCAAAAGATAATTTAAATGATTATCGTGCTGACATAACAAAAGAAATAAAATGAGAAAGTTACATCCGTTAGGCAAGTAATTCAGTCCAAATAAGGAAGGAAGAAAAAAATTGGAACACACATATATAGTCTAAGAGCTACGAATAATCCTGGATCTGTAATCCGTTCTTCATGAAGTCATATTTTCAAAAAAGCCATATATACCGACTGTATCCAATGCAGTGGTAGTTAATTTATGACAATGGATTTCTTACATGAAATGTAAATTACGTAAGAAATGTAAACTGTGCAATATATGATATGTAAGTAGTTGTTTGATAAGCCTTTTCTACCCTGATAAAGTTTATACAAACACTTTCTATAGTTCTATGTATACTTTCTAGTTAATTATTTTTAAATTGCGGTGCCGTCACATTTAAAAATAAGAATTTTCAATTTTTGAGAATAAAGATTTATTGCTGATGAAAGGTAATTTATGATAATTAATAATGTATAAAAAGTCTTCGATTAATTTATTAAAATTAATTTAATTAATAAACCATTATCATACGTAACTGCATATATTCTAAAATGTGAATAATTTAATGAATATTGATTATTTTCATGCAAACTGATCAAGATAAAAAAATCAGATTAAGAATGCTTTAACTGACAAGTTTTTAGATGCAATTATTCTTTGGTGGCAATTCAATCGTTTTATTTTCAAAAGCAGGTTCGTTTACTCATCCACAGTACGTTATTTCATCCAAATATATATTTAGAAATGGTTTGTTAAATGTATATTTAACACATACGTGCAGAAAAGAGAGGCTGAGTTATCATTAGATGGATTTAAAAATAAATTTGGTAACAAAAATTTATTGTTACACATAACTGACGGAAGACATGCTTTTGTAAGAGCATGGGATGTTAGCATTATTAATTAATATTTAGCAGTTTGTGTGTGTATTATTTACGAAAAATAGCGCGTGCGTCAGTCGCTCTATTTCTTACGCGATCGGTGTGTTACACGACACATTCAATTATTATAGTCTTGTTGCTAGTTGGTTGTCTCAATTAAAGCTTATGCTAAAACCAATTTGTGTTTTTGTGTCACATCGACGCTTATGTTAATCCATCAATGAAACTAGAGTATCTTTACAAGATATAGTTGAACAAAGTATTGCATGAGCATGAGAAAAATATAATAAGAATATTTACATTGTGATAATAAATAACGCTTGTATATAATGTTAATAGAACGATTAATTAATATATAGTAAACAACTTGTAATAGCCATGGTGGTAATTTATTTTGCATGACAGACATCGAATTAGTTATTATAAATAAAAGCAATATTGATAGAATTTAAATCAACAGATTTAGAAAACTAAGTTATTCAACTTAGGGGTAATCTTATTAGCTATAACAAGGTTCCCTACACTGAGAAATAAGTATGGTTGAATCAACAACAGACGCTCTGTTAAAATGGAGCAACAAAGACTCCTTCGTTGTTTCAAGACACCCGATATATCAGTTTTACAGACGCCCTTCTGTTGAATTGATACATGTACTCTGTTCATTTCATAGAACCTCCGTTGAGTCGATGTCATGCATAGCTTGCTTTAACGTAAGGTTATTGGTTCATTCATTTAAAACTTTTTTTGTATCAACCTAACGAACTAAATTCTCTATAAAATTTTTTTTTCTAATCTGAATAAAATGTTATATTTGAAATGGGAGAGAGGGAGAGGTAGAGGGGGAAGAGAGATCAGATCAGACTATTATAAACTCCACATACACACAGAATACAAATTTAAACATATAGAAGACTACAGATTATTTCGCACGCAATTCCTAACGCATACATATATAAACGTTCGCAACGATCAGGAGAGTTACTCGCCAACTCTCCATTTTTCTTGTATAGTAGGGGTCTTAAGGCTTCTTATATACTAATGGAAAGAATTTCTATGCACTCGCAGAAAAGATAGTAAATTAAGATTAGCCACCTAGTGTCGCTTTATGTTACCAACTTTTTTGCTCTAAAATTCTCGCTACGCTCGCTGCCTCGGCACTCATACTATCCCGCGCTGAAAACATTCTCTCCTCCGGTGTAATATGGCACCCGTTACGCTACTAACGCATAAATAACTAATATGAGTGTGTATGAGGTATATAAGTAAGAATAATCAAGAAAGAGAGACAGACAGATAGACGCCGACAGCGGTACAATTATTATTTTTTTGAAACTTCAGTTTATTAAATAAAATATTTAGTTGATTCAATAAAAATTAAGTTAAATCAATATCAATGCTATTGAAACAAAAACTTTTGCAGTTGTTTCAACTTTCGAGAAGCATTCGTTTTAACCACCTAAGGTCTTTAGCCATAACATCAAGTTTTCTGTTGATTCAACAAGGTTCTGATATTCTAACATATGTGACGTTAACACAACATAATTGATGTCGAAACAACAGACTCTGCTGTTGGCTTATTTTATCATAGTGAATTCTACCAATTCAACAGACGAGTCTGTAAAATCATCATTCGCGCAATTGAGCCGATAGAGGGCCAGTCAAGTCAACAGCGGATTAGTTGAATGAACAGCTGATATGTTGAACCAACCATTATTTTTTCTCAGTGTAGCCACAAAGATTCCTCTTGATTACGCTTGATTATTAGATTACTCTTGATTATTTAAACAATTTCAAATAAATGACGTTATTATTGAATCTCAATTAAATAACTCTTCTCAAATAATGTAATAGAAATAATCAATCTTGAAGATATCGGACGCAAATACTGCTCAATTATATCTTAATTTTATATCCTATTTGCATAGTTGTTAATAGATTTCGGGCATTAGATTCTTTTTTAGCTAAAACTGTAGAGTTATAGTTCAGTGTTAATCCTTTTGACATAAACAATAATTATCAAAGTATAATTCATCTTCTAATATCAACAGCTGTTAATCGATATAATTTTTCAAATCATTATATCAAGGCTGTTGATTTACACAATTTTCTCAGTTTGTGATCATGATGAATAAATTTTTTAAAGACTGTATCTGATTACGGTCTAGAAGAACTAGAATACTATAAAAACAGATTTCAACACTTGGCAGTATTATTTAAAAGAAATTTTCAGTCACCAATGTCATTTTGAAGAAATGTAATTGTTTTTATTTCGAACTCTCAGTGAGGAAGCTATAAAACTGTTATATTTAGGTAAATCTACAGGGCAACTGGAACGTTTCTTCTCTCAGTAGTCATAAGTTCATTCATTCAATAACAGACGTTTTGGAGCAGGGCAATCTGAAAAATTAGAGTTATATTATAATTTGAATATGATGACAGAAAACTTTTATTTTTTTTTATTGGAAAAGATTTGCAAAATATGAATAAAGGAGGAAAAGAGTTACCAGTGGTCATACAAGGAAAAGAACCTATAGGAAACAATGGTTTCTAAGAATAGTAAAGACCTTTTATTTTGGACTGGATATTTTGGAAACCGTCTCTATCGACATTTGTATTTCATTATACATACAAATCATCTCCATGCAATCTCAGTCATAAACAGCATCAACAAAAAGATTTATTGATGAATTTTCATGATTTTTCACCTTGTGCATGTTTAAATACATTTACTAATTGCTTTAAAGTATTCTAAACATCGTTACCTGAGAATCTATTGGTCAAATTGAAAGTATTATCAGACAGATTAAAAATGTTATATTTTTTATATTATTTTAACAAAATATTATTTTAACAAACTATTTTATAAAAATTTTGTTACTACGATAGTATGAGAAAGTGATTCATCCAACTGTATGATTGAAGACATCAACTAACGTATTAAACCTACGTACTTAACGTAAGATATTCGCAACTACTACAAAGTGTGAGGTGAAAAATTTGGTCTTAAGAATAAAATTTCATATATATATTGAATTCTTGTATCATAAATAACTTTTTCGCAATTGCATCTATCGAACTGAAATTGTTTTCAGATAATAAATCGTAATATAGACTTTCCGTTTAACTCAGAGAAATAAAGCTTTCAACCAAATGGAAGTGAGAAGAACTAAATAAATAACTGCCGCATAGAAACCCGAAGTTGCTTTTTTACTATATCCAGAAGATCAGGCCTATTTGCATCAAATTATTAATCGTAATTATGAATTTTGATTACTCTTGATGATTCAGAGAAGATTATTCGAAGTTTCAACTTAATCCAGTCAAATTTATAATATCGTGTTTACATTACGTATAACTACATTTATCTTTGTTGGTGTAAGATTGAAGAAATATCTTGCGTTAAATATACACTGAGGCCTGCAATGACTCGGTCGGCAGGGCAACGGACTCACACCCGGTAGGCCCGGGTTCGATTCCTAGTCCCTGCTGATTGATACAAGCATCACTGAAAAAAGTTTCATGTGTTTTGTTCTCAAACACATTGCAAGCCTCCGTTGTTAATTAGCACTGATGCAGCATAAATAGAGTGTCATGAAAAAAAAACACATTTACAGTTAAAAAAGTAGAGGTAAGTATAATAAAGTGGGAAATAGGGTTGAGTTGAAAATGTCACTTGCCGGGCAAACTATCAAAGTATATTTGTCATGCGCTACTGACATGTATTTGTAATGACCGTAAGTAAATCTTTATAGTATGCTGACGCTTGCAGACGTATTTTTGTGCTCTCTAGAATTTCTTAAAGTTTTTAAAAAATTTCCCACTTTACCCTATTTACCTTTATTATTTTGTATTTTTTAATTAGTATATTTGATTTTCTTACAAAACAATCATCTTCTATAACTAAAATATGCATAGTAAAATTTTTTAAATTTATATGACTTTGGTAGTTTCAACAATTATTAAAATATTAATAGACAACGTTACATCAAAAGTATCTGTCTGAAGCTTTTAATATGAAAGTGATAAGATGATTAAACATATCTAGTATTAAGATGAGATTTATTCAGTTGTTATAAAGTTTTTCATTTACAATGAGAGTTATTGAGTTGTTATAAAGTTTTTCAAGATGCATAACATATTGGATTGTCGTTTTAAAGTTCGGTCAAAAAAATATTTTACACTTTTTCATATTTTCTATCTCTTTTATTTTCTCGCACCCTCCTTCCTCTTCCCTCACTCTTTCCTTCCTCTTTCTCTGTTATCCGTATTATTTTTTTTCTTCTCTATTTTAAACAATAAAATAATTTTATTTGTAAGCTTAATCGTTTGTCGTGGTCTTGAAAAGAAATCAGAGAGCGAATTACTAATGGAAAAAAGTGTGGGAAAGCTTCGTCTTGCGGCAAACCACGAAGTTTTCATTTTTTTCCGAGTCATCAAGACAGCTACGAATAAATGGAGGAGCAGACCTCTAATAAAAAACCGGAGATTCCCTTTTCACCGGATGATCTTGTTTCAAGCGACGCTACAGCAAAAAGAGCAAAACGAATAAGATGACCTAGCTACCTATCGAACTGTGCACTTTTTTTCGTTAGACCGATATTTTCTCATGATTTGACTATGTTAGCAGTGCATCTAATCGACAATCAGTTATTGGCATAACTTGAAATATCGACATTAATTATTTAAAATATATCTGAATAAGCATTCGATCAAAAACTCATTGATATAAGTAAAATTTCGTGTGAAGCTGTTCTACGTGATTACAAAAATCAACGAATTTATATTACACCAGTTTACATAAAATTGGAATGATATTATTATAATGAATTTAAGAACCGTAATTTTTTAATAATTAAGTTTTAACTAATCCACGCTTTTGTTTCCCTTCAACTTATTTATGTATTACAAGTGTAATACATAAAGTGTCGGATACAAAGGGAAAGGCAGTGAATAGCGAACTCACCTAGTTTTGGTACAACGTTTCGTCAGCAATTCTGCTGACCACTTCAGGCTTTATTGAACAAAAAAATTTTGTACAACACATTAAAATATGAAACAAAGAAACAATACAAATCTAAAAAAAATTATTTAATTATTTTATTATTTAATCTAAACAATCTAAACAAATTAGTTAATACTAGAGAAAATTTCTCATCACCAGTCAAGTTAAAACTGAGAAATAAAGTACAGTCTATATTTGTATCAAATTATTTATAATTTGATATTTGAATTATTTGTATATATTTGTCTATATTTGTATCAAATTATCAATAATCTCTTTTACATAAAATTCATAATCCCTTCTGCATAGAATTCAGTAATGGATTATAGACCCGATTGAGGTACTGAACATCTTCCTTTCTATTTAGTCTATTTTCATGTAATCCAATATATAGTATTTCAGATATTCTACGTTTTTTGTAATTATCTTCATAATCTAATATCTTTGTTCTATTTCAGTCAAAATCGTGAGATAACACTTTTTTATGTATAGAAACCACTGCTTCACTTCAAATACTATTTTTATGTTCATTTAATCTAGGCTTTAATGCTGGCTTACTCTCATCCACGTAAACACTGGACATTGTTTACACCGAAAACTGTAAACAATGCCAATTCTATTCATTATATTAGACTTATCTTGGCCTAAATATATGATATTCTGTAAAAGCTTTTGTAATAGTAGAAATAGATTGATATTATAATTTTTTAAGACTCTAGAGCATTTTTCGAAAATGCTACAATTATGTAGAATTGCTATTAGCGGAAGTGTTTTATAAGTCAGTTTGTTAGTATTATCAGTTACTGTAATATGTTTCTTTATACGCTTTTGAATATGTTTTTTAACGAAGGTCGTTTGAAAGTTATTTTTTCTTAAAATATCAATAACTAATTTCTAAAATTTTTTGTCAGAAATTAAATATATTCGATCCACTAAATTAGAAACAATATTGATTTTTTGTGATAACGTATGATTAGAATTGAAATTCGAAACTCTGTCAGTTTGTGTTGTTTTTTGAAATCAGTCAACTTCAAATTTGTTCTTATTATTAATTAGTTTTAAATCTAGGAATAGAATGCAATTATTAGTTTCAGCTTCAAATGTGAATTACAATCTGGAATGATAAGAATTGAAAATCTGTACCACTAAGTCAATTTTATCCTTCGGGATGCTCATTATTATATCATCAATATATCTAAAGTAAAATATCGGATTAACTAGAAATTACTTAGAGAGTGTACTTTTTTAAATCTTACATAACTATCTCTACCAATAATGGAGAAATCGGCGAATCCATTGGACTTCCATATATTTGTTTATAATAGTTATCATTAAAAACAAAGTATGTATTACCGTATAGAAATTTATTATCACGTCTAATTTCGACTAACGGTATATTACATTATTAAATATCAGAGTAGTGTTTGTCCAATCCTTCAAACACTAAGTCAATCGATACGTTGCTAAACAATGAGCTGAAATCCAAATTTATTATAACATACTCATTAGTTATATAAATATTTTTAAGTTTTTGTTTTAGTTGTAAACTATTGGAAATATACGAGAACGGTTTTTTTGATAATTGACTTCAAGGAATAATATATAATTTTGACTAAAGTGTGAGTCGGACTGATAATGGAAGAAATTATGGAGTGAGGCGGAACGTTCTGTTTATGAATATTCGGTAACCCATAACATTTAGCTATAGTTTTGTCAGTTTGTGTGAGCTCATCATTATGAAATTGTTTACGTAAAAATTGGTTATTGTTCCATTCCAGTATTATCTTTTTCACATCTAATTGCAATTTTTTCAACGGGTTCAATTTGACTTTGATATAAGTAATTTTGTCATCTAATAATGCATTCATTTTTTCTATATAGCCTCGTTTCGACATAACAGTAATGTTGCCTTTATCCGCATTCGTGCACATATCTCGATTGTTACATATAATATAGTTTTTTTAATCTTTTCATATAGTAAAGTATTAAATATCTTTACATGCAGAACAGTATTAGGAATATATACAGTGATTGATAACTTATAATTTAAGATTACATTTTTCTAAGAACGCGATTATGTGTTTACAAGTTTCAATAAGGGGTTTTGCAAAAATACATTCAATACAGAATGGTAGCTGAAATTTAAGTTTAAACAATTTCTTCAGAAGCATTTTTTTGCTCTTTATAAAGATTCTAGAGCCAGACTATATGATTAATATTCTCTGCTTCTTTCCCGCATTTACAAAGAGAACTATCTATAACCTTAATTTTGGCTAATGTTTCAGCCATAATATAATAGTGATTAATATGATAGTGATTAGCTCTGGCGCGATTTATTGAAACTATCAAGGTTCTGGGTAAAGTTCTTATCTGTAAACCAGGGCTTATTTTTCTCGTTGTGATACAAGTTAAAATACGCGATACCTTTGACTGAACCTAAAGTCTTGATAATTTCGTTGGTAGAAACCGTAGTTATTTTTTTAACGTGATAATATAAGTCCGAAAATAGGATTTTATTAGTTGAAACAGCTTTCTTTTCAGTCGTTTATTTGGCCAGATTATCAACATCCTCATTCCCGGAAATTCCCAAGTGCGCTGGAATCCAGTGGAATTTTAAATTGGAATTCGGATATTTTTTCTTAAATATTTTCACTTCAAAGATATAGCCGTTGGTTGTAGTATCAAATTTTAGTCCAATCAAGGATTTCAGCACGCTTTGAGAGTCCAAAAAAACTAAAATATGCCCAAGAGGATAATAGTGATAAAGTTGTACTTCATTGATTTTAAATGCTGACTTTCAATTAATTAATTAACAAGCCGTTGGGTATCGTTGAGAGATTCATTACGAGATTTTAAGCAATATCGTTTTATTAAAAAAAAAATAATTTACAGAAGATCATCAAATCCTAACCTCGAAGGACGTCGAGTTGTCGAACTAGAAAAAATAGTTGCTGAGCTGTAATGTAATAATTGTGATGATTGTTTTGTGCCAATAAATATTGATAATTCCACACGACTGTGAAGCATACCGCCATTACACTACATACAAAACAACAGTACTTTAATAATGAATTTCTTTTAACTTTGTCCGGCTTTTGGTACTAGTTTTTAGATTTTGATAAAAAGTATATTCAGCTGTAATATATAAAATTTGTCGTTAAATCTATAATGATGGACTCTGACGATGGAACTATCTTAAGTGTAAGTACACGCATTATTTGATTTGATATACTGCAAAATAGATGATAGTGATTTGATATACTGCAAAATAGAAAAATATTTAATCAACGAAACATTCTTTCCTATACTTTTAAAAGTTTGATGTATTTTTTCTTTTTAATTTATTTTTATTATAACCACATTTTACTATCGGTTATTCAACATGTTCACGGGAGTGTCATTTATGAGTGCGAAACCGTCAGATTTAAACGATTAACTTAGTATGTGAGACCAATTATTTCTCATAAACAGAATTACATTAGCAATGATAAATGAACATTGAGCCAAAACATTTTTCATTTATAAGATTTTAATTTCAACTACCTAGAGCTTATTTTATTACAAAATTAACATTGACTCAGGTTTTGATATATTTTTCTTAAGTAACATTCATTCGTGTCAAGAAAATATGTTGAAATACATCATCTTGAAATATATAAAAAATAGCTGTTTTAAAATATTAACGGAGAAAATTTACCTAGTGAGTTTCATTACAACAAATGAATTTTATTAATATTTGAAAAAAGTAGATCTACTTCTTCTGAACACTTGTTCCTTAGGTAAATTTTTTGTAAATTTGATGGAGCTCATCTAAAACCGGCAAAAGTTATGTGGCTTGTGCAAATAAAAATATCTCGTTCCGTACGTAAGAGCGGAAATGACGGAGACACTAAAGATGCGTCCGGCGTTCTTTGAGCCCAGAAAAATCTGTAGAGTGATATGAGAGCGTAACTCTGCGGCTATTCGATATTTCTCCAACTCTTTGTTCTGTACGTGCTTCTATACATATATGTGTGCATAACGTATTGCGTTACTCAAGAATATTAGTGTACTATATTGCGAAATATGTCTCTTGAAAACATCATGAAATGGAAATAAAAAGACGTATGAAAAAGAAAGAAATACGATATTTTACTACCAAAGCGAAATATCATGATTCTCGAGATGATCATGCTTGATGGTCTGGCATTCCCGCTTTTTATCAAATTCCTTCGTTGTTTGATGAAAATTACAAAAAATTTGATTTTTTATTTTATTTTGTTCATAAACATTAGATTTTTCATTGGTAACTATACTTTTACACAATGTGATGCATGTTTCTCAGAAATTATAAATGAAGAATTTTTCGTATTACTCAATTTGATTGATGCTCAAGAATGATGTAATGGAAAAAATAAGTAAGGTATCTCTAAAGAATAACACCATATACCTAATAAAACTACTGTTTTTATATATTTAAGGAAGTTCTTCAGCTTATAGGCGGGTTGACGAGGATCACGCGCGGTAAACGCACTACCCGTATATTTATCTCGCTCTTAATAAAACAATTATTGTTAGATTAAAACCGAAAATTTAGCGGAACTCCTTTTAGTATCTAATTTCGTGTAGCCTTTGTCATAATTCTATATATATTTTTCTTTATTGAGAAAATACACTATAATGAAATCGTCCAAATTTTTCCGTTTGGACCTATCAATAATTCTTTCATTAATAAACAGGAATAGTACTTTTTGTTGAGCTCAATAACCTTTTTAAGTAATGACAGTTATAATTATTAAAATTATCTCCAACCAAGGCATTGATTCTATAAAGAAATATATACAAACTCCGATAAAGATTACGTGTTTATTAATATGACAAATAACAAGTGTAATAACAGTAACGTATCCCAATTAATTGTTAAAAAATATATATTAATGATAATAGAAATTTGGAAGACGCAGTAATACACTTCCTACCAAAACATAAAACTATACCAATCAAAAATGTTCACAGTGAAAAAAGAGGTACAGTAATAAACAATCGCATCAACTAGGAAAGTGTAAAAGCTATAGAAAATGTACCAAACAAAAATTAAATTGAAATAAAATAAATCAATATATCTACCATAAAAGTAATTTGTATTGATAAATTTTCTATAACGAATGAAAAAAACATTGAAGCAGATTAATTTTAATAATCAGCGCAATTTTATTAATAGTGAAGATCAAGTGTTACGTATATGTATTTAAATCAAAAAGTGAAATCAGTGATGTGTGCGTGTGTATGTGTTTCTCTGTAAACATATAAAAGAAAATCAAAATAAGCTCTTTATAAAATATCAAAACTGCAAAGTTTTTAACGTAATAGATACAATTTCTTGTTTTAAAAATTTGGTTATAGTAGTGATAAGTTACATGTTACACGTGTAGTACATAGTCCAGGAAAAAAAAGTTTTTCACGACTTTTTTTTCCTACAAGTTAGATTTTTAGGTATAGATTTCAAATCTATTGTAAATAATAGTTTCCAACTTAGAAGAAAGTATGACATATTATTCACGGCCCGCTTCATTGCAAATTTTTCACTTAAATTTACGGTGCTTGCCTGTATTATTTTTCCATTTAATTGCATGCTAAAATAAATGCATTTTTGTCTCCAAACAGCCTACAAAAATAGATCCCAAATGTAAAAAAAAATTGATTAAGACAGAAGATATAAGCAATCAAACCGTTATTAATGCCATTTAAATAAACAATAAAAATGTTGTTATCATTAATTGAATTTCCATCTAACTATTAAAAGATTCATTTAACGGTTGGAATGGGTAAGTTAAATAGTTAACGTATTATGCCTTATACATAAATTAACTATTTATCAGTGTGTACAATCTAGAGCATTTTACATAATGACATTTATTTTTTTCGTAGTAGATGTCATAATAAAGTATGAAAATATATACATTTTTTTATTTTTCCAAATTGGCAGCCTGGAGAAACTTTTTCCATAGTTGAAAAATCAAATAAATAATGTAGGCGTGTGATATCGTTATATTTTATTACATTTTTTAAAAATTGAAAACACAAACTTTTACTAGAAAGTTGTCAAAACTTGTTAACAAGTAGGAGAGCTACAGACTTTTAAAATTAATGGCTTATTCTTGAACGAACTAAGTTCCTAGTAGGAAGAAAATACTGTTTAATTAATGATGGAATTATCATTAATTGCCCTCTAGAAAAGTTGTATATTATAGTAGCGCTATTGATGTTGCAGAGCGAGAAATAGATTTTTCGTCGCTCGAGAAATCAAACATATTTAAAATCTCGTTCCACACACATTTTATCGAAAAATAAAGTTAGATACAAGTGTGAGAAAGTGATTTCACCCTTGTGTAATCTGATCACCCTCGCTTCGCTCAAGTGCAAACATCCACAAGGGGCTAAAATTAATTTTTTCGCATATATTCTTCCCACTTTTCCATATTTCCACAAACACAATAATTTCACTCTTGATAGTTTCAAATTACCACTTGACACAGCATTTTTTCTTTGCAAATAACTTAATTTATTCAACTTAATAGGTCATCAAATTTGGTAGGCTATACTCCCCTGTTTGTTAATAAAATTTGACAATTTTCAAATAACAACCCATTTTATAAACTAAAAAAATAAAACTGCACATTTGGAAGTTAATAAAAAAATTATATATTTCGATACATTATTATGATATCACTACGAAAAAAATCAATGTCATCATGAAAAATGCTCTCGTTTACACACATTGATAAATAGTTCATTGATTTATAAGGTCATAATTTGTAAACTATTTAATTTATCTATTCCAGCCTTCTAGTGAATCTTTCAACGGTTAAAATGCTCTAAAATGCCCAAACTGTGACTATTTTAATAAAAAATATAATACAACATACAATGTCAATCATAGTGCCATAGACAGTGATTTGAGTAAAGTATTGAAAAACATTTAAATTTGTATCATTTTTTTTTGTATAGAATCATGTAACCTGAGAACATTACGAATATTTTAACATACAAAAGTACAAAATTTACTATACAACAGCAAAATAAGCAAATCCTTTATTGTGGTCATGTACATATATACAAATAAATAAAATGACAGAATTGTTTATATGAACAAACAATCTAAAAATAATAAATTTGATAATTTTCCTTGAAAATAAAAAATAATTAACATTGTCAGCAATATATGAAATGCCCGACATAAAACAGAATTTTGTAAGAACAGCAAATAATTAAATATAAGATTCAAGTTTCGAGACTGACTTGGCTACTTTAAAACTGGAATTTTGTTCTTGATAAAGAGTTGCTGAAGAAGCTGTGATCGATATTTTGGATCATTATCCTGCTGGAATATCCATCCTCTTGGCATGTTATTACCATTAAAATATAGCATTTGCTGCAATATAATGTCTCTGTACATGGCAAACTCCATAGTACCTTCTATTTTTAATTTTAGACCTACGCCTTTTCAAGAAAATGCATCCCATGGCATAATGCCACCTCCATATTTGATATGCTTTTACAAATTTAAATCTGGCCTTCTTATTTTTCTTACTAATGAGTGGTTTTTTTCATATCAACGCGTCTAAAAAGTTCTATTTCTGACAGTTTGCGTGCAACAATACTTTGATTTATATCTGCTAAATTTTCTTCGTGTAATTCACGTGCAATGATGGCAGCATTCTTTTTCACATCTGCAACAGCTTTTCTTTTAATTACTTTATCAACACGATTAGTGATTTTTCTAGGTCTTCTAGGACATTTATTATTTTGTAGAGTATGAATATTCTTATATTTATTTAATATATCGTTCATAATTGATTTTCTTATTACCAAAATTTTAGATATTTTACGTAAAACTTCCTCTTCATTGAGTAATTTAATCACGACTTTTTGGATATCTAAAGACGTGCGCTTCGGCACTTTTACTGATTGATACTAATTACATAATGTAACAGAAACACAGTTCCAGCTGATACATACCTTTGTGACCGATAAAATTAACAAAGCGAAGCGAATTATATTATAGTGTTTGGTCGGATACTTATGAATAAGCAAAATATGTGGTTTTAGATATAAAATTTTGTTATTAGTTAAAATAAACGTTTGGATCACATGGTTTGAGAGTATAATAAAAGCACTTTACGAAGTTATGTTTGTATGTCCATTTTGCATTCTTTATACATTATTAAAACATAAAATTATCTTTGACCGGACACTTTTGCACACAATTGTATATTAAAAATTTTTACAGGTATTATTAGAATCTAGACATTCAGTTATGTATTACCAGACCTTTAGTGAATAACAGTAGTAAAGATTCTTGCATAAACAGATACTTTATAAAAATGGATAAAATGAAATACAAAACTATAAACCTTTTATTGATTATTATCCAATTATAATATTAAGAATTGCTAGGAAAAACATTAAACCTTTTATAGACAACAAAATAGATTTTCAAAAGCTCAGAACTTTGGTCAATATTTTAAAAAAGACTGGTATGACACAAATAATAGTTCCAAATTAGAGAATTAATAATCTAAGTGGTAAAATTCAATATTGTATAAGCAGTGCCCTATTAAAAATAATAAAAACAAAAATTATATGCAACCTAGAAAAGATGGAATAATAACAGCTGTACTAACATCATA
Organism: Phymastichus coffea; assembly: GCF_024137745.1. Taxonomy (NCBI): domain Eukaryota; kingdom Metazoa; phylum Arthropoda; class Insecta; order Hymenoptera; family Eulophidae; genus Phymastichus; species Phymastichus coffea. Next base: position 2,682,002 of record NW_026706827.1, read on the forward strand.
TAAAACTAAAGAAAAACTATAAAATTTATAGGAAAATGATCAGAATAACATTACAAATAAAGAAAACTACAAAAATCATTTAAAAATACTAAAAGACATTATAAATCAGACGAAGGATAAAAACATTATCCCGTCAATTTTACTCTTTATAAATTTATGGAGTGTTATTGATACAAAATTATGTAAAAATACTAAAAGAAAGCAAAAATATTGATCATATTCTTGAAAATAATAGCAAGCTAACTGACTCATTACCAATAGCTGTAAAAATGAATTAATTTTTCTGCAACACAAATGAACAACTAACTAAAAAATAGTAGTACCACAGATTTCAAAAATATAAATATCTAAAGTGAACAAGAAACATTTTCCTACATATACCAAATAAAAAAGAAATACGAAAAATAATAATCAAAATGTAATATAAATATGGTGATTTCGATAGCATGTAAAATTCTAAAAACACTGATATATTGTGCCTACACCTCTAGTAAATATAATAAACACCTGAATTGGTTAAAGAAATACCCAAATGAAAGGAAAATGGCACAAGTTATACCTATAAGTATACAAAGCAAAAGAAAAAAATATACCTATGAACTGCAAACTCATCATTAATCTCTAGCTTAGTAAAAATTTTTAAATAATTTAGGCACAAACAACTATCAAATTTCATCAGTTACTACAATTTAATTTCAGATAAATAATTCGGCTTCAGAAGAATAAAAATACGAAAAATGCACTGAATTATATATCGGACATAATTTACAATTAGCTAGACTAAATAATAGCTAAAATAATTCAATTGCCATCACTTTTTTTGGACCTTGCTAAAGCTTTAGATAGTGTATGACGCAACATATTACTAAGAAAATTATATGACCGTGGAATGAGATGCAGTGCTTATAGCCTTTTGAAAAAATTCTAAAAAATTTATGTAGATTTAGACACCAAATTTCGTAGAATACCCTATAGTAACATATTCATGAGCTTATGTAGAAAATCATATAAAAAAGTTTATAGAAAAATGTGCAGCTTAATACGATTAAAAAATGGGTCCATATCCTACACATTTTTATACACAGTAATTTTAAGATTGTCTACAGAAATTCTTTTATAGATGGATATACTATCTGCACAAATTGATATAGACAGCTTAATACTCTATACGTATTTGTACACAATTTTTTGGTATATTCATATTTGTATAGAAAAATATACGCAATACTATGCTGAAATTTACACACGAATTTTTGTAAATAATTATACAAAATTTTATACAAGTAATTATACACATTTTTATGCAGAAGAGAAATACACTATGTAGACAATTGTACAAAAACTGCTGCAGAAGTATGTGCACAAGTGATGAATTGTATAGCGCAAAAATATCTTTATTTTTTAATATTGTATTAAATTAAATTTATTTTTTAATATTATAGAAGCATATCTAATCCTCCTAGTTTTTCATTTTTTATTCTACAATGCTTCGATTAATAAAGTTTAACCTAAGTATTTACCATCTCAATAACGATATTAGTTAAAGTTCCTACCGCTACGGCTTCCTGGCTCCTGTACAAAATTTCTATGCTGGTTTTTAACACTCCCTCTTTGTGTAAACAATAATGAACTAATATAAATAAATTTACTGCTGACATTAGTTCATTTAATAGTACATAGATGGCGTTTCTAAAACCATTATAAAAATTTAATACAGGGGCCAGCAACTTACAAACGGTAAGATCTTTTATTGATTAGTATATATAATAAGAAACTTAAATTAGATATTTATGTTACTTCCTAGCCTCACTACTTTGCGTACTGCACCTTTAGCTTGTCTAGAGGTCCCATCCTCATCATCATCATCCATTTATTTCTCATCTCACATCTATGGTTTAGAACCTTCGGGTTGGTAACCATGAGGAGGGGTTTAATTGGTAGTTATCTTAGTACACCGAGGTGTATAGAATAGTAGTATTTTTATTGGCATAAGCTTTTACAGTAAAGAGCTACATTACCACCAAAGTGGCGCCAATGAGGGCGCACTGAACTACAAAATTCAAATACATAAAATATATGACATCAGTTCTTACGGACTAGGAAATAAATTTTTCCTATATAAAAAAAATAAAGAACTTTTTCATTCAATGTTTTTAATAACAAAAATCTCAATAATACTATTTTGGTGTTATACTCTACTTATATGTTAAATATTAAGAACTAAAATATAATAAATGATGTAGAAAGAATAAAGATATATACTATTTGAATATATTAATTTAACTAACTATAGGAACATTGGTTAAGTATTAATTTTTATTTCTAGAATAAAATCTGATAAAACATCTACAATATTTACATCTATATCTGTTAGAAAAGGTACTACAGATGTAGGTTTGGTTTAATTGTATCTTTTTAATTTTTTAAGAGTTTTTAATCTTTCATGATCATGGTCATGAAGTAATTCGCAACGACAAAAAATATGATTTATATCTTCTTTTTCTTTACTACAATGGTACATTTTGGATTTAACAATATTGAATCTACATAAATAAAAGTTAAGTCACACATGACCGCTCCTTATACGGTTTAACGTAGTTATAAATTTTCTGGGTAAATGTGAAAATTTCGAAAACCATGGTTTTTTCGATGCTATGTAAAAATTATTAAAATAAAAGACTCCTTTGTTTAAACAACCTACAATATCTTTATAAGAAGATTTCCAAAATAACCTTACATTTTCATGTAATTTTCTATACTGCAGGAGTTTAGATCTAATTTGAAATATAAAAGAAGATATAGATCTCGAATAATACTTATTTCGAATTATACTCGACTTATACTCGTATTATCTATTGCTTTCAATGCACTTTCACTATCAGAAAAAATTCGAAAATGAATATTATTTACGTCTGAAATTATCTTACCTAAGCAAGCAGTAATAGCCAGAGTTTCAGCAGAAAAAATTGAGCTGAATCAGGGATTTTAAAAGAAAAATTAAATTGTGGTGACAGACTCCATGCAGCTAAACCTACGGAACTATTATCGTCGATATTAATTTTTAATCCAACTATATAGATATCGACAGTATCTAGTTCAGGTTTGAAAATTTCCTCAAATATTTTGAAGTAATCAAATGACTTTAAAATTGTTCTACCCGAGATAAGATTATGATGTCAAAATCTTCTAAAAAGGATTGCCGTGGTTGTATAAGTTTAAACAAAATATCTGACTTGACTATCAGATTTGAATGCTATCGTAGATCCTCATAACATGAAACCAAGGTAGACTTGTTGAAGTTAAAATCAAATTGAAAGTCCTCGAAGAATTCTATAATTTTTTCGATATTTTTAGTAGTAGTGTTATCGTTTAATGACATGCATTTTAATAGATACTTGATACCAAGAAGCTTAAATCTGTGAGATAGATGTGGAACTTTTGATTCGCCTACTATTGTATTAAAGGAGTACTTTTCTGATAGCCTAGGACTAATCTTAAAACAGCATTTTAGACTTTCTGCAACTTTTCAAACTGGGAATCTGCACAAGGTGATATAAGAAATTCATAATATTATAGTCTGAATCTTACTAAGGACTGATACAAAAGAAAAAAAAAAAGAAAAAGATACAAAAGTACCTGGATCGGCACCCCACCAAGTTCTTCTTAAATTACATAATTCTAAATAACATAATACTTTTCCTAACTAAATAGAAAATATGCTTTGACCAATTAAGTTTTTGATCTAGTATCATACCCAAAAATTTGACTTTTTTGGCTGGAAGAATAAGTTCATCCTCTAATTTCAAGAAAATATGTTTGATATCAATGTTGTTTTTATTGAAAATAACTAGTTCGCATTTATGGAGTGTTAATTCGAGACCTTAACTTTTGAGGGCAGGTACAATAGAATCTATCACAGTTTTCAGTTTGTCAACTCTTTGCTACGGATTATCGCATTTGGTGAAAAAAGTCACATTATCTGCAAATTCTAAAATTTCAACATCTAATGTAAAAAGAGATTTCAACAATCGCGTGTAAATAGCAAACAATAAGGGACTGAGTACACTTCCTTGAGGGAAACCTTTATTAACCACATAAGTTAGCGGATTATCAGTATTTAGCGGGACATAGATCCTTTCAAAAGTTAAAAATTTTATAAAAATAATGAATTTTTTGGTAAACCTAATTTTATTAAATGGTCTAATAAAATATCCGGGATTACTTCATTAAAAGTCCATTTAATATCTAGAAAGAAGGCTGCTAAGCTTTTTTTAGAAAGAATGATTCATGTATTTTTGAGTTAAAATTGAAATGTTGTCCGCGCAGAATCTTCCCTTAAGAAAACCAAACTGTGAAGGGGAAAAAGCTTTGTTATTTATAACCAGAAAGTCATATGATTATTAACCATATGTTCAAAAGTTTTAATAAGTATACAGGGTGCCATGGAGACTGAACAAACTTTATTACTATTATTTTTAGGAAGAAATTTTATAAGATATTCCGACCAAGTTTCAGTGAAAATACCCTAATCACAAAAATCATTAAACATGTCGAGTAAAATTCTTTTATAAAATTCAGGTAGTTCAATTAATAACTCATAACTAATTTTGTCAGCGCCTGGAGATGATTTAACATTAACTGAATGTAAAGTAATATCTAATTTTTCAAATGTAAGGGGAGATCCATGAAATAAATTTCATTAGAACTTGGGGAGTTTAAAAAGTATGAATCAATAAAAGCAGATAAGTCATCACGTAAACATAAATTTCTATCCTTAAGGATGCAGAGCTCTTCTATACATAATTGAGTGTTTTTCACGGCTGATTTATTACTATCTGAAGACATAGGCCTATTTATACCGTTTTTTAATGCTTTAACCTTTTTCCAAATATCTAAAACTCTGGTATTCCTATTGATAGATGTGCAAAAATTTCTGAAAAACTTAGTTTTTTCCTTCTCTAAAGATTCTAATAGTTTCTGCTTCAAGCTTTTTATATTTAATGAAAATTTCTAGGTTACATCTATAATGGACGGACCTAAATGAGGCGTTCCTAGTCGATTGACTTTATCACAGATCTCATTCCACCAAATATATCTTTTCTTTTGCTTTTTCTTAAATCTAAGCGGTTTATCAGATTGATTTAATCTTATATCTAGAGTCTTCCAAAGCATTATATGAACGTTCTAATAAAGCAGTATATCTATTGACAGCTGAATCATTAACAAACATCAAATTATTAATTTTTGATTTTTCTTTATCAAGAATTTTGAAAAAATTACTTATATCCAGTTTCTTTAAATTGATACGATAATCCTTTCTGAATTTTTCTTCTATTGTTACGTCTAAAGAGATTTTAATCAGATAAAGATCACTATCCCATAAATCTTCAAGAACCGACCAATTCACTAAAAAAGCCAAATTCATCTATGAGAAGGATTAATCTATGTTTGTGAAGTTTAAACTTTTGTCAGATAACTTCATTCGGGTAGGCTTACCATTATTTTAGAGAAAGAACTCATAAAAATCGGTATTATTAAAAATAACATTATCATTCGAACAATATTTATGACTATCACAATAGGGGTGATAGGCATTAAAATCGCCAAGTAAAATAAAAGAATTCAGTTTTTTTATTTCATCTTGTAAAGAGAGCAATTCGTTAATCATTAAATCATTACATTATATAGGAGATATGTAGCAAGATATAATGGCTAAATCATCCAAGTTAAAGGATACCAAAATGGCTCCTACTTCAAGATTATTAAAATTAATATTAAAGTCATTTTTTTCAAAAATAACATCTTTCCTTAAGCCAAGTTTCGCAAATAACAATAATGTCATAATCAGATGCACAATTATGCAGGCAAAATTTTTTTGAGATTGACCTAGAGTTCCATTGTAAAATTTTAATGCTATTTAAATTGTTTATAATAAAAAAATAAAAAAAAAAATAAAAATATTTAATTTTAAAAAGATAAGATAAAATAAAGAAAAGGTAGGCAAAATATAAAATAGTTATTTAGCTCCTGATTGCTTGTTGTTATTAGTCTTGATCGGTAAAGCTTGAATTCGATGTGGTCCGCTACTATCAGATTTAACCGATGTAACTTGCGGTTAAGTTCGAACAGATCTCAATCATTTCTTCAGTCTATCTTGTAACTTATCAATGGTGTTGTTCAAATATTGCTGCGATGCTGAAGCTGAAGTGTAATGTCCTGGGGAATTCATAGTCTTTTTTATAATCAAATTGAAGATTCCATCATAACTATGAGTCCTATGTAGTCTATCCAAGTTTTCTGTATCATCTTGAGAAACATCAAAAGTGCAGTCAAAACTCTGATCTAGCTCCTCATTTTGAGTAAAGTCCAAATTTTGAAAGAATATATTTTCCTGCAATGTAATATTATTAACTCTTCTAGCTAGATTAGACTGTAATTTTTCATAACTGGTTCGTCGGTTGCCATTAGATATAACCTTGGCAAGAGTATTCTCTCCTCTAATAGATTCATATATTGTTGGAAAATTTTACTTCGATTTTACTGGTGCTGTTGGATTACCAAATATATATTTCTTTACCTCAAGAAATGTTATAATGGGCCATCATTATGTCCACCCTATTAATTTTTCATATATTGGACATTTAGAATCCACACTTTTATAGTCTCCCTTACGATTGGCACAGGTTGGCACTTTTATAGAGCAAGCATTGTTTTCTTGATCGTGGTTGTTCAAATCACACATAATACACTTTTTAGTACTCTTGCACGTTTTAGCTGTATGGCCAAATTTGAAACAATTAAAACATTGCATGGGTTTACAAACAAAAGGTTCGACCTCAGATTTAACACAAAAAAGTGAGACTTCTTATGGCAAAATTTGACCAAAAAAGGTCAATAACACTGTTTGAGACGGAATCCATTTGTCATCATCACTAGTGGCGCGTCTATTTCTCTTGTTCAATCTTCGAACTTAATCAGTAACTAAAGCAGTAGAGCAAATGCCTTCTCGAGTTTCACTTTCTGAAATATCTATTGGAATTTGCTTTATTAAGCTTTGTCTCAATTGTCTAAACCCTGATATAAAAACTTCCCAATTGAACTGCTTTAGCGATTCGTCTTTTAATAAACAGTTGACCTCTTCTGGGTTTTTGAAAACGACTTCAACTTTAGAAGCGCTTCTATTTCTAATAATGTCAATATTCTTGTATTTTTTAAAAAGTACAGTACCTATTTTATAAGCACTGAGCAAACTTATCTTCTATTACTTTTTTAATCCAAACACTATATAATCCTTTGTTATCCTTTTTGAACTGTAGTTTTGGTATAAAGTTTTACTTTGTTGTATTAGTAGAGGTTTCGGCTTTTATCGTGTGACCGTTGGCATCGGAATTCAAAACAGAATTCTGTTTTGAATTCCGTGACTGCGAGGTCACCAAAATTTTTTTCTTTACTTTTTTATTATCTGAGGCATTTATCTTCCTTCCACTATTTTTAATAACATTGTTAATGTTCATTAACAATTCATGGTCTCTTTCAATATGATCACCTGTCATTGTGACAGATGTTCAAAGTAATGACGCCACCCAACAAACGAGAACCTGTACTAAGAAAACCTCAAAAGAAGTTAGTTACAAGCCGGACACGCCCGGACTTAAATTTTCTTCAATGTGTATAAGATAAAATTAAAATAAATACACTTCTCACTTCAGAGGAATAGAGTCAGGCTTTTTTTTTTAGAATAAAATCAATAATTATTTCAATTGTTTTATTACAAAACTTTTGTAAATGAGGGAGCTCAATCAAAGCGTAGTTACTCAGTCCTCACCTTACTCGCGACTCTACACCGAGGTGAATCTAATACTACCCCTACTGCTATACATGATTCGAGGTATCGTAATATCTGCGTTATTATAGATTTATATTTTATAGGTATTGTTCCTAGTCTGTTAACTAGTGGCTGGTGAGAACTTCCCTTGTCAGTCGTTGCTTGTTTTATTTTTATCTTTTTTTTTCTTTGTACGGTCAGATTGTACGTACTGATAGTAGTAAAAGTGTAGTCTTCTTAATAAAAAATAATGAAATGTTTGTACCCACGTCTTTTTCGCCAAGTTCATTTGTATGATTGCTCAACATTTCACCTGTAGAAAGCTCTTTGTTTCCGAATCTGGTAATGTAGATTACACAATCGGTGTCATAGTTAACCACTCTTTTATCTAAGATATCTAAGATAATCATACTATCTAAGGATAGCAGATATCCGAATAATTTTATCCTTAAGTTTGAATTTGAGTGGTTATAAATTACACAGTTTTGGTACTTCATATACTGTTTTCTATTATAGAAATAATATTTGAAGATTTCATAGACTAAATCTCTGATTCCGTATCTTTCCATTTTTTCAATAAATTTCATGGTTAACCGTGTCTAATACTTTTATTCATATCTTTTATTATTTAATTGATTACTCAGGATAGTGCATCTTTTACTTCCGTTCCTTTTCTCAATTCAAACTATTTATTCAATATTGTTTTATGTACCGATATATTTTATTTTGAAAAATGTATCTAATCTTATCATTGAACATTGATAAAACAGTGTATTTAACTTTCGTCAACCATCAAGATTGTATTTCAAACAACTTACGAACCACTATTAAGAGTTCAGATTGACAAAAAGTAAGTAATACCAAGTATTTAAAAATTATTTTTAATAGTGGTATGTGATGGCATAAGCATACAGAAAATAATTAATTAATAAAACTAAATTTATAAGTGACGAGAATCCTATGAATGTTGATCAAGTATTCGTATTTGAAGCACTTATATATCATTATTAAGTGTTACAAAATATGTATAAAAAATTAAATGGCATATTCAAATTTAAATGGAGCAACCAGACGTACAGTGTTATTGCTTCTCACAAGTGTTATTGTTTGTGTAGCGAGAGTAGGGCCTAGGCCTGACAATAACTCGTATTTCGCGAGTTATTGTCATAATAGTTTAACACATCAATACGAATTTTTACAAGCCTTAATTACGAAAGAAAACGCAGACGTTATTTGTCTTCAAGAAACTAATTTAAAAAATAACGAAAACGTCAGAATTAAAAACTTCACTTGCTACAACAAGAACAGGAAAAATAGTCTAATCGCTAGTGGAGGAGTCTGTACACTAATAAAAAAATACTTATTTTAGCCAAGAATTATTACTCAACACAGAACTAGAAACAGTCGCCACTCAAGCTCTTATAAATAATAAACTGATAACAATATGCAATCTGTACATAAGCGACAAACATGACATCAGTAACGAACTCCTAAAAAAACTTACAGACCAACTACCACCACCTTTTATAATCCTAGGAGACCTCAATAGCCATAACACACTATGGGAATCTAATAAAATTGACAGAAGAGGAAGAAGAATAGAAAACTCCCTTTTACACAATGATTTAGTACTACTCAACAACGGTGCCCGTACATACATCCACTGGCAAATTCAGTTCAATCGATTTAACTCTCTGCAGCAGTTCCATTGCCCTTTATATTAACTGGGAAGCATCCGACTTCCAATACGGGAGCAATCACTTTCCCTTAAAGATTAATATTTTGAACACAGAATCTACACCACCGGTTATACAAATAAATAGATTGAAATACTATAAAGCAAACTGGATAAAATACAAAGAATCGATAAATGAAAAGATAGAAGATATAGAATCAATTATTAAGACAAGCACAATCCAAAGTACGATAAACATTAACGCAATTGTCGATAAATTCAAGAATATAATCCAATATGTTGTGAACAAAAGTATTCCTATGAGTACTCAGAAAATGCCAAGACATAACACACCATGGTGGAACGAAGAATGCGATACAGCCATTAAAAACGTCAAACAAGCGTTTAATATCTGGAAAAGAAACAGAACAACAGAAAATAAAATAGAACACAGAAAATACAAAGCAATAGCTAAAAGAACAATCAAATCTAACAAAAGAAAATCTCGGCTAGAATTCCTCAATTCTATAAACTCCCAAATGCCCTTAAACAAAATATCGAAAAAAAATAAAATCTATCGAAGGTAAAAATTCACAGACCAAAATAATACTGAAAGAAAACGACTTAATCATTAACGATCCTCTCAGGATTTCAAACAATTAAGCCGAAACATTTGCCATCAACTCGAGCGACAAGAATTTAACAAAAGAATTTTTATCCTTCAGAAATTCCCAAGAGCAATTGACTGAAACCGAAAACACCGACGAAAACTCAATAAATAATAACATTACAATCGAAGAACTAAACTCAGTACTACAAAGCAGTAAAAATACCAGCCCAGGATCTGACGGAATACCTAATATTCTCCTCAAACAACTACCACATAGAGCCATTAAATGCTTACTAGACATCTATAACCTTGTCTGGACTAAAGAATTATTCCCCGAGGAATGGAGACAAGCCACAGTAATTCCGATATTCAAACCAAACAAAGACAAACACGACAAAGACAGCTACAGACCGATATCATTAACCTGCTGCATACGTGTCAAAAATTCTGGAAAAAATTATATACGTAAGACTAAAATGGTTTCTTGAAACAAACAGCGTATTAAATAACTCTCAGAGTGGATTCAGGAATAAGTGCAGCACAGCAGACTGCTTAGTTAAGTTAGAATCTAATATTTGCGAAGCATTCGCTCAAAAACACCATACCCTTGCCGTCTGATTAGACATGAATTTGTAGGTTGTTGAGGTTACGATCTTTTATGGCGTGACAGAATACTAATAATTTTATTAAAACTAAAAATTACAGGTCACATGTTCTACTACATTAAAAACTTTCTCACTAATAGAAATATAAGAGTCCGAATCTCCAACGTCTTATCTAAAGCGACTAATATTGAAAATGGAGATTGGAATGGACTAATTGAAAAATGGTAATGAACTACACAATAAGAATTTTGCACTCTCCTAATAATCAAACACACTACCTACTCTTAAAAGGAAATCGATCGATTTTCGAAACAAATAAAAAGCGACAAAAAAAACCATTCTATATCCGGGCATTAGACTACTTCAATGACTATGATCTAAGGTACGATGATTTCTACACATTTAATAATTCATTCTATGAAAACTGTGCCAACCTGTGGAAAAATTAAGAAGTAACCAATCTACCCATTATAAACAATGCAAACAACAGCAGTCACCGAGTAAATAACTCGCCAAACCTACACCACATCTACACAGGAATAGCCGCTACCTCAAACCACATCGGAGCAGGTGCAACTACGTCTAACGAAGAACACGTACTACTAAAAATACCTAAATACTACGGACTACAATCAGCTCATGAACTCTTGCTCCTACAAATTCTAGACAACATTACAAACCCCACTAATACAGTTATTCACATTACATCGTCCAACTTAAGGGTGTTGTCTAGTCGGGCACTTTGAAAAAATCGATTTTTTTTACATTTTTCGAATGTATATATACGTAAGAATATTGTGTTAAATTTTTATAAAGATCGGAGCAGTATAAGTGTATTTTTTTTGGGTTTGAAAATCGGGCCGAGCTCTGTGAATTACATCGCTGATCACGATTCCACGCGTGTTCAAGAAGCAAATCGCCACAGCTTGAATACTTCCAAAGAGTCTAGAACAGCGAGAAAAAAGGCTAGATTGGAAGAAAATCAAGGTTTCGATCAATCAGAAGGTACTTCATACGGTGCAGGCATTGCAGATTAAATTTTAGTAAGATATTTTTTATATTTTTTGTTTAAAAAAACTTTAAAAACGCGTTTTTCTCAAAACAACGTTTTTTCGAACCTGCAACACGATTTCTCCGGAACCAGTGGACCGATCCTTTTGAAATTTAGACCACATATTCTATACATAATTATCCACAAAGTGGACCACTTACAAGTTATAATTTTGATTTTTACTATTTTTTTTTTCCAAAAAATGCCAAAAAAAAAGCCGTTTTTTTCAACTTTTCACATTTTATTAAGTAAAATCCACAAAATTAGCCCAAACTTAATAATTATGGTCCATTCTGTAGCTATTATCATACCAAATCTAAAACACTTTGATTTTTTTGTTTCAGATAAGCCGTTGCTGAGAAATCATGTTGCGACTAAGCTGTCTTGAAATTACCGCTCAATATTCAACTACGTATTTCGTACAATAAACTTGAAAAAAATGAATAAAAAAAAATTTTTTTTTGGAATTTAAGATCTAATTTATTATACCTATGTATTTTTATATCGATATCTTTCATAATCTACTCAAAAAAAAATTCCAAAAAATAGCAATTTTTTTACCCCGCCGACTAGGCAACACCCTTAATAATGCAACTTCAACAAAAAATCACAGAAAATACTATCACACAACAGATTCTCAATAAGCTAAAAGACATGGGAGGAGGAGTAGAAATTCTTCTAGCGATAACTGATGAAAATACAGCACCTAAAACACACGAAACAGCGAAAATAGCTTGTCAATTGACTCACCCTAATAAACTCAAAATCAACAAAGCAATAGGAATGAAAAAAGTCACTCACAAAATCCAAAATGAAATGAATTCGATATGGACAGATGAAGCCAACAAATGCTCGCTTAAACTTATTAAACCAAATTTTTTCCAACAAAATCCAGCCACCAACTTAAAGCGAACAGAATAAATTATGATCACTAGACTAAGAATAGGACATATGCCCCTAACGCTCCAACATCTAACGAAAAAAGAAGAACCACCGATGTGTGAAATATGCTCAACACGATTAAACGTCGAACAGCTCTTAATACATTGCCTAAAGTACGAAAATAAACGTCTTAAGTATAAACTCTCCAACAATCTAGACAAGAACCTCAACAACCTACAACAGTGCAAGAATGTCATCAAGTTTCTACAAGCAACAAAAATAACAAACACTTTATAACGTTTCAACACCTTATACATATGTTAATATCCTTTTTGTAAAATACATGTTCATGTCGCTGATATCCAACCGGGGGATGCGACATGAAAAAAAAAATTAAAAAAAATATTATTAAAGCAATTTTTTGAAATATGTTGAGCAATATTTTTGCAATGTTTGTGCAAAATGTAATCAAAATATTTCAACGAAAATTTAAAAATAAGTTTCTATAATATACACGCGATTTTTCTAAAAATTATTTCAATAATATTTCGGGGAATGGTTTGTAGAAATATTGCGACAATGTTTTTGGAATATTTTTATACAATATTGCAGAACAGGAGCTTATTTTTACTGCTGTATCATATTCTCTATTATTATATAATTAATGTATATTAATCTGGCTTAAATAAGTAAAAAACTAGTCTTCTAGGATGGCAGATCAAAGTTGCTAACAGACAATCATTTTTCCCACTTAAATTCTAGAGAAACCCAACATTTAAAAAAAAACATATCTGTTAGATTTATGATATAACCTACGACAAGAAGCGCTAGAAACGAAAAACCATCCATTAGACTATGTGCAGAATTAAAAATTTATTAAACTGAAGTCGTTATTTTACTTCTACCAATGCAGTCGTTTGTGGATACATGTTCAATATAAAATTTCAATATAAAATTTCCAATTCAAGAGTAAATTAGATACTCATATCAATTAAATATTCAATGAATTCCATCTAAGTTAGCGCGAATACATATTTAAAGAATTTAACCAAAAGGTATATAGCCGCACTTTTGTTATTTAGTAAACGTTGACGCTTGCCTCTCATTCGTTCGTTTTGTGTCGAACAGGCTGGTTTGCCACTAAATCTAATTATTTTTGGAAATTGGGAAAAAAACGCTATCCATCATCATCATCTTCATCTTCGTATTTTATCTTGTCAGGAAAGTGTGCGAACTGAGAGAAATATGAAAAATTACCCATGATGTTATGATTGCACTAATTTCCGATTCCGTATCCGCATATTATTTTGCAAAGTAAATTAGCTCGTTTGAAAACTGCGCGAGAAATATTTAGTGAACTAATCTTAGCTGATCCTATTACACTTGTATCATCTTCAACTAGTCAACGGCGTCTCTGAAGTACTAGTTTCAATGGATGCGTAGCAACTAAGAAAGCTTGCTTGAGGGCAGTCAATAAACGGAAAAGATTAGCTAGAGCCAAAAAATATTGAATTGAACATAAAACAATGGAAGAAAGTTCTCTTCACTGGCGAGTCAAAATTTGAGTTGTTTACATCAGACCGCCGCGTATATATACGTCAATAAGTACATGAAAAGATAAGTGCACAATGCATTGTTCCAATAGTTAAGCATGAGGGTGGCTTGATAATGGTTTAAGAATGTTTTGCTGGAACTGCAATAGGCGATTTGGTAAAAATTAATAGGATTATACATAAAAAAATACATCACAAAATTTTACAGTACCATGTTATTCCATCTGATACTCGAAAAATTGGGAAAAATTTTACAAGGCAGGAAGACAATGATCTAAAGCATACGTCAAAGCTCTATTCTAATTATTTACAATCCAAAGAAAAATAGAAATATCTTCAAATCATGGAATGGCCCTCCCAAAGTCCAGATTACAATCTCATCGCATATTTATGGGATCACTTACAGATATAGGATTACTAACAGATTAATAGAAATATTAGAGATGAGCCTCTACAAAACAAAAATGAATGACCTGTAGGATGTATTGCAGAAAAATAACAAATATTAAGTGAAAAATATTTTTCGAAAGATGTATTTTTTTTTTGTAAAAAACCTTATTACTAATTCAGCAATGAACCAAATACATGTTGCTAACTAATTTTTTGCATTTCAACTTTGGTAATTTTAATACAGTATGATTTGTTATGGAATACAAAATCATTTTAAGATCCAACATCCAATTTAGAGTGATCCATTTGAGTAACTGCTCTTGAAAGGACGAAATCGAAAATTACCAAAGTTCTAGATTTTAGGGGAGTAGTGGGATGGTAACTGTAACGTTCACCCTGATTAAAATTATTATTTATTTTTTCCATTTCAAATTACGCGTGTAAATTACTTTTGACTAAAATAAAATTTCAAATAAAAGCTGCAAAGTATTAAAGTGATTCGTGTAAATGGAATGTGTTTTTTTATTACTGTATGTGATTTTTTACTGAAAAATGAATAATTTCTGTCTAAATTATTTTTTATGCTATCTTCAAAATCAAAATGATCTCTCTATTTTTTTGTTTTTGTGATTATCAGGACAATATGGGATAATAATCCTATAGATCATGTTCATTATACATTAAGCTTTTTAATCTAAAGTCGTCAATCCTAAGCCTTTTATAACATTTTTCGTACCAAAATCATAAAAAGCATTTTTTAAATGTTATTTCGGATTTTGACCTTAATTTGACATTGGGATTAGACCTTTTTAATGTCGTTTCGATCGTAAAAATTCTCGCTCTTTTCGAATCCGGTGTTAAATATAGGGGTTCCTATTTTTAAAAAATCACTTTCACTTTCAAATGACCTTGAAATTGAAGTTCAAGGTCAACACTGATATAACACACAGATGAGCCTGTACCAGCTAGCCATAATTTAGTTTTTTTAATTCTAATTATTTAATAGAAATTAATATTAAGAACAGAATAAAAATCTTCAAGATATATAGACAGAGCGAGATTGAGAGTCACAGCTAAGTTTTCCCATGATGAAAACACATCTAGAATAAAGTGTTTATATAAAACTTGATAGTGGCCCAAGCCTGCGTACCCGGCCTTACAATCACTGCTCTATCCTGCTTTGTCTCACTCGCATGCGTTGACAGGAGCCTACGATCATCGCGTATACACCTTGAAGCGCTATCACGCCGATAAGAGGAAATGCCATAAAATTACAATCTATCTTTTTTTTTCACCGAATTTTCGCTTTGTAAGAAACTTTAAAATTTACTTTTGAAATCGAATAAAATAAAATTGTTGAGATCCGGAAGTTTTTCTTATTTTAATTATTAATTATTAATTATTGATTATGGCTTCCTGAAATCTATAATCGAGTTCTCATTCTGAAAATCATTTTAGTCAAAAAAATAAAGAAAACATAAAGAGAATATCCGTAATATTAAATAGATCAAATTTGTAAGTTATTCTTATAGGAAATTAAATAGTGATTGTTCTAATAACTATCGTACCATAATGCGCATCTTTTTAAGATATATTATTTATCCAGTTTTTAACCTTTGCAAGAACAAAATAACTAATAAATAAAATTTTATGTTTTAAACGAAAACAACAATAGAACCGTAATGCATTTTATAATAAATCTTAGAAGTTCACGGATTTTTCTAAATGTTCATAATAGTTAATTATTGAATTATTGTAATTTAAAGTTATTATGATTCCCTTACTATTAAATAATCAACATGTATTGTTAAAATTAACTAAGTCCATTACGATTTTGTGTAAATAATTATAAATCATAGCGTCACTTTTGCTCTCGAAAATGGTACTCCAAGAGCCATCTCTGGAGGAAAAGGCCCAAGCAAGAAAGGACCGCCCTATCTCTCTCTCTCTCTCTCTCTCTCTCTCTCTCTCTCTCTCTCTCTCTCTCTCTCTCTCTCTCTCTCTTCCGAAAACTCACGCCCTCCGACCAATTAGGAATACCAAATCGGATAAAGAAATTTTTCCCACTAATACAGAAAATGTAATCGTCATCATGTCATGGGCCGAAAGAAGGGGATTTCCACCCAACCACCCATTACTCATAAAAAGCTCTGTACAAGACCACGGGACTAGTACTTGAGCAATCACGGAAGAAAAAGAAAATTAAAGAAAAACAAGAAGTGGAAAAGAGTCAGCCCCAGAACATCTATAACTCAGAGAGAGATAGTGTAGTTCAGTTCAGTGTAGAACAATACAATAAAATAAAAAATGAATTTTGTATATGGCTATCTTTTCTTTTTCTTTTCTTTCTCTTTAGTTCCTCCTTTTTCTGGAAATTCGTTAAGCGTGAGTCTGGCGAATTTCCCTTAGAGTCCTTTAAAAGCACATTAAGTGAGAGGCTGGTGTGTTCAATAATAACAATCAGTTATTATTTTCTCTGCACAACAATATTGCTCGTCCCGGCTTGTGCGTTGTACGCAAGCCAAATCAGAACAACCCTGAGCTTACGCTTACTTCAAACGTACCTGAGAGTGACCCCGACGTCACTAGCCTCACTGTCTTGAACAACTTTCGTCTGAAAAATCTGTTCGTACGACGTCAATTTTTCAAGATATACAGGTTCGTCAAAATGGGACACCTTGTATATGTATGTATGTATGTATATATATATATATATATATATGAAACAAATTTAACTAACAATTTGTCCACGTTCAATTATTATTATATTTTTAAACTTGTCTAAGTATAAATTGGAAAGTAATTTGCATTGATTACGTACATGTATGAAATTCTAAGAATGTGTCATTTCCGATGCACATTTTTGTTATAGAAAAGGGATATTTCTTTTGAAAAATAATATTTTGAATAATTTTATATTAAAAGCTAGATGTTTCTCTTATATATGCTATCTTTTTTAATTCGTTAAATTTTAGGATTTAAGAAAGGTCTTGGCAAGAACGGACTCTTTAAGAAAATTTGATAAAAATACGTACTAAATAAACATAAAATTTAATGTAAAAAACTTGAATGAAAAGTAGATGAATTAACGGATACATCCTCAAAACTCCAGCCATCGAAAATAATTTTAACCCACAAAATCAAGAAAGAAATATTCATTCATAGGGTGTTCAAAAATCGCCGGGCAAGATTCTCTAGCGAAAATCAAACTAAAACCAATTACATTGAAAAAAAGAATTTCACTTTGTTTATTTGTGAAGCAACGTACAAAAACAGTCTAAATTGTACAACAGTTGTTCTCAAAAAGCGATAAAAAATAAAAAAATTTTAATATTCTCACGAATTGGCTAAAACGAAGGATCATAATATAGTAAATTCATAAGACTAGATTAGAAGAATATCATAGTTATATAAATAAAAGCCAAAAATTTCTAGTGATTAGAAAAAAAATTTCCATGTAATTTGTAGGAATCTACAATTTAACTTATAAAATTAAACTTCTAAACAATATTTTTTCAGGATCTATTCAAATTTATTCAAAAATTCGTATGGAGAATTTCGAGTAAAAATTTAAAAAGACGTGATCGAATGATCTCCATGAATAAATTTCATTCTCTTAACTCAATGGAATGATTGACTTTCCATTTTCAAAGGTTAATTATTAGAATGAAAATTTATCCCTTTAATAAAAATTATATAGCTGACTTTGTTTTTGTTGGACAAGTGACCGCATATCTATTTCGAGCCTTTCAAAAGTGGAAGTTAATCTTTTCTTAAAATTTCGATTTCGATAAAGAAAGTATAATTTGTTCCTAGTGCTCAATCTATTTAAAATCTACAATTTGTTTAAGTTTCTAATACTTCCAAATAAAGTGAAAATTACACGAGAACTAAAGAGACAGGGAATAGTACTTATGTGCTTATTCGAAATTATATATAAATAAATACGTAGAAATCTGATATTCAAATATGGAATTAAAACCTGTCAATATTGACTCATATTTGCTTGAATCTATAAAATACTATTCAAATCTAAAGAAATCTACTGAATGAATATTATACTTAATAAAGATTTTTAATTCGCACGTAAATATGAATTCCAAGTTAATTAATTAATATCACTCTCGATAACCATTTTTACTTCAAAATTTTGTTGAAATCTGTTAAGCAATAAGTATCTTTTTGGGGCCGTTTTATTTCCATCTTGAAGGTTTTGAAATTCCTTGTTAAGACAATAATTTGTTTCAAAATTGCTACTCAAAATTGTCTTTCCTATCTTTTCAATTAATTATTTTTTTCCGTTTCATTAAAAACTCAAAAAAAAATTACAGCTAAACATTAATTTATTTTTATCATGAGTAAATTATAAATATAATAAAAAAAATTGGCAAACAATAATAAAGGTTCGATTAAACTGTCTAATACAGAAAGTAATTAAAAAAAATTTTTTTTTGTAGTAACTTTTAGTTTTTAAATATTTTTATTTTATTATTTATTTTTATATATTATATATTTGATAAATAATTAATCTAAAACTTTACTGTGCATATGTATGTGAAATAGATTACCATTATGTGAAACATATAATATAAAAAATGACGGACAGTATATAACCGTATTTATTGCTCAATGAATAAAATATTTAACTATAAATCATTAATGTTCGTTTATATTTATAAATAAAATTCATTTTCGAAAGAACGTATGCAGATACGACGATGTTAAATGTTTTTGTCTGCTACATCATTTTCAAACTTGCGTACTTGAGTGAAGTTGGCGTCCTCCGTACGTTGTTTGAGAATAATTTCTTTCCACCCCTGTTGGAGGGCGATTATTATCCAGTAAGTTAAAGTAAAATAAAGTTTGATAACTCGATTTTTTCTCTGATTCGTTCGGTGCTCAATAAACAAATTTTTTTCTCATTTAATTGCTGATACCATACAATATCACAGAATCCTTATGGGAAATAGTTTCTTGCTAATTATATTGAAACTTCATAATATTATAGTTCCGAATACGTGAAATAAAAGTCTCCATAGACTGGAAGCTTCAAGGATGTCAGTATTTAAGACCTACAGTATACCAGTCGAAGTTATATACATATATATGAATACTAAACAGTACGGGGTACCTCTCTGGTCGCTGAGCTTACCAATTTCCTATATTTCAACTTTGAGCACTGTTTATGCAAAATCTACTATCAGTAATAATTAAAACAAGTATTATTATTAAAAATTTGATAGTAATATAAATTATAAAACACAAGAAACCTTATTCATACATCTATATTCACATTTCCATAAGCCGCTTATAACATATTAGTGTAACATATTTGTCTAACTTTTCAAAAAAAAAAGAACTACTTATTATTCTAACAGTATTCATAGATTTCAAGTTACAGGCGAAAAAAGACGACTAGTAGAGCAAAAATAGGTAAAAATGAACGTCAAAATATTGTAAAAAATGAAAGGAAACTAACTTACAAAGAGGCAAATAGAGTGGCAAATAATGGGCAAAAGAGAGCAAAAAGGGGCACGACTGAAGTATCAAAATAAGCTTATCCTTATATATGCGGGTACATACGCACACGCGCGCGCGTACATACACAAACATACATACATATATCTATATATATTTTTACAAATTTGAATCTTTACAAATCTGAAAGATCAGTCGGTAATGTAGATTGACTGGTCTCTAGGACAATATACCTTCCCAATCAACACGCTTTGGCGTTATCGGCTGAGCAGAAAGAGGTATTTCAATGTTTTATCATAAACAAATGAATTAATTACGATGAAACTTTTTGAGATCATTAAAATTGCATAAAGACTTAATTTTGATAAAAATGATTTAATGGAATCGAGAAAAAATTCAAACTTTATTGACAGTAATTAAATTTTTTTTACTTTCATTCATTGCCTTTCATTTGATGAAAATAAGAGTAGAGCACATTTTGATTAGGCACAATGAATGTTATCAGAATGTTTCAATTTCATTTATTTATTTGTTTGAGAGAAAACTTTGAACAACTTCTTTCTGTTCAATCGGTGACATAATAAAGCCTTAAAAATTCTTACTTACAAGAACTTTAGCAATAGGAATGAGTTATTTTCTTAGTAACCGTCAATGTTAATTATTTCTAAGTGGATTTTGTTCCTCGGATAAATTTTAGAACACTTAATTTTACGACATTACTGAATATTGATAAAATAACTCATCTTTATCAACAGAGTATAGTCAATCCTGACAAAGTATTATCTTTGTTATAGTAGTTGAGATTATTAGTTATTTGATAAATAATCAATTCTTATAGATACAACCTTTTTGTCAGTGTACTTATTGATATTTCAGATACACGTATCACTATAACGAAAAACAATATTAGCATTCATAAGAAATTCCTTAGCACATAAATAAACGAACTGTTGCCAAGATTTTTTTTCATTATAGTGATTTCAATAACACTATATTCAAAAAAGCTAGAACTAAAAAATTTTTGAATACATTTTTATCTTTACAGTATTACATTTGTTTGATAAAATAGAGGATGTAAAAAATTTTTCAGAATTAATAAACAATAACTGTTTTTTCTGTTTTAATTCACTGTTCATTTAATAAATAAGATATTGACATTTATTTTATCATAAGAAAATAACATACATTTATAATGAATATAAAAATACTAAAAATTATTTTTCTAAAATACATATTATTATAATGTTTCAAAAAACTTATTTTTTTTAAAGTAGCATTATGTGCTATACTTGCTTACGTACATTAATAAAAAGTAGTTTACATCAAAGCTTAATAACTCGGATTTGCTATTATCAAATGTAGATTGTGCAAGACTCATCATGAAAGGTAACTATAAAGTTTTTTAATGAAACCACTGTTCGCGCAGACAATGGTTTTATGAGATATACCTATTATTAAAAAAAAATGCAAAAAGAAAAAAAGGAAAAGAGATAGCGAGAAAGTGAGATAAAGAGGATACGAGAGAGCTTTAAGCTTACAGGTGTAGTACTCCATCATATTTTGATTGTAGCGGTAAGTCGTAGTGAGGTCCATAACTGCGCGATACCGTCGCGCTACGTTGTGGTTGTTTTGAAAAAAATAAATTAGCCGCCTTAACGTCACGGCGGTCGGCAACGGCTGTCTCCGGGCCACATACCTATTCACACTCGGCACACTGAAAATGCAGCACGTTTCGCTCACCCACGCACTGATTGATCAACTGATCGGAAGCTGCGCCAGAGACTACGCTTAACGTCTATGAGCTTGCTCAGGCTTGCAGTTTGCACGTGACTTTCAGCTCGATTTGACTCGATTTGCGGGTGCCGCGGCTGTAGCCGGTGCTGTTGAGATTCGGGACCGGATCCGTACCTCGCCACGCCCAGCCGACTCGCCAGCATCCCTCGGCAGCCCCATTGGCCGAGAGGTGCGGCGAGCCGCAGGGGTTGCTACGGCGACGCCGCCTCTGGCTCTCTTCTGATGGCAATGTGGAATCCAAAGCTCAAAATCACGCGGCAATTTCGGCTCTTTTGACTCTTTCGCTTGGAGCTTGAGTTAAAGTTTATTTTCCGAGGTATTTGCTTGATGACTGTTTCGGCTCGACTAATTGCGCGACACGTGGTTGTAGCCGCGGTATTTGACTGGCTGGATCAACCGTATCATCCGGAAACTGGTGTGGTTAGCTTCGGTGAGACCGTCACCGGCTTGCCAATCTCACAAGGGCCGGTTTACATTCTCGCTCGAGACAGAGAGAGAGAGACGAGTAGCTGCTGCTCGTACCGCCTCTCACTCCTCGAACACACGTGCTTTCGTTCTCTCTCTCTCTCTCTCTCTCTCTCTCTCTCTCTCTCTCTCTCTCTCTCTCTCTCTCTCTCTCTCTCTCTCTCTCTATATATATATATATATATATATATATATATATATAAAGTGCAGCTTATTCAATCTCTGAAGGCTTCCTTCAGTCGACATCGGACACTTTAAATCTCAGCAATCTCGACGACGTACCTCGTTCAACTCTATAGCTCTATCTCATACCTACCCCGCACGCTATTTAATCTGGTTGTACTCTAGACACTTGCAACTTATTATATGCGACTTGTGTGTTAATTAGATGTTCAGTTTCAAATAACTAGATTGTGATTCTTATATCCACTCGATGTGTTTACGTGTGTGTATATCAACAAACTGGTGAGCACTTACTGTTTGTGTACCAGTTTGTCATTATTAGTTATTTTCTTATATTCTATGTTTCATAGCTCTGTCACAGCCGGACTAGATAATTCTTAAATAATTTTTAGTAAAAATATTGTTTTGATTTCTTAAAATCATGACAAAAATAAATTTCCATCTTGATTACTTTATATTATGTACCTATCATAAAATGTATCAGTGATAATAAAACAGTACGTGATTGGAATTAAAGATTTAATATAAAAAAATTAAATATATTCAATTTATAACCATTAGGCTTCGTTATTAAACAAATGATGATTGTTGAAATATCTTAAAGATAATGTTAGTGAAAACCTTTTGAAGTAGTACTTTATACTAGAAAATCAATGTCTAGAACCGATAGTAGAATATTGATATAATAATCTATAAAATAAGCACTTTCAGCTCTCTTTCCCTCTTTCTTTAAAAATATTATTATTTGTTATATAATAAAGTTGTATATCGCATTGAAAATAAAAAATTATATGTAACTTTATATAATATTTTTTTAATAGAGCGAAAAGTTCTATTATAAAACTATTATTTGACATAATGAATTAAAGTTTCTATACGGAGAAAATATTTACAGAAAAATGACAAAGATGATGATAGTAAAAATTAAAGTACAAAGTAAAAATCATGCTAGGACAATTATTATAGTACAGATACATAAAACTTGATGTACCTACGCAAAATATTATATCACAGTTTTAGTTTTAGTTAATAATCAATTATTATAAATTCATAACATATATTATAATAATAATATAATAACCTATTATTATAAATTATATACAGTTAAAATACATTCTTGATTGTAGAGTGGAATGACACATGGAAACTTTTAATAAAAAATGATAAAATTGATTAGTAAACACACGTTTGTAAAAATATATTTTCGAGACTGAGATTCTTGCACTTCATTGCAGTAGTCAACATAGCATCGCGTTTAGTGGCCGTTTTGCAAGGTATAAGTGCCACACTTTAATTCATTTGTTGGAGTAAAAATTACAAAACTGCATCGTAAAAATTACAGTAACAACATTATAAAACTTATTACGAATCTCTAAAAATATTTGAAAATTTTTAAATATTAATGTGTCACCATGAAATTTACTAGATTTTCTTTATGTAAAAAATTGATCAAATTACCGATCCATTTATTAAATTTTTTTTGTACCAAGTTTACTTACGATCTATCTAATATAAGAAGACAATAAGTAAATGTTATTGTTACATGAAATATGTACATGAGATTTAAGAAAATATTCCAGTGAGTATTCTATCCTTGTTTTAGAATATGATAAATAAATTAGGATTTATTTATAAGTTTAGCATCCATTAGTTTATGTTTTTTGAGTTTGATGTTTGTGATGGCTGTCTTAAGAAGATTGCTGATCAGTTTTTTTATGTGATCTTAAACTTTGATGTTACGTATCATGCAAAAACTTTCATTTCTTTTTTAACTGCTGGAACGTGTAGAGTATTTCGGATATTTTCGTTTGGAACGAACGATGGGGATCGTACGATATTGCGTAGGACTTTCGATTAAAATCTTTCCAGGATTTTAATATTAGAGTTTGAAGCAACACCTTACAGTTAAATGCCATAAGTCCAAACTGATTTGAGTATAGCTTTGTATAGCAGTAATTTGTTTTCAGTTGACAATTCTAATTTTTCTTCAAAAAGTCAGTAGATTTTCCATCCATGTAATCCTCCGATCTAGGTTTATACCTAAATATTTTACACGGTTGCTTTGCAGAATGTGTTTATCGTTAAATCAAATAGGTCGGCAGGTGTCTTTTCGAAGTATGAACGTTGTATGTATTGATTTACTTTCGTTTACTATTATTCTCTATGAGTTGAACCAATTTTGAAGATGATTATTAATGTATTTTTGAATTATTTCTGATACTGTTGTTGGGTCTGAGTGTGTTGTTAGAATTGCTGTATCATTTGCGTATGTTGCTGTCAGAATGTTTTCAGATTTAGGTAAGGCCGAGGTGTACAGTAGATAAAGAGTTGGACCAAGAACACTGCCCTGCGGCACTCCTGCTTTTATTAGCTGGCGTTTTGATGTATTCCTATTTATTCTAACTTGAAATGCCCTATTATGCAGATATGACCGCAGTATTTCGTAGTGGCATACAGGAAAAAAATTTTTAAGCTTATGTAATAGCCCTTCATGTATTGATTTGTTTTTATTTACTACAATTCTCCATGAATCGAGCCAATTTTATTTATAATTATCTATGTAATTTTATACTGACTTAGATGCTATTGTTGCCTCTGAGTGTAATGTTAAAATAGCTATATCATGTACATATGTTGTTGTGCAGACTTTGGTAAATCGGAGGTGAATAAGTTATAGAATACTTATATAATAACACTTGGGTCTAGAACCCTACCCTAGAAGCATTTCTGCTTTTATAAGCTGATGTTCTGATATTTATTTTAATACTTTTACTTTAATACAATCATTCTTGTAATATCATCAAATCCGGGAGCATTTTTGAAATTAATATTGTTAATTATTTGAAATATGTCTTTTATTTTAACCGCTTTAATTAGTGTGCTGTCTTGAACGTTAAAGTCTTGTTGAAAGGTTTCTTCTTCGGTGATTATTCTTTGGTAAGGTTTGAATACTGTGCATAGATGATTAGCAAAAGTTGCATAGCTTTGCGTCTGATCTGATCCCTTTACCGCAAGATTTTCTGATAAGTGATATAAATATAGTTAATCTTTTATGTCGTTTAGTGCTCTTAAATAATTCTGCATTTCTATGATTTTTTCTTCACATAACATTTTCTTTAAATCATTGGATGCTTTGTTTGATTTGGCTTTAACTTGACTCCATTTAGTTATGTGAATGTCTAATTTTGAGTAATCCTTTTTCTTTAATTTTTTGTGCTATTGCATTGAAAGTGATTTGCTGTGTTTCTTGTTACTATTTATAGTAGTAAAGCATCTGATAATGACTTCTGTTAGGAGTTATTAAGTATTTAATAATGCTTTCGATATACATAAGTAGCTGATTTAAGAAGAACGTTACATGTTATTCTTTCCTCAATGAAAAAAGTCTATTTTTTCCAGTCAACTTTCGTGTAATTGTTTATAGTTTTAGGTACTTAAGAGTATAAAATAATAATTAACACTGGTGAATGGTTTGATGTATGTCAAGTCTAGATATGACGATTCTTCGAAATATTTTTTCTCATACCTTTTAAAATTTAGTAAATAATAATTATTTTTTTAGTTATAAAACATTTCCATATAAAATTATGTACATTATTATAATTTTTGACAGTACTTCAAAGAGATAGACTAAGATTTTGATGTAAATTTGTAATTTCTATATTATTATGGAACATTGGCGAAGTATAATTTAGGATATCCACTACTATCAGTTAAAAAATTATAGATCTCGTGGATTTTTTTTATATTATGAGTAAAAAAACTGTACACTAATATGGTTGATATATAGAAGTTTATAGTTTTAGCAATAGAATAAGTTTACTTCCGTCTCATTATAATAACTTGAAAAATATGGTAGCATAAAATACGCAAAAGCATGCATTTTCGACGATATTTTTATGCTAAACTTTAAAAATAAACCAATTTGTTAAAAAATACAAAAATTTTGAAAAAAAAACAAAATAAATATATTGTATATCCGAACACATAACTGTGTGGACTAGCTAATTTGTAAAATAATAATAGTGATGCTTGTAAAACTGCAAAATGTTTGTTTCATTATTAAATATCCGTACATATTCAAGACATAATTTCAAAACTTATTAAAATAAAGCACTCGTCTCTAATTTGACTAAAGACATTATTTGAATTTGTTAATTTTATACTAATTACAACAAACAATTTAACGAAGGGAGTTGTCGGCTCAAGTTAAAGCATAGTTTTTACCTCCTCTATTTTTTTTAAATAAAAGCTTATATTTGATAATTAACAAAATTCTTGATTGATTTTTATGAATTTGGAAGCTCTTGATTGTCAACTTTATTGCGTAATACAAATGGTAAAAGTTGTCGCCTACTTTAATTTATAATCTCCCCTAATCCCTATACACCATACTTCACTTAAAAAGTCTTACTTATGAGTAGACTGCCGCTAATACCAAGAGCCTAAAAGTTATTTCGAAATCAATTTTGTAGTTGCAAGCAAGTAAAAATTGTAATGTAATGTTTATTATAATTACGAAGTGGCAATTTTAAACTTGATCGGACAACATGCCGTTTCGTAATTATAATAAGCTTCAAGTAAAATTTGTTATAATTACAATTTTTATTTACTTACAAAATTAATTTTAAAATAACCTCTAGGCTTTAGGTATTAGCAAAAGCCTACTAGTATATAATTTACTTTTTGAGAAAAGTGTGGTGGAAAGACGGAAATGTCATTAACTGCATCAAGATCATATAAAATAAAATCCATAGACACGAGTGCTTAGAATTGAGTACCTGATGGTGAATCACCGATGGTTATCTCTGATAAATGTTCAAATTACATCAATAATTACAAATTTACATCCTTCGACGCAAACAACTCGATTGAGTCGAATCAGCATCTTAAGACGCATATTTATAGATTGAATGTATATCTATATTACCGCCATCGTACTGTGACTAATATTTTATTTTATATCCTTGGCAAAGACATATTCGAGTATCGTGCAAGTGGCACTTAATAGGTAAAATGGTTGTATACGACGACACTGCACACGGATTCTTTATAGTTTATTTTATTGATTTTTACAATGTATAATAAAATATTTAATTTATAAATATATTCTTAATTTATTAACTTAATAACATAATTTATTAACATAATTCATAAATTATTAACATAATTTAACGTTGCACAAATTCTTTGTATAGATAAAAAAATGTAGAAAATAAAAACGCAGGCAAAGGAAAAAGCACGACTATCAAGATACAGAATAGCTATTCTATTTCTAAATCGACACAGACTTGCATAATGTGCATGCACTATTGACAATTCGAGCCGTAATACTATACTTTTAGCTAACGTTAACCCGTGTGGTAGGTCGATATACCTAGAAATTGAAAGGCTGCATGTATCTCATTGTCAGTAGCAATCTCCTCCACTGCCTCCTCGGCTGTATAGACTTTCATGCAGCCGGAAAGGTAGTGGAGGGGATTTCTATACAGCCGGAGAGACAGTGGAGGGGCTCTCTATACAGCCCAAGAACTCCCTTGCACGTATTAGTTATTTTTGTACCAGGAGCGTTTGGAAGTCGAATGCGGTTGGAGAGAATGTTTATAGCGCGGGATAGTATAAAGCC
The DNA here is from genome assembly GCF_024137745.1 of Phymastichus coffea. Classification (NCBI taxonomy): domain Eukaryota; kingdom Metazoa; phylum Arthropoda; class Insecta; order Hymenoptera; family Eulophidae; genus Phymastichus; species Phymastichus coffea. The sequence goes on from NW_026706827.1 coordinate 2,710,139, forward strand.
GAGGCAGCGAGCGCCAATGTTTTATATCACGCGCTATTTAACATTTTTCTTAGACGATTTCGACTTTCGTTCGCAGTTTAGGCAGAGGACGTATGAGGGTATTTGCGTGTAGGTGATACTTAATTCATAAACGGTAGCGTACGATGCAACAATATACAGATCTTTTTATAGATTAATTTATTCTTTTGAAATAACAAATTTATAATAATCTTTTTAAGCTTAAATTACCTTTGAACATATATTTGAACTACGTTCAGCTATCATGCATAGGTCGACTAAAACTGACAGCTTGCGCTGTATGACAGGCACAGACATGCTATTCTACTAGTCTGTCCTACGAACATTAGCGCCATGTAGTTTGCCGATATACGACTAATGGTGAGTCATCCCCGGTTGTATGATGCCAATACGGTTGAGGAGAACATAACCTCCTAATGCTACTTGACTATTGGCCGCTCATACGGTCGGGGACTTATCCGTGCGTACGTCACCTATTTACGAATTGAGGGTCCTCTATACGTAAATACACTGATACGTCCGCATAGGCTGTAATAGTTATTTACGCATCTAGGGACAGCCTCAGCGGATTACGTCGAGGCGCGTTGGTGATAGGTGGGGGTAGAGTGCCGAGGCCGCGTAGCGGGCCTAAACTGAACTAAAAATAAATTTACGGATTGAGTGTCTTCTGTACACGTATTAACTCGAGTACATCCGCCTAGGCTAAAAATTTTTTATTATGCAAGTTTGTGCCGGTTTAGAGACATTAAAATAAAAGCAATGTTGAAGTGTCAGTAAAAAATGATTATTCAACAGTAATAATTTATGAATTACGTTATTAAATTAATAAACTAAGAAAATAATTATGAATAAAATTATTTAGTACACACTTTCAAAATGAATAAAAACTATAAACAATCTATATGCAGTTATGTCGTGTACAACCTATTAACCTATTGAGCGTCACCTGTACATAACTTGAATATGTTTTCACCAAGGTTATAACATTTTTTTAATCGCTATGGGCGAGCCTAGCGATAGTACGGTACGCGACAAAAAGTTTGTAGCGTGGGATATATGGCCTTGAAGTTCGCTTTGCTCGCTCCCTCGATTCCTTAACTTGTCCAAAGCACATAAATAATTAATACTTATTGACATTTTTAATATCTAAACCATATTGACATCGTTTGTAATTCAAACCATTTTTACGAACTAAACAAAGTATGTAATAATTAATACGCAGATTATGTACATTGCATTTCTCCAGCGTATTATATATAATATAGTGCATAGAATGCGTATAATACTCAACCTGAGATAAAACCTGTGACGAAAACTTGTCCGAGAAAGCAATAAATAACTAAAATAAGCAATAAATAACTTTCGAAATTGCATTGACTGAACAAAAATTTTTTTTGAACAAAAGATGGTTCTAGACTTTCAATTTTACTATTGGATATATCGGTATATCACTATAAAGACGATGAAACACTTTTGGAGGAGACTTGATTCGGCAATTTACTGTACATAATGCGGGTGTGACCAAACTTCATAGGTATTTCATGCTTACTCGCATGTATATCGCGACTGCCCCCATGAATTTACTATGATAATCACATAAATAGGAAGAAAAAATGATTCTGTTAATTCCCTTTTAAATCTGAAGTGAAGCTTTTTATCGATATGACAATTCTAGGGTGACATTGGTATAAAGTCAATGTGAAGGCAGCTGAGGCTGCAGGTAGGTTGAGCGGCCTACTAGGCTTTCGTGGCACCAGTCACGCTTCGTTGCCGGATAATCAGTCGAGCTCCTGTGCTCTCTCATCTACTGGTAAGCTACAACATTAATCTCATTTGTCATAGCAGCGACAAGATCGAAGAGCACCTACCGATTCAGCGACGTTTGCTAAATTACCAGTGGGCAGGCATGCTGATTATTCAAATATACATTTCAATTTTCTTTCCGTAGTATATTCAATCAATTACACTATTCCAGTAACAATTACACACACATACACATGCGTATACACACGCACACACACACACACACACACACAATTAAATAGTTTAATTTTCGTGAAATGTTTCATAAGTTGAACTTTCATGAATGTTAAAGAAGTTAAATATTTTAGGGTTTCCATATCTTTAGTAATTTTCTAACAAAAAAATTAGATTTCAACTTTATTTATCTAAAAAAATCTTCTTTTTTCTGAAGTTGGTAAAAATGTCATTACATGAATGGAATCATACCTAAGACTAATTATTAAGGTTTGTGGTAGCAACTTATGGCATGAATGTCGGTTGTACTTTTTTATACGACATTATATGCAACAGCTTTTTTTATAAAAATATTCGATACTTTACTTTGAAATGGTTCTGCTATCCAAATTTGTATATTTCAGATAAAATATCTTTCTCTTGAAAAATAAGAAATAGATATCGGTTTCATGTCTATTTTAGCTTTCTACTTTGCTAATAAGATTTAGTCGTATGCGTACATAAAAAAATATATTAACGATTACAAATGCAAGCTTATCAATTATTTAGTTGGTCGTTGGTAGTATGTATAACCTATTATTTTATTTAAAAACTCGGGCTCGCTGAGTCCAATGATCGTTTCAGTATGTATATCAGACACAATTAGACGATTTCATAATACAATTGAAGAAATTATAAATGATTATTCATAATCTGATAATAGTGAATGATTGTTATAGATAACTGGAAACTGTTTTCAAATAGTAAATAGTTTCCAATAGAAAATCCATTTTCTGTAATTGAACATATAAGTAATCGTGATTTTAAATTGAGTTTCAATTATGAATTGTCAATTTTATATTTCGCGTATCTTGTATTTATATTGAATAATATTTTATTTATTCAAAAAAGGTTTACGATTTACGCAATTCTGAATATTTAATTGTATAATAGTAAATTATAATACAAATCCAGAAAGCTGAATTTCCTGGCCGATTGAGTTCAATAGATGTTAGCTAAGGCATACTTTATTCTAGGAAAAAAACAAGTACATTCACATTTTAACATTACATAAAATAGGGCATGCAAGATTTAATTAGTGCATTTAATTTATTGTCATGAGTTCAACAGTAAAAATCTTATGAGATGTTTTCGACTGTATGTTATTTAGGAAAATCTTTGCTTAGTTAAAATATTATTTTAAAACCAAACTATGAAATATAAAATTTAGAATTAAAAATAATGTTAAATTTATGTAATGTTGCAAAGCTTATTTCAGGACAATTAATGCTGACATATGTAACAATATATTCAAAAGAAGTAAAAATATTAGTCTTATGTCTTATGTCTTATGTATACCACTCTATCCAAATACGAAATATACTTTTTCTCGAAAACATGTTTTGTTACAATCATTAGTGTTTAAATAAACTATAATAAAACCAGTAATAAACGCTTTTAAAAACTGAACAAATGTTTTCGAGATAATATAAACTATTAAGACGATAAGTACTTTAGCAACTATTTTCTAAAGTGTATATTTCAAAAGTTATAAATTTTAAAAGATCGAAAGTATGTCGTTTTTGAGTAATATTAAATATTTATAGCTATTAACCGCAAGGACTATTGTACATAGTAAATACATAGTAAATACATAGTAAGTACACCACTGAACCATCATCTTTTTTTTAAATAATCTAATTAATACTTGCATTGCCTGTTCTATTAAATACTAATAATTACTTTCGTATAGTTCATACTTCAATCACTAGGAACTGTTATGGCACCGTCATCGTAATGAGATTGCCCATTTATTCATGAAAAGCATGTATTTAGCCTCTTCCATCACCTCTGAAACCTACCTCACGTATGAATAGAGGATTTTTATATTATGCCTGGAACTGTTGTTAGTATGTGTATAAGCAGTTTCATGTCATTGGATCCAAATTTGTTTATTATTTTTTCGGCGAGGCGATTTTACTGCATTTTTTTAATATTTAAATATTTTTTTAATATTTAATATTTAATGTTTAAAAACTAGAGATCTTAAAAATTGAAATTGAATTATTAACAGCATTAGAAGTACATTAGTGCGCATATCGCCTTTTGACTTTTTGTAACAATATTAATAAAATAAATAAAAAATATTTAAATAAAATTTTGTAACATAAAATATTTTGACGTTAATAAATAATTTATAAATATAATTCTTTATACACGAAATTTTTAATGCTGTCCTTATTAGGACAATCTGTATATATTTTCAATGAATTTCACGATCGAACTCGCGATAAAGCAATGTGTAACTGACGGTGGTCGTTTTTTAAATCTATTTTAATTTTTTCTAGAGTCTATGCTTTATTTATTGTTATTGCAAATGATAATTTGATAGGAAATTGTCGGCGTTTAAAAACAAATGATTATTCATTTTCTGAGGAATATAACGTTATACGATTTATAAAGAGTATTTTTCCATTTTTATCACCGTTTAATATTTCATATTTTAATAAATTATTATATAGTTCTAAAAATCAATAATCTAGTACCATTACATAAGCCTTCATTAATAGCAAGATTTCAGATTAGCATACAAATACTCTTGATTTTAATTCGTAAGGAGGAACAGACGAGGGAGAAAGTTCATTCAAATCTTCAATTGATATAACACTTTCAAAACCTTCATTATCACAGTTTTCTATACTATCAATACATGTGTACATTTTTTCCCCTTTTTCATCCAGTAAATAACAACTTTTTCATCTATTTCATTAACGTGAATGTTTCGTACAGATAAAATAGCGAAACTAATTGATTTTCTATATTGTTTTTTGCGTAATATATCAACATAAATGTTATTTACTATATCTCCTATGTTACTAATTACTCTAATGCAATGTTGAGAAAAATGTAGTAAATTCAAGTTATCTTGATTGTCATTCAATATTCCATCGCTAACGTTTAACAAAATTTTCGAAAATTCAATTTCTTCAGGTAAAGTTCGTATATTTTAGGTTAAAGAAAATTTAATAATATTTTCCCGTTGTGAACAACGATTTATAGATAAATCAACAGTATCACTACGCGTACTATTTACTTTCACAGGAAGTAACTAACTAAAATCTCCTAAAACAATTATTTTTCAAATAAATAATTTATTATTGTTCATTACGTTACGCAAAGTGTTATCCATCACTTCAATAGCATATCTTGGGGCCATCGAAGCTTCATCCTAGATAAAGACATCTGTTTCTTTCAAATTAGCAACTTCTTGTGATTCTAAATTTATGTTCTATAATGAATAACAAAGGTATAGGTAATTGAAATACTTTATGTACTATTTTACCTTGAGGTAATAACGTAGCTGTTATTCCTGTAAACGCCATAGTACATACTTTTTTATTGTTTCCTTTGAAAAGATACCAAAGAAATTCATATAAAAACGTTTTACCAGATCCACCAGGACCATTTATAAAGAAATAGTTACTCTGTTCTGAATTTTCATCACAATTATTATTTACAACGGCATTTGAAATTGTGTCTAACATTTCTTTTCGTTTTTCGTTTAATTTCAAATATCGTTCACGACCAACAGTCAAATGGATTTCTGGAATTTCATAATTCGGTAAAATTTCGTTGAAATCTTGCAATAAATTTAGGAATTAGACTTTAAAGACTCTTACCTTCAATTTGAATTAAAATTCGTATATCTGTAAGTGTGTATTAAATTGCTGCGTGTAATCTTCAGATACCGCATCCTTAAAATCTGTCCAAAGTTTGATTGGATCAAGAGGATTACGAGTACAATGAATTTAAATTCGTACAAATAAGCGTCTAAGTTGTTTTGGCATCATAAATAAAACAGCTTCTCTCATTACATTTGTCCATTCATTGTCACTTTCAATAAAATCATGTGCTAAACAAGTTGAAGAGAAAGATTCATGTAATTCTCCGTTCACTGTTCTTAAATTTTTAAAGCTTGTAGCACCTTTTGCTCGAAGCAATAAAATTCTCAAATGAAGTAATTCAAATTGACTTGGATTAACTGTGAACATACGTCCCGTGCATGGAATATTTATTTTTCTTTTAACCTACCTTCTTACTTTCCATCCATCAACTTAAATTTGCTTAAAAACATATTTTTCTGAAATTTGAGAGTAATAATATTGATGCGCATCTCGTTAATATCAGTAGGTTCTGTGCGAATTCTTATATTTTGAAAATTTGGAAGATGCACAGGTAAACGAATAATAACATGACTTTTATCGTGCATTGGCGGAAACAAAATCCGCCAAATGGATTCTGCTGATCTTACATATCGTGCATTTAAATCTTAAATAATTTCATCATGATGAATAATAAGGTCATTAGAATTAGTTACAATTACAGATGCTGCATCATATTCTTTGTAAAGATATTTATGTAACTATTTAACGGATTTCATACTTGAACAAACTTCTACGTTAAAATATGACAATTAAGCTTCAAAGATAACACTGGAGCATAAGGCACTGCATGACGATTATCTACTTCATAATCATTAGGACGTAAATGTGTTTTTTCAGTATCTTTTCGGTGATAGGAAACGCAACCGTTTTCATCGATTATTGTTTTTTCTTCAAATTGTTTAAGGTATTTTTTCGAACATTTCCCATCAATAATACACCACTCTACACAAGGACCGTGTATCATATTATACATTACAATTAACGCGATTTTCCCTTTTTGGTTAACAACAATTTTTCCCTTGAAAAAAAAGTCCTTATAGTCCTCACTCAATCCTACTCTCCTGCTTCTACACATTTTAATTCTCCGCCGTACTCAACTCTCCACGAATAACATCACGCTTACGTTCTCTCGACCAACGATATTGAATGCTTACCAATACGATGGCGCTCTAAGAGCTGGCTCTCTTTTATGTAGGAAATTTAGAATATGGCAATTATTTGAGTTTTTGAAAAAATTCCAATTTTAAGCTTATCAAAACACATTTAACTTGAAAATAATTAAATATTATACGTTTTTATGTAATTTATATTTATTTTATAGAATACGATGGTGCTATTAGATTCAAGATAAATCACACACCATTCAATTTTTCAAAATCTCTTCAAATAGTACATTGTCTAACGAGTGTGAAATAATAATAATCTATAAAAACGGCGCATTGGTAAGTATTTCGCACGAGTCATTTACCTAATATTTTTTCCCGAATGCATGATATGGGTGCGTGAATTGTATCGAGGGACGGACGAAGCGAAGCCCCTCAAACACATATTTTATAAAACTAGTGATATCATACGCGCTTTGCACACTCTTTATTTTCTTTTTTATTTCTAGTTATATTGATTTACATAGTTAATACTAATATACTTTTCTAAAGGTGGATATTTCAATTTTGTTACAAAACATGTATTACAGCGAAAAAATATGTTATAGTAAAACTGTTTCACGTTTCCAAATTCATGATTTATCATTTCCAAAACTGCAAAAAATAATAATTTTTTAGTTCTTTTCAACTATACGGGTCAAATTATTCTTAAATGTTTATTTTATTCTTTGAATAAATATTGCGGGATTAGATTTATTTCAATCTTATATATTAAAAAACCAGATCATCTAACAGTAATAGAAAATAATAGGAAATAATTAGAACAAATTCAAGCCATAACCTCTTATATTTACGAAATAATTTACTTCTTGATAGAAGTTTATTTTAATTTATTTATTGTAATTTATTTTTTTAATCTCATTGCCTTCAAAATCAGTATCAATTATTATTGTAAATTGAATTTTTATTACTAAAATCTAAACTCGAAAGCCCTCATACAAGCTTATTTGTGTCACGTTTTGCATTGTGCGTTTTTTGCACACAACAATATATCACGTGAACATATCTCAGCCAATCAAATCACGAATAAAATGCTTCAACATGGCATCTATTACTTTTTTATAAGGGAAATATGACGCTGCCCAACCTATAAAATTAGAAAATACTGCTAATGTTACTATTAAATCTTTATTTAATAATACAGTAATTTTACAATAAATAGAATGAAACAATTTTTGCATTTTCATTTAATTTTGAAGTTTCTACTTAACAGTATTTTTATTAGGCACAAAACTTTCTAGATATCAATTAATATGTACACACGTTACGCATGCGTATGGAGTCATTTTTTAACCTTTAGACTGCCGGAAAATCAATATTTTGACGCAACAAAAAAACTTCTTCAATCTTCATTTTTAGACTAAAATATGCATAACCTTAATAGAATTTTCACTTTTTACAACCATTTAAGATAAATTTACCCCTTTACACCCCTTTTCACACACCCGACATCCCATAAAACTATCATTTTTACTTTGCACAAGCGGTTCTTTCTTTTTTTTGATCTGACCATAATTGCAACGAAATATACTTTCAAAAAAGGTTTTGTTACTACAATCGAATACAATTTAATATAAATTTGTCCCTCCCCACCCTTTTCAACCCTTCTTTACCCTTATTTACCCGTTCTATGCCTTATTTATTGTTTATTATTATTATTTATTGTATTGTTTTTTTTTTTTTTCAAAAAAATGCGTTGTCTTGTTTGCAAATATCTAAAATTATCGATGTAATATATTTTATTATTTTGATAAAAATTGTAGTTACTGAATTTGCTTTCTTTACTTCAATTGCCCCCCCCCCTCCCTCTCTCCCATATTTATGATGCTTTCATGTTGGGTTTTTTTGGAAAAATATGTTGCTTTGTTTGCATGTGGCTTATGAATAGATTTATTTTCATAAAATAATTTTTATGAAAAATTAACATAGTGAATCAGAAATAAATTTATGAATTATTTTCTTATATAAGAAAACTGAGAGATTGAACACCAAGTTTATTGAATTTAGATATTTTTTATTGGAAGTATTTTTTTTCGTTTTATTTCTTATGATACAAACTGCGTAATACAATGAATGTAGAAAACAATGTTTGGAGTAGTGGAGAATTAGAACCCGAAGAAGATGTTAGAGATAGAGACATTGGGAGTGATATTGATTCAAATGATATCACAAATAATGAAGACTACGAAGCATCTGACGTATACTTTGACCTTATTTTTATCCATCCATAAAAGATTTTCCTGACAAAGCTCAACTACTTTCTGAAGTATCAATAAATAAAATAACACCATTAGAATGTTTTAATTATATTTTAGACCCATTTCTCGTAAACTTTATTCTAGAACAAACAAACCTATATTTTATTCAAGAGCGAAATCCTGAGCCAACTCGAAAAAACATGAAACCATGGACTAATTTGACTGAAGATGAATTATGGATATTTATTGCTTTATCAATAAATATGGGCCATGTTGTAAAAAGACAATTGAATGACTATTGGAGCCAGGATCCATTATTGTGTACTCCAATATTTGGCGAATATTGGATATATACCTCAAATCGATATCTTCAAATTTTAAGATATCTTCATTTTTCTAATAATTTAAACGTTCTAACCACCCTTTGAAAAAAATTAAACCAGTAATTAATTATTTGAAAAATAAATTTTCTAGTACAATTATTCCAGGTAAAATACTTTGTATAGACGGAAGCTTAGTCTTGTGTAAAGGAAGACTTAAGTTCAAACAGTTCTTACCTTTGAAAAGAAAACGATTTGGACTGAAGTTATTTGAATTAGTAGATTGTGACACGGGTTTTCTTTTAGATTTTATAGTATATACTGGTATAGACACTGATTATGATAAATTTGATTTAGGCGTTTCTGGAGATATTGTTGCACATCTTATGCAACCTTATTGTAATGTAGGACGTCAATTATTCTCTGATAATTGGTACACTTCACCACAACTTGCGGTATATCTCCACGATAAAGAAACTGGCCTTTGTGGAACGGTGAAAAAGAATCGAAAAGGAATACCTACTCTTGACTCGAAGCTAAATCGTGGTGAAACACAAGTTGCTCACACCGATAGTTGGATGGTTATTAAATGGATGGATAAAAAAGAAGTTTATGTCTTGACAAGTATTCACGAATTTGAGTACTGTACCACTGGTAAAAAGCATTATAAAACTAATGAAGATATTATAAAACCAAGTTGTATTCATGACTATAACAAAAATATGGGTAAAGTTGATGATATCGACAGACAGTTATCAATGACAGAGACAATCCGAAAATGTATGAAATGGTATAGAAAACTATTTTTTCATCTTCTTGACTTGATGTTGACGAATTCTCATAAATTATTTGAGATGCTGACTACAACTGAAATTTCGTTCCCCGATTTTCGATTGAGCGTAATAAGAGAAATTCTAAAACTAGACATTGAAAAACTTCCAACTCAATCTCTTATACCTGGTATTCGACGAAAGAGTCGCCATTTTCTTAGAAAAATTGAATCTGAAAAGAGTGATAAACCATTACCACGTCAATGTGCTTTATGTCATATGCTCAACAAAAAGTCCCGATCTACATATGAGTGTTCAATATGTTCTAAAGCTCTATGTATTGAACCTTGTTTTGAAATTTATCACACAAAAGAATCTTTACCATAAGTTAGAATTCTTACACCAAAGTATTTAAAATCTCTATAATATTACCAAAAAAATATAAAAAAAAAACAAAAAAAAGAACAAAAAATAAAAAATAAGTACAAAAAATAAAAAAAAAAACAAAAAAAAGAAACATAACTCTGCCACAGTCGGTCCCAAGCCCGCGTTCAAAAGAGGAGGGTGTTTCGTAATCGTTGATGCGAGACAAAAGGGGTAGTTTGTGATGAGTACCCTACTTTAGGGATGGTTTTTGAACTTATTATAATTTTGATATTAGATTTGGATTCAGCGTCAAAAAATTCCCCGAAAAAGTCTATTTGCATTACAGAGTAGATAAAACTTGAATACTGTGTCTAAAGGGGTGAAATACCTTCAAAACAACCCCTAAAATTTAACTAACAACCCTTTAAAATACTTTAAATAGTTAATTAAATCGATAAATCTAACTTATATAATATTCTTATGAAGAAAGAAGCACTTCTTACCACTAAAAAATAATATTTTTAAAATTCAAAATTTTTAACATTAGCAGTTCCGTTCCCTGCCGGAAAATCAATATTTTGACGCACCCCCTGATCGACACTTTGTGTATGATTAATCGTTGATATATGATACCTTATACGAGGTCTGTCCGGAAAGTATCGGGCCTACCTTTATATTTTCGTGCTAGCATTATTCTTTATTATCTGGTGGGTGGCATCCTTCAAAGTAATCCCCACTTGATTGAAAATCACGGTTCCATCGATGTTTCCACTTTTCAAAACAGTCCTGGACCTCACTTTTAGGGATAGCCTTAAGTACACTCGTCGCATTGTTTTCAACCGTTGTTTTGTCATCGAATCGGTGTCCTTTGAGTGGTTTTTTTAGTTTTGGAAATAGCCAAAAGTCACAAGGGACTATGTCGGGACTGTATGGAGGTTGTCGAAGCAATGCAATTGCTCAAAAACTGCTGCACAAGATTGGATGAATGCGCTGGCGCATTATCGTGATGGAGAAGCCAGTCACCACTTTCCCAAAAATGCGGCCGTTTTCTTCTTACTGCATCATGCAAACGTTTCAAAATTTGAACGTAGTATTCTTTATTGATTGTATGATCTGTTGGTGCATATTCGTGATGTACAACACCTTCACAATCGAAAAAAACAATCAACATTGATTTAACATTGCTCCGACTTTGACGTGCTTTTTTTGGTCTTGGCGATTCAGAATGCTTCCACTGTGAAGATTGTTGTTTTGTTTCAGGATCATAACCATAAATCCATGATTCATCACCTGTAATATCTTTTCTAAGCACATTATCATCATTATTGACCATTTCCAGATTGTCCAGAGCGATTTCTAAACGAATGTTCTTCTGCTCTGCTGTGAGCAATTTTGGGATGAATTTCGCACACACGCGTTTAATTCCTAAATTTTCGGTTAAAATTTCTGAAATGATAGTTTTTAATATCCCAAGGTCTTCTTCTAGTTCTCGCACAGTCATACGACGATCTTGTTCGATTGCAAGTCGCACCCGCTCAATATTATCTGCGGTTTTTGTCGTCGAAGGTCGGCCTGAACGAGAATCACTATTGACAGAAGAGCGACCATCCTTGAACCGTTTATACTACTCTTTTATTCGTGTTTTGCTCATACGAGGTGTGTTCAAAAAGTAACGAGAATTTTTAAATTTCGCGGGTTTGGAGAGTCCGCTCGTATAAAATTTTTTTTTATTATGTTGGTACACATGCCCCTGAAGTACGATAAAATTTTCAGCAATATTCATTGCTTACTTTTTAAGTGACAGCCGCTAACGTTAGACGTGTTTTTCGAGCTCGGCGATTTTCGTTTGTGAAAAAAAATGGATCAAAGAATTTGTATTAAATTTTGCGTAAAAAATGAAATAAAGTGTAGTAAAGTTTGTCAAATGTTAACAAAGGCATATAGTGAGTCTGCTATGAGTAAAGCAAGGATTTGTGAGTGGTATAAGCGTTTCCAAGATGGCCAAGAAAACGTTGAAGATGACGAACGACCCGGACGCCCAAGCACATCAACAACCGATGAAAACGTGAAAAAAGTGAAAGAAATGGTTATGAACGATCGCCGAATCACAATCAGAGAAGTCGCTGATTATGTTGGCATATCAGTTGGCTCATGCCATCAAATTTTTTCGAATGTTTTGGGTATGAAACGTGTGGCAGCAAAATTCGTTCCAAAATTGTTGAATTTCGAACAAAAACAGCGGCGAATGGAAGTTGCTCAGGAGTCGCTAAATGAAGTCAATAACGATGCAGAACTACTAAAACGTGTTATAACAGGTGACGAAACATGGGTTTACGGATATGATGTCGAAACTAAGGCTCAATCGTCCCAGTGGAGGCATTCTGGATCGCCAAGACCGAAAAAGGCTCGACAAGTACGGTCGAATGTGAAGGTTATGCTCACTGTGTTCTTCGATTTTAATGGCATAGTGCATTATGAATTCTTGCCACAAGGTCAAACAATCAATAAGCAAGTTCAACGTCGTTTGCGTGAAGCAATCCGAAAAAAACGCCCGGATTTGTGGCAAAACAATTCATGGCTTTTGCACCACGATAATGCGCCTGCTCACACTTCATTGCTTGTTCGTGAATTTTTGGCCAAAAACGAAACTGTAACGATGCCTCAGCCTCCATATTCGCCAGATATGGCTCCATGTGACTTTTTTCTATTTCCAAAAATAAAGAGAACATTAAAAGGCCGTCGTTTTACAAGCATAGATGACATTAAAAGCGATCGCTGAAAGAGCTAAAAGCTATTACAAAGATCGAGTTTCAAAAGTGTTTCGAGGATTGGAAAAAGCGTTGGCATAAGTGTATTGTATCCGAAGGGGACTACTTTGAAGGCGACAACATTAATGTAGATGAATAAATAAATATTTTTTTCATAAAACGAAAATTCTCGTTATTTTTTGAACACACCTCGTACACTCGCTTCCGAAGGCCTTTCGCATCATTTCAATAGTTTCTGAACTCGTTTTTCCGAGTTGAAAGCAAAATTTGATGCAAATTCGTTGATCTTGTTTTTCAGTCATTTTTGACAATATCAAAATCCGACAAATACGAAAATGGCACTGTGATCAAAGATACGCTGCGCATGAACTATACGTCCGGCAGGTGTCAGTAAGTAATCAATAGATTCGTAAGGCTTTACTGTTGACGTTTCTGTCCGGTAGAGGTCGCTCGAACACTATGGCGCGAAGATATAAGCGTAGGCCCGATACTTTCCGGATCGACCTCGTATACTAGTTTTCTGAGGGCGATATACACTTTCAAATTCCGGCAGTCTAAAGGTTAAATATCGCTCGTCGTACACTATTAGCCACTTTTCCACATGTAACGTAGTTTTTAAAATATCAAAAAGTTCAAACTATTCATTTTTTTACGGAAAAAAGTTTTCTATAAATTATATTTGAATAAGTAAAATATATTGTACTTTGAAATCGCAATCTATTATAATTTTTTCTATTAATGTGTCTTATGAATACACTGTGCTATAAGCTTTCCTAATTAGAATTTTCACTGGGCCCTTCGTATTAAAAAATTTTATTTTCTGCTGGCATACTAAAAATACTTTTCCGATTGGCCTGTAACCCGAAACCCATTTTTAGGGATTCATTATAATGACTAGTTACAGGTAATCACAAAAACTTTAAAAATCAAATATCAATATAATAAGTGATATTTGATTTGAACACACAGCAAGAAATGTTTCATAAAAACTACGATGATTTTCAACATAAAAATTATAATTTATCGCGGTAAAGCTAAGACACTTGTACTGCTTTACGAATTTTAAGTAATATTGCATAAAAATTATGAATTTTTTCTTAATTTTTTTATAGTCTGAATAAAATGTACAGAACTGTCACGGGAAAAATTTCCTTACTCTCCGAACTCGTAAATCCCGATCATTCAAATAGATCCGGTTTAAAGTATTGCGATGTTGAAGGTTATATATAATAATGTTAAACGAATCCGACATTTTTTACTTTACTCTCAATTCAGGAACGTACAAGAATGACAAATGTTTTCACTCGTATTATGCAAATGGCACTGCAACAGCACCACTGTTTTATTATGTGAATTTTTGCAGTTTACCATCAGTAAAAATTGCAGTGCGGAACTAAAATATTTCATAGAGCGTTAACAATTTTTATGTTTATATTCATAAAAATCCAGGAATTGCTATTTCATTCCAGCTTTATCGTGATAATCTCGGTAATTTTTACGCAATATTTCTTTTCGTGCAATAATTACGTGCCTACATGAACTTATTGATACGTTCATTCATTGAATTTCAAGAATTTAAGTTGTAACTTGCTATAAAAATATGCGTGTACTGAAATATGTAAACAAACATCAGAAGTTTTGCTGATTTTCAGACAGTAAGGTATGCAATCGTATCAAGCGTCAGCATAGTTACAATTTAGCTATACAACGGATCTCTTCAGTGATATTTATAAAATATGAAAAATAAATAAAGTTCAGTTGTTGCTAAATATGATTTGATACACTTTTATTTTAATATCTGACAATCTTAACCAACTAAAAATGACTATATGAAAAATGATAAGTTCAGGTTAATTATGCTGTTTTACAAAATAAGGTTTTAACCCATTAATTAATTAATTCCAAAATGTCAAAATTTCTTGCACGTTTTCAAAGTGATTTTTTCGTATGTAATTGGCTTTGAAAAAATTCTTGAACCACATATTCTGATGTAAAATTGCATGCTCTTTCAGAATCCGTTGCCAGAATCATGATAAAACTCACAGAAAAAGAGATATGCTCGATTGAAACATAAAAAATACCTAAATTTTCGAAAAAAAAAATTTTTAGGATTTTTTTTCGAAGTGTTACGGTGAAGACATCACCTTGCGACCGTGATCAAAGGTGATCATGGGATTTGAAGTTTAACAGGGGATTTTTTTGTTTACCTTGAACCATCGCTTCTTTACAAAATGGCGGAAAAAACGAATTTTTTTTTTCAATCTTCATCAATTTTTTTCTCAAAATCTATGGACTTTAGAAAAAAATTCATAAGTACAAAAATGCCTTAGAATCGCTTGAGGAATATTGTCAAATTTTTTCAGAATTTTTGGAGACATTTTTGAAAATCCCATTTCCCAAGTTTCCCGGAAAATCAAAAATTGTCTCAAAAAATTCTGAAAAAATTTGAGAATGTTCCTCGAGTGATTCTGAGACATTTTTGTTTTTATGAATTTTTCTCTAAAGTCCATAGATTTCGAGAAAAAAATTGATAAAGTCGAAAAAATAAAAATTCGTTTCAGCCGATGTTTTGAAAACCTATTGGTAAAAAAACGTTCTGTCTACGAAAACTCGGAAAAAATTTTAATATTGCTCGAATGATTCTAACTTATTTTCATTCTTTTTTCAAAGACTTATAGATTCCGACAAAAATTTCATCCTTTATTTCCATTTCATTTCGGCAGATAAGCGTAATTTTTGGTCTCATGTATTCATGAATATTCGTCTTTTTTTGTTCTCTTCTTTCGTGTTTTTGTACATACGGATGAGTGATAAATAAACGAAATCATTAATTTCATACATTATGTCGCGGAAACGTGTAAGATCTTCTGAATATGAATCAGATTCTTCAGATAGTGATTCAGAACGCAACGTATTGATTCCGGATCCTGACTATTCAGGTTCCGATGATTCTGGTTCCGATTTTGATTCAGATTGCGAACATGAAATACCCAATATCACTTACAATAAAGCTCGTGCAAATTATTCTGAAAAACAAGATAAACTTGAAGAAGGTCATGAATTCACTTGGATTGAGGGTGAAAAGTTACACCCTGATTCTTGTGAAGATAAAGTATTATTGTCCGAATCGCAAAAAAAGAAAATACGTAGGAGTGAAACTTTTCAATTGTTTGAAACCTTTTTTTCTATTGAAATGAAAAAATATATTATTGATGCGTGTAAAGACAATGGTTATGATCTGAAATTGAAAGATCTTGATACTTTTATTGGAATAGTTATTTTTTCTACATTCAATCCCAGAAAATCACAGAGAGATTACTGATCATCTGATCCGTATTTATCTAATAAAGTAGTTTCTTCTGCAATGTCTCGCCAACAATTTGAAATCACAAAATCTAAATTGAAGTTTTCAAAAAACAAAGACAAAGATTCAAATGATCGAGGATGGCGCGTTCGTTCTCTACTGAAACTTTTTCAAAATAACATCATGAAATTCGGAATATGGAGAACTGCTCTATCCGTTGATGAGATGATGGCCAAATCCTATTCAAAAACTGTTTTGAAACAATTTATTCGAGGAAAACCGATAATATTTAGTTTGAAATTTTGGGGCTTGTGTACTTCGGACGGCTATCTACTGAATTTGGATCTTTATTGCGGCAAGAATTCTCAAATTGGAGATAAGTTATCTAAATGTGCTTTAGGTTCACGAGTAGTATTATATTTATTACAACCATTTTTTCAAATAATAAGTTATAACAAAATTTCTCAATTTCATCTGTACTTTGACAACTTCTTCACGAATATGGATTTGGTATTACATTTGAAGAAATTGCGTTTGAAATGCACTGGTACTATCAGAGATAATCGAGTCAAAGAAAAAAATGTGCTTGATAAGAAAGCTCCAAGAGGGACATATGTGGTGAAGCACGACGTAAACAGTGGCATAAATTTCATTACTATCATGGATTCGAAGCCCGTCTCAATAGCTTCAACTGCAGCAGGTGTCAATCCTCTATCTATTTCAAAAAGATACAGCGCAGAGGCTAAATCTAAAATTGAAATACCTTTTCCGCAAGCTTTTCACCTATATAACAAATTCATGGGAGGTGTTGACCTGCATGACGGACATTGCAATGACATACTCCCAAGTATACGATCAAAAAAAAGGACATGGGTAGTTTTTATGAGACTTATACAGGCGTCTATTACTAATTCTCTTGTAATTTTCAATGCTGCTAATGATGGAAAGAAAAAAGTTGGAATAAAAGAGTTCACTATTTCGATTGCCAAATACTACTTACAAAAAAGTAGTCGCAAAAGTAAAGCACATGAACGATCTAATAGTGACAAATTGAGGATTTGTTCGAATGGAAACTGTCCAATAAGAACAAAAATTTTCTGCAAAACATGTAATTTAAATATTTGCAATAAATGTTGGCTAAAAAAGCACAGCTAAAAGTATGAATAACTGAGAGGCAAGGGGACTCACGGAAAACAAGCACCCCGAGACGTGAGAGGCAAGGGGACTCACGAAAAACAAGCACCCCGAGACGTGAGAGGCAAGGGGACTCACGGGAAAAAAGCACCCCAAAGGAGACAGAATTTTACCACGTCCACGCCGTAGTCTCTGGGTAACGCTAAGAGTAAAAAAATGTTCCTAAAATTTGCACAGAAATCGTTTTTTACCAATAGGTTTATAGAACATAGCGGCCGAAACGAATTTTTATTTTTTCAACTTTATCAATTTTTTTCTCGAAATCTATGGACTTTAGAAAAAAATTCATAAGAACAAAAATGCCTTAGAATCGCTCGAGGAACATTCTCAAATTTTTTCAGAATTTTTGGAGACATTTTTGAAAATTCCATTTCCCAAGTTTCCCGGAAAATCAAAAATTGTCTCAAAAAATTCTGAAAAAATTTGACAATATTCTTCAAGCGATTCTAAGGTATTTTTGTTCTTATGAATTTTTTTCTAAAGTCCATAGATTTTGAGAAAAAAATTGATGAAGATTGAAAAAAAAAAATTCGTTTTTTCCGCCATTTTGTAAAGAAGCGATGGTTCAAGGTAAACAAAAAAATTCCCTGTTAAACTTCAAATCCCATGATCACCTTTGATCACGGTCGCAAGGTGATATCTTCACCGTAACACTTCGAAAAAAAATCCTAAAAATTTTTTTTTTTCGAAAATTTAGGTGTTTTTTATGTTTCAATCGAGCATATCTCTTTTTCTGTGAGTTTTATCATGATTCTGGCAACGGATTCTGAAAGAGCATGCAATTTTACATCAGAATATGTGGTTCAAGAATTTTTTCAACGCCAATTACATACGAAAAAATCACTTTGAAAACGTACAAGAAATTTTGACATTTTGGACGTTAATGGGTTAAAAAAAATCATGAATCCAAATTTCTTACTGCTATTTGAGATAAACTACACCATAAAAAAAAGATTTTCGAAGTTGTGCCCTAAAAAAATTATATTTTTATATAATTAAAAAATTTATATTTAAAAATAAAAAAATTATATTTAAAAACTATATTTTTCTAATAGCAAATTTTTAAAGTTTTAGAGATTTGCTCATTTACAATCTGTCTAATATTTTGAGACAATAAGTAAATGTTATTACAATTTGGTTATATGAATGTAAACTTCAGAGGAAGACTCCAATGAGTATTTTATCTCTTATTTTTAATTTCAAAACGTGTATGTATTAAATAAATTAGGATTTATTTATGTATTCATTAGCTTGTGTTTCTTGAGTCTGATATTAAAGACGATTGAAATCTTTCCAAAATTTCAATATTTGAGTTTAAAGCAGCACCCTAGAGTTGTATGCTATTAGTCCAGACTGGTATGAATACAACTTTGTATAGCAGTAATTTGCTTTCAATTAAGCTCTGATTTTCCACCGATGAGCCAGTACATTTTTTCTCTATTTCAGTCCTAGCTGTTTGCACTTTGTGAATATGTGTTCTTTCCATCTAAGCCTCCAGTCTAGGTGTATACCTAAATATTTTACGTTGTTTCTTTTCGGAATTTATTTATCGTTGAGTTTAATAGGTGTACAGATATCCTTTCATTTAGTATAATTCTTTATGAGTTGAACCAGTTTTGAAAATATAATATAATTTTGTAACGTTTGGGATACTATTGTTGCCTCTGAGTGTGATGTTAAAAAGGCTGTATCTTCTTCGTATGTTGCCGTTATAATGTTAGAGGACATAGGTAGGACCGATGTGTATAACAAGTATAGTGTTGAGCCTAGAACACTGCCCTGCGATACTGCTGCATTTATAATCTATTGTTTTGATATATTTTTATTTATTTTTATTTGGAAAGCTCTATTTTGTGGATGTGACTGAAATAGTTCATAGTGGCGCTTTGGAAAACATCTCTTGAGTTTGTGCATTAGCCCTTCATGCCAAAATTTATCGAACGCTTGTTAGATATTAAGGAATATGCTGAAACAATACTGTTTGTCTTCAATGGAGTTCCTTGCGGCAGATACTATTCTGTTTACTTGTTCAATTGTGGAGTGATTGTACCTGAATCCAAATTGACGATCTAGGATAAGTTTTCTATTGAATATTATCAGATTGATTCTAGCAAAGATTAATTTTTTACAAATTTTTGAAAATACTGGTAAGAGACTAACGAAGTTATCAATCCATAAGAGATTACCAGTTCAGATTCTTTACTAGGTTTAATTATTAAAATAATCTTTGCTTCTTTCCATTGAGAGTGAAAATAGCATAGACGAAAGCAAGTATTTAAAACAATTTTTATGTATCTTATTGCTATTGTAGGTAATTTTTAGATAATTATTCCTATACTATTATAATATCCGAGGGCTGTTTTGTAATTAATATTATTAATTATTTGAAATACTTTCTTCATTTTAATAGATTTTATCGGTGTGCTATCTTCTTGAGTAGTGGTGTCTATGTCTTTTAATAAGATAATTCTGCATTTGTTTGTTTTTTTCTTCATACAAAATTTTCTTTCATTCTTCAGTTACTTTGTTTAATTTACATTTATCAATAATTGATCTTGTTAACTAATATTTTTTCTCAGTAATCTTTTTTTTTTAATTTTTTGAGCTATATTATCGGAAGTAATTTGCTGTGTTTTTTGTTACTATTTATAATAGTAAAGCATTTGATAATGACTTCAGTTAAGAGTACATTGAGAGTTTTAATACTGCTTTCTATTTTAGTAGGCGATTTAAAAAGAATGACACATTTTATGCATTGCTTTATGAAAAGAGAATATTTTTACCAGTCAACTTTTGTATAACTGATTACAGTTTCGAGTACTTGGGAGTCTAGAAACATTAATACTGTAGAATGGTCTGATTTTAAGTCTAGGCATGACGATACTTCAAAATATTTTTTATTTATACCTTTTACGATTGTAAAATCTATCAAATCTCTGGTAGATTATTAAAATCTGTTGGCCAGTATGTTGATTATCCAGTGTATATTGGAGTATAATTATTTTTTGTAAAATTTCAGAGAGTGCTCTGCCTCTGAAGGATTGAGTTGATGATTTTGATCTCTATCACAGATGCTACGCATTATAATCGCCTCCTACTATAAAGCGATTTCTAGAGTTTGGAAATAGTCTGTACAGTCTTCTTTTCTTATTATTTTATTTAGGGAACCTTAAACAGTTGATATTGTTATCGGATTATTATTATCATTTATGATTTCACTAGTTGCTTTTAAATAGATTCCACTAGTTGTGTGTAGGCATAGTGGTTTATTTTTATTTTGATTATATGCCTCCGAGTGCTTTATTGTATAGGTGATTTGTTTTGTGTACAATGTAATTTGGTATGTTGAGATAGTTCTTGTTCGTGAAGTATATTTATGTTATTAACATGATTTCTATATTTGCGTTGATTAAAAATGTTCTTATCTCGTGGTATCTCTGCATAAAACCGTTTGCGTTCCATAGCAAGTTTCAAACTATATATTGTGCCATTTTGTTTACTGATACTGTTAATAAGTTTAACATAGTGTCCATTCTCTGCATTAACTGTTCCACCATACGTTCAAGTTTATTTAAATTTGCGTTGTTGGTATGTTTACTTAGGGTTTGTTACCTGAGTATTGGTTTAATTAAATTCTTCTCTCTTATTCTGTTTTATTTTGCGTTGCTTGGCCGTATCTTTTGTTTGATCTGATCTGTATTTGTATTTAAATTAGATTAGAAATGATTACTGTTTTGACTTAGAGTTTTTCTCTTAATTTGGAATATAATTTTTGTTGAAGCTGTTTGTGAACTGAGCATTCTTTATATAATATTACAGTGCGGTCACCATCGCAATTTGCGCACATTACTTCTTTAATTTTTTTTCTAATTGGACAGTCTTCAGTTGCGTGTTATTTAGCACATTTGACATAAACTGTACTTTTGTTACAATAGTTTTTTGTATACCCGAGCTCTTCACAGCTATGACATTGCGGGATATCTTGTTTAACGTGCAGTGGTTCAAATTTAATTATAGTATTTAATAACTTGTTAATTTTATATATTTCTTGGCTTTTGTAATCATGTTCTATTTCTACAGTGAACAACAGTAATGGTATCTTGGTCAATGCTGTTATTTTGGATGTTTAATACTTTATGTCCGTGTTCCTTTATGGCAGATTTCAACTCTTCAATATTAACTGAAGGGTGTAAACTTCTTAATATTACTTTAAACCCTTTATCTTCTTTACGCTAGTATGTATAAAATTGTGTATTTTTTTCTTTTATTTTGTCCTATCACTTTGAATATATATTCATCTTTAGCTATTGTGTTTAGCAGATTTTTTCTAGTGGATCGATATATTTTACGTTGTATGCAAAAATAGCAAATTTATTTTTAACCGTGTTTGTTTGTAAATTGACTTTGCAGTATTTGGGTTTGCCGTTTCTTGTTCTGTAGTTGATTTTCTGGGCTACTTTGTTATCGTTTGTTTGTAAGGGATTTCCAGTCTTCGAAGTCATCTTGCGTAGGACTAGAAAAGTAGTTGTGTCCCCTAAATGAGAGACCATTTTAGCCGTTACTTAGTTTTTACTCTGTTGTTTAACAGTAAATTTGAATTATCTGTCACTTTACTTGATGTTCTAATAATTTTCGAGTAGAGCGCGGTAAAAATACGTCTACTCTCCATAGAGATCAAACGTTGATTAATATAATATAAATAATAAGTTTTTTGGTAACAAAATTTAAGGTGTATCACATTTCAAAAATCAATATTACCGAAAAACAGAAATTAGGTCAATAACTTATATAAAATACTATGTATGCATAAATTCAATAATTTACATAAAATATTATATATGTGTAAATATATAACCATTCATATTTATAGTAAGAATAAATATTCATGGAATAATTTTTTATTTTCAAGCAATTTCTATTGTTCATTAAAATTAAATCCCTTCAATGTAATACATTTTTTTATTTTAAAGTAAATTAAGATTTACTTAAAGTTGATTAATTTTTACAATTTTTTATTATTAAATTTACTAACATATATAACCATTTCCCACTTATCTTTTACAAACGTAGTTTAAAATATTTGAAAAAAAATGTTATTTTTGTGACGGCTAGCAGTAACTTAGTTTTTTTTATATTTAATTATTAAATATGACGAACGGAGTGGGAACCTTCCTGATTTCCCACGATGAAAACGCATTCGAAATATAAACTCAATAATACTACATAACAAGTATCGTAAATTACATAAAAAAAAAAATCTTTTTTTTTTCGACCTTGAAAAATAATTTAAACCGAAAAAAAAAATTTTTCGAAAAACCAAAAAAAAAAATTATTGCAGTATTCTACGTGAAACAACAAACATTTTTTCTCCTATAAATTTTTTTCGATTGTTACAATTTGACGGAGATAAAAAATGTTGAAAAAAACTGTCACTTCCAGGAAAAAATTCCCGTGCGCGCGTCATATTTGACGAAAATAAATTTTTGATGAGTGATTCAGATAGGGCTTGGTAATAGCTAAAAAATGGTGTACTTTAAATTTTCGTACGATTTTTTTTCCAAAATTGGCTAATTGTCAAAAATAATAAAAAAATTTCAGAATTTTCAATTTTGCATAATTGTTGCAAAATTAAAAAAAACAATCGATGGCAACCGTGAATCATATCATTTGAAAGCTCTCCGAAAGACCTTTCAAACGCACCCACGCGCGTCTCTGTACGTTAATTTCTACCAGAGATATAAAACTTTGAAGTTAGACTGATTTTGCCCGTGGGGGGGTAAAAGTGCGTGAGCGGCACTGTATAATGAAATATTTTCTGATTACAGAACCGAAAACATGATGCATTCTTCTCTGTTATCACTGATATTCTTAACAATAACTAATCCAGTTACAGCCATCATAGGATACTACTGCAGAGCAAGATCTCTTAATATAACCACTATATTTTTATTAAACGTGGAAGAATGTGAAATGCCTTCTACAAAAATAAACATAACAAGAAAATACATTCAATTATTACAGTTAAATACCTATGAAACTGCACAAGTGTTTCAATGTAAAGTCCAAGTAGACCGAACTGTTTATTATTGTGGAATGCATTCACACAATTCCATAATAGAGAATGGCGCAATAGAATATTTAATGGATGCAAGCCAACAAACGTGTTATGATTTGCACAAATGCGGTACATTTTACTTTGACAATTTACATGTATTTCGAGATATTAAAGTTAATCAAACCACAGTTAGACCCGCTATACTTGCAGGAAGCGTAGATCATAATGGAGAATGTACCTATGGTAGTTATTCTGATGCTTATGGAAGCTGGAGTTCCGTAGTTGTCCAAGCTAAAATAAAAGTAACTTTACAAGAATATACCGCTTCTGTCGACTTAGATAATAACCAAATAATATTACGTAGTGGCGTTCGATGTATTTTAGGTAGTGAACATTGTATAGATTCTGAAGGAGGATACACTTTTTGGGAAAGTGTACCTAAAGATGTATGCAAATTTAATCGGTATCAAATATTGTATGAAGGAACAGCTAATCAAATTGAAGGTGAAATAGAACAAACATTATACTCGTTAGTAACACAAGACATTGCTTTTGCGTTAATATCCAAATCTAAACGTAATCTATGTGGTTACGAAATAATAGTTACTGAACACCCAAAATTATTTGTTTATATTGTCGAAAATAATGCATTTTTTCTAAGTAAGAAAATATCAATGAACAACCTAGATATATTTGCGTATGTAAATTCTAAATTTGTATATGTAGAACGTCACATAAAAGTACAATTAAGTCGTATGTACAAGGATGTTGTCGTCCATCGCTGTAAGCAAGAAAGAGAAATTATGAAAAATGCACTTGCAATTGCTAGTCAATCTCCCGATCAGTTTGCCTATAATCTCATGAAAGGACCCGGATACATGGCTGTGACAGCAGGAGAGGTAGTACACATCGTTAATTGTATACCCGTTGATGTGAAGGTATCGCAAGGAGACGAATGTTATGCTGAACTAAAAGTAATCCATAACAACCATACCAAATTTTTATCTCCAAAAACACATATTTTGAAGGCTTATGGGACAGTAGTTGATTGTAATGCTCTCCTACCCACATTTTTTTACTTTAATGATGACTGGTATAAGTTTTTACCAAGAGCAGTAGAAGCAAAAACTCCCACCACTCTTAAGCCTTTTTCTGGATTAACTTGGAAGTACCAGAATATTCCCTCACTAGCCACCAGCGGAATATATACAGAAAAGGATCTACAAGATTTAATGAACAGAATCCTGTTCCCCTTGGAGCAACCTGCAGTAATAAATGATGTAACCAGAGAAATTCGTGGACACACCATAAGAGACAGTAACGGAATAATTGGAAGGTTAATGAACGAGAATGTAATGGAGCAGTTAATAGTCAATACCTGGAACAAAATGTGGATGAAATTTATGACCTTTGGTACTTTCAGTGCCGTTATACTTGCAATTATACTAATTGTCCAAACTACAAAAAAATTAATAGAAGTCCTCATCAATGGAATAACTCTACATAGCATTTATGGATGGTCTTTTCATCTGATTGGGGCCATATGGAACAGTTTAACTACGTTTCTGATACATTTAGCACCAAAACCCACAGAAGCGAAAAGGGATGTAGAATCCCCAACAAATATTGCCACCGCTCCTGGACAGGAGTTATATCCGACTCTACATACAACAGAAAATGAAATAACACAACACAACCAGAGTAATTCGATTCCAGCATCACAATCTCAAGCAGTTAAACCATCGTTTGGGTTCCTCCCATGTTAGGGTAAGATCTTCGAGATTAATAAAATAATAAAAATAATGATAAAACCTTGATTACAGCATGATACGACAAGATCTTTATAATTAGAATAAAAATTTCGATTGCTCTTCTTCGTTGCACTCCTCTAGCAATCATTAAGTGTGGGGGTGTGACGGCTAGCCGTAACTTAGTTTTTTTTATATTTAATTATTAAATATGACGAACGGAGTGGGAACCTTCCTGATTTCCCACGATGAAAACGCATTCGAAATATAAACTTTGATAGTGGCCCGAGCCTGCGTACTCAAGCTTACAATCAACGCTCTATCCTGCTTTGTCCCACACGTATGTGTTGACAGGGGCCTACGATCATCGCGTATACATCGTGAAGTGTTATCACGCCGATAATGGAAGGGGACCATAAAAATGCAATCTATCTTTTTTTTCCCACCGATTTTTAAGAAAATATCCGTAATATTAAATAGATTTTCATCAATTTTGTAAGCCATTATAATGCGCACCTTTTTGTCACCGAATAACCAATAAATAGAACAATAATGTATTTTATAATAAATCGTAAAAGGTTTGAATTTTTCTGAATGTTCATAATAGTCACTATGTATCGTCATAATTAATTAAGTTTAGTACAATTATGTATAAGTAATTATAAGCTATAGCGTTACTCTTGCTCTTAAAAGTGGCACTCCGAGAGCCATCTCTGGAGAAAAGGGCCCAAGTTAAAAAGGGACCGCCCTTTCTCTCTCTGAAAATTCACGCCCACAGACCAATAAAGAAATTCTGGATATGATTAGAAAATTTCCGACCAATACAAAATTTAGCCGTTATCGCTTCATGGGCCTGAGGAAAGGGATTTCCACCCAACCACCCACGGCTTATAAAAAGCTCTGTACAAGGCTGGAGAGTAAGTTAAGTCAGAGGAAGTGAGAGGAAGTTAAGTTCAGATAGAGTAAGTGCGGAGTGAGCACCAGGAAGTCCCTAATAAGAAGTTTTTACCAGTGAGTGAGTCCCGGAGGAAGCATCAAAGAAGAAAAATCACCCAAGTATATTCAGAGCACATAGAGAGAGAGAAAGAGGCCAAAGAGCAGAGAGAACGCAACTTTAATAATAATAACTGATTTGATAAAATAAAAGTAAGTAAAATCTTAAATCTGGCTATCCTTTTCTTTCTTTAAGTAATCCGCCTTTCTTTTGGAAATTCATTAAGCGTGAGTCTGGTGAATTTCCATTAAAGTCCCTTAAGAACACATTAAGCGTGAGTCTGGTGTGTTCGTAATAACATTTGGTTATTACATTCCGCGTTAGCATACAGTTTTCTCAACGCAACAATATTGCTCGTCCCGGCTTATGTGTTACACGATAGCCAAATCAGAGCAACCCTGAGTTTACGCTTGCTCCAAGCGTACCTGAGAGTGACCCCGACGTCACATTTTTATTGGATTCTTATATTATATAGGGGTTACTGTAGCTCTCTGGGAGCCCAGGCTTCTGTGCATAGAAATCTTTTGGGTTTGAGCCCCGGGCATGTGAAGATTTTCAGAAATGAAATTTTCATATTTGTTACCGTGATTCCGGTAGTTCATTGTAGGTATTATAGGTCCAGTCATGATACGTATAAAACTTTCTCCTCCTACACCATATTAAAAAAATTGGTTAAGGAGATGGGTCTACATACTCATGATTAGAGAACCAAGACTGATGTGGACTGGTACTTAGTGTACCTCTGCAGCATTTCACGTGGACGTAGTTATTGAAGTTACAATAACAATAGTAGTATACATACATACATATAAGCACACGCGCGAATATATATGCGTGTACATACAAATTTTAATAAATAACAGTGATTGCTTGAAAATGAAAATTTATTTTAGAAATACTCCTATTACAAATACAAATGATTTTATATTTACCCATGCATAGCTAGATTATATCATTATTATGCATATTGCATGCTTCTTTTTTATTAAACAATTTTCACAATTAATAAACATTTATGTTAATTGTTAATTATAATATCATATAAAGGAATTCATGGTGATTTAAAAAGATAAAAACTAATTACTTAACTATAATTGTTTATTTATTCATTCTTTAAGGCTTAATAGCCTTAAAGAATGATTAAAGACACCTTTTAAGACACTCTACTTTATTGAATTACGTTAAAATATTGATTTATTAATATTTGTCTTTCTGTGAGACCAAGCACATATTATTCCTCTTCTTCAAAATAGTAGTTTTCCTAGTGTCAAAGGTCTAATTGTGAAGTTGATCATACGCACTCGATGTTACGCAATGCACATGCGTTTATCATGTCCGTTCAATAAAATCAATGCTAATACAAATAAATTAAGATAGCAACAAAAACATTATTTAGTAAATTACAAAATATAATCGTAAAATAGAACTTAAAAATATATAAAAGGAGTTTTAAATTAATGTCTAAAATGGTTCATTTTTATTGTTTATCAAATTAAATATTTAATCATATTTCAAGTTTTAAAATTATATTTATTCTATAAAAGTGTTTATCATTAAATATAAACAATTTTATATTTGATTTATATGCAAATATTATATTTTTACTTTATTATTTATTTTTATTATACCCGTCGTATTTTATTGTATACATATTATATTTTCAGTATATAACTTATTATGATTTAAAAAAATAGAATGCCAACATTATCGACTTTAACGTCCACATTGTATCCCCTGCAAATGTTTGAATGCGATCAGGGCATATAAATTGCATTTTACTAAATACGATACATCTTTTATCATCTAGTACAGCTCTGTACAAATTTTTACGTTATTATGAGTGAGTAGTTTCAATTGCATTATCAAAATAAATTTTAAATATCCTATACAATTAGTTAAAAATTATAAACTATTATTGATTTTTAAAGCATGTTACTATAAAATGCTACTAATGTATATGGTTGACAGGAAAATTATTATTTTGAAGATGAGTATAAATATGTGCTTGGTTTCCTAAAAAACCAAATGTTAATAAATTATTTTAATACAATTTAGCAGGATAGAAACTGGCTTAAAGAGATCAAGAGTCAATGAGAGAATAAATGAGCAATTATAGTGAAGTAATTAGTTCTTGATAAACAACTTTAACTAAATAATAATTTGCTATAAAAAATTGTTGGTAATAAAATTTAAGATTCGTCACATTACAACAATCTATTTTTAACTAATAATGGAAATCACTTGAAAATAAAAATTAATTTCATGAATACAGTTATAAATACGGATGGTTGTATATTTTTATATATATAGTATTTTATATAATATGAGTAAATAATTTACGAAACTTCTATTTGTCATTAAAATTACACTTATACAATGCCGTATGTCTTAAATTTTGTTAACAGAAAAGCTTATTATTTAATAAAAAATATTTATATTTTGGATTTGCTATTAATGTTTTTGTTATTAATTTCATCTGTTTAAATTAATATTGGTTTTATGACGGAAAATATTAGCGCACAATTTAATTATTATTTTCAAGTTAGTGATAGCCGTAATATTAATTTATAAATAACATTACAAAATAATTTTAACGTTATGTTAGTTGAATATACGAAAGGAATACAATACCTATACCTTGTGGCTATATATATTATTGAAATATACTTGCACAAACTATAATTTGTGCAAAAAATTTGGTTTGAGCTTTCTTGTAATAATTTTTATTATATGTGTGTATATGAGCGTGTATGTGTGTGTGGGCGCGCGCGTGTGTACGTGTATTTTAAAGAAACCGATTATACATTCATAATCTCGAGCAAACTTAGATATTATGTGATATATTTATCTATACTAAAAATATTTTCTAATGGATGAAAATTAAGATTTTCCAAAAACTAAACAAAATAATCATTTTTTAATTTTGTGGAAAGGAATGTTTATCCAATTTTGGTGAAAAACATTTGTGTATTTTATTGAAAAATTAAATTTTATGTATGAAAAATCGATTTTATTGAAAAAGAGCTTCGCTAATATTAAACCACAGATCTTAACAAACCTAATAAACAGCCTAAAATGAATTTTGTTTGGTTCTAACAATTGTGCACGATGCAAAATGAATAAAGTGCTACGATAACAGCAACTTTTTAATTTAAGACTTGCGAACTTTCAACCAAAAAAATTGAAGTTTAATCCAAATACTTTAAGTTAAAAAAAGTTTGACGACGATAGTATTATTAAAACGGTTTTACGAGCCAATCAATAAACTTTCACTGTTCAATGTTAAACATTAGCTGGATTCTTTAAGTATTTACCAGCTGTGGAACTAAACACGTAATAATTTAATGAAATCTAACCTGAGTTATCATACTTTCAATTGAATTAGTTTTATCGTTATATCTAACTAGCTATTATTCAGATGCTTAATCAATAATTGTTATTTTATTATTTTATAAAATTGTTGTTGAATTAAAAATTTTTAATAAAAATATCAAATCGATATTCCTTGACGAGGTACTAGGGTTCTTCTTTATACAGCAGACCGTAGAGGAGTCAATCATCTATCATTGATATTGTGTCTGTGACATTGTTCATTCACTTCCTTTCCATTCATCCTTTCAGTAAATACGAGTATAATGCAATGACTAAAGAAATACAAATTTTTTAAATGAATTATAATCAATACAATAGTAAATAAAAATTTCTAAATATAAGACGTTTCTATATTTTTTCAGGTAATATTTCTTAAGTTACATGATAAAAATGCCGATTGTTTTAAATTACGATAACACAAGCTAGATTTAATCAAATTTATTGTACATCATTTTATTTTGAAGCTATAGCTGTTGTATTATAACTATTATATATTCTAGTTATTATAAGCCTTAACATGAAATCTTGTACAATAAAATAATCGCTCTCAGTCAAGAGTTATGGTTGTTTATATCAAAGCTTCTATATTAGGCAATATAGCTTAATGAAAAATATCTTAAGAACTCGTCAACTGAATGAGCTGTACAAGGAAATCGGTTCATTATTTGTATTAAGCAATACCTGTACCTAATTTTAAAGTGATTCGATTAAATTTATTCCTGTTATCGTAAAAACAGGAAAGGCTGTTGTTGACAAATTCTTGAATTTATTGCGAATCTTGAATGTTTTTAAATGATTTGAAAATAAAAATTCCAGCAAAATTGTGATGAATTTTGTTATTACAGATGACTTAAAATTTGCTAGATGTCTTATTAATAATATGAAATATTTTTAAAAAATTTTCTGGAAAATTTCATGCAATATTTTGCAAAATATCAATATTTTAATATTTTTGTTAACATAACTATTTAAAAAAGTAGCTAAGGAGACTATTACTTTTAAGTTAATACTTTCGATCTTTATTTATTTATTATTGTTACTTCAAGAATCAAATTCTTTTTAAGCTCTGCTAAAATACACGAGGTGATTGTACGCAATACCTTTAGTTTTGTATTAAGCCATAAGAAGCATTCAGACCACTCTCCGACACTATACTGTTATAAGGTTATGGAAGGCAAATATATTAGACTAGACCTACTTTTAGTGGAATCCAAATTATTACAATCGAGGTAACAAACCAATTTCAATTTTAAATTTGTTATGTTTGGAAATCAAAACCATGAAATCCTATGCAGTAGTAGGATTCACCGCGATCTCAAAAAGCTATTTAAGGTTTTAAATTGTCCACACATATAAAAAAAAAATTTTTAATTTTAAGACAATCTGAAATCAAAATAAAAAATTATTTTTCATACTTATCAAACTGAAAACACTTACAATATTAAAAATATGTAAAAAGACTTATCGAATATTTTAGTGAAAATAAAGATTTCAATTTCTTATTTTCATTCAAATATGAAAGTTAAAAAATTGTTAAGAACGTTATTTAATATTACATATGAATTTATGTCATCTTCAAAGCCTTGTTATTTATAATTTATGAAGAATTCCTATTATACTAATGAAATTTAAATACAAATAAATTAAAGTGTTTGAAAAAATCGTGTTAAAAATTTTCTTTAAATTATCATAAATAAATATTTGAACACAAAATAAGCAAGTAAAATACAGAGGATGAGGGAGAGCGGAGAGAAAAGGTAGAGACTCGCGAGAAAGAGGGGTGAGGGAAAGAGGAAGAGAGATAGGGGGAGGCAACAGGAAAAACATTATACAGTGGCTTGGACGTAATACACGGACCAGATAAGTTACGGGATTCGATGTAAATAGCGCACTTAGTTATACTCGGCACGCGAGAAACACAAGTTGAAAATAACGAAGCGCGCGTGCACAGCCGGAAGGAAGCAGCCAAGTGAAGAAAAGGAAGGGAATTTTTTTCTCTAATGAAAGCAATCAATTCAGCTTAATCCTCCTGCTTTGGCCACTCGCAATCATAAAATGTGTGGCTATGACTACATCTCCAGTATTCCCTATTTCAGTCAAGTACCATTTGAACAACGAGCACAAGACGCATAACAAGTGAAGTAGCGCAATGAGGGAGGAAGATTAAGTTGTTGGAAAAGTAGCCAAAGAAGCAAGGGTTGGAGCTAGAAACTCTTTGAAACAGTAGTAGAGTATCGTTAATCTTGGCAAAAAGGCCTTTACTTTTGTTCACGACAAACTACTTGCACAGATTCACTAGGTAAAAACAAAATAAATTGTAACCAGCCTCGATAGATCTTGCACCGCGGAAATGAGAGTATCGAGATTATCTTTGGACAAGCTTGATTTCGTAATGATCTTGTGGCTTTAAATGGCCTCCCACTGGTTGTTAGTACCACCTTCTGTTCTTTACCTTATTTATGATTATAAATTGTAGATCTCTAATTTCATTCGAAATATAAGTATTGTATTGAAACAGAAAGGAATAAAAAAAATTTTAAACTATTTGTCACACTGACACAACCTTCGATTATATAACAAAAATCAACATCTTTATTCTTATATTAGTATATATTGCGAAAAATATATTTAAAAGACAGAAACAATTGATAACAAAATAAAATAATTAATTTTATAAAAATCATGAAGTAAATAAAAATAAAATTATCGAGAATAATATAACAAGAAAAGAAGCCAACTTCAAATACAATATATTAACAGCGTTTTTAAGGTTGAAGAAGAATACAATTTTTTAATATATTGGATAGAAGACTTCGTAAATTCTTTATAAAAGCGAATGAAATATGACCGTGAAATACGACTATTCTTTTGTTTGTGTGAAATATTTTTTCAAAATTTCATTAAAGGTCTTCTGCTAGTCTGGTAGTCTCTTATAAGTAAATATTTTTATAATATTCATCTTATATTAGGCTGTCACTTAGAGTTTTTACGTATCATCATATGTACACCGTAATACATTGAAAATTTGTTAGTCATTTAATAGCTTCATTGATAGTAAGTAGCACGTTTGTTTCAAATAGAGATAGATGGTTAATTATATTGAATTGCGCACATGCTTACATATCTCGAATTTTAAGGTCAGATAGGAGTCAGTTACAAGAATTACAAGAACCAAACTAGAATATCTAGTGTTACTCATTTCATTTTTAATTTTCCATAAATATATGTATTTACCCTTCCTTTGACGAAATCAAATTATAGATTATCGACATTTAAAATAAAAGTTAACTTCAATTAATAAAACCGAATAATTAAAAATCACGGTAACTATGTATTCTAGACAGACATATCTAAGCTACTTAAATATAAGGTAAATCATGGAATCCGCAAAAATATAGATTACCAAATTATTTCTACAAATTCCAATAATAATAATAATAGTAAAATAATGTATTCGCAGTGATGAATTCAATGATAATATCTAAAATATAACATTTATCAGTAAATAATCTGTGCATATAAAATTACCGATAACTTTCTTTTTATTTAATTGGAGAACTATTAATAAGCTCTTGCATTGCATTCCTTATTTTTTAAGGACATGAAATTTCAGTACCAAGCCTTAACTTATCCGTTTTATATGAATGAAAAAAAACGGCGAGGGAGAGACAAAATGAATATATTTCGCAGTGGCTACGATGGTATAGCGAGGTAGTGTACAACACATAGCTGGAAATAAATCTAATTCGTGAAGCCGGATATGCGTAATGGACAGACGGCTTGCCAGCAGTCAGCACCCTCGACAATGCGCAAACGTTGAGCGGAAGTCTTGCCGCGCGTCGACGACTTGCCGTAGGAACTGTCCAAGGGCACTGGCTCAAAACCCGCTCGCCCATTAGTAGGCCTCTTGTAATCAGAAAATCAAGCAGAAGGGTTAGACGAGTGAGCGTAGGGTCGCACTTGAGTGCGCAGTTCTACAGTCACAGTACGTTCGCAAGAACGTACTTCACTGTCCAGTTCCATAGAAAGATCCGAAAAGTGCTTTTTCGCTCGCTTCCTCTTCCCGTCTATTTGAAAAGTGGCCACGTGCCGACACGTGCCTGAAGACGTCAACACTGATCTATGTTTCAGACAGTACGGTTCTGAGAACAGTTCTTTCATTTAAACTGACTATATCGCTTTTGACTATGTCGTATTGCCGAAAAAAAATTAATTTTTAAAATATTATAACCGATTTCTCAATAATGGAATGATTAAGCATCACCTAATTCAGACAACATTACTCTTGTGTTTTTACTCTTTTTCTTCTTTCATATTTGCTTCTCTCTTTCTTTGAAACACTTCCTACCTCTTTCTTTTTTGCGGTTACTAATAATTGTTCTTTTTTCGACGATGTTTTCATAATTTACGATGAATTGAATGTGAGACATAGTCGTACATTTCGTGACTTACAGTGTTGATCCTATATTTATAGGGGAAACGCTGAATAACGGAGGTATTTTAAATATGTTCAATTGTTAGCGATTCGCTTGGATGAGAAAGTCCCGGTCTCCTGCACAAGTTTTGGAACATCCAACTTCCTCTTTCTTAATGTGTTTATATATATTCATACACACACGCACACACACACACACACACACACACACACACACACTTACAGTAAATCTTCAACAAAAGATTTTTATTGTTAATGAATGTTTGAGCTATCTGAATATTTTATTGAACAAACGGATGTCGTAATATTATTTAAAGTTAATCGTTATAATTTAGTGGAATAAAGAATATGTTACACAAACATAAATTTACATATAAATTTATCGCATGAATGAAAATAAATAAGATAAACAATATCGATTACCTAACTGATTTAACAAAGTATATTTTAATGGAGACAGTAAATCTGTAACGTATAGACAGTAACGTACAGTACGCTATACTTCGATTACTGATTTATTTGAAAAATAGATAGAATCAAATTTCAATAATTTCGAATTAAGGTATAATTTGGATAGGAGAGTTTACTTATTTGCAGAGATAGAATAGAATTTCTTTTGTAATGTATTTGTCGACTGCCTAGCTGAATTTAAAGTGCGAAATATCGCTGAAACAATCGAAAAAAAAAACAAAGTTGAAGTGACTTTATATGACCGAAAACGGCAAAGTGTCGCACATAGTATAAACGTTGTGGACTTACACATTATTGTTTGCGTAACCGCAGGGGAAGAGTGGAAAATCGCTGAGAAGTGAACAGAGAGCAACGAGCCGAATGAACAGGAAATCACTAACCAACCAAATCTAAAAGCGATGAAATATACGCTTGATTCGCATGTCACACGAATGGCGAATCAAACAGTAGAGCAGAAACGGATAAGTATTAAAAGGCGATAAACGAAAGTACTTAACTTGTTGCTGCAGTATCCATATCCCTTCTACTGGTTGTACAGCGCGAGCGGCGGCGGTGAGGTCAGGCGTGGCCAGTCTTTCTGGAAGAGCGAGTAGCGAGCTCGGCGAGAATTCGAGTGAAACACGCGGAAAGCGGCCAATGCCGCGTCTACGTATGTGTAAACATTGTTCGAGAGGGGAGCTCTCGACGACTGCAGCCCAGCCGGTCGGCCGCCTGGCCACCTGCTTGAGCTTGGCTGGCTAGCCAACGGCAGCAGCAGCACACCTAGCCGCCGTCGGCTGACGCGCTTCAAAAGTGGGGAACGTTGCACGCTATACTTCGGTTCACCCACGCCACACTTATCCCCACTTTGTTGAGTGCCGAGGACGATAACGAATTTCGATGACGTAGCAATAATCACTTGATATTGTACCAGTTACATCAAATGCGGTTTGTTTTTACTTACCGTTTTTTTAATAATTATATAAAATATCTTATTGTTGTCTCTTCTCATTAATAAGCTTCACTCCGCGCAAAGATTTAGTAAATTTTATTTTGTATTAGATTGTTGGATGTTTTGTATTCTGGATTTTTCGACTTTTATACAGCTTCTCTTACAACAATAAGAGCAAGAGATGTACATACAGTAAAATTCAGCAGGAGATAGCTATTGAAATTATTTTACATTATTATCCAAAAAAATTATATATATATATATATATATATATATATATATATATTCTACACCGTTATGATTTTTTGTCAGATAGCTTTATAATTCTTTTTATATAAAACGAGTAAAATTGATGCAATATTTCAGATTAATAAATTTGATGTTTTCATAGATTTTTAAGATCGCTGATATTTTTAATGATGAATTAATAATTTTTAATTATTTTTAATGATATTTTTCTAATGTTCGGATCAAAATTTTATTCAAATATATGCGTGTGCAAGTACGTCTTTCTTAGTTTCAAAATGTAATTTAATACTAAAAAAGTCATAGCGATACATATATATATATATATATATATATGTCTTATAATAGTCATATATCTCCCATTGATAAAAAAATATATATCGTAAAAATTGAGTATGCACAAATGCTTAACTATGGCATTGAAAAAGCATTAATGACTATTTTTCATAGGAATCTAACTAAATATAAACATTTATTTATAAATCATTGATAAAACATATTCCGTATCATCTGCTCTTATTGTACATATATAAGCCACAAAAAAACTTCTGTAGGTCAATCATATTTTTTCAAATTAAAAATTTTGATGTACATTCCTAATTTTTTAAATATTTTTATTTATCAAGACTTAAGGTCAGGACTGAAGGAATCTCTGAAAAAATGTAAAGTGGAAATATTTGTATTATATTTTCCGATCTCTATAAGTTTTAAAAACTTGATGTTCAAAAAATTGATAATTATTACCGTGGAATTTTTGAAATTACTTCGAGTTTACATGAATGAGACGAAACAAAGAAACTCATGTCACAAGTGAATTCTGTTTTGAGTTGAGATGGACCCACCAAATCTCGGAATTTTTTTGGCAACGGATAGACTCATCCGTTGTTAAAACAGACAGATACCTGCCGTAATTATATTATCGCCTCATTTTCTTTAAGGAACTTGTTTCTGACTAAATTTTTTTGCTTTCTGCTACATCACTAGATCGGCATTTCTCGGTAAACCTTTCTCCTCAATGTATATCGCCTTTATCTCTAGCCCCTGGAATTAACGGTATTTATCTTGTGCATACGTGTGTATGTTTTGCGATTTCAACATTATACTTTCGGTAAGTAACGATTACAAATCAAAAAGTAGGTTAATTAATACAAAAAACATCCCGACATACAAATATACTTCTGATATCTTTCAATTATACAGAAAGAATTTTCTCGAATGTCGCGTAAAATGGCGGCGGACTATTATCTCTTCTGCTCGACGCATTTCATTCTGATGTTTACCCCTAATTTGATTAATGAAAGATTACATAATATTTATCGTTACAGTAAAAGAAATGATAAAGAACAGTAAAACAATCAACAAAAGCTTAAAAATTTCTTCGATTTCATTAGGAAGCTATAGCCCGGGCATAGATGACATACTTGAGTATTTTTTTAGAGATACTTGGGATTTTATAGTTGATCTTGATGTTTTTAGGATCACTAAATCCGAAAATTGCCTGTTAATTTTTTCTTATTAACAATTTGAGTTGCAGCATTACATTTTATAGCGTCTTTTGCTTAAAAATGATTATTAATCTCAAAACTGACTTCGTAAATTAATTTTATGGAAAAAATATAACAGAATTACGTATAGCAAATCTATGTATACGTTAAATCAATCAGTTATAAATTAATTAATTTACGACTATACCCGCACAAGCTTCTGTAGTGCTTATGTTTTAAGTATTTTGAAATGATAATAAAGGTAATAAAGATATTATTATTATTCTTATTATTATTATTACTATTATTATTATTATTAATAGTAATAGTATTGGTATTGGTATATATAGTGCCACTGTCAGTACTTTTACACAAAAAATTCTAATCATTCTTACGTAAACTAGAAAAACCTAATAGACGATGATACTTGTTGACGCTATGTCTTAAGAACTCAGCAAAATTTTCTTGATATTCGGATTCAGTAATCCAACAATCATAAAAATCAACTATAAATCCGCGAACTTCTCTAAAAAAAATACTCAAGTTTCACCAACGCTCGGACCGTGTAACAAAATCAGACACTTGCACACGGCATCAAGTCAATCTGTCGAAACTAATTTTCAAAAGATCATTATGGCTTTTCTTGAGGTCTAAAATAATTTTATACTACTTTATCAAACGAAATTATTACTGGAAAATTTTTCATGACGTAAAATAATAATTTATTGTATTAACCGATGACAGCTCTATACTGAAGTTATATTTTACTCGATAAGTAAATATTCAAAATTATAAATTGTTTTTTTAATTTAACAAATATATATATTATAAGTTAATATTATTTAAATATTTATTATCTTCTTCACATTTGATATCTAATAATTTTCTTTTAAGTTAATTGCAAATCTAAAATTTTTAAACCTATATGTAAATAATTAATTTTTGTTTGCATTATTACTTCAAATATTTATTACATAAATTTTGACAATGATGTAGAGTTGAAATTCAATATACAAAGTAATATGTTGTAGAAAAGAAGATTGTGAATTTTATGCAGCAAGATGGATCTAGCAATAACAATAATAACATAAATAGTTGTCTAGGTTTAAGCTTACAGATAGCACATAGTGATTTAGTCATTTAATTTCGTTGATTGCGATTATAACGTATGTATTGAAATCATGAAAATCATACTATCAAGGAATGATATTCCATCCGTAACAACCCATTTATCTCTCGTAAAAACAGTAGACTTAATAGTATCTAACATAGATTCATAAAATAGGCAGTAAATGATTTATTTGGATATAACGATACCAACTTTCTAAATGTTATCTGGTAGAGTATTTGTTGAATTTTAGTTTTGACCATTGCGATATAAAATTAAACAGATCATGAGCTTTAACAATTTTTGTCGTGTTCTATAATGTGGGAACTTTTAAGATGGATAACGTTTACGCAACAACTTTAGCAGCATTCAAAGAATTTCTATTCAACAACCAATATCTAATATTATCTTTTTTATTTAGATGCACATTTTCTATTGTTTCTTTCTTATGTATTGTTTAAAATAAATAGAAATTAACCATAACCCAGCAACTGTGTGCGTGTGCGCATGTGTATTTATGTGCGCATACGTGTGCGTAGGCGTGTGTAAGTCAAGGGCGGTTGAAATTACTACAGTTAACGTATAATCCATTTTTAATTTAAAGTAAATCTCGCATTTGTCAGTTACGGTCAGACATATTGCTTATTCTCAACGCATTTCACTCCAGCAGAACCTTATTTACCTTGCTGCCAAGTATGATAACCATCCTCATACAAGTTTAGGTCATAAAAATTTAACTCGTATTAGAATAAAAATCATCTTTTTGATAGCGATTTGTTTAGAAATTTATAAGCACACTTTATCGAACACTTAGCTTCACAAAGCAAAGATTGTTGAATTTTTTAGTTGGCATTGACTCTCAAATATAAAATGTGCACATCATCCAGATACTTAAATAATTTCTTTTTTAACACATAAATTATATGATTAAGCACAAATACTTTGAAATTTTTTTCTATTCATTGTTATAATTTTCAATAAAAGTAAGGATATTTATATTTAATCTGTAAAGTTAAAAATTCAGTTAATTAAATTTACAACTAAGGTATTGTTATCTTACACTATTAACATAAAAATGTCACCGCTAAATAAATATTAAAATATTTCATATTTACATTTTATTGATAAAGAGTTATAGTAGAAATCAATTCTATATTTTCATATTTCGCGATCATAAAAAAAAGAATCGCTGCTGTTCTAAATGATAAAATAAATATTTACCGTGACCCCAGTTTGTGTCTAAAAACATATTTAGTATTATACAAATAAATAGGTTAAAAATTGAAAAATCTTCAAATATAAAGTTAGAATACCTACAAACACAGAAGATTACGAAGTGAGAGATAACAAACAAGACTTAATCTTTTACTTCGAGAAGATTCCGAAAAGGTGGCCAGTAGACAAAAATATATAATGGCATTGATTAAAATTAAAAAAAATGATTTTGTTCAGAAATTTGTTTTTGAGTTAGTGGAAATAAAACCACATTATATATTAGTATGCTAATAGTGCAATGTGATTTATTAAATATCAATATAAATAAACCACATTACACTGGATAAGATGAATTTTATCTGGGAATCAGATTATCCATCGGTTGATTATGAAGTAGTAGTATGATTAGAATAGTATTGTTGATTATTCATTATTGATAAGGATTAACTGAAGGATGACTGGTTAATTGATTGTCATGTTGAAGAAATTATTGTTACTTGAGCTACTTATTCAATTAATATTTTACATTCTAACTCCTATTTTGTAATATGCCAATGCCAGTTTTCTCAACATTAAATCAATCGATATTTTGAAATATTTTTCTCTTTCTCCAAGTTACTTGCAACATTCTAAAACTCATTATTTTAGTGCTTCATGATTCACCTCGATTTAATGCAAGTCCATAATTATCTCAACCTAAATGTTTTTATTGAGTTGAAATTTGGTAATTGAACTACTAGACTAGTCGCTGTAGGTATGGATGAGCTTTATACCACTTTTTACTCTTATAACAGTGTACACAGTACTATTGTTTTCCATTGCATGTACCATTTCATCATCTGGGAATCTTTGCTAAATGTCAGATAACAAAACATTTTCTAATATGAACTCATAAATCTCTCCAGTCATTCTTCTGTCTATTCCGACGAGTGATACTGGTCCACCAGTTGATATCCAACCCCAGCACATAATACTAATATGATCTGAATGTCTTTTTGGTACTATATAATTTTGATTGAATCTAGTATTGATCACCAAACACAATATCTGCTGTATTTGTCCAAAAAAATCTTCTCACCTAAAAATATAGTTCTGTATCAATGATTTTTCAAGGCAAAATGATGGTATTGATAAGTTCAGATCGCTCTACTATGGGCATAACTTTGACATTTTAGCTGCTTTGTAGTAAGATATTTCTCCTTTTTTTCAAACTACTTTTTATCGTTTGTAGTACTACTTGTACTCACTGGTGGGTACGAAATTTACACGGCATAAATATTTTGTAACGGGGTTGGTACCGTTTATTTAATTTAATGCGCACGATCGTATCGAAGTGCGCGCGTGATTACCTATACGTTCAAACACGAAAACCGGAGAGCAGGAGGGAACGGGTATCAGTCAACCAACTATCTACTATTGAAATAAATACGATGAAATTTTAATCAATATCACATGCGAGATCGTTTATTTTCTCTAAACTGTACACTGTATTCGGCCCGCGTGTTTATGTTTACAAGACGCTCGCGCGACAATAACATGCGGAGTCGGATCGCTCGCCGCTCTTTGTTTGCCGAGCTAATACATGCATGTTTTTTAGCGAGTACGAGAGATTAGTTATTTAGCAATTCTGTCGCGATCGCGAAATTAAGCTGGCCAGCTTACCTTATTAACAGTTGTACGGCGACACGAGAGAATGTAGCTCACAATTGAGTTTCGGCAGTCTATTGCTTTTTGGTTTGCGACGAGAAAACTTGCGTTCACGGTTTCGCCCTTGATGATGAAACTCCTCACTCGCACACTCTTGCACGCACTCGTAGTGTTCAGTATCAGGTACGGCTCCTGCTGGTTTGGATCAGCTCGTCTCGGCACTCGGGAAAGCTCGGGAACTATCAACTATCCCACCTTGCACAGCTTAGCGACCGGGTGCTAATCTTCGACTCCTCTCAAGCAATATCGATAGCTGATCCTCGACTGCCTCATTTTCATACGCGCGCGTTTCGTCCCGTAGCGTGCCGAATTCCCTCGTCACATTTTCCCCAATCGGTAGGTGCTGACCTCGCGGGCAGCCGCACAGTTGGGCCGTTAGCGCTAATAAGACGTTTACCGTCACAGCCCCCTTCCAGTCTAGACCTATGGGGTCCTCGACGATAGAATCATTAGCGCTATTCTTTTGGAGGTTAAGAGGGTAAAGGATAATAACAGGTCACGTTCTCCGTGATATTTCGTTTTTATTGGACATTGGTGTGGGATCCCATGGGGCAGGGATCTTTAACCTGGCCGGTCACTGGGGTATCTCCCGGCCTTCTGCGTCCAACGGGGGCGCCCACGTGCCTCCCATTCCAGCCTCTCCTGGACCAGGTTGACGTGCTGTCGGACCCGGGGACAACGATCCGTGCGGGTCACCACGGAGTAGTGGCACACGTTGCACCCTTCCCACTGTGCGCTACTATAAAGGAGGCCTCGCTCCCTGGGGGTCAACGGCAACCCGTCATGTCTGTTCGAGGCGGACCACAACGGTCTTTCGGCCGTGCGGTCCTCACCCGCGGACCCCACCACAAGGTTTATGTGGATGTGTGGATCCAGTTGCTTGACCTCCGTTACTGCTGTCCACGTTTACCACGAGGTTTACCCCGCACGTCCGACGCTGCGTCGTGGCCTCCGACCTGACCTCCAGAGCCGCTGGTCTGGCTCCAACGGCTGGAGGTTGGGTAGTACGTCGCAGACCGGGCCCTCGAGGGCCTAGCGGTGACGGCGCTGAACCTCCTTCAGCGCTTGTGCGAACTGGCGCCGGCGGGACACCACCTCGCTCCAGTAATCCATATCACTGGGGCGGTGTCCCGCAACCATATACGCGTCGTATTCCACGTATACGGCTCGTTGGAGGGTATTGAGGGTGGTCCAGCCTTGTTCGACCTCCTTCAAACCCTCCACTATCTCCTCCCAGGTTCGTTCACCAGGCGAGGATGCCTGGCTAGTGAACCTGGGGCGCCAGGTCGCGTCGTCGAAGGCT
This sequence comes from Phymastichus coffea, assembly GCF_024137745.1. NCBI lineage: Eukaryota > Metazoa > Arthropoda > Insecta > Hymenoptera > Eulophidae > Phymastichus > Phymastichus coffea. Next base: position 2,752,990 of record NW_026706827.1, read on the forward strand.
CCCTCCGTCTGTGTGCCTACGGAGGTTGGTACGGGCCTCATGGGGATTGCTCCTGCTGGTGCTGTGGGTACCGTGATCGACTCTTCGCGCACGACGCCCTGCACTGTCGAGGGGCGCAGTGATTCTTCGCCCGCGACCTCCTCGATAATCACGGGACGAGCTCGCATGAGCTCGCATCCGTGTTTGCTCTTCTTCCTCCTTCTTCTCTCCAAGGAGGTGTAGGGCGGCGTGTACGACTCCCTCGACGGCGGGACCTAGGTCCAGCCTAATGAGGGCGGCTGCCGCTTCTTCGAATTGCTCGAAGGTGATGTTCATCCTGTAACAGTCACGCGTGTCAGAATCTATAACCCTTTCCTCGGGTATCGAAGATGGGCGCTTGTTCGGCTGCCCAGGGCCTTCGTCGCCGGGATTGAAGATGGGGTCCTTTGCGTCGGTCTCCTAGGTCCTTCGTTCGCAGGGCCTCATGCATCCACGGTCGGTGTTCTCGGCGGCCTACTCCTCTTCCTTTTCCCCACGATAGGAGGGGGAACACGTGGATTCTGTCGATACGGTGTAGTCTAGGTGGTTAGCGCGTTCTTGTGAGGTCTCCCTCGCGGGCGCTTTGCTGTGTTAGATGGAGGAGCGGTTATCAGGATCTTATCGGAAGGATCGGAAGGGACGTGACGAGGTTGGCTCAAAGTTGTCGCGCTATCATTCCGGATTGCATTATCCGTAATAACAGCGTGCCCGCTTCCGCGTGTCGTCGCATCGCTCGCAGTAGGCGGAATGCTCGTCGCCTTGGTTCCCTCGTGAATAACACAGGCCGACAGAATTTGACAAAAATATTTTACCAAGAACCCGAGTATAGTTTTCCGAAGGTTTTTTGCGCGCTGAATCCGAATCCGAGGTCAGAATTACTCTGGTGGCTCCGGTTTTCGAGATATCCTAACCTTAAAGTGCAAAAAACGCGATTTTTGCCTATATTTGAGGTTATGTAGCAAAGAAAAGAAATTTTTTTTCAAAAAACTGTATACATCAAATTAAAGTATGAGTTTTCTTCTTTCAAATGCCGTTGAGTATGCTCGGATATCTTTTTTTTTCACGAAGTTACACAAATTTGAAATAAAAAGCACTTGGCTAACTTGCTCTACCCAGCGTCATGTGGGTGTGCCTGCTTAGGGGTTGGGAGGGCTGGTTTTAAAGGGTTGAGGAGGTATTTGGGGATGAGGCCTATCTAGATCATATTAGTACGCATACCTGTGATTAGAAAATGAGTTTTTTTATCAAAAAGCAGTTAATTAAACTTGCTCTACCCAGGGTTATATGGGTGAGCCTGTTTAGGGGTTGGCAGGGGTGGTTTCTACCCGTAAGAGAGCATTTTGTAAATAGAAGCACGATGCTCACAATATTTTTTAGTGTTTTGTCATATTTCCAAGTTTGGTTTAAATTGGTGAGTGGCTCTTTAATATGGTTACTTGTTAGATAGCTTGGGTTGAATGATGTGGTGCTTTTTAAATTCATAAAATTTGAAATTTTCAAATTTGTGTAATTTCGTGAAAAAAAAAGATATCCGAGCATACTCAACGGCATTTGAAAGAAGAAAACTCATACTTTAATTTGATGTATACAGTTTTTTGAAAAAAAATTTCTTTTCTTTGCTACATAACCTCAAATATAGGCAAAAATCGCGTTTTTTGCACTTTAAGGTTAGGATATCTCGAAAACCGGAGCCACCAGAGTTATTCTGACCTCGGATTCGGATTCAGCGCGCAAAAAACCTTCGGAAAACTATACTCGGGTTCTTGGTAAAATTTTTTGTCGGCCTGTGTAATCAACAAACCAAGGTATGTGGCCTCGGGCTTGTAGAAGACGCTCTTCTCTCGCTTAATCGAGAGTCCGGTTCGACATAACCTATCCAACACGGTTTTAAGATGTTGTAGGTGATCTTCGAATTTGGACGATACTACTATGATATCATCCAAATAGGCAAAGGCGAAATCGCCAAGCTCAGGTCCGATCACGCTATCTATTAACCGTTGGGAGGTGGCGTCGGCGTACGAGGTACCGAATGGCATTCGTACGAACTGGAAATGTCCCAGTTCGGGCACGGTAAAGGCAGTGATAGGTCGAGATTCGGTCTTGATTAGTATCATATCACCGACCCGAATCTCGTGTTCAATGCCTGTTGCACATCCCAGTCCCACGGGGGCCTGCGATAAGGCCTCGCCGATGGTCCTCTGCAATATCGCCTGTTGAGAGGCTGTTACCTCGGCTAGTCCGATAGTAGCTAATCTCGGACCAGCCTCCAAGCTAGCTACCTCTAGTTTCATCTTGGTTTGTGATTTCTTGAGCAGTAATGTATCATCGTCCGGATCAAGTACCGCTTTAAATAACCTAATAAAGTTTACTCCTAGAATACATTTATCGATGAAGGTAGGGAGGATAGCTACTCTCGTCGGCAGCGTCATATCCCCCACGGTAAACGGCAACATGGCGTGACCAACGATCGTTAACTTACGACCATCTGGTAGTCCTGCCGTAGCCGCGTGGGTGGTATCTAACCTAACGCCTAACACAGACGCTATCTGCAGAGCATTACTACCCATTGCTGTGGTGGAAGCTCCCGGATCATAGAGAGCCCGTATCTGGAAGTCTCCTATTTTCACCGGTAGCCACCAGCGCATTTCCTGTTCCGGGGAATATTGGGAAACAGATTCGGCGGCTCCACAGCTCTGCTCCTTGCACACCATAGCGCTAGCCAATGTGCTCTCGCGTGTTAAAGTGACGTCACTTGTCCTTCGAACCACCTTGGTTCGGACGATCGGAGTTTCGATAGGGTTACCCTTCGACGGTTTATCTGCCGCTACCCGCGCCCCCGAGGGCGTATGCGGTCCATTCGCCACCACCTCGGCCGGTTCAGGATCTTGGGCTTTGCTAACGTCGATACCCTCTCTCTCTGCGTTCACTCTACCGCCACGTTCGTCATTGGCGTCAGCAGGGAAGTTCTCGCTCCCGTCGCTCAACACACTCGCTACTATCGGTGCTGACTGTGTTGACGAAGGCCGCGAGATCTCGTTAACGGGGTTTATTTGGGAGGTTGAAGGAGTGGGGTCAACCCCACCTAACCACTCCTTTCCTCGTTTCCCTTGTTGCATTGGTGACAGTACTTTCTGTTGTACCCGAGTAATCCACACTCGATGCATTTGAGTGGCTTGGAGAAGTCTCTCTCCCGTCTTCGAGGAGCTTTCGGCTTCTTAGTTCGGTCCTCCGAGGTCAAGTTATTCCCGACGAAGTTGTGCCTCATCCTTTCTGATATTTCCTTGAGGGATATACTTGGCTCAATATATCAGTGAGTGGAGCTTTCTTCTCGCCATTAACTGCCTCTAGGCTCGGACTAGGTGTCGCCCCCGAGGGCGTCGGCGTGTAGACGACCTGGTGTGTCACCTTTTCGAGCACTTTCTCCATACGGTCCAACCTGTCGCTGACCTCCGGTTTGTCACTGGACATCGCTGCCACCTTGCCCTTACGACCCTTGTTTCCATCGGTGCGAGGGTGGTACGCTAACTCTGGGTACAGAGTTGACTGAGGGTCCGGTACCACCCGTTCTACCCTTCGCTAGTGTAAGCTGTTCTGGGCCGCCGTGGCCAGCGCGTTCAGGGTCCATATGGAGTTCACTTCGGACCTCCGTACTTGACCTTGAATGTCCGGGAGAAGGTTGGCGTGTAGCAGGTCCAATTGATTATCAGGCGTCTTCTGTGGGTTTAGCCGCTTCATTAGACCCATCATGTTAGCGACGTAAACATTCACTGGTTCATCGGGGCCCTGATATCGGCTCTAAATCTCCTCTATTAGACGCTGTTGCTGCTGCACGCTGGTCCCGAACCACTCTCTCGTGTCCATCTCGAACTCAGCGTAGGAGAGCCATTCCTCCCTCATCGCCTCATACCAGGTGAGGACGGGACCGACTAGTAGCTCTGATACTGCTAGGAGTATCTCGTCTTCCGTGAGTCTACGCCATTCCTCAAGTTGTCCAGCCTAGACAGGAAGGTGTCGATACTTGCATTGCCCTCTCCTGAAAACTTGAGTTTCCATCCTCGGACAATGCGACCAACATCCCTTGTGGTCGACCAAGGGTTTAGTGTCGGCTGAGATGACCACCCACCACCCTCTCCGAAAGGGAGCGTCCGGCGGGGGGTCGTGCCGGTGGTCCCCGTGGGCCTCTATCCGGGTCCAGCTGGAGTACTTTGAGGTAACCTGGTGTCGTAATGGTAGGTGAAGGTATCCTGGAATGCTATGCTCCTACGCGTGTTCTCTTGGTGTCGCATTTCACTGGAATTATTCGCATTGTCTTGCTGTACGTTTCTGTTTTCGGCATTTTCCAATGCGCTCATCCTGGCGGATAGGTCGGCTAGTTGACTTTTCACATTGCTGCAGTTGTTGTATATTTGGTCTAATACCTTCGTTAGACTCGACACATTCACTCTTAATGAGTCTAGCAGCTCTAATTTCTTCTCATTCTCTCTGGACCGGAAAATGAGATCTTGAATCATCACAGCGAATGCCGGCGGGTGTTGGAATTGGCTACCATCATTAGCCGTTATCGTAATATATTTATTATTGCTCGTGCTCTCGCCGTCGTCCAGTACGTTTGTGATGTTTATCGCTCTTTCTTGAATTCGCGATATCACTTCCGCACTCTGTATTAGCTGGGCTAGCGGGTGTACTTCTTCTTGTTCGGATGCTGTGTGTTCCGCGCATAACGATACTATTAGCTCCGAGCGTAGGGCTGCCCTTCTTGCCGGATTGCTGTACTGGTTGTCGATTTCTGCGAAATCCGCTGCAGAGTAGTCGCCTAACAACCAGTTTTGCAGTCGTCCAGCTCTCGAGTGCTTATTCCCGCTTGTCTTGAGCTCCAGGTGTTCGAGGTACTCGTTAATTTCCTCGTCTTGGAGCGTCAACACCCAGTCTTCTACCTCTTTTTGAGTGCGGTCCATTGTCTTCTGTTAGTTGTGTTGCGGCTAATTTTTAACGAAAACTTACACGCTTGTGCCACGTGTGATGCGAGTGCGAGTGCTATTTTAAAAATCAGTAAACAAGTAAAAATTTAGACTTTATTAGCGGACAGTAGGCTCAACCAAGGGTATTTACTATTGTATTTACCGAAAGGCTCTTTGCTCGTTATTGCGCAATATAATGATCCTGCCTATCAGGCGCACTAACTGTTTGTTAGCGCGTCTGTGTTGGTTAGTATCTAAAATATTATAACGAGCGTCTGTGTGCGTAATCACCAATAACCGCAATTAACAATATTTACAAATTACGTTTACGTTAAGACAACACGATATCAAATAAAATTACCGATTTGAATTTCTTTTGTTTGAATGTTGCCGGTGTTAGTTTTCCCAGGGCCAACGGGTACAATCTTTATTTGCGGCAACTTTCAAAACTTATTGGTGTTTACGCTTGGTTAAGAGTCGTTCGGTCGCACTCGCACGCGCTTACAGCGACTGCTTACAATTTATCGTCGCGGTGGGCCTTCGCAAGCTAACTAACAGAGAGGCTATGTTTACTATGTGGCTTTTAATACAAAGTGCGCATGATTGCCACCTGAGTTGCTGGTTGACCAAGCGCAAGGTCAATGTTTAGAACCGGCGTTTTTTATAAACGCCTTAGGTTCTTTTACGTTGGGCGCCATGTAACGGGGTTGGTACCGTTTATTTAATTTAATGCGCACGATCATATCGAAGAGCGCGCGTGATTCCCTATACGTTCAAACACGAAAACCGGAGAGCAGGAGGAAACGGGTATCAGTCAACCAACTATCTACTACTGAAATAAGTACGATGAAATTCTAATCAATATCACATGCGAGATCGTTTATTTCCTCTAAACTGTACACTGTATTCGGCCCGCGTGTTTATGTTTACAAGACGCTCGCGCGACACTAACATGCGGAGTCGGATCGCTCACCGCTCTTTGTTTGCCGAGATAATACATGCACGTTTTTTAGCGAGTACGAGAGATTAGTTATTTAGCAATTCTGTCACGATCGCGAAATTAAGCTGGCCAGCTTACCTTATTAACAGTTGTATGGCGACACGAGAGAATGTAGCTCACAATTGAGTTTCAGCAAAGTCTATTGCTTTTTGGTTTGCGACGAGAAAACTTGCGTTCACGGTTTCACCCTCGATGGCGAAACTCCTCACTCGCACACTCTTGCACGCACTCGTAGTGTTCAGTATCAGGTACGGCTCTTGCTGGCTTGGATCAGCTCGTCTCGGCACTCGGGAAAGCTCGGGAACTATCAACTATCCCACCTTGCACAGCTTAGCGACCGGGTGCTAATCTTCGACTCCTCTCAAGCGATATCGATAGCTGATCCTCGACTGCCTCATTTTCATACGCGCGCGTTCCGTCCCGTCGCGTGCCGAATTCCCTCGTCACATTTTCCCCAATCGGTAGGTGCTGCCCTCCCGGGTAGCCGCACAGTTGGGCCGTTAGCGCTAATAAGACGTTTACCATCACAATTTATATAATTTACATGTAAAATTTTCTGTAAGAAATACAATTTTATTTACATTTAGACAATTAAGAATGTTATTTTATAAATATTTAAAATTTTAATTGAAATCCGAAAGACAATGTTTTTTTTATTCATTTATTTAAGTAAGTAAAGTTTCTATTTTGCTAGATAAATTTAGACTTTTTCTATCATTTTTGAATGCCAGGCAGTGTAGCAGTATATGTTCAGGATTCAGTCTTGTTTGACATTTTTCACAATTGAATGGTTCTTCTTTCTTCAGTAGGTGTTGATGAGTTAAAGATGTATGCCTTATTCTGAGTCTGACGAAGATAATTTGATCTCTTCTATTAAGGTTTTTGGCTGGGTTAGATTGGAAGACTTGGTTTTTAATTTTTCGTAGTGAGCATTTATTGATTTCGTCAATCCATCTGTTGTTTATTTATTTCGTTTTTTATTATTTTGAGGTCAATACTTTTGTTTATTTTACATTTACTTAGGTAATTTAGTTGACAGGCCCTTAGGGCTGCTTCATGGGTGATTGAGTTATTGTTAGGCTCGGCAAGATTGATTTTAACTGTTCCTTTAAGAACTGCTAATTTGTTCTGTATGTGTTGTATGAATGTATTTTAAGGGTTTTCCTGTTGCAGTTGGTTGATTAAGTCTTTGGAGGCTGTGACTTACTTTTCTATCTGTGAAGACATTGTTAATTAGAATGTGTAGAATTAAAATTTCCTGTGAATGTTGAAGTCCATAATATTTTGGTAGTTTTAGTAGTATTTTATCTTGCGAAGGTAATATAGCGGCTGTTCCGATGTTGTTTGCCGATAAGGCGATTTCTGTGTATATACGAGACTGTATTATAGGAAGTTCAATTTCTTTACAGGTGTTACTTTTATTATATTTTTCTTCACTTTTTTTGGTTGCTTGGTTCGAGTATGTAAGTACGTACGGTAGGAAATCGTTATAGTTTAGTTGGCAGTCGTTGAAATATTTGCTTGCTCGATGATAGAAGGGTTTTTTTTGTCGTCGTTTATTTACATCATACATGTTGAGATTTTTTATGAAGAATTAGTGCGCTTGATTGTTTGGTGAGTGGAGGATTTTGATTGCGTAGTTGAGAACCAGCTTTTTTCGTCTTAATGGTAGTGGTATCATTTTACTTTCACTGAAAATGCTGATTATTGGACTTGTTCTGTACGTGTGGTAGCTATTCTTATACTTTCATGTAGAATGACATTTAATTGTTCAAGTGTGTTATCGCTGGTAAATTCTGAACTACGCAGCCACTTGACGTGAAATGTCCTATATACGAGTATAACACATTACCAATAGGAAAAATACGGAATTCACTCTCGCAATTTAATATTGTCCATCGTTATTTATTACATGAAAGTTTTGCAATCATATTATTCGATAATTAGAGGCCTGCAATGGTTCGGTCGGTAGGACGACGGAGTCGCATCCGGTAGGCCCGGGTTTGATTCCCAGTCCCTGCTGATTGATACAAGCACCACTGAAAAAAGTTCCATGTGCTTTGTTCTCAAACACATTGCAAGCCTCCGTCGCTGATTAGCACTGATGGAGCATAAATAGAGCGACGTTAAATAAAAAAAAAAAAAAATTTTTCGATAATGGTAAATGTACAAAAAAGATTATTGCGAACCATGTTAATTATTTCCTAATGTTTTATTTATCAATCAATTAGTAAGTAGAGTATTTATCATCTTTCATTATAAGTATTGATATTATGGTACTTATTTTTGATATTAATATTTATACGCCAATAATATTTGAGTTCGTGATTTTGAATGTAGAATTTAATTATTTTCAAAAGAATAGGGTATTATTAATTATTCTACATGACTTATTTAACAGGAATTTCTTTATTGGTTTTATTTAACGTAGAAACAAAATTAAAAAATGTTATATAACTTTACATTATTACAACGTTTTACATGATTATTTATTGCTAATTAATTGATAACAAATATTAATAAAAAGTTTTATTTTTTTATTTACTCCAATTTTATTTACGATCTATCTATGAAAATGAGATTAAGTAAATGTGTTTGGTATTATGGAAATTAAGAAAGTATAAAACATAATACTTCAGTATTTATTATGTTTTTATCTTTTAAATATACTCATATATAGGCAAATCCTAGAAACTTTTGATTTTTTGTTACTCGCATCTACAGCTGAGTAGACATGACTTTGGTTAAGTTGTAATGGCTTAAATTCAAAGGTCTGCAACGTATGTCTATAAAAATTATCAGTCAGGATAAAAATTATCAGTTCAATATCATTCTTTGTATGCGATTCTGAAGATCAAATAGGCAAAAAGTCGGAATATTAATGAATTTGCCATGTTACTTTGCAAAAAGAAAAATTTCGAATCGCTGTAAAATGTGGAGCATTGTTTGAATTCTTATGAAACTTTCAGGAGTTGTTGTATTTACAATGTTGTGACACTATTCTTCAAAATTTAACGCGTTTTGGGGAAATGTAATTTCCACGAGCCATGCAAGGGCCGTCCAAGCGCCGTATCACAAATTATTTAAAAAGGGGAAGGTAAGGGAGGCTTTTTCACTTCTCTGAACGGTGACGATGGGCCTCGTCACTAAATTGGCGTTTTGGCCTTTGGATCGAGAGAAAAGGAATGACGGACGCACATAATGCTCACTCCCGATAAGCGTTAACAATATTTATTCCTCTACGTTTAACAATCAAAGAATGACGATGCGAGTTCACGCGTTGTTCTCGACGGCCGCGTGCTTGCGCTCGTGCGAACAATCGCAGGGGGGGCACGTTACAATAATTTCAGAGGATTACAAAGGAGGGACTCGTTTTGTTCGCGGACGATTGCGAGCACTTCGCGGACGCGTCGCGCACTCGCGAATAGAGAGAGAGAGAAAGAGAGAGAGATGACCTGACCTGGTGAAGGCTACTGGCAGGAATCACTGCTAGTGCTGCTGGCAGGAAATGCTGCTGGAGCTGCTGGCAGGAAATACTGCTAATGCTGGCAGGCTTATGGCAGGCTTGAATGGATTCAACGATGTCTCAGGTGTCGTTGGAAATCCTCCCTGGGTTGTACTCTGCTCTGCGTCGTCTAGCTTCGTTGTCTCGACTAGACTATTTGGTTTTCTCTCGCGTGCGCACGCTCGGCCGTCAAAGTGATCCGTCTATCTCAAGATCTCGGCTCGAACTCTCTCTCCAACCGTTCGCGCGCCAGCTTGAGCAACGCCGGTGGCTTCACTCTCGCAAGCGAATCGCCGCGGGTCGCTTGCGCTCGCTTACTCTCTACTCGCGATGCATCAATCTTTCTCTCTTCTTCTTGCTGCAGCCGCTCTCGCTCCTAATTGGCTCCTAATGACGATGCCCTGCTCAGGTATTGACCTTGAAATAAAGCGGTGCGAGCATCGGTATCGGTTCGTAATTTTTTAACGCTCGCCAGGGCAACAACGAAGGAGCGAGGCTGCGAGAGATTAGATTAAATAATTTTTATTTAGCCATAACTCCGTAGGCTTCAAGAAAAATAAGGTCGCTATTATAATAATAAAACAACAATAATATGAATAACAAATGAGTGTTAACAGTTAAACAATTAAGAATATTCATGTGCATGTATCAATTATAAAATAAGTAAATATAAGTAAAACTAGATAACATACGTAATACATTGGCATTATAACTAGATACATAACGAGATGAAAATGCAATAAGAAAAGCAATAAGAGATGAAAGAGTGTGGGACAATAATATCACACTGATATGACAATAAGAGAAACAAAATAAGGATACGCAGGTCGCAGAACACAGAAGAAAATAAGTCGCATAAGTGAAAGAGGTAAGAAAATCGTGTGAGCAAAAAGGATAGGCGGGCTTCAATTAATGCCCTAAAGGAGGCAGATAAATCTAATATATAACGACAGTTACTGCGAGTCATGTGACAACTACAGTAGAAGAATAGAGAGGTAGGAACCAGGTGTTTGCAGGTAATTTGAACTTTCAGTGAAGACTAAGACGTTGAAAGGAAGGGATACTGTGGGTAATTTTCGAAGGGATGAGAAGTTTGTTAAGGATTCAAACGTGACCCTCTGGATGAAGTGCTGATGTTCCAGGACCGTGAAGAGGGAGAACAGCCATGACTTGAGCTCCTTATATCTGGAAATGTTAAAGTCAGTTATGGATAGTTGATTTAGCAGGTACATGGAACGAATTGTAAAAGAGAGGTTCCAAGTCGAAGTACGCGGAGCTGGATATGACAAAGCTGAAGGTGGATTGTGGGAGGAACGTTTTATATTAAGAGAGTTTGGTGATTGGAAATGGGTAGTAAGGTATGAGGGATGTGAAAGACAAACTGTTTTGTAAGCAAGAAGAATTAGTGAAATGTTTCTGTGAGATTCAAGGGAGAGCCATCCAAGACGTAGTCTATGTAAGGTGACGTGGGTTTCAATATCGGGGGATGGGATAAAAGGGATGAAACCAGTAACAAAACGGACGCAGGCGTTGTGAGCAACTTGTAGAGCAAGCCGCCTCGTTTTATCCAAGTTGTGGTAGGCAATAGAAGCGTAAGTGAAGTGAGAGAAGATGAGGGATTTGATTAGGTAGGATCTTTTTGAGTGTATTGTTGATGAGTTTTCCAGTGTAAAGATGAGGATATCGTGAGTCCAAGGCTTTTTACGGATGAGGAAAATGAAATGATGATATTATTGATGGAGATTTGGGGGAGGGAGTCTAGACGTAGAGAGGATAGATAAAACTCACTGCCGATAACAATGACACGGGTCTTGGAAACATTTAGTTGCAGACCGTTTGAAGTAACCCAGTCCGCAACTGCCTGGGCATCAAGTTGAACTTTGATGAGGGCTGGAATAATTTCAGAGGAAGAATAATGATGATAGATTTGATTCCGTCAGCATATATCATATGCTGACGGAAATGCAGTACCTTGGGAAGATCATTTATGAAAATAGAAAATAAAAGAGGTCCAAGGACGCTGCCCTGAGGCACTCCAGAACAGACACGCTGCCAGCCAGACAATGAGCCAGCCCGATCAACCACAGCCTGCAACCGATCCAACAGGTAGCCAAAAAACCAGCGAAATGTTGAGTCAGCCAGATTACAGGCTCGCAGTTTCCGGACGAGCAAGTCATGAGGGATACTGTCAAACGCTTTGGAGAAGTCGAACAAGACAAGAATCGTGAGCTGACGCATCTCAACAGCGCGTCTGACATCCTCCAACAGACCAACCAGAGCGGTCTCAGTAGAATGCCCCTTGCGAAAACCAGCCTGCCTTGAGTTAAAGAAATTGCTACTCTCCAAATAGTCCGAGAGTTGCTTATGAAGTAAGCGCTCCAGGACCTTGGAGGACTCGGAAAGCTGAGCTATTGGCCGAGTATCAGAGGAAGACTGGGGAGCTTTAATTTTTGAGAGAGGGCAGATGATAGTGCATTTCCAGGCAGAAGGAAAAGCTGAAGTGAGGATGGATTGGTTTATTATGAGTGTGAGTAGGGGAGCTAGGGAGCTAAGACCAAGTTTTAGCATTTGAGAGGAGAGGCCGTCGTTACCCTTGCCTTTGGAGTGAAGGGCCAAGACCTCGGACTCAACTTCACGCTGAGAGACAGTAGAGAAGGTGAAGGGTTGTAGAAAATGAAAGGGAATCGATTCGAATATCGGAGCATTAATTATGACATCGAAAGCTTGTTTAGTTAGAGCAGAGTGACTGAAACGTAGTGGTCATTCAGGATGTTAGAGGAGAAGAAAAATAGTGGAGAAGGAAGAGGATTGGAAGCTATACCCATGTCACGGAGGGCTCCCCATTTGCGTGTGATAGACTTTGCATTATGAATGGTGTCATGAATGAAGGAATTCTTTGCAGTGTCTAAGGAGGATTTGAGATTTGATTACGAAGTGACCGGTATTGGGAGAGTACTTCAATGGAACCTGTCTTTTTGTAGCAGAGGAAAAGATGATCACGTGTGCGCATCTTGGATCGTAGCTCCTTAGATACCCAGGGCTTTTTCTTGGATGGGATACCGATCTTGCGAAGTGGAGCAAGCTGATCAAAAGTGTATTGAGAGTGAAAATAGATTCAAGTTGATCAAGTGAAGGTGAAAGGCCCGGTAAAGGTCTGAAGGAGAAAACTGAGAGATTAGTGTCGATTATCGAATTAAGGGCTGAGGGATTAATGTGTTGGAGAAGACGGGAGGAAAAAGTTTTCATAGTATTTTTGATGTATGTAGCTGAGATTGAGATAGCGATTAAGTCATGATAAAGAACAAAAGATGAATGATACTGAGCAAACTGTATGATATTAGTTGAGTGGTTGGTGATAAATAAATCAAGGGTTGTGTGTGTGATTTCTCCGGTAGTTGAGATAGGATAATGTGTAGGTTCAGTGGAAACAACCCTTAAAGCAAGAGAGTCCAGCTAATCACGAAAAGCACGAACATGTGGAAGATCAGAGGTGAGATCACAGTTAAAATATGATAAAGATATCATTATAGTAAGGAAGGAAAGTAGAGATGGAGTCAAAGAAGAAGGAGGGGATGGAGGCTGAGGGACGACGATAAACTACAGCAAAAAGTAGTTTATTATGGTGATTCAGTTGAATTTCAGCAATTATAAATTCAGGAGTATTGTCATAGACAGGATCAGACTCAGCCAGTATTTTGAACATCAATGGGTTTCGCGCATAAAAACCAACACCTCCACCTTCTCTGCCCACACGATCATGTCGTACAAAATTGTAATCCGAAAGAGCAAGGTGCGCATCTGATACAAATTCATTGAGTTTGGTTTCGGAGATTGCTATTAAGTCATAAGGGACAGCCAGGACTTTAGCTTCAAGAAGAGAGAAATGTGAAGGATGAGTTTGACTTAGCTAAATTGTTGCAATAGTTGCAATTGTTGCAATTGTTGCTAATTGTTGCATTTCTGTGAATGTCAGACTGGGTTTGTGTTAATTTGAAGGGGGAGAGAAGGTGAGGGCGACGGTCGTCTGTGAGTATCAGTTTGTTGAGTGGATCGCTTCACAGCAGACGGTGTCACGCGTTGGAGAGGCACGAGCCCGCGTAGGTCAGCCTCAGTTAAAATGGGAATCTGCTCTGAGCGCTGAGTCTGCCTACAGAATACTCTCAGGTTTCGGACCACTGGCCAGGCATAACCAAGCTCAGCATTAACGTTTCTCGCTTTTGTGAGAAGATCGAAGACCGGCTTCGGCCATATGGGGCATACGTAGACTCTCGTAGGTCCAGTACCAAAGATTCATGCGTATGTATGATTTACGGAAGATTGTGCATCCCACCAAATTGCGGGTCCAAAGCTTGGAGATGGAGGGGCTTCCATTCCAATGAACCAGGAACATGTTCCGCAGGCTTTGCAGGAACCAAAGCTTTCGCTACTTCCGTAGGCCTTTGCGTGTTCTCTTCTTCTTCAATAACTTCGAGGAGGCCATTAGTAAATCCTCCCAGCGAGATCTTCGCCGTTCTCCGGTCAGTTACCTCTTTCACTGGAACATCTTCAACATCTTCCATTGGAGGGACAGCCTCAGCGGAGGGAGCTACTGGACTACGCAGTAGAAGTTCTTCCAGCTCTTCCTCCATTACTACGCTGTCCGCTTCCATACCTATATCTTCTTTTGCATTTCGGACTCCACGGAGGGACAAGAGCTTCGGCTCAATGCGAGCAACGCGAAGCGCAGAATGTTCGTCCACCACAGCCGTTATTACAGGCGAAATTGGGATTTCTGATTCTTCATTTCCCCCCTCCCGGGGCTCTCCTCGAGGAGCACTTTCTGCGGTATTTCTCTCGAAGGATTCCTCACTGAGATTATCCCCTAGGGTCGGAGGGAGCGAAATCGCGGGGTCAGCTCCGCTCACCTCCCCTCCGAGCTCGAGCATGTCCACCTGACTGCCCGAGGCCAAACCGATAGGACTTGCGTCTTCGGTCGCGACCTCGGGTGTCGGGAACATCGATTCTCTCCTTCGCTGTTCCATCTGTAAAGGAAAAACCAACACCATTACATTTCACTTTAAACGACACGATAATCACTGGATCTGGCCCACGACTCGCGGCGGAACATATCTTTTGAAGTCTTTAACGTGCGCTATGGAGACCTGTCACTTATTTTTTACTTCCAACTCATACAGGACGTCCGAAATCTTTTTGACTATCTTATACGGACCTGCAAATTCAGGCTCTAGGCTGGCGTGTCGGCCCACCGCCGCACTCGACAAATATACGGATGGAGCCTGCGCTAAACCAAATCCCCCTCATTAAACGTGGTATAACGGTGCTTCTTATCGTATGCACACTTCTGTTGTTCTTGAGCGCTCTCAATATGCTTACTCACTAAGTCACGTAGCGCGTTTAACCGCTGCAAGCGATCTTGCCAAATTTTGGGACTCAATCTGATCACGGGTACATTTCTCTCTACCTCACGCCTTAGGCTTTTCGCGGGCCGCGGGTTACGTCCGAAGTTCAGAAATGCCGGGAAAACCTTCGTAGAGGACTAAGTCGCGGTATTTATCGCGTGCCTAAACTCATGAAGATATCTATCCCAATCTCTGTGATTGTTATGAACAAAAATAGCGATCATAGTCTTCAGGACTCGGTTCACTCGCTCTACCGGATCCCTCTGCTGGTGATAGGGAGGACAGAACACGTACTCCAGGCCCATACTCGCTTAAGGTACCCTGAAAAACTTTATTCTGGTACGCCTTCGCTAACGAGGTAATCCGGTGTTTCCCATCGCAGCAATATTAATTCCTCAAACGCGCGTTCAAGCGACTTTCCGTCCGCCGAACTCAATGGTTTAAGCTCTACTCACTTCGTAAACAAATCCTGAAAAACTACAATATACTGGTAACAATTCTTAATTCTCGGCAACTCTACCACGTTCGTCGCGACCACCGCCCAAGGACGTTCAATCAAGCACCTTGCCATCAACCCTTGCGACACTCGTTGCTCGACCTTGTACCGCTGACACTCTTGGCACTGGTGGACAAAGGTCTTCACGTCATATCAGATGCCTTGCCAGTAGTACTCGTGAGCTACGCGATCATAAGTCTTTTCCTGTCCGAAATTCCCCGAGGACACAGTGCGCATCTCGCATCACCCTTGCTCTATACTCAAGCGGAATTACGAGTCGCCAACATTCTTCGCGATTGGTAACTGGGTCGAGCAGATGGTTTTTCATGTACCTGTACAGTAAATTATCCTCCACTTTCCAATTAATGTACTTCTCAGGCCGTTCGAGAACCTACTGGCGCCTTTGCATGTTTCCAAGAATCCTCTATAGCCGAGAACTAGCAGATCTCTGCCGCGTCCTCGAACTCGCGCGAGAGTGCATCTGGGACATGGTGCAAAGCACCTTTCCTGTACACGATCTCGCAATCGAGCTGTTGGAACTCCAGCACCCATCGCTCAAGTCGCCTCACAAGGTCTCGCTTACTCAACAATCTAGTCAATGCTGTGGTCCATCACCATCACGAAATGAAACCCCTCGATATACGGCCTAAACTTCTTGATTGTAAAGCGAAACGCTAAAAACTCGATCACGCTAACCGTATACTGACGCTTATGCGGGTTCAGCATGCGACTCGCGTAACAAATCGGGTGTTCACCGTCCTCAAATATCTGCACTAAGCACGCCTCTACCGCGTACGAAAAACCATCGCAGTGTAGATAAAACGTTCGTTCAAAATCCGGCCGTGCGAGCACAGGAGCCTCCGTGAGCGCTCGTTTTAACCGCTCGAACGCCTCCTGCTGCTCATCGCCCCACACTCACGGTTGATTCTTCTTAATCAATTCCGTAAGTGGGACTTTGGTATCGCTTTCGTTCTGGATGAATCACGCTTATCACCCAATCATACCCAAAAATCGACACAATTTTTTCTATTGAAGAATTGCTCTATGTTCCTTGACGCCGGATAATCCAGGATCGGCTGAATCCTTTCTGGATCGGCGCTTAGGCCCTCGCAGTCTCGTCGGTAGCCGAGATATGTAACTTCGGTGCAAAAGAAGTCCGACTTTTCCAAGTTTATCTCTAGGCGTTCTAAGTTTACCACCACTAATCTACGTAACACTCGATCTAACCAAGCCATATGATCCTCAAAACTCGCACTCACTACTAATAAATCTTCCATATACCAGAATACATTCGGCGAGTACTCCGGGCCAAACAAAACGTCCATAAATCGCATAAACGTTGCGGGGGCATTCACTAGACCGAACGGCATTCTCTCGAATTCCCATATCCTGATCCCGGTACTGCGAAGGCAGTATACTACTTGCTACTCTCCTCTAACGGGATCTGCCAAAATGCTAACCGTAAGTCGATTTTTGAGAGAAAAACCACGCCGCGCAGCCGATCTAAAATCGAATCGAGATTAGGCATCGGATATGCATCGATTTTAGTTACTTTATTCACCGGACGGAAGTCCAGGCATAATCGATACGTTCCGTCTGCCTTCTTGACGATCACCGGCGCGCTACTCCATTGACTATTCGACGGTCTTACGATTCCTGCACGCCACATCCGCATCATTTCCTCTTGCGCAAAGCTCAAGATCGGAGGCAACATTCGCCTCAGAGGCGTTTTGATAGGCCGCGCGTCACCGACGTCTATGATATGCTTGATCATATTCGTTACGGCCGGCGCGGCTCCGGACTTCGGCATAATACTGTGCACAAGTGTCAACACCTGTTCTCGCTGCGTTTCACGATATTTACTCAATCCCGCGCATTCCGCAAAGATGTGCGCCGACCCTTTCTCGTTACTCACAAACGGGATGCAGGTTCTTAAGCCTTTCGGCCTCCATTCACATCTCTCGATACTAAACTCTTCTATCCACTCGTTCCAAAAGTCAACACCGAGTATCAGATAGTGCGCGCACCTCGCCATCGCGCATGCAATCAAGGCTCCGCGTACACGATCCGACTCCAATTTCTTTTCACTCGTTGCTCTAACACCAGTGCTCGAGTCCAGCGAGTTGCTGGCAGATGCGAACGCCACCTCGCCTGTCTCGAGCCACCCTTTTTCACCTATGCTCGCCAAAGCATGCGCTCGGCGCGCCATCCGTTCCCGATGTGCCTTTAACGCCAGTCATGCTCGCTCGAGCCAATTTACGCAGGGGTCGGTGAGCGAATCCCGGCCCCCGCTTACAGTTTTCCCTGTAGTTTCACAGTATCTGCACACGTAGGACAATATTTGAATACGAAACCCGGCGTATCACAAACCTGACACGATACCGAGGCCTCTGGATACGCGTTAGCATAATGCCCTAGCTGCTTGCACTTAAAACATCGCGTCGCGTTCTCGCCGCCTCCGCGACTTCCTCCAGTGCTCTGGTCCGGACACTGCGCGCTTCTATGCCCACTCACCCCGCACGTAAAACAAACTCCACTAAACGGGCGACTACCTGCAAATCCACTACTATTCCGAGGCCGCTCCCCTCTCTGCTGGGGAACCAAACTCGGCGGCATCAAGCCCTGCTATCGCCTCTGTCCTGATTCGTTCGCCTGGACAGCCGAGGGTGCGGCGTCTACCGCACTCGAACCTCCAGTGCCATCGCCTCGCCGCTCAACCGGATTTCCTTGCCACGGCCGCGAGACGTTCACCGTGACTTCTCCTTCCGGGGAGGCATTCTTCCTCCGTTTATTTCGCGCCTGCGACCGAACATTCCCCGACCGCTCGACCGGAGCGATTTCGGCCTTTTCCTCTGCCTCCACCGCGGCTGCATTAGCAGATCTCTTCCCGGAACTCGAGGCGCCCTTATAAGCCAAGTCAGTCACCAACATGCGATCGGAGGCCGGCGGTGACCGCCAGCGCTTCTCTCGGTCGCGCTGCCGCGGCACGGCGGATGCTTGTTGCGCTCGCTCATTGGCCTGCACTCCTATTCCGGCCTGCTCCACGCAATAGAGGTTATTCGCGCTACCGGACAAGGCCTCTTGGACTTCTTGATGCATCACTAAGTGCGGCAACTGCACAAACGCGCCCAACACATGACCTAGGATGCCAGGCTCATCCTCTTGTCCATAATACCAGACTCCGGGATTTTGAGGCGGCTCCTCTTCAGTGCTCGTCACCAACACTCTATCCGCGAGCGTCAACTCGTCGCTTCCTGTCCGTCGGTCACTCGAACTAAGTCCGGTCCCTCGGCTATGCCCCGCTGCGCGTCGCGGTTCTACGCGTCGCGACGCCGCGTGCGGTCGACCACGGCTCCTCGCGGGCTCGACCGGGCTTACCGTTCACCTGTCTCCTGCCTCCTCATCATCCACCATTCCGGTCATCGCGATTTCCCGCAATTCCTCATGGAGGATACTTTCAGGCGGCCCTGGAACGAAGCCCAACGCGAAGTCTTCAGGAGCTAACGGCGGATTTAACTCAGGTCTCTCGCGCGCAATTATATACCGCAACATGCGATCCTGCAGGTCCTTATACGTACTACTCACGCTTAACCGGCTCCTATGTAACAGAGCCATAAGCTCAGCCGATGGGGTCGCTGTGATGCGTCGCTTCAGCGCTCGTACGCCTCGATCCTTCAAGATCTTGCGCATCACGGGATTTATCTGTCGCGGGGGCGGCATCGTGACGTCACCGTTGTACGACACCTCTTGGCGCAAATGATCCGTCCCTGACGCGAGTTACCAGCAAGATCAGTGACCTACACCTGCAATAACGCGACAAAACCTTTCGGTACAGATACGCTGACACCACACAACAAGCGCTTTCTACAATTACTCAGGTGCGACGTTATGCACCTCTAGTCAGGCTGTGTAAAACTCTATTCGAGAAGGTTGCGGATTAACGCAATTCCTTCTCGCGCTAGGTACACTCGGTGGATTTACGCCAAGTGTTGATCCTTGCGTCCTATAGTTCCCTCTTTCACACAACAAAGTCAAATTTCATAACATGCACATTAGCCGGGCTCTTGGGCAAAGACGTGTCAACTGTTGAGCGATAATCCGCTTAGCAACAACACTACTGGACTCGGCTTTGTGCCTCACAACCAAAATAATTAACGACAATTGGTGACCTTCGGAACACTAGTCCGAAACACACCCGTCCAGACCCAAGCGCAGCGACGACAGTAAGCGGTGATGTTTGCTATCAAATTAAAATAAAAGACAACAATCGTTCACATTCAAACTCGGTATTTCGACGGCCCGCGCGGTTCTTAGCTTGCCTCGTTTCAAAAGCGCAGTCAGCCGGCGTGAATGTAAACAAACCGCTCGAGTTACTAACGGCGCGATTCGACCGTTCGCGGCTCACAACAACAAGCGCTAACTCACGCTGTTCGACCTTCGCGCGGCTTCGACGCGCGTTTTCTACCCAGCCTTTGTCCTCTCAAATTCCTCGATTTTGAAATTCAACAAGTACGTTACAATCCCCACACCGTTCCTCTCAGCCCAAAAATTGCCAATTTTTCAGCTTTCCCCACAAGGGATGCCATGTGACACTATTCTTTAAAATTTAACTCGTTTTGGGGAAATTTGATTCCCACGAGCCATGCAAGGGCCCGTGCCCAAGCGCCGTATCATAAATTATTTAGAAAGGGGAAGGTAAGGGAGGCTTTTTCACTTCTCTGAACGGTGACGATGGGCCTCGTCACTAAATTGGCGTTTTGGCCTTTGGATCGAGAGAAAAGGAATGACGGACGCACATAATGCTCACTCCCGATAAGCGTTAACAATATTTATTCCTCTACGTTTAACAATCAAAGAACGACGATGCGAGTTCACGCGTCGTTCTCGACGGCCGCGTGCTTACGCTCGTGCGAACAATCACACGGGGGCACGTTACAATAATTTAAGAGGATTACAAAGGAGGGACTCGTTTTGATCGCCAATTTCGTCGTGCTCGCGGAAGATCGCGAGCACTTCGCCGACGCGTCGTGCACTCGCAAATAGAAAGAGAGAAAGAGAGAGAGAGACGACCTGACCTGGTGAAGGCTGCTGGCAGGAATCGCTGCTATTGCTCCTGGCAGGAAATGCTGCTGATGCTGGCAGGCTTGTGGCAGGCTCGAATGGATTCCACGATGTCTCAGGTGGCATTGGAAATCCTTCCCAGGCTGTACTCTGCTCTGCGTCGTCTAGCTTCTTTGTCTCGACTAGACTATTCGGTTTTCTCTTATGTACGCACGCTCGGCCGTCAAATCGAACTGTCTATCTCAAGATCTCGGCTCGAACTCTCGCGAGCGGATCGCCGCGGGTCGCTCGCGCTTGCTTACTCTCTACTCGCGACGCGTCAATCTCTCTCTCTTCTTCTTGCTGCAGCCGCTCTCGCTCCTAATTGGCTCCCATAACGATGTCCTGCTCAGGTATTGGCCCTGAAATAAACCGGTGCGAGCATCGTTATCGGTTCGTAATTTTCAAACGCTCGCCAGGGCAACAGCGAAGGAGCGAGGCTGCGTGAAAGAGAGAGAGAGAGAGAGAGAGAGAGAGAGAGAGAGAGAGCGAACCAGACAGGGCCGGCTATTCTAGCCAGGGCCCCGACACATGTTCTTGAAAAAATATCTCCATTTTTTTATGTGCCCGTAACAAAAAACGAATGGGAGTCGCTACAAGTTTTGTTACTAGTATTTTGGTAAATTTGATAATTTTCGATTTTTGCTTATAGTGGTTGGAGCATTTAATGAATCATAATATAACTAATTTTTATGTTTAATTGACGCTTAAGCAAAGCTATTTATGCGCCAAATAAGTGTGTGCTCGCTAAAACTAGCTTTTGCTAAAATGCTAATTTGATTAAACTTATTATTAAAAGGATAGGGCTTATAAATTTTGTTAAACTGGTTGTTTTGTTTAAATAGGGAATATTTATTATAATTTGTTATCGATCTATGTTCATTGCAACTTCTTGATGTATGAAAAGTGATAAGTATATTGTTTAAGGTTCATGTTTATTCATATATTTTCATTTAAGTATCATTTCCAACATTAATGTAAATGATGAGTGTGTTGTATGTATATGTGTTGTGTGTATGTTGTGTGTGTATGTTGTGTGTGTATGTTGTGTGTGTATGTGTATGTGTAAATGTGTGTTTGTATATAGTGGTATGAATTACATATGGAGAAAGACAGAGAGATATGTAGCATTTTTATTTTCGTTACTATTATACTGTTGATGAAAAAAGGATTGTAGCTGACGGAGCATCATATAAAAAATTAAGCACAGCTAATTCTATCAATCTTTACACTAATTTCTATGGTCCTGAACAAATTTCCAAAGAGTGCTCCAAAAATTGGCCTATTCTATTTTTTTTTTAAGAAAAATCAAAAGTTTTTAGGATTTGCCTATACGTGTGTATTATATTTTATTAATTTTGGTTTTATTGTATATTGATCAGTTTGTACTTCTTTGGTCTAGTAGTAGTATTGTATTTTTCATAAAACGTTTTGATTTCTTCTTTTATTGATGGTATCTGTAAATGATTCCTGATGATATGATTTGGTACAAACGATGGGGCCCGTACGAGATTTCTTAATACTTTAGATTGGAATTATTCTAGGATTTCAATGTTTAAGTTCGAATTAACACCCCATAGTTGAATGCCATAAGTCCAGATTGGTATAATTACCGTTTTGTAAATCAGTATTTCATTTTCTATTGTAAGCTCTAATTTTTTTTCCAATGAGCCAGTACATTTTTCTCCATTTCAGTCCCAGTTATTCACGTTTTCTAAATATATGCTCTTTCAATGTAAGCCTCTGGTTTAAATGAATACCTAAGTATTTTACATGGATGCTTTGTGGTATGTCTTTGTCGTTATGTTTAATAGGTAGGGAGATGTCTTTCCTAAGTGTGAAAGTTGTATGCATCGATTTACTTTAATTCTTCATAAGTTTAGTCAGTTTTGTAGATAATTATTTATATAATTTTGTATCGTGTTCATTGCAATTTTTACTTCAGTGTGATGTGAAATTGGCTGTGTCATCTGCGTTTGTTGCTATAATGATGTTTGAAAACATTGCAGATCAGCTGTGAATAACAAGTACAACGTTGGTCCTAGTACATTATCTTGCGGTACTCCTGCTTTTATTATCTCTTTTTGATGTTTTTTTTTATTTATTTTGTCTTGAAATCCTCCATTCTGTAGGTATGGCTTAAGTAATTCATAGTATTTTTCTAGGAAACATCTTTTTAATTTATATAGAATACCTTTATGTTAATCTTTATCAAAATTCTATACGACGTCAAGTAATATGCAGGTGCAATATTGTTTATTTTCTAAGGGTTTTCTTGCAGCTGATACTATTCTGTTTATTTGTTCTATCGTGGAGTAGTTGCATCTGAATTTATGGTCTGGGATAAGTTTCCTATTTATTATTATTAGGTTAATTCCACCTTAAATTAATTTTTCAAGAATTTTTGATAATAAAGACAAAAGACTAATCGGTCTATGAGATGTCATTAGTCCAGTTACTTTACCAGGTTTAGGAATTAAAATAATCCGATAATTTAGAAACAAAAGCGGAGCTTAACCTCTCTTCAACTGCCTTGAACGTATAACGGGGTTCCTGCTCAGCTTCGCTCGAGCGGGACCCGCTATATAAAAGTAGCCGCGGAAAAGTAGATGAATGGCTCTCCAGAGCAGATCAGCACTCTTGCACCGAACGTCCTGGGTCCAGCAGCTCAGTTGCCTCCTTCCCGAGTTGGAAACTTGGCCCGCGGAGAGTGTCGTAGGCTTTCGTGTGACAAAGCGCGACAGCCAAAGAGAAGCTAAAGCGCATAATCGCATATACGACTAGGAATCGAGGGAAAATGACACATAGCAAAGGAGTGAATTGAATTCATTTATTCACAACACAAGCATAGAATAGCGTAATTCGCGCGCAGTACAAATAGCAGCGTGGATAGCCTCGCGTCAGATTTCAGTGCAGCCGACGAGCTGCGCACACGCTACGCAGCGAGGAACTTGCCCGCGCACGCCCTGCAAGAGCGGTTAGGCACAATGGCGACGGCTAGCCGGCGCGCACCGTTCGAACGAGAAACCTACATCGCTTACTCGTGTCGGCTCTTTAGCCGGTCGAAATGTCTCGGTCACTCGACTTAGATGAAAACGGCAACCGCACTTGCTCGTTGTAAATCGGACGAAGCGACAATACGCGTATAACGGAAGCCTGTTCGTAGGCCGAACGAAAACAGAAAAGAAATAAGCAACTATGCGGTAAGGTATCGACAAGGATACGCAATTTAAGCAACGCAGGAGGACAGAGCCATAGAGAGAGAAGCCAAGTTAACAGACTGGTACTTACAATGCTGGAACTGACGAGTCGCTCTACAGTAGATTCGCAAGTAGTTCTCGGCGCGCTCGCTTGCAAAGGATTTGTTAATCGCGTTATCGCTTCTTGCGTTTACGCTTTTTCTCTCTGCTTCTATCACCGAGTGTTCGCTGGGCTTTTCGGGAACAGCGTCGATGGTTGTCACGTGTGTGGCTATCAAACCTGATTGCTCTCTCGAGTAATTAGCGAGCTCGCGTTGCCGGTTGCTTGTTCGTTGCCGGTCGGAAGCAGATTTACTTTTTGTGTCCCTACTCTCTCTCTCTCCTCGAAGGGCTCGCCTCTCCGCGAGGTTCGCGCCGCGAGTCGATATCGATAATCGAACTATAATCGCGTCACTTACCGGTTCGCTGACGTCCACGCTGCAATTATTTAAACATGTTTACATGATAATTAATTATTATAGATAATTATTATTTGATGGCTTCCTGGGGAGAGAGAGACATAACGTACTTACATGCCGTTCGTTATAAACGCCATCACCGATCGGGTTATAAATAAAATAAATAACAAATAAAAATTAAGAAAAAAACAAAAGCAACAAAATTTATACACTATATGACGAGCAACTCCATCCGTATCCCTCGTCACACTAACATTTGAGGGATAGATACCTGCTACCAGCCGAGGCCTCACTTGGGACCTGATCTCTAAGGCGAGATAGAGCACAGTAGATCGGTCTCTTGGCACAGGCGCTGACGGTCCGTTGGCGGAAGTTCCGCAAGGATGACAGTCCCAGATCTTTGCAGAGATCGATCCATCTCCCACGGCTGGTTGCGAGGTTGACGTGAGCGGCGAGCCAGCCGATGATGTGGAAGCAAGTATCTACCGATCGGCTCGTGCGATGCTGGCCGCTTCAGCTGTCGCAGCCTGGTGCTTATTTTTCTGGTGAGACTGCATGGCACCTTTCCGGGTGCAAAGAAACCTTTGCCCATCCTCATACACCAGGTAGATGGCGCCATCCTTATCTTTAACGTTTTTGGAGGTCAAAGTTGGTGAGGTATATTGTGGGCTAGGAGGCTGGTACGTACCCGTACCAGCCTCCACAGTGTGAACCAGTTTTACGCGAGCCGAGGGAGAAACAGTAAACTCACCTTGAGTCATCGCTCTCCCCATAGCTTCGCTAACCGGAACCCACCAGGAGAGTAACCGCTGCCATCGCCGTTGTGGCTTTCTCGATGGAAAGACCGTCCGCAACGTCAGTCACCGATATTGTTGACAACTTAGCTGGCATTAAAAGCCTGGAGCTCGCAAATGTCGATGGAATGACTTTTCACGCAGCTTTCGCCTTTTCCTTGTGGTGATACGCTGCAGTCTCCAACAGCGACTTACGGACATGCCGTTGCTCTTGATGATGGACCGCACTGCAGCGCGGGCATTGAAAGATAGATACTCTCAAACGTTTGCAGCTATTGCACCACACCTGACCCAAATCGCTGTACGGGCAATTGCGTACTTGATACCACTGCTTTTTACAATTGAAGCACACACCCGCCCACACGTCCAAACGGAAATTCCAGGTCACATCGTTTACCCAGCGTAACGTCCTTTAGCAAACTTAACCGCGGTCATCCTTTTAAGAGCCGACCGTGCACGTGGGTTGTTTTCAGGGCGTGGCCCCACGCGAAAGAGTCACAGACTGCGAGTCTTCTTGTACAAGCTGAACATTCACACTTGACACCGCACTCACATCTCCGGGAAGACATCGATCAGATTTTCCTGCAACCCATGATTGATCTCCGCAGAGATCACGGTCGTTCCCGTCCGGCCTACGGAAGGGCTACTCATAGTACTCGAGTTTCGCTGGCTACCTCTCCAACGTACTGAAACTCCACATCCCACTGGAAATTGGACAGCTTTTCGGTCTTTTTTTTTTCTTTTCTAGCCGAACGTCTACGGGGCATCCTCCTCTGCCGAATAGCTGGCGGGCAGATACCTTTCCTGAGCCCGAATATCATGGTTCGGGAGTACCACCACTAACTTAACGACTTCCCAGTTACGCGAGTGAAAAGGATGGGAGACGAATATCCCCATACTGATGTTAACAGGTTCCGGACTGGGGCCATTTTAAATCCGGACCTTCTGGGCCCAGATTTACTGCTTCGGAGTCGAACAGCTTCTCCATGAAGTGCTTTATTTTATCAAAGCGCACCGTCATGTTTCGAGCTATCCGCAGCACGAATTCTGACTGGTGGTGGGCTAGGCCAGAATTGGAATCAGTGTCCCATTCCGTCCGATTTATCGGTACCACCATGTCGATGGACACCAACTTAGGCCTGAACTCCAGAGCGGCACCTATCCGTGACTCTGTTCCCTATGGGCCAGGTTGGGCCTGAGGGACGATGGACGGTGGAGTCGCCTCAGTCAACATGTCGTCGGCCAATAACGATCCCTCAGCCAGCAGTGCTGATAGCTCTTGTTGAGCACTGCTGCTATCCACCTCCATCACCTAACCCTCGAGCGCTGCCAAAGTAATCACTCCGACCGAAGTTGGTACCGGCCCGGCAACTACCACAATGGACTCCCCACTGCTCAATAGATTGGCTACAGACATGCCGGTACTAACACCCGCACTATTGCTTGCCAATTTGGTCGTATCAGACTCAACTCCGGCGAAGGTATTCCTGTAGTTCACAGACGTGGTCACAACTTTCAGCATGGCCGAATCCGAGTCACCTATCTCGAGGCTTCCAACCGTTTCCGATTGCTGAGTCTCCGGTTCCGAAGATCCCTTCCATAGCGGTTTCAATCGAGTCATCTTCTCCTTAAGCGATGTTCCCGTTTGCAAGCTCCCCTCCCTAGATCTCACCCAGGTCCAACTCTTTGTTTATCGTTCCTAACATTGCAAATCTGACTTGCAGATCGCACTATCCCCTATCATCGCCTTTGTTCTTACATTAGATGGCGATGATATAATCACCTTGTCATATTTGGTATTTCTTTCTGCCGTGGTACTTGTCCTTGCCGGCTTTATGCGGAGGTCGTCGGACCATTGGCCCCGCTGAACTGTATTCCGCCGCTATATAAATCGGCTTGTAATTCAAGCACGCACAGAACATGCAGTTCGACGCATTACAGTTCTAATACCAAACATTCCCACTGAACCGCAGGAAATTATTTACGTAATATCCCGGCTGTTGAACTGGAGGCACGCTCCTGCGTTATTTATGGTTTGCGAGCGGCTAAGGTATTCGATTTTTTGGTTCCCAATGCCTCCATATTGGTAACATCTTCCCCGCGACTCTCTGCCCCTTCGATTATCGGCTGATTACATGCTGTTGTTCATACGGTGCCGTTGGGCGTTGGTTGCAGGTACCCGCAAGGACAGACCAAGCGAAGCCATATATGTGGCGTACGCATTTCCTGCAGCTCACCTCGAGTGGAATACGAGCGCGTTTGTCGACGGTACCAATACGCTTATCGCACTTGCAGCCAGTCCCTTTTCGGATTCCGATGAGTCCTGCTCATTAGTTTCTTCGGTTAATTTTCGCTTCTTCTTCGTTTCCCTTTTCTCTGCGCCATGGTTTGGTGTCTCATCCTAGAGACCACTGACACTCATGTGACCGGAGTTCCCATCTTCCTCGGCGTATTCCCCTGGTACGCAGTGTCCTGAACTAATATGTCCTCCTTGGGTGGTGGTGGACACCACATGCGGTCTCGATCACGGCGACACTCAAATTTGTCGCCGTAATACCGCAAGTCATGCAGGTCCTCGATACCTTTATTCTCCAGATAACCCCGGTATGTAGGATGCAGACCTAATATCAGCAACTTGAGTTGTTTTGTTGCTGATGGTTTTATAAGTATCCGGCGAATGATACACTGGAACACAGTGATGTAGTCGGCAATCGACTCGTCCTCGGCTCGGGTGCGTCGATGCATCTCGTTAAATAGGTCCTCGCGATCTAAGCGGCAACAAAATTGCTGCCGCAAATCATTTTCAAACTCCGCGAAGTCCTTCCATTCATCATCATTATTGACGAACTAGACTTCCGGTCTCACGCTGGTGCACGTGCACTAGCTGATATGCGCTCACTTACTCGCACACTCACTCTCTACAACATTAACAACACCTGATCCTGCTCCTTCCCAGCTTTTTAAACAAACGCGATACGTAACGTTCTCCACAAGAGATGCCATTTAAAGGGAGAGTCGAATTTACAATAAATGTTTGTCCGCAATTCTATTTACTAAATTATTTACGCGAACATTCGAAAGGCAAAATACTTCGGCCACTAAGCAATCTATCGTTAAAACGATCACGCATGAGAGAGCCTGGAAACGGAAGGAAAAATAAATGAAACTCAATTCTATAAATTATTAATCCTAATGTTATCAATTTATTTAATTACAAACAAAAAAATATAACAAAAATTACAAACTTAAATAAAGGAAAAAAAACAAACGAAGAATAATCAGAATAAAAAAAAATCTTTCGCAGACGTGTCCCGTCCGGACAAAATCTCAGGGTGAAACGATGTTCACGGAGAGATGCTCAACCACTGCTAATCGACATTGCTACACGGTATGCAAAGGTAAGTCTCTCCAACAGACTCCCACAACCAAAGGTTGCTCAGTGGTTGCAATCCTGCTCACCTCGGAGCACCAGGTCGTTCGAAGACCGTGGTACCATGGTTGTCACACACACCCCGGTGATGAACGGAAAGCGGGGTAAGAGATATAAAATAAAGAGCTTACACTAGGTTAATCGACTCTATCTACTACACCTTCTCTTCTGGTGGACTCGAACGTCGGTGGTGATGAAGCAAGACTCTGACGGATATTCTGCAGAGACACCTGGTTCGCCAAACCAATCGCCAACGACATCAAACAAAATTGCAGAGTTCTGCAGAAATCTGCGACACTAAAGCTAAGTAGCTCCTTCTGCTGCTGCCACCGGCGATCCATCGAGCCTAATCTCTTTACCAAAATTCTTGTTTTCTCTGTTTCTGTTTCTTTTATTTTCTTTTCCTTCTCCCCTCTTCGCGTGCCTCCTTACCCTCAATCACACAGTTCATCCATTCTCAACTTCTTAACCTTTAGATGACGGAGATTTGGAATTTTTAACTGCTCAGTATTTTCTACAGAAAACACATTATATTTGTGTCTAATATCGGATAATATTTATATGTCAGCTGGCAATCGATGGTCGAGCCACTATTTTTTTCCATCTTCTAAAGATTAAGCTGTCAATCCGTACCTCAAATCATATAAACCCGGCATTAGTAATACGCTATTGTAATTACATTGATCTCCGGCTTAACCATAGCGCGCGCATACAGCAAGAGGCCAAGGATGACAGGGAAATCGCTACTAAGCGGTTTTCATCGTCACATATAAAAATATCAAATAGAGACATAAACTACGTTAGATTGGATTAGTGAATTAAGTAAAATAGCAATATATAATATCATGTTTATCATTGTTTTATTATCATCCAGTTAGTTGAGTGAGCCGTCGTTACTTTTTTATTAGATATCTATTCTGTATAACGAGTGGCTAGACCCTCGTTATGTCTCTCTCTATACATAATTATAGGGTGCGTTTGATTATCGCTTTTTGTGGTGTTGTTGTGGTGTTGAGTCCGCGAGATTCGCTTGTTCCTTCCTTACAGTAGTCATTTCAAGTCACGAATTTCGTCATTCTAATATCTTGTATGCTACCATTACAGGTGCACCCTTATTGTTTTATAAACAAAGTTTTTTTATTAGAAAAAATACCTAAGTAGTACTTAATTGTATGTGAGGTGCATTTAAGTTAAGAAAAATTGTAAAATTATTTGAATTGACAGTGCAGTAACTGTGAATATTGAATATATTATCATAGCCTTACAATGGATAATATACAATTGCCTCAAAGAGCTTTGACTTTTTGCATGATGATGCTGTTATTCTCAGCAGCTCTGATGAACCTAAATGCAATTGCAGTTACTAATTTGTGCAACGCTATGTCTGTGGTATCTCACATGCATTATTTAACGTATGTACAGAAAAAAAATTCAAAACACTATCAACAATACAAATGATTAAATAAAAAATGCAAGTAATGATACAATTTTACTTTTTTTCTAGATTTAATGATGATGAAGAACCTGTAGCATTTCAAGATTATTTTGAACTCGTGCCTTTTATGTCTGAAAAACAGTTTATGCAAGATTTTAGAATGCCAAAATCACATTTTGAAATGTTGTATGCCAAATTGGTGAACTCTCCTTCCTTTCAGTGTACTGGTAAAGGGAAAGCACCCGTTTACTCTGAAAAATGCCTTGCGATAGGCATCTGGGTGTTAGCAACTCCAGATAGTTATAGAAGCATTGCCAGGAGATTCGCAGTCACCAAGTCTACGGTTAAATGCTGTCTGGAAAGAGTGATCAATGGGCTACTAAATGAAGTCTGTCATAATGCTATTCGACTACCAGAGACAGAAACAGAGCGAAGACTACTTGCATAACAGTTTGAAGTTCTTGGTGGAGAAGAAGGTGGTCTGCAAAAAGTGATTGGAGCTCTTGATGGGTGCCATATCAAAATACGAGCTCCTGCTAGAGGTGACAAATCTGTGTATTTCAACAGGAAAAAAGACTATTCAATAGTTCTTCAAGGATTGTGCGATGCAGATTGTTTTTTCACAAATGTAGATGTGAGGTGGCCTGGTAGTGTACATGATGCAAGAGCATTTACAACCTCGGATTTGTATCCCTTGTGCGAAGATATATGCAGAAATGGATATTACTTTATAGGTGATTCTGCTTATCCGTTAAAAAGTTATCTTATGAGACCTTATCGCAGGACTCATAGATTGAGTTTGCGCCAAAAATTGTACAACAAAATCCTAAGTAAAACCAGGCAGGTAATTGAAAGAGCGTTTGGCTTTTTAAAGACTAAATTTAGAAGATTGTATTATTTACATAGGAATAATGTCAGAGACTCAGTGCGTACTATTGCAGCTTGTTGTATTTTGAACAACATTTGTTTAGCATCAGAAGAGTATGCAAGAATTTTGATTTTTGGCAGGAACGAAAATGAAATTGATGAACCAATGCAGCAGAATTTACCAAACAATATTGTTGAAAATCCAAATAGAAAGCGACAGCAAATAGTGGACAGATTATGGAATTTGTATGCTAATTAGAAAAGTGCCTCATGTCAATTTATAAAATATTTTATCCATCGATACTGCAATGAATGTACCATATGCACTTTATGACATTTTTCACAGATTTGCTTTGGAAACTGACAAGTTTTACAGAAAAAACAATTTATTCATCTTGTGTTTTACAGAAACAGTTTGATTATCTTATTTTGTAATATTACTCAAAATGCATAAATAAATTGTACATTGTTTTTAAAACAATATCAACATACTTATTTTAATGTAGTGAATAAGTTATTTTACCGTTTTATATTATAGTTATCACTAATTACACGTATGAATTGAATATCACAACTTGTGAAGGGGGATTTCGGGGGGCGTAGGCCTCACCAGCTAAAATCGCCAACACCAATTTCCGTTGGACGTGATTTTCCGAACTTTGGTAGCAAGGCGTCAGGTCACCGCCCTTACCTACAGTGATCGTTGGAAAATCGTGTCAACGGCGAATTCGTCGGTAGAATTGCCCGCCGTGCGACTGCGCAGAGCGGGCGATGAAATTTCAAAGTTTCAAAACTGTTCGAAACTTAAAAAAAATTCCTTAAAGCTCCGACGATGTTTGTCCTGATTTTCTCGTTCAAATCAATCCTTTGTCCAATATCCTGCTTCCAGCAGAATCACAGAAGATATCCGGTCGACTAGCTCTCACTCCTTTGTCTCAGGTCGTGTTTCGTCGAATCGTACGTTTCGTTACCGTAAATAGAAAATTAATTCAAATTTCACTTGTAATATCCCGTCCGCGGCTGAAAATAATTGGCAGAGGGAAAATATTGGGATCTAGGTGAAATTACCGGAACGCAATATCAAGTTACTTCATTTATTCGTAAGGCCATACATCGCGCACTGAAATGGCGGAAGGTCAACGCTTTTCGGTCAGAACTCGCAATCGCGACCGCGACGGATCCACGCGCCTCGGCGAATTACGGTCTACTCCTATCCTAGCGCCCTAATTATTCGCGAAGGTCAGTCACACTTCAATTACTTACTTGGAATTAATGCGGCGATAAATCCTTCACGAAGAAAAGAAATATGCTAGGTTACGCTCTCACTATCTACGCTCGGAACTGTCCTTGGCGAGATCCAGTGGCAAAATGGAAGAGAAACGGTTCTCCGCGGTCAAAGATCTCTCATTCTCTCCTCTTTCCGAGAAGAAACACTATTATTGGCCGATATGTAAATTCGGATATCGGTAACGCCCTCCGAATGTGTCGTTATTGGTCAATATATAAATTAAGAAGGTAACAGCGCCCCTCGTCTTATCTATTACGCATCAAATTTTACCCTCTCTCACCCCCCACTAGGTCGGTCAGCATTTAATCTAAGAGAGAGATTCATCCCTACTCTTGTCGGAATTTTGATGAGGACGGAAATCAAATATTCTAATGATTTGCCTATTGGTCGTGACGTCATCAACAAATTTCGTCCGAGTTTCAAATTTCATCGGCTAGCTATTAATTTCAATAAATGCGCGGCTTATCGCTTTCAAGTATATATAAGAGTTTGCGAAATTACATACATTATTTAATCCGTACGATACGGTTCAATTATAATTAATACATTATATTTATGTCAGTTCTAAATTTAAAACAAGTTTCAAATCACCTTACATTTAATTACAATTAATTCGCATACGCGTACAAATAAATCGTAATTTTGAGTCAACTATAGGCGCGCCTTTAGTAATCTATCTATCTCGTTCTCTCTTCCCCTTAATTAGTCTATCTCGCTCGCACTCCCGCTTAGTCTACCGCGCTGCCGCTCTATCTAGCTTAGCGTTCTAAAATGGCCGCCTACTCTCTAACGCGTGCACCTCGTGTCTCGGTGCCGGTAGTCGTAGCGCCTCCTGGAGCGCTCCGTTTTTCGGTCGTGTGCGGTTTCGGAGTGTTGTGTGTGAGTGTCGGCAGTAGTTCATATCCAGTGTGTGTGTGTGGCGTTCAGGATGTCGTCGATGGTGCGCAGCAGCCCGACTCAGCTGATTGCCGGCTGCCGCTTCATCGGCGATTTTCTGTTCGCCCCAGGAATGTCAGCGTGCTCCGGGTGTCAGTGTCAGTGTCTGGGAGTGTAACGGGTCGGTACGTGTCGTTCCGTGCACCTCCGCTGCACTTTTCAGTCAAGTTTTTCTTGTTTTTCTTGCCCGCCGGCAACACGTGGTCAGGAGTGTGTGCATGTGTTCTCTCTCTCGTGCGCTCTCTTTTTTTTTTATCCGTCGGATCGCGACAGCTCGTCTGTTTTTCTTGTTTGTTTAGTTGTGGTTGGCATGTAAGGAAAAATATGATTTTCGCATTAGGCGCGTTAATATTACGTATTTTCAGCTGGTTACGGGGCGGCAAGGGACAGGGATGGCCTTTTCTGAGGTGTTGCAAATAGCGCAACACTCTCTGAAAAGGCCTTGTAATGCACCGCATTACAAACTTGATTACAATGTCATTTGCAATCTTAATGCAAATGAGTTTCAATAAGTTATATTTAAATAATAAATAACGCGTCTTATTGTACCGTTATTGACTATATCATCACAGAAAAGTACATTGCATTTTATATGATATAGCTAATGATAATTGGATAAATTAGTTTGAGGTTCGGTAAACTGCTAAACTCTTTTGCTAATGTGTGAAAAAAAGTAATTATCAAATCTAGAAAAAAACGAAAAGTTTACATGAGACAAATATTGTAGAAATTTACTTTAAAATTTGTAGTCCTTAATTATTCAAAATCTGTTGAAATGTTAAATCTTGCTAATTTTCTTTCGAAGGCAAAAATCTTTCAGCCATTCTGTCGACTGAAGCAGTGATAGAACGAGTGTTTTCTGTGAGAGACTGGATGAGCATATTTGTAGTATCCTTCATGACATTGATTCCTTCTGCCAGAATGTCAGTATTGGTCTTTCTCTTTTTAATCAGTACTTCAGCTTTAGGCAATATTTTATCATTCTGGTTCTTAGGCGATCCTTCATTATTTTGATTTTCTTCATCGCACACTTTTCTCTTACGTTTATTTGATACTTGCTTCCAGCTGTTGAGATCCTTCTTTTTCTGTACTAAATCTTTATTTTCAGAAACTTTTTCAATAGTCTTACTAGATTTTCCCAAACTCTTCATGGAAGACAGTGATTTAGGCTTGGTGCCATTCATTTCATCACATTTCCTCGCACATCCCACTGATGATGACTTTGGATTGATTGAGGAGCATGCAAATACTAGAACTACATTTGCTTGTTTTCCACACATTGACTCAAAAAAATCATAATGCTTGCACTTTGCAGGCGATTGCCCTGTTTTTTCATTCTGCTGCTTAGCAATTTTGTACTGCTGAAATAAAGAGTAAAATTTATTTTTTACTTGATTCACTGAATAATTGATCCTGAAATCAAATAGAATCAATTAATATAGGTTACAAACAATGTTGCAATACAATTTAAAAGGCAAGTAAAATTCAGTAACTTACTTTTTCTTTCCAAGTTTTTCTGTCAAGGTTTTCCAAGATATGATGTTATTTTTATTCTTCATGTTTTTATACTCGTGCAGCAGATCTAATTCTTCTGACAAATCCCAGCCTTTCTTTTTTTTCTCCTTCATTGCACAATTTAATACATCTGTACGTAACTCTTTATATTCTAAAACTACTGATTCAGCTTGAGCAATATAGCTATCTTGCTCCTCCGGAGTCAAGCTTGGATCCTGAGCTTTTGTTAACAACTCCATCTTTTTCTTCAACATTTCTGCTCTAGCATCAACCAAGACATCTTCTTCTACAAATTTGTCCTTATGATCATCTTCATTATATTCTTCATCATCTGTAGTGTACTCTTCGTCTTCACCGTAGTTTCCTTCCAAAAATGCATGGACATGATCAATGCCATCGTCAATCTCCTCCTTAAATAAAAGATCTTGCACAGCTACATAAAAAAAAAAATATATGTAGTACTGGATAGGTATAGAATATAACATCACATTATCAATACTTTTTTACTAACTAGTTTTTTTAGAAGAGAGAGTGACGTTTTACTGCATTTCAGCGGAAATGTCATGTAAAGAGTTGGCCTCGTAATCTTGTTCTACTGATGTGTCTTCAGGCTTTGGATCGTCGATTTCCAAAAATTTGTTTTGATAATTGGGATCATCAAAATAGATGGCATATGTATCTGGATTTCTATAAAGGACTTGATTTGGGTTAGTGACTATAAACAAAATTTTCAACACTATTTAATGATGAAGCTTATGGAGTGCAAAAGATTTGATTTATTGCAGCCAGTCAGAAAATGTAGCTTAAGCAAAGATTAAACTTTATTCTTATATATAAAAACTTACGTGACAATGGATATACTTTTGGAAGATCTGTAGTTTGAACAATGTCGTGTTCATGGTAAGGTAACATACATCCATGACGAGAAAGATCTTTATGCAAAAATCGTTCATTGCACCAGCCACAAATAATAAATCATGCCCTAGAAATAATAAATATTGATAATGTAAAAATTTTGGCCAGCTTTAAAGTTAACATTTGAGGTTAAAAATCGAACAGTGGTATAACGCTAACAAGTTTAATTGCTAAAACTTTTATCAAATTATACAATTCCTCATGACTAAAAATTTTACCTACCTCCATAAAACCACTCATTGCTAATGAAATTTACAAACTTTCATTAATACAGAACAAACAACAGGCGGGAATGTGAAAGGTTCGACTACAATCAGAGAATTGTTGTTTTTTAAGATGGCTACCCCATTCGTTACAAAAACGTGGGAACAAGCGAAACTCGCGGACTCAACACCACAACAACACTACTCCGACCGATAATCAAACGCACCCATAATTATCCTCATATGTATATGTATATTTATCATATATTTATTTCACATGTATGGCAGCCAAAGGTAAGTCAGAGAGAGCGCTAATAGAGGGCGAGCTAGAGAGAGAGAATTCGGGAAGCCGGCGCGACGCGCGCGAGAACGGGAATGGGGCAGGAGAAAGCCCCGCGCGGAGAACTCACTTTTTTTTGTAACGGCGACTTCGAAGCACATGGACGTGTTACGAGCGACTATACGCGTGCTTGCGATCTTTGCTACCCGTGACTGACTTTTCGGTTTCCGGCGAGTACGCGAGTGTTCACTCGGCGTGAGGCTTCGGTGCCGAAATTGCTCCTAGCGCCTTTGGTGGGCTAGTTCCTACGACCACGCGTGCGAGCCTTTAAGGCCACCCGCCTCTTGACTGCACCCGAGCCGTGCACTGCGCATCCTCGCGAGCCACGTGCGAGGCTGAGGGTACCGTCTGCAGGGCTAACGCCGAGACGTCATTGTAAGTACCATTTCGAATACGTGTCTCTCTCGCTAGCTTTTCGCCGCTCTCTCTCCCGCTTACGCTGCGTCCTAACTCTGTACTTTTCTCTGTAGTAAACTCAATGCTGTTCGTATATCTGCTCTCTTTCTCTGTGCTTTCTTTACCTATCGTAATCAATCCCGTTCCGTCCGGCTCTCGCCCCTGAATTTCGTGATCGCTCAAAAGCGCCCATAGGACCACACGACGCTCTCTGCGGGCTAAGGTAACAGACGCTGTACCACGCCGTTTCTGTTGCTGCTGGGTTAGGCTTCGCATAGCCTATTACGAAGCCCACTCCAAGCTGTTTCTAACTCCCTCGTAAATTATATAACGAGCGACCCGCGCTGGGTCAAAACCCCGTTATATCTGATATAATTTTATCAAAGTTTGTCAATGTGCTCCCAATAACTTTACAGCTTTCAACTAATGCATGTACTTATCGATAAAATACTTTATAATGGTTTAATCTATCTTCAAGCTCACTAATACCTCACGTAAATATTCATTCTAACAGAAAATTCTAAAGAGAGTAGTGTGCTTTGATGTTTTATCATGTTACCCGTTCTACAGTATTATTAAAAGAGACATTGTCAAACGTACAAGGGTTGGAGAAGAGCCACTTATGATTCATATAATAAATTGAGCTATACTAAAGAGAAGATTTATTCAAAAAAGCTTTTTTTTTCGGTTGAAGTATTTACACAATTCCATTACTGTTTACTAATTGATTTTCTCGTTCGGTGACTGAAATTTTGTATTTTTCAGATGTTGCTGGATCTATATGAGAGAAAGAAGAAATTAAAACTAATTGCTTGTCAATGGACTCAACATCATTTTGCATTATGTAAATTTTGTCATCGCCCTTCAGGATTCACAAATCTAATACTGTTTCTTCATGAAAAATGTCCTGGAAACTATTTTTTGTTTTGTGTGGTTGCGGTTTTATTATAGGAATCCTTATTATTTATTAACTTTTTAATAACTGTCATTTTTTTCATTTTCAGGAGATGTTACTGGATATACATGGAGAAAAGAAGTCTCAAAAATAACCTTTTCACCGATGGATTTATAAATAGTATCGTCTACTTCATTTGTAACTCATCCATGCCTTTTCCATCGATCACTTTCCAGAAGATAGTGATTACCATTCCGTTTCAAAACATTGTTTCTAAGTTTACGTTTTCATTAAAACAATATCATTTAGTTTATTTCGCTTCATCTTATTTTTATATCTGATTCGATAATACCGCCATACGATAAATTTTTGCTGTCTTACGGGAATTAGATTATCTAAAATTGTATACTTAATATCTTTAGATGAATTTTCATATCTTGATGACGTAGCTATTTTCTTAAAATTCAAAAAAAGTGATTCATTAGATTCGTGCAGTAAGGAAATTTGTAGTATAATATAATCAATTTTTTAGCGAATTCTTTTTAGTTGAAAAAACAGTGTAATGGAGTGAAGTCTAGCGGCTGCTCCCGGTTCAGGTAGCTCGCGGCCGTCCATACAAATTATTGAAGTAGCGGATTCCGAGTTAAACGGATCGAAACGCGCGTTATTAAATTTTACGGAATGAGGAGTGAGAATACGAAATAACGACACTCGAATTTAATAACAATAACTTTAATCACAACGCATTTAAAAATAACAGTAAACTTAATCAATCAAAACAACTCATTGTAAGAGAATTTTTCATAGAGTCATGGGTATTACCAACGAATATAGACGCATATAGAAGCGCAGTTCTATAGGGGGGGCTCAGTTAGGTCCTGGTGTACAAGCAAACTCCGCGTGTATACCAGCCACGGTATGGCACCACTGTCGCTCGGGGTACGAAACTATAGCTCCCCTATGCTAAGCATAGTCGAAACTATACACCTCGGTTACGCCTGGTATACATGCGGTGTATAACATCTGTATTCCAGCAACGAATATTTATAATGGCATGAAATATTTATAATTCATGTAGTTGATTTCACTTGATAGTTACAATATTCAATACTCTCTTATAATAACCTATTCTCATCTAATTTTAGTTTGTTATTAGCAAATAATCGTTTTCTAAAAAAAATATATAAAAAAATAATTAAAAAATCATTTATTCTCTTCTTATAATGTAAAAAACTACCAGGAAAATTTATTGGATATGGATATGCATTAAAAAAAAAAGAACAGCTACAAAGTATTAACTGTACAATATTAAAAATATGTTAAAAGAGAAAATAGAACAAATTTTTATCGACAAGTGTCAATAAATGGAAATACAATATGATAAATCTACTGCCTTCATTGACTCTTGCAGACAAAGATCTCTATTGCTCGCCCACCTCGCCGCGAAGTTTTTAGGGATTCCCCAGTTTTTAGTGCCAGTGCATGCTGCACTTGACAAACGTGTATCAAACATAATGGCTAAATTTTTATGGCTTTTAAAGTCAATAAAAATCCGAAGCTTAGCCATGATATTTTTTGCCCACTCTTCTTATCTTGCATTTCGGCCGAAATTTGCAAGTAGTTTAGATCAGTTACTTGCTTGTCTCCAAGGAAGCAACTACCTTGATCTTTTGATTAAACGTAAGTTGTAACGGTAGTTGATTTCTATGTAAATAAATCGCCGTCCG
This sequence comes from Phymastichus coffea, assembly GCF_024137745.1. NCBI lineage: Eukaryota > Metazoa > Arthropoda > Insecta > Hymenoptera > Eulophidae > Phymastichus > Phymastichus coffea. The sequence continues at coordinate 2,791,865 of NW_026706827.1, forward strand.
TTAACAAAATTTCTATCACCGCTATTTACCTCTTTTGGCCAGCCCTGTGCCGGACGCGCAGCCTGAAAATGAGCGCGAAAGCACGGAACAACAAGAAAGAGCGGTGGCTGTAGGTTCTTAGAAAACGTTGCGCAGGAGAAGGGATCGTAGAGAAAATTCAGGGCTATCGAGTGAATTCGCCGATTTTCTTAGTATATTCTCAGCTAATTTATTCACCAGCTATTTACACGTGGGCGCACATTCCATACTGGCCGAGAGATTCGCAGCATACAGCCTGCTTATACGGACGCGTGAGAGAGAGACGGACAATAAAATTTCGAGTGGCGCGCGGTCGGCACAGTTTATGTGTGTTCGCTTATCGGAATTCACGTACGCAATATTATTATATCGGAGGGGACTTACGCGGACGAACGCTGCTGCAGACAGCTTCGCCTTATAATTCCGGCCTGATTGCGCGAAGGCCGTCGCCCAGTGTTGTCGAGGCCGGGAGGCCTGCGAGTTGATTCCCGTGTGTTGTGGGCGACGAGTCAGGTCTCCTCGCTCGGATGGTGGCTTGCGATTCCACCGTCCTCGTGCGATAGTCGTGGCAGGATGTCAATCTCAATCACTGTGCTTCCCCTTTATAATTGTCCAACCTCACTCGGCGGTGTCACTACTCCACCCGATTTCTCACACGAACAAAAGGAAACGACCGATCTTCGAACACGTGCTAGCCGCTTGCCGGTCTCACGTGTACTCTGTCGAGCCCGCGTGTTGCAGCTATCTCTCTCTCTCTCTCTCTCTCTTTCTCGCTGCGCGGGTCTTTTGCGCATGGCGCGCTACTTCAAAAATCGCTCATCTACCTCTTAACGAGCCTACTCGTTACAAAGTCTATTGAATTCTCGTCAAATACTTCTATTTTTTTACGAAAAAAATGGCAAGAAATTTGTGTGCAGCAAAGGGATGCAAAAACTCAAAAGCAAAGAATCCTGAACTATCTTTTCATCGAATTCCAAAGAGAGAAGATCTGTAAGTATTTTAATTTCAATTAATTGTTACTTTAACTGTTTTCAGTGCAAAAAATTTACTTGTTTTTATTGTATGCTGAAAATGGCTAAATTGATTATGATCTTATTTTAAGCAATACTTGACTTTTCTTTAAAAAAATCACTTAATTAAATTTACTTTTCAAAACAAGTAAGTTTTCGTACTTGTTTGACATTTCATATAAGAAAAAAAATTACTTAAAAATAAAACATTTTACTAAATTTAAGGAAAAATATTTCTTATTTTAAGTACATTTTATGTAGTGTTTGTTAATACTTTTTCTCTGATAACATTAGACTTATTCGATATCAACTTGTATATTTAAGGATGGAAGAGTGGATTGACAGACTGGGAAATGAAGCTTTGAGAGATCTATCACCTGCTCAAGTACATGCGAAGCGTGTTTGCTTCAACCACTTCGACCAATCTACCATGGCTTACGAGGACAGTACAGGTACTTATAAATTGAAAGATGACGCTCTTCCCCGATATCATTTTGAATCTGATTCCGAAAACCTTAATAATTCCGATACAATTGATTCTCCTAAAACTTTTGATAAACTGTTCATTCATCCAAATATAACAGATCTTGTATCACCTGCTGAAAATGTGCCTTTAGTTGATCTAAATGAATATAGATCAATTCCATATGTTAAGCAAGCTAGAAAAATAGAAAAATTATTTCAACAAAATGCGCTTTTACGCTTTGAAAATAAAAACTTAAATATTACTATTAAACAACAGTCAAATGAAATTAAAAAACTGCGAGAAAGATTATTAAAATCCAAAGAAGGTGAAAATTTAATAAAAGATGTTCATTTATTGCATGATAATGTTTGAGAGTTTTTTAATATCCAGATATTTCATTCATAAAAACGCGCTTGGACCGAACCCGAAAAACAATTCGCGATTAAACTTTTTTACAAATCACCAAAAGCTTATTGCCATTTAAAAGATGAAGTTCATTTTGCTCTACCGTGTGTTTCTTTGATTAGAAAATGGGTGAATGAATTAGATTTGCAACCTGATAAATGTGATAATTTGATGAATCTTTTAAAAGTTAGAAATAGGAGTATGAATGCTAAAGAACGAGAGTGTGTGCTTATGTGGGACGAAATGAGTATTAAAAAATGGTTAGAGTATAATTCAAAAAAAGATACAGTAGAGGGTTTTCAAGATTATGGGGAAGATAATCGCGATTCTAATGCAGCATCTCATGCGCTTGTTTTTACGTTGAGAGGGAAGTATCACAATTGGCGTCAACCAATCGCTTATTATCTTTCCCACAATCAGGTTCCGGGCACAGCTTTAGCATCGTTGATTAAGAGGGTATTAAAAATGGTTGCTGATACGGGTTTTATTGTTAAGTCAATGGTTTGTGACTTAGGCTCCACCAATCGATGCGCCGTGAAGTTTTTAGGCATTACATTAGACGATCCGTTCATACTTTTCTGCGAAAGAAAAATTTTTTTTAATTATGATGCACCTCATCTATTGAAATGCACTCGTAATAATATTTTATCCGGGAATATCATCGGTGCTGGTGAAGATAAAATCTCGTGGTCGGCAATTAGGGAATTATATGATATTGAAAAAAATAAGCCTGTAAAAGCAGCTCCAAAACTTACTTATAAACATATTTATCCCAACTCTTTTGAAAAATTATCAGTTTCGTTAGCAGCAAAAGTATTTAGTAAAACAGTTTCCAACGCTTTAAGAAACGGCAAACAGCACAACGAGTTAAAAAATCCCTATTGCGAAGCGACTGCTCTTTTTACAGAAAAAACAAATGATATATTTGATTGTTTAAACAGTAGGCATCCAAATGATCCTAATCCATTACGTCGTCCGTTATCCGATAAAAATCCACAAGTAATAAAATGTTTGAAAGAATCGCGTGAATTTGTAGAGTCTTGGAAAATTAAAGAGGGTATAACCGCGCTATCTTGCATTGAGGGTTTTATTTTAACAATTAATAGTGTTTTAGTTCAATGGGAATATTTGAAAAGGGAGGGAGATCTTTATTTGTTAACTTCGCGCTTGAATCAAGATCCATTAGAAAATCTATTTGCAGTTTTAAGGGGACGTGGTGGGTCAAATTCTAATCCTACAACGATGCAATTTCGGCATTGCTTACAATATTCGCTTGTTGCTAATTTATGCAAGTCCAAAACATCTCGAACTAATTGAGCTCGAGCTTTATTAAGTATGAATGCAGGGCAGCGAGAGTTTGAATCCATTGATAACTGCGTGAGTGAAAGTGCAGTGATTGATCAAGAGGTAGATTTATATTCCGTTGAACATCCTAAACCCAGAAATTAAAAAAAAATCAATTATAGAAGCTTCTGCTGAAATAGAAAGAATAGACCACTTAACTAATTTAATGAGTCGTTCAATAATGAAATATGTTGCTGGTTACATTGCCCATAAATGTTTGAGTAAATCTAATTGTGGACATTGCCAAAATAATTTAACTAGATCAAATAAAATTTTAGAATCTTCTGATGACTATCTCATATTTTTAAAAGCTTATAAAGTATCTGATGGCGCAGAGTTGGGAAACTTATGCGTACCATCTGATGAATTTACAAATGTTATTTCTACAGCATATAAAGTTTTTATGGATAATTTCGAAGCACACATTCACAAACCTAATATAAAAGAATTTCTTAAAACTAAAATCATTTCTGAAATAGCTGCACAACATGAAGCTTTCTGGTTGAATAATAATACGTGTAACCTTCATTACAATAATCTTATTGATTTTTTTGTCAAAGTTCATATTTATTATAGATTAAAATGGATGAATCAATTGTTGAGCAATAAATTGGATAAAAAAAATAATAAAACTGAAGATGAATCACAGACAGACAATGACACGACTGACAGTCAACTGCTAAATATCGCGAGTAAATTTAATTTGAAAAGGAAAGCTGTAGATGACGATGGAAAACCTAATAAAAAAATACGCATTTGGCAACATGCATAAAAACGTTTAAATTTATTTCAAAATTAAAAATAAAAAACTTCTGTCCTTCCCAAAAATTCCCTATCTCATTTCCTTGTATCCTTTTATCCCATCCTGGTGAAAGTTTACCTACCACCTTCCCGTGGTTTTCACTGAGTAATGTCAGTTTGTAATTTACGTTATATGGGAAATTTTATTCTGAAAAGTTTTGTTATTTTTTTTATTCATTATTAACTTAATCACAAGCTGATATTAGCTAAGAGTAGGTTATTATAAGATAATATTTATTGTGAAATAATAAAGTATTTTCTAACTACCATGTACAAAAATTATATGAACTATTTTGTTTATATTAAAAAAATTTTTTATCCATATGAAAATAGTTTGATATTTTATGGTTCAGGTAAGAGGATCAACTGTGAGCGGCCGCTCGAGCGCCGGGCAACCCGCTGCGCCAGACCCCTCTCGCAGCCGATCCTTGCTACCTGAACCATAAAAAGATCAATTAAGAATAATGCAAATATTTGACTAATCGAATTGAACATTTTTCGAGAACCGAATATAAAGCGATGACAACTGCGTGAAGTCAGAATCATTCTCGTTTTTGAATGATGAAAATCGGACAAGATTAACCAAGTTGCAATCGAATCGAGCCAGCTAGGAAAATCAGAAAACTCAAAAACTGAGCTGACGGTCGTTCGCTCGCAACGGCTCGACGCCCCCTCCCCCATTTTTTCTCTGGACACTTTCTCTTTTCCCTCTCATTGCTACGAAATCGTTCTCGGTACCTACCTGCGCACCATCTCTCGGAATATTTATTCCCCAAATGACTATACACAAGACTGTGCTTCTATATGCGTCTATATTCGTTGGTATTACAGTGTTACGAGAGGGGATTAATATAAGTCTTTACAAAACCCAAGAGATGGCGCTCGTCACGCTTAAATTATGATGTTTTTGGCAAGCAATACTACTAATTAGATATCCTACAAAGTTTCAGCTCGATTCATTAATTCGTTTTTTTATGAGCGTTGATCAAACATTTCATTTGAAAAGCCTTACACCAAAAGAAATCACAGTTGAGTTGAACGCCGTTCATAGCAAGTCTGCCCCTGTATTTAAGACTGTTTATAACTGGATAATAAATTTAAACGCGGCCGTACAACAACAAAAGATGAACCTCGTTCACGACGCCCCGTAGAAGTAAGTACGCCCGAAATGGTCAACAAAATCTACGATATGGTGTTGAGTGATAGAAGATTAAAATTGCGAGAATTAGTTGAGGCCACAAGGGTATCAAAGGGTACAACCATTTCAATTTTGTATGAAAAATTGGGGATGAAAAAAATATCAGCAAGATAGGTGCCGCATTTACTCACTGTTGAAAACAAACGAACCCGCGTGGTCACCTCTGAGGCTCTTTTGGCACGCATACGTCGTAATCCGGAAGACTTGTGGCGTCGACTCGTACACCACTACACTCCTGAAACCAAAGAACAGTCCAAACAATGGATTACCGCAGGAGAACCAGCCCCAAAGAAGGCAAAGACAGTAAAGTCAGCTGGCAAGATTATGGCGATGGTTTTCTGGGATGCGTGTGGAATCATCTACATCGACTACTTGGAAAAGGGCCAGACGATCTCTGGACAATATTGTGCGTCATTATTAGGTCAGCTGAAAGAAAAAATCAGAGAAAAACGTCCTCACTTGAACAAAAAAAATGCCTCTTTCTTCAAGACAATGCTCGAGTTCACACGTGTGCAGTTTGGATGGCAAAAATTAACGATTTAAAGTTCGAATTAATTGACCATCCATCATATTCGCCTGATTTGGCTCCCAGTGACTTTTTCTTATTTCCTAACCTCAAAAAATGGCTTGCCAGACAACGATTCACGTCGAATGAAGAAGTCATCGCCGAAACAAATGCCTATTTTGAGGGTTTTCAGAAATCATATTTTTCTGATGGCTTAAAAAAACGGCAACGCCGTTTAATAAAATGTATCGACCTTCAAGGAGATTATGTTGAAAAATAAAAAAAAATTACATACGCAAAACTTTTTTTCCTTCTTTTTGTAAAGACTTTTTTTTCCTTCGTTTTGTATTAACCCACCTTGTATAATGTTATAGTTTTGTTCATTCGTTTTCTAGATGCCTGCTTTCTTCTGCAAATAAGTCATTATTTCATTTCGATTTTGCAAAACCGATATAAACAAGTTATGAATCTCTATATCATTATTCAATTTTTTTATAGCCAAACAGCATTATTTTTTACGTTCAACTTTCCATTTTCATAAAATATTGGCAGCTTTTTTAACACATCGCGCCGCCTTTAGAATATCACTTTAACCTTGCACGGTATCTGTAAAAAGTAATGAAATCACAAGACACACAATTGTAGAATAAAAATAAAATATCGTTTTTAATATACAGGGTGGTGAAAAAGTATGGAAACACCTGAAAATCTCAGAGGGTTGGTCATAAAAATAAAATTCTTAAGGTCAGGTCCTATATAACTTTCAACGAGGAATCCAGTGATGACCTTGAATTTGACCTTGGACCTTACCTTCAAGATGAGCGGGAAATTGTACGTCCGGATACGTGGTTAGGTATGAGGTTAAAGTAACCTCTGGCGGTCAAATAGAGGTCAATGTCGGAAAAAGTATGGAAACCCCTGAAAATCTGAGCGTTGGTCGTAAAAATAAAATTGTTAACGTCAGGTCTTATGTAACTTTCAACGATGAATCCAGTGATGACCTTGAATTTGACCTTGGACCTCACCTTCAAGGTCATTTCAAGGTCAAATTTCTTTTGTTAAATGGGAACCCACACTTTTGACATCGGCAATTGAAAGAGAGTCAAATTTTACGTTAAAATATGCCTTGAGGTCCAAGGTCGACGTGACCTCTGGAGGTCAAATAAAGATTAACAGTATATTTATATCGAAACTCCAAAAATGTGTCTATTTTGATTATTAAACAAGAAAACTAGTTTCTCAATCCAGAATCCTTCTTTTAGCGCTATCCAGGAACAACGACGTGGACGTAGAAGGATTCTGTTCCCTTTGGGGTGCTGAATTATCGTGAGTTCCCCTTGCCTCTCACGTCGGGGTGCTGGATTATCGTGAGTTCCCCTTGCCTCTCACGTCGGGGTGCTGGATTATCGTGAGTTCCCCTTGCCTCTCACGTCGGGGTGCTGGATTATCGTGAGTTCCCCTTGTCTCTCACTTAGGGCGTTTTTATGAATTATTATAGTAGATGAGTAAATTTATAACAGATGCTCAAATTGTTCTCCATTTGTTTCTTGACAGTAACCAATCCTGATGTAAAATGACTGAACTGCATGTCGAATCATATCTCTTGTAATGAGAGCAGTTTCCTCAATAATTCTACGTCTTAATTCATCAAGATTTTCTGGATTTGTTCTGTAAACGCGATCTTTTAAATAACCCCATAAGAAAAAATCCAATGGTGTTAAGTCTGGAGATCTTGGAGGCCACTCTATGCTACCTCGTCTACCTATCCATCTTTCGAAGAATGTTTCATTCAAGAATCCTCTAACATTAACTGCAAAATGTGGTGCTGCACCGTCTTGCTGGAACCATGTGTTTTCGAAATCGTCTCCTTTTACAGCTTGTATTGCTGGAACAATTTGGTTTTGCAATAGCTGTTCATAATTTTGTGCATTTAAATTTCCTTCGATAAAAAAGGGATCTATTATTGTGTCGTCTACAATTCCTGCCCACACATTTAGTTTTTGAGGATATTGAGTGTGAGTTGCGTCCATCCAGTGAGGATTTGTATCAGACCAATATCGAAAGTTATGTCGATTGACATTACCGTTTAACTGAAACGTTGCTTCATCTGAAAAGACAATATTTCCTAAAAATTGTGGATTGTCAGTTATCATTTCCATCATCGTCTCACAAAATTCAGTGCGACGATCAGGATCATCTTCATTTAATTCTTGCACGAGTTTAATTTTGAAGGGATGCAATTTGTTTCTGTTCAAAATTTGAAGAACAGATGTGTGATGGATGTCGTGTTATAAAGCTGCAGATCGAAGAGTCTCATGAGGATTTTCTACAAAAGACTGTAAAACATGTAAGGATTTTTCTTCGTTTGTTGCTGTCGATGGTCTACCAGCAACAGGACGATTTCGAACAGATCCCGTGTCATCAAAACGTCTTATTGTTTTTGAAACAGTTCCTCTTGATATAGGAGTACCATCGTTTCGAAATGTTGCATTAAACAGATTAGTTACCTGTGTATATGACCTATGCATATCACCCCAACCTCTCATCATCAAAAGTGATATCCGTTCTCTTTCGGACAATCGAAACATTTTGGTTTCAAAATGACTTCTTCGTACAAAACTAATTTACAACAAAAATATTTGGTGATTTTGTCAAATTTTATCTCTTGCAACTACAGAGTGTTATTTATGCAGTAATACCAAAAATGTATTCGTCAAGCGAATTGAAATAAAAATTCATTCATTCATAAATTTATTTTCTATCTAAAGAAAACATTTTTTTAACAATATCATTTATTTAACTACGCGGACATGAAAAAGCCACACATAATATTGAATTTTCGACTTTTAATGAGACAGCTATTTTGTTAAAGATACATTTCGTCAGTTTGGCGGAATAATCGGACAAGTTGAATTTTTATTTGTAAAAGTGGACACGTCGGATTTTCATTTGAAAATGTGGATACGTTGGCTTTCTTTCTTTTCTTTCTTTCTTGTAGAAGCGGGCGTAACGAAAATAATTTTTTCTTGTCTAATTTAAACTTAGCAATACCTTTTTAATGTAACGGTTTGAATGGTAAATGAATGTTAATGAAAATAGAAACGAATTTTTGCGGGATCCAACTTCGTTTTCGCTATTTATTTGAAAGGCTACGATTTAGAAATTTTTTGCAAATGAAACGTTTTACCAAATTTATGCAAATGAATCATTTTAGCAAATTTTCGTAAATGAATAGTTTTTGCAAATTTCTGCATGTGAATCGTTTTTGCAAATTATTACAAACTACATATCTGATTTTCTAAATTATTTTCTTATTTTAGCCAACTTATTCAGTAATTTTGGAAATCGCCGTGTTTCCGTGTAGCCGTGTATCCCGATTCAGGTTCAGGGTAGCGTGATCGAGATCAGTAATACTAAAACCTATTCAACAAAGCACCCCAAGTGAAAGGCAAGCGGAACTTACTCTAAAAAAGCCCCCCAAAGGGAACAGAATCCTTCTACGTCCACGTCGTTGTTCCTGGATAGCGCTAAAAGAAGGATTCTGGATTGAGAAACTAGTTTTCTTGTTTAATAATCAAAATAGACACATTTTTGGAGTTTCGATATAAATATACTGTTAATCTTTATTTGACCTCCAGAGGTCACGTCGACCTTGGACCTCAAGGCATATTTTAACGTAAAATTTGACTCTCTTTCAATTGCCGATGTCAAAAGTGTGGGTTCCCATTTAACAAAAGAAATTTGACCTTGAAATGACCTTGAAGGTGAGGTCCAAGGTCAAATTCAAGGTCATCACTGGATTCATCGTTGAAAGTTACATAAGACCTGACGTTAACAATTTTATTTTTACGACCAACGCTCAGATTTTCAGGGGTTTCCATACTTTTTCCGACATTGACCTCTATTTGACCTCCAGAGGTTACTTTAACCTCATACCTAACCACGTATCCGGACGTAAAATTTCCCGCTCATTTTGATTCCGGCATCAAAAATAGGGGTTCTCATTTGAAAAAATGAGGTTGACCTTGAAATGACCGTGAAGGTAAGGTCCAAGGTCAAATTCAAGGTCATCACTGGATTCCTCGTTGAATGTTATATAGGACCTGACCTTAAGAATTTTATTTTTATGACCAACCCTCTGAGATTTTCAGGTGTTTCCATACTTTTTCACCACCCTGTATATCTTTTTTTAATATATATATATATATATATATTAAATAATATATATAATTTTACTTTTATATTAGATAAAAATCGATCACAATTTTTCCAAAGCTCGGCGGATGTGCATTGGTTACATTGTAACTGCAGATTTTGCAAATATATCCTTCATTTCTCAATAGAAAGTGAAAATATAGAAATGAGCCGCTTATTTTGAAAGTGGCCTAACTCCATTCATCTTCAAATCGAGATATTGAAAGTTTAGGCTATTTTCAAACTACACGGCTCAGTTATTCAATTAATTCGGAAAACTGATGTATAAAAAATGTATTATTTTCTCTAAATATAAGCAATCTAAAGTGCGTCACTGATAAATAATATGAAGTTGTACATGTAACCATTGTAAGCGGCAGAAAATTGAAAAACGGAGTTAAAAATAAACGGCTCAAATAATATGAACATATAAGAATACTACGCTGAATGAAATTTATGTTATTATTTACCTTTTATACATTTTTTATAATTATGTTATGATTATAAGGAATTGAGCGAATCGTACCTCGAAAGAAATGATGGACACGAAGAAGCAGACGAACGGACAGTTTTTGCGAAAAGACGAGGAGTTGATGGCGCCGGTCGGAGTCATATTATTTTGATCTGTAAACACAAAGCATAACAGTAAAAAACTTGCTCTTTTCTACATTTGGCATTCGTATATATAACTTTTAAAGTATTCAAATAGTTTAATAAATTCGTTAAATGTGTTAGTATATGTCTGATCAGTAATAAACATTATTTTCCAATTTCATAGTAATCATTCATTAAGCACATGGAAGTTTTAAAATATGTTTTTATACAGGGTGGACCATTTTAAATGACCCAGTCGATTTTCTCGGAAACTATGGGGGTTAGCGAAAAATAGTTCAGATGAAAGTCGCCCAACTTTGAGGGGGACATATCCCTGTGACCTTGCCTTTGACCTCTAAGGTCATGTTCAAGGTCATTAGAAGGTCAACTTTGTTTTTTTAAATAGGAACCCCTATTTTTGACCCCGGATTCGGAAAGAATGGGAAATTCTACGTTCAGATAATGTGGGTTCCGCATGAACCCCAAGGCCATGTACAGGTCATTTTTCCGGCCCGAATAATCTGGGACGCCTAAGGTTAAGCGTAAACTCTTCAAACAAGTTTCTTCAACTTTCAAGGGTACACATCTGTATGACCTTGCCTTTGCACTTTCAGGTTATGTTCAAGGTCATTCCGCCTTCATCTTCGGTTACAGACTAGCCTTCGTTTTTATGTTTTTCTCATTAAAGAATTACGTAGATATTTATTGTCATATTCTGAGATCACCATTCCAAAATTCAGATGATAATCTTAAAGTTATTATTTGTATTTTGTAATTACATAAAATAAGAATGATATTACATGTAAATTAAATATTCATTGCAAAAAATTACTAATGCAACATCATACTACAAATGTATGAAAAATTCTTCATCTTAACAAAAACAAAATAACTTCAATTCCTTTTGGAAAATTTTGGAAAATCATCAAAAGGAAATTAATAATGAAATTTGAGTAATTTTTCAAATTTTCTATTTCCATCAGTCTTGGAAGTTCTGATTGAAATTACGTGATCTTAATTTTGTTTGAGTGATTGAAACCTCTAAAAATGCCTGACTATCAGCCGAATGAGATTATGGATATGTTATTGGTTTTAGGGATTAGTCATAATAATTATCGTGCTGCAGCTAGATTTTACGCTGAACGCTTTCCTCACCGACAACACCCAGATCATAGACAAATAAGTCGCATAACTCAGAGAGCTCGTCGTGGACGTTTGGTTAGGCAACGCAGGCGTCACGTGTATGACGCAAATGATGTACGTGTTCTGGTTGTTCTTGCAATCATTCACCTTGATCCTCATACCAGCAATCGCCGAATTGAAAGAGGGCATGGTATAGCAAGAAAAACAGTTTTAAGAATTCTCAGAGTTCTAAAATTGCTTAACATATTACTTCGGTCCAGGAGTTACAACCTGCACATTTCCAACAGCGAATTGTGTTTTGCCAATGGGCCTTACAGATGATATAGAATGATCCAATTTTTTTCAACTATGTCCTTTTTTCTGATGAGACTAAATTTCAAAGTGACGGAGAACTTAATAGGCATAATTGCCACTATTGGTCGAATGAAAATCCTCATTGGCACAGAACTATGAATCACCAGAGGCGTTGAAGTCTGATGGTTTGGTGTGGAATCATCAATGGTTATTTGATCGGTCCTTATTTTTTTGAAGAAAACGTTAACGGGAATAGTTATTTACAGCTAATAAGAGATCAGTTACCTGCAATGATGGAAGATGTTGATTTACACACGCGACAAAGAATGTAGCTTCAGCAGGACGGTGCAGCACCATATTTCGCTCGAATTGTACGGGCTTTTTTGGATGAAAACTATAATGGTAGATGGATCGGACGAGGAGGTCCAGTTAACTGGCCTGCAAGTTCACCTGACCTCACATCCCCAGACTTTTATTTATGGGGCTATTTAAAAAATGTTGTTTTTAAACAACAGCCGACAACTAGAGAAGACATGCAGGAATCATTCGCCGAGCATGCGCTGTAATACCAAGAGAAATTTTACTTGGCACTGTGCGCCATTTCCAGAGGTGGTTCGCTTTATGCCTCCAAGCAAATGGAGGTAACTTCGAACATTTGCTTCGAGGTTAAATGAATGATATTTAGAATATGCTTAATAAATGACTGTAAATAGCAGACATAAGTTGTATTTGACCTTGTAATCCTCCAGTACAATAAAATAAACATTACAATTTTACTTTGTTCTAATTTCGAACCCTGAACCCACTGGTATTACCTCATCTGAACGTAGAATTTTCCGCTCTTTTCGAATCCGGGGTCAAAAATAGGGGTTCCTATTTAAAAAAACAAAGTTGACCTTCAAAAGACCTTGAACATGACCTTAGAGGTCAAAGGCAAGGTCACAGGGATATGCCCCCCTCAAAGTTGGGCAACTTTCTTCTGAACTATTTTTCGCTAACCCCCATAGTTTCCGAGAAAATCGACTGGGTCATTTAAAATGGCCCACCCTGTAAATTATACAGGGTGTCCCATTTTAAAGGAACCACCCCGAAATTTTCGACGGTTGGCATTGTACAAAAAAATTGTTCAGACAACAGTTGTTTGGGACAATGGGGGCAACCTTTCTGTGAAATCCGATGTGACCTTGAGATTCTTTTTCAAAGTCATTTGAAGGTCAAAGTCATTTTTTGAATAGGAACCTATATTTTTGATCGCGGATTCAGAAAGAGCGGAAAATTTTACGTTTAGATAACGTATTATGTGTGGGGTGTTCTTAACCCCCCCCCCCCCGCCTAAGGTCATGTAGGGGTCAAATTTATGATTTTCTTAATCTATGCACAGGGATGATCGGGCAAGGGTAAGGTTAATTGTAATAACCCAATAACTCCGATACCCAATAACTCGATAACCCCAATAACCCCAATAACCCAATAACCAAGAGATATTTTGAGATTTTCCAAATTTTACTTTATTTCTTCACTCTCTCCTCTGTTCAACTTGTTCTTATGAAATTGTTTCTCTCTTGATACCTTTACTAACTGAACCATATTTCACCTAGGATGGATGAGGTCAGCGGAATACGCCTTAGAGCTGTAAGACCAATCTAAGACCGACCTACTGCTTTACATGTGAGATATGATGACCCCCAACAGGAAGCCATGGTCGTTCGTTTGCTTAAGACTGCTTGAAACATCCAATCCACGGAAACAGTACCATTATTGGATATCACTGCGAATCAAGGGGAAGTAATTGTCGACTATGAGACCGAAACAGAGTATCTTGCAGCAGTACTGAATTTTTACCCATACACTACCGAGGATATCAACGAAGAAGAAATAATGAAACTTACACCGCAAGCATACAAACCGGTCCATTTAAAAGAAAATTATGCTAACAGGCGTCTACATTTTTTTATTCTGCGTCGTGATGAACATAAATGATCGTGACACAAACAGCGAATATACGACGATTTCGGAAAGTTCGGTCCAACAGTCCAATCTACTCATCTAATATAGATGAGTGATTTCACTTCATTCTCTAGTTTATTGCGGGTACAAACTAATATATATATATATATTTTGAAAGCATATCTGTTTAACGTTGTAGCTATAATAATATTAATAATAATAATAAAAATAATAATAATAATAATAATAATAATAACAACAATAATAATTACATCGTTTCTGAAGTGGTGAGACGGACGGGAAAGAGACGAACGAGAACCCATCAACTCCCGCGATGGAATCTACGTAAACTCGACGGACGAAAATGTTTGGAGGAGTTAATGGCAGCACCAGCTCCAGGGGTGAGAATTCCTCCCGAACTAAGGGGCCGGCGAACAGCGGAAAGACTGACAGACAAGACGGCCAAATTAATAAACATCTTGTGCAAAAGCACAATGCCGAAACGTCGCCAGATACAACAAAGACAACCACAATACTGCTGGACGAACGAGATAGCCGAGCTACACAGGATATGCCTGGCAAATCGGCGACAAGTGACAAGGGCAGGGGGCGGACCCGATAGGGAAAACCTTCAAGCCATATACAAAACAGCATGGAAGACGCTAACGAAAGCAATACGGGACAGCAAGATGTGATGCTGGAGGAAGCTCTGAGAGGAGGTTAACGAGGATCCCTGGGGAACTGGCTATAAGATCGTGACCGAGAAACTAAGGGCCCGAGTCTCACCGGAACTTCAAGGTGCCGAAACAGTAGGACGGATTGTTCACGGATTGTTTCCGACGCACCCGATTAGGACAAACGTGACAGACGACGTGGACGCACAAATGCCCCCCGCCTTTACCGCTGAGGTGCTCATCAGAGCAACGAATGCGATGAAGACAGGTAAAGCACCAGGACCGGACGGAGTACCATCCGAGATCCTCCGGGTTGTGGCTCGTCTACGGCCGGAGATACTCCTCGACCTGTACAACACGTGCTTGACGACAGGAACGTTCAGCGACCGGTGGAAGGTGGCAAGGCTCGTTTTTATCCCAAAAGGTAGGAGCGATCCTGGCACGCCTACAGCTTACCGACCGTTGAGTTTACTTGACACTACTGGTAAACTCTTTGAACAATTACTTAGACCGTGGCTGATGGATGCAATATAGACCGGAGGGGGTTTCTCAGACTTGCAGTTCGATTTCAGGAGGGATGGATCG
Organism: Phymastichus coffea; assembly: GCF_024137745.1. NCBI lineage: Eukaryota > Metazoa > Arthropoda > Insecta > Hymenoptera > Eulophidae > Phymastichus > Phymastichus coffea. The sequence goes on from NW_026706827.1 coordinate 2,807,043, forward strand.
ACGATCTAGCGATCCAAAAGTTGAACGATTCTTTCCTGGAACTAGACAGACACTGCCACGCAGCGCAACCTATAGTGTTGCTGTCGACGCTCGACATTAGGAATGCTTTTAACTCGGCCAGGTGGAAGGATATCTTGGAGGGGTTGAAAAGCAACTTCGGGATCCCGCCATACCTGCTTCGGGTTGTAAAGAATTACCTAAAAAACAGATGGATAACGTACGAGACGATCGAAGGACAAGTAACGAGACAAGTCACCGCTGGGGTGGCACAGGGATCGATACTGAGACCTGACTTCTGGAATGGCTTATACGATAGTTTGCATCGGCTTGGGATGCCGCTCGGAGTGACCCTCGTCGCCTACGCTGATGACGTGGTGGCGGTGATTACGGAGAGGTCCCCCAAGCTGACGCAGCTGGCGTTGAACCAGACCATGAGACGAGTCGGACGATAGATGACAGACCACGAATTACAACTCGCAACGGAAAAAACGGAACTGATGTTTCTCACGAGAAGATGCATACAGACGATACTGCACATGAGGGTGGGGACATGCGAGATGGAGACCAAGAGGGAAGTCAAGTACCTTGGGGTAAGCCTCGATATACGAAGATGACCTGCTGGCCTCGTATACAGAAAACAACCCGGAAAGCGGCAGAGAGGATAGCATCCTTGAGTCACCTGATGGCAAATACGACGGAACCGAGATCGGGAAAACGACGACTGTTAATGGCGACAGCTCACTCGATCTTTCTATACGGCGCGGAAATATGGGCAGACTCCCTGAAGACAAAGAAATACTGTAAGTCGATGATGATTGTACAGAGACATGGCGCACTGCGAATCGCTTGCTCCTACCGAACAGTCTCTTTGCGCAGGCTGTTTTCGTGGTGGCTGGCGTAATACCCCTGGATCTTCTGGCCTTTGAACGCAAAAGGATCTACGGGAGCAGGCGGACATAGGACGAAAGAACGCGGCAATCGCTGAGCGCGACAGGACAATTGATATTTGGCAAGGCCGATGGACAGAGGAACGAGGTGGTAACTCAACGAGACGATTGATACGGGACTTGAGGCTGTGGCTTGGAAGCAAATTTGGTGATTTAAATTTCTACGTCACCCATCTCTTGACAGGCCACGGGTACTTCCGACGGTACCTTTACAATATCAACAGACTACGAACACCCGACTATAAGTACTGTAGACTCGAGCGAGACGACGCGGAACACATGTTTTTCGCGTGTGACCGTTGGGCAAATCATAGACGAGAACAAGAGATAACGGTCGGCAGCATCACCCCCGATAACATTGTGGAGGTGATGCTGCATGAACCCAACCCGAATGGTAGCGTTTAGTTCGCTACCTATACGGAATCTATACTGAGACTTAAGAACGCGAACGACTGCTTGACAGATGACTGAGCAGACGGAGTGACGCGACGTAAAGAGATACGGATTAACGACACGAACGGACAAACACAGACAGAACCTCCAGTCAAAAGTAATATCTACATAGTCCCTGGCTCAGGAAAGGATATTAAGGAAATGGTGGTTTAGTGGTTAGGCCTGTTTTTTGTTGGAAGTCTCACATAACTCCTTAGTTAGCAAGACTAAGGGGAATCCGCAAAAAGGATTCCGCAACTTCTTATAAAAATAATAATAATAATAATAATAATAATTGTAATAATATGGAGTATTGTTATTCAAGTATTATATTTATCTTTGATAAAAAACATAAACAAGTAGCTATGAATTTGATTGTTCTTATGATTACAGCATTATACTCAACAACAAAGACTGGAATAAAATTTTTCAAGGAAACAAATGTAGCATACAAAACTATCGAAGATTGAAGAACAAGTTTGGGTATAGTAAAAAAATTGTAAGATTATCATGCCTAGTCGCCTGCAGAAATTTACCTTTCCTGAAAGGTGTAGGGGCTGGGCAGATGTAGCGGGAGATTCTATTTTACATCGGATTACTTGTACTACTCGAAATTCTGCTACTTGAATATATTCGATGTCTATTGCGTTGAGTTTGCGTGTGTGTTGTAGGAATCGCATTCTTCGTAGTCCAACAGGGACAAGCTGGTGATGTTTGGTGTTGTTAACACGCAGTAGTATCCGATGAGTGCGTTGTTTATTTTAAAGATTGTAGTTAGTAATATTTTGATCATCATGATGAGAATTACCTATAATAGGTTAAGGATTTAGTATTTTTATCTTATGAATAATTAGTTTATTCGTATGAACTTTGCACGGTTTTCCACTTTTAATTATAGCGATGTTGTTATTATCAGCTTTATGTTTGTTTTCGAATGGTTCTAAATTTTGAGTTTTTCTAGTTTACCAAATTTCGGTTCTTTTATAAGCCAGAGATGGTCGCTTTTTCTGAAGTCCGTTGGATTAATAAAATGGTCATAGTATTTTTTTGATCTTTCTTATGCTAGAATGAGTTTTTCTGGCGTAACGTTAGCAACATTTTTCATATTTTTGATTAATTGCAATATGTAATTACTAGATGTTAGGAGTTACTCATATGCTTTAAGTGGTTCTTTTGATGGTAGTCGGGGTGAATAGTCGAATTTATGTAGGTTATCCCAGTAGGTTATCCCATTCTATTTTCTTTGAAGTGAAGTTTTTTAGGTATTCGTGAGCCATTTGATTAGGGCTGAGAATGCTGTTGTTTCAATTTTTGAGAATTTGAATTTTTTCGCAATTGCTTTTAATAATTCACTTGTAAAGTTTGAAGAAATTCATTCACGGCGGGACTATAAAAGAGCTTTGCGGGACCATTACAGCCGACGAATGATTAATGATGATGTAGAGAAAGAACTCAGACGACGAACACAAAATGAAGGCGAAACTGTCACAGACTATTTGAACGCCTTCCGATACATAGCTAGCCACTTCAAGCATCCCATATCACTACGAACACAATAAAAATTGCTAGAAGAGAACTTCTTCTAGCATATTGTAAATATATGGTAGACAAACGGGTAGAGAGATTCAGTGATCTGACATATTATGGCCGAAAATGGGAAGATTTGGAAGAAATTGATAAACAAGACTATCCACCCTCGACAAAGACACATTTCCCAGCAGCAGGGCCGAAAATAGCAAATAAAAAGAGTCAAAGGCTTCGACCGTACAAAAAGTCCAGACACTATCAGAAGCACATGAAAACATACAAGACAGCAACGAAAAAGGAATATCACGTAAAATAAAACAGACCAAATAACAAAATACGCACATCGCGCCCATGATGGCACGAATTGCGACATACCAAGGACTGTATCAATACTTGGACCTCCCACCGGTAGATCAAAAATAAAATTGAACAAATCAGAATACGATACCGACGACGAATAATGAACAGACCAACGGGCAAAACTATAACCGAGGTCAATAACAAGCTCAAGGTCAAATAGAACCAAAACAGAACGGGACAGAAACGAAATGGAATTTTTCCTCGTTGATATCGTTTCAAAACAATCTGACAAAACCAAATAATCAAGTAAATAATAATTAGACCGACAGACAAAAAAGAGAATCATGCAGATGCTGCCAAGGAGACCATAACTATCGACAATGCCCGAAGAACCTTTGTTTCTATTGCTACCAGCCAGGTCATTATGCGGCAAGTTGCCCGAAAAAGGAAGCTTTATTTCCAAAAACAAGACCGAAAATAAGACAGACACACTTCAAGTATATAAAAACATTGAAGCACCATTTGACTTCTGCAAGATCTGCCAACATATCCACTCAGAGTTGTTGGGAAGCAATAGATGGGGAGCAGACAAGTCCACTGCTTCCTCCCGTGTCCCAATAATGGACCAAAATGACCGAGAAGGGTAGGTCGCTGTAAAAATGATATCCCACATAAAAATTATCACAGACTCAGAAGAAAACTTTCATCCAATATGGGAAGTATCATCAAGCGATGACAAGAAAATAACCGACCATTCTTCAGACGAAGATAAAAATAGAGTTGAAAAAGAAATCCGGAGATAGACGAACAAAGAATGTCTTGAATTGACGAAGAGCTACTCAGCAAACTGCCAAAATGTCTAAAGAACCATGAAACGTTATTATTTGACATTAATGGGAAGGTACAAGACAGTGCACAGATAGTAGAAAACCTAGCATTTCCACCTGTAGAACGAATGATATCGGCAGACAAAACTGACCATCAAACACCAGAAATTGCAGGAGTAGCAAAAATACTGGACATCAAAATAATCACTGACATACCTGAAGTAAAACCTGAAGGTGCGATTATATAAACACCAAAAGAGATTTTAAAAACCGTGAAATTTACAATCAATGCAGAAATGGAACAAATGAGAGATGAAGTACCAACGATAATTCCAATATCAGACCTACAAACAACTGACGTGTAAGATAAAGAATTAAATGAAACCACAGATGGAAGTAAAGTCGGAAATGCGACAGCTTTATTGACCTCGCCTCTACAGTCGATAGCAGGATTGAGCTCGGACAATAGATGTTTTATACCGTGTGACGGTGTAGGCCCGTCATGGCCTGCACCGTGTGCTTGCCTCCCTCTCCTTCCTAGGCAAAGGCGCACGGCCGGCATCAAGCGCACGTTGTTATCACGTGCCTGATGCCTGCCCTTTTATTTTTCAGCAACGCACGAGAGTGGAAGGAGAAGCCGTGGACGCGACGACGCGCTCGAGTATTGAGAGTGCGAGAGAGAGAGAGAGAGAGAGAGAAAAGCAATAGTTTGAGTATTGGGCTTAGCGCGCGGCACTTGTCGCGACCGGCATTGCCGCGTGCCGCCGATTAGGCGAGTGGTGGGAGAAAGCGTGAGAAGCCGGCTCTCATGCACTCGCGACGGAGAGTGACGCGACGCGCGCGACAGCAATCAGTCGACGAGAGCTAGTGACCATCGCTGCCTGCCCTTTGTCCGGAAGAAGTCAGCATTCCTCAGCAGATCGGCCGGACGGGACTTCCTCTGCCAGCGACGCAGCAGTTGCCCTGCAAGAAGCCGTCATCGAGGCAGAACCCGACAGCCTTTTCTGCCAGGTCGCCGGCCACGCAGCAGCGAGGGGTTTTCCAGCCTAGCCGCCGGTGGGACACCTTCAAGGCTGCCAGCAACAGCGACGTCCACCAGAATTTGGTCAGGTCACCGATTCCTCTCTCTCTTTGTATCTCTTCCTTTCCTCGGCGATTCTCACGGTTCGCGTTGCTACGCCAGGCTTTTCCGAGCCGGCGTAGTTTTCGGCAGTGTGAAATTTAAGTAATTGTTTGAGCCGGTTAACGAGGTGACATGGCGCTAACGTGCCGGTCATCTCGTTTAGAATAAGTTCGCGTGTTAATAGTAATAAGTGATTTGTGTTCTCGACGGCACTCGTGGTAGTGCGTTTATAATAAACGTGTGTTAGCGAATTGTGTGTGAAGTTATTTTATCCGCTGTTCTCCTTCCTGCTTTGCTTGGAGCGATACACCGCCTCCCTTGCCTTCCCCCTTTATAAATAATTGGTAATAGTAGTGAATATATCGGCGTAGCACGCCGACGCTATTACAACCGATTATTATTGGTAATGGAGCGTATGACGTTCTGGTTGAATCAGGCAGAACCTTCATTAGTAGGACCGAAAATAACGAATAAATTTGAGGCAAGACTACTTCCGAATTATAGGACAATTCAAGGAATTACGAGTAAAACAGAGAAAACTATAGACGAACTCCCCTTACAAATTGACTTTGACGGGCACACACAGAAATTTAGATTCAAAGCAATGAAAAACCTATCTAGACCGCCGATTATATTAGGATTAGACTTCTTGACGCAATGAAATATACTTATACTCTTCCGAGAAAGAAAATGGAGAGTGCACAATGGCATAAAGGAAATAACATATCACTTGATACCACCTATGACTGACAAGCTAGGAAGAACACCAATTGTAAAACACATAATAGACGTAGGTGATAGCCAGCTAATAAGACGGAGATTACGGCGAATATCGCCAGCAATACAGAAAATAGTACGAACCGAAATCCGGAAAATGTATGAAATGGGCATCATCCGACTATCCAAAAGTGCATGGCGTAGCGCCCCGGTAATTATACGGAAACCTGACAGCTCCTGAAGATTCTGCATTGACTTTCGCAACTTAAACAAGGTCATAAGAAAAGTCGCATATCCGCTACCTTATATGGATTCAATATTAGACAAATTGCGGCATGTCAAATACATCAGCAAGATTAACCTTAAGCAAGCATATTTCCAAGTGGCACTAGAAGAATAGAAACACTCTGTAACAGAAAAAGAACAACTCTCCATTATATACGTCATTAATAAGCTAAGACCTTACCTGCAACGATACGATTATACAATCATTACTGACTACTCAGCCCTAGTATACCTGTTCAACATAAAAGAACCGAAAGGTAAACTAAGAAGATGGATATGTGATCTAATGCAAGAGCGTGTGATAAGGCACACTGCATAAAGTACCAGATGCTCTGTCACAAATTGAAGAAGAAACTAATAAAATCTGAGCCTTCAGAACGGTACAAGACAATTGGTACTTGTAAAGGCGTAATGACGTGAAGGAAAAACCAGTCAATTACCCTGACTGGAAGATTGAAGATAACATGCTATATTATAAAAGACCAGGCCCAATTATGGATGCAGTAACAAATAGAGAGACAGAATGGAAACTAGTGATACTTGACAAATACCAAAAGGAAATCATAAAAAACGCACACTCCTACAGCAGATTATCTGGGAGTAGATAAAACGTATACAAGAATCGCTACTAAATACTACTAGCGAGAAATGTACACTGACACAAACAATTTCGTCACAGAGTGCCTGCTGTATCAAAAATTCAAAGCCAGCCAACAAGGTCCATAAAACCTAATGGGACGACGAAGTATAGACCGACCATGGGTCGTAGTAGCAGCAGATACCATGGAATTCCCACGGAGCAAAACTCAGTACAAATACCTACTAGTTTTCCAAGATCTCTTTATACGTTGGATAGAAATGAAATCGGTACGTTCCGCAGATGGAAAAACCGTAGCGAAAGCATTGAAAGAACTAATTATATTCAGACGGGAAACACCTGACTATCTACTGACTGACAACGGAAAGGAATACGTTAACAAACATTTAGACAGCATATTATAAGAATATGGTATTAAACATATCACGATGGTCCCATATCATTCACAAGCCAACCTAGTCGAAAGAAGTAATAGGACATTAAAAACCATGATAGCGACGTATGTAGGAAATGAACACCGAAATTGGGATAAATATCTTAATGAATTCTGACACGCCATAAATACAGCCATATAATCAGCCACAAAAGCGTCCCCAGCATTCCTAAATCACGGCAGACAAGAGTACACGGTGAAGTTACAGAGTGAACGGAAAGGCTGAAAAAATTGAAAGATCTTCATGAAATGGTTGAAAGAAATCTGGAAAAATCACACGACAGAATGGCAGACCATCATAATATAGGGAGAAAAGAGACCAAATACAAGATTGACGATGTAGTATTGAAAAAACGCATTACTTATCAAATGCAGTAAATAAATTTTCGATCAAACTAGATGAAAAATATGAAGGACCTTTTAAATTACTGGAAAAACTCTTGGACACAGTATTCACTATTGAGACACTGACAAAGAACAAGATCGGTAAGGTTCATGTCAAATAGCTGAAACCATTCAAAAGCACCGACAACAATGATTATGACCTTAGACTGTACCAAGAGAACAAGCAAGCAACCAAGATCAAACTAAATAAACAGTACAATTCACGTAACTGAGGGGTACAGATGTAAGGAAATCAATCTGAGCCATCTGAGCTGTATAATTCTGTAATAGGGTTGGTCTACAACGCCGATAGATCTATTGCTATTACCAATTTTTAAAAAGGGGAAAGGTAAGGGAGGCGGTGTGTCGCTCCTAACAAGGTAAAGAGAAAGAGTGTACACAATGATTATTCTCTTTATCTCAGTAAATCCATTTATTATAATACGCTACCTTGAGCGTTAACAGTCCGATCACTCTATCGCGCGCCTTATCTACCTATACTAACAATCTCTGATAGCTAAAGGAGATGGCCGGCACGTTAGCGCCTTACCATCTCACTACCGACTCGATATAATCTAAATTACCTTAAATACTTAAACTAGCTGTGCCGGCCCGTGAGAGCCTGGCACAGCGCACAAGCCGCGAGTAACCGTTAGATAAAATTTAAAAGAGAGAGAGAGAGAGAGAGAGAGAGAGATTAGAGAAAGACCTGATGTATGTAGATTTCCTTCCGATACAGCGCCTTCCTGGTGATGGTGATACGGTGTCCCGTAGGCAAATCTGTGGCTGGAAGGGCTCGCTGGAAGTAGTAGGCTGGACCCGGGCAGATTACTATTGCCGTCTTGGTTTCCTCGCCTTTTCTTTGTTGACTGCAGAGGGTCTGTATACCTCTCTCTGCTGTGGGCAACTTTTTACTGCCTCGCGAGTATGCTTCCAAGTGCGTGAGAGACTGCTTCTCACGCTCTCCCCACTCACTTGCCTAATCGGCGGCACGCGGCACCGCCAAGCGCGGCCAGTGTCAAGCGCCTACCTGCACTATAGCCGCATTCTTTTCTTTCTCTCTTTTCTCTCTCTTTTTCTCTCTCTCCTTTTCTCTCTTACAAGAGCGCATATTACTGCGCGCTACTGTTGACCAATACCGCTGCCTCTCTCTCTTTCCTCTTCTTTCTTGCTGCGGTAAAGCAATGCTGAAAATATAAAGGCTAGCATCAGGCACGTCAAACTATGCGCCAGATGTCCGCCATGAGTCCTTGCCGATGGCAGAGAGATAAGGGACGCACGGTGCAGGTCAAAACCAACCGGCACCGTTACAATTCGTGCATGTTATAACTCGTGTACTAACATGGTTACAGCGGTAGGATCTGTTACATGCATGTCGGCAACTGATGTTTACGTTTACTGTTCTATAAGCCTGGACAGGCAAGCCTCTCCAGGCTAAATGGGGGTGTAGCCGTTGACTAGGCTACATACCTCGTCACACCAGTTCAGATAAGTGTATGTACCGTGCTGTCCTGACCTTGACCAATGACTCTTGTACTAACCATACTTGTTTTCAGATCTGAACAAGTATTATGACACCCAAATTTCTCATAGCCAAGAAGAAGCCTGATGGTCAGGGTCCCATTATCTGCAGTTCCCAAGACCATCTGCGACGCCCGGGCCAAGTAGAGGCCATACCATCAGCCACTCCTGCCACACCATCGGTCACCTCTATCACGCCGCCAGCCACGTCTGCCAACACCGCTCAATCGTCCGCTAAATCCAGGGTGAGGCACCCGAGACATTCTGGGTGGCTCCAAGTGGAGACCAGAAATCTCACCATGGCAACGATACTGACCATGACACCGATAACGATACTGACCACGCCCAAGATGGATCTATTCGATAGACTGGAGGTTCAGAAACTGTACTACCGAACAGCCAGTGGGAAATGCCGCAAGTAAAACCTGAGGCGGCATCTCGAGCTGGACGATCTGGTGGGTGCAGGCGGTGAATCCTAGGAGGAGTCCGATTACGATCTGCCAGGATACCCCATCGACCGACCCAGGCATAAAGATGCCACCCCGGGACAGCCTGTCCCGAAGAATTAGGGCGGGATTCGGACAATTATCCGTGATCCCAACGGATCCAACGGTAGAACCGCCATTCCGGGCCTGCTTCAATTGCTGGCAGTTGGACCACAATTTCGGGAACTACCTGAAACCTAAGGAGGGACAGTTCTGCCGGAATTGAAGCCGCAGAGGAGTCAAGGTTTTCGACTACCTGAGGTGTGCCGAGGCTTATGAGCGGAAGCACACATACCCTTGCAAAGATATTCCGGTGAACCCGCCAACCTGTCCACCGAGAACTCGACCCGTGCTCAGCGGCCGGAGTGGATGGGCCGACGAGAGGCCACATGCATCTACTCGTCTGGGTCCGGATCGGACCATCAACCACCTTATCATTGATCTGACTACCGCACTGACCATGATCACCACCAAGACCGTCACGTGGTCACGCGGACAGAGGCACGGATCGCTACGCTGACCGACTCACTGACCATCGCAAGAACCGCCATCGACCAGCGACGAGGCCCTGGGCCCTAGATGATTCACTACCATCATACCAGGAGGTCACCCGCCACCACCGGGGCCATATATAATACTTGTACGCGACCGCTACAATCCCCTAGGCCTACTCATAAACGACAATTAGTCTGACAAATTGAATTGATATAATTGATTGATGAAATTTGAACTTCTGACGAAACTCGCCCGTGACGTCATGACAAATAAGCGAATTAGAATAAATTTGGTGTCCGTCCGCATCGAAAAATAAACAGGAGTAGGAGTAAATCTTGCTCATGAATCAATGCTGATCAAATTAGTGGGGTATGAGAGAGGGTAAACAGCCACGAAGTAGAACATAAAATGTTGCACTGTGACTTTTCTAATTTGCATGTTGACCAATGACGGAATATTCGAAGGGCGCTACCGACATCCGAATTAGTATATCGGCCAATAAAATGAATTCTTCTTAAAAAGAGGAGAAGTAAAGGATCTTTGACTGTGAACAGCTGTTTCTCGTCCATTTTGTCGCTGATCGTGAGCTCCGATACACGCAATTCTGACACTAGCTGAGACCATCGAAGGACTTTGTGGTTTAACCGAGTGAGTCTGCAGTTGGAATATGTAAGTAGACAAAGTGCCACTCAGTAGTAATAGTTATGGGGTGCTGTGCGTGATTCGTCGTGTCAATAATTCCGTCGTGACACGTGGATCCGTCGACGCCGGGAATAGAGTGCTCCGAGCGAGTCGCGCTGACCAACTGCCATTTCTCTAACTAGCTTGAGTGTATAAAGTGTGGGATTCAGATAGCTAAGTGAAGTACTAATCTCTGTCACGAATTGGGGATCGCGCGTATAGTTCGTCTCGTGTTTGACTCGCCGGGACGCGTGGATTCGTTGCCGCAATCGCGTCGATCCGCGTTGACCATCCGCCATTCTGACCGACTCTGTACCCTAGCCACCATATAAAGGAAAATGAAGTGTAACTGATCTCTGTTATTAACACTTGGTTGACTTTTCCCTCCCTGCATTCTAATTTTATTTTCAGCCGTGGATACTCTGTAGCGAGGATTATTTTTCATTACTAGTTCCGAAGGTTAGGTAGCCTACACGCTAGATCTAACGAACCTCCGACCAGAGACGAGGAGTTGTATCCTGAGCTGCCGGCACTTTCAGAACGCGAGAGGACGGAGAAGATCAACGATTGATTGACCAATCACGGCCTGAGAAAAAGATATCGGCGTGAGCTCACCAACTTGTCCGCTCTGCGCAGTCGCACATTGGGTAGATAAAACCTGCTCCGATTTCCGACCCTATCCCCAACAATCGCTGTAACCTAGGAACGGCGGTCTAGCACCCTTATTACTAGTCGGGGAAATGGTCCAATCAGGCCTTTTGGCAGAAGTATTTCGAGTGCGCGGCTGAGACTCTCCAAAATTCCTCGCCACAATTTCTACAACTGTATCAGAATCGTGATGAAGAATTTTTTGAGAATATGGACATTGACCAAAATGAAATACAATTAAAATATACAAATGAATCAGCTTTGATTTTACCTTGAGATAAATTTAAACATGAAAACATACGCATTTCTTGCAGCTGACTGTCGAATGAAAGGATTTAACGTTTTTCCATCATACCCATTTCTTCAAGAAGCAATGGCGGATCTTTTACCTGGGCAACTAGAGTATTCTGAAGTGGAAATAAAAGTGCCACTTTAAAGTATGTTGAATAAAACAGCAGAAGATTGTGTGATGCAGTTGCCAAAGACTGGAATTATGAAGAGTTACTTGATGTTGAATTATATACCATAATTGGATTTGATAGTTCTTCTGCTCATCTTAATCTGCACCAAATATATGATGATACTGCTAGTATAAATAGTGATCCCCAATAAAATTTTTTAGTGACGAGTTGTATAAGTCAAAAATTGTAAGATCAAAAGAACGCTCATGGATCAATCCTACTCCCCAGAGTACTCAATTTTGTCAGCCTTTAAGGTAAAATAAATAATAATATTTTTTATTTGATTCAGTAAATTCTTATCATTGAAACGTCAAATTTTATGATAAATCAAAAATAATTTTTAATTAAAAAAAATGTCCACGTTAGTGTATTAGCAAATAATTCTGTAAAACTGGAATCCATAGATTTATAGATACCTCCTATGAGAATTTCAAATTAATTCATTTTTGTATTCATCTCTTAGAAAATTTAACCTTAAATTATGTAGGAAAAAAATGTTTCTAACTAACACGGGTTTTTCAAAAAACACACTTTTCAAAAAGATTGTGTCACTTTTAATCAATCTATTTTGTAATATCAAAAATATCTTTTCAAAAAGAATAAAAGTTAGCTAACTGAATTATTAGCTTCCAATATGTATTCATAAAATTTTCATTATTTGTTGAATATTAGTTTCGCCATTCGAAGAAAAAGAAAATATCAATTTTGTTTGAATGGATACGCTATATTATGAATAAAAGAAGGTATTGAATGAAAAGAAATGAGAAAAGTGTGTCAATATATGAAGGTAAATAAGTAGCACTTAACCGGCATAAAAACTCCAGTCATAAGTGGGGAAAAGCCCTTCAAGTACTACTCTTACAATAAGTGCTGATGGATAGAGAGAGAGAGTTAAGACGTGGGACACAGTTTGAGGCTTGCTGAGCCTGTACACATATGTATGCAGTGAATGGCAATTAAAAATTCTCGCTTACCGTGTACATCAACTCTAGTATGTTTGGAGAGAAGGTACTGCCCCAAACACACACACACGGGCCTGCCACAGCCCCGACGTGTCGGGCACACCAAACTGTAGCAATGCCTAACTTGCCGATCTGACGGGCAGAGAGAGATTCTGCCAGCACCCTAGAGGTATTAGGACGTTCTCTGCTGACGTAATCAGCCTCTTTAGTATGATGCCACTGGTTCGCAAAGACACCTCGACTCCTGGACAACGCACGAAAATATACTCGATCGCACAATACAGTTGAAATAGGGGAAAGTGCATGCAATGCACTTACACGTAATATCCACGCGGCGCGTAACTTTGAAAGAGAAAGAAATTAAAACAACGTCGATTGCCCGGAAGAAACTGAACCGTGCGATGCTCGGATTCCGCTTAAATAGGAAAGCATGGAACTCCTACCTCTCTTTTGACTTGTCACCGTGGACCGATAATAATTAGTCGATCAAGAGATAGAAAAGAACTGTGTACGTGCTAAGTTAGCTAGATGACTTTTGTTTATGGCGCATCCCCTTCAAACCGCCTGTTGGTCATAAGAATTATGGATTTTTTCCAACGTTCTGAAAACAAATACATGATTGGATGTGCAGATGTACAGTAATAGGCATGCGTCAAACAGGAAAATATGTAAAAATATTGCGACGTGCTAGGTTTCGATCACTTTTGGTAAGGCCGGCACAGCGCATTAACGTAGCCTAATAATGTGCTGCTGAACATTTTTACCATATGCGCCTAGTCTCTCTTACTGTTTCTCTCTCTTTTTCTCTCTTTCTCTCTCTCTCTCTCTCTCTCTCTCTCTATCTCTCTCTCTTTCAATCATAGAGCGCAAACAGTGTGATCAAATTTCTTCTGAAGAAACTTTCGTTCCACACATAAAGAAAATGCAAATGAGTCTATTCAGAACTAAATTAAAATGAATATGGTATGCAAAATACCTTTTAGAATCAGAAAAATAGTGAAATGGAAAATAGTACTCAAAATTGAAGAACTTAGTACACATAAGGTATTCTTATTATGTCTTAAACACTTAGATTTTTTGTTTTTCGCTCTATTTATGCTCCATCAGTGCTAATCAGCGACGGAGGCTTGCAATGTGTTTAAAAACAAAACATATGAAACTTTTTTCAGTGGTACTTGTATTAATTAGCAGGGACTGGGAATCGAACCCAGGCCTACCGGGTGCGAGTCCGTCGCTCTATCGACCGAGCCATTGCAGGCCTCTTAGATTATTATGTTTTGACGAAAGGAAGTGCTTGAAATCTTAAGTTACTGGTTTTCAAGTTTCTGAATATATATAGAAAGGATTTTCTACATAGTAAAATTTCTGTTTTTATATGTTATTTAGTTTATTCTATTTTTCTGCAGATCTATGTAATTTCTAAGCAAAATAATTTCCAATGCAATCCCCAAAAGAATTAGAAACTTATAATTATATATGTTTAATATTTCAACTTTTCTTTACATTCTTCTATCTTATGAACCCAATCCAACTGCATCTTCTCCTTCATATACAAAAATTCATTTTTTCTTGTCCCTCCTTCCTACGGATATACTTTGAAAAAGAAGACAATGACACAATTGCGAATGGGTACGATCGTTTAAATCAAGAGATCAGTGCTCTGAAACGATACAGAATGAAAACTTCTGATGGAAAAACTGTAAGAGTGAAGTTTTATTTTTCAAACCTTATATGATAGGAAATGTGTCAATACCATTCTTGAAAACACTATAACAACTAGATGTCCGATTTGCGGTATATCATCACACAGATTTAATGATTCTAAAGAAGATTCTGAACCAATAGAGGGTTCACTATTACTTCGATTAGAACTATTATATTGTGAAATTAAGGCTTTTGAATACTTATGATATCTTGGTTAAAGATTGACAATAAAGCAATGGGACAGACAACAGCATTTATTACCTTCCTCCCTCTCTCTCTCTCTCCTTTATATATATACATATACATATATATATGTATATATAGTCAAAAGATACATATACTGTCTGTGGGGTTCAAGACTTATAGATCATTGTATTCTAATGTGACGAGAGCAAGCGTTGCGCTTGTTTAGAAAGTTAGGGGCGTGCGTGCCCCATGCAAGATTAGACAGGCGCGCGTCGCGAACCAATTAGCGCATTGGTCGCGCGCCGCCTAATAAGTAGGTCAAGTGGGGAGAGAAAGAACGAAGAGGAAGCTGTCGATCGCGGAAGCGAATGAACGATACAGACGGTAGTGAGTCGATCAGCAGTCAAGAAGGTTTCCAGATGATCAGCAATTAAGACGGTTTAGTCGGTCAGCGGTCAACGCACACGCCGCCAAGGAGCCGAAAGGAACTGAGAGGAAAAAAGGACGAGGGCCTTATTCCAGCATCTGCTTGGGACGCTACCCGGAGGAGTCGGCAGGAGTTGCTCAGCGACGGCCAGTAACACCATCCGCAGGGCGCAGCCAGGCCTCCCGTTCCTGCATCGAAGGTCGAGGCTCGTAATCTAATTTCTTTCTCTCTCTCTCTCTCTCTCTCTCTCTCTCTCTCTCTCTCTCTCTCTCTCTCTCTCTCTCTATCTCTCTTCAGCGGTATGGCACAGCATTTAATCGTAAGAGTCAGGTAGATAGCAAGGCGCGCACGCGCCGGCTACCTGCTCTAATTACGATCGACGTCATAAATTGTTCGGGCAGAGTACCGTCAAGGCGATACCTCGTTGGGCGGCTTTCTCTGTTAGATTTGTAAGCACGGTAAGTAAGTAATTTGTTCATTGTTCTGGTATTGTATTAGGTGTTAAGAACACCGTTGTGTTCGTTAGTGTAAAGAAGTGTTTGCAACACCGTTGTGTTAAGATTTGTATTAGGTTAAGATTTGTAAAGCTGGTTATAGGTATAATTTCGCGGTTTGTTTATGTACGGTTTTTGAAGTTAAGTGTAATTCAATTTGATTTTTGTTTTGATTAGATTTTGATTTGAATGCGATTTTTATTGTGTATATAATTTCTTAATTACTTAAATAATATAATTTAATTACTTAATTATATAATTATATAATTATATAATTATATAATTATATTACTTAATTACTTAAATTATATAATTTCTTAATTAGCGAGTGCGCCGCACTTGCCCACCTTTAAAATTAATAACGAACGAGCTTTCGTTACATGGCATCCCTTGTGCGCGCAGAAAGAAAAGAATTTGTATTTCCGTGTTTATTTTTTTCTATGAGTGTATTGTCTCGGATTACTGGTGACTTTTTCTCGGTGAAGGAGTCGGGTGGTCGCGAGTGCGTCATTTGGTGGTTTTGACACCGGACCCGAAGTTAATCATTGGAATTGGGCATAACTCGAGTTTTCTTTGTTAGGCTTATGCAAGGTGATCGCTGGTTGGTTCAAAGCCCGAAAGAGAATTCGAGATAAAAATTTCGGTGGTGTCGAACTGCATAACATGCTATAAAGGTACGCTGCCTTGATATTTTGAACTTTGGTTTCCCACGGAAAATGTTGCTAGCCTGTAGAGATAGGATCATAATGCGCAGAATATTACGCGACGCGCAAACGAAAAGCCTCAAAAGCGAAATTGAATCAACAGAACCGGCCGTACTGCTAGAGTTAATGAGCTATCAAGCGTCGCCGCTCCGCGCAGGCAAGCCCAGTCCTCGGGCAGAGGCACAGATGCGGCCGTAAATAAAAATGCGCTAACTTCGGCGGTTCAGCCACCGTCGGCAACTCGATTTTTCGTTTCGTCGGATAGCGCGAATGTACGCGCGCGCGAGCAGGAATAAAAGCCCGTTGGATACCGATATTTGTGAAACGCGGACAAAAAAATCGCTTAGAAAAAAGGTAGAGAAGCCAAGCAGAAAGAGCGGCCCTCCGCGAATAAAGTATATCAATGGTATACCTGCGGACGGAGTAAGCGCGCTCGATGCATGGTCTCTCTGCTTTTCGGGTAAAGACGGTATAAACGCGTTAAATTTTCTGTCGGGCTTAAGCGATTGTAAGCGCTATTACGGTATTCCCAACGAAGAGACGCTTATCGCGATAGACACTACGTTTCGCGATAAAGTGCGCTTGTGGTATGAGGTTAATCGTGGTATGTGGAAGACGCTCAAAGACTTTAAAAGAAGTTTTTCTAGCGAATTCTGCCGACGATTAAATAGAGAGCAACTCTACGGTGAGTTGCGTCAACGGAGACAGGGTGAGAATGAAAAGATAACGGATTACGTCGCGGCTTTCCAGACGATTTTGCGTTGTTTTGACCCACCGGTATCGGTAAAATGTCAGCTAGCGATGATCATAAAGGGTCTACATTCAAGATATAAGCGATATCTTGAAACTAAGACCTCTGATCTGAATAGTTTTAGAGAGGTAGGTTTGGCTCTCGAAGATTGTATGGCCGGTTGGAAAAGGTGGCAAATGCCGCCAACGGCCGATGCGACGTTAATTCCCGAATCGGCGTATGCATACACGAAGAGGTCTACCGGTAAACAAAAATCGGTCGAAACTATAGACAGTTTAAACGAAGCGATTGATGAGATCCTAACGGTTGAACCCTCTAAAAAGAAAGTGCAGCAGCAGAGCAAGAAGCAGGAAAGAAGGGCAAGAAGCAAAATAGTAAAATTGCCGTGGCTACAGCTGATAAGAACCAGCTTGCGAACGGAGCCACGCTTGCTCGTCAGAGCGCGCAGACGTCGTGGGCCCCGGCTGCAGGTGTAGCCTCAAGCTTGGTTCCGCGCAATCAAGGAGGTAGCAATTCAAATAGGACATTTACGGGGGCCCGTTTCAATTGCAACGCGTTAGGTCATAGAAAGACTTAATGTCCAGTAGCTCAGGTTAATCCGCGGGTAGTTTGCTACAAATGCCGACAACCAGGGCATCATGCTAACAACTGCCTGACGCGTATTTCGGAGCCGATGCTTTACTGTCAGGTTTGTGGGACAGTCGGGTACGCGTATAGACATTGCCCTACTTGCAACCATGTGAAGCAGGGAAACCTTAGAGCGGTAGCCGTCGACCGCTCGACGACTCCTGCCTAAGATGGATCGAGCGGGTCATTGAGGTAGAGAAGGTGCTTCGCGCAACGAGCGAAGGCACCGTGGTAGGAAGGAATAGAGTTGAGGCAAAAAGGGAAGGCGAGAACAAGGCAGAAATTGCCAGTTCTGCGCCTCCTCTCTTGAATTTGGTAAAAGACGAAGGCGAGAACAAGACAAGAACTGCCAGTGAGTTAAGCGTGCAGTATTTGTAGAATATGAGGATCCGGAAAAAGGTAGTAGAGAAATTGTAGAGTTTAAAAACGTGTTTAAAGACAAGTTTAGTAGTTCGACATTGAAAGAGTTTCGGGCGCAGAGTGACGAGGGCATGAGTTTCCCTAGTAGGATCAGCAATGAATCCGAAGAGGTAAATAAACGTGACTCGTTACAGCAAGACGCGGAAAGTCTTCAAAAAGATCGACACACTAATACGCAGAAAATTTTACCCGATAAGAATGCACCGAACAGGTTTAACAAATTTTGCGCGATATTTAGCTCGCCCGAGAAGTGCCCAGCGAGGCACAGTGAGTTGCCATCGTTACGCACGAACACGAGTGAGGCAGGTTCAAGTATTTCGCCCACGGTTGAGCAGGCTTCGGAAAAGGCCGTTGCTTTAGGAAATCAGCGCAAACCTGCGGTAGAATTTGTTTGTGAGAAAACAAGCTCAGGCGCTGCGCTCATGTCGGAGCGGGCTGCGACAAGGGTTACGGTCACGCACGATAGAGATGAGCTTGTTGATAATAGGGTTCGGGTTTTATTGTGTGGACGTTCGGTCGTTGATGCCGACGTACCTTCCGTTTTGGTGAGGGGAGGATCTGAGTGGAACTCAGAAATCCCGAAAAAACGGCGGATGAATCGGACACAGCGTTAGTCACAGTCGTAAAGAACAGGTTCTTTATCAAGGTCGACATAGGCGGGCAAGTCTATACAGCGCTAGTGGAATCTCGACTTACGGTTTAGGGACCGATTAAAGCCGTCTACGATATTCGTACAGTGCATCTTGGGTGAGAAGCCGCGAACGTGGGGCGATTTAAAGCTGAGTTTTGAAATTGGTGGTAGGACGGATTGGTTAATTGCGACAGTAGTATCTACGCTTAAGCACGACTTTATTTTAAGAGCCGACTTTGGATAGCGTGGGATATAAATATTAGCTACGGTAATCGCGCTTGGCGAGCAGGTGACCAAGGCGATTGGTATCCGTTAGCAGAGCAGAGTAGTAACGAGGTAGTCGTTTTTGTAGAATGCGCAGGTTTAAGTAAGTACAAGGAGGCTCAGCGATAGACAATCCCTGGCATTAGTTCGCTGAATTGTCCCTGAGCCTGGTGAATCTCCGGCGGTTACCAGAGTTATTGAGCACGTCATGGATGTAGGTGATGCGTGCCCGATAAAGACTCTGATACGTCGAATATCACCTCCTATATTAGCGTTCACGCAAGAAGAAACTATGTGGCTATGGAAGACGAAAATAATTAGGCCATCGAATAGTCAATAGAGTAGCGCGCCGGTAATCGTACGTAAATAGGACGGTGGTTATGGATTTTGTCTCGATTTCAGACCGATAAATAAAGTCACGAAAGTAGATGCGTATCCGATACCTAGCATTGATCCTATCTTGGACAGGTTGTATGGAGCAGTCTACCTGTCGAAAATAGATCTGCGTGCGGCGTTTTGGCGAATTTCGCTATCGTAAAATAGCAAACAATATACGGCGTCCGTAGTCTCTGGTCTTGGTTTATGGAAGTTCAAGCGATTGCTGTTTGGTGTGATAAATGCGCCAGCTACTTTCACGTGTCTGATGGATGCACTTTTTGGTCCAGATGACGAGCCGCATGTTTTTTTGATATCTCGACGATTTGCTGGTAGTTAGCGCGGATTTCGATAGCTAAATGATTTGGTTAGAGAAGGTTCTGAAGCGTTTAGTAAGTGTCGGTCTAGAAATCAACTTAGAAAAGTCCGATTTCTTCTGTACCGAGGTAACTTATTTAGGGTTTAGATTAGATAGTGGAGGTTTGCGTCCGGATGTTGACAAGGTAAAGCCAATAGTAAATTATCCTGCACCGAATAACGTAGCTCAATTGCACCGTTTCCTAGGTATGATAGGATGGTACGCGCGTTTTATCGTACACGAGAGTGAGATAAAGGTCCCGTTGACCAAGCTTATTCGGAAGGACCAGCCATGGGAATGGAAAGAAGAACAGCAAGTTGCATTTGAGAGGTTGAAGCGCGCATTAACAGCGGCGCCGGTACTCGCGCGCCCTGATTTTACGCGCCCCTTTTATTTGCACTGCGATGGCTCTTCCTTCGCAGTTGGCGCGTGTTTGGTCCAGGTATTCGACGACGGCGAGCATCCCATATGCTACGCCAGTCGGATGCTAAATGCGCACAAGTGAAATTACACGGTGAGTGAAATTGAGTTTTTTGCAGGACTTTTTAAAAAATTTTAGGCCTTATATAGAAGGCTCACACTTTATCATCGTTACAAATCATAGTGCGCTCACTAAGATCCTAAATAAACGCGAGCTAACAGGTCGATTGGAAAGACGGGTACTAGAATTTCAGCAGTTAGATTGCGAAATAGTACATAGAAAGGGAGCGCTGCACCATGTGTCGGACACACTTTCACGAGAATTTGAGGACGAGCTTGAGGGTTGCGCATTTGATAAGATACGGGACGATTGGTATCTACAACGTGTGAAAGACGTTCTCCAAACACCAAAGAAATTCGAAAATTGGAGAGTAGAGAGTAACATATCGGTTCATGCGCGATCACTTGCTCGATCCGGTAACTAATCGCGAGGAATGCTGACGCATGGTAGTGCCGCTGGAGTAGCGGAAAGGATATTAAGAGACGCTCATTGCGAACCGTTCTCCGGAGATTTCGACCGTGAAAAGACTTACGATCGAATTGCTCGCGAGTATTACTCGCCAGGAGTGTGGTATGATGTGAGGACGTTCGTAGATGAGTGCTTTCAATGTCAGAAGTACAAGGTAGTCTAGCAGGCGCCTCAAGGCCTAATGAGTAAACGCATAGTAGAAAGACCATGGGCCGTGGTAGCGACTGACGTGGTAGAGCTGCCCCGTAGCAAAAATAGGTTTAAATACCTGCTGGTTTTTCAAGATTTATTTACTAAGTGGGTTGAGTTAAAACCGCTACGTTCAGCAGACAGTCCTGCTCTTGTTGCCGCGCTTAAGGAGTTAATCCTGTTTAGGTGGGAAACTCCGGAATAAATCGTTAGTGATAATGCGAAGGCGTATAGGAGCGTTTCAAGTGTTTCAGGACAGATTGCGAGAATACGGTATCGAACACGTATATCAGCAAAGTGACCTGGTTGAGCGTGTGAATCGAACGCTAAAAACGATGATAGCGATGTTTGTAGATGCCGACCACAAAAGCTGGGATAGGTATTTGCATGAATTTCGTCATGCTATCAATACGGCAACTCAGGCGTTTACAAAGGTATCGCCAGCGTTTCTAAACTTTGGTAGGGATCCGCGTTCGGTAAAAAGTTTAAGGCACGAAATTGAGGTAAAAGCCCTTATTGTTAAGATAGATACGAAAGCGTGGGAAGACAGGCTATTACCTTTAAATGCGTTACGAGACTTGGTAGCTAGGCATATTGATGAAACCTAAGAAAGGCAAAAGAAACACTACGATAAGGGTAGACGTCAGGTACTTTTCCAGGTAGGAGATTTGGTTTGCATACGCTTTCGAGCGCAGCTGATGGTAAAAACGCGAAACTCAATCCGAAATTCAACGGACCGTTTGAAATTATTTCAGTTATTTCGCCCAAGATCTACGAGTTACCAACAAACAGTAAACATTGTATTACTCGAGTGCATGTCTCTGAAATTAAGCGTTATGTGCCTCCGAGAAAGGTAAATAAATAGGTTCATGGGACGATTCAGATATGATAATTTTTGATTGTTTGTTTGTTTCTTTTTTTTAACGAGTGCAACGACGAAAAGTGGTAATGGCTGAGTCCGGACACTCGGGCCGCATCTCTCACATCGCCGAAGACCAAGTACCTTCTGGCGTCACGATCGTATGAATATATCCGCCGGAAGCTGCTGAGGTTACGGAGATTAACCAGGCGTCGAGGTCTGCCACCCCGCTCTCGGGCGGCCTCTTACAACGCCGAGGTTGCCTCCTGCACCTCGTAGTTGGCCAGGACGTCAGTTGGTGGAGGCTAGGACGGAAAGGCGAAGAAAATTCCTTTGCCGCCGACTTTACCCTCACCTCCGACGCCGTTCGTAGGCGATCGAACGCGTACCTAGGACGAAGCGGTACGTCGGAGCGCAGCGTTTAGGCTTACGACACTTTGCATTCGCGAAGCATCGAAAAAGGGTTATCACGGCAAAAGGGAGAATTGTCTTTCCGCAGGCGTAGTCGAGCAGTCAAGGCGAGAGATCGCTGGGCTCTCGAGCTGCCGCCGTTGGCTACCTCGCCGGTAGAGCGGCGAACAGGAGCCAAAGTACAAGGGCTTTAATTGGTTGAGGGAACAGGAGTCCCTTGTTACGACATGCCACCAATGGTATTTTGGAGGTGGTGCTGAGCTCGAGCGATTTCGAGGAAAAGACGATACCGGCTCACGAGCTGCCTCGAGTAGCTTCGCAGCCGCACGTCCGCGCTCCTCTTCCATACAAGCCACTCGCACATCAGAGGTCGGACCTCACGTACCAGATTGTTCCTAGGGGTGGGCCCGCGCAATTCTCTCCAGCCGGTTATTTGAAGGACTATCGGAAAAAGGAGGTTGAGGTCCGGTAAAATGCGGGAAGGAGGAAGCGCACCATGCGTTTCAACTTCTCTGCATACAATTTCGAGAGGCCGACCTCCAGTCAGACGTTGATTGCATCCCGGGTGGTGGAGGGAGCTGTTGTTGAGGCAACAAGCACTCTTTAGCCACTGGTTGCTTCGGCGGCTGATGGAGGAAAAGTCTTGGGAATTGGTACAGGTACCGCTGCCGAGAAGACGAAAGTGAAGCCGGTAGCGACGGTGCAACCAGCCCTTAAGCCGGTACGATTCCTTACGTCTTCCCAGGCGGCAAGCTCAACCCCTCTCTCCGCGCCTCCTTGTTGGGTAGATGAAACAGGGTTTCGCCTGGTCCGAGGTAGTTTTCTGCAGTGCCTGGCCCCGGTTCCGTGGGACCCAGAGTTGGACGTGCCCTCGTTCCGCTGCTACAATTGCAGAACGGGTCACATCCCAGGACGGCCTGCAAGGACCCGCCTATTTCGCGTCCGGTATGCCGGAATTGCGGGCGACTCGGCGTCCTCGTCTACGATTGTCTGCGCTGCCGCGATGCCTTTAGGGCAGATCAGACGCGCAGGATGCTCGTGGAGGAGGGAAGGGCTCGGAAACGCTTCAGTGATCACGTAGGACTCCAGTCTTCGCGGTCGGAAACCGTGGAGCCGGAGTCAAGGGTCCCTGAGATGAGGCCAAAGTTGGCTAGTCCTGAGTCTTCCGTCGGGGAGCCAAAAGCGAAGAAACCCCGACATAGGTGCTGTAAGAGGCATAGGGAGAGGCTCGCGCGTAATACCCTTGCCGTGGACGGAAACCATGCTGAAGGCAGTACGATCAGAACCGCGCGAGTAGAGGTCGCGTCGCGGACGGAACAGGCGCCGGTATCCGCGAGTCTGCTGGTGGATTATGACCCCAGGGTAACTGAGCCCGAGGCGGATGAGGTTACCAGTTACAGGCTCTCTGGATCAAGCTCACCTCCACTTTCGGTGGAAGAGCTCCGAGCGCTCAGGCTCCGGTATTTGGAGTCGCTTGAGCGACAACAATAGTGGTACGTTCCATTTGTCCAGCTTAAGTTTTGGCTAAGTCGTGATCTTCGGGGCATTGTGGATTAGTCTAAATTAATACCTAAAAATAAAGTAGTTTAGTTAGTTTATTTATTTACAACTTATATGTTACATTTGGTTTACATTTCTTAAATTTCTATTTGTGTCTCGTATCCAGTTTGTGTAGTTGATTATGTATGTGTTTTGTGTGTGTGTGTGAGTGCGCGCGTACGTGTGTGTGTATGTGTTGTGTAAATATGTGCCTTTGTAGGTGTGTCTGCAACTCTTGTGTCCCTGTCTTCTGCGCCTGCCTGTTCCTCTTTTCTTCTCATTTTTCTTCTGATTAATCTTCTCTTCCTCTTTCTCTCTCCAAGATCTGCCTTTTCCGCTCTTCTGTTTTCTTTTCAGCTTTTCCTTTATTACTTTCTTTTGCCTTTTCACCTTTGCCTTTCCTTTGCTTTTGCTCTCCTTCTTGCTAATCATATCATCTATCTTTCTTCTTGTTAAGGCTTTGACACCTTTTTCTTGTTTCCTATTGCTCCCTCTGCCTTTCCTTTCCTCAACCTCATTTATTTTTCCTTAATATCTTATGATTTGCCTTCTAGTTTACCTTTTTCTTGCTCTTCTTCGATTCTTCTTCTTTTCCATTTTGCTCCATCCTCCAATACCTGTTTCCTCTCGCTTGTGTAGTTGCTTTTACTTGTGTCTTGTGTGTGTGTGTGTGCGTGTGTATGTTTATGTTTGCGCGTATGTTTGTGTTTTGTGTGTATGTGTGTGTAGATGTGTCCGCGAGTCTTGCTTCTCTGTCTTCTGTTTCCGTCTCTCCTTAGGGTCTTGTAGCTTCGTCGTCTTGCTTTTCCTGTTCTTTCTTCTCTTCATTTCTTCTTCTTTTCCATTTTATCTCCATCATCCACGCTATCTTTTCTTTGCTTCCTATTATTATTTTTTCCCATTCTTCCCCTTCCTTTCTGCTTTTTTCACATTTTTCTACCACGTGCTTCCAGTTTTCTTCCTCTTTCATACACATTCTGCATCTCTTATTTTCTTCTTTTTCCCAATACCTGCTTCCTCTCGTTTCATTACCTGACCTAAACCTTTCCCTTACCTAAAAATAAAGTATTACAGTATATTTTAATTATAGAAAATAAAAAAATATATATCTGAACGTGAAATTTTCCGTTTTTTTTAATTTGAATTAAAAATTTAATTATACGAGGGTGTTCCGATAAGTACTTAGCCTACAAAAGAAAAACGAAAATTTTGGAAAAGTGACGTTTTATTTTTCAACATAGTCTCCTTTTAGTTCGATACACTTGGTCCAGCGATGCTCCAACTTCTTTAACCCGTCTGAAAAATACGTTTCCTCGAGGTCTGAAAAGTAGGCTTCCGTGGCAGCGATTACCTCTTCATTCAACTCAAATTTCTGCCCGGCGAGTGACTTTTTCAAGTTTGGAAACAAAAAGAAGTCGCACGGGGCTAAATCTGGAGAATACGGTGGATGGGGCAGCAGTTCGTAGCCTAATTCGACCAATTTACCATGGCGACGGCGGAGATGTGAGCCGTTGCGTTGTCATGGTGGGAGAGCACTTTTTTCTTCGCCAAATGGGGCCGTTTTTTCTGCAATTTGACGTCGAATCGGCCCAATAATTCGGCATAGTACAGCCCTGTGATCGTTTTACCCCTCTCCAGGTAGTCGATGTAGATCACACCTTGTGAATCCCAGAAAACGGTGGCCATCACCTTTCCGGCCGATGGGGCAGTCTTCGCCTTCTTCGGAGCACTTTCGCCGGGTAAAGTCCACTGTTTCGACTGTTCCTTGGTCTCTGATGTATACCAGTGGATCCATGTTTCGTCGACTGTCACGAAATGACGCAGAAACTCCTTCGGATTGCGCTTAAACAGCGTCAGACATTGCTCTGAAGTTGTCTCACGGTTGCGCTTCTTGTCCGGAGTGAGCAAACGCGGCACCCATCGCGCCGACAGCTTTCTCATGCCCAAAATTTCATGCAGAACATGACCCACGCGGTCTTTTGAGATGCCTACGATCTTAGCTATCTCGCGCACCTTCAATCGTCGATCTGCCAATACGAGATCGTGAATTTTTGTCACGTTATCCTCCGTGGTAGCCGTTTTCGGAGCACCTGGACGTGGCTCTTCAAAAATCGACGTGCGACCACGTTGAAATTTGTTAAACCAATTTTTGACGGTTGCCATCGAAGAAGAAGAGTCACCGTACACAGCATCCAAGCGCTTTTTGATTTCGCTGCGCGATTTCCCTTCCAAAAACAAGAATCGAATCACCGACCGATACTGCTCTTTTTCCATTTTTCAAAAATCAACGGACACACTTGTTTTCACACGCTCTCAAAAATAAACTACAACTCCAATCCGGCTGAAATCTTGACAGTAACCATCGAGAAGGTTATACTACGTGATAGAATATTTCTTTTGCGAGAGTGGCGCCATCGGGCGGTGAGGCTAAGTACTTATCGGATCACCCTCGTACATAAATTAAAAATTTGACCTTTAAATGCCCTCGATCCTGATGCGATGACGACAAACGGAAATCTGATTCGGATTCAGCGTATCAAAATACGTGGGAATATCTGAGTCGTGTTTTTATTATATTAAAGTCGTATTTTGTAGTCCTATGTTATCTATAAAAAAAACCTTTTTTAACATTTGACTATATCTATCAGGTAATTCAAGAATTAGTGTTTTAAATATCCATTGATGGTAACAAAATATTTGTTAATGTAATCAGCTGTAGTCAGACCTGAAGTTAGTTCCTGCACAGGTTTTCATGCATCCTGAGAACGAAATCCATAAAACAGTGTTATGCAAAAATCGACATTCGATTGTTGGGAATATGACGAGTGAAGTAGAACAATTATCGATTTCGCGGGAGCCAGACGTCGTAAGAGTCACGCCGGAGTTCGATGCTGATCGGTGCTAAGACGAACACTATGACTTTGAATACGACCGAAAATCGACCGTTGCTTGTAATAACGATCGGTGGTAAACCGCACAGTGTTCTATTTGCCAAGTAAGCACAGGTAACAATATTGGCTCACTGTATCACACGAAAGTTTATGTCTAGAATACAGAGACGCTAATAAGAGTGCTAGGGTTCACACGAAGCCCGGTGAGTATTATTGGGCTGTTGCAGCTTTCAATAAAGATCAACACAGTGGTGCGCGCGATTCAGATATACGCCTGTGACCAAGCTCTGCAGTAGGACATGTTGCTTGAGCAGGACTTCATCCAAACATTCGTGATCAGTATGGATGCTGCAAACTGCAAATGACGAGTCGGAGGACAGATTGATTAGCGTGCATTTATGCAAAAGAAGCGCGATCGACTTGCCTTCCCCGCTAAGCCGGACTACCAAATTGCAAAATTAGTAGCGGAGGTTTTAGAACTGTTAATCCTACAGGACTTAGGGTGGAAACGGATCGCATGGTATTAAAGACGAATCTTATTGAATACATAATTGACGTTCAGGGTGCAAGACCGATGAAAACCCTAATGCGCTGCTACTCACCACAGATAACGGAGTTTATCCGAAAGAAAATCGCGGAATTGCATGCGAAAGGACTGATTCGATCGTCGTAGAATGAGTGGTGCAGTGTACCGGTTGCATTTATGAAGCACCGGTACCAACCGACTATGCATTTACTTGCAGCCTATGCAACCGGACAACACATTTCGATGCATATTCGACACGAGGTATAGATCTGATGCTCGACAGATTTCGTGACGCAAGTTACATCGCGAAGATCGATCTAAAGAGCACACATCTCCAAGTACCCCTGGCAGAAGAGAGTAAAAACTATACGGTTTTCGGTATTTCGAGGTGTGTCTTGTGGAAATGCAATCGGATAATCTTCGGCTTAGTGAATGTACCCGTATTATTTATACGCTTGATAGATGCGCTTGATGTGTTATCAGTCCTGAATACAAGCCGTACTTGTTGTAATATCTGGATTATGTAATCATGGTAACTGAAACGTTCGAGAATACGTTATTTGGTTAGAAAAGGCTCTCCGATGGATGGTTGATAATGGTTCAGCCGCGCCCCTACACTGACCGCGTGAAACCAGTACTTGAGTTTCTAGTACCTCAGAAAGTCAAACAGCTGCGTCGTTTCTTGAGCATGTAAGAGTGGTACGCTTGATTCATTGAGCATGAATTCGAATTAAAAGTACTAGTTACAAAGCTCGTGACCTAGCAGTAAAACCATAAGAAACAACAAGTATCCAAATTTTGAAAGCTGCGCTGAAAAAAGCTCCAGTCTAGCTCGATAGGAATTTAGTATATGCTTTTACGTACATTGTAACGCATCATCTTATGCGCTTAGCACATATTTGATACAGAAGAACGATGAGGGCAATGTGATCACCGGTGTGTTATGCAAGACATACAGTGCCCGGCACGTACTTTTGCCTACCGAGGCGAAATTTGCGAAACTTTAAAGTTTTATATCTCAGCGAAAAAGCGTCGTAGAATAAATAATTGACGCCATTTTAAAGGTAATAGCAAAAGCTTCAAGTAACGTGAAGATAAAAAATAAAAAATAAAAAATTTGTTCCAGATCTTAGTTTTCACTTTATTTTTGTATTCTTTACCAAAAAAGAAACAACTTTTGTCTTTAAAGATTTTTTATTTAATGCATAATAATCGAGATATGAGGGTTTTCAGAAATCATATTTTTCTGATGGCTTAAAAAAACTGGAAGGCCGTTTAATAAAATGTATCGACCTTTAAGGAGATTATGTTGAAAAATAAAAAAAATTACACACGCAAAACTTTTTTTTCCTTCTTTTTGTAAAAATTTATTGAGCCCCCTCGTACTTGTAGATACTACAGGATTCCATAACTGGAAGATTAAAGATGAAATGCTATACCACTAAGGCCGCAACAAACTCCTTGACCCTATATTAGGCCCCGAAAAATACTAGTGCTTAGTGGTCATTTTGGAGAATTCCGAGCGCGTAATGCAATATGCACACTGAGAACTTTTTTGAGCAGATATTACGGTTAAGGAAAGTCGTATGATCGAGTAGCTTGGAAGTACTTTTGACATGGGATGTGATACGACGTGTAGAAATCCATACAGTTGTGTCCAAAATGCTAGCAAAACAAGCTTGAGCAGCAAGTGCCGTAAGATTTGATGAGTAAACGCTTGGTTGAGTGATCGTAGGCAGTTATTGCAAAGGATAATATTGAACTATTGCGCAGAAAAAAGCAATTCAAAACGTTGTTGTATTTCAAAACCTTTTCACGAAGTGAGTGGAGTTAAGGGGGAACCTGCTTTACAGAGTCCAAAAAATCGATTTTTTGGATATAGTTGCAATCAATACTAAAACCAATCAACAACATTCTCCCAAAATTAAAAATCGAAACTAATAACAGTTTTTGAGATACAGCCCATAATGGTCCGATGCATCAGGTATATCTATGACTATGTTGTGAGATGGTCGAGCGCGCACTCAATTTTGAACAAATATCATGTCGAATACTTATCCAAAAGTGCTGTGTGGATCATCATATCATTTATCGAGGCCCAGAAAAAGAAGTCGATATTTCAACCCATCTTTGCAAAAAGTTCGAGATGAAACTCCAGAGTTATGTGCCTTTGCGAAGAGTTGCACACGTCAGATTATATGAAGCTTAGTAATAATTCTATGCATTTTATAGACTTATTAAATTTATGAGTATTTTAGAGCCATCACAGGAATGTTGTCTGTGGATATTGTCATCAATCAGTCCAGTTTTCAGAAAAAGATAGCCGTGGTTTTAGTTTTAATATAGCAGTGAAGTGTTCGCGCAGAACCCAGGAAATCAACTCCTCTCCATGTGTTAATACTGGTTATGATGTGACAAGAGCGAGAGTTGAGAAAAACAGAAGGGCGTGCGTGCCCCACGCAAGTTTAGGCAGGCGCGCGAAGCGTAACCAATTAACGCCTTAGTCGCGCGCCGCCTATTAAGTAGGTCAATACAAGTTCATTACAAGTCATTACAAGTTCGAGTTAATATAATTATGATATCTAATTTAGAGGTTTTCTGAAACGCGATTTTAATTTATTTCTTAACCTTTCCCTCTCTCCTCCCCGATTCCTTTGAGCGAGAGCGCTTCACTTGCCCACCGAAAAATTGGTAACAATGCAAATTCGTTGCAATGAAGTAAATAGATGACTGATTTTTGTTATGAGACTACTGGGGCTCGGTCGAGAAGCCCGAAATTTATTTGGAGACCGTATGGGTATGGACCAGAGTTTAAATACAAGCGGATACGATAAAATCGTTCAGCATTTATATTCTGTAAGTAATAAAGTTTTTGATAGTGTATATAAAAAAGCAGTAGAAAAAGAAAAAGTTCTTAATGTTAAAAATGGAAGAGAAGCAGATGAATTTAAACTGTTTGGTGATGGATCTTGGAAAAAAAAGTATTTTCTTCACTTTATAAAGAAACTACGATCACTACCTATTGCATAAGAAAAATAATTGATCTAGATGTAAGAAATTCATATTACCAAGGTTGCATATTTTAGAAACAAAAAGAAGATACTGACGCCTATAAGAAATGGTATGAGTAGCATAAAGTATTCAGCATATCACAGTGGATCTGCAGGTAAAATTGAAGTTGATTCCATTCTTGTAATATTTAAGAGTTCTGTTCTAAAGTATGGTGTAAGGTTTTGGAATTACATTGGAGATGGCGACTTAAAAGTATTCAAATCACTTTTAATTATATTACCATATGGACATCAGTATTTTATAGAAAATAGTGAATGTATAATGCACGTA
This sequence comes from Phymastichus coffea, assembly GCF_024137745.1. NCBI lineage: Eukaryota > Metazoa > Arthropoda > Insecta > Hymenoptera > Eulophidae > Phymastichus > Phymastichus coffea. The sequence goes on from NW_026706827.1 coordinate 2,837,516, forward strand.
GAAAAAATAATGTGGTTCACGTCTGTGAAATATGGCAAAACAAGAAAAGCTTAGCGGAAAAGGAAAGTTGATGGATATGCTTATAAAAAAGTTAACTGCTTATTATGGATTGGTAATTCGGCCGTATGTGGATTCTATAGAAGACATGAAGAAAGCTATGAAAGCTATACTAAATCATTTAACTTTCACTGACAAGAAACCAAAACACAACTATCCGACAGACATTTGTGCAAATGGCAGCAAGCTAAAGCGATAGCTTTATATTTTGATAAAAATGACTAAATCATTCAAGCATCCTCCGCCACTTGACAAGGAAGTTTAAAAGCATATTTATCCTATATTCGAAGATTGTGCAAATGATGATCTGTCGACAAGATGTTTAGGCGGACACATTCAGAATAACAACAATAGTTTTAATTCTACTGTTTGGTGTCTGAATATTTGAACGCTAAAATCGTTGAAATAGCTGTTCACATTACTACTTGTATTTTCAATGACGGTTACAGTGGTGTTTTAGAAATTATGGATTTAATGCATATTAAAATTGGCGTTCATATTTAAATTTAGGCCAAAGAGCGCGATTTCGAGCACACGAAAAAGCAGTAGCGAAGAAGTGAAAACTAAACCAAAGAAGCCACAACTGCTCGAAAAATAGAGACAACAGCTAAAATTAAAAATTTCAAGCAATTTGAAGGAGAACTGCGTACGTAGAACTGCAATTACAGATTAATTTTTATCGATGTAAGTAACCAAATGCAAATATATTTCATGCGTTTAAGTTTAAATGTGTTTTTCTCAAAACTAAGTATATTTTTTGAATTTTCGTACACGATTGCAAATATACTATTTATTCTACCGAATTGGTTGAGGTCTCATTTTGAAAATAATTCGATTCCCCACAATTTAAACAACACGATTTTGCAAAAAAATTTATCTAAAATACTTTGTATGTTGAAAATCACAATTTTTTTTAACGTGAAATACATTTTAATTAACATTTTCGTTAAAGCGGTCAAACAACGTATTAATCTATTTTTTTTAACAATGGTAATCGCTTAATTTTGTTTTAGAATCTATGTTATTTATTAGTTAGAAAATAAAAAAGTATTATTTCCAATGTAATTTCTCATAAGTAAAATTTTCATGTTGCTGTTTATGTAAAAATAAGATAGATCCAACGATCATAATTTCATATGGAACTTTGACAAAATGATGCTTCTAAATTTATGAAGCGAGTATCGTATTAAAAATAATATTTAGGTAAATGGTTCAAGCGTATTAACAAAAACGTTAATAAAAATTGGTGGTGCTCCTCTTGAAAATATCAGATAAGATCTTACGTAACAACTTGCACAAGAACTTGGGTACGAACTTGAGTAGAAACTTACATAAGTTCTTATGTAGAATCCAATAAGCGCATATCAATTTAATTTCTAGGGTAAGAACTTGAGCAAGTTTTTGTGGAAGAACTTATTTGATAAGATGAAATAATAATTTATCGGATAAGTTATTAATTAAGAACTTATGCAAGTTTTTGCGCAAGAACTTACTAGATATAATAAAACAATAATTTATTATTTATGTTCTTACCTATGAACTTGTATACTTGTTAAGGAAGAAAAAATGCATTTCAAAAACATTTTCATTTTGTGTTGTGGGAATTAGTCTTTGTAATTTTCATTCATTCAGTTTTTCACATATACCAAGAAGTTAACCATGAAATAATGTGTTATATCGTTATCTTTTGTCAAATTTTGGAAATATAAGTAGTATATACAATTTAATTGATAGGATTAATGACTTTGCCTATATTTTCATTTATTATGTACAATATTGTTTATTGATTTTAGATAGATCACAAAAATAATTATTGCTGCACATTTTCAAATACTACGAAAAATATACCTATCTAAAACAACAGTTCTAGCTCTGATTCTACTCTGAAATTGACTCTGATTGTATTCTTGTTCAAATCTGGATCTGCTATGATTTTGTTTAAACTGGCAATTCTGATTTAGGATACAATCAGAGCAAAATAAGAGCAATAAGAATTGATTGAGAGCCAGAATGAATTCTGAACAAAATATGGTCAAATAACAATTAAAATAATTCATAATAAGCTTGTAAATAATGTTTGTTGCTAGCATTCTTTCCTAAAAATATAAAGTAAGTTCGTACGTAAAAACAAACATTGTACCTTTTCATTTCCCTAAACAAGCGACATTAAGAAAATCCAGACAAGAAAGAAACTTTAGATGGACATTACCTGTAAAATTTGTCTGTATGATAAAGATGCTCAAATACAAATTTGGCGTTGTAGGAGAGAGCGTTTTGAGCCAAAACACATTCAACCGACCAGGATTTTTTCCGGTGGATCTGTCATGGTATGGAGAGGAATTTCTTTAACTGATCGCACTGATCTTATTGTGATTCTACCTCCCGAATTAACAGCTAGACGCTACATCAATGAAATTTTTAAGACTCACGTGCTTCCAATGAGTCTCGCATAGGTCCAAATTTCATTTTTATACAAAATAATAATAATAATGATAAGATAATAATAATGCACCGCCCCATTCCACAAGTATTACTCAGGCTTACGTACATATATCCGAGAACACCAATGAGATACTGCGACATTCATCGAATAGTTCAAATCTTAATCTAGTTGAACATGTATGGGACATAATGGGTATACGATCACGCAGTAGGCAGAGACAGCCAAAAATCTTGAGAAACAGGGTCTAACTCAAAATGAGATACAGCACGAGAAACCTCAAGATATAATAAGAGCTTGCATCAATATTTCTGCAGATTAGCTGAGATAATTAGACGCCGGTGAAACAACACCATACATTAAAGGCTTTCTGTACAATTACACAGGCACATAAAATAAAGTGGGCAGGTCCAAAGATGGGACCTATGTACCCTTATGTTTTTTGGTGCACTAAATCCGAATCCACTATCAGAATTGGCTGGTTAAATCAGGTACATATATATACATATAATTATATGCCATTAAAATTACATTTGTTATTTTATTGTTAATAATTTATTGTTTTTCTGTTAATAAAGCCTGAAGAGGTCAACAAATGTGCTGACGAAACGTTGCTAAATATAATTAAAATTAAGTAAATTTCCAGCACTTACTATTCGCCTTCTTTCCATTATAACAAAATTTTATCATTCCTGAACCTTTGTTCTCTGTTTCGGTAAGTAGTTAGTTAGTTTATTTATTTACAACTTATATGTTACATTTGGTTTACATTTCTTAAATTTCTATTTGTGTCTCGTATCCAGTTGGTGTAGTTGATTATGTATGTGTTTTGTGTGTGTGTGTGAGTGCGCGCGTGCGTGTGTGTGTATGTGTTGTGTAAATATGTGCCTTTGTAGGTGTGTCTGCAACTCTTGTGTCCCTGTCTACTGCGCCTGCCTGTTCCTCTTTTCTTCTCATTTTTCTTCTGATTAATCTTCTCTTCCTCTTTCTCTCTCCAAGATCTGCCTTTTCCGCTCTTTTTTCTTTTCAGCTTTTCCTTTATTACTTTCTTTTGCCTTTTCACCTTTGCCTTTCCTTTACTTTTGCTCTCCTTCTTGCTAATCATATCATCTATCTTTCTTCTTGTTAAGGCTTTGACACCTTTTTCTTGTTTCCTATTGCTCCCTCTGCCTTTCCTTTCCTCAACCTCATTTATTTTTCCTTAATATCTTATGATTTGCCTTCTAGTTTACTTTTTTCTTGCTCTTCTTCGATTCTTCTTCTTTTCCATTTTGCTCCATCCTCCAATACCTGCTTCCTCTCGCTTGTGTAGTTGCTTTTACTTGTGTCTTATGTGTGTGTGTGTGCGTGTGTATGTTTATGTTTGCGCGTATGTTTGTGTTTTGTGTGTATGTGTGTGTATGTATGTGTGTGTAGATGTGTCCGCGAGTCTTGCTTCTCTGTCTTCTGTTTCCGTCTCTCCTTAGGGTCTTGTAGCTTCGTCTTCTTGCTTTTCTTTTTCTTTCTTCTCTTCATTTCTTCTTCTTTTCCATTTTATCTCCATCATCCACGCTATCTTTTCTTTGCTTCCTATTATTTTTTTTCCCCATTCTTCCCCTTCCTTTCTGCTTTTTTCACATTTTTCTACCATGTGCTTCCAATTTTCTTCCTCTTTCATACACATTCTGCATCTCTTATTTTCTTCTTTTTCCCAATACCTGCTTCCTCTTGTTTCATTACCTAACCTAAACCTTTCCCTTATTTGCAGGCCTTTTATTCTTCCCTCTCCTTGAAATTCCTTTAACCTATACCTTTTCATTTCTTCTTTCAGCTCTTTCCACTCGTTTATGTATCTTGATTTTTCTAGCTTTTCTTCTAATTCTTTTTCATCTTTTTTCTTCAGCTCATCTCTTATTTCTTCCCAAAACTCTTCCCTCATTTCATCTCCCTCTTCTCTCTCTCTCTGTATATTTTACTTTTTTCCAGCCTTTCCTCTCTCGCCTCCTTCTTACCCTTTTTATCTTTTTCATTTCTTTCCCTTTTCTTTAATTCTCTCCATGCTTCTTTTCTTATTGAGCCATCTCTTTCTTCTCTTATTTTGTTTTCATACTTCATTGCTCTTTCTAATGCTTTTTTTTCATTTCTTGTCTTCCTGTTTCCCATCGTATTAGGTAACTTGGCGTGTTTCTATCTAATCCTAATACCCACTTTATGTATTTTAGTTGTAGTCTCTCTATTTCCTCATATCTCTTCCATCCCCAGATTTCTGCTCCATACATAATCACGCTTTTCTCCAGAGCATCGAATAGGTTCATCCTTAGCTCCTAGTTTTCTCTAAATAGCTTTTTCTCCTAGCCCCCATAACTTTCCGAGTCCCATATTTATTTTCCCTTCTACCTTCTTTATCTGCTTTTTATTTCCATAATTCCTCTTATCACATATCCTAAGTAGTTGTACTCTTTTACCATCTCTATCTTCTCATCTTCCCATTCGAATTCTTCTTCCTTCCCCCTTCCTTCTCCTCTCCTGCATTTCATCAGCTTTGATTTTCCTACATTTTCTTCCTTCCTATCACTACCCCTCCTTCCTGCACCTGCTTGATCTTCACTTCCAGGTCGGCGAAGGCAAGATTAAATAGCGTGGTGCTCAAAGGGCACCCTTGCCTTACGCCTTTGTAAGTCTCAAACTCCCCAATAATTTCTCCTCCAACTTTTACTTTACTCCCTGTTTTCTTGTATATTTCTTCTATTCGTTTCCTAATTTTTCTATTTATCCCTTTCTCTTTCATTGTTTCCCATATTTTCTTCCTCTTTATTTTATCAAAAGCGGCCTTCATGTCTGCAAAGAATACGAACAGTTTTCCTTCTTTTTCCCTTATTTCCTTTCCTATTATTGTTTTTAATATAAATATCGCGTCGATTGTTCCTCTTTTCTTCCTAAATCCCATCTGCGTATCACTTAGCGTTTCTTTAGCTTCTAGTTCTCTTTCCAGCTTTTCTCAGTATTTCCGCATATATTTTATATCCCGAATCCATCAGCGTTATTCCTCTATAGTTTCCTACTTCTTCTTTCCTCCCTTTCTTATATATTGGTACTATTATTCCCTTCCTCCATTCTTCCGGATATCCTTCTCCGTTCCATATTCCATTTAAGCATTTTGTCATATCTTTTATCAAGCTTTCCGTGCCTTCCACCCACGCTTAATTTGCTATACCATCTTCTCCTGTCACCTTTTTCTTTTTCATTTTTCTTATTACCTCTTTTACTTCTCTTTCTTTGATTTCTTCACCTTCCTCTCCTTCGCTGTCTTCGGTTTCTTCCCCTTTAAATTCTTCCTGTTCTTTCTCCCCCAATTGTTCCTTGAAGTGCTTTATCCATTCTTCTTTTCCTATATTTTCGTCTAATCCAATTCTTTTCTTCCTATTGCCATTCACTTTATCCCAGAATTTTCTTCTCGTCTTATCTGTTCTTATTTCTTCTGCCACTCTTTTCCCTTCATCTTCTTTTGCTTTTCTTATTTCCTCTCTGTATTCTCTCTTTGCTTTTAGGTATTTGCCTCTGTCTCCTTCTCCTTTTCTTACCTTATTTAACTCTGCCATCACCCTATCCCTTTTTGCCTTACTTTCTTTTCTCCACCAGCTATTTTTTGATCTTTTTTTTTTCCTTATCTTCTTTTTTACAACTGCGTTCTTCACTCTATTTTTTATATCTTTCCATTTATCTGTTCCCTCTATTGCGTTTATCCATCTCTGATACTCCCTTATACCTTCTTCACTCCAGTCGTCTATCATTCTTTCTTTCTCTTCTTTTCTTTCTTCCGCTATTTTGTCTCCCAGTTCCACCTCTATTGGTATGTGGTCCGACTTTACCCTCTCCTTTATTTGAACCTTTTTTATCGCCTCATCACCTTCGTCGTTATCTACTACATAGTCTATCGTTGACATTCCTCTCGCTCCTATATATATTATTTCTCCCTCTTCATCTCCTTCTTTTCTCCCATTCGTGATCACTAAGCCCATTTCTCCTAGCCATTTTATCATTTCTTCTCCCTCTGCGTTTAACACTTTATCCTTGGCCTTAATTTCTTCTAGGTTTTCTTCTGTCTCCCATTCCCTTCCTTCGTTTCCTGTTCTTGCGTTGAAGTCTCCTCCTATAATTATTGTTTTTTCTCTGTTCTCCTCTATCTCTTCGCTTAGGTATTCATAGTTTGGCTTCTTCTCATGTTGCATATACACCGTTGCTATCATGTATTTCCTCCCACCGATCTTTATTGCTCCTGCTATTACCTCACTTGTCTTTTCTTTCTTCCATTCGACTTTTCTTATCCCTTTCCCCTCTCTTACCGCCATTATTCCTCCCCCTATTTCTCTCCCTCTTCTTCCTTCTCTTCTTGAGTCTCTCCACTCTATGTTATACCCTTTCAGTTACTTCTCCACCCCAGCTTTTGCCCCTTGCCTCTTCACCCAGGTTTCCGTTAGCCCTATTATGTCGAATTCCCTAACATATTCCCAGTCGTCTTCCTCCATGCTCCTCACCCCTGCCACGTTCCAGAATAGTATTTTTACTGCCTTTCTCCCCTCTATCTCTCCCTTCTCTTCTCTCTCTCTCTCTTTTATCCCTATTGTTTTCGAAACCCTTCCACCCCCTTTCGTACCATTTTTCCCTCTCTCTCGCTCCACCACCATTCTTCTTCCTCTGATTTCACCCCATTATGCCACATCTTTACCTCTTTACCTTTACTTCTTATTTCTTTCGCTTTCCTTCTTACTTCCTCTCTTATCTTTCTCTGCTTCCACGTCCAGTCCTGATCTATGTATATCTTTTTCTGTGCCAGATTCTTTTTCTTCTTCATAATTCCTTCTTTTTGTTCCCATGAGGCGCATCTAATTTGCCACATGTTTTTTCTTCTTTCTCTCCGATCATCTCTCTCCGCTGTTCCTCCTATTCTTCTCAGATTCACTATCTCTCCTTTCATTTCCAGTACCTCCCTTAATCAGACCTCTGCCTCTCCCTTCTTTTCCCATCTTAACTCACCCTCTAAGTCTGTTACTATTATATTGTTTATCCTACTTTCTCTATCCATTTTTTCTCTCATATGCTCTAATTCTTCCTTATTGCCTACTTCTGTTCCTCTTTGTTTCTTGTTTCCTCCTTCTATGCTTTCTTTTAGTTTCACGCATTCCTCTTCCAACTAGTCCATCCTCTCTCCCCATTTTTCCTGCAGTTTCTTTTCTCTACGTTCTGCTTTTTCCCTTTCTTCTTTCGTCTCTTTCTTTCTTTCTTCTCTCTCTCTCTCTCTCTCTTGTTCTTTCCTAACTTTTCCTATTTCCTTCTCCCACCTTTCTTCTCTTCTTTTCCCCTCTGCCTCCATTCTTTCCATTTTTCCCATTATTTTTTAAACATTTCTGTCCATTCTTTCCTTTCCTCCTCCCATACCTCTCTTAATTCCCTTATGTCTGTCCGTATCTTTTCCATTATTTCTTCTGCACCACTACTTTTTCCCACTTCTCTTAACGTGTTGTCCAATCCTTCTCCCCCCTCCCCATCCATCTCGCTTCCCTCGCTCTCACTCTTGCATCTCTTTGCCTCTCTCATTTCTCCTCTATTATTCTCCCTTAGCCCCTCCCCGCTCTCTCTCCCCCTCACCACCTTTACTCTTTTCTTCTTTTCCTCCTCTGGGCCTTTCTTATCCAACGTTCCACCTTTATCTCTTAATTTTTCTGTTGTCACAAATCTTTCCATCCTATCCCGTACGCCTTAATTCGACTCTCTATAACTACCCGTGATCCCACCTTTATTCCCTGTCTTACCTTTTCTGTCTCTGCCTTTACTTCTTATCGCCCCTCCTCTCTGCCTGCCTTTCCCGCTTTCTGATATTCTCTTAACCTCAACTTTTATTTTTTTCTTTATTCCTTTCTCTCTGCTTTTTCCTGCTCTTCTCCAGGCCTCTCTCTCTCTCTCTTCTCCACTCCTCCTCCACCTCCACGCTCTTTTCACCTCTATTTCTCTCCTCAAACACTTTTCCTCTTTGACTTTATCACCAAAACTCGCGCTCACATCCAAGACACGTCCACACTCCCCTCGAGTGAAATCTAACCTCCCTGTTTCGGTAAGTATAAGCGCTTATTCCTTTCGATAGCAAGTTTTTCTTCTTCAGTGCTGCCGCCAAATGTTCAGCTCCATCCTTAGGCAGTCCTAGTTCGCGAATGAGATCGTTCAATTCCTGTTGAGTGAAAGTCTGAGGGGTTGCCGTTTTCGATATAATATATTCCTCATCTCCATCGTCTTCTTCACTATCCACCTTGGAGCTTGTCTTATTCCGATCATCATCTTCCTCTTCTAAATTATCTATATCCATAGGTTCACGTACCGTTCCTTTGTCTTTCTATAAATAGGAGAAAGATCAATGCTCATTGGGAATCTCTCTACGGAGGTTGTTTTGGTTTAGAGATTGAACATCAGGATACAGCGTGGGTACCGCATATAATTTGCAGTTCATGTCGTATAATAATTATAATTATAATTAATAATCATAATGAACGTGAATAATAAATATATTCCACTGGTCAAATGATTTCATCTCGTCATGACATAAATACTAAAAAGTATTTTTTCATCAAATTGCAAAGCTTTGATAATAGAAAACCAAATCATTTAATTTCTAATAATGCTTTAACAATCTTAAATACTGAATCATTAACTTTAAACATATGTTAATACAATGAATATTTATTAAATTATATTATAAAACTTATAATGGAGTTTCGGCTCAGCTATTTTTCAGAAATGAACGTACACGTCGGGAATCGAAACCGCATCCCATGGATCCACAGACCCGTGCTCTACCACTTGAACTACGGCCGTTCATGCACTTGTCTATACTAGCTGTACTATACTTGCTAAATCGGTCTCTCGTTATAAACTATAAAATAATGAATTATAGTTTAATTTTAATAGTTTTATACGAATAGATGTAGCTAATGTAGTGGAAGCATTGACTAAATAGAAATGTCTATTGAAAAGAAAAGCTATGAAAGATTCTAATGGCAGGTCTATCTCTTATGCGATCTTATGCGATAACAAGAAAAACATCAGGAAATATGTTTTTATTAACTTTATTATGAGTGAAAATGAAATTATATTTTTAAATTGTAGCATATATCAGAGTAAATATAAGTTGATGATTGAAAGATTTATAATTTGAATTTAATGAATATCAGAGGTAATTTGTTAGATTATCTAAATCAGTTTTTTAGCCAAAAATTAAAGACCATTTATTTTTTACTTTTTCACGATATCCTGTATAGTCTTATGTGATGTGTGATATTTTTAAAAGTGAAACGACTTAAGCTTCATCTGTTTCAAATGAGTCTTATTATAAAAATTTACTTTCCGTGAGAGGATATGCTCTGTGTCAAGAGACATCTATCGATGAACTTTGTGCCTGGATAATCAGTATTCGTCGATCCTCCCACTTGAACGAATGGCCGACGATGTCGGTATCCGTCGGAAGCCCGCTTAACTAGCCAACAGAGCTGCTTGCACGTTGGACTAGAGCAGCCAGCAGGCCGTAGCCGAGAGTGTGTATGGCCAAGGTCAATGTCGTGTGTAACGTGGCTTTGTGCACACCGCTGTTCCTTAAACACAGCCCGGAAGCCTGATTTCTGTAGTTAGAATCAGTTTTGACCTGCCACCAGATCATTTCTAATTCTCAGCGTTATCAATCTACCATTACTAGCCTGGACGGTGACTGGACGCCAGTTAAAAGTAAATACCCTAATCTCAAGGCTCATGTCATCCAGCGCTACGGAGATACGGTGACCTAGCGCCTGCACAAATTGTTCTCGGGTCTTACCATGGAGGACCGTATCCCGTCCCAGCTACTAGGGCGTATGCGTAGTTTAGCAAGCAATAGCGGTACGAATAACGCAACCAGAGTTCGGTGGTGTTACCACTAGGTATTTTTAATATGCTCTGCTTGTTGCATACTACTACGCTTGACGAAATGGTCCAAATGGTATATGACTTCCGGAGACTAGCCCTGAGATTTACGTTGTTCAGCGATCCTCATTGGGCACGTCCTGAACTAGCCACTGAGACGATAACTGCCAAGCTTGCGATACTGCGCGCAATCATCTCGCAGATGATCAACTTCACGAGCCGCATTTCTCAGCGACTATCAGCTGTGAGTGAGCGACCAAGATTCATATCATGTGCCGCTCAACAGTATTGATGACTTCCGCGGGAGGAACCACCAATTCACGCTGGTGTTACTATCATCAGAAGTACTAAGGGGAGACCGAGCCTTATTATCCGCTGCGCAGTTACTCCATTTCTCTGTCGTCAAACTAAAGACCCTGTCATATGTCATGGTGGTACACAACAGCGTCTCGATCGCCCTCCAACGTTCGCCTGTACGTTTTTGAACCTTTACTTGGCTGCCCCATGTTGGTGTTAGACTCTAGATTGGTTATGATGCTGTTGCTAGGACGTCTAGTAATCGGTTCTCTGACTTGCAGTGAGCTCCAACTAGTGTCCACCAATGGAACGCCTATCGCGACCTATGAAAGGAGACTGGTCACCGTCACTCTGGACCTCCGACACGAACTTCAATGGCCTTTCATCATCGCCAACATTCACCAGTGTCAATATTGGAAGTGGACTTTCTTAAACACACGAACCTGCTTATAAATGTGCAATATCGCTGACTGCTGGACCCGAACAAATCTAAGGAATCTTTGATTATCTCGGCGATCACTAGCTCTATTGATCTTTAACATCAAGCCTTCTACGACGGGTTGCTTGTAGAGTATGCGGACCAGGCAGAGCTTTCCAAGGGTGGCACCTCACTTTAAGGCATGCCTGTGGTTCTTCGCATCGTCACGACTGATTCTTCGGTTTTCAAGCGTCCGCGTTATCTCACGGGCGAGCGACTGATAGCAACCAAGAAGACTGTTGACCGCCTTCGGTGGCAATGAGTCATTTGTCTATTCTGAAGTTCTTGAGCAAGCCCACTACACCTGATGGCCAAAGCTACGGATGAGTTTCGAACTATAGGCGAGTAACACTGGCTTAATGCCATAACACTCCCAGACTAATACCCCTTATACATCATTGATTATCTCCTTGAGGATTGTAACAGATGCTTCATCCTCTCCATTGTCGACATCCACCATTCCATTTAGCCTCTACGAGTTTCTGCGTATGTCGCCCAATCTCAGGAATGCTTCACACACATTTTACAAATTCGCTGCTGTGGGATCTTCTGTTCGTGCGGAGTTAACTTTATAATCTGTTCGGTCGATCTGCTTCACACGAGGAACACCAGCGTCATTTCCGCCTTTTTTTTGACGATCTGAGGGAAACTAGCCTATCTTTCAAGTCGGCCAAGTGTCAGCTGTGACGCCTAAGAATTATGGTCTTGGAATACGAGGTCTCCGCCGGCGGCATCAAGCCACCCGAAAGAAGAGTCATGGCCATCCGTAATTATACTATGCTCACGTCACAAAAGACTTTATGTCGCTTTCTGGGTATCATTATTTTTTTCGCAAAAGTCAACATATGTCCAGGCTCCATTGAACAAACTTCTACGAGGTCTACCCAAGGGAAGTCGACAACCTCTGGCCGGAAATGCAGCAGCTGAACAAACTTTCGTCGATGCTCGGTGTAGTCTTACAAACGCTGTTGAAACTGCCTGCCTCTCAACGACTTCAGTTGTCCACTGATTCATCAAGCTCAATGGTGAGAAATGTTCTTCAGTAATCCAGCCACGGAATGTGGCAACCTATCCACTTCTTTTCACAAAAGTTAATACCCACAAAAATCCGCTATAGCACTTACAGCCATGAGTTCCTCGCTGTCTTTAAAGCAGCGCAGCATTTCCGGAGTATAATCGTGCTGATCATCGCTCGTTGATCTTCGCGGTAAACCAATCTTTTGAAAAAGCTTCTCCTCCCCAGCAACGATAGCTGGACTTTCTGCTGCAATTTGATATTCACGTGAGCGGCTCGTACAATATCGTCACTGACACTATCTCTAAGATCCTCGAAGATGTCATTACATCCAAAGTTATGGTTAATCTCCAGTCATCTTCACTGTATTCATTAGCGAAAGATGTTAACTACGCATTTGTCGACATGCCAGCAGCGCTGACCCCGGAAGCCATAACTGATGCTCAATCCTGCAACTATGAGTTATCGATGATCGCCGAGCTTAGCTTTTCATCAATATAGACTCGAGCTAGCTTACATGTATATGACGGTAGAATACGACCGTTATTACCAAAGTCATTCCGCACAGCGGTCTTCGAGACTGTGCATAACCTGAATCATTTTGGCATTCGTGTGACAATCCACGCTGCCGCGGAAAGTTTTGTCTGGCTAGTATTCGAAGGGTATGTTTCCCACTGAGCCAATGGATCAAGAGACACAATTCAAGTCTGCGCTTTTCACGGCTCTCACACAGTTTTCCGGCTCTGCTATGATCTACACCACGCCTTATTACCCCCAAGTGAACGAAATAGTGGAGAAATTTCACCGAACGCTTAAAGCGGCACTCATATGCGCAGGAGCCCTATAGTTTGAAGTCCTTCCTTTGGTTCTTCTTGGACTGCCCAACATGCTAAAGAAAAATCTATAAGCATCATCAGTCAAGATAATCTTTAGCTTCATCTCCCTGGTGACTTCTTTCTCTGCAATAGCCCGATGTAACAGATCCGATCATTTTTGTTGCGCAGGACTATGAGAGCTTTAGCCCCGATTCTTCCTACAGACCACTCTCTCCATCGATAGTTCATCTTCAAGAACTTCGGACTTGCTCACATGTATTTCAGTGTGTTGATTCAGTGCGGAAGCCGTTTGAGCCATCCTACACTGGACCGCACAGTCATTCGCTGTGTGAACGATAAGGTCTACATTATTAACGTCAACGAGGCGAACAAAGCGATTTCAACTGACGCTCTTGAACAGACATATCTGAGTATTGTTAACGCTGACTATTCAATGTCACTCTCCAGCTGCTACTTCAGGCTCTCTCTCTCACTCTTCGCAAGCTCTACCAGTTTCTATAGCATATTCTACATCAACAATACCTAGCTTTAGAGAACGAGACCTGGAGTCTGACTACAACCCAACACCACCACTATCATCCCAACACACGTCTATCATCCTTCTACCATTTTAAGCAACGAAGATTCATATTACATGAACTTCAACGCAACCGTCATTGCTAAATCATCTAGAGGAAGCCCGTGCGCGGTGCGTAGGCACAAAGAAAAAACGTGATGGATGAATCAGTGGAAAAAAAATTTCTTCTTCTTCCGAACATCATTGAGTACAGCTATCAGCTCTCTCGAGTTTATGCTTATGATCGGACCCCCAACAATTTTCATTGTATGCTCGCTTGCTGAGATCTCAAATCCATTATTCTAAATAAAGTAACTTTGTCTACTTATGAGCGGTTAATCAATTAGACTGGACATATATATCCCCATGTAATTTTTCCCGCTGATTACAAATCGGCCGTCTGTTTGACCCTTTGTGGGTGAAGGGCATTTGAAAATTAAATTGGAATAAATATCATTTGAATGGAATAAACTATTTTTTATGTTTTTTGGATTTCTGAATTAGAAATCGAGGTCTGTTTGACCCCAAGTAGTGACGATCGAGGTCATCTGAAGGTTAAATATATTTAAAAAAAATGAATTTTTGACTTCAGATTCCGAAAAAGCTGAAAATTATACGACTGAATATGTATTTTTTTCACTATGATCTAGAGATCATTTCACGGTCACTATAAGTGGTATGATGGAGACTCTACAAATATCGCTTAATAAATCCGTGACTTATCGGAAGATGGTGATGTTATCGTAACGTTTTTTACACTGAAAGAAAGTTTCATCTAGTATAAATGTGAATATAAAGTTTCAAATCCGTGCGTTGGTTTAGAAATTTTTTAAAATCATTTGAATTTAGTTTTTGATTGTGTAAATAAAATTATGGAAAAAATGAGTTTCGTGTGCTTATTAAACATTATTTGCTACAGGAAAAATCAATCTAAGAATCTAAAGAAAAGCTCAGAAAATATTATAGAAACCCTGCTCCATCGCATGACATAGTTCAAAAGTGGTTTACTGAATTTCGTTGTGGCCGTATAAGCACAAGTTATGCTAAGCGTCCTAGCCGTCCAAAAGAGATGACTACTTAAGACATGATCGATAAAGTTCATGACTCGCCAATCGTCGATTGAAAGTTCGTGAGAGTAGTAAGCCTCTTAAAATTTCAGTAGGATACATACGTATACAACATTTTACATGATTGTTTGGGCATGAGAAAGTTTTCTGCTACCGTTGCTGTTGCATAGTTGGCCGAGTCTGATTTTGATTCTGCGGTATTCGATACCAAAAGTCTTTAGCTGTGTGTTTTGGCTTATTGCAAATTTGGCAGATGTTAGTATCATCCGCTTTCATTAATCGAACCGGCTCTACTTTAGGTTGGGTTAGCGCTTTTACTGTTTCGGTTATTTCCTCAGGTTCCTGTACGTTGAATTCTCGTTCAATTTCTATTGCTTTAGTTGTGGCTAATTCTAAATTTTCGGCTTCCTCCATACGCGCTTTAATGATCCAATATAAACCACGGATGAAGAATTTTACTTTATCTTTTTTAAGTTGGCTTTTAAATCTAGCATAGTTTCGATTTTCCCTTACTGCTGCTTCAAAAAGTTCGTCAGCTACTGTTTTTACTTTATTAGAAAATGTGACTATATTCTCACCAGGTTTTTGTTTTAAGGTTGCTAACTCGCCTGTTAATTGATAACAAGTTTTTGCTGATCCGAACAGTAGGTCTAAAAATTTAATCATTTATTCTACATTATCAAACGTTTTTCATTGCACGCTTTTAAGTGCCTCACCGCTTAGTTTTATTTTAATTAACTTGGTGAGATTATTTTCATTGATTTACTTACAATGAAACTTGGTGAGATCATTTTCATTGATTTACTTACTGACAACCGTCGATAAATAAGTGTAAAGATATGTTGAATACATCGAATTTAGGTACGAAGTTAACAGCATCTTTCAAGCTAAAATTTTTTATTGGTGATACTATGTTTTGTGTGGAATTCATTAGTCCTGTTCTGAAAATCCCCGGCGTATAATACGTGGTAAATAGGCTGCTTGCAAAATTAGTTTTGTTTGTTGTGGTAAAATGTCGAGTTGGAGTGAAATCAACTTTTTCCAATTTATTATAAGCTATTTCTGGTGATTTAGAAGCGGATGGTGTATTGTCATAGACACGTTTGTAGTGGGCGCGTTATACGTATCTGAATTTTCAATTGCTGTTTCGTAACCTGTTTGATTTTCAATGAGCTCAAGTAATGGAATTTCAGTTTTATCTAATTTTAATTTTTTGAAGTTTATATCCGTAATAGCATTAACAAGGAATGCTGGATTTAAATTTTTACTAGTCATTTCAATGAGGATGTTGAATATTAGGTCATCTTTGCATAGAAAGTCCAATGGGTCTTCAATCAATGTAGTCTTGTAAATTATATTTTAATCTTTGTAATTCCTCGACTCGGGTAATTTTCTGTGTTTCGGCGGATGGATGTCGTTGATGCAGATATGCGAGACATTCTGCAAACGTAGGTTCCCTGTTTGTCGCAAAGTTTGGTTCTATTTCGCTAATTTTTTTAATTAGTATTTTGAGTGTATAACGAATCGTTTGTATATTCGTTATGTCTCTCTCTCCCCAAGAAGCCAGTAACTAATATATTTAATAATCATTATAAATTACCATATTGTTTGAATAATTACAGCATTACGGACGTCAGCGAACTGGTAAGCGACGCGACTTGCGTACGATAATCGATATCGACTCGCGGCGCGGACCTCGCGGAGAGACGCTTCCTTGCGAGGAGAGAGAGAGAGAGTTTCGAATATTGATACAGTCCGTTTTCGACGATCGACGGGTTAACGTCCCTCGCGCGAGTCGTCAGGAGTATCCTTCAGTTTCCTTCTGGCGAGCCGAGGCCTACCGCGGACATCCAGTCTACGTACGCGGCCTACACAATAAGAGAGGCGTTGTTGCGAGTCAGCCGACCAGCGGAAGCGAGTGTGCGGCAGAAGCGAGCCCGCTATCGTGTGCCCTCGGTTTGCGGGTTAGAGTAGGCGTACAAGCGACCATACTGTAAGTACCAAACCTAGTACCTGGCTTCTCTCTCTCTATACCGCTCTCTCCCTTTTTTTTTTACGTTAACTAAGCCGCGCGTTTACGCTCGCCTTTTCTTTTGTCGCTTCCACGTTCGAACGGTGCGCGCCGGTTCGCTGTCGCCATTGTGCACAGCTCACAACAGAGCGAGTGCTTGCGCGACCTTAACCGCGTAGCGCGTGCGCAGTTCCGTTCGCTTCACTGTTAAACTATTGCGAGTTCGTTGCGTTGCGATTAACATTGTTTATATCGACGCGTTCCGATACTATGTATTCCTTTGTTGCTAATTAAAATCTATACGCATCTACTTTTAATCATATTCGAGTGCTTATTGTCCGCCGACTCCCTGTTCTTGAATTGTAATTGTGTATGCGACTGAACACGCGCGAATCTCTCTTTTTGGACGTCGCGCATCTTCACGCGTAGCCTACGACACTCTCCGCGGGCCAAGCTTTCTGACCGAAAAGGAGGCAACTGAGCTGCTGGACCCAGGACACCCGGTGCAGGAGCACCGTGCTGCTCTGGAGAGCAACCTAATTTATTTCCCGCGACTTATAAATTATATAACTGTTCCTGTCCAGGCGAAGCTGAGCAGAAACCCCGTTATATTTTGGCGCCCAACGTGTTCATCGATTTTCGTGTGACTTTGCTGCGATATCCTTCGCGGAAAATTTAGAGAGAAGTACGTGTAGTAACGTAAACACAACAAATTGACCAAGCTAGTTACAAAAGCTGCTTGCGATATAAATAGTGTTGAGGAATTCAGAGTGTTTACGTCGTACAGACATACTCGGCGAGAAAAGCGTTCGAAGCGAAAATCGCTACCCAAGCGTATATTTATATTAATGCGTATTGTCCGAACATTTTCAATTTAAGCGTTTGCGCTATATATTACGTATATAGTTGCTGCAAATATAAGCGATTATTTTGAATTCTACTGTGTATCCATGTCAATCCTGATTTATATTATATATCGTCATAATTTATAGCGATTATAACATAATCCATAATTATTTAAAACGCGCATATAAATCAAATAAATTCTAAATTAAATAATATAAAATTATCTAAGAAGAAATACAAGAACCAAATCAAGAGTCATAACAAGAAATAATAATTAATAATAAATAAATAAAGTATAAATAATTAACAATAATAATTAACAAAAAAGAAATAATAATTAATAATAAATAAATAAAGTATAAATAATTAACAAATTAAATTAAATTAAAGATGGATAACATTAGCGATTTAACGATATTTAAAGATGAAATTGATAACAAAATTAAAGATTGGATAAAATCTTTACCCAGTGACACGTTAAATAACATTTTAAACGACCTTGAAATAGATAATAACGGTTCAATGTATGAGCGCGCTAATAAACTTTACAGGCGACTACAAGGCGATTATTCAACGGATGACTTCATGGAAACGATCGACAATTTAACGCTAAAAGCGAAAGAAAGACGCGATAAACTATGGGTGACGCTGATGCAATCAGAAGTCATACCAGAATCTTTACGCGACGATCTTAAAATTATTGCGGAATGGGATAAGGAAGAAGATTTTGACAACACGGATAACACCAACCATGAAGAAGACAACATACACAAGGACATGTCGTTAACACCAACATCTAACACGGCACAAATTTTAACAAAGGAAACTTTAATCAACAATACGATCGCGAGGAGCACACATACGGCACAGACAATGACAACAACAAGTTTTGTCAATACAAGGCCGAGGACATCGACATGGGAGAACAGATGTACAAGCGAAATATCACAGACGCCGGAGAAAATGGTGTGGTGTTTGCTACCAACAGGGAAAACGCAGCACATACCAGAATCTACGGCTAGAGAGCTGAAAAAAGCCATAATTGCTGCGACTACGCTTCAAGAAAAAGTCGATAACATGGAAAACGACTTATCAAGAATGCAAAACGAGAACGCTAGACTCGAACACGAAATCGAGTCTCAGCAACAACAGATAAAGTCGATGTCGGAAACTATCAGTAACTGGAAAGCAACAAGACAGGACAAAAATGTGAATTTTCGTGATACCTACAGTCTTATAGATCCAGAGTACGATTTAACAGTAATTGAAAAGCCAAAACTGAATCCGAATGCAGCTTTGTTTTCATCAACGAGAAGATCGCAAATAGCTACCAACAGAACAAGCATACTAAGGAATACAATACCTACTGGAACAGCTAATGCGACAAGTACGCAAGACCTTCGGCCTTGCGGAATGACTTCTACCCCCGCAGCTTCGAGCTGGGGAAGGGGGGTCCTAAGAGACGAAGCGTTTTCGCTCTCGCATGCTACGGGATCGCAACCAACAAATGCAACACGGCAAGCGACCACTAGTCACGGACTTCCAAATTGGAGAACAAATGCTAACGGCTTCGACAATACACGAATTCAAACAAGAAACCTGGGAAAAACGGTCAGAGACTGGTAAATCCAGTTCTCCAACGACTCGAGTGCCAGCATCGAGGAATTCCTGGAGCGTGTAGAAGAAAACTGCTGTTTAGACCGTATCACGGAGGATGAAATCCTGGATTCACTATCTACGCTTTTCAGAGGTCAAGCGCTCCAGTGGTACCGCCTCTTGAGACCAACATGGAATACCTACCAAGAGTTTCGAGATGCAGCGCTAACCGCTTATAGCAAGTCACGTCGGTACAGCCGAAACCTGTCGGTGGAAGCGCATTTAAGGACGCAAGGACCTGATGAACCCGTGAGAGATTACCTGTCAGCCCTACATACGATTTTCAGCCGCTTTGAGCGACCATGGAGTATTCTTGACCAAGTGGACTTGGCAATAGATAACATGGTTCCAAGACTCAAGAAGGAGCTAAAGAAGCAGCAACACACCATCGCATCGCTAGCTCAGCTCCTCCATCGAGCACAAGAGGTGGAAATCGCGGAATCCGATGAACTTTGGAAGCCGCTACCGTCTCCAGAGCAGAGCTTGCTCCCAGAGGCCGCATATAAGCCGAAGACCAAGACAACGACGAAGTCAAAGGCGAATATCGCTTCAATGGCGGAAACTTCGAGTTTATCAGATGCTGAGTTAGAGAAATCTCTCCACAATTACCTACTGAAGAAATACCAGGAGCTTACAGTGTCTTCTCCCAAAAGCCTGCCCATCGCTAGTGTGGATACTACTCCAACTTCGACAAAAACTGCCGTACTATCGTCATCTACGGTGCAACGAAGAGGATCTGATACCCGAGGCAGAGGAGGCAGGAACAGAGGGCGATGGAGCGCTAAAGGTGGTCGAGGAAGCGACCAAAGGTCTGGAAGTCAAGCGAGAGTTATTACGCCACGCTCAGACAAAAATAAGGATAAGAACTGGACCAGATGCAGATAAGTTACTCTGCTGGGAGTGTAGTTGGCCCGGCTACACCAAGGCTACCTGCCCTGAATGCTCGAAGAATAAGCGCGCAAAAAACGCAGACAGGAGCGAGTAGACGGGGTCCCTATCGCTCCCCCTATTGCGAGGGCCTCATCAACGAACGCCGACTCAGGAGACCGTCAGGCACAGCAATCAGCGAAAGTCGTCCGTTCGCCGGCACGGAACGATCAAGCGATTACGCTTCTGCCAGACCAAAGTACTGCGACGTGCGCTTTAGTTGAAACGTACCCTCGGTGGTGGCTACCAGTACAAGTAGGCCATTTCACGTTTAGAGCACTTTATGACACCGGTGCATCTCGGACTGTCTTAAGCCCCATTGGCCTTCAAATAGCGGCAGCCCTGGATCGTCCAGTCACACTGTACGATGGCCCAGGAGCACGCGCTATCGATGGACATTACGTACCCATCATCGGCAGTGTTCAGTTACCCTTTTCGGTCGCAGGAGCGTCTTATATGATAGATGCCCTTATACTAAGCGAAGCTGAGTCTGAATGTACTCTAGGAGGAGACTTCATTCGCACGTTTTCCGCTTGTCTTGATCCCGAGACGAATACCTTACGGGTAAAGGGGTGCGATCAACGAGTGCCACTCACCCTGTCGTCTCTGAGCGTTGATAGTCCGCTCGCTCTGTCCGCACTTGGTATTGCAGAGATTACTCCAGAGCAACGAAAAGGGATTGACCGATTAATTGAAGAGATACTGCCGGAGTCGAAGAATGGCCATGTTGGATGCACGTCGTGGATCTCCCATGACATCGACGTCGGAAATGCCCGGCCAATTAAGCAGAAATACTACCCTGTCTCGCATGTTATCGAAATGGAGATGCACGCGCAGGTGTATAAGATGCTTGAGGCGAAGATAATTCGGCGCTCGAAAAGCGAATGGTCGAGCCCAGTCGTTATGGTTAAAAAGCCAGATGGGTCGTATCGCTTTTGCGTAGACTTTAGGAAGGTCAACGCGGTATCCAAGGTTAGCGCTTATCCGCTTCCCTTTATGGACGTAATCCTGCAAAAACTGCAGCATGCTAAGTACATTAGCGTACTCGACTGCTCAGGAGCCTTCCACCAGATCCCTCTTACGGAGCGATCCACGCCGATTACAGCATTTACTGTCCCTGGCCTAGGGTTATTCGAGTTTGTGCGAATGCCCTATGGAGTGGCGGGAGGACCCGCTACCTTTCAAATGCTGGCGGACATGCTGATACCGCCTGAAATGGAGCCCTATGCCTTCGCCTACATAGATGATCTCATCATAGCCACCGAGACCTATGCTGATCATCTGAAATGGCTTTCGTGTATCCTCAACCGGATCAAAAAGGCGGGCCTAACCATCAACTATAAGAAGTCGCGCATTTGTATGACGGAAGTTCGCTACTTAGGCGTTTTAGTCAACAAGGACGGAACTCGTCCTGATCCTGAAAGGGTTCGTCCTATTTTGGATTATCCGCCGCCTAAGAATCTGAAGCAGTTGCGCAGATTCCTGGGCATGGCGTCGTGGTATCGAAAGTTCTTGCCCGATTTTGCAAGCATAGCCGATCCGCTTACCCTGTTAACCCGGAAAGACGCCAAGTACGAGTGGACCGAAGCGCAACAAGACGCCTTCGAGCGAATAAAAGGAATGATCGCCACCGCCCCTGTCTTGGCACGGCCAGATTTCGCGGCTCCATTTATAGTGGAATGTGACGCAAGCGATTCAGGACTGGGCAGCGTCCTCCTGCAACGAATTGGAGAAGAGGACAGAGTACTCTGTTACGCCAGTCAGGCACTCAGCGCTACTGAGCGAAGACTCTCTGTAACCGAGAGGGAGTGTCTCGCAGTAATCTGGGCGATCGAGAAATTTAGGCCTTATATAGAGGGCTACCATTTTACAGTGATAACTGATCACTACAGTTTAAAATGGCTACGTGATTTGAAGCACCCTAACGGCAAGCTTGGACGTTGGTCGTTGATTCTACAATCGTACAGTTTCGATATAGTGCACCGCAAAAGAAAGTTCAACGTCGTCCCAGATGCCTTGTCACGGATGTACGAGGAAGATAACGAAACTACGGCCACCAACTTAGCATCGCTTTCAGCGCCATCTCCGATCAAGGACCCTTGGTACTTGAAATGGGTTGAAAAGGTTCAAGAAAACCCAACTGAACACCCATATTGGAAATATAGCGGAGACAAGCTGTATATCTACAAGCCAGATCCTCTTGTTGACGATCTGATGGGCGCGGATGAGGACGCATGGAAACTAGTGCTTCCAAGAGAACGCAGAGCCCAAGCGCTAGTAGAGAGCCACGATAGTCTGACAACTGGACATCTGGGGCGATATAAGACGCTGAAGCGAGTAGCCTTAAAATATTATTGGCCTGGCATGAATAGAGACGTAGCCCATTACGTTCGTAATTGCCTTGTCTGTCAACAAACCAAGGTAGAACAAGTCGCTCCCGCCGGTTTAATGGGAAGGCACATAGTTTCTCGGCCATGGGAAATAGTGGCAGGTGACACTATGGGCCCTTTTCCAAGGTCAGCACAAGGTCACGAACATCTCTTGATTTTTATTGATCTCTTCACTCGCTGGATCGAGTGCGTTCCATTGCGCAAGGCTAATGGAAAAGCGATTCGCCGCGAGCTGAAGGAGCGAATCTTTTTGCGATTCGGAGTGCCTGATAAGTTTTTATCGGACAACGGTACGCCGTTTAAAAACAAACTGGTGGACGAATTCTTGGATTCGTTTGGCGTAACGCATAGCACCTGCGCGCCATACTCACCAAAGAGCAACCCGACCGAAAGAGTGAATCGCACTATCAAAACTATGATTAGTGCGTTCATCCAAGAAAATCACGCCACCTGGGATGCTCATATTGCGGAATTCGCTTTCGCTTACAATACGGCGATACATGAAGCGACGCGCGCTAGTCCAGCTTTCCTCAATTATGGACGGCACCCCGAACTTCCTAACTCCGAGAAAAGGAAAGAGGACAGGGACCGAGTTCGTAACCTTGAAGCTGCTGCAATAGAACACTGGCACACGAGGATGGAAAAGCTAGATGATTTCCGCGCTGTTGCCATGGAAAACACTCGGATTGCGCAAGATCGTCAACAGAAGTATTACAACCTAAAACGAAGAAACGTAGAGTATTGCATTGGAGATAAAGTCTGGGCTAAGAACCGCCTACTCTCTTCAGCAGCGATGAAAATAGCTGCTAAGCTGAGCCCGAAGTTTGCAGGACCTTTCGTCGTGACTGCTCGTCTAGGCATGAACTCATACCAATTGAGTACTGAAAAAGGCCACGATGTGGGTAAAGTTGCCGTTTGCGACTTACGACCTTGCCACGACGAGGATCAATGTCCGGACGCGGACAAAGAAGTAGAAGAGGAACCTAAGTTCGAAGAAGAGTTTGATCTCAACGATCTGTTTTCTCCAGTACCCGTCGAGAGCGTGTTTAAACCGAATAGGTCGGAAAACTGCGAGACGAACTCCGAACCGCGGAGAAAACGTGGCCGACCGAAAGGCAAGAAGAGACTCGCGTTGCGTGCGAATCCGCCGTCACCGAGACGACTCCGTTCCAACCGAAATTAAGCGACCCAATTGCGCCTTATTTTTGTTTTTCTTTGCTTTGTTTTGCTTATGCTTTTACTCGATCTACTGCCTTTTCAACTTCTGCTTTGCTGCTTTACTCCATCGCTCTCTAATGCTTGATCTTCTTCTGCTTGCTGAGTCATCTTGATAGCTCCAAGAGATACTACTTTTACCTTGGGATTTTTCAGATGGAATCTGCGCAGCAGAGCGCCGAGGGAGAGCCCCAGCGAGTCGTCGCTCCGGCTGAAGGCGCTGTCACTGAAGACGCGGTCGCCGAAGCCGCGGTATGCGTCAAGGTCGTAACCGACGAAGGCGAGAAATCGCTGAGCGCTGAGGCTGCTGTCCCCGGGGGAACGCTTGAAGCGACCGGGGAAGAGACCCTCGACGTTGGAGCCGAGCCCGCTTCGTCACCGGCCCAGGACGACACCGAGTCCAGCGACGACGCTCCCTACCCCGTCTATGGGCCAAGGGCCCTTGAAGAGGCCTGGAAGGAACTCTTCCAGCGGGTAAAAGGCGCCCGTGCTGCCCGTATCGCCGCCAATCTGGAGGAGACCGCCGTCTTTACGGAAGCGGCGGACTTCATCCGCGTCGTTGGCCCCGAGGCAAGGCGGGTCGCTGGCGAATACGCTGCGAAGATTTAGCAGGAGCTGGATTGGAAGGCGTACGTCGCTGACGTCCGTACCGACTGGCTGGCGCAGCGCATAGCCGAGGAGGAGAAGCGAGCGCTCGCTGAGGCCGTCGAGGCCAAGCTGCGGGAGGTGGACGACCTTCGTGCCCAGATGAGGCAGCTGGATCGCTTGGCGGTGGATCCCCGTCGCCACGCGCTCCGTATCTGCCAAGCCGGAAGGCCCTGGGACACGGAGTCTACCTCTGACCAGGCGGGACCGTGCGCAGAAATGGTCGTCGCCCAGGCTCCGGTCAGGCCTGGAGGCCTGACTCAGAGCTTTGCGCGGGGCTCCGTTAAACGGCCACCCGGCCACGTGGCCCTCAAGAACGCGTTCCGCACGGAACCCTGCGGAAAGTGGGATGGACCACGCGACGACCTCATAGGCGTGAGGTTCTGCCGCATGTGCGGCCTGACTGGCGTCGCTCGCTCCACGGACTGCCCGAACTTTTCGCTCCACCCGCTGTGGTTGTCGGAGCAGCAGGCGCAGTACGCCTATACGGCGAATGAGCTGCGCGCCCATAAGGGCAGCAGATAAGCGTTACGTATAGCGTACACGCTAAAAGCGAGTTTCGCTACCAGATCTTTTTTTTTCTCTTTCATGTACTTGATTGTTACGCGGCGCGCGTAACGCTAAACGAGGGCTGTGCCCCTAATCGATAGAAAAAAAAAATGTATTTATTTGTTTTACCTTTATACTACATTTGTTGCGAATAAACGCCCATTTTTGTAAAGGAGAGAGTTACTCTAACTACCTTACCCTTCCTATCCTTTTGTGGTTGCGCTTATTCCGCCCCAATATGATGGCCCGCGTCTTAAATTTTCCCTATGAGGTAAATAAACTCATATGCATGCAGAGAGAGAGACTAGGTTTCGATCTGGTACCCACTGGCAACCAGCGTCTGGGGAAGGGGGATATAACGAATCGTTTGTATATTCGTTATGTCTCTCTCTCCCCAAGAAGCCAGTAACTAATATATTTAATAATCATTATAAATTATCATATTGTTTGAATAATTACAGCATTACGGACGTCAGCGAACTGGTAAGCGACGCGACTTGCGTACGATAATCGATATCGACTCGCGGCGCGGACCTCGCGGAGAGACGCTTCCTTGCGAGGAGAGAGAGAGAGAGTTTCGAATATTGATACAGTCCGTTTTCGACGATCGACGGGTTAACGTCCCTCGCGCGAGTCGTCAGGAGTATCCTTCAGTTTCCTTCTGGCGAGCCGAGGCCTACCGCGGACATCCAGTCTACGTACGCGGCCTACACAATAAGAGAGGCGTTGTTGCGAGTCAGCCGACCAGCGGAAGCGAGTGTGCGGCAGAAGCGAGCCTGCTATCGTGTGCCCTCGGTTTGCGGGTTAGAGTAGGCGTACAAGCGACCATACTGTAAGTACCAGACCTAGTACCTGGCTTCTCTCTCTCTATACCGCTCTCTCCCTTTTTTTTTTACGTTAACTAAGCCGCGCGTTTACGCTCGCCTTTTCTTTTGTCGCTTCCACGTTCGAACGGTGCGCGCCGGTTCGCTGTCGCCATTGTGCACAGCTCACAACAGAGCGAGTGCTTGCGCGACCTTAACCGCGTAGCGCGTGCGCAGTTCCGTTCGCTTCACTGTTAAACTATTGCGAGTTCGTTGCGTTGCGATTAACATTGTTTATATCGACGCGTTCCGATACTATGTATTCCTTTGTTGCTAATTAAAATCTATACGCATCTACTTTTAATCATATTCGAGTGCTTATTGTCCGCCGACTCCCTGTTCCTTGAATTGTAATTGTGTATGCGACTGCACACGCGCGAATCTCTCTTTTTGGACGTCGCGCATCTTCACGCGTAGCCTACGACACTCTCCGCGGGCCAAGCTTTCTGACCGAAAAGGAGGCAACTGAGCTGCTGGACCCAGGACACCCGGTGCAGGAGCACCGTGCTGCTCTGGAGAGCAACCTAATTTATTTCCCGCGACTTATAAATTATATAACTGTTCCTGTCCAGGCGAAGCTGAGCAGAAACCCCGTTATAAGTGTAATTAATTTTCGTTCGTAAGGTGTTTCGACCATTGTAGTTTTTTTGTAATAAGATCCTAATTACCAAGAATGAAGGGCCCCTAATTTTTATGTCTAGGCGAGGAGATGTTATGACTAGACGTAATAATGTTTAAAATACTGTAGCGTTGGTAAAACTTGGATCTTAGTCAGGAGTTAAGCGGAGATTGGTTAAAGGGATAGCGCCTTTATTATATGTAGTGTGTTTAGGTAGATAACTTAGTTTCTTACCTTGTTAGGACTGGATTTCAGAAGAGATTTTAATAAACAGTCTCAGGTGTTTGCACTTGATTAAGATTTATTGTTTGAAGACAAGTTTATAATGCTTAGCAGAGGGTTCTGAGCAGGGTTCTGAGTAGCCGGGTAGCGAAACTTATTGTTAGAAATAACTAAATCAGTATAAGTACGAGTATGAGTACTAGGTCGAATATGAGCTTGAATATGAGTTAGAATATAAACTGCCGCGGATCCTGATCCAGCCTTTTTATACCATAGGCTGATGTGCCCCTTCCCTTGTTTTTGCCGAATTAATATGCGGTGAGTAATATTCGCGGAAATATTATGGAGAACGTGCTTAGATTAATCTATCTCGTTAGATAGATTTACAAATGTTCCCCGAAGGGTTGATACGATAGGAAGTTAAATTACCGATACTCGATTAGTTACCATAACCCCGTCATGTGTGACACTTATTTACTTATCATGGTTCGTCACGTACGTTTTCTTAGTATCGATATGACAGTAAATAGTAATATAGATCTTAAAACTAATACTACAAAAATAAAAACATCGATTAAGAATATATACGTTAAATTTACACAAATTGAATAAATTAAACTATTAAGACTGATTCAAATAATTATATGAAATTTTTTCATTTATCTACATTCAACAACTTTGAATATAAATATCTAATGATACAGTTACTCAAGTACCATTAAAAGTCAGAAAAGTATTTACATTTGATTCAGTTACACCAATAGATGAATCCAGTATTTCTAATTCTACTGAAATATCATTAATTCAAATACCACCAAAAGTAGTAACAGAAACATCTACACTTAATTCATTAATTAAGTTACATCAGTGAACTAATGTATGTTTCTAATTCTGCAGACACTATTATACGAGGTGTGTTCAAAAAGTAAGGTGACTTTGTATTTTTAAGAAAAAATATTTATTTATTTATCAATATTTATGTTGTTCCCTTCAAAGTAATCCCCCTCAGATACAATACACTTATGCCAACGGTTTTTCCAATCCTTAAAGCACTTCTCATAAGCACTTTTCGATATAGCCTTAAGCTCTTCCAGCGATGCAGTCTTTATCTCTTCAATCGTTGCAAATCTCCGTCGTTTCATAGGTCTCTTTAGTTTTGGGAACAAGAAAAAGTCACATGGGGCCAAATCCAGTGAATATGGTGGCTGAGGTACGATTGTGGTATTGTTTTTGGCCAAAAAATCTCTCACAAGCAAAGATAAGTGAGCAGGGGCATTATCGTGATGCAAAAGCCATGAATTGTTTTTCCACAATTCTAGGCGTTTTCTTCGTATTGCTTCTCGCAAACGGCGCATAACTTCAAGATAATACTATTTATTGACCGTACGTCCATATGGTAAGAACTCATGATGCACCACGCCATGGTAATCGAAGAAAACAGTGAGCAAAACTTTGACATTCGATCGAACTTGGCGTGCTTTTTTCGGTCTTGGCTCATCTGGGCTCTTCCATTGGGACGATTGGACTTTGGTTTCGATATCATAACCATATACCCATGATTCGTCACCAGTTATGACCCTTTTGAGTAAATCTGGGTCGTCGTTGTCGTCATTCAACAGTTCTTGAGCGATGCTCATGCGACGGTTCTTTTGGTCAAAATTTAGCAATTTCGGAACAAACTTCGCTGACACACGTCTCATGCCCAAAACGTTAGAAAAAATTTCATGGCACGAGCCAAGCGATATACCAACATCCTCAGCAACTTCTCTGATAGTGATTCGACGATTTTCCAGAACAATTTTCTTCACTGCTTGAACGTTTTCATCAGTTGTTGACGTGCTTGGGCGTCCAGAGCGAGGCTCGTCATTGGCATCTTCTCGGACATCTTGGAAGACTTTGTACCACTTGTAAACATTTTTTTTCCTCAGAACAGTTTCACCGTATACCACCGTCAACATTTCAAGTGTTTCGGAGCACTTTATTTTATTTTTTACACAAAATTTGATGCAAATCCTTTGATCCATATTTTTCGATAGCAAGAAATCGCCGAGCACTTATAACCTTTACGCCTCTCACAACCAAACAAAAAATGCTATACACTTGAAACTTAATACAGATGTTCGGGAAGAGTGTACTAACAAAACAAAAAAATCGATAATCGAAAGTACGTTGCCCGTGAAATTTGAAAAGTCACCTTACTTTTTAAACACACCTCGTATTTAACTATCTTATTAAAAATAGTCTTCTACGTAGAGAAGTTAACATCGTGGGTAAGACTATATTTTTTACTAAGACTTGTGCATTTAATAGTTTATATAAATTATTATCTTTTGTATTTGAATTATTTTAATTAATTTATTTTGCATAGATCATAACAGAGAATAACGGTTTAGCCGATATTTAGTATAGGTGCCAGGGGAATTTGCATGGCCGATAGGGGTAAAACAGTCCACTAAAATGTTTTCTATGTATTTCGACCTACTGAACACGAATGTTTAAGGTGGCTTGTCGAGAAGTTTATTGTTAATTAGTTATTAACATTTTAATTATTTAAATGGCCGCAAACAGTTTATTTATGAGAATGGACTTTTTAAAATCTGCCAAATGTTTCTTAATAAATAATGGATCTACAGTTTTTTTCAGATTAGAAAAATGTTGAATAAAACTCAAATTATCATCATTTTAATCTACTAAGTTTTGTGATCGCCTGCCCGCATCGACAACATGCTGCACTATATACGGTTTGTACAGGGTGTCCCATTTTAAAGGAACCACCCCGAAATTTTCGACGGTTGGCGTTGTACAAAAAAATTGTTCAGACAACAGTTGTTTGGGACAATGGGGGCAACCTTTCTGTGAAATCAGATTTGACCTTGAGATTCATTTTCAAGGTCATTTGAAGGTAAAAGTCATTTTTTGAATAGGAACCCATATTTTTGATCCCGGATTCGGAAAGAGCGGAAAATTCTACGTTTAGATAACGTATTATGTGCGGGGTGTGGTTACCCCCCCCCCCCCCCCGCCTAAGATCATGTAGGGGTCAAATTGATGATTTTCTTCATCTATGCACAGGGATGATCGGGCAAGGGTAAGGTTAATTGTAATAACCCAATAACTCGATAACCCAAATAACCCAATAATCCAAAAACCCGATAACCCCAATAATT
Source organism: Phymastichus coffea (assembly GCF_024137745.1). NCBI lineage: Eukaryota > Metazoa > Arthropoda > Insecta > Hymenoptera > Eulophidae > Phymastichus > Phymastichus coffea. Next base: position 2,867,292 of record NW_026706827.1, read on the forward strand.
CAATAACCCCAATATCCCAAAAAAATTGTAGGGTCAAATAACAGTGACCTTGAGCTTAAACTTCAGGTTGATTTTCAAAGTCAACTTCATGTATAAAAAGCCTAATATTAAGCCTGTATTAACCTCACCCTTGCCCCGGTGGGATGGGGGGGGGGGGTGAACCGCTCTTCCAACATAATACTTTATCTAAACGTAGAATTTCCCGCTCATTCCGAATCCGGGATAAAAAATATAGGTTCCTATTCAAAAAATGACTTTGGCCTTCAAATGACCTTAAAAATAAATCTCAAGGTCCAATCGGATTTCACAGAAAGGTTGCCCCCATTGTCCCAAACAACTATTGTCTGAACAATTTTTTTGTACAACGCCAACCGTTATAACGAGCGGCCAGACCCTCGTTATATCTCTCTCTCCCCGTACATAATTATAATTATTCCTATATATATAATTATCTTATAATTATCTCACTTGTATGGCAGCTAAAGGTAAGTCAGAGAGAGCGCTAATAGAGGGCGAGCTAGGGAGAGAGAATTCGGGAGGCCGGCGCGACGCGCGCGAGTAAGAGAGTGGGGCAGGACAAAGCCCCGCGATAGGGACTCTCTCTTGTACCGGCGACTTCGAAGCAGGTGGACGTGTGACGAGCGGCTATACACGTGCTTGCGATCTTTTGCTGTCCGACTTTTCGCGACTAACTTTTGTGACTGACTTTTCGGCTGCCTGCGAATACGCGAGTGTCCACTCGGTGTAAGGTTTCGGTGCCGAGATTGCCCCTAGTGCCTTTGGTGGGTTAGTTCCTGCGACCACGCGTGCGAGCCTTTAAGGCCGCCCGCCTCTTGACTGCACCCGAGCTGCACACTGCGCGTCATCGCGAGCCACGTGCGAGGCTGAGGATATCGCCTGCAGGGCTAACGCCGAGATATCATTGTAAGTACCATCTCGAATACGTGTCTCTCTCGCTAGCTTTTCGCCACTCTCTCTCCCGCTTACGCTGCGTATTAATTTTGTATTATTCTCCGTAGTAAACTCGATGTTATTCGTATATCTGTTTTCTTCTTTTGCGCTTCCTTTTTACCTATCGTAAGCAATCCCGTTCCGTCCGGCTTTCGCGCCTGAATCTCGTGATCGCTCCAAAGCGCCCATAGGACTACACGACGCTCTCCGCGGGCCAAGGTAACAGACACTGCACCACGACGTCCCTGTTGCTGCTGGGTTAGGCTTTGCGCAGCCTATTACGAGGCCCACACCGAGCTGTTTTAATCCCCTCGTAATTTATATAACGAGTGACCCGCGCTGGGTCAAAACCCCGTTATACCGTCGAAAATTTCGAGGTGGTTCCTTTAAAATGGGACACCCTGTATAATAAAAGTTTCATATAAAAAATATCGTGATCAAAAAGAGATATCGAGATGATTCTTTTTTCATTTTGTAGCTTCTTTAATGTACTGAGGAAAAAATATTGCCGAATTATACATATCAGTACTAAACCGTTAAAAAACGCGAGAAAAACGAACCTTTTCAAAATATTTTAATATTTCTATCGGCTTTTATCCCCGAATGTAGGAAATTAATATAAATAATTAATATAAAAATGAAAACTAGAAGAGAAAACCAAATTTTTTCTTTTTTTACGACCGTTCTAGACCCATTTCTGGCCGAGATATTTATCTTTGAAAATGGAGTTTCAGTTTTTTTCTACAAGAAACATGAGTTAAAACCCAACCGCATATGGCACATTCCAGACTAGGACGATCAGCTTTTCAGGAGTAGGTTTTGGATTTTCTTGAAACTTGGTATACGTATTGTTTATATGGTACTGTATTTAAGTATGGATTATTAGAGTATTAGCTCGCTCGACCGCGCGTCGGCACTGCTATCAAACTTACCGACTTATCGGCGTCGTAGGGCCTGTGAGCGTCCACTATTATCGCTCACTGTGTCGCATCTAATAATCGATCGATGAATTTTAAATCTGATACTTAAAGATAAAATGTCAAGGAATGCAATCAAAAAAGAATTTTTAAAATAAAAATAACACTTTTTGAGATATGGGTAATTGTTTAAAAAAAATGTTAATACCTTTTGGAAAAATTGATATTAAAGTATTGTTCGCTTAATATTTTCAAAATACACCCTTTTATGCGTAATTAAAAAAAAAATTCGCTTCGATATCTTAAATGGTTGCGGAGATATAAATTTTTGAAAATTTTTCGTCAAAAATTTTCAATTGCTTATAACGTTTGATATAATTTATTACAATGATCTAATAATCCATACTTGAATACAGTACCATGTAAACAATACGTATACCAAGTTTCAAGAAAATCCGAAACCTACCCCTGAAAAGCTGATCGTCATAGTCTGGAATGTGCCATATACAAATGTGTAACTATTCCTAACTATTTAAATAATTCAATTGTTAACAACCAATAACCTTTTCATTTCTCGATGAACTGCCCTCGAAATTCTGATCCGGCAGGTTAACACACATATATAACAAGCTCAATTGTGATAAAGTCGATAGGTTATTTATTATTAACAAATTAATTATTTAAACGGCTTATAACGAATTTAATTAATTCGTTATGTCACAATTCATATACTTATACTATATTTGAATTCACATTATATTATACAGCAGCCTGCAGCAGCCGACAACGTCGAAGTGTAAGGTAAGAGAGAGCCCGGCATGTCTACTAACGAGCCTATAAGCAGGGAGAGTCGCGTCCGCGTGTATGCGTGTATGCGTGTGGTCGCGCTGCCGAAAAGCGCGATGAAAGAGTGGGGACGCCTCCCGCGGTAATTGACTGGCGGACGTAACACGGGCGACACGTGTTTGAGCGCGCGCTAAAGGATTTGCCTTTTTGCGGATTCGGACTTCCGACCCGGCATTGCCTTAGATTATTCGCGAGTGCGTGCAGTGGTGCGACACCTTGTCACGACGGTGTGTGCGTGCAAGGACGTAGTGCTAGGTAGCCCACATTTTGTCACCACTGCAACCGGCGTCCGGGAACGCTGTTCAGCGAGCGAGCGTTTACCGCACGGAGGGCCTGGCCATTGACGCCTCATTGTAAGTACCGACTCGATTAGCTCTCTCTCGCTTGCCTGCTCGCTTCTCTCTCTATCTTTACCGATTTACTACTGTACGTATTCTCCTTAATAATTTATATAAACCATCTTTATCCTTCGTATTCTCTGCGTTTCTTTGACTTTGCGCCTGACTCCCACTCCCAATCCTTGACGAATTCTCTGCGCTCGTCACTACTTTTCGCGTTTTCCAGCCACCGCTACCTGCGACGCTCTACGCGGGCCACAAGGCTGCTTGATATTGTGGCTGGTTGAAAGGCTTGGCCACACATGCACCAGCGTACTAGCCCCGTGGCATTAGTAACTTATTAAGCCGAGCTGTCAATTAATCTATCCTCTCGATTATAACGGCGGGTTAGCCAAAACCCCGTTATAAGCTGTACAACATTTATCAATCAACCGATTAACATTTTAGAACCAGTATGTCATTCGTCATTTAGTTTTTAATCGTAGATAACCTAATTATTTTTTTAATAACCACCAATGTGATTCCCATGTAATTTGACCTACTGAACACAATTTTCGAGAGTGGCTCATTGAGAAATATAAAGGTAATTAATTATCAATAAATTAATTATTTAAATAATTGTAATTAATTTATTCATGATAGTTGCAAAGTTTTGCATTCGACACAATATATAGCAATAATATAGAATAACTGAAAGGAATGGTGAACTCAATTACAACTTGTTGCGGGTTCGTACGAAGGTCTTACGAGACCCGGCCCGGTAGTCCAGATTGTCAATATATTTGCCGGTTGGTTATGGCCCGCGGAGAGTATCGTAGATCGCGCAGCTGCAATCGCGAAAGCTGTAGAAAGCGAGTGGAAAGAAAGGGTACGCAAAAGATAAGGGCAAATTCGGTGAGCAAGTGTTTTATGTATATTTGTATACTATACAAGCGTACAGAGTTGTGTAGAGAGAAAAGCAAGCTAGGTAGAGAGAGAGAGAGAGATAGAGATATTGATATTGATATTGATATTAACTTTATTAAACCGTAGGGTATGACCCTGTATGGTTGTGTGATATACATGCGATTCAAGTATTACAGTGGCTATATGATAATAGCAGTATATTAACGATGACATGAGAAAATTCTTGCTTATGTAGTATAATAGAAACAGGGAGAAATGAAAACGCATGAATTATAAGAATATTTAAGAGCCGCTCGTGTGTGTACAAAATAAGTCGCATTATTATTAAGTAGTCTTATGAGCTAATGGATTAAACTAGAATGACAAACGCGTACAATTATGATCGCTGTACAATACACGCAGGTGCACAAAGTAAGGTGATTAAAACCAAAAGCTAAATATTATTGGCGAAATCATATCGAAGATAACGACCCGGTACCAATAGGTAAGCCGATGTATTCGTGAACGCGGCAACATGAAAGGGATAATGAGCCTCGGATAGCAATGAAAGGGTAGGGATATTTATCATGTGCTCGTTTATAACCCTGGCTTTGAACTTTTGGAGCTCAAGAAGCTGCATAAGCTTGAAGAGCCAGTACCTCAGTTCTTGCTGCCTGTCAGAAGATATGAACGTGACCGATAGCTGATTAAGGAGGTCCATTCCACGGATAGCGAATGAGCGTTTCCAGGTTTCTGTACGTGGAGCACGGAAGTGGAAAGCTGCTGGCCGGTTTCTTGTGGATCTACTATTGATGATTTGCTCATCAAGGAGAGACAAGTTAGTTACGAGATAAGCGGGCGCACTGTCACAAGCGACCTTGTACAGGAGTCTGGCGAGAGCGATGTTACGCATGGAGGCAAGTGAGAGCCAGTTGAATTTCAACCGGTGGAATGAAACATGTGTTGAGAGGTCATTTGTTGGGATATATGGAATGTACCCAGCAACAAACCGGACGCAGGCGTTTTGTGCGACCTGAAGATCAGATGAGCGCTCTTTATCAAGGTCCATAAAAACAACCGAGGCGTAGTTGAAGATTGGAAATACAAGAGTTCCGACCAGGTTTTTCTTCATGCTCAAAGACATAGATTTCCGATGGAATTTTAGAGAAGACAGAGAGCCATGAACCTTTCGAATGATATCGGAAGTGTGATACTTCCATTGGAGAGTGGAGGACAAAGTAACCCCAAGACTTTTGGCTGTGTTTGAGAATGGAATCGGTATGCCGTTTATCACAAATTGTGGTAGAATAGCAAAGTTAATCTCTGCAATATATGCCTCACTGCCAATAATCATAGCTTTAGTTTTGGTTAGGTTGATGTCGAAGCAGTTTGCTGCTGCCCAGTCGGCGACCGCCTGTGCATCAATCTGGGCTTGAAGTAGGCCCATCTTGAGGTCATGGGGTGAGCAATGGACATAAATTTGCATGTCATCAGCATAGATGATATGCTTAGCAAACTGAAGTACTTTCGGCAGGTCGTTTATATAGATTGCGAAGAGCAGAGGTCCTAAGACGCTACCCTGGGGAATGCCAGAGGCAGCGCGAAGCCATTGAGTGTCTGAGCCATTTTCCTCTATTACTGACTAAGTCCGATCGGCTAAATAGTTGAAGAACCAGGTAAGAGGGCTATCAGAGACATTGATAGCGCGGAGCTTCTTCAGGAGAAGAGTATGGGAGATGCAATCAAAAACTTTCGAGAAGTCAAATAGGACCAAGATGGTAACTTTACGCTTCTCGATCGCAAGTCTCACGTCGTCTAGCAGTCCAAGTAGCGCCGTCTCCATGGAATGACCTTTGCGAAAACCAGTTTAGCGCGAGTCGAGTAGCTTGTTCACCTCAAGGAAAGATGAGACCTGACGGTGTACGAGCCGCTCGAACACTTTGGAGGGCTCGCAAAGCTTGGCAATCGGCCTGACATCGGAAAGCATTAAAGGCGTTTTAGTCTTGGATAGCGGAGTAATCAGGGTCCTTTTCCAGAATGGCGGGTAAAATAAGCTTTCAATGGACTGATTATATAATGCTGTGAGGTGTGGGATAACGGAGTCCGATACAAGCGACAGCATATGCAGTGAGAGACCATCCTCTCCTTTTGATTTAGAGTTAGCACCATCAAGCGCTGCCCTGACTTGTTTCACTGTTACAGGTTGAAGCTTGAATGATGGGTACGAAAACCGGCGCACGGGCGCTGTGCCGATGATGTTGGTGAGATCATCTTGAGTTATTGGAGGGCAGCGATTTAAGATGTTGGCAAAATGAACATTGAGAGCTTGCGGTGAGAAAAAAAGGAATGGGGATGGGAAGTCTCTGTGAGAGATGCCGATATTGCGTAATTCTCGCCATTTATTTTTCGGATCGGGAGCGCTTCGGAGCTTTCGAGCGATGTAAGCATTCTTAGCAGTGTCGAGCTCATTCGATTCCATGTTTCTCAACTCTTTGTATTTGGCAGCATCGCCTGGGAATGATGTATAACGGGCATGCTTGAAAGCAGAGTCACGTGCTCGCATGTGCGCTCTGATTTGAGGTGAAACCCAGGGCTTTCTTTTGCATGAAAGCTTGACCTCACGAATAGGAGCAAGATAGTCAAAGGCATTTATGATTGCATTCGATAGCACGCGCTCGTGCCAATGAACGTCAGCAAATGTGATACTGGAGGTGCCACCCGATGAAGTCGGGAGCGGAGCTTGCGGACTCAACGACATGATTAGCTGTGAAGCGAGGGAGTTTAGGGCATTTATGTCAACTGTGTGAAGGCGTCTTGAGTAGATAGTCTTCGAGGAGTTTCACGGGACAAAGCAGTTAATAGTTAATTCTATTAGATCGTGCCATTCGATGAAAGGAGACTCGGTCTTAGAAAAGGAATATATGTCCATACTGTGTTCAACGATAAAGAGGTCAAGTGCTGTGTGTGTGATAGTGTTAATGCTGCGTTTGTGACACGTGGGCTCCGTTGATACAGCTACCAGTCCGTGAGACTCGATGAGGTCCTTGAGTGTCCGTGAGTTAGGTAGAGTGTTTGACAGCAAATCGGCATTGTAGTCGCCGGTCGCGATGATGTCAGTGTAGTGTAGTAAATAAGAGGATAAGCATTCAAAAAACACCACGGGAGCAAGAGCAGCTGGTCGTCGATAAACAACAGCGAGTAAGAGTGATATGTAATCGTTTTTTATTTCAGCGATTATGTACTCCAGAGAGTTACACATGGGATCGGGCGCAGATTTACTAAGAATTTTGACAGAATACATGTCTCTTGCATAAAAGCCAACTCCGCCGCCATCAAGAGTTGCTCGGTCATGCCGATAAAGATTGTAACCGTCAAGCTTTAAATGAGAATCGGGAATGTGATCTTTTAGAAACGTTTCAGTGACGGAGACTACATCGTAATAAAAATCATGCACTCGTGTTTCTAGAAGCGCAAAGTTCGCTGGGCAGTTAAGGCGGTTGATGTTGGAGTGCTCTATGGAAAACGGAAAGAGAGAGGCGGAGTTGTCGATGCGATTGTTGGCCAAGCATCATGATGCGACGTTAGCGGCGGAAACTGAGGCAGTGAGGTTCACCTGAGAGGAAATGCGGTCGGTCATCGTATTTATTGGTTGCGAGTCTGACGAGATCGCTGGTAGACAATTCGACGATTCAGTTGACTGGGCCCCAATGTTTATGGCGGCACTGGGGCTAGTGTTAGCTATCATATTTTGCAATGAAGTCGGCTGAGAAGGAATATTCTGGTCGTATTGCTGGACTAGCTGTTGTTGTTGAAGGAGGTGTTGTTGCTGCTGTGCGAGGAAATGCTGTTACTGTTGCTGTTGCAGTTGCAGTTGCTGTTGGTTGAGTTGCTGAGGCTGATATTGGAAATGCGAGGTGCGCCGGTAGTTTGGGTTTTGCTGGTACGACATGTTGGGAAGAGGTGGAGCATAGGGGGGCTGGGAGAGTTGCTGACTGAGATTCGGAAGAGCTTTTGGGCCTGTTTGACGGTTTAGTGTTTTGCGGGGGTTTCTAAGCATCATTACATTCGGTCTATCCTGCGAAGGATGGACATGAAGAGTAGGATTAGTCGACTTGGTGCCGGGTGGAGTACTATTTGGAATGGCGTGCCGAGCCTGATCGTATTGGAGCCGCGGAAGATTAGACAGGTCCTCTTCTGTAAGTACGGGAATAAGGTCCGACTGGACAGTCTGGCGTGCGAAAACTCGAAGGTTTCGGACTACAGGACGGGCGTAGCCAAGAGAGTTGGATGCAGCACGTGTTTTGGACAGGAGTTCAAAGAGAAGCTTTGGATAGATTGCTCTGATGTACACTGAAGTGGCTCCTCCACAGCCGAAGATTTAGGATGTAGTGAATTGGCGAAGGCGGCCGGATGCGTGGATAACACGGTCACGGACAGCAGGCGAGGTTAGATAAAAAGAAAAAGTCTTTGAGTGGGGAGCAGCGGCATTGAGGGACGCAGAGTTTTCGGGAATGGAGTGTGTTTTCATTTGATTTCCGGAGGCATCTGGCCTCGGTGAGAATCTCCATTCGCGTGTGTCAATAATGCTGGGCATGTCATGGCCGCGACCAAAACCCATGGCAGAGAGAAGAAACCTGGCGGCGTCATAGCAGGTGCCTTTGAAATCACGCGGAAGACCACGAACCATCACTTCGGCCTCGTCTACAAATTTAGCTATTTTATCACGGGCGGTGTCGTCCCTGGTTTTTTTCTCGTTGTGTCCTACAAGCATATGGTGTCGTTCGAGGTGCGAGAGCGGCATCCTCACTGCGGGACGCACGCTGTTCAGCAACGTAGGCAGAGAACCACGATGGAGGGACATTGTCTGACATGTCGTTGGGTGTGGTGACTTCGTGGTTAGCGAAGAATGCCGTATCTTCAGTGAGATTTGGACCGCGTAGGGGCGAGAAAAGCTGGGAGAGGGGCGACGTTCTACTAGTGAGGGATGGAGAAGACGAGCAGCGAGGTTTCGAAAATCGCGCGTCGGTCGGCTGCAGCGGGGAGGCCAAGCGTTTCTTAGAGTCACTTAGCTGCGAGGGGGGCGTGGCCTCAGCGGGAGCGACCGTAGCGCAAACGGCGCGAGGCACGTCACCACACGTGTTCGAGTGAAGACGGCAGACGAAATCCGACGTAGATTTGGACTTCGGTCTGATGCTGGGAGAAACACAGTCTACGTGATAGAGACCGTTACACGTACTGCACAAAAGAGTATCACACGTGCGGTGCAGTATGAAATTGCACTTAAGGCAGAATCGCGACATATGTGCTGCGCAGTGCGCCGTATTTGAAAATCGGTGACATCGAATATGCGGCGAGGCATGTAGGCAATTATAGCCGTTGACTTATCGACTGCCGTGACAACTTGAGTAGTTCAAGAAAAAGCGAATGTCGCGTCAGCCGACAAGAAAAATTTTTGAGCGATTTGAAAGGCGCGAGCGCACTGGTGCCAATGTGCTAAGCGAAGTTTGCCAACTTGAGTCTATTGTGCAAAAATATTGGCGGTCATAGCCTTAAATTAATGACACAGCAAAATATGAACATTTCTGACAGAGCAACAATAAAGCATCACAAAACTGTGCTGTTGCATACGACGCATTGCAAGCTCGGGTACTCGCCAATAACAATCATTCACTCACATTCTCATAGAATTCGCAGTTTTGAAGCGACGATTACGTGCCGGCGGAGACTCAGTGTGTGCAATCCAATGTTGGGAGAGATGTGCATGGAGTTTGTGGTCGGTGCAAGCAAGCGACGTGACAGCGTGGGCGGGATGCAAACGAAGCTCGATGGTCGTCAAGATTTGCATGAGATTGCGAGTGAGTGTGTGTGTGTGTGTGTGTGTGTGTGAGGTCACTCCGCCGCTGAACGCGAGCCGACGGCGAGGTTGTGTTCGGCGTAAACAGCAGTAAATTGTCAAACAGTGATCCATTGTTGCAACAAGCGATGCAATTTTTGGCATATAGCTTGGGATCACTGGATAACACCTGCCTGAAATCAAAAACTCACTCCGGAGAGTGATATAGCGTGTAAGAAAGCCTGTAAAATGCAGAGCGAAAAAAAGTACGTGTGACGGCACTTACAGAGAGAGAGAGAGAGAGAGAGAGGAGATGTTGACAACAAACTCGTAATATTATTAGTAATATGTAATATTATAAAAAGTAGTTTGATGTCTATTATTTTACCATATAATTACCATTTCATCATTTAACTTGTAACTAGCCATGTAAAATTATCAAATAATAAACTAAGCTTTATAAATACATAGATAACAATGATGTGTGACGGTAAACGTTTTATTAGCGCTAACAGCCCAATCATGCGGCTGCCTGCGAGGGCAGCACTTACCGGTTGGGAAAATGTAATGAGGGAATTCGGCACGAGACGAGACGGAACGCGCGCGTATGAAAATGAACCAGTCGAGGATTAGCTATCGATATCTCCAGCCGTAGTTAAGAAGAACGAGAGTTTCCGAGTGCTGAAGCGAACTAGCTGAAAAAATCCCGTGAACCGAGAACTGTACTTTTGTCGTCGCTGGGGTAGCGAGTATGTGTGTGAGTGAGTGTGAGTGGAGGTTTCGCCATCGAGGGCGAAACCAAGAACCGCCCGTTCCTGTCAAAGACTGATGCTACCTGACTTGTCTCCTTTTTCCATTGCGAGAAGTGCGCTCGATAATAAGGTAAGCTGGCCAGCTTAATTTCGCGATTGCTATATAATTGCCGATAATCTCTTGTACTCCTTAAGAAGCGTGCATGTATTAACCCGGCGAACAAAGAGTGGCGAGCGATCCGACACTGCATGTTATTGTCGCACGCGCGCTTTGTAAACATAAACACGCGGGCCGAAAACATTGTAGAAATAAGAGGTAATAAACGATCTCGCATGTGATATTGACCGTAATACTGATATTATTATTTCGTGTTAGTAGAAAGTTGGTTGAGTGACACCCGTTCCCTCCTGCTCTTCGGTTTACGAATTTGAACGTTTGGATAATCCCGCGCACTCTTCGATGCGATCGCGCGCATAATTAAATAAACGGTTACCAACCCCGTTACAGATGTTATTATTAACAATTTTCAAAGCTACCCCAGAATAAAAAATAATATTGGCAATATTGCATTACTTAATAAAATTCATTAAATTTTTCTAAGTGCATCAATTTTAACACGAGATATCAGTTTTTTCGAGCGCGAGAACATAGGCGAGATGAGTTTCCCCACCGCCGCGTCCGACTTTTCACTTTTGCAGTACTTTATTTCAAGCCTTATTCTGAATATAAGAGAATATTTTGGAAATGTAGCAAAGATAAAAAAAAAGTATAACTCATTAAGTATCGAATTCCACTATATTTTTACGAGAACCGCAATTTAAATAAAAAAAAACCTAACTCGGCTCTTATAAATCGAAAATAAATTTTTTTTAAATATCCGTCGTGAATCTAGCTATCTAAATTATCAGGTGAAAATTTTT